>NC_090274.1:35140539-37703039 GCF_040414725.1 Anabrus simplex | reverse complement strand
AGATTTTAATGACAATGGTCTTCCCCGCATTTCACCATCAGGATTTGGTTGCCACAAGGGGACCTGCTGGGTCTCACGATTTTTCCACTTTATCTAAATGCCCATCCTCGTTCTTTGCGATTTTACCATTCTTTCGATCAAAGTCAGTCAGTCAGTCAGTCAGTCAGTCAGTCAGTCAGTCAGAGAAGTGATGGCAGAATGACATTGTCACTGATTTCTTGTACCAAGAGAGTTAGCTGCGTGGTATGCGCAGTGAAGCTTTGAACTTGCATTCGAGAGATGGTGGGATCGATGTCCTCCATCGGCAATCCTAGAGATGGTTGTGCAGTTTTACACCAGACAAATGCTGACAGTTGTACCTTAATATTAAGGCCACCGATGCACCTCTCCTAGTCTTAGCCCTTTCCTAACTCACTGGAGCCGAAAAACTGTCTGAGTTACAGGTACGTTAAACAATCGACTAGAAATAAGTGACTTTTTACAGATGCCCCTTAGGTCCGTATCTCGGCCAGTACATTGGAGAATTCCAAAGTTAAAGTTAAAAATCGTGTTCCTGTATTTTGGACGCCACATGAACTGGAGATCCTGTAGCTACATAAAACTATAAGCTTCTTCTCTAAATTTAATCAAACATCTAGGCCTAATTCAAAATCAATATTTTTTATAATGTGCTTTACGTCGCACCGACACAGATAGATCTTATGGTGACGATGGGATAAGAAAGGGCTAGGAGTAGGAAGGAAGCGGCCGTGGCCTTAATTAAGGTATACCCCAGCATTTGCCTGGTGTGAAAATGGGAAACCACGGAAAACCATCTTGAGGGCTGCCGATAGTGGGGTTCGAAGCAAATATCAATTGATCTCTCGTCATGAATAATTTAAAGTTATATATTTATTTGAAATGAGATTCATTGCATCCCAGTGACTTACGGGTTTGTCACCTTCGGTTATTTTAGATCCAGCTTGAATAACTCAGTTGATTACAATATTAGCGACACATGTGTTCCCATAATGGCCGATTCCGTCTCGTCTGAGCCCAGCAGCATTTGAAGGGGTTCGATACACTTCCACGTCGTTTAGTTTCGACCTGTTAAACAACTGTTTTCGTTTATTGTTTTTACGATGTGCTTTACGTCGCACCGATATACGCAGATTTTATGGCTAGGCATGAAAAGGAAGCAGCTGTGGCTTTCATTAAATCACGGTCCCATCATTTGCCTGGTGTGAAAATGGGAAACCACGTAAAACCTTCTTTAAAGATGCCGACAGAGGGGTTCGAAACTATTATCACCCGAGTGCAAACTCAGAGCTGCGCGCCCCTAACCGCACGGCCAACTCAATCGGTTAAATACTGTAACTCCTACGGGATAAAATGTCCACACCTTGGCTTCTCACAAAATCCACAGCAATGAGGTATCTTTAAAAGATTATTAGCTGGGCTGAGTGGCTCAGACGGTTAAGGTGCTGGCCTTCTGACCCCAACTTGGCAGGTTTGATCCTGGCTCAGTCCGGCGGTATTTGAATGTGCTCAAAAATGTTAGCCTCCTGTCGGTGGATTTACTGGCACGTAAAAGAACTCCTCTGGAACAAAATTCCGGCAACTCGGCGTTTCCGAAAACCTTCAGATGTAGTTAGTTGGACGTAAAAACAATGTATGTTTAGTCATCAGCCCAAAGGCTGGTTGGATCCTCAACAGTTCTGCCATGAGCTGTCATAGATGGCCTAGGCATCACTGAAGCGGTGTACTAGGGAAATGAGGAGTGAGGTAGTTTCCCGTTGCTTTCCCCTAAAAAACAATAACATTTTAGAAGATTATTATTATTATTATTATTATTATTATTATTATTATTATTATTATTATTACGGAGTTATCCGTGGTAGTTAGAGGTGAAAGAAGGTGCGGGCGGGAATAGGTCTCAACTATAGAATTAAAGTTAATTTAGAACTTTAACAAAGGTTATATTTTCTTTTCCAAAATCAACAAATGACAACAAATAACAAAGGTGTAACAGGTACCAAGTATAGCAGATCAACAATTTAAGAATTTACAGATTACGGTCGTTACAAGATTTGGGATTTGAGCCCCAAGTTTAAATCCTGAGCTCGGAGCTCACAACCACCATTGCTAAAGGGCAGAAAACCCTTAAGTACAAGGAGCACTTGCTCCTAATTACAATGTTAAGGAAAAGAGCAGACCCGCTCTCAAAATTACAAGCCTATCAAAGGCTACAACAAACTTCACTTCTATCTGCCCTTAAGGCACACAAGGAAACAGGGGTAATTAATACCCAACCTACGGGGCCTTCACATGAAGAAAATAAACACTTTGTTAATTAAATGGCCCAAAAAACCAAATTGACTGGAGGCGTAGCTTGCACTCCTACATGAAAACTCTTAAACCCTAGGTGGCACTCGGCCAGTTATACAAGGGCTAATCCCATACTAGGGAGGTGACTCGTAGAAGAATAATTTATTACACTTATTTATTTATTTATCGTATGATGTACACAGAAAGATTATATAAATAAGTATGCAAATAAGTACACAATGTATACAAACAGAAGCCTATAGTTCCAAATCAAGTCCATTGATCCATTTTAAGGCCTCCTCAGTTGCGTTATGAATGTCCTCCAAAGGACCTTGAAATGCTCTCTGTGGACACTCGACAATTACATGGTAGATGGTCTGTGAGGTAGCTCCACAATCACACCCAGGAGACTTCTGCCAGCCCCATTTATAAAGAGTATAGCCGCATCTTCCTTGATTGACTCTAATCCTGTTTATAGTCCTCCATTGACGTCTGGGTAGATGGAATCCGGGAGGTTGAACATGAGGTAGGGTCACAAGATGTTGATTGGGAACAGAAGACTGTTGCCATTGATGTAACCAGGCGTTCGTGATGGAGAACCCAGATTCTTCCAGTGTAAGTGCAGCACGCCAGGATGGAGATCTAGACTTAAGTCGTGGAGGGGCAAATTGATTAATATCTTGATGAACGGGGAGGTTGGAGTCCTGGTTGATCTTCTTCCACAATTTTAGAAGAGCTTCAGACCTTCTTAAGCAAGGCGGTGGAATATTGCTGAGTGTAGGCAGCCAGGCCACGTTTGTAGAGCGAATGCAACCAGTTATAATGCGCATTGCTTGATTTAGTTGAGCATCTATCTTCGCAGTATGAGCACTGTTCAGCCAAGTTGAAGCGCAGTATTCGGCAACTGAATAGCAAAGGGCTAGAGCAGTAGATCTCAACACTTGGTTGTTTGCGCCCCAAGAGGTGCCGGCTAATTTTTGAAGGATATTATTCCGACTTTTAATCTTGGCGGCTGTGTTGTTAATATGATGCTTATATGTTAGGGATCTGTCTAATGTGACTCCTAAATATTTATTACACTAAGAAGAGAAGAAAATCGGGTATGAAAACGTAGTCACCTCAAAACAACATGAGTAGGAGCTCGAGAGGGTTAAGCACTCTCTATCCCAAATTGCGGTTAATTTACATGAATATAGTAAGGTTTACATTGAAAAGGATTCGAACCTTCCCCCGAGAGTTAAAACTGCTGAGCTAGCAAGAAATAAAGATGTTAATAGGCCATTACCTTGTTGATGAACTGCTGCCCGAAGAAAGAGGCGCTTCCCGCCCCCTGCTACATAATCACACACTAAGCAAGTTGTTGATGAAGTGGCCCGGAGACGAGAAAATCAGCAGTTTTTATACCCTCGTGGAAAATTCGAGACCTTTCAAGAATGAATAGACACACCCCTTCAACTTTATTGGTAGACTAGGAATTACACATGGAAACCTGAGGAAGAAAGCTATGATTGGAGGAAAATTAATTACAGAAATTACTGATTGGTTAAATTCAAAACTGGCGGAAAGAGAAGGGTTATACTGCCAACCCAAAAAATGAATGAAAGAAATTTAACAAAGAACAAACTTATGAATACCAAATTTCTTCAAAAAACAGTTCCTTCACTTCGCACTAGGGTGTATAATTATAGTTTTTAGGCAGTGACATCTACTAAAATTCAAGTTAAGAGCTTAGGAAAAGTATCCTTCCGCATGTGAGCACGTCCCCTGTTCCCCCTTCCCGTCTCGTCGCGGTTCTCCATCTCCGCCACAACCAGCTTATCATTAACGCCGTGCGTCCATCTGACAAGTTCAGTACTTCATTCTGAAATAGTGAAGCATCAAACGAAATCACTGCCTTTCACATAGCTGTACTTTGATTACGTACCATACCTATTTATTCCTCCATTGACCATTTAAAACCTACAGATTACTGACGAATTCCGAGGCAAGAGAAGCAAGAATTATTTTTGTTTCATAATGCGATTTGTGTGAGGCACATGGAGACTTACAACATACGTATACGATTCCGCTCTCTTGCAACGACTGTCAGTGGCAGTTTCTCATAGTTAAAAAAGCTGAAAAACCCACCGGTGAGTGGGATTGCAAAATACAATGCTTCCAGGAATGTTGTAAATATTGTAGTCTCGTCATTCGGAAGGTAAAAACGAACTCGTGATCCTCTCATGACAACATTTCTGTAGGTAGAGTGCGGTTGCGAATATAAAGTACACATTATTATTATTATTATTATTATTATTATTATTATTATTATTATTATTATTATTATTATTATTATTATTATTATTATTATTATTATTATTATCATCATCATCGAATACGCCAAAGATCCTATTCCCATACCGTGTTAAGGCCCTTCCTGTTTTATTTACGGCGAATGCTGAGCTGACACATCGTTCTTTCCCTGGAGACTTGGATTTTCCATTCCAAGCGAGCGGCGTAAACACTGTACACAGAAACGCCGATCAGCTGCGCGGACTTTTTCACGTCTTCCACAGTCCACAGTGGATTCTAATCTCGTAGGCTACTGTAAATGTTTAAAACAAATTGGTTTAGATTTTCTACTTTATTTTCCTCTACTTTTGTTAGCTTTAAAGTATTTCACAGGGAACTCAAGCGTCACAGCATCACACACGTCTTGCTCACAGCTGGCAGCCATTATGAATACTGAACAGTGAACACGCTGTTGCAGCCAGTATTGCCAACAGTTTTCTTGGATCCATCTTCAACGTCCCACCTATTATGCGAACTTATCAACAGTGGAATGAACTCGAACAAACTTACTAAGTACACAGTGCAATAAGATATCAATATCATATTAAATTATTATTATTTTGCTACATACACCACTGAGAACAATAACTATTCACAGCCATCTGCGTATGAAATGTAAGAGTTGGTAACGAACCCGAATAACATACAACCTGTGATATATTTTCCATATTTATACAGGGCAAAAATTTTAATTCATCAAGTCACTTCACCAGAATATCTAACCAAACTGAAGGAAGCTCCTGACTTCAGGAACAAGTAACAAACCTAGGGAACTATTTGGCGCTGCGGAAGCCTTTTCACCGACCAGAAGTCTGACTAACATCAAAGGGACCGCTAAGGTCTTAAGTTGACTCTCAGTATAGAAGAGGACGTCCCCACTTCTTGCTAGATAATAAACAAAAACACGTCGGAATAGACACAGTTCAGAAAATTTCAAAATTACACCATTTACCGTAGTGATATCTTTTAAGAAATAGTAGAATTAGTTCAGTTTTCGAGGTTCCAAACTTCTCCTGTAGAGGAGATTAAATTGGCGCAATATTTGAACTAGCGGCGTGAAGGTGTACCGCCCGGTACAATTATTATTATTATTATTATTATTATTATTATTATTATTATTATTATTATTATTATTATTATTATTATTATTATTATTATTCGTTATGCCCGACTATGAAGCGCGATTGAACTTATTTACTTGATGTCGTTGCCTTTTTCATCTCCCAAAATTGTCTTCGTATTCTCGCTATGGCTTTTCCTGTGATGTTCTGACCGGGTTTTACTGATGCTTGTGCTTGGATTGTCTTCAAACTGGTGACTGTTGACCAATTTTCTGAACTTAGATCTGTAAAATAGAATGCTATCTATATCTATTTTCTCAGATCTTTTTCAAGTTCGAGCAGCTAATTATTTTTTCTTTACGTTTATTGATAGGGCAAGTTTAAGACTTATTTGGTCAATCTCTGATTATGCATTTTGAGAATATATCCGTAGCATTTCAAACGTCATTTCATCGATATTTCTAAGAATTGCTCTGAGTGTTGATATAAGCTATGAGATTTCCTTATCGTCCATATTACCCCTGTAGGGATTGGTCGAAAAATGTTCCATAAGGTTTTTCTTTCTTACTTTTTCTACATCATTAATTAACGATCTGCCTCCACTGATCAGTTTTCAGATGCGTATTGTGCTTCCGGCTTAATTACCGTGTTGGAATACATTATTATTATTATTATTATTATTATTATTATTATTATTATTATTATTATTATTATTATTATTATTATTATTATTATTATTATTATTATTTGCTTTACGTCGCACTGACACTGATAGGTCTTATGGCAACGATAAGGTAGGAAAGGACTAGGAGTTGGAAGAAGCGGCCGTTGTCTTAATTAAGGTACAGCTCCAGCATTTGCATGGTGTGAAAATGGAAAACCGTGGAAAACCATCTTCGTTGCTGCCGAAAGTGAGGTTCGAACCCACTATCTCTCGAATCCAAGCTCGCAGCTGCGCGCCCTAACTTCACGGCCAGCTCACACGGTATTGTCATTAATATTATTATTAATTTAAGAAAATTGCTGGAACTCGTTTCAGTTTTCTATTAATGGTTTATTATATATATATGCTACGATCTCTCAAACCTTCAGTAGATTTGGCAGCCCTGACATGTACCTGCAAATTTGAACAGGGCCATGTTTTGTTATAGAATGAACAACCAGACTGGAATAACTTGGATAGTGCTCAGATTTAATGCATAATATCCGTTTAAGTCAATATGGCTTGTTATTTAATGCCATCTTGTTTATCCGTATTATGTCAGTAAAGAAAAATTTTTCTCTCAGAATAATTCTATCGATTTTAGGTTCCAAAACTGCATCTAACTCTGCATTGCCGATTACCTCAGTTACCCTCTCGGCCGCTATCCTCCTGAACGATGCAACCAGTAGGACGTAAGAGTGTAGCAGTAGATACTAAGGAAACAACTTAGGGGTGGAAAATAGAAATGCTTACAAATGCTTATACATTTGGTGTTACTCAAAGAAACCTAAGGTGCTGAAATTCTTATAATTATCATCGTCACAATTATCTGAGATCGACACTCATGGGGTTCCAGGCTATTTTTGTGGCCGGATAGCTTGTGTAACGCCAATTCTATGCGCTGGGATGCATTCACTATTGTGTGATTATTGGGTTGAGAAGCTCAGACGGTACAGCCCTGGTTTAGTCTGGTGCTATTTGAAGGTGCTCAAATACTTCAGCCTTGTGGTGGTAGATTTACTTACACGTAAAGGAACTTCATCTGGACAAAATTCAGGCATTGAACGTCTCCGAAAACCATAACAGTGTAGTTAGTGGGACATAGAGTAAAACCAAGGAAAAGTCCACAACCTGTATCCAGTCATTCGACCGGGTCAGGAATGGAACGAATTAAGGCCCATCTAGGGGCGAGGAAAGGAATTTTGCCGGCTGCAGAAGCCTATCTCACTCCTCTGGGGCAATGATTAATGAATGACAGATGAAATTATATTGGAGAGTGTTTGCTGCAATTAAAGATGGCAGGGAAAACCGGAGTGCCCGGAGAAAAACCTGTCCCGCCTCCGCTTTATCCAGCACAAATGTCACATGGAGTTACAGGTATTTGAACCACGAATCCAACACTGGGAAGACGGTGCGCTACCGCTTGAACCATGGAGGCTACACGTAAGACCAATAATGTTATTGTCATTCATTCTTCCATCTTTCCCATCCGAGCTTACTTAGTCAAATTATATTCCCTTTCGACACCAAGAAAATTAGATTGTTCTAGCCTAGCAACTTCATTATTTTCAACAGTACTTTGGTTTCCACCATACGTTGACTCCTATACAAGAAACCAAATTGCATGGCACAACAACCCTGAAGCTCCATGGCCTACAGTAAGAAGCGACCGATGTTCAACCCGAAAGCATGCATATTACGAGGTGTCGTGTGGTCAGCACGACGAAAGCCCTCGGCCGTTATTTTTGGCTTCCTAGACCAGAACCGCTATCTCACCGTTAGACAGCTCCTCGACTGTAATCACGTAGGCTGAGCAGACCTCGAAACAGCACTGTGATCCAGGTAAAAATCCCTATTCTAGCTGGGAATCGAACCTTGGTCCTCCGCGTAAGTGACAGGCACGACAAACACAAAATAGGAAAAAAATTACTCCATGATATTCAGCTAATTTGCATGAAATTGCTTGTTGTACTCGTGTAGTAGTAGTAGTAGTAGTAGTAGTAGGAGGAGGAGGAGGAGGAGGAGCAGGAGTAGTTGGGTAATTATGTTTTAATATTACTTTATTATCACAATACTGTAAGTGACGGTTGGCACCGGGATATTTACCAGTTGCGATGTACTTGTTAATAATAATAATAATAATAATAATAATAATAATAATAATAATAATAATAATAATAATAATGTTTCCTGGAGGAGGAGGAAGAAACCCTTCTCTTCGTTCTTCAAAGAATTCAATATCTTCTTTTTAAAAAGAAATATGTAGTTAAGAAGGGATGCGTTTTCAATTATTCTTCCCCTCAGATAAACTATCATCACTGGCGGAGTAGCTTCAACATAATCATCTAAATTGCTCTGAATAAAAAACTTAATAAACAGCGATGTATTAATTACTTCGACAAATGTTGTATATGATGGCTTACTTGGCTTACTCTGATTCTCTTGAGGACTGTAACTTTTCTCTCCATCTGTACATTTCTGGGTCCTTCTTGACGGTGAAGCCAGGTCTCTAAATCCCAGGAGTGGCTACTGGCTAAGCTAGGTAACAATAGCCCCCAGGGCTTGAGACTGCTTTAAGCTGGGGCCACTGCCACCTTAATACCCCGACCTAGAGCTGATTTTCTAATCCCTCTAGTCCAACGGACCAGCCCAGTCCCGCCTTAGTCTTTAATATTGAAACAATAAGTTCAGCTACTGTACGTGAACAATAAGGGTTCTCCTAGTGAGCTTGCAAATTCACTTAAGCGTTAATCTTATTGCTAAAAAATCACCCCTCCTCATCCCTTCCTCCTACCCTGTCCTTCGCCTCCCTCCTTTCTCCTTTCTGTCCGCCTACCTACTTCTCTCTTCTCCAGAAGACTTAAGAGAGAATTCCGGAATTGCAGATGAGGAAGCGTAAAGACTAGATTCCTTCCACCTTCGAGTAGCTTCACAAATACTAAATCCTATCTCTGTTCGTTAGTATCATCCAATTGCAATTGGAGATATTTTTTTCGTTCGTTCGTTCGTTCGTTTTCATTCCTTCATTCCTTTGTACTTCATTATCTTTCATATTTCTCTCCAAATTTTCATTTTTCTGTCTTACTTAAGATCTTTTTTTCTTTCAAATTCCCTAGTTCCTTAGTACCTTTGTTTCTCTTAGCTTCCATATTCTTTCCTCTTAACTTTTTTGTGTGTGTAAATTCTGTACTTCTTTCCTACTACGTTACTTCTTAACTTCCAGACTTGTTTTTTCTTCGTATTTAAACGAAAGAATTAATTGCATGCTGCAGGTTGTCAGCCTCTGAGATACATTACGGAAATTTATTACTTTTCTTCTTCTCCCTCTGATTTTACGGTCTCATTGGACCACTTCGATGAATCATTTTCTGGTCATCTTCGATAAGTTTTCTTTCGTAATTGCCCGGAAGCTTTTCATTCCTCCTGATCCTCGTCTGTAAGTACCCTTGTCATTGTCTGTCCTTCGTCTATTTTTGCTTTAAATCTTTGCGTTAATCTTATTGCTAAAAATTCAACCCTCCTCATCCCTCCTTCTCTCCTGTCCTTCGCCCTGTCATTTCTCGATTCTATCCGCCTACCTACTTCTCTCTTCCCCAGAAGACTTAAGGGATTTTGATTTTATGATTTTCGTTCCAAATTTTTTTAAATTCAAATCGCCCAGAGTTATTTCTATTTCTTCCATATCCTTCCTAATTTCCTTACGTTGCTTCAGATTCCAGAGTTTGTCCATATTTTTTTCTTGGTAATCTGGTTTCTGGTAATGTGTCCCAAAGCAAAGGAGCTTCTCTTCTTTCGTATAGTATCTGTGAATAGATACAGTTCTCTGTACACAGCTTCATTTGGAACTATCCACCATTGTCCGTTTGTTTGATGTTTTTATTTATGCACATTGTAGCTATTCTTATCTCTCTACTTTGAGGATTTTGTCGATTCTGTTTCTCTGAGTGACTTTAAACAGAGTTTCGCTTCTGTATTCCAACTCCGGGTGATCCAGCGTCTTGTAATATTTTAATTTTGTTTTGATCGATAGACATGTTGAAAGCATTCTAGCAGACAAAATTGCTGTCCCCATACTGCGAAAAATGTAATATTGAGCAATTTCCTCAATTGTGCCGAAAGATGAAGGGCTAAAGGGCCGAGGAAGATTTCAAAACTGTGAGTCTTGGATATTTTTAGTTTGATACCGCAAACTAAAAATTTCCCAAAAAATCACTTCTGGCCTAAATGCAGTTCGGGAAAAAACAGCCTAAAATCTCTAGTTTCTTTACTCGTTTTCATTTTGATTCAAATCCTACTGAAATTAACTTATTCACATAATCTTTTCTGCAATGTGTTCCTTGGTTTAGTACCCTCAGGCATTTTTCGATTTTTTGAAAAAATTCGACACCGAATGTAGTTATAAGGGCTTAAGTGAAATTCTGCATTGGCTCACATTAGCGCACGTAGTGGCAGAGAAAGGCAAACTGCTAATCTAATCGACCGGATAACGATGATTAAGAAAATTATTGTAATTTCAGGGAATAAATAAGGAATATATTCTCAAGTTTATTATATTTTATGTGCCTAAAATTCGTAGCTAGGATATTTTCAACATTGAGTTGCTTGCCTGTCGATTATTTCGTAAATTCCATCCTTCTTTCTTACCTTTCTTTCTTCCTTAAATTCCAGGCTTGTTTCCTACCTATTGCACTTAATTGCTGTATATGGTTTTGAAACGAAAACATTCCATCTCTTATATTAAAATATAATTTTTTGTGATCCTTCTAAACTTCCAAACGTTTCTCCAACCTTTGTTCTTCCTTTTTTGGTAACATTTGTACTTCATCAAAAAAGGCTTTCACGGCCGCAGATCTTATAATCACAGCAATAGAACCAGCTTTTGGATGGTTAGGCCGTGTGCATAATGCAGAGTTTCGTCCAGACGTGCCATTTAGACTCATCAGCTGGAATGGCACGCCCCTCCAGGACTCTGCTTAGCAGTGGCAGACCAAACATTTGTACTTATTTCTTGTTTGTTTCTTCTTAACTTCGTTACATCTTTCCTACCTATGTTCTTTTTTCATTTATTTTCTTATGTCCTGCGTAACTACCTTCTTGTATTCGGTATTTCCTTCTTGTTCGTGGTCTTTCTTCGCTTTTTTAAGTCTTCCCTACACATATTCCTTTTTAATACCCGTTCGATTTTTCTATCTGTATTCCTTCCTAACCTCCATACTTCTTTCTTAATTTCCGTCTTACATTCCTGTATTCTTCCTTAATTTCTTCCTGCTTTCTTTATTTCATTCTTACAAATTATCCTTAACTTTTTCTCTTCTCCCCTTGTTCCATTCTTCCTCTCTCATTAACTTCGTTCTTAATTTTTCCAACTTACCTTCCTAACATCCCTTTTTTTATTTTCTGTCTTTCCTTTTCCCTCTCTTTGTTCCTTCTTAGCCGACCCTGTGGTGTAGGGTTAGCGTGCCTCCCTCTTACCTGGAGGGCGCGGGTTCTATTCCCGACCAGGTCAAGGATTTATACCAGCCTACGTGATTTTAATTGAGGAGCTATCTGAGGGTGAGACAGCAGCTCCGGTCTAGAAAGCCAAGAATAAGGGCCGATAGGATTCAACGTGCTGACCACACGACACGTTGTAATCTGCAGGCCTTCGGTCTGAGCAGCGGTCGCTTGGTAGGACAAGGCCCTTCAGGACTGTAGCGCCATGGGGTTAGTTTTATGTTCCTTATTAATTTGCTACATTTCTTTAATTTCCCTGTAACCTTCCTTCTCTTATTATATGGACTTGTAACAGCATACTTAACAACTGTATTAAATCATGACGTGTGTGTCTATGGGGTATGTACTATCGACTGTATGTGGGAGCTAATTCAATACCCAGATCAGAAGCAAGCGAATGTGGCTTATGTAAACAGGACTTCATCTTACGTGCCTGTGAATAACGGGAAGCCTTGTTTATAATGCCAGCAAGTAGGAGCCGATGAGATTTGTATTCTCGATTACCCTGATGAGCTTGACAGTTCCTCGTTTCACAGCACGATAGAATCTATATCAACCTTCCAACTGAGCGCGAGAGGAAAAGTTTCACCCGTGTGTATATTTTCTGAAGAGATATGAGATATTTTAAGATCTACATAAGAATATAGACGAGGATAGTGAAGTAAACTTTTGTGTACTCTTGTACCGAATGATGTAGCTGCTACACCTGTTTAATTGAGGTTGTTAATAACAGGCAGCGCGGAGCACATCCGCCTACAGGTACCTGCTTGGTGTGGCACACGCCCCTTCAGAGGAGCACGGCTTCTGTACTACTGGACCGGGTGACGACAACAACAGGTTGGGCCATGTTACACATATGAAGGCGAGACCGACTGCCATAGCTAGAAGAGAGAGAAAATAAGACACACGCACACACCGCATAACTCTTGTTTATCTTCAACTCCAACGATGCAAAGGGGTCGGAACAATAAGCTACCTTCAATATTTGGGCATTTGAAATACTTTTTTATCTCAGCTCCTACTGTATATACAGCAATGAAACTTTATAAAAGAAACATACTATTATACGTTTACTATGCGAACACATATGTCAGAACTGATTTTTCCAATATCAAACTTGCTGATTAATTATTCAAAATAGCGGCATTTTGCATGGCATTGCTCACTGTTTCGTACATAACTGGGCCATTTATCAATGTATTAGTACTCCTGGTAGGTGGGGGACTCAGACGAATAATACAGCCACGGAATCCCCTACCTGTCATAAGTGGCGACCAATAGGGGCGACCAAGGGATGGTGGAATTGGAACCATGAGATTACTTGTGGTTAGTACCATCATGTGAACATCATCGATCGGCGTTACTTGCGATTGTTACCATTATGTGAAGAACACCATGGAACTTGTTGTTGCTGGTGATTAGTATCATCGTGTGCATCCCACAGAGGCAGGGGGAGCGGGCGTACTCGACTACGTTGACTGATGTCAATGCGAGAGAAGTTGCCGTGCGCTGCGCTAAAGTGTGTTGGTTCCTCTGTATTCAGAATGGGTCTGCTTTGCATATGAGCGTACCACTATATGAATGACACCATCGATCTGCATTGCTTGTGAGTAATACGTTTATGTGAGGAACACCATGGATCTGTGTTACTTGTAACACCATTATGTGAGTAATATTATCTGAGAAACACCATGAGTCTGCGTTACTTATAAGTAATACCATTATGTGAGGAACACCATTATGCGTGTAGTATCATTATATGAGAAATACCATTGTGTGAGGAACACCATTATGCGTGTAGTATCATTATATGAGAAATGCCATTATGTGAGGAACACCATTATGCGTCTAGTATCATTATATGAGAAATACCATTGTGTGAGGAACACAATTATGCGTGTAGTATCATTATATGAGAAATGCCATTATGTGAGGAACACCATTATGCGTCTAGTATCATTATATGAGAAATACCATTGTGTGAGGAACACCATTATGCGTGTAGTATCATTATATGAGAAATGCCATTATGTGAGGAACACCATTATGCGTCTAGTATCATTATATGAGAAATACCATTGTGTGAGGAACACAATTATGCGTGTAGTATCATTATATGAGAAATACCATTGTGTGAGGAACACCATTATGCGTGTAGTATCATTATATGAGAAATGCCATTATGTGAGGAACACCATTATGCGTCTAGTATCATTATATGAGAAATACCATTGTGTGAGGAACACCATTATGCGTGTAGTATCATTATATAAGAAATACCATTGTGTGAGGAACACCATTATGCGTGTAGTATCATTATATGAGAAATACCATTATGTGAGGAACACCATGGATTTGTGTTACCTGTGAGTAATACCATTATGTGAGGAACATCATGGATCTGCGTTACTTGTAACACCATTATGTGAGTAATACCATTAAGTGAGGAACACCATGGGTCTGTATTACCTGTGGGTGGTGCCATAATGTGTTAATACACCGTGGATTTACATTGCCTACGATTGGTACCACTATGCGAAGAACACCATGAGCATACGGTGCCTGTGATTAGTACCACTGTGTGAGGAACATCATGGATATACGTTACTTCTGAGAAATACCATTATGTACGGAACATCATGGGTCTACATTACCTGTGACTACTACCACTGCATGAGGAGTCCGACTCGTTAATTGAATGGTCAGCGTACTGGCTTTCAGTCCAGAGGGTCTCGGGTTCGATTCTTTGCCGGGTCGGGGATTTTAATCGCTTCTGATTAATTCTTCTGGCTTGGGGATTGGGTTTTTGTGTCCGTCCCAACATTCTCCTCCTCATATTCAGACAACTCACTACACTACCACAGACACACGCAATAGTGATTACATCCCTCGATATAGGGTTGGCGTTAAGAAGGACATACCAAACCAAAACCCCACGGCACTTAAAGCCCTTGAAAGGGCTTTGGCTTGCCCAGCGACCGCTGCTCAACCCGAAGGCCTGCAGATTACGAGGGGCCGTGTGGTCAGTACGATGCATCCTCTCGGACGTTATTCTGGGCTTTCTACACCGGGGCCGCAATCTCACCGTCAGATAGCTCCTCAGTTATAATCATGTAGGCTGAGTGGATCTCGAACCAGCCCTCAGGTTGAGAGAGAAATCTCTGACATGGCCGGGAATCGAACCCGGGGCCTCCGGGCGAGAGGCAGGCACGCTACCCCTACACTACGGGGCCAGTCAGGAAGGGCATCAGCCCGTAGCCAAATCCACATGTGCGACACAGTTCACACCCGCGACACCACAGGCGTGGGAAAAGCGGTAGGAAAAGTAGAAGAAGAAGGAGAACCACTACATGAGGAACACCATGGTTATGTTTTACCAGTGAATAGCACCATTATGAGGGACCGGTGACCTGGATTTTGGACTCCATTGGACAACAAGCATCATCTCTAAAAGGCATTGTGAATTGGATCCACTGACTGTTTTGGATTCATGGACATATCTCGTCATCATTCGGTTTAGATTCTAGTCAGTGGATACATTTTGAAATGTTCATTATCGTTTCATTTGGTTGTACCTCGTACCATTGGGGCCGAAGACCTAGTTGTTAGACCCTTTCAACAAAATAAATAATAATAATAATAATAATAATAATAATAATAATAATAATAATAATAATAATAATAATAATACATTAGTGCTCTGCTTTTTTAACTGTACTGTTTAAAGCTACAGCTAAACAACTGGCCACTTCCAGAATTATTTTTGCAAAATCAGTATTTTTAATGTTGTGTTGCTTAAATATTGCATATTTTGGTCAAATGTTTGTGTTCGCCTCTGTGGTGTAGTGGTTAGCGTGATTAGCTGCCACCCACGGAGGCCCAGGTTCGATTCCCGGCTCTGCCATGAAATTTGAAAAGTGGTAAGAGGGCTGGAACGGGGTCCACTTAGCCTCGGGAGGTTAACTGAGTAGAGGTGAGTTCGATTCCCACCTCAGCCATCTTCGAAGTGGAGGAGTGCGACGAGCTTTGACAGCCGTCACAATTCTCATTCTTGCCGCTAGAAGGGGCTTCATTTATTACATTCCTGACCCAGTCAAATGACTGGAAGCAGGCTGTAGATTTTCATTTTTTTTCATTACTCAAAGTTGGCTGCACTTAGAGACCTATCAATGTCTTATGACTCAGTGGCAGGGAATTCCGGAGGAAATATAACAAATACGAAGCAAATCGGTCCAATAGAACGGACGGAGCGATTTGCCAAATCTGGTTTTAGTAAACTCTGTTAATATATAGATTATTATTATTATTATTATTATTATTATTATTATTATTATTATTACAACACTATAGCAGGAGAGTGGGAGAGACGTTGGGACGTAGGTACTGGACAAAACCACACCAAGAAAAGATTGAATTTTGAATGTATTTTCAAACTTATCTTTCCTTTCCTTTCTTTTTTAATACCTTTTCAGAAGAAACATCAAAAATTTGTAACAAAACTTGAAAAAGTATTACTTTTTACAGTATCGTAAGTTTTAAGATAGGGGGAGGAAGTTCCCATTTAACAACACACGACTTCGTAAGTCTACACCAGACCATGAGGTCTGCCTATTTCTTGGCAAGTGAGATACAAGGGAGGCATTAGCCTGTATTAACGAATTTACCCTTCAGAGGGGTAATCGAATCTTAAAAACTTTGTTTAAATATAAGTGAATATTCAATTAATAATTAATATCACTTCATGTCGCACAGTACTACATCCAGATAGATACACAAGTGTCAAGCTTACAGTATTTTTAGGGACGAGCTTAGTGCTGATTGGTTGGTTTAGAAATCAACTGGCAATGGAGCAAACATAGAAAGAAATGACTCAAGCCAGTATGTGCCAGACAAGCAATTCTCAACTAAGTTGAACACAATCCACGACCCTAGATGGCACTCAGAAACAACAGTAATTATCAGCCCGTCTCCATGAGACTTTACTATTTACGGGCGTTAGAAGGGATGCCTAGAACTAGGGAGAGTCCGTACTGTTGTTACAGTTATTATTATTATTATTATTATTATTATTATTATTATTATTATTATTATTATTATTATTATTATTATTATTATTATTATTATTATTATTATTATTATTATTATTATTATTGCTACCTCAGACTACAGGGGTAACACCAAACAAGGCACAAACACAGAAGGGGAAGATAAGAGTACAATACACAATATAAGAAAACACTACACACTCGGAAAAACAGTACCTAGCTTTACGCGGATCTCCAACAAAACAAGTACGTAACTATCAGTAGGGCCAACTAGTGAACGACCAAACGGGAAGATGGAAGGGCTGGGAACCTACCAAAGGCATGGACATGGCTTAGATAGCGGATTCCGAAATAAATCCCCGTGATCCTTAGATTTGAAGAATATTATTTACAAAATAATCTTACAAATACATTCGAAGTTACGAGCTATAAGTTCAGTGGTATCCATAGCTTATTTCGTAGCAGTGTAAATTCAAGTTTCAAAACAACTATACGTCTAGTTACCAATGCGGTAGTACAATGCAATGTACAGGTTATCCAAAGTCTAGCGTACCTAAAGTGATACAGAACTACCAGAGGCAAACCCCAAGGGAAATAATACTAAACTACAATATACATATTTTAGTGAAACAAGAAATGGGAATGCCTCGGAAACGAACAGGTAAGTCCAGCTGAAAAACTAAGGCGCCATAAGTAACTGATTTGGTGAATCTAGGCGAGGTTAGGGCAGACTCCTGTATGAAGAACAAATCGGAACATTACCGAAATTTTAGCAGGAACGGAATTCAAGAGTGCTTACCCGAGGAGAGTGCCATCCCGGAAGCCGGGGGACGTCAACCAGATAGGCTTCTCGCAGACCGATAAACCGAGACCGACAGAATTCAGGATACATAATTAATTCGAACACTGCCTCGCTCACTATATATAGGAAATTCCGGCCTTGAGGCAGCCAATCAGCGTGCACGAGTTCCCTATCGCCACCTAGACTCACCAATCACAACCTTACTTTCGATGGCGAACTTTGACTAACATTCTAGAATACGCATGATCGCGAAAGTCGTATTTTTCCAGAATAGACAGAACACATTTTCTAGAACACATACCAACAAAGTAACACACCTTGTACAAAGTTATGTAACTTTCTGGATCTTTCCAGGAACTATAGAACAGAATTCTACTATTTACAAATGCCTATGTTACATTATTATACAGTACAGGTTAGGTCATAATAAATAAAACATTATATAGTACTTCGCCAATAAAGTCTTTAAAAAAAATACATTCCACTCACGCTACATAGTTCGCTTGTAACAATTATTATTATTATTATTATTATTATTATTATTATTATTATTATTATTATTATTATTATTATTATTATTATTATTATTGATATTCATGAATATTTCAGGTTCTCTCAGGGATATTCAATTAATGAAGCTGCCTACGTCGTCCGGTCATTCATTGATTCCCTCACATGGGGGAAGCTAAACTCCGTCCATACAGGTTAGCGGCAATGGTGAGGTGCAAATGAGATACCGGTACACGCACAGTAGCTGTTTTTGGATTTGTTACAGCTGACAATCCTAGCAAAGAAGACATGATGAAAGATAAAATTTTGCGGCGGGAGGAGGTGGGGTTTTGACATGTCAACTAGCAAGCAAGATGATATTACACAATAATTTTCCGTTTCACCCAGAGCTGTCTCCCAGATAAGGCTTATGTCTGAGGGGTGAATAGAGAGAGAAAGCAAGCTCTCTGCGCTCACTACTAGGATTTTCGATTTATTTCAAACGTGTTTTCTCCTCCCTCACTCATTCCTGTCATTCCACAAAACGTTTTTCCTTTTTTAATCTTTCCCTCTTTATTTCCTTTCATCTTGTCTTCACTGTCATCCCTTGTCCACTTCTCGCCCCTCATCATGGAGTGGAACAAAATAATACGTACTCGCCTTGCTTGGTCTTTTCTACAATCCCGTTAAACACAGCGCTGGTGTGGGTTGCGGGAATATCAGGTGATAGAGTAATACTAATCATTTTTTAAACACTGTTTTGTTATGTTTGAGAATGGATTTGTAAGTACTACCGTGGCCCTGGCCTTATATTTTCTTCATTATAGGACTTTGAGGATGCGCAAGTCATAAATTCTACTTTTGAGATTATGGGTCTGCTAAATCTTCGATGCGGAGGCTAGTTGAATGCTCAAATTGAATCAACAAAGATTATACAGTTGTAACGAGAAACGCCATAGGCTCCCTCATGAAGCCTGATAAAAACCGGCAGCTACACGTTTTAACAATGATGTTTAGATTGTTAGCTGAAAACCAGCCCCCCTTTTTTAAACCTTTTTATCGTCAGTTCACGACCTAAATACCCGTTTGAGCTCCTTTCTTTCTATTTCTGTGCACTGCACAAATAAAATTAATATATCATTTGTGGTGACCGGCGCCAGATTATGGAATTCTCTGCCGGCTCAGGTCAAAGAAACTAGTTCTTTACCAATATTTAAGATCGCCTGGCGAGACTCCCTGCTGAGGACAGCTGACTGAATGATTGAAGTATGAGGATTAGTTAGTTTTTAGAGTATTTAAGTAATAGAACCTATGGAATAATGCTTCAATACAGTTGGAAGAAAAACGTATTACATGATTAATTATTAATATTGTATTTTTATTTTATATCTTCCGTAGAACTCATTAGGATAGTGAACTACATATTTTGATTTATTGCAGTATTTAGTTTTATTATTGTGAATGTATTTGCTCTTAGAGAACGTTCTAAGTTTCGTTAATTTAAGGATTCGCTATTTCTCATTGTCTTATCGTTTATTTTAAGTCTTAAATTTTAAATTATATCATTTCAATTTTTTAAATATTAATTTCTTCTTCTTATTCTTGCGTTCCGGCCTTCTAAGGATCACGTTACAATTTCAATTGTTCCTCCTTAGTTGTTCTTTCCTTTTCTTCCAGTATTCTTTCATTGTTTCACTGTGTTTGTTTTCCTGTCTTCAGTCCACTTTGTGCCTGTTTTCTTTTCCTTCCTCCCTCGGAATCCTTCCATTTGTAAGACTTTTTTCCTAAAAATCTTTCTTTCCAATAATTCTTCTTCACGTGTGTTGTTCCTTTCGAGGTCTTTCTTGACTTCTTGAATCCTGGTGGTAGTTGATTTCTTTTCCCAAAGGTACTTGAAGATTCGTTTAGTTAGTCTATTGTCATCCATTCTGTAAATGTGTCCAAGAAATAGCAATATCCTTTTTCTTATTGTTTCTGATATGTTTTCTACGTTCTGGTAAATTTCGTTGTTACTTCTTAATTTGCAAAACTCTGCAATTCTTAGAGGACCTAATATTTTCCTTATAATTCTTCTTTCTAATATTTCTAATCTATCAAGCTTGTAGTTCAGTGCTAGACTTTCGCTGGCATAAAGGCATTCTGGTTTCACTACTGTGTTGTAGTGCTTTATTTTAAATTTTCTTGATAAGCACTTTCTGTTGTAAGTTGTTGTAAATTCACTTTCTTTTTCTTCATCGCGAATGTGTGACTTGGGACCAACCGGAATTAGCATTTGTTGGCTTTTCCTTCTGGCCCACTATTCCTTGATACGTAATTAATGGATGTGTTTACGTTTCAGCGACCACACATGTTGGTTAGTCTTTCTCTCGTCATCCTCAAAACCCCGTGTAAATGTTATTATTCTGATTTCATCTCGGTTCAGTAGATTTAGTCATCCTAATTCCTTCAGGACTTTCTGTGTTTGTACCACTTTGATATTTTATTCTTTAAGAATGTGTAATTTTTTTTTTTTTTTGCTATGGGCTTTACGTCGCACCGACACAGATTGGTCTTATGGCGACGATAATGTGTAAATTCTGCGAGTCTGTTTCTTTGAGTTCATCATGTCTAAGTAGCCCATGAATGATATTCTTCGAATGCGCATTGTTTCTGTAATTTTGGATATTCACTTATATATATTTCCTCATTTTGGTTTTAGAAATTGTGCTCCATCTTTGATTCTCGTTCTTAGGATTTTTCTCATTTTACTTTCGTTTACTTTTGATTGACCTTTCAGTGGTTTGTGTTGGAGATTCGTTTTGATTAAATTAATTTATTTAGTTTTATTAAATATTTTAATTATTTTAGTATTTTCTTCTTCTACGCGAATGGGTCACTTAGGACCATGCGGAATCAATATTTATTGAGGTTTCCTCCCTGCCCAATAGTTATTCATTTTCATCGCTTGTTGTGATCTCTGTTCTTTGGACCAGGTAATTCGTTTTAGTTTCTTCTCGTCTTTTTAAAATCCCCTTGTGTGAACAGTTTTCCTGACCATATTCCTACCCTGCAGGTTTTGTGTAATTCAGAGAGGTCTTTCTCTACTTGCTTATACCATTTTGATTTCGTACGTTTGATTTGCAAAAAATTGTGTATTCGATAAGTAAGTCTGTTGTTATTCATTCTTTCCAAATGGCTTAAAAACTGAATTCGACGCAGCCTCATTGCATCAGTAAGTTTAGATAATTTGAAATATATTCTCTAGTTGAGTGTTTTCGAGTTTTAATTCTTGGCTCTAAGAATTTACTCGTGATTTTCCTTTCTTTCATCTGTAATCGTTCCTTTAATTTTTTATGATGGTAACTGAGCGTTTCTGAAGCATAAATAGCTTCTTGTGTGATCGCTGTTAATTAACGACGATTTTCACTGTTCCAGGACAATAAGTTTTTGTTTTAAACATACTTTTTTGTGTTGGAAAGCAGTTTTAGTATTTCATTTTCAGATTGCAATGAAAATTTTGATAAGTGTAAGAGAGGGCCTAGAGCCCCTGCGTCACCACTGAAAAAGATTTATAAATAAATAAATAAATAAATAAATAAATAAATAAATAAATAAATAAATAAATAAATAAATAAATAAACAGTGAGACGAGGGTGCATGTTAGTTTGCCGTTGCTTTCCTCGCTGAACCAGAAAATTCACTTGCAACACGACCGATCCTATGAGTAACACTTTTCATAGCAGCCAGGCACTTTATTTGTGCTCTGAATGTCATTTAAACACACACCGAATCAACTTTTGTATTGTCACAACCACGAATGGGACCGAGACTTCGGTGGAAGCTACATTTTGCTCTGCCCTGTGCTAAAATGGAGTCGAAATTCAAAAATTCATAAATGGCTTTTTAGCTATTTACCTGAGTGGGCGAGTTGGCCGTGCGGTTAGGGGCGCGTGGCTGTGAGCTTGCATCCGGGAGGTAGTGGGTTCGAATCCCACTGTCGGCAGCCCTGAAGATGGTTTTGCGTTGTTTCCCATTTTCACACCGGGCAAATGCTGGGGCTGTACCTTAATTAAGGCTACGGCCGCTTCTTCCCAACTCCTAGGCCTTTCCTATCCCATCGTCACCATAAGACCTGTTTGTGTCGGTGCGACGTACAGTCACTAGCGCTAGCTACTTATATGAAGAATGATTTTATGCAAAAACGAAGTTATATTTTATTTCGTGGCCGAGAAAAATCTGGAAAAAAATGTAAATTTCGAATATATCCCTGTTCAACCCTGCGCACACGTACCCGTTCTTAAGTCGAGTTTCAAAAATGCAGAAATTACCCGGAGACCCCGAGTTCGATTTTCGGCCAAGTCAGGGATTTATACCTGTTCTGAGGGCTGGTTCAAGGTCCACTTCTCCTACATAATTACAATTGAGGAACTATCTGACGGTGAGGTGGCGGCCCCGGTCTAGGAAGCCAAGAATAACGGCTGAGAGGATCCGTCGTGCTGACCACAAGGCACCTGCAGGCCATCCGGCTGAAGAGCGGTCGCTTGGTAGGCCAAGGCCCTTCGAGGATGTTGTGCCAGGTTTTTTTAAAATATCGAATATACACTTGTTCAACTCTTTGCACCACTTGTAAATTGAATTTCAATGAATGCCCACATTAAATTTTAGGTATTTATATGTAGAATGTTTTACTGCATAAAATAAGTTTTATTTTATTTCGCAGCCGAGAAATACGAAAAAAAGAAGGTAAATTTCGAATGCACACTAATTTAACCCCTTAAAGTCAAAACTTTATAAAACCTCTTCTCAGCACACCTTTGCATACCTATAAGAGTATATAATTAAAATTTCATACGTAGAAATTTAATAGTCTGGGCTGAGCGTTGATGAGTGAATGAATCAGTCATTCACTCAAGATATCCTCCTGTATAGATATAGATTACTGTAATCACGGCAGATGCTCAATATGGCCATCATTATCATTCAAATAATTCTTATTTTGGCAAAGCAGTGCACGAGGAAAATTGGTTTAAATATTCACAGGAATTGCTCTACAGCTATTCTTATTTTTATTTTTTTCATTTTTTGCCAGAGTTGGTAGTCGAATCCTATATACCCGGACATGAAGCTATCGTGCTGTCCTCTAGGTGTGTGACACACCAGTAAAGTATGAAAAAACTGGAAGAACATTTTTTATACTATACGATAAAACTCTTCTAATTCTGTGTAACTTTTGTGATGTTCAAATCAATATTCATTCCTTCCTACTCGAAGCTGTGACATTTTATCACTGGAATATAACTAACAGAATATCTATCTCCAATGAAGTGTGTAGGAAAACTGTCAAACCACTTATTCCCTCCGTCTCCCGCTCCTTACGGCTTCTTGTCATTTCTGTAAGGCGTCAAGCTGTTTGCTTTATCTTTTAACTAAAAACTTCGAACCTACACATACACTGGTAAAAAATAAAAAAAAATAAAGAAATGAAAAGACGGCTACGATTGCATGCTGGAGACAAGCAGTGACATCTATATGGCTCAGAAAGGAAATGAAGAAATAAAATAGCATCGTTTTGCAGAGGAGAAAAGAAATAAGAACATCATCAGTAGAAGTTGTAGCGATCTCTGTCTGTGATTCCCCCTCCCCCCACCCACACACTGTGCTACAACACACCTAAAGATGCCTTCTATTAAATTCGAAATCTAGAAATTGTACCGTACTCCTCCCCCAATCCTCATATCTTACTTAATGTGCAATCATATTGAAGCGTAAGGTCTCTCTTGCTGATTAGTACAAAGTAGGTTCGCTTCATTTTTTTTTTTCTAAACCGCGAATGTTTATCGCGTCATCAGCATCGGTTGTATTTCAAGCCTAACGATCTCACGTGTGTATCCCCTCATGCAACGTTAATGAGAAGCGGGAATAATAACACGAAAAGAAATCTCACTCGTTAAACAAGTAGTCTCTCCCACGCATTAGGAAAAGGATTTCGTTATGTTTATCTTTGGGTCATCAGTTCATAGACTGATTTGATGCAGAACTCTATGCCATCCTATCCTATGCTAAACTTTTCATTATTTTTTTACGTAACTGCTACGATCTACATCTAAATCTTTTTGTCATATTCCTATCTCGCTGTATCCCTGTTATTATTACCGCCTGAACTTTCCTCAAAACCCAACTGAACAAGTACTGGGTGTCTTAAGATGTTTTCTCTCATTCTATACCTTCTTCTGGTCAAATTTTGCCAGATCATTCTTCTCTCACTAATTCGATTCAGTATCTCTCCATTCGTAATTTGATCTACCCATCTCATCATCAGTATTGTCTCAATCACACCCTCACGCCATTGTCAACACCAGAGATCTTGTTACAGAGTTCCCCGGGTTCAACCTTCCTCGCTTCATCTGGACCACATTTAACAGGATTCTTTGTGGAGTCGGAAGAAATGCGCATTTCTGCTCTGCATCAGTGGGGCTTGAAAGACTCTCCAGGTTTTATTGTGGTGCTGAAGGTGAACCATCATGCACATTCTGAAGGACTGCCCTCTGCGTGCTTTTGCTGCTTCCATCGAGGATATACATCGAGTGATCCCAGAGGTTGGTCGGAAGAGCTGCACATTCGTCTGTAAGAAACGATTCCATTGTATAAATGTGTGTGTGTATGTGTGCCAGTATCCGCTTCTGTGGTGTAGTGGTTAGCGTGATAAGCTGCCACCCGGAGGTCCGGGTTCGATTCCCGGCTTTGCCACGAAATTTGTAAAGTGGTACGAGGAGTGGAACGGGGTCCGCTCAACCTCGGGAGGTCACGTGGTGATGGTAGAATACTTCCACGGTACCCCTGCTCGTCGTAAAACGCGACTAAAATGGGGACCAGGGCTCTGAACTTGGAAGCTTGGGCCGGTGACTACAGATCTCCTACATGAGTCTGGCATTATATCCACATACTTGTGTCAAACTCCTCACTTTAATCTGACGGTGACGATAGGTGGGTTCGATTCCCACCTCAGCCTTCCTGGAAGTGATTTTCCGTGGTTTCCCACTTCTCCAAGCAAATGCCGGAATTGTACCTAACTTAAGGCCACAGCCGCTTCTTTCCCTCTTCCTTGCCTATCCCTTCCAATATTCGCATCCCCCCCCCTCCGCAAGGCCACTGTTCAGCATAGCCGTTGAGGCCACCTGGGCTATGTACTGGGCCTCCTTCCCAGTTCTATCCCAAAGTCTCACGCTCCAGGACACTGCTCTTGAGGTGGTGGAATTTGGTATCCCTGGAGGGGAAACGGATTAAGAAAGAAATTAGTGTGTATCAATAACGTGTACATAGAGTCGATTGTCAACTGTAGCATCATACGCTAAATAAATAAATAAATAAATAAATAAATAAATAAATAACCATCAGCATTCTTCTGTGACAGCACGTTTCACACTCTTCTAGTGTCTCTCATTCTGAAGTAGTTATCGTCCATGTTACACTTCCTTACAATGCCACGCTCCAGATGGAAGTCTTGAAAAAAAAAAAATCTAATTACTATTTAAGTAATCGAAGTGAGCAAGTTTCTTTTCACTTTCTTGCTCGTGCTAGTCTGTGTTTTATGTCCTCCTTACTTCTACCATCGGTACTTATACTGCTACCCAAGTAAAAATATTCATATACTTCCATAAAGACTTCATTTCCTAATCTGCATTACCTGACTTAATTCGACTGAACTCCGATACCTTTATTTTAGATTTATGTAACTATTTTCCTCTCGTACTCCTTTTACAAACATGTGTCCATACCATTCAGGAATTTTTATTTACCTTCTGCAGTCTCAGATAACATAAAAAATACCATTGGGAAACTGACCGTTTTGATGTCCTTTCCTTGGATTGTGATTCCTTTTCTAAGTTCCTCTTTGATTTTCTTTACCGCCAGTTCTTTATAAACATTGAAACGGAGACGAGAGAAACTGCAGCCTTGTCTCACTCTTCTCTGGATTCCTGATTATTTTTCACAGCGCACTGATTTTTGTACATATTATGGATAATTATTTCTCGGTATCTGATCTGGATTACCTTCAGAAACTCAAGTAGCTTAGTCCAACCAACGTTATCGAATACCTTTTCCTACGAAATTTCTTACATAAGTCAATGTATTTATTCGAGTCCCTTTTGAACAACAGGCATCATCATACTTATCCGTTTCTAAGTGAAAGTAAGAATTTAGCTGCTGAATATTATTTTCAAAAGACAAAACCTCGGTACATTCTTCTTCTCCTTCTTATTATACTCTTGTTAAGCTGTTAAACAGAGAATGGAAAACAATTAGAGAGAACAGAAAAAGTGCGCAATATTATCGGAGAAATGTGGGGAAAGAAATCTAAAGAAGACGAAGATATATGCAGTTGGTAGTAAGGACATGCATGAGGAGGTATTCTTAACTCTATGACTTTGTTAACGTCTACTGTGAATCGAGCAAGGGTTTGGATTATCTAGCTATCAGCTTGCATTCGAACCCCGCTGTCTGCAGTCCTGAAGATGGTTCTTCATGGTTTCTCATTTTCGCACCAGACAAATGATGCAACAATGAAAATTAAAAATCCACAGCATGTTTCCAGTTATCTTATCGGGTCAGGCATGGAATGAATGAAGCCCCATCTAGCGGCGAGGATAGGAACTGTGCCGGCTGCCGAAGCCTGTCGCACTCCTCTGGGGCAATGATTAATGACTGACAGATGAAATGAAATGTTCATGGAGAGCGTTGTTGGAATGAAAGATGACAGGGAAAACCGGAGTGCCCGCAAAAAACTTGTTTTGCCTCCGCTTTGTCCAGCACAATTCTCACATGGAGTGACCGAGATTTGAACCGCGGTGAGAAGCCGGCGCGCTGCCGCCTGAGCCACGGAGGCTCCACGCAAATGTTGGAGCTGTACCTTAATTAAGTCCACGGCCGCTTCTTGCCCACTCCTATCTCTTTCATATCCCACCGTAGTCGTAAAATCTGTCTGTGTCGATGCGATGTAAAGCACCACTGTAAAAATTCAAAGAAAATTTAAAATTTTTCACATTTCTTCGCACCGCAGGATGCCAGTTTTTATCAACGGCATTCAGAATATAAACCAGATAACTCAGCTTACTGGGTTTCTACCGGGGACTGTTTTATATTCTTGAATTATTCGGAAGATTTCGGCTAATTTTGTCAGCTTGTCTTATGTGGAGTACTTTTGTGTTATTGTGGACGTGTATGTTATTATTATTATTATTATTATTATTATTATTATTATTATTATTATTATTATTATTATTTCTTCCTCTTCAAAGTACCTTATCAGGTCATAGTTCATGTCTCCTGGTCTACAGTAAGTCCTTTCCACTTCCACTACCTTTGTGGCTCTTGTTAGTTCTTGAACAATTTTACATTGCTGTGATAATAATTGATTGTCATTAACGACCTCGTCTGGGGTAAAAACAATGAAGAGTTCTTGTGCCTAATCTTTCGGTACAGTTGGTACCATTGGTACACATACAGAATACAACACCAATAATTACACAGATGACATTACACAATTAGCAAACAATGTCTTAGAGTAAAATATACAGATTGAAAAATTAAAAGGTCTCTTTTCGCCTTGATAATTTGGCACTATTGATATTTGTGAGGAAGCATTACTATGTAAGCGTTATGATGAAAATAATGAAAATAAATACAAATAATAAAAATAAAAATAAATAAAAATAGCAACACAATCTTTTTGCGTTTACCGAGGTGGAATAGTAGCGTAAGTTTCGGAGAATTACAAAAGACATTAAAAACAAATATGTTTCTTAATTAGTCATGTTGTTTTCAGTATAAAAGACTTTCATTATTGAGTACAATAACGAACTGTATCCCCCCACATATTTGGCTTTTGGTGACGATAAAACTTGACCAAGACCATCTTGAATGTCTGGACACAAACTATGGTGTCGAGAGTTCCAAGTTCCATGAGTTTTTAACACTGTAATCACTAACACGAGCACAGATTGTAAAATGAGCTGAAGTCCCAAAGGTGGGGCGGACAATCCATTCCGGTGGTACTTCAGAAGTATCGAGGAGCCCGTTTGGTGATGTACGTCACATATGGCCATGGGCTCAGCGGTCGCCAGACAACGCTTCCAAGTTCAGAGTCTCGGCGTCCCTTTTAGTCGCCTCTCACGACAGGCAGGGGATACCGTGAGTGTTATTGTACCGCCCCCACCCACAGGGGGTACTTGCCATCCATCCGTCCGTCCATCCGTCCGTGCGTCCATCCATCCCTTACATCACAGCCTGCACGGTTGCAGGCTAACTTCTATAACACAAATTTTCAGATGATCCTTAGCCATAAGGCATATGTATGCCAAAAGCTGTTTCATATACGCCGAATACTTTGCAAACATTTTGTGACAATCATTGATTTCGTATTGTTAAAAAAATGCTTCCCAAGAAATCTTTCATTTTTGACTTATCTTGTTATTCCCTTGCGTGAGTGAATTGTTAGCCGCGCGGCATGGCGGTTTCAATTCCTCAAGATGGCGACGCTATTGCATCATCCGATGACGCTATACCTAGACCAGCCTCTATTTTCTAGGTACAGTACATTTGTCCGTCCGCTCTACAATGAGATATCGAACACTTCCGTCGCTCAAAACTAGAAATTATTTGGATCATAAAACTGTTAAGTTTTTGTAGCACTCATCGGCCCATATACGAGTCCGAGTTTATGTATGTATTCTAAATCAAATGGAAAGAAGAAGAAGATATAAGTAATATGTGTATGTTCAGTCTTCAGCCCGAAGGCTGGTTGGATCCTCAACAGCTCTGCCATCAGCTGTTATAGATGGCCTAGGCATCACTGAAGAGGCGTACTAGGGAAATGAGGAGTGAGGTAGTTTCCCGTTGCTTCCCTCACCGAGCCAGAAGTTGCTATTACATATCAGTCTGCCAAGCCCACTGAAATACATGCACCAACCGACCCTATGAGCAACATTTTCACACCATTCGTAGCAGGGACTGGCTGCACAAGGAATGGCATTACTAGCATCGCTCATACCTCAGTCACTTTCATATAGTCAAAGCCAAGGAAAAGACAGAGACAGATCAATGAAAGTAACAAAATTGCTCTAGCCTGTACCAGAAGACATAGTGCACTGTAAACAATAGGCCCTGCCAGCAAAGGCATATAAGTAATGTATATCCTTTTAATGAACACATGGATTGAACTACGTGATCTCTTTGGTTTCATTATGGGGTTCGTTGCACGTTGGGCAGCTGACTGTTCCTCCAAACAGTGACTTTGACTGTTCTAGTTTCCTTGGCAAAAGAAGGTGTAATTCGCTTTGTCGTGCTTTAAGAAGTTAAACCATCTTATATACGTATCGACGTTCTAATCCCGTGTGAAGGGAAGCCGTACGTGTTTGAGAACTGTGTTATGCAATGTTGCCTCGCCACCTTATTAAGGGGCAGCCATTTCCATAAATCAACTGTCGCGAAAAACATGCATCACTCTCTTACTTCCCTCCCATTCCCTCACCCCACTCGAGATTTTCTGAGAAGGCAGGAAGCCGAGAGAGAGAGAGAGATACCTCATTATTATTCATAATACAGCAAGAATACATATATCACATTTGTTGATCTCCAAACTTTATTTGATAGCGTTGATTGTTCGAAACTCCTTGTCGCGTGGAGGTGATTGTAATAAAGTCTGTCTGTATACCCTGTAGTCCGTTTCTTGATACACTATCGGTTATGAGGCGAGATTAATTTATATGCCATATTTCTACGGCGGGATGCCCTTCCTGACATGAGGCTCAGTTGTTATAATGGAGATGTAAGGAGGTGTAAGGATTTAATTACCACGTTTCCATTGGGGATTGAAATCGATTTGAATACGCTTTACCCACTCAATACTTTACCTGTTTCCATGTACGATTCAATCCGTAATCAGATCGATTTGACACTCGTAGAGTTCGAGATCGCGCGAGGCCGAACGGGAATAATCCGACATGTAGCACTTGATAGCAACGGCCAACCCTAACCAAAGTAAATAAAGAAGTCCTCTTACATTTTATAATCACGGGAACAGAACCAGCTTTTGGGTGGTTAGGCCGTGTGCATTTTGCAGAGTTTCGTCCAGACTTGCCATTTGGACTCATCAGCTGGAATGGCACGCCCCTACAGGACTCTGCTCCTAACCACCCAAAAGCTGGTTCTATTCCCGTGATTATAAGATCTGCGGTCGTGAAAGCCTTTTTTGATATCCTCTTACATTATTACCAAAGGAATTTAAGGCCTATGATACAAACTTGTTTTATACAAAGGGCACCAGGAAAGTTTTGCAAAACGCAAAATGGTTGGCAGGACACCCCTGTTATGGTGAGGGATGAAAAGAGGGGTGAAAACCGGCCTAGAAGACAGCAAGGCGCGACCTTCACTCCAGTTGTTACCAAGCAGTGGGACTGAAAGCAAATTAAGATGTTAGTGTGGTCTAACGGTAAATATCGCGCAATTATCCGATACAATTTTGCTGGTGGGTTAACTGTTGACCAGTGCCTGGAAGCAATGACTCCTGTGCTGGGGAAAGACTGTCCACATCGGACAACAATTTTCCGCTGGTACAAAGAGTTCCAGAGGGGAAATTTTGGTGTTGAAGACGATCCTCGTTCTGGGCGACCGTCTGAATCAGTGACTGAGGAAAACATTGAAGCTGTGAGGAAAATGTTGCAGCAAGAGAAGCGGTTGACATATCGGCAGCTAGAAGCGACCCTCCACATCCCTGCACCAGTTATTCATTCAGTTCTACACGACCAACTCCATGTTAGTTAGGTTTGTTCCCTTTGGGTGCCCCATTCACTTTCAGAGAAACAAAGGGCACATCGAGTGAAATGGTGCTGAGAAATGCTAAAGCAGTTTGAAAATGGAACTTCGCGTAACGTCAATAGCATCGTTACAGGTGACGAAACTTGGCTTTATTATTACGATATCCCAACAAAATCCCAGAACACGGTGTGGCTGTTTGAAGATGAGGGTACTCCTGTGACTATGCGAAAGTCAAGGTCAGTGAAGAAAAGGATGATTGCAGTATTCTTCACTAAACGGGACATCCTGACTCGGGTTGTGCTAGAAACACAAAGGACCGTTACTGCGAAGTGATACAGTGAGACTTGTCTGCCTCAGGTCATCCAGGCTCTCAAGTAGCTCTGTCCAAGGTCACGGCTCAACACTTGGCTCTTGCATCACGACAATGCTCCAGCACATCTTGCTAGCGTAACAATGGATTTTCTTGCCAGATCAAGGTTGACTGTGCTTGATCACCCTCCATACAGTCCTGGTCTTGCCCCATGTGACTTTACACTCTTCCCAGAAGTGAAGATGAGGCTGAAAGAGCGGCGATTTGCATCCGACGAGGAGCTTCTGGCAGCATAGGATCATGAGTGTGAAAATGTAACCGACGAAAAGTGGCAGAGTTGGTTCAGTGACTGGTTTCGACGTATGGAGAAGTGTATTGAGTGTGGTGGAAATTATTTTGAATAAGTCTAAAGCGTTCACTCATACTGCAAAACTTTCCTAGTGCCCTTTGTATACAGTCTATATCCCGTACAATCACCGAAAGCATTGGAGTTTCAAAAGCTGTGGTACTGTGACCAATTTCGTAAATTTTCGTAATTTTTATCCATTTATTTGAGAGATGGGAGAATGATCGATTGGAGCGACAGGGAAACGGTTTTTTTTTTTTCCTGCAGCAGTTTCAAGCACAGAATATGGTTTTCTTTCAGCGTAAGCTGAACAAAAAGAAGCGTATGAAGAGAAGGTGCTACTGGGCAAAAGAAATCAGTACCGTAAGGACTGGTGAGAGTGTGTATTACAACGTTATTAAGTACTTGGACATTTAAGTCTGCGTCTTAAACCACACCTCAAATCAAACAAGTTTATCGTGAGCAAAGGAATGCCTGTAGAGAAAAAAAAAAGTTGTAATCGATTTGTCCGAACTAGCTTCATATACTGAATATAGAACTGTTAAAAATCAGTTTCCGTGTGTACTCACTTTTCTCGCATTATTTCCAATAATGTTATACTCTCCTCCGGCGTCCACAGATTCCTACGAATACAGCACGTAATGGAATATAGGCCTATAAGGAGAAGTAAGCTGAAATCAACCGTACACGAACGAAATCACAGGAAGAATGTGATAAACAAACTAGAGTCGAGCATCCGTAGCATTTTCAAATCGATTTCAATACGTTCCGCGTTTCCATGATACTATATCCGTATTGAGTACGATTCGATTCCACTTTGTACTAGGATCGACTTTGAGACTCAGTACGAACTGAGTCCCGATTTGTAGTTAGTGGGAAGTAAAGCAAATACATTATAACATTATTATTATTATTATTATTATTATTATTATTATTATTATTATTATTATTATTATTATTATTATTATTATTATTATTATTATTATTATAGAATGCAAACTCATATAGCTAGTAGAATGTGTCGTATAGCCTGTTCTTCCGTAATGTAACAAGAGCAACATAATTTCCAGAGTTTCTATTCGATCTAACCCCTAATGATACGCAAATCTCGTAGCAAAACCAGTGTGCGGGCTACGGGATACTTGTCACTCACTTCGATATGTTTGCACTCTAACCTTAAACATACGGGCTCAAGTCATCAGGAAGGAGAGGACGCTAATTTACATTTATACTGATTTGTTCTCCTTGTATTCAGAGGCACAAGTTCCCTCTCTGCATTAACGGCAAGCGACTACTAGGTCAGAGAGAGATAAAAAGGTGATAAAAGGTCAACACTAGCTCCACTTCTTTTGTTTCTTGGAATAAGAAGGAAGGAGTAGGAAGGGAAGAAAGTGTATATGTATATAAGTAAATCATAAGAAAAAAGGAAGCAAGACTACACAGAGGAGGAGGAGGAGGAGAAGGAGGAAAGGCGAAGCAATGTAAAGCTCACAAAACCTTAAGCTCCAGTAGTTATAATATGTCTTAGCTTAACAAGATTACTACACAAATAAGCTGAGCTTTAAGCCAACAAGAAGAACACTGCTAGCTGGCTGGCTAGGAGTAACGAGCCCCTTTACAATCATTATCATAATGCTAATATAACAAGAAAGAAGAAATCAACACCTTACTCTAGATTAACTTCGAAGTATATTTTATAACATAACAATCTATCTTGCTTTTTCTTAATCCATAAGAAAAATGAAATATAATGGTATCTCAGCTTTTTTCCTACATACATACTTCGTCATTATAGAATGTTATGCCTATCAGCATTCAGTCTGCAAGCCTCTATGAATTTGCTAAACGCCTCCACAATCCTCTGTAACTGGCTCTGTGGCCACGTTTAGTCGTCTTGGTCCCCCTCTACTTCTCTTACCCTCCACAACAAGATCCATTATTCTCCTAAGTAACCTATCCTCCTCCACTCGCCTCACATGCCCTTCCACCGAAACCGGTTTATGAGCACAGCCTCATCAGTTGAGTTCATTTTTAACTTAGTCTTAATCTCCTCTCTCCGAATAACCTCCTGCCATTGTCCTCACCTTTTTGTAGCAGCCATCATTCTCGTTTACTTCATATCTGTTACTTCTAACTATGAATAAAATGTTCTGAGTCCACCCAGATTTCACTCTCGTACAGCAAAGTGGGTTGAAAATAGATCGGTATACAGTACAGATAGTTTCTTCCGGGAGCCGACCTCTTTCTTACAGAATACTCTTAATCGCATTTGCGTGCTCACGCCATTAGCTTTGCTGCACTTTGATTCAGTCTCACTAAATACTTGAAATGATGTACCCGTTCCAGTTTCGATTTCCCTATCTGACATTCAATTATTATATCTTACTTATTGCACCTATTTTCAGTTTGCAAGACATTAGACTGCAGGCTTTGAGTACTATCTGCCATTAAGACCAAGTCGTTGGCATAGACCAAACTGCTTACTACATTTCCACGTAACTGAATCCCTCCATGTCACTTTATTTATATCACTCAGTAGGTAATCTGTGTAAACTGTGAACAACAAAGGTGACAAGTTAGAGCCTTGTATAACCCCTGTAAGTACCTTGAGCGAAGAACTCATTCTACCATATTTTCTCACTGTAGCCCAATTGTCAACATGAATGTATTTGACTGATTTTAATCATCTGTCCTTAATCCTATAATCCCTCGTTATTCTGTCATATTCCTTCTCTAGGTCTACGAAACCAAAAAATGACTGTCTATTCCTCCCGTAGTATTTTCCAACTACCTGGCCCATAACGAAAATCTGATCCTGACAGCCCCTCTGTGGTCTGAAACTACAATGAAATTTTCATCCCAAACAAATTAAACTTTTTTTATGGAAACATCATGCTTTAATACGGTTTTGTATTAACAAAAATACACAAACACTTCCGATAACTGGTGATAAAAATATAATCATTTGTTCGAATTTGCTCCTTGTGTTTAAGAGAAACTTTCACTTATGCGTAGTAATTTCCGGTGTGAATCAGTCGTAGTGTGTCCGCTTCCGGATCGCAAGATTACGGGTCCAAACCTAGCAGGGGTAGTAGGTCGTTTTAAAGCTGGAATGAAAGACCACTCGACAATCCGTGCCGTACGATGTTGGCATGTAAAGGATCTCTGCTGAAATGTTTGGTATTTAAGCGACAAAATTAACAGAAACTGAGTCATACATCGCCCTAGTAGGGTAAAACGGAGCGTCAATATTGATATGCAGGCAGTCTAAACGGCGTCATATTAAATTGCCTGCTCACAGTAGGTATGGTCATACATTTCTAATATCAACCATCAAGACGGTGTTATTTTATTTATCGCACGGCTTTTAGAGCCGGGAGTGTCTGAGGTCGTATTCAGCTCGCCTGGTGCAGCTATTTCTGTTTGACATCCAAAGGTGACCTGCGCGTCTGGGCGTAGGATGATGATGATGATGATGATGGTAAGGTAAGGGTGTATTCTGCCCGAAGGCAGGTCAGAGGTGTGCCTGACCGGAGTTTACGTGCGGTAGGGTGGCCAGTTTCTTTTCGCTCCTCCATTCCCTTACCCCCAACCAACAGCGCGTGGTAACCCATCCAAATCTTGACCACGCCCAGTGTTGCTTAACTTCGGAGATCTCTCGGGATCCGGTTTTTCAACATGGCTACGGCCGTTTGATGATGATGATGATGAGGATGATGACGATGAGGTAGAAAGAAGGTGTCTGCTCATAGCCTGCTCGTGTCGAATAACACCACGAGGTCTGCTCAGGGTTTAACGTCTCCATCCGACAGACATTAACCACGGCTGTGGCGCTGGCCTTCTGACCCCAGGTTCTGAGTGGTGGTATTTGAAGGTGGTCAAATACGTCAGCCTCGAGTCAGTAGATTTACTGGCACGTAAAGAAATCCTGCGGGGCAAAATTCCTGCACCTCGGTGTCTACGAAAACCGTCAAAGTAGTCGGATGTAAAACAAATATTCAATATTCATTGACTTGGCCCTCAACGGGCAACTTAAACCCACTCTACAGTGTGATGGTAGTAGTACCAGACCTGTAGCTCAGATCCTTTCCAACAGAACAAAGATGGTCTAGGCCACCATAGCTCAATTGGTAGAGCAACCGACGCGAAATCGGGAGGTTGTCGGTTCGGATCCCACTGGTGTCTGGTTGGCCAGTTTTGTTCTGTGCTTAACATCTCTTCAACACGTACTAAATGTACGTAACACGACCTAATAGGTTGAAAGTCGGGTTCGATTACACATATTATTATTATTATTATTATTATTATTATTATTATTATTATTATTATTATTATTATTATTATTGTCCGTTTCACCTACTTTGGGGTACGATAGATCAATGAATGGTTAATGAGTCGTGTTTTCTTGTCCTCCCAGTACTTTTTCGTCCTTTCAGATCTTGCCCTCCTCTTATCTTCAGAAATTTTGTATAGTCGTTTGTGATTCACCCTGTCTTGAAACCTCTTTATTTTATCTTCGTTTTTTTTTATCTTCGCGGATCCATCTACAAGCATCTCTTATGTAATTTGGAACTCTCATAGGTCCTTCTCATTTTCCTTAAACCAGTTCGACTTGGTTCTCTTATTACGGAAATAGTCGAATGATATATTAGATTATATCAGTTATGCTTTTCGGGTCCATTCCTAGGATGTGACCATAGAAGTCAATTCTCCTTTTCCTCATTTGTGTCGGCAATCCTTTCTGTTTTCCTATACAGTGTTTCATTGCCGGGTTTTTTTTTCTATTGGCTTTACGTCGCACCGACACAGATAGGTCTTATGGCGACTATTGGGATAGGAAAGTGCAAGGAATAGGAAGGAAGCGGCCGTGGCCTTAATTAAGGTACAGTCACAGTATTTACCTGGTGTGAAAATTGGAAACCACGGAAAACCATTTTCAGGGCTGCCGACAGTGGCTGCCCACATTCTCCCAGATACAAACTCACAGCTGCGCGCCCCTAACCGCACGGCCAGCTCGCTCTGTGCTGGACAAAACGGAGGCGGGACAGATTTTCCTCCGGGTCCTCCTGTTTTCCCTTCCATCTTTCAATCCAGCAACACTCTCCAATATAATTTAATTCCATCTGTCAGTCAGTAAGCATTGCCCCAGTTGAGTGCGACAGCCTTCGGCAGCCGGCACAATTCTTATCCTCACCTCATTAATTTCACTCCAGACCCGGTCGCATTACTGGAAAAAGGCTGTGGATTTTCATTATTCATCCCAGTTAATTTTCGTAGAATATTTGAAATAGAAAGCATGCTCCTGCGGTTCGAATTTTTCGGAAGATTTGAGATCTCGGAGCTGTGATCTCGATATCAACCCTGACGCAAGACAACAAGCTTGCTTTTTATTCACTCCGAATCATTCTGACAGTTGTGTTATTGTATAAAAGGAACCAGATAAAACCCAAGAGCATGAAACAATTAGTGTCTGTAATATTGAAACAAAACAATAAAATAATCTGCATCAGATAAAAATGAAAATAATACAGAGTTCACGGTCAATTGTTATGGCGTGGCAGGGTGAAAACAACAGTATGCAATTTTGTAAGACCACTTGAGTGTGGTCGGATTGTGAAACAATCTGAAGATACGAGAATCACACACACACAAGTGTATTGGGCGATGGGTGACGGAGCCAAAACAAATCCTATCTCTCAGTACTGTATATTGTTGTGAATACAACCACCAAGATAAGGAATTGAACCGAAAGAGCTGGGTGGATGGCCGTAGTTACATGCACGGTGGTATTTTTATATTTTATTTAAAAAAATTATGTATATTGTTAGTGAAGAGAAGAAATGTTTCGTGGTGCACACCAGTGTTCAAGTACAAAAGAGGCAATCGAACGCACTAACAGCTACTGTTTATCACAGAAGTTACGTTGTTATCACACGGTACATCTTCTACCCTACCCCTTCAATTGTGTCGCAGCTATGGATCGAGAGCGGGGAATTATTTTTTCATAACAGACTCTCACTCGCACACCAAAAGAGGATAATTTATTGAACGCAATCGACTCTGTGGTATATTATTTTTTTTTTCGTAGTAATTAAAGCCGAAGATCAGTTGTAAAAAATTAGAATCTTCTCCTAATGCAAATCATTAGATTTTTAGTTAATGTACTTCGATTAATCTGGAGGCTGGAGACCAGACTGCTCTTTCATTGGTTCCAAATCTCGGCTACATCATATCCAGGGGAAAGCAAAGGTGGGACAGGATTTCTCACGCATCCTCGATGAATTTTATTCCAATAACAAATTCGGAGACACTAAATTTCTTCCTCACATCAGAATATGACTTAAATTTCCATGAATTAGGGCAATAATAATAATAATAATAATAATAATAATAATAATAATAATAATAATAATAATAATACCGAGCGAGTTGGTCTTGCGGTTGGGGGTGCGTACTTGTGAGCTTGCATCCGGGATCCGGGAGATAGTGGGTTCGAACTCCATTGTTGGCAGTCCTGAAGATGATTTTCCGTTGTTTTCCCATTTTCACACCAGGCAAATGCTGCGGCGTAAAAATCTATAAAAACATAAAGCTACATACGTACTCACAGTAAGGTGGAGACAATTTCCATTACCCTGAAAATGTATTGCAGCATTTCCATAATTTTCAAAGAATAGGCCTTTTTTTTGTTATTTGCTTTACGTCGCACCGACACAGATACAGTAGGTCTTATGGCGACGATGGGAGAGGAAAGGCCTAGAAGTTGGAAGGAAGTGGCCGTGGCCTTAATTAAGGTACAGCCCCAGCATTTGCTTGGTGTGAAAATGGGAAACCACGGAAAACCATCTTCAGGGCTGCCGGCAGTGGGATTAGGACCCACTATGTCCCGGATGCAAGCTCATAGCCGAGCGCCCTTAACCGCACGGCCAACTCGCCCGGTAATAGGCCCTTTTAAATCTGTTATGCTGCCATGCTCAAGATCTTTTTTGAAAGGTCCTCCTATTTACCCCCGGCTTGTATTGATAAATTCTTGATAGATCAGGGGTTTCAATAATCTTGCTAATAAATGGAGGTCGATATATATGGCGATAAAATTTAAAATTGACATGAACTAATGAGGCACTTCCTAGTGCGTAACTAAGAAAACAACTGTTAGGGAATCTGCCACCTGAATGTCATCCTGATAAATGGTGACTTATTTGAAAAGTCATATTACGTACTTCACACTCTCGTGTCTATTAGTGACGTTAATAAAAGAAAATAAGGAGAAATTATATATGCTAGAAACTTAAAAATTGATGTATAGACAAACATAAGAACAAAAACTTTAGTGAACCAGTTTCTGACGACGAGATGGAATTTTGATATTATTTGGAAATAAGCTCTTTATGGACTACACGTGCTTAAATACAGGTGTTTGCCTTCCTTTGTGCCCGTATATCTTAGCGCGGGCTTCTGCTATTTCTTTGTTCCTTGTTCCAGTAATTTTCTTCGATTTTTCCTATTGGTTAAGTTGACAGTAAGTTGTGAAATTTGAATGTGAAGATCTCCATTTTCTTAAATGTCTTATTGCTTCATTTCTACCAAGTAAAGGTCAATTTTGATTTTACCAATCCATTTCATCGTGTCTGTATCGGATTTGCTCTTTTTTCTACGTTTCGTAAGGGCTCGTTCCTTTTATGAGTCTGTAAAATATTAATCTACGTTTTCTAATTTCGCTACCCGTGTCTGTGTGTTAATTGTTTTCCTGTTCATTTCTGAGTCTGCATTCTGCTCGAATTTTCCTAATGTTTTCCGTTCTTTTTTCCTTTCAGTGTAATCGATGTTTGTAATACTAATATTCAGATCCAAGGCCTACAGATTAAGATGTGTTTTGCAGTACTGGCATCCAGACCTAAGGCCTACTGACTGTACTTCTAAAATTCAGACCCAAGGCCTTCTGATTGTACTACTAAAAGCCAGATCCAAAGCCTTCTGATTAAGTATGTTTTGTAGTACTGGCATCCAGACCCAAGCCTTCTGACTGTACTACTAAAAGCCAGATCCAAGGTCTTCTGATTAAGTATGTTTTGTAGTACTGGCATCCAGACCCAAGCCTTTCGACTGTACTACTAAAAGACAGATCCAAGGCCTTCTGATTAAGATATGTTTTGTAGTACTGGCATGCAAGCCTTTCGACTGTACTACTAAAAGACAGATCCAAGGCCTTCTTATTAAGATATGTTCTGTAGTACTGGCATCCAGACCCAAGCCTTCCTACTGTACTACTAAAAGACAGATCCAAGGCCTTCTGATTAAGATATGTTTTGTAGTACTGGCATCCAGACCCAAGCCTTCCTATTGTACTACTAACAGCCAGATCCAAGGCCTTCTGATTAAGATATGTTTTGTAGTACTGGCATCCAGACCCAAGCCTTCCTACTGTACTACTAACAGCCAGATCCAAGGCCTTCTGATTAAGATATGTTTTGTAGTACTGGCATCCAGACCCAAGCCTTCCTACTGTACTACTAACAGCCAGATCCAAGGCCTTTTATTAAGATATGTTCTGTAGTACTGGCATCCAGACCCATGCCTTCCTACTGTACTACTAACAGCCAGATCCAAGGCCTTCTGATTAAGATATGTTTTGTAGTACTGGCATCCAGACCCAAGCCTTTCGACTGTACTACTAAAAGACAGATCCAAGGCCTTCTGATTAAGATATGTTTTGTAGTACTGGCATCCAGACCCAATCCTTTCGACTGTACTACTAAAAGACAGATCCAAGGCCTTCTTATTAAGATATGTTCTGTAGTACTGGCATCCAGACCCAAGCCTTCCTACTGTACTACTAAAAGACAGATCGCGAATTTTACTCGACGGACGCAATGGTTTACAAAGACTGGCAAGCAGGAGGATATGAGCTCAGACACATGATTACACGCTTTGCAATACACGGATTTCATTATAAGCTGTGCAAAACAAAGAAATTCCATCAACCAGACACGGACTGTGTATGTGAACGTTGTGGTAAGAGTTGTGAACGATATCATGCCATGATTTGTACTTGTCGGCGCGAATCGATGATAGCCTTCTGCAGAGATGACTAATGTTGTGTATTAATGTAAATATATTTTGGCCATTGGCTGCAATAAATTATTATTATTATTATTATTAAAAGACAGATCCAAGGCCTTCTGATTAAGAAACGTTTTGCAGTACTAGAATCCAGACCTAAGGCCTTCTGATTGTACTACTAAAATCCAGACCCAAGTCTTCCGACTTTACTATTAAAAGCCAGATCGAAGGCCTTCTGATTAAGATGTGTTTTGTAGTACTGACATCCAGACCCAAGCCTTCTGATTGTACTACTAAAATCAAGACCCAAGTCTTCCGACTTTACTACTAAAAGCCAGATCCAAGGCCTTCTGATTAAGATGTCTTTAGTAGTAACATTCAGACGCAAGGCCTTCTTCCCGTAGTACTAAAAGCCAGATCCAAAGTCATCTGATTGTAATATCAAAATCCAGATCGAAGGCCTCCCAATTGTAGTACTAACATTAGAGTTTTCGACCCATAGAGATTATAATTGTAATTATGATATTTTAAAGGTATATGTTGTGGTATGGTAACGAATTGCAATTATCTTATCTTTCCAGGGTTCGTCGGAGGTCGCTCGCTGCCAGTTCACTGTGTAGTGGAGGCAGTCGCAGCTCTTGGAGGGGACGGCAAGCTGGGCTGGAAGCGACGCCCTGTCGTCGAGACAGACAGCTACGTCATCATACCTGCCAACACCGCCTTTCACGACCTGGTAGCTGTCGCCTTGGCTAGGCTGGGCTACCCGACAGACAGTGCATCTGCCGCCAGAGGTGAGATATTATTTGATTATTCTGATTTCTCTAATGAAAGCTATATTTCTGTTGTACATTTATTTATTTATTTATTTATTTATTTATTTATTTATTTATTTATTTATTTATTTATTTATTTATTTATTTATTTATTTATTTATTTATTTATTTATTTATTTATTTATTTATTTATTTATTTTATTTTCTTCAGCGCAGTTAAGGCTATGCAGTCTCTTACACTAAACTAAGGTTAACTAGTTATCAGTTATATGAAACTAATACAACTTATTAGGTCGACGGATACAGACTCTGCTTTGGCCGTACCCGTCGCCATGGCTCTAACATGGCTCTACAGCTCTGCATTCGAGAGATGGAGAGGGGCTGGCCCCCACCGCTGGCTGTCCTGACATGAGAATGGTTTTCCGTGGTTTCCATTCTCCTGCACTGAGGCGAATGCCGGAACAGTTCCTACTACAGGCCATGGCCACCAACCGTCTCACCCTCTCCGAACATCACCTAATAATCATCGAGTGAGCGACGTGGCCGTGCGATTAGGGGGCGCGTAGCTGTGAGCTTGCATTCGAGAGATAGTGGGTTCCCCACCCCCCTCCACCCCCACCCTCGCACTGTCTGCAGACCTGAAGATGGTTTTCCGTAGTTCCCCATTTTCACAACAGGCAAATTCTGGGGTTGTACCTTGATTAAGGCCACGGCCATTTCCATCCCACTCGTAGCCCTTTCCTATCCCATCGTCACCATAAGAATTAAGTCTCGCTGAACTGATAGACGGCGTTACCGTCTAGAAAGCCCAGCGTCCCCTTCAATAGCAGTTATTAGAAAGTAATGAGTGTGTTAAGACCAAACGAAACCCAACCAAACTTCATGACGCTATAGCCCCAAAGGGCCATCGCCTACCAATGGACCGCTGCTCAGCCCAAAGGCCTGCAGATTATGAGGTATCATGTGGTCGGCACGACGAATCTTTGTACTCAGCCTACATGATTATTATTTTTTTTTTTGCTAGGGGCTTTACGTCGCACCGACACAGATAGATCTTATGGCGACGATGGGATAGGAAAGGCCTAGGAGTTGGAAGGAAGCGGCCGTGGCCTTAATTAAGGTACAGCCCCAGCATCATGATTATTATTGAGGAGCTATCGATGGTGAGATAGCGTCTCCGGTCTAGAAAGCCAATAATAACGCTGGAGAGGATGCGCCATGCTAAGTACGCGTCAATTCGTGATCTTCAGGCCTTCGGGAAGAGGAATGATCATATCAGGGCTGTTGAGCCTTGGGTGGGGGTTTGTCATTAACTCTCTATCATCTTATCTCCTGATTCCTTCCGTAACACCATATTTCAAAGGCTTGTGTTGAAACTGTAATTTTAATCTCTATATAGTACCACGCCCTTGAGGAAAATCTCATATGGTGATATTCTATATTTCCAGCATAAATTAAATCTAAATTCTAGTAAATCAAACATCGGCCGCATTTTACATTAATGAATATTCGAGCTCTACTAATAAATTTACCTTTTTTCTTTTCAGGTTCCGTAGTTATCAAGAACTGGAAGCCACTTAACTTCGATAAGATCACTGACGGTTCTCAAGCCACTGTAGAAGACATTTTGGGGGAGCTAACGACCGTGGCGACTCTTAGGATAGAACTATACAGGTGAGTTAGTTATCCAGATTTTGTATATACTGTGGTGAAATACGCTGGCTTGACGCTAGTAGAAGGTTTGAGGAAAAGAATATACATAACACGCCATCTCAGCATGTGAGATAAACTGACCTTCAAATATTCTGAGTGGGATGCTCCGCCACTTCCCCGATCGCCTTTCTTTACACGTTAGTTGCTAACAAACTGCCTCACACTCTCTCGTCCGTTTTTGCTCTGAATTGTCAAAAGGAACATCAAATAATATCATTTAAAATCTTGTAGAGTTCCATCAGTCAAGGAGTTTGAAAGTTGTGGTAGCTGAGTGACATCTTCATTGGCCAAGATAGTAAGAGTTCAGATCCAGGCCAAGCAACAAGGTATATTTAGCGAATTCTATTCCTTTTTTGTTGTATATCCCGACTGTTTGGAGACCAGAAAATCATTTCTCAAGACCGTTGTTTGGCGCGTGCTACTGTATGGTTGCGAATATTGGGAAAACAGGAAGAAACAAAACCTGAGGCTACAGAAGTGTGGTTTTGGAGAATAATTACAAAAACAAGTTGAATGGATAAAAAGATCTTATGGTTCTGAAGATGATAGGGATCAGATACCGTGAACGAAGAATTATCTACAACCTGTATAAAAATCAGTCTGCAGTGATAAGAATCGAGGGCTTTGAAAAAGAAGCAGCAATCCAGAAAGGAGTGAGGCAAGGCTGCAGTTTGTATCCTCTCCTTTTCAATGTTTACATAGAACAGGCAGTAAAAGAAATCAAAGAGAAATTTGGAAAGGGAATCACAGTCCAAGGAGAGGAAATCAAAACCTTGAGATTTGCCGATGATATTGTTATTTTATCTGAGACTGCAGAAGATCTCGAGAAGTTGCTGAATGGTATGGATGAAGTCTTAGGTAAGGAGTACAAGATGAAAATAAATAAGTCCAAAACAAAAGTAATGGAGTGCAGTCGAACGAAGGTAGGTGATGCAGGAAATATTAGATTAGGAAACGAAGTCTTAAAGGAAGTAGATGAATACTGTTACTTGGGTAGTAAAATAACCAACGATGGCAGAAGTAAGGAGGACATAAAATGCAGACTAGCACAAGCAAGGAAGAGCTTTCTTAAGAAAAGATTTTTGCTCATTTCAAACATTGATATCGGAATTAGAAAGATGTTTTTGAAGACTTTTGTGTGGAGCGTGGCATTGTATGGAAGTGAAACATGGACGATAACTAGCTCAGAAAGAAAGAGAATAGAAGCTTTTGAAATGTGGTGTTACAGAAGAATGCTGAAGGTGAGATGGATAGATCGAATCACGAATGAAGAGATACTGAATCGAATTGGTGAGAGGAGATCGATTTGGCTAAATTTGACGAGAAGAAGAGATATAATGATAGGACACATCTTAAGACACCCAGGACTTCTTCAGTTGGTTTTTGAAGGAAGTGTAGGTGGCAAGAACGGTAGGGGTAGACCAAGGTATGAATATGACAAACAGATTAGAGCAGATGTAGGATGCAATAGTTACGTAGAAATGAAAAGGTTAGCACAGGATAGGGTGGCATGGACGGCTGCATCAAACCAGTCTATGGACTGATGACTCAAACAACAACATTTTAAAGTGTAAGGAGGATCGATGTTTATTAAATACGACAAAGAAGAGGAAAACAAAGCTCCATGGACACGTACCGAGACATGAACCTCTTCTCCAAACCATCATTGTAGGTAAAGTACTGGGAAAGAGACCCAGAGGAAAACCAAGAATGTCGTACATCAGGAACTCCGTCGGCGAACTGGAATGTTGTTCATATAGCAACATGAAGAGGCTATCAGAAGATCATCAGATGTGGCTACAGCGCCAAGGCATTGCTTTTAGCAACTGATGATGATCCCCACGGTTTTTCAAAGTTGATTTAGATTACTGTTACGGAAATAGTCCAGAGAATGTGCTCCTATGGGAATTTCAGCGAAGCAGAACCACTTTCTTCACTTGGGTCCTACTATTTATAGACGACTAAGTTACAGTGAAGACGTTTCATATTTGATGAGGAAATTAATTGATTGCATAAGGGTTCGTCTGAAATCGAGATAAGACTAAATGAAGGAAAGAGAACGGTATCAGAACAGGAAATTCTATATTATGGAGAACAGAACAGAACTTAGACTACAACTCCCTAAGCATAGAATTTCGGTGTATGGAGCAGAAACGTGACAGTAAAAAGACAGCAAGCGAATAACTATTAGCCTCACAGGTGGATTTCTTCAGGAGAGCTGTACGAAGTCAAGGATGGGTAAAGAAGACTCAATTCAGAGAAATGTTGAAGCTGGAGGGGAATGTGTCGGACGCCATTGAAGAATGAAGTTCGAAATAGTTCGGATACGTGAAAAGATGACAAACGAGAGAATTCCTAAGATGATGTGTGAACTGAAAATTTCAGGGCAACAGGAAACGTTCAAAAGCTAAAGAACCGTGAATGGGTGGTGTACGTATTACCGTGACTAGAAGATGCAAAAGCTAGAGAGAATTGTAGATGAGTAAAGTATATTGATCGATGGATTGTATACTGTATTCTAGAAAAGTGTTAATAAATTTTTTCTTCTGGTTCTGTTCCACGTAAAATTAGATCTCCCATGGTTATGATTGGATTATCATCAGCCAAGTAAACCTTGTTATTTTTTCACAGGCAAGCACTATTTTTACGGGGCCTGTTTAAAGGTAATGTATATTAACTCCATTTCTGTACATCCTTCAATTGTATTCCAAATTTGTTTCAGGGCTCGCCCGAATGTCCTGGCTGACATCAAAGACAAGTTACTCAGGCTGCTGCTCCTACAGTCACACGGTGTCCTAGTTAGTACCGGCTGTCCACTAGATGAGGTAAGGTTCTAATTTCTTATCCTGCATGTGTTATATTTATAGAGTCCGGATTATTAGGTGCTGATAGGTTAGACTGCAAACATACTTAAGCCAGTAACAAGTATACCCTACACTGTACAACGTTTATGCTATGAGATTTGCATAGATATTAGGGGTACAGCCTATAGAACTCCTTGAATTTATGCTACTCTGCCTACATTATGATACATCGGGTTGCATGACACTTCCTACAAACCAAATTTCTTTGCAATCTAACCTATTACCACCTACCAATCCGAGGTATTCATAAATAGCAATGGTATATTTTAAGCAGTTTTATACGTTCGAACGCCATCGTATACAGCGAGAGACATGTAACGTCTAGCACATTCTATGGTTATGTCGAGAGAGTTACATACGACGTAAAGTTTTCTAATGCTGTGGTGTATCGTAATTTTATCGATAAAAAAGTCAGGGAGGTTCTTCGTGTTATGTTAAGAACGATGGTGCAATCAAACTGGCGGATAAAATGCTTCCTTTCGGGAAAATGGAAATTATTTGTTACTTGCGGGCGAACGATCAATTTGACAAACTCGCCGTATTTGCTGTGCCCCTACTATGTAGGCAACTCACCCTTCAAAGTTCACGTTCGCGCTGGAGATCCCTTCGAACCAGTTACATAGGAATGAAAGAGCTATGTTGTTTCTATATATAAATACAATCCCACTGTGGGCAGCCCTGAAGATGGTTTTACGTGGTTCCCCATTTTCACACCAGACAACTGCTGGGGCTCTGCCATAATTAAAGGCCACCGTTACTTCCTTCCCACTCCAAGCCCTTTCCCATCTCATCGCCGCCATAAGTCCTATCTGCGACGTATAGCCAATATTATTATTATTATTATTATTATTATTATTATTATTATTATTACTATTATTATTATTATTATTAAGCCAATATTATTATTATTATTATTATTATTATTATTATTATTATTATTATTATTATTATTATTATTATTATTATTATTATCGCCGAAGATCAAAAGATAAGTGTTCATCAAGGCAAAGCTTAGGCATTATTGTTCAGTCATTCGTCCAGAGGCCCTTTATGCAGCAGAATGCCTTGTATTGAACAGGAAGGGTTTAATTGAAAAGTTTGAAGCTAAAGAAAGAAAAATCCTGAGAAAGTTCGTAGGACCAATCAGAGAAAATGGTGAGTACAGGAGACGGCATAACAATGAACTGTACCTGCATGTGGAAAGGATAACGGACACCATTGGGAAACGGAGAATTAATTTTTATGGCCACATAACACGTATGAGCTCTCAGAGATTGACCAGCCGGGCTGAGTGGCTCAGACGGTTGAGGCGCTGGCCTTCTGACCCCAACGTGGCAGGTTCGATCCTGGTTCAGTCCGGTGGTATTTGAAGGTGCTCAAATACGTCAGCCTCGTGTCGGTAGATTTACTGGCACATAAAAGATCTCATGCGGGACTAAATTCCGGCACCTCGGCGTCTCCGAAGACCGTAAAAGTAGTTACTGGGACGTAAAGCAAATATCATTATTATTTATTATAGAGGTTGACCAACCGGATCTTGTCCTACTTTGTAAACAAGTAAACCAAGGAACCCTGGTTCACCGAAGTCGAAAAAGACCTTCAGGAAATAGGGATCACACATGAAGACATCCAGGAACGTGTTCCTCTCCAGAAGAAAGTTCGAGCATACCAGCGATTCCAAGAAAAGCCGAAGTTGAAAACAGGCAAGAAGTGGACTGATGAAAGAAAGAAGGCTCACAGAAGGCGAATGCCGGAATACTGGCAAAAAATTAAAGCTCGAGGATGCAAACGGTTGAAATAACGTGGTCCACAGCCGGCCGAAACGAATAATAATAATAATAATAATAATAATAATAATAATAATAATAATAATAATGTTATTGCCCTTCATATAAGACCAAATCATAATGCAGGTTAATTATGAATTATAGAGAACATGTTCGGATTCTTGATGGCGTCCCCATTTGTCAGGCTATTGTCGCCTGCGAGTTTAGAACAGTCGTTTGGCCGGTAGAAGTGGTCATGTGCTCTTAATTCATGTCTAAATACACAGAGTTCGTGCGCTCGGCGCTAGATTGCAGCAGCTACCGCGAACTCGGCGACTGCAACAGGTGCGTAGCGTAACATAGCAACACATCAGTCCCGCTCCTCCGTCCTTCTTATTATTACGTCAATTCACGTTGAATTATCTATAAATAACTTACTAATACTTGTTCTGAAAACACACATGCTAATAATTATCTACTTTTAGCTCAATTTCATTCATTCCTTTAAGCTGAAAGGACGAAATGACAATTATAAAATTCGTGCAGCATTATCGCCGAAGTATATCCTCTTTATGATTCAGTGGGACCTTTCAAATAAGGCAAGGAAAGAATATTCTCGTCTACCTCACGTAATAAGCAAGTGACGGAATTGCTATTTCTCACCAAGGACACCCATGATTCGAATCTCCAACGATTTATTTATTTATTTATTTATTTATTATTATTATTATTATTATTATGTGAGTATGGACCTAATGGATCACGCAAAACTCTAACGATTCTGTTTTCTGAGTTGCCAAACAGCTCTCATCCTTTCTCCGTGGATCCTTTTTCGTTCTTCTGTCCACTTAGCTCCAGTCTTCTTTTTCACTTCGTTCTCTGGTTGCACTTTCCATCCATTAATTTTTTTCCTATAGAGGTTTCTATCCGCGGTGTCAGTTGAGTCCATATGGGCTTTCTTCAGATCCTTCTTCACTTCCAGTACCCATGGAATATTTTTTTTTAGATGTTCTATGTGGGTGAGAATCTTGTGTGTCAGTCTACTTGCCGACAGTCTGCGAACGTGCCCATAAAATTTCAGACGTCTTTTGCGGATTTCTGCTGGAATGTTGGAAAGCTCTTCTGTCACTTTGCGTGACCTCAGTCTATATCCATCTTCTGTTTTTCGGGGGCCGAGAATTTTCCTCAGGATTCTTCTTTCTTCTTTTAAAATGTTTTCTAGGTCACCTTTCCCATTTAGTGTAAGGGTCTCACTGGCATATAAGACTTCGGGCTTGATTACTGTATTATAGTGTCTGATCTTTGCATGGCGGGTCAAGCACTTTTTATTGTAATTTATTTATTTATTTATGTATTTATTTATTTATTTATTTATTTATTTATTTATTATTTATTTATTTATAATAGAAGTTTGTATACAGGTTGTACCATAATTAGTACAGCAAATTAAAACAGCTGTAAGTACACGATACTCAAAGCAAAAAATAGATCTTAGTAAACATAGATCCGCAAACGAGCCGTTAGCGAGATAATTTAGAAGTTATAGTTAGCAGCCATCACTGACTTGATTATCTGTAAACGTCATACTAGTTAGGAAACGGTACCAACACAACATTAACAGAAGTTACTGGATACTTTGGTAGAAGTGCTGTTGTTTTTAATGAACACGATAACAGTCTTACTTAGTATGTTACAATGACTGTACAGTGTATTTACTCGTAGTTAAAGGAAGTGTTCAAATGTCTCGTTTGCGGCCTATGTTTAGTAAGACGTCCTTGATTCTAGTATCGTGTACTTACAACCGTTTCAATTTGTGTTATTAATTATGATAGGACCTGTATATCTAACAACTGTTAAAATCGCCATCACAGGCTTAGATAAGCTCTATCTTCAGCATTAAGAGAAATGTTCACTGTGTGTCTTCTGCGTTGTCTAACAGAAGAGTCGACATCATTGCCAATCATAAATTAAGAAAAAAGAAAAAACTGCTTTAGTCTTGCATCCCACTATACGTTTTGAAAGAGGCATAGAGCAGGTTGTCATAGAAAAGAGAGAAACATGCCAAATACCAATGTGTCACCAGAGATGCTTTACATGCCGACATCGTACGACATGGAGTGATCAATGGACTTTTCCTCACCCTCCAAAAATCCGACTTCCTCTGTCGGGTTTGAACACCTACCATGGGATCCGGAGGCCGAAAAGAAAACTAGAAACAACAGAGTATTCTCGGCAAAAGAACGAACACGATTCAGCCAACGGACGAAGGAGTAGTGGCGAAAGAGGGAAGATAATAATAATAATAATAATAATAATAATAATAATAATAATAATAATAATGAAAATGAAAACCCACAACCTGTTTTCCAGTCATTGGCGGGTCAGGGATGTAATGAATGAAACACATATAGGCTGTTATTACAATGGGTTCGCCACTCCCAAGGTGATTTATTAATGAGTGATAAATGCTACGTAATGATAATGGAGAGTGTTGCTGGAATGAAAGATGACAGGGAAAACCGGAGTACCCGGAGAAAAACCTGTTCCGCCTCCGCTTTGTCCAGCACAAATCTCACATGGAGTCACCGGGATTTGAACCACGGTATCCAGCGGTGAGAGGCCGACGCGCTGCCGTCTGAGCCACGGAGGCTTAATAATAATAATAATAATAATAATAATAATAATAATAATAATAATAATAATAGCCAAAACTGGGATACTGTTACGCATAGGTTGGACTAATTACACTGGAGACGTCACGGAACACGTTTCAGTCCATCCTAATTAGAAGAGAAGCAACATAAATTATGAACACTGATCGATTGTGCAGCGCGCACCGAACTGGTCCAATAGCGTCCACTTGCTCTCTTTATGGCTTTAATGCACCTCTCTCTCTGAATGTTAACAAAAAATTATATATTTCCGAGAAAACATGTATAAGTTATTTCTGTATTTATATGAATGGGATAGTCTGCATTCATATTTATCTTATTATAGGGGTCCTCTTGTCCTGACGTAAGTTCCGTACGATAAGGCTGGTTTTGCACGGTCAAATAGATTAATTACAGATCCTCTGTAAAACATTTCCTAAAGTTAGCTTTCATGAAGTATAATATGCAATCATTGCACCGCTATACTATTTAAAATCGTCGCTCTCCTGCATTTTCTCCGCTAGACGGAAACATATATCTTCATGTCCGGTTCTATGGCTGAATGGTTAGCGTAATGGCCTTTGGTCACAGGGGTCCCGGGTTCGATTCCCGGCAGGGTCGGAATTCTAACCATCATTGGTTAATTTCTCTGACTCGGGGGCTGGGTGTATGTGTCGTCTTCATCACAATTTCATCCTCATAACGACGCGCAGGTCGCCTACGGGAGTCCGACCTGCATCTGGCGAGCTGAACATGTCTTCGGACACTCCCGGCACTGGAAGCCGTACGCCATTTCATTTCATATATCTTCATTATAGACCGTTATGTCTTTCAGTCTTCAGTCTGCAAGCTTCTGAAAATTTACTAATCGCTTTCAAAATCCTCTATTTGTAACTAGTTCTGTGACCTCGTATAGTTCTAGACCTCTTATCTTTAAATCGTTAGAAACTGAGTCTAACCATCGTCGTCTAGAGTTCCCTCTACTTCTCTTACCCTCCGTATCAGAGTTCATTATTCTCCTAGGTAACCTATCCTCCTCAATCCACCTCACATGACCCCACCACTGAAGTCGGTTTACGCGTACATCTTTATCCATCAAGTTCATTCTAATCGTATCCTTTACCTCCACATTCCGAGTATCCTCCTGCCATTGTTCCCAGCAATCATTCACGCCGATGTCATAACTGACACTTCTACCTTATGAGTAAGACTTGAGTCCACCCAGCTTTCACTCCCATAAAGCAAAATTGGTTTGAAAACATACCGATTTAAAGATAGTTTCGTCCGGGAGCTGACTTCCCTCATACAGAATACTGTTGATTGCTATTGCAGGCTCGCTGCATTAGTTCTACCGCACCTTGATTCAACCTCATTTAATATATTACCATCTTGGGAAAACACACATCCAAAATGCTTGAAATTATCTACCTGTTCCGGCTTTATATCCCCAATCTGATATTCAGTTCTCTACTGACTGGAAAAGCCAATTTTCATACAATACTAAATGCACATATTTTCGAGTACCAAGATATTAGACTGCAGGCTTTCGGCACAATCTGCCATTAAGACCAGGTCGTCCGCATAGGCCGAACTGTTTACTGCATTTTCACCTAACTGAATCCCTCTCTGCCACTTAATACCTTTCAGCAGATGATCCATGTAAACTATGAACAACAAAGGTGACAAGTTAGAGCCTTGTGTAACCCCTCTAAGTACCTTGAATTAAAAACTCATTCTACCATCAATTCTCACTGCAGCCCATTTGTTAACATAAATGACTTTGCTTGATGCCTTTACTAGACAGAAAAGCATAGAATAATAGATATGTTTTTGGGCTTACAAGACGAAAGAGCGAGTACAGATTCTTTCGTTGTTCCCCTCTTAGTAGCCTCTTACAACATGCAGGAGGTACAGGTAATACATCCTTTGACTTCAACCACAAAGGAGATACAAGAGTTTCAATAAATCGAAAGAAAAATGTGCGTATCCACAAGAGAGTGAATAAGCTCATGAATTATGAGAAAATGAAAAACATTCCAGCCCTCATTATTATTATTATTATTATTATTATTATTATTATTATTATTATTATTATTATTATTATTATTATGCCCAACTAAGGAGCACGTTTGAAGTTATTAGCACATTTTTGTTTTTTCTTCTTCTCTTTCCAATCTGCCAACGGCCATAGCCGTGTTGAAACACCGGATCCGATGAGATCTCCGAAGTTAAGAAACATTGGGCGTGGTCAAAATTTGGATGGGTTGCCACGCGCTGTTGAAGGAACGGAAAGGAACTAGCCACCCTACCGTACGTAAACTCCGGCTCAGGCACACCTCCCCGGAGGTTCGTACCTGCTTCGGGCAGAATACACCCTTACCTTACCTTCCCAATCTTTCTTCAATCTCTCGCTGTGTTCCTTTCTACTTTGTTTAGTCCATCCTGTTATTTAGTCGGGTGTGATTTACAGAAAATGTGTGTATGTCAATTAAGGTACTAGATTTTATTCTATCTTGAATGGTTTCTTCGCTAATGCCAATTTCATTTAGGTCTTAAGTGATTTCTTTTACCCAATTGTTGTGATTTTTCATTGATAACGGAAAGCTTAAAATGTTCTCTGTTATTATCCGTTTTATATAAGTGACTATAACATTGTAATCGTTGTTTCCTGATGGTATCTGTGATTTTTCGGTAACTTCATAGATTCCATGTAATTTTCTTTTCATCCAAATTCCATTTTCGCATTTTCCTGAAGATTTTCCTTTCTTTTTTAACTACTGTATTATTATTATTATTATTATTATTATTATTATTATTATTATTATTATTATTATTATTATTATTAAGCCAGAGCATCCGTGGCTCAGCCAGCAGCGCCCGGCCCAGCCTCTCAGCGCTGAGTTCCGTGGTTCAAATCCCTGTTACTTCATGTGAGATTTTTGCTGGACAAAGCAGAGGCAGGACAGGTTTTTTTTCCGGGCACTCCGGTTTTCCTTGTCATCTTTCATTCCAGCAAAGCCGCTGGCCTTGTGACCGCATCTTGGCAGGTTCGATCTTGGCTCAGTCCGGCGGTATTTGAAGGTGCTCAAATACATCAGCCTCGTGTCGGTAGATTTACTGGCACGTAAAAGAAATCCTGCGGGACTAAATTCCGGCACTTCGGTGTCTCCGAAAGCCATAAAAATATTTAGTGAGACGTGCAAACTAACAATATTTGTTTCATTTCATTGCTATTCATTAATCATTGCCCCAGAGGAGTGCGACAGGCTTCGGAAACGGACACAGTTCCTATCCTCGCCGCTACATGGGAGCTTTATTCATTCCATTCCTGATTCCGTTGAAACTGGAAACAGGCTGTGGATTTTCATTTCATTATTAGTCAGGCCATGGACGATCTAGGGGTCTACTTTGATAGTTAATCGTAACGGTTACTGCATTCTCTGATAGACTAATATACTGTATGTATCATAAGGATTTTATGAATGAAAATTTCCTCGCTTTATATCCTACTTCTGGTAAACCTATTGGACATTATTCGTACATTCCACAGCATCTTAGTTCCATGTCTTTGGTAGATCCCATATTAGTGCAAAAAAAAAAGTTGCTAGTAACCTAAGAACACAAAAAATAATTTACAACATTTCAGTTCTGAAAACCTCAAAATTACGAATTTCTTTGAAAATTAATTGTTCATGTTCCCACCAGAGGAGGCACATCAGTAGACAGTAGAGACATCTGATGATCAATGTTCAAACTTCTTCCAGTACACAGTTTGAAGTACATAATGCAGATGGCCTTCTAAAAGGCTCTTAGTTTAAATGCACGGAGAAGGTGTACGTCCGGTACAATAATAATAATAATAATAATAATAATAATAATAATAATAATAATAATAGTGGGTTTCTCTGGGACATATTTTCACCGAATGCACATGCCAACATTGAACCTGATCCAAAATACTCTTTCTATTCAACAAAAAATATGCGATCTCAATACAGTGTCGCAAATTACACAGGCATATGGCCTCTCATCACTGTGCGTGACAATAATTGCCTGAAGCAGAGATCAGCCTAATTGTCCTCTCACAGATGGAACACATTAACAGACGAACACCACTGTATGGACCTGCTTACAAGCTGAAAACTATAATAGTCGTCTCCCAGTATGATCAGCAAACAGCCTTACGCCATCTATATCTCTCGCCCCTTAAAAGCCATGGTAAATGCGATGAACATTAAACATTAGAATAATAGATAAGGTGAGAAATGTGTAGATAATAAAATATAGTTCCCATAGGTTTTCTCCTACTACTTTAGTATGTCATACTAAAATAATTAAATACTTTAATATTTCTTTATTCCTCAAATAATACCTATAAATTGATTAATTTTATTTTTTATATTTTCATCTACTCTTATTTTATTCGCCATTATAAATTACTATATTTTTATATAATATTCCCTCATCAACAAGTAAACCTTCATTAACTTCAAATTCCATAAATTGAAAGTGAGACATTGGAACAGCCTTCTATCATTATGAATATCAATATGCTCCTAAGAAAAACGACCGTTTAAACGCACTCCCACAAATAGAACAACCAATGAGCCTGCCCCCGCTATGTGTAACGCTACGCGACCCGAGAGAGGATTTAACCTAAAGGAGCTCCGAAGGAGTTTTATAAGGGGTCCCACAAACGGAACGGAAGTCGATCCCCACTATGAGTACCTGACAATGACTATCTGACTGTGTACATTGTTACCTACGGAATTTAATTACCTATGTAACCTAATCATTGTGTATTATTGAATGTATGGCCATTGGCTGCAATAAATTATTATATACTTATGCCCCAAACCTCGTATAATCGGAGGGTAACTTTTCAGAAAGGAAACGTGAAAAAATTTCGCAATTTCCTATTTAGAATTATATTCTGAAAACTGCCATAATGCGTCTATTAATATGTACAGTATATGTGTTCCTAAAGCAGCAGGTAACGCTGTTTCAACTCTTCTGGGTAAGAACTGTTGCGCTGCTGTGAAGAGAGGCTGCTCTTTTGATCTTATTAATGCTAGGAAATAAGACAACGTTAATCTTATTACTGTGTGCTGGCAAAGACGCCGTCACTACCGCGGCGCCGTAACCTCTCTTCCACGCGACGTATCCCTCTCTCACACGTCTTATAACTTGTGACTAATTAGAACACAACTTCAGACTGTTTTGGATATGCCTGCTTCTTGGATTTTACGCACTGGATTTATATTGCTTGCGATTTTCTTTGCCAGCGATGCGATATCTAGAAATTATAGTGACATTGAGCGGATAGTGACCCTACATTGGTACAGTAATTACTCTTTATGATCAATTTTTGCGTAGTAAACTTGAATTGTTGGATACCTCATTATTAAGCGCGTATGATCATTCATTATTCACCACTGACGTGCATTTTGGGCAGTCACAGGTGGCAGATTCCCTATCTGTTGTTTGCCTAATCTTCTTTTAAATAATTTCAAAGAATTTTGAAATTTATTGAACACCTCTCTTGGTAAATTATTCCATTCTCTACCTCCTCTTCTTATAAACGAATTTTGTCCTCTTTAATTCCAAATTTATCTTCATATTATTGTGATCTTTTATTCCTTTAATAACAACACTGAAACTTATCCGTCTACTAAAGTCATTCCACACAATTTCTCCACTGACAGCTCGGAACATACCGCATAGTCGAGCAGCTCTTCTCATTTCTCCCAAGTCTTCCCAGCCCAAATTTTGCAACATCATTTTTGTAACGCTCCTCTTATGTCGGAAATCACCCAGAAGAAATTGAGCTGCTTTTCTTTGGATTTTTCCAGTTCTTGAATCAAATAATCCTGGTAAAGCTCCCATACACTGGAACCATACTCTAATTGTGGTCTTACCAAAAATGATGTGCCCTCTCTTTTACATCCTTACAAAACCCCTAAATAACCTCATAACCATACGAAGAGATTTGTACATTCTAAGTCTCGTTTATGTGATTGCCCCAATGAAGACGTTTCTTTACATTAACACCTAGGTACTTACAGAGATCCCCATATGGAACATTCACCCCATGACACAGTTTGAAGCAGAAAGGAGGTTTCCTCTTTGTGAAATACTCAATGTATAAATCAGATCGAGGACGTTCAGAAGAGATTTCTTCAAATTCTATATACCAAACCGCATCAAACTTCAGCGCTAAAAGGAAAGGTTTTATACGCACACTTGCAAGATTAATTTAAACTTTTGTCATTATGTAATATCAGGGGGATTCTTATACAAAATAATATTCTTTTACAAACTGATTAATAATGTGATTGATGGCAGTGAGCCACTTGCTAATGTGAATATTACGAATTTACGGACACAACATGCATTTTATTGAGAATACTAAAAAACAGCAAGTCAAAAATCATCTCAAGTAGTTAGAATGTGTAATCTTTTTTTAAAAAAATTGTTGCATGTAATGAGAGAACTGACTTGACTCTCCGAAAATTCGTGCATCTTGTGGAAACTATAGTTTTACACAGGTAATAAATATGCTATGAAATAATAGCAAATGTATCATCATTTCATAGTTAGTGGAAATAAGGAATAAGTATAGAAGATTCTTTTGTTAAAAATATTATTTTAGAAAAATTTATTACTGTGTAGTACAATTAATATTTTACTGTACTAATTGGTGTCATCCGTTCAGACGAATCCGACCATCGGCGATTCTATGAATTAATGCTCTCCAAGTTGTCCTGTTCCACACTGCCTCCTTTAGTTGTTCCAAGGTGAGGGTGGTTGGGGTCTGTTTTAATGGTGTCTAACCAACGAGGCCTCCAGCGACCTGGTCTTCTTGCACCGCTGATAATTCCTAGCATGATTGATTTTTCCAATGCATCTGATCGCATAACGTGGCCAAAGTATGCTAGTCTCAGCTTCATACTCGTACCAGCCAATGAGATACGGAGATTTGATGCCCTCTAAAACTGCCTTTTGGCGTTCTGAATTCGTTGTAAAATTTTTACAGTGTTTGTTTTATCTCTCTCTTATTTTTTCATATGTATTCCTCAGTTATTATGGACATAGATACAGTTTGTTTAAAAGATTACATAATCTAACTAATGGAGAATTTTTGTGACTCACTGTGTTTGAGAATTCACAATAAACTGTGTGTCGTGTCCGTAAATTCGTAATTTTCACATTAGCAAGTGGGTCACTGTCATCAGTCACATTATTCATCAGTTTGTAAAAGAATATTTGTTGGCGAATCTCCATTATATCACATAATGACGAAAGTTTAAATTCATGTAGCAAATTTATGTATGAAAACTTTTCCTTAATCTCGTGGAGATTTGAACTCGGTGTCTTCGCGTAAGAGACAGACTTTTGTTGGGATTATTTTAATTTGTTTCTAAATTGCTATTGACTGGAAGTTACTTTCCTGGCAGCCAGCATTTTTTCTTTTTTTGGCGCTGTGACCTTCATACCTTCGTGACAGGAATACGAGGAATCAAATACTGGTAAACAATAATTTAAAATAAAATTCATTAATTTTTTCTACTTGATTTTAACTTCTGAATAATTCTTGGTATCATCCAGCCAGTTTTAGTCCCTTCGGCTTGTGATGGCGTTTCTGCGTGACTTTCATTTCCCCGAGCTCAGGTAATCCGGAGGTACGATAAATCATCTCCCGTGATTCCGTAACAAATAAGACTTTGTGGTGACATTATCACCTCCGACTTCTTAATCTTGAGGTTGAATTATATATAACCGTCGTCTGATCCCCGCATTATTTTTTCTTCTCCTTCTTCTTCTTCACCACGTTAAAATTTACGGATGTCTAGAAGATATCCTACCGATTGTCTTCAACCTGCTGAAAAACAAGAAACAAATAATTTATGCAAGCAAATACAAAGATGTAAATAGCGTTGCCTGTTAAGAATGGCTTAACTTGTATAATGCTAGATGATTAACAAACGTTTCCTAAGTCTCCCGCTTCAACTCTTCTGGCGTAAGGATGAATACAATCTGGTATCTTATGACAGTCGCAGCAGGCTTTGCTTCTTGATGCAACGATCGTAAAGAATGATGATGTCAGCGTGTGACAGATAAACCTCTTTAGAATTATGTGTGTCTTAACGTAATTCGTGAGAAAATGTGGCGCTTTTATATTGCTTATTATTATTATTATTATTATTATTATTATTATTATTATTATTATTATTATTATTATTATTATTATTATTATTATTATTACTATACATGCAAAGAAGACCATTAGTACTACGCAAAGTACTTAGAGGCGTACATTTATCTTCCTTTGTGCGCACATTTCCTTCATTCTTTTATTGTGGGCTTCCTTTATGTATTTTGTTCCGACTTGTTGGCTGAATGGTCAGCATATTGGCCTTCGGTTCAGAGGGTCCCGGGTTCGATTCCCGCCGGGACGGGGATTTTATCCATCATTGGTTAATTCCAATGGCTCGGGGGCTGGGTGTTTGTGCTGTCCCCAACATCCCTGCAACTCACACACCACACATAACACTATCCTCCACCACAATAACACGCAGTTACCTACACATGACAAATGCCCCCCACCCTCATCGGAGGGTCTGCCTTACAAGGGCTGTACCCGGCTAGAAATAGCCACACGATGTTAATAATAATAATTTATGTATTTTGAGCAGATTGTTGCAGTCTTCTTCTTTGGTATTTCCTACTGGTCAAATTAACCATTTGTGAATTTTGGGTCTAAAGATTACCCTGTTGTGGACATCTACTGGTGTAATTACTGCTTGTTTTGATTTCGCCAGTCCATTTCATTCTGTCTGTTTTAGCTTCACTCCTGTTTTCATAGAATTCGACTATTTGTTTTTTAAGTCTGTCTGCATGCATTCTTTTAATGTGACCGTAGAATCTTAGCCTGAGTTTTCTAACGTCACTGTGAATATTTGTGTATAGTTTGATTTCCAGTCTACCTCTAAGTCCGTATTGTCAGTCGGTGCGTTTTGAGCCTAGAATTTTTCTTACGATTTTGCGTTCCTTTTTCTCACTGTTTTCATTGTCTCCTTTCCTGTTCAAAAATTATCATTTGTTATTATTATTATTATTATTATTATTATTATTATTATTATTTATGTTTTGTTTCCGAATTTGGCCAACTACACTAGTGTCCAAAAGTTATGCATAAGTTTCGAGTAAGCAGGGCGACAGGAAATAGACCGCAAATCGCACGACATATGCACCTACCAACTTACGTGTTCGCTCTGTATAGAAAAGGAGTGTTCCCTGCTTTGACTAGCAGCGTAGCCGCAAGGTAAACACAGCCAGTGCCTGCGCCCCATATTCCCTCAGTCGTGTTTGCCCTGTTATAGTGTGCGGTGTGTAGCCTTGTGTGAACGTGACGACATAATGGCACAACGACGCCATTTGGCCCCTGTTTTGCAGGGTAGAATACTCGGCCGCCTGGAAGCAAGTCAGACACAGACTGAAGTCGCCGTATCCTTGAATCTGCCAAAAAGTGTCATTTTCAGGCCTTGGAGACGATTTCGAGACACAGGAAATGTTAGTCGTAGGCCAGTACCATGTCGACCAAGGGTAACCACCCCACAGCAAGACCGATATCTGGTCTTAACCGCCCGATGAAATCGAAGTGCACCTGCAAGACAATTGTCGGCGGAGCTTGCAGCCGTCTCAGCGGTTACCGTTTCCCGGCAAACTTCGTACCGGAGGCTCAGAACAGCAAGGCTGTTTGCCCGACGTCCAGCGGTGTGCGTCCCGCTCACTCCAGCACAGAGACGGGCCCGTTTACTGTGGAGCCGTCAACATCAAAACTGGAACCTGAATGAATGGAGGCCTGTGCTCTTCACAGACGAATCCCGCTTCAGTTTTCAGAACGATTTCCGTCGCACATTAATCTGGAGATAACCGGGTAGCCGATACGGCCACAGGAACATAGTGGAACGGGACCAAGTAGGGTGGTGGCGGCGTCATGGTATGGGGCGGCGTCATGTTGAATGGCCGTACGGACCTGCACATCTTCATGGGTGGTCCGAGGAACACTGCTAACGCTCGGAGATACAGGGATGAGGTACTGAGGCAACAGGGGGCTGAGGTTGGATTTCAAAAATTTCCGGAGTTCACTATTCATCTCATTGACGCCGAAATCAATAGATTTGACACTATCTTCGATTATTTTTATTTGTCACTCCCCACTCGCCCCCCATCCCGAAGAGGGCTTAACTTGCCCCTTAGAAAGTCCGGAGTGTCACTATTCATCTCCGCGAACCCGAAAATTATGTATTCGACACTATTTTCGATTAATTTTATATATAACCCCGTGACGCCCCACCCTTAAAAGTGCTAGGGATGGCTTACCCCCACAGTGCTCGTCTCCAGATAGTAAGTTATACGTGTACCAAGTTTCGTTGATTTTGCTCCAGTAGTTTAGGAAGGGATGTGTAATTTACATGCATACATTCATTTTATGTGTATAGATAATGTGATACGTTGAATGAACATGTTCAAGAACATATTACTGAGATATTAAATCTGAATACTACAGGTACATCTACGAGTGAGTTAATATCCTCTTTGTTTTTTGCTAAATAGAATCTCCAGAGAAAATATATTTCGCATAGTGCATATTTGCAAAGAAATATCTCTGAAATGTATTGCTATTAGAGCACTTCCTTAAACACTACATTTATTGTCCTACGGCTCGCTGGCACTATTTGTACTTTCAAACTGTCAAATGGTCGAACTGGAGACATTGCTACGTACAGTTGGCCGTGGCTAAATACAGCCTGGGTTAAATATACACCAAAACGGTAAAATGTCTATCCTTGAACTTTGTTAATCGTCATATTGAATGCAAGGCGAATAGGAAACTAGCTACTTTAACATGAAATGGAAGAGTAGTGCCAATGTTGTTGTTACTACACACTTCAGTCTGTAAGTTAATTTATGGAGTCTGTATTAACTCACTGCAAACTACACGTAGCAAAAGCTGTCGCTCGAAAGTCTGTAAGTACGTATTCCGTTCAATTTCAACGGGTTCATCCTAGTAATTGATTTATTTTAAATAACATATTGTAGAATGAAACATCATAGAATTCTAGGAGTCAAAATTCTCTTTCCATCACTTAACCCCGCAATGATTTCAAGAACGAAACAACTGTCGCATTTTTCGTACAATTAATCCTGTTCCGTTTAGAAGCAGTCGTGAATCATTAAGTTTCTTAATAACATTACAATTATTTCACGTTTTAATTTAAGGACATGGGGAGGCAGGTTACTTAATTCTAAGCTGTTCTGAAGCTCTATGACAAGTTGGAGAGTTTCATTTTCATCTTCATTACTTTACCCCGATGTACGTTGTGGTCGTTCCAGGTAGATCTGCAACTTCAGAATTGATTTGATTACAGTGCTCGTTTATATGGGTAAGAATGGCAATTTTTTAGAAACTTATAGCATCTTCTGGTGATTCAAATTTATTCGCGATGGTAGGGGGTGGTCAATCAATAACACATTTCTGTAGCAATTCATGATTCACTGAAAGATAATCACCATTATCAATTTCCAGCAAAAAATTAGCCAAGTCCAATTCTTCTGGTCTTGCTCGCATGTTTTTGAACAGATGAAATACTTTAAATTCTGATCAAAGAGGAGAAAATTTAGTACAGTTCTGTGTAACAGTTTGTTTGGAAGCATGGTGCAAGTGTAATGGACTAGTATAACTTGGGCCGGGCTGAGTGGCTCAGACGGTTAAGGCGCTGGCCTTCTAACCCCAACTTGGCAGGTTTGATCCTGGCTCAGTCCGGTGGTATTTGAAGGTGCTCAAATACGACAGCCCCGTGTCGGTAGATTTACTGGCACGTAAAAGGAACTCCTGCGGGACTAAATTCCGGCACCTCGGCGTCTCCGAAAACCGTAAAAGTAGTTAGTGGGACGTAAAGCAAATAGCATCATCATCATCATCATCATCATCATCAGTATAACTTAGAAACAGTTCCCTAAACCCATGGGTAAATAGAAAATATCGAGCTGGATTATTATTATTATTATTATTATTATTATTATTATTATTATTATTATTATTATTATTATCGTAGTTATACATTGGACCTTATTTGGTATAAATCGTGGTCGTATTATTTATTATTGGTGTGTTGTATGATCTGTCTTGTGTAACAAAACATGTGAGGTTACGTCACGATACGTCTACTGTATGTATATTAATAAGACTTTATTTAATGTAAGAACACGTAATTAATAGAATATAATTTTTATTACCTGTAAATATGATGTATAAATCCTATGTCATATTGTGTAACACAGGGTAAGGTTGCAGAACAACGCACCTTTGTCACTCGTGTCTTTCAGAATATTCTATCCATTTGTACATAGGTTATTGCCGGGCTGCGTGGCTCAGACGGTTAAGGCGCTGGCCTTCTGACCCCAACTTGGCAGGTTCGATCCTGGCTCAGTCCAGTGGTATTTGAAGGTGCTCAAATATGTCAGCCTCGTGTCGGTAGATTTACTGGCACGTAAAAGAACTCCTGCGGGACTAAATTCCGGCACCTCTGCGTCTCCGAAAACCGTAAAAGAGTAGTTAGTGGGACGTAAAACAAATAACATTATTATTACATAGGTTATTGGAGACTCGAGTAGACACGAGCGAACATGTTGTGTCATACATTTGTAGAAGCTTGGCCAGGCAGGGTATGTAAAGGGACAGTCTTGGATAGTAGAGTTGAGTGCAGGTCGTTGATTTTGTTGTGTTGGTAGTTGGTTGACATGTTAATGTGGCAGTCTTCTTCTGCTTTTTGTAAATAAATCAGTAATTGACAGTATCTCGTGTGTTCGTCTTTGTGAATACGATAAGCACGCAGAACAACAGGAAAATCCTGTCTAAAATCTCCACCTAGAACAATAACATTCCCTCCAAGAGAGATGGAATTACCCATGATGTCTTTCAGAAGTCTGCTAACGCACATCAGGGCATGCACAAATGGAGTGTGACCTCCGGAGGGAGTTGATGCAGGTCTTTTGATTTGATGTCTTAATAGGCGACCTTCGTGTCTGTGAAGATGGGGCCCTACTTATGAAGAATGTTGAGGTCGACACCGTCGACAGACCTGAAGATGGAAAACCGTGGTTGGTTTCCCAATTTTTATACCAGGCAGATGCAGATGCTGGGGCTGTACCTTAATTAAGGCCGCGGCAGCTTCCTTCCAACTCCTATCCCTTTCTTTCCCCAATCGACTATAGGGGGAATACCATGGTTCTGATTTACCATTGATTAATACTATTATGAGGGGCCGGTGACCTTGATTTTGGACCCCTTTTTATGACAAGCGTCATCTCAGAAATTAAGGCATTGTGAATTGGATCCATAGATTGTTTTGGATTCATGGTCAATTTTTCATCTTCATTCTTTTTATATTTTAGTCAGCGGATACATGAAGTTTTAATTATAGTTTCAACCGTTGCACCTCGGACCATTTCGGGCCGATGACCTAGTTGTTAGGTCCCTTTAAACAACAAACATCGTCATTTCTTCTTCTTCTTCTTCTTCTTCTTCTTCTTCTTCTTCTTCTTCTTCTTCTTCTTCTTCTTCGTTTAGGCCTACAATGGACCACGTGGTTGTTAACTCTGGTGAGCTTTTTTCTTCTTTTTAGCCCAGTATTCCTTCATTCAAGCGCTATGGATGTCCTTTCTTTCTTGATTCCATTTCACTTCTACTCCTGGACGCAATGATTTAGCTGTTAGTGACTCGGGAGAGTCACATGTCTTGATTAACTTTCTGAACTTATCTCGGTTGTAAATGTCAGTGTGATCATTATTTAGGTATTGTAGGTCTTTCCGAACTAAATTCGACAATGTGGCATTTGTTGCTTTCCCTCGCTCCTATGTGGAAATGAAGAGATTAGCGGATTACAGAGAAGAGTGAAGAAGACGAATTGCTGTCAACCAATCTTAGGATTGAGAATTAAGAAGTAGTAGAAGAAGAAGAAGATTTCCCTCTAGATACAGTGTTAAAGATCCTTGAAGTGAGTCTCTGTCTGTCCATCCTGACAATGTGACCATACAACATTAGTCTTCTCCTCCTCATAGCTGTTGTAATGCTCTCTATTTTACTGTAGAGTTCCTTGTTGTGCCTGATTCTGTACCCATCTCCTTCTTTATTTATTTATTTATCTGTTTATTTATTTTTTAATCATTAGTGTATACAATTAACTGAAGAGTATACATTTGAAATTGTCTAAGGAAATCACTTATAACTTATACAGTACTTCCTTAAATGTTATCTAATTGAATAGTATTTTCCAAGATGATTCATTCTACAGATTTTGTTGTTAGAAGTAGGGAGAGGGAGAAGCAAGGAGGGGTAAAACGCTATTCCAAGCGATTTATCATAAACCGGAGGTTAGAACCCGTTCATTCATTTGGAGTATTATCTTCGCTATTGCTAGAAGATAAAGCTTCTCTCACTCCAGTTGAGAAGCTTGGTGGTAGAGAAGCAAGCAAGACAGCTCAGCACAGTACAGCAGCAGTGCATAGACAATGATTTCAATGAAGGAAAGGGGCGTAGAGGGTTTGTAAGGGTGCCATGACATAAGAGTATTTAGTAGCAGCTTAAATGTGGAGAGCAGAATATTCTGTGCCTCCTGCAAGCCAAGCGAAGAGAGAGGTTCAGGTGATCGCCGCACAGAAACAAAGCCGCCTGCTACTCTACAACTAAGAGGAAGGAATTGAGACGTAAGGGGCCTTGTCTCCTCTTGCTGTTATGAATTCCACTGCTGAGAGGGAAGGGATTTTCTTTTTTCTGGAAACTTTATCTCTCTTTAAGTTATTTCCGTTTTATTGGACCGATTCTAATAATCCTAAGACGTAGCTAATCAGCTGTTCCAGGGTTTTTAGGCAGTGGCAGGTTAGAATGCAAATTAGTGAGTGTAGACTAACCCGCTTTTCAGCAGTGTAAAGAGATTAACATAAATTCTAGGGGTTATGACGGTTTGTACTCGTAATGTTTATCCCTTTAATGCAGAAAAAATCGAAATATTTTAATTAGACATTGTTTTAATAAACAGGTTGGATAGACAACATAATAGTCGTAAATTAAAAAAACAATAAGATAAGCCACCCTTCCAATACTTATCAATCCTTACATTTAGAACACAATCATTATAACTGGTGTTATAAGTTGGGACATGTTTCGTTCAACTGTCATAAGCATCTTCAGCCATAGTAAAACCTAAAGTTTGGTCAGCAATATGAAATATTCCTCGAGCGGCTAAGGTGACTAGTCACCTCTCTTCCAACATAAATGACTTCAATACACGCTCATTAAGTTTTATTCTCCATCTAAGACTTTGTTGAACTCCCGGTAAAAACTCGAGGACACCTATTTTGACTTTAACTTATTATTAAAGGAAATTTGGATATTTTTGCCTCTACACACATATGCAGTTTTAGGCGTGATTAATTCTGTGATGTGAACTATTTCACTAGTCAACTAACTATTAAGTGATTTTTCGTACCTGACTCTCATTTTCTATGCAATAGAATGAGATTAAACCTTTTACTATTTTAATTTTACTTTGTCACTCGAACGAAAAATAAAAATGATTTTTTTGAAATATTCTAAAACAGTTTTTTAGTGATTGACTGATAGGGATGTAAAATCGAATATGATTATTTACACTACTTTATTATCAGCTTATGTAATTTGATATTTTAACCTCCGTCAATATGAATGTAGTGTTATTATCTTAATTATGTCAAATTGTTAAAAGCTTATACACTAGTTATACGGTTATTGATTGCCACTAATGAGAACATTAGTTCTTAGAGAACTGTTATAGTTTAAGTCACTAGGTTCGGGACCCTTACCAAACTTTAGGTTAAGTTTATTATGGCTGAAGATGCTTACGACAATTGAGCGAAACATGTCACAACTTAAACCACCAGTTGTAATGATTGTGTCCTAAATAGAAGGATTGGTAAGTATTGGAAAGGTGGATTATCTAATTGTTTTTTTTACGATTATTATAATCTATATTCAATACGGTTTATAATGATATTTATAACATATAATATTATAGCCTACCATAAAGTTTTAGTGAAAAATGAAAATACATTCTTGTTTACCTACGAAAATAATGTGGTATTCTTCCATGACCACTACGGCATAAATACTTCTTTGACTGAACAAGGTTCAAACTATTTAAAGATGGTTTCCCTTCTCCGAGGCAGTTCATTTCTTATGGAAGTCTTCCAAATATTTTTATTAATCTCTCAAGCACAACGCGGCACCACATGCTTCACACGATCACCAGGAGCGCTGTTGTTTGGTTGCTGAACTGCAGTCGGCACATCGCTTCCATGTCCCCCTCATAGGGATATGTAGATTGCTGGTGAACCTCAGTGCCTGGGCCACTTTTGGTTTGAACTTGTTGATTCTTTGTTTAATCGTATTTTTTTCCCTTTAGGAGTCATTATTGGATGCAATCCATCAACTAGACACTACAGGAAGCTCTTGAGGACCATTGATTTACCTTCTCTTCTTTCATGAAATATGAAATATTTTACACCATAGCTGTATGTGTGTTGGTGCTCCATAAAGAAAATTGTAAATAAAGGCATTTTTTGCGAAGAAAATGCAATAATAATGGCATGAAATAAAAATGTATTTACACATTAAACTACTTGCGCTTAGTACCACTATGTTAGGTACACAATAGGTTTGTGATTAGTAACAGCAGAGAGTGGTTCCCTGTGGTTTTACAGTACCTGTGATTAGTACCACTGTATGAGCTACACCATGGGTCCGTGTTGCCTGTGATTAATACCCACTATGCGAGGAACATCACGGGATACTACGAGTCCCTGTGATTAGCACACCTATTTGAGGAACACCATGGGTTTGCGTTGCCTGTAAATGGCGTCATTATGTGAGAAACACTATACTTGTTGAGTAGTACCATAATATGTGGGACGCCGTGAGTCTACGCTACTTTTGATTAGTACCGCAATATGACAAATCCCACGGTTCTACTTTACTAGCGATAAGTATCATTATGGGGGTCCGTTGACCTATACTTTGGACCCTTTTAGACATCACGCATCATCGATTTAGGATTGTGCTTTGGAAGCAGTTCCTTGGTCAGTTATACTATAGTTTTAAGATAGTTTCTGGGAAGGTGGGGCACTGCGGGTCGGATCCACTGATTGTTTGAAATTCGTATTCGTCCATTCATTTTTCATCATCACGTTTCTGGTCATTGAATGATTTTGAACCTTTTAAATTTTCATTACGTTTCGTCACATTTCGTATCATTAGAGGCTGATGAGCTAGAAGTTAGGCCCCGTTAAACAACAAGCATCATTATCATCATTAACATAATCAAAGTACCGGTACAGGGATAGATTTCCGTAGATTAATTATGGAATAAAGGGGATAATTTGAATAATTTCAATATTTGTTTTCGTTGTTCTGAAAAGTAATATGCAAAACCCGGATTTTCATGCGGTAATAGGTTAGATTGCAAACTAATTTGGTTAGTAATAAATGTCGGCCACCCTCCCTTCCATAATGTAGAAAGAGTAACATAAATTATAGGGGTTCTGATGGGCCGTACCCAAATGTTTATGCAAACCCCATAGCATAATCGTTGTGAAGGTAGACTATACTTGCTTCTTGCTTCAGTAAGTTTGCATTCTAACCTATTAATGCATAAAATTCCGGGCTCTAGTAATATGTTATCCTTTACGAAACAAAAATTTGTAAATACAGAGAAGTAATGCCAATTTGTCCCGCTATTCAAAATGATGATAGGAAAAATACGAACCGCGCTGTTGGGTTGTTAAGTTGTTTACGTGGCAGCTGAACACAGCATCGGTGTACGTACTACTTCTGGTAGTGGAAGTGGCTGGGTCGTTTAATTCGAGGGCGAACGTATCACGCTTGAAGGAGGGGAACTCCTCACCAGGTGCTGACTTCAGATTGATCACCAGCAAGTAGTAAGTGGAGCTTGTGTTCTCATAGGAACATGTAGATTATATAAATAAACCTGTAGAAGCAGTACCAAAATTCAAATATCTTGGAGTTACTCTTCAAACAACATTGGCATTTTTAACAATCATATCAAAGAAAGAACATCAGCAATAAAAGCAATTTACAACATTCAACAACCACAAAAAATTTCAACGAAAACAGATTATACTATTTAAAACATCTATAGCACCAATAGCAACTTAATGGTATCCGTATAACCTGATATAATCTTAAAATTAACGACCTGATAATGCTAGAGAAAGTTAAGGCTCGTTATATGAAACGAAACCTGGATATCGCACAGTCAGTAGCTTCAAGACTGACCTATGTCTTACTAACAGAAACATTATTTATAGAAGACTTCAGAATGCAGAGACATCTGCTAAACACTAAGACCTACGAGAAAACGCAGCTATATCTGGAACGATTTTTATTCAACAGACGCCATAATGACGAATGATTGGAAACAAGCAAATTACGAGCTTCGACACGTAATAGCACGATATGCAACACATGGTTTTCAACATAATTTCTGCCAAAGTTAGAGATTTCATCACCCGAATGAAAGTTGTGTGTGTAAATTGTGCAAAGAACACTTTGAAAGATATCACGCTAATATCTGCAGTAAAAGACAGAACTAGGACTAGACTAATGTAATATAGTTTTTGTATTTTGCACATTATGCGCATTTTCGTTAATATAATAATAATAATAATAATAATAATAATAATAATAGATTATTCTACTAACATAGTGTACATAGATGACGAATATTGGTTGTCATGATTAAAATGGTGTAAATCCTAAAAATCAAACCAAACTCGAAGGCCTGCACATTACGAGGTGTCGTGTGGTCAGCACGAAGAATCCTCTCGGCCGTTATTCTTGGCTTTCAAGACCGGGGCCGCTACCTCACCGTCAGATAGGTCCTCAGTTTTAATCACGTAAGCTGAGTGGACCTCGAACCAGCCCTCAGATCCAGGTAAAAATCCCTGACTTGGCCGGGAATCGGACCCGGGGCCTCCAGGTAAGAGGCAGGCACGCGACTAATACACCACGGGGCCGGCTAAAATTGTATAAATATATCCATATTAAAAGCAGATCATATTATTATTATTATTATTATTATTATTATTATTATTATTATTATTATTATTATTATACTTCATTTCCCGTTTTCAGTCTTCTGGGTCGGCTTGTGAACCAAGGACCTGCACAGTTTCCTCTCCCTCTCTCAACCACTCCCTTTCTTCCTCCAATATTTCTTCTACTTTTACTCCTCTCTTCTCTATACTCTCCTTCACCGTATCCGTCTCTTTCTGGGTCTTCCGCGTTGTCTTCCTCAACTTACTTTTCTCCATAAATACTCACTTTACCGAGCTCGATAGCTGCAGTCGCTTTAGTGCGGCCGGTATCCAGTATTAGGGAGATAGTGGGTTCGAACCCCACTGTCGGCAGCCCTGAAGATGATTTTCTGTGGTTTCCCATTTTCACACCATGCAAATGCTGGGGCTGTACCTTAATTAAGGTCACGACCGCTTCCTTCCCATTCCTAGACCTTTCCTGCCCCATCGTCGCCATAAGACGTATCTGTGTCGGTGCGACGTGAAGCAACTTGCAAAAAGAAAAAAAATAATACTCACTTTGGAACTATATCCTCTTCCATTCTCATCTTGTGTCCATACCATTTCATCTTACTGGTCTATATCTAGTCTTGCAGTTTAGGGAATCCAGTTATGTTTGTCTCTGATTAGATACATTTATTTATAGAATACACAAAAGGAGGTTGCCCATGAGAAAAAAATATTCTAAATGCATGTATGACTATATAAATGATTTCTCAGTACGGATAATGAACCTTTCAACGCTTGGAGGCCCACATTTTTCGTCAACGACTCTGGTAGTTTGAATATTGAGCAGAATTCTTAGAAGAACTTGGGAATTGTTTCTCTTGCACCGATCATGAGGCCTATAACCTCGATGTTTCTGATTATATCCATTCGAGTCTTCCCAAATATTCCTCTTAATGAATTTCATATCGGCTGCTTGGATTCTGCTCTTGTAAAGTTTTGTTTTGTCCATGTGCCATACTCAGAATTGGTGTGTAATAAATACACTAAGTGCAGAATTTTCTTGCATTTCTCTGGGATTAAAAGTAGATATTAATACAAAAGATTAGAAAAAGATTGCGCCCCGCTTCTAATGGCACCGCCCTAAGGTACGGCGTATATGGCCTGTGTTATAAATCTGCCCCTGCATAGAAAATTTCTTAAGAAAGTTGAACAGCGTGACGTAAAAATTAGACCGTATTAGAAACCAGAGGCGAGAAAATAACATGACAAAATTGATGCTAGAGGTTTACGGGGAGAGAGTAGGGAGTCTATCATAAATTTTGTTCTTCCAACGGCGAAGGAAAAGAAATACGTATCTTGAAGCTGGGATTAGGGAAGGAAGGCTACAAACAAAAGGTATTTAGTGGGACGTGATCTGTGAGGTCAAGAAGCTCTTAAGATTACCACTTCACAAGGCTGCTTCTTCTTATTAAGGTTTATGACTCGCTTAACCTCTTATTGGTCTAATGAGAATAATGGCCTTTCTCCTCTTGCGACCACCTTGTTTCTCCTTGCCAAACCTAGAGATGCTCAACACGCAGCCGTAGGCAAACTCCAGCTCCGCATACGATCAACTTCAGTCCTAGGCGCATTCAGAGGGGTTTTGATGACGACACTTCAGCCCGCTTAAAGTTCTCATTCGCATGACTTTCGAAACATTACCTCATTGATGCCCAATGCGATGAAAATGGTCCTGCGACCGATCCTTGTGGTATGATTCGGAGATTGTGTGTTTGTCTTCATCCACAACACACTGCTAACTACTACATAATCATTCTACAGAGTAGTGGTATTCAAAGTGTGGTACGCATACCACTAGGGGTACGTGGGCTCGTCTCAAGGGGTACGCACATTTCTTGTAGCTTCTACTTACAGTGAACGGTTTAGAAATGAGTTGAGCCTGCTCATTTTCAATAAAATCTTGTTTTTATTTAGTGTTTTTCTACCACTATCCATTCTAAAATATGTGTCAGCTTGTACATTCCATTTGTGATCTAATAATAATAATACCCATTGCCCCACGCTTGGATGACATTTTTAATATATATTTAACACATCTAAATGAATAAAAAACTAAACTTAATAAAAATAAATTATTAAAAATAATTAATCGAAATGTCCGTAGTATGGGCTCCAGAGTTCACCTAAATGGATCCGTCGAATTAGAATAGAGCATGATAATTCTCTCTCCTATGTCTTGTTCATAAAGCTGCGTATTGGTACATCGTGGCCTTACTTAACCTTCTGAAAACGACTAATTAGTTAGGAACTGCACCTAGTTTCATCAATAACCAGATATGAAAAAATGCTTACTTGTCCTGCATTGCTGCTTTTTTTTTTTAATTTTTCGTTTCGAAATCCACTCATTCACTTCAAAGTAACAGTATTGTTGCATTAACAATATTTGTACAGTATCGTTGCTAGTCAGTGAAAACCTTGTAATTTTGCTCACGAGAAAACCACGTTTCTTCTGAAGGCTCACCGCGTTGCCTAAGGCGGAAAGAGAAGACTCCAGTTGTCGAATAATTTGGCCATTGCAGACCGCTCAATTTTGGACTTTTCTGTAAACTTTATAGCGACGATTATATACAATACTTTATTGTTATTATTGGGTGGACATGGTGGTGTAGTGGCTTGTCTGTCGTCTCGGCGGCCGTTGTCTGATTCCTGGGGTGCGATTTTCGCTTGAAAATCCCGTGGTTTCAAGAACGTGATGCGACCTTTTATTCCCGGCCACAAATCGTTCATGCCTCAGGGCGTTCAGGGACGATGATGATGATGGTATGATTATAGTCAATATTATTTGGCGTCCAGCAACAATCATTTCTTATTTGTGATATAATTTAAATATACTCGTACTTTGGGGGGGACACAAATGTAAAACAATTTGATTTTCGAGGTACACCAACCAAAAAGTTTGAATACCACTACCGTAGTTGAACTGCCCCTCCACAATTGATGCATACGAACAACTTCATTCCTAGCCGCATTTAGAGGGGTTTTGATGACGACACTACAGCCTGCTTAAAGTTCTTATTCCCTTGACTTCCGAAACGTTACCTCATTAATGCCCAATGCGCTATTTTGTAGACAACACTTTAAATCCCATTTAAAAATTAATAGCATGGGATCAGTTAATAAATGTATTGCTATACCGAATAAACCAGGCATTTCTTGAGGGATTGGTCACCATAACGGACTTCGATTGAAACGGTCCTGGGCCAGATCCTTGTGGTATGCTACGGAGATTGGGTATTGCCGTTAATGTACATCACACTGCGAATTACTACAGAATCATACTGTAGAGAATACATCCCTCCACACATGGTTGGCGTCACGAAGGACATCCGGTCGTAAAACTGCACTGAACACGTACGTTCTGACCAAAAGTATTACACATGATAAATTTCATATTTGACCCCGTATTGCCGTTAAGAAGACTACATTGAAATACATTACTGAGACATGTTTTGTCCCGCTTTAGAGACATCTTCAGTGACACACAAGAACCATTAAAAATTAGTAAGGACATAATAGAACCATTGGATACAAAGTCTTGGCATCTTCTTGCAACGCGATGTGGTGGCGTTTTGTCAGTAAAACCTGTGGTAATACATTGTTAAAGTCTTAAAACTGACACGAACTTGAAGATGCCTCGAATGTGGGACAAAACATGTCTCATTAATTTTTTTTAATGTAGGTTTAACAATAAAGACGATTCAAGTATTGTAAAGGCGGAACATTTTGTTTAAGGATTTCATAAGCTAACGACTAAAAGTAGTTATGAAAAGAAGAGGAAAAAGAATCATGGAAAATAGGCCTGGCCAATATATAGACCACGTCAATAATTTTCATCGATCACTGGAAGTTTTGTGAGCAAGAAATGTTCTAATTCCCGAAAATCGAATAAATTATATTGTCTACCGTTACCATCCAAATAATAATAATAATAATAATCGTATAACCTCAGCTACCGCGTGCAGACATTTCAATTTGACGCCATCTGGCTCTCTGCTCGTCAATTTTGACGTTCTGTTTTACTCTAGGCCCACTAGATGGCAGTGTAAAGGGAATTTCTCTTGGGCGTCTGTGGCTGAGATTTAATGAGTTCTGTCGCGTAAGCACCATATGTGTCACCAGAGATCTTTTACATGCCGACATCATACGACATGGAGTGTCGAATGAACTTCTTTCAGCCCTTCAAATATCCGACTACCTCTGCCGGGTTTGAACCCGCCATCTCGGGATCCGGAGGCCGACACACTACTACTAATCCACAGAGGCAGCTACATCCAAATGAAACTTAGTTACTGAGTGACACGGACGAGAGATGGTAGATGTCCTGACGCCATAGCCTACAGACCGCGGCGAGAATGAAATTCTTGGTCATGTGTTAGGATACTGCCGGAAAGGAGAATTGCTAAGGAACAGTGGTCATCACAGAGTGAGAGCAGCCTTAGTCTCTGCACTGAGAGATTTGAAGTTGAGATTTAATGAAGAAGTACACTAGCAGTTATTGTTGCCATCCACCAGCAAGCGTGATCCAACCATCCGGTTCGAAAGACACTTATCCCAAGCCAAGGAAGTTCACCGGGAAAAGAAGAACACTTATAATATAGAGTCCGGATTATTAGGTACTAACAGGTTAGAATGCAAACTTACTTAGCCAGTAACAAGTGTACTCTACACTGTACAACGGTTATGCTATGCGATTTGCATAGATATTAGGGGTACAGCCTATGGAACTCCTTGAATTTATACTGCTCTTCCTACATTATGGTACAACGGGTTGCATGACACTTCCTACAAACTAAATTACTTTGCAATCTAACCTATTACCACCTACAAATCCGAGCTACACTTATAAACCACGCATCACTTATCTGAGTTAGAAACATAACATTCGCCCAGAAAACTGGCCCGTGATGGGTCTGCTATTTGGAAGCAGAGGCAGTGTGCAGTGTACCCAAGCTTATGTGGTAAATCTTGAAAAGGCTTGGAATCCATCCCACGACTTTGGGAAAAAATATAGTAGACATTTTAAGAGATTTAGTGACTCTTTCAAAGCATCACTAATACTACTCCTAAATGATAAATCGTTCAGTGCTTTCTTTGTACAATAATTTTAATATTTTCGGTTAACGTGTCCAAATTATAACAATTCGGAATCCTTGTGATCATTAACGGGTTGTGAACTGATGTATTTTGAAAATTAATAACACATAATCATGATAGATTACAGACTTGGTCCTGGATAATTAACTGCGCCAATCAAAGAATAGCCATGATACAAAACCAAAATACAAAGAATAAAAGCACACACAATTGAAAACAACTTAAATTCTCAACACGCATAACCAGCCAGCATTTATCAGTAAATCATGACATGTAAAATAAATTAATAGAAGATTACAAAACATTAATACCAGTCCGTTGAAACGTCATTCTTAGTTACAGTGAATTACAGTAACCAACTTCAAATGCTGCTACGTTAATTTCTGAAGAGGATCATTTGCTGCCAAATTTCATTATTTCGTATTCCCTTGCTCTTACTCCTGGGAGTTTACATGTATTACCACGGTTACCTCTGTTCACATTTATATATATCGTGCATAACGGTTGCGCTATGATATTTGCATAAACATTAGGGGTTCGGCCCATCGAAACCCCTAGAATTTGTTACTCTCACTACATGACAGAAGAGCAGGCTAGATGGCACTTCCTAATAACCAAATTAGTTTGCCTAAAAAGTGTTATTTAGCCACGGAACCAAAATATACTCAGTAGCCCGCTTTGGCCTCTTAAAAATCAGGTATATCCTACCCTGCACAACGGTTATGCTATGGCATTTGCATAAGCATTAGGGGTTCCAACTTTGAAATCACCTAAGAAAGGAAAAGGTCAAAGATTGATATGTACAATGCCACCTGGTGATAGTCCTAAATGCAGATCTGTAGGATTATTTGATTGATTGTAATTCGAAATGTTAAGGGGAGACAGTTCCCGTGTTACATAACATTCCAAATCCTTCCTAAGTACACAGGAACTAATGACCAGAGCGGTGCAACAATCATCACCTTACAACACGTGTAACAATGTTAGCAGCACTGCATGTGTGCAGAGAGAGGACGTGGTAGTGGTGGTGTAATGAAGACGCGGGCCCTAATCCCTGTCAGTTTACCCCCACGGGGCCCCATAAATGATATTATCTTAGAGATGTCACTCGGGATGGTAGTGAGCTTCTGTTTATGGCTGCCCTGCGAGGGATCAGCTTGCTCGTATATCACACGGGCTTACGGAAGAGAGTTGCTTATCATTAAACAATCCATCGGCATTCTTCTCCTTTCTAGCCAACAAGATACATAACTCACCAACAAATACTTACAAATTGTCCATGTGGATAAGGCTTACCACTGAACTAAGGAATGTTTGACCATCTTATGCTTCTTATAATAATCCGTAGATATCCCCTTTAATTTAACTCTTTGCTACCCAGAGTACATGTCATACTTTTCCATATTTTTAAACAGGGTGAATTTAAAATGATAGGGACAAACTTCGAGAGGTGATTCATGGGAGGAAAACCTGATATCGACGTATTGTACGGAAACGGACGGTGAGTCTTCAGCAGAGCAATTATTACACATTACATTATAATGGGAAATGGGAGTCCGGCTCCATGGCTAAATGGTTAGCGTGCTGGCCTTTGGTCACAGGGTTCGATTCTTGACAGGGTCGGGAAATTTAACCATGATTGGTTAATTTGGCTAGCACGGGGGCTGCGTGTACGTTTCGTCTTCATCCTCATCACGACGCGCAGGTCGCCTACGGGTGTCACATCAAAGGACCTGCATCTGGCGAGCCGAACTTGTGCTCGGGCACTAAAAGCCATACGCCATTTCATTTAATATTTCATTTCAATGGGAAATGGGAGCAAAGATCTTGTTATTCGGATGGTGCCGTGTGTGGAGGTACTTTCCTCGATAAATCCGTGGGGCTTCTCCATCATTCCCATCTGCTTGTCGGTATGTGAATAACATCTCGGCTTGTTCCTGATACAAATATGGACCCTTAGTTCCTCCACTTCACTGTCCGACTCGTTGGCTGAATGGTCAGCGTACTGGCCTTCGGTTCTGAGGGTCCCGGGTTCGATTCCCGGCCGGGTTGGGGATTTTAATCGCTTGTGATTAATTCTTCTGGCTCGGGGACTGGGTGCATGTGTCCGTCCCAACACTCTGCTCATCATATTCAGACAACATACTACACTACCAACCACCACAGAAACACGCAATAGCGATTACATCCCTCCATACAGGGTTGGCGTCAGGAAGGGCATCCGGCCGTAAAACAGGGCCAAATCCACATGTGCGACGCAGTTCGCACCCGCGACCCCACAGGTGTGGGAAAAAGCGGTAGAAAAAAAGAAAAAGAAGAAGTTCCTCCACTTCACTACGATCAATGTCCGGCTCCATGGCTAAGTGGTTAGCGTGCTGGATTTTGGTCACAGGGGTCCCGGGTTCGATTCCCAGCAGGGTTGGGAATTTTAACTATCATTGGTCAATTTTTCTGGCACGGGAGCTGAGTGTATGTGTCGTCCTCATCATCATTTCATCCTCATCACGACGCGCAGGTCGCTTACGGATGTCATATCAAAAGACCTGCACATGGCGAGCCGAACATGTCCTCGGACACTCCCGGCACTAAAAGCCATATGCCATTTCATTTTATTACTACGATCAATATGCAACACGAAAAAAAAACCAAACTGTCAGTGTTGTTAGATTGGGGGGGGGGGGCGACGACGACGTCTTGCACAGCAGTACTACACGATGTAAAAAATAAAATTTGCCTGGAAAATATCACAGGAAGCGCTGGAAACCGAGATTTCGATGCACCAATCAGACAGGAACTATGCGCACGCCTCCCGTATAGCTGCTTAGGTCTCGGAGAGTAGAAACGCCGCTGAACGGTCTGAGTTTATAGGAAAGTCCCTGCATACGCAAACGATATTTTGCTAAAAACACACCCCTCATACTTAAATGTGTCCCTAATCTATGGTATTAAAGCTGATTTTTCCACTGTTCACAGGTGACGCTATCTCATTTATGTCGGAGTCCGCCGAGCACACCTGGGCTACACCATCAGTTTCCGGAGCCGAGTGAGGAGTGTCGCCGTAAATTCGAGCAGTGGTGGACGATCCAACTGGCCCAGCAAGCCAGCCACCCGCCGCACACGCCGAGACCACCGCCTACACCACAGTACAGTCCTGGAAGCGGCCATCACCACCCGTCACCAAACAAACCTCTGGAGAGACCGCCATCATTATCAGAGAACGTACACCCAGCGTTGCAGGTACGTCCCCACTTTGAGAAAAAAATCGCTAAAAGTTTAAGGAGATTAGACAAGAAGTGCATGTAGCAGTTTGCTCCCCTTGTTTAGTCCATATACCTGCCGCTATTTCTGGATTGATGCACCATCCCTTGACAGAGGCCAGACCAAAATTAATAATAATAATAATAATAATAATAATAATAATAATAATAATAATAATAATAATAATAATAATAATAATAGAGCCCGGATGTTTAGACAGTAATAGGTTAGAACACAAACTAATTTGACTATATAGTTGCGCCCAAGAGAGTTAATCTGTATTTACATTTGTTGAAGTTATTGTCAGAAACTGATGATTTTGTTGGCGATTATAAAATCTCATATTTATCGGCAATTACATGTTCTGTCTTAAATGCTGGAATAATTAGCACGAGCTTAGGAACGGGTCAGAGTTTAAACAATTGCATTAGGCCTACACATTTATTAAACATTCAGCTTGTATAAAGGGTGATATGCCTCAGATGAAGGTAACTATGACCACGCAGTATACTTCATAGTTACTGATTTGGCCGCTGAAATGTCAGACTCCAACTTTCGTGGGTCCAACTATAGTAAAAGATGTCCCCTGCCCGCTCTTCCGCAAAGTAGTGATAGCAACATAACTTCTAGGGGTTTAATGAACTGGACGCCTAATGCTTAGGCATTCTCATAGCAGAACTGTTGTCCGGGCAAGGTAATGCTTGTTACTCGCTTCAGTAAGTTTGCATTTTAACCTATAAATACCTAAATATCCGGCTCTAATAATAATAATAATAATAATAATAATAATAATAATAATAATAATAATAATAATAATAATAATAATATCTAGTGTGAGAAAAAGTCTACAATGAGCTGGATGCAAGAGGTCAAGAAAGAAAGAAATAAAATAAGAAGATATGCAACTATAGAAACATATATATGTATATATTTAAATGTTATTTTAAGAATGGAAGGATTCCAAGGAAGAATATAAAGGAAAACCGGTCCAAAGTGGTCCAAGAAGAGAAGGATAAAGCATAGTGCAATGATAAAGGAATACTGGTAAGGACAGAAGAGGAAACAACGAGGGAGGATGAATTGAAAATGGCACGTGTTCCCTAGCAGGGCTCATCGTAAGGAATAAGAAGAAGGATACGAAGCAGATAATGTCTGCCTCCTTGACTTAGTGGTGACGTACAAGCCTTTAGCACGAGGAGACTTAAGATAGATTCCCAGCCGTCGTGTGGATTTTAACATCGAATCGTTGATGATGATTATGATGATGCTTGCTGTTTAAAGGGGCTTAACATCTAGGTCATCGGCTCTAATGGTTATTGCATTCTGTAATTCGCACACTGTACATTACGCGGTCCTCAATTACTACACGCAGAGGGCGAGACTGCGCAAAAAGGGCTGCACCAATAATAATAATAATAATAATAATAATAATAATAATAATAATAACAGAAAGCTTTCAGACAGTCGCAGAATTAGGAGTATTACCTTTCATAGTTAGGATGAATACAGAGAGACTAACGAAAATAATATTTGATCATCTCGATAATAATCCCAAACTACAAATCCCACGGTTCATCGAAATTAAACAGGATATGGCTGACCTGGGTGTCACAAGGGAGGTGCATGTGGCCCTGAGGTTCACTCAGCCTACACCAAAAATTAGTACCAGGTTAATTCCTGGGGGCAAAGGCGGCCGGGCGTAAAGCTAACCACTCTACCCCATCACATGCCGCGGTTAACAATGGTGGAAGCCTTTACCTTCCACTCCTCCAAGGGCCTTCATGGCCTGTACGGAGGTGTCTTTGTCTTGGGTGTCACAAGAAACGTGATATTAGATAGAGCCATTTTCAGAAAAAAGGAATTAAGGAGTTTGGTGGGTTCCGAGAGAAAGAGAAGCAGCAAAGAAAACCTGCTTGGATGGAGGAAAGAAGGATGGAACATATTGAAAAGATGCGAAGTCAAGGAGAGGAAGAAATCATCAAGTTTCCGCATTGAGGTGATATTTTCGGTGTGACTGTAAAGGCCCTTTTTCTTTCTTTTCTTCCATATCCCATCGGTATCAGTACAGCTTAACAAAAACATTATGTCAAGGAATGCACGAAACTGAAGTTCAAAATAACGTCCATGATTCCAAAAATCTAACCAGATACTGAAAGAGAGATGAAGAAAATGGGGTAAATTTGATAAGTCTACAGACTATTTGATTTTTTATATACTACACTGGAATAAATACTGCGAAGTCTCTGTTTGGTTGAAGCTCTTTTAAATATGTCCTGAAAATATGTTGAAAACATTCTGCTACGTGTTAAATGTCACACTGACACATCGGCAGGAAAGGGCTGAGACCGGGAAGGTACAGAGCCAGCATTTCCATGGTGTGGAAAGTGAAAACCACGGAAGAATTGTCTTCAGGTCTGCCTACGATATGTTTACGAACCCATTGTCCTGATGTAAGCAAGCTCAGAACTGTTTCGGTCATCTACGTTACTTAAACTATGTGAGAAACATAGATTAAGGGCAAATGAATAAATAAAAATTTGTGCCCAAATATTAATTTTCTCTTTCTCAGAAGTATAGAAAACAAATGAAGATAATTGATCACTGAAAAAATTATCACTTTTCCCCCCACCGGAAATTTTGCATACAAATTTGATTTGTCACTTTATTATCGTAAAGTTGAGCTAAAATACTAGACATATTTTATTCCTCTTGTGATATATCTCAAGAAATTAAAAAATAACTTTTTAATATGGAGCTTTCAGGAGTCTTTAAATTTAAATTTGCACTCGGGAGATAGTGGGTTCGAACGTAATTGCCGGCTGCCCTGAAGATGGTTTTCCGTGGTTTCCCAATTTTACACCAGACAAATGCCGGGGCTGTACTTTAATTAACCCACGGTTGCTTCTTTTCCACTCCTAGCCCTTTCCTATTCTGTCCTCGCCATAATACCTCTTTGTGTCGGTGCGACGTAAAGCAAATAGTAAATTATTGTTTAAAAAAATGTTTTCCTGTAAAGTATGAAAAGCATGCCTTATTATATTGATTTTCCTTGAACTGTTCTCATTGGCAACTCGACAAGAACACAGAGCCCCAGTAACTGTGAATGAGATTTGCCGAGAAATGAAGTCAAATGCCACCTTGCGTGCAGCTTTCAAGCAATGCAATTGAATTCAACTTTGTGGCCCTCAAAAATGCTCAGCTGTAATATCATTCTGTCTTTACAGACGGTGCAAAGCCAGTATCCAACTCAGAAGACGCGTATGAGAACCAGTTTCGACCCAGAGCTTGAGTTACCCAAGTTGCAGCGATGGTTCGCCGAGAACCAACATCCCAGTCGTCAACAGGTGGGTATCCATGGCAACGGAATGTTAACAGAGGGAGCGAAATAACTATGGAGCTTGACAGTCATATTTTGGGGATATTGTGAGTTTGAAAAAAAAATATTTTTGTACCAATAATCTACTATTTGTCACTGAGGTAGCGGTGGTTAGAAACCAGCATGAAAATGGACGGGATGCATGGAACGAAAAGTCATTTCCCTTTGGATCAGAATGCTTTCAAAACTGTATCGTTATAAATTCAACAGTCCTCGTTTATTTAAAACCATCTTTTTGGTACACCAGGGCGTCATTAGTGTTATTAATAAGAAATAATAAATTATTATCAGTGCATCACATCTGGCATAGGCAATATTTGTAGAGATCAGATCTTAATATTACGACTATATCTAAACCTTATCTCTACCGAAAGCCTATTGCAGTCTTAGAAATGAATTTTATGGACACACCAGTGATGCCCTGTAGACAATTCCATGTTACATGCACTAATTTAATAGGAAAACTTGATAGAAATTTAGATATTACATTTGTTTCCTATTTTGAAGGTCTTACATTTTCAGTGACTTCGTGGAATTGTAGAATATTACTTTGTCCTATTCATCATAGGTTTGTTATAAAGTCTACTGTAGTTCAAGAGCTTCCCACCCGTAAATTGCTTTGAACGCAAGACACGGCCTTCAGGCCACCAAGCACAGCTGTGTTCCTGCCCGCCATCGAAATGTGTAGCGGCGGGAAGCGCCCGAATTTAAAACTTCTTATTTATAACATATGGCTTGAGGTATGATTTTTTCGCATTAACGATAAACGCACACAAAAAATATTTTGAAGCGATTTTGCGATATCTTTATGAGTCATATGTTTCTGGTGAAGAAAATACGGATATTATGTTCGCGAATTAAAGCGATAAGGCCATTTTAAAGCTAAATTCAATTATTTCGCGATAAATGCTATATTACAGAGATATATGTAGTGAATAACGAACTTGATATTCTGTTCCAAGATTATGTATGAAAAGAAAAGGAAGGGCAAACAAAGATTCATCAACAGGAAAGAAATATGGCATCATTAATGTTCTGAAAAATATCTTTCAAACATGGCATCAAAGAAAAGGGGTTGGCTCCAGGCTTCTTGCCAAACGAAATGTTTGGGGTGTTGTTCTTGTGGTGGATGGTAATCCCACCCCAGCCTGATTTCTCACGGCATTGTGCAATCCTGTAATCCCTGATGACGTCTACAAGCAGCACAATTGACTGGTGTATTTCGGCTTCGTGGTCAGGTAAAATTAAGAAAGTGATCACAGACAGTAGCGAAGATGGGTCGCTCGACAAGTGTTACGGTGCACAGCAGAGCTAAACAGTTTGCGAGAGAAGGTTTATACGTTTCTGAAAGAAATATTTTAATGTGTAGATTTTGTAATGTTCGTATCGAGTAGGAGAAAAGAGATACGGTCTGAAAACATTGTTTTAAAAAAAAAGGAACATTCAGAACGTAAATTTAGCACTCCAACAGTGAAACGGCAGGCAACAAAAGAACTCCCATTAGATATGCAAAAGAAAGCTAAGAGTGAAAAAATAGAATTTATTCACGAAACAACAGCGATGCTACTCAAAGCCAACATCCCGCTGGAGAAGGTAGACGACCCTGCAGTCCGGAAATTGCTTCAAAAGTATGTACCAGGTATGTACAGTCCATCAATTAAACCTCCACAGTCAACATCAGTGATATTAAGACTCGGTTTTCTAAGACCTCTTTCTGATTTTTCTTTTTTCTATTGGTTAGGATTTGGAGACTTTCCCACAACCAACCGACCAACCAACCAACCAACCAACCAACCAACCAACCAACCAACCAACCAACCAACCAACCAACCAACCAACCAAGGAAACAATGCTTAATTTTAGAATTTCATTAAAGCTAAATTAAAACGATACGTCAATGTCTATTTCGCTTAATAACGCGAAAATTAGTATCCTTCTCGCGAAATCTTTCAAAAATTAATGCGAAAAAATCATGCCTCTACATATGACCATCTGTTAAAGCATGCACTTTCCCTATCATTTTCGTCTGCCTCCTCCTAGTGTATTTGTATCATTACTCTGTCTCCCAAAACCCTGTGCTTGGATTCAAAAGCAAACCTGTACCGCTCAGTTAAGAGTATCTATTTTTGGATTGTATTTACCTAGAAAAAATTCACTACCTATTCTTTGGTGGTCCATGATCTTGATTTAATCTATCGTTTGGTTCAGCAAAACTCTTTAACTATCTTGGCAGGGTTCTAACCCGTCGTCTGGAGATATGGAGGCCGAAACTCATATCATTGATACATAGAGGTAATAATGAAAGTTATTATTGAATTATTTTGCCGTTTTTAGAGAAGGCGATATGCCGAAATATTGTCCTGAGGAAGTTCTTTTATGTGCCAGGAAATCTACTGACATGAGACTGTCGTATCTGAGTACCTTAAGATACCAGCGAACTGAACTGGAATTAAATCCGGCAGTTTGGCTTCAGAGGGCGATCCATATGGCGGGGTTGTGAAGACAATGAAGAACACTTCTTTAATGGCTGGCAGCCACCTATTCTTCCCGTCCGATGTGGGAAAGGGATGCTCTGTTCATTCGGAAGACCGTGGGCTCAATTCCCCCAAAATTTAGAATGTGGTTTCCATTTCTGGACGGGCACATTGTTCTGAGATTCACTCAGCCTGCTGTAGAAATGAGTATAACGGTGATTGGTGTCCCATATAGCGCCGAGGTTACGTATTGTGGAAGGCTTAAACTTCAACTTCCACATGAGATACCATAATCTGTATAGAGGTAGCTTTAATTTTCAGCCAACTTAGTACTTAGTTGACGGCCAATGAAATTATTGCTGGTTTTGTATATTTCCATCTGCTTCTCACCAATTATGATCTATAACGGAAAATGCAGAGTTTAACTGAAATGAAGACCAATACCGAAGTCCGTAAAAAGAGAGGAGAAAAACGGAGTCTGGTAACTGAAGTTGAAGAAGGAAAATAACATTTATTTGGTCACATTCTGCGACATGAGGAATTCCTTTGAAACATCAATGAAGGAAGAATTGCCGGTAAAAGAGGAAGAAGACGACACAGTGTGTCTTATTTCAAGAACCTGCTTCTGAGGATGAACTGCAAGACCTACGTGGAGTTGAAAAGACTGGCTCAAGATGGACGTCTATGGTTGCGGCGTCAGAAGACGACGACAAGTAATAGCTCGACCTTCTTGTAGCTCGCATTCTTAATCTTTCTTGGCCACTTCCCAATCATTCGGGGTTGGCACTAGTGTAGATTAGGCCTGGGTTTATGGCTGGATGCTGTTACGCTTACAATTTTATTTCAAGTAAAAAATTACGAGTAAAAATTATTTTGTAAGGCAGCGAGAGTAAAATAATTTTTAGGTGTCTCGATAGGCCTGGCCCCTGATGGTTATGCAAACCTCATAAGATAACTGTTGTCCGGGCTCCCTTCTTTTAACCTATAAATTCTTAAATATGCGTGCTGTAGTGGGTCTAATTACTAAAATTGAGTAAAATATTTCTCAGGTAACTGCAATTTAGCCCAGTTACTTATTTTTTTTAACTTTTTCCATCACTGAATATATAATACTAGGTGTCATATGTGAAAATGAACTGTTTCAGATTCAGCAGTACGTGAAGGAATTGAACGGCTTGGAGTCTCGACGGGGTCGTAAACCTCTGGACGTCAACAACGTGGTTTATTGGTTCAAGAACGCACGAGCAGCACAGAAGAGGGCAGAACTCCGTGGTGTAGGACCAGGTAAGTCTTCGAAACATTTTTTAAGTTCTAATATCCAACACAAATTCATGGAATGAAACTTTTTGCACAATTCCTGCCATCCTCGTAATTTCACTTCGTCGTTCTTTCATGTGCCAAACATAGATTTCACCTCGGCAACTATAGTTTAGCTGTTGACGTTCAGTTCAGATAGTGAAGGTTCGAATCCCGGCTGGTAATAAAGGAGAATTTCCTTCGAACATCTTGCATCACCAGGATGAAAATTTGGCCATGAAACCCCCAACAAAATGAACCAGGATGGCTCAAGTGACCATAAAAATAACCGATTTAATGTGGTGGTGGGGTTACATTTTGTGCTAATTTAATTTCTTTAGAATTAAAATCTTTATAACCCAGCTACCTAGCTAAAATAATGCATGCTTAACTACAACATTATCATTCAAGAAATACGTCAATTCTTCAAAGACCTATTATTTACTTGTAAAATGTTCACCAAATTTTTATGAATCTTTCATAATAAAGTTTCAAGATTTGCATCATATTTCTCAGATATTCCTTCAGGAAATATATTTAATTAATTCCCTTTATGTACAATCTTCAAATTCTAGAACTACTAATTTAATTTTAAATTAATTGATCAAAGAAGAGAGTCTTATGCATGCTGTTCATATAAACTAACTCCACGTCCATGTAAAATTTCATGTTCTGAATTACAAGAGGCGATCCATACTAATTCACACTTTCGAACGTACCATTAGTCTTGGCATAACAGTCACTGAAAGGTAGTACATAGGCCTACCATTTGGTGTCAGACGCGACAGAGGAGCGTAATATCTGTGAACTACAGCGCATTTCTCCACAGGCTGTCATTAAGTGAGTGGACAGCGGATAGGCTTGATGTCCGAACTTGTGACCAGCAATAGGACTTGGCTTCATAACCATGAACAGAAGATCAAAGTCCAGTCAGTACAGTGGAAGCATAAAACTCGCCAAAGAAATTCCGCATAGTGCCCTCAGCAGGCAGGCAAACGCACAGTACCACCATCGCTGATTATCGGCACCCAAGCGCTGTCACACCCACCGTATTCTCCTGACATGGCTTCTTCTGATTTCCACCTATTCGGGGCTTTGAAGAAACATCATTTTTCTGACCACTAGGAACTGTAAACAGCTGTCTGGAACTGGGTACAGTATACTCTGAAAGTGCTTAGAAAACTTTCCGCACCGCTGGAGTAAGAGTAAACAGTTGTAGGCAGACTGTGTTGAGAGAGGTTTAACGGTTCTGATTGATTAAATAAAATAAATTGCAAATCAGTATGGAGTGGCCCCCGTATTAATTATTGGACATAATAATGAAATTATTAGAAAATTAACAACAATCATATGACGAAGAATTGAATATGTGACATACCTGGACATTACAAATATATTTGGATTAGTGGAAACATGTTTTCGTAAGTGTAAGGAATTAAGGGCATCCGGAAGGGGCTATGTCTGCCATGTTAAAATGGGCGTTTTTAAGGAACATTTTCTCATAAAGTTATGAACCAAGGAAATTCCTTTTTTGTATACATATTTATTAGACCATCGCACGTAGATAGACGACATCATTTTTTAATATCTTCTGTTTTTTTGAAAATATACATTTTTAAGTGAACATCAAAATTTTAGGTTCTAAAAGGAGACATTTTGTTCCATAATTCAGAAATTGTACCTTTGATTTTAAAAAATCTCGTGTTAAAATACGTAGAATGATTAGTTACATACCACCTACAAGTTTGGTTAATGTGCGTTCAGTGGTATCCGAATAAATGTTCCTTAGATACACGAAAAACTACTTTTCAGGAAACGAGCCTCCGTACAGAGGATCATCTGGGTTCTCTTCCATCTCATCTTGTAATCTATTTACACTTCCTTTCTTCTGTCTTCCAAGCTTCACCATATCCCTTTCTGCTGCATCTGCTTTCCTTTTTCTTTATCTATAATTGACATTCGTTTCAGTGTTGTGCTCTAGAGGTACCGGCATACGAAATCTTTGTAGAACTTCGCTCTTCGAGATATTGCCCCCATTGTGTATTGCCACGGCATCATAAACACCAAAGTGGAGTGTTTTTATACTCACAATTTCTCTCTTGGGTACCCGAGTCCAGATCAAATGATTTAAGCATTCGTTAGGGTTTTGAGTTTTACCGAGAAGGCATTTCCGCAGGAGTTTTTCATAGGATAAGTCTCTGAAGACTGGCCTTATGGGTTCCGCGACTGCATATGGGAGACAGTGCTTGTGGTTGTGGTCGCAGTTCCCTTCATTTTTGTGGTATTTGCACCACGTGTCCTCCCCTTTTGGTAACAAACCATGCTGTGGTTGTTCATTCTGCATCTTTTTTGTAGTCAATTGGGGAACACACATTTGCACACTCACTTGTATCGTTCGGAATAACAACAGTGATTTTCCTCTTTCCCACATTCTTGCGCACCTTGAAAATCTTATTACTATGTCTACGCATCTTGTTCAATGTATAAAACCAAACGAAAAAAAAGCAGCTGAATACTGTTGTAAAATAAGCCTCCAAAACAAACAATAAACACATGCAGTTATGTTCTCAATCATTCTGCCGTCCAGGTTGGCCAACAATTGAAAGTTGCACTTTCCTGCAGCAGGGATATCCTCTCGCAGAAAATGACCACGTTCTGAAACATAAAAACCTTCAACAGAGTCTTTGTCACCGCTGGCAAATGGAAAGTAATGCTATGTCACAACAGTTCGAGGACATGTCACGCCCGACATCTGGAGCACTCCAGGTAATATAAAAATTAACACCCTTTCAAACGTCGCAGAGGTCTGAAACAAAAAGTATTCGAAAGAAGAAAGTCACAGGTATATAAAACTGCAAAAAAATAAAAAATGAATTTTTTTCGATTTCACCCCTTCCGGGTGCCCTTAAAAATGTTCTGTAAAATGTAAAATATAAACCCCTCCATGGTTCAGACGGCAGACCGTTGGCCTCTCACCACTGGCGTCCATGGTTCAAACGTCGGTCACTCGCAAGTCAGATCTGTGCTAGACTAAGCGGAGGTCGGACAGGTTTCCTCCAGTCACTCGGGTTTCCCCTGCCATCTTTCATTCCAGCAACACTCTCCACAATCATTTCATGTCATTTGCCATTCGTTAATCAATCATTGCCCCAGAGAAGTACGACAGACGACAGTGAGCACAATTTTCTATCCTCATAGTTAAGTGGTGCTTCTTTCATTCCATTCCTAGTTTACTGGAAACGGGGTGTGGATTGTATTTTTATAAAGAAGAAACTAAATTGAAAAAATATATTTTTATCAATGAAGGTGTGACCCCCACCCTCCGTCCTAACCCGGGGAAATAAATAAGACTGTGAATAATTTCGATTCAAAATTGTGAATTACCAGAAGCTAATGGGATCTTTGATGAAGTTCTCTAGTTGCTCTTTGAAGTGGGTGTGGGGTTGATTTCAGAGTCGTGAAGTTATCTTTAAATTCCTGTCCCACTCTCAGAAGGTAATAGCACTAGACGTAGAGGCTTTTGTGCAGGTCACATCAAGTTACGGACCACTTTCTTGAGGCCCTAATTTAATCACTTTACTATAACCCCTTACTTGGCATCTTCAAGACTTTAACACCGTGGTTATGCCACCCTTTCTACTCCTCTGCCGTCATCTCTATCTAGCCAGCCACTTGCTCAAAGTGATATTGGATGTGGGCTGGGGGGAGCCAACATTAGATTAGAAGGCTGTACAGAGAGTAGGGTATAAAATCAACAGCTTCAATATGCCACGTATTCCTTTCCCGTGCCAATGTATCGTAGCTTTTTAGCTCTGTGGAGCAAGGAATATGGCAGGGCACGATGGACTGTTCAAATAGACCAGGCTGATTCTGAACGGTGGTTGATGTTAGATGTCTACGAATAACAAGACTCGTCTTTTCCCCGTGTTTAAGGAGTTGCATTTATCAGGAACACATCTTTGAAAACCCTTTACTCTTAATGCGAAATTCGACAGAGAACATAACGTTAGAGGATCCCTGGAACTGCATCAACATGAGTGCAAGCAATCCTATTATTGCATACATATCCACTCTGTCTAGACCCCGGATTTTCAGACAGTAATAGGTTAGAATGCAAACGATTTTGATTGTTAGGAAGTCTTCTTTACAACTTGCTTTACATCGCACCGACACAGATAGTTCTTGCGGCGATGATGGGATAAGAAAGGGCCAGGAGTGGGAAGAAAACGGTCGTGGCCTTAATTAAGATACATTTGTCTGGTGAGAAAATGGGGAGGTAAATATTCCCGACACTCACCAGCACAGGAATTGCTGTTTAATGTTCATTTATCACTGGGGACATAAGTAGATTCACGGCGACTGGTACCAACTGATGTGACGTAATTAGTTCCTAGTACCAACTTACGGGTGCGCTGTTTAATTTATTCGTGCTTAGTTGCTACGGTCATAAATAAATTCTTCGTTGCTATGGTAATCAACACGTTATTGTTAAACAATGGATGTTGTTCTGTGCGGAAGTTGCTATGTCAAAATTGATTGATTTCAAGAGTAAGCTTGAAGATTTCGTTTAGGGAAAGGAATTGTAAGAAATATGAGTATAGCACCAAACTCAGTTTTCGGCGACGAAACGAATTATTCTTTAGGTGCTCTCCAATAAGATATGCTAAATTTTTATATAAATCTTCCTTCATCCTGTGTACGATATACTTTGTTTATGTATGTGTTTGAAATAATTTTTCAGCATTCGTCTAACCCTGACTATTATTTTCACTTTAAGAAACATATGGGTGGCCAAGGAACAATCACAGGTATTTTCGTTTCTCCCGTAAAAAAATGATTTTCATAATTTCACTCCTGTTAACTATAAAACTATCATCACCGCAATCTATACTTTATAGTGGTCAAATGTGACAATAATCACCACGCTTCCTTTCCCCTGGGCGAAACATTACGGCTAGCCCTGGACCGTTTAAAAATGTTATTATTATTATTATTATTATTATTATTATTATTATTATTATTATTAATCCGGAAAAGGTTCAGTTAGTGCAGCACTTTCGTCTGGCTAGTGACAAAATCATTTGACTGTGATCAAGCAAAGGGAGTCTGGGGACGTAAGCCCCAGGTCAGGGCCGCGAATCGGCTTCAGGCCTCTTGACATCAGCGCAATCTACACCTCACTGTGTCCGGTTTTAGAATTAACATACTTTGTTTTCCCCGCACCAAACGTGATGGTTCGCGCTGGACCATTTACAAAGGTTTATTACTCCTCCTTATTATTCCTCCTGTACAGAATGCTATTTCTATAATTTCTGTCCCAAGAATTACAGGAGTGACATCAGCGCAAACTACGCTTTAGAGTGATGGGATTTGAAGTTAGCAAGCCCTGGAATACTTTTTTTAAAATTATCTCATTGCCAACGGCCACACCATGTTGAATACACCGGTTTTCGTCCGATCACCGCAGTTAAGCAACTTTGGGCGTGGTCAGTACTTGGATGGGACTCTGTCATTGGCTGAAGATTTGCCCAATGAAACGTCACTCCCATAATTTAAGACAGCAAGATGTTATTATTGTTATTAATTACATAAGCTTATTCTTTCCATTCTTCGTCTCGACTACAATGATGATTAGTGGGTCGGTAACATTGCCTCGTCCTGTTAGGACTTTTTATACCGCCTAAGTTGGTTATAACATCTCGCTAACTTGAATTAGTGGAGTGACGTTTCATTGGACTAAACTTCAACCAATGACAGAGTCCCTCCGCGCCACCGCCAGCCGTGATTATTATGTTATTTATACTGGAGAGTGTTTCGTGAAGTTTTACCGACGGAAAACCATCTTCAGGGCTGCTGATAGTGGAGTTCGAACTCACTATCTCCTGGATGCAAACTCACAGCTGCGTGACCCTAACCGCACGGCCAACTCGCTCTATACATTATTAGGAAGTGTCGTCTCGCCGCTCATCCCTAATTCAGTGAGAGGAACATGATTTCTAGATGTTCTGGTAGACCGTACCCCTAATGTTTCTGCAAAACTCATATCATAACCATTGTGCAGGCTAGTATATACTTGTTAATCTCTTCAGTAAGTTTGAAGTCTAACTTATCACTGCCTGAAAAATCCAATTCTGTTTATCAACAGCTGCCTGAACCAATTCAAGAGTTCAAAGGAAAAATCGGCTAATGCCCAAAAAATCGCAAATGTGGTTTTACTAATACTATAAGTATTCTCAATTACAATAGGGTGCAAAGAAAAGTCAATTCATTGATTTACAGCGGTTTGAAATGTTACGCCCTATGGATGAATCAGCAACTAGCAGTAAGATCACTTCCTCTGATGTTGATATTTTGCCTTAAATATTGTTCCGTCCATTTCTTTTTCTCTTTGATGATCTCTTGTGTTCGACACGTCCTACGGCATATGAAGTCAATCTGTGGTGACTAAACCAAGGCTCACAACAACAAAATTAAATACAAAAAAAGACTGAAAAGATGTAGAATTAAAAGGGCTGGGTCTTGGTATGGACTTTTGTAATTGTCCTGTGATCCACTCGGCCGGAACAGAAATAATGCTGAGCTGTGAAAGAGTTTGCCGTTATGGACTGGCATGGATTTCACTATTTGTATAAGACCATAAAAATTAATACGAGGCCTAAGGAGTCTTCGATTTTCACACCCTTCGTCGTCTTTCTCTACTATGGCCGGTAACTTCGTTTTTCGAAGTGTCAGACCCCTTCAATTTGTTCCCTCTGATTAATGTTATATAGAGGAAGGTTGCCCAGTTGTAATTCCTCTTAAACCAGTATTTACCACCACAACTGTAGCAACCGAAAGGTAATTTACATAGTAAATAGCCCACTTACCGAGCGAGTTGGCCGTGTGGTAAGGGGCGCGCAGCTGTGAGCTTGCATTCGGGAGATAGTGAGTTCGTGCCCCCACTGTCGGCTCTGAAGATAGTTTTCCGTGGTTTCCCATTTTCATACCAGGCAAATGTTGGGGCTGTACCTTAATTAAGACCATGGCCTCTTCCTTCCCACTTCTACCCCTTTCCTATACCATCGTGGCCATATGACCTGTGTATCTCGGTGAGACGTAAAGCAACTTGAAAGAAAAAAACTATTCCACTTGGAGCCAATTTACACCACCCCGTCTATGTTGATTAGAAGAAGTCTCGTTTAGCGCAATGGCGGTTGGTGGTATCTGAAGTTGGGTGTTGCACCAAGATATTTCATTGTCACATTTTTATATGAGAAGCTTGCAAAAATAACAATAAAACAATAAACTCTATTGTCTCAGGAGTGAGGTCCCCAGTCATCAGTAATGGGACATCCCATTACCGTGCTGGCGATCCGTCCTTTCCTGCTTTGAGTCTTCCCCGAATACCATCTTCTTTCCTACTTGCCACCATCCACTTGGTCTTCTTTACATTCTGCCTCTAGCCCACTGCGTTGCTAACTTCAATGACAACATTAAGTAATTTCTGTAGATTGGTTGTAAGTAGGACAGAGTTCTCGGCATAACTGATACATTCATATTTCAGTCTTAGAAAAGCTAATTTGCGTATCATACTCCCTGGACCTATTTTCAAGTTCAAAGATATTACAGTGCAGGCTTTCAGCACAGTCTGCCATAAGATGAAGTCGCCGGCATAGGCCAAACTGCTTACTATAGTCAAAATATTTTGTAAACGCCCTGCGCGGGAAACCGCCGCGCATTTGAGGAAGGGCAGTCTAAGGGGGCTGTCTCTATTCCCAATTTTCTCGCTGCCCAGTCTTCTTTTACATATCGTCTACACATAGGCCAAAGTGCTTACTATAGTCAAAATACTTTGTAAACGTCCTGAGCGGGAAACCACTGCGCATGTGGGGAAGGGAAGTCCAAGGGGGCTGTCTCATCTCCCACTCCTCTCGCTGCCCAGGAAGAGAGAGAATGCACTAATCAAACCCCACACACTACCTACATGACCACGCCCCGCCGGTCACTCAGATAGACATTTACTAAGTATTTAGAATATATATTTCCACCTACCTTAATCCCTCCTTGCCACTTTATAGCTTTGAATAAGGCGATTGTTCTATTTTTCTTTCTGATGCTCATATGTGTACATTTGCAGGTCTGTCATGCCCCCTGTCTCTGAATGGGTACAACAGCAGTAGTCACAGTCCGCCTGCCACTTTGATGGGACCCGACGGCTTGTTGCAGCACGAGCAGAAGAGCCCCAGTCCTCGTGGCCCCATGTTCCTCTCGTCAGACCAGCAGTCGGAGAACTCTGGAGGTGGTTCTGATCAGGAGGAAGATGACGACCATGTGGAACCGAGGAGTGTGGTAGATCCCAGGTTAGACCCGCGTGGAGACCCTCGGGCAGACCTCAGGAGGGACCACTCGGAGATGGATGACGGTCCTGGCAGCCCTACAGCACCTCTCTCACTCACGACCAACGACAAAGATAATAATTGTTCAAACGTCTCGCCGAAACCTCAGAGCTCACCCCACGTGCCAGTAAGTCTTCTTCTTCTTCTTCTCCTTGCTGTCGTTTCGGCCTTCTACGGACCACGCTATTTCAGCTGTCCTTGTCCTTTCCCTTTTGCTTGGTCTTTAACTTTCGCCCAGTATTCCCGCATTCGAATCCTGTTCTGTTCCTTCCTCGCTTCAGTCCATGTTTTGCCAATTTATAGTTTCGGCTTTTCTTGGAAACCATGATGCTCTTGAAGTTCCTTCTTGAGTGGAATACGTTTCTGGATATCCTCCAGTATTATCCCCACTTCTTGCAAGTCTTTCTCTACCCCGATGAATAACGCCTCCTTTGTCTTTTTGTTTTTGTTGAGAAAGTAATTATAGATCCTATTGCTCAGCCTTCTAGGATTAATACGGGCAATGTGGCTGTAGAAAATAATTCTCCTCCTGCGAGCGGTGTCTGTGATATTTTCTGCATGTGTGTTGAGTTCATGATTATGTCGTCTTCTAAATTCACCATTGCTTTGTTTGACCCTAGGATTTTCCTTAAGATCTGCCTTTCTTTTTTCTCGATCAGTGTTATTATTGTTATTATTGGCTTTACGTCACACTAACTACTCTTTCATGGTTTTCGGAGACGCCGAGGTGCCGAAATTTTGTCCCGCAGGAGTTCTTTTACGTGCCAGTAAATGCACCAACACGAGGCTGACGTATTTGAGCGCCTTCAAATACCACCGGACTGAGCCAGGATCGAACGTGCCAAGCTAGGGCCAGAAGGCCAGCGCCTCAACAGTCTGAGCCACTCAGCTCGGCATTTCTCGATCAGACCTTTCTATTCAGAGTAAGGCATTCTGCAGCATATAAAGCCTCCAGTCGTGTTACTGTGCTGTAATGTCGTATTTTGGCGTTAATGGATATAGATTTCTTCTTGTAGATATTTATGGTAGACATTTTTCCTGATCCATGATGTAAAGGCTTCTTTATCAGAAGTACTGGAATCTACCCACTCTCCAAGGTATTTGAATTCCACCAGTAGTTTGATTTTCACTTTTCCTACCTTTAGCACTCTCGGTGCTGACTTAATATTTGTTAGAAATTCTGTTTTCTCAAAGGAGATCTGGAGTCCTGCCTATGCCGCTTCTCTCTTCAGCTCATTGATTTGTTATGCGGCTATCTCTATCGAATCAAAGAAAATTGCAAGGTCATCTGCAAAAGCCAAGCAGTCAACGTTCAGATTTGTATTTCTTTAGCCAAGCCTGACCCCTTTTTCAACACCTTTGCTGCTCATTTCCTTCCTCAACTCACGGATGACTTTCTCAAGTACGCAGTTGAAAAGTAAAATTATTATTATTATTATTATTATTATTATTATTATTATTATTATTATTATTATTATTATTATTATTATTATTATTATTATTATTATTATTATTATTTGGTTTCACCCTCTTTGGGGTACGTTGAATAAATAGTTTCTCTGTGTGGTGTTCTTTTCTTAGTGCTCAGTTTTTCTCCATTCTTTCTGATGTTCATTTCTTCTTATCTTCCGAAATAATAGATTTGGCTTTTAATTAGCTTTGTCTTGGAACCTTAGATGTTTGTCTTTAATTATTACTTTAGCTGTTCGATCGAATGCTGAATTTTCTGTAATTTTTAATTCTACAAGGTCTTTTTTCAGTTCCTTTAAACCAGTTATGTTTTGTTTTTCGGTTACATAAGAAGTCGAAGGTTTGTTTGTTTAATCTATTAAGAGTTCATTCTGAAAATATGAACGTAAAAATGTATCCTTTTTCGCATAGTACCTGAGAGTTTTCGCTTTGCTTGTAGAGTGTTTCGTCCTTGATGTATATTATCTTATTATCCTGAAATTTCGGTCCTATTATCTTTCTTAAAATTTTCCTTTTTTTAAACTCGAGTTTCTCCATCTGGCCTTTCAAATTCATGTTTAGAGTTTCTGCTGCGTTTAGTGCTTCTGGTTCAATTGACTGTTTTATAATGTTTAATACTGGACACCCATGAAAGGAATTTCTTGTTGTATGTATCTTTTGTTAGTTGGAAGGCCAATTCAAGTTTATTTTTCCTGGATTCCAACGCTTTGCATTCCACAGCATTACAGCTAATGCATTCTCCGATATATTTGAATTATTTTACTATTTCAATATTTTGTTTTCAGACTTTCAGGTATTTACGTAGGTGTTTGTTGTTTCTCATAATTTTGTTTTCGTTTTTTGAAGATGATGTGAAGACCTATTTTAGCCGCTTGTTTATTTATTTATTTATTTATTTATTTATTTATTTATTTATTTATTTATTTATTTATTTATTTATTTATTTATTTATTTATTTATTTGTGTCTTTATTAAGTGGCGAAGTTAGGGCTCTTGGCCCTCTCTTACACTTAACCACATACAATTTTTTATTTTTACAGTATTCATCTAAAATATCATTGTAATCAACTTCTGTTATTGAGATATGTAAGTCAGATAAGTAATTACAACAGTACAATTAATTAATGTTACTACTGATGAAAAATTATAGGATAAATAGAGAGTGGATAATAACAAAAAAAATATATCAACTTATAACCTAAAGAATATATCTACAACAAGCTTAAAGGAAAATTTATTCAAAATAAGGCTAAAATAAATTGCTTGCTTGTTGTTTTAAGGGGCCTAACAGCGAAGGTCATCGGCCCCTAAAATAAATTAACTAGTATGTTACGATCTGAGTGTACTAAAATCGATGTTACTATGTAGTCTATTTCTACGAACAGTCTATAGCCTTAAATGAGAGTAGTAAGAATGTAAATGGGATAGCCTAAGAACTTAAATCTAGTACGTCGTTTTTGGTTTCATTCATATTTCATTCACTCTTACATTCATTCGAGTCAACTGTATTGTACTCTGGAGGAATTTACGGTAGGCTGTTTTAAATGTCCTGCACGAGCAAGACTTTTTAATATCATCCGGGATCGTATTCCATAACCTCGTAGTAGAGACCAGAAATGAATGGCTGTAGGTATTCGTTCGATGCGGTGCTATTTCAAGTAGTGATCCGGAACGAGTGTTAATTTCGTGGAACGAAGAAAGAAGCCTAAAATTGGACGACAGGTAGGTGGGGCTGTTTGAAGAAAGCAACTGATAGACGAGGGTCATTTGGTGCGTTTTTCTACGGTCATTTAAACGTGACCATCCCAACTTTTTGTAGTATGGTGTTATATGAGCATCATGTCGGAGCTGGAAGGCATATCGAATGCAAGAGTTCTGTACACGTTGTAGCTTTGTTGCTTGTTCACAGATTAGATCAGTCAATAAACTGTCACAGTAGTCAAAGATTGGAAATAGAAGTGTTTGTATGAGTTTTAATTTAAGATCCAATGGGAGAACATTTTTATGACGCTTCAAAGGATAAATAGATGCGTGTACTTTTCTGCACACATTGATTATATGCTCATTCCAGGTCAGAGTCTCATTTAAGGTGACCCCAAGGTTTGTAACAATCTTGGAGTATGGCACTTCGGTATCATCAATGGTAATTGGAGGAGGATTTTGATTACTATTTAGAGCACATAGCAATTTTTTGTGCCCAATTATTATGCAATGGGTCTTTCATGCGTTGATGAGTAAGGCGTTGTTCCTGGCATACATTGTGAGTCATTGTAGGTCTGTATTCATATGCTGGATTGCTTCGCATATACTATCTACACTGGTATGGTAATATACCTGTAGGTCATCAGCATACAGATGGTATTTACATTGGGCAAGTGGGGATGAAATATCATTGATATGCAGGCTGAATAATAAAGGTCCAAGCACAGATCCTTGATTCTCTAGATTCTCTAGTTCAAGGATTTGCTCCCTTGCTTCCTCCATTATTATTATTATTATTATTATTATTATTATTATCTTAAATTGTATATGTACAATCTATGGGTGTAGATGGAGGAAGTGCAAGCCGTACATACATAGAAGTGTAATACATTAATATACCGGATGTTCCGTCCGCCTCTTATCATTTAGTTTTGTGAAAGTAAACCAACATTAAATTTCTCCTCAAGGTGGCACTAACCGAAAAACAAGGTACGATTCGTACTCTTCCTGTTCCTACCATCAGAACCACTGATGCAATTGCAATGCAAATTTTTACACATAGATAAAACTAGGTTCACTGTGCAAGATGTAGAGATTGAAGGCTGAAACCAGATATATTTCATTGTTACCAACATAATAGGTCTTCCTCTGTGATGTACTGGTTAGATTCCCGGCTCTGTCATCCTCGAAGTGGTTTTCCGTGGTTTCCCACTTCTTCTCCAGGCAGATGCCGAGATGGCACCTAACGTAAGGCCACGGCCACTTCCTTCCCTCTTCCTTGCCTATCCCTTATAATCTTCCCGTCCCCCACAATGTCCCTCTTCATCACTGCAGGTGAGGCCATTTGGGCAAGGTACTGCTCCTCCTCCCAGTTGTAACTCCTGACCCAAAGTCTCACTCTCCAGGACACTGCTCTTGAGGTGGTAGAGGTGGGATCCCTCGCTGGGTCCTCAGGGAAAACGAACCCTGGAAGGTAAACGGACTAAAACAGAAAGAAAGAAATAAAGACCATAATAAGAAATGCATAATGTCATAAGTAAAGCCCGGATGTTTATGCAGTAACAGGTTAGATTGCAAACTAATTTGGTTAGTAGGAATTGTCGGCCACCCGCCCTTCCATAACGTAGCAAGAGTAACATAAATTATAGGGGTTCTGATGGGCCGTACCCCTAATGGTTATGCAAACCCCATAGCATAGTCGTTGTGGAGGTAGACTATACTTGCCCCTTGCTTCAGTAATTTTGCACTCTAACCTATTAATGCATAAAAATCCGGGCTCTAGTCATAAGCCATAAACGTTAATAAAAAATAACTTTCGTGAGCTAATTATTGAAATGAGACGCTCAAAATTTTGCACACACACGGAGAAGGGTCCATACATTCCAATTCAATGAGGATTAGTGGCTTAAGTGTTTCACATTTTCTTCTAGATTTTTTTCTTTCGAACATTTCACAATCAAGAAAAAAATATACCGATATGTGGTTACTAGAGCCCGGATTTTAATGCATTAATAGGTTAGAATGCAAACTTACTGAAGCAAGTAGCAAGTATAGTCTACCTTCACAGCGACTATGGTATGGGGTTTGCATAGACATTAGGGGTACGGCCCATCAGAACCCCTATAATTTATGTTACTCTTGCTACATTTTGGAAGAGCGGGTGGCCGACACTGCCTACTAACCAAACTAGTTTGCAACCTAACCTGTTACTGCATAAAAATCCGGGCCTTAGTGATTACGTTTTTCTGAAGTTCTATGAAGTGTGTAATAATTAATGTTCGTAGAATTAATGCAAATTAACCTCTAAACATACCTGAAAATTTCACGTACATTGATTCAGTAGCTATTATTTATTTAATCCACTTAACGTCCGGGTTTGGTTTATTGATTAATGTTAAGTGATCATTCACAGAAGTTCCATTTAAACCTATTTGGTCAAACCCAAACAGTTCCCTTATCAAAGTTGATGAACTCCAAAGCCATTTTTAAAATTGTTCTTTGCTTTTACAGATGGATGGAATAAAGCAGGAACCACCCGATGAAATCCCTTCACCTCTCCCTGGGAGCAATCACCACAATAACAATAACAACAATAACAAGGAATATGACGAGCCCTCAGACGTTGAGGAGGAAGAAGAAGATGACGAACTCGAGGATATAGAGGATCGTCGAAAGGATGAAGCTGATCTGGGCGGTATCCGACCTCCAGAAAGGTTACGACCCTTTCGCACCCCAAGTCCTTCAGAGCTGATCGTCGCTCGCGGGCCCCCTCACAATCCAGCACACAACATAGGACCTGGATTTCCTCTGGTTCCAAACTCCATGTTTTCTCATAGTATCATGTACATGAGCCATTACATCCCCGGTCTGGCTCACGGTATGGGACCTGCCACGCCCCCTTCGTCGTCGGGTGGACTCAACCTGTCAGCGCTGGCAGCTTCTGCAGACGAACGTCGCAAGAGGAATCGAACATTCATTGACCCCGTGACAGAAGTGCCGCGGCTTGAACAGTGGTTCTCTCTAAACACTCATCCTTCTCATAACCTCATTCTCAAGTACACGGAAGAACTTAATAGGATGCCTTACAGGCAGAAGTTTCCCAGGTTAGAACCTAAAAATGTACAGTTCTGGTTTAAGAATAGGAGAGCTAAGTGCAAACGCTTGAAAATGTCTCTGTTCGAGAATGGACCTTCGGCAACTTCAGTGAACCACCAGCATCATCATCCACACCCGTATCATCACCCTTCTCCTGGTGGAAGGGAATGAAGTGTGTCATCTATTCATACCGCTACTTAACAGAAATATAGGCATCTGTGATGTGGTTGCTAATTTCTTCAGGTTGTGTAAGTAATATGTGCCAAAATATTAGAATATACTTCGGGAGAAATTAGTCATTTTTTATGAAATGTTTGTGTGTAGGCTGCAAAGGAAAGGGGAAAAATTATTCCAAATTAAAAAAAGTACTTTGTAAGTGAGATATCATACACCAGCGAGGATATTGCTATATGTTCACAAAAGTTTGTTATCTTGCCAGTTTGGAAAAATTGTATGATACAAATTTGCTTTCTGTATTCCTGATCTTTTTAAATGTCTTAGAGTTTGGTGAGTAGCAGGGAATTCTAATTGATTAAAAAAGTACCCAGTATGTTGAACAATAACTAGCGCATCACACCGAGAAGGGCTGATACGATGGGCTGCTTTGTGGCAGAGGAATCGGTACAAGACTCAGATGTTTGTGACTGTGGTGTCAGTATGTGATACAGCACTTTCTATTGAAGTGGAGCTTATCACTAACAAAGAAACTCTTCCATCTGTAATCTCCGATCTGATTGAGATTTAGTACAATGACTTCAGTAAGAATGCTTTATTCATCCATATCAAAATTAGATGCGCAGTGTTATATTTAACACCTGTTTCGGGGTGTCAAAGTTTGCTCATTTAAGCACCGCATAGATAGGAGTAAGCGGTGGGAAGCAGGTAGAGGTGGGGCAGGCGGCCACTTCATGTAGTACGCTTCTCACCCTTTCTCTCTCGCACACACGTTACTTCCCCGACTGAATGAGTTAACTGAGTCAAGGTTTGAATTTTTCTTGTCATTCTTTGACCTCACCAATTGTTATATCAGGAAATGAGAATGTAATATAGCTAAATGTATTTTTAAAATATCATGAGCAAACATTGTCACATGAAATATAAATCAAAACTGAGAATTTTGCAAGACAAATACCTGATTTTTAAATGATAACTGGGAAGAAAGCAAAGATGATATGTTCTCTGAATAGTCTTAATCAGCTTTTCCACAGAAGATAACTTCAAGAAAGAAATAACAAAATTCTGCTGTAGATGACGTGAAAATATTAGCATATGCATTTCTTTCACAAAAATAGTGTTTTGAAGTAAACATACAAAAATAAGCAACAAAAAATTGAACGAGTGGAAAGAGAAATTTTTGGATATGTGGAACAGTTATGAATGATGTGGTCTGCTTGTGTAGAAAGTAGAATAATTGAAAAATGAAGTTTTATATATTTCACATCCAAAAATTACAGAGAATACAAATTGAGTATGATTTGAAATAGCTCAAAGTAATTTAGATTTAGTAACTTGTTTTTCAAATTGCAATATAGCAATATTTCTACATGATAAATAAAATGGAGGATTGAGATAATACTTTTTTATATGAAGTTTGCAGGTTTATTGTGTGATTTCCAAAGCAAAAGATATTATGGATCACAAAGTATTAGAAGCCTTGACGCAAATGTTCTGGTATTAACTGCATTTTTATATTTGATATGACATTTTTTGCTCACGAAGTGCTTTGTTAGCTACACTATAACTATTTGAATTGATTTACATACAGCACTGGATAACGATACTGGGAAATGTTGTGGTCAGGACTGGATAATAATTATGTGGTTTCAAATAAGGGGAAGGCCCAAATTATATCAAACTTACTTTTTAAATTTGGTCTTTAGAGTAAATATATTTTTTTCAATGTTTCTATCTTGAGCTATGTTGTTATTTTCCACATATTGTAGTAATTCCTGTAAATTTAATATTTACAAATCAGATCACTTTTTTGGGATAAAATAATGTGTTTCTGAAATTTTATATTGTCGCAGTTCCATACAAATTAATGTCATTTGAAAGATTCCACCCGTCTCTGTTCTGTGTGACACTACATACCGCAGTACTTATGTCCCTGCCTTCTATATTCCTCTTCCCCGCTCGTTCTTCAAGTTACCTGCCGTTTTGTGCTCTTCTTATTTCCCTGCTGCCTGGAAGATTTCATCTTAGAGTTCCCTTGTTAGTGGAGTTTTCTTTATTGGAGAATATGGGTAAAAGTATTGATGATAAATATTACTAAACTGAGAAAAAAGACACAAATTGACATTGACAAAAGAAAAGTTATGGACATTATCTTATATTCAAATAGGTACAGTACACTTTCTAATCTTAATAAGGAAAGTATTAATGATTAAGTATTATATACTAATATCTTGGCACATGTTTCATTACATCTGTAAAATTCTGTTGTATCAATATGAAAATCATTATAGTACTTAGAAAATGCTACTTACTGGAAAATTCCAAAATTATTGTGACTTTTAAATCAATTTCTTATTTTAATCAAAGCGAGTTATTTGTCAACTTGATTTAGCCATACTAGAATGAATATTTTAAAAAGACTTATGCCTGTTTGTTGATTTGATTAAGTTTTCACATAGAATATATTTTTTAAAGAATGTTTGACAATGAAACATGATATTTGAAATAATTTTATCTGTGAAATGAATAAGAATTATGTAATATTATATTAGAGATATTAGGTCATGTTTTACATACGCTGGCGCGTTTTGATCTTCTAAGCTAAGAATAATTAATGTGGTCAGTGGCAGTTGTCACTCCGTAAGTTAGACTCAAGAAGTTTGGAAGTGTAGTCCATTCCTGGCCTCCAGAGTCAAGAAGAGAGATAATGAAGTGGAGGACAGTCATTGCCTTTGTTAAAATTATTCAGTAATTTCTTTCGCCTCGCGCATGACTTCAGATGTGATGCGATTCTTCTTCGAAATGACGGACATTTCGAGAAAGAAGGATTTTACGATAATTGTGTATGGCATATTCTATCACAGCAGACTTCTCTGGCAAAGACGTAAACATGCCTGCTATGTACCTTAGCCCTTCCTACATGTTTGGCCAACATAAATAGATCCACAAGAACAAGAAATCAAAAAGCATGCGTTCCAGCAAAATTCAGACCACAAGATCGAAACCCGTCATAGATACCCACCACTGAAGCCAATTAATGTGTACAGCTTCAGCCTTCGAGTTTATTTCTAAATTTGCCTCTATCTTCTCATTTCCAGTATCCTCCCGCCATTGTTCCCACCGGTTTCTACCATACTTTTATGTCCGTTATTTCATATCATGTATCGTCCATCTCGTTTCATTAGGTACCGATGATCTTCGATGTTAGGCCCCTTTAAACAATAAGCATCATCATCATCATCTAACGTGTGATTAATATATCTTGAGTCCACTCAGCTTGCATTCCCATACAGCAAAGTCGGCCTGAAAACATACCGATTCAAAGATAGGTTTCGTCCGGGAGCTCACTCCCTAATTATAAAATAACGTTGTTCGGAACTACGAGCCCACTGTATTACCTTTGTTACACCTTGATTCAATTTCGCTTAGCATACAACCATCAATACGAATCAATACGAATAGTACTTAGGAAATGCTACTTATTGGAACATTCCAAACTTATTGTGGCTTATATATCAATTTCTTACTTTAATCAAAGTGATTTATTTGGTGATTTGATCTTACCACACTATCCTGTGTGAATACACGTCCTAAATATACCTATTATAGTTTTATATTTACGATCTGTCATTCAAATCAGCAAACTAAAACACAACCTAATGTCCGTAATAAATTATTACATCATTTCGTCATCAATACGTTTTTTAAGAGGCGTTATGTTGAAACAATTTTTTTCTTGAAGAATACAATATTGTAAAATGATGCTTACTTCCGTTAATTCCCCCCCAAAAGCATCACTTGTTGAGATGCATTGTTGCGTCGAAAGTAATGATAAGATGTTTACAAATAAAGAATATAATTATTATTTATAAGAACAGATGCTTTTAGTTTCAAGACAAAGATGCCAATATTTCTCTCGATAGTTGAGATGTTTGTTCATTCCATACTAATAAATGTGCAATTTGACTTAAGTTTGTACTTGAAACTTTAAAAGATTAGACATTTGTTATTGTTAAATCCTTTTGTGCTTTGTAATTCAAGAGAAGAGTGAGATAAAAATGTAATATATATATATGTATTGTAATGTATTATGGACTTGCAAAGCAGAAATAAAAAATAATAATTAATTAATTAATTAATTAATTAATAATTAAGCGATGGAAACAAAAGTTGATTGTAATTCTGTGAGACGTAGCATCTCAGGAAATAATAAAGTACATATAGAAGAAACCAGGCTTGGTGTTTTCCATTGTAACATATAAATATCATCTTATATTTCTCTGAACTGAACAATAAAAGACTTCATTCCAATACTCTAGGCAAATATAATATTTGTTCTCATCATTGTATTAAATGTTTTACCAAGCTTATTTCATTCATCAGTAAGTTTTTTAATTTCTAGACACTGCTTTTCTCAAAAATGTCCATGGTGCATAATGAATTTTAAATGAATTATTCAATTTTTCAATATTTGTTTCTCAAAAATGACAACATTATTTTTCAGATAATTTGCACTATTTATCTGCAATATTTAATCCCAGAATGTAATCAAAAAAATTGTTTAAGTAGTTGCAAGAGACCCTTCAGTAAATGAGCTGAATTGTTTTCTAGCACGTTAGTTTCTTTCAGTCTTAAAGTAAATAGCGGTTCACGAAAGGAGCTGATGAATTAGACTGGAAACTTAACAATTAATTGAAAAAGTTTGCATTGTCAAATTTTGAAATTCAAAACTTATAAATTGGTTACCTATTATAAACCTTGGTTGTCTGAAGGATTTTTGTCAGAGAGGGTGTTCCCCATTCTAGATCTTCCGTGGCATAAAGGACAGCGCGCCGGCCTCTCACTGCTGGGTTCCTTGCTTCATATCCCGGTCACTTCATGTGAAATTTGTGCTGGACAAAGCAGAGGCTGGAGAGATTTTTCTCTGGGTACTCCGGTTTTCCCTGTCATCTTTCATTCCAAGAAACACTCTCCACTATCATTTCATTTCATTTGTCAGTCATTAATCATTGCCCCAGAGGAGTGTGACAGGCTTCGGCAGCCGGCACAATTCCTATCCTCGCCGCCAAATGAGGGCTTCATCCATTCCATTCTTGAGCCGGTCGAATGACTGGAAACAGGCTGTGGATTATTTGAGAGGGTGTTCCCTTTAGGTGGTCCGTATAAGGTAGAAAGCATTTCGTTCGTTCATTAGATCTCATTTATTCTTAAAATGTGACCTTGTAATAGGTACATTCTTTTTTTAAATTTGTTGTTCAGAGATTTTGTATATTTATATTTTTTACCTGAGTAAATGTTGGAGTGATGATTTCTTAACAAGTTAAGGTCGTCAATTGTAATGATTTAATATATCTTAATTTAATTTTATGTTGTCCAATTTGATTTATTAAAAATATCCGTCAAAACGAAGTATTTATGTACAGGGAAGACTCATTAAAATATTAACTTTCTGTATCATTATATAAACTCTCTCGCATCATGGACACAGAGTATTATTTACAACATGATATTTTTCATTTATGATGATGTTATATTGGGTTGAGAACGTACGATGCAATAAATTAAAATAGGTTACATTAAATTTTGATATGCAAACACTGCTGCAAAATTTGTAGTTATTTTCCAATTTTCAATTTCAAATGCTGTCTAGAATATTACATTATGAATGTAAATTTGCTTAAACTACTTTGAACTGAAATTGAATGGCGATATTTTAACTCGAAATTGTGCAAGTATTTGAACAGTATAAAAAGTCTTTTGAAAGAAAGGAAATTGTGCAACACATTGAAACCAAAGATTGTCTTTTTTATAAGACTTGTACAGTGTAATGTAGAGTATTATTATAATAAGTATTATGTAAATTAAAATGGAGTACCTAAGAGAGTGTGTATTTTTTTTTATAAATGTACCTTCACCCAGACAGCCTCCTCAAATTTGCAACTTGGATGTCCTAGTTTAGAGTTCTTGAGTTGTTTGAGAAGACAAACTTTCGGACTTCGAGTTCGTTCCGTAACTTTTGGGCTTTGAATCTCCGTTATATCGAAAACTAATAATAATAATAATAATAATAATAATAATAATAATAATAATAATAATAATCATATTAGATAGTGGAGATATTTCCCCATATTTTCGAACATCTTGGATGTAAGGTTAGATGAAGTGTTGATTCTCACCTTGACACATTTTTTTTCAGACAGTCAATATCCACCTGCAATTTGGGCAGAATTTAGTCAGAACGTACCAATGGTTTCTAAGAATCGAAATCGACTTTCAGCCTACTAGGTCAACTTGACAGCAGTGGGATCTGAACCCACAACCTCCCAATTTCGCGTCGGTTGCTATACCTCCAGCACGTACTATGAAAAATGAAATGGCGTATGGCTTTTAGGGCAGGGAGTGTCTTTTGATTTTACTCCCGTAGGAGACCTGCGCGTCGTGACGAGGATGAAATGATGATGAAGACGACACACGTGCCTGCAAAATTAAGCAGTTTGATGGTTAAAATTCCTGACCCTGCCAGGAATCGATCCCGGGAACCCTCTGACCAAAGGCCAGCACGCTAACCATTTAGCCGTGGAGCCGGCCACGTACTATGTGTAACACGATTAATAGGTTGAAAGTCGATTTGGATTACGATGTGGTCGTAAAAATTCGATATTTATTTCTAAGATTCTTTTCACAGCAAATAGTTCTGAGCTCCAAATCCCAGTATATTCCAATTGACAAGGATATTCAGTGCAGGACTTGCACCAACTTAAATATAATCATAACTAATAATTTCATGTGGCTATTTCTAGCCGGGTGCAGCCCTTGTAAGGCAGACCCTCCGATGAGGGTGGGTGGCATCCGTCATGTGTAGGTAACTGCGTGTTATTGTGGTGGAGGATAGTGTTATCTGTGGTGGGTGAGTTGCAGGGATGTTGGCGACAGTACAAACACTCAGCCCCCGAAACATTGGAATTAACCAACGAAGGTTAAAATCCCCGACCCGGCAGGGAATCGTACCCTGGACTCCTGTGACCAAAGGCCAGCACGCTAACCATTTAGCCATGGATCCGGAAATTACCCAGAACAGATTCCCTATCTGTTGTTTGCCTAGTCTGTTCTTAAAAAATGAAAATAATCTGAAATTAATTGAACATTTTCTTTTTCTTCTTATTCTTCTTCTACCGCTCTGGGGTTGCAGGTTTCAAACTGTATCGCACATGTGGATTTGGCCCTGTGTTACGGCCGGATGGCTTTTCCTGACTCCAACCCTATTTGGAAGCATGTAATCACTACAGTATTGCGTGTTTCGATAGTGGTTGGTAGTGGGGTGTGTTGTCTGAATATGAAGAGGAAAGAGTTGGAGAAAACCACAAACACCCGGTCCCGGAGCTAGAATTAATCGGACGCGATTAAAATCACCGACGTCGCCGGGAATCCATCCCGGACCATCTGAACCGAAGGCCCCAACCCTGACTATTCAGCCAAAAAAGTCGGACTTACTGAATATCTTCGTTGGAAAATTAATTCGAATCCCTAACTCTTCTTCCTATAAACGAATATTTCCCACAATTTATCCTCTTGAATTCCAAATTTACTTAATATTGTGATCTTCCCTACATTTCTTTTTTTTGCAACTTGCTTTACGTCGCACCGACACAGACAGGTCTTATGGCGACGATGGGACAGGAAGGAGCTAGGAGGGGAAGGAAGCGGCCGTGGCCTTAATTAGGTACAGCCCCAGCATTTACCTGGTGTGAAAATGGGAAACCACGGAAAACCATCTTCAGGGCTGCCGACAGTGGGGTTCGAACCTCCCTACTTTTTAAACCAGCACTCAACCTTATTCGTCTACTAAGGTCATTCCACGCCATCTCTCCACTGACAGCTGGAAACATACCACCTAGTCGAACAGCTCGTCTCCTTTCTCCCAAGTCTTCCCAACCTGAACTTGAAACATTTTCGTAACGCTACTCTTTTGTCGGAAATCACCCAGAATTCCCGGCTCTGCCACGAAATTTGAAAGTGTGTACGAGGACTGGAACGGGGTCCACTGAGCCTCGGGAGATCAGCTGAGTATATAGAGATTCCGTTTCCACCTCAGCCAGTGGTTTTCCATCGTATACCACTTCTCCTTCAGGAAAATGCCGGGATGGTACCTAACTTAAGGCCGTGGCCCCTTCCTTTCCTCTTCCTTGCCTACCCCAATCTCCCATCTCCCACAAGATCCCTGTTCAGCATAGAAGGTGAGTCAGCCTAGGCGAGGCACTGGTCCTCCTTCCCAGTTGTATCCCCAACCCAAAGTCTCACGCTTCAGGACACTGCCCTTGAGGCGGTAGAGGTGCGATCCCTCGCTGATGTTCAAGGGAAAACCCAACCCTGGATGGTAAAGAGATTAAGAAATAAATAAATAAATAATAAATCCTCTGGTTGTGAAAATGGTATGTAATATATTGTTTTTATTTTCAAATCCTTATTCCCCATATTCATGACTGGTGAAATCACAGAAGTGTATTCAGAGGGCTTGTCTATTATATAGTTTGTTTTAAGGTGAATTTGACAATATTAACCATCATCATCATTATTATCCATGAAACGATAAAGGTTGACCTTGAGAATTCCCTCCCCGTGCTAGTAGTTGACAGGAGTAGGAGAATGGATCGTCTGTCTCACCCTCAATAAGCCACCTGGCCTGCTTGCTCTTTGACTCCCTTGCGAGCACCACACACTTATTTGATTCTTGTTCTTTGGCAAGGTCACGTGACTGGACAGCCCAGCAATCGTCAGTGGAGACAAATGAAACACTACACTATGTAGTGCAGTAGTTGTTGTGTGTTCTTGTCTCGTGTCGTGTCGTGTCGTGTCGTGTGCCGTGCCGTGCCGTGCCGTGTCGTAAAGTGAGGATTTAAATGCGGTTGTGAACGGAAAACGTAACTCTTTTTACTAAAGTGGAATGAAATAGTGTACCTGAAACCATTCGTTGGAGTTCGAAATAAACTATGCACCTGTTAGAAGCCGTGGAAGATCAACATATCACAGGTATTCAATTTTTCTGCTCATATTTCCAAGTGAATATCATTTCTGAAAATGAAATAAGATGTTATTGGATAACAAACTTATGACTAGCCTCAGTGGAAGCTTACTTGCTTCCTCTCTGGAAACAAGTGACGTTTAATTTTTTTGACAATTAGATCTGTTGACTTCGTAATATAAAGGAAAATGGGACAACATATTTGTTGTGTAACTACAGACTTCGTAAGCAGCGTCAGTTAACCTGAAACATGTGGGCACTGAGTACTCTAATTTTTTAAAGACAATTTACGTAAAGCATTCTGCTGTATTACAACTGAAACATAGGAAAACATTTACGGTAGAACTACTTAATGAACGTTCATTATATATATTTAAAAAGTCATACTTTAAACAATAACAAAACAAAATCTGTAGAGGTATCTCCATTAGATCGTTGGCGAGCGTTATGATTAACCCACTGTGCGATGATTTCGTTTTTAATGCAATTCACTATATTGTCAATCACCGACTTATAGCATCGGATGTTGTTTCATTGAGTTTAGCATGGCCTTTAGGACCTGGTCTAATGAACACACTTGTCAGACCTCTGGTGTTCTACCAGCTTTCATATGAGGTTTGGATAACCATCAATGTCCGTTCATTCCTTTCATTTAGCATGCCGTTGGAACATACAGTACATGCAATCCTCTTCCTCGTACTCTCCTATCACAATGTCCTCCCTTCGTCATCTGAAGTGAGTGATGTTGCGTCTACGATTAGTCAGTTCGTCTCGAATCCATTCATCATCTTTCCCAGCAATAGAAGTCTGTTCCAGTCATATTAGTAACCTGTAAATATTGAAGTCGTTATTGAAAACAAATCCATTATGTTCCATGCCGGAGAAACCTTTGCAAACTAAAGTAATGGGAAGAACAAAAACAAGTAAACTGAAACGTGGGATACTATATACCACAGGGTACGAAATCAAAGCTCTGAACATAAAGAAAGCTATATTCGAATGCTGACTCCCTCAGAAGAACAGTCACATAATATGGCGATCACAGGTAGTATTAACATAAAAGGATAGCTAAAAGAAATTTTTCTCGGGCAAAGTATGAACCGTTTCCATTCCATGGTTAATAACGTCTTTAAAGTGAAAGAACAGATTATTGTTATTATTATTATTATTTCTTTCTCCGTTACGGTCTTCTAGGTACAATGTGACAGTTTCAATGCTTCATCCTTTTGTTCCTTCTTCCATTTTTAACGCTTTCTTTCTAAAAATCTCTCTCTCTCTCTCTCTCTCTCTCTCTCTGCGTCTACCCTTATGTTGTTTCTTTCCGACATGTTACAAAGACATTTGATGATCTGTTTGGTTAACCTGTTGTCATCCATTCTGTATAATAAATGTCCGAAAATACCAATCGCCTCTTTCGCATTGTTTCTGTTATGTTTTATATGTTCCAGTATATTTCATAATTACTTTTTAATTTCCATAGTTCTGCAGTTCTTGGCGGGCCAAGTATTTTCCGTATACATTTTATTTCCAGTTCTACCGGGCAAGTTGGCCGTGCGGTTAGGGGCGCGGTGTCGTCCTGATTGCGAACAAGTGGGTACCTGACAGGGATGATTTGGGTTTGACACACATTAATGAGTCGAGATTGCGGCCAGGCATAAAGTAGAGGCGCTTAAGCGAGAATGTAATGAGCAAGAATATATCATTTTATATATGTCACGCTGCTTATCTAGTTTGATTGTGGCAGTAGTATGCATTACTAGAGGCACCTACAGTCTTCTAAAGTTCTTTAGAAAGCCGCTTTTATTATTACCCGAAATACAAAGTTGCCCAACCCGCTTGACTAGAAATGTTGACTTGGATATGAACAAAATCCTAATTTGATTGGCTGCAGAAAAATTAACCCTCAGTTGGTGCACCAAGTTCTGGTACACGCAATTGGAATACTGGGTAGTAAACAAAAACGTTAAATGCATGTAAGAAAAAACACCCACGTGTTTCCAAATAAACTGACTATTCCATTTACGTATTATTTTGAAAAATAATTGTAAGGGCTAATGCCTTGTCGATGCAACCACTCACTTCTTTCATTGGCATAATAATAATACCGGGCGAGTTGGCCGTGCAATTAGGGGCGCGCAGCTGTGAGCTTGCATCCGGTAGATGGTGGGTTCGAACCCCACTAACAGCAGCCCTGAAGATGGTTTTCCATGGTTTCCCATTTTCACAAGAGGCAAATGCTGGGGCTATACATTAATTAAGGCCACGGCCGCTTCCTTCCCACTCCTAGGCCTTTCCTATCCCATCGTCGCCATAAAACCTATCTGTGTCAGTGCGACGTAAAGCAACTAGCAAAAAAAAAAAAAAATCTAGTTCTTCTAATTTATTCGGTTTGTAATTCAGTACCGTATTAGACATTCACTCGCGTATAGGCATTCCTGTTTGACTACTGTGTTGTATTTTTAGGTTTTTTTTTGCTAGGGGCTTTACGTCGCACCGACACAGATAGGTCTTATGGCGACGATGGGATAGGAAAGCCCTAAGAATTGGAAGGAAGCGGCCGTGGCCTTAATTAAGGTACAGCCCCAGCATTTGCCTGGTGTGAAAATGGGAAACCACGGAAAACCATTTTCAGGGCTGCCAATAGCGGGATTCGAACCTACTATCCCCCGGATGCAAGCTCACAGCCGCGCGCCTCTACGCGCACGGCCAACTCGCCCGGTTTTTAGGTTTTTAGATAACACTTTTTGTTGTAGATATTCCTAGTTATACCGTATGCTATTTCCATCTTGTGTATCCATTCTTCTACAGTGGACTTTTCCAAACTATTTTCTTGAATTGTTTCTGCCAGATATCTGAATTTTTTCCTTTCTTTGTTTCTTTGTTAACCTGGTTACCCTCCAGGGTTGGTTTTTCCCGCGGACTCAGCGAGGGATCACACCTCTACCGCCTCAAGGACAGTGTTCTGGAGTGTGAGACATTGGGTCGGGGGATACAACTGGCGAGAATGACCAGTATCTCGCCCAAGCGGCCTCACCTGCTATGCTGAACCGGGGCCTTGGTGGGGGATGGGAAAATTGGAAGGGATAGACAAGGAAGAGGGAATGAATTGGCCGTGGTCTTAAGTTAGGTATCAACTCGTTATTCGCCTGGAGGTGAAGTGGGAAACTACGGAAAATCACTTCCAGGATGGCTGAGATGGGAATCGAATCCAACTCTACTCATCTGACCTCCCGAGGCTGAGTGGACCCCGTTCCAGCCCCCGCACCACTTTTCAAATTTCGTGGCACAGCGAGGAATCGAACCGAGGCCTCCGGGAGTGGCAGCTGATCACACTAACCACTACACCACAGAGGTGGACTCTGAATTTCTTTACCTTCCTTATTTGACCAATTTTTGTTATTAGAAATTCTGGAGCATGTTATATCATCATCATCATCATCATCTGTTTACCCTCCAGGTTCGGCTTTTCCCTCGGACTTAGCGAGTGATCCCACCTCTACCGCCTCAAGGGCAGTGTCCTGGAGCTTCAGACTCTTGGTCGGGGGATACAACTGGGGAGTATGACCAGTACCTCGCCCAGGCGGCCTCACCTGCTTTGCTGAACAGGGGCCTTGTGGAGGGATGGGAAGATTGGGAAGGATAGGGAAGGAAGCGGCCGTGGCCTTAAGTTAGGTACCATCCCGGCATTCGCCTGGAGGAGAAGTGGGAAACCACGGAAAACCACTTCCAGGATGGCTGAGGTGGGAATCGAACCCACCTCTACTCAGTTGACCTCCCGAGGCTGAGTGGACCCCGTTCCAGCCCTCGTACCACTTTTCAAATTTCGTGGCAGAGCCGGGAATCGCACCCGGACCTCCGGGGGTGGCAGCTAATCACTCTAACCACTACACCACAGAGGCGGACAGCATGTTATATATTTATTATTATTCTCAGAAAGATTGTACATATAATATTTGTTGTGGATATCCACAGAGTTTGTATGTGCAAGGTAGGTGTATTATATTTTGATAAGGAAAAACATGAAATGGCGTATGGCTTTTAGTGCCGGGAGTGTCCGAGGACATGTTCGGCTCGCCAGGTGCAGGTCTTTCGATTTGATACCCTTAGGCGACCTGCGCGTCCTGATGATGATGATGATGATGATGATGAAGACGACACATACACCCCGCCCCCGTGCCAGAGAAATTAACCAATGATGGTTAAAATTCCCGACCTTGCCGGGAATCGAACCCTGGACCGCTATGACCAAAGGCCAGCACGCTAACCATTTATCCATGGACAAAATTAAGTCTGATAAACGTTTAAATGCGAGGGACTTACAATAAAATGCTCACATTCTTCTTTCGAGCGACTACTGTACACGTATTTACGTAATATTGTTTTTGAGACATATTTTATGGATTATTTATTAATTGGTGTCCAGTAATGAATGTTTTATCTAAAAGAAATTCAGAACGATTTTAGAGCAGTGCCTAATATTTTCCGTAATTCTATGTTGCCGAAGGGATACTGGTGGAATGTTTATTATGTTTGCACCGCACCGCCTTGGGAAAAACTCACACCTGTCTGGTCTAGGGAGGGTCGTGATATAACGGGGACAAAGTCTCAGCTCCTCTCTATTCAACTGACCAGAGTGCATACACGTCCGGCTCCATGGCTGTATGGTTAGCATGCTGGCCTTTGGTCACAGGGGTCCCGGGTTCGATTCCCCTGGCACGGGGACTGGGTATATGGGTCGTTTTCATCATCATTTCATCCTTATCATGACGCGCAGGTCGCCTAAGGGAGGCAAATCGAAAGACCTGCACCTGGCGATCCGAAGTCCTTGGACACATCCCGGCACTAAATGTCATACGCCATTTCATTTACTGTATACTGTACAGATATTTTTGTTATTATGTTAGTGGTGGTATAACAAAGTTATAATCATGCCATATAGATGTGCAGTGCTGGAGTGCATAAGGAACTACGATACGTCAGTAAAAACAGAAGGATACGTAACTTGTTTTCATTACTTAAGGATCCTGATTGTCGTAGTACATTGATTCGTTACGTCACACGCATAAATCAGCGGTGTGTATGTAACCTATTCAAGACAGTGACTTGAGCTTTGTTGATAATACAGTATTATGTCGTTGAGGGCGGAAAGACTAGTCTCCGGAAATGCCTTCACCCCATCTTGGGCGAATTAGAATAAACGATTGTTTTAGCGTATAAGTACGTTTTAACTGTGGTTGTCTACCAAATAAAGTTCTTACTAGATAAAACTTCTGAACTGATGTATGTACTATCCGCACACTTTATCTTGGTGCATTTACATCCTAGTGCTGAATCGGTCGACCTGGGCGATCTTCGAAATTCATACTGGCAACCTTTGAAACACAAACTATGAATCGCTTAAGCATCGTTGTGCGACATCTGGCGTAAACTTTACGTACTGGTACTGTTGTTGTTTACACATCAAAGTCAAAGTATAGAATGCATGCTAGGAACAAGATTCGCATCGAGAGATATGTTTTATAATGTTATATAATGTGTATGTGACATAGTTGTTGGCTTAAGATGATAACGGTTTAGAAATTTCATATCGATCGATCATATTCTCGATTCAATTCAGATTTCATTTTCATTCAGTTGGCAGCACCAGGCAGCACTATCGATACCGGGACAACTCGCTCCTTACTCCTCACCCCGTACACAAATGCATCAAGATAAAGTGTGCGGACAGTATGTATGTATGTATGTATGTATGTATGTACAGCCCGTCAGCGATTCCGATGGTGGGATTCTCAACAGCTCTGCCATCAGCTGTCATAGATGGCCTAGGCATCACTGAAGAGTGAGGTAGTTTCCCGTTGCTCTCCTCACCGAGCCAGAGTTGCTATTACATATCAGTCTGCCATGCCCACAGAAATGCATACACCAGCTGACCCTATGAGCAACATTTTCACACCATTCATAGCAGGGACTGGCTGCATAAGGATTGGCATTCATTACCAGCATCGCTCATACCTCAGTCACTTTCATATTGTCAAAGCCAAGGATAAGACAGAGACAGATCAATGAAAGTAACAAAATTGCTCTAGCCTGTACCAGAAGACATAGTGCACTGTAAACACTAGGTCCTGCCAGCAAAGGCATTCTGAACTGATAGTCAGTAGAAATTCGTAAGTGCAGAATAGAGTCCGATTTCGTCTCGCATAGATTGTTGTGATAGTTATGTTTTATCGGATGATAGGCTATCAATAACGGAAGCTCTCTTGCATCCCAAATTTGATGCTTCTTAAATAGACCGAGACTAAGTGACGTTAATTAGTCTAAGAACTTCAGACAATTCACGTAATCAGTGCGGTCCCATATTTATGGTCGTTTGTCTCCAATTGTGAATTTCTGTTTACTTTATATGCAGCATGCATTCGGGGGATAGTGGGTTCGAACCCCACTGTCGGCAGCCCTGAAGATGGTTTTCTGTGGTTTCCCATTTTCACACCAGACAAATGCTGGGGCTGTACCTTAATTAAGGCCACGGCCGCTTCCTTCCCACTGCCAGCCCTTCCCTTTCCCATCGTCGCCATAAGACCTATCTGTGTCGGTGCGACGTAAAGCAAATGGCGAGAAAAAAAGGAGCTACACTCATAATTACAGTCCATGTTTAAGATAATAGCACACCAAAACAATGTGCCTAATGACAGTTGTCTGTGATCAACGGTTACAGAGATAATGAAATTAATATTCTAAAAACTACGCTTTTACAGGAGAACAAAAAATAAACGTAGAAAATGTAAGTCCCGTATCTCAGTAACTATTAATGTTAGATCAATTTAATTTGACACTCTGTTTTGGTGTACCGTCTTAATCGTAAACTAAAATCATGAATGTAGCTCTTTATTTATGAAAAATAGGCCATACAATATTCAAGAAGTCCATCCCTGTGGTGTAGTGGTTAGTACAATTATCTGCCACCCCCGGATCCACGGGTTCGATTCCAGATTCTGTCACGAAATTTGAAAAGTGGTTCGAAGGCTGAAACGGGGTGAACTCAGCCTCTGGAGGTCAATTGAGTAGAGGAGGCTTCTATTCCACCCTCATCCTCCCCGAAGTGGTTTTCCGTGGTTTCCCACTTCTCATCCCAGCAAATGCAGAGATGGTACCTAACTTACGGCCACGGCCGCTTCCTTCTCTTTTCCTTGTCCATCCCATCCGAAGTATCACACTCCTGGACACTGACCTTGAGGCAGTGTTGGTAGGATTCCTCGCTGAGTCAGAAGGGAAAACCAACACTGGAGGGAAATAAATTTTCAACAACATTTGGGAATATTTGATAGAACTATTTGAACTTTTCACTATTATCAAATATCATGATTTTAGTCTAGTTTGTTCCTACATGTTGTGGGTTGTAGCTGTAAAAATATCATGCATGTCACATGCGTAGTTTGAGTTTACCCTTCCGACAGCTTTGAAAGAATTTGTAGCCTTAAAAATATCGCAAGGAATAGACTGTCATAAAAGAAGTAACCAGTAACTAATAATCTAATAATAATAAACAATGTTCATTCATTGTACATGCTAATTTTTGTCCACCTAGGGCTGCCCAAATTATGACGACAAATAGTATAGTGACCTTCCACCCCTTTACTGTAGTCTTCACAGACAAGTGCCCTCTAACTTACAGGGACAGATTTAGCAACCATGCGCAAATATGTGATCCATTTCGTGGAAATGAAAATTTTTCAGCAGATCTGAACAAAAGTATCTGGTGTGTAAAAATTTCTATGTTTTGAGTTCTTGAGCTGCCTATGTCTCTTCTTAACAAACTTACGTTACGCAGCAGTTCATTTCTTCACCACGTGATGTCATGAATACTTTGTACAATTGGTAGTAAAATTAGTGAAGACTGTAATCGCGTTCTTCGCAGAATACAGGTATCTTAAAAGCATCAGTCAATAATTATCTTCAAGTATTGCACCTAGAAGAATGAACTCTTTTTTTAAAATATGCTCGGTATCTTAGGCAAATTTTAGAACCACAAAAATATCAAAAATACATATATCTTAGGAGAAATACATTTATGTGGATTGAAAACATTGTGTGTAATCATAACTGATGATAATAGGTTGAATTGAGGACCAAAGATGGAAAAGGGTGAAAGTGCCGAAATATGAAAAATGTGTGTTTTAAAAATTAAGAAATAGGATGTATTAGCCATGCCGCATATGGTGGTAACTTGTGCATGTGGCTGAGGTCATTAGTTTAGTTGGTAGGACGTTCAACAGTTAGAGCCACAGTCCTGAGTTTGATGGAGAAGGGTGAATGTGCCAGCGTCTCGTCTCGCGCTGCAATTCTTCTGCGCTGTCCATTGTGTGAGTGTGCTATCACTCATGTAGTTTCTAATTTCTGAGCCACTTAATTAAATAAATGAAATTTATAGAAGCTAAATATTGTTATGCAATTATACAAAATGTATTGGACTCAGTATACTTGCACTTCAAAGCTGGTAGGTCTCCTTTGGTAGAGAAGGTTGAAAGTGCATTGTGCTGGAGAACTCTGTTATTGGCGATACTCGAAAATCTGTTTCTGGCACTTTCACCATTTCCCATCTTTGGTCTTCAACTGTGCAACGTTTAATGAAGTTTCTAAAAGTTTCAAAAAGTCGTGTGTTTTTTTTTTCAAATAGATTTTTTTCCCAATATTCAAAGTAATTTCTTAGGAAATCTATCTTTTCTTTTCTTTTCTTTTCTTTTGTTAATATTTTCACCCTCCAGGGCTCGTTTTTCCCTCGGACTCAGTGAGAAATCTCATCTCTACCGCCTCGAGGGCAGTGTCTTGGAGCTTCAGAGTCTGGGTCGGCGGCATAAAAACTCGATCAGTACATCGCCGTCCGCCTTCGTAGCGTAAGGGCTAGTGTTATTAGCTGCCGTCCTCGGGGGCCTGGGTTCGATTCCCGGTACTGCCAGAAATTTCAAACTGGCAGGAGGGCCGGTGTGTAGTTGAAATTGTTCATGCAGCTCACCTCCATTGGGAGGGGAGGGGGGTTCTGAAAAGAGCTGTACCACCTCGGGATGAGGACACGAGTTTACTTTTTAGTACCTCGCCCAGGCGGCCTCTTCTGCTATGCTGAACAGGGGCCTTGTGGGGGGTGGGAAATTAGAAGGGATAGAGAAGGAAGAGGGAAGGAAGCGGCCGTGGCCTGAAGTTTGGTACCATCCCGGCATTTGCCTGGAGGAGAATTGGGAAACCACCGAAAACCACATCGAGGATGGCTGAGGTGGGAATAGAATACCCCTCTACTCGGTTGACCTCCCGAGGTTGAGTGGACCCGCCCGGTTCCAGCCCTCAAACCGGGGCTCCGGGGGTGGCAGCTAATTACGCTAACCACTACACCACAAAGGTGGATTACTAGGAAATAGTTCTTAAAGTACGAAATCAAAACTAATTTACGGAGAGTGTCATCGTCATAAGGTAATCAGAAAAACTACTACTGTTTCTATCGCATTTCCCACACCTGACTGGTCACGATTGCAAAAACTGTGTAGCGTCTCACATGTGGGTTTGACCCTGTTTTACGGCCGCATGCTCTTCTAATCAGGCGAACTAATACTGTAATTAAATATTTAATGACGTGCAGATTTGTTCTGTTGATTGACTTCTTAAACATTAAGTTTAAGCTTACAAGATAATGCTGGTTGGTGGTTTCAAACTACAAGTAACTGGGAGTTGATTTTATCCACAGCTGTGTTTAGTGAAAAGACGGCAACTGCTCGTCTCCCCTCACCAGGTGTTCACTGTCACTTGTGGCTACGCCAATCTGTCAGTGTTCTGTACTAGTAAGTCATGAATTCAGGGTTTTTCCACTCTCCAACATAGAATGCGCTGTTGTGTCGTGTCGAATTTCCATTATTAGAGAAAACCGTTGATAAGTTCATTTCACAATAATTTTATTAACTTCTTCATGGCGTTTCCCAATTTGTATGGAATAGACACTTTGCATGGATTTAGCCAAGTTTTACTGTCGGATGCCCTTCCAGACGCAAACCTTATGTTGGTGGGATTTATTCATTATTGTGTGTGTTTCTGTGGTGGTTTGTAGTGTGGTGTGTTTTATGTTGTAAACAGAGAACACGAATACCCAGCCACTGACCTATAGGAATTAACAAGACAAAGTTAAATCCTCCTATCCTGTCAGGCATTAAAGAACCAAAGTCCCTCTGAACGGAAGGCCACTGTGCTAATCATTCAGCCAAGGGGCATAACTCACGGTATTCTCATAGAGGAAGTGTTTATTTTCCCGCCAGCTCAGTGGGTAGGTGGTCAATATCGTACCCAGGTCGTGATATATAATTCAGCATGCCGAATCTTATAAATCTTGCTTCGTATGATATGAACAGTAGCAGAGCTAGAATGTCCATTGCCACTACTGGGAATCCTACCACCTCATTCGAACAAGTAACTTCACTTCTGTAGCACAATAGCCGGGCTGAGTGGCTCAGACGGTTAAGGCGCTGGCTTTCTGACATCAAGTTCGCAAGCTCGATCTTGGCTAAGTCCGCTGGAATTTGAAGGTGCTAAAATACATCAGCCGTACCGCTAAGTCTACCGCGGGACAACATTCCACATCTTAGGCATCTCCGAAAACGGTGAAAGTAGTAGTGGGACGTAAAACTTCTCTTTCTTAATCTGTTTACCCTCCAGGGTTGGTTTTACCCTCGGACTCAGCGAGGGATCCCACCTCTACCACCTGAAGGGCAGTGTCCTGGGGAGAATGACCAGTACCTCGCCCAGGCGGCCTCACCTACTATGATGAACTTGGGCCTTGGTGGGGGATGGAAAGATTGAAAAGGATAGGCAAGGAAGAGGGAAGGAAGCGCCCGTGGCCTTAAGTTAGGTACCATCCCGGCATTTGCCTGGACGAGAAGTGGGAAAACACGGAAAACCACTTCCAGGATGGCTGAGGTGGAGGGACGTAAAACATTATTATTATTATTATTATTATTATTATTATTATTATTATTATTATTATTGTTACTGACTTATCCGTGGTAGTTAGAGGTGAAAGAAGGTGCTGGGATGAATAGGTCTCAACTTACGAAATTAAAGTTAATTTAAAACTTTAACAGAGGTTATATTTTCTTTTCAAGATCAAGAAATAACAAGAATAACAGGTACTCAGTAGCATATCAACAAGTTAAGGATGTACAATTACAGTTTATTAATGGATTTTGGGCTTCGAGCCCCAGATTCACAATCCCTGAGCAATGAGCTCAACTTATGAACAAGGTTCAACAAAGGGGCAGAAAACCCCAATCGTGCCAAGGAGCACTAGCTCCCAATTACCAGTTAAGACTGCTCGAGGCACACAAAAACCAACTTTAAGAAAGAGCAGCCCGCTCTCAAAGTTCAACCCTATTCAAAGGCCACACCAAACTCCACCTTTAAGCTGCCCTCCAGGCACATAAGAACCGGGGTAATAATACCCAATCTACGGAGGCCTATTAAGTAAAGAAACAGGTCAATTACATGGCCCCAAAATACCAACTTGAGTGGAGGCGTAACTTGCACTCCTAATACACCATTTTAAAACCTATTTGGCACTAGGCCGCTTATGCAAGGGCTAATCCCATACTACGGAGGTGACACGATAGGAAAACTTTATTACATTACAAAAGAAGGGAAACTGTTATGAAAACGTAGTCACCTCAAAACACCATGAGTGGGAGCTCGAGAGGGTAAGGCACTCTCTATCCCAATTTGTAGTTAAAGAGATAGAACTTTATACAAAGTGTCTTTTACATTTTAAAGGAAGGTTACATGATAAAAGTTTCGAACCTGCCCCGAGGGTTAAACTGCTGAGCTAGCAAGCAAAGAAGTTATTAAAAGGCCATTACCTGATGGATGAACTGCCGCCTGAAGAAAGAGGTGCTTCCCGCCCCCTGCTATATAATCACACAAGGAAAGATGTTACTGAAGTGGCCCGGAGACAAGAAAATCAGCAGTTTATATACCCTCGCGGAAAATTCGAGACGTTTCATGAATGATTACAACCCGCCCACAAAATTTTTATTGGATAACAGCAAAAACTAATACACCAGACGAAGAAGAAACACCTTATTGGTGGAAAATTAATTACAGAAATTCCTGATTGGCTACGTTCAAAACAGGCGGAAAGAAAGGATTATATTGCCAACTCTCAAACCACAGAACAAAATTGAGCAAAAACAAAACTTATGAATGTTAAATTTCTTCCGGACAGTTCATTCCTTTAGACCAGAGAGCGTAATTAGTTTTGGTAGAGACATCTGTTAGAGAATGTTCAAAGTTCTTGCTATGGAGCAGACAAACACGAATCGAAATTGACATAGTTCAGAACACTTCAAAATTTACAGTAGAGATATCTTCTGCGAAACTTTAGAATTAACATTGTTGTTAAAGTTCAGGCTTCCTCCAGTAGAAGAGTTTCAACTGGCGCAATGTTTGAATTAGCGGCGCGGAGGTGTACCGCCCGGTACAATTATTATTATTATTATTATTATTATTATTATTATTATTATTATTATTATTATTATTATTATTATTATTATTATTATACAGTGGTGGTGCCGAGTAATATTTTAAGAGGGAGGAAAAATAGGCAACCGTCCTTTGTTACCACTAATCAGAGGAAAAAAATGGAAGGGGTCCGATACTTGGAAAAATGAAGAAATCCTTCACAGAAATATAAGGGCCACGAAGGGCCTAATGCCATTTTGATCGCAAAAGAAAAAGAGTTGACCAAGGGAGCTCGGATAGGTTAAATGAAAGTGAGGATCCTGGCACAGGTTAAGTGGAAGCAATGCCAGGACTCAGATAAGGGTCCCGTGGTTATCAAACCTCTCTCCCAAGTTAAGAGAAGCTGAGGTACCTTTAGTCGCCTGTTATGGCAGACAGGAGATGCCATGGGTGTTAATTCACTGCCCCCACCCATTAATAAAGGCTTGGCTTGTATGCGTTCCGTGGCAGCTAACCCCAGACCCCCTTTGCTAGTAGTACAAGTCTGGGACCTAACCATACCGAGTGAGTACGAACTCCACTGTCCGCAGCCCTCAAGACGGTTTTCCGATGTTTCCCACTTTCATACCAGGCAAATGCTGGGGGCTGTACCGTAATTACGGCCACTGACGCTTCCTTCCCACTCGAAGCCTTTTTCTATCCCACTGTCACCATAAGACCTATGTGAGTCGGTGAGACGTAAAGCAGCTTGCGTGAAGAACAGAAAAGACTTAACAAAAGCAGACCAATTGCCGTTTCGTTCGCTGGACCTAAAAGAAACCGAAAGATGTGTTAGTTATATTGTAGTCTGTCAGTGTTTTCCGAGAGTTAGAAGTTAATTCAAGAATTTCCAGTCTCCAATATAGAATGCATTGCTGTGTCGTGTCGAAATGAGCCGACTCTCTTCTCCTGTCCGCACCGTTACACGTCCGTCACACATTTGGTCGCGTTACGTCACACGCATTTTCGGGTGAAAATGTAATGGCGTATGGCTTTTAGTGCCGGGAGTGTCCGAGGATCAGTTCGGCTCACCAGGTGCAGATATTTCAATTTGACGCCTGTAGGCGTGATGAGGATGAAATGATGAAGAAGACAACACATACACCCAGCCCCCTTGCCAGCGAAATTAACCAATGATGGTTAAAACTCCCGACCCTGCCAGAAATCGAACCCGGGACCCCTGTGACCAAAGGCCAGCACGCTGACCATTGAGCCATGGAGCTGGATACATTTTCGGATGATCCCCTGCTATACGACATATTTATGTCAAAAGGTTCCGAAATATGCCCTGCACTTGTTTCAGTGAAGACTACTTCCGTTGCCACTAGGAAGTATAGTTCCTGTTGAACCATTCGGGGCGCGCGGCTGTGAGCTTGCATCCGGGAGATAGTAGGTTCGAATCCCACTATCGGCAGCCCTGAAAATGGTTTTCCGTGGTTTCCCATTTTGACACCAGGCAATTGCTGGGGCTGTACCTTAATTAAGGCCACGGCCGCTTCCTTACAACTCCTAGGCCTTTCCTATCCCATCGTCGCCATAAGACCTATCTGTGTCGGTTCGACGTAAAGCCCTCTAGCAAAAAAAAAAAAAAGAAAGAACCATTCGGAGTCGTGACAAATGAGATCTGTGATATGCGAAGTCGGCAGACTTCACGCGACACTTCAGGTCAATCGAACTCGACTGTGCGATCTTCATCTCATAGTTTTTCCCCTCCCCCGGTTGTCTCGATCCGAATGACTGCTGCCCCTACCCCTGCGGGTGGGGGACGCACATGTAGAACACAGCCGCGGTATCTCCTGCCTGTCGTAAGAGGCGACTAAAAGGGGCCCAAGGGGCTCTCAACTTGGGCGTGTGGGTTGGCGACCATGGGGCCCTTAGCTGAGTCTTGGCATTGCTTCCACTTCTGCCAGGCTCCTTATCTATTCTGTCCGACCTCCCTTGATCAACTCTTGCTCTTTTCCGACTCCGATGGTATTAGAGCATTCGAGGGCTAGGGAGTCTTTCGTTTTCACGCCCTTCGTGGCCCTCGTCTTCTTCATTTTTCTCCCTCTCTACCCCCTGTGGGTGGGGGACGCAGACGAAAAATACACCCACGGTATCCCCTGCCTGTCGTGAGAGGCGACTAAAAGGGGCGATCAAGGGATGTTCGAATTAGAACCATGAAACTACTTTCGATTAGTACCACCACGCGGGGAACACCATGGGTCGCCTTTACTTGCGAGTAGTCCCACTATATTAGGTACACAATAGGTTTGTGATTCGTAGCAGTAGTGAGTGTGGACTGTGGGTTTCCAGTACCCGTGCGTCGTACCCATGTGAGCAACACCCCGGGTCTGGGCGTAGCCTGTGAGTTGTACCACTATATGAGCTAGTCCGATTCGTTGGCTGAACGGTCAGCGTACTGGCCTTCGCTTCAGAGGGTCCCGGGTTCGATTCCCGGCCGGGTCCGGGATTTTAACCTTAATTGGTTAATTCCAATGGCACGGGGGCTGGGTGTATGTGTTGTCTTCATCATCATTTCATCCTCATCACGACGCGCAGGTCGCCAACGGGAGTCAAATAGAAGGACCTGTACCTGGCGAGCCGAACCCGTCCTGAGATATCCCGGCACTAAAAGCCATACGCCAATTCATATGAGCGACACCGTGGGTCTGCGTTGCCTGTGATTTGCGTTGGCTGTGAGTAGCGCCATTGTGTGAGAAACACCATAGCTCTGCGTTACCTGTATGAGGTACAATACCTGTGAGTAGTACCATAATGTTTGGAACACCGTGAGTTTACGCTACTTTTGATTAGTACCGCAACTTGAGAAATACCATGGTTCTACTTTACTATGGACATGTAATGAGGGGCCGTTGAACCTGGATTTTAGACCCCTTTAGAAACAAGCATCATCATCATCATCATCATGACTGCTGCCCGGGAGACTGATTACCTCGGGGGGGGGGGGGGGGTAATTACATTCGCCTTGACAAAGAACACTGCAATGTATTCGAAACGTCGGCAAACTGTGCGTGATGTACAGTCAACAACACAGTGAATTTTGTTTTGAATATATCTACCAATTAGCGTGATTAGCTGCCACCCCCGGAGGCCCGGGTTCGATTCCCGGCTTTGCCACGAAATTTGAAAAGTGGTACGAGGGCTGGAACTGGGTCCACTCAGCCTCGGGAGGTCACCTGAGTAGAGGTGGGTTCGATTCCCACCTCAGCCATCCTGGAAGTGGTTTTCCGTGGTTTCCCACTTCTCCTCCAGGCGAATGCCGGGATGGTACCTAACTTAAGGCTACGGCCGCTTCCTTCCCTCTCCCTTGCCTATCCCTTCCAATCTTCCCATCCCTCCACAAGGCCCCTGTTCAGCATAGCAGCTGAGGCTGCCTGGGCGAGGTACTGGTCATACTCCCCAGTTGTATCCCCCGACCAAGAGTCTGAAGCTCCAGGACACTGCCCTTGAGGCGATAGAGGTGGGATCCCTCGCTAAGTCCGAGGGAAAAACCGAACCTGGAGGATAAACAGATGATGATGATGATGATATATCTACCAATATTTATACCTTTAGTTTCATTTTGCCATATCCTAATCACTTTTTAACCAGTAAGAGGGATAATCCATCCCCTTGTCTGGCCCCTGTTTTGATTTGAAATGGTTCAAAAATTTCTCTTAAAATTTTTTGCTCTCGATGTTGTTTTGGTCAATGTTTGCCTGATCAATTCTCTTGCTTTCTTGTGTACTTGGAATTCCTCTAGTACGGTAAAACTGTTGATCGATCTACAGAGTCATATGCTTTTTTTAATTCAATAAATGTAACTACACCGGGCGAGTTGGCTGTGCGTTTAGGGGTGTGCGGCTGTGAGCTTGGATCCGGGAGATAGTGGGTTCGAATCCCACTGTCGGCAGACCTGAAGATGGTTTTCCGTGGTTTCCCATTTTCGCAGCAGGCAAATGCTGGATCTGTACCGTAATTAAGGCCACGGCAGCTTCCTTCCAACTCCTAGCCCTTTTCTGTCCAATCGTCGCCAAAAGACCTATCTGTGTCGGTGCGACGTAAAGCCTCGAATTCAAAAAATGGATTTAAGGTTGAATTTTCTCTATACACGATCTCTCTGATATTCACTTCTTACTGATTTTCCTAATATTATAAAAATAACTTTAAGTAACTTTCTTAAAATGTATATGCCATAACCACATACTGAACGGTTAAGGTAAATATTGTATAGTTAAAAAACACAAAAAGTTGTACATTTAAACCATGATTGAAGGTGAAATATTGAAGAAATGGGAACTTTGAATTTGCACAGAAAAAAATATTAATATTAACTTCTACAATCTACTCATAATGCATAATTTTTAAATGAATTAATACCCATGGTAATCAATTTCCTCCTTACATACTTCTCTCAAATCTAAAATGCTAGCTCCACTACTGTTATGTTGTAAGTTTCCGTCAGTTATATGTTCTAGTAGACATTATTTTGACATAAATATGTTTTATGGCTGGGAGTCATCTGGAAATGTGCGTTAAGTAAGTAAGTTACTGTGTCTCAAGTTAGTGTGACGGAAGTGAAACCCTGGCAACGGTTCAGTCTGATGTAACAGACGGACGTACGTTACCTAGCAACCGTGTGCAGGCTATGTCATAGAAAAGTAGCAGCCATTGATGGATGGCCATGACCGAGAAGTATATTTATGACTATCAAATATAACCGTGCTTCGGTACGGTATTCTACATTGTAAACAGATCTCTCGTGTAAATTACTTCAAAGGCACTGAGTAAGAACAACCACGAGTTTACAGGAATGATGACGGAAATGGCAATAGGTTACTTCCCTGCTGGCAAGCAGTCAAGAGACGTTGCTACGGTCACCTGTAGGTTCGTTGTCAGTCTGCGGTGACTCATTGCAAAGCACGGTACCCGCAACGAATAGTCATTCTCTTAGTCGTTTAAAGAGTAAGCTAAGTTATATTCATAACAAAAGTTGTTTATAATGAAGAGACTTTTCACATGCAGTCCACGGATTTTACAGAAAATCAATAGTGTAAGAGAAAATGGAGGAAAACTGTTCTGGTTTTCCTGCAAACCACCCGTCTATTCCTACATGTGCATATCAAAACCTTCCCCGGGATAAGTATATAAATATGTCGTTTGGTCGAGATCTATCCAGCCGTTTCACCATGACAGTGGAACAAACTGACAAACACACACGAAAATTAAAACCACCGATACTCAAGAGAGTTGACCTAAAACTGATAAATATCTGAAACATTGTTAAAACAGACAAAGTTACAGACAGCGGAGCCCCTACAACTTTATTTATATAGATCATTTGATTTATGCATAAGGAAATGTGGTTTCTCTTTCCTTTTCCTTCCTTTTCCTTTCTTTTCAAAATATATTTGTCTGAATTAACAGATTCATACAACCTGAGCCAAATTCAGATAAAAGTTCGTCTATCGTGTAAGGTCTCTCAGCGGATTGTACGCTACTTTGGACATATAATGCGCCGAGATGGTAGACTTCAAAAGCTGATTGTTGAGGGCAAAGTCCAGGGAACCAGACAACGGGGACGAGTACTAACACGATGGATTGACATAGTGAACGGCCCCCTACAGTGTTCTCTCAGAGCAACCACATTGAAAGCTTTAGATATGGAAGAATGGCGGAGTATGGTTCATCGGCTAGAGGGCTGAATATTATGATAGTCACGATGCCTCAGTCATGAGGCAAAACCAAGAAGAAGAAAGAACAACCTGTGACAATAACGTTCGGTGAATAGTCTTGTACTATCAACATAGATGAACAATGCAGGACAGTGACCTTACTGTCCTTCGAAATAGTCCCCTCCCATAACTATGCACTGTTGTGATCGGCGATACATGTCCTGGAAACTTTGTAAGAAGGCTTCCTGTGGGATGGTGTTCAAAATTCTCGTCACATTTCGTTGGATGTCAGGTATATCGTCAAATATTTTTCCTTTCAAAGCGAGTTTGATGCGTGAAATTTCGGCTCTGACCTTTTTCCGGCGAGGGGATCCCGGAGAACGCCATTCCATGTTTTGCAGTTTCGTTTCAAGGTTGTTTCATCCTCGGTGACATTACAGTTCAAGAAATTTGGTGTCTTATCCGCCGTTTTGACAAAATCCTGTGAAGCCTCTAAACGTGCCTGCTTTTGATCGTCAGTCAAGTGATGTGGCACAAGAGGAGAGAACACGTTTTCCTCCTCCCTAACTTCTGGGTGGTGATTTGTCGCACGGATTCACGGTTAATCTGCAGTTCATCCGCTATCATGCGCACAGTTAATCGCTGATCGTTCATGATTAATGTCCTCACCTTCTCAATGTTTTCGTCACTGACGGCGGTCGCCGGTCTTCCGCTCCGGGGGTTGTCAAACACTTTCTCGGCCTCCCTGAAAATGGGCGAACCACTCGTACACACACGGACAAGCATCGCATACGTTTCTTTCGGTGTCTTGACAAGATTAAAATAAAACTGTAGATTGATCGTATGGTCGTTCATGTTCCTGTTCGCAGTTCAGAACCAACGCACTAAACACGCACTGTGCCCAACGGGTCTTACACGGCACACACACAAGATGCTCAACTGAACAACGTTGGGAGCAGGTGGTCAAAACCTGCTGCTACGCAGGTGCAGCGTTGTGTGCCGCCAGTGTTGTCAGATCAGTCGTTCTGACTTCATTCACCGAAATTTATTGTCACAGGTTGTAAAATTCTCAACATAAAAGTTTCGAATTAATTTTAACATTTTGCTAATGTTTAGCGGATGATAATAGAAGTCTGATTATTTCTGCAGTGTAAATATTCACCATGTATGCATGTCCAACCCTTATCCATTTCTCTTTGGGGTCGGGTGTGAAGTGAGATCAACCTTCGTAGCGAGTTTTTACGACCAGATGCCCTTCCTGACGTCACCCTCATCAGAGGAGATAGGAAATGAAATGAATGGCCTCATATGGGAGAGTAGGAAGGGAGAGGGTAAAACCCGGTGCCGGCACATAACCTACTCCTTTCGAATGACACTAAGCGGCCAAACTGAAGACTTAACGTCGTCATCCGACGGACGAATCGTCATCAACAGACTGACTCCTTATAAACAGTGCGGTGAGGTTTTGGTATTGAATTCAGGCTTTTGGCACGCAATATAATGATTAGAAATTGTGTATCTGCCCTGCTGGCGAACATTCTGATGTGTAAAATGTTTTTGGACCAACGGGACTCGAACCGCGGTGTCAGACCATATAGACTTAACGCCTTAACGTCCATGGCTTCCAGGTTGGTTAAAATATTCAACTTAAATTAAAATATTCTTTCGATAACATTTTCTTGCCAATCACAACTTTCAAAAGCTATTTTCAAGTTCAGATCCCCCAAACCGCGGACATTTTTCAACCCAGGATATCATTCAAAAAACCAGGACTGTCCGAGTAAATCCACGACGTATGCGAAGCCTGAATATGAAGGTTATGACTATACTTCGGATTTGTAGGTGGTAATAGGTTAGAATGCAAAGTAATTTGGTTTATAGGAAGTGTCATGCAACCAGTTGTACCATAATTTAGGAAGAGTAGCATAAATTCAAGGAGTTTTATAGGCTGTACTCCTAATATCTATGCAAATCTCATAGCATAACCGTTGTACAGTGTAGGGTAGACTTGGTGCTGGCTGAAGTAAGTTTGCATTCTAACCTATCAGCACCTAATAATCCGGACTCTAGTTATGACTGTCGTACGCGTGAGTATTGGAAGGCCATGATTACCGCAAGCTTCAGTTGAATCACGAAGGCCACGACAACGGTATGTGCTTGTTCTCTGCTTCACCCAGCTTCTTCTCCTTGTCAGGTTTTGTTACAGGAGTGTAATGGGCGCCTTAAGGGCTATATTAAACCTTCACATAGAAATTCCTTGATGAACACAAGAAGACTGCTAGCCACGACAACACAGAATAAGACGCTGTATAATGCGAAGCCAACAAGGATAATGAATATAATCCGATTTTTCCAATTAAAAACGGAAAACTTCCCCTCCTCTTACGAGATACGTATATATTTTTTATATATAAAATAAGATATTAAATTCTGAAGATATACTTTCTTAATGAAGGAATCCTACGAAAAGTTCCTTTGTTGAAGAGCGTCTCAAGTTAAGCCCAAAGTCGCATTGTACCAGGATTATTGACTGAAGCAGCAAGAAGCGTTTTACATTGTTGAAAAATATGGTTCTGTCCGTGCTGACTTTCCAATCAGTCGTAAGACCATGATCTCGTCTATAAAGAGCAGGACGCTGCAGGATATTTAACCATCAACGTCCTATTTAATAGGTCTGTATCTCGCTAAGCCCTTCTCAATATAAAATCCCTAACTTGCGATTTATTTTAACGAATATAATCCAGAACAAAATTGCATTGTTAAAAGTACGCATAGTTTTTTAAGATTGCCAGGAGTGGGACGAAAGCTTCCGTAGAGCTTAATTAATGTACAGCCTAGTGTAAAAATGGGCAACCACGGAGAAACATCTTCAGGACTGTCGACAAGTGGGTTCTAACCAATTATCTCCCGAATGAAAGCTCGCAGCTTTGCGACCCTAACCGCATGGTCAGCTCGCTCGGTCTAGTTAAAGATAAAATTGGTATCAAATGTTTGGTCTTCGCAGATGATCTGGTAATTCTATCCAACAAGAGGCAAGAAGCAATTCAGTCTCTGACACTGATGGCTTCCTGTTGTCTATTCTGCTGGATTACTTTTTTCAGATAGGTGGACTTCTTTTCGCTCGCTGCGATGTTTGAGTCACATAGCTATCAGCTTCCATTCGGGAGATAGTGGGATCGAACTCTGCTGTCGGCAATCCGAAGATGGTTTTTCCTAGTTTCCCATTTCCGCACCCGGAAAGGGTGTGCCTTAAAGACACGGACGATTCCTTCTCACTCCTAGACCTTTGCTATCCCATTATCGCCATAAGACCAATCTGTGTCGGTGCGATGTAAAACAAATTGTAAATTGTCTTCCGTTCCACTGGTAGAGGCTGTCTTCTAAACTCTGTTCCAAAGATAGCTTTTGACCAGTCCTCTAAATTCATTCATGTCAAAAAAATTATTTTCCGGGATACAGACCTGTTTCAGAACTTTCTCACATTCCTGAAGAATGTCAGTTCTTGACATAAATATATCTAATGTCTAGGGTTCATCTGAAAATTTGCTTTACGAAAATTGTGCGACAGAAGTGTAACCGTAACAACGTGTGATATAAAGTATGCATGGATGGCCAGACGATGTTACCTAGCAACCGTGCAGGCTGTGTCTTGTGGCTTGGTGGTCATTTGAAATTAGTAATCGTTTATGGATGACCATGGCTGAGAAACATATTTATGATCATTTGATTTCGCAAAGGAAAAAGTCGTTTCTTCTTGTAAAATTCCAGATTATCTTAGTCGGTCGTTTGTCAAACATCAGGTGATTTGACTGACTCATTTCTAGATCCTAACATGGATGGCTTCTTGTTATAGTCTATTCTGCTGGATTACTTCATCCAGATACGTGGACTTGTAAGTTATCATAATTTAACTTACCATTGTATTTAAGAGTTTACAATAATTAGTGATCAACCATTCTGGTCCATCATTAATGTTCGATATGAACTTAGTCTTTTCAAAGGAAATCTTTAGCCCTACCATTTTATTTCAACGAGTTAATCTTTATTGCTCAATTGATGTTCCGGACAAAACTAACCAACTCATCCGCAGAAGTCAGAGAGTTAAAGTACATCACTTTGAGTTTTGGACTAAATCCAAACCGATAATACCCATACTCCAATATTTTTTTTCCAAGATGAAGTTGAACGGAAGTAGAGATAGCCCATCAGTTTGCCTGAAAACTGATTTGATCCTCAAATGATACAGATATCTTACCCCTGAATTTCCACCTTCGCATTTTTTAGGATCTGTTATGTCAACTCCTGGTCAATCGAATCGTACGCGTTTTTAAAATCAACGGACGCAACCTTTCAGTTTTATCTTCCGATCGTCTTGTATCTATATTGTTCTTCAGATTGAAAATCTGGTATGAATAAGAAACCAGCCTCTTACTCATCCTTCTGTTTAAAAGACCTGTACCGGGCGAGTTGGCCGTGCGGTTAGGAGTGCGCAGCTGTGAGCTTGCATCAGGTGTAGGGGTAGCGTGCCTGCAACCGGGAGATAATGGGTTCGAACACCACTGCCGGCAGCCCTGAAGGTGGTTTTCCGTGGTTTCCCATTTTCACGCCAGGCAAATGCTAGGGCTACACCTTAATTAGGCCACGGCCGCTTCCTTCCCATTCCTAAACCTTCCGTATCCCATCGTCGCCATATAAGACCTATCTGTGTCGGTGCGACGTAAAGCAAATAGCAAACAAAATAATAATAAAAAATAAAAGACCTGTACCAGACCTCTCTGGAGACCACACGTCATCATCTATTTATTCACTGGTTCCATCGTTACATTTGGCAGTGAACGTTGCTTCCTTTAGAGACCAGAATTCTTTCTGAGTTGGCCAGGTTGCGTTCTTCTGTCTAATGGACGCCGTGTCTCCTTTTCGATTGTTCGTATCAGTTTAGCCCGTTTGTCACTATCGTTCTTCGGTAGAGATCTCTGTCAAAGGCGTCTTTGGGTTTGATTTGTCTTCTTTGGTGTTTCTAAACCAAAGCATTGTGGTTTTAAGTTTTGAATCAAACGAGTGAAATATCTTTTTGGTCAATCTGTTTCCGTCTATTCGCTGGATGTGATCGTAAAATCATGCGGATTGTGTCTGTAATTTTCTCTACCTTTTTCCCCTTGTTTGATCTATCTTGGTGGATGCCATTATTGTAATTGGAACCCCTGATTCCTGTCAAGGTTCTGCGCTCCTTTTTCTCCAGTTCTTCGACGAAGCCTTTGTTGACATTTAGGAATAGGTCTTCGGCTGCATAAATAACTAATGGCTTCAGAACCGTTTGATACTGTTGTATCTTAGTGTTCTGGGACAGGTATACTTTCTTGTAGACCGTGCGTGACATTTGGTTGGCTATTTAAAGTTTGCCTATTCGTTCCCCTAAATGCTTTCTGTCAAGTCCATTTTCAAGTTTTTCTACTCGACTGATGTCCCCGTATTTCGTCCGGAGTTTTAAAATATTGCCGGCTCCGTGGTGTAGGGGTAGCGTGCCTGCCTCTTACCCCGAGGCCCCGAGTTCGATTGCCGGCCAGGACAGGGATTGTTACCTGAATCTGAGGGCTGGTTCAAGGTCCACTCAGCCTACGTGATTATAATTGATGAGCTATCTGACGGTAAGATAGTGGCCCCGGCCTAGAAAGCCAAGAATAATGGGCGAGAGGATTCGTCGTGCTGACCACACGACACCTCGTAATCTGCAGGCCTTCGGGTTGAGCAGCGGTCGCTTTGTAGACCAAGGCCCTTCAAGGTCTGTATTGCCATGGGGTTTGGTTTTGTTTGTTTTGAATTATTATTATTATTATTATTATTATTATTATTATTATTATTATTATTATTATTATTATTATTATTAGTATTTGTTTTTATCGGCCTACTAAAGACCATGTTATTTCAGCTGTATTCTCCTTCATTCGTTGCTGGTGTTGCTCTTTTTTTCTTCCGTCCACGTCTTTACCATCTTCAACTTTGGCCTTTTTGGAAAACCCTGGTGGTCTTTTATTTTCCTCCCTAGTGGGTTGCGCTCTTGTACTGTATATCTTCACACCTGTTCCCCATCTCCTGTAGGTCTCTTTCCACCTCCTTGGACTAAGCTGACTGTGTCTTCTTATTCCTTAAAATAGGTAAAACCGAGCTCGATAGCTGCAGTCCTTTAAGTGCGGCCAGTATCCAGTATTCGGGAGATAGTAGGTTCGAACCCCACTATCGGCAGCCCTGAAAATTGTTTTCCGTGGTTCCCCATTTTCACACCAGGCAAATGCTGGGGCTGTACCTTAATTAAGACCACGGCCGCTTCCTTCCCACTCCTAGGCCTTTCCTGACCCATCGTCGCCATAAGACCTATCTGTGTCGGTGCGACGTAAAGCAACTAGCAAAAAAAAAAGGTAAATATCTAGTTTGGTATTATTATTATTATTATTATTATTATTATTATTATTATTATTATTGTGTGTGCCGTCCGGAGGGTCCTCAAGCAGGTGTTTCCAGTTGATTACTAAGATGATTCGTAATATTGAAGACTGCACAAACGTCCACCGAGCTCGATAGCTGCAGTCGCTTAAGTGCGGCCAGTATCCAGTAATCGGGGGATAGTGGGCTCGAGCCCCACTGTCGGCAGCCCTGAAGATGGTTTTCCGTGGTTTCCCATTTTCACACCAGGCAAATGCCTGGGCTGTACCTTAAGGCCACGGCCGCTTTCTTCCACTTCCTAGGCCTTTCCTCTCCCATCGTCGCCATAAGACATATCTGTGTCGGTGCGACGTAAAACAAAATAGCAAAAAAAAAATCCACCCTGAGGAATAAACGAATTGAAGTTGAAATCATTGACCCGTCCGGGAATCGAATCCGGGTCTCCTTGGATCAAAGGCCAGCATGCTAACCATTTAGCCATGGAGACGAACATTTTAGAGATAATAGGACATTAGAATGATCGGCAATGCCCTACGACCTATCCGAACGTAATGAAAGGATATCTTATAAACTGTAGCGAAATCTACAAATATATCCTAAGAATATTAAAAACAATTTGACGTACTCTGGCGATTCATTAAAACACTTGCGAACAAACTATCATTTCAAGTTCCTAAATTTGATCTGATACCGAAAGTGAGTGTTGAAAAAATTAATGGAATTCTCGCCGTCTTGGCCACATGTCCAGCAGTTCGTAACACCAAACACACAACTCCTTCCTCCAACCCTGCATATCTTGCTTCTTGGAACTTAACCAAGTCTTCTCTTCGACAAAGTTTCCGTAAAGATGTCTTCTCTGTCCACACGCCAATCTGACATCACAATCTTGAAAGTGACAATGTGCACTAGTATATCTCCTCTTCTCTGGTATTAGGACCCCCTCCACCATGACGTCACTCTTGGTTATCTTGTTTGCCGCAACAAAGACAGAGAGCGCTAGTGTAGCATGTATGCCAGCGAGCGAGCCAGCCAGCCCAAGTCTTTCGCGTAAGTTTGTGCTGTGACAGGACTGTCAACATCTTACAATAGTTCGGGTAACATTTTCTTATAATATAACAATATATTGATTATCTTGTTTCTCTTCAGAAGACAAGACAAGTGATGAGGTAGAGCAAGGCAATGGAGGGGTGGAGTGGTAGAGGGGTTGGGGGGAAGTGTAACAAGCAAGGAGGCTTTTGTCTTGGCACAAACTTGCCACTGCTAAGTTAGACTAAGCAGCTAAGATAGATAGTCAGTAGCGTTTCCCACCAGACTGGGTTCCTGTTTTCTCAATACATGCAGCCATGACATCTCTATCTGAAGGGAATCCTTCAGCAATCACAGAGGATAGATACACACACACTGTGAGGGTAGGACAGCTCAAACAAAGCCACGAACTCTTTCCCTTTAGAATAATGTATCTCATCCCACTCCTAAGAGCGAAGATGTTCCAACCCCCCTTTCCTTTACACTGATACCAAGACAGGAGAGAGCTCAGATATCAATTTCAATGCTGGATTGTACCAAAGACATATCGGATGCCGGAGTAACTATTAATAAACACTCTTTCGAAAGACTCAAGTTGTAATCAACGTTAAAGAAAAGCCATCCTGGCCCAGGTTTTTTAAATGTTGGAAAAATTTCTTACCATACATCAGAGTAGGATACTGCCTTTGGAATTAGAGATTAAGTTCAGTGCCGCTGTTTCTATTTGCAAAAATGTCAACAAAAAAATCATTAACAGTTTTATCATACTGTATAATAGAGATATATATCAACAAGACACATGAAAAAATCCAAATATTTATTCCTGTCAGTCAGGTACAGTAACTTATGGCACAAAAAGTATGAAGAATTATTTGTTTAAAATATAAAACGAACTACCTTCAAAAATAAAATAAAATTCAACAATTAATAAATATTTAAACTTAATTTAAAGAAATTGTTTCATTCCTACTGGCCTTAAAATTTATGTAAAAAGTATGTCTGTAAATTATCGATTGGAGCAAAATGGATGCTGGAAGGCTCAAAGCCCCAATCTTGGTAACAATAAAATTAACAGAGTAATAACAGGAGAAGTTTTACACATGCCGGCTGATTATACGATTCCAAAGTATATATTTGAGAAACCATTTGAGACCCAGATAACTAAAAAGACTGGGACATTAACAGATGGAAAACTGATAGGGAAGATACAGAGTGTGGTGGACAGATGGCTCAAGGACTGAGGAGGAGGGATCAATGGGGAAAGATCTGAGAGATCAATCTATATGAGTCTAGGCAGACACACTACAGTTTTCCAAGCTGACGTGATAGCCATCATTACATGCCTTGAGGAAAACCTGAAGATGAACTACAGAGATAAGAACATTTTCATATTTACAGATAGCCAAGGAGCCATTAAGGCACTTGAAGCTGTCAGGGTTACATCCAAAATTGTTTGGTGTTGTCATACACTTCTCGTAAAGCTCTCATAGCAGAATGTTGTTAAAATAATATGCATACCTGGGCGTGCAGGCATAGAAGGTAATGAAAAAACAGATAAAATGGCAAGAAAAGGATCAGAAACACCTTTTGTGGGCCCAGAACCAGGACGTGGGATCTCTTATAGACAAGTCCGCATCTACATAGGTAAATGAGTACAAAAGAAACAAATGGAAAACTGGAAAAAATCTCCAGGATGGAGGCTTGCGAAAGAACTAATAAAGATCCCAAACAAGAAGCATACTAAGAAACTGCTGGAGCTCAACAGGGAAAATATAAGATGGATAGTAGGACTGCTGACTAAACACTGCCATCTTATAAAGCACCTACGTAAAGTTGGAGTATTAAGAGACAATGTATGTAGGAAATGTAAGGATGCAGAAGAATCAGCTGAACACATACTCTTTGAATGTGAGGCGCTGGGAAGAATCAGAATTTTCACTCTGGGATTACCTGGTGAAGAGAGAAGAAACATCCGAGAAGATCCAATAAGGAGAACCTGCAACTTTTTGAAGGGAGCAGGTATAACTAGGTGGGGATGAAGGAAAACACATGGTAGCAAACGATCTGCGAGGTTGACGCTGAGATTAGTTGTGAATCTTAAATAGCTCTATCAAACTAAAAAATCTAAAATCACTTCAGACGTACAGTAAGCGCAGTTCAGGGAAAACAGCCTAAAATCGTTTTTTCTTTGCTGTTTTTTACTAGTTTTATTTTTTATTCAAATCCTAGCAAAATTAATTTACATACTTCTCTCTGCAATGTGTTCCTTGGTTCAATACCCTGAGGTGTTTTTTTTTTTAATGTCCACACCGAATGTAGTTAAAAGGGCTTAGGTGAAACTCTACATTGACTCGCATTAGCGCTCGTAGTGGTAGAAAAGGCAAACTGCTAATATGATCGACCGGATAACAAAAATTAAGAATTGTAATTTTTAGGAATAAATAAAGAATATGTTCTCATACTTAATTATATTTTATTTACCTATAATTCGCAGCTCATATCCCAAGGATTTACATGCTGCCATTTCTTGATGGATAAAGTACTTTTGTATCCATCCCTTTGGCACAGGCCGGAGTAAAGTGTAGCTTCCACCGAAGTCCCAGTCAACATCCATGGCTGTGACAATATGGAAGCTGCTGGGGTATGGGTGTTGCTGAGTAATGACATTCAGGGCACGACTAGTGCATCTAAGTGTTATGAAAGGTGTTGTTCATAGGGTCAGTCGTGCTGCAATAGCACTTTCTGACCCAGTGAGGAAAGCAATGGCAAACTACCTCACTCCTCGTCTTGCCTAGTGCGCCTCATTTTGGTGCTGCCATTGGTTTTTGCGGTTTCCTTATAACCGCATAACCTTTGGTGGTGCTATTTGAGGATCCAACCAGCCTCTGGGCTGATGAGCTAACAGACACAGACAGACATCCCTAGGATGTTTTAAACATTCAGTGGCTTGTCTGAAGGGCTAGAACTGTGGGTTGTGATAACACACTTGGAAAAGTGAGAGATAAAAGCTTTCACTATTAGTAAGATGGTGTTGGTGATGATTGTTTTGTGGAGAATTATGAATGAATACTCTTCTCTCCCAGTCGCGGGTGACTACCGGCTGGGATGAGCATCATTATTTCGTGCAGGGAGTAAGAATGAAACCATGGTATATCGCGTAGGGACTAGTCATAATACAAGCTTGTACGACATAATGCCACTGCTTCCCTCCGAGAAGCCCGAAGGAAAGTCCTCCATACCTTCGTTGTAACTTTTATCGCTCTCAGCTTATTTAGAAGAGGAGTGGCCTGCCACTCCATATCCCAATGGGACATAACCAGAGGTCTCAGGCGAGAGCGAATATCACTTGCTGGAACCTTGTAAGGCAACGGGGCAAGTGTTATTGCCTCCTTGGCAGCCTGATCTGCTAACTCATTTCCCTCTACACCCATGTGGCTTGGGAGCCACAGAAACGTGATTCTGGTGCCGGCATCCGAACACCCGGCCAGCAGGTCCTGGATCCGCTGCACCAGAGGGTGCCGAGGGAAACATGTATCAATGGACTGTAGCTGGTGCAAGTTAGCAAAAGAAAACTGTTACCGGTATTGAAATTGAAAGTAGTATACAATTATGTGAACTATATTGATATAGGTCTATTCGTTTCAAACCCTCTACAACTGTTACTTATGTCTTCAAATGAAGCTGCTTTTGACTTACACTCTTTAGCCCTGGCATGAAAGAAATAATACATCCAGTTAGTGCTTTTTTATAGTGCACAATATTAAAGATAATTCAACTAAGATAAATGTTGGCAGATTATTTAATTATTACTAATACTCAGTATACCCCATAAATGGTTTATTGACATATCTTTAATTAATGATTATATAAACTTATCTGAAATACTGTCCGACTCGTTGGCCGAATGTTCAGCGTACTGGCCTTCGGTTCAGAGGGTCCCGGGTTCGATTCCCGGTCGGGGGATTTTAACCTTCATTGGTCAATTTCAATGGCCCGGGGGCTGGGTGTTTGTGCTGTCCCCAACATCCCTGCAACTCACACACCACATATAACACCATCCTCCACCACAATAACACGCAGTTACCTACACATAGCAGATGCCGCCCACCCTCATCGGAGGGTCTGCCTTACAAGGGCTGCACTCGACTAAAAATAGCCTCACGAAGATATATATACATATATCTTAAATACTTCCTAGACTTTGACTTACAAGGAAACCCTTCGAACTGTAAGTCTCCGATCTGATTGAGATTTGTACGACGACTTCAGTAGGAATCTTTATTCAGATATATCAGAAAAAGATGTCCAGTCTTATATTTAGTACCTGTTTTGCGGTGTCATAGTTTACCCATTTAAGCGCGGCATAGACAGGAGTGATCGCTGGGAAGCACGTAGAGGTGGGAAGGCGGCCAGTTCATGTGTCACACTCTCACTCTTGCTCTCTCGCACACACATTACTGCCCCACCTCTACCTGCTTCCCGCCACTCACTCCTGCGATGCGTTCTTAATATACGACTGGGTATCTAATTTTGATATGGCTGCATAAAGCATTCCTGCTGAAAACTTCGTACCAAATCTCAATCAGATCGGATATTTACAGATGCAAGGATTTCCTTGTAAGTCAGAGTCTACGATACCTCCATATGCATATCCTTGTACTAGCTACATGAATCTTCTCTGTTTTCATCCTCTTTACATTTCTTTTAGCTGGGCTGACTAGCTCAGATGTTTGAAACGCTGGCCTTCTGACCCCAACTTGGCTGGTTCGATCCTGGCTCAGTGCAGAGTTATTTGAAGGTGCTGGAATACGTTAGCCTCGTGTAGGTACATAGATTTACGGGCACGTAAAAGAACTCCTGCGGCGCAAAATTACTGCATCTCGGCGTCTCTGAAAACCGTAAAAAGTAGTTAGTGGGATGTAAAAAAACAAATAGGTTTATAATATTATTCTCCCACAATACAGCTGTAGATAGTTCTGCTGTTCTTCCTGGTGTCTTCCATTTCCTATTTAATAACTTAACAAAAGTGCAAAGTTCAGGTTTATTTTCGATTTTACCTATCTCCTTACTCTCGTTCAACGGCCGTAGCCGTGTTGAAACAACGGATCGCGTGAGATCTCCAAAGTTAAGCAACATTGGGCGTGGTCAGGAGTTGGATGGGTTGCCACGCGCTGTTGGTGGGGGGTAAGAGAATGGAGGAGTGGAAAGGAACTGGCCTCCCTACCGTACGTAAACTTCGGCTCAGGAATACCTCTGCGGAGGTTCGGACCTGCCTTCGGGCAGAATACAACCGTACTTTACCTTCCTCTCATTAATATTACTCTCTGACCTTTCTTGTTTCCTTAGTGTTTTAGTTAGGTGTGCCACTTCTATATGTTAATTGCGTTAAATGAATCAATTTTCCTCATTTTCTGTGGTATAGCTGTACTTTTATGTACCCCCATCAGCGAACAAATTACCCCTCTCATTTCCCTTTCAGACAATATTTGAGTTCTTACTGCCATGGGCCAATTTTTACTTATTTTACAAAAATCAGCAAGTGTTCTCTTGCTGTAACAATCTGTCCTTATTGTTCGTTTTTTAATGTCTTTCACTCTTGGGATCACCTTGTTACATAATCCAGTAGCATACCTTGATAAATTTATTTCCCAACAGTATCCCATTCCTTTGTAATTCAGTAGTTTCTTCACTACATCCATTCAGTAACCCTCATTTTGATGTTTCTCTTGGTGCTGACATGTTAACTTAAGGGGAAGTACAACTGGGCAAAAGAAAAACAATTAGCACTAAGTAGAAGATCTGTAGAGGTAAGAGTTGGCAATATTGGCTTGGCGAAACAATGTTTTGGTTTTATTAAACGACATAGTTTCTCATAGAAAAAAACAGAAGTGTTGTTGAGTCTTGATCTAAGTCGAGATCTTTTCCTTTTGTACATAGCAGTGGAACGCGCAGGTCGCCTACGGGAGTCAAATAGAAAGACCTGCACCTGGCGTGCCGAACCCGTTCTGGGATATCCCGGCACTAAAAGCCATACGACATTATTATAGCGGTGGAAATAAATCGCAAAAATGAGATAGAAAACGCGATAGATCTTCTAAAAACGGCTGACATCTTACACTTAGAAAGTGTAGGTAAGACCAGGTGTGAAATGAAAGATTTCTTAGGCCTTACGAACCTTATACCATCCAGGCCGGAGGATACCAGTAATTGACTAAGGGAGGTCGAATAAGAAAGCTGAGATAGAGGAGCCTGACAAAAATAAATGGAAACAGCCAGATTCTGCTAGGGACCCTTTCAAAGAATGTGAGTGTGAGTTCGGCTCCACGGCTTAGTGATCTGTCACCGGGTCCCGGGCTCATTTCCGAGCTTGCAATGTCTTTCCATGTCCATTTCTTTGACAGACTGAATTCCTTTTAGCGTGAAATACTGCATCTACCCCTCCAGAACGCGTTATCGGGCTTGGGTGTATTTCGTACGATCCGATTCATATGTAAAGAAATCTGTACCACGTTCATACTATAATTATATTCCGTGCATGAAGGAGATTCGTATACTAACCAGCGGAGAGGTCTGTTACCTTACTGAATCGACCTCATATCCATTAATATACAGAGTGTTTCCGTTATCATGTTGCAAATTTTCAGGTATGCTGGAGGACGGCAAGTCGATCAGTTTGAGATAAAGAACCGTATTCCGGAAACGCTCGAGTCAACAGTTGTTAGTAATTGATCATTTCGGTAATGTCTTCTTCCTCCCCGCCTAAATGCAGCAGTGTATACAGTGGTACTCAGAGATGTACTACCCACGTTCCTGGAACACATCCCACTTACCCTTCGTCAGCGGATGTGGTTCCAACTTGATGGAGCCGCACCTTACTTTGGACTGAGGGTTCGTGAACATCTGGATCAGAATTCCCAGCAAAGTGGGTAGGAAGAGGAGGTCTTGTTTCATGGCCCGCTCGTTCACCTGATCTCACCCCACTCGATTTCTTTTTGTAGGGCCATGTGAAAAAAAGCCTTGTGTCGTAATTGAAGAGGTTCTCTTGGCAAGAATTCTCGCTGCCTGCGACACTGGTCAAACGATACCGGGTATATTCGAACGTGTACGACAGAACTTAATTAAGGCCACGGTCTCTTTCTTCACACTCCCAGCTCTTTCCTATTCCATCGTCGCCGCAAAACCTACCTGTGTCAGTACGACGTAAAGCAAATTGTAAAACTGTAAATTTGCTGTGAATTTTAGTTTTGTTTTGCACTAGTATTATTTATTTACCAGAGAAAAAGGGTGAGCTTCCATGTACACATAAAATGTTCCCTAGTCCTATCTTAATGTGAGATATTATTAACAATATTTGCATACTTTACAAAATACTCTGCAAGATATATATAATTTCCTACTGCTCGTTCATTCTGTCTATCGATAGTTAGCTAATCATTCATTCATTCATTCATTTATTCATTCCATCATTCCTGTGCTCACATACCTCTTTCCACTCTACCAATTATTTTCTCATTCGCCCACACACTCACAGACACATGAGACGGTTCCATTAAATTACATTTTTCTATATATACATTTGAAATGTTCAAAGAGACAAGTTCTTGACATCCCCTGACAGCGAGTTCTATAGCTTTGCGGAACGCCAATAGAAACCCTTCTGAACCATGCCTGCATTGACGCAGGGGGACGCCATTTCTAACATTTGTTGTAAATGGGGCGGCTTCTGAAACGTGTGCAGGTAAACGGACTTTAAATGAATAGAATTTTCCTTAACTTTTGACTCCGGAATACGGTTTCGTATCTCAAATCGATCTATTTGCCATCCTCCGTCATCCCTGAGAGTTTATATCATCATCACGGATTCAGCCTGTAAGCATATACTGCACTTGTCACATATCTGGATTTCCTTCAGAAGTAATGGAATGTTATTTCAATAGATTTTGAATTACATTCATCTTAATTGCTATGCATAGACTGATAAAGTAGAACCCGGATTTTAATGCATTAATAGGTTAGAATGCAAACTTACTGAAGTGAGTTGCATGCATAGTCTACCTTCACAACGACTGTGCTATGGGGTTTGCATAAACATTAGGGGTACGGCCCATCAGAACCCCTACATTTATACTACTCTTACTACATCATGGAAGAGCGGGTAGCCGACACTTCCTACTAACCAAATTAGTTTGCAATCTAACCTGTTACTGCATAAAAATCCAGGCTTCACTGATAAGGTATGGTATTCATAATTGCCTGTCACCACTCTTTCTGTGTCTTACAGTGCAGTTTTCTGATCTATACGGAAAGTTCTATGAATGGTACAATTATCTTTAGAACATTTAGCGGAATAATTGAAACTATGTATCAATATTATTTAACTAGCTTAAGATCTCATTCCGGAAAGCGCTATTACTAAGAATCCCGTCTCAGCAAACGAGGGTGACTTATTAAACCGCTCAAGACTGTCGGCCATTAAAGGGAGGAGGGGGTAGGGGGAAGGATGCGACAGTCATCTTCTCAAATAAGAATTCTGTGAGATTATTGGGCGGGCGCCCTTTCTCTCTCTCTCTCTCTGTCCTTTCTTCTTCTCTCCAGACAAATCCTAAAGTGATCTCTCCACAAAATCACTTCAGCAAATGTACAGTTCTTTCCACATTATTACGTCTGAATCACACTGACACCAGCGAGTTTTGTAAGTGATATAGAGAACATCAAGAGAATGCAGTGTCCCAAACCAGAAGTTATTGAAGTGATGTGCTGGTGATCAATGGCGGTTCGTGACAAAAATATTAGGGGGTTCACAAGAACACCATTTTTGTTCACGTCCCAAATGTACCAAAGTATAACGCAAATCAGTAAAAAAAAGACTTATTCTCTTCACTCTATGGTAGAACCCATATTACCGAGGATCCAACTTATTCGAAACTAATCTGCGAGTCCACTTACATCCAACAAAGTTACCTTCCATTGAGATAATAGCCAAACAAACTGACATGATCTTTCTCCGGAAATCCCCCTCTACCTCTATAGAAATTGATCCTTTCCAGCGCCTATCGCCTGGTTATCGTTCAGCTCAGAGAGGCGATGGAGGTACCCTTTGGCCGCCTTTCGCCCGTACCTATGCCTTTCAGAAGGATTCCGCAAAGCTATGGAACGCGCTGTCAGGGGATGTCAAGAACTTGTCTTCCCGAAAAATTCAAATGTTTATATAGAAAAATATAATTTAATGGAACCGCCTCATGTGTCTGTGAGTGTGTGGGAGAATGAGTAAATAATTGGTGGAGTGAACAGAAGTATGTGAGCACAGGAATGAATGAATGAATGAATGAATGAATGAATGATTAGCTAACTATCTATAGACAGAATGAACGAACAGTAGGAAATTATATATATCTTGCAGAGTATTTTGTAAAGTATGCAAATATTGTTAGGAATCTCTCACCTCAAGATAGGTCTACGGAAAATTTTATATATACATGGGGGCTCACCCTTTTTCTCTGGGCTTTCCATATTCCTGAAAAAGCATGTGGTAAAGAATTGCTGCCAACCAATCTTCGGATTAAGAAGAAAAAAATTTTGTTCCGCCTTGCATAGCTTCATTAATAATGTAAGTGACTGAAATATTACTTTGTTGAGAAAACGTGTGTTGATTCGATTTCCTGTAAATACTGTAAACAAGAAAAGGCTGAAGGTACGTAATAAGGGGGCAATGATACAGTTGTTTAGAAGTAGTCACATATCCGTGTTCCTTTACCGGTTGCTTATGGCAATAGTTCAGGTTTTATTCATACTGATGCTATCATAATGTATTTACGTCCATTTAGAGCAAGGCCTAGTTTTCAGACGAAGTGCAGGAAACCTACAGGGTGCGCACAAAGTCCGTATAACCTTATATTGACTTTAATTTAATTTAACTCAAACTGACGTGATACTAAAGTACGCATACTCATTTATTTATTTATTTATTTATTTATTTATTTATTTATTTATTTATTTATTTATACTTACATCTTAGGATTCTTAAATATCCGTATATGTCGCTCCGTGATCTTTGCACAGCTGAATACGCCGTCATCTTCTGATGCTCATATTAAGGCAGGATCCTTGGGGTAACTGACTGAAAAGCTTTCGCGCACCGCATTTTTCAGATCATCAATTCCAGCATGCCGGTGCTTCCTCACCTGTCCCTTGATGTAACCCCAGAATGCGTTATCGAGTGGTGTTAGATCAGGTCTCTTTGGTGGCCATGGAAGAGGAGCTGGATAACTGTCCGATCCAGCGATTCCCAAAGACTGTGTTCAGGCGTTGTCGAACAGCAACTGCGAAGTGAGCCGGCGCCCCATCGTGTTGAAACCAAACGACGTCTAAGATTCGCCCATTTTTCAGCTGCGGGATGAGCCAGTAATTAATCATCTGGAGGTAACTGTTCTGATTAACAGAACGATCAAAATAAATATGGGTCAAACAGATGTGTTTTTGTCATTCCGGCCCAGATCACGACGCGAGGTGGGTTTCGCTCGATTTCTCGAACAAATCGAGAAATAGATTACTTTCCCCGAAAGTAAACATACCGGGCAATTTGTCCGTGCGGTTAGAGGCGCACGGCTGTGAGCTTGAATCCGGGAGATAGTGGGTTCGAATCTCACTGTCGACAGCCCTAAAGATGGTTTTCCGTGGTTTCCCATTTTCAAACCAGGCAAACGCTCTGGGGCTGTACCTTAATTAAGGCCACGGCCGCTTCATTCCAATTCCTAGGCCTTTTCTATCCCATCCTTGCCATAAGACCTATCTGTGTCAGTGCGACGTAAAACCACTAGCAAAAAAATAAGTAGCAAACATAGCGACTACAGGAGATGCGATAAATCGCACACTCGTCAGTGAAAACGAGCCATTATTTGTAATTGTTGCAGCATCCGACCACAAGCATCAACACGTCTTTCCAAATAATCATCTGATAATTCACTGGCACTCAATAGACGCCAACACCTCATTTTCAGATCCACTTTGGTGTGTTTCCTTATGGCTGATTCCGGTGTCCCCAACATTGACGCACGTTTCCGTATGGATATGACTGGAGATTGTTCGATAGATTTTTCCACGTCAGCACAAAGTCGAAGTCTGGTGGATGGTCTTCTACTTCTCGACGCGTCGGGAACACCGCTCGTTTAAAAGGCTTTCTCTTCCTACGCTAAGAACGTCTTCTTTGCCGGGGCTGCTTTCGCAAACCGCGTAATGAAATCGTCCCTATTTGCCACTAATTGTACGCTCACGAATCGACACAGCGGCTAGCAAACGTTCCTCAATCGCATAATCACTTGTATCAGCCATTCTTTTAAAATCTTGCCACCAACTACTATCAAAGATGGAGGTCTATAACAATGGGTATCTGACAGTTAAAATAAATACATAACGAGTAGGGGCATGCGGACTATGTGAGCACTCTGTACATGTTAATAGATTAAGGCAGGGCCTCTCAAACGCTGAAAATCTTACGCGTCCAAACCAAGGCGCAGAGACTCCATGGACTGTGCATCGGTCTGACTCGGCTCAACTCGGCTTGATTCGGATGGTGTGCTGAAGGCGACGAAGTGTTCGGTCACAGACGGCTCGTTTATCAGTAAAATAGATAAGCACATGGCAACAACATAGTAATGGAGCAACCTGTTTCAAAGAAAGCAAAGACTTCCGAAAGTCCATTTCGATCGAACTGGGAACTTCCGTATTTGTTTTTGGTCAGTCTTGACGATAAAGCTTTGTGCTTAATCTGAGGGACAATAATTACGAGATCATCAAAATGATCTACTGTATTTTTTAATAGAAACACTTTGCTCTAATTCTACCACAATTTGTCGAAGGAAGATTTTCCTAAGCTGGATCGAGAAACAGCTATGATTATTCGTACATTTGGATCCACATGCATATGTGATATATTTTTATGTTTTTACTTGTACGAAAACTGGGTTGCCCTCTCAGAATTGCTGTCCACCGATCCCTTGTTCCAGACATTGCTTATATAATTGCAAAGAAAAACGAAAAGAAGAGCTAGAGAAGATAAGTTGTCTGCTCAAACCAAATTGAAAGAAGAGATTTTTAACACCGGTAACCTTGTCCCATACAAATGAGTATCTCGGGTCACCACTCGTAAATATCTCGCGGTAAGGGGAGAAACAGCGGGGAAGGTGAGAAGGTGGAGACAGCCCGAACGGGTGAGACAGATGTAGGGAAAGAGGAGTGGGGGGTTTTCACTCTGGTCAACCTAGTGAACTCGTGTCTTGCAGCTTGCGCCGTGCAGTGCACCGGCGCATGCACCCTGAGAGGCCCTGGATTAAGAATTCATACGTAGCGACTGCCTTGTCAACCTGGTTAGTGATTTATTCGAATGGGGTGCCCCACGGCTGGCGAAGGAAGAACGTCCCTAGGCATCCCTGTTTAACATTGAAATCTCTTCAGTTGATAGTCTATGTGGAAATAGTGTCATCAATTCAACGTAGACAATTTTGCGTGGACAGGAAATACACACCGTGGTAACCAGGGAACCAGCTTTCGTCATCTGTCTATACCAAGTCTTCGTCATCTTCTTCCTCGCGTTATTCTCGTGTGCCAGAACACTGCCTTCTATATACAGCAGGGTAAATGGCGCCGTGTTTTAAACGAGGTTCCACTGTCTTTGACTGGCGTTTCTTCTAGCAAAGCCCCTTACACACGGTAAGGCAGCAGAATTTTTCGCATAATACGTATCTTGCGAATGTTCATGGCCATAAAATTGCGTGCTAAATCAGCGGCCAATTTTTTGGAATTAGTTCTTGATAGGTGGCGCTATCTTGTGACAGGGCATGGAAATGTTGTGTTCTGCATCAGCGGCCATTTTGTTGGACGTAGATCATGGTGCTACATATCTCTTTAGATTTATCGGAATTCTTTACGTCATTAGTTGTGGAGGGAAAGAATGCATTACATGTACCCTCCTGCTTGTCGTAATAGACAACTAAGAGGGGAACATCCAAATAATCTGTACTCCCTCTCTCGTATTCTAAGCCCAAATTCTTACCAATGATATATATACTTCACTATATATATATATTTCTTAAACTGCTCATCGGACACAAAATGACCAACAGATGGCGCTGGACAGCAACACGTCAGTTACAAATGGCCACACATGCTTGGCATGGGGTTTTATTGACACCAACAACGAGTGCACAAACAGGCCAATAGATGGCACTGGACAGCAACACTTCTGTGATGCCGCAGGAGACTCGTGTAAGGTATAAAAGGAGCTGTCGTCAGCGAGGGCGTCAGATAAGTCTGCAATCGCAGCATGTTGACATTACAAGAAAAAGCACTGTTAGTGAAGTATTATTTACTTTATTTTGGTGCCAATAAAACCTCATGTCGTGCCAATCATGTCTGTCAGTGATTACCTCCCTACCTCTAATATCTCGTGAAGTATTGCCTCGTCAAATGTTAGCGGACTTTAGGCTCACCCTGTCTTTGTAACAAATGGTGTAGTTGTAGTATTTCTATTTAAAAACCGAAGTTTCGTACCATTATCTCGACTGTGGTACTCTTGAAAACGAAAATGAAATTCCACAACCTGTTTCCAGTCATTCGACCGGGTCAGGAATGGAATGAATGAAGCCCCCATCTAGCGGCGAGGATAGGAAATGTGCCGGCTGCCGAAGCCTATCGCACTCCTGGGTCAATGATTAATGAATGACAGATGAAATGAAATGATATTGGAGAGTGTTGCTGGAATGAAAGATGACAAGGAAAACCGGAGTACCTGGAGAAAAACCTGTCCCGCCTCCGCTTTGTCCAGCACAAATCTCACATGGAGTGACCGGTATTTGAACCACGGAACCCAGCGGTGAGAGGCCAGCGTGTTGACGCCTGAGCGACGGAGCCTTCTGTGATCTCCTTGGTAAAGTGAAAATATAATTTTGGTATCTTTAAGATATCTTCATTGGTTTAGGTATAATTTCCAGTAAACCTTCTTATTGGCTCACCCCGTATTGTATTGCAGCATTCCCTGGACGAGGAAGTTAGAACTAAATAAACAACTCTCCTCAATACCTACTGAGTATCGCCCTCCAGATCCAGAATATCATCACAATATTTCCTGGAAACCCGGTGGTGGAAATGTTGCGAGGAAATACTGTAAATGCACATCCCATCATTCCATCCCCATTGAGCGGTTTATCATCTGGCTAATGGCACATTAACTTACGAAATACCCTTGCTGAAGTGCAGCTATTGCTTTTCGTCTATCCCTTCCGTTTAATCCTGATTGGGATTAAATGAAGGATTTGCTCCGTGTGGATGTAGAATTAAGTCCATATTACTCGACCAAATCTGCGTCGCTCACCTTATTATGCAATCACAATCAATAAATCACACTGGACCTTTTTTTGTATTTATGGAAGCTTAGCATTTAGAGCTATTTGCGTTTCTATAATTAGATATTCCAAAGTTACACTAATATCACTGGTCTGGTAACAAAACCGCGAATTAGTTCCTAGTTTACTCTGTATTTCGTAGGTGATTTCATAAATGAGGTTACAAAACCTCTCAAAGACATATTATTCGCTGTGCAGGGTTTTTAGGAGATAAGTACATTTTGTGACGCTGATAACACTGTTCATCAAAACTGCACTTTGCAATTCTTTCCTTGATCAAAATAGCTAAACTACACTAATTTTATGCTGAGAAAAAGTAATATGGCATCATTTTTTTTCTAGCTTTGAAGATATAAAATTTCAATTATAAATACTTCGACATTCTTTCCTTTCTGAAAATAGCTAAATTGCCATAATTTTTGGTCGAGAAAAATGAATGTGACATAAGATATTGTTTGGTAGGTTTAACTCTGGTTTTAAAGCTTCAACAACACATGAACGCCTTCTCTTTGCTAGTCGCTTGTACTCCCTTCCTAGGTCGTGTGTCAAAAGTAGTCCGCAAGCATAGACGTGTACCATTTTCCGTGATACCTTTGTTCCGCAATCTTCGTCTACGTCTTATTACTGAGTGTACTCTTCCGGAGGGAGTGGTATAGGCAGACAGTCTCCATGAGGTACTGGTCGAAAGGATGATGAGGTGTTGGGGTATTCTACAGTCCGCTTCATTTCTGGGGGGGGGGGGGTGGAGTGTAACATGCAGAAATAGCAATTGTTTATGTGGTTTGAAGGCTCGCTCCAAATCATTGGGACTGCAAACGACTCTGAAGGAACATTTTTGTTCCAAGTAGGTCCACAGCACATATTTTGCAGATTGTACGCGGTACCCAGAAGTTGTCCAGATCTCCTAATTACATTCCAAAATATTGGCTATATACTGTCTTTTTTTAATTTAATTTTTCTGGGGAGAAAATGTCGCCTCACCACGCACATGACAGAAATTTTCTGGAGAGTTGTTAAAAACTTGTTTTTTCAGAACAAATAATATCTTACGTTTATACACAAATGAAAGGGAACTGAAACAAGCTATACTGAGCGAATATCTCTAAACGTTGGCAAGCATGGCTGATGATTCCTACATTCAGTTGTTCTAAACTTCAAATCTTCCTACTGTTAATTGTCCTTTGTTAAAAGGGCGATTGTCTCAACTAACAAAACTTTTCAGTATTAACAAAAAAGAGATTTTTGTGAATACATTACAAGTTTATATTTTGTTTTCTAATTCAGTATGAAGTATTATTCTTGCTGGTAATGACCAGTTACTTAAAATATGTTAAAATGAACAAACTGAAATTGTATTGTAATTTCAAAACACCGGACTTCTACCCTTTTAACAAATGGTGGAAAATATTTTAAGTCACAAAAGTGTTAATAGTATTTGTTTCCTATGAACTTGATAACAACAATTCTATTTTAGTTAGTTAAATATGAAGCGTATGAGCTGAGAATATGCATAACTAAGGTACTGATTCCCTAAGTTACATAATTTTCAGCAGGTTCTCTAACAGCTGCCTCTTCACTGATGAGAACGGGACTCTGCAGTATGTCTTTATAAAATTGCTGTTGACTGTCTTACACATATTGGATAGTTTTGTGTGAAGGTCCTCAATTTTTGTTCCCTTTTTTTAAGGGTACCTTACCAGTAGGATAGCATCATTAATATGTGGTAATTTTATTTTAAGCTTCAGGTCTTCGCATGTGCATGTGAATTTATAATTAAAATTCTCATTGAAAATTTTACAGAAGCCACTATAACTGACCTTCAGACCTGGGTAGTTTTCTATGAACACTATTTTAATATTCAGTTTTAAAATTATTATTTTTTTTGCTAGGGGCTTTACGTCGCACCGACACAGAGAGGTCTTATGGCGACGATGGGATAGGAAAAGTATAGGAGTTGGAAGGAAGCAGCCGTGGCCTTAATTAAGGTACAGCCCCAGCATTTGCCTGGTGTGAAAATGGGAAACCACGGAAAACCATCTTCAGGGCTGCCGATAGTGGGATTCGAACCTACTATCTCCCGGATGCAAGCTCACAGCCACGCGCCTCTACGCGCATGGCCAACTCGCCCGGTTTTTAAAAATTACCCTTAACCCATCATCGCTGTGCTCAGATGTGACAACACAATCTCCAGGCGTCAAATTTCGTACAAAATATCCTTATCACTTAAATGGGCTATATCTCAGAACCGAGAGCTAACTGAAAGTTTTAAATATCATTTTCGCCTTTTCCACAATGAATTGAGTCAAGTCAGAAATATTTTCACTGTTGACCAGTGCAATTACCACCACTCATTTTCGGCTATTGTTACGATGGAGTCGCCACCCCCAAACGCATTTTAGAGCTAGTGCCAGCAATGAATCAGGCCGCCGATAACATGGGAAACAAACGCTACTGATGAATAGTGTATTCATACTATTCCCCGAGTACTGGGCTACCTTTTCCTGGACCTCCACCGTTCTGAAGTCCATCTTCTCCGCTGTAGATTCCGTCGAGGTCTTCCTTCGTAACCCTGCGCTAGGACCCTTACGGGGTGTTACACATGGGGTCAGTAGGCAGGGGCATCACTCCCTAAACAGGGCTGCCTCCGATCAGGGTCCATACCTGCTGAAAATCAGTGTGGAGAAGAGTGAAACACTGGTCATGACAAGATGAGAAAAAGATGGAAAAGGAATTGTTAGTATAATTCTAGTCAGTGGATTCATTTTAGATTTTTTTAACTTTCATTATTGCGAGCTGGATCTGATGATTATTTTAAAATCATACTCATCCATTCGTTCTTCATCATCACGTTTTGAATTCTGGTCAGTGGAGGAGTTTCGGACTTACAAATTGTCATTACATTTCGTAGCATTAGGTGTGGATGACCTAGATGTTACGGCGCTTTAAACAAGCATTACCATCGCCACTACTATTCTTCACCTCGGCACTGATCCCGGACGCATTTGATCCTAGGAATTAACCTGTTATTTATTTATTAATTTTTTTTTTTTTTTTTTTGGTGTAGCCTGACTGAACCCCAAAACCTCTCCAGAAGTCGAAAGCTCGTGTCAAAATTTGTCTATTTCTTGTCGATAAGTCGAACCCACATATTTCCGCTTGAATCGAATACACATGTTAAAACATTTAAGCTCTTCAGGCTTTTTCTCAATCCTGAAATTAGCCGCGTTTCTCCCCAGTGTAATATTGTGCTCATCAGTTAGATTGCTATACTTTTCCAAGCTGCCAGCGATGGTTAGACTCAGATTTTAATGGTATAAAGATAAGGGACATACAACTAAACGAGGCCACATAGCTAGTTACAAATAGAGCATTTTGGAGGCTGAAAGACACAAGGGTCTATAACAACGAAGCATGTATCTATATATTTAAAACACTAAGTTACAGATAGCTTCAGAGAATGGCTGAACCGATGGACGTCGTAAAGCATTCTGATGAAAGCTCTTGGACTGGATTTGCAGAGTGTCTTTAAAAGCATTAAAAAATTATTGCCGTATATTTTTAAATTATTAAAGAAAAGTGTAACATTCTGATAGGCTAATGTGTTCGTCAATACTTAAAGCCCACCTGAACCATGAGAGCGCTGAGCAGCAGGCACGATAGGGGATGTGCATGCGTAGTCATTGTTTTACTGGTGAGCTGTACCGTACTTCGTGGATAGGAATGGACGTTCCTCTGTTGCCCAGCTGTTGAATAGTGCACATGACATTCAAAATTCCTCCAAATTTAAATGTGAATTGGGTGTCCGGTTTTAAAATTCCAAAGCAGCTGGCGATATTATGGTTCAACATGGGATAAAGCCCCAATGGCAAATAGTAATTCATTAAAGTGTATGAATCGCCTTCTAAAGTATATAATAGGTAATGACTTTCCATTCCTTCTGGTGGGAACATTATTGCTCTTAGGAGAGATTTCATGAAGGTTTTGTCTGTTTTTCCACATGCTTATCGCCAAACAATTATTTATTTAGAATTCCTTTTACAATTAGCTTACAGCCGTAAGACTTTCATGTGTTGGTGTAGTGTAAATAAAATAGTAAAAGTATAAACTACAAGGAATATCGTATATAAGGAAATCCTTCAATAAATATTTGCCCCATTGACGGGTTTCAGCCAATTATTATTATTATTATTATTATTATTATTATTATTATTATTATTATTATTATTATTATTATTATTAAAAGCGGCAAACGTTTATCTACTATAATCTAAAAGGACTAAGGATATAAAATTATCGAGAAATGAATAAATTCAAGATTACTGGAAGGGACTTTTTTTTTTATCAACAGTGGAGAGAAAAGATTATTTTATAAGATCTAAGAACTCTTGAGTGCGAATTACCTTTCTCTCCCGGCAGCTAAGTAAAAAAAAGACAGTCCTCGTGTGAGGGAAGAGAGTCTATGTTTTTTGGCGGGTCGCTATTCCCTGTGATCCGATTAGCCGGCAGCAGCTTATACGGGGATGGAGTGATAAAACTAATGGAGTTGTAGCTGTGATTTCTGTGGTCATTGACTTCCTTCCGACTGATTACGTCAGCTAAGTCAAGTTATGGATCTAATCCTCAACCGGCGGCGAATTAGAAACACCAAAGCAATTTGCAGATAACGTTAGTCACCAATCCTATAGAAAAAAAGGGGTTTAATTTTACGAAGTTAAGCCCTTTACTTCTTCTTTCCACCAAACTATCTCTTCTTTTCTCACCTCTCCCTCTGACAAAGTTCAACCTCATTCCTTCTATTAGCACTTTTCTCTCAGCGTTCTTGTGGGTGACGAAAGTTGTAAGATCAAAACATCTACGTCACCAGCAATTGTGATTAGAGAAAATCCCCCACAGAGATACAACAAACAAAAAGAAACCACTTTCCCCTTTGCAAAAATGAAAAATGGTCATTAATATGTCTCCCGGTCATGGCCATCCATCAACGGCCGCTAATTTCAGATGGCAACCAGTCATAAGACATAACAAGCACGGTTGCTAGGTAACATTGTCTGGCCGTCCATCCATACCTTACATCACTGCCTGCACGGTTGCTAGGTAACATTGTCTGGCCGTCCATCCATACCTTAGATCACTGCCTGCACGGTTGCTATGGTTACACTTCCGTCAACATTTTGTCGTGTTACGTTACACAAATTTTCGGGTAACCCCCAGCCGTAAGACATATGTATGTCAATATTAAGACTTGTCACATGAGAAGACAACATTGAGTAGTTCGATGTCACATCCATCGCATGATTGCTTAATGGCGTTGTGTTGAATAAAGAGTAGGAGTCCACCTTTTCAATAGTATTAAGTAGTACTCATGAAAAGAATACAATTATGTTCATTAATAGCATATGTTTCGTCCCTATGAGGGTTATCTTCAGCTGTAAGAAGAGTACAAGAAGTCCAAAAAGTTAGATACACAATACACATAGTTAGCTAAAAAGAATATATGATATGGACTTATTGAAAGAACATTATGGTTCAATATGCGTCCGATGCTAGATCCAAATGTGTTGGATTTTACAGACCCAAAAAGGAAAACCTAGAAGACGCCACTATCAGAAAGGTCCCGGCGGTCAAGTACCTAGCAGAGTGGATCTCGGCAAACTAGAGTGAGAACCTAGCCATAAACACCACGCGCACAAAGTTGGAGAGGGCCTATCATTCCTTCAGAAGCATCTACGCATCAAAGTACCTCTCCAAGAGTCCGGCTCCATGGCTAAATGGTGGGCGTGCTGGCCTTTGGGCACAGGGGCCCCGGGTTCGATTCCCGGCGAGGCTCGGGAATTTTAACCATCACTGGTTAATTTCTCTGGCACGGGAGCTGAGTGTATGTGTTGTCTTCATCATTTCATACTCTCACGACGCGCAGGTCGCCTACGGGAGTAGAATCGAAAGACCTGCATCTGGCGAGCCGAACGTGTCCTCGGACACTCCGGGCACTAAAAGCCATGCGCCATTTCATTTAGCTCTCCAAGAACTTCAAACGCAGGCACTATAATACAGTAGTAAAAGTAACTGTTCTCTACGTCTCTGAGTGTATCGTGATGATAAGGAAAGACCCTCTCAGGAAACTAAAACTCAAGGAAAGGAAGATCTTGAGGAGAAGGCAAGAGGGAGACACCTACAGGATTCGACACAACATCAAGCTGTACGAACATCAGGAAGACATCACCATTACTTGTATAAGAGAAAGGCACCTGGTCTTCTATGGGCACCTAAACCGCACGAACCCCTGCATACTTACTTACCAACAGAATCTTCCCTCTGGCAGGTAGAGGAATCTAGGAACAAGTGTGATCTCTTCGGTCAAGTCGGATCTGAAGAAGAAAAACAAAAAAAAAAGAAAAAACAGGGGATCCCGCACGATTCCATATATGAGCGCCTATAGTTTCGGCAAGTTATCTAGCTGGGAATATTTCTAACGTCCTACGAACCTACTACGCTGGCGTGGCATGGGGATAGGTGATATTCCTACGTGGCGCGTCCCAGGTGGCGGATAGGTGGGTCCTAACCGGCTTGCCAACGGACTTTTTTTTTGCTAGGGGCTTTACGTCGCACCGACACAGATAGGTCTTATGGCGACGATGGGATAGGAAAGGCCTAGGAGTTGGAAGGAAGCGGCCGTGGCCTTAATTAAGGTACAGACCCAGCATTTGCCTGGTGTGAAAATGGGAAACCACGGAAAACCATTTTCAGGGCTGCCGATAGTGGGATTCGAACCTACTATCTCCCGGATGCAAGCTCACAGCCGCGCGCCTCTACACGCACGGCCAACTCGCCCGGTAACCAACGGACTTAAGGGAAATAAAATACCTCTCGCAGACCAAACACACAACTCCGTGTGGGTGGGGGACGCAGACGAAGAATACACCCATGGTATCCCCTGTCTGTCGTAAGAGGTGACCGAAAGGGGCGACCAAGGGATGGTCAAATTAGAACCATGATACTACTTGTGATTAGTGTCAACACGCAGGGAAAACCATGGGTCACTTTTACTCGCGTGTAGTACCGCTATGTTAGGTACAAAATACGTTTGTCATTAGTAGCGACAGTGTGTGACTCAGGATGCATTTTACAGTACCTGTGATTCGTACCCCTATAAGAGCGACACCATGGTTCTGCCTTGCCTATGATTAGTACCCACTATGTGAGGAACACCACAGGATAGTAAGAGTGCCTGTGGTTATGTGAAGAACACCATAGGTTTGCGTTGCCTGTAAATAGCGACACAATGTGCGAAACACCAGGGCCTGTGTTACATGTGTGCATTACATTACCTGTAAGTAGTACCATACTGTGTGGAATACCGCGAGTCTGCGCTACTTTCGATAAGTACCCCCCAACATGTCAAATACCATGATTCTATTTTCCTAGCGATAAGTACCATTTTGAGGGGCCGATGACCTGGATTTTGGACCCGTTTCGACTACAAGCCTCATCGATTCAGTATTGTGCTTTAGAAGCAGTCACTTGGTCAGTAATTCTATTGTTTAACGCTAGTTTATGGGAGTGTGGTACATTGCGCGTCGGATGCACTGATTGTTTTGACTTCATATCCATCCACGTTTTGAATTCTGGTCAGTGAAGGATTATGGATTTTTAATTGTCCTTACATTTCGTCTCATTTCCTGCAATTAGGGGCCAATGACCTAGATGTTAGGCCTCTTTAAACAACAATCTTCATCATCATCATATTTCTAACGACACTTACGAGTAGGACCAGCAGATTTATGTGGACGGAGGAAAGAAAGCTGGCTCCCAGCCAGAAAATGCAGTACTGGAAGAGGAGGAAACAGAAGGCCCACTTAACGAGAAGATACGAGCCCCGTGGTCCTCAGTAGACCCAAACGACAAAGAAGAAGAAGAAGAAGAAGAAGAAGAAGAAGAAGAAGAAGAAGAATAAGAAGGAGGAGGAGGAATGCCATAAAATCTTGGATCCTCGAATTTAAATGAACGGTTGTTAAGATATCACAAGAGGAGAATATTTCGTGTTGACGTTGCGTCACTTTAATGTTCCAAAAACCAGCGGAAGTCCTCTGTGTTTTGAGACGGATGATGATTCTCATAAAACATTGGAACGAATTGAACAAATCAGGAACAATTTGACGATTAAGAGAAGTCGTAACCTTTATGGAGGAGTTCCTCAGCAGGTCTCACGGCACGGTTGAGTGTCTTGACTGGGCTCTGTGAAGACTTTCGACAGCTGAGAATGTCTCTCACAGGGACGAAACATGTACTGTTCGATTATGGTTCCGTCCGGTGGAATTTGAAGGTGCTCAAATATGTCAACCTCGTTTGGTAGATTTACTGGCTCGTAAAGGAACTCCTGTGGGACAAACGTTCGGCACTTCGGCGTCTCAGAAAACCGTCTAAAGTAGGTAGTTGGACGTAAAACAATTTTTATTATTAATTCCAATAGGCTATAGTAATTTATACCAAGTGTTTAAAAATACATAAATTTATACATCTTTTCCTACAGCTTTTCCCATACGTGTGGGGTCACGGGTGCAAAGTTCGTCGCACACGTAGATTTGCCCCGGTTTTACGGTCGGATTCCCTTCCTGTCGCCAACCCTATATGGAAGGATCTAATCACTATTGCGTGTTTCTGTGGTGGTTGGTAGCGTAGAGTAGTGTGTTGTGTGAATATGAAGAGGAGAGTGTTGGGACGGACATAATCACCCAGTTCCCGAGCCAGAAGAATTAATCAGAAGCGATTAAAATCCCCAGCCCGGCCGGGAATCGAACCCAGGACCCTCTGAACTGAAGGCAGGTACGCTGCCCATTCAGCCAACGAGTTGGACACACATAAATTGGTTTATCAAGCGAATTGGCCGTGCGGTTAGGGTCGCGCAGCTGTGGGCTTCCATTCGGGAGATATTATGTTCGAACCCCACCGTCGGCAGCCCTGAATATGGTTTTCCGTGGTTTCCCATTTTCACATCTTTTCTTCGAATTTCTTGGTGTGAGCGTACGAGAGGATTTGGTCTAGTTTTTTGGCCGGATACCCTTCCTGACGCCGTTACCCTCCCAATTCTAGCCCTTTTGCAACTTTCCGTCGCCGAAAACCTTCGATGCAATAGTGGGACGTTAAACAAGTACCAACGAAAAAACTGGGTTTGTCTCTTGTCCGACTCTTTGGCTGAATTTTCACCTTTGAGGCCTTCGGTTCACAAAATTGTTTTCGATTCCTGGCCGCGTCGGGGATTTTAACAGCGTCTGATTAATTCTTCCGGCTCAGGGACCGGATAATTATATTTGTGTCAATATTCTTCTCTTCATATTCAGACAACACACTACACTGCCAACCACCACAGAAAAACGTAATAATGATTACATCCCTCCATATGAGGTTGGCGGCCGTAAAACAGGGCCAAATCCACATTTGCGACGCAGTTCGCACCCGTGACCGCACAGGTGTGGAAGGAGGATGATTATTTTTCACATTCGTAAATGATGGCAGAGTACACGTAAATAAGAAAGTTATAACGATAGAACTTCTATTCAAATAAAACACCTCTAACTCAACGAAAACTACTAAGTAATGTATAATAAAGTCAAAGAGATGCCGGCATGTGAAAGATAGCTGGCGACACATTTGGTGTTTACCCGACAAAATTAATTAAATCTCAGCCACAGACGCCCAAGAGAGTTTCGGTTTACTCGGTCTGCCATCTAGTGGGCCTAGAGTAAAACGGAACGTCGAAATTGACGAGTAGACAATGAGATGGCGTCAAATTGAAATGTCTGCACACGGTAGCTGAGGCCATACGATTATTATTTATAATTAAAATTATTGCTATCATAAATAAGAACAAAAGGCTCGAAAAACAAATAGACAATGGCCATAAAATGGTCTAAAGTAGTCCCCTACAACTTTGGCATCACAAACCAACATAATGCTATCTGTGTGTCTTTTTAATAAAACATATCCTCTGAATAGAAAAGAGTTTTACGTTGAAATTCTGACTCCCCTACCGGGTTAAAACCAGAAATCCTGAGATCCGTAGGGATGAAGCTACAGCGTGATGCTGACTGAACATTTGTTTCTGAAGGATGATGAACATGCAATTTTAGGCATTAATAGTTTGGAATGCAAATTTACTGTGGCGAGTAACAGTTAGAGCGATTATATCATTTTTGTATAAACATTAGGGGTACGGCCCAACAGAACCCCTACAATTTATGTTACTCTCGCTACATTACGGATGAACGAGATAGACGAACACTCACTAATGACAAAATTAGTCTGTATTCTAACCTATTACTGTCCAGAAATTCAAGGTCTAATGATGAAATAATATTACTTTTGGTCTTACTTACATAAAGTTCCAGAAGTTGGTTACACAATTTGTTTCCATCCTGTAGTTTATAAACAGAAAGGACTCATTACTCATAAGTTTGTGGAGGCAGTTAGCAATTCTAATTGTTTACCAGATCTTAATCCAGCGGAGAAGTAACGTCTTTCAAGTTACTAAAGTTAGCTGCTTCTTTTCTTCTTCCTGCCGTAAGACAAGCGGTGCAGGGATCCGCGGATGGTTTATCTGCGGCGCAGAACCTATGAAGTGTCGAGTAAATAAAGCCTATGTTTTAATATAGGAAGTGTGAAGCTTATCAAGTGAAGCCAAGCCAAACCAAGGCAGGCGCTACATTTTTTTCGGAAACTTAATTTCCTGACTATTCTTCAAAGAAGAATGTGGGATGGGGACTGAAGTGCCTTGCCTTGCAAGCAGCTACATCTTGCGGAAGATAAAGGAGTCTCCTCTTCTCGAACAACTCTCACAGTTTATTATTGTTGCTGTGCAGAATGGGAAATATACTGCTTTTCTCTGGTCATCTTCATCAGCTTCGTCTCTCCTTACTCTTCCCATCGCATCTAGTACACTAATTTCTTAAATCTCCAATGATGATGATGATGATGATGATGATGATGATGATGATGATTATATGATTATTTGGGTAGAGCTTAAAATTATAGTATTATCTAATTTTAGTAGTAGTAGTAGTAGTATTCATTCATTCATTCATTCATTGCATTGTTTACCTACTCACTCGACTCTTTTCTGTAGACACATAGCTTTTCTAATAACATGAATAATTACCCCTTAAAATAAATTAAATTCCTATCTTTCTTTCAGACATTAAATATATTCTTTTTCTTGCTTTCTTTCTTTCTTTCTTTCTTTCTTTCTTTCTTTCTTTCTTTCTTCGTTATGCCCATTCAAAGAGCGTGTTTGAACTTGCCCGTTGGCCTGCTGGTTTTCGCCTTCTTATCCTCCCAAAATCTCTTCGTGAATTCACTGTGTTGCATCAGTGGACCACTTCCTACCAGTTTTCTTTTCAGATTTCTCCACTAATTTGTGTTTTGGGTACTATTATACTAGAGGCTCCACGATATTGTATGATGTCGTCCGTAATATTCATTTCTTGGAGGTCCGACTTAGTTTCCTCTAGCCAGTTTATTTTAACCTTATTTGAGTTGATTACTTTAAATAATCTTTTCGTGAGTCAGTCGCTGTCCATTCTATAGATACGGCCATAGAATTTCAGGCATCTCTTGTGTACGTCATCAGTGAATCTGACAGTTATTAAGTAGAGGTCCGCTATTCTCCTCTTAATTTACATTCTATTTTCTCTCGTGGGACCATAAGTTTTCCGGAGAATTTTCCTTTGTATAATTTTAGAGTGGCCTCCAAGGTATATTGTTCATGAGGCGCATACAGCTTCCGGCAAAACAACTGTCTTGCAGTGTCGTAGTTTTGCATGACATGGCATGTCACCTTTATTGTAGTAATTCCACGTTATTCTGTACGCTTTACGTTGGCCCTACTGTCTAGTCCCGATGGTAGTATGATTTCTCAAAGATGTTTGAAGGAGGACACGTGTGAAATTGTTCCGTTTTCCATCTCTAATGGAGTTTTTTTTTGCTATGTTGATGTAAATTTCCCATGTATTGGCTTTTTCGTGCGATATCTGGACGCCTGACTTTGATGCTATATTATGTAATATCTGTACGACGTATCTAGTTTCATCTCTGGTATTAGTAATGATTGCTAGATCACCAAAGGCTAAACAATTTCTCTTGGCTACGCTTCCAAAATTTAAGAAGATGATGTAGAAGAAGCATCTCACTACCTCCATTGGGACTGAATTAGCGACCTTAGTATACACACTGTACTGTATTATAATCAAACGAAGAAGGTAATCCCTAAAAGCAAATGAGAATATAAATATCCGAACTTGACAAATCGTTAACGATGGTGTACATCAAGAAGGAAAAAGTAACATAGCTAAGTCATTCATTTCAAATATTTATGTAATATTAAGGAGTACATTCGAAGTCCGACTCATTGGCTGAATGGTCAGCGTTGAGGCCTTCGGTTGAGAGGGTCCCAGGTTCTATTTCCGGCCGGATAGTGGATTTCAATCGTCCCTGATAATTAGAGTCCGGACTTTCATTCATTAATAGGTTAGAATGCAAACTTACTGAAGCGAGCAGCAAGTATAGTCTACCTTCACAACAATTAAGCTATGGGGATGGCATAAACATAGGGGTACGGCCCATCAGAACCCCTATAATTTATGTTACCCTTGCTACATTATGAAAGAGCAGGTGGCCGACACTTTCTACTAACCAAATTCTTTTGCAATCTAACCTGTTACTGCATAAACATCCGGGCTTTACTGATAATTCTTCTTGCCCGGGGACTGGGTGTTTGTGTTTCTACCAACATTGTCCTCTTCATATTCATACAACACACTATACTACCAACCACCACAGAAACCTGCAATAGTGATTCAATCACTAAATGTATGGTTGGTTTCGGGATGGGCACCCGGCCGTTAAACAGGGCCAAATCCTTATGTGCGACAGAGTAACCGCGACCCCACAGGTGTGAGAAAAGCGGTAGAAAAAGGGGTGCAATGGAACGAAGTCGGGTGATGCAGGAAATACTAGATTATGAAATTAAGTCTGAGAGGAAGTAAAATAAAACTGTTATTTGAGTAACAGAATAACTAGGAGGATACAACATGCAGGCTAGCACAAGAAAGGAAGGCCTTTTTTAAGAAAATATATTTGCTCACTTCGAACATTGATATAGAACAGAGCCTCTCAGGGTGCATGCACCTGGTGCATGCACTGTGCAGGTGCAAAATAAGACTTCGCTTGGTTGACCAGAGTGCAGATCCCCACTCCTCGATTTGGAGCAATAGGGCTGCCTCTCTCTTTCCCCACGCCTGTCTCGCTCGCTCCACATGTCTCCCCCTTCCTCACTTGGTCCGTGGCGCTCCAAATCCGAGCCGAGTTGAGCCGAGACGACGTGGTGGTCCGAGCCAAGCCGAGTGGGATCGATGCACTGTGTACAGGCTTTCTGCGCCTCAGTTTGCACGCGTGAGATTTTGGGCGTTTGAGAGGCCCTAACATAGAAATTATATATATATATATAATGTCTTTGAAGACTTTCGTATGCAGCATTACATTGTATGGAAGTGAAATATGGACGATAAGTAGCACAGAAATAATGGGAATAGAAGCTTTTGAAATGTGGTGTTACAGAAGAAGAATGTTGAAGATGAGATGGGTAGATCGTATCGCAAATGAAGAGAGACTAAATCGAAATTTTGAGAGGAAAACAATTTGGCGAAATTTGACCAGAAAACTGGCAGAATGATAGGGCACACCTTAAGACACCCAGGACTTGTTCAGTTAGTTTTTGAGTGGAGTTTAGGTTGGAAAACTGGCAGGGGTAGGTCAAGGTATGATTACGAGCAACAAATTAGAGTAGATGTAGTAGTTAGGTAGAAAATGTTCGCACAGCACAGGGTGATATGGAGAGCTGCATCAAAGCTGTCTATTAACTGGTGAGGCAAACAACAACATGTTAGAGATTACATTCTGACAATAAATATGAAAATGCTGAATTATACCTACCATCTGTGAGGTTAACCTACAGAATTCACACGCCCTATTATCATTGACTTCTATCTCGCAATGAAAAATACTCCATCCAACACCGCATGCACTACAGAGAAACAGATTTTAAACGGTTTTAATTTAGGTAATAGGAAGCAATACCTTCACACAGATAGAGCACACAAGAGAGATTTTATATAGAGCCTCAATAGGTCATACCTGTGAATGATGTGGTGTCGTGACGGGTGTGCGAACTTAATTCAGCGTGAATGTAAACTGAACAAGGAAAGGATGAATACCAGAGGGGAGAAACGGGGGGAAATATTATAACGAAGCAAACATTTCAACTTGAATGGTTAACATTCTGATAACTGGATTCCTTATTTTTATAAATACCCAGTGAAGGAAAGTGTAATCCCACTGGTTTCTCTCCGTCATGCTCGGGTGGTTTCCCACCCATCTTCGCAGCGCTAATATCTCGTGGTGTGAAGTAAACAAGCGGGTTGGTTCCTGTTCTAAATATCACAGCTTAGCAATGACATTCTTATCCGCGAACAGTTCAAACATACAATGGAAAAATATTATACAGTAGTTTCAAAATATAGGCTATTATTTAAGTTAACCAAGTACGTGCTCAATCAACGTATTTTACTGCAACGGTACCCTACTGGCGGTCCGCAGGCCGGATTCGGATCTGAGCTAATTTATTACCTAAAACAATGTCCGGCTCCATGGCTAAATGGTTAGAGTGCTGGCCTTTGGTCCAGAGTGTCCTGGGTTCGATTCCCGGCCGTGTCGGGGATTTTGACCTTTATTACTTAATTCCGATGGCTCGAGGGCCTGGTAAGTGGTGCTGTCTTCACCACTAGAATTCATCACAGGTAGGACCCAATTCTAATAGACGGGTAGGTCGCCTGTATTGCGTCAACTCTAAAGACCTTCGCCAGGCCTCTTCTGAGGCCACATGCCATTATTATTATTATTATTATTATTATTATTATTATTATTATTATTATTATTATTATTATTATTAGAGTTCGGATTATTAGGTACTGATAGGTTAGAATGCAAACTTACTTAAGCCAGTAACAAGTATACCCTACACCAGGGCCTCTCAGAGGGCATGCACTGTGCACGGTGCAAAAGACGACTTCGCTTGGTTGACCAGAGTGCACACCCCCACTCCTCAATTTGGAGCAATAGCGCTGTCTCTCTCTCTTTCCCCCCGCCTGTCTTGCTCACTCCGCCTGTCTCCCTCTTCCTCACTTGCTCCGTAGCGCTCCAAATCCGAACCGAGTTGAGCCGAGCTTAGCCGAGTAGCTCAGAAACGAAGCGTTGGTCCGAGCCGAGCCGAATGGGACAGATGCACTGGGCACAGAAACTCTGCGCCTCAATTTGCACGCGTGAGATTTTGGGCGTTTGAGTGGTCCTGCCCTACACTGTACAACGGTTATGCTATGAGATTTACATAGATATTAGGGGTAACAGCATATAGAACTCCTTGAATTTATGCTACTCTTCCTACACTATAGTGCAACGGGTTGCATTACACTTATTACAAACCAAATTACTTTGCATTCTAACCTATTACAACCTACAAATTCGAGGTATAATTATTATATCTAAAACAATTGGTGGTAGGCTGTCAACAGCATAACAGCCGCAGGGTTACGAGAGTTTTGTAGACTTAAACTGTTTTCGCTGTTTCAATTTCTCACAGTAACGTCCTTATCATTCACTTTTCTCGTTTCGACTTTTACTTTTGCACTTTTTTGCGGAATGCTAATAATGGAAATTTTATTTTCCATTATTAAATTTGTTCTTTTATACAATTGACCACGATGTATTGACGACAACAGCTGAGCGTGCGAGTCAACACAGCGCCATCTTATAACAAAGTATGTATGTGACGTCACAAAATTAGTACACATTTTGCCTTATTTTCAAACGCTATTTCACGAAAACTAAGTTTCAGATATTCTTCTCTTTCTTCTGTCAATCGAGACATTAAACATAATCGTTATGTACGCGTTCTAGCCAACACTACAAGTGTCGTAAACTTTTTCTTTCCATGTAGGGGAAACCGGGGCAAGATGACGAATCGACCATAACTTTTGTAGTATTGTGTTCACTAACTTACCTACCATGTGACCTTGGGTCGATATCTCACACGTGTAACTTACAAATAGAAGGAAATTTCTTTCAGTCTGTGACAGGCAGTGGTAGGCGGTTATCTGCAGTGTTGCCAACTTATATTTTCAAGATCCGCTAAATACTACTAAAAATCCGCTAAACTTCCGCCAAGAAATCCGATCTCAAATAATGAGCAATAATATAATAATAATAATAATAATAATAATACAAGTAAATGTCTGTACTCACCTGATCTGTGAGTTCCACTGGGATTAGCTCCCTGCCTCAAATCCGGCGAAGTAAAACTTTGAGGTGTTTTACTGCCAGGTGCAAACTAGGTGAATCCCCTACCTTAAGGGCCACACACAGAACAGGCCAATTCATTAAACGGTCTCCCTTCATACCATACTCTCTCACAGTTTCATTATCTGTCGTCATTCGTCAACTAAGAGATAAGTAACCTTTCCCCAGGCATTACAAATTGATGATACCACGATCTTATAACATCAAATCCAAATAACATGTTTTCCTCATGTGACTGCTAGCTCCTGACAAGAAATACGGAATAGCTCGGAGACAGACTAGAGTACCAATTTTTTAAAAAAACGTAAAATGGATAAAATACTAAATTCCGATATAATACATCTAGAATTCCGCCAAAAAATTCGCTGTCCGCTAAATGATATATTTCTCCGCCGACAGTCTTCTAATTCCGCCAAATTTAGCGGAAAATCCGCTAAGTTGGCAACACTGGTTATCTGTCTGGCGCTGTCGCACTAAAATATCTGAGGTATGTGGAGGAAGCTTCTACTACTACTTGTCTCCTCACAGTATGAATTAACCATCTTATTTTCTTTAAATGCCAATGTATTTCCAGCTTACTTCAGTGCCGGGATGAGTGGCTCAGACGGTTGAGGCGCTGGCCTTCCAACCCCAACTTGGCAGGTTCGATCCTGGCTCAGGCCGGTGGTATTTGAAGGTGCTCAAATACGTCATCCCCGTGTCGGCAGATTTACTGGCACGTAAAAGAAGTCCTGCGGGACTAAATTCTGGCACCTCGGCGTGTCCGAAGACCTTAAAAAGTAGTTAGTGGGACATAAAGCAATTATTATTATTATTATTATTATTATTATTATTATTATTATTATTACATCAGTGCTAACCGAATCTTGATTGCAAGACGTCTGTCTATTATAAGGGCAAACCGCTTCGTAAGTAGCCTGGGGCAAGATGACGGGGGCAACTTACCCCAAGCCAGGTATAGGCTACACGTAGTCACCCGTACCCTAACCTAAATTACAGAAATACCTAGAAATTATCAACGGAAGACGGGCAGACAGGATTGGGATGAAGTAAGCATAATAGCCTCAATGCATGCTGTCCAAGAATCTCAGATGTCTCGAAATGCAAGTATGGGCAACGCCATTGAAAGATTTGAAGCATGTGGAATTGGCCCATTCAACCTACAAATATCTGATATGGAAGATTGCTCTCCAGCAGTGACAACAGAAAGATATTATGAAGAACAAAGATATTATGAAGAACAATGACTAAAAATAGCCTAAGTTCACCCTCTAAATGAAGACTGGATCAGTGTGTTATAATTGTAAAGTGTGGTGGCATGAAGCATATGGCCCTGAGGTTCACTCAGCCTACACCAAAAAAGAGTACCAGGTTAATTCATGGGAGCAAAGGCGGCCGGGCGTAGAGCTAACGACTCTACCCCATCACGTGCTGAGGTTAACAATGGTGGAAGCCTTTACCTTCCACTCCTTCAAGGGTCTTCATAGTCTGTACGGAGGTGACTTTGCTTTGCTTTGGTGGCATGAAGACTGCTCAAGTTTTGAAGGTAGTGGACGGTTTCTCTGTGATATGTGCTGAGTATATTCCAGTTTAAAACTGTTTTCTTCAGAGCTCTTGGATTCAATGTAGTGCACAGCAGTTATTAATTTTAGCAGGAACTTCTAAGAGTTACTTTCAATTTATTTTAAAGTATTTTAACATTTTTAAAATTTATGTTCTTTAGAAATGCATGTCCTTGTGTAGTACATAATTGAAATTATTTACTTCGTTTTGATGGTGTGTTTAATAAATTTCAATGAAGTTCCGTTTTTGAAACAGTTGAGAAGAATGCTCGTCATCTTACTCCAATAGATTCGTCAACCTATCCCGGGCACGGGGCAAGATGACGAATTTACATTATTAAAGCCCGGATTTTTATGCAGTAACAGATTAGATTGCAAACTAATTTGGTTCGTAGGAAGTATCGGCCACCCACTCTTCCATAATGTAGCAAGAGTAACATAAATTATAGGGGTTCTGAAGGGCCGTACCCCTCATGTTTATGCAAACCCCATAGCTTATACGTTGTGAAGGTAAACTATACTTGTTACTCGTTTCAATAAGTTTGCATTCTAACCTATTAATGCATCAAAATCCTGGCTCTATACATAATATTCAACTTTACTATTTTATGAACAAGCTATTTAAACATGAACTTTGAACACTGCAGTACTGTTGCAAGAAAAGGTAAGCAGTAATAAGCATGTCATCACAGCAGTAAAACGCGCCATGTTCCGGCGGAATGTCGAAAGCAAGCTTATCATCGTCAAATTGCCCCGGTCTCCCCTACCATCTAAAACGGTTGCCGCCCTTTACTATACCGGGCATAGCACGAACTGCTGCTGCATATCTCTGTGTTTTGAGGCCACCTCTCCATTCGCTGCGTGTTAATCCTTCGCGGTGGCTGACCTATTTATTGTAAGGTGGATGTTTCTTCAGAAAGGATAATTCCTTTACCTTTGTGAGCAAGATCGCACCACTTCTTAAATACTAAGTCCCATAATGTCCCTCTGATCTAATACTAATACTACTACTACCAGTAGTGTAGCCAGTATCGGCCGATAGGCGGGGAGGGGGAGGATTTATAGTTACAAAATGATTATAGAAGGTGCGTGTGTGATGCGCGCATGCACGACTTGCCATTATAAGGAGACTGATAAAAGTAAATTATGTTGATATTCAAACTGCAGTACACAACAGAATCTTATTTTAAAATACAAAACGAAGAGAATGCGATCAAGGTCAACAGTTTTACAGCGAACGGTACGTTCAGATTACAATCTAAAATGAAACTTTTGGGGCTTCTTAGAAAATAGACTGAACACATCTGTATGTTCTACAATGATGTCTCTGAATGTTTATTTAGTTTGTTTGTCTATTTCTGTTTAGTTCCTTTTTGTAAAATGTCCACGGGGGTTCTAACTCCCAGTAACATTCTTGGCTACGACCCTGACTACTACTACTGCTAAATGTTTTCATTCCTCCTCTAAAGGGGGAGGCGGGCCTCCTAGACGGTGACTCCGTCTCTCAGGCCGGAGATTTGTATCGGAGAAGGAAATGCTCGGAGAAGGTGAGAGGGTTGGCGGCCGTGGCCTATATTAGGAACTGTTCCGACATTCGTCTTAGAGCAGGAGAATAGAAAATCACGGAAAACCATTCTCAGGACAGCCGACGGTGGGAACCAGCCCCTCCCCGTTTCCCGAATACAGAGGCGTAGAGCCACGGTAGAGCCTCGGCGATCCCTTCTCTGCTCGGTTGGCCAATCGCAGTGCAGAGCTGTCGGACCACAGACCAGCAGTGTCCACTTCTAAAATGCCAGATCTCCTAATATCCTCTGGTCTTCCGAGAATGGAGAAATCCATCTTTAGGATTCATCAGGTTGTCATCAGGTTATGAGTCATGTTAGGCAACTTCCGCTTTCTTCTTCTAGGTTTCTTGTACCTAAGATTTAGAGCTGCTGATACCCATTTTCCACAGAATAGCCAAAATTCCTTACATTTGATGTGACTATAAATCATGCCATCTGGTTGATCGGCTGGTAACTGAAGGATTTCCTTCAAATTTGATCGTGTTAATTTGTCTGCATGGAAAAGGAATTTTCAAAGGGATAATATTTATAGGAATAGTGTCGGTTTCTATAGCTAGTTAATATCACTTGTGAACCGAGCTCGATAGCTGCAGGCGCGTAAGTGCGGCCAGTATCCAGTATTCGGGAGATAGTAGGTTCGAACCCAACTGTCGGCAGCCCTGAAGATGGTTTTCCGTGGTTTCCCATTCTCTCACCAGGCAAATGCTGGGGCTCTACCGTAAGGCCACGGTCGCTTCCTTCCCACTCCTAGCTCTTTCCTGTCCCATAGTCGCCACAAGACCTACCTGCGTCGGTGCGACGAAAAGCAACTTGCAAAAAAATTATCACCTTACTCCCAAAAGATTAGATGGTATATTCTATTTAAGGGCTTTATGCTTACATTTCCTTCGCCTCTCCCTACGTTTTCTTTCACTGTTCTCCTCCTTCCACTTTAACAATATTTATCTCTACCGTTGGACTTGTCAGTTGTACCAGGTTCAACATGAACCTCGAAATGTTCGAAATGTTCCTGTAACAGGAAATGATCTGGCAAATTATTAGAGTTACGAGGAAAATGCATGTGGACTTTCTTGCAGAAAATTTAATTTTAAACCATGTGTGCACATTTCTTTTTTAGACACGATTAACAGTTTAACAGTTATTTTCATTCATATCGGATAAATCATCCGCCAAAACAAACAAGTACCCTTTTCCTGCATAACTGCTACAAGTTACGAGTTCGTATGAACTCTTCTTTGTAGGGAAATGAATATATTCCAAGTAGACCTGGTAGGATGCATTTTTAATAATAACTCTTTGTGAAACATATTCAATTTTAAATCCCTTGGACGCACAATTCTTCTGACAATCGACTTTTTATAAGATCTTCCTCCTTCTTTGACAAGCTAGGATAATTGTACCTGTACCAATAAAACACCGAAAAAGCTTAGTATGTTGTGCGGGATGGCCGACTGATCGGTTTTCAAGAAGGAGCCCCTGTCCGAAAATGCACGGTTTGGGCGCTGGAGAGCGTCGAAGTCTGAGAACGGTTGTGACAATTTGTTCCGATTTGGTGTCTTGAATACGGAAGGTATGCAACCCTTTAGCTATCTGTGTACTGCGGATGGACGACTTCAGCCTAATAACATTCCTGCACATGCGCTACATTTCTCCACAACGTCCTGGATGCGCATCCTGCTGCGTTACTTGTGTACTGTAGACTGCCAGTGCAGTATCGTTGTTAACAGCAGTGCGACATGTACCAGTTCACTCCTGCGGAAATGACCGACATGCTGCTTGCATACGGCAAAGCAGATTGCAATGGTAGAACTGCTGCAAGATTGTATGCGGAACGTTTTCCAAACAGACGTACCCCTCATCACTCCACGTTCGCGGCCATCGAGAGAGGACTAAGAGAAGCCGGACAGTTCCCCGTAGGTAGTGTGAAGAGTATAGTGTATGACACTTCTATAACATCGGCGGAGGACCTTATTGCTCGAGTCCACAGAACGACATAAATTTTTCAAAGACAACCGCACGTATTGGGTCTCGTGCGTGAGGCTCATTTCCGCCGATGTAGGCTCTGCAATCACTTAGGAGGTACACAGTTCGAACACAGTTTCTAATGAGCGCGATGTGCTACTCATGTTGGGTTTATTCACGACTTGAGGAACGCACACCTATATCACACTTCGATGCGCTACAGCGTTCAAGCCGTGCGTTTCTGGACATGGATTACTTCTTGAAAACGGTTCTGTTTGCCTTCCTGTTTGCCTGTTTTGTTTTCTGGGACACCCTGTATGCCCGGTGGCCCACCCGGTCCTTGAGAACTAGTTTTATGCAACCTGCCACGTTTATTAAAAATTCTAAAAAACAGCTGTCTCTCTCCCTAAAATTTATTACGAAATACATAGTTACGGGCTAGAAGTTAGTAGAGATACTGTTCTTCGTATCTGTGCTTGTTTTACGGATTCACTCAGGGTTCCCATAATCAATATAATAGTGGCAATCACTATTATTATTATTATTATTATTATTATTATTATTATTATTATTATTATTATTATTGGCTACGGTAACATCATTTCATTAATGGTTTGATAAGCAATATCAGATTGACTTAATTCATATTTTAATTAAAATTTACCGTCAAATACGCAGGATATTTTTATCGGGTGAGTATACGAGTTCTTAAAAAAAGGAAGACTGTCGCTACAGTGGTTCCATTCAAGCAAATACCAAACACATTATCTTTGGTCTTGTTTTAAAGAAGAATACACATCTTTCAAAGAGGCGGCGAGCTCTGCAGAAATCGGTTAAGATAACGGACGAACGAATGCTCTTTTCTCTTCTTCAAGCTTGTCTGCCAATTGGAATTGGTTTTCGGAATACCAGCACGACTTTTTAATTTCCTCATCATGTCGCCTTCCTTAAAAAGAGATAACGCTTTTACAACCTGCCTTCGCGCTTCGTTATTGTTTTTGAAGAGCGGTAGCGCTGGATGCGGTGGGAAGGGGAAGCCAGGGAGCGTGTGGTGTTGAAGGGTGCCCTCTTCTCAGTTTGATTGACGTGCTCCGGTGATAAGATGAACTTCCGGCGAGGCATATGCTCTCCTCAGTAACGAGACGGCGAAAACGTGTCTCTCTCTCTGTATTCTGTGGCAAGAATTGACAGTATTCCAAGTCGCACAGCTTAAAATGGTTCTTAGGTGAAATCGTTAGAAAGCGTTGGATGGGTATAAATAACCTTTCCTTAGTCATTGACAGAGAAACGGGGAGATACGACGTGCTTTTGCGGTAGAGGTGGATGGTTGGCTTTGACGCTTGGGAAGGTCATGTAATGCCAGAATATTTCCTGCCCGGGGGATGAAAACATCACCTATAACAAACATTCGTTCTCACATTTATTTATACAGAGCGGTCGGAAACAATGTGAACCAGGTATGTGTGCGTTAGAAGGTTGGTCATACTGATAAATAATTTGAAAAATGTAATTCGATATTTTGCACCGCTGTTATTTTATCAGCTATCAACCAATCAGGTCGCTTCGCGGGTGAATTCAAATTCGCTTTGCAAGGCGGTGTTCCTAAACATGCACGTGGCTTAAGACCGCGCGAAACGGTGAAAGTGTGCAAAAGAAATTCAGTACTTGAAATATTTGCATTTTAAAAGAACATCTCAATATCCTCAAATGGTTTCGTACAAGGAGTTTTTGTTAGATTTAAAAATTCAAGAGTTTAGAAGATGCGGCAAAGTCCATATATAAAATAATAAATTCGTAAATTGATAATCCCGAGTTCCTTTACCTCCTGAATCATCATGTGCCGCGTCCTAATTCAAGAATTCATTTAACATTTTCAAACAAAAATGCTAGAACGTCTGCCCATCAAAATTCTCCACCTTACAAACTATGCAGTATTTATGATAGTGCATCTCGGAAAAACAATGCTCTTGATTAAACAACTCAATACAGGTGAACACCAGGCTGCGAAGCTGGGATTACAGGTATGTCCAGAAAAGACAAAATACTTCACCAATATAAGTGATAAACCCACCAAACTACAGTTGGAACAGGGCCAGATTGAGAAAGTCAACAAATTTAAGTACCTGGGAGAATGGCTGTAACTCAATACGTCAGAAGGGGTAGCACTAACAACCCAGATCAACAAACTAGAGTTAGCATGCCAACTGAACAAGAATATTTATAGCAAGAAATGCCTCTCTCATAACCCCAAATTGAGGCAGTACGAAACAGTCATCCGCCCAGAAGCCCTATACGCCACAGAATGCTTGATGATGAACAGGAAAGGATTGTTGGACAAATTGGAGGTCCAGTAAAGGAAGATCTTGAGAAAGATACTAGGACTGATCAAAGTGGATGGCGAGTACAGGAAGCGATCAAACCAGGAGCTATACAGTTATACTAGAAAAATCACAGACGTAGCCAGGAAGAGGCGCCTGACCTTCTGTGGACATGTCACGAGAATGAACTCAACTACGATGACCTACCAGCTCCTCAACTACTGAGCAAACAAAGATAGGGACACCATCGCTTACAGAAGTGAAGAAAGACATGCAGGAACTTTGAGTAACCGAAAACGACATGGGAAACAGAGCACCTATCAGAAACAAAAGAGGTTTCAGGACAGGCCATCATGTAAAAAAAAAGAGGCACCCTTTGCACAAAGGAAAGAAGAGAGAAGCTAGCCAGGGAATGCGCGAGTATTGGGCAAATATTAAGTCCCTCTCCAAGCAGAAAATTTGAACATCGTGGTCCTTAGTTGGCCCATTCGAAGAAAGAAGATGAATGCTCTTGATTTCAGTTCAAACCTGACAAATTTTTAAAAATAATTCACGACGGCAAGAAAGGTTATTAATTGATTCCACAATCAGAATGGAGCATCACACGAGTCAGCCTGAGGAGGTTAACGTTGAAAAGAGGAACGTCTACGCAGGTGTTACCTGAAACGCTTTCGTTGATCACAGTGGCGTATATAACAGTTTTAAATGTGTTCCCACAGATTAAAGTGCAGTAGGTGAAGGTCAGGAGACTGGGCAGGCCAATGAACCAGCCCTAGATGCTCGACCCATCATCATGGGAAGGTTGTGTTCAAAAACCGGCGGACATGAAAACTAAGTGCCGCTCTGGTGGCACATTATTCAAGAACCAAATGGCGCGGTGAACTACTAGGGGTTCATGTTCCAGTAGCGCAGGCAGTGTGTCCCTCAAGGAGGTCAGATATGCTGATTCGTGGAGTAACATGTATGGGCAGATCAGTTGATGATGGATAATACCACACCACACCACACCACACATAACGTCCAACGCGCTGTTCATGATTAACGACAACCGTACGGTACCATGACGATATTAAACTATCCACGTGTGTGTGTTATACAAGTATATGATGCCATCTCAGGATGGACATGGAGAGAATGACTAGAAGAGTATGGGAGACAACGGGAAGGCGGAAACTAAGTGGACCCCACTGTCGGCAGCCCTGAAAATGGTTTTCCGTGGTTTCCCATTTTCACACCAGGCAAATGCTGGGGCTGTACCTTAACTAAGGCCACGGCCGCTTCCTTCCCACTCCTATCCCTTTCCTGTCCCATTGTCGCCATAAGACCTATCTGTGTCGGTGCGACGTAAAGCAAGTAGCAAAAAAAAAAAAAAAAAAAAAAAAAAAAAAAAAGAAAAGAAACTAAGTGGGTTGTCTGGACTGAGATGGAGATCAAGGTAGAAAGGGTAGAGAACTGGGGAAATAAAAATACACCAACCAATATGACAAGAGTTCAACGACAGAGAAAGCTACAGGAACAGGTGAGAGAAGCACCAGTGGAGAAGATACGGAAAATATCAGCTGTAGAACGGTGATAGAAGAAGAGAGAGCATGGAAGAGGTTCTGGGAGGAGAAGAAGAAAACTCAAACCATGACAAAGCTGACCGTGGTCCTACAGAGGCCGTAATGATTAATAATAATAATAATAATAATAATAATAATAATAATAATAATAATAATAATAATACTGCTGTGAGCCTGCATCCGGGAGATAATGGATTCGAACCCCACTACCGGCAGCCCTGAAAATGGTTTTCCGTGGTTTCCCATTTTTACAGCAGGCTGTACCTTAGTTAAGGCCACGGCCGCTTCCTTCCCACTATTAGCCCTTTTCTATCCCGTCGTTGCCATAAAACCTATCTATGTCGGTGTGACGAGAAGCAACTTGTAAAAAAAGAATTTTAAAAATAACAGTAAGAAGCCATCTCTTACATAACTACGTATCTCCCGGATGCATGCTCACAGCTGTATTATTTATTTATTTATTTATTTATTTATTTATTTATTTATTTATTTATTTATTTATTTATTTATTTATTTATTTATTTATTTATTTATTTATTTATTTATTTATTTATTTTGCGAATCGATCACTTTATATCACGCGACAATTTCATTTTTTCCTTGTCTGAAGATTCCTCTTCCTCCAGTACTCCTTCATACCGCGCTATGCTGTTTCTTCTGTTCATCCGTCCAGGCTCTTCCCGTCTTTGCAATTCTTTCAGCTTGAATCTGTTCCTAATTTTGAATCATGGTCCGAAATGTTTTTCTGTCTCTCATCTGAACTTCCTGGATGTCGAACTTCTCTAGATCTTTACGAACTTCCTTAATCGATAACGCCGTTGTCTTTTTTTCCACAGGCGGTCGAATAACTTTTTTGTTTAGTCTGGTTTTGACCATTCTATACAAATGTCCGAGAAATGATAACCTTCTCTGTTTCACGGTCACCGGAATTTCCTCCACATTTTTCTAGACTTCGTTGTTGTTCCGAAGTTTCCAGCCGGTTTCAGTCTGGATTGGGTCCAAGATTTTCCTTATTCTTCTTCTTTCTAGGATCTCCAGCTTCTCCAATTTGTAATTCATCGAGAGGCATTCTCTGGCATACAGACATTCTGTTTTTAGTACAGTGTTGTAATGCCTTATTCTGACATTCCATGAGATGTATTTCTTGTTGTACATGTTTTTAGTCAGTCTATAAGCTCTCTCCCTTTTTGAGACACGATCGTCTACAGGACCTTTCTCTAGTCCGTTCTCTTGTGTAATTTCACGAAGGTATTTGAACTGTTTAACCCTCTGAATCAGTCCAATCTCTGTGGTCCATGTTTGTCGTTCATCGTGAAATTGGTCTTCTCTTTTGAGATCCTAAGTCCCGTATTGCTAGCGATCTTTTCTAGGAGGTTGATCTGTATGGCCGCTTCATCTAGGTTTTCTGAAAGTGTCGCAAAATCATCAGCGAAATCCATGCAGTTGACTGATTCCTCCCGATTTTCTTTCTAAGCAGATCGGGGTTATCCCTCGATTTTCAAGTTCGCAATTGCAAATTCTCACAATCCTCTTCAGGACACAGTTGAATAATAGTGGTGATAATCCATCACCCTGTCGCACACCTGCCTTAATTTCAAATTATTATTATTATTATTATTATTATTATTATTATTATTATTATTATTATTATTATTATTATTATTATTAAAATGATAATGACTTTAGAAGATAGTTCCGAATATCTCATTTTACTTCCCTTTAAAGTAATAATCACCACTCCTACCCCTAACCGCCTTTACACAGCACACTCTTCTTCAGAGAAGCGGTGAGTTTTAGGGGCTTGAAAAGGAGTAACACAATTTATTTGATTTGAGTTTTAAAGCTTGATATCGTTTCGCAGTCTCGATTTCAGACAGAGCCTTGTGATTACGAAGTAGAAGAGTAGGCCAAGAAGATAAAAGGAAATGTAAGACATTCAAGTTTGAGTAGAAACTGAAGTCTCGCTGTAAAATCCACTTCCTTGATCCGAGATTTCCAGGTCAGAGTTTAGAAGGCTGTGATGGGATCAAGTCAAGAGCAGTTACATCAAGAGCAATCGTAGCTTGTGTGAACACACACGCGCCTAGGTAGGAAAATAAAATAAATATCCTGCATGAAATGAAAGGGCGAAGTTACCATTTCACGAACACAATGGGTGATATATAGACCTCGGATTTTAAGGCAGTAACAGGTTAGAATGTTACCTAATTTGGTTATTAGGACGTGTCGCTAGCCTGCTCTTCCGTAACGTAGCGTGAGTAGCATGAATACAAGGGGGTTCTGATCGGCCATGCCACTAATATTTATACAAATCTCGTAACATAACCGTTGTGCAGTCTAGTATATACTTGTTACTCGCTTCAGTAAGTTTTCATTCTAACCCTTTATTGCCTAAAAATCCGGGCTCTAGTGATAAAGAAACTAGTGTGATTTGAGATTTGCATTACAACAATAAAATAATAAGTCAGCACTGATGATGCATCTTAACTGGAAACCTCGGCTTCGTTTCCTGGCCAGTCCAGGAATTTTAATTTTGTATCGAGGGCTTGAATGGGGTTCACCCAGTGTCGTGAGACCATCGGAGGAGCTGTTGATATGATATGTAGTCACCCCGGTAAATAAATCCTTGTTTGCATTGGGCTGAGGGGTATCAGCATACTGACAACGCAGCATTTCATCTGTGTATGTAGGAGTCGTCTTGGCAGGCCAAGGATAAAATGATACGTTGCAGCACGTGTTAGATTAATAATAATAATAATAGCAATTTTGTAATGAAGTGTGGATGTAGATTGTTTAAATGTACGTTATATACCACCCATAAGGCTTTGTCTTACGCGTTCGAACCCCACTGTCGGCAGCCCTGAAGATGGTTTTCCATGGTGTCCCATTTTCACACCAGGCAAATGCTGGGGCTGTACCTTCCTTCCCACTCCCAGCCCTTCCCGGTCCCATCGTCGCCGTAAGACCTATCGGTGTCGGTGCGACGTAAAGCAACTAGCAAAAAAATGTCTTACGCGGTATAATAGTACTTTCCATTATGATTATTTTCATAAAGACCGTAATAAATCATCCGAGATATCAACTAACAAGGGTTAAGTTCCATTTCTTTCTTTTCTTAATATTACAAAACTATTTTAAATGTGTTTCTGATTATTACCAATATTGCTATTAGAAATGAAGATGCTGCGGCGGTCGAATGCTTGACTCGACTGGACTATATCAGGAAGGTAGTTGTGTGGAAGATTGCTCCATTCAAATGCGTGAATCACACATGTGATGGTATAGGCGTGTACTCCGTTCCAGTGAAACCTCAGCTGCAAAGTAAACGTGGAGGTTCGCCGACCTCGAGGGCGACCTCAAACTCGCTGGCTGGACCGGGTAATGGATGATATGCGGCTCACCAAACTCAGCTATGGATCGACTTAAGTGGAGGAAACATTGCAAGAAGACAGACTCCATCTTCTCGGGAAAATTCAAAGAACATGATGATGATGATTGCTATTTTGTTATAATAGACAATAATTTACCCTAACAGTGTTTCAAATACGCAAATACATAAACGAAACATCAGTCTGAATACAATAATTTACCTTCAGTTTTGGCTGTATACTTGCATTAAACTGAGTGTTTATCTCGGATTAGGTACACAATCGAAAATGAGTTCCGTTCAATTTTTGTATCTCTGTTTCCTTGGTTTATTATTTGCTTACTTCTTCGTATGTTTTCGTTTGTGTTTTTGTTTGTTTGCTTACTTGTTTGTTTGTTTGCTCTTATTTCATTGTTAGTTAGTTAGTTAGTTAGTTAGTTAGTTAGTTAGTTAGTTAGTTAGTTAGTTAGTTAGTTTGTTTGTTTGTTTGTTTGTTTGTTTGTTAGCTTGCTTGCTTACTTGTTTTTTGTTAGCTTTCTTACTTGTTAGTCTGTTAGCTTGCGTTTTTGTTTGCTTCTTTGTTGTATGTTTGTTAGCTTACTTACTTTTTCCTTTTTTTGCTTCTTAGTTTGATTCATACTTTGTTTGCTAGCTTACTTCTGTGTTTGTTTGATTAGTTGCGTACTTCCTCCTTTGATTGCAAGTAAAGCAAATTGTAAAAAAAATTGGGAATGTGCACCATAAAGAAAGACATAGAAGATGACTGTACCTTCCTGACGTAGAAAGTGAACGTTCTTCCCAGATGGGATTAAGGTGTGACGTTGATTTCTTGGTCACTGTTATGCGCTTGGTTTCCTTTCTGGTAATATTTCACGTAAGGTAGGCCGGTATAAAATCGGATACAGTTTCAAGACTCCCAGGAATACAGCACATCTTCTAGAAAGTTAGTAATTTTTATCGACTTATTTTTTTGTTTTCTGGCGGTTGATTTCAGCACCCAATTGTTTACTTGCCCTCTTCAAATGCTGCTAATATCGTTTAGCTTTTCGTTCAAATGCGTGCAGAGTTCTAATCTAAAAAATCTACCACCATCGCCACAACAAGACATAAATTCAGCTGGAGTGCTCTTTCAACCCCATTCAACAACAGACGGGGGCGCTGTAGAGAAAAATAATCTTCTGTATAATCTTCTACTAGTCATGAATACACCTTCTATGATGCTTCTTATATTGTTTCTTCTAATCCTCACTTATGTCATGAATCATCACAGATTTTCAGTGTAATCGTGAAGGGGCTTTCCTTAGTAATTCGTTTCTGTCTTATTGAGTAGTAAGACGTTGTTAAAGACAGTGAAATAATAATCTAACCCTTGGAGGTATAAATGCAACTAAATTGATTAAAATCTCTTCATAAACACAAACTAATTTAAGGAGCACTTGTAACTGCATGCGATAACACGTCAAAGAAGAGCAATTTCAAACAGTTTTCATCGCTTAAACTCATCAAGCTGGAGCTATTTCCTTGGGAAGTTAAGAAAGAAAATACACTAATGCTACACACCTTAAGTTAAGAAATCTATAACTGTATTTAATATAAAACTTTCCTTATGACTTTATACTGTTAATGCCTTTCTCAAAGTTAAGTACTGTATGGGATAGGAATGAGGAAGAGAGGGGGTGAGGAAAAAGAAAGAAAATATGACGGTTATAAAGAAGACGACAGAGAGGAGAAGGACGAGGAAAACACACACACATACACACATTTACCGAGGCAGCAAAGTTAGCAAAAGGAGGACAAACATATTTCTTGTTGTACGTATCTAGCAGCGTGTTATCTGTACTCCCGTCTCTCCTTAGCCCATAACCAAGGATTGCAAGCTCGGTGTGGCAGAATGCTAATAAAATATGATACATACCTCCCTGTATCTTCCATTACTGCCTTCATAGATTACCATATTAAAGGTCTTTCTACCACTGGAGTACAACGCCACACCGCGGTTTTCCCTCCTCCTCCTCCTCCTCCCCCACAAACCACCACCTTCTCTTGTAACAGAAATGTTTGTTATTGATCAAACTGAACTCATCTCTCCCGTGCTTTCTCTCCATCTCTGTCGCCAAATCCTATCACTCCTTCACCAAATTGAGAATCTTAGCAGATCGCTGAAAAGGTAAGAAAAGGGGGAACTTCAACACATTCCCAATGGACGAAAGCATTGTAACACCAATAGTTCAAGATATTGTCAATCTAAGGAGAAGTACTTTCTGAACACAAACCTCTCTTAAAATAAATCAGTGCAAAATATGGAAAGATCTGACCCTTCGAACAATGAAGATATCGGCAAGAATTGGAGAAGTAAAAATGGGAAGCAAATATACAGAATAATTTTAGAATTATCCGACCTTTACAAACGTTTGTGAAATCTGAAGACGACTTTAACTCCAGCTGGAACATAATGTTCACGTGAAATGAATTTCATTATGGTTCCATATTTACGATTGATGTACAAGTATAATCGTTCCACCTAGTCAATACGTTCAAATGTATTCACAATTCAAAATTGCAAAAACATCAGATTAAAAATAACAGTACATGTTTCGGCCTCATTAGGCCATCTTCAAATGCATATAAATAGCATTCGCTTAGAATTAATGTATCGGAAATTACAAAATACTAGTAAAATTTACAATCGTATGATATACTTTAAGACAAAATATGGCATAAAATAGACGCGTACAAAAACATCAGATGACAGCGTGGGTCTGTACTGTTATTTTTAATGTGATATATTTACAATGTTGAGGTGTGAATAAATTTGAATGTATTGACTGGGTGGAACTATTATTCTATAAGTTCTTTCATCTTGCATAACATTTTCATGCACCAGATGAAATGTGCAAAGTGACCTCCTCCTGTCTGAATGCAGCCCTCCACACGTCTAAGCATTGAATGCTGAACACGATCAGAAATGCCTGATGTAGTCTGACGGGTTGCAACAATGCGCCTTGGAGAAATGGTTCATCATCAACAGCAGTCTAATACATGACAGACTTTACGTGTCCTCAGAGGTAAATCATATAGGGGGTTGAAACCAGGAGAACGCGGAGGCCAATGATGTGTTTCCGGACCTTTATTGCCATACTATATTATTCTTTTCATGTGAGTAATCCATTCCTAAAGTTTTGCTGTTTAGATTTGGTACAGATTGTAGATGGAGAAACTACAGGTTGACAAAAATAAGGAGTGAAATAATGACGGATAAGAAAGGAAAAAAGAAAATTAATAAACATTAAGGGGTAAATTAAGGAAATAAAGAACTGAGAAGCAGTCGTTAAACAATAAACAAGAAGGAAATAAATACGAAAAATTAAAAATAAAGTAGATCAATTTCAGAAGATGGATCGACCAGGAGAGCGGATGTTATGGGCATCAACCATAAGGGAAAAAATGTCTTCTATTGGACCCCACTATACTCTTTGAAGTCAACTCGGAGCAGGCATTGGTGGTGAATGAGGAAAAAAGAGCCATCTTCTCCCCATGCTTCCCTCACTTAAGTAAGAGCTCCTGAGGACTTCTCTTCGGAACCCGGGGACACGACTTCCTATCTCAAGAAGCTGGGCCTTTCGTTGACAGATGTATATCATCTGTCATTAAATATTTTGAAGCATTCGGTGGCATTATTAAACAGCCCTTTAAATTTTTATCATTAGAAAATAATGCCTCATTATTCAAAATGTTGTATTCCGGATCTTTGTGGTCAACCGCAATTGCGGCCGAATATCCCTCTTGTTGAGAATACATCTGAGGCTGATGAGTTAAGGTAGAAATGTGTAAGACTCATAAGGTCCGCTGTTGTACCCGCACCCAATTTAACAAGAGGCGAGCTCTGAAGGAACTTACAGATTATTCTGAACTGACCATTCTCTCAGCTGATGAGGGTAATGCGACAGTGGTTATGGACACTTGACGAGTATAAGAATAAGATCTCGGCTATATTGTCAGAGCCTGTTTACAGACTGAGCTCACGTGACTCCACCACTCGTGTGTCCAACGCCACCGTGAAGCTCTTAAGGCAATCTTCGATTCCAAAGGAGGAGGCTAACCATCTGTCCCCGGAGGATGCAGTGCCACGTAGATTATTTGGACTGCCTAAGATACATAAAAAAGATGTTACCCTCAGACATATTGTTAGTACGATAGGTTTTCCTACGTATGCGCTGGCTAAATACTTAAGCAAATTGCTTCAGCCACGCATAGGACGTACTGAATCATACGTCAGGGACTCTCGTTATTTCGTCAACAAGCTGTCAACAATAACCCTTCAACCTAATGCACTTCTGGTGAGTTTCGATGTGGAATCCTTGTTCACTAAAGTGCCGATTGATTCGGTCATGTCTCTCATTGAGCACCTGTTCCCTGAGGACATTACTAAGCTATTTTACCACTGCATGACTTCCAGCTATTTCTTGTGGGATGGGAAATTTTACGAACAGACGGACTTAGTGGCTATGGGAAGTCCACTTTCGCCCGTAGCGGCTAATTTCTTTATGGAGCATTTTGAGAAGGAGGCTATTGCTTCGGCGCTCGTCGAATCTATGATATGGTGGAGGTATATTGATAATTCATTTGTGTTCTGGGCAGAAGGTCCTGAGAAACTTCATCTACTTCTAAAGCACCTAAATCAGCAACATCCTTCAATTAAATTCATTATGGAGATGGAGTCGGACGGATGCCTTCCTTTCTTGAATGTTCTAGTAAGAAAAAAACCGGATGGCTCCTTAGGACATACCGCTTATCGTAAGTCTACTCACACAAATCGCTATCTTCATGCAGATTCTCATCACCTTCCAGCACAAAACAAGGCATCCTCACGACACTCGCGAAGAGGGCGAGACGAATTTGTGAGCCATCACGTATCCAGGTGGAGATGGACACGCTCAAAGTCACTTTCAAGGGTAATGGGTACAGCGATTTGCAGATTCATAGAGCCCTGCATCCCGGAGAAACGACCAAGCAAATCTCACAGAAGGAAGAAGTGAAGGGAACTGCCTACTTGCCTTACATTCACAACACCACAGATTGAATTGCCAAGGTCCTCCTCAAACACAATATAAAAAACCGTGTTTGGCACCGCCAATAAAATTGCTCGCAGTCTGGATAAAACTAAGGACAAATTGTCCGTCTCCACCTTTACATCCTGGGGTATACGAAATTCCCTGTACTTGCGGTAAGGTACATCAGCCAAACATTCCGATCCATTGGTACCCATATCAAGGAACATGAACATAATATTCGTCTCAACCAGCAATAGCTGAGCACGCTCTGTCGTCAGATCATGATGTCATGTTCCAAGATGCTCGAGCTCTTATCCACTGTAGACACTACAAGTCCACGATTAAATGGGAAGCTGTGGAAATACGTAGAAATCCTAACAATTTCAACAGGGACACTGGCTATCAATTAAGTAATACCTGGTTGCCAGCCATTAAGAATTTACGTAGGTAGTTCCCTTCCCTGTCCCTTCACTATTGTTACTTCGTCTCGGTGTTTTCCAAATTCGCACGTCTTCAACGCCAGATGTTTAATTCCAGGCTTGTGTCAATGTCACACACCTGGCAATGTCCTATGTTACGTACACACGTTATGTGACCCTCTTAGACAGATTTTGATGGTTCCGTCAGCTCCTGCTTCGAACGCTAGCGCTTTACCGCGTCCGGGGAGCCATCTGGTGGCGAATGAACGTACGATTTCCACTTCTATTATAACGTCTAAATTCAAAAGCTCATTGTTTAAGAGGTTTCTCGTGGACAGTCGAGATTTCACCTTATTTTCTTGACACGGCACAAGCCCGAAAGCCGATATCATGTCTAGAAGTACGGGCCGTGAAAGCATCATTGGCAGCGTACAAAAGCTTTTGTTACTTGTCATAGAGACTCCATACAACTAGTAATAAAAACTAAGGTATAAAAAATTATCAAAACATTCAATTCAGAAATGGCTGGAAATACATTCTGCAGAACCGAGTGAATGGGTTACGTATCTTCCAACTTGCATTCAGGAGATAGTGGGTTCGAACCCCACTGTCGATATCTATGGTGGTGGTTTTCCGTCGACTCCCATTTTCAGAGCAGCCAACTGCTGGGCCTATACCTTAAGTCCATGGTCGCTTCCTCCTCACTCTTAGCAGTTTCCTACGTCAACGTGATTCAGGAACTGTTTGGTCCGAAAAAAATGCAAAACATTTTTCCTACAAGTTGTTTTGTTTCACACCGACACAGAGAAGTCTTATGACGATAATCGGACAGAAAAGAGCTAGGAGTGTGAAGAAAGCAACCATGGCCTTAATTCAGGTACAGCCCCAGCATTTGCCTGGTCTGAAAATGGGAAACCTCGGAAAATCTTCAGGGCTGACTTCAGTGAGATTGGAACCCACTATCTCTCGAATATTTGGATACTGGCCCCACGTAAGCGACTGCAACTATAGAGCTCGGTCTCCTTGACATGAGTAGATTCATTTGGAAGGGACTATCGTAGATACAACTGAGTCGTAAAACTTAATACACATAATAATAATAATAATAATAATAATAATAATAATAATAATAATAATAATAATAATAATGTATGGCCTGCCAAGAGGCCTATAGGGGACACGCGTGTCTGCCAGGATCGGGTCGTACTGTGACAAATTCTAATGTCGAAGGCATTACACACACAACTTCTCTCTCTCTCTCTCTCTCTCTCTCTCCAGGCCAGAGATACTGGCCAATTAATATGATGTTATTTGCTTTACGTCCCACTAACTACTCTTTTGCGGTTTTCGGAGACGCCGAAGTGCCGGAATTTAGTCCCACAGGAGTTCTTTTACGTGCCAGTAAATCTACCGACACGAGGCTGACGAATTTGAGCACCTTCAAATACCACCGGACTGAGCCAGGATTGAACCTGCCAAGTTGGGGTTAGAAGGCCAGCGCCCTAACCGTCTGAGCCACTCAGTCCAGCTGGCGAATTAAGGTTGAATTCCCTGACTGGCCAGAAACTGAGCCCGGAATAGTTTGGAATGAACGCCAGCACACTATTATTATTATTATTATTATTATTATTATTATTATTATTATTATTATTATTATTATTATTATTGTTGTTACCGTGTTTTGGTGGTAGTTATGCATGAAAGAAGGTGCTGGGTGGTGAATAGGTCTCAAGCTACTAAAGTGAAATTAATTTTAAAAATTTAACAAGGTTATATTTTCTTTTCAAAATTAGGTAACAACAAATAGAACAGGTACTTAGTAGCCGAAACACAATTGAAAAATACATTTACATAGGTACCCCATTTGGGGCTTCAAAGGTCAGAAACATAATTCTTGGGCAATCAGCTCAGTTTTACCTCAAACACAATCTTAACAGAGGGGCAGAAAACCCCATTCATACCTAGGAGCCCTTGCTCCAAATTACACTGAAAAGCCTCCTCGAGGCATACAATATACCATTTTCAAAAGAGCCACTCGCTCTCAATTTTAAGCCTCTCCCAGGCCACACCAAACTCCACTTTTAAGCTGTCCTCAAAGGACATATACACAGGGGTAAAATACCCAACCTACTGAGGTCTATTAAATGACAAGAAGGTTAATACATGACCTCTAAAATACGATTTGAGGGGAGGCGAACTTGCACTCCTAATACACTTTGTTCAAGACCTACTTGGCCTTAGGCCGTTAGTGCAAGGGCTAATCCCATACTACAGAGGTGACTTAAGAAAATAACAATTTACATTACATTACGGAAGAATTGGTTGAGAAAATAAGTTCACCTCCAGACAATGTGAGTGGGAGCTCGAGAGGGTTAGCACTCTCTATCCCAGTATGTAGCTTTACAAGAGAATAGATGAAAAGAGAAGTTACATTTTAGGAAAAGGTTACATAGTGGAACGCTTAGAACCCGCCCCGAAAGTTAAACTGCTGAGCTTAGCAAAGAAAGAATTTATTAATCGGCCATTACCTTGTTGCTGACCGCTGCCGAGGAAAGAGGCGCTTCCCGCCTCCTGCTATGTACTTAATACACTGAAAGATGGAACAGAAGTGGCCGAGAGACCCAAAAATCAGCAGTTTAAATTCTCTCGCGGAAGTTTCTAGGCGTTAGGGGAATGAAAACACCCTCCCACAAACACTTTATTGGGTAGGACCCAGCAACATATTCAAGTTAGGGGAAGATACATCTGATTGGATAGAAATTAATTTAAGAAATTCGGGATTTGTTAGGTTCAACACAAGGGGAAAGAAGGGGTGAATATTGCCAACTTAAACAATGACTGAAAGAAATTTAACAAAGAACAAACTCTTGAAATTAAATTTTCTCCAACAAAATAGTTCTTTGACTCCGCACTAGGTTGCACTATTGTTGATCTTCAGTAGTGTCCTCTAGGAGAGAAAGTTTACACTTCTTACTTCAAGCGAAACAAAAACACATCAAAAATGACACAGTTCAAAAACTCAAAATTTTCCACGTGGTGACATCTTCTGAGAAGGTAAAGAATTAACAGCGTAGATAAAGTTCAGACTTCCTCCAACAGAGGAGTTTCAACTGGCGCACATTTTAAATTAGCGGAGTGGAGGTGTACCGCCCGGTACAATTATTATTATTATTATTATTATTATTATTATTATTATTATTATTATTATTATTATTATTATTATTATTAATGCGTTCAATGTATTCATCTTAACTTATTTTCACAATCTTGCTTAACCTGTTATAGTTTATTTGGCACAATTTACATTTGGTAAGTGCCCATGTGCCTGTCAGCAGATAATAGTAATTACATTGCCTTTAATCACAAATTACTTGGGTATTAACGTGCAGATAATTACCATATGTAACACGTAAAGGTTTTAAATTAAGTCCCTGAGTATTACTATGCCCCTTGCAAATTTCTTATAATACATGATTGGGGCCATCTTCTAGCCTTGTCCTCGAAATTTAGCTTTTAATATTATTTGGCAGTTTATTTAGAAACTTTCGCACTAGTATTTCCAGTCTTCTCTCTCAGTATGTATTAAGTGAAATGGTCACATAACACTGAGCAGTGTTGATAACTCACGTAGAAAAAAAGTAGTTATTAGACTCGTTGGCTGAATGGTCAGTGTACTGGCCTTCGGTTCCGAGGGTCCCGGGTTCGATTCCCGGGCGGGTCGGGGAATTTAAACGCTTCCGATTAATTCTTCTGGCTCGGGGACTGGGTATTTTGTGTCCGTCTCAATACTCTCCTCTTCATATTCACACAACACACTACCAACCGCCATAGAAACACGCCATAATGATTACATCCCTCCGTACAGTGTTGGCGTCAGGAAGGGCATTCATTCTTAAAACAGGGCCAAATCCACATGTGCGACGCAGTTCGCACCAGCGACCCCACAGGTATGGGAAAAGCGGTAGGAAAGGAAGAAGAGGAAATAGTCAAAAAGTAGGTAAACTGTATTTAAAATGTAGCTAAAGGTGGCTAAAAATTATGACTGAAATGGCTTCAAAAAGAGGGTAGATGAACTTTTTTTTTGATAGTGGCTTTACGTCGCACCGACACAGATAGGTCTTATGGCGACGATGGCCTAGGAAAGGCCTAGGAGTTGGAAGGAAGCGACCGTGGCCTTAATTAAGGTATTTGCCTGGTGTGAAAATGGGAAAACACGCAAAACCATCTTCAGGGCTGCCGACAGTGGGATTCGAACCCACTATCTCCCGGATGCAAGCTCACAGCCCGGTAGAGTTGGCCGCGCGGTTAGAGGCGCGCGGCTAGATGAACTTATCCAGTTATTGCAAAGTATAGTCTCCCCATCCTGCACGTCTCCAACAGCACTACTAGAGGCAGCAGAGGATACAGTAGCAGTATTAGAAGCATCCGCGAAAGAGTATGCTTCTGTGGGCCAATTAATTTAAGCACAGTTGTAGGGAGTTCGTATGAATGGCCGCAGCTATTGCTTCTTCTCACGCCAAAATGTACCAGCAGAACGGCATCTGATGTTTGTGTAATCATTCTCTTTCTTGATATTGATTTTATAATATTAATGTGATCAAGACACGTTCTATATCAGCGTTTGAATATGGTAGTCTTAATAAAGGTCATGTCAAGAATACAAGTTCTTGATAGGGATTTTCTTCACTAGCATCTACCTCAACCCAAAACTCAATTGTATTAAAGTATTTTGCTATTTGGTGTAATTTATATATTTTTCCACTGGGTTACTAGTTAGTGTATATTATCACTAACAACACCAACATCACATGCGATACGCACAGTTGAAGGTTTCAGAACTCACAGGGTTTTCCCGACAACAACAAAAATGCTTGTCATTTGCGTCGTATGTACACATCGTCCTCCCCTGCGAACCATGTCACCTTCCCGCGGTGGGGAGGCTTGCGTGTCCCAATGAAGCAGACAGCCGAGCCGCAGGTGCAACCATTTCGAATGGGTATCTGTTGAGAGACCAGACTAAGGAATGGTTCCTCGAAAGGGGGGTAGCAGCCTTTCGGTAGTTCCAAGGGCGGCAGTCTAGATACGGCTTTGTAATAATACTCAACATGGCTTAGCTGTGTTGATACTGCTACACGGCTGAAAGCAACGGGAAACTACAGCCGTAACTAACTCCCGAGGACATGCAGCTCCCTCTGTATGAATGATGTACTGATGATGGCTTCCTCCCGGGTAAAATATTCCGCAGGTAAACTAGTCCCCCATTCGCATCTCCGGGTGGGGACTATACGAGAGGGGGCGATCATCAGGAAGATGGATGCTGACATTCTGCGAGTTGGAGCGTGGAATGTTAGAAGTTTGAATCGTTGTGGTAGGTTAGGAAATCTGAAAAGGGAGGTGGATAGACTAAAGTTAGATGTAGTTGGTATAAGTGAAGTACGTTGCCAGAAAGAACAGGATTTTTGGTCAGGCGACTACCGAATTATCAACACAAAATCAAACAGGAGAAATGCAGGAGTTGGTTTAATAATGAATAAGAAAATAGGGCAGCGGGAAAGCTACTACGACCAGCATAGTGAAATAATTATTGTCGTCAAGATAGACACCAAACCAATGTCCAACACAATAGTGCAGGTCTACATGCCTACTAGCTCAGCGGATGAAGAAGAAATCGAAAGAACATATGAAGAGATAGAAGATTTAATACAATATGTAAAAGGGGACGCGAATCTAATTGTGATGGGAGATTGGAATGCAGTAGTAGGCCAAGAAAGAGAAGGTAATACAGTAAGAGAATTTGGATTGGGACGATAGAGGAAGTCGGAAGTCGATAGAGAAGTCTGCACTGATCATAATTTAGTCCTTGCCAATACCTGGTTCAAACACCACAACCGACGGCTGTATACGTGGATGAGACCTGGAGACACTGGAAGGTATCAAATAGACTTCATTATGAATAGACAGAGATTCAGAAATCAGGTGTTGGATTGCAAAACTTTCCCAGGAGCAGACGTGGACTCTGACCACAACTTGTTGGTCATGAAATGGCATCTGAAGTTGAAGAAATTGAAGAAAAAAAAGAATGCAAAAAGATGGGACCTAGACAAGTTGAAAGAAAAGTGTGAGGAATTGTTTCAAGGAACATGTTGCACAAGGGCTAAATGAAAAGGCTGAAGGAAACACTATGGAGGAAGAGTGGAGAGTCATGAAAAATGAAGTCAGTAGGGCTGCTGAAGAAATGTTAGGAAGGAAGAAAACATCAACCAAGAATCAGTGGATAACTCAGGAGATACTAGACCTGATTGATGAACGACGAAAATACAAGAATGATAGAAATGAAGAGGGCAGAAAAGAATACAGGCGATTAAAGAATGAAGTAGATAGAAAGTGCAAGGTAGCTAAGGAAGAATGGCTGAAGGAGAAGTGCAAGGATGTCGAAGGCTGTATGGTCCTGGGAAAGGTAGATGCTGCATGCAGGAAAATCAAGGAAACCTTTGGAGAAAGGAAATCTAGGTGTATGAATATTAAGACCTCAGTTTGAAAGCCACTTCTAGGGAAAGAAGACAAAGCAGAAAGATGGCAGGAGCATATCCAACAGCTGTATCAAGTTAAGGTGTAGGCAATTTGATTCTCGAACATGAAGAGGCTGTCGATGTTGATTAAATGGGAGACCCAATTTTGAGGCCAGAGTTTGACAGAGCTGTAAGTGACCTAAATAGAAACAAGGCACCTGGAATTGATGACATCGCCTCTGAATTACTGATTGCCTTAGGAGAAACCAGCATGGCAAAGGTTATTCCATTTAGTGTGTAAGGTGTATGAGACAGGAGAAGTCCCATCCGATTTTCGGCAGGATGTTGTTATACCTATTCCCAAGAAAGTCGGTGCTGACAAGTGTGAAAATTACGGCACCATTAGTTTAGTATCCCATGCCTGCAAAATTTTAACACGTATTATTTACAGAAGAATGGAAAAACAAGTTGAAGCTGAGTTAGGAGAAGATCGGTTTGGCTTCAGAAGAAATGTAGGAACACCTGAAGCAATCCTGACTCTACGTCTGATCTTAGAGGATCGAATCAAGAAGGACAAGCCCATGTACATGGCATTCGTAGATCTAGAAAAAGCATTCGATAATGTTGATTGGACCAAGCTATTTATGATTCTGAAGATGATAGGGATCAGATACCGAGAACGAAGAATTATCTACAATCTGTATAAAAATCAGTCTGCGGTGATAAGAATCGAGGACTTCGAAAAAGAAGCAGCAATCCAGAAAGGAGTGAGGCAAGGCTGCAGTTTGTCTCCCCTCCTTTTCAATGTTTACATAGAACAGGCAGTAAAGGAAATCAAATAGGAGTTTGGAAAGGGAATCACAATCCAATGAGAGGAAATCAAAACCTTGAGATATGCCGATGATATTGTTATTTTATCTGGGACTGCAGAAGATCTCGAGAAGGTGCTGAATGGTATGGACGAAGTCTTGGGTAAGGATTACAAGATGAAAATAAACAAGTCCAAAACAAATGTAATGGAGTGCATCGAACGAAGGCAGGTGATGCAGGAAATATTAGATTAGGAGATGAAGTCTTAAAGGAAGTAGATGAATATTGTTACTTGGGTAGTAAAATAACTAACGATGGCAGAAGTAAGGAGGACATAAATGCAGATTAGCACAAGCAAGGAAGAACTTTCATAAGAAAAGAAATTTGCTCATTTCAAACGTTGATATAGGAATTAGGAAGATGTTGTTGAAGACTTTCGTGTGGAGCATGGCATTGTATAGATGGGAAACATGGATGATAACTAGCTCAGAAAGAAAGATAATAGAAGCTTTTGAAATGTGGTGTTACAGAAGAATGCTAAAGATGAGATGGATGGATCAAATCACGAATGAAGAGATATTGAATCGAATTGGTGAGAGGAGATCGATTTGGATAAATTTGACGAGAAGAAGAGATAGAATGATAGGACACATCTTAAGGCACCCAGGACTTCTTCAGTTGGTTTTTGAAGGTAGTGTAGGTGGTAAGAACGCTAGGGATAGACCAAGGTATGAATATGACAAGCAGATTAGAGCAGACGTAGGATGCAATAGTTACGTAGAACTGAAAAGGTTAGCATAGGATAGGGTGGCATGGAGAGCTGCATCAAACCAGTCTATGGACTGATGACTCAAACACATGTATATCGTGTGGAAAGCGTGACTGCAGTTCAGGGGTCAATTTTACAGTAACATTTGTTCATATTTGCCGTGTGTTAAAATCGGTGTCGCCGACCTCGATAGCTGCAGTCGCTAACGTGCGGTCAGTAGCCAGTATTCGGGAGATAGTGGATTCAAACCTCACTGTCGGCCGCCCTGAAGATGGTTTTCCGTGGTTTCCCATTTTCACACCAGGCAAATGCTGGGGCAGTACTTAAGTCCACGGCCACTTCATTCCCACTCCTAGCCCTTTCCTATGCAATCGTCGCCATAAGACCTTCCTGTGTCGGTGCGACGTAAAACAACTTCTAAAAAAAACCTCATTGTCAGTTATGAGACTATGCCTGGTCACTTGTGAGTATAGCACAATATTCTGACACGAACATTTCTATTTTACCTTCTGCCTCACGTGCGCCTAATGAGCTTGTGGTGTGGAAGTTAATTGTTCGCTGATTCAGACTGGTGAAGGGATCGGCCGCTCTTTCAAAAGTTATCGCGTTGCACATGTGATGTTTGATTTTATTTCACACTTGTAATATAAAGGATATCCATGAATCGTAAAGAAAATTATTAAAATCGAAGGAGGCCAACTTTTCTTATAACAGAGGTAAGGGTTGTTCTGCCCGAAGGCAGGTCCGAACCTCCGCAGAGGTGTTCCTGAGCCGGAGTTTACGTGCGGTAGGATGGCCAGTTCCTTTCCGTTCCTCCATTCCCTTACCCCCCACCAACAGCGCGTGGCAACCCATCCAACTCCTGACCACGCCCAATGTTGCTTAACTTCGGAGATCTAACGGGATCCGGTGTTTCAACAGAAATTAGAGCTAAATATTTAGCTTATAACGTAGCTCAAAATTTTGTACTTTTAAAAATAGCTAGAAGTAGCTATAAAATGACTACATTGGCAACACTGACACTCTATACCTATGTTGATAAATTTGTCTACACATATCCTTAAAATAATTTATATTAATTCTTTGTTACTTGTACAATCATAATTCTGAAATCAAATATACAGGCATTCCATTTCTCCTTAATTTTGAACTTGTTTAAATAATAATAATAATAATAATAATAATAATAATAATAATAATAATAATAATAATAATAATAATAATAATAAATAATCGAACAGTGCGCTCTTTGTTGTAGTAATCTTTTGAGTGATGGACATTATTTAGACGGAGCTATATCGTAATCCTGTGATTACCTCAGCCGAAGACTTCCCCTGCTTCGGAAGATATTGATTCTGTAGATTGGGTCATTAAGCTGTGCATCTTGCTGGTGTCTTCTATCGGGCGAGTATTAGGCAAGTACTGTGTGATCGTCTTGAGACAAAATTTACTGTAATAGTTTATTTGAGACAGCGGCTTTGTCCCCCATCCTCTCATTCCCCCTTTCGTCCTACCGTTATGAAATATGGGAGGCATGGAGGAGGAGGAGGAGGAAGGCAAGGCAAGGCGATGTACGCGTGCAATGTACTTCCCACACTCATACACTACTATCGGTTCGTTTGCGGGAGACTCTCTCCGATAATCTTCAGAAACACATAAATATCACCAAGCCTTTAATGCATTTTGTAAGACGGCACTGGTGGAAGGGGTAAGTAAGAGGTGTGTCTCCTACCTTAAGTTTGCGAGGAACTTGGTATTACAGGACTGTTTCCTTTACTAGCAGCAACAACAAGAAGTTGTGTTGTGATGAGAAGTGTGTTCCGGCTTTAACCATCTTGGGAGTTAAGTTTCCTACACTGTGGAGAACACCTGCACCTTATATAAAGGCTTATTTAAGTACAGGGTTCGAATTCCGTATTACAGATCCTCTCAAAGTTATGAAGTTTAATACCGGTTAGAACTAGTTATTGGGATAAATTTTAAGCTTTAGCAAACTTAAGACTGAGTTATGCACTTTGACTGAAGAAATATTCCACGTTTAACTTTATCACAAATTATTTTCTCACTATATTATGATTCTGTCTTTGGTTACCTTACTTTTATCCATGAACCTAACGGTCATTTTAAATGGCCAGAACTTGGTATTTATCTTCTTAAAATGCTTATGTTAAGTACCACCCAGTGTTTACTAAGGCATTGTAGAAAAAATGACAGTCCGGTTTCAGACCGCAGAGACCGAGCCAGTGGCTGTGCGGTTTGGGTCACTTAGCTATCAGCTTCCATTCCGGAAATAGTGGGCTCGAACTCTGGACAGCGCTGAAGATTGTTTCCCATTTTCACACCAGGCACCGTAATTAAGGCTACAATCGCTTCCTTCTCACTTCTAGCCCTTTCCTATATTATCGCCGCCATGTATCGGTGCGGCGTAAAGCAAAGTGAGAAAAAAAATTAGACCGCAAAGGGGCTGTTAGGATGGCTTCAGTATACATCTAAGAAGCCATCACAATCATGAAAAGAGAAAACAGTAAAATATATTATTATTTAAGATTCACTGATGAAATTGCCATTGTAACAGAAATAGAAAAAGAGATGTAGAGAATGCTAAACATACTAGCAGGACCTTTAGGCAAATATAACCTCCAAATTAATGGAAAGAAAACTAAAACAATTACCTTATGCAAAATCCAGGTAAACACATATAACAGACATTAAAACTGGCCATGATAAAACTGGACTGCTATGGAACCATAACTACGAATGATAAAAGGAGTCTACAAGAAGTCAGAAAAAAGATATAAATGCGAATGAGTCTTCGAAGATACAGTAGAAGCATCAGTTGGTCAAACATATAAATATTCAATCTCAGAAGACCTTTGCGAAAACGTTTGTATGGGACGTACTTCTGTACAATTGTGTAAGCCGAACATTAGGAGAGCAAGAAAAGGTAAAGTTACGAGGAGAGAGCAAGTTGGCAGTGCGGTTAGTGTCGCGTAGGTGTGGGTTTATCCATGGTTTTTCATTTTCAGGCAAATGCTGGAGCTATACCTTAAAGCCACGACCTCTTCCTTCCCACTCTTGGCCTCCTTCTATCCCATCATCGCCGGATCGGCGTTAAAGCAAAGTTTTGAATGATTGCAACGTTGAGGTAGTTGAAATGTACATACAGAGAAGAATGCATAGGATAAGTTGGACTGAAATTAGGAACAATACGAAAGTAGGTGGCAGCGCGTCGGCCTCTCACTGCTGGGTTCCGTGGTTCAAATCCCGGTCTCTCCATGTGAGATTTGTGCTGGACAGGTTTTTCTCCGGGTTCTCCGGTTTTCTCTGTCATCTTTCATTCCAGATAAACACTCCACCATCATTTCATTTCATCTGTCAATCATAAATCATTGTCCCAGAGGAGTGCGACAGGCCTCGGCAGCCGGCACAATTCCAACCTCGCCGCAATATGGGGGCTTCATTCATTCCATCTCTGACCCGGTCACTGACTAGAAAGCAGGTTGTAGGTTTTCATTCATTCACGAAAGTGTTTAGAGAAAGAGACACAGGTGAAAACTGAATCTGGTTAATGAAATAATTAAAAACTATAGTTCACATTCTGCGGTATGAGGAGTTATTTTTCAAACATTACAGAAGGAAGAATTGCTGGGAAAAGAGGAAGAGGAAGACGAAGACCCAGAGCGTCTTGCTTCAAGAACCTGTTTCTAAGAATAAGCTGCAAGACCTACAGTACGGTGTGTTGAAAAGACTGGCTCAAGGTGGATAAGATATGGCTTCAGCGACAAGGCTTAGCCTTTGGAAGATGATGATGATGATGATGATGATGATGATGATGATGATGTCAAGTACGATAATTGAAAATGTACGAAGAGAAAAGACATTTTTGCTTATGTTTCAGTATGACAGGGTAACAAGAGAAAAAAATGGTGTCAAATTTCCTATGGGAAAATCAAGTGAGCATAAATATGTTCTTTTACGTCTCTGTCATGTGCATCCATCAAAGGCTGCTAATTGCCGATGACCGCCCGCGATACGACATAGCCTGTACGGTTGCTAGGTAACATTGTCTGGCCATCCATCCATACTTTACGTGACAGCCTGCACGGTTGCTAGGTAACATTGTCTGGCCATCCATCCATACTTTACGTGACAGCCTGCACGGTTGCTAGGTAACATTGTCTGGCCATCCATCCATACTTTACGTGACAGCCTGCACGGTTGCTAGGTAACATTATCTGACCATCCATCCATCCATCCATCCATCCATACTTACTTTACATGACAGCCTGTACGGTTGCTAGGTAACATTATCTGACCACCCATCCATACTTTACATGACAGCTTGTACGGTTGCTAGGTAACATTATCTGACCATCCATCCATACTTTACATGACAGCCTGCACGGTTGCTAGGTAACATTATCTGACCATCCATCCATACCTTACGTGACAGCCTGTACGGTTGCTAGGTAACATTATCTGACCACCCATCCATACTTTACATGACAGCTTGTACGGTTGCTAGGTAACATCTGACCATCCATCCATACCTTACATGACAGCCTGCACGGTTGCTAGGTAACATTATCTGACCATCCATTCATACCTTACATGACAGCCTGCACGGTTGCTAGGTAACACTGTTTGGCCATCCATCCATACTTTACGTGACAGCCTGTACGGTTGCTAGGTAACATTGTCTGACCACCCATCCATACTTTACATGACAGCTTGTACGGTTGCTAGGTAACATTATCTGACCATCCATCCATACTTTACTTGACAGCCTGTACGTCACACATTTTGTTACAAAACGTTTTGGATGACCCCCAGATTTAAGACATATTTATGGCAAAATATTAGGTTTTTACAGGCAATCACAGGCATTTCTGTTGACAATCGGGCGTCACATAGAATTGATAGAGTACGGTAGTCACAGCGATTAGGCAAGTTTAGAATATGTCACTCTTATTGTTCATAGCATGGATCATTTACTGATATGTCAGCAAAATATCAAATAATAAGTGAAGAAAGAGGTAGCAACAGTGTAAATTGATAAATAATATCGCACACAGACTTGGCTAATAAATGAGATGTCGTGTCTCTCCTTCCAAATTGTAGAACTCTTTGAGTGTGATACATCCAATTCATTCGCGATGTTTGTTTCCCCATATTATGTGCGACTTATTCAATATTAAACACTTCCCGTTCCTTTTTGCGATATGTAACTATTTAAGAAATACTGTTTTTCAATCTACTGAAAGCAAGAGTTTGGAAAATTAGCTTTATGCACCCTCGCTCTAAGCATTGGCACATCCTTGAATACGTCTCTCGACAATGTGGTACGAATGATGTCCTTATCACCAGAACACCTAGAAATGTTGATGATTGCTGGACGGATCACAAGTTGCTTTTCTTTTGACTTAGAATCAGTCTTCGCTGTAAGCCACCCAGGCAGAAGTTTGATAAAACTAAACTTCGAGATGCCATGAATTTCCACAACATGATCTCTGACGGGCTGGCAAATACTCCAGTCAACACCAAGAATATAGAGCAGGAAATGGGCTACATTTCAGGAAGTGATCACATTGGCTTAAAAACCATTGGTTTTAAGAAAAATGCAAGACAATACTGGTTTGATGGCGACATGGACAAAGATCCCGTGTGTCATCAATGCTAAACGAGAAGCGCATCTATCCCTTCTTCAAGATCCATCTTCAGACGCTAAGGAAGCGCACTTTCTCGAACTCAAGCGTAAATGCCATAGGCAAATAAGAGATAAAGAACAACCGGTGGCAGCAGAAAGTTCTGGAACTGCAAAGTATGTCTGATGCCCGAGACCTGTGTAACTTCTATGCAGGAATAAGTTATATGGCTCAAATAGCTTCTGCTCCAGGACATTGAAGGCTGCTGGTAATGCTACCACTATTACGGATAGTTAAGAAATCATAGAGCGTTGGAAAGAAACCTTTCTCCACTCGTCTCAATCATAGTTCAAATGCTGCTGAGGACTTTCTCGAGGATGTGCCTGTACATCTCCATCAACCATAGATGGCCCTAAACGCGTAACAACAAAAAAATCAGCATTGGACGTTATAGTTGATACATTTCTCCGAAAATATCATAAACATACGCCGATTTGTACGATATGTCGTAATGAGCAATGCCGTACTAAGCGTTTTCAAAATATAGTGTGTATATATGATTTAGATGGGACCGTTAGATTTTTCCGTTATACTCATTATGACATTAAAAGGAATGCTGCAATAAACGGCGTACACTGTATATTCTCCCAGGATGATGGTATACTAAGTGAAATTGAATAGACTTGCAACAAAGCTAATGCAGATAGTTTTCAGTTGCGATGAACGTTATTCTGTATATTTGCTCCTGGAAGTTATGGAATAGCACTGGGTTTAGGTATTATTTAATAAGTAAACGAACGACGTTGCAATATTAAGGGGACCGTTAATATTAGCGTATCGGAAAATTGTTCCCGTTCCGCTCTCTAGAACTGATAACCTGTCTCTTAACAGAAGGTCGCGGGTTCGACTTTCGGTCAAATCATTGGTTTTACCTGTATCCGAGGAGATCTACTCATCCTACATGAGAACTAAGAGTGCGGATTTTTAGGCATTAATAGGTTAGAATGCAAACATAATGAAGCGTGTAACTCTTTAACTCTAAAATAGACAACAGTTCTGCTATGAGATTTGCATAAACTTTAGGACTTTGGACAGTTAGAACCCCTGGAGATTATGTTACTCTCGCTATATTACTGAAGAGTAAGCTACATGACGCTTTCTACCAGCCAAATTATTTTGCATTCTGACCAGTGAGTATCTAAACATCCGGACTCTAGGACCTATCTGACTGTCAGATCGCGACCCTAGTCTAAAGAAACAATAATGTTCAAGAAGATTCGTCATAACGAACCCGCGTCACCACCTAATCTGCCTGCAACACTTCGGGCAGCGAGGCGATCGCTTGCAAGGGTAAGGCCCTTTAGGGCTGTTTCACCAGCGGTTTTAATTTTCTTTCTTGGTTATCGAGAAACTGTTCATAATATAATTTGTACCCAAGTTGCTTTTCTTTTGACTTAGAATCAGTCTTCGCCGCAAGCCACCCAGGCAGAAGTTTGATGAATCTAAACTTCGAGATGCCATGAATTTCCACAACATGATCTCTGACGGGCTGGCAAATACTCCAGTCAACACCAAGAATATAGAGCAGGAATGGGCTACATTGCAGGAAGTGATCACAGAATCCGTTTTAAAACCATTGGTTTTAAGAAAAATGCAAGACAATACTGGTTTGATGGCGACATCGACAAAGATCCCGTGCGTCATCAATGCTTAACGAGAAGCGCATCTATCCCTTCTTCAAGATCCATCTTCAGACGCTAAGGAAGCGCACTTTCTCGAACTCAAGCGTAAATGCCATAGGCAAATAAGAGATAAAGAACAACCGGTGGCAGCAGAAAGTTCTGGAACTGCAAAGTATGTCTGATGCCCGAGACCTGTGTAACTTCTATGCAGGAATAAGTTATATGGCCCTGTTTCACATTCTCGCATCAAGTAAATACTGGAGTTGTACCGTAAAGCCCCGGCCGCTTCCTTTCCACTGTTAGCTCTCTCCTGTCACATCACTGCAATACGACCTGTCTGTGTCGGTGCGAAGTAAAGCGAATTACAAAATATTAGAAAAAGTTGTGCGAGATATAACTTCTGATTGTTCATACTTCATAAGTAGGGAAGGGGTTTCTAGGCACTAATAGGTTAGAATGCAAACGTGTTTGAAGAAGCCGCAAGTGTTATCTAGCCGCTCTACAGTTTTGTTAGGTAAGTTGCATACATTTTAGGAGTTCTGATAATTCAGATCGTAGCGCCTGCACTTTCTCTTGTGTACAGACTTCTTGAGCTCGCTACAATCTGTTGATGTATGTTTCCCCGAGTACCCTCTGGTGCAGCGGATCCAGGGCCTGCTGGCCGGGTGTTGGGATGCTAACAACCCACATGGGTGTAGTGGAATACGGGTTAGCTGACAAGGCTGCCAAGGAGGCTATCACATTGCCCCCGTTGCCTTAGAAGGTTCCAGCCAGTGATATTCGCTCTCAGCTGAGACATTTGGTTATGTCCTATTGGGTATAATAATAATAATAATAATAATAATAATAATAATAATAATAATAATAATCGTATGGCCTCAGCTACCGTGGGCAGACAGTTTAATTTGATTTCCAAGTGGATACCATAAATGTTAAAAAATCGAAGATTACATTAAGTGGTAACTAAGACTGTCTAATATTGTACTGATTTGTGTATTCCTTAGTTCACCAGGGGGCTACTCCACCACATACTTTTAAACATGCGAAATTTCTTGCACGTGTTCCCGCAGTACGTTTAAGAACGTATAAATAAATAAATAAATAAATTCACAAGAACATTACCACACGTATTGTGTGTGACCACATGCGTCCTGAATTTTAGAAAAACCACTAGTAGACGCAATGTTATAACTTGATATTACAATAAAAACAGACATAATTCCATTTCCTGTCTGAAAAAAAGACTGGTATAACTAAAAACCCGGACAGCGCCAAATACTACAGCTAGTATGAAGATAAAGTTGGAATTCAAGACGACAAATTATGGTAAATGTCCCTTCATTTATAGACAGATGAATTAGGGAAGATATTTCACATATTTCCAACTTCTTCGAAATCATTGAAGAAAAGACCAGGTAAACAACTGACATGGAATCTGCCACCAGGGTGAAAGCCCTAAATGCAGACCAGTGATGAGTGATTGATTGATGAACATAATATGTTGCAAGTTTATTTCGAGAATCCTCTTTTAACATTAATCAGAAGAGAAATTCGACTGTTCGAAGAATGGACCTATTGGAAAAAGAAAGAGAAGTGCCACATAGAATGCGAAAATTACAATTTCTCTAAGTCTCACAAAATAACCTCTGGGCCGGAAGGGAGAAATAATTTAGCCGAGGGAGATCATATACGGAATTTGAAAGTGAGGATACCGACGCAAGTAAGTGGAAACATTGCCAGACTATCCTCCGTGGCTCAGGCGGCAGTACGCCGGCCTCTTACCGCTGGATACCGTGGTTCAAATCCTGGTCACTCCATGAGAGATTTGTGCTGGACAAAGCAGAGGTGGGACAGGTTTTCCTCCGGGTACTCCGGTTTTTCTGTCATCTTTCATTCCAGCAACGCTCTCCATTAACATTTCATCTGTCAGTCATGTATCATTGCTCCAGAGGAGTGCGACAGGCTTCAACAGCCGGTACATTTCCTATCCTCACCGCTAGATGGGGGCTTCATTCATGCCTTTCCTGACCCGATAGAATGAGTGGAAACAGGCTGTGAATTGCCAGATTCGCCTCAGGAACCCATGGTCACAAACTCGCTCTCTTAAGTTGGGAGTCTCTGTATGAATTTTACTCGCTTCTGACAACAGGAAGGGAATACCTCGATGTATTCTACCCCCAACCTACCCTCAGGGAAGTGTACTGTAGGCCACTGGGTCAATATCCTCCACCCTTACTTCTCTACTGTGCGATCTCACCGACTGCTTGTCGATGTTCGTCTGCCACAACCAGCTCTCCCTTGCCTCCGGGTAGATGGGGAAGTGTGCTGCGAGTGCATAATAAAAAAACGTTTAGTAATAGCTAGACCCCGTACTTTTAGGCAGTAATAGTTTAGAATGGAAACTAATGGGTTATTTTTAAGTGTCTAGTCCGTTCTTCAGTTATCACGAATCAAAAGATACTGAAACGAACTGGTGAGACTTAGATCGATTTGACTGCATTCGAAGAGAAGAAGAGATAGAATGGTGGAACACATGTCAAAACACCCAGATCTTGTTCAGTTGGTTTCTGAGGGAAGTGTAGATGGTAAGAACGGTAGGGGTAGACCAAGGTATGAATGTGACAATCAGATTAGAACAGATGTAGGACGTATCAGTTATGTAGAAATGAAAAGCTTAGTACAGGATAGGGTGGCATAGAGAGCTGCCTCAAACCAGTCTGTGGACTGATGAATCAAACGACAACAACAACTTATTTTATGAATAATCCGGTCTTCAGTTATATTTGTTCCTTTGGTTATATTCTCAAATTTAATGCTAGTCATTTTACAGCAATTTTGTCACACACTCAGAATATAGCATTGGTTATACCAAATGGGCCCTATTTTAAAAAAATATAATTAATTCCTCGATGAAAAGTATTGGAAATCCAAAAAATAGGTGTGACGCGTCAGCGATTTATACAAGAATACAGCAATAAACAATACTTATACAAAAGAAATGGAATTCTGAACACCATTGCATTCGGTATATATATACAGAAAAAATGTCGTTTTTATGAGTTCCTTCTATGTGGGTCATACGAATAATCACGCAGAAGGCTCTAGATGTTGTCTGCCATAAAAGGCCTGCTCCATCTGCCTTCATAGCTTTCCTCCATCACCTTTATATCTTGATGAAAACTAGTAGTAAGTGTGTAAAGTAGAGGGTATACAAGTCTCTGGTAGGAACTCAGTTGCAGTATGGTTCCATTGTATGGGACCCTCACCAGGATTACTTGATAGCAAAGAAAATCAGCACTATTTGTTCCTGGTGATTTCCGACAAAAGACTAGCGTTGCGAAAATGTTGCAAACTTCGGACTGGGAAGACTTGGGAGTAAGGAGACGAGATGCTCGACTATGTGGTATGTTCCGTGTTGTCATTGGAGAGATGGCGTGGAATAACATTAGTAGAAGAATACGGTTCAGCGCTTTTTTTAAGTAGTAACGATTACAATATGAAAGTACAGTTGGAATTCAAGAGGTAAAATTAGGGCAAATATTCATTTATAGGAAGAAGAATTAGGTATTTGAATAATTTTCTGAGAGAGATGTTCGATAAATTTGCAACTTGTTTTAAATTATTTAAGGAAAGACTACGTTAAAAAAATGATATTTTAATTATAGTTTAATCTGCCGTTTGGGCAGTTCTTCACTCTCATCACTTATATATATATAAGATAACACAGAGGTACAATTGCACGCTGTTGACTTGCCGGATTGACTATCATATTTGTTGTCGAAGTCGGGTTGAGCGACATATTTCTTGGTGGAACATACAGAAGTATTATTTCATCCCTCTCGACGATTATCCTTCAGTCAGGCAGTAACAGTCAACGTGTTTCGAAAAGAAAACTGACTCTCGCCCTGTTTCGTTTCTTTTTTTTCAAAAAGCAAGCAAGTATTCTTGTAGTTTTAAATGACTGCCGGTATCGTAATCATGGCGACGGGACTTCCCACTTAACGTGGAATCCGAACCGTAGGAATGTGAATTTTTAGTTAGAATATCCCAGATGCAATGACGGGAATTCGAACGTTGGCCACTTGAGTAAGAGGCTAGCGGCGATGCCATTCGGCTAACCCACACTGATTCCTTTTGCAATTTAGTCTTTAATATGGAGTACTCGTTTAGTAACAATCAAAAGACGTTCACTGCAGTCAGGACTGAAGCCACAGATCTGGACAGGGTGACAGTAATAGGTTAGAAACTAGTATCTTCCGTAACGTAGTGAGAGTAACATAAATTCTAGGGGTTCGTAAGGGCCGAACCCCCAATGGTTATGTAACCCTCATAGCATAACCGTTGTGCAGATTAGAGTAAACTTGTTACTCGCTTTATTAAGTTTGCGTTCTAACCTATTACTGTGTCCGGCCCCGCGGTGTCACCCGGTGTCCCCGGGTTCGATTCCCGGCTGGGTCAGGGTTTTTTAATTGTAAATCATTATTATCCCTTTCCTCACATTCAACACTATACATTTCCTCCATTCCAATTACACACGCAGGTTCATATCATGTGGTGCAAGTAGGTTGACGCCCTGAACAAATAGCCTTTATTTAAAGAAAAAACTATTACTGTATAAAATTCCGGACTCTGGGTGTCACCCAGATGGCAGATTCCCTATCAGTTGCTTACATAGTATTTTCTTAATTTATTTCGAAGAGCAGTCCATTGAATTAGGACTGTGAACGATCGAAAAACAGGTAGCAATGCGTTAATGTGTTCCAGCTATACTAATTGTTCCGTAACTCCAGGCTGTTGCTAAACAATTTTATGTGTAGGTGCGTGTGAGGTAAGGAGGTGACGGAGGATAAGAAGATGAAGAACGAGGAAGGAAGCAGACAGAGAGAGCGAGAGAAAGGCAGAAGAAGCAAGCAGTGCTAAAACTTGTTCCCTTCCCCCTGCCTGCATCTCGCGCGCTGCTTGCCGCTGCTAGTGCCATAATTCATCTATCCTATAAGATTACTGATCTTTAATCCCCACCGACCCTCCTAAAAGTTAAGATTTACGGTCGTCTTGGAATTATATTGTTGCCTTTCGCCTTCGCCTACTTTGCGGTTAAGGGAAAATTATTAAGATATATCTAGACGAAATCGCTAGACGACGGTATATATGTGTATGTGTGTGTATATATAGATATACTACCAGCAGAAGAATAAGGAGAAGAAGAAGTAGACGAAGAAGAAGAAGGGTACGGAAGCTTATCTGAGAAAATGTGTGTGTGTGTGTGTTAGTGTGTGTGTGTGGTTTACCGCCGTAAACGAGGAGGGTGATGGCGGGGGTAAAATATAGCCCCCTTTCATGAATCTTATTAAGATATCCCCATGCAGGCACGCGGGGTGGAAGGGAGACAGAGAGAGGAGGGGGGAATATAAAGTTATGAGAAAGAAGTATATAATCCAAGCGATATATCACTACTCAGTACCAACCATGAGCTTCTAAAGTAACTGCAAGTTATATGGAACAACCCCCCACCACCAACATTCACCGCTGCTGCTAAACTCCGGAGCATTCTTTAGAGGCAGTAAGTGATAATCAGGAAAATGATCGATGAAGGAATGAGGGGGTATTCAGGGTGGACTGCCCTCACTAATCCTCCCTTTCAGACAAGAAAAAATCTGATCACCCTCCTCGTCCTAGTTTTTACACGTTTGTGTTGGAAATTAGAAACTCAGTCTCTGTTTTAGAAAGATGAGTTATAAAAGTAGCCAAGCGGTCAAGCTGGAAAATACAACGGGATATTGTCAATTTGGACGACCATGCGATCAGCTGATCCATTTTGCTTTCAGGCTGTCTCCATAGAATGAGTCTCTCCTCTCCTGGAGAAAAGCAAGGAAGTGATTCGAGATATAACAAAGCCAAAATGTATAGTCCATTTCACTTCCGTTTTTGACATAAATATGCTTTACGGTTGGGGGTCATTCGAAAATACGTGTAACGTGACGCGACAAAAGTGTGTGACTAACTAAAATGTAACCAGAGCAACCGTACAGGCTGAGATGCACGGTGTTGAAGGATAGTCTGGCAGTGTTACCTAGCAACCGTGCCGGTTATGTCTTATGGCTGGTGGTCACAGGCTGCACAGTTGCTCGGTAATGATATCTAGCCATTCCATCCATTCTTCACATCACAGTCTGCACTGCTGCTAGATACTAATGTGTAGCCATCACAGCCTGCAAGGTTGCTAGGTAATAATGTCTGGCCATCCATCCATACTTTACATCAGCCTGCTCGGTTGCTAGATAATAATGTGTAGCCACCCATCCATACTTTACATCACAGCCTGCAAGGTTGCTAGGTAATGATATCTAGCCATCCATCCATACTTTACATCACAGCCTGCAAGGTTGCTAGGTAATGATATCTAGCCATCCATCCATACTTTACATCACAGCCTGCAAGGTTGCTAGGTAATAATGCCTAGCCATCCATCCATACTTTACATCACAGCCTGCAAGGTTGCTAGGTAATAATATCTGGCCATACATCCATACTTTACATCACAACCTGCAAGGTTGCTAGGTAATAATATCTGGCCATCCATCCATACTTTACATCACAGCCTGCAAGGTTGCTAGGTAATAATATCTGACCATCCATCCATACTTTACATCACAGCCTGCAAGGTTGCTAGGTAATAATGTCTAGCCATCCATCCATATCTTACAACACAGCCTGCATAGTTTCCAGGTAATAATGTCTAGTCATCCATACCTTACAACACAGCCTGCATAGTTTCCAGGTAATAATGTCTGACCATCCATCCATGCTTTACATCACAGCCTGCACGGTTGCTAGGTAATAATGCCTAGCCATCCATCCATACTTTACACCACAGCCCGCACGGTTACTAAGCAATAATCTCTTGCCATCCATACTTTACAGCCTGCACTGTTGCTAGGTAAAATTGTCTGACCATCCATACCTCACATCACAGACTACACGGCTGCTAAGTGACATTGTCTGTCCATCCATCCATACTTAACAACACAGCCTGCACGGTTGCTAGGTTAGACTTCCGTCACACATTTTGTTAGATGACACTATTTCGTTACACAAATTTTGGGATTAACCCCAACTCTAAGACGTATTTATGTCGAAATGGCGCGCCCGTAGCACTCTATGCTATTGCTTACCACATTTAAGACAACATTTTATCTAGAAAAATTAAATCGTGTGCCTTTGAATGAACGCATGAGCGAAATACGACCCGGTGACACTGGCACAACGTGCTGCGTTTCGGAATATAAGTACTAATGTGCATTACAACACATTGCCGCAATATCCGTAGTAGCTTAGCGACTAGACTGCTGTATTAGCAAATCAATTTTTACCATGGAAAATGAAATGAAATGGCGTATGGCTCTTAGTGCCGGGAGTGTCCGAGGACATGTTCGGTTCGCCAGGTGCAGGTCTTTTGAGTTGACTCCCGTAGGCGACCTGCGCGTCGTGATGAGGATGAAATGATGATGAAGACGACACATACACCCAGCCCTCGAGCCGGCGAAATTAACCAATGATGGCTAAAATTCCCGACCCTACCGGGAATCGAAACCGGGACCCATCTGACCAAAGGCCAGCACGCTAACCATATAGCCATGGAGTTTAGGTTCGATAGTGGACTAAGTTTGTTTGTTCAGTTCTCTGGCGATTTAACGTCATTTGCAAGCAGTGCAGCATTTTGTTGTTATGTCACATGTTAGTGGAGGCCTGGTTGGCTAAGACATTGGAGTCCTTTAAATTGCATCTATTAGTCTACGAATCGAAATGTTCACGAAGTGCGGCTTCCTGATGATACTGTACCCCTATCTTTTCTTTCTTTCGTAATCTGTTCATCCTCCAGGTTTGTTCTTCCCTCTGACTCATCGAGGGATCCCACCTCTACTGCTTCAATGGCAGTGTCCTGGAGCATGAGTCTTCGGGTTGTGGATAAAACTGGAAGGAGGACCAGTACCTCGCCCAGGTGCCCTTAACCTGCTATGCTAAACAGGGACCTTGTGAGGGGGATGAGAAGATTGGTAGGGACAGACAGGGAAGAGGGACGGAAGCGGTCGTGGCCTTAAGTTAGGTACCATCCCGGCATTTGCCTGGAGGAGAAGTGGAAAACCACGGAAATCGAACCCACCTCTACTCAGTTGACCTCCCGAAGCTGAGTGGAACCCGTTACAGCCTTCATACCACTTTCCAAATTACGTAGCAGAGGCGGGAATCGAACCCGGGCCTCCGGGGGTGGCAGCTAATCATTCTAACTACTATACTACAGAGGCGGGCCTGTGTCCCTTATCATTTTCAATTTGATTGATTTGTGCTAGGAAGGAAAAGTGTGTTCGTTTACAACTGTAACAAATTGATCTTAATGAAGTAAAGGTAACAGTAAAAGTACGATATACAGATAAGAATACTGCATTGAACAAAATTAAATGAGATAACAGTTCGATACATTAGCTAATAGAAAGAAAGAAAGAAAAGAAAGAAAGAAAGAAATCACACGCTCAAGTGAGACTAACATTGGCGTTTGTGTTTATTGCCCTTCTACGCCCATCACTCGTTTCACTGAGCTAATCAGACAGCTCTGGTATCGGTTTGTATTGCTAATACCTGTGCTTAGCCGCGCTGCCAGCAGTTAGGGTTGCTAGCGCTTCCTTTTTTTAAATCCCCGTACTATAAAACAGACAATATTTTACTAAATCACCTTTCTTGTATAGGGTCATACAAAATCGCGTGGTGTGCCAATTTGTATTCATCCTATATATAGCATAACTTTCGAGTGTATTGTAAATCATACTTGGTTGCTTAATTTCAAAATATTTTATATTTGCCTAAATATTCTACTTCAGTTCGCTTCTGCGGTGTACTGGTTAATGTGATTATCTTCCCGCCCCCCCCCCGGAGGCTCAGGTTCGATTCTCGGCTCTAGCACGAAATTCAAAAAGTGGAACGAGGACTGCAGTGGGGTCCACTCAGTCTCGGAAGGTCAACTGACTAGAGGAGATTCGATTACCACCTCGGCCCTCCTCGAAGTAGTATTCTGTGGCTTCTCACTTCGTTTCCAGGAAAATTGCGGGATGGTTCATAACTTAAGGCCACGCTGGTTCCTTCCCACTTTCTTGCATATTTCTCCTTGTCTTCTCACCCTCCACAAGGTCCCTGTTCGGCATAGCAGCTGAGGACGCCTGAACAATCTACTGGTCCTCCTTCCCCAGTTGTAACAGAGAGCCATGCAAGCAGCTCTTAGGCTGTACTTTGCTCCTGTACCTAACGCAGCTCATTGAGCCGAATGGTGCCGCCTCTGATTTAAAGTGTAATTTTATGTGTCCAATCGGAACAGCAGCCTCAAATTAGTCGGATGGGATATTCCGTTCAAGGATATTTATTGACCGTGACAGTTCAGCTCCCTTGATTGCGCTGCCTTAGAATCGGCCGTGCTGTCTCCACACTACTGTCATGCAGCAGGCTCACTCAGCCGCAATTGGAAATACTATTCCTTCTGGTGCGCTGTCATTGTCAATAAATATCCTTGAACGTAATATTCCAACAGCCCTGAAGATGGTTTTCCGTGGTTTCCCATTTTCACAGCAGGTGACTTTAATTAAGTCCACGGCCGCTTCCTTCCCACTTCTAGTCCTTTCTTATCCCATCAGATCTTGTCATCCGTTTCATGAGGGATAGTGACCTGCTTTAACGGTTTAAAAAGTATATTTTCCATTTGTCGTTACTTTTTGTGAACGGATTTTTTCTATTGGTTTTGTTTTGGGCTGTTTGTGCTTTTTAAATTTGAATTTGAATGAAATATATAATTTTATTTCAAATGCGATGCCTTATTATAGTTGGTGGTTCATTATCCCTAGTTGTTAAATCTCCGCATGAAGTGGAACACGCTGACTAGCACGTCATCTTATGAGAGGCTCCTTATAGTGTGGCATTCCACCCACCTAATGGCTTACTCTGTTTTTAAATCACTTTATACAAAAGTAAGGCATTACGAATTATATCCACTGATTATTTGCATAATAATTTTCTTCATCATCATCTTTTAAAATCTAGTCGGCAGGTAAATATTAAATGTTAATTATTATTACATTTCGTTTCATCTCGTACCATTATGGGCCGATGACCTAGATGTTACGTCCCTTTAGACAACAAGCTTCATCACCACCTATGGCATCGTCGTCATAAGAAACCTATGTGGCGGTGTGACGTAAACTCACTTGTAAAAATTGACTTTTGAATGAACCCTCGTAGTTTGCAATGAAAACCTAAAGAACGTATTCCCCTGACACTGGATCTCAGATGATATACGTGATGTTCAGTCTTTGCCTGGGCTGACTTATACAATACAAAAAATGAGCGGAAGCGACTATTAATAATATTTGCTTTACGTCTCACTAACTACTTTTACGGTTTTCGGAGACGCCGAGGTGCCAGAATTTAGTCCCGCAGGAGTTCTTTTACGTGCCAGTAAGTCTACCGACACCAGGCTCTTATTTGAGCGCCTTCAAATACCACCGGACTGAGCCAGGATCGAACCTGCCATGTTGGGGTCAGAAGACCAGCGTCACAACCGTCTGAGCCACTCTGTCCGGCACCTGCCCCTATTGTAACGGCCGCAGGGTTTTCACGGTCTCGTACACTTATTTTTTTTTTTTTTTTTGCTAGTTGCTTTACGTCGCACCGACACAGATAGGTCTTATGGCGACGATGGGACAAGGGAGGGCTAGGAGTGGGAAGGAAGCGGCCGTGGCCTTAATTAAGGTACAGCCCCAGCATTTCCCTAGTGTGAAAATGGGAAACCACGGAAAACCATTTTCAGGGCTGCCGACAGTGGGGTTCGAACCTACTATCTCCCGAATACCACTTACTTATTAGAAATACAAGACAAATATTATGTGGATAATAATTTTTATTCAGTGGAATGTGGTACACTTGGAATGTGGGTAATAACTCCGTGTAGTATGGGCCTGTGATGTGAGAAATGAGGTATAACTTAAGAGTACAGGAGTAACATTACGAGTAAAAGTAAGATCAATATATGAATTGCCCAATGTTCTCGAGAGTTCTAACAAAGTCATACTTGATGTAGATGCACCTTCACTTACTTCAAAGTAGTTACTTGTTACAAACTGCTTTCGCTATTTTATTTCCTCATAGTAACGCCTGTTACGCCCTTTTCGTTTAATTTCTTTTATTCCTTCATCATTCAGTTTTCAACTCTTTCTTTTGCACGTTTGTGCCGAATCTAATCAAATCTTTCTTTTCCATTATTAGATTTGTTATTCTATACAACTGACCAGGATATTTTCACGACGGCTAACCTCCGAGTGAGTGCGCGAGTCAACAGCGCCATCTTATAAGAGAGTATGCGTGTGACGTCAGCTATTTAGCACACATTTTTAATTACTTCGAATCGCTATTTCATGCAAACTACGTTTGATATTTTCATTTTTCTTTTTGCAATAGGTAGCCTATTCTTTAATCTGTCATTTGAGACATTAAACATAATCGTAGATTAAATATTCTCGGCAATACATGCGTTCTACCCAAACACTGAAAGCGTCTTATCATATTTCTTTCCATATACTCCTTGTGGAGGATCGTAGACTAAGTCTACGTTAAAAGAACTGAACACTACAGAAATGACAGCTGACGAGTCTTAGGGGAGACACCCGGTATACTTAGGGCCTGTACTACGACTGTCAGGTAAACAGCCAGATACGTAGGCTGCAAACTAGAAGTTAAATATTTTCTTGCGTACTACCAACGGATTTTAACGACGGTATTGTAATGCGGAAGATGTAGTAACATTTTTATTGGGTTGGTAATAAGGTTACTGAAAATATAGTGAAATTTAGCGTGGTGGTATACGTGTTCTCTGGTGTTTTCATTTGTTTAGCTCTATTACTTTGAAATTGTATTACTAGAATCCAATATCAGATTCTTATTAAGCTATAATGTAGAAGTTCAGGTCAAAAACAGAATTATACACATACGAAGAAACGTTAAAATTATTTAACTGTATAACGAAACTGAAACTGTTATAAAGAATAAAAACACTGAAAATGTAACCTGGACGTAAAAGTTAAGATTCAGCTTATGTATCTTTTTTTGTCTAGTACTATTTACGAGGATGCGCGTTACGGCGAAAGTAAAGTTTATATTCGTGATTAATGCCACTGATCCTAATTTCTTTCTTTTCAATACAATGTGAGAATAGTAACTGGCAAGCATTTCTCACTTTAGCGTAAATACTTTTGTAGCAAAAGAAATATAACCTCCTTAACATCCTCATTCGACGGACAAATCACCATGAACAACGTCGTACACATTTACTCCATATGTGCGTCGCGGATAGATTTGGAATACAACCCGCGCTTTTGACACGCATTTTAATGATTAGGAAATGTGTACTATCACCTCTAGTACCCTACCGACTAACATATAGAAGGTAAAGAAATGTTGGACCATTAAGACTCGAACCCACGAAAAACTGCATAGTAGCAAACAATGTTGCCCTAACGACCATGTCTTCCCGTGAAGCTTGCTGTTAACTATCTTGTGTGCAACTCATATACTCAGTAGTAACAACTTGCTAGCTTGGGAACATTTTAAGATTTCTGTGATAGCTGGACAGGGAGCATGACATACTTTATAAATATATACATAGATTACATTGTAACAACTTAATTTCGCACAGCATCATGCAGATACAGATTCATCTTGATGCGTAGCCATCTTGGTTCTTACAGTAGCGTCCCCGATAGGAGTGAAGTCCTAGATAAGAGCGTTAACAGCCTCTCCAACTTCGGCATAGCTAACCTCGAGAATATTCTCGAACTACCAGATAAATGTCCAAACTGCCAAATAAATTTATACTGCACTTTTATCTGGCTGTCGTAGTACAGGCCCTTAGTGGTTTATTATCCCTGGTTGTTAATCTCCACATGAAGTGGAGCACGTTGACTAGCACGTCATCTTATGAGAGGCTCCTTGTAGTGTGGCACGCCACCCTCCTAACGGCTTGCTGTATTTTCGCGCTCGGAGATAACGAGTAATGGGCGACATTCGGAGCCGCGCTAAATTATATATAAGACCATTATATACGTCTTATACATACAAACACATAATAACCTATACAGCCGAAATGGAGGCTTGAGATTTTGGGGAAGACAAATCAAGATTTTTGTGACGGGAGCGAGGTGGAAGGGGAAGCTTGGAAGGAAACGGATTGGTACGGTGTAGCTCTAAATGTGTTGTTTTATTTATCTGGTGTACCGCTTACATTATACACGGTGTAGCTTCTTCCTATGAGCTACTTATCGGCTAGCAAGATTTACTTCCAACTGGCGTTTGTTTCAAGCAGTTTATGAGAGGTATAAGCAATGAAAACCCACCTTCGTATAGGTCATGAAGCCCCTTGGAGGAATGGAAGATATACGCTTCTATTAGTAACCTCGATAACATCAGAACCGTCCAACCTAGGCTAAGACTATTGCAAGAAATGTGTAACCTATGGTGAACAGACGTGGTAAGATTCGTATGCCACTTTCTTATTACTAATGATTAGAGCCTCGAATTTTAGGCAGTAATACTTTAGAATGTCCGCCTCTGTGGTGTAGTGGTTAGCGTAAGTAGCTTCCACCCTTAGGTGTCCGGGTTCGATTCCAGGCTCTGCCACGAAATTTAAAAAGTGGTACGAGGGCTAGCCCGGGATCCACTCAGCCTCGGGATGTCAACTGAGTAGAGTGGGTTCCATTCCCACCTCAGCCATTCTCGAAGTGGTTTTCCGTGATTTCTCACTTCTCCAGGCAAATGCCGGGATGGTACCTAACTTAAGACCATGGTCGTTTCCTTCCTTCTTCCTTCCCTACCAGGCCGCCTGGAAAAGGTACGGCTCTTCCTCCCCAGTTGTATTCCCGACCAAATGTCGCACGCTCCAGAACACTGCCCTTGAGGCGGTAGAGGTGGGATCCCTCGCTAAGTCCAAGGGAAAACCCAACCCTCGAGGGTATACGGATTAAGAAAGGATATTTTAGAATAGCCTCCATGGCTCAGGCTACAGCGCATTGGCCTCTCAGCGCTTGGGTTCCGTTGTTCAAATCCCGGTCACTCCATTGTGTTGGACGAAGAGGAGGCGGGACGGGTTTTCTCTCGGTACTCCGGTTTTCCCTGTTCCAGCAACATACTCCAATATCATTTCATATGTCAGTCATCAATCATTGCCCCAGAGGAGTGCGACAGGCTTCGGCAGCCGGCACAATTTCTCTCCTCGCCACTAGATGGGAGCTTCATTCATTCCATCCCTAAGACAGCGAATGACTGAAAAACAGGCTGTAGATGTTCATTTTCAATATGTCACAATACAAACCTACTGAAGAGAGTAACTACTCCAGCCTGCACAACGGTTACGCAACGAGTTTTGCATAAATATAGGAGTACGGCCTATCAGAACCCCTAGAATTTATGTTAATCTCGCTACATTACGGGCTATAAGACACTACCTAATAACCTAATTTATTTTGTATTCCAACCGATTAAAATGATGGAGATATGCAATTCATGACCTAACTGCAAGCAACGCAAGAAGCAGTAAATTCTAATTCTTTACTTCTACCTGGCGTTGTTTCTAACACAATCTGAGGTCTCTTTCTGCATCTCTATTTCTCTTTACCCGATCCGTAGCAAGAGCGGGGCAGGTACAGACAGCTTGCAGTCCACCCAGGTCTTCCTCTGCTGACCTGTGGTGGTCCGTCCAATTAGACTGAGCATAAGTGCGCGTCTAGTAATTTTTCCAGCGACTATATCAGCGCAGCCTTGATTTTCTCATGTAGTTAGCAATGGAGGCGGTTCTGAAGGTACTCCGCACGCTTGTATGAGGCGTGAGCAAACATTTTCCTTGTGAGGCGTTGCTGCAGCGGACATGATATGTAGCGCGACTCCAATACCCTCAGCACGGACATGTCGTGTCCTGCCGAGGTGTGTGCGTTTATTGTGGCCACGACAACTATGGCGACGTTATCACAGATTCGTCCAAACAGGACCAACGTGCTGTTATTCTGTTCTTGGCTGCTGAAGGACAAACACAGGTGGACATCCATCGGAGGATGAAGATTGTGTATGGGGCATCATATCTGTCGAAAACCACCGTTGTGGAATGGTGTACAAACTTCCGTGCGGGTCGCGTTTCATCACAAGACGCTGGTCGATCTGGGAAGTTAACCTCATCCATTACGGACGACAACAAGCGGGCGGTATCCTGATCTCTCCCCAAGCGATTATCACGCCTTCGGTCCCCTCAAAGAGACCTTGAGGGTTGGACGCTGCCTGGCGGTCGAGGATGTGCAGCAGGACAGGTGTTTTACTACACGGAGATCATCAATCTGGTGCATCGCTGTGATGAGTGTCTCAATGCTCACGGCGATTTTGCCTGATTAACATCCCAATTCAGGACTGTACGGCCGTCGAACGGCAACTTTTTGATCGCCCCTTATATTTCTCATATGGACAAGTCGTATTACATTTGTGACCATTGAAACATACGCATCTGCAATGTGTGAAGTGGGGCCGATGACCTTCGATGTTAGGCCCCTTTAAACAGCAAGCATCATCATCATCATCATCATCATCATCAATGTGTGAAGCATCTACTCGTGTTTCTTTGCTGCTGACCTTCATTCAGACCCGTAGAGCGACACTGGGTGGTAGACACGTTGTATGGTAGTTTCTCGAAAGCAACACCAAAAGAGCTTTATGGACAATGTAGAGACAGTACAGTGAGTGAGAAAGTGTAAGTACTTAGGAAGTGACTGTACTGGGAAAATAAAGTCCCGTATTAGTCAAGCAAGAAATGCATTGAATAAACTGAGGAGTGTGCTCTGCAGCAGAGATCTTAGCTTGAAAATAAAAATCTACAGCCTGTTTCCAGCCATTAGACCGGGTCAGGAGTGGAATGAATGAATCCCCCTTCTAGCGGCGAGGATGGGAATTGTGCCGGCTGCCGAAGCCTGTCGCCCTCCTCTGGGGCAATGATTAATGAATGACAGATGAAATGAAATGATACTGGAGAGTGTTGCTGGAATGAATTATGACAGGAAAAACCGGAGTACCCGGAGAAAAACCTGCCCCGCCTCCGCTTTGTCCAGCACAAATATCACATGGAGTAACCGGGATATGAACCGCGGAACCCAGCGGCGAGAGGCCGGCGCGCTGCCGCCTGAGCCACGGAGGCTAGACCTTAGCTTACATCTAAAAAATAGACTTCACGTTCTCTTCGAAACACGATTAGTCTTATATATTTCGAGGTCTTTTTATGTCTCTACATGAAGTCGAATCTGCTACGATTTGATTTGTTGAAATGTAAGACTTGACGCCTCGCTCCCGCAATCATTGTCCTAAATCAGTACAGTAACATATTCAATTACTGGGTGACTCGGTCGTGCGGTTAGAGTCGCGCAACTGTGAGCTTGCATCCGTAAGATAGTGGGTTCGAACCCCACTGTCGGCAACACTGAAGATGGTTTTCTGTGGTTTCCCATTTTCACACCAGGCAAAGTCTTTGGCATATACATTAATTAAGGCCGCGGCCGCTTCCTTCCAACTCCTAGGCCTTTCCTATCCCATCGTCGCTATAATGCTTATCTGTGTCGGTGCGACGTAAAGCAAATTATTTAAAAAATATTTAATATTTTTAGTGGTAGTTATTACGATAGTCTGTCTTTAGAAACGGGGAAAAATATTAAGTTCTATTCATTCAGAAATTAAGGAAAGAATGGGTTGAAAATGCTAAGTTAATAGATGGTTTTTGGAAATTTCTGAGGTATCTCAAACAGTGAAGTGTATAAATTGTCGCTGCAATTGAAAAGTGAATTTCAACCGCTGAATGATCACTCAAAGATAAATAAACAAAAAACTGCTGCAGAATCATTTCGTTCATCTAATGAGACAAAACTTTTTTCACGCCTATTGATCGTCCAGTATTTTTCACAGTCCGAAATAACTGAGCAATTTGAATCCGATATTGACGGTCCTGAACTTTTCTGATTTGTAACTTATTGTGTGTGTTTTTGCATGCGATACATTGTTTGAAAAAAAGGTCTCAATTTAAAGAAAATTCAGGCAGAAATCTTTGATTGCATTGAGCGGTTTCTAATATCCCGGCAGAGATATTTGGCATAAACTATTTGGCAGCACTGGTTCTGGCAGATCAACTGCGTTTACAGAACACTGGCCTCGTAGATACATGGAACACGGGACTCAGTGTGAGGATGTCCTGTAAAGGAGTGTTTTCTGTTTAGTAGTACAATTAAATAAATCAGGATTTTAAGAATGATCTCACCGCAAACTACGCGCCCGCGCTCTACTTGACGACGTAAAACGAATAACATTCCTTCTTCTTGCCTACGCCTCAACCAAAAGTTGTCTCCTTATCCACACCTGGACGTCGATGTAGGGGGCCTTGATACCACTATGCGATACAGACTGGCACAGCGACCCTATATGAGCGGTTATCATACTCATCCGCGATAATTCAAGACCCGCCAGAATTTGTTACAAATTACTTAACGTCGCACCGACACAGATAGGTCTTATGTCGACGATGGGACAGGAAAGTTCTATGAGTGGTAAAGAAGCGGTCGTGGCCTTAATTAAGGTACAGTCCCAACATTTTCCTCGTGAAATGGGAAACCATGGAAAACCATTTTCAGGACTGCCGACAGTGGGCTTCGAACCCACAATCTCCCGAAAACTGGATACTGGCCGCACTTCAGCGACTGCAGCTACCGAGCTGGGTCCGTCAGAATTCGCACAGACTGTAGCGCAGACAATTATTTTTCGAACAACGATTCATTTACATGCAATATTCCTCTCACGATTTTCCTGCACTAACACTGTACTAGGGAAACCAATATCTTAGAAAGTCAATCTGGGACAATATCATAAAAATAATAAATAAATGTTTACGGTTTTCGGAGACGCCGAGGTACTGGAATTTAGTCCCGCAGGACTCGTTAACGTGCCAGTAAATCTACTGACATGAGGCTGATGTATTTGAGTACCTTCAAATACCACCGGATGAGCTAGAATTGAACCTACCAAATTAGGCTCGGAAAGTCTGCGCTCTTCCGTCCGAGCTACTCAGCCCGACAATAATAATAATAATAATAATAATAATAATAATAATAATAATAATAATAATAATAACACCCCCTGCAGGTGGGGGACGCACATGAAGAATACACCCGCGGTATCCCCTGCCTGTCGTAAGAGGCGACTACAAGGGGCGACCAAGGGATGATTGAATTACAACCATGAAACTACTCTTGATTCGTACCATCATGCGGGGAACACCACGGGTTGCATGTACTTGCGAGTAGTATCACTAAATTGGTACGAAATAGGTTTGTGATTAGTTGCAGTAAAAAGCCTGGCCTGGTGGTTTCCAGTACTCGTGCGTCGTACCCATGTGGGCAACACCGCGGGTCTGGGCGTAGCCTGAGAGTTGTACTGCTATATGAGCGGCACCGTGGGTCAGCGTTGCCTGTGATTGGTGCCCACTATGTGAGGAACACCACGGGAATACCGGCGCCCGTGACTAGCACACCGGTTTGCGTTCGCTATGAGTGGCGCCATTGTGTGAGAAACACCATAGGTCTGCGTTCCCTGTACGAAGTGCAATACTTGTGAGTAGTACCATCTTGTGTGGACCACCGTGAGTCTTCGCTACTTTTGATCAGTACCCCAAAATGACAAATACCATGGTTCTACTTTACTCGCGACATGTACCATTCTGTGGGGCCTTAGACGTGAATTTAGCACCCCTTCAGACATCAAGCATCATTGTGCTTTATAAATGGTCCCTTGGTCAGTAATTAACTACCTCCTTTTTGAGTCTGATCCACTGTTTTTGTTTGTTTGTTTTTTTGTTTGTTTTTGTTTTTTGTAGGGTTCATGTCCATCCATTCATTCTTCATGACATTTTTAATTTTATTTTAGTCAGTGGATGAATTTGAAATTTTTGTTATTTCATTTCGTACCATTAGGGGCCGATGACCTCGATGTTAGGCCCCTTTAAACAACAAGCATCATCATCAGCATCATCATCATCATCATCATCATCAATAATAATAACACCCACCAGTCAAATGCTGGGGCTGTACCTTAATTAAGGCCATGGCAGCTTCCTTCCTACTGCTAGCCCTTTCATGTCCCATCATCACCATGAAACCTGTGACGGTGCGACGTAAAGCAAATTGTAAAAATGTAAAAAAAAAATAATTAAATTGATACTGCTTCGTAATATAGGAAGCATTTTGGACACACACACACACACACACACACACACACACACACACACACACACACACACACACACACCAAAAACAACTTTTTTACAAGTTGCTTTACGTCGCAACGACACAAATAGGTCTTATGGCGACGATGGGACCGAAAGGGGCTAGGGGAGAGAATAAATCAGCCGTAGCCTTTTATGGTACAGTCCCCGAATTTGCTTGGAATGAAAATTGGAAACCACGGAAAACCATCTTCAGGGCTATCGACAGCGAAGTTCGAAGCCACTATCTCCCGAATACTGGATACTGGCCGCACGACAAGTTCAAACACACACTGCGCGTGAGGCAGCAATGGCTGAAAGATTGCCATGTTTGCCAACTTCGTCAGGTAGGAACCGTAGGGTGACATTTTTATCGGTTTATTCCATCTGTCGATAATCAATCATGACATCTGAAATGAATGTTTCTGGCGTCCACTGCCAAAATTGGAACTACCCGGGTCGGTTGGTCACTCTTATTTATACAAACATATCTGTTAAAATACGGATACCAACTTCATTCCTCCCCCACGGTTCAGTTTGCGTAGTTGCACATCTAATCATCTGTAAAGAATTTAGAAACTCTTCCATGTTGATGATGATTGTCTAGTGTACTTCCCTTTAAAACAATAATCACCACAACCACCTTAAAATTGCATTCCTACTGGCAGAGACAACAAGACACTTACTGTATGTGTGCTTTCAGCCTGCCAATTTGTAAATGAGATGTGTTTTGTGTTCTATCACTTGGATCATTCCCTCTTCCCCCATTCCAACTCCTCCCCTCGGCTTAGGGGTGGCGGCTCAGCTTTATTCAATCTCCTGCTTCACCCCCGGTACTAACACGCTCACCCTTGTACACATTAAGCAGTCACCGAACTGGAACGAGATGAGATTATTAAATCTCTGTCTATCTCTCTCACATTCTTGTCTCGACAGGTGCACAAGTTTACCACAGTCTCAACACATCTCCTAATCATATGTAGTGTCTCGAGAGTAGAGGATGGATTCAAATGGGTTAAAGAAAAAAGAAAAATACTCATGCATCTGTGCACTATAAAACAGCAACATATGCATTCATTATATGCACTAAAAAGGAGATGTTCTTTTAAATAATAATAATAATAATTATTATTATTATTATTATTATAATTTTTGTTTGTTTGCTAATTGCTTTACGTCGCACCGACACAGATTGGTCTTATGGCGACTATGGGACAGGAAAGGGCTAGGAGTGGGAAGGAAGCGGCCGTGGCCTTAATTGAGGTACAGTCCCAGCATTTGCCTGGTGTGAAAATGAGAAACCACGGAAAACCATCTTCAGGGCTGCCGATAGTGGGGTTCGAACCTACTATCTCCCGAATACTGGATACTGGCCGCACTTAAGCGACTACAGCTATCGAGCTCGATATAATAATAATAATAATAATAATAATAATAATAATAATAATAATAATAATAATGATATTTTTATTTACGTCCCACTAACTACTTCTGTTTTTGGAGACGACGAGGTGCCGGAATTTTGTCCCACAGGACTTTTGTCTTTACAAGTGGCTTTACGTTGCACCGACGCAGGTAGGTCTTATGCGGACGATGAGGCAGGAAGGGGATAGGAGTGCGAAGAAAACGGCCTTGGCCTTAATTAAGGTACAGCCCCAGCGTTTCTGATGTGAAAATGGGTAACCACGGAAAACCAACTTCAGGGCTGCCGACAGTGGGATTCAAACCCAATATCTCCCGAATACTGGATACTGGCCGCACTTAAGCGACTGCAGCTGTCGAGCTCTGTAGGACTTCTTTTACATGCCAGTAAATCTATGGACATGAGGCTGACGTATTTGAGCACGTTCGAATATCACCGAAGTGGGCCAGGATCGAACCTGCCAGCACCTCAACCGTCTAAGTCACTCAGTCTGACGGACTTTCTTTTATCTATGAGAATGTTTTCATATTCTGAAAGTGTCCTTTCTACTTTACATGAAGTTAAATGTGCAAATTTCGCTGCATCCGTGCTGATTTCGCATCCGGAAGACTGAGGTCCGTTCTGGGTCGAGATATTCATCTCAATATTTACGTGCTGTCAGGAAGGACATCCGGCCTAAGAGAAAAAGTCCTCTCAGTTTTAATTATTGTGTTGATAGGTTGATACTACCCCATGGGCAACACTGGAAGTACCTAGGAGTAAATATAGAGCGATCCATTTAAACTTGAACTACTTTAATAGGTCATTATTTCCCTCTGAAAGCCCATAGAAACTGGTAAATTTGTTTTAATGATCTCAGTGGCTCTGGAAGAATCAGTACCGTTGCCCATTGTTGACAGTTTTGTTGATTGTCGTGACAATAACGAGCATTGTTGGCAAATTAATGATTGGTTCGTTGTCTTCAGCTGGCAGTCGTAACGGAAACATGCAGTACACAGTTTGAGAGCGTGTTTTTATTGTGAAATTATACTGGAAGACTGAGTCATTGGTTACAACACGACGAGCATTTCGAAGAGAATTTCATGTGCGCGATGTTCCAACAAAGGCAACAATGTTATCGATTGTAAAGAAGCTGGAGACAATTGCTGTACTAAACAGTGAGAGTGGTAAATATAGGCCATCACTGAGTGCAGAGACTATTGATAATGTTTGAAGACGCTTCGAGAACTCTCCCAAGAAATCGTTGCGTCGACTAAGCCAGGAGACGGGAATTTCATATGGCACATCTCAAGAGAGCTGGGAAGAAATCGGTGTTGCGACCATACAAAGTGCGTTTGATGCAAGCATTGAAAGAAACAGATCATGAGAAACGAATGCGTTGTTGTCGATGGTTTCAAGGGTTTGTTATTCAACGTCCAGACATTCTCTTAATAACTTGGTTTACAGATGAGGCACTGTTTAATCTGTTAGGTTATATCAACACACAAAACAGCAGATATTGGGCTGCTGTAAACGCCCATATCATGCACAACACACCACTGCATGATGGAAATGTCAGTGTGTGGTGCGCGATGTCAGCTTCCAGAAATGCTGGCCCCATTTTCTCTGATGCGAATGCAGTTTATACTGGCATCTTCAATGAATTTGTGGAGCAGTTGGATGATGTCGAACTGACAGGTTATTTCTCACAAGGTGGAGCAACGTGTCATACGTCTTAACGTTTCCATGCAACTTGTAACCAGTTTCTGTGATGACCGAATATTCATTGCCTTAGCCCACAACGGGCGAATTGCACCCATTCTACAGTGTGATGGCAGTAGTTACAGACCTGTAGCTTAGATCCTTTCCAACAGAACTAGGGTAACCTAGGTCACCATAGCTCAATTGGTAGAGCAACCGGTTCGAAATCGGGAGGTTGTGGGTTCGGATCTTACTGGTGTCCAGTTCGCCATTTATGTTCTGTACGTTACATCCCTTCAGCACGTACTAAATTTACGTAACCCGACCTAATAGGGTAAAAGACGATTTCGAGTAGGAAAATATCACAAACTTTGGGATGAAGAGACTTGGGAGCAAGGAGACGAGATGCTCGACTACATGGTATGTTCCGAGCTGTCAGTAGAGAGATGGTGAGTGATGATATTAGCAGACGAATAAACTGGATTGGAGCTTTTAAATGTAGGAAAGATCATAATATGAAGATAAAGTTGAAATTCAAGAGGACAAACTGGGGAAAATACTCATTTATAGGACGAGATGTACGGGTTTGGAAAAAAAATATCAAGGGAAATGTTCTGTAAATTTCCAAGTTATTTGAAAATATTTAAGAAAAAGTTCGGTAAACAACTGATAGGAAATCTACCACCTGGGTGACGCCCCTAAATGATTTATTTTATTTTATTTTATTTTTTATTTTATTTCATTTTATTTTTTATTTTTTATTTTTATTTTTTATTTTTATTTTTTATTTTATTTTTATTTTATTTTTTATTTTATTTTATTTTTTATTCTAATTTGTTTTATTTTATTTTTTATTTCATTTTATTTTTTAATTTAATTTTTTATTTTATTTTTTATTTTATTTTATTTTTTATTTAATTTAATTTAATTTTATTTTATTTTATTTTATTTTTTATTTTTTATTTAATTTAATTTAATTTTATTTTATTTTTTTGTTTTATTTTATTTTTTAATTTAATTTTATTTTTTATTTTGGCTTATTTTACTTTTTATTTTATTTTTGTTTTGTTTTTGTTTTTGTTTTAACCTCTGACCAAAACCAAAAAAGAGCCTTCGTGGCTCCAGCGACATCCCTCCCCCCCACCCCAAAAAAACTCGAATAAACTGAAGGATGTAAAATCGTTGAAGCTGAAAAACGAGAAATATGGCGATCATATCCACCTTTCAAAATACTACTCATTTCACGTAGAAATTCCAGCGCTAGATTTCTTGCTTTTACTTGTTCATTTTTTTTTTTGCTAGGGGCTTTACGTCGCACAGACACAGATAGGTCTTATGGCGACGATGGGATATGAAAGGCCTAGGAGTTGGAAGGAAGCGGCCGTGGCCTTAATTAAGGTACAGCCCCAGCATTTGCCTGGTGTGAATATGGGAAACCACGGAAAACCATCTTCAGGGCTGCCGATAGTGGGATTCGAACCTACTATCTCCCGGATGCAAGCTCACAGCCGCGCGCCTCTACGCGCACGGCCAACTCGCCCGGTTTTTTTCATCTTCTACCTTCATAGTTACTCCTACTCTCCGCCTCTGTGGTGTAGTGGTTAGTGTGATTAGCTGCTACCCCCTGAGGCCCTGGTTCGATTCCCGGCTCTGCCACGAAATTTGAAAAGTGGTACGAGGGCTGGAACGGGGTCCACTCAGCCTCGTGAGGTCAACTGAGTAGAGGGTGTTCGATTCCCTCCTCAGCCATCCTCGAAGTGGTTTTGCGTGGTTTCTCACTTCTCCTCCAGGCAAATGCCGTCATGGTACCTAACTTAGGCCACGATCGCTTCCTTCCTTCTTCCTTGTCCATCCTTTCCAATCTTTCCATCCCCCCACAAGTCCCTTATTCAGCATAGCAGGTGAGGCCGCCTGGGCTAGCTGCTGGTCCTCCTCCTCAATTGTATCCCCCGACCTAGATTCTCACACTCCAGGACACTGCCCTTGAGGCGGTAGAGGTGGGATCCTTCGCTGAGTCCGAGGAAACGCCAACCCTGGAGGGTAACCAGATTAAGAAGATTATGGTATGTAGGATAGTAGCATTTCCATTTTACTGTACAATAAATATTAGGTTAAAAATTAATTCCCAGAAGCAAACCACAACTTAATTTAAATGATTGCAAATGTTAAAAACATTTAAAGTTTTTACAACAGTCATCAATGATCTGCATTTAGGGCGGTTTCCCGGGTGGCAAATTCCTTATCGTTTGTTTACCTAGCCTTCTGTTTAATATTTTCAACAAAGAAATTTATCGAAAATTTCCATTGATAATTTATTCCAATCCCGTACTTCTCGTCCTATAAACGAATATTTTCCCCAGTTTGCCCTCTTGAATTTCAACTTCATCTTCACATTATGATGTTTCCTACTTTTAAAAGCTCCACTCAAGCTTATTCTTCTGCTTACGTCATTCCACGCCAACTCACCACTGACAATTGGAAACATGCCACATAGCCGAGCATCTTGTTGTATGTCCGGCGCTCCCTTCTCGCTCCGCCAGCCAGCTACACGCGCGCCAAGTGTCATTCTTCTAGCCTCGACGCGCAGCCCTCAGTGCGCGTGCCTGAACCATCGTGTGTGTACTATAAAGAGGAACTCCCAGCCTGTCCAGATGCCCACTTGCCCCGGTGTCCAGCTCCAGAATACACCCTACGTCGAGCACGGAGGCTACTCCTCTTGAAAATGTGCTTCGGCCAGGTGGACTGAATTTCTGGCAGTACGAGGTCTCACCTCTGGTCACCGCTCCTCTTATTCCGCTGCCCATATCCAGTCAAACTATTACATATAGTCATATTTCCCTAATTAATGCAAGCTCCCTTGGTTTCGCCAAGTAAGAATTCTTCCAACATTGAACTTGCTTTTATGAACTCAGCAAGGAAGGACTTTCCAAAACATTTATGTCAGTACTTCGGATAGTTTTCGACTATCGACTTTTCATATCAAGGACTATCTTTTCAAGATAGTAGTGGATGTAAATACTGCAAACTTGTATATAGTGTACAAAAGATAGACTCTTTCTCAAGATTCCTAATTCATTTTGCTTCAAGTTAAATTTCAGTTTTATTTGTGTAAATAGTGTATTTTGCATTTGAAGCGAATAATAAAGTTGTGTTTTGTAAATCTCTACCTTGGTTACAACACATCTCTTCTCCTTACTCCTAAGTCTTCCCAGACCAAAGTTTGCAACATTTTAGTAACACTATTCCTTTGTCAGAAATCACCCAGAACACATCGTGGTGCATCTCTTTGAATTTTTCTAGTTCTCGTACCAAGTAGTCTTGGTGAGGGTTCCATACACTGGAGCCATACTCTAAGTGCGGTCCTACCAGAAACGTATATGCCCCCTCCTTTACATCCTTACTACAACCCCTAAATACTCTCATAAGCATTTGAAGAGATCTGTTACTACTTCGTTAATATGATTACCCAAATTCAACTACCACCTGGATTCAAGAAATCAAGAAAGACCTGGAAAGGAACAACATACGAGAAGAAGAATTATTGGAAAGAAAGATTTTTAGGAAGAAAGTCTTACAAATGGAAGGATTCCAAGGGAGGAAGGAAAAGAAAACAGGCACAAAGTGGACTGAAGACAGGAAAAAGAAACAGTGAAACAATGAAAGAATACTGGAAGAAAATGAAAGAACAACTAAGGAGGAACAATTGAAATTGTAACGTGGTCCTTAGAAGGCCGGAACGCAAGAAGAAGAAGATGATGAAGATGATGATGATGATGATGATGATGATGATGATGATGATGATGATGATGATGATGATGATGAAGATTACCCAAATGAAGATCATTCCTTATATTAACACATAGGTACTTACATTAGATTGTTCCCGCCTTAAGTTACTATCACCCCATCAACACAATAATTAAAACTGGAGGACTTTTCCTCTAGACTATTTATCCCATTTGCATTCATACCATTGACTGCTGTCCATCTCACTACATTGTTTAAGTTCCCCTGCAGTCACTCACAATCTTGCAACTCATTTACTACTCTATACAGTACAACTTCATCAGCAAATATCCTTATCTGTGATTTCAAATCCTTACTCATTTCATTTATATAGGTATGTAAGGAAATATAAAGGTCTTAGAACACTGCCTTGTGGGACCCCGACTTTATTACAGGATTAGATAACGCTTCACCTACTCTAGGTCTTTTCAATCCCGAATGTACCAGCGTTTCGCCCTAGTGTAGCAGTGGGCTCTTCTGTTGGATTGCTACAACTTTCCAAGACGCTGGCACCTGCTCGTTGAGACAGCACTGCAAGCGTCCTATGTAGAAATGCAGTGACGGCGCACTAGGGGAAGCATGTGCCTCCTTTTGTATAAATGCCTGCCTTTGATCTTTATATAAAAATGATATCCAACTGATGAGCCTACCGCTTCACTGGCAATTTCACGTTTGAAAAGGCCTAAAGACCTTATGGGCCTCATGCGGTCTACGAACCACCAGTTGGAAATCCTTCCTATAAATTTAGCAACGTTCGCAATTTTACATTGAAGTTCACGCTAAAATACACCAACTGGTGCAAAAAGTAAAAAAACCGAAAATTGTGCACTTATCGTGATTTTATGCTGATTTGGTGATTTGTATGGTACAACTCTATCATATTGGTATCCATTCATCACCATAACTTCGTGATCAGGTCAGTTGAAATGTTGAAAATTGTACTAACCCTCATCTGGCATCACATGTCTGTGAGACGGCTGGCAAACTTTCCCACGGCCATTCCCTCCACTGAATTTATAATTATTTACATTAAAAATATAGTAGCATGCCCTGTGTTAAGGAAAATTTTGCTCTCTAACCAGCATGGACTTCGGATATCAAAATGGAAGTTATGTTTAAGTTTTCCAGAAGGTTTCTCCTTTTACCAGTTCTAGGTTCTTTATAAAAGGTTGGCATAGCTGAGAAATTATCACAGAAAAATAGGAAAGTCAACTTTTTTCCAAGCATCATTTTATTATTTTGTATTTTCATCTGGATTTGTCATTTTTTTCAATTTCGCTGTGATATGATTGAAAAAATATTTTAAAAGGAATTAAGTTCAATAAACTTCTGGCTCGGTGAGGAAAGCAACGGGAAACTACCTCACTCCTCATTTCCCTAGTACGCCTCTTCAGTGATGCCTAGGCCATTTATGACAGCTGATGGCGGAGCTGTTGAGGATCCAACCAGCCTTCGGGCTGAGGACTAAACATACAAAAAAAATTAAGAAATAAGAACAACTTCTTTAATTTAATTTTAAATATTTGGGATATGACACACACCATGATACCAGTTACAGTACCAAAATATATGGTAACACCTGAGGTTTACATATGCAAATTGTCTAAATTCAGGCATGACAAGGTTAAGAGCTCGCGTACAGTTTTGCGTGCATAAGAAACAGATTTTATCGTTACAGCAGAAATTTTAGTTGTCCATTCAGCCATTAGCTATGGAATCCATCAATTCCGTAAGATTCTAATAACCAGGCGAGTTGGCCGTGCGGTTAGGGGCGCGCAGCTGTGAACTTGCATGCGGGAGACAGTGGGCTCGAACCACACTGTCGGCAGCCCTGAAGATGGTTTTCCGTGGTTTCCCATTTTCACACCAGGTAAATGCTGGGGCTGTACCTTAATTAAGGCCACGACAGCTTCCTTCCAACTCCTAGGCCTTTCCTATCCCATCGTCGCCATAAGACCTACGGTGCGACGTAAAGCTACTAACAAAAAAAGTATTCTAATACTTTTTCACTGACAATGTGCCCTTAAAAAGCTACAAGACACACGCTGGGATATATCAGCACATCGGTATATATTAGACATTTTGAACGTAATATCGACCACCCAGAAAACTGCTCAAGAAGATCATCTCCAATGCAATACATCAGACGGTGTTAACTTACAACGATGAACGAGGTAGTAGACCAGCTAGCGAAAGAAGCCATATGTTCTGATTTGCTACCCGCAATCAAGCAACAGGCCTACAGGGAAGCGAATCGCGTGTCAACATTACCTTCGATCAAACGAACTTAAGATTTCTTATTTATTTAGCGTATGGCCCATACAATCAAGTTGAGTTCAGAAAAAAAAATTATATACATATTTACATAACAAGAAAACAATGACCAAGGAAAGGCTCCCTACAACTGAATGTCAAGATTATTGATCCCCTGTATTGCTTCTGGAGTTGCCATCAGAAAATCCACTTTGCTGCCTGTGTATGCCCGCGTTTCACACACTCTGACTTTATGATGTATGGTTTGTCGTGCAACTCCGCAGTCACGCGCGGGTGTCGGCAACTTGTTCCATTTAAACAACATGTCTCTCCATCTGCCATGGCCTGTTCTTATTCTGTTCAGAGCAGACCATGTTTTACGTGGTAGCCGGAATCCACTTGAAAGTTTGGCATTCGAGAACATACTGTGCAGGTGCGTCTCCGTTGCTGCTTCCCACCGTCTTTTCCACTCTGTAGGTGGGTTGTAGCTTCTAGCAACCACGTCTAAGGCGTTACGTAAAGTTCGATGGCGTGAACGTAATCTGTTTTGGTTGATAGTCCGCAGATCTTCATGTACAGGTAGATCGGAGTTCCTTAAGATTTTATTGAATTCCTTGATGAGTGCGGTGGATCTGCGTAAATCAGATGGCATTATTCCAGATAGAAGTGGGAGCCAATGAGTTGGTGTAGATCGAATTGTGCCAGTTATTATGCGCATAGTGGAATTCAATTCAATATCAATGATCTTGTGTGATGACTGTTCATCTATATTGGAGCACAGTACTCAGCACTTGAATACACCAAGACTAAAGCTGAAGTCCCTAAAAACGCTTGCCGAAGAACTCCAGGTAGTTCCACAAAGCTTATGAATGATGTTGTTACGTGTTTTCAGTTTCTGTGCAGATCCCAACAGATGTTGCTTGTAGGATAGTGTTCTATCCAAGGTTACTCAAAGATATTTTGGGTTCCAGTTGTGGTGAAGAATCCTGTCACAGAAACTTACATTTAATTTAGTATTTGCTAAGTGATTGTTTAAATGGAAACAAAACACCTCCGTTTTATTGGTGTTGGGCTTAAGTCTCCAGTTCCTGAAGTAAGTTTCCAAAATGGACAAATCCCTTGTTAACATCTCTCCAGAATTACAACTTTACGAAACGTAACCTGGAGACCATACGCAGGTCCTTCAGGGATACATCAGCACATCCGAGAAGTTCTTGGAGACTTTTACAATATTGGGCTGTGCTTTTTACTTTCAGGTTTTGAGTCCGTATTGGTCGTTCAATCAGCTTGGTAGCAAGATTGGAATGTTCCTTTATCATATGCAATTTTTCTTTTCTTAAAATGGTCGTAAGTGTCGTTTTATAGGGAGAAAAAGCACATCTATATTATATAAATTAATATAAATTTGTATCCCCGTCCTGAGGTAGTGAAATCCCCAATGCAGGTGAGCTGCGTGTACCTTAAAGAACATATACCAGCCTTCCCTGCCTATATTAAACTTCTGACAGTGCCGGGAATCGAACCTTGGCCACCGTGCGTGGCAAGTAATAGCGCTAACCATTACGCTATGGAGGGTGACTGCATTCCATTAAAAACGGGGCTTAAGAACGTTGTCCAAAGTTGTTATTTTACTAGCTTAAAAGATACGCAAATATTGAAGAAACGGAATTCATCTTTTGAAGACTCATATTGCGAACATTTTCTGTGGAAAACCATAAAAATTACAAGCTTGATTTGAAAATCACAAGAATGTAGAAGGAATGAAGCTGCTGTAAACATTTTCTTTGCATCGCACCGATACAGGTAGGACATAACGGCGACGAGGGTAGAGAAAAGGGCTACAAGTGGGAAGAAAGTGACCGTTGTCTCGATTAATAAGGTGAGACCCCGCCATTTTCCTGGTATGAGTGTAGGAAACCATGGAAAACCAGGGCTGCCAACATTGGGGCTCAAACTCACTATCTCCCGAATGCAAGTTGACGTTGGACGTTATTTTTAACTGTTACTGTTCACGGTTACTTTATTGTAGCAGTGACAGATGTAACAGTTACACAAAAATAACAGTTTATCACACCTCTACTATATGTGAAGACAAACAATATCGAAAGCTCATAAAATTGATTAACCATTGTTTGTTGTGAATGCTTTGTCCCTTCCGCTGCCATCCATCTTCTATATATGGGATTACTGTTGCGTGCCGAGTAAAACAGCCAACGTGAATATTGGCGGGTTTTATCTAGAGAGTTAGATTTTTTTTTGTTTAGTATGCCATTCCTCTGGTTCTTAAATTTTCTGACGACTGGTTCATCTTCGAGCTATGCATTCCCCACTGTGAGGCGCTGACTGGAATGAGTAGTGTGCACACTTAACGGAATACGGCAGAGAAGTGTAGTGAAGCACGGGTACTAGAGGTGTGACAAACGGTTATTTTTGTGTAACTACTACATCTGTCACTGCTACAATAAAGTAACTGTGAAAAGTAACAGTTAAAAATAACCTCCAACGTTACTCCACTGTTATTGGTCACAGCCTGGTCACGGCTTCAAGCTTGTCTCCTTACAGCTGTGTTAAGAAGTCCCATTCATTCACTCGCAGTTGCGCGCACGCATCACTACACTGTTGAAAGTCGGTGCAGCAAAACACGGATTCCTATTTGCTATAAAGTTAACGAGAGGCAGACAACGGATGAAATGAGAAGACAACATAGCGTCTTTTCTGAAATCTAGAGGAGTGAGTGTGACAATGTCCCGATCAAGGATAGAGGACGAGAAAACATGTGGATCTGTCTGCCAAACCTCGACACAAACCGGTACAAGAGGTACAAGAGAGTAAAATGAAGTAATGTTATGTTACGTTACTTATAATATGTTATTTAATATGAATATGTAGCCCTGCGCGATGTCTGAGTCAACGATTACCCCTGAGCAATTGAATATGTCATAACAGTTCATGCTTCAGTTACTAGATGACAGCAGTAACGTAAACAAATGCACTTCAGAGTACATTATACACTATAGTGTATTTGAGTTCAAGCAATCTCCTACGAAAGCGCTGTCACTTGGAAAACATGCGTACGATCTGAACTCTGAAGGTTACATTCTGTGTCTGTAAGCTGCTACTCGTAACAGTTACCACTTCCCAGTTACTGTTTTCACTAGAACGTTATTCTGTTGTCGTTACTCGGTAACCTGTTATTTTTGTCCTCGTTACATTTGTAACAGTGATAGGCATGTAACTGTGACAAAGTAACTGCTCCGTTGTTTTTCAGCCATCTCTAACGGGTACGTCAGCTTGTCTTGTAAAAATTGTGGAGAGACAAGTGTTGTTTCACCAGCTGATTTGAAAAATACATAAACGTGGAAGAAACGGACTTTAGGATGAGGACTAAGAAAGTAGTCGTAAGTGTCCTTTTATGTTTTGTAGTCAGATGGCAGGAGAGCTAATACAAACATCCTAACCTAACCCCATTTAACTACAGTCCTTGAAGAGCCTTGGCCTACCAAGCGACAGCTGCTCAGCGCGAAGGCCTGCAAATTACGAGCTGTCGTGTGGTCAGTACGACGAATCCTCTCGGCCGTTATTCTTGGCTCTCTAGACCGGGGTCGATATCTCACCGTCAGATAGCTCCTCAATTGTAATCACGAAGGCTAAGTGGACCTCTAACCAGCCCTCAGATCCAGGTAAAATTCCCTGATCTGGCCGGGAATCGAACCCGGGATCTCCGGGTAAGAGGTATCACGCTACCCCTACACCGCGGGGTCGGCTCATTACAAACATCAGAATATAAAATTCCAAAACAGAACAAGTGAAACATTTCTGTTATATAGGAAGCATTATTAGTGAAGACAACTGATGCGTTAGGGAAATTAAAAGAATTGGTCTTTGAGAATAAAAGAAATATTTTAACAAATACCCATACACGTTTAGAAACAAGAAAGTCTTTTGAAATGTCCTTTGTCTCAAATGTACTACTTTATAGTATAGAGATTAATTGGAAGTAACTGCAATGTGATTTTCGAGGAAATGATGAGGGCATGCTGGACTCAGAAAAAAAGACGAATCGAGATGTTCTATAGGAATTCAATGAGCAATGGAGACTTACAGTGTTTTGAGGACGTCTACGGTTAAACAATGCCTAAGTATGGCTGCCGCATTGCAGAGACGTTATTTATCACTTAGACATATTTAACCTCAAATGAGAGGTTGTGTACCATGAAACATGTAATTTGTGTTATCAAGTTGAGACGATTTCTCAAAGAAAGGCCTCTTTGTGGGTCTCCCGCTGCTAAATCGCAGCAATTCATTTGACATGTACGGGGAGATAGATCTTAAAATAAGGTTTAGCTTTTCAAGAGACTTGTTTCTTGAGACAGACAAAGGGACAGTCCGGCAACTGTCAACTTGAACACAATTCTTGGCAACCGATATATTTTATTATATACATGGGGTAATTTCCGTGGAATTATAGGTCACTTCGACTACATACACGTCAGAATTACGTGTCCCGATCGTCAGAGGGCTGTCACATTCATCAACCGGGAGAGATTCACTTATATTTGCTGCCAATTAAACACACATAATAGTGAAAACTAAAAAGTAGGTTGTATGTGGTTTTTATATAGACTTATATATAATCGTATAAGTTTTCGGCAACTGTCAGATAGGAAAAGGCAAGTGGTGATTATTGTTTGAAGAGGTGGACTTGAGAAGAGCCGTCGTCGTAATGACAGCCCTAGTACTTGCCTGGTGTAAAAATAGGGAAACTACGGAAAACAGTCTTCAGGGCTGCTGATGATGCGTTTTGAACCTACGATCTCCAGAATGCAAGTTACATATATATGGCCCGTGCAACACACTCGGTTATACATTACTATTGCTTCGCCTTCCCTTCGTCGAAGCTATCGTATTTATGAGTAGATTACACTCACCGTAACAACGCTATAATCAAAGCTACACTTCCCCGCAGGGTGGCGTGTCGCTTAGTGTCGATAATATTATGAGATTTAATTTCCACCAAAAAGCGATACTCTTTTATCTGTGGGCAAGTCATGCTCATGCTTATCCGTACTTGAGTAACGTGCAGGGAGACAAACAGCTGACTGGCGTTCGGCGCGCGCACCGACGAATTTCATTGGTTGCGACAGGCAAAGAGTTGCATTAAAGATACTTCTATCTCCATTTTCAAATCAATATTGAAACATTAAGCGATGTCTGCTTAAACATCGGCTGAACATTGTTTATGCAATGAAAGTTCGTGGTCGATTTAGATGTTGTTTAGGTAGACGTTGTCTAAGGCTTAAAACTAGTCATCGTTTCTGCAATCGGTCCAATGACTTCCTAGTAAATGTATTTGAAGGAAAAATAGTAGGAAGGAAAGAAAGAAAGAAAGAAAGAAAGAAAGAAAAAGAAAGAAAGAAGGAAAGAAAGAAAGAAAGAATGAACGAAAGAGGAAGACATACTTCGAGGATGTGAGAAACTTGATGGGATGTAAAGACTACAAGGAAGGTGTGAAAATGGGAAACCACGGAAAACCATCTTCAGGGCTGCCGACAGGGGCTTCGATTCCACTATCTCCCGAATACTGGATGCTGGCCGCACTTAAGCGACTGCAGCTATCGAGCTCGGTAACGCGACAAGGATTAGCCTTTAATGTATGAAGATGAGTGAGGATAGCAGCCTGCTTTAAAAACGCCAAAAGTTGAAATAAATGCACTTTATATATCCCTTCAAATATGGGAAATAAGACGAAGGTCGTAATTTTTGGTGCGCAAAAGCAAAGGGCGTACCATCCTGTCCTAAGAATTATCGGAATATGTAGAAAATATACCTTGAAACGTTAGGATAAAAAAATTGGTCTCGGTGTTGTTTTGTAGTGAAAAAGAACACCCTCTTTAAAAAATACCTATTTGTAAATAAATTATGTTGATATCCCTTGAAATTTGAGGTTTAAGACGGCAAGTGTGTGTTGTACGGGAACACAAACATTTACTAGCCTGTCTTTAAAAACACAGAAATGCGGAAGAAATGAATATATCCTTTGAAAAATGAGGATAAAAAATAATCATAATTGTTGTGTTATACTATAGACTTCAATATCCTTTGAAAAATGACGATAAAAAGTATTCATAATTGTAATACTATAGACTTCATCTGAAAAATATACGCCAATAGGAAAGTATCTGTTAATGCACATGTTAGGAGTGCGGTGATACCGACTTGAATCCGGAGGACGGGGATATTTAGAGCTCATTTGTCTTAGATGAGTTTCGCCTTAAGAGAACCCAAAAATAACCAGGGCACTTAACGCCCTTGAAAGGGCCTTGGCCTGCCCAGCGACCGTTGCTCAGCCCGAAGGCCTGCAGGTTACGAGGGGTCGTGTGGTCAGCACGACGCATCCTCTCGGCCATTATTCTGGGCTTTCGAGACTGGGCCGCCATTTCACCGTCAGCCCTGCTCAATTCTAATCACTTAGGCTAAGAGGACCTCGAACCACCCCTAAGGTCGAGAGAAAAATCCCTGACCTGGCCGGGAATCGAACCCGAAGCCTCCGGGTGAGAGGCAGGCACGCTACCCCTACACCATGGGGCCTAAGAGAAGCCATCCTTTATACATATAATAGAATGTAAGGCTCATCTAGGACGCCGTGGTGAGTTCCTCTCGAAGATAACACTTCAGAATCCACTCAGATGAAACAAATCTTTAAGGTGAGAGAAGAAAAGTATATCCAACAAGTTTTTCACTTAGGAAAGGAGTTGTTAGCAGGAGATTCGTAAGCACAAGATAAGAGGAATGAATGAAAGAAAGAAGGAAAGCAAGGAGACAAGCCAGGAAGCCAGCACGGCAAGGGAGACAAAGTAGTGTGTCTTATCCGTTGGCGTTTCCTGGAGATTTCCAGGGGATTTGCTCCGGGGACAGGGACAGATGCGCTCTCTCCCGGAGTCCTCATGACAAAATAGGCCGCTTTGTGATCCTTGCTGTCTTTTGTTACTGTTATCTAACTGTAATATTATATCCGGCGGGGAAGATGGAAGATGGTCATTCTTTATGGAGTAAGATACAGTGGAAAATACAACCTTAAGTGAAACTTATAAACAGAGGTAAAACATTATTGTGATGATATCTTAATTCTTGGAAGAAGTAATGTTCTCGCACCCTTGAGATATCAATAAGACAAGTCAGAAAAATACAGTAAGTAAAATCCCGTGTTCATGGTTCAAAGGTTACACAAGGTTCCAATCTTTGACCCTTATTGTTTGTGATTTACATGTAAGCCTACAATATTATTATTTATTGAAATACAGATGACATCATAGGATTGCACGTACTTAGTGGGTAGATTTATACTGTTGATTTAATCTTAACTAATTAAAATGTAGTGTTCTACTGTGCTTGTAACAGTGGCAAAATTATAAAATAACATAAAGTTCCCCATTAGTAAATCTGTTACATTGTGGGCGGTTAAGATCGCGTAGCTGTGAAGAGGTGGTGATGGCGATTATAGTTTTAAGAGGAAGTAGAACTAGGCAATTATCCTCTATATAACGCTAATCAGAGGGGGAAAATGGAAGGGATCCGACACTTCGAGAAATGAAGTTATCTGCTCTAATACCGTCGGAGTCGGAAAAGAACAAGAGTTGACTAAGGGAGGTCGGATAGGATAGATGAAAGTGAGGAACTTGGCACAAGTAAGAAGAAGCAATGCCAAGACTCAGCTAAGAGCCCCGTGTTCGCCAACCCACGCTCCAAAGTACAGAGCCCCTGGGGCCCCCTTTAGTCGCCTTTTACGACAGGCGGGGATACCGTGGATGCTATTCTACCGCCCCAACCCACGCGTGGGGGGCAAAGCTGAGAGCTTGAGTTCGAGAGATAGTGGGTTCGAATCCCACCATTGGCAGTCCCAAAATGGTTTTCCGTGTTTTCCCATGTTCACACCAGGCAAATGTCAGGCTCCATGGCTAAATGGTTACCGTGCTGTCCTTTGGCCTAGGGGATCCCGTGTTCGATTCCCGGTCGGGTCAGATCTTCCTGAAGGGGGCTGATCGATAAAATGAGGTAACCCATATTGTTTGCGTTAGCAATTTTAGGTGCGTAGTACCACTATGTTAGGTACAAAATAGGTTTGCGATTAGTAGCAACAGAGTGCGCTGTCGGCTTTTACAGTACCTGTGATCAGTACCATTATATGAGCGACACCACAGTTCTGGCTTGCCTATGATTAGTACCCACTATGTGAAGAACACCACGGGATAGTAAGAGTCCCTGTAGCTAGTACACTTGCGTGATGAACACCGTAGGTTTGCGTTGCCCGTAAATGGCACTGCAATGTGCGAAACGCCATAGGTCTGTATTACATGTGCGAATTTCATTACCTGTGAGTAGCACCATAATGTATGGAATAGCGCGAGTCTACGCTACTTTTGATTAGTATCGCAACATGAAAAATACCATGGTTCTACTTTCCTAGTGATAAGTACCATTATGAGGGGCGGATGACTTGGATTTTGGACCCCTTTAGACTGCAAGCAGCATCGGTTCAGTACTGTGCTATAGAAGCAGTCCCTTGGTTAGTAATATTGTTGTTTTACGTCAGTTTATGTGAATGTGAGGTATTGCGGGTCGGATCTACTGATTGTTTTAAATTCATTTCCATCCATTCATTCTTCATCCTCACGTTTTGAAATCTGGACAGTGGAGGATTTTGGACTTTTAATTTTTCATTACATTCGTCTCATTTCGTACCATTAGAGGCCGATGACCTAGATGTTAGGCCCCTTTAAAGAACGATCATCATCATCATCATCTATTTCATGTTTCAGCACCTTTTCTCCCCACTTAAAAGATTATACAGAATCTATTTTCTCTTCTTGAACAGATTTTTAAAATTTTGTTTAATCAGAAATTAACAACAGTCAATAAATAAATAAATAAATAAATAAATAAAATATAATAAAATATAATATAATATAATATAATATAATATAATATAATATAATATAATATAATATAATATAATTTATGGAAACCGCCAGTAAAAAAACCCAGCAAAAATGACTAACCTGCAGCTATGGAAGCAAATTTAAACAATGATGTTGTAACAGTTTAAACTAATTTCAGATAGTACTGGCATGAATTTAATGGTTCCATCCATCGATTGTGTACTCTCTTCTTGGCCGTGTTAGTGTTTTACCAGTCCAACCCTGAATGTGTTTTTCACAGCACGAAATCATGCCGAAGGGTAAGAAGAAGCAGAAGTTGTGATTCAGAATTTGGAAGAAGTTGATGAGTGTTAGGGAGAACCTTGGTGGATTTACTAAAGACAAATTTGAATTAATTTGAAAGGACAGTCAAGATGTAGAAACCTTTGCAACTTTGACTGAACTCCCTTTGTGAGTGCTGACAAGATATGTTCCATTGTTTCTGTAGATGTCGAGCGGAGTTTCTCTATAGATAAGGATCTATTTAGTTCAAAGCACCAGCGACTGACAGTCAAAAACATTGAAATGTGTATAATGCAATATAGCAAGTTCATTAATAATAATTAGTAGAGCCCGGATTTTAATGCATTAATAGGTTAGAATGCAAATTTACTGAAGTGAGTACAGTAGCATGCATAGTCTATCTTCACAACGACAGTGCTATGGGGTTTGCATAAACATTAGGGGTACGGCCCACCAGAACCCCTATAATTTACGTTACTCTTGCTACATTATGGAAGAGCGGGTGGCCGACACTTCCTTCCAACCAAATTAGATTGCAATCTAACCTGTTACTGCATAAAAATCCGGGCTTTAATAATTGGAATCCACTAAATGGGAGAAGGAAAGGTCATGCAACTGGTTTATATCTTAATAACGTGATTTCATCCACACAATTTTTGCACCCTTTTCTGACCATACTTTCACCTCATAATCCTTTCCCTAGTAATAATGTTTTGTGTTTCTCCTGTAAAATTGCATAAATGATGGTTATAGCCTTTTACTTGACAACCGTCGTATAGGTTTTCCCATGAAATCTCCGAAGTTACGCAACATTGGATGTAAGTCACCAATTACATAGATAACTGGCATGTTGTTGGCTAGAAAAGAAGTGGAGAGGAACCACCACAAATATGCCTGATCAGTGACCTCTGACCTATCCAGCATCCAAGCTTGAATAAGGCATTTGATTATCGATTAGTAGGAACGAACAAACAGCCACAGACTTCTGTTACATGGATCGAAACACACCTGTCGAATAAGTAAACATTACATCCATATTGAATGTGCTACTAACACATCACGTGTTAAAATTCTTCTGAAGGTTGAAGATAGGAAATAACGTTTCCCAGAACAGCGACAATGATAAAGCATTAGCAAAGTTATCTAATTCCCCAGCTATTTTCCGTCAATATTCAGACAGGCTGTTTTACTCGGGATGCAGCAGCAATCCCATCTATCGGAGATGAGTGGCAGTAGAATGGACAAGTCACATCACAGCAATGTTCAATTGTTGATCAGTTTTATTAGCTTTCTATTTTGTAGGCCTTCACAATAAGTTTTCTCCCGACTCTGGGACATTAAAGCATCTAATATAAATTTCCTACTTTCGTGACGCTTTCTTGTCTTGTTCGTCAAGAAATCGTTCTTTACGATTTTTCTCATTTTTATGATCGTCTGCACAATTTTCCTTGTCGATACGGACCGACGATTACGCGGTTTTACACCTTAAGACAAAACCTGAGCTATGTACAGACAAAACATCTATTTTATGTATATATGGATCTTTACGGCCATTAGAGACCACAACAATTACACATTTTTGGAAGCTTTCTTTGCAGTCCGGTATCGTTGCCTCCTTCCTACTGTCCACCCGCTGTGTTGCTGTTCTTCACGGAAGCCCTTGAAGTTATCCTGAAATCGGTACTTGATTGTGTTAGCAATATCATCACGATTTAGGCTAATATTTTCAGATCAATCAATCACTACTGATCTACATTTAGGGCAATCGCCCAGGTGGCAGATTCCCTGTCTGTTGTTTTCCTAGCCTTTTCTTTGATTGTAAAGAAATTGGAAATTCCTTGCAATTTTTTTCTGAAAATTTCCACTCATTACATGTATTATCGAGTATGGTAAAAATTTGCTTAGTCAAACTAAGATGATCATAGAACTTGAGTCCTCGCTTCTTGATATATTCCATCAGTCATTCGGTTGTCTGTTATAGTTAGTCTCGTCCCGCAAACCTGTATTGTCCAGCCAAGATCTCTGGACCCATTTTCTTTCGAAGGATCTTACTCTCAAACTTCCGAGATTCTCTGAAACCAGCCTATCCTGTAACTCGGAGGCATTCATTTCCATAGAGACATTCAGGTTTAATCACCGTACTGTAATGTCTGAGTTTAGTTTGCATTGAAATTGCCTTTTTCTTGTGCAGGTTGTGAGTTTTGACTCGCCTACTGTTGTTTGATTCTATTTCATTGGATCTCATTTGCATAATCTCACAGATATATCTGAAGCTACCGGGCGTGTTGGCCATGCAGTTAGGGGCGCGGAACTGTGTGCTTGCATCTGGGAGATACAGGGTTCGAGCACCACAGTCGTCATCCCGGAATATAGTTTTCCATGTTTTCCCATTTTCACATCAGGCTATACCTTAGTTAAGGTTACGGCCGCTTCCTTCCCATAAGAATTACCTGTGTCGGTGGGACCAGTCAACTCTCTAAATCTTACCATACATTGTCTTTAGTTGTTGTGGACCTGTGGGGATGTTAATCAAGCACTTTGTTTTTTCCAAAGATCAAAAGATTTTTCTGTTCTGCATCTTCATCTGTGTGCTAGAAAGGATCGATAAATCATCAAAAAAAGCTAGTCAGTAGATCTTGAACCTCCAATGTATATCTGGTTCGGTAAACCTTTCTTGTTAAGTTCATTTTCCCCGTTTACAGATAATATTTCCCAAAATGTAATTGAAGAGAGTCGGTGAGTTATATCTGTTTTAATTTTAAACGCGTTGGAGAATTCACCCATGAATTTTACTTCAGAGCGGGTGATTTAGGGTCTCCAGATTCACTCAAGATGTCAATTAGCACTTTGAGGTCGATTGAATTATACGGCCGGGCTGAGTGGCTCAGACGGTTGAGGCGCTGGCCTTCTGACCCCAACTTGGCATGTTCGATCCTGGCTCACTGGCTCAGTCCCGTGGTATTTGAACAACTTTAAATACGTCAGCCTCGTGTAGGTAGACTTAAAGGCACTTAAAAGAACTGCGGGACAACATTCCGGCACCTCGGCGTCTCCGGAAACCGTAAAGGTAGTTAGTGGGACGTAAATCAAATAACATTAAAATTATTATTATTATGAATCATACGCTTTCTGGAAACCTACGAAGTCTACTGCCAGATTTTTTTGAGTCTTTTTAGATGATAGTTTTTTAGATTAATATTAACGCATTAGCAATGCTCATTTCGACGTGAAATGTTTTAAAGATGATCTCAAAGCAAAGAATTTTCGTATCGAATAGCACTTTTACAGAGTACGTTAAATCATTACTTAAGTTATCGCTATGTTCTTTCTTGCTCTCCTCCCACATCTCTTTCATTCGTTCTGATCTAGGTTTCCGGAGCTGTTCTATGTTGTGTGGATGCCTTCTTTTCTTTCTTGTTCATCCCTGAAGATCGCTTTTTGGATTTTGTCCCTAAACTTATTATATGTATCCTTAATGTTAATATTTGCTTCTCTGTGGTCATTTAATGTCTATGAGAACCATGCTGGTTGTACTTCAAGGTTTATGATTTTATTAAAAATTTGTTTTGTCAGTCTGTCATTATTCATTCTGTTCAAATGTCCGAAAAACGACGATCTTTTACGCAAGTATTCTGCTTCTGCTGTCCTTGGGCCAAGAATGCTTTTAACCAGTATTCTTTCTATATTCATAATTGTTTATTTCGCCTTTCCACACAAGTTTTACTGTTTCGTCTCCACAAAGAGCCTCTATTGTAGTATTTAACTTTGGTGAACCATGATAATGCTCTTTCTTTTACATTTCTAATGCTGTGGAGTGCTACGTTCATCTTTGCTATTTGAATGACTTATTTATTTTTTACCGTCCTCCCCGTTAAGTATACGTAAATAAATTATCTGTGGAGAAAATCAAATATTTGTTGTTGTTTTTTGTCCAGTCCTTGTCTAGTTTTTTCTACGGGGTCGAGCGTGAGGTGAGATGAATCTGTCGTAGCTGATTTTTATAACCGGATGCGCTTCCTGACGTCAACCTCATCAGAGGAGTTAATGAGATGAAATGAATGACGTGATATAGGATAGTAGGAAGGGAGAGGGTGAAACCCGGTGCCGGCACGTAGCCTGCACCTGTCGAATAGCACCAATGAGTCTGCTCAAGGCTTAACGTCTCCATCCGATGAACATATCACATTCAACAGCGTCGTATGCCCTCACTGCATATGAGCACTGCGGAGAGATTTGCAATTTAATCCAGGCTTTTGGCACGCTATCCAGTAATAAGAAATTCTATTCCACCACCTCACCTAACCTGTCGGCCAATATTCTGATCGTGAAATTTTTTCGAGCAACGGTTAACCACGGTGAGAAAATCAAATGTTTCTTCTTCTTCTTTATCTGTTTGTCCTCCAAGGTCGGTTTTCCCCTTGGACTAAGCGAGGAATCCGACCTCTACCGCCTTACGGCAGTGTCCTGGAGCTTCAGAATCTGGGTCTGGGATACAACTGGGGACGATGACCAGTACCTCGACCAGGCGGTCTCACCTGCTATGCCGAAGAGGGGCCTTGCCGGGGATGGGACGATTGGAAGGGATAGGCAAGGAAGAGAGAAGGAAGCGGCCGTGGCCTTAAGTTAGGTACCGTCTCGGCATTTCCCTGGAGGAGAAGTGGGAAAAACCACTTCCAGGATGGCTGAGGTAGGAATTGAACCCACCTCTACTCAGTTCTGTTCCAGCCCTCGTACCAGTTTTCAAATTTCGTGGCAGAGGCAGGAATCACAGCAAATCATACTAACCACTACACTACAGAGGTGGGCCTCAAATGTTTAAATACCAAATCTGAAAGTCATTCGTCAAAAGGTTTTCTGTTAACGAATTTTTCTCTCAAGTGTTTCTGTTTTAATTTAAATAGTTCTGATGTAATATTTATCCGTAAGAAATTATCCTGCACCCCCCGTTTTAAGCAATTCAAAACCTCGGAGAACCAGAAATATTGCGGAGTTCTTTGGGAGAGTACGCCGGATCTCCAGGAGAGTTCCTTGAAGTGTAGTCGCTGCAGCTGTCACCATGTATCACGGCAAAGGACTTGTGTATATGTTTGGAATTGTGGAACGTCGTTAAGTCGTGTGTGAGGAGCCTTGCTTGATCTTTTCTTGGGAGCGAGCAGTAACTTAGACTTTGTCCAGTAGACGCGCCGTCGTGTAACTGCCAGATAAACACGCTCTTGTGTGTCGATATGCTGGCCTCAGCTATCGATCTTTCAAAAATAAGACGGGAGCGAAGGGAAAGATTATCTTCAGAGCCCATAAGGGATGATAGACTATTTCAATGGAATTTATATCGCACTACACAGCTATCCTATTGAAATCGTAAGGGCTGCGCCACGCGCGGATAGATTTATATACGCACTTAATTCCTGATTTATTTCCTTCTTGTTGATGGCTGATAATTTCTATGTTTTCTCCCGTAAAACAACAACCGCTTTTGATATATTTTAAATCCTAAAAGTGATACTTAGGAGTCCAGCTCGTTGGGTGAATGGCCAGGGCAGCGGTCTTCGGTTCAGTGTGTCCCTGCTTCGATTCTCGTCATGGTAAGGTAACTTAAGCCCCATCTATTTAATTCCTCTGGCTCGGAAAGTGAGTGCTTTGTGTTAATCTTCATCACACACATATCATCACACTACCAACCACCAGAGAAACACGCAGTAAGAAGGGCTTACGACCGTAAAACTGGGCCTAATTAATAAAAAGTCCCAACCCCAAGGAAGAAAAAGTGGTATTTTGGGTGTGCTACTTGTTTAACATCGCACCAACATATTGAAGGTTTTTGGCGACGCAAGGTACGGCCGCAGCATTTGCCTGGTGTGAAAATGAGAAACCACGGGCAAACATCTTCAGGGCTGGCGACGGTGGGATTCGAACCCACTATCTCCCGAATGCAAACTGATAGCCCTGTAACCCAAACCACTTGCTCGGCGGTAATAATTTGATATAGAATAAAGAGTTCCCCTAACCTCAGTCCAGAAGGAAATATCTTAACTAATTAAAAGACTAAAAAGGGTACTAGGTTGCATGTAGGTAGTCCTAACTGATAATGTAAAACCCACTTTAAAAATGAAAATCCTCCGCCTTTTTTCCAGTCATTTAACAAGGTCAGGAATGGAATGAATGAAGCCCCCATCTAACGGCGAGGACAGGAATTGTGCCGACTGTCTAAGCCTTTCGCACTTCTCTGGGGCAATAAAATGACTGACAGATGAAATGAAATGATATTGGAGAGTGTTGCTGGAATGAAAGATGACAGGGAAAACCGGAGTACCCGGAGAAAAGCCTGTCCCGCCTCCGCTTTTTCCAGCACAGATCTCCCATGGATTGACCGGGATTTGAACCACGGAACCCAGCTCACAAAACCTCCATAGGTATCCTAACAACGTAGGGGCTTACCGTATTGTAGGAATGTGTGTTTGCATGACGTACATGCGCAAAATGCATTTTGCTTTACACATTAGCATAGGACAATGAACACAACGAAAATTGTTCTGATGGACTGGGTTCGGATTCCATTGGTGTCCGGTTGGTCATTTTTGCTCTGTACTTAACATCTCTGCCCACCTCCGTGGTGTAGTGGTTAGTGTGATTAGCTGCCACCCCCAGAGGCCCGGGTTCGATTCCCGGCTGTGTCACGAAATTTGAAAAGTGGTAGGAGGGCTGGAACGGTGTCCTCTCAGCCTCGCGAGGTCAACTGAGTCAATGGGGGTTCCATTCCCTCCTCAGCCACACCCAGTGTTTTTGCGTGGTTTCCCCATTTCTCCTCCAGGTAAATGCCGGGATGGTACCTAACTCAAGGACACGGCCGCTTCCTTCCCTCCTTCTTGCCTATCTCTTCCGATCTTCCCATCCCCACAAGACCCCTGTTCAGCATAGCAGGTGAGACCACCTGGGCGAGGTACTGGTCCTCCTCCCCAGTTGTATCCCCGACCCCCAAGTCTCACGCTACACGACACTGCCCTTGAGGCGGTAGAAGTGGGTTCGCTCGCTAACTCGGAGGGAATAAACCGACCTTGGAGGGTGAACGGATTAAGAAAGAAGAAGTAATAATAATGATGTTTGTTATTTAAAGGGGCCTAACAGCTAGTTCATCAGCCCAAATAATAATAATAATAATAATAATAATAATAATAATAATAATCGAAATCAACTTTCAACCAATCAGGTCGTGTTACATACATATAACTTATTGTAGTACGTATAGAATACATGTTAAGTACAGAACAAAAATATCCAACCGGACATCAGTGGGATCCGAACCCACAACCTCCCGATTTTGCGTCGGTTGCTCTACCAATTGAGCTATGGTCGCCTACGTCATCTTTGTTCTGTTGGAAAGGATCTAAGCTACAGTTCCGACACACTGCATATATATATATATATAGTGCTCTTATGGGTGCAATATATATGTATGTATGTATGTATGTATGTAACACGACCTAATAAGTTGAAAGTTGATTTCGATTACAACGCGGTCGTGACAATTCAATATTCAATAATAATAATAATAATAATAATAATAATAATAATAATAATAATAATAATAATAATAATAATTTCCTTGCCTGGTAAATGCTGCGAAGTGAACGAAGGGTTTCCTCGTCGTCATGGTGACGGGCTGACCTGTAGAGTATTGTAATGCAGCTAGCATGGCTGCGGCTAGCTAAGCCACACTTTACTGGGGATCAAACATTGCTAAGATACTCCACGTCTTGAGCCGCATTTAATTGGCCCTAAGACGTGGACTGCCTCTCATTCCACCCCTTCTCAACTTCTCATCATAAGTGATTCTCTCTTCCTCCCAGTCTTCTGTCCATCCATCTCTGTCTGTCGGCCCACCACAAGATATTTCTTCTCTTGTTCTTAATATTATTGGAGCCATCAGGGCCATTTCTTTACGCCTTCTTATCGAAGAGAGAAAATTGCCAGACTCATAGTTACAAATCTATAGAGTATAACGAAAAATATGCCGTTCAACAATAAGACTCTAATAACTAGGACTTGGAAGTTGAGGAAATTTTTTCGTTTCTCCGCCCCCGCTACCACGAGTCTCAGAAGACGAGGCCTAACATAATATATGTTGATTCCTGTTTTTTTCGACGGGGTTTGGCGTATAGGTCCTCTTCTAGCCTTCTTATAAGTCTTATGCCTGTTGCTCACGGTCAAATTAATTTTTTATAAAACCTTTTATAAAACTTTTCATAAAATAGGACATGTTTTATTCCGTAAAATATATTTTACGAAACGAACCAATCAGCGAAGCTGACATCACGATGATGCTGGCGCTACGTCGTGAGAAGATTGTGAAGCTCGACTGTAAACAAACACTTCTTTCTAAAATGGCAGGATCCGGGTGGACTAAGGAAGCTGTTAGACTTTTATTGGGCGAATACCAGAAATATCCTTGTTTGTACGAGGTTAAAACTCCACTTTACCACAATAGAAATGCAAGAAGAGAGGCAGAAAACACAATCGCCGAATTCCGATATGAATGCTGGTCTTCTAACCTCAACTAATTCTCGACCGAGGACAGCAATCCTCTACCTTCTTCTCTTTTTTCATCCAATCCCGAGTCCTCCATTTCCTAGCATTTCTTTTCTTCCTTTTCACCGCTGTACTACATATAATTGCAGCTAAAGCAGCAAGTTTTGCTTCGTTTATTGGAGCCATACTCTCAAACACACTGTAAGTTGAACAGCTGATTCTTGGTTTAAAACGTTATCGATAGATGACAGCACATACTCATCTTAGTTCAGAACTGAGTTCATAGATGGCCATCCTGATGCTTCCACGGATTTTATAAAATAATTTTAGCGTGAGCAACACAGCTTTTATTCACCAAATTTTTATAAAATTAATTGTACAACAAATTTTAGTGTGCAATAGGCATAAGTCTTTTTGTTTTGTTTTGCAAATTCACCTTCTTTTGACTATATTTGTACTGCCCATTCTCACTTCGAATCGTCATTAGTTCATCCATCACCTATTAAATATTTTTTCTGAATAATAATAATAATAATAATAATAATAATAATAATGACGTGTGGCCTCCGAAGAGGCCTGATGCAGGTTTTTCCAGTTGACGCCGTATAGGTGACCTGTGCGTTTATGAGGATAGAACCCTACTTGTGAAGCCATCAGAATTAACCAATGAAGGTGACATCCCCGATCTGGCCGGGAATCGAATCCGGGACCCTCTGGACCAAAGGCCAACACGCTAACCATTTAGCCATGGAGCCGTTTCCTGTAGTAAGAGAAAAAATTAAATGAAAATCAAACAAAATGAAACTAATGCTTGAACAAGTCAGGGGTACCAAATTATGTGCAAGATACAGTAATTGAAATATTGAAAGGTGAAAATTATGATGCGAGTGTTCTTGAAGAGGAAGAGCTCACTTACATTAAGTATGAACCCTCAACATCTGTTGATGTGAAGGGAAGTTTCTCGGTGTTTCACAACGTGCTGTCTGAAAACAGACTATCCTTTACCCTTAAGAACGTGGAGATGAGTACTGTAATACACTGCAAAGCTAACTGACGTAAGGTTTCCAAGTACGATTCCAGTCATCCAAATTTCAATTTCTTTCTCCAGGATGTCCAATGCGGGTTCACCAAATTCATTGTAGGTGGAAAAAACATTTCATTCTAAATTCTGCAAGTCCTCAATTTTAACAAACATTGAATTTATTTTGTAAATTATATTAATCTAAAAATATATAAAGTAAAAAAGAATTATTTTACTCATGCTTGCACTGTTTGTTGCATAACACCAGAATTATGCAATTTGAAAGCATTGTAGTCCTTCATTAAATATGCAGTCCGGCTCCATGGCTAAATGGTTAGCGTGCTGGCCTTTGGCCATAGGGGTCCTGAGTTCGATTCCCGGCAGGGTCGGGAATTTTAACCATAATTGGTTAATTCCGCTGGCAAGGGGGCTGGGTGTATGTGTCGTCTTCATCATCATTTCATCCTCATCACGACGCGCGGGTCGCCTATGGGAGTCAAATCAAAAGACCTGCATCTAGCGAGGCAAACTTGTCCTCGGACACTCCCGGCGCTAAAAGCCATACGCCATTTCATTTCATTGAATATGTAATTAAAACTAAAATTCTGAATGAAATTGGATTGCATTTTTACGTCCATTTTTAAATCAGATTTTACGTCTATTTTTGGATAATGATAAGGTCATGTTTAGACAGTTTCTTCTAACAGCTAGGCTGAATATCACGCTGTGTTATCAGAAGAGCAGATATAAATTAGTCGGTAAAAGAATAGGTCAAATTTCCTTTAGAGAAAATCAAATAAGGCCGCATCTGTGATGTAGTGGTTAGCGTGATTATCTGCCACACCCGAAGGTCCGGGTTAAATTCCCGGCTCTGCAACGAAATTTAAAAAAGTGGTACGAGTGCTGGAACGGGGTCCACTCAGCCTCGGGAGGTCAAATCAGTAGAAGTGAGTTCGATTCCCACCTCAGCCATCCATCTCCTCCAAGCCCATGCCGGGATGGTACCTAAGTTAAGGCCACGGCCGCCTCCTTCCCTCTTCTTCATCTATCTCTTCTAATCTCCCCCTCCCCCACAAGGCCCTCGTTCAGCATAGCAGGTGAGGCCGCCTTGGCGAGGTACTGCTCATCCTCCCCAGTTGTATCCCCGATCCAATGTCTCACGCTCCAGGACACTACACTTGAGGCGGTAGAGGTGGGATCCCTCGCTGAGTGCAAGGGAAAAACCAACCCTGGAGAGTAAACGGATTAAGAAAGAAAGAAAGAAAGAAAGAAAATCAAATAATCAAAATCGTATTTCAATAAATTAAACTGAATAATAATGATTAATTTATTTACATATACTGAATCGTTTTCAAGAGATACCTGTATGGAATTTGGAGTCGAAAAGTGTAGGTTTCAGTGCATCGAACGGAGGAAATCGACTCATGACCTATGAAACTACCGCAAATGAAATACAGTCGAATCTCGATATCTCGAACCTTCATAACTCGAATTTTCAATATCTCGAAGTAACTTCCATTTCCTGACCATTTGTCCTATTCTTCACGTGTATTTATTTCTCTATTACTCGAAATTCGGTTAGACGAATTGCTCGAAGCAAACATTTCCGCCCTTGAAGCAAAAAATACTCTGTAACCCGAATTGTGTGCAACATTAACTGTGCAATACGTCAATTTTGTGGTTTGTTAGGGAACAGTCAACAAGTAAAGAATGATGCTGGGAGCTAATGTGACGGGAACCGGAAAAACTAAAACTTATAGTGTTCGGAAAATCGGCGAAGCCTCGCTGTTTCTCGGGGATGGATTAATTACCGGTCACGGACGAAAGGAACCCCTGAAGTCGCGGATGACAAGCTCCATTTACGAATCTCGGCCGCGTGGTACTGACGAGAAGTTTCAAGAGTAGAGACTAACGGATTTCTTCCAAAGGTGTTAACTGAAGTTTCTTGTTTCACTGCTGTGTGTTCTGTATCCTGTCTAATAAAAAGTTACTATATCTATAATAAGGGTTGTAATTAAACTGATGCCGTAAATAGTTTTTTTGTATATTTTTAAATACTGTTAAAATAATGTATTCAGTATAAGCCCGTAGATACATATGATTCAGTTATGTGCTATACATGCTCAAAAACGCTATTCTCTATATTTTCCACCCCTGGTTGAGAAAACCTCGTGGATACTAGAAACTGTAAGTGTGTCACAATTAAGTCACTTACTCTGCCTTGTAGTAGTTATTATTTTTTTCCGCTGCTGAATTGTACCATCCATCGGCTATGTTAGGAGATGGATATACTGTATGCAAGTTATACAACAGTGAAGACATACTCCCTAAATTTAATTTAATGTTCTATGAATTGTGTGTACAATAAAATTTCACTCCTCAAATACTTACAACTTATCTCATTATTGCGGACCCCTTGGATTATCGTCGCGGCCCATCAAGGGTTCCACCGGACGACGGCTTTGGAATGCCTGCTGTAGAGTATGGAGGTATGAGACCTCTTTAATAAAAAAGAGCTTTTTGTATGTCTATCAATCATGGCTATTCACCAATACTTCACATCACAGCCTACAAAATCACTTCGGCAATCTGTAACGCCCCTCTTTGATAATGTACTGTCAATCATGACATCTGTCGATACCTCAAATCACAGCCTGCTCGGTTACTAGGTAACATCGCGTCACACTTAATGTATCGCTAATTTCGTGAGTCAAATTTCCAGATGACTCGTGAACCACAAGGTATATTTGCGTTGAAAACGTACATCGGGGATCCTTAAAAGTGAATGCGCTTCCAATAAATAGTAGAACCTGCCAAGTGTATTTAGAATTCAAATGTCTAAAGAAACAAATTTGCCATGTTTAACGCTGAAAATATTTCTTAGCATACAATGTGGGGGGGGGGTCCTCATACTACGAAAAACGTATAATTAAGCAATTTCCTAAATTGTGACGGACCGGGCGAGTTGGCCGTGCGCGTTGAGGCGCGCGACTGTGAGCTTGCATCCGGGAGATAGTAGGTTCGAATCCCACTATCGGCAGCCCTGAAGATGGTTTTCCGTGGTTTCCCATTTTCACACCAGGCAAATGCTGGGGCTGTACCTTAATTAAGGCCACGGCCGCTTCCTTCCAACTCCTAGACCTTTCCTATTCCATCGTCGCCATAAGACCTATCTGTGTCGGAGCGACGTAAAGCCCCTAGCAAAAAAAAAAAAAAAAAAAATGTGACGGGAGTTGAAGGGCTAAAGGGGTCGGAAAGGTTTCAAATTGTGAGTCTTCAAACAAAAACAAAAATAATTTCGAGAATAACTTCCGGCCTAAATGCAATTTCGAATAAACAGCCTAAAATAGCTTGTTTCTTACTCGTTTACTTCTACGCAAATTAACTAATGAATAATTCGAAAAAAATAATTCGAAACCTCACATCATTATTTTATTAGATTTTATTAGATGAGAGTCATGCCGAGAAATTAGTATCAAACATTATCATACACCTTGAATTTCAACGGTTGTCACCGTAAAGCACTTGCTTTGGCGCGATCCTATCAGATCGAAGGCGAATTTTATGTGTTCTCAAGCGAGTCTTAAGACACGTTCAGATTTAGCAACACCGCTTCACAAAGCCCATTTGAATCCGCCCGCGAAACGACCTGATTGGCTAACATCAGCAACTGATTAAAATGAGAATGGCACGAGATATCCAATTATTTCTTTTACATTATTTATCATTACGACCAACTCTATAACGCCCATATACCCTTTTCACATTGTTTCCGACCACCCTGTATGACGGTAAAATAATTTTTGTAATAATAATAATAATAATAATAATAATAATAATAATAATAATAATAATAATAATTGTTACGGGGATACCGTGGTGGACAGAGGTGAAAGAAGGTGCGGGCATGAATGAGTCTATCTAAGACAATTAAAAGGTTAATTAAAACTTTTAAAGTTAGTTATTTCTTTTTTCTCTGCTACGTTTTCGTTTCTTTCCAAAATTAATACTTTACAGTTTGAGACACTAAAATACATGAGATTGTGTAACAAATTTTATAAATCTGAATAACAATAATTAACAACTTTGAGCTTGAAGCCCCCGAGTTTTACAATCTTCAAGAGCTCCGCGGCTGCTCCAAAAAACGGTCAAGGAGACGGACCTCCCAATTCCTTTTACACCAAAGTAAGAGCTTCCATGCTCTAAAAGTTTGTATAGAAGACTACCCTCCACACCTTATAAAATTACAGCCTTCCAAGGCACCATTCAACATTAATAAACAAAGCGTTTTTGATCCATCAAATTTACATTTTCAAGAAGGTCCAGGCCTACCTAAAGCACGAAATATATTTTACAAAACCAAACAGTACTGACTGTCGTAAAGCCCGACCGACAGCTTTCTTTAAAAGACTCAAGTTTAACAGGGGTACCATGTACCCATTCTACCGAGGCTTTTTGGAAAACAATGGCCCAAAAACCAAAGTAGTGGGGAGGCTAACGTGCGCTCCTAGAAGTTTGTAATTAGAAGCTTAAAACCCTAATCCTATGCTACTAAGGTGACTAGATAGAGGAAAGTTAAGTTTAAAAAAATATGAACCGTTTACAAAGTCATAGTCACCTCAAAATCAAGTAGAAAGGAAATACGAGAGGGTTCGCACTCTCTATTCCCTAATTTCAGCTATGTTCTTTTCGGCTTGTTCAACATTTACATTAGAAGTAGAAATTAATTTTTTTTGGAAATTTAAGGTTATATTATTAAAGATTAGAAACCTTCCCCTCGAGCTAGCTTTCAGAGGCTATCACTTAGTTACTGTATATGATGGCTGCCATTACCTTAAGCTGATGGAATACTCGATGATGGGCGAGACGTCTCCACCTCCTCTATTAACACACACTCAGTAGACTGGACGATCAATAAGACAACCTAGTCGAAAAATGTGCGAGCTTTTATACCCGAGAGGAAGGTTATAGGGAGCTCTGGGCTAAAGCCCGACACACCCCCAATTTTAATTGGATGATTAAATAGCTACAAGACCGATCTTATTGGTTAAAAAAATAAATGTACAAAATTTTCTATTCGCTAGCATCCAAAGTTGGCGGGAAGAGATAGAAGTGTTACGAACTTTGACACACCCAAAACAAGGACTCAGTTTAGTAAAGTTTAAAATAAGAAATTACTTTGCAATCTTAATAATCCCTCTTCACACCAGAGGGCATGACATAAGTTTTTTAGTAGACATATCTATAGAGAAAAGTCCCAACTTTATGCACTAGTTGTTGCAAACTTCATATATCAGATGGCATTCTTCAAGGCGCTTCATTTGAATGAACGGGGCGGGTATACCTCCCGGTACAATAATTCGCTTCACTTTCCACTAACTACTTTTACGAATTTAGGAGAGCCGAGGTGCCGGAATATAGTCCCGAAGGCGTTCTTTTACATAAATCTACCGACACGAGGCTGACGTATTTGAGCACCTTAAAATACCACCGGACTGAGCCGGGATCGAACCTGCAAGTAGGGGTCAGAAGGCCAGCGCATCAACCGTCTGAACCACTCAGCCCGGCAAAAAATTTCTTCGTACGGGCTCTTGCCGCCTTATGTTTTTTAAGCTCTTTATATTTTGACCGTGCAATTTGAAGAACAAGTTCACCTGGTTATTGATATTATTATGTAACATGATCTTTTCCATTGGAAAAATGCACTTATCCTTGAACTTTTTTTCCTAGGATTGTTATTGTATCCAAGTATCCTCAATAACTGAAAGCGCTCCTGTATCTCATTTCGATTTGTACGTTTGGGGCTGATTGCACGTGGGCCACTAGTCGGTACTATTAACACTTTCAGTTCTATCTTCGAGCTAGGCCACTGATGTATGCATCAACTAGTTAATTTGACAGCCTGTGAAAAGGTCTCTTGTCGAACTATGCATGTAAAAGAAACAGCTAAATATTGTGTGAGATTACTCACCACTCGTAAACAAATACTGTAGGTACGTATGCCGCTCTACCAAGAGAGCTGTGTTATGCATTCTTGCGCACGACAAAGTATGAATAGTTGCCTATACAAAGTACGTCACGGGGCTGATGGCAGTTCGTTCATTCATTCATGTACCATCGTATAAACATCAAAGAGAATTTAAATGAATATGAGCATATCCTCCTTGTCTTTATAATTGATGTTAGAGGGAAATGGTACCCCACCCTATGTTAGCAATACTAATTTTATCTAATTTAGGTACACATTTTAGAAGACTATCAACTATGTCACAATGAAATTTGATACACACACAGCTTGCGGGCTTTTGTGTCAACGATAGATTTTACACTTCGAATAATAAACAGACTGAATTTATGTATTTTCACGGTCAACCATTTCTGAATGATACTGTACGACGTCAACAGTTTTTAATTGATGATGTTAAACTACGAAATGAGTAAAAGAACAAACAGTATAAATGCCATGCTAATAAGCCGAATAGTTCCTAAAATACTGGTACCTTTGCCTAAAACATTGAGGAAAACTAAGGTGCAAAATTACCTTAATGCATTCCAGCACTGTTTTCTGGATAATCGGGGTATTTAATATTTTCTGGTTTCTGTGCACAATTCTTAATGCTTAGAAAATAGCAAAAGCATCCAGATCAGATTATTTTCCTCCCCTTATCAGTTTCTTGAAATATATGGAGGGTGTTCATTCCCTATTTGATCCCTAATCTATGCATTACTTTTATCCTACCAGTCCACATGTCACTGAAAATAATTACAGTGTTATGAACAATGAAAAGTGACTGATATCCTACAAACACTGTCTTTGGAACCCTGCTCCATACGGCAGTGTTAAATGATTCATCATTTAGGGACTAGTTCCAGATCAGTAAATCTCCTGAACACATGCGTTACAGTGGAAGCAGCCATAGCACAAATGGACCCAACAAAAACATTCCCTTAGATGTTCAAGTTCAACAAAATTACTCTTCCATATGAATTGGAATTTGAAAGTATGGGGTGTAACCTCAAGCGTGATGACGGACAGTAGCCTGTTTTATCGTGCATAAAAGTGTGTTTTCTATTTGATTTTAATTCTTATTTTATTCTTAACTACATTTAATTCTATTCGCTCCGTTTTGGTTAGACTGTGTCTACTTGAATGTGTTTTAACTTGTAATTATGTTTATGATGTCGTTTCAAAGGCAGGGCCTTATCCTATCTCAACCTTTTTAATATTTTATGAGGAAATAAGGTATTGCGAATTAGATCCACTGATTATTTTAAATTCGTATTCATTAAGTTATTAAATGTTTGTCAAGTTTTACATATACTTTTTATCACATTTTCTCCCTTCTTGAAAGATAAGTTAAAATTTTTGCATTTATTTTTGAAAACTAGCTCTTATCCCGTGTAACTGAATGTCTATAAATATCAGTTTTGATTCGGATACGTAGGCCCGATTGGCGACTGCCGAACTCTACAAGACTGGAGGGACAAGACCATCTCCAAGATTACGAAACTGAAGCTTGAAAGTGCGCTGATGTTTTTTTTTTTACCGTCAAGTATATCGCCGAGACACTGGCAGTTAACACACCTGACAAGAGAGAAGTGCTGGATATATGGGTTTGCTGTCGAGTCGTGCGCGTATCTTGGAGGGGACACCAGACCAACGCTTCAGTTGCTGGGAAGATCGGAGAAAAGTAGAGGCTCGTGAAGAATATAAGCCGAGTATTCTTGAGATACCTTGGTCATATTTCAAGGAGGAAGGAAGCCATGGAGAAGATGGTGGTAGAAGGCAGGGTACCACGCGGGCGAGTACCCACGAGAATTGTTGTAAATTCCTTGCTCGAGGCTTTACAGCTGGCTGAAGGTGGATCAGCATAGCGAAAACTCTCCAACTGCAAGTGACATGTCACCATGCTCTGTCAAGGGTAAGAGTGGAAAGATAGTGTGACTAGCCTAACATTTTCAGAATGTGTAGATACTATCCCTTACTTCACTGCCACTGCACTGAGCTTGGAAAGGAAACTTCGAGTGGTAACTGGCGGTGTACTAGCTGGTTTCTTGGAAAGCTATTACATAATGTTGTAATAAATAAACCTAGATAGTTCAAAAATCAATTTTTTCAGGAAGTATTATAGACATTGGAGGCACTTATTTGATTTGGTTAGTAGCTGGATAGGAGGGAGATGAGCCTCCCCTCAGCTAAGACTAAATCTGCAACCTGTTGCTGAGGGCGTGACGTATTAATGGAGAGAGTTAGCCCCCGTACTACCGCTACAGTGGGTACAGCAAGTAGTAAGAACAAGGTCGACCAAATTAATGAGACTCGTAAAGTGTGCTAACTCCCGGCGGCGGCGGCAGCAGCAGCGCCTTCGGTTTCCTCTGCACAAATTTACACAAAACACCCGTGTTTCGTAAGGTTAGGGAATAACAAGTAGATTATTCGACAGCCCTACCACTGCGCCATATACTAGGAAGACCTGAAGACCGCTCTGGATGCTCTTTTTTCTTTTTTTGCTATTTGTTTTACGTCACTCCGACACAGATAGGTCTTATGGCGATGGTGGGATAGGAAAGTGCTAGGAGTGGGAAGAAAAAGGGCCGTGGCCTTGATTAAGGTACAGCCCCAGCATTTGCCTGGTGTGAAAATGGGAAACCACGGACAAACATCTTCAGGGCTGCTGACAGTGGGGTTCGAACCCACTATCTCCGGGATGCAAGCTCACACCTGCACGCCCCTCACCTCACGGCCAACTCGCCGGGTATTTGGATGCTACAATATTAAGGAAGCAAAGAAATATCATGACGCTCAGTCATGAGTAGTACAAATGATGATGATGATGATGATGGTGGTGGTTCTTTGTCTTGTACAGAGTGGGCAAAATAAAACTTACCAGGGAAATATTTATAAGACGGACGCAGAATTGAGCATTGTTAACAAACAGGAGAACTGCCCATCACAGGAAATGCTGGAAATCGTGATTTCGATGCATCAGTCGATTGCTATCACACGTCTGCGAGCCGGGCTGAGTGGTTCAGATGGGTGAGGTTCTGATCTTCTGAACCCCACCTTGGCAGGTTGGACCCTGCCACCGTCCGTTGGTATTCGAAGATGCTCGAATACGTCAGTCTCGTATCGGTAGATTTACTATCAGGTAAAAATAACTCATGAGGGACTAAATTCCGGCACCTCGAGGTCTCCAAAACCCGAAAAAGTACTTGGTGGGACGTACAAATAAATAATATTATTATTAACATTATTTAATGTCTGCGCTTGCGCATCTCCAGCATTTTCCGAGTACGTTGCTGAGTGAAAGAAGAGCAGACGTGTTTAGTGACCAGTTGAATGTAACACAAATTGGTGCTCACGATAAAACAGCGCGTGTTCATTGTCGAGTGTTATGCGAAGCACGATTCATGGGGGGGGGGAACCTGTTCGGAAGTGTTCGCGCAAGAGTTTGAGACTGGAAGTGTTTTTTGATAAAGCCTCCAGCAAGGTCTGAAAAGCAAAACATAGTCGCAAAATGGCATAAAACGGGCTCTATAGCAAATACAAATCGTGACTAGCCGAAAAGAGTTCGAACAAGAGCAAACATTGCTCGAGCGGAGGAAAGTCTGGAACGAAGTCCGACGGAATCTCAAGCTGTGCAAGTGGGAATTAAAGAAATCGTCGTGTCGGAACATTATCAAAAAGGACCTGCATCTGTATCATCACAAATTTACTGCTGTGCATACGTTAAAGCTTCTGGAAGAACCTTCGTGTGTTGAGTTCTGCCGGTGGTTTCTGAGTGAAGTGGAGTCAGGACTTTTGGACCCTCAGTTTTTAGTTTCTTCTGTGTTGTTCATTAACAAGCGTCAAACCCACATCAGTCCTATTGTAAATATCTTCCGGCCAGTTTTATTTTGACCACCCTGTATATAGTAGCCAACGGCCGCAGCCGTGTTGAAATACCGGATCCCGTGAGACCTCCGCAGTTAAGCAACATTGGGCGTGGTCAAGATTTGTATGGGTTGCCACGCACTGTTGGTGGGGGTGGGGGGTAAGGGAACGGAGGAGCGGAAAGGAACTGGCCACACTGCCGTACGTAAACTCCGGCTCAGGCACACCTCTGCGGAGGTTCGAACCTGCCTTCGGGCAGAATACATCCTTACCTTACCTGTAGGCTATATAGTTGGAATACCTGTTATGACTAAGTATAACGTTCCTCAGTTTACGTAAGCAGATGATGGTGTATGTTTATTTACATATATATATTTGCTTTACGTCCCACCGACACAGATAGGTCTTACGGCGACGATGGGATAGGAAAGGGCTAGGAATGAGAAAGAAGTGGCCGTGGCCTTAATTAAGGTACAGTCCCAGAATTTGCCTGGTGTGGAAATGGGAAACCACGGAAAACTCTCTTCAGGGCTGCCGACAGTGGGATTCGAACCCACTATCTCCCGGATGCAAGCTCACAGCTGCGTACTCCTAACCGCACGGCCAACTCGCCCGGTGATGGAGTATGCTTGATCTTCTTCACTGTACTCCACTACAATATGAACGCTTAATATGAATGGCATTAAGAGGCAGGAAGCTTTCGAGATGCGATGTTGCCATCGAATGCAGATAACACCAACGCTGAGGTGTTAAAGGCGCGTCTAGACTTGCAGCCGAACCGCGTCACGTTCCTGTCTGGACGGTACTTGCTCTGTAACTAGGCCGCGTAACGTTAAACCCTTAACATGAACGATACGGAACGAGGTTAGCTGCGTTCCACTGCTTGTCGGATCTCCCGCGTTACATCAAAGGGCTGTGCGTGCGCAAGTTACAGCAAGCACGGACGTACGCAGAATCTTCGTACGTGACACGCATTCATCTCTGCCTGCTTGATTAGTAAACATGCAGTGGATTGAGCAAAACAGGCTGCATTTTTTTTAAATGAACAGAGGGAAAGAAATTTTTTGGTCAGCCAAATATCCCTGAGATTACAACGAAAGTTGTAAGGTATTCAAAGTCTATAGGTGAAATTCTCTGAAACTTCGTGTTGGCCAGCAATTTTGAACCATGCGTATTTCTACCTGTATACTACCACAGTGTCAGACTCGTTGCCTGAATTGTCAGCGTACTGGCCTTCGGTTCAGAGGGTCCCGCGTTGGATTCCCGGCCGGGTCGGGGATTTTAACCTTTATTGGTTAATTCCAATGGCTCGGGGCTCTCATCTTCACAGCCATGCAGGTCGCCTAATAGGCCGTCTACTAGAAAAAGACCTGCCCCAGGCAACTCCGGAGGCCATACGCCATTATTATTACTACCACAGTCAAAAAGTTAGGCTACTGGCGCCTACTGTGTAGGCAACACAGTGTACACCTCTGCACTACACTCAAAATGTTCGTGAACTGGCGCTAACAGTTCAAGTATCACTCATATTCTTTTGTTCGCGACTTTTTGCCGTCGTGGTGATCCGGGCGATTTCGACTTGATCATCTCAAACGTTTCGATAGCGGATTTGCCTGATTTTTTTGGCAAAGTTTGAAATTTTCCCATTGCTCAAACTACGACATTCTCAAGTTCCGCAGCTGACATTTAACTACCCTTCACAACAGACACCGTAGTTCTGCTTATACTGTATGCACGCAACTGCCTCTTGTTGATACTAGCAACATCCTGTGGTGCAAACTCTCCGTTGTAGTGGATCACAGCGACACTACACGGCCATTCCACCAACTTCCTGACTCTACTACGTATAACTGAGTTTGTCACCGTCGTCTCGGTTTCAGTCTCCTTTAGTTTGCACAATACAAATAAATATTGGCTGCTGCAGCTACCGCCATGTTTAAGAGCTGCACTAGATCAACTGGTGATAGGTTGCGTGTTACGGATTGCGCCTCGGTGTGCAAAAGTTTACCCCGTAACGGCGGTGCGTAGCGTTGCTCCTTTTTCACCTTCGCACGCTACCTTGTTAAGTTTAGAAGTTCGGTGCGCATGTCTGTGCCCGCTTTTAGACATTTTACAGGAGAGGAAGTAGCTGCTGATTCAGATTACGAAACACCAGCTCATGCGGATAGTCCATAGGCTTCGGCATGTCAATCTGATTACTGAAGGGAAAATACTAGGCAAGCACCCCCGAGGAACACCAAGAAAGACCTTAACGAAGACATTGCTTGAGATTCCAGGACTCATAACTTATGACAAGGCGAAACGTGCTGCTCAGAACAGAGACTAATGGAAAAAAAACTTACCAAAGACCCTTCGGAACACTATAGTTGGGCCCACGAGAGTTGAATTCTGGCATTTGAGCGGGGAAAGCAGTAACTATGAAGTATGCTGTGTTGTCATAGTTAACTCAATCTGCCGCATATTACCCTTTCATACAGGTTGAATATTTAAACATTTGTGTTGGCCTAATGCTATTCAATGAACTTTGACCCGTTCTTAAGCTCGTGCTAATAATTCCGCCATTTAAGACAGAACACGTCATTGCCGATAAATATAGATTTCATATTCACTAAACTGGCAATAACCTCAACAAATGCACATGTTAAATATATAATAATAGAACTGTACAACTAGCCACTGATTAACTTACAAAAAAATAACTAACAATGAAAATAATATTCAGAAAACAAACACTTAATTGATTACATAAACCAGCAACAGCTAACACAGTACTACTATGGATAATATCACGAAAGCGACTGAGAGCAAGACAATCCACGTGGCGATAGCTTCCTTAAATGTAGCATCTCTCTTATTGTTGCCATAGCAACAGATCATTTTCGAGCAGCGTTAGTCAACTTTTTCACGCCGGTGGCGCTAAACGTCCCGTGGGTACGTTGTTGGTTATGAGTAGAGCTTAGATTTTTGTCACTAATAGTTTAGAATGTAAACTAATTTGGCTCCTGGGAAGTATCGCCTTGCCCGCTCTTCCGTAATGTACCGAGAGTAACATACATTGCAGGGGATCTAATTGGTGTACCCCGAATGTTCATGCAAATCTCATAGCAACACCGTTGTGCGGACTAGAGTATACTTCTTAATTGCTTCAGTAAGATTGCATTCAAACCTAATACTGCCTAACAATCCGGGCTCAAACTATCAATCTACATCATAGATAGTCAAGGAGAGAGCCCCGCTCCTTGGGTTAACGACATGAGCGTGAGAAGAGCCGAGAGCAGCTGACTTCTAACAGTTCGTGCTGTAAAGACTAGATGGCGATATGAGGAGTCAAGGAGCAAGCAAAGCCACAGCAATGTACCTGGCTAAGTATATCGTTGCTGCCGGGACAAAACCTCCTATGTGAAATATTTTAGCTTAGAACTTTGCCCGGTAATGTTCTGTCATCTAAGGTGCAATATTGTCAAGGCATTCTCGCTCTTCATAATGTATGTGCTGCGGGTCAGTATATCTCCAAAAACATAATCACATAGGAGGTTTTGTCCCGGCAGCGACGATATTATGTTTACGTAGTACAATCGTGCAGTTAGTTTGTTTTTTCATTGTTTATGCAGTATTTCTATGAGTACTGGCAGTAATCAAAGGAGTATTTAGTTATCACTAGAGTCCGAATTATCAGGTGCTGATAGGTTAGAATGCAAACTTACTTAAGCCAGTAACAAGTATACCCTACATTGTACAGCGGTTATGCTATGAGATTTGCATAGATATTAGGGGTACAGCCTATAGAACTCCTTTAATTTATGCTACTCCTCCTACATTATGGTACAACGGGTTGCATGACACTACTTACAAACCAAAATTCTTTGCATTCTAACCTATTACCACCTACAAATCCGAGGTATAGTTATCACATGTCAAAATAATTTTGTTTCCTACGTATAAACTAATAAAATGAATATTATGAAATGTGTTTAACACAAGGCGTTTGATTACAACATAACTTATTTTGTTTCCTCTCCGTGACCTAATACACTGAATTGAAGGTGAAATTAGGCACAATAAAAGTAATAACAGTTTAAATCTGTTTAGATACACGCCCCTTCACTAGTTGTAACTGAGAGCCGTGCAAGCAGCTGCTAGGCTCTGCCTTCCGTTAGAACGCATACTCTGCTACTTTAACCTGCCTGAAGTTGAGCGCTGCTCATTTAGCCGAATTGTGCCCGCCTTGGGGCCGTTTTCCCCAAATGAGTTTAAACTAGGTTTATTTTAATCTGGTTTAAGTCTGAGTTTAAACTAACATTCATTTTCCCCATATTGGTTTAAACTTTGTATCAAGTTTAAACCTGGCTCAGAGTTAAACCTTCTATATTGTTGGTTTAAACTGCTGTTTATATTCAACCTTCTTGACATTTTATTAACGTATCTGTGATTTTCCTAATAGAAGGGTTAGTTTTGACTACCAGTACTGCAGCACTTTAATGAAAAACGTACTAAAATTATAACCTAGTATTAGCATTAGAAAAATGGGAGAATTTATTGAAGTCTTTGGTTAAATAGGAAATAATTTTGATGTGCAAGAGAGGTTAAGAAGCCGCGTTCCAACAAAAGTTTACAATCTTGGAAAATCGGATGTAACGGAGTTCTTTGATGGATTTATAATTCATAAGCGAACAGCAAGGATTGTCTAGTATCGAAGAAGGATTCATTTAAAACGTCAACTGCACGAAATAATGCTATTTGGCTAGAAGCAATGATTCTGGTTGCTTTAAGATATGATGCGCAGGCATTTTTTTTCATTAACAACGGGGACCACAGACCTTAAATTGCAGTCTCCTTATAATATTATATACTGTAAAATACTGTTCGTGGTATGAATACTGTAATGTGATGCATAAAAATATTCCTACATAAGTCGTGTAATACGTCCGCTCTTCATGCGGTACGTGGTGGCTGTGGTCGCTAAAGCGTGAAGTCAGCATCGTCCGAATCCGTGACAACACGGTTCGAATCTAATTTGTCGAAAACATTTTTACCATCAGAATGTTGACCGGCACGGTAGGAGAGGCGGTGGTATACAATTTCTAATCGCTAGATTATATATTTATAGGATCAGAAAAACAATAAAGTATTTCATGCTTGCTAGTAAACTTGTAATAGAATAGATTATAGTTAAGAATGTTTCATCGTATCTATTGCCAGCATACCAGCAATAGAAATATTAATGCTGTAGGGAGAAGAGTATTATGCATACAGTACGACATATCGCGAACTTGGTTATGTTATAAACGAATATGGAATCAAGTAATACATCTCCAAATAATACATCCTCAGTGGTCTGTCTGCTGGATCCAAGGTTTGTGAGATTGATTCCGGCCGAGGGCGATGGATTTTGATAGGAGATAGATCCCGAGCATGCTTGGAATTTGTTTACTTGAAATTCACATAAATGTTGATTTTCTGAGGAAAGGAATACCGTAGGCCTATTGCTGAAAGACCAGGATTTTAATATTTCAACGTTCCCGTGTGTTCCGTAAGACAATAGGTATCAAAAGACACGTATTAGGCCCACGGTACTTGTTTATGGTAAAGCATGACAGAGAAAAATAAGAAATAGAAGTGCGTTCCAATAAATTGTAGATAGCAATAGGTAGAATTATATGACACAACACTTCGCACAAATGTAAACAATTTATTTATCAGTAAAGCTAATATCCCGCCGAATTTGTTCTTTATTCACTACGTACGATAGCATTAACTCGCCACAAACAGCTGATATTATTACAAAAATGTCGGTCATTGAATTACTTGGCTCTGATTGGCCAATTCCAATCGACCATGCCTTCGACTATTCCTTCAGTGCAGCCAACGTTAGCGCCAACGACAGCTCGCCCGTTTAAACTAAACGAGTGTCAGAAATTGGTGGAGAAAATGGACGCAACTTTAAACTAGATACTAAAGTTAAACGGGTTTAATTTATACCAGGTTTAACTCGATTTGGAGAAAATGGCCCTTGGATGTACATTTTCTCTCAAATAACTTAAATTCAGTAAATATTTCATTTTGTATAACCCTGCGACTTTAAAGCCATTTAAACGAACATATTGTTTCTTTAAATACATACACAACTTGTGGCATAACATTTCCAACCATTAAAGTTTAACACTACGATTAATTGAATATGCAAAATATTCTCTTGCTGAAATTTTTTTAAAGTCCCAGGTCTACTACGTACTCTAGAATTTTCTAAGATATTTCTTCAGAATTTTTTGCAATCGTACATTGTGGGCAAGAGCCCTGTCCATAGATCGCGGTCTATGGGTCAACTGAGTTCCGGTTAAGAGGGTAGAGAATATCACTTACCTAGGCAGCGTCATCAAAGAGTATTACGACCGTTTACAAGAAATAAAATGGCGTATTAAGAAGGCAGGGCGGCATTTACAAGCCTTCGTCCAGTGCTCGGTAACAGAGAACACTGCAGCTTCAGATGAGGATCGCACGGTACAGCGTGTTCTCCATCGTGGTCTACGGAGTCGAGTCCTGGACTATGAGAAAAGCCACCATGAGAACATTACGACCGTTTCAAATGTGGGTCTTCCGCCGCATGCTTCGTATCAGGTGGGTGAACGAAACTACTGGGATGCATCAATTAGAGTCCCTAGAATTTGTTACTCTCGGTACAATACGGAAGGTATTGACTAGGATGCGTAAAGAAAAATAACTATGTAGGGTTTTTAAAACCGGGAAGCTCTATTATTGACATATTTATGTCGTATAACTGAAGGTTATCTGAAAGTTTGCGTGAAGGAAGTGTTAACTCTAGCAGTCGTGCAGGCTCGGATGTAAGGTATGGACGGATGGCCCGATAATGTTACCTAGCAACCGCACAAGCTGTGATGTAAGGTATGGACGGATGGCTAGACAATGTTACCTAGAAACCGTGCAGGTAGCGATGTGAGGTATGGATGGACGGCCAGACAATGTTGCCTAGCAACTGTGCAGGCAGCGATGTAAGGTATGGATGGATGGCTAGACAATGTTACCTAGCAACCGCACAAGCTGTGATGTAAGGTATGGGTGGATGGCTAGACAATGTTACCTAGCAACCGTGCAGGCTGTGATGTAAAGTACGGGTGGATGGCCAGACAATGTTATCTAGCAACCGTGCAGAGAGTGATGTAAGGTACGGGTGGATGGCCAGACAGTGTTACCTAGCAACCGTGCAGGCTGTGATGTAAGGTATGAATGGATGGCCATTACGGCGAGACATATTTATGTTCATTGATCTTCGCAAACGGAAAAGTGGTTTCTTTTCGATCATACCACGAGGCACCCGAAAACTTACACCCTCCTGCAAATAATTATACAAGGGATCGAAGGGGACCCCGCACATCTTGCCAGGAGACCGTGCGACAGTAGTTCGGACAACAAATATTTCGTTATTCCGCGCAGCCCAGAACAAAATTATGATGACCAGACTGATCGCCAACGTCCGATGATGAATACGGCACTACAAGAAGAAGAAGAAGAAGAAGAAGAAGAATAGACGGCGTGGTGCAGGTACTTCGACCCTTAAGCGACCTACGTGTCTGTAGCTCTGAGGATGTCTGATACTCAATACGACACACCCACTCAGCCTCCGAGGCATAGGAATCAACCAATTTAAAGTCCCTAACCCGGCCGGAAATGGAATCCAGGACTCCTTGTTCCAAAGGTCAGCTCATATTCATTTGACCATGGAACTGGACAACGGTACATTGAATGATTTTTTCTATTGATATTAAAGGTTTTGTGTGATATCCAAAGAGCACATTTTTTTCAGTACTATTCCTTTTATTACTTTTTAGTCGCTCGGACTCGGATAGGTCTTACGGCGAGATAGGTTAGTGCGGGGAGGAAGTAAGTATGGTCTTCAGGTATAGCCCCAAGACTTGCCTGCTGTCAAAACGGAAAACCACGGAAAAAGATCTTCTGTGCCACCGACAGTGAAGTTAGAACTCGCCATCTCCTAGACGCAACCAAACAGCTACACAGCTCGAACAGCGTAACCAACTATCTTCTTCTTCTTCTTCTTCTTCTCCTCTTCTTCTTATTCTTCTTCTTCTTCTTCTTCCTCTGATGTTGGCTATCATTTCAGAATTCAGACTTCTTAGTGCCGTTTCGGAACAGTTCTGTTGAAGACATGTGGTACCAGGTGTGTGTGTGTCTCTCTCTCTCTCTCTCTCTCTCTCTCTCTCTCTCTCTCTCTCTGAAAACAAGAAAGGTTGTATGGGTAAGACACACTAGCCTAAAAACAAATGTACATTAAATGTGTTCTACCTCGGAATACTGCATATGTCCTTATGAAGCTTTTTGCTTTTCAAATGATCCTTCTTATCATATCCCTGAATAATGATCATTCCCCCTGGGGCATCCTGCATAATTATGCTCTTATCATACGGAAGAGATTCGACCCTTCAACAAATGAAAGATATCTGCGAAGGAATTAGTAAAGTGGAAAGTAAAAGCTCTCAAAGCCTTCCAAATCTAAACCGTTGCTATTCACAAACATGTGACAATTTCTTAAAGGCTGAAGTGTGATCATAAAAGTAGTGAAGCTTAATATGAAGAGACTGGCTCTTGTGGTGGGAAGTAATGCAAGCCTCAGTAAGGGTAACTAGTAGCTCAAACACGGTCTAAAAATAGTGTCCCTGGGAAATTTATGAGCAGAATTATTCAGAAAACGCCAGCAATGAACAAGAAATGACACCGCTACAGGATAATGTCTTGACGGAAGGATTCCTGTCCGCTTGTGCTGCAGGTAGTTTCAGCGTGCTCACAGAAGTATAGCAGGTAAACCCTGGAGATTTGAACTGGATGGGCCACGAGCCCTCCAGGATGTAATATTCCCTTCGTCTGCAGGGGATTCATCCAATGAATACATAATACTATATCTTCTCCCCAGCGGCAAGTATTACCCATCGCAGGGATCGATCCTGGGTCCAGGGATAATTCCGCCGTCTTGATCGTGACGTTAATTGATTCGGCGAAATATGATAGGTAGGCCGGCCTTTGACTTCTGTTTCATACGTAAGATATCTCTACAATAAACCTCCTCGTGCTGAATACATTTTTGCGAATGTCGTATTGTTCCTACATTCTTTTGCCAAGCTCTGTGATCAACTCTGTTTTCTTCCAGTTCCGACGGCACAGTAGTGATCTGAAATGTTTAAGACCACCATACGTGTTCAGTTATTCAATAACATCGCAAAAATGTAAATTAGAATTTCTGATCACAGTTCAAATACATGATGCTAAAGTTCAAAATATTCTTTTCGGTATTTGCATTATGAAAAAATAACATATTTTGCTCTTTTGATACATCAACAAATTGCCGAGCTGAGTGGCTCAGACGGTTGAGGCAGGTTGGCAGGTTCTATCCTTGCGGAGTCCGGTCGTATTTGAAAGTGCTCAAATACGTCTGCCTCGTGTAGGTAGATTTCCTGGCACGTAAAAGAACTCCTGCTGGACAAAATTTCGGCACCTCGGCATCTCCGTAAACCGTCAAAAAGTAGTTCGTGGGACGTAGAAAACATGTATTACTATTATTATTATTATTATTATTATTATTATTATTATTATTATTACTTCGACTTCTTGGTCTTGGCAGTGACCTGATATTTTTTTTCTATTTGCTTTATGCTTTACGTAGCGCCAACACAGATAGGTCTTATGGTTGCAATGGAATAAGAAAGGCCTAGGAGTGGGAAGGAAGCGTCCGTGGCTTTAACTAAGGTACAGCCCCAACATTAGCCTGGTATGAAAATGGGAAACCACGGAAAACCATCTTCAGGGGTGCCGACAGAGGGGTTCGAACCCACTATCTCCCGGATGCAAGCTCACAGCTGGCCAACTCACCCGATGACCTGACACTTGACTTTGACACACTCTCTTTCCTCAAACGAACGTATGACTTCCTTGTTGTGGTGCTCTGCTGACAACCGAAGCCAAGAACAATGCCACAAAAATGAATGTTGAGTGCAATTTTCGTGCATAAATCAGAACAGCTCATAGGGAGGAAAGCGATTCAGACAGCTTGCTCGGTGACCTTGTTTCATGTGAAAAGGGTTGGGGAGAAGGTAACCAGTTTCAGCTTAACTTTGAAATATATGCGCATGATAACAAAGAGGTATATAATTGTTCTGATTCTCGGAGAGAGGCTCATCTGATTTCACACTTGCCAAAAATTATTGCTGATAATTGGAGGAGAGGAAGCTGTCGAAAGGAATGGAAGGAAGGAAAATCAAATTTACAGGACATACCTCTAGACACAACACCTTCATCAGCAATATATTTGAAGGCAAATTATTTGTAGCTTGGCGGACGCAGAGTGGGTTTCGGGCCACAAGTGGGCAGGGCTGGTCCGTGGTCCGACAGCTCTGCACTCCGACCGGTCAAGCGCGCAGAGGAGCGTGGCCACGGCTTTACCGTGGATCTACGTCTCTGTATTCGGGAGACGGAAAGAGGCTGGTCCCCACTGTCGGCTGTCCTGAGAATAGTTTTCCGTGTTTTTCCATTCTTTTGCACTAAGGCGAATGTCGGGACAGTTCCCAGTATATGCAGTGGCCGCCAACCCTCTCACCTTCTCCGTACATTTCCTTCTCCTAGCCTGAGAAAGGGCGTCACCGTATAGGAGGCCCGCCTTCCCCTTCAAGGGAGGAATGGAAACGTGTAGTAGTAGAAGAAAAGTAGAGGCCAGACAGGGAAAAATACTCAGAAGAGATCAAGGAAAAATGGGAATCAGAATTTGCGTGACGGTGAAAAGAGCGGTCCAAGATAGAGACGAATGTTCGTATCGACGAGGCATTACGTTAGGAAAATATGATAAATGAATGAATTCATTAATCAGGGCCGGAATGTTTAGGCAGAAATAGGTTAGAGTGCAAATTAATTTGGCTATTAAAGTGTCTCCTAGCCGCTCTGTCGTAATGTAGAAACAGTAACATAAATTCTAGGGGCAATGTTTATTCAAATCTCGTATCATAACCGTTGTGCGTGCTAGAGTATATTTGTTGCTCGCTTCATACCACTAGAACTGTAACCTAATACTGCCTGAAATTCCGTCTCTAGTTATAATACTTGCAATGAATTGCAGCACAAACTACTTGGGGCGTTCAGAAATGATAGGCACTAAATGTTCTTCCTTCACAGTATTTATTGAAACAGAATAAATCTAGATTCCCCGTCAAGGTCTACGCACGTTTTCATTCGTTCCGCTAGTTTCCTTTCCGTATTTGCAAAGCGAACCATTCTTTGGGCGTATCCCGACATCACTTCTGCACAACCCCCTGAAGTTAGTTCTTGGAGGTAAACGTCTTACCTCGCATGGCTTCCTTCACTGTGTAGTCTCCAAGGGTAAGATCTGGTGAGTATGGCGGAAGAGGAACACGGAGTGACAATAATAGTCTGCCAACTGCCATATGGCCACGTATGGTTACGGTTCTGGGACTTGGTGCTACTGCCCATCACACGGCTGCTAATCTCGTGTGAAGCAGCCACTCCTCCCCTTCTGACACACAATAGGAATCACAGTTCAAGGAGATAAAATGTGATCAAATAAAAGTAGCATCACCATGAATAGCATGACCGAAGACGTTTACAACAGAATTCCATATCGTTGAACGTAAAACTCATACATTATTGCACTGTCATAGGAACAGAGGCTTTGTATGTTGTCGAATACCTTGCTATGAAAAAGAAAGACCTCATAGAAAAATTGTAAATTAATGAAAATTAAGGAAAATTATTGGCCCAATTAAAGACAAAGAAAAATATAGACGTTGACATAACCGTGAGCTGTATACGCATGTCCTGAAGAACTTTGATGTCATGCGGAGAATGAGAATTGTATTTTATTGCCATTTGCTAAGAATGAAACTCACGATTATCGCACCAGATCTTTACCTATTTCAAAGACAAGAAGACCCAGCCAACTTGGTTCAGTGAAGTGGAAAGGATCCTACGGGAGATGAGGATCACTTATGAAGATATACCAGAACGCAACCCACTCAGGAGGAAACTAAAAGACCACCAGGGTTTTCAATCAAGGCCAATGTTTAGGACGGGAAAAGACGAGGACAGAAGAAAGAACAGAGCAACGAATGAAGGATCACTGGAGTAGATCAAAGTCAGGAGAAGACAGCTGAAATAACGTGGTCCTTGGTAGGCGGATACGAACAAAGAGGAAGAATCATCATATTTTCAAGTTTCAAATATTAAAGAAGCGCTGGACGAACTACAATAAAGCTTCAATCCTTTTACTGTACAGTATATTGACATCTTTCAACTTACCCTCATTCCTCTGTATTTTATCCCAGTCACATGCAGAATTTTAAATAGCTTGGAACACTATTTTTGTACTGCTCCAAAGATACTTTATACAGAATGTGAGCTTGAACTGCTTTATTAGGTCTCCTAAAACACGACAGAGTACGTATTGCTTTGCTTGTTCTTCTGAATCTCCTCGGATGTTAAAATGATTTTCTACTAATCTACACTATCAGTAATAAATAATTACCGACGTAGATATCACCATTCCTTGTTTAAAGACTGTTAAACAAAACAAACGGACGTCTCAAGTCGTGGGTGAGTTGAGACTTAGGAGCAAGCAGTAGCTCATAAACAAACAGCCCGCACACAATTTATGATCACGCTCTAAGTTTGGGGTTTATAATGGCTATCATATATCAGAAGGCACACGTACGTATCGCTCTAGTGATCAAACATTCTTACCTTTTTCTCTTTCTCTTTCGAAATTTGACATTAATAACATTGCTAGAACAGAAACTACTAAGCGGCAGTCTTAGAAATAAGTCAGGAACCGTTAAGTATAGTTGTATATTACGCTGCCAGGTGACAGTGCAGGTGAGCGGTATAAAATGATACCTTTTCTTCACCAGTAACCTCGAAATAGTAAGGGGATCACATGCTTTAATAACAGTATATCATGATATAAAGCTCGTTTTATTGCTACAGCAAAACGAGATCGAAAATTAATTGTAATGAATAGTTCTCATGAGAGGGGTGCCTCCAGGTGCACTGCTAGCTCCCCTGAAGTTGCTGCTATACGTATCATTTTGGATGAATATACAAAAGGGGTTATCAGATTTGAATACTGAATAGGAAGACATCTAGCAAGGTTTGAACTAATTGGTTAATACGTGAAATCTGTTGAATATGTTCAATATGGTCTGCCTCTTCACCCACTAATCTGAATCACATTGATATCGTACAGACATTCTTCTATGCAATTGTTAGAGCCAGGGTATATGATAGTCAAAACTTGAGCAGCAATCGGATACTGGATAAGTTAAATATTTGCCGATATCTACTCGCATGAAAGTTAGTTTATTTCGTTCTCCTGAACATGAATCCTTCTTTTCCCTGCATGTCCCAACTCGCAAAACCAGGATAAATCCATCCCTTCATATTCCGTATTCCCGCGGTCTCTCTTGTTCTAATAACTTTATTTATCCGCAATCTAGTCCTCCTTAACTCTTTATTTTCCGACAGGAACTTGGAAGTTTTTTCTTCGTATGCCTCCTTTAATTGATTGTTCCTTAACTTAACCTAGCTCATTTCTTTCATATTCCTTTTTTTCTCTTCTCATTGCTGCCCCCTCTATTGTACATAATATGATATTTATTTTTTACTGTACTATACCGTTACTTGTATGTCATGTCTGTATTTAACTTACTCTGCCTACCTATAAGTTCTTCTCTTCGTTTTATTTTCAGTCTTTAATTTTTCCGCTACTCTTGTCATTAGATGTTTTTTCTTCATTGATATTTCATTTATTTTTCAATGTTTGCATTATGCTACTCCATAGTAAATATATTTTTCATTGAGGAACTCAGTAATTCGGCATCTCGCTGTTTTAGTGTCCCACATAAATAATAATAAATTAATAATGACATGAACGCAAGAAAAGCCGTGGTTTACTAAATGTTTACTAAATGATTATTATTTCGTCTTCAGGTTTAGTGATTCCAGGCTTATCACAGTGAGGACACCTGCCCTTTCGCTCTGCTATTCCGCAGCTGAATACGCATGCCCGGTGTGGTACAAATCTTGCCATACCAAAGCAGTTGATGTAGCACTCAACGAAACCTGCCGCATTATTACTGGATGTTTGAGACCTACACCTTTGAAAAAAGTGTATTGCCTTGCAGGGATAGCACCTCCCGATATTCGCCGTGAAGTGGCAGCCAAGAAAGAAAAGAGAAAGGTGTTGACATCGGAAGCCCACCCTTTGTTTGGATATGAGCCACCACGCCAGCGGCTTAAGTCTAGGAAAAGCTTCTTGAGAGTAACCGAAACACTTGCAGGAACAGCGCAGCAAACAAGAATTCAAGAATGGCGCGTCAGGAGTCAACATACGAGGATCAGTCAATGGATGACCCCAAAAGAGGAACTCCCTCCTGGCCATGTCACAGATTGGGTGAATTGGAGAGCACTGAACAGACTGCGCTCTGGTGTTACGCGGTGCAGGGTAAACCAGAAGAAATGGGGTTTCGAAGTGGACAGTACCTTGTGTGTATGTGGAGAAGAGCAGACCACAGCCCATTTGCTGCAATGCAGTTCATGCCCAATCAGCTGCGCAACAGAAGACCTGGTTAAAGCGAAGCCAAATGCACTTGATGTTGCAAGGTTTTGGGCTCACATAGTTTAATGTGGCTCTTCGCCATTGGAGTATTTATATTATGTTTTATGTTCTTCCTTATCTTTAATTTTAAACTTATGTATGCTTCTGACACGATATAAATAAATAAGCGGAACGACACGTCAAGTAAAACTTATACTATTTAGACAGCTTTCCTGTGTAGTTACACGATGGATTGTTTCTATATTTATGTGGTTATAAGTATCCTGTAGTCTGCACGTAAACACTGTTGGAAAATTTGCATAAAAAATAGGAATTGAGAAGAAGTTAACTATGCCCCCGCTGATTATGCAACTTTTTAAACAGACGTGTTATGCAGCTTAGACAATATTTGCTTCTTCATAAAGATAATTTCTCTTCTGTAATTTCATATCTTATGAAACCCGGACAGCTTTTATAACTGTCTTATGACAACATATTTCATGAAAAATACTGTCCTTGTCTTTTGTGCATGTTCCTACTAGACATCTTTTGATACCAGTCGAACTTGCATAATGACTGACCAACTTTTTAATGTTTTCATACCATGTTTTAAGAATAAAAAGCTAACAAGCAAGCGCATGTTCCTTTCTAAACGACTCAAGTCCTTTCCACTTTGTGGGTATAGTGGTCCCAACAAATGTAGTAACCTACTGCAATTATTTGGTTACCGAGCTCGATAGCTGCAGTCGCTTAAGTGCGGCCAGTATCCAGTATTCGGGAGATGGTAGGTTCGAACCCCACTGTCGGCAGCCCTGAAGATGTTTTTCCGTGGTTTCCCATTTTCACACCAGGCAAATGCTGGGGCTGTACCTTAATTAAGGCCACGGCCGCTTCCTTCCCACTCCTATCCCTTTCTTATCCCACCGTCGCCATAAGACCTATCTGTGTCAGTGCGACGTAAAACAACTAGCAAAAACAAAAATTATTTGGCAGCTAATGTTTATGATGTAGCTGGCGGTATTTCTTATGAAGAAAAGGAGGAAATTATTGATAATCTTGAGTTAACTTATGGGAGAAAGAGAATATTCAATCAATCAATCAATCAATCAATTACCACTGATCTGCATTCAGGGCAGTCGGCCAGCTGACAGATCTGTTGTTTACCTAGACTTTTATTAAATAATTCCAAAGAATTTGCAAATTTATTGAACAATTCCTTTGGTGAATTATTAGAATCCCTAACTCTCCTTCCTATAAATCAATATTCACCCCAATATTTGCTCTTGAATTCCAACTTTATCATCATATTGTTATCTTTCCTACGTACTTTAAAAAAAATACTCAAACCTATTCGTCTACCTATGTCTCTGAAAATACCACTTAGTCCAGAAGTTCGTCGCCTTTCTCCCAAGTCTTCCCAGCCCAAATTTTATAACATTTTTGTAACGTTACTCTTTTGTCGGAAATCACCCAGAACAAATCGAGCTGTTTTTCTTTGGATTGTTTCCATTTCTCGAATCGAGTAATCCTGGTGAGGGTCCCATACACTGGAACCATACTCAAGTTGGGGTCTTACCAAATACTTATACGCCCTCTCCTTTACATTCTTACTACGACCCCTAAATACCCTCATATCCATGTCCATCCCTTTAGTTACAATCCCGTTTATATGATTACCCCAATTGAGGTCTTTCCTTACATATACACTTAGGTACTTACATTGATCCCCATAAAGGACTTTCAACCTATAAACATTGTAAGAAAAAGTGAGGGAACTTTTCTTATTAATGAAACTCACAACCTGACTTTTAACTTTTCTGACGCTTCATGGAAAGCAAAAATAGGAGAGGGCATATACGGCTTGGAAAATGAATTACTCCCTGCGTCCCAAAATCCTCGTCCCATAGAAGTCAAAAAAAGGGCAATTAGATGGAAATGACAGAAATATTTGTACAAAATACATGGAAGCTACGTGAGCTCCGCACAGTGATTACCACGTCTCTCACGGTGTGAGCCCTACGGAGGCAAGTAACCAAAAAAAAAAAAATCGATAATTATATCCATATTTGTCAAATTTGTATCCTGATAGCATGAAAGCTATTTTATATCGTCGCTGTCTTCTGACAAAGAGGTCACCATTCGATCCCCGACCAATGCATTTGGGTATTTTGGTATGAATATTCACATATCTGTATTCCACGAAAGAAACTGCAAGTTACGTGGCTACGATTATGACATCAGGTATAAAACTCCTTGTATCAAATGATCGTAAAACAACCAAGGAGACAAATACTTTGATTTTCGTGATGCGATGGAACTTGCTCATACCATCTGGCCCACAGCGATCTACTTCAAGATAACAATATCTATTTCGAAACCCGTATTTCTGCGCCCGACATGTGTGATGAAATTGTCAACTCTAATTTCCTGCACGTTATCTCTAATTAGAAAGACAGCGGAGGAAAATAATTGTTATTATTATTATTCGTGCAGGCATCGCCCAGATAAGAGACTGTAATTTTCTAAGCGAAGGCGGTCTCCGTCCCTGATATCGCAGCGCAGGCTCAGTTACCGTATTTATCACACTTTTGATGAATGCAACATACGCCCAAAACAATACCTGCCAAGTAGAAGAAAACATCTTTCCTTTACAGTTTACGGATTGAAGAAAGGAAAGTGATGGGCCGATTGATCGTGTTATTCTTTCATTTATTCTATCGTTCATTCATGTTCGGAGTTGAACATGACTTATTACAGGGTGGGAAAAATAAAATTTGTCCGGAAAATATTTATAAGACTGATATAGGAATGACCCTTCTTAATGAACATGAGAACTGCCAATAATAGGAAATGCTGCAAACCGTGATTACGATGCACCTATCAGTTGCTGTTACATATCTGCGCATGTATATCTCCTGAGTACGTCGCTGTGTCGTTACTTGTAAGCGATTCAAAGGAGCAGACGTGTTCAATGACCTGTTGAATGTAACGCAAAATTGTGTTCACGATAAAAGAACGCGTGTTCTTTGCCGATTACCTGATTCAAGAACTGGAAAAAAATCCAAAGAAAAGCAGCTCGATTTGTTCTGGACGATTTCCGACAAAAGAGTAGCGTTACAAAAATGTTGCAAAGTTTGGGCTGGGAAGACTTGAGTGAAAGGAGACGACCTGCTCGACTAAGTGGGATGTTCCGAGCTGTCAGTGGAGAGATGGTGTGGGAGGACATCAGTAGACGAATACGTTTGAGCGGTGTCTTCAAAAGTAGAAAAGATCACAATATAAAGATAACGTTGGAATTCAAGAGGACAAATTGGGGTAAATACTCGTTTATAGTGAGAGGAGTTAGGGACTGGAATAACAGACCAAGGGAGAAGTTCAATAAATTTCCAATTTCTTTGCAATCATTTAAGAAAAGGCTATGACACAACAGATAGGCAATCTGCAACCTGGGCGAGTGCCCTAAATGCAGATCAGTAGTGACTGATTGTCTGAAAGTGCTCAGAACAGAAATATGTAGAAAATCCAATGTAGAGTGTTGTGCGAAACACGATTCGTGGTAAACCTGCGCGGAACTGTTTTGAGCAAGAGTTTAAGACTGGAAGTATTTTGGCAAAATCTCCAGCAAAATCTGTAGTGCAAAACTTGATGGAAAATGCGGTGAAACGGGCTCTGTAGCGAATAAGAACTGTAACTATTCGAAAAGAGTTCGAACATTAGAAAACATTGCTCGAGTGAAGGAAAGCCTAGAGCGAACTCCGACGAAATCGCAACGCCGTTGGGATTTAAAAGATCGTCGTGTGGAAAGATTATTCAAACGGGATCTGCATCTGTATCCTTACAAATTTATTCTTGTGCAGCCGTTAAAGCGTCCACACGAACCTTCGCGTGTTGAGTTCTGTCGGTGGTTTTTGAGTGAAGTGGCTTCGGGGCTTTTGGATCCTTAGTTTTTCATTTCTTCAGATAAGGCCATTTCCAGCATCTTCTCTGATGTTCATTATTAAATCCCGAATTTTTATGCAGTAACAGGTTAGGCTGCAAACTAATTTGGTTAGTAGGAAGTATCGGCCACCCGCTCTTCCATAAAGTAGCAAGAGTAACCTAAATTGTAGGGGTTCTGATGGGCTGTACACCTAATGTTTATGCAAGTCTCATAGCATAATCGTTGTGAAGGTAGACTATACTTGCTACTCGTTTCAGTAAGTTTGCATTCTAACCTATTAATGCATCAAAATCCGGGCTCTATATTCATTATCAAGGGCCAATCCCGCGTCAGTCCTATCGTAAATATTTTCCAGGTCAGTTTTAATTTGCCCACCCTGTATGTAATTTCTTGTTGCATACAGGAGAAACGTTTCAAGTCATCTCTGTGCAGGCCATGAAGGCTCTAGGAGGTATGGAAGGTAAAGGCTCCCACTATCCGTAACCTCGGCACTTGGTTGGGTAGAGTTGTTAGCTCTACGCCCGACTGCCTTTGCCCCCGGGGGTTTAACCTAGTACACATTTTTTTAGGGTGAGTAAACCTCAGGGCGATGTGATCCTCCGGAAGTGCAAATCGTAATATTTTCCATTTCCTGTCGGAGAATAGAAACCAGATGAACCGATCTCGCCTTTACCGCTTTAACCAGATAGCTCCTAGAAACGTCTCAGGTACGTATATAACACTGGCGATTTTACCTTGTTTAGCGAGCGAGTTGGCCGTGTGGTTAGGCTTGCGCAGCTATGAGCTTGCATTGGGGAGATAGTAGGTTCGAACCCCACTCTTGCTAGCCCTGAAGATGGTTTTTCGGCGGTTTCTCATTTTCATATACTTCCTTTTAAAACAAAAATCACCATCACCATCCATTTTCACACCAGGCAAATGCTGGGGCTGTACCTTAATTATCACCACGGCCGATACCTTCCCAATCCCAGCCCTTTGCTTGTTCCTTCCGTCAACGAAATGCTTCGATGTGTTGGCGCAACGTTAAACCACTCTTAATTGACGTATAAAATTTAACTTATTAATTCTTTTTTTTTTTACAAGTTGCTTTACGTCACACTGACACAGATAGGTCTTACGGCGACTGGGACGGAAAGGATGACAGGGAAGCGGCAATGACCTTAATTAAGTTGTAGCCCTTGAATTTTCCTGGTGTACTACTACTACTACTACTACTACTACTACTACTACTACTACTACTACTACTACTTGTACCGGTTGGTACATCTATACGCCGCACATTTGAATGTTCCGCCTTAAAGTACTCCTCTACTGGAGAAACTCTGAACTTTAAAAACCGAATCAACTCAACTATTTCTCAGAAGATGTCACTGTGTGTATTTCGATTTGTTTTGTTTTTCATTGATCAAGAAGTCTGGACATTCTCTCACAGATGTCTCTACCACAAACTATGATCATGCACCCTCTTGCGAAGTGAAGGAACTTTTCTTGAAGAAATTTTGTATTCAGAAGTTTTGGTCTTTACTAAATTTTGTTCTTTCATCTATAGGTTGGCAATATTAATCTTTCTTTCCGCCAGTTTTGAACTTAGCCAATCCCAAATTTCTTTAATTAATTTTGGACCAATAGTGTCCTTCTTCTCCAATTTTAATGTGTAAATTTTGGGCAACCAATAAACGCCTGTGGATGTGTCTTAATTATTCATGAAAGGTCTCGAATCTTCCATGAGGGTTTAAAAACTGCTGATTTTCATGGCTCGTCGCCACTTCAATAACATCTAGCTTAGCGTATGGAAGTATAGCAGGGGGCGGGTTGCGCCTCTTCCTTCGAGCAGCAGCTCTTCAGCAAAGGTAATGGCATTTTAACATCTTTATTTCTTTCTTGGCCAGCAGTTTAACCCCCGGGGAAGGTTCGAAACCTTTTCAAAGTATCCTACCTGTTTAAAAATGTAACTTAGTGCCGGCTTATGTAAACATTTTCTTATTACTTTAACTGTAAATCGGGGATAGGGAGTGCTTTACCCTCTCGAGCATGCCTTCAATTTGGATTTGAGGTGACTACGTTTTCATAACCGATTTTCTACTCTTCATTAATGTGTTCAATTATTTTTCTTATACGAGTCACCTTCCTTGTGTGGGAATAGCCCCTGTGTAATCGGCCTAGTGCTCCTTAGGTTTTAACAAGTTGCATGTAGGAGTGCAAGCAACGCCTCCGTTCATATTGGTATTTTGGGCCATTTCATTAACCTATTATTTTTCTTTAAAGGCCCGGTAGGCTGGGTACGAGATACCCCTGTTTAATTCGTGTAAGCTGCGCCTCGATGGTAAGTGATTGTAAATCTTTGTATTGCCTTTAATAGGCTTGAAAGATTGAGAGCGGGTCAGCTCTTTATGGTGTTGTGGTAAAAGTGCCTCGGAGAGGCTTGAGATGTGAAGGTGGGAGCAAGTGCTCCATGTTATGAGGAGTTTTCTGCTCTTTGGTAATTTGTGGTTGTGAGCTGAGAGCTCAGAAATTGTTCAACTTTGGGGCTCGTTGCCCAGAATTTGTAAAGACCCCTTAACTTGTGCTTTCGTTTGTAAAGTTGCATTGTACCTTTTTTTTCTTTATTATTTCACCTAGTGAAAATTGTTAAATCTTGCTGTTTATTGAAAATATAACCTTTATTTAAATTTTAAATTCATCTTTCGGACTTGTAGTTAGACCCATTCCAGCCCGCACCTTTCTTTCACCTCTGCTGATCCACCAAAACACGGTAACAATAATAATAATTGGAAGCCACAGAAAACCATCCTCTGGGCTGCCGCCAGTGGGGTTCGAACCCACTATTTAGCGAATACAAACTCAATGCTGCGCGCCCCTAAACGCAGGTGAACCAGCTCGATTTATTAATTCGTAATGATGGTTACAGAAAGGAGAAGCTATTTTACTTTTTAAGAATTAGCTATGCAGGGAGGGTTGGTCTACGACACAAGCAGGAATTACACATCATTTCTCTGTCTCGAGAGTGAAGACAACTTGCTAGATCGCGGGAAACGCACCGCGCTTTGGGAGAGCAAAGGTAAATGCTGGATTCTCTGGAGAAAATCGTCAGCTCAACTCGCTGTGGAAACCATATGTTAGCTTCCCCTAAAGTAGGTGTCTTCGCTTCCAGGACGTTTCGGTCACTGAATCTTCATCCATTTTTCCATGTACACAAAATTTAGGCTGTCAGATTCGTCCACAATAAATGTCGTCAATGCGAGATCGTCAAGAACAGATCATTTTCATCCATTTCTTCCCGTCCATTGGCAAAACAGGTCCACTTTCTTCATATGCTGCGAATTCATCCATTTCCTCCTGTTCCTAAACATTCAGTTGCTTCTATTTACTAACAACAATATAAAAATAGTAAAATATTGTTACTGATCCCATGGTCCTCCTCAGTGATGTAGTGGTTAGTGAGATTGACACCCCCGGAGGCTCGGGTTCGGTTTCCGGCTCTGCAACGAAATTTGATAAGTAGCACAAGGATTGGAACGGGGTTCACTCAGCCTCGGGAGATCAACTGAGTAGAGGGGATTCGATTCCCACCTAAGCCACCAGTTTCCCGCTTCTTCTCCAGGCAAATTCCGGAATGGTACCGAACTTAATGTACGGCCGCTTCCTTTCCTCTTCCTTGCCTATTCCTTCCAATTTCCCATCCCCCCACAAGGACCCTGTTCAGTATAGCAGGTGAGGCCACATGAGCGAGGTAATGGTCGTCGTTGCCAGTTGTATTCCCGACCAAATATCTCATGCTCCAGGACACAGGATCCGTCGCTGAGTCCGGGGAAAAATCCAACCCTGGACGGTAAACGGATTTAATAATAATCTTCTTTTGTTACCGCTTTTTCCCACGCCTGTGGGGTCGCGGGTTCGAACTGCGTCGCACATGAGGATTTTAATAGTGTTATTGGCTTTACGTCCCACTAACTAGTTTTACGGTTTTCGGAGACGCCGCGGTGCCGAAATTTAGTCTCGCAGGAGTTCTTTTACGTGCCAGTAAATCTATCGACACGAGGCTGATGTATTTGAGCACCTTCAAATACCACCGGACTGAACCAGGATCGAAATTGCAGGTAGGGGCCAGAAGGACAGCGCCTCAACCGTCTGAGCCACTCAGCACGGCACATGTGGATTTGGCCATGTTTTACGGCCGGATGCCCATCCTGACGCCAACCCTGTATGGTGGGATGTAATCACTATTGCGTGTTTCTGTGGTGGTAGGTAGTGTGGTATGTTGTCTGAATATGATGAGGAGAGTGTTAGGACGTACACATACACCCAGTCCCCGAGTCAGAAGAATTAATCAAAAGCTATTAAGATCCCCGATCCGGCCGGGAATCGAACCCGGGACCCTCTGAACCGAGGGCCAGTACGCTGACCATTTAGCCAACGAGTCGGACGGATTAAATAGTAGTAGTAGTAGTAATAATAATAATAATAATAATACACAAATTTCCAAGACGTGTTTGTTTGCCTTCCTTTGTGCCAATATTTATTTAAATCTTTCGTTGTAGGCTTCTTTCCTCACTTCGATCCAAGTTGCTTCGGTCGTTTTCTTCGGATTGGTCAATTTTACTGTATCTTCATGTTTTGAATGACGCCCCTCCTTTGGCAAACTAGTGAAAGTGACAAGCTAAATGATCTGCAGTTACGGTCTGGAGTTTTCACTTTATACAAGATCTACCCTTCGGCAAAGTCCAGCTAGCCTGGCGTTCTGGTGGCGTAGCGAGCATGCCTTTTACCGGGATACCCCGGTTTCGATGACTGGCCAGATCAGGAATTTTCACTGTATGTGGAGGCTGGTGTGATATCCACCCAACCTACGTGAGATGAACTGAGGGGATGTGTGACGATAAGGTGGTGGTTATTGTTTTAAAAGGAAGTTCAACTGTGCAATTATCCTCTGTTAACACTAATTAGTAGGGAAGGTTCTTTTATGCATGAATAGGTTTGAATGCAAACATACCTGATTTGCTACCCGCACAACGTTTCTGCTGTGAGATTTGCATAAATATTACTGATCTGAACTATGAGAACCCCTACAATTTATGTAACTCGCCTACATAACTGTAGAACGACTTGATAGTACTTGCACCTTATTCAAACACGTGTGCATTCTAACAAATTAGTGCCTAAAAATCCTTTTCTACAATCAAAGAGAAAAAGGGAAGAGGCCCATCCCTTCGAAAAATGAAGACTGCCTAGGCCTCGAAAACCGAATACAGTCGGGGTCAGAAAATAACGGTTGCCCAAAGCAGGTCGGATAGGGTAGATAAAAGTGAGAAGCCTAGCACAAGCGAGTGGAAGTAAAGTCAGACTCAGATAGGGAACCCGTGGACGCAAACCCATGCTTGCAAGCTGAAAGCCCCTGCTCACCCTTTTAGTAGCCTCTTACGACAGACACGATGTGTTGGCGGTCCTAGTCTAGAACGAGCGAGAGAGCGAGAGAATTCGCCGTATTGACTACGTGTCAGTTAATCTGCTGCCGGGCTGAGTGGCTCAGACGGTTGAGGCGCTGGCCTTCTGACCCCAACTTGGCAGCACCCCCTGCGGGTGGGGAACGCATATGTAGAATACACCCGCGGTATCACCTGCCCGTCGTAAGAGGCGACTAAAAGGGGCGACCAAGGGCTGACTGAATTAGAACCATGAAACTAATTTTGAATCGTACCATCACGCGGGGAACACCATAGGTTGCCTGTACTTGCGAGTAGTACCACTAAATTCCGTACGAAATAGGTTTGTGATTAGTAGAAGTTAAAGCCTGGCCTGGTGGATTCCAGTACCCGTGCGTCGTACCCATGTGTGCAACACCGCGGGTCTGGGCGTAGCCTGTGAGTTGTACCACTATATGAGCAGCACCGTGGGTCTGCGTTGCCTGTGATTAGTACCCACTATGTGAGGAACACCACGGGAATACCGGCATCCGTGTTTAGTACACCTTCTCGGTTTGCGTTGACTCTGAGTTGCGCCATTGTGTGAGACACACCATAGGTCTGCGTTACTTGTACGTATTGCAATACTTGTGAGTAGTACCATCTTTTGTGGAACACCGTGAGTCTTCGCTACTTCTGATTAATACCCCCAACATGACACATACCATGGTTCTATTTTACTCGCGACATGTACCATTCTTTGGGGCCTTAGACGTGGATTTTGCACCCCCTTTAGACACCAAGCATCATTGTGCTTTATAAGTGGTCCCTTGGTCGGTAATAATGTTATTTTCGATCTGTATTGTGTCCGATCCACTGGTTTTTGTTTGTTTTGTGTTTTGTTGAGTTCCTGTCCATCCATTCATTCTTCATGCCGTATTTTATTTTTATTTTGATCAGTGGATGCCTTTGCAATGTTGTTCTTTCATTTCGTACCATTAGGGGCCGATAACCTTCGATGTTAGGCCCCTTAAAACAACAAGCATCATCATCATCATCATCATCATCAACTTGGCAGGTTCGATCCTGGCTCAGTCCGGTGGTACCCCCTGTGGGTGGGGGAGGCAGACGAAGAATTCACCCACGGTATCCCCTGCCTGTCGCAAGAGGCGACTGAAAGGGGCGACCAAGGGATGAATGAATTAGAACCATGAAACTACTGTTGATTCGTACCATCATGCGGGGAAAACCATGGGTTGCCTGTACTTGCGAGTTGTACCACTATATTTGGTACGAAATGGGATTGTGATTAGTAGCAGCAGAGAGTTGGTTCTCCTGTGGGTTTCCAGTACCCGTGCGTCGTACCCATGTGAGCAACACTGCGGGTCTGGGCGTAGCCTGTGAGTTGTACCACTATATGCGCGACACCGTGGGTCTGCGTTGCCTGTGATTAGTACCCACTATGTGAGGAACACCACGGGGCCCGTGGGACCGGCATCCGTGCCTAGTACACCTAGGTGAGGAAACTCATTGGTCTGCGTTGGCTGTACGAAGAACAATACTTGTGAGTAGTACCATCTTGCGTGGAACACCGTGAGTCTTCGCTACTTTTGATTAGTACCCCAACATGACTAATACCATGGTTCTACTTTACTTGCGACATGTACCATTCTCTGGGGCCTTAGACATGGATTTTGCACCCCTTTAGACATCAAGCATCATTTTGCTTTATGAGTGGTCCCTTGGTCAGTAATGAATTATTTACGATCTTTGTTTGAGTCTGATCCACTGTATTTTGTTTGTTTGTTTTCTTTTCTTTTCTGTTTTTTGTTGGGTTCATGTCCATCCATTCATTCTTCATGATATTTTTTTAAATTTTGGTCAGTGGAGGAATTTTACATTTTTGTTCTTTCATTCGGTACCATTAGGGGCCGATGACCTCGATGTTAGGCCCCTTTAAACAACAAGCATCATCATCATCAGTCCGGTGGTATTTGAAAGTGCTCAAATACGTCAGCCTCGTGTCGGTAGATTTACTGGCACGTAAAAGAACTCCTGCGGGAATAAATTCCGGCACCTCGGCGTCTCCGAAGACCGAAAAAGTAGTTAGTGGGACGTAAAGCAAATAGTAGTAGTAGTAGTAGTAATCTGCTGGCCTTCGAGCTGAGCAGCTGTCGCTAGTTAGCCCAAGGCCCATCAGGGTTTTAGGGTGTGTGTATGTGGGGGGAGGGGGGGGGGGAGCTCTATATGGATAAGGAATAAAGGAAAGTAAAACAATATAAAAGTTGATTTTGCACGAGCAGTCAGAACGTGTTTCAGCTCTTCTGAAAAATTGCCAAATAGCAATTTTGCTAGTTTTCCATAAGGTCTGTTTTTATTTCACTGATCCACTTTATAATGCTTGCTTTACACCTCATATTATTTGAGTCACTTAGGGTCGATTATTTTGAGTTCTCCATAACATTTTTTCTAATGTCACTGAGAATGCAAGTGTATTAGTTTAGAATCTGTTGTATTCATCTGTGATTTCGATATATGCTTTCTCATTCAGAATTACTGTTTCCGATCAATATAGACATTCTGAATCAATGCCAATGTTGTAATACAGCATTCTTGTTGTAGATATTTTCCGTGATCAGATACGCTGTCTTCATTTTTAGCATTTAATTTCGTTGGTTTTTGTTTCGTTTCCGTTTTCCAGAGATATTTAAATTGAGGGACACCTTTTGATTTTGTCGTATTTTGTTTTCATGTATTTTTTAGTCTGTTTATACAATAGCACCTAATGTATTCTGGTTGGTGAATACCGCTGTTTATTTCAGGAGTTGTACGAGATAGCGGGTTCGAACCCCACTGTCGGTAGATGTTTTCTGTGGATTTCAAATGTTCACACCAGGCAAATGCTGGGGGTACCTTTACTTCCCTCCAACTCCTAGCACATTACTATCCCAGCGTATCCATACGACCTATCTGTGTCGGTGCGACGTAAAAAAATGCAAAATAATAAAAAATAAAGAAAATTATCACTGCTGAGCGATTTTCAGAATTGCGTGGCAGATGGCTAGTTAATTGGAAAGGATGCCATCGCCATACAGTGTCATTTACCGGAAACCGCTAAGACTTACCATTTGAGTAGCAATTTCAAAGTCAAGTTATTTTTTGTACCATTCTTCGTATATGACAGGATGAAATGGAAGAGATGAATCCGCAACATAACACGGCTAATGATGATGGAGAAGAGGAAGAAATAACTTCGAAATCTTAACGTTGATACAAATCACAAAATGGTTCTGACGATGCTTTGCTAACGGTGCATATATTTGTGTATGTTACTTGTATCCATTCTTTATGGGGAGCGACTGTCCTGCACGATAAGCTGTTGTAGAAGATAGCTCGTTCTCCTTCTATTTTTTGAAGCCCGCTACAAAGCTTAAGGGACAGCCAATACCTGCACAACTGCTGGTCAATACAGATTTTCTGCATCATTTATATATTTTGATCTATCCTTTGCTTCTCCTAAGAGAGATCGGATCATGTGGACATCTGACCTGAGTAGTCTGTCATCGCAGAAAACAATGGCGAGGCATTTGATCTCCTTCAGTTTTTTTTCATATGAGGAAGAAACGATATCAGGGTTAAAAAAAAGTGAAATTCGAGCTTGTGCTGATAAGATGTCAGACTTTATAGAAAATTAAGGCGTTCAGTTTTGTTATATGGAGCAGACACTCCATCTTAATCTGCACCCTCACTTGGTGAATAAACTGAGAAAATTATCATCCTTAATTTCACCAACAGCTAAATCTGCCCGCATAATTCACTCATTTACATGCCTATCAGAAACTAGTATTCGTGATGAGCAGTCCTACCCCACACTCTGCCATTCTCTTTTTAACACATGTTAAGAATACTTCATAATCTCCGATCTCTTCCTCGGTATCTTCTCTTACCCGAATATCATTAACTCAAAAACACATTGAGATGCATCCTCTCTTGCTGATCAGCCAGTTGTACTTCCGTAAGCACCTTTAATACTGATAGCTCCCTGTCGAATTCCATTTCGTTAGCCAAGTTGATTCCAAAGAGTCCCTCGCCTGTCAAATGGAAGTAGGACTCTATTTCTGCCATACAAAACTCCGAGGCTTGCTTAAAATGTTCCGAGCCCGGTAAACTTCGTAAAGCACAATGCCACTCTACTTTAACACAGTCCCAGTGAGAATATCTCCTCTCACGGGTTAGGGGCTACGGTGGATTGTATAGTCCAAGCTGCCGGAGCACAAGGTGGTCCATGACTCAGAATATGCCAGAGGTGGTCACTCCTATTCCATAGAAACCGGTATCCCGACTTTCAGGACCACTTACTAGGCCACTCAGCGTCGTTGCCTATGTTTCACGAACTAGGACGTGACTACAGTAACCTACACCACGAATAATAGTAATAATAATAATAATAATAATAATAAACAACTAGCCGCGTGGAATAGAGGTGGCGAGCCTGCCTTTTACTAGAGGCCTCGGCTTCGATTTTCATCCATTTCAGGGATTATAATAATTATTGCATCTCACTTGGTAGTAGTAATTTCGGCAGGTCAAGATCATAACAGGCCGTGTTTCACTATTTGAATTATTATTATTATTATTATTATTATTATTATTATTATTATTATTATTATTATTATTATTATTATTATATGGCTGGATCAAAAATTTTAATACATTATTTAGTTTCAATCGGTTAATCGACATAATTTTCATCGATTTTAAATGACCATAAATATATATATATAATAATATATTTTCATATTTAATTTGTATTCTGTAATTTTATTAGTTTGAGATATTTTTCTAATTTAATATTATGACCATAAATATTTTATATATCACTTTTTATTTAATTTGTATTCTTTAGTTAGATTAGTGTGAGATATTTTTATTTTTCATGAATAATATTGTACTATTATATTTTATTATTTCTTGGTCGCAATTTTCATTGCGTAAATTTCTACAAGAGATTGACGCAGTGAACATTTATTAAATCTAAAACACGTATTTAAAGAAAGACTCGCCTAATCATAAACATACGAGTGCATTCACATACTCTGAATTAAATGCTACTCGGTATTTAGCGACACTATTTCCTTATTCACACGCACAAAAAAACCTTAATTTTCTTTTACTAACTGTAAACCAAAATGTTGAAAACGCAACATTAACTCGCTAAACAGACTGCAGATCTGCAGCGGGCAAAGATGCGACCATCCTTTCGAGGCCAGGTAGTCGACCGTCCCATTTCCATTGTCATTATTTTCTTCTTTGCTCAGTAATCACCAGCAGTCCAGAACGACAAAAGTCCGTTAAGGCGAAAATTATCTGATTTTTCCTGGCTTTGCATTAAAACAAGTGGAATAAAACGAATAATTACCGAGCTCAATAGCTGCAGACGCTTAAGTGCGGCCAGTATTCGGGAGATAGTAGGTTCGGACCGCACTGTCAGCAGCCCTGAAGATGGTTTTCCGTGGTTTCCCAATTTCACACCAGGAAAATGCTGGGGCTGTACCTTAATTAAGGCCACGGCCGCTTCCTTCCCACTCCCAGCCCTTCCCTGTCCCATCGTCGCCATAAGACCTATCTGTGTCGGTGCGACGTAAAGCAAATAGCAAAAAAAAAAAAAAAAAAAACGGAATAATTTTAATCGACTGTAATACTAGATCGGACATGTTTGGTCGGCCAATCTTATGACGGAAATTGTTCAATTAATCCGAAGCAATGGATCGATTAAAATCCACAGCACTGCAGTTTTTTAATTATCGCTGTCATCAGAGCAGTGGTCTGATAGAAAAGACTAATTTGAAGAATGGGTTACAAGTAGCGGAGGCAATCTTAGATTAAACTTGATGATCATTCATGCACAAAACTTTTAACCCGTCCCACGGAGCATCTGAGGAATAGCAAGTCTCACGTGACTTGATGCGATCGCAGCCACGGGATTTCCAGTTTGCATGGAATCAGAGCCGTACGAAAGTGAAATTTCAGTTAAATGCCATATATATGGACGGGGATTCGAGTCACGAATTCTTTGACGAGAAGGCCCTATAAATGGGGAAAAGTCCACGACTGAAAAAATTCTCGTAATAGACACTGCTTCGAAACTGAGATTGGGAAATATAATACTTGTGATATTGGTTTTATAGCCCACTACCTAAAGGAAATAATGTCAAATAATCGTATTACGAAACACTTTGGCATATTGCCCTTCCTCCTGCACGGTAAGGAGTAAATATTAATTTCTGACCACTACCATAAGTCTGCTTGACTGCTGTATTTGCCCGCAGCTTGTTTGCTATCGAGAAGAGAACCACGTCACCCTTTACGAAGCTTGCGGTTCTCTGCCATATTCAAACGTCTCTGCACCACAAAATCTTCTTTCCTAAGATGCCAAGTGGCCGGTCTCATTACGGTGTTGACGTAAGAGGACTGTCTTCAAAGGAGCGGCGACGACGACTACTTGGCTGAATGTCCAAATGTTGATCTTAGCTCGTATAATGAGCAATCAAAGGGGGGCTCCCCATTAAGACAGACTTAGTGCGAGGAACTGCTTCCTACTCAATTACCAATTAACTAGCAATGACACGAGACCAGCCACCTCGTCCCTCCGTCAAAGAGTGAAAATAGGCTCAGGCAGGGCGAGACACTACAGAATACAAGCTGTATTCTACCAATATTGGACAGCAGATCCCTAATGGCCGGAGGGTGAAGTAACAATCAAATTGATTATTCCAGCATTTGTTTCAGATTTTTCGGGTTCCTATGCAGTAATTACTGGCTTATACTGAGGGCTACCAAGGGTATCGGTGAAGCCCAAACCTCAATTCAGAATTATGGAAGTCCAAAGCACATTATAATGTAAGCATCTGACACATTGTTCCATTTGTAAAACTTGAAAGGCAGTAAGAAAAATCGTCGCACGTATTTCTGAGAGCAAGGCATCGGATACTGATATTGCAGCCCAGACTCTCGTCCCTCTCCCCTCGACACACCTCGTGCGGCTTGCTGACGTATGTCCGATAGGTGCTGGATTCGGAGTGATAGCTGTGCTAGGCTTCGTTCCGCCAGATCGCTACTGCTAACTATCAACCGTGCGTTACTCATCGTATATACTTCCTCACCTCTGACTTAATTATATAGGTAACAGAGCGCTGGTATTTCACTCCCGTTTACTTCCCCATTCTTGTAGGAAGACACTGCAGGGCTGCTGTTATAGGAGTAATATAGTTTCCTTTGTATAGGTAAATCTGCTAAAATGAAATACATTATTTCAGGTTTAGTGTTCTCTCTTGTTGGTTGGAATCGAACCCGTGATCATGGGTCGGACAACACTACTGATCTCCCGAGGAAGATAACGAACTAGTGAATGATGGGTGCGACCGCTGAAAAATTCCACATATTTAACATAATAATAATAATAATAATGGTGCATGGCATCTATATAGGCTTGGTGGTAACCTAATTACGATAAAATGAATGGCGAAGACGACATAAACACCCAGTTCCCAGTCCAGGTGAATTAACAGTATGAGGGGGTTGATTCTGAAAATTGAACCGGGGTTATCTGACCAAAGGGAAGCATTCCATCCATTTAGCCACAAAGCCGGGCTTTAATTTGCTAAACCTTAGGCTACCATCTTCACTGATCAGGTGTTAAGTATTGGCAGTAGCAGAGGCCAGGGCAGTGGCTTGTGAAGCAGCCTTCGCTACTGGCTGCAACTCAAAACGCTGAAGACTTCACGTTCAGTAAACCAACTATCGAAAAGGGGTAACCTAAGTCTAGTGGCAGCCCACGTCTTGATCCCAGCATACGCTACTGACAGTAATAATCAATTATAAACAGTAGAACCAGGATTTGAAGGCAGTATTAGGTTAGAAATCAAGCTTACTAACGCGTGTAACAAGTATACTCTAATTTGCACAAAGGTGATGCTATGAGGTTTGCATAGACATCAGGGTTTCGGCCCATCATAACCCCTAGAATGTATGTTACTCTTACTGCATAAAAATCCGGTGACTAACAATCAGTTTATATTTATCTGGTTCTAAGGCACGGTACACACAGTCAGGGAATGTGTAGGCATGTCGTAAGGAGGGATGCATATATAGTAGGAGTGTTAAAGAAAGTCTTGTGGAGATGACGAGCCTTCGTGGCAATCTACCACTAATTCAACAACGCAGAATATATACATACGACCTACCGTTTCACATCTAGTCTTCTCAGTGCCTATGCATCGACTACTTACAGCCACAAACTCTAGGTCTGACATGCAATTACTTTTCACTCAAGCTGTAGTCGGCTGTGCATGTCGTTGCCCTGAAACATCTGATATTCAGCCATTCAAGTTGCCTTCCCACTCGATATTTACAGCTGAAGCAGTTGAAATATGCCAATTACTCTCCTATGCTGAAATTCTTCAACGCACCGATGTTCTAATAATTTCAGACTCACTCACTGCCCTCACAATGTTACAGACTCTTTGTGAATGTAATATTCACCTGATCAACATCATCGGAAATTTTATTGACCGCAAACGAAATGGAACAACCAGTCACTTTTGTGGATCCCTTAACATATGGGAATTAAAAATAGTGAACATGTTCATCATTTAGCCAAAGAAGCTGACCAAAATGGACCACTTATTTGCACTACCTGATTCTATTGGCCTATCTAAAGCTTTTGATAGGGTAGATCATGGGAGATTACTGACGAAAATGGGGGGTTATTGGACTAGAGAAAAGATTGGTTGAATGGGTGTCTAAATTTCTGGAAAGTAGAACTGACAGAATTAGAGTAGGTGACGTGTTATCTGATCCTGTAATGATTAAGAGGGCAGTGTTATTGGACTTTACTTTTCTTTTTATAAACGGCATGAGAGTATGAGTAAATAACTGGAGTCACAGATAAGGCTATTTGCGTAGATGTTATACTGTAGAGCAGGCCTCTCAAACGCCCAAAATCTCACGCGTGCAGACAGCGGCGCAGAGTTCCTGTGCACAGTGCATCGGTTCCATTCGGCTCAGCTCGGACCAACTCTTCGTCTCTGGGCTACTCGGCTAAGCTCGGCTCAACTCGGCTTGGATTTGGAGCGCTACGAAGCAAGTAACGAAGAGGGAGACAGGCGGAGCGAGCGAGACAGGCGTGGGGAAAGAGAGAGACAGCTCCAAATCAAGGAGTGGGGTTCTGCACTCTGGTCAACCAAGCGAAGTCGTCTTTTGCACCGTGTACAGTGCATGCACCTTGAGAGGCCCTGCTGTAGAGAGTAGTAGATGAGTTGCAGGATTGTGAGCCACTGCAGGGGGACTTGAACAATATTGTGGGATGGACAGCAGACAACGGTATGAGTGTGCTCACAAATGGGATGAAAAGTCGTCGAGTTGTAAGTTTCACTAAGAGGAAAAGTCCTCTCAGTTTTAATCATGGTGTTGATGGGTTGATAGTACCCCATGGGGAACAATGATGTACGTTCCTAGGAATGATCTTCATTGGGGTAATCATATTAACGAGTTTGTTAAGAAAGTTTACAGATCTCTTCACATGGTTATGAGAGTATTTACGGGTTGTAGGAAAGATGTAAAGGAGAGGGCGTATAAGTCTCTGGTAAGACCGCAGTTAGAGTATGGCTCCAGTGCATGGGACCCTCACCAGGACTACTTGATACGAGAACTGGAAAAAATTCAAGACAGCAGCTGTATATTTTTCTGGGTGATTTCCGATAAAGGAATAGGGTTACGAAAATTTTGCTAACTTTAGGCTGGGAAGATTTGGGAGTAAGGAGTAAGGATACTCGACTGTGTGGCATCTTTCGAACTGTTAGTGGAGATATGGCGTGGAATGACATTGTTAGCATGAGAGGCAAGTAGGAAAGATCACAACATGAAGATAAAGTTGGAATTAAAGAGGACAAATTGAGGCGAATATTCATTTAAAGGGCAAAGAGTTACGTATTGGAATAATTTATCGAGAGAAACTTTCGAGAAATTTCCAAGTTCTTTGAAAACGTTTTAGGAAAAGCTAGGAAAACAACAGATAGGGAATCTGCCACCTAGGTGACAGTCCTAAAAGCAGATCAATAGTGATTCATTTGATTTGATTTGATTTGATTTGATTTGATTCTCATTTGTCTGCAACTTGTGTTGATATCTGAAAACATTTCTCAACATAGTTAATAAACTTTTGTTAACGAACTACTTCAATTTTATGTCCACACCAGAAAAGCTGTTTGCGAGGTTACGATGCATAGGCTCAGGAAGAAGGAAACAGACGCAAAGTGTGGCAAAGGAAAATATTGGAAAGGCGTTTAGAATTAAGTTTGGAGAGAACACTTATTACAATAATTCACTTATATCAGAACTTTTAATTCATCATGCAGCAGGCTTTCAAAATTTTCTTGAGAATGCCCCCACATGGCTCTCAGTTCCTGTTGACAGTAATTGTCACTAAAATTGCAAGAAATGGTATAGATTATCGAAAAGCCGCCTCCACTAATGACAGGCTATTTTTATATATAACTTTAAGATTCCTAGCGACTGGTGAGTCGGATATTTCCCTTATATATTTGTCTAGAGTGTAAAGACAAGCAATTTCAGTTATTGTGCCTGAGGTATTTGAAGCTTTCTACCTCAATCTCAAGGAATTGGTAAAGGTACGGAAACAAATCTTCATTTAACTTGGTTAGTCTAGTAGTATTTTGATGATATACAAGTGGTTTTGAAAGGTTAGGTTATTCAGTGCGGAGCGAAGCTGGAAATGAAACTGCATTACAACACAGGTAAAATAATATCATACATAATTGATAATAGTGTACATTAGAACATTTGATAGTAAATTTTTAGAAGAAATAAGAAAGCATTACGAATTTACCTGCTCCAATTGCGTCCTTGCGCATGTGCGAACCGAAATGTTAACGAAAACACGAAAAGTTAATGAAAAGTTTTATTCACAAAAATTTTTTAGTTTATCACATGCTCGAAAATTTAAAGAACACGCTATTTTGTTTATTAAGTCAAAAATGTTCCTGAACATTGTTGGTTAATAGTGTTTATTAACAAAGTTAACGAAAACGTCTTGGTGTGGACGCTCCTTAACGTTCACACTACAGAAGGTGTGTCCAACAGTTTTTAAAATATGTTTCATATCTTATGTTTAATGGTTATACGCGTCTTAATTCTAAAGATCAATATACAGAGTGTGTGTTTATGAAACAAATCTCAGCATGTTATTTAACGCTGAAGATGATTTTGAATAAAGTTTTAAACACGCGTCCCTAAAATGAAATAATTTGTGGTAAAAACTACAATTAAAACACATCATCATAATTTTTAATTGTAATTGAGTAAAATATTTCTCAGGTAACTGTAATTCAGTCCAATTAATTATTCTACGTACATTTCCTATCACTGGCATAATGCAAACAGATTGACACAGAGTTCTGCTGGACATTCCATCTGCCTAAATCTTGGTTGTTGATATTGCACTTTCTGCCTTGAAATCGTAAACAAGTTTTATTTAGTTTTCCACTAAACAATATTAGTTGGTATTAAGTTGCATTTATACCTGAAATCGCAACCTTCTTACGATGAATTTTCCCAGAAAAAATATTTAATTATTGTAATTATATACTGTAAATTTTGTTTCCCGGTCCCTTAGGGTTATCCTCACTGGAGGACGGATGGTTTATTTTAATTTTGAAAACCTTTCTTGGCAAACAAAGTAGGAGCCCCCAAACTACGGAAAACGTTAAATTAAGCAATATCCTAAATTACGCCTTAAGTTGAAGCGCTAAAGGCCCCGAAAAGATTTCAAATTTTAAGTCTTGAATAGCTTACCAAAATCTATAAAAATAAATTTCGAAAATCACTTTCGGCCTAAATGCAGTTCCTGAAAAATTGTCCAAAATCGCTTGTCATTACTCGTTTTCTATTTTATTCAAATCCTAGCCAAATTAAAATATTTATATAATTCTTTCTGTAATGTGTTCCTTCATTCAATACCCTCAGACGTTTTTATTTTTTATTTTGAAAAATCCACACCGAAACTGCATTGACTCACAATAGCGCTTGTGAAAATGAAAATGAAAACCTACAACCTGTTTTCCAGTCAATGACCGGGTCAGGGATGTAATGAATGATGCAGATATAGGCTATTAGTACGATGGGGTCGCCACTCCCAAAGTGATTTATTAATGACGGATAGATGCTATGAAATGAGAATGGAGAGTGTTGCTGGAATGAAAGATGACAGGGAAAACCGGAGTACCCGGAGAAAAACCTGTCCTGCCTCCGCTTTGTCCAGCACAAATCTCACATGGAGTGACCGGGATTTGAACCACGGTATCCAGCGGTGAGAGGCCGACGCAATAGCGCTTGTATGGGTAGAAAAAAAGAAACTGCTAATCTAATCGACCGGATAACAATGGTTAAGAAAAGGATTGTAATTTTTATTATTAAATAAAGAATATATTCTGATACTTTATTATATTTTATTTACCTAAAATTCGTAGTTCATATGCTAAGGATATTTTCAGCACTGAGTTGCTTGCCAATCACAATCAATCAATCAATTAATCAATCAATCAATCACTACTGATCTGCATTTAGGGCACTCGCCCAGGTGGCAGATTCCCTATCTGTTGTTTTCCTAGCCTTTTCTTAAATTATTGCAAAGAGATTGGAAATTTATTGAACATCTCCCTTGGTAAGTTATTCCAACCCCTAACTTCCCTTCCTATAAATGAATATTTGCCCCAATGTGTCCTCTTGAATTCCAACTTTATCTTCATATCATGATCTTTCCTACTTTTAAAGACACCATCCAAACTTATTCGTTTACTGGTGTCCTCCCACGCCATCTCTCCTGACAGCTCGGAACATACCACTTAGTCGAGCAGCTCGTCTCCCTTTTACCAAGTCTTCCCAGCCCAAACTTTGCAACATTTTTGTAACGCTACTCTTTTGTCGGAAATCGCCCAGAACAAATCGAGCTGCTTTTCTTTGGATTTTTTCCAGTTCCTGAATCAAGTAATCCTGGTAAGGGTCCCATGCACTGGAACCATACTCAAGTTGAGGTCTCACCAGAGATAAATATGCTCTCTCCTTTACATCCCTACTACAACCCCTAAATACTCTCATAACCATGTGCAGAGATCTGTACCCTTTATTTACAATCACATTTATGTGATTACCCCAATGAAGATCTTTCCTTATATTTATACCTAGGTATTTAAAATGATCCCCAAAGGGAACTTTCACCCCATCAACGCAGTAATTAAATCTGAGAGGACTTTTCCTATTTGTGAAACTCACAACCTGACTTTTATCCCCATTTATCATCATACCATTGCCTACTGTCCATCTAACAACATTATCGAGGTCATTTTGCAGAAGGGATAGAACTATAGATTTCTTAAATAAATCTCACCACTTGTCTTTTCACCAACGTCTAAATTGAGGAAGTTTTACTGTGTAATAAATATATACAATTCCTGGACGTACTGCGGGCAATAACTGCTAAAGGATTTGATTTCTAAACAAACTGGGCATAAATCACTGGGCATAAAACACAGCCAAATTTTAATTTTTCTCACTTCGTATGACATTTCCCTTGGCACTGATCAACTTCATTAAGAAATATCGAGATGACAGAGAAGGATCGGTAGGCCTACATAAGATGGGATATGCATTCTGTGAAAGCCTGTGCTTGCTACAATCTCATATACTCCGGACTCAGCAAGAGGAAGAAATGAGATGAAATCTGTATCCACTTGACCTGCACTAATCTATAAGCGGATTTACTTTTTCGTCAATCCTGCCTCTATAATGCAAATAAAGCATCTTCTAAAAATAAGTTGAATGGCTTGTACGAGCATTTCCTAGCGAACCTCGATTTGGCTATTAAGAGAGAACATTTGAGTGAGTTTAAACAAATAATTTAAAGTATGTGATAATAATAATTGTACCGGGCGGTACACCTCCACGCCGCTAATTTAAAATTTGCGCCAGTTGAAACTCCTCTGCTGGAGGAAGTCTGAACTTTATTGACGGTATTAATTTTTAAGTTTCTCAGAAGATGTCACTACGTGGAAATTTTGGAGTTTTTGAACTGTGCCACTTTTGATGTATTTTTGTTTTACCGGTAGTAAGAAGTGTGAACTTTCTCTTCTAGAGGACACTACTGAAAAACTACAATGGTGCACCCTAGTGCGATGTGAAAAGAACTATTTTTTGGAGAAATTTTTATTTCAAAAGTTTGTTTCTTGTTAAATTTCTTTCTGTTATTGTTTAAGTTGGCTGTATACCCCTCTCTTTCCCCTTGTTTTGTATTTAGCCAATCCCGAATTTCTTTAATTAATTTCTGACCAATCTGATGTATCTTCCCCCAACTTGAATATGTTGCTGTACCCTACCCAATAAAGTGATTGTGGGCGGGTGTTTTCTTCCCTAAAACGCCTCGAACTTTCCGCGAGAGTATATAAACTGCTGATTTTTGGGTCTCTGCGCCACTTCTGTACCATCTCTCAGTGTGTAAAGTACATAGCAGGGGGCGGGTAGCGCCTCTTTCTTCGGCAGCGGTCAACAACAAGGTAATGGCCGATTAATAACTTCTTTCTTTGCTAGCTCAGCAGTTTAACTCTCGGGGCGGGTCCGAAGTTTTTCCATAATGTAACCTTCCTTAAAATGTAAAGACCTTTGGTATCTATTCTATCTTTAAACTACATATCGGGATAGAGAGTGCTTAACCCTCTCGAGCTCCCACTCATATTGTTTTGAGGTGAACTTATTTTTCTCAACCTATTCTTCTTTAACGTAATGTAAATTGTTTCTTTCTTAAGTCACCTCTTTAGTATGGGATTAGCCCTTGTATTAACGGCCTAGTGCCAAGTAGGTTTTAAACAAAGCGTATTTGGAGCGCAAGTTCGCCTCCTCTCAAATTGTTATTTTAGAGGTCATGTAATTAATCTTTTCTCACTTAATAGACCTCAGTAGGTTGGGTATTTTACCCCTGTGTCTATGTCCTGAGAGGACAACTTGAAGGTGGAGTTTGGTGTGGCCTTTCAGAGGCTTAAAGTTTGAGAGCGAGTAGCTCTTTCTTGAAAATTGAGTGTTGTATGCCTCGAGGAGGCTTTTCTGTGTAATTTGGAGCAAGTGCTCCTGAGCATGAATGGGGTTTTCTGCCCCTCTGTTAAAACTTATTTTGAAGTAAGGTTGGGCTGATTGCCCAAGCATTGTGAAGTCGGGGCGCGAAGCCCAAATCCAGTAAATTGTGTAACTACATTTTGTTGACTTGCTACTCTGTACCTGCCATGCTTGTTATTTTCTTATTTTGAAAAGAAAATATAACCTTGTTAATTTTACATGAACTCTAATTTCGTAGCTTGAGACCCGTTCACACCCGCACCTTCTTTCACCTCTAACTACCGCAAAAACTCGGTAACAATAATAATAATAATAATAATAATAATAATAATAATAATAATAATAATAATAATAATAATGAAACCACAAATGATGCAAGACATTTGGCAAACGGAACACATTGCACAGATCTGAAAAATAGTCATTAATTCAACCATTACAGAGGAATCTTGCTTGTAGCGAGTTAGTGGCTACGTGGTTTGGGTCACGTAGTTGTCAGTCTGAATTTGGGTGATAGTAGCTTCGACAGCCCTGAAAATGGGTTTTCCGTGGTTTCCCATTTTCACACCACACCTTAAGACCACGATCGCCGCTTTCTTCCCGATTCTAGCCCTTCACTCTACCACTCTCACTATAAGACATTTCTGTGTCAGTGCGACGTAAAACAAATTGTAAATATATATATCTAATATATTTATTTTAAATCTTACCAATATCAATTACAAATTTCTGCCTTCCAATGTCTTTTTGACAGAACAACTAGAACCTTCAATGGGAGAATATCAAGGAAGATTCCGAACAGGCAGATCATGTTTAGAGAAAAATCTTCAACCTAAATATGATCCTCAGACTTAAAAAAATTATAGCAGAAATTTAGTCTGCACATTCAGCGACTTCAAAAACGCTTATGGCTCAATTGATCGCGAATTACTGTTCCATATTCTGAAGGAACAACGTTTGGTCATCAAAATCCATGCAGTCATAAAACAGACAATAATAGACAAGAAATTAAAATTTGAATTCATGGAGGAGATCTAAGAACCTTTCGAAATCAAAAGAGGTTTAAGACAAGGAGACGGGGTTCCCTCCGTTAGTCTTAAACTGTGTTTTCAAAAAAATACAAGAATGGCGTAAACGAAAATCGATCAACAATGCACTGGATTATTAGAAATAGATTGCCAATCATTTGCAGGAGACCTAGAAATGGTAACTCGCGACATTCCAACAGCTCACAAATACGTCGAACTCTTGAAGGGAACAGCAGAGAAAGCCGGGCTTCAGGTATCATTTGAAAAGAAGAGAATGCATTTGCCTGAAACAAATATGTATGGAAAGAAAATACTACAAATTCAAACAAGTTGCACACATTAAATACCCGTATCTCACGAAACAATTCAGGTAAACCGAATCGAAATAAAAGGCAAGGAAATTAGATGTCAGAGAACGTACAGTAAGCAGCATAATCAACTCACCGAAAAAATCCATAAGTTAACAAAAATGTGTTCCCAAACTCACAGAACAAAGACATTACAATACAGTCAATAAATGGATCGGGAGCACTCATTTTGTACAGAAGCCAATGAGGATCAAGAACGCAAAATTATAAGAAAAATTCAATACGGACTCAGAAACAAACATTCACAATAATATTTGAAAACGCACACACAAATCTTTTGGATACAATAAAGGAATAAATCCCGGCTGACTCACGAAACAAAGGGATGAATTTCATGGAAACGGGAGAAAAGCCAAAAGAAACACTACGAAACGGTTCGCTGAAATGAAAAACGAGCTGTAATTGGCCGGAATTACGCAAGAAACAAAACAGAGAGATGATTATATACAACATTCGCAAATAGCAAACTGTGCAAAAGGACAAACCGAAGAAAATGACCAGATAAGGATGGATGATTACAGCTTGTAACTACATTGAACAAGAACTTGTTCTACCATCAATTCTCACTTTATCCTGTCGGCATAAATCCCTTTGAATACCCGTATTGCCATGTACTAGCGATCATTGGCGTAGACTGATTGGACCAGAGAGAAAAGAATGGGAGAAATATCCACAAAGAGGAAAACAGACAACTATGAGTCATTTGCGTAGTAGTAGTAGTAGTAGTAGTAGTAGTTTTAGCGGAACTTTTAAAATAAGGAAAGATAATTATCTATCTACATAAATAAAAATGGATGTTTGTGTGTGTAAATGACACATCTCCTAAACCACTGGAACAATTTCAACCGAACTTTGTACACTTAAAACTTACTATCTGGAGAAGAGCACTGTGGGGGTAAGCCATCCCTAGCACCCTTAGGGGGAGTCAGGGGGGTTAGGTATAAAAATAATCGAAAATGGTATGAAAACCATAGTTTTCGGGGTCGCTGAGATGAATAGTGATACTCCACATTTTTTTAAATTCCAAGTTCTACCCCCTTTGGCATAGGGGTAAGAAAGTGTAAAAAAAAAAAAAATGACCAAAATTACAGAGTTTATGGATGTATGTGTGTATGTTACAGAATAGCTCTGAACGAAACTTGGTACACATACAACTTATCACCTGGAAAAATAAATACTATAGAGATAAAACAGTCCAACCCCGCTTGGAGTGGGGAATGGAAGGGGATGACATTTAAAAGTAATAGAAAATAACTAATATTAATGTCGAATCCATTATTCATGTGTCGCTGAGACGAATTGTGACGCTCTGGATACCGTTTAAGCCCTCGTCCAGCCTCCATTGAGACGGGGGCTGAGAGAGTCTTAAAAGTAAATAGTCCGAAATGATCGAGATTAGTGTTGAATCCACTGCTCTTTGGTGACAGTCTCAATGGCAGCTGAAATCGCGCACATCATATTTACCTATAGCGCGAATGGTTAATACATATAGTTATCCCCTTTTTTTGAAAGGATTGAGTACTTCCCAATCAATTCGAGCTTCCACAAGGACAAAGTTTTAATCGAAAATTAAATAATCCAAATCTTGAAATCAAACACATCTAAACAACTCTAAAACTACGTTAAAGATCGTAAAATCAACATAAAAAAGGAGTTCTGTAAAAATTCACTTCACACATAACTGGTAATAAATATCTTAAAGGTAAACAAACATTCAAAAACTATCCGGGGAACGCCGGGTGCTACAACTAGTACGAAGATAGTGGGAATTCAAGAGGATATACGGGCAAATATCCATTTATAGGAAGAGGAATTAGGGAATGGAATAATTTATGAAGGGAAATGTTCGATTTTCTTTTAAATCATTTAAGAAGATATTACGTAAACAATCTGCCACTTGGGCGATAGTCCTAAATGCAGATCAGTGTTGGATTGATTGATTGATTGATTGATTGATTGATTGATTGATTGATTGATTGATTGATTGATTGATTGATTGATTGATTGATTGATTGATTGATTGATTGATTGATTGATTGATTGATTGATTGATTGCACATATTTTCGGTCCTCCGGGCTGAATGGCTTAGACGGACCCCAGCTTGGCAGGTTAGGTCCTGGCTCAGTCCGGTGGTGTTTGGAGGTGTTCACATACGTCAGCCTCGTGTCGGTAGGTTTACTGGTAGGTGAAAGAACTCCCGCGGGACTAAATTCCGGCACCTGGGCATCTCCAAAAACCGCAAAAGGAGTTAGTGTGACGTAAAGCAATTATTATTATTATTATTATTATTATTATTATTATTATTATTATTATTATTATTATTATTATTTATTTGCGGTCTCCAAGATACCGGACTTCCATGCTTTCAGCACAGTGTACCATTAAGACTGAGTCTTCGGCATAGGCCAAGCTACGCACCTACTGCATTTTTACCCAGATGGCCGGCCTGAGTGGCTCAGACGGTTAAGGCGCTGGCCTTCTAACCCCAACTTGGCAGGTTGGATCCTGGCTCAGTCCGGTGGTATTTGAAGGTGCTCAAATACTACAGCCCCGTGTCGGTAGATTTACTGGCACGTTAAAGAACTCCTGCGGGACTAAATTCCGGCACCTCGGCGTCTCCGAAGACCTTAAAAAGTAGTTAGTGGGACGTAAAGCAAATAACATTATTATTATTTACCCAGATGAATCCCTCTCTACCTGCCTTTCTGTGAATGATTCATATAAACTATGAACAATAAGGATGAATGATTACGGCCTTGTGTAACCCTCGTAACAACATTGCACAAGAACTTGTCCTACCATCTATTCTCACTTTAGCCCGATTTTCAGCATAAATCTACCGTATTTGATTGCCTCTATTACCATGTACTAGCGATCAGTGGCGTAGACTGCTTTTCGGCGCCTCCGCTGCAGAAGGTCCTAATGGAGCCCATAACAACGATTGCCAAACATTTCTTTTCCCAGTTGATCATCAGTAGAAGCAGCCAAAAAAGAGGACTGAATTGTCCTATACGAGTCTAAGGTAATTCCGGTAGAGTTGCCGCACTTGTTATATTTTTTTTAGATTTATTTAAAAAATTATTGCAAATTGATAAAGAATAATTTGAAAATGTCTACATTAGACTAGAGTTGAGAAAAAAAACATAGGTAGTTTAAAATAAATGGGAGAAATACAAGAACAAAGGAATTGTTGCATCTGTGGCGTCTCTCCCTGGAACCCGGTATAGATGTCCAGTAAAATAATCAAGAGCAAAATCAAATTTAAGCTAATTTATTCAATTTAAATTTTACTGAACTTTAGAACACCCTAAAATATTAAAACATGAGGCATAAATTGGCCCGAAGCAGTACAACAAGCCAGAACATTTACATTTTCGCCTCTCTCTCTCCTGACTTTAGTACATGAACAGATTTGGAACCTTTTCCGTTATCACAGAACCAGGCTGGCTGTTAGCTTGTACTCCAAACTTATCCATGTTAGAAACGCTCTATGGTCTATCAAATACATTTTTATTTCTGAAAATAATGTAATTGTATATAATGTAAATGTAATTGTATATAATAATAACAACGTTAACAATGAATGCAATACAAAATATTATGTATTTTAAGAATCGTGACGGGCCGATGACCGTCGATGTTAGGCGCCTTAAAACAACAAGCATCATCATCAAGCAAGAATTGTGGCATAAGATATTCGAATAAAATACCGGTATCCTCTGAATATTATTGAATATTTCCAGATCGCTTTTACAATCTGAAAGCTATGGGTCATTTCTACCGCATTGCTGTGCGACACCTCTCCCAGCTATCAGATAGAGACGCCGCACCCTCCTGTCGTAAATCAAGCCCAACATAGCCGAAAATAAGCTTATTATGAATTAGAGTCATGGTCCTGATTTCTGCTGTACTAAAAACTACTGATCTAATCATTTGAAACCAATTTAATATTCAATAAATGAACACAAGAAAAAACTTCGTCAGGAGGAAACATATACTCTCCGCAAGATATTGGCTATAATTGGTGTAGCAACTTTAATTACACCTTCAGACACTAGTTCTTCCTTAGAAACTGAAAAACCATACACACTGCCATTTAGCTCCAACGATGGGAACCTCTGTATACAGTGTATGCTGCATCTGTACAGGATTTAACTCACTATTGCCTGCATGTCCATGAACCCATTATCAGTTTGTGAGCATATGGTGTCATTCGAAAATATATTACACCTTAAAACTTGGTTTTGGGTCGGCGAGTCTTCGATCTTCACAAAGCTTATCGAAGTGACTTTTCACGTACACACGACGAGGCGCACGCACCGTGAATACCCTCCTTCCCCTCACTAAACCCCTGTCCCGCCAACATATTCTTTTCTTTTTCGAAATAATGTCTCAGATGTAGCCTAATTTCACCAATAATAAGGAACAACCTTTTATTTACAAAACTTCCCCCAGTTGAAGGTTGCTACAATGGACAAAGCACAATGAAACAAATGAAATTATAATTTTGGATTTCAATAATTTTGTTGATTGCATTATTTTCATAATGCATTTGAACTATGAGTTATAACACGTAGCAATGATTTCTCCGAAATTTATGGAACCTCGTAAAGCTAACAAGGGCATAGTTTATAGTTCCGGAACCTCTAAATTAAACTTCTTCCAAAAACTCTCAATAAGCTCCTATCACGTTAAAGTCCTTCAATCCAAATTTATATTTATGATAAATTATGCTCGGTTCATAGATACGCTTCTTTTCCCCACCAGCAATTAATTTGTTACAGATTTTTTAAAACCACGATATACGTTCAAAATATTTTTGAACAGGAACCCCACCATGATTGGGAGTGGGGGACCTCATTTCAGATCTCCTGACGTCGGGGTCCCGGAGCGGTGCACCAGTTGCATCAGCCTAGCTACGCCTCTGATAAATATCATGCGATTTAAAATACGGTGTCAATAATTGACACACTTTTCCTGCTGTACGTGACATTTTGCGACCTCTTTTTCTAGGATACTAGCCTGAAAAATTTAACCCTGAAGGGTCAAAAGAAGGAAAAGCTACCCCTATGCTGACTAAATAGGTCTTGGAGGCGTGGAAGGTAACCGCGACAATAAGTAGCTTTACAAACATGTTGCAAAGTTTGGGGTGAGAAGACTTGGGAGAAAGGAGACGAGCTGTTCGACTAAGTGGTATGTTCCGAGCTGTCAGTGGAGAGATACCGTGGAATGACGTTAGTAGACGAATAAGTCTGAGTGGTGTATTTAAAAGTAGGAAAGATCACAATATGAAGTTGAAATTCAACGGGACTAATTGGGGGAAATATTCGTTTGTAGGAAAGGGAATTACGGGATTGGAATAACTTAACCAAGGGAGATGTTCAATAAATTTCCAATTTCTTTGAAATCTCTTTAAGAAATGCTAGGAAAACAACAGATAATCTGCCACCTGGTCGACTGCCCTAAATGGAAATCAGTAGTGATTGAAGTGCATTAGAGTAGTTAGCTCCAGGCGCAGTTGCCTTTGCCTTCGGGATTTAACTTGTACCTAGAGCCATGAGCTCTTAAAGAAGTGAAATCCTTATTTCTAAATTTTCCTTTCTGGAAATCGAACCCAGCACAATGGTAGACCGAGGAAATGATCATACATCTTTCTGAACGATTTCAAAGAAATAAGAAGCTACGAATAGAAGATTATGAAATCTCTTATTGCATGGATTTTGTACATTAGTAAATATTTAGATTATTTCACCTCTACAACGCTTTTTGAGTTAATGTCTCTTCAATACGTGGTCCAAGTCAAAAGATGTAGATGTATAGATTTTAAACAGAGCGCGTTCTGTTGTGTTCAGTACTGGGAACAACTTGTAAAGAATACCTGCAACGCCATCTAGTAACAAAGTTGCAAACTGTAGCTGTAGTATGTATCAGCTGCCAGACCAAAACAAAAATATCAGAAGAATGTCGTGGGAAGAAATCAATAACAATACATGTTCCAGGAAACCATTTCAAAGATACTTTTCATTATGGAATGGCTTATGTAAGATCTTGTGGATTCATGACTTGAAGTGCATAGCTTTTCAACACCCCGGTCTCTATGATATAGGTTATGTCAGGTATTATTCCTGTTGTTAGCCGATCGAACCAACCATGTTGGTGTAAGTTTGGCAACGTCCGTAAGCCGTGCTGACACTTCTCACAGAGAGGATGTTGGAGGAATATTTTTCAGGTAAAATAATGTAAAATGTATATTTTGATATTTCCTTTCGTAATATATTAATAAAGATAGCTCATAAAAATAAGTGAAATTATTGTATTTTAAGATAAATAACCATAAAATACTGCATTTGAGGGGCGTGTACTGTAAGTTGAAAAATCCATACTTTGAAACGTATAGACCTACTCATAATCAGCATCCCTTGAAATAAGTGCAGGTTAATATTCTTATTGCTCTAATTAAATTTATTGGGAAAGCAGATTTTTTAAATATTCTCTGTTTCTGTGATTTCTAAAAAAAAGTCTCTCTCGAAGTTATTTCGCGGCGCTTTTTATGAATTAAACCTGATAGTTCAGTACAGAAGCCTATTTTCCCACAAAAAGAATGTCGCATATTTATATTTTTAACCTACACTAGCCTGTCTAGGCCTACATTAGATATTAAAGAGGGCAATGACCCTGATATTTGAACTCATATCTACAAATCCTCAGTCGAAGCTAACTCTGCCAATTTGAATATACTGCAGTGTTGTGTACTAAGTACCTTGATTTTTTTTAAATCATTAGGATACTATTAAAAGTTTGTGCATTTTCAAGGGTGTTTTGGCCCAAGATGCCCAAGAGCAGTTGGTGATAATTGGTTGAAACAACCTTGAGGGGGACCAACATCCTTGTGCCCAGACACAGAAGCAGAGGATAAAAAGAGGTGGCTCTGAATACTTGATGCCCATATTGCTAACACATTGTGTATGGAATCGTTCCCGCATGTTGGGGAGGGTGATTTGAACGAGTCCTTGCTGTTGTCTGTCCAGAAATATATCCTCTCTCAGCACTGATTACCAGTTCCATCCTCTTCTCTTCATGTCCTCTCTCAGCACTGATTACCAGTTCCATCCTCTTCTCTTTATGTCCTCTCTCAGCTGGTGTAGGCATCTCTTTCTTCATCTTCTCATTGGCCTTCTTCCTTCAACCTTACTTTGGAGGAAACTTAATTTTGCATGCTTGCAGTTTACTAACTTCTGTCTGTTTTAATGTAGGTCCTACATGTTTCTAGACTGTGTGTGAGAATGAGCACAAAGTATCACTTAACAGAGTCATCTTGGTTCTCATGGGCACTTTGTTATCCCAAAGTTGATGTCTTGCGAGGTTGTAGACGTCGTAACTTCTAGCCACTCTGTTTACTATTTCTTTGTCTTCAGTATTCCTGCTGGAAATCATGCTGCCTAGGTATCAGAACTACCTGTACACATTGAATGTTTTCACCTTCAAGCTTTATGTGATAATACCATTTTAAAAAAAATGTTAATTGACAGTGAACCAAATTAAAATAATAAGTGAGTTAAATCCACCTTTTCAATACAAATGAAATATTTATTAAATAAACATTTAATGGGATTAGTTTCAACCTATTTAAAGGTCATCTTCAGCCATATCGCGTGTAGAACAACGTATTTGAAACACAGTGGTTTTAAAGATGGTCTTAAAACATAGAAGTTTGACACTATGAAAAAATTGTTTTTAGAATTTCCTTTAAACACTTTCGTTCACTTAGCTGTGGGAATATATGAGAAGAAGAAATCTTCTAGTGTTCTTCATAGTATTCAAGACCGTACATACAAGTCGAAATTCAGTCTTGATGAGGTATAGAATTGGGCATATATGCTTAATGTTGTTGTAGTAGAGAAGTCTTTTGATATTCTTCGTATCACTGCGAAGTGTAGATACACTTTAAATACTTTATAATCTTGATGAGATGTAGAATTGAGCATATGCAAAGTAATGTCCTAATTAAAATAAGAGTTGAAGAAATATACGAAGAATATCAAAAGACTTCTTCTCTACTACAACAACATTATGCATATATGCTCAGTTCTATACTTCATCAAGATTGTGAATTTCGATTTGTATGTATGCCATGGGCGCCCATATGACAGTTTGTAGGGGGGGGATAGACCTGGGGGTTCGTAGTATTTTTAATATTTTGGAAGATAAATGGCGACTTTTATTCTGCGGTAGAATAATCCACGGTATACCCTGCCTATCGGTGGGAGACGGTAATACAACTTCTACGTAATACTGACTTTTAAATCATTTTCTTGAAAGGAAAACATCTGACTACGTTAGATTTTTGCCTTTCCCTGAGAGCTAGCGGGGGGCCACGGCCCCACCTTGCCCCCGTGTATGGGCGCCCTTGATGTATGCTCTTGAATACTGTGAAGAATACTAGAAGATTTCTTCTTCTCATATATTCCCACAGCTAAGTGAACAAAAGTGTTTTAAGGAAATTCTAAAATCAATTTTTTCATAGTGTCAAACTTCTATGTTTTAAGAGCATCTTTAAAACCACTGTGTTTCAAATACGTTGTTCTATGCACAATATGGCTGAAGATGATCTGTAAAGAGGTTGAAACTAGTCCCATTAAATGTTTATTTAATGAACACTATTTAATTTGTATTGAAAAGGTGGAATTAACTCAATTATTATTTTAATTTGGTTTAATCAAAGTCCAATACAGGCCCTTAAAATGATATTCATTTCTCTAGATATTGACAGTGCGCGAGCAACACCTTGTATCCCACAATGAATGCTCTTCTGATCTATTATCTTCCTTAAGACTGGTCGCGCCTTCCAACCACCCATGGATATGCAGTCCATCAGAGCAATGTTTGTTGTGTTCATTTTCCTTTGTTGATGTGTAAAGGAAATTGAACATTGAATGTAGGAGGGTGTAAATACTTCATGAAAATATGCATTCCTACAGTATGGTTCAGTAAAGTTCATTTTTCTTTACAAATTGGCATAGGAAAATGAACGCAATGGACATTGTTCCGCTGGACTGCACATCAGTTTGTGGCTGGGAGGCGTGACCAGTCTTAAAGAAAATAATGGATTGGAAGGGCATTGTGGAATACAAGGTATTGCTTGTGCACTGTCGATATAACTTTTTTTAAATAATACCGTAACTTCGGCCATACAGGGTAAATTTGGCCACTGACAAATAGCAACACTGATTTTCTCCTGCCTCCTATACTGAAAAAGACGAACCACCTGCAACAACTAAAATTCACACACAGTAGAATTCTCTATCAACACTTGGTAGTCCAAAGAACTTTGGCGGGCTCATTGTTGAGTCAATCGATTTCTTTCGCAGCCCCCACTGCTGTCTTGTCTGGTAACAGCAGAAAACAAATTCTTCCCTAGCCCCAGCATTCGATTCTCCATTCTAGTGGTTTATGGGGTCAAAATGCAAGTATGTCTGATAACTGATCAACCCAATTTGATGCATTTTATTCAAATAGGTTTTTCAGGGAATAGTTTTGTAATAAAAGTTGTTCTCTTCTGGGATAACTTCGGCTATGCCAAGAACATACAGGAAAACATTACGCGGCCGCGGGTATTGTGATTAAAATCCTGTTTACCTCAAAAACACTTTAGAAGAGATTAATAAAGGCACAATAACAGTTTGGCAAGCCTCTGAGAAGAAAGAGGAGGTTTATCCAGATGGGGAGAGGAAAGATGGTTCCCATTTTCAATGATAAATGTGCCTAAAGACAGATGCATAGACTGCTGTCAGTTGACATGGATGATACACAGTTAAGAACTTGATTGATGGCCCAGATATTTTCTAATTTAGAAGGACTTATGAGGACAGTCTACAAAATTGCTTCCTTTTAGACGTTCTTTTCTCTCCATAGAATTGGACATAATGATTTTCGTACCTTTTATTTATGACCTTTTGCACCATTTCAAATGTTTATGCAATGCAACATGTAATTTGTAATATAATACAATGCTTGGATGCTTAGGCTAAATAAAATAGTTTCTTCTTTGTGGAAAATGTGAATTGTTTGAAAATATCCTATAAATTTGATCACTATACATCTGATTCACCACATATCGTTTTCATTTGTTTGTGATCATTGATACTGGGTATTCTGCAGGTTTTTAAAAACCATTCACAGTAGCCAAAGTAACACTAAGTTGAAGAAAACTTTTTTTCTTGAATTATTTATATGGTGGCCAAAGATACCCGAAAACATAGAGTAACTCCGGCCACTCTTTTGATAATCATAATTCATTACTAAATAACAATATTAGAATTATGTTCATATTTAAAAGTAAAAAGTAAAAGTAAACTCGTGTCCTCATCCCGAGGTGGTGCAGCTCTTTTCAGGCACACCCCCATTGGAGGTGAGCTGCACGTACCATTTCAACCACATACCAGCCCTCCTGCCATTCTTAAATTTCTGGCAGTACCGGGAATCGAACCCGGGCCCCCGAGGACGGCAGCTAATAACACTAACCGTTACGCTACGGAGGCGGACATATTTAAAAGTGAAGAACAAACATGGCAGAATTTATATTATATTTTTCAGAAAGTTAGAGGGAATATTTCACATTAACTAAAATAGGTACAAAAAAGTGGCATTGTACGGTATTGTCACATACAGTTTGATGAGAGAACCAAGATAGCTCTGTGTAAGTCATACTTTGTGCCCATTCTTACCTACAGTCTAGAACCGTGTACACTGGAAGAGAGAGAGGTTAGTAAACTGCAGGCATGCAAAATTAATGTTATAAAGAAATTACACAATGTAGGTTGTATTGAGTAGGTACTCTATAATGTTGCCGTGATATTTAATCATGTTTTTTGAATACTATGGAAGGCTAGAACAATGGAATCTATAATAAAAAATAAAAATCAATGGCATGGATATTTTTTAAAACTATGTGAACTTTTTAAAATTAATTGAATTAGTACTGTATACCATATGAGCCTCCATGGCTCAGGCGGCAGTGCACTGGCTTTTCACCAATGGGTTCCATGGTTCAAATCCCGGTCACTCCACGTGAGATTTGTGCTGGATAAAGCAGAGACCTCTCTGCGCACTCCAGTTTTGCTTGTCGTCTTTCATTCCAGCGATACTTTCCAGTATAATTTAATTTCATCTGTCAGTCATTAATCATTGCCCCAGAAGAGTGCGACAGGCTTCAGCAGCCGGCACAATTCCTATCCTCACTGCTAGACTTCATTCATTCCATTCCTGACCCAGACAAATGACTCGAAACAGGCTGAGGATTTTCGTTTTCACTATCCCGTTTCCACAAATCAAGTGAAATTTCCAAGAATTCCTGTTTGGTGAACAGTTCTCAAAGATTTACAACTTACACCAAACCAAACCCCGAAGGACCATGACTTACCAAGCTACAGCTAAAGCGTGACATTGTAGAAAGGAAACATACCCTCACTCTCTGCTAATCAATCAATCAATCAGTCAATCAATCAATCATCACTAATCTGCATTAGGGCAGTTGCCCAGGTGGAAGATTCCTTATCTGTTGTTTACCTAGTCCTTTCTTATATGATTTCAGAGAACTTGGAAATTTATCGAACATTTTCCTTTGTTAAAATACTCCAATCCCTAATTCGTCTACGTATAAATGAATATTTCCACCAATTTGGCCTCTTGAATTCCAACTTTTCTTCATATTATGATCTTTCCTACTGTTAAAAGCTCCACCCAAGCCTGTTCATCTACACAAGAACCTCGTTCATCCGGATTAAGTGGGACCGGAACTGATCCAGATTATCGAAAATCTGGATAATCCAGAAAAACTAAAAAACAAATACAGTACATGTTAGATAATATATTAACATAAGTTGTACAGTAATACCTTTTTTTCAATTGCACAAAAAATATAAAAACACTTTTCTTACATTTACAACTGTGTTTTATGCACTAAAATAATGTGTGAAATTTTTCTGTTTTACATATGTATATCGTTTGCACACAGCAGGATCACAAAGATATTTTACTAACATCAGTTATGCCGGTGTGGTTTCAGTCTGGGATTCTAAATAGGCCATCAGTTCGTCCAACTGCATTGTTGCATCTCCATGCGTCATTGTTTCTTCTGATGAAGTGCCAGTTTTATTTTCGAATTCACCATCACTCTCATCAGTACCTGCCGAGGAATATGAGGCAATAATTTATTCATCTGTCATTATACCGTAGCTTGAATTACAGTAATTTTTCAACCAGTCATTTACGTTGTTCACATCTACGTCCAAGCATCCGGGAATGCGTGCAAATGTGTCAAGGAACTCAGAAGAGTCTACGGTTTCCCATTCTCAATTCCAGGTGAATGCTGGGATGGTACCTTTGATAGACCATGGCCGACTTACTTCCATCCTGTCTTTAACTATCCTTGGTGGAAAAGACATTCAAGAAGAATTGACCCCGTAAAAGAAATACTGTAGGGCCTACAAGTAAAAATAACTTTTTATTATTTTCGATCCGGATTAATGAGGGCCAGATAAACGAGTTTCTTGTGTAATTGGGCCCAATGTCTCGGTGCATTATCCTGCTAGAATGTCTCATAGCTGTAGGGGAACGTGAAGTTCATGAAGGGCTGCAAGGGGTCTTCAAAGCAGTTCAACATAGCAATCGCTCTTCTATGACTTGGTCAAGTGGATCAGCGGATTCAACCCATGCCACGTGAACACGCCCCACATCATTATGGAGCTTCGTTGGGTCTGCACTATTAACCAAAACTTACTGTAAGCTCGAAACAGCTACAGCAGTGATTCATTGGACCAAGCTACGTGTTGCCAGTTCTCCACGGTCCAATTAGCCCAGATAAGATGCTGTGCCCAGTATTGTGGTGTAAACAAGGGCACTTTGCTAGATTTTATGGTCCCACAGTCTCACTGACGTTAAAAAGGCTACAATGACCTGCTGGTACCTCCTGCATTGAATGTAGGTATGATTTTAGCCAGTGTGGCTAGTCTGTTACCCCGGGCAATTCTAGCCAGACTCCACTAATCGAGGTCATTAAGCATCCGTGGTTGGCCACTGCGCTGTTCGTTGTGGGCAGTAATGCTTTCCATGAGATATTCCTGTGACACAGTCAGTTGAGGACTTTAATGACCGCACAACTTTGACAATGTAATGTTCTGTCCATCTGGCCACAACCAGCACAGACGGTGTTGACACTCTCTCTCTCGAGATGTGAGATCACATCTGATGCAGGTCTGGGCACTTCTGAGATGTCCCAATATGGTGGAGCCACAAAGTGTTACTTTTAAAAAACTTAAATTTTACATTTGTCACATCTATGCATGTTTGAATCCTAATTGGATCATCTTAAGTAGATTCCAAAAAATTGACATATATCATAGTTAAAAACATTTAAAATTGAAGATAGAATGATGATGTGAATGTTAAAATGTTCTTATGAAGAAAAAAGTTCGTGCTTTTAATAAGTCTTGTTAAAATCTTCAGTGTGCACTGTTATCCCTTTTTTCATAACATATCCTTGATGTTTCATTAGTTAAAAGTTTGCTGTTTGGACTAGGCAGTATCTGATTATTAATCTGAGGTACGTTGTTTTCAATAGCTTTGACAAAATTTTTCATTACTCCTAATTTAATATGCAGTGGAGGTAAATATATTTTTTCAAGATTCACTAAAGGGACATGGGACACATTTTTCTGGCCAGGGATAACAGATTCGTGTTTAGACCTTGATTTTCTAACCTAGTGAGACTTATTATTTCTGGATTTTCACTAAAATTAGTTTCATGTTTTCATATGTCTCTTTCATATCAGCAGCATGCACTACAGGTATTGATGGAAGTTCTTTGCCAGTATGTAGCAGCACTGCCTTCAAACTAACTTTAGACGAGTCTATGAACAATCGCCACTCATCTGGCCAGTTTTGATGCCCAAGATTTTCGATAACAGAATGAATATCTTTGCAGAACACAATATCATTTTCTTCAGAGAAGCTCTCTTTGAAATCACTATGGCAGCTTCAATAGCGACATATTTGTACATCTTTTTGGAGTAGATTCCAGCCTTTGAGTCTTGGAAGTTAAAACTTCAGCTTGCTGTTTAAACAGGTTTAAATCCTGAATCAGGTCATTAAGGTCTTACCGATTGGGGAAGTATCGTTCTGATGAACAGCTACTGCCTTCATATGCAGGATCACTGAATCATTTTCAGGTTGAGTTACCTCAGAATCAGAGTTGTAGGTTAATGCCTTATCTGCATATACTGGTACAGGGAATTCTTCATTGTGCAAGACTGGCTTCATTGCATTCATTGCAGATGGCAAATTTGGATATGTAACTGTATAATTTGATTTAGATGTGATTCCTTTAATATTAAAAAAAATCTTTCGGTTCCCTCCAAATCATAGGAATTGTAACTGGCATATGATGTGTACCATTTTTCCATCCAGTCAACAGTCTAACACATGAAACACAGCATAGGATTTGGGACCCAGCTCTTGTCAATATTGCCCACTCGGCATGCAAAGTAAAGTTCATAACACTCTTTCACAAGTTGAGTGAAATGTCGCCTGTGATACTTAAAGGTCAGCTCACCAGTAATATCTGCATGATTTACACTCTTTCTTGGCGTGTTCAAAAAACAAAACACTAAAACACAACATATTCAATACACAGAAAGGAAGGAAATATTTCACTAGTGATATTCTTGCTAACACTCTCACAGTCTGCTCAATACTGACACATGACAATGCCATATTAACAGGTTTGCGCATGTCAAAACAGGAATGAATCTACGCAATCTTGTCTTTTGGTGCTTCAACATGATATTACATATAATTTCCTTAAATACAGCTTGAATGGAATATATATATACACGAGGTAAAGATTCCAGGTAAAAGAGAATGCAAAAATCAAAGTTTAGAAAGTTGCTGGTCATGAAAAAGACTCGGCCTGATGGAAAAATTCTGACTACATAATCTGAATTCATTATGACAAACTGCAGATTTCTTGTGAAGAAAGCCTTGTTAACCAGTGTTATTGGAAATGATAAATTTTCAAGCCAACTACTTTTTCATTGCTAACATTTCACCCCAGTGTGCCAGTTTGGGCTCATCAGTTGGTAACCAGCATACCCACCAAGATGCATGGCTAGTGCATATAGCAGAGGCCACTGCATGGGCTGCTTGGAGCCACAGGTAGTGCCAATGCACTACCCGATACTTCATCTTATGTACAAAAATTGATGCCTGCTAGGCCATCAGATGATATAGATAATGAATCCCATAGAGAAACTTAAATATTTGTGTTTGATAATTGCAAATTAAATAGTCCGTTATTGGACATTATCAGTTTTCCAGCAAAGTTAGCCATGTGTCCTGATGGTTGTGCTGTTTACCAACAGATGAGGCCAAATTGGCACACTGGGACGAAATGCTGGCAACCAAGAATGAGTTAGCTGGAAAATTTAACTTTCCAATAACATCTATTCATATTGGAATCTCCCTGTGTTTGTGTTTGGATTATATTGAGTGAAGTAGACCTTTTTGAAATCACTATGAAAATGTTCATATTTTTTATATAATTCAGTGTTAAAATGCGTGTCTCCATCTTTAGTGCAAAACATGAAATTCTGATGAAAAGACCAAGCAAATTGGCTGTTTAAAAATTCATGAGTTTATTTCACCAGTTGTGGAAGGTAACTCATTTTTATATAGGAATGTAACACAAGGTTTTTTTTTAGTAAAATGATCTAAAGCATGTAGTACTTTTGGTTTTTGAAGTATTTATGTGATTTTTATTTAATTGTGAGTAGAATACCTCGCACCCGCAGGGTTATACCCTGGCCAATGCATGTGACATTTTTCTGGATTAATAATCACGTTCTTGTGAATAGATTTCTCCATAAAATTGGAGAATCTGTGACTATGATCTTCCATAATGGTATATAAACTTCCAATAATTGTGTCTTTTTGTGTGATGCATGTGAAACTGATGCTATCGACTGGAGGTGAAAAATCGTAGACTTCTCCGTGGTCATGTATTTTAATAGTCATTCAATTTCCATGTAAACAGAAACAGAAATTCTACAATTCAAAACTTGATGGGATAATATTATAATGTTCTGTTTTATTGCCGTAGGTTTCTACCAATGGTGAAAGGATGAGCTGGTCTTACTTTTTGGTCGGTTCGAAGCAAGAACTGTGCTGCGAAGTGATCGCCACTGAGCAAGATGTCTGAGTTAGTCGTTGTAAAGTCTGAACCAGCCTGGTGTGAGGAGGAGGAAGAGGATGGAGGAGGGGGAGAAGATGATGAGGAAGCAGATGAAGAGAGGAATGATGCTTGTGATCCTCTTGTAAGTACATAGAAGTCCTCTCACGCTCTCATCTTTTCGTGACCTTAGTGCTATAGTTGGTTCCTTCTGTTCCCAAGATGACAGTTTGTTTTGATGGAGGTTGCTGACATATTTGAGGGTGTTTAAATGGAATGACCCAAAGGACAATATTCTGCCTCTCAAATGTCTTTTAAAATCTCTCCTATCTTTCTGTTTATGACTTAATTTGCACTTCTTTGTTCCTTTTTGTCTATATATTTAAAACAGTAAGCTGATTTGTTTTGCATGAATTTTGAGAGAGCGGCTGAACCAGTGGACATCGTAAAGCATTCTGATAAAAGCTTTTGGCCTGTAGATTAGCATAAACATTTCTTGCCGTATATTTTTAAATTATTGAAGAAAATGTAGCAGTCTGATTAGCTAATGCGCTTGTGTACTGGTGAGCCCAAGCCTGCCTGAAACGTGAGAGCACTCAACAGCAAGCATGATAGGGAAGGTGGTAGGGGAGTAGGTACATTTGCGCAGTCATTATCTTACTGGTCAGTTGGTACTTTGTGGACAGGGAAAACTGCTGTTCCGTTTTGTTGCCCAGCTGTTAAACAGTGTACATTACATTCAACATTTCTCTAAATTTAAATGAATTTGGTGTCTGGTTTAAAATTAAATTCCAAAGCAGCTGGCAATGTTCGATTAGCATGGCTCAATCCGGGATAAAGTCCCAATGTCAAATAGTCGCTCATTAATATGTGTGAATCGTCATCTAAAATATACTGTAGGCAGGGTTCTCCCTAGAAATTTTCGTCAGCCAGGTGCCAGGAATGAGTAGCCAGGCAGGAAATAGGGTGCAAAAAATGGATAGGATAAAATTTCAGTTTATTCACCTCGGGGCATTAATAACATCAGACAGGTAAACTTTAACCGCAAAATTGAAGTATTTTAGTATTATCACAAACAAGACACACCGTAACAAAGTATTTTGAACTTCTAGTGTTCTACTGTTTATTGATAATCATGTAACGCAGGGGCTTACCATTTTGTTACTGTGGAGTGCCATACGGGTTTGTGACGTCATGCAGAATCGCATGCGATTCCACGCTAATTCAGGCACTGCTCGTGCACGTGACTATATGGTAGTCAAGCTAAACATTTAAACTCCGATGTAATTGATGCAGTTATTCTGACAATAATGAAGATTTGTCATATAAATAAACAGCTTTACAGTATTTAAATTTAAATTTGGAACACCCAACGACTGAAATATATATTAATATTATGGAACTAGCATATATCTAGGTTATGTTAGCTGGGCGGTCTATAAAATCGGCAGGGCGGTTTTCCCTTTAAAAAGGTTCTAGGGAGAACACTGATAGGTACAGTGGAACCTTGATTCTATGTTTTTGGGGGGACAATGGAAAAAAAAAACGTACAACACGGGAAAACGGAAAATCCAGGAACGAATGAACCATCAACAATTTGACTAAACATAGCAAAACTGAAATATGTATAATATGTATACCTACTTATAATCTTACAAACACCCCTAAACCAAACCAAACTACAGCCTCAATGGGCCTTCCGCCTACTGAGGCCAGCAGAATACGAGGTGACACATGGTCAGTGTGACGAATTCTGTCGGCCTTTATTCCTGGCTCTCTAGACTGGGATCGCCATCTCACCATTAAATAGCTCCTCAATTAAAGGTAATTGTAAAATGACTGAACCTGGAACCAGTCCTCATATCCAGGTAAAAATGCCTGACCTGGCCGGGAATCGAACCCGGACGCTCCAGGTGAGAGGCAGGCAAGGTAAACCGCGAGGCTGGCTTTAAACGTTACTTACCTGTACGTTACGTAAAAATCTCGAAACTTTACATTAAGTTTTACCGGGGAAACTTCATCAGTTTCCTCTGAAAACTCTTTCAGTTTATCAACTTTGGTCAGTCAAACTCTTCGAAAAATCTAATACCCGTAACGCCAAGTCAAACGATCGACCACAATAGTTTTTAATTCACTAACCTAATAAAATAAAGCACACTAGATATAAAAGCGCTCAACATGATAGCGAAATCCCTTTCTTTTATTCTTTCATTGTAATTTGTAGTCAGTTTATGGAAATCTTGTACCGCGTAAATTAGGGCTACATCGACTTTTAAAGGTTATGTTGAACTCGAGAATATGGTTTTGAATGTAAATTTCTATTCTCAAGTTCTCGAATGCATTACAATCAATCCTGCCCATCACAAATCACAATCAAATTGGAAAGAGAAAAGATATCATTAATACTTCCGAAATTACGGTTATTCGCGACCTTGAGCTAGGCTGGAAAGCGTGTTTGCTGTACAAGTCAGTACGAGTACGAAATGATACAAAGTTTTTAAATGTAACTTGCGCAAATAAAACAACTGCAGTTTTTATAACATTTTAACACAAAAACGTGAAATTCTCAGTCTTATATTGGGACCAAAACAGTAGGTAATAGGCAATCCCAAAACCTCCCATGGCTTTATGTACCAGTATGTAAGCTGTAACAGCTGTTCTGGTCTCGATAACATAATCGTATATGATAATATTAAAATATTAAATTTATGTTACTTAAGGAGCAGTTTCGATTTCTGCCTGAAAGCCCAGTGACTATACAGTGCCCTGAGGGAAGTGCTTTTTTTTTGCTATTGGCTTTACGTCGCACCGACACAGATATGTCTTATGGCGACGAAAGAGGGAAGTGCTGAAAATCTGTTTGGTGATACACTCGAAAAAAAGTAAACAATAAAATAAAAATAAACATCTAACCCTGGACATAATGTAGACATTTTGCAAGTACGAACATTTGAGGAAACTCGTTCCGTCTTCAAGTAGAGCTATCAACAAGTATAATTAAAGAACCACCTAATCGATACTTTATTTTTTTGCGTTGGGCAAAATTAAATATACATAAACGCAAAAATAGTGTATCGATTAGGTGGTTCTTTAATTATACTTGTTGATTATACTCATCGATAGGTCATGAAGTGGACAACTTGCAATTCAAGTAGAGCTGTCGAAATGCGCCCTGTCTCCTTCCAATTGTTGTGGACATTCTGCTTTATGATTCACTGCCGATCGCTTTCCCAGTACAGTAGGGCCTACTTCCTCAAATTACTGCAATGACGGGACGTTAACACCAAGATCCGTAAGTATGCCGTAGCCGTCCTTTCGTGAGATACAGTTTCTTGAAAAATGCGTGATCGAGGATTTAGCGTTGATGGGACTGAAATTTCTGGATGGTTGATCTGGAAAATCGTTTCTTCGAGGAACGGATAGTGCGGGATTATTACAACATGATTTATTTAAGATGCTCACGGGACCACGTAATTTGAACAAATAATACGGGAAAACGTAGTTTCCGGGAACGTATAATCGAGGTTCTACTGCAACTACATTCCATTCCTTCCGGTGGGAAAATTATTGTTCTTGGGAGAGATTTCATAAATGTTTTGTCTGTTTTGCAACATACCTATCGCCAAACAATTATTTCAGTATAAAGATAATTTAAAAGTCACCACCTTATCAATACACAGATTTATTTACTTCAAAATTGGTAAATTAGGTCAAGACCGGTTTCGATCCCTAAGGGATCATCTTCAGTTGACATACATATAAAAAAGATATTTACAAAAACATCACATGTAAAATATTAATCTTATAGTTAATTCAATTGAGACAAATTTTTTTTGTATTTAGAATGTTGGTGGATACATCTTAGTTTGAAAACATGTGTGTGAGATTTATAGGCTCACTATGTCTAAATTGTTGCGTATATAGGTCCTATACTTCTTTACATACAGTGTCAAAATTATTACATTCAATATAATTTCTATATTTGATGAAAACACTGGCAAATTGCTTGCTGAAATGGTAAAGTGTGTACATTTTTTAGTTTAAAAGTACATGTTGTTTTTTACATGTTGTCATATTACAATTTATATTACAAAGTATAGAATAAAATTATTCTTGCATTTGTGCACATTGATAATAGTGAGACTATTGTAGGATCTTCAAAAAATATACCGTTGTTTGAGGTATGTCACTGTATATCTGCTTTTTTGAAATGTCAATAGCCTAATTACATTCTTATATATAAGTTATGAAATTTCACTTTTTATAGTTCGGTCAAATGGAAGAAACATAGAATAACCTTGTTAATTTAGATTCTTCATGACTAAAATACTGGTATGTAGTACATTATTAAAATAGATCTTTAATACTAAAATACAAGTATGTGGTACCTTCTGTACTTGTTTTATATATTAAAATGGGGTTTACATTTATTGACATTAGTTCTATGGTTTGTTACCATTTGTAAAGTTGTGGTCTAATATGAAGGCCAGTTGGAAATGTTTAAAGTAAGTCTGATGGGAAAGGGTTCAATCCCTTGTTTATATTGTTTATTTTTGCCGCTTGTTAGGTACAAGCATGGGATGATCTAGTTAAAATGAACTCTTCATAACTAAAATATTGGTATATGGTAGCTTATTAAAATAAATTCTTTACATTAAAAGTACTAATATGTAAGTATGTAATACGTAATATGTGCACATTTTTCAAACGTAAGATAGGGTTAACATAGATTAAGAACAGTACTATGGGTTGTTACTGTTTGTGAGATTGTAATCTGATATAACTGGTCAGTTAGAAATGTATGAAATGTTTACATAAATAGGACCGAATACATATTTATACTATGTTGCTTTGCCTCTTTTTACAAGTGAATTACGTGTTGTAGTATAGTATTTGTTGCAATTTTGTAAGCTGCTGCTGTTGTTGGAGTTATCTTCAGATTCTGTATGTCGTTAAGAAAACATTTTCCTTCTTATCGCATGTCGTTACTAGTGGAATGGGTGACTATTGTGAAATGGGGTGCGTTTGAAATGTCGTGCGTCTTGGTAAAGTTGCACGTTTGTTGTGGCGTGGAGGCTTCTATGTGTTGTAAGATAATGTATGTTAAATGTTGAGACCGTGTATTCTGCGTGGCTGCCTGTCGGGCAGATATACAGTGACATACCTCAAACAACGGTATATTTTTTGAAGATCCTACAATAGTCTCACTATTATCAATGTGCACAAATGCAAGAATAATTTTATTCTATACTTTGTAATATAAATTGTAATATGACAACATGTAAAAAACATGTACTTTAAAACTAAAAAATGTACACACTTTACCATTTCAGTAAGCAATTTGCCAGTGTTTTCATCAAATAGATAAATTATATTGAATGTAATAATTTTGACACTGTATGTAAAGAAGTATAGGACCTATATATGCAATAATTTAGACATAGTGAGCCTATAAATCTCACACACATGTTTTCAAACTAAGATGTATCCACCAACATTCTAAATACAAAAAAAATTTGTCTCAATTGAATTAACTATAAGATTAATATTTTACATGTGATGTTTTTGTAAATATCTTTTTTATATGTATGTCAACTGAAGATGATCCCTTAGGGATCGAAACCGGTCTTGACCTAATTTACCAATCTTGAAGTAAATAAATCTGTGTATTGATAAGGTGGTGACTTTTAAATTATCTTTATACTGTGATACCAATCAATACGGAAATGAAGCTAATAGATTATAATAAAACAATTATTTATTTATAAAACCAAACCCTATAATGTAACGGCTCCAAAGGGCCATAGCTTACCAAGCAACCGCTGCTCAGCCTGAAGGCATGCAGAGTACGAGGTTGCATGTGCTCAGCATGGCAAATCTTCTCGGCCATTATTCTTGGTTTTCTAGACCGTATTTATAATTGTATTAAATAATCTCCTCTTTGAACTTTTTCACAATACATCACTTAACTTATATAAAAATACGCAGGCAAAACCACAAAAGAAATAAAATTTGCCGCTTTTTGTTTTGAAAGAAATCGGTAACAGTGACTGTCCCTCTGTAGATGATGATGGATCGAATGTTATTGAACTACCAGCCAGAATTTTAGCACATTATATCGTAATTGAAATTTATAGCAAAATGTTCACTTCTGCGAAAGATGTCATGGTTTTCTCGAAAATTACCATTCTTAATTTGAAAGTCATTGGGCTTACACCCGGTAATTGGAAACCATACACTAGTGTCAACAAATTAATACGAAGATGAAAAGCTAGCTACTTCAATTTCGTAGATAATTCTTGAATTCTGTGAAATTAATAGCTGCATCCACATTGGAGCCATAGTTATGCTCCTTAAAAATCGGAACATTTCTCAACGGCTCCTAAATTGAACCATTTAGGGCCCAATTCTAAGAAGTATGTACGAAAATTGTTTAGATTTGGAAACAATAAGTGAAGATAAAGCTGGACAGAGAATTGATCCCTCAAAATGACTTTATAATATCCAATAAAACATTTCTGTTTTCTTTCAAGAGGCATCAATTTCCAGTTCACTTGGCATTTTGTATCACGATCAATAAACCTCAAGGGACATGAAGGTCTCTGTTTACGTTAGCCAGATTTTAGACATGGCCAGATAAATGTTGCCATGTTAAGAGAGCGATATTTTAAAGTTGCAATAGTGCTGAAAGGTACAAGGTTTGAGGTACAAGGAATGCATCGAGCAAGAGGCTGCATGGTTTGGGTTATGTAGCTATAAGCTTGCATTCAGATGATAGTGGGTTCGAACTCCACTGTCGATAGCCCTGAAGATGGTTTTCCGTGGTTTCCCATTTTCACACCAAGCACGTGATGGGGCTGTACCTTAATTAAGGCCATGGCCGGTTCCTTCCCGCTCCTAGCCGTTTTCAATCCCATGATTGCCATAAGGCTTATCTGTGTCGGTGTAATGTAAGGCAACTTGTAAAAAGAAGTTGTATTGTAATTCATAAGCACTTGCCTTTATTAGTCTAAATTGTTCACTCACAAATTATCAGCAAAATGCTGAAATTGTATACCTTGATCTTCAGGCTGACTAATATATTTTTGTTAGTCAAAATAAATTTGAACTCTCTGAGTGCTGTCCAACTCAACACTATTCTGCGAGGAATTTCTGTTATTGGGTATCTTTCTCAGTTTAATTTTTTGACCAAGATAGATATATAGTGAACAGTTTTGACATTTTAGTTTCCAAATTTAACAAGTTAATTCTTTGAACTTACAATTTTGATTTTTCCAGTATTCATTTCCAAACCAATTGCTGCTGAAGGATCCTATAGCTTATGGAACATAGCCTTCAGGACATGCAGTGACAAAATATCGGATCTATTTGGAAAATCAACAAATCGAAAATACGAGAAGAATCGGTAGCAAATTTTTGTCTTAACGTAACAGTTTGGGTTTTTATTAACAGTTACTGCACAATATGCAAACACTGTACAAGGATTTCCTCCTGGTTGCCCAAAATTAGATCTCACCCGTCAATGGGATGCCTGTAGATTAATGGAATGAATACAAAATAGAAAATAACAATCGTACCAGCAACTACCTCAGCCGTAATTGTAATGATAAAAGTAGAATATAAAATATACATAAGGATTTATTTGTTAGAGCGTAATTATTTATTTATTTATTGTTCATAACGATTTATTTGTTTTATATTTATAGCTTTTGCATGTCAAATGTCAAAATGTACTTCTTATACATGTATTTGATTTGCTGGATAAGAGATATACCATACTATACGGCTATACTAATCTACCAGTTTGATGGCACAATTGGCCAGTGTGGGGGGAGTGTGACAGCCGAGTGGGCATTGTCTTAGGCATACCATAGAGGCGGCCACGGTTCAAATCCCAACCACACATAAACACCTATGTAACGCTACAAGCTTAGCATTTTAAACGTTTTTAATTGACCAGCTTGTCAGACCTGAAAGAAAACTGGAGGTGTGAATTTTTGTTTGTATGTCAAAAACTGACTAAAATGCTCCTCAATACACATATTGATAGTTTATTTTACAAAATAAAAACTAACATCCGAAAAACAGGACCCACACAATTGTGCGTATCAAAATTCAAAACCTCGTATCACATACGATGATGTATCTTCAAAATTTACGTTCACTAACCAATTTACACACTTCATTGAATATATTCCGTTATTCAGTAAAGCTTCTAGATTAATATAAACGCAATAAATAAATACTTACTTTTGGCACTACTGCTTCCTGCCATCTCGCCAATCAACTGTGCTTTTTAAACTCTTCTTCCTTTGCCCTGGCGGTCAAGCGCATACTAAAAGCAATTGAAATACACGCCACGTAACCCGCACAATCACTGTAGTCTGGTCTAGCGCCGAAAAAACATCAAATACGGTCAGGGATAACTAAAATATGAACCCGCACAATTGTGCGTACACAGTCTGAAAGGGATATGCCATTAGGCTAATCTTGAAAATGTGTAGGTGTAGACAGCATGTAATATCAAATAAAACAGAGCAATTGCATTATAATTATGTCGTTCTTATTACAGACAACCGTCAAACAGCCAAGAAACAAGTCGAAGAACTACAAAATGTTGCAGTCAAAACAGGGTTAAGAATCTCTTTCGAGAAAACAGCATTCATGGATTCTATAAAAAAAGGCGACACGGACAGACTTGTTACATTGTATGGGGATATCCAGCGTGTGCAAAAATTTAAATACCTGGGAGAAATACTCGCCCCCAATGGAGATGAAAAGGAGGGATTAAAGGAGAGGGTGAGAAGGATGGAGCTGGCATTCAGACTATGTCATGACACCTATAAGTCCAAGTCTCTCTCAATTCAGGCCAAGTTAAAACATTACTGCACAGTGGTTAGAACAGAGTGCCTTTATGGAGCAGAAACCTTGACGAGGTTGACCCAGTCCTTGAAAAAAGAGAAAGAAGATTCTTGCGAAAAATCTTAGGCCCTAGAAAGTCGACGAGTGACCCAAACACATTCCGGTTAAGATCGAATTTGGAGCTCTACAAGACAGTAGAAAGAATCACGACTGTGATGAGAAAAAGGAGACTGACGTTTTATGGACATATCAAAAGAATGAACCCTGAGAGATTGACCAACAGGATACTTTTTCTGCAGGAAAGGTGGAAAAAACAACCGGGATGGCTTACACACGTGCACAATGACTTGGCAGAAATAGGTATCAAGGAGGAGGATATAAAAGAAAGGACATGATTTAGGAAGAAGGTTGCGGGATTGAGGGATGCGTCTGAAGAGCAACATGCGAAGCCACGGAACATCTCGGTGGAAGAACGAGCAAGAAGAAGTCAAAGACTCAAGAATCTTTGGCGAGAGTGTAAAGAGAAGGGTATCAGTCTGTGTGACAGAAGGAAGATTGTGTAAACGTGGCCCACAGGTGGCCGTATCGATTAATAATAATAATAATAATAAAATATATCACTTCCGTTAACACATTACCAGTAATTTTCTACCATAATAATGTCTGATGGTGATTTCTTTCATAAATCCTTGAACTAAACTGAGCTCAAAAGCCTCTGACTGTGTTAGAATATTGTGTATATGAATTTTTATCCATATTGATTTCCTGACTTAAATGTTGTTTCTTATTGCTTTACAGGGGCAAAACCTATCGAACTGTGTGACAAAGGAGGAAGCAGAATCTAGCAGTGATGATCAAGATGATCAAGATGATCAAGAAAAGGTAAGAACGATATCAAACAAATGTCTCTTGATAAGTAACTACTTATATGGGAAAGAATTTAATGATGAAATTGTAATGTTTATTCTTACCCAAGTATACTGTCCTTGGCTTAAATACAACAAAATAATTAACAGAATTGGAATAATTAATTTACTAATTCAGGACAAATGAGTAACTATACAGAGTGATTCAGCTAAGTTGTGCACCTCAAATATCTTCTGATCTGATAAAGATATAGACGTTCTGTTTTCAAATTATTAAATTGTATGAAGCGCCTGTCGTATTTCTCTTTTAACCCCTCAGCGCCGACCTCTATACGTGGTATAGACCCTCTTTTCTTCCGTAGCCGCCGACCTCTATATGTGGTATAGACCCTCTTTTCTTCCGTAGCCGCCGACCTCTATACGTGGTATAGACCCATACATGGTTTCACATTTACGGCTATAGCGCGAAGAGTTTTGGAGTTATTGATATGCAAATTGTTGTGTTTCCAAGAAGACATTTTTAGGTTTATCAGCGTTGTAAATAAGAATTGAAAAATTGTTATGATGTAGTTGTTTTTGCAAGGATAATTATTTGTCAAATAAGTCTGAGCACTAATCTCTTGCTTTTTTAAAAGTCTGTTTGTTTAATTCTTTCCCACAGAATAAAATAAAGAAAAGATGATCTGAGAAGTTTGTCTTTTCGTGTGATGTTCTTTGCTCTATTTGTACATTGGGAGTGCGGTTTATTTATTATATTTGTCTTTATTTCTCAGCTTGTAATATTTTCGTAACTCTCCACGAGCGCTCTGTGTAGGCATCAGTTAGTGCTGCTTTCTGTCATACGATACGAGAACCAGTTGTTCATGGTATATATCTCGCTTGAAAGAAAATGTCTCGACCTTTTATCTGAAATATGTATCGAGTTGGTTTGTTTCGTCATAAATGTTATTCCCCTCATTCAGTTTCGTCCTGTTGCTTTCGGTCTCGCTACAGCTTCATCAGTCCGTGTGACACGCCGCGCTCAGCCGTGGTATGACTGACAGTAACGTGCTTGAAATATTGTATAATTCAGATGAAGGTTTAGTCGGAAGTAGTAGTGACAGTATAAGCAGCAGTGATAATGAAATAGATGATGTAGCAGTGGTAAATGATGAGAGTGACGATGAGGAGGAAACAGTACTTGGAAATTTCGTGTAAGAGACTACATAATTATACAGGTCAAAGAGAAGTTTTTAACGGTGAATTCTGATTGCTAAATTCTCTAATAATACTCACACAGGTCACAGAGACAAATATTGAGCAATTACCTTATCGGGTTCAGCTGGTGAAAGGTTTGTTTACAAAATACGCTCGCTCGGGAGGGGAACGAAATATTCAAGGCCGGCGCGCATCAGATAATACAGTTCCAAGGTTGCAGGAAAGACATTTTATCAGGAAATTAGCACCCAAGAGTTGGAAATCCAAACCTCAGAGACATTGTATCCTGTGTTCAAAACACGGCGAAAAGAAGACGTCAGTGTACTGCTTCCAGGAGTGTGACTTGAGTCCCTGTCTCAAAGAGTGTTCGAACTCTATCACACGGAACTAACTTACTAAGGAAATGTGAAACAATTATGTAATTATCTGCATGTACATAGTTCTGTCATAAGGTATTCCAAATTTCGCGAAAATCGGGCTACTCTTATACTTGTAGTAACGCTTTAAGTGAATCGATGTATTGCAGTCGCGCGTAGTTGAAATCTCATCCGGCCGCGGGGTAGGAAGCTATTTAAATGGCTGCGACGCTGAGGGGTTAAATCAGACTATATTAATATATATATAGATCCAGCAGTAACTGTGAGAACCTTTATGCTTAAATTTAATTAAAGGCAGAAAATAAAGTATACTGCAGTTTGCATAATATCTTTTCCCTTTTTTTTTTTTTTTCTTTTCCTTCACGTTCCTTCAAATATTGATTTATTTTGTTCAAGAAATATAGCTGCAATGTGACTCAACTCGTGTCTTTGAGGTTCAAGCACGGTAACCACTATGCCACCACTCCAGTTGACTGTGATGTAACTCTCCAAGTATATATGCATTGCATTGGAATCGGGGATTCATCAATTTTACGGAAATTATTAGGTTGCGGACCTGACATGTTTAAGTAAAATTTGTTCACCTTTTAGTGTTCTTTTTTTCTTTGTTTTTTTTTTTTCTTTCTATTGACTTTACATCGCACCGACACAGATATGTCTTATGGCGACGATGGGACAGGAAAGGGCTAGGACTGGGAAGGAAGCGGCCGTGGCCTTAATTAAGGAACAGCCCCAGCATTTACCTGATGCGAAAATGGGAAACCACGGAAAACCATCTTCAGGGCTGCCGACAGTGGGGTTCAAACCCACTATCTCCCAAATACTAGATACTGGCCGCACTTACGCGACTGCAGCTATCGAGCTCGGTTTTTAGTGTTCTGTCACCTCTACTTTGACTGAAGCTGATCCTGCATCATGACATTTGACCTAGTTTTTTTTTTTTTTTCGAAAACAAAAGCGTATTGACCTAAACCCTTAGACATGGGTTACTGTTGGGTGTCCTGCCAAAGGTACATGAAAGCTCGCTGAGTTTGGTTGGCCACAGGATCTGGCCTCTACTTGTAATTATTGACAGTTGTTCTAGCATTGTGTTATTGATGACTGACTGCTAGCGTCAGGCACCTGATTGGGGACAGGTACAGGAGCTGCGGTGGAAGTGGGAGGGGGAATGTGGTGTCGTCTTCCAAGCTGAAGATGTCTCAAAACGAAGAGATGAAATATGTCCTTGTAATTAAGTGATAACTCAAATAATACATCCGGTGAAAGTCTCTTGATTTTAATCTTCTTCTTGTATCATATCCTTATTGGATGTCGGCTATCGTCAGGGCGATCTGGTTCTTGTTCTCAGCAACTCGGGAAAGAGTGGGGGTACTGAGTCCATACCATTCTCATAGATTCCATAGCCAAGATATTCTTTTCCTTCCTCTACTTCTCCTTCCTTCAATTTTATCTTCTAAGATAAGCTGAAGAAGTCTGTATTAATCATTTCGAATGATATGGCCAATGTACTCATGTTACTTCTTTTTGATGTTGTGCATGACCTTTAGCTTGTTGTTCAGGCGTTGGAGTATTTCAGTGTTATTTACTCTGTCAACCCATGAGATTCTGAGCAGGCGTCTGTATCACCACGTCTCAAAAGGTCCAAGTCTTGGCAGCATAAAATAAGAGAGAAAATATGTAACACTGAAGTAAATGGAAACGGAGATTGATCTTAAAGTCCCTGTTACAGATAAGTTTGCTCATTCTTTTGAATGTAGTCCTCGCCTGTTCAGTCCATGACCTAATTTCAACAGCATTGTTCCAGCTGTTATCAAGTACGCTGTCAAGATAGGCTACTTAAAGAGGTGAACTTGCTGCAGTGATGTGCCAGCTACTCAGATTAACAGGTTGAACGATGTATTTGCTCATGACCGTTACTTCGGTCTTTTTCGTGTTTAAACACAGACCTGCTGCAGCACTGTGTTTGACCACACAGTTTAATAATGTCTGCAGATCTTGAACACTTGTTGCAAGCAGAACAGTATCATCTGCATATTGCAGATTATTTATTGTGATCCCATTAGCAATGATGCCCTCCTGTTTTCCTTCCAGTGCTTCAGAAAATACCCTTTCATAGAAAATACAGTAGAACCCCCTTTTAACAAATCTCAGCGGGATTTGATATTTGTTCCTTAAAAAGGGATTTTCCTTAAAAGGAGGTTCAACGAAAATAGGCTATACATCACAAGAAGTAATAATACATTTTTGTCTTCAACTAGTGTAATGTCACGAAATAATAAATGATCATATTAATACTAAAAGCTCAAACTAACACAAGAATAAAAGAAAATAATTACAAAACAGAAGCAGACCCGGCCAACAGCTGGAAACTGCAGATGGTGGTGATGATGAATTACAAAACAGCAGATGTACCAAATTCCTTAGTGGACCATTGGGACCACAACCTGCAGCAAGAAAAAGAGAAATAGGTATTACTGACTTGCAGTTTTAAATTGTAGTCCAGTGCAGTAGTTTGCTTCCTGTCTCACATGTCTTTGCATCATCACAAAGGTCTACAACATCCGTCTGTGGTGCTGAGGTTAGGATATCCATCATTATCACCACAAGTAACAAATTCTTCTAATGTTGTGGCACTCAAGTCCTTTGACACAACCCCGCAATGTCATCAGTAGTGTCATCTTCATTAAAACTTCTGAAATGGCACCAAAACTTGCATGGCCAAAGCAGTTTTGAATAGTGTCTGTTGTGACTAGTTGCCATGCTGCCACCAACATATGCACTCCTTGGAGTATATTCAATTTTTTTCAAAGAAAGAAATAGCTCTTTGAACCAGGCCCTTCCTGTACTTCACTTTCTCAGAATGAATAATGCCAAGGGCCAAAGGCTGCAGGTGACTAGTGCAGTTAGGAGGAAAGAAAACCACTTTGATATTCCACAGGAAAGATGTACCTGAAGGATGAGCTGGACATCTATCACCAGCACTATCTTCCTTCCTGCTGATCCCATATTAGCATCCAAGCTTCGTGAAAATTTTAGAAATATCTCAGATGTCATCCACATATTTACATGGGAGTGTACAGGTGTTCTTGAAGCATTCTGAATTCTTAAATTTTCCAATTATTAGTGCGGGTAATTTTTCACTCCTGTCGCTGTTAACACATAACAACGCTGTCAGTCTTTCTTTACTTTTCTTTGCCTCCACGGCATTTTTCTCTGTGAACAACATAGTCTTGGATGGGAGCAAATTGTAAAACACTCCAGTTTCATCGGCGTTAAAATTATCCTTAGCATCATATCCTTCAAGAAGTCGAGGTAACGTAATCCTTTTCCAGTACACAACTGTATCGTCGGTAACTTCCCCACTCTCGCCGCACATGTTTTGGAACGAATGATTGTGCCCTTTTTTAAAATGATCAAACCAGCCATTAGAAGCATGGAAATCGATCAAACCCAGCTTAAGTGCGACTTCTCGAGCTTTTTGTTTAAGTATGTTCCTGTTAATTGGAGCGTTCTCACTCCTTTTTCCCACAAACCATTTCATTAAGATGTTTTCAAGTTCTTCGTATGGCGAAGAACTAACATTCTTCCGTATTTTTTCCCCAGAACCGCACTCCACTTCCGTGGTCATAATTGTTTCCTTCTGCTTCATGATGCCAAACAGCTTAGAGGGTGCCAATCCATATTTTTTTGCCATCTGTGACAAAGGTACTTGGCTATCCCTTTCAACATCACTAATGATATCGATCTTTTGATGAAGAGTCAGCTTGTTACGTTTAGCAGCCATAATGAACGTAGTCTGCCGTAACTCACAGTACAACCCATATCGCAGACACAAATGTAACTCGTAGCACAACTTTCAACACAGGAACAAAACAGTGATTGAAGCTGCAGATGTTCTTCAGTCTGCACGCTCCGCGTGATTCCTAAGCAGAGATTGGTGCTGCGAGAGAGAAATGCCTAGCCTGTGTAACAGCACTGCGGCTATAGGTTAAGGCAGCTGACCTCGCTGGAGACATAACTATTTAACTATCGTTAGTGAAGATTTTCCTTTTTCAGATAATGACTGGACATAGGATATTTAATTTCATTGTGGGATTTTTCATACATTTTTAAATATATTATTACTATTATTGACTGCTGTTATTGTGGATGCTGAAAAATATGACAGTAGAAATGTTGCAGGTTTGATGTACGATATGAAATAAATAATTTTTATGGATGTTTTAAGGTTAACTAGCGATCCACCCCGACTAAAATGGTCATAACTCCTGAACCATTATTGCAAATTATGTACTTGAAAGATTATTTTAATCCTTATGAGTCCTAGAGGAGGTTAGGCACTTTAGTTGGATGTAATTTGGGCAAAAATCTATTTATTTATTTATTTTATTTTATTTTATTTTATTTATTTTGTTTGTTTGTTTGTTTGAAAAGTTTTTTTTTTTTTTTACCACCAACTATGAACTAAAATTGCTCTAAAGGTCAGATGGTTAGAAGTAAGTATATGCCCTCACAGACTTTTTTGTAGAGCTTGAGGAGCTCTACATTTTGTATGCTTACACTTGGGGTCTACTGATGTCGGTTCAGGCTGCATAAGGCATGGAAGGCATGACTTTCTACTTATTGCATAATTTTTTCTAGAATACATTTTCATTTTGTTCAATATCGATAGCCTTTTCAGTTTCTAATTGCTTTTAATCTTCTGAAATATGTCTCACTGTACATCACGTGAAATTTGCAAGAGACCTTCCACCTAAATGTTTATATTTCGTGAAGTTACTTGTGTCTTGCGGCACATATGCATACGTCAGTGATGCCTCTAGGCCGTACAGCTAGTCTTGCCAGAAGTCGCACTTTGCTTCCATACATCCGTCATTCCAACGCTGCCTACAGTTCAGTGGACATGACTTACAAACGGCATCTAGCATGACAGTGACTGCTGCTTGCCAATAACAGTGATTTCCAAAGGCTGCGCCAATTTTTTCATGGTTCCACACATCGCTAAAGGAACGCTTTAATTTAACACCTTAACTTTGGACTGAGATAACATGAAAACGGAAGTTAATTAACATTACAAGCAAGTTTAGAATAAGGTATCTTATCGCAAATTTTCGTTGCAATAGGATGTGCGATCGTAATTTATGTGAAATATATTCCTTATAAACGGACCTTTCCTTATGTCGGGGTTTGTTAAAAGGGGGTTTAAATAACATTGCGCTTATGGCAATTTGGCTGGGCCTTACGAAAATCTTCGTTAAAAGCGGAAATTCCTTAAAAGCAGGCACGTTAGAAAGGGGTTCTACTGTATTGAAAAGGAGTGGAGATAGAACACAGTCTTGCCTCACTCCTTGCTTTATTTCAATAGCATGGATATTTGTGCTGTCAACCTTAACTGATTTTAATAGTGTAATTAATTTACATTCTTTAAGATTTCTGTTCATAATCTGATTTTAACCAACTCGCCCAATGTATGTGCGAGGGCTGTTTCTTTATTAACGACAACTATTAATTACAACAGGTACAAAAGAGATACCACCTCTATCAAATATCTACAATCCCTCGTGTAGTCCCCAGCATTGTTTAGAACCTGTTGTTAGTGATGTAGAAGTCCTAGTATCCCTGTAACAGTGCTCTGAAAGGTGCGAACACAGCAGTCTATTGCCTGCAGAACTTTGAGAACAACTGTTTCTTCATCTTCGGTATAAAATTAGAATCCTAGGGGGTTTAAGACCGGGAAATATGGGGGGGTCGATAGGACACTTCCCAGCCCCATTGAGTGTATAAGTTGGCCACCTGATGGAAGGCATCTGCAGGAAGTGTCTTAGATTCTTGCACAATGCTGGTCACAGGTGATGTTTGAAAATGAACAATAATCCTGAGCTTTCACAGTCTGTCCTTGGGATACTGTGTGCATTAAGATAACAAACACCATCTCAATCAGACACCAGATTTTGATTTTCTTAGGAACTAAAGGTTCGACCATTCTCTCACAGATGACTCCATTCTTTGCAGAACAACGCATGCTAGGAGCATTGGATGGACTGTACTGTGAGGCAGGTTGGGTATCACCCTAACTGGTTCCATTTCCTGGTGTACGTAAAACAGTGTTGCCACTAATAAAGAAACAGCTCTCATAATGTCATCATATTGTGACAATATCCTCCTCCTTTGTTGTAATTTGCTTTGTGAACTACTGTTCTCTTGCATTGTTGTAAACCTCTTCCTCCCTGTCTAATCCTTCATTGTGCTGAATAATAATAATATATTTTAATATTTCAGAGTCCGTTGGAGATGGTGGCTGTGAAAGTCGAAATAGATGAAGGCGTCATTGGAGAAAACGTCGGAGATAACAAGTAAGTCATTGCCATTTCTGTACTTAGTTCGATACAGTGTATACAAAATGTCGTCCAGTAATTGCAAGCCGTTTTAAAGGCGATTGCAACAATTAAAATGAGGACGAGGACCAACCCTATAACTTGCAATTTTCATCTAAAGAGTCGTCTTGGACAAGTAATGTTATATCGTTTTATACAAAGTCTGTGCTCCAGATCTCTCTTGAAATGCATTTAAAGGAGCCCCCATGATGTCTTAAACTACAGTTATGTTACAAAACCCATTTTTAGAGCCTTGCTGGGAATGATAGGAGTGGAGAAGAGCAGTTATTTCTGCCAAACCTCTGGAGATCTCCGATAATTCTCTGATCGAATTCAGTGGCATGTACTTCACATAACATCTGTGAACAGTACATTAAATGTTTTAAATGGTATGTTACCTCGAATGCAAGACGAGCACGTGCAACAACGGAGTTATGAAAAGGAGTAAAATTGTAGTTTACGAAGTACATCGAACACGTTATACCAAAAAAACCGAAATAAACTCTAAACTAAACTCATAGCAAGATCAAATTGTTGTATTCATAAGCCAACCAAAACAGATCCACGTAATAACAACTTCAAATAACCACAACATAATCATTCACGGTCAACAGATTTCATTTGTCGAAAATAAAAATATTTTGTAGGGCTGGTGGATATATCTGTTGAGTAAAACGCAAATTCAATGCTTTAAGGTAGCGTCACGATCAACTGTTATGATTTAACAGCCGTGCAAATGACCAAAATCCGTAAACAGGACAAAGCCGATGTATCGGTGCCATGAGCTTTCTCGCCATAACCTCTCGCACCGATAGATCGGCGCGCAGATTGCGAAAGGGTTAAAAAGTGCTTTGTGAAATCATAATTTTATTTATAACAGATTTCAGATTTTATTTTTAAAATGAAATGAACACACACAAGTACCATGTAAATCCTAGCTACTTCCCTAATCATTTTCATTAGAGATATCTGATACTGCCATTAAAAGTTCAAGGAATTTCTCTTTGTGAACCCACATTTGTGTCGCATCTCGTATTACGGCCATGCCGATCTTGTGTTTTTCGCGTACATACCTCACAATTTCATGTTCAAGTTCTTTCAAGTGTCCTAGTTGTGGGCCACTGGATGCCTTTCTTGTACAAAATGCATTTTTAGACTACCTTTGTCTGCACGCCAACGCTTTAGTTATGCCGTATTTTCTTGTGGCTGCACAATTATTCTTCATTTCTGCATGTTTAATAACCATTAATTAAAAATTGGCATCGTAATATCGACAAGAACCCGTTGAAAATTTGCTAGCGAAACCTGTTTCATTGTCTGTACAATACAACAATCCATCATTAAAATATTTCTGTCTGTAAAATGGTTACTTTTACCAAGTGTCACGTACAGTAGATGTCTTTCTAACAATTGGCAGGGTAACATCCTTGCTGTTCCAATTCAGATGACATTTCTTATGCAGCTGGGGCTTGGAGGTATATTATGGTTGATATTGCAATTAGCTCAAGAGAGTAGGCCTAATGTTTTGATGCCATTTTGTGGAAATGAGAAACATTTTTGTCGAGGCTAGTAGAATATCATTCTCTCTTCCCTATTTTCCGAGAACCAGTGATGTTAAGCAGAGGCACTGTACAATTTATAGCCGCGACTTGCGATGTATAATAATGATGTGGACGTTAAAGTTCGATGAATATTGAATTTTCACGACCGTATTGTAATCGAAACAGACTTTCAACGTATTAGGTCGTGTTACGTACATGTAGCACGTGTTGAAGAGATGTTAAGTACAAGAGCAACCGACGCAAAATCGGGAGGTTGTGGGTTCGGATCCCACTGGTGTCCGGCTGGCCATTTTTGTTCTGTACTTAACATCTCTTCAACACGTGCTACATGTACGTAACACGACCTAATACGTTGAAAGTCTGTTTCGGTTAAAGTTCGAGTTTTGTGTGCATGCGCAGGGGGTGATGGGAAGCAGCCAGCGGTGTTCATTGCTATTACGTTGTGAATGCAAGACGGCCCTTGATTTTTCATGTGAAATGCTGAGAAAAACAGTCGTCTTGGATTCATAGAAATTCAGTATTTCCTATAATACGTTTGCCAGTAGCGTGATTAATTGGAGAAAGGAGCACTGATTAATTATTTATGTATAAAAGCATACAATATGGTGACAGGTACTGGTACATCATTTGGTGTTGTTGAGACTGTATTTGTCAAAATACCTTCTTTACTTCCAGTACTTAGTTTTTCCTTATAATACAGTATTTTGAAAGGTGCAGTTAGTAAGTGTTTGAGGATTGCTTTAATATAGCTTGCACAAATCAATAGAATAACCTGTACATGAGTAATCAAGAGATTGCTGTTTGAAAGTGACATGGAATCTTGGAACATGGATTTAAATAGTATACAGCCAAAACTGTTTAGGACGCTTTCGTGGGGACCAGAAAAAAGTAATAAAGAGGCAATGTGCTAAAAAATGAAGAACAATTTTGCTGTTAAATTTAAGTTTAGGTTCGAATGAAGAAGTAATTATGATGAAAACAAAGAAGCAAGTCTTTGCAATTATAATTAATGAAATAAGTAAAGAAATAATGCATTTTAAGAATACCAACATAGTAAAACATAAAGGAAAAACATTCTTAGAAACCTGAACTATACACGTTGCTTACTATTAAGTCTTCATAGGAATGTCCAACATTGGGGTGATTTGCACACATTTCGTGTGTGGATTAGCATTAACTCTCTTGATAAACTATCATTATTTGTAAACAGTCTAGCTTTCTTTTTCTCCATAAATTAATGTCCTTCAAACTACTGTGCATAAGTACAGTAGGGCTAAGTTATGTACATGATCACCAGAAGACAATTCACTCCGAAATGTAAAATTAAGCCCCAACACGTCAGACGAGCTACTGTTGCGCGATCCAAACAACCATAGCAAAGACTGTCTTGGGACTGACGTTCCCTGCAGCTATAGGCCGACATGCAACCGAGCTCCGGGGCTGTGAAATTAAGCTCTCTATGAATTCCTTACCCAGGTCAGTTGTCGCTTTCGTGGCCCGTCGTGCATGCAGCGTGGCCAGGAACATTAATTTAAAGTTCTTATGGTGGGAGTTACGAACGTACTAAAGAGTGACAAAAATGTGCGATCCAGGTTTCTTTAGCATGTATTTAATAGGACATGGCCTGGGACTTTGGAATAATGGCGAGATAACCAGGGAAACGCACTAGAGAGGAACATCTTAACGAGTTTCAACTGTACACCTTTTTAAAAACCTCTTGTCTTCAACAATGCTCATGGGCTGCATATCAGTGCTATACCAGTGAACATGATCAGAGAATTCTGTAAGTTTGTCCTTTCTTCTCTGTTTTGGCTGAATACAGAAGCTGTATTCTTCCTGCCTGCCATTTCATTAAGCTGTTTATTTATGGCCCATTTTATGTGATCCATAAAATTTTGTGTGCCATCACTTTCGTCATGTGTTTTATGGCAAAAATTTATATTTTGCAAATTTCCTTCACTAAGCAGGTTCGAAAAATTGTCAGGCATCCAAAGATTTTCTCCCTAGGGTGTATCAATAAAATAAATTCAGGAAATGAACATAATAAGGAAAACCCAATACTTAAAAATGTTTAAAATCAATGAAAATGAAGGTAAACTAGTTCTAAATCTAATTACAAAATAAATCACTTGGTCATGAAAACAAAATGCAGACCGAACGTTGTTCTAATACAGTTGCTGACATCATTCCCTGCTCTGAAATATCATACTTTCCAGCAGCCACACACACTGCTCGGCAGTTTCAGTGTACTGCGCATGTTTTAAAGCAGGGCCTCTCAGGGTGCATGCGCCTGGTGCATGCACCGTGCATGGTGCAAAAGATGACTTTGCTTGGTTGCCCAGAGTGCAGACCCCCACTCCTCGATTTGGAGCAATAGTGCTATCTCTCTTTTTCCCCACGCCTGTCTCACTCGCTCCCTCTGTCTCCCTCTTCCTCACTTGCTCCGTAGTGCTCCAAATCCGAGCCGAGCTTAGCCAAGTAGCCCAGGGACGAAGAGTTGGTCCGAGCTTCTGCATTACATAATATTGTATTTCAAAGCAACAGCGAGTCGTGTAATTATGACTCATAAGAGATTTGAAGGCGTTGAAGGAATTATGGGAATCATCACCAGATGATGTCAACATGCACATTATTGAAAAGATGGTGATTTATACTATCAGTCTACATAAGGAAATGTTGCGTAATGATACATACATCCATTAGAATACAGCAGAAATTTAAGTCTATATGCTTTCAATCAGAAAGAGGTTGAACTATTTCAAACTCTTTAGAAAGAAAAAAAAAAAACTGATTTGGACTGATTCACACGTAAAAAAAAAAAAAAGGCAGAGATAGTCATCTTGAGGGGCATCCCATTTCAATCTCTGTTTATATAATGTTAATTTTGTTCTCTTGGGTACTTTGTCATCCCATGAAAGCTCTCTGACTTGATGATAAAATGTTGTACCTTTACTTAGTCTGTTATTAATTTCAGGATTGATTTCATTACTTCCATTAATAATGCTCCCCAGATATGTAAACTGTTCTAAATTCACTAACCGTTCTCCGTCTATGTTCATTTGGCTTCTCTTTCTCTCTTTCCTACAGTGCATGACTACAGTTTTCTTTTTACTAATTACCATTCCAAGCTCCTTCAGATTTTCATCCCAAATGTCCAGTCTCCTTTGTACTTCCCTTCCCTTTCCCCAAATCACCACATCATCTGCTAATACCAAAGCATTCACTTCATCACTACTGATACTCAGTTTTACACGTTTTATAATTTCATCCATCAGTATAATGATCAATAATGGCGACAGTGCACTTCCTTGCTTGAGACCTTTTTTGTATAAAATGTTTCAGAATCACCACTCCCCACTTGTACACTGTTTTTACTCTCATAATACAACATTTTTATCTTGTTATTTAATGATTTTGGCACATTCCTTTTCAGTAGGTATTCCCCACACATTTTCTCTTAACTGTATCATAAGCTTTTTCCAAATCCAAAAATACGAAGATGATTTCCTTGTTCCTTTCCAGATGTTTTTCCATTATCGTTCGCACTGTAAATATAAAGTCCATTGTTGATCTATTCGGTCTGAAGATCATCACATAAAATTAAACACCTGGGTTGCTATTTCTAAGTCTTCATTGGAGTGGAAACACTCTGAACACAGTCTTGACATGATGGTGGCTGCAACAAGTACGGTTTTTGATGCTCAGTACTCTCAGTACTCTCTACATTTGACACTCCAAGGAGCAGTAATTACAGTTGTATGTGGCCCAGTGGCGATTATTCCATATAGGATGTGAGGCTCATCCTACACTCCACATTTTATCTGTATAAACTGTTATTAACATTCATTGCCATAATTTAAAACTAAATGACAAATCACAGATCACAATTAAGAGCGTTATTTGAAAGGCCCTATGGGAAAGTGTTTTATTCTGAGCAGGTTGGTATTGGGCTTGAGGACGTCTTCATCTTAAACTGTCCTTTAATACACATGAGTATAAGCGACGTCAGCGCAGTGGGATGGAGGCGGAGTTTAGAGGGGAATTGTACTTAAGACATCGGGCAGTGAGGACTCGGTCGTTTGTCCGACAGCAGGTTTTTCTAGACCTCAACATAGCGAGTAGTACGAAGTGGCCATATTGAGCTGTCTGTACACTGAGCATCAGAAACCATACTGAATCAGTCCGTTGTAAAATGTCTTGTAATGCGAGTACATCAAAATGTGAAAATCCAGTAAGTGAACCTTATGATTGTGTAATCGAAGGACTAATGAAAAAACAGTTCAGCTCGTTAAGCTTTCAAGGAAAGAAGGAACTAATTTCTAAAGGGTGGCCTTCACCATCATTACCCAACTAAATTCAGTTTTGTAAAATTGGCGGCAAAACAGTGAAACTTAATTTCTGTATGTCTAAGTTTACAGAAATACCATGGGTAAGTGGGTATAGACATTTAAATAAACTGTTCTGTTGGCCATGTTTATTGTTTTGTAACCAGAAAAGTACTCAGAGCAATGTAGGTGTGACTGATTTAAATAACACTTGCCTGAAAAAAAAAAAAAAAAAAAAAAAAGAAATAGGTGTACTGATTTCAAATATGTAAACCGTTTTTGCCTATCACGTACAGTTTTTATGCTATTTGAAATCCAAAATTGACATATTGTTGTAATTTTGATAGAAAACACCAAAATAGAAAATATATTTAATTTTAATGGGATATGATGAAATTTCAACGAATATACAAAAAAGTAACATGCTCATTGCTAGAATGTATGAATCTCACTACAAGAACACTATCGTTTGCTGCACTTTGATGTGAAAGAATGCTGCGTTGATTTGCGTTTCTGTTCCTCAGTAGTGTTATCTCGCACTAGACACCAACAGTAATCTGACCGAGCTCGATAGCTGCAGTCGCTTAAATGCGGCCAGTATCCAGTATTCGGGAGATAGTAGGTTCGAACCCCACTGTCGGCAGCCCTGAAAATGGTTTTCCGTGGTTTCCCATTTTCACACCAGGCAAATGCTGGGGCTGTACCTTAACACTAGGACCGCCGGAGCATACTGTATACCTAGAACCGCCAATGCGGTCATTTTGACCGCTGTATTCTAATTATTATTTTTATGCTCAATACATATAGTAACTCATTATCATCGTTTCAAATATGTATTACTAAGTTTATAAAACATTATTTATGGGATCTAACACGGAAAAGATTCAAAATATTCAATAGTTTTGCAAATGTAGTATTTTCCTAATTTATTACAAACACAAAAACGTTTCTATAAAACACACTTATCTAAAAAGAAACATTGTTTTTACTTCAAATTCTTCTAGTATAAACGGTAAAAATAGTTATTACTTATTATCAGAAAATAGAATTACTGTAACATTCCAATTAGTGCAATTTATGACCTGAAACTTGTTTGCCAAATCCACGTACCACAACATATTTGTCTCCTTCTTATCCTCCAGTGTATTTGCACACGCTGATGCAATCCTGCGTCTTTTGAAGCAGGAACTACATACCTTAGTTATGTACTTTGAGCAAGAACCACATACTCGCTGTTTGCACTTTCTGCAGCTAAAACTTGTCTTATTCCTGCATTTCCTCATTTGGCATTGCCTATTCTGTAAATATCCTTCCACAGGCTTCCTAAATTCGGGTTCTGTATCCACAGACTTAGGTTTCGATCTTATGTACCCCACACGAAGCTCCACTGCTAGTTTCAGGATGTAATTTCGGCGACTGATCTTCTTCCCTGTCAGTGTTTGAAAATGATCTAGGAGTTGAAATGAAATGGCGTATGGCTTTTAGTGCCGGAATGTGACCGAGGACACATGATGAAGACGACACGTATACCCAGTCCCCGTGCCAGGGGAATTAAGCAATTTCGGTTAAAATTCCCGACCCAGCCGGAAATCGAACCCGGGACCCCTGTGACCAAAGGCCAACATGCTAACCTTTTTGCCATGGAGCCAGACATCCAGGAGTTGATAGCTGCCAAGTCAAGAATATTATGAAATACATGAACAGGTCATCTTCGTGTAACGGATCGAATAGTATATTTTCTTCCCATTTGATCTACCGTAGTAGAAGTATTCTGTTGCGGGAATCCTTTTGGGATTAGCTTGAAGTTCAACTTCTGAGTGCCAAGTACTGTATAGAAGGACGTTCTTGTTTTGTTTTCCTTGATAAACAGTAAGTGTGTCATTGGAATGTTTCACGAGAGTTGAGTCGTAAAGACTAGCTTTCATAGCCTTCAGAGCTTTAGGAATTTTTCTCCTTGATCGTCTAATGGTTCCAACAATATTCGAACCATTACTTTTCAACTTCTCACCAAGTTTCACTGTTGCAAAGAAAGTTATCTGTAGTCACTTGTCGCCCCTTCTTTTGAAACGGCTCCACCAACTTCATTACTACACTTCCGGGTAGAGCCTCGTCACGTGGTCTGAAATCGTCTTTTCCTAGGTAAGGAAACCCACTGCACGGAAACTTTGAGTCAACATCCACAAGAAGCCAAAATGTAATTCCAGTTTTATCTGGTTTGTTGGGCATGTACTGTAAGAATGGACACCTTGTTTTTCTTGGAAAAAGCTGCTCATCAGCAGGCAGATTTTCACCTGGAATATAAGACAATTGACAATTTTCGATGAATTTGTTCCATACTTTTGATACTAACGCAAATTTATCAGTTTTCAAATGTTCTAATCTTGTAATTATGACGTCCAAACGCTAAAATCTTTGGATTTCTCGACAAAAATTCCTCCCCATTGTTTCTCTGAAGAATGGTGGTCCCCACTTTTCAGACCAGAGTTCATTAGGTATAGTGCTACTGGCTCCAAGTACACCACGAGCATACACTAAGCCAATGAATGCCTACAGTTTTCTAAACTTACACTCCACAATTTATCTCCTAATACGCGTTTTGCTTCAGTTTCCGTAGAGTGTTTGATGTGTTTCAATATAGATTCATCAATAAAAAGACGACATGCACACGCTACACTGTCGTCAGAAACATACTGCTTTGAATATGGAGTAGGTCCTGGATTTTCTTTCAAGATGTTGTGACAAGCCATCCTTCCAGGTGTAGTCTTCACAAACTCTCATACAGGCCACTCCATGAAGTCATCTGTACCTAGTAACATATTACTTGGTCCTGGGAGGCTTGTGTTGATGCGTCCCTTCTTTCATCCAGCTTTTCCTATCGCATTTTCTACTGCTGTAATAGAACAATCGGAAACTTTCAGTTCTCGGCCTACACCAGGCATAATTACAGTCTAATTGCTGAATTTCAGTACCAAGATTGTAATGTTGACATCAAAATAACGTATATCATTAGGGAATCGTGTCAGCGGAAGAATGTTCGCTACTCTCAGAGGACAGTGACCCATTAGCCGCCTTTAGAAAAATGAATAAAGAAGAGAATGAACAATGGCCGTAGATATACTATCAGAGTTTCATAGTTATGCTTACATTATTGCAGGGAGAATAATTATAAACAAATGTTATCTCACAGAGAGGAATAAGCACATGTTCTAATACATTTTATTATGATAATCAATACAGCGGTCATTTTGACCGCTTCGGCGGTTCTAGGTATACTCGTTACTTACGTCCTAACCAATGACGCAAAATTAATTACATTTAATACAGATGATTCTGACCGGTAATCAGGAAAGGTCACTGAAGCTCTTTGCAATACGACAGAAAATGTGGTCAAAATAAGGCTTAGAAAAAGTATAGCGGTCATTTTGACCGCTCCGGCGGTTCTAGTGTTAATTAAGGCCACGGCCGCTTTCTTCCCACTCCCAGCCCTTCCCTGTCCCATCGTCGCCATAAGACCTATCTGTGTCGGCGCGACGTAAAACAGCTAGAAAAAAAAAACCAGTAATTTGATATCAAGGAGACGTCCCATCGCCCCTGTTACCTTTGTTCCATTTCTTATAGATCCTGATGGAACCGCTCGCCATGTTCCTTGCTGAATGCTCCTAAATTTGCAGAAAAATAATCCAGATAACTGTGCAGGAAATGTAATTTTAAGCTCATGCGGCGACCCAATTTCTGGAAGTTGTACAGCATGGTTTCCACATTTTTTGGTAGTTGAAATCTTTAACATTACCCAGGAATTTACTGCAAACATCCTTGAAGGATTCCCATGCCTGAAGCTGTGTTTGGTTCGTCGTACTGAATGTCGAATCCTTCGTACGCTTCCGAATTTGGGGGCTGTCAAAAACACCTTCCTTAATTTTGGCGTCCGACAGTCCTGGAAATTTCTGACAGAGGTACTGAAAGCAGGGACTGCCTCTATCCAAACTCTACATAACATACTTTGAGGATCAATTAATGGACGATTTATAATGGTTTTATTTCTCCGGACACAAACTTTTTCCACTTGGGCCATTCAGACACTAATCAGTGACGATCCCTGTCCCGAGAGTCACACTCGCACAGAAAACAGGGGAACTTTGTATATCCTCCTTGATGCCTAATATGATACAGCACACTTTTAAATCACAGCACAGTAATCATCTGTGTTAATTGAAGTTCAGTTTCTGCAACACCATAGATAAATTGTGATAGTTTTCATGAAGAGATGTTGAATGGACGACTGGCACTGAAGCAAATTTCTTTCCATTGTGCAGAAGAACACCTTTGAAACATCTTTTACTGGTTTCAATAAATAGACGCCAGTCTTTTGCTTCATAAATAGTTCCAAGACAATGAATCAAGCCAGGGATATCACAGCAAAACACAAGTTCGTCTTCATAAACAAAAGAGTGCTGGAATTCTTCCTGCCAATTTCTGTAACAATATTAATTTGTCCGAGGAAATTAAAAAATTCTCTCTTTCAATCTTGATTCTAAAAGTTCACTATTTTTTTTAGTGAGGCCTACGTCATGCACCAAATCATTTAAGTCACACTGATTATAAAGACACAGAGTTTTATCCTCAACATCCGGTACAAAGGTATCGTCATCACCATCCTCCGCACTTTAAGATGACGAAGATACACTCTCTGTTGACTGTATTGGTGGTTTTGGGACAGGAATATCAGATCCATGTGGTACAGGGCTTATGGCAGATGGAAGGCAGGGATACACAATGTGCTTTTTGTTTTTCTGTTGAACCCGGACACTTCATATACACAAAAATAACATTTGTCAAAATGATTTCTTTGTTCCCGCCAAGCCATTGGGATTCCAAATGGCATTGATAGCAACAACCCATTGTACCATTGCCGCAGGTTTTCTACACACATTTTTCACTCAATATGGGGTGCAAAATTCTTGTCCTGATCACCTAACTTCATGTTAAAATATGCCAAGTACAGTCTTTTTATAAATGGCGTAATATTTTGCTTCTGGCCTTTAATTGTATACTGGCCACATGTATAACAAAAAGAGTTCGGATTGTTCACACATTTTCACCTCCGAACATCACTGCCACTTGCCATTTTAATGCAAATTAACTCGCTCACTCAATCGACTTCCAGTGCATGTTGTAACTTGAAGACAAAGGCGTGACACACGTTCTCAGATTCTCCTCTCAGACTATGGAGAAACATGATCTTGGCATTTTGACCTTGTCTGACATTGCCCATGCGCAAACTACAACTGTTCTATTTGTTCTTCCGGTGTTCCTGTATGATTACCTACTCTCCTCCAAAACGGAGCACGTACAATATTTTTTCTCAGACATGTCCATACCTGCATTCCATACAACCAATCCAAACCTCGTTTACAACAACGAAACTCCATTAGCATAAATATGAGACGGACTTGTGACAAATCTGTACATGATACGAAACACCTGGTATTATTTTATACATTGTTGTTGTTTGCGTCATCAGTCCATAGACTGGTTTGATGCAGCTCTCCATGCCACCCTATCCGGTGCTAAACTTTTCATTTCTACGTAAGTATTGCATCCTACATCTGCTCTAATCTGCTTGTCATATTCATACCTTGGTCTACCCCTAGCGTTCTTACCACCTACACTTCCTTCAAAAACCAACTGAACAAGTCCTGGGTGTCTTAAGATGTGTCCTATCATGCTATCTCTTCTTCTCGTCAAATTTAGCCAAATCGATCTCCTCTCACCAATTCGATTCAGTATCTCTTCATTCGTGATTCGATCTATCCATCTCACCTTCAGCATTCTTCTGTAACACCACATTTCAAAAGCTTCTATTCTCTTTCTTTCTGAGCTAGTTATCGTCCATGTTTCACTTCCATACAATGCCACGCTCCACACGAAAGTCTTCAAAAACATCCTTCTGATTCCGATATCAATGTCTGAAGTGAGCAAATTTCTTTTCTTAAGAAAGCTCTTCCTTGCTTGTGCTAGTCTGCATTTTATGTCCTGCTTACTTCTGCCATCATTAGTTATTTTACTACCCAAGTAACAATATTCATCTACTTCCTTTAAGACTTAATTTCCTAATCTAATGTTTCCTACATCACCTGCCTTCATTCGACTGCACTCCATTACTTTTGTTTTGGACTTATTTATTTTCATCTGGTACTCCTTACCCAAGACTTCATCCATGCCATTCAGCAACTTCTCGAGATCTTCTGCAGTCTCGGATAAAATAACAATATCATCGGCAAATCTCAAGATTTTGATTGCTTTCCTTGGACTGTGATTCCCTTTCCAAATTTCTCTTTGATTTCCTTTACTGCCTGTTCTATGTAAACATTGAAAAGGAGAGGGGACAAACTGCAGCCTTGCCTCACTCCTTTCTGGATTGCTGCTTCTTTTTCATACATACAGGCACTAAATGTAATGTATATCACATACAATTAATTTTGCCATAAAATCTTCGCAGGCCGGTGTAATTTAGGAAATATTCTCTGTAAAAGTCATCAACAAATGAAGGAACACATTACTGCTTAACCTACCTATTTAATTCTTTTTTGTATGTATAACTACTAATGCTTGATCCTACACATCTAAACTAACAGGAGTCACCGCGGAATGCATACCTCATATGTTTCATTTGTCACAGATTTGCAGCATAAGTGTAGCTCGTGTGAGCATAGCCTAAACACTGATGAGCTTTAAGAACAGGGGTGCCATGGCGCCTACGCAGGTATAGAGTGCATTTGATTCTGAGATACAGTAGTATGGTGTTGGCAACATTTCAGTCCTCTCGCCAGGATCTATTAGCAGTTGTGTTTCTTTCCACGAGTTGCCTTCCAATTTGTATAAGTCTAGGTCCACCTTTGGTAAGATACAGTATTCAGAATGCTCTGTATCTTCTGGTTTGGGCTAGAAGAAGTTTGTTTCTTTCATCATTGTGATCTTTGATTTTGACAACATGAAGGTGACTGAGGTATGAGCGATGCTAGTTACACTATTCTTTGTGTGTGGTGAATGGTGTAGGTGTTTGGCTTATAGTGTTAGTTGGTATGTACGTTTCAATGGGCTTTGCAGACATAGCCGGCCTCGTGGTGTAGGGGTAGCAGTGCCTGCTTTTTACCCAGAGGCTACGGGTTCGATTCCCACCCACGTCAGGATCTGGATCTGAGGACAGGTTCAAGATCCATTCAGCTTATGTTATTAGTATTGAGGATAAGCAATAAACTTCATATTTGAGGCCAGTATTGATGGATATGACTTTATGATGCTGCCTGATTATACACCAAACTCCATGTTACATAGTCCAAAGAAATACTAAAGTATGGGACTACTCTGTGCCGAATGGGAGGCTGATATTTAGCACTATAATATCTGCAGTTGTGTACTCCAAATTAAGGACATAGAGCTGCATCATGTACGGAAATTTTCCCATGAGCAGAACATAAACTGAACAGCAATAAAGAAAGTCGTACCTCTAAAACCAATGGAAGAATGCTGCGAGAGATAATGAGAGATTGACCTTTCCAGTTATGGTCTCACTTGCCTCGTAAAGGGAAAGGAGTGATTTTTTTAATGCCGATCACCCGAAAGCAAACTCCTGGATGTCTTGCAAGTCACCTTTATCTTTATCCAAATACCTAAATGCTACAAAAATGTTGTGCAATCTGACCGCAGTAAGATCGGTCCTTGACAGAACTTTCAGCCCAACCGATGCTGCCAAAACAGTTTCAATGAGACCTAAACACTTGGACATGTTGTGGGGTTGTGCAGGAGCAACGAATTACTGTGTAAAAATAGTCACCATTGAGTAAGGACATCATTTGCTCAAGGCCTGAGGCAGCATGGATGGGTGGTGCATGAAGGAGTTCACTGTGTCTCTACAGACAACTCAATGAGAAGAGTGGACACCATAGCCATCGATAAGAAAGAGAATAAAGCGATGGTGTTAGATCCTACCATTTGCTTTGAGAGGGATCTGCAACAAGGTCGGGATGTTAATCTGGAAAAGCAAGGAATTTATACACCATGTCTGCCATATCTGTCACCTAAATGTAATATTCCTCTTGGTCAGTGGGTTGTCAGAGGCATCCTGTTTGTATCCAGAGGTACCCTGCCCAAGAACACAGCCACTATCCTTCAAAATTTAAAAATTCCTTTTTACGACAGAAGGAAAATATTATTACAGATCATAAGAGATTCTATGCAAATTATAGTTGCATTTATACCTGAAATTGTAATTTCCTTACAATGAATTTTCCAGAAAAATGATTTCAGTATTATTATAATCACATACTGTAAGTTCACGGATTCCGGACCTTTATGATCGCCCTGACTGGATGACGGATGATTTATTTAAAAATATCTTACTGCCTACTAATAAGGAAGGATTTTATTTTCCACCTCATCAATACATTGATATATGATATGATATGATATATATGATATATATGATATATATGATATGATATGATATGATATGATATGATATGATATGATATGATATGATATGATATGATATGATATGATATGATATGATATGATATGATATGATATGATATGATATGATATGATATGATTGTCATTAATTCATTAAAGAAAAACTTTTGGACTAGTTTCAATCAAGTATACAATCATCTTCATCATATTTTACAAGATAAAATCTGAGAGACATAGGAATCTTATATATAACTTAAAATATTCAATTAAAAAGGCAAGTGGGAACATGAAATCTTTCAAAGGCTAAACACGCTGATGAGGGGAACCCGCCGGTGTAACAATTCGATTTCTCAGAAACTGCGCCACCGCAGTGGTTGAACTTTTGACGCACTTAAAGTCTTGTAAAGCACGTCTGAAACTTTGACAGTCATTGTTGCCTTTGGAGATGGTGCTTCCGAGGTCCTTGAATATTATTAATAACTTCAAATACTTAGGGAACTTCTTTTCTTCTGTCAGTACCACAAACCAAGAACTAGGCATTAAAGTAAAAGCTACATCCAAATTCTACCACTCCGTTTGTCAACTACTTTCAGATGACTAATTTCCCCAAGCTTCCAAGCTCACTCTGTACAAAACATATCCTGTACCAATTCTAATATACAGACTGGAAGCAGTAACAATGACCAGACCTGCAAAGAGTCTCTTACAAGCCACCAAAAGAAATTTCCTTCATTCTTGTCTCTAACAGATGAGGAGAAAAAATATGGCATGAGAATAACTGCCAACAACTTGTTGGATTGAACAAGTGTCTGTTGGAAACGTTAAAGTTAAAGCCTTTGGTCACAGGGGTCCCAGGTTAAATTCCCAGCAGGATCGGGAATTTTAATGATCATTGGTTAATTTTGCTGGTATGGGGTCTGGGTGTATGCATTGTCTTCATCATTTCATCCTCATCACGGTACGCAGGTTGCCTACGGGAGTTAAATCAAAAGACCTATACCTGGCGAGCTGAACATATCATCGGACACTCCTGGCACTAAAAGCCATATGCCATTTTTTTTTCTTCCATTCAATTTCCCTTGGTGAGGATATTCTTTTTTATTATCTTATGCTGACAATATTAGGTTTATATTCCCTTTTCTTTTCTGTTATTTAAGGTCCCCTTCCCTTTCTTACCTGCACATAGCAAAATTACCTATACACCATTCTTGTTTTGATGGTCACAGTGAATATATTGTACACACACGAAATCTCATGAAGATGACTATGAACTGTTCCCATATGATGTGTGATTTGAGGTTTCTTCTTCAGCTTTGATGCCGAGGTTTATTAACATTGTTTAGATGGATGTATTGACGCCCCGTAATTGTAGATGTGATAATAAGCCTTTAGGCTTTTGCCATGTCAAGAAAACAAGGTGAAATTCTTTACGTTTCCATTGGAGAAGTCTTCCTCGTGAACATCAGGTAGCGAAATATTTGAGAATGTGTACTCAAATTTTCTATTTTGTGGTCCGCCTCTTTAGTGTGTGTTAAATACATTAATCTAGTACATTGTCAGTAAAGTATTTTAACATACTCAACTTACGCTAAGTAGCCTCCATGGCTCAGGCAGCTGCGTGCCAGCCTCTCACCGTTCGGTTCCATGGTTCAAATTCCGGTCGCTCCATGTGAAATTTGTGCTGGACAGAGTGAAGGCGGAACAGGTTTTTCTCCAGGTATTCCAGTTTTCCCTGCCATCTTTCATTCCAGCAACACTCTCCAATATCATTTCATTTCATCTGTCATTCATTAATGATTGCCCCAGAGGAGTGCGACAGGCTTCAGCAGCCGGCACAATTCCTATCCTTGCTGCTAGATGGGGCTTCATTCATTCCATTCCTGAACCGGTCGAATGACTGGAAACAGGCTGTGGATGTTCATTTCAACTTACACTAGGTACCTTTCAAAACCTCTTCTCAATTCATACTTCATTTTTTTGTTGTCTTACAGACTCTATCGAATCAGAATCCACAACCCACTTTACCATCTTCACAACCAGTTATGACTTTGAGTTTAGAATTGAACCTTTTGATATGAAATATCAGGGACTGGTTTCTAAGAAGATTTATAGCATTTATTCGTGTCTTCTTTTTTTTCACATGACTGACTTAAGAAAAATTTCAACAACAGTGTCACTTTCCAGCTACCGTTATCAGTATCATCTAAGTACCTAAAAGTTTTTCCACAAACTTCAAGACCCAGTCAAGAGTTTCCTGGACTTTCCTCTTTGATTAATTTTAATGGATTTCAGCATAATTTGACTTCGAGAGTACATAGAACATTATTTATTGTTCACATCTTGTAATCTATTTTAAATGTTTCATATTTTATGATTTTTAGCTTGTATATTATCAGTTTAAATTGTGATTTTTGTTTATGATGTATATTTATTTAGCACTCTAGCTGATAATGTCCCCTAGGGGACAAAACATGTACTAGATTAATGTATGTGACATCTACTGAATAGGCGGACCGCTAAATCTAATATTTGAGTACGTATTCTTAAATATTTTTCTACTAGATATTCTAGTCAATATGGGAACTATAATGGAGGTTTTAAAGCTCGTTACTTGTAATGTCTCGTGAACAATCAAGATTTTCTTCTGAAAACGCAGAGTGAAGTTCTCTGCGAAACGTAAAGAATTTAATCTTGTTTGTTCAACACGGCAGAAACCCAAGATCTTATTATCACATCTTTATTAACATTGTTATCTTGTTTTTATAGGAAAGTCCAAGATACTACCGTTCCACGTGTGAGGCGGAAAGGGAAAAATATTAAAAGGAAGAAGAACAAATCTTCGAAAAAATGTGATCTTCAGGATCACAAAGAAACATCCAAGCGAACATGCAGAATATGTGACGCCGAATTTTATACTACTTTTGAACTCAAACAGCATTGTATAATGCATCGTAAGAAGACTTCTTATCAGTGTTCATTATGTAAAAGTTTCTTGGAAACACAACAGGAGCTTGACAAGCATAGTAGTAAGTGTAGTAATAGCACCGTTTTTAAGTGTCATGATTGCAACAAGATATTTTTTTACCGCACGTCTCTCGTAAGACATCTTCACGTACGCAAAGTGCGAAAGCCTGTTAAATGTTATCGGTGCCATTCTCGCTTTGATGATCACGATGAATATATCGCACACATGAAATCTCACGAAGATGATGATAAACCATTCCCGTGTGATAAGTGTAATTTGAGGTTTGCTTATCGGACAGACTTCATTAGACATTTGTTGAACGTTCACCCAGAAACAGAAGAATATCCCTGTCGTGAATGTACAAGAACTTTCTCGTTGCATTTCATGTACATGCAGCACTTGATGGCCCATGCAGGGCAGACGCCGTTCACTTGTTTAGAATGCGATAAAACATTATCTGGTGCAAAATTACTCACGCATCATTTGAAAACTCATATCGGGGAGAAACTGCATAAATGCCTACAGTGTAATATTGTATTTCATGAACGGTTTACCTTGATCCAGCATTTAACTCTCCACACTAGACGACAGTTGAATGTTTGTCCTCAGTGTTCCCGTAGTTTTCTCGATGTCAGTACTCTGATCGAACATTCAAAGTTACATACTGAAGAAAAGCCTTTCTTCTGCACTGAGTGCAATAAGACGTTTTGTAATCCAAATCAGCTATCTGTCCATTTGAAAGCCCATGAAGATGAATTATTTCAGTGTAATGAGTGTGGAAAAAAATTCACAAGGAGGGATTATTTGTGTCAGCATATGAAAACTCATAAAAGAAAGTCCCCTGTGGTGTGATGCATGCTGAATCTTCATTGTTCAGAATAACTGACCAGTTGCACAGAAAGGGACTAGTCAGCAACAGAAATTTTACAGAGGAGCTGAACAAAAGTATCTGCTGTGTAAAAATTGCATTTCTTCGTAATGAACTAAGTTATGCAGAGGTTTGATTCTTCACCACTCAGTGTCGTGAAAACTTTGTACGGTTGGTAGGAAATTAAGTTCGAGCTGTAGCTGAGTTTTTCTCAAAATACTGTTTTCTTAATAGTAAGAGTCGGTAATTAATATCTTCTGAAGTATTGCACCTAGAAGCATTAACCTTTAAAAAAAAAAAGGTGGTTAATTTAATTTATGCCAATTCTAGAACCACAAAAAAAGCTTCCAAAAATTAAATAATCCAACTTTAGGTCCCCTTCAGCACAACTGGTCACATTACAGGGTGGCACATGAAATGAGTCACCATTTATGTTGATTAATAAAAACTTCATTGTCAATACAGACTCAAAGAAACATATACTACAATGAAAAACACACTGTGGAGAATTACTCTAACCTCAGCACATTCTCAATATGGACACCATTTCGATTTCTAACTTCCTTCAAACGAACACTGATGTTAGCGATTACCCCACAGAACATGTCTTCTGTGATTTCACTCCAAGCTTGAAGAATAAGTTTTCTGAGCTCCATTAAATCACGTGGTAATTTTGAAAAAATATTTTCCTCTCTTCTGCACCGAGTGCAATAAGACGTTTTGTAATCCAAATCAATTATCTGTCCACTTGAAAGCCCATGAAATAACAGCCACCATAGGGTTAGGAGCAGTATTGCAGAACTTCTCAAAATATCTGGCAGATTTGAAGTCTTTGAAGAAGTGCACTGTATCTCTAGCGATGGAGCCATTAAACTTGCAGACACTGTCGGGATTGATAGGAAGATAACCGTCGGTGTTGTTATTGATCCAACAGTAAGGTTTGAGAGTAACAATTCACAAGCCAAAGAAGTTGATTCTGAAAAGAAATGACCCTACGAACCGTTTTAAGTACTTTGTGAAGACAAGTATCACATATCCACCAGTTGCGATGATGTGACAGGAAAGGTCTAGGAATGTGAAGGAAGCGGCCGTGGCCTTAATTAAGGTATAACCCCAGCATTTGCCTGGTGTTAAGGCTCACTACCAGAGTAGATGATGACCTCAGGATCCCTGTGAAATCTAAAATTCCCAAAAGTACCCATGGAGGTCAGGCTGGGGGTTTTGAAATTTGGAGTTCAGCATAAGAATGCTAGTGTAAGCATTTCTTTCATCCAGTGGAGTATGTTTTTGTAAAGTGATGATCTATAGTTTTCCTGGACTGAAAAGTTTCCTGAAAGTCTGTATCAGTCGTGTCCTCAGTACAAGGAAATGAACTTCTTACTTTTCCGTAATTTCTGACTGTCTATCGGTATGTATGTACACGCATCACAAGAAAATGGCTGAGAATAATTTAATGAAAATCAGTATGTAAAATCGGGGGATGAGCCATTACAATTTAGGCTATAAATAATTTTATTCACGCTGAGTGAAATGGTAGTTTAGGGGAAGGCCTAAAATTTAATTCTCAAATATTTGTATTATTAGTGGTCCTATTGATAAATACTACATAACTAAAGTTCTATAGAATTGAATTTCTGATCACTTATGTCTTAGATATTTTTACCGTACCAGCTATGATAAGAGATGTTCATGAATTTGTATTTTTGTTGCTAAGTCCATATCAACGTCGAGCCACGAGAAAATGGGTAAACAGAATTTAATGGTAATCAGCATGTAGAGTCGGGGAATAAGAAACTACAGTCTAAGGTATAAACAGTTGTATTCACCCTGGATGAAATTGTAGTTTAAGGGAAGGTGCCTCAAATTTTATTTTTAAATACCTGTGTTATTGGTGCTATTGAAAAGTACTACATGACAAAAATTATAGAGAATACAATTTCTGATAATTTATATTTTATTCAGTTTTACCATACCAACTATGATAAAAGTGGTATTTCAGAGATGGAAGAAAACTAAATGTGAAGGCCTACAATATCGAAAGCCCGTAGCATTGATCTACAATAACATTACATTGACCATCGTTTGTTGTGATGTTCTTTGTCTCTTATGCTGCCACTCGGTTACGATAGATGGGATTACTATAGTGTACAGAGTATAACAGCCTGACTGAATATTGGCGGGAAATAGCTAGGGAGTTGGAAAACTTTCTTCTTTAGCATGCCATTCCTCTGGTTCATACATTTTCTGATACTGCTGGTATGTAACACACTGGTTCATCATAGTATTCCAGCTATTCTATCCCTACTCTGTCACACTGTTTTGAATGAGCAGTGTACACACTTAAGGCAGAGGCTTACGTAGTAGGAGTAGGACTAGTAGGAGTAGGAGTTGGAGTATGACCAGGTTTAGAGTTACAATTTAGGCCTATTCCAAATTATAGCAACATAATTCACTAAATAACTCAAATTTAACCCTGAAAAGAGCCATTTCTTTAGAAAAGCTTCTTCCTCTTCACTTTTATTAAATTCTACATTCATTTTATTCCAAATTAGCAGTGAAGAGGGGGTTTCTTCTCTAGCTTGGAGGAAAAATTTGCCTCCAAGTCAGATAGATTTTTCCGCCGCCAGTGTAGTGAATCGAGATTTTCAGACTCATCGGGTACTCCTAGGAAACAGTTTAGTAAAAGGGCATAGTTTTTGCACTATTCGACTCCACCGCCGAAGAAGATTAAGAGTAATAATAATAATAATAATAATAATAATAAAAATCTTATGGCCTCAGGTACAGTGTGCAGACATTTAAATTTGACGCCATCTGGCTGTCTGCTCATCAATTTCGACGTTCCGTTTTACTCTAGGCCCACTAGATGGCAGATTAATAGTGTTCACGGATCACGGCTGTCTGCGGCTTGGTCTGGAACTTTGGACTGTTAGATCAGCAGCGTAGTACTGTTTGTTAAAAGTGAGAAAATGTGTGGTTTTTCATTTGATTGAGTATTTGATATGAAAACATTGCTTTCAATCGCGCCATTCCTACTGACGTCATTGTAATGACCTATGTTCATTTCAGTTTGGAAAACCCCTAAGACAGTCTTACTGAGGATGTAAAAGGGCAGGTGGAAAGTGAGTGTCTGCCATTATAATGAAAAACTCCCCAACCTGATTGTGACTGATGGTAGGCAAGCAGGCCTACCATACATACATACATACATACATACATACATACATACATACATACATACATCATTATAGGCCGTTATGCCTTTCAGCATTCAGTCTGCAAGCTTCTGTGAATTTACTAAATGTCACCACAATCCTCTATTTGCAAATAGTGCTGTGGCCTTATTTAGTTCTATAGCTCCTATCTTTAAATCGTTAGAAACCGAGTCTAACCATCGTCGTCTTGGTCTCCCTCTACTTCTCTTACCCTCCATAACTGAGTCCATTATTCTCCTATGTAACCTATCCTCCTCCATTCGCCTCACATGACCCCACCACCGAAGGCGGTTTATGAGTACAGCTTCATCAATCGTAACATCTTTATGGCTCAGATATCATCTTTCCCTCTTGTTGTTTACCAAGAGTAAAAAGTAAATGGCCACTTCACCCTTTACACCCTGCATGTCTCTGTAGGCCACTAAGAGGGGAACAGTCAAAGAATCTGTACTCTCTCCCTTGTCCTGTAAACCCAAAAACATATTCATGACTGTTTTTCCATGTAGCAAAAAAAATGTATGAGTGTGAAGTCACCATATTTTTTGGACCATAAGACACACTTTTTGTTATAAAAATTACTGCTTAAAATAAGCGTATGGTCTCTTACGTCTATCGTACTTAGACACTGTGTATACGTGATTTGCTACACCAAATCTCAAAATATTCTGTACAATACACTCAGCAGTTGATTTGTTTTACCGGGCGAGTTGGCTGTGCGGTTAGGGGTGCGCAGCTGTGAGCTCGCATCTGGAAGATAGTAGGTTCGAATCCCACCGTTGGCAGCCCTGAAAATGGTTTTCCGTGGTTTCCCATTTTCACACCAGGCAAATGCTGGGGCTGTACCTTAATTAAGGCCACAGCTGCTTCCTTCCCACTCCTAGGCCTTTACTGTCCCATCGTTGCCATAAAACCTATCTGTGTCAGTGCAATGTAAAGCAAAATAGCATTTTAAAAAATTTGTTTTAGTACTGCATTTAAGAAACAGTGGGTATGGTATACCTATATTTTTCTGACAGAAATGAGAGTTGCCAGGGAATTCCTAACAAGACGGCTCCCAACTCCTTTCCCACGTGCCTCCTTATCACACCAGGCAAACGCACAGAGCTGCAACCTTGACTACCGTTGCAGGTAACCTTCAAGGAAGGGTGAAAAGAAAATCACTTTGTAATCTGTAGCAATTTCCAGTAGTGGCAAGTTCCGGTTGTGATAATTTACCGTACACAATGTCAGTTGTTCAGAAGAGGTTTCTTTACGACTTGGCATTAAAATTAAAAGTTATGGAATATGCAAAATTATATGGTAATAGGGCAGCAGGAAGACAGTACCTACTTGTGATTCGTAACCGTGACAGTATTCCACTACCTACCGTTAATTTGCGTTTGTACACGAATAAATTATTTCTCTAAAATTTTGTTTGAAAATACAGTGACTTATATTTTTCCTTAAATTTTTATCAAAATATCAGGGTACGTCTTTTGGTCCGAAAAATACTGTATCTTTTAAAAATTTTCTCAAACCTCCAGTCGTTCCTGGTATTCAGTTGTTGCCATTCTACAATCCCATGTTTTGAGTGGTAGAGATATTTATTTCATCATCGCCCATTTCTGAAGGCTTCGTTTGCCTTGTCATAGCATTCTTCACTCACTTTTTTCAGGCTAGCAATATGAATTGCCTTCTAACTCATTCTCCGCGATCTTTATATAGGACATTCTTCGTCGGCCTTGAAATTTTTATTTTTTCTCCAGATTTTTTTTTTTTTGTCACTTCAGCTGCCATCCTGCTCATTAGATTTTTTGTCAGTCCACTCCACTCCTCTAATTTTCCTCCAGAACCAAATTTCTTTAGTCTTGATTCATCCAGTTTGTTACATCCACATCTTGCTACCATATGTGAGTACACTCTAAACAAATGTTATGAGGAATCTCTTTCTCGTCTGGGATTTACTTATTTAATTACTTACTTATTACCTTTGTTTCTTCTCCCTTAGTTTTTATAATTTGACTGCTGCCTGCACAGGTCTTGTAGACGGTAGCTCTAGAAACTGTACCAGCTTCACGAACTAGTGGCGGTTCCATGTATGTTTTATTTTTCCCACCACATGCATTGTTAGCGAAAGCACATATTCTGTGTGGCATGGTTGTAGAAATACCAGACATCCATTAAAAATTGTTGGCCTTCAATTATTGTGTTAAATCGGTACTGCAGCAAGGAGATTTTCCTCACAGCTATGAGCAATTAGACTGGCTAAGCGACGGTGACTGAACCATGATGACCTGTCCCCTGCTAACAATCAAAGGGCTGTGATATTTTGACCAGGCAAAGGTAGCATCATCAATTTTATTCTTTTAATTGAAGGCTAGAATGAATGGTTTGACAAAACAACAGCTGACTCTGTAATAATGAGTAGAATTTAACTTTTGAATTAAAAGGCATACATTAAATATAAAATATGAGAAGACAGGAGGCAGACTTGACTTGATACCATATGACGTCATAACATAGTGCCCTGTCACCCGATGTTCTCGAACGGGCGCTGTGCTGATCATAACATTAGCAGTGCCACCTACTGCATATGTGATAACTGTTCATTTTTCTTGAGCAAATTAACTTCACTCTAATGTTAACATTTAATATGCCGGCCCCGTGGTATAGAGATTGCCCAGAGGCCCCAGGTTCAATTCTGGGCCAGGCAGCGATTTTTACCTGGATCTGATGGCTGGTTCAAGGTCCACTCAACCTACGTGAGTGCATGATCGTGAGATCTAGAAAGCCAAGGATAACGGCCGAGAGGATTTGTCCTGCTGACCACACGACACCTCATAATCTGCAAGCTTTAGGGCTGAGGAGCAATTGCTAGTTACGCCATGGCCCTTCGGGGGTGTTGCGCCGTGGGGTTTGATTTGTTTTAATATACTGTGCGTTCATTTAAAAACTTCTCACCTCGAATAAATTTAATGGTTCTTATTCATTTTTTTTTTTTTGAGGCAAAACTTGTCAATTTACGAGCAGTACATAGAGTTCAGTCAGCAGTGGTTTTGAATTTCACCTTCGAAAACTAAATTGCTGTGTTTTTCCTTAAGAATCAAAAAGCCAAAATAAGAACGATAAAATGTATTCAAACTGGGAAGTTTTGAATTAACACACAATATATTAGAGGCATATTAAATCAGTTGACAGTAAAAAAAAAAATTGAATACCAACCAAATTATTTTATAACTGCTATAACTGGACTTCTGTTAAGGTTAATCACCACCACACCTGGGATGGTACGGGCACCATAGACATAACTGACTTTGAATTCAGAAAATCTGTTGGGAATGTGTAGGCATTTTTTTTCCCCTACTTGTTTAATTTAAGGATTTTAGGTGACAGAGGGTTTGGAAAGTGCTAGGAATGGCAAGGTTCTGGCCATGGCTTTAATTAAGGTACAGCCCCAGCATTTGCCTGGTGAGAAAATGGGAAACCACAGAAAACCATTTTCAGGGTGATTCGAACCCACTATCTCTCAAATGCAAGCTCACAGCTGTGAGACCCTAACCTCACGGCCAATTTGCTTGGTGTGCGGGTTTTACAGGGAATTTTTTATGATGCAGACCACCATCTGTTCTGTAGTGAACTAAGTATCTCTAGGCTTAGGAAAAAGTGGTGGAAATGTAGGAAGCAGTTTGTTCTATGCCGACAGCTTAGCCTTCATGGCAGGCCAAAGTGGGTAGCCTACTTACCTGAACTTGAAAATAGGTGGTGTAAGTATGAGATGAAAATTAGCATTTTCAGAAGGGAAGAGAGGTAAGAGAAATGAATGTCAGGTTGGGAATACAAAATCGGAACAGGTAGATAATTTCAAGAACCCCAGGATGGTAGTACAGTAAGTGAGATTGAATCAAGGATCAACAAAGCTAATGCAGCGAGTTCTCAGTTGCGATCAGCAGTATTCTGTAAGATAAGGCAGCTCCCAGAAGAAACTGTCTTTACACCGATCTGTTTCCAGACAAACTTTGCTCTATGGGAATGAAAGCTTGGTGGACACAGGATATCTTATCCATAAGTTAGAACTAACATACATGAAAGTAGCGAGAATTATCACTGGTACAAACAGGTGGGGACAACGGCAGGAGGATACTTGGAATGAGGAGGTAAAGGCAAGATAGGAATGAACTCTATGGATGAAATGGTACACATAAACTGGCAACATGTAGTAAATTCACAGAGGTTTGCAGACTGAACGCTGAAAGGCATAACAGCCTATAATGAAATACCAATCTATACAGTAGATTTAAAACGTTTCCTGTAAACAGCTTTGTGCGGTCTGTCCGGCAATTCTGCTGGACCAATTTGCATCTTTCTTTTTTTTTTTTTAATTCTCTCCAGAATTACCTGCTGATGAATCATCAGACATTAAAATTCAGTCAACTTCGAGTAATCCTAAAATCAAATCACTAAATGACCACTCAAATAATTGCAGGTCAAAGCTTTACCCTAGCCCGCAATACATTCTGTATGTAGTGGATTGCTAAGCAGTTAATACTTTCATTAATATTCTGATACACAGTATGTGATTTTTCATCCTGAGTAATGCCATTGTACGCAGCCATAACTTATTTGATAACTGCCTATAAAGCCAGAGATTATACACTTCCTGTGATCATCGAAGAATACTATTCTCTGCTAGATACTCTTCGATTCTCTGACCTCCCCCAGCTTCTAAATGTACTCAACAGATGGCAGAATGTTCTTAATAACATTCACGCTGCTAAGAGGAAACAATCGATGTTCATACAGATGGGAAGGTATCAAGTCAACTAGCCTTCTGTATTACCATTACCAATAATAAAGCGCAGGGACAACCTCTTGAAAAAGTGGCTAGTCTACTTGCTCGAAGCAGTACCGGTACAATAGTCGGTCACGGCCAATTCTTTTGTTTCGGGCAAAATCGTTTGAAAATGTTTAGATCCAGATACGCCCGAATGGTCGAATCATGAATATGGTATGGAAAGAAGTGTTACAAACTACAGTAGAGTCTCGTTAATCCGAACTAATTGGGACCGGAGTCTGTTCGGATTACGAAATTTTCGGGTTAACCAGAAAATATTTTCTAATAATAATGTTACTGTTTTTACGTCGCGCTAAATACTTTTATGGTTTCCGGAGATGCCTGGGTGCCGGGATTTTCTCCCGCAGGGGTTCTTTTATGTGCCAGTAAATCTACTTACGCGAGGCTGATGTATTTGAGCACCTTCAAGTACTACCGGACTGAGCCAGGATCGAACCTGCCAAGTTGGGGTCAGAAAGCCAGCACCTCAACCGTCTGAGGACAATAGTTTCTACAATACAGTACAGTACATACTGTAATTTGAAATGTCCATTCTTTATCAGTTACGTTAATAAAATACTGTATGAAATTACAATAGGGTAGTTAAGAACTCGTAGAGGATAAAACGACAGTGAAAATCACATTAGCAAGTGGATGGAAGCTGACTGTCATCAATTTCAAACAGACCAAGAAATTTTAGCTATGATGGAGAAAGAATCTGGAGTTGATGAGGAACAGAGTGACGACGAAGAAGACCACAATGAACAACCAGTGTCACATTCAGATGCCGCGGCCGCCTTAGAACTTGCCATACACTACGTCGAGCAACACTCCTCTGCTACGCCCACTGATGTGATGTTTATGAGACGTTTGTTTAACACTGCATCTTCAAGTAGGTTCCAATCACTACGGCAAAAGAAACTAACAGAGTTTGTAAAGATAAACCACCAGTGATTCATGGTTTATGAAGTGTAGTTATATTTACATTAAGTTATTCTAGTAATATATGACTAATAAAATGCAAGTAAATCTTTATTATATAATATGTTCTTTCATTTCAATAAGGAGATTTTTAAAATAAAAAATAGAATATTTCAGTTCGGATTAACCGGACTTTCGGACTAACGGGGTTCGGATTAACGGGACTCTACTGTACTCGATTATTATGTACGAGTGTTAAATGTTCATAAAACTTTTGAAAACGGCAGGTGAAACAATACGACTGGAACAGGCATATCAAGACTAGTTATCTGACCTATTTATAATGAATGCTGCGAAGCAGCATGGGTCCGCTAGTTTTATTTAAAACATATTGAACATCTTATTATAAATAAATAAACACTGAAAATGAAATTGGTTGTTAACACAGAGGCTCAATTTGAATGTTAAATAAATGTTTTCACCATTAACAGTTATTCAACATCCTTTGTCTCATAAGATATAAACTTCATGTTTTGATTCATATTGAATTGTGACCACAATAATACATATAATTTACAAAGTTTATTCCACCTACTCAGTACTGTACAATAATTGCAATATCTATAAATACATTACAATATGTTATCAAGGGACTAGTTTCGACCCTACATGGGTCATCATCAGCCGTCCTTGACTCAACCATTTTACAACTTTCAACAGAGGAACCTTTCAACATTTTCGTCCAGCTCCATGGCTAAATGGTTAACATGCTCGCCTTTGGTCACAGGGGTTCCAGGTTCGATTCCTGGCAGGGCCAGGAATTTTAACTATGATTGGTTAATTTTGCTGGCACAGGGGATGGTTGTGTGTGTCATCCTCGTCATGATGCACAGGTCGCCTACGGGTGTCAAATCAAAAGACCTGCACCTGGTGAGCCGAACATGTCCTCAGATACTCCTAGCACTAAAAGCCATATGCCATTACATTTCAGCATTTTCAAGATAATTATTCAAGAAGGTTACGGGAAGTATTAATGAAACATGTTTTTAACGCGGTACGATGGATCTAAGGATTTTAGATTTCACTAACAGCCCAATTTTAATTTCTTTTTAATTGTATGTGTTGTGCACATTGTTCATTTCAGGATCTCTAGATGTCTTTAATACATTTTAATGTCATTCGAGTATGTTTGTACATTTGTTTTACTTACTGGCTGTGTTTGTACAGATTTGTATTGTGGCTGATGATGGCCAACCAAGGCGGAAGCTAGTTCCTTGACTAAAGAATGTAATAATAAACATTGCATAATATAGAATTGAAAAGCTAGTCCATATCTGACATAAGTTTTATTATTCTTGTCCTTATCTCTCATTAAAATGTATAATTATCCAACTTTTATTCTTACCTATCTTTTGTTCTTAACATTAATCCTGAATATAGTGAAGTAATATGTTTTAGAATTTCATCACGTTCTTTCATATGCACAAGCCATGCTTCATTTACACATGTCTCTTCTTGCTACACTAATAAACAACTGGGTCTCGATGCCTGCTCGCTAGCGCGCAATGTGTTGACCTCTCCCTTTGACTTCTTTTCCTTGAGTTGGGGTTGTGGCAGTAAGAAAACATACATTCACATTCTACAAATGAATATGATCAATAATCGTTCACTTTATTAAAAGTTTTCTGGAAACAAATTACAGTACTAAATAATTTTTGTCTGTCTATTTTGGAAGAGTTATTGCTCAAGAAATGTGCACGAACAGTGACGGAGGTCACCCATAAACCAACTAAGATAGAAAATATGAAAACAAGGAAGAGGAAAGGAGGAGAGCTAGTGCAGACAACTACAGATGTGGTGAAAAAAAGAAGGTAAATCTGCAGAAGTGAGAAACTTTGTAGCATGTGATCTTGAGGATAAACACCAGACATGAAGTTATAGTATTGCAAAATAAAATAGTTATGTTACTTACCTCTTTGAGTGCAAAAGTTGTGATGGATCTCCAGGGTATGGTGTGGATTTTTTTTTTTCGAAAACTTTGACTTGCCTCTTTAGGTATGTTAATTGTCTTTACAAGATGCTTCTCAGTAAAACAAGTGATTTAGAAACATTTGTTTTTGATGACTATGCTTCTCATGTGGATTATGTGTAATATATTGGCTAACAAAAGCAGTTGTAAGTTTTTTATTGAATTTATGCCGTAAGTTGTGACTTGATGTTGGCTTCATAATTTTCACTTTTTTCAAACTTCATGTACTTTTCCTTTGAATGTTACAAAATATAGTGCAAATTCAACTAATTTTGAAGATTTAGATATTACTGCTGAATTAGGGGGAATTATAGACTAAAGTAAGGTGCAGTGTGTATCACGGGCACGTGCAGTCGGCACTGAAGGTCACAATTTTAATAGAGTCGCCACCTGTATATGGGGCATTATACAGGGTGAAATTGGGGGGTAAGAAGGATGAAGACAGTTAAATACAATGTAAAATGCCTAAAAAATAAAATAAAAAAATAGTGCAGTGGCACTGTGTGTCCATTTTCCTCTCAAATGATGGCAGTCAACATGTTCATTTGCCCTGTACTTAAAAGAAACCTTTTTATTTTTATTATGCCTTACACATCCATATACTGTTATATACATCTAGTTTTCAATATAAGATGATAGCAGTAAATTCCATTCAGTTTTTCCTTTAATAATAATAATAATAATAATAATAATAATAATAATAATAATAATATTAATAATATTAATAATAATCATCGTATGGACTCAGTTACCGTGTGCAGACATTTCAATTTGACGCCATCTGTCTGTCTGCTCGTCAATTTCGATATTCCGTTTTACTCTAGGCTCACTAGATGGCAGACCGAGTAAACCGAAACTCTCTTGGGCGTCTATAGCTGAGATTTAATGAATTTTGTTGGGTAAACACCAAATGTGTCACCAGAGATTTTTTACATGCCGACATCGTACGACATGGAGTGTCTTATGGACTTTTTTCCGCCCTTCAAAAATCCGACTACCTCTGCCGGGTTTGAACCCGCTATCTTGGGATCCGGAGGCCGACACTCTACCAACTGATCCACAGAGGCAGCTTAGTTTTTCCTTTATTTTCGGTAGATTTTGCACTGAAAACACCCTTTCTAATAGAGAATATAACATTCATCATTTTTTTAATTGGCACACAGTAAAACTATCCAAAAGTCATTGTTATATTTGACTTTTTTTATTTGAGATGATACTTCTTGTATCTTAATGTTAATTAGTTGTATATTTAATTCTCCAGAATTAAGATGTATAAATTTTGAAATGTTATAGATGAATGAATTATTATTGTGATTATTAAATTATTTCTGTTTTATCTATCAATATTTTATTGTTTGATTTGATGTGGTTGTTAATAAAATCTTTGTTATTTTCTGTTATCGATTGTTAGAATTGTTTTTAAAATGTGTATTACGCCTTTGTACCTATCCTACTTTAATTTCCTATTGTTGTGTGAATATCTTTTGCTGTTCACCCCTTCTATCAATGCATCTCCCCTTTTTTGTACATAATATTTAACTTAGTTTGCAATTGGTTTATGCTGAGTCATTTGTGCCGAGAATAGGTTTGGGATGCACAGGACTCCTTTGTGTGGTTCTCCTACTTTTGCCTACTTTAGGGGGGTGTGTGTGTGTGTGTGTGGGGGGGGGGGGGGGGGGGGGCAGGTGGGGGATGGGATGGGACGGTACAGGACGTTAAGTGTGACACAGTGCAGCAAGTTATTTGCAGCTTTTATTGAAGTTAATTAAATTTTTGAGAATTTTGGTTTGATTTTGAATGTTGGACTTAAAACATACTGAAGTGTGTGATTTAGTACCTCTCAGAGATAGGACTTGCGTTTGGATTCAGGAGGTCGAATGGACTGTATTGAGATTAACCTGTCTCATTTGATAGGGTGGATCATGGGAGACTACTAGCAAAAATGTGTGCAATTGGACTAGACAAAAGAGTGACTGAATGAGTGGATATATTTATAGGAAATAGAACTCTGAGAATTAGAGTAGGCAAAGCTTTATCTGACCCTGTAATAATGGGAATTCCTCAAGGCATTATTATTGGACCTTGTTTTTTGATATGAGTAAATAAGTGGATCCAGAGATAAGGCTTTTTGCAGATGATGTTATTCTGTGCAGAGTAATAAATAAGTTAAAAGATTGTGAGCAATTGCAAAATGCTCGATAATGTTCTGAGATGGTATAATGATAAACGGGATTAAAAGTCAGATTATAAGTTTGATAAATACGAAAAATCCTCTCAGTTTTAATTACTGCATTGATGAGGGTGGAAGTTCCTTATGGGGATCACTGTAAGTACCTAGGTGTTAATGCAAGGAAAGATCTCGTTGGGAAAATCACATAAATGGGATTGTAAATAAAGGGTACAGTTCTCTGCACATGGTTATGAGGGTATTTAGGGGTTGTGATAAGGATGTAAAGCAGAGGGCATATAAGTCTCTGGTAAGACCCCAATTAGAGTATGGTTCCAGTGTATGGGACCCTCACCAGGATTACTTGATTCAAGAACTGGAAACAAATCCAAAGAAAAGCAGCTTGATGATTTCCTACAAAAGAGTAGCATTACGAAAATGTTGCAAAGTTTGGGCTGGGAAGACTTGGGAGAAAGGAAATGATGCTCAACTAAATGGTATGTTCTGAGCTGTCAGTTGAGGGATGCCATGGAATGACATTAGTAGACAAATAAGTTGGAGTAGTTAAGTACAGGTCGGGTATGCAAGTTGAACTTCCCTGTATCGAGACAGGTGGTACAATGTTGTTGCACTTGCTGGCCAGGCGGATCGAGCAAGAGGAAAAGGGTTTTTTGTTAGTCTCTTTGCAGGTGGAAGATTATCGCCCTCATTCCCAGCCTTGGTTGTTTCAGTGAATGGTTAAGACTGGAAATCTTTAGTCACCTCCCCAAGCTAGACTTATTGCATTGCTACTTACTGTTTTCGAATAGGAATGGTATAGATTTTCTCATCAGTCAGTTTATTAACTTTCCCAACAAGTACAAAAGAAACAAATGTTAATTCTTTTATTATAAAATGTCTTTATGGCAACAATCTCCTGTGGTAACAAACCTCCTGTCAAAGGAGGTGTAAAACAGTATAAAAACTCGTTTAAATCACTGTCCTCATAATTCAAAATGTGTATGTATATATAAACTTTCATCACTTTCTTCCTGAAGAATGTTTCTCCACTGTCTCAATCGTCATCATCACCTTGTTCTTCTCTCTTCATATTCTATGAATTTTTTTCTTGTTTTATAATTTTTATATTTTGAGTGAATCTTGTCAGTAGGGTAAGTTGTAGCATTTACAAATGTAGCAAACAATATTCTCATAATAAAATAGGTATCTATATCTCAATATAGATAAATACTATTTGCTATTCCTTCCACTGTATCTTCTTCAATGAGGCAAATGGCCTGGAAAAGAAAAACAGTTGAAATTAATAACAAGGTTCAATTAAACATATCAAACATTTGCTATGGGGATATTTCTCCATTACAAGAAAAGTTCAAAATGTTTTGATCAAAAAATGATGGGACCCAAGCAAGCTATCCTGACTACAACATGCAGAATTTATTAAGTGAAAAGGCTCTGAAAGTGGCTCATTCATCTAAAACTGGAGGCCCCATAGCTATGATCACAAAATCAGACTTACAGACTTGGTTTAACGTAGATTTCCGTATTACCCCGCCCAACTGTGCTAAGCTTTTCAATTTTTATATACCGGTAACCACAGTATATTTCTGTTAACTGAAATAAAAGTGGCACACCTTATTTCAGATTAGCAAAATTTCTGGTAATGAATGTATGGCCATTTCTAGAGTTAAAACTGTAGAAACTATCTCATAAGTTTCAGTTACAAGAAAGCATTAAATGTATTTAGTTTTTTAAAGTTGTTGATGCAATGCTTACAGTAGTTAGAATACAGGATTGAAAATGAAAATCCACAGCCTGTTTCCAGTAATTTGACCTGGTCCGGAATGAATGAATGAATGAATGAAGCCCCCTTCTAGCGGCGAGGATAGGAATTGTGCCAGCTGCCGAAGCATGTCGCACTTCTCTAGGGCAATGGTTAATGACTGACAGACGAAATTATATTGGAGGGTGTCACTGAAATGAAAGGTGACAGGGAAAACCAGAGTACCCGGGGAAAACCTACCTCGCCTCCACTTTTGTCCAGCACAAATCACGCATGGAGTGACTGGGATTTGAACCACGGAACCCAGCAGTGAGAGGCTGGTGCGCTGCCGCAAAGCCTCAGAGGCTCCAGAATACAGGATTACTAAATCTAAATGTCAAACACTATTTCTTTAAGAAAAAGCCCAATATTTTCTTTATGGTTTTTTTGTTCACATATATGAACATGGATACTTCATGTTGTGGGTTACTGTAATAGTGACCTACAGCAGAAGTCCATTACAATGAGAATTCATAATGGCAAAAAATGTACTCGCTTAGTGGACTGTTGTTGTATCCAATTTTCTGTAAAGGACAGGAAAACAAAAAAGAAACCAACAACAAAAAACATGAAAATCTGTATGAAACCAGAATCAGTTTGTCAGAACTTTTCATGGGTGCTTCCCGTACAGCTGTTTATTCGTATTTAATTCGAACACACTGTAAATGTGCAATGTTCAGTTTTATTTAATGAATGAAGCCATTCTTTTTTCATAGTCAACTAACTTAGGTGAAAAGCTTTTCAGTTTGCAAATACAAATATCACACTTTGTTCACATTTTACACATATGTACAAGTACTAAGTAGAATGGTTTGTTCTATAAGAACATTCTCGGACTCTTAACAATTCAGTTTACCATGAACATATATATATGTAAAAAATTGTTTACATCATGACCCGACAATAGAGGGTGCTCAGCTATTGCCGATTTGTCCAATTTGCCTGGCTGGTTGAGACGAATATTACGTTCATGTACCTTGATACGGATACCAGTGGACCAGCATGTTTGGCCGATGTACACCTTACCGCAAGTACAGGGAATTTCGTGTACCCCAGGATGTAAAACTGGGGACAATTTGTTGTTGTTTGTTGCTATTTTTCTTTACGTCGCACCAACACAGATAGGTCTTATGGCGATGATGGGACAAGGAAGGCCTAGGAGTGGGAAGGAAGGGTCGTGGCCATAATTAACCACGGAAAACCATCTTCAGGGCTGCCAACAGTGGGGTTCGAACCCACTATCTCCCGAATACTGGATACTGGCCGCACTTAAGCGACTGCAGCTATCGAGCTCAGTAAATAGTGAAAGACAACCACCCTCCTCCTAACACGATAGTTGAATTATTAAATAAATAAACAAAGGAAAAACAACAGAAAAACCGAACATGAAAGAGAAAAATACAATGCCCTGAACTATGTGAACAAAGAACACACACAAAACAGCTAATATTTTCCTAACACAAGGTCAACAAGTAGCCTTTAAAATGAACAGCACATTAGCAAATGCAACCTAAACAAAAAGACCTTTTCTCCAAATCAAGAGTTAATGAACTCAGATGTCACCAACCACAGTGCACTGCCACATATATAGGCCAAACAGAATGTCATTTCCACACCAGATACAAATAACACAAAAATGTGATTACTGTAGATATAATCTGTATTCAGCCTTTGGAGGGCACGCACATGACAACTCGCACCATTTCACAGATATCAATGCTCATCTAAAAATTTTAAACATAAAAAATAAAAGCAAATATTTTGACATTAAAGAAGCTATAGAAATTTATACTGCAGAAAGGGATAACCCAAAAAATCCCCGAAGATCACACACGTTTCTAAAATTAAGTAGCAGAGAAGAGCGGAATTTTTTTAAATAACACTTCACTCTTTTTGCATTAGTACTTAATGAATCCCACGCTAGGCTAATTTGGCTAATTTAATTAATGTCTGGAATCTGGGTTAGGATATTCTGATCTTTATTAAATCGACAAGTTTACGCACTCAAGACATTTTAGTAGATTATTATTTTTCACTAACAATGTCTTACAAGATGCTCATTAATTCAGTTTCATACTTTTATGCCATCAAAATTATCTTACACAGAGTGGTCGGAAATGTCATGAACTGGGTATATAAGTGTTAGAGGGTTGGTCATAGTGATAAATCATTTGAAACAAATTTGTTATCTGGAGCCGTTGTAATTTTATCAGCTGCTGAAATTAGTCAATCAGATCGCTTCGCAGGCGAATTCATGTACCTGGTTCACATTGTTTCTGACCACCCTGTATTTACCCTCTAATAAACAAAAATATAGCAGAACTTCCCCTCCCATATGAACTGAGTTACTGCCTACAGAATTCCCCTCACCCCTCTACATAGCAACCACGACTGGAGCAAGGGAACTGGCTTCACTCCAAACACAACCGCTGGAGGTAACTGACAATCAGCAGTTTAGTAAGTACAGAAAACTGTATCGACGTTAGTAAGGCACTGGAGGACTACAATTGCAATTTCCCCCTTTTTCTTAACATCACCAATTCACATTCATCGACAAGTTTATGCAATGAAAGCAATATTTATTGCAAACATACGTGCACAATTTAAAGTGATTTGATAGAATTTGAGGACGTTCTTCTCAAACTAAACATGACATTCTTTGTTTAACAGTGTGTGGTTTTTTTGTAGGCATGTTATAGTGTTATATCCTCGCTGCACCTTGAAAAAGTGCTATGTGATACTTTGGTAGGAAATGCAATATATGGTGCAAAGACAGTGGAAATTTGTTGGAAACTGTATCTTATAATACGATATGTGAATACTCAGTGGTTTCGCTGCAATAACAGAAAAATAAAAACCGCTATATATAACACCGTTAAAATTGATTCCTAATCTGCTTCATGAAAACAGCGGCACATTGCCGATTTTCCAGTAAATGCCACTATAGAAACACTGTACGTTGTATTGACATATAGCGCTTTTTCAACAAACGAATAGTGCTTTTACTGCATTATCATCAAGGGCAGCAAAGTATCTTCTAAATAATACCATAAAGTCTCCATCAATAATGGAATTCTGCTATTTTCGACAGCCATAAACTATCAAGCCTTCAGTTCTGCACGATGCAAAGAAGAGGAAAAAGGCTGGTGCAGGAGGAACTTGAAGCTACGAGGAATAATGATGGATCAAATGATATTATGATAGGTATGTATTTTCATTAAATTAAGTTCAGGCATCTGATTTTTATTTTATTTTTCCAAGGTCTTTGACAATGAATGTTGAATTCCAGATAACAACTGCATTGTCCTTCCCACTGCTTATGGTTTTTCCGAAAACTCAAGAGAAACTACGGAAGAAAGACAAGAAGATAACGAGCAAAATTACAAAAACGACTTCTTACACAAGAAGAATTCTGATAAACTGAACAAAATGCTGAGGCTCCACGGGAAGAAATACCAGGGTAAAAAGTTCCAAGACAACATGTACCTTGTAGTCGAGCGCGCAGAGCGTAAATTACTTCCAGTAACGTGTTCACACAAGGAAGGTAAAAAGTCAAATGCGAGGAGTTATAGGTGTAGAGAAATTGGTGAAAATCAGAGAACAAAGATTCACAAAACTATTTGGGGCTTCAACTCGTGGGATCAAAAGAGGGCATATGTACGTGGGCTGGTGATTTACCGAAAAGTTTTAAGGAGAAGAAATAAAAATATTGACGTTCCGAAGAAAGAGTATGGTTACGACTGTTATTTACCAACAGAGGATGGACGGAAAGTGAGGGTTTGCAAAAACTTTCTTCTAGCCACTACAGGTTTGAAGAAGGATAGTTTTGATGATTGGGTAAAACCTTTCTACAGCAACAGTGAGAAGGAAGAATCAACAGAAAATGTGGAAAGAGGATTTACACAAGACAGTGACAAAATCGGCTCAGAAAAGTTCAAATCTGATTTGGTAAGACAGTAGCTGTAATGTAACAGTGGAAGAGTTCGATGTTCATGTACAAAAGAAAGGGGAAGCTCGTAAAGCAAAGGAACAAGCAATCATCCACGTCCGAAACTATACTTGTTGCATCTATGGATGTCCGCAGTATTCTGCTATTCCCCAAACTACTGGTTCGGAAAGTATTACAGCAAAACGCTTCAAATTCATAATTTCAGATTTTATGTTAAAAGTACAAAATACGTTCATTTTTATTTTTGCATCATAAATTTCATTGAGAACAACTCTAGCTGCCATAGTAAAATCATCCTCTTTTTTGCTTTTCTTTTTTACGTCGCACTGACACAGATAGGTCTTATGGCGACGATGGGACAGGGAAGTGCTAGGAGTGGGAAGGAAGCGGCCGTGGCCTTAATTAAGGTACAGCCCCAGCATTTGCCTAGTGTGAAAATGGGAAACCACAGAAAACCATCTTCTGCCGACAGTGGGGTTCGAACCTACTGTCTCCCAAATACTGGATACTGGCCGCACTTAAGCGACTCCAGCTATCAAACTCGGTCCTCTTTTTTTGATGAGTGCCAATATCATAATAAAAATAAGATTCTAGTGAGTGCTGTGTCAGACGTATCAGCCGAACTAAGCATCGAAATCGATCAGATTATATTAGGAAAAGATCGCATAATGATCCACGTCCGACTCATTGGCTGAATGGTCAGCATTGAGGCCTTCGATTCAGAGGGTCCCAAGTTTGATTCCCGGTGGTTCAAGGATTTTAACTGCGTCTGATTAATTCTTCTGGCTCGGGGACTGGGTGTTTGTATTTATCCCAACACTCCCCTCTTCATATTCAGACAACGCACCACACTACCAACCACAACAGAAATCTGCAATAATGATAGCGTTGGCGTCAGGAAGGGCATATGGCCATAAAACAGGGCCAAGGCCACTTGTGTGACACAGCTTGCACCCGCGACTCCACAGGTGTGGGAAAAGTGGTAGAAGGAGATCACACAATGATGGACGTTGATAGTGGCCACTCTAAATTTGATTGTCTATTCACTCTAATCTATTCACCTGCACATTATCTATCGAAGACAGAAGCAGCTAGAAAGACACAACTCTTCAGTACCTGGACTGCAAATTCTTCTAAGTTTAAGAACAGCTACCACCAAACGTCTTCACAGGAATGGCAAAGTGTTCTACTGGCAAGTTCTGCCTCAGAGAAGGCAGAAAGGAAGTTGAAGCGAGCCATAGCCACTCATTCATCAGCCTCTTAAAACTACTGAAAAGTCAAAATAAGACAGTCTGCTACGTTTGAAAATGTTCTTGCATAAAGATTATCATTACTTAGACTGTTGTGAGAATTGCCAACATCCAGTGTTCACAATGTCCTGCTTTGTTGTAGTTTGTTTCATTTTTGTGTTGTTTATTTCAAGTATTACATTTTCAAAATTTTGTGATATTAATGTGAAGATTACTGAAAATCTGAGCAGTGATTCATGAATTAATGTCTTGTTCACTACAGCAGCATTTATTCAAACAATCTGAACATAGACTTCTCTTGGTTCAGAATAAAGAAGTGCATTTCATTTTGTCAATTATACAGCTTGAATTATGAATAAAATTATGGAGATATAATTGTTTCAATTCATTAGTATCATTGTAAAATACCATATTAGCATTATTCAGCTTAGGTTTGAAAAGAAGATTCCACCTTCCAATACTTGAATTTATTCACTGTAAGTGTTACTAATCTACATGACAGTGTTGGAAAGATTTGCTTCCTCGAAGCAAATGAAGTCGAAGATAACACACAATAAACGCACCTCACTTGTAGACATAATTTTTCACGGACATAATATCACTATAGCCCTTTTTTAATTTTTTAAATCCAATTCTTATCAGTGTTGAACCTAAATATTTTTAAGCTATGATTTTATCATCTAATGTTTTGTCTATTTTGTGTCAATTTTGTTATGTACACTTTTTTGTCTTAGCTGAAGATATTCCAAAAAAGGAACAAAACATGTACTAATAGAAATTATGAGATATTAAGCTAAACATATGTATTTAATTGTATAGGTTATCCAATACATTTGAGTACTGGAAGGTGGAATCTTCTTTTCAAACCTAAGTTCTATATAATTGTTCTGCAAAATTTATTTTAATTGAGAAGCTGTTGAAAACAATGATTTTCTTGTGCAAAAAGTAGTCCATTCTACTAAATATGTGATTTGAACATTTTCAAGAATCTGTCGACATAAATGAGAATATGTACGCATATTTTTAAAATTAAGTTGATTTTCTCAAATCGGTAAATATCTTCCTTTGTAAAATCTGCTATGTGCCGCACAGGTACAAAACAAAAAAATTGCATTTTTAGAGCATGTTCCATAAATCCTGAGTAAATAATATTCTCTGCAGAAATCTACGTACTAAGACAGTTTCCACGTACATTTAGCCATTTGTATGAAAACTGATAATGTTTCATGCTTCTCCAGAAAAATTGTCATTTTGGCACATAGCTGTTTTTCGAGGCACAGTGACAATGTGTGTTATAATTGTTGTTTTCAACAAACTGAAAAGCTCTAAAGTTATATGAAAAACTCAGCGGTTTGCTACTCAAGACCATTATGTAGGTTATTTATGGTATCAGTAAAAATAGTCATACAAGGTACTCTTTAATTCATAACCGCACATTTATTCCACCCAAAGCATTTATTCTATGAAAAGCCAAGACAAATAAGCCACTGCCAGGTAGCTCTCCCATGTCTCCCCTGAATAACGAGATTATATTCTTGCCTCTCCTCGCATCCCACTAACAATTAAATTAATATGAACTTAGAGACAGTATATTTTTAACACAGTTTCATGATGTTAATATGGTTTCAAATTGTGCATTTTGACGTTGATAAACATTATATAATTGTCAATTTTTCTACAAACTTCTATCAGCTGATGATGACGCAAATGGGCATCGAAACTAGTACTGTTTGAAATATATGTTGTAATTAAATCTACGCAACAATTTTTATGTATTGAATAAGGTGGACCCAAATTATAATAAAAGTTGTAATCCCCCACAGACAAGTAGGTTAATAAACCAAGATGGCAAGCAATTAACCTGGGCTTAGTCGAACTGTCCGCATCAAATTTAGATGTGAATAAGTAAACAAAATATCTCAAAGTTACTTAAATGCCAACAAAGGCATTCATAACTTTTATTATCACCAATTCTCAAGCACTGATATATTTTGCACCGTAAACAATTTTGTATGTAATATTTAGAAAAAGAAAGCCATCTTTGTACAGGCAATGAAGGTTCTTGGAGGGGTGGAAAGTAAAGGCTTTCACTATCCATAACCTCGGCACTTGGTAAGGCAGTGGTGAGCTGTCAGACTCGTTGGCTGAATGGTCAGCGTACTGGCCTTTGGTTCAGAGGGTCCCGGGTTCGATTCCCGGCTGGGTCGGGGATTTTAACCTTCATTGGTTAATTTCAATAGCCCGGGGGCTGGGTGTTTGTGCTGTCCCCAACATCCCTGCAACTTACACACCACACATAACGCTATCTTCCACCACATTAACATGCAGGTATTTACACATGGCAGATGCCGCCCACCCTCATCGGAGGGTCTGCCTTACAAGGGCTGCACTCGGCTAGATATAGCCACACAAAATTATTATTATAGTGGTGAGCTCTATGCCTGACCACCTTTGCCCCCAGGAATTAATCTGATATTTATTTTTGGGGTAAGGTGAGTGAATCTCAGGGCTATGTGCACCTCTGGAAGTGGAAATCTCGTTTCATAAATTTTTGACTTCCTGATGTTAATGAAACCCAAGTCCTTCTAGGTGCACCGAGGACACCTTTACCGCCTTGGCCAGGCAGCCCCTTAATATAATATACAGGGTGAAGCGAAATTCGCGCACTCGGGCGTCGCAGTGCGACTCCTCACATGCTAGCAATAAAAAAAATATCTCTCACAAAAGATCGTCCTGCGAGTATATCCGGCAGAAAAAGAACATTGAAGAGTGGCAATCTGGCAACACTGTAAACACATGTAGGGTAACTACCTCTGTCAGCACTTATTAGCCATGCTGTGAAGTTGGTGCAGTAGATAGTTTTGGGTTAGCATGCAGGAGGTCTAGGGTTCGATCCTGGGTTGAGGCGCTTTTTTATTTGCTAATTTCCATCACACATTACATACTGTAATACAGTAAGACACCATTTCTTAGGTCACGTGTATCCTACATTTATAAAATTTAGTAACGCTGAACACGTTGTAACGCATCTGGTAGATGAATTGGTGCGAATACATTCACACCTACGACGTGGAAAGGCCGTCTTTCAAAGCTGACCAATAAAAACGAATGTTCGTCCATTTCTAGGATCGTAGTATGTAAGTGCAAATGGTTTCTAGAGGACCCGCTGCAATCGCTGTTGACGATTAAGATGCCAGATACCATACCACCTGGACTACATTTACGAAATAAAAAACGTACGCCTCAACCCCGAGGACATTTTTTAATTGCTGGCATGTGAGGAATCGCGCTGCGATGCCGAGCGCGCGAATTTCGCTTCACCCTGTATATGCATGGTTAAAAGTAATTTGTTAGAATTTGAGGATATCGTCATAGAATGAAACATGTCAATCAAATATAGTAAATGGTTTTACAGGTATGTGGTGGTGTTCTAAATGTTACATTCTTGTTAAACAGACTGAAAAGCTTTAAGTTAAGATCACTCTGGATCCTTGGTAAATGTTTAGCATTCATGTGTTATGAAAACATACTGTAAGTTCACTGTAGAGTAATGATAAACCTTTTCACCACAAATTTTTGTGGAAACAGCCTTCCTGTAATTTTTGTAAGCTGAGGATGATTTTATTCAAAGTTGAAACTTAAGTCCCTGAATTTGTATAATTTGTGGTAAAAACGTATATACCATTCTATAACTATTAAATAGGAAGTTTAATTGACTTCATGCATTTGTCTGATCTGCTATTCATTGGGAAGACTTCCACTTTACCCTTATATTTTGCCCATAAAGTGTTGAAATTGAAAGCAAGTTAGAATAAGAGCATATTGTACATAAACTGTGCATTTCATACACACAGTAAATAGTATAACTTCAAAATTTCTTTATAAAAATTCAGTTGCAAGTTTTGATCGACATGAGGTTTTAGTCGGCAGTCCTGAAGGTGGTTTTCCGTGGTTTCCCATTTTCACACCAGGCAAATGCTGGGGCTGTACCTTACTTAAGGCCATGGCCGCTTCCTTCCCACTCCTAGGCCTTTCCTATCTCATCCCTGCCATAAGACCTATCTGTATCGGTGTGACATAAAGCAAATTCAAAAAAAAAAAAGTTTTTACTGTACTGCATCTACTGTGACCTGCTTGTAATGTTCATGCATTGCTCTTCCCTAACACACTTCCATGTGAAATATACTTTTAGGATTTTGGAGCTTCCCTATACCCAAGATCCAACCAGCATCTGAACTGTCCACTTAACACAGAGAAAGGTTAAAAAAAATGTATATAATTACACACCAATATACAGTAGAACCTCGATAATTTGAAATCACTTAATTCAAAGTCTCGCCTAATTCAAAGAAGCTCTAGTCCCCAGAAACAGGAGGTACAGTTTTGCATGTTATTTAAATTGTTTAATTCGAAATACGGATAATTCTTAATTGGAAGAACAATGTCGGTCCCATTACTGAAATTCAGACTTGAAATTCAAAACTGCCTTTACATTGTAAAAATATAGTATTTTACGGAGTAATTTAAATTCAAAATTTCTCTTAGTCATGATAGAAGGAAAGAGTCTTCCGGAACGTGCAGGGGTAGCTTTCCGCACTTTCACGAACTTCAGCATGACTACAGTGTGCTTCACAGTTGCTAAGGTCGACTGGAATCTTAATTCTTTTGTATTCAGCATTTTAAGGAACACCACAATGTCACCTACCAGGCAGTGTGCGGAGAAGAATAATCCGCGAACACTGGCGATGCCGACAGTTGGCGGAAAAGAGTGGCTCGTAATCAGTTCGTACGCACCAAACAATATTGTCCTTGCTGGTGAGACTGGATCGTTTTCTTTTTTCAATGCCGAGCCCAAACGGACTTATGGTTTTAAATGAGAGAAGTGCCAGGCCAGAAAATCGTAGAAGCGTGGGGTCACTACTCTGTTGCAATGCAGACGGAAGAGTCGGAAGCGAGAGACTTCCTTCCCTCATCATAGGAAAGTTTGAAAAGATACTATGTTTTAAGGGCATCAGCCACTTTATGTGCAAGTACAAGGCATCTAAAAACACAAACAGTAAAGCACTTACACAGGGGAATTGCATAATTTGTCCCCATTTTTAATCATTCTTTTTCTTTTCGTTGCGTGAGGTTATGTTTGCCAGTCATTTATCCAGGTGCATTATTTGAATAATGTAAATGAACCTTGTTGGATACATTTCCAAAATCACGTAATGTGAAGTCCGATTTTTGCATCCCAAGGACTTTGAATTAATGAGGTTTTACTGTATTTTGCAGAGTGCCTTTTCTAAGTTGCATCCTTACCTGCCTATCAAATAAGTTCAGCCACAAACTCTGGTTGTCCATCCTTATTGATAGTGAGAGCTGTTCTGGGTCGATATGGATCCAAACTGTTGCCTCCTAGAGCCTGCTCTGGGACTTGGAATGTCGACCCCTGGAATCCCAGGGTTCCTTCATACATCTGCAAACAAAAGAAGTAAAGGCACATGAAATCTTTATGGCAAAATTATTTAAATAAAACTTCTGTAAAAAGAAGAGTCAGAGAAAAGATGATAAGACCTATCTATTTAAACAATAATGAAACCTTGAAAATACCACACAAATGTGGAAGTCTTAAGTTTCCAGTAACTGGTGCTGTACGGTGGGGACCAGCCCCTCTATGTCTCCCAAATGCACGAGGTGTTCGGGCCATGGTAGAGCCATGCCCACCAGTCCTCTGCTCGGTTGGCCAATCAGAGCGTAGAGCTGCCAGATCTCGGACTAGCCGTGGCCACTTGTAGGTCAAGGCCTACTCTGCAACTGCAAGGAGTTTTTTTTTTCTTTCACCAACAGTCTGATTTAGTTCAGGTTTGTTTCTTGCTTGCTTGCTAACTAATCCGCTTGTCTATGGAGTATGAGGGGAGGCAAGAAGGTAACCTCTTTATTTAGCGAGATCATAGGAATTGTTACCTGACTGTAGCTTGTGTGTCTCGGTATGTAATAGAACAAATCGATGAAAAAAGACTTAGGACAGTATAAACGCATGATTACAAATTAAAGAGTATCTTGTATGACTTTATTTTTAGTTATACAGTGAATAACTTACATAACAGTCTTGAGTGGCAAACTGCTAACTAAATTCATAGAATTTAGTACAGATAACAACCACCTGACTCACCGCTGTGTTCCATGGTTCAAATAAAGACACAACAACAAATGCAACCTGAATAATAAAGACCTCACCTGTTCTCCAAATCAGCATTTTATGAACTAAAACATCAAGAAACAAACTACAACGCCACATATGTAGAATTTCACTGTCAACGGCAAGGACCGAGGATTGCACATAATAGCATAATGTGTGTTGGTTTGGAGTAGCTGTCCATGCACCTACAGGAAAATAATAAGTTGAAGATAACACTGTTCAATTGAAATAACTGCAAATAACTGACAGTACAGCCAAGAGCTGACTGCACTGCATGGTATGGTGTTTGTAGCAACACAGTTCAGAACGTGGCGTTTGAAGCGTCCACCTGCTAAACAGACGAGGTTGAAGTAATATTTGTGTTCAACAGTAATCATGTCAACATGCTGCAAACACAATAGTGGATCACCAGCCTTACAGCCAAGATCTCTCCCCTTGTGACAGACATGTCATTGATCAGCTGAAGAAAACCCTGAAGAAAAACCATCTGATCAAGTGGTTTTCGATGCTGTTGAAGAGTGTTTTAACCAGCAGCTAGCATTTTTCCTTGTGGGAGATATATAGCAACTTTTTCAGCATGGGGACGGGTGCCTGAACGATGGGGGTGTTTATCTGTAAACCAGCAGAGTCCAGTCTGCTTCACAGTGTGTAAAGCACACAGACATACGCATGTGTGGTAGCTTTGTGAAACAGAGTTATCAATGGAGGGGCAAAGAGAGTGTGCTGGGGAAGGAGCTGGTGTGCTCGAGATAGTTTTTTCTGTGAAAATCTCACTATGCTGAAAAACAGGAGATAATATGATCTGCCATATCAACACTATATACAAAAAACTGTTTAATATGTATTATTTGTACATGTTTTGAGAAAACAATCACAATGACTTGATTATGTAAAATTCATTAGATATCATTTAATTGTGACTTTGGTAAATCCTTTTTTTTGCTGAAGAAGAGAATGTTTGTGTATAGTATTGACATGGCAGATCATATTATTTCTTGATTTTGAGTGTAGTGAGACTGTCACTGTAAGTAGTCAATACGGACCACTATATGCCATTAATATGGTCAAGTTTATAGACTTTTCTGGTGACAGAGAAGAAGGTGCAGGTGCAGATGCATGTAGGCTGCAGCGCTCAATCTTGTCAATCCGTCATAAGTCCACTCGTGCTTGATTCGGGAAGGATCAAGGGATTATTCAATAAATTATGGCCACGTTTTTTTTTTTTTCCACCTGATTTTATGGTTCCTGAAAACAAGACTAATTAAAAGAAAAACAGCAATTTCTACTTTGTGTATTAGCATATATTTGCTAGTTTTATTATTTTGTAAAATTAGATATATGTTTGCCAATGTAGAAACATACAAATATCCATTCTATTTAGTCAATTTGTTTTTTGTATGCTATGTGGCACAATTATAATTTTCTACTTTTGTAAAAAATATATTTTGCATATTTTTCTATGTTCCACTAACTATTTTTATGGTTTTCGGAGATGCCAGAATTTAGTCTCTTCACACACGATACAATTTGGATGGTAACTGACAAACTTAATATTCTGTGAAGAATAATTTTGGTTTTCTCATAATTTCTATTGCAAAATTAACAACACCTATCTTCTTAAGTTGTGAAAGGTGAAGAGACATCATAGCTGCATAAAGATATGGTGAAGGAAAGACTGACAGAAATGGAGAAGGAACTGTGCTGGCCAGTGATTGAAAGTCGCACACTGTGTGGACCACTGCACACTATGCGGAATTCTGGACGCCACTACTGTATACTGTCTCAAACTGTAATCATTACGTTGTCATTTTGATATATGTGTGCGTGCATAAGAAACGGGACCATTTCTCAGCCAACAGTTCATGAAATAATTGTAAAAAACCACTCAAGTGTGTAAAATGTCGAATTTTTGTTTCTGATGCCTATGTATTGCTTAGACCATAATCTATTCACTGCGTGAATTTAAAAGCCCTCTGACAATATCCACTGCTAAAATATGAGGTTTATTTGATACTAAGAAAAGGGACCACTTTTTTGTCGTAAGCAAGGTTCCGCTCACAGCTGCACAAACATGAGATGACTCAGATATTTTATCTTTTGAAATGAAATGGCGTATGGCTTTTAGTGCCGGGAGATCTCAGGACAGGTTCGGCTCGCCAGGTGCAGGTCTTTTGATTTGACACTTGTAGGTAACCTGCGCGTTGTGATGAGGATGAGATTATGATGATGATGAAGACAACACATACACCCAGCCCTCGTGCCAGGAAAATTAACCAATGATAGTTAAAATTCCCGACTCTGCCGGGAATTGAACCCGGGACCCCTGTGACCAAAGACCAGCATGCTAACCATTTAGCCATGGAGCCGAACATTTTATCTTATGATGAATAAATCCTAGCTGGGTACTTTTAAAGGTAATAGGTTTCATAAACATGTATGCTCCAAACATTTCAAATATCGATGCAGTCTTTCAGTATATTTCATAGTGTGGAGAAGTGTGATGTTTTCCTTATTATTCATATAGCTGTGATTTAAGTTTATTAAAAAGTTTTCAAATAGTTTAGGTGAGTAATAATTCTCACTATGTCAGGGCCTAATGGTGCACCACATGATATTGTAAAAGCTTTAAAACAATACGCAGACAGTGACTTGCTGCCAGAACTATTGAATGTTATTTCAGACTACTTCAGTGCACCCCTCGAGTTTGAAAGTAAAAATTCTGGTGAGGATAGTGATTTTGAGGAAAGTGAACCTTTTGTAATTTCCACAACAGACGAGTTGTAGGAGGAATCTCCTGATGCGGACGTAAGTGCTCTACATGATGTTCCCAAAGTTCAAACATCCTCTGAATATACAGAGGAGGTTAAATAATTTGTAAACAAGGGTTGTGGCTGTACAAGAAATTGCACTGGTCTTTTTCCCAAAAGCTTCATTAATTCATTCTTTGAGAATAGAATGTCAGGAACTGGATTACAGTTGTGGAGAACATGTCAATCACCACCACATGTTAACTATGGGTGTGATGAATGCTTTAGTACGAACCCAGCCAATGACGACAGCTACTAAGAGAAAAAAAATGACAGGAAAGAAACCTACAAAACTCAGAGGACAGAAGGTGTGTCAGTCATTCTTTCAATTGGTATTTGCCTGTGGCTCTAAGAGGCTAAAAAATTTAAAAGGAACAATTTAAGAAAGAAGAGGTGCAGCCTAAAATTCACCGAAACGTATTAAAGACTTCTCAGATAAAATCTATTCCTTTTGATGATCGTAAACATGTAGTCAACTTTATGAATAATTTCAGTGAACAAAATGCACTTGTCACGCCAGGCCGGATCCCTACAAAACGAAGAAAAGGTCTCGTGCTTCTACCAACCAGCATGTCTAACAAGTACGTTCATACAGTATACTCTGACAGTTGTAGAGAATTCCTGTACCACTCTCATCCTGGTGTTTCATCAGGCAACATAGTAGTTCAGAAACCGAAGACTGATCTTTGTATGACTTGTAGAAGCAATCAAACTGTAATAATAGCCAGGCTGAGTGGCTCAGACGGTTGAGGCCACTGTATACTGTCACTTATGGATGAGGAGGAAAAAAATAATTTTTCATTAGGTGAGGAGCATTTAGAATTCCATGCTGATAACTGTGTTGGGCAAAATAAAAACATCTTAATGAGATACCTCATGTGGAGAGTTATGACAGTGTAACTGTTCCCTCCTCAGCAAAAAACACTTGGGGAGATGAAAGTTATTATCTTGGGACACATGAATATTAAATAAACTATTCGTGGCTTGCCCGCAAATTGCCACGCAAATAGAAACAATTAACATTCCATGGTTCCCCATTTCTCTATGTAATGTTTGGGCGCCATGGTTACAGTTTTAAATAAGACTGTAAACCAAAATTTATATTTACTAGCATAGAGACTTATACTTAAATCACAGGGGTAGGATTTTAAATAATTAACCATTAAGGATCGCTTAAGAAAGAAAATTAACGCAATATTAAATACAAATGAATTTATTATACAAAAAAAATGAGATGAATCGGAAAAGTTTCCTTAAAGCGTGGAGGGATTTAGAATTTACTGAATTTACTATTGCTTGCTTTATCTAATTGAAGCTCACCAATTGCAGCTTTCGTTGACGTCATCTGGTTTCCGTGGTTACTCGTTCTCTTCTTCTCGATGTAGACTTTGCTGCATGGGCATCCTTCCTTCCTTCTCTGATACGGTACGGGCTATCTGGACTAACACTCCCTACTTGCCTAGTCCTTAACTTAGACATTGGCCCTACACTTGTAAAAACTGATCAGCGTTGATCGTATGAGGAGAAAATTCAGAGATATGAATTTTTCCATATTAGTAGAAATCTCAATCCAACTGAGCTATACTATTTATACGGTACAGACTTGTACCAAATTCCGTAGACTTGAACTAAACATAGTTCTTCGTCCACAATATTTACTGAATATCACACAAGCCATAAGCTTGTTTCGTTTCTCGTAGATCCGATAACATTACCGAAGCGACAACACATTGTACAAAAGTAACTATGTCGCGGAGCGACCACACACTGTTTCAAAATCAAATCACGTCGTTCAAAGCAGATGTTCACAGTAGAAGTACTAGTGATGGAGTATCTCGTTAGGATGTTAGCTTCACAGCAGAAGTTGTACTTAGTTAGGTGCCGTTCTCGTGGTGAGAATCACTATATATCCGGGCTCACCCCCACTCTTGGTAACAGTTCAATCTCAATACTCATATACAACGAAGTATCTGATTCGATAGATCGAAGCATCAACTCCCCTTCCCTTCCTCGACAAGTCCAGAAGGCGTGGCGAAGATATAGCTGACTAGCTTGCAAGCCTCGCGCACGGGTCGCTGTTTACTAGCCTTGGTCATAAAATAAACCCATGACTAACGCAAAATCCCAAGCTTCAAGAATAACCCTCCGTATACACAAACATGAGATGAAATGAAAACAACTATGTCTCAACATATTGACCGTATTTACAACATAATGAATTCTTATCCTACATAATATAATTTTTTTTTTTTTTTTTTTTTTTTTTTTTTTTTTTTTTTTTTTGCTAGGGGCTTTACGTCGCACCGACACAGACAGGTCTTATGGCGACGATGGGATAGGAAAGGCCTAGGAGTTGGAAGGAAGCGGCCGTGGCCTTAATTAAGGTACAGCCCCAGCATTTGCCTGGTGTGAAAATGGGAAACCACGGAAAACCATCTTCAGGGCTGCCGATAGTGGGATTCGAACCTACTATCTCCCGGATGCAAGCTCACAGCCGCACGCCTCTACGCGCACGGCCAACTCGCCCGGTATAATAATTTTAATAATAAAACGATGTTATCATATATACAATATGATTCCAAAAAAAGCCTTGATTACAAATGATTGACGTTGAATAAATATGTTATTACAAATAATCGCCGATGGCGGATAAACTTGATATCAAATGATATCGCGTAAAATGATATTATTAAATTAGTAGGGCTGGAGAAGCCTGGACGGTTTCAACAGGAAAGAAGAGCCGTTACAAAATTTCATTTTTGCCAGTGGGACACACTAAATTTCAACCTGATTTGTATTTTGGTTGTTTCAAGAGAGCATTCCAGAAGAATGAAAGTGCAGTTATTGAAGATGTAATAAACGTTGTCAAGATTCTATCTCTCTTATTCCTGTCGCTGTTGACACAAAATCCGGAAATGTAACAATTGCTACATATGTGTGGCAAAACAAGTTCCACAATAACCCAGATACATCACTTTGTGTATATCAAAGAGCACGCTGGTGTAGTGTGGACAAAGCAACCCATAGTTTCTGAAGAAGTACCCTACACCATCCTTCCAGAAGATCCACCATCTGACTTCACTGACCTTCTGCTGGTCATCAAACCTCAAGGACTTAGCATCGATAGACAGACGATCTCGGACCAACCAACTCACGTAAAAATCTTACGGAACCGGCTTCTGTTTCTCCTCTTCTGCCAATAATTTTCTTCAAAAAGTGTAATGCCTAAAGAAAAAATGAGGCTCAGAAGAGAAAACCACCATCTCCCAGAAAATTCTCCCCCAAAGAAGAGGTCTCGACCCACCTGCAGCTACTGTGGAGAGGTAGGACATCGGGGCCAGATGGTGAAAGTTCATATCATATGCCCAAAACGCAGGCTTCAACATAAATAATATATTCCTGTCTTACGCTGGCAAGGTATGTGATAATTTTTGTAAAGTGCAGTAGTGTTGCAATTAGTTGTCTTCAGTGACCTTCTGCAAGTCATGAAACCTCAGAGACTTAGCATCGATAGATAGATCTCCATGAAAAAATTAGACTGTAAATAATATCTTTTGGTAATATTCGTTAGACAGGATCTACACCAGAATACCGGTGAATATGAAAATGTAAACGCCAGAATAACATGGGAGTAGTTTACTAGTTATTTGTGTCATAAAGTAATCACATTTTTAAACAGCTCTGCTGAAAAGTTATGAAATCTTATGTTGTAATATTACATGCTAATTTATGGCCTTAATTTTTTTTTTCGGGAGCATTCAATTCAATTACATGATTTTAGTTACATATTATGGAACACGACAGTACCTTTATCTCAATACCTGACATGTGGTCCCTTTTCATATGCACACACATATATGATGAATGTTACCCAATATGTGTAGTTTAAGTTTCTAGACACCGGTCTGTTTCAATTGATCCTGTATATTATAATAAATAAAAGTGATGTCACATTTAATTATCTTTGTCCAGTTTTTATTTCAAGCTACCTAAATCAATGAAAAGTATGTTCCCTTCATAGTTCCTGTTATTCTGTATAGGATTTAAATAAATGAAAAAAGTGTGAATATGGTAACAAGGAATGGACGTATATAAAAGAAATGTCAACTTACATCTCTGGGTGTTCCTCGCACCGAACTGTGCGCACTGCCCCCGTGACGGGCAGCTCCGCCTCCTGACAAGGTGGCATAATCTCCCAAGTCTTCCGAGCTCTGCCGTGGTGGATGCTGGATTGTAGCATACGTGTTATCAACCTAGGAAAGAGGCATAATGTTAGTACTGTACCCAGAGTATAGCTCCCAGGTAGCATCGTGGATAAATATGAAATTAATGAGCAACAATATTTCATGAATTAGGATTTGCTATTGCTTGTTGTTTAAGGGGGCCTAACACTGAGGTCATAGGCCTGGATTTGCTGTTACTCCAAAAAAACACAATCATAATCATGAAATACCTTCATGCACAAGTTTGCAGATGCTCGCATGCGATGCTGACTGGATTTCTTTCTCTTTCTTTCAAGAATTCAGTACTTCTAACAAGATAAAGAAGAAAACTATTATTGTTCCTATTTATAAAGCTTAAAGTCTGCTCTTTCAGAATGTATGGAGAAGTCTGAAGAAATATGAACATCAATAATTCTATAAAGAAATTAAGTATGTTATAATTATTATTAGAAAAAATATTTGTGCACCTTCATTCTACACATATTATTAATCTGATGGTAGGTTAAGCCTAAATTCAATGATATGTTTCCAGTGACACTTGATATGTTTGGTTGTTTATATTTCGGTGTTATCAGATTTATGTATCTTACGGAGGAAGTGAAAGTGGTGAATTCAGAACAAGAATAAGATGATGATTAGGAACATTCTCCCACTACTATGGTCGTCTTGACGAGAAGTTGTGTGGATACGGGGTAAGGGGCATGAGGAGTTAAGTACGGCTGCTGCGCATGTGCCAATCTCAAGTTTCAAGGCCTGACAATAAACACCCGTTGCATCCGTGGTGATTCTTGCAAACTGAAGTGTGCTCTTAAGTTCCAGACTGGTAATGCAATTGTGTTTTAGTTACACATTTACTGTGAAAATTCCATAATGAGTAGCGTCCGTGGCTCAGGTGGCAGCATGCTGGCCTCTCACCGCTGAGTTCTGTAGTTCAAATCCTGGTCACTCCATGTGAGATTTGTGCTGGACAGAGCGGAGGTGAGACAGGTTTTTCTCTGGGTACTCCTGTTTTCCCTGTCATCTTTCATTCCAGCAACACTCTCCAATATCATTTCTTTTCATCTGCCATTCATTAATCATTGCCCCACAGGACTGCGACAGGCTTTGGCAGCCGGCACAATTCCTATTCTCGCCGCTAGATGGGGGCTTCATTCATTCCATTCCTGACCTGGTCAAATGACTGGAAACAGGCTGAGGATTTTCACTTTACTACATAATTAACAATCTAATAATGAACATGCAACTTTTTCAGAGTGCTCGCACTTCCTATCACAACTAATGTTTGTTGCTAAGAGTCCAGTATCCGTTACTCACGCCGAACCTACAAGCTGCTGCAACTTCTCGTCAAACGCAGATAGTACTGACAGGTTTCCCAATTCTTCCAATCCAGAATCGTCTAAAATCTCTTTCAGCCTAGCAGTGTCACTTTCATTCAAGATATCTTCCTTAAAAAAAAAAAAAAAATACAAATGTAGACTGCAGCAAACAACATTATGACCGTCAGCCGTGAGACATGGCCAGTGCAGTCGCTAGGTAACATTATCTGATCATCCATTCATACTTGACATCAAGGCCTGCACAGTTTCTAGGTTACACTTCCGTCACACAGTTTGTTACACGAATTTTTGGATGACGTCCAACTTAGACGTACTTATATCAAAACATTTCAGGTTCAAGCATTTTTCATGTAGTGTGGAAACTCCCACCAGATGGCAGCACCAGATGGTATTCTCTTTTTTTTATAATGTCCAATAACGGACCTTTTATATCAGTATTATTAGAACACCCCCTTACCAGCCTGCAGCACAATAAGCTACCGTGTCAACAACAATTGCGATGGATCCAGGTAGGTGTACGGTACATCCTATCTACAAATTAACAATTTATACAGGGTCATTCAGCTAAGATGTCCACCTCAAATAATTTGTGAGCCATTTAAGATACCGACTTTCTGTTTTCACTTTCGTTAATGGTATTAAGAGACGCACATAGTTGAACATGTACTACTTTTCCAGGCTTTCGACAAAATGTATCGACATATCGTTTACATATGAGAACATTATTTCACGCTTTAACTGCTGATGGTATACCATGAAGTTTTTGGTCTTAGTTATTCGGTGTCACACACCTATCATAGCACAGGAGAAACAGTCTCGAGGGAGAGCACTGACCACCACTAGAGGCAGCAGAAAGAGGAGACGAGGACAAACATAAAAACACAAAGGACAAGGATGATCTCCACATATTCATTCACAGCTGTCTTCAAATAAATTCTCCCTCCTCATCAACCACAGTACTACTACTTGGCCCCCGATGAGCTTGTTTCTGCTTCTCAGCTTCATCAGGAGGGCAGGCATCAACACTCGTGCTGTGTTGCTGGCTGCTGTGCTGCTGTGTGTTTGACAGACTGAAAAGCCTTGTTATATCATACTCATCGAAGGGTCATCTTGATGGCAATCTAGGAAGATGTGGAGACTGTCCTTGTACTTTTGTGTTTCTAGCAGTATTCTTGTTAAAATAAATTCCTAATGAAGAACAGATTTATATAGAATAATCCTACTCTAAAATGGGAAGGTACAGCTAACACCTTACCTGTGAGAAGTCTACACTTGTACGACGCTCAATTGGCTGATTCTGTGGAGGGGAAGAACCTGGACCTTCGGGCTCACAGAACACCTGCATAGTCAACTCTTGTTCCTCGTATAATTTCAGTTTTCTGAAAAACAGAAAAAACGGTATTGAAATTGATTTTCTGAACACAAAATAATTTTTTCAACTGTTAGATGCTGCTTCCTATAAGGTCGTAGAACATTATACTAAGCTGAAAAGTAGAGTTGTTAAAATTGCCACTCGAGAGAATGGAGTCTTTACAGATCAATTTTGCTTCAAAGTGAATAATGTGCCTCCTATGGACAAAATTTCAATATGTGTTTGTTGGAAAAGTACATTCCTGTAGCAAACCATATAGCCTATTTTATATGGAGTTCATTTTCTCCTAAGAGAATTACCTTATTTCTCCAAATCCAAGATGACCTTGATTGTAAGATGACCCCGACTTTTTCCTTAAATAAATAACTCGGCACTTAAAAACTGCTTTGCGAAATCATGTGAATACCTTTCTTGTATAGTACGCATTTTTAGACTATCCTTGTCTTCGCACCAATGCCGAACAATGGCTTCTGTTATGTCGAATTTTCTTGCAGCTGCACAATTATTCTTCATTTTCGCATGTTTAATAACCATTAACTTAGAATTGACAGCATAATATTGATGAGAACCCGTCAAAAATATGCCGGCAATACCTCTTCCACGTGTCTTTCCAATACGACGATCCATCACGAAAATATTCCTGCTGTCTGTAAAACTGTTAATTTTACTAAGTGTCAGGTGCAGCAGACATGTTAGAACTCTGCCATTGAGTAGCCATGGCCTTTCTAAGAATTCAAAGGCTCGCATGTTTTGATGCCATTCTGCCGATTTGAGAAACATTTTTGTTGAGGCTAATAGGGGACCTTTTTTTTCAATGTATTCACCCAGTCGCCCGCGCTGCGAGTCTGTCTTCCGGCAAGTAGAATGTCATTCTCTCTTCATTATTTCCAGAGAACCAGTGACATTACGCAGAGGCACTGTACAATTGGTTGCTGTGACTAGCGATGTAGCCTATAGGCCTAAAAAGATCGACTTTGAAGGTCGAGTTTTATGTGCACGTGGGGGGGGGGGGGGGGTAAAGGGAAAAATCATGGTTCCCTTCCCATTGTAGCTGCCAGTGGTGTTCCTTACTGTCAAGTCGCGAATGCTAAACAACCCTTGATTTTTCACATGAGATTCTGAGAGAAAAAAAAGTAGTCTTGGATTTGGAGAAATACGGGATTTAGCAAAATGATTGAAATGAAGTAATCTAACAATTTTACTATGAGAAGTAAAAGAAAATAATAAATATATATACATAATAAGATAATTGTCATATTTTATTAAACTCAGCCAGATACGTAGGCTGCAGTTTCGCTAACTAGAAGTTAAATATTTTCTTGCGTACTACCAAAGGACTTCAACTATGGTATTATTATGCGGAAGATGTAGTAATATTTTTATTGCAATGACAATAAGCTTGCTGAAGATGTAGTGAAATTTAGCATGATGGTATAACTGTTCCCTGGTGTTTTCATTTGTTTAGTGCTATTCTCTCCAAATTATTAGGCTATAATGTGGAAGTTCTGGTCAAGAAAAGAATTAGAACTGAAACCCATACATTTGAAGAAATTGTAATCTTTACAATTTTTTGTTTATTTTTCACAATTGGCTTTACGTTGCACTGACACAGATATGTCTTATGGCGACGATAGGACAGGAAAGGGCTAGGAGTGGGAAGGAAGCACCAGGGGCCTTAATTAAGGTACAGCCCCAGCATTTGCCTGGTGTGAAAATCGGAAACACGGAAAACCATTTTCAGGACTGCCGGCAGTGGGGTTCGAACCAGAATGCAAGTTCACAGCTGCATGACCCTAACCACACGGTCACTTGCTCAGTAATTTTAACATTAATTAAATACGTAACAAAACTCAGAAATTTTTATAGAAAAATAAAAGGACTGACAATGTTATCTGGATGCAAAAGGTAAGATTCAGGTTATGTACCTTATCAAATAATTCATACCACGTGATATAATTTTGTTTTTTGTTTAATTCTAAATGTGAGGGTGCACATTACAGCAAAAGTAAAGTTTATATTTCTAATCAATGCCACCGTATGTAGCAGAGGAGCATTAATTTTATTAATAATTATTGAATTTATCGTTAATTTAATAGATTGTCTTGGAAAAAATAAACTATGTTATAATAGTCATTGGCCACAATTTCTCACTTCAGTGTAAATACTTAGTAGTAACTTGTTATGAAATCAAAGAAATATATAACCTCCATAACGTCCTCATTCGATGGCTGGATTGCCATGAACGAAGTCGTATAGCCTTACTCCGTATGAGCGCCGCGGATATTTTTGAAATAGAACTCAAGATTTTGGCACGCACTCTATGGATTTCTCCGCTTTCAAAAATTTGCCTACCTTTTGCCTGGATTGAACTTGTGATCTTTGGTACAAGAAGCCAGCCCATCAACCACTTGGCTGTTTTCAGTTCACCTACAGTATTATTCTGGCTTAAGAACATAAAACGATATTTACTTACTGTTCAATCCAAAGTGGATTTTCTGTTGTGTTGGTCAAATCATCAATGATTTCCTTCTTTATTAGAGCTTCCTTCTTCTTCAGGTCACTGGGAGCAGCGATGACCCTGTGTAGAACAAGAGAAAAAAAAATAGTTATACAAGGTGCAAGAAATTCCTACTACATTTTTTTGTAATTTGTTTTACTGCTGTGTTCGTGTGACCCATCTCTTGCTTGTCTCATGAACTACACCAAATGCACACAGTAGGAAGGATTGTTTGAGGAATGACATTTAAAAAAAAAAGTTAGAGTAAGAGCTTACCAGTGTCGTAGACAGCAGCAAACCACGATGAAGGTGACAGAGCCAACAAAGAGTACAATCACCAATGCTATAAGTGCAGCCAGTGCAGTATCGAAGGTCTCTTCTTGTACGCTGACGAAAGCTGGCTGTAAGAATGTGAATCAGCTTAGAATAATATGGCAAGCATTTCATCTACTAGGTAGGCTACATATTCTGAAAAACAATTATGGATATATCAGAGACAAGAAACTAGGTGAAAAGACAGAAGAACTTTAGGTATAAACAGATCATGGGGAGAAACAGAACGGCAAGACAAGAACAAACCTAAAAAGAAAAATATGTTGAAACTCCACATCCTCACTCACAGCCATCTCCATAAATACAGTATAAACAGACTCTCCCCTAATCACTCCCAGTTTATCTACATCCTTTTGTTTCTTAGCAAAGCAAAGACATCTCCAAACAGGCAATGAAGGCCCTTGGAGGAATAGAAGGCAAGGCTTCCACTAGTCATAACACATTAACTGAAATAGAATGGTTAGCTCTTTGCCCTTCAAAATTAACCTGGTAATAACGAAGCAACTTAGCTACATGGTTTGAGACATGTAACTGTGAGCTTGCATTCGGGAGATGATGGATTGGAGCCCTACTGTTGGCCGCCCTGAAGATGGCTTTCCTTGGTTTTCCATTTTCACACCAGACAACTGCTGGACATTCTAATAGATGCTCGTGATGCTTGTTGTTTAAAGGGGCTAAAATATAGGTCTTCGACCCCAGACGCCCTAATTAAGGCCACGGTCGCTTCCTTACCAGACCTAGCCCTGTCCTATCCAATTCTCTCATACCAAGCGCACCTCTCTGGGTCAGAGAGATATAAGAAAAAAGAAAGAAAATGTAGAATGAGTGAACCCAGGATCATACCAGTCCAGAAGAGAAAGACCTTTATCTACATTTTTTGACTTTTCAACTGGGAATTGAAATCTTATCCTGGGCGAAGCAAGCACACCTTTACTCCCTGAGTAAGGCAGCCCCCCCTCCTCCAACTTCTGTCACCTTATTCTTCTTACCCACCCAGCAAACTACTTTTCTAATTTTCAAGCTCCATCAGGGATATTATCGTTCACACTAACTGATGTTTGGCTCTATGGCCTGGTGGCCTGTGTTTATCCTTGGGGCCCAAAGTTTGAATGCCAGCTAGGCCAAGAATTTTTAATCTTCAACAGTTAATTCCCTTGGCTTGTGGACTGGGTGTTTATACTGTCCCCAACATTCCTTAGCTCTCACAATAGCAACAGACCTTCCAACTCTCTCATTCTTGAGAGTGAGACTGACTCGTTCTAGGCAAATCTCGTGCACCGAAGCTGACATGTCACACATATGGCCATTGAGGATTGCAAGTTTGTACTTAGATTCCAAGTTATTTCTCAATCGGATTTTGCCGTCATTCACTGTTGTAGTTAATTCAATAGCCAAATGAAATTAAATATTGTGACAGTGATCAACAGATGTGGCGGCACACCCCGGATGGGGTTTGGCCAAAGCATCATGTCTGCTACTTCTAATCTGCCGCAGTTCCCCCAGTGCTATCTTCCCTCCGGGAAACTTTTTCACGTGATCCTGTCGTGCCTATATAAGCCAGGCAGGCGCAGAGCAGCAGTAGAGTGCTGGCCTTCCGAGCCCAATTTGGCAAGTTTGTTCCTGGTGCAGTCCGGTGGTATTTGGAGGTGCTCAAATACGTCAGCCTCATGTTGGCAGATTTACTGGTACACTGAAGAACTCCTGTGTGACAAAATTCTGGCACCTCGGTGTCTCCGAAAACCATCAACATAGTTAGTGGGATGTAAAATCAATAACATTATGATACTTAAAATTGAATCCAAGATTAATCAAACCTTCATACTTTGTATCAAAGAATGTGGTGGTAGTATGGCAGTCACACAAGGTATATTGAACCAATAAATAATAGATTCCAGATTAACAAAGAGGATTTTCAAGTACCTTTGGTACATAAATGCAAGAACTAGCTCGATTCAAGAACTAAAGAAAGATTTAGAAACAAATAATATAAGAGAAGAAGGAACTATGGACAGAGAGATTTTTAGAAAGAGGGTAGTAAGTAAGGAAGGATTCCAAGGAAGATTGAACAAGAAACCTGGTGGAAGTGGTCTGAGGACAGAAAGAAACAGCATAGTGAAAAGATGAAAGAATATTGGAAGGAACGGAAGAGAAAACAACAAATAATGAAGAACTGAATTGAAATTGGCACGTGGTCCTTAGCAGGCCTAATCAGAAAGAAGAAGAGATATTCTGAATTATAATATTATTTAAATATTCTTTGAATAAGCTAGTAATGAGGCTGTATCTTCACAGTAACCTTAGTACAAGGAGAGCTATCCTTTATATGGACTTCCTACTATTATTATTATTATTATTATTATTATTATTATTATTATTATTATTATTATTATTATTATTTAGCAAACTGGCCTATATTAAAGCCAGATACAGTGTCTGACCAAAAATTGAAGCACCCGGAAGGAAACAAAATGAAATTTCACGTGTTGAGAGGGTATGTGATGTTATTTCAGTGATTACAAAATAGACAAATTTACACAGAACTTGGCAGCACGAGCCCACTTATCAGTATGACACCGCACCCTCTCTGGCCTGATTGCATGCACTGAATCAGTTGGGAAGGGAGTCAAAGCCGTTGTATCCTCTCATGAGGCAAATTGGCCCACAACTGTTGTAACTGATACTGGCACTGGGATAAGTTGACACCTGAACTGATCCCACACGTGTTCTATCGGGGACATATCTGGGAATCTCGCTGGCCACAGGATTAAAGTCATGCAGACAGTTCACAGCGACATGTGCTGCGTGTGGATGAGCATTGTCCTGTTGAAAAATGGCATCACGATACCGTCCCATGAGGATGCAGGATGTCTGTGACTTACTGTTGTGCCGCCAGAGTTCGCTCAATTACTACCAGCCATGACCTGAAGTCGTACCCCACGGCTCCCCACACCACGTCAGGAGTAACACCGCTGTGCCTCTCCAAACCATCTCCCCATGTCGCCGCCATACTCACAAGTGGTCATGTGGGGTAGTACAGAACCACGCAACACAATGCAATACCATTCATCAGCAGTCCATGCTTCCTGGACAGGGCACCACTCCAAACACAGCCGTTTGTGTTGTGGTGTTAACGGCAGCCTACGCATGGGACGGTGATTCCCTGGCACAGCTGCTTCTAGTCTCCGACCAATGGTGCGGGATGACACAGAATGTTGCAGTGTGTCCATTACTTCTTCTCGGATGGCAGGCGCAGATATGAATGGGTCATGATGTGCTTGGTGCACAATACAGCGCAGTATCGAGACTCACAACGAAGCCTCTCTGAAACTCTGTTAAGTGCTGATAATGCTGTCTCACCCGAGTACGCGGTATCTCTGTGTCCTTCACGGCGATCACTCAACATCTGACGCTGTTCATGCCTGTTATATAACTTACCAAGCCCGGTAACAACACTAAACATTAACTCACTCTGGTGGCCATTCTACCTGTCACAGAGAATTGCAACTCTAAACGGTTACATACCTGCTGAAGGTGTGTACGCGTACAAAGTTACATTGAGATCTGAGCATTTCTTCTTTTTTGTAAGACAGTGCATTTTTCTTTTTAAATGTTCTAGATTTTATATAGCACAGATTTCTTTTAGACTTGCAGATGATGGTCATTCGGGGTAGTACAGAACTAAAAATAAATAAATAAATAAATAAATAAATAAATAAATGGTGATAAATACAGTATATACTTACAATAATGTTTTCGATTGCAAATCCAGCATAGTAGTCCTTCAGGTAATCATACTTGGCATCTATAACCTTAAGAACTTCAGGAATTGAAGCTATGGTCTGTGTCGAACTGTCCACAACGTGAAGATACATGTCACACCTGGAATAGGAATTTATTCATTCAGTCCACTGTAATTTAACTGCTGAATCAGTAAATAGAGAAAAATTTATATTCAGTTTTACGTAATTTATTACCCACTTTATTACCCATGTACTTAAACCACAAAACTTCAGCAAATTCTTTCACAGATAGTTCAGTATCAGATTTGTATGTAATCCTGTGCTATGGTCTTTTGTAATGAAATACAGTATACTCTTACTTTTAACCAACGAGTGGTCGCTATATGAGATTTTCTCCCACATTATTTTGTATTGTGAGTTTACTTCTCAGTGATACAAGGGAGGTGACTGTTCCCTCTTCTAGACGAGTTGATAACTGTCATGAGTAAGGTGATTCACATTTGAAGGGTAAGCATCCCCTCCTCACGTGACCAGTGGCGTTGGTGTTGGTGTTATATTGAAGTCGAGAGGGAAACTTTCTCCTATTGTAGGCGTTACTATTTGACTTAAGTCTTGCGCATAACGTTCTCCATTTGCAATTACTGATAAACGAGTCTTCAAAAAATATGAGTCGAGGACGAATGCTGGGAAATAAACACTGTTACAAACTCCAGGTAACTCAAATGTTAGAGAGAAGACCTATTGAACTTTATTCTTGCATTTGTATTGTGACTGTTAGAAAGTTCTATATTAATAACAATTTTATTAGTTTTACGTCCCAACCGGGCGAGTTGGCCGTGCGCGTAGAGGCGCGCGGCTGTGAGCTTGCATCCCGGAGATAGTAGGTTCGAATCCCACTATCGGCAGCCCTGAAAATGGTTTTCCGTGGTTTCCCATTTTCACACCAGGCAAATGCTGGGGCTGTACCTTAATTAAGGCCACGGCCGCTTCCTTCCAACTCCTAGGCCTTTCCTATCCCATCGTCGCCATAAGACCTATCTGTGTCGGCGCGACGTAAAGCCCCTAGCAAAAAAAAATTTATGTCCCAATAACTACTTTTTACGGTTTTCGAAGATGCCGAGGTGCCGAAATTTTGTCCCACAGGATTTCTTTTACATACCAGTAAAGCTACAGCCGATGTATCTGAGCACCTTCGAATAACACCGGACTGAACCAGGATCAAACCTGCGCAGAGAACCAGCACCTTAACCGTCTGAGCCATTCAGCCCGGCACTCTTGTGAATATTGCATACTTACATGTGACTGAACTAATGACTAATTTCCATTAAGGAGTAATTTGTTTCTGTAATATACAGATAATAATTTTTTAAAATCTAAGCGACCACTCGTAGGTTAAACACACTTTTGTCTTACACTTTCCCAATAAACTTGCACAGAACTATTACCACATCACCAATGAGGAAATAATCTGTCGTGCTTAGAAATTATGATAAGACCTGACACTCACAAAACATAGAAACTTCAGGCTATTTCAGTTACATCTACTGTACTGACAGGCACAGGCTGGTACAATTGACCTTCGAAGGCAAGTTAGAAGAGAAATGTGGTTGGGGGTGAATAAAATGATTTTGGGCTTCAAATCTCTAACAACTGTTCAATATCCTTGATTTGGCAACCATGATATAGAACATGCCATCTCTGTCGTCTGGGGGTAGCATACCTACTTCTCAACGCGAGGCTCCGGATTCTATTTCAGCAAGGTGAGTAGATTTTACCTGTATCTCAGGGCTGGTTCAAGTGCTACTCAGCTTACTGTCATTCTTAATCTGCCATGTTTATTTCACAACATACACAGTCATCATCAGCATAGGGCCTAACACTGTGGTTAGCTGGTTCAAGTCCCATTGGTGGAAAACATTTCAGCAGGGCCAGCAGGGTAGGAGAGGTGGTGGTATACAATTTCTAACCACCCTGCCAAAAGTCTGACTTCAATTCCAAGACTTTCTGCAGTGTTCGAGTGGACAGAGGGAAAATAACACTGTTGATTGCGATTCATCCATTGTGTCCGTTAAACCTACAGCAGACCCCTTGGTGCTATTCGACAAAAGAAGGCTATATGCCGACACATTGTTTTCACCCTCTCCCTACCTTGCTACCACCACCACCATTTCTCACCCAGTCGCACAGGTCTTCCATGGGCGTCAAATAGAAAGACCTGCACCTTGGACACTACCATCAATAAAATAAATAAGTAAATAAATAGTATTCCCTCATAATGAAAGGATTTCCAGTTAACACAACGTCATACATATTTTGTATTTTTCTTGCGCCTAGTGCAGTTTTTTTTATTTGGAAGATCTTCCAAACTGCAAGATGTATATCTTTGCATGATGTAGGTGCATGGGTAGTTTAGTTATTTACATGAATTTCAAGAGTGGAGATCAGCAACAGCCCGAATCATCTTATGTGTTGTTATTACTTCATTTATTCTATATTCATCTAGGTGGAAGATCATATGCCAGTCTATTATTTGGTTATCTTCTGCAGGCATGCACATGCTTATTTTATTGTTTTCTTCCGGCCTGCATGCTGTTGGCATGTCTTTCATCATCTATTATTTGGATATACATGTTTTTTTTTAGCCTTAATCAATCAATCAATCAATCACTAATGATCTGCATTTAGGGCAGTCGCCCAGGTGGCAGATTCCCTATCTGTTGTTTCCTAGCGTTTTATTAAATGATTGCAAAGAAATTGAAAATTTATTGAACATCTCCCTTGTTAAGTTATTCCAATCCCTAACTCCCCTTCCTATAAACGAATATTTGCCCCAATTTGTCCTCTTGAATTCCAACTTTATCTTGATACTGTGTTCTTTCCTACTTTTAAAGACACCACTCAAATGTATTCGTCTACTGATGTCCTCCCACGCCATCTCTCCACTGACAGCTCAGAACATACCACTTATTACATGTTATAAATCTCATTTTTGGTCCGTATTGAAAATTTACAGTTCAACAAAAATAAAGGTGTTTTAATTTAATCCACCTATTCAATACTATAAGTGAAAATAAAAGTATTGAATAGGTGGATTAAATTAAAACACCTTTATTGTAGTTGAACATACCATTTAGTCGAGCAGCTCATCTCCTTTCTCCCAAGTCTTCCCAAACCAAACTTTGCAACATTTTTGTAACGCTACTCTTTTGTCGGAAATTGCCCAGAACAAATCGAGCTGCTTTTCTTTGGATTTTTTCCAGTTCCTGAATCAAGTAATCCTGGTGAAGGTCCCATACACTGGAACCATACTCTAGTTGGGTTCTCACCAGAGACAAATATGCTCTCTCCTTTACATCATTACTACAACCCCTAAATACCCTCATAGCCATGTGCAGAGATTTGAACTCTTTATTTACAATCATATTTATGTGATTACCCCAATGATCTTTCCTTATATTAAAACCTAGGTATTTACAATGATCCCCAAAGAGAACTTTCACCCCATCAATGCAGTAAAAATTAAAACTGAGAGGCCTTCTCCTATTTTTCTTTTAGCATATGCCAAGTTATAAATGTTGTTTCTGTCTCTGCCATTGTTGACTTGAGTAACTATACTGCTGTGTGTTGATTTGTGATTGAAATCTCTTTCATGATTTTGGAGGTTATATGTGTTTGATTTTCTTAGATATATTATTTTTACAATGATTTTTCTTACTGCAAAGAGGAATTAAACTAAGAACAGAATTATATTTCATACATGACATTGGTGTAACCACGAACAACCATAAATAGATAATTGCAAATTAAGAAATATAAGAAGATCACAACTAAATAAGTAATGATGTAGAAATGAATCTCTGTATTCCATAAAGGAATACGCTGACATGCTCCAGATATGAGACATTTAATTCTATCATGAAACTTTGGCAATTGTGTAATTTCATTTTAATGTTATCTGTGATGCACCTATACTGTGTGATTCAGCAGCCCCTTCCAATACAGTTTGCTGCAGTCCAACTAACGTGCACATGGTTATAGGGGTGCTATTCCCCTGCAGGAATCAATGCATAAAACTAGGTAACAGTGCAGTAATTAATGTCTTAATTACTGAACCAGATGGGGTATGTACTCTGCCCTTGTCATATTACCAGCATGTTTCCAGCAGTGTAGCATAGCGGATGTGGTTAGGCGTTCACTTAGCAAGCAACGGAATGAGCCAGTGGTGGTTCGAATCCTGCATCATTCAAATATTTTTTTGCATTGCTATGATGTTTGAATATGTAAACACAGGCCCACATTTGCCACATTCAAACAATAGAATGTTGCTGTTATTCATCTTGTGCCCTGTGCATATTCTGCTGGTTAGGGCCTGAACATACTGTAATCTCTGCTGTCATTCGGCATGTTTTCAACAGAGGAATACGTTGACATGCTTCTCATTTATGGGGAAGCAAGAGAAAACGCATGCGAGGCATTACATCTGTACCAGGAACGGTATCCTGACAGGCGATACCCGGCTGCTACGAAATTCTGCCGTGTTGAAAGATGGCCAAGGACAACGTGTGATTTCCAACCAGCTCCCAGTCCGCAATAGGCCCGTTACATCAGGTGAAATAGAAGAGGCCATTCTCGAGGCAGCTCATAACAATCCACACATCAGTACAAGGGGGAATGCACAACGGGTGAACGCCAGCCGTCCGTCTGGCTAATACTGCATGAACATAAATTTCACCCATACCATCTTGAGCCACACCAAGAGCTTCATGGGTGGGATTTCGAAGCTCAAATGGAGTTCTGTCGGTGGCTATTAGGCAGACTGGACAATGATGCAGCATTTGTAACGCATATCCTGTTCTCGGGCGAATCGCGCTTCCACAATAATGGAAATGTCAATCACCACAACATGCACTATTGGAAGTCGGGACAATCTTCACTGGGTGCGACAGGCGGACCATCAAGTACGATGGGGAGGGAATGTTTGGTGTGCCGAGTGTGCATAAACCAAAACGCTCATCACATCGAGCATTTGCTGCGATAAAACATTGTCAGGGCAGTTGTGCTCCTATTATTTCTGGTCTGTAAGTGTCTGGCCTGCTAACTAATCAGCCCTTCTTAGGGTAACAGACACACTCATTCACACACAATTTGTAAGAAAGTGGGCATTGAACTTACATTGCGTGCGGTACGTATTGAACAAATATTTCAAAAATTTATTTGTAATCTTCACTGTGGACTTGAACCTCCCACCTGACATGCAAGCCCGCTCCGCCACGCCTTTACCAACTATACTACAGATCTGTATGGCACAGTGGGAAGCTTATAGCAAGTATTAGTTTGATTGCGTTCGCAATATCAATTTAGTGTTGCTGGTGCGTCAGGTTCATATGTTCTAGAAGGCACACGCATGTCTTCCAGTGTTTAATACAAGTATAATATTACAGCGTCCTATCATGGTGAGGCAGTAAATACCAAGATATCCGGCTGTGTTGTCTGAGCATACGGGCAGGGCAGATGTTTTCAGGATTGAATGAATATTGTGGGTTGCATAAAACTACATTAGAAGGTGCAGCTGAATAACGCTGTATAATGTTCATCTTGTAGTTGAAATTCAGTCAGATATGTTGACAAGCATGGGATTCAAGTGTCGCAGAAGAAGACTGCATTGTTAGTTTCCAAGTGGGCTGATTGTTGATAATGAGAAATGAATCGAGACAATAGCTACCAATCCTTTTTATCAGATGATTGTATCTTTCCACCCACGATTTGCTACTATAATTTAATAAACTTGAGCCATCTGTATTTTAAGTCCATCTTATGTTATTTACTGAAATGATCTTGTTATATATCCATTTATTTATGAATTTATGGATTAATACCATTGCACAAGACGACTGTCTCAGGCCATCCTAAAATTATATACTGAATCATGTCTTCATCGGAACCTACTAGTCCCTGGAGGTTAGAACAACTACTGACAAGAGCCAGAGGTGCATGGTTATTTTGAACCCAGGATACTTTACACTATGTAATTTTATTTCATAGATATACTACCTACTGTATCAGGCTTAATGTACCACATATATGGTTGCCACCCATTACGTGAAGCCTTACCCTATTACTTGAGATAATAATTGACTCCCATACGTAGGCAATAGGTAAAATATTCTTTGAAAACATCCAAGTGTTACACTTTCTTTGGCCAGCGGTGTATACAAAAGAAGCAAATACATAAAACATTGGAGAGAAACCAGTTCAACTCAAGAGGTATACGAAGTACTTACCAGTCTCGATGAATTCTACTAGAGGAGTCTACATGATAACGGATGTCATCAACAACCACCAGTGACTGTGTGATGTTAGAGAGTTCAGCAACAATCTCATTGCGCTCTTCATTCACCTCCTCTGGGGGACGAGACAGTATCACCCGTATCAACTGCTGGGGCTCATAGATCCAGACCTGGCAGAAGGAAATTGTTTTAATGTTAAGTGAACCGTGCATTGCAATACCATCAGACAGTTATTTAACAGGGCATGATATACTGATTAGGAGAAAGAATTTGACACAGTTGCTGGAAATTTTGAAAGATATTAGTATAGATCAGAAGGACAGAATTTTAATTAAGGAGCTGTATACGGGACAGGAATTGGTAGTTCAAGTTGAAGATAATGAAATGGAAGAGATTGGTCTTGGAACACGTGTGAGATGGGGATGTTGTATGTCGCCAACTATTTTCAAAACTCAGCAGGGCACAGAAAGCATCAATCAATCAAGTCAGAATATAATCAAAATCTTCCGGGCTATTCTGCCTTGGTCCACTCCTCTCATTCCTGCCAAACGTTTTGACTAGTGCTGCGGTTGTCCTCTTCTGTGGCATCATCTAAGTACTCTCTCCTGTATCTCACTGGTAGAAATGAGAAGAGTGGACCACAGCAGAACAGCCCAGAAGATTTTTGATTATACTGACTCCGGCAGTGAAAGCCTTCCTTGTATAATAAATTTTGTTAAGAAAGAAACCACCACACATGGCAGGGAAAAATATGTAGTTATTAACTACGTCAACAAGAACACGTACAAAGTATCTAATATTTTCAAAAAATAAGGTCTAAAAGTTGCTTTTAGAACAAACAACACACTACAGTGACACATCAGCAAGTACAACCTAAACAAAAAGACCCCTCTCGCCAAGTCAGGAGTATATGAACACAAATGCCAAGAACGTAACTGAAAAGCCACATACATATGCCAAACAAAACTTAATTTCCAAACAAGATACAAAGAACACAAAATCACTATCAGATATAATCAGCATTCAGCCTTTGGAAAGCACATATACGACAGTTCACACCATTTCACAGACATCAACATGGATCTAAAAATCTTACACTTCAAAAATAACAGTAAATCTTTGAATATTAAGGAAGCCATCGAAATTTACATTGCGAAAAAAGATAATGAAAACAACCTGAACAAACATGCATTTTAATAATATTCCACCTATTCACCTTAAGTAACATCTGGACAACATTTACACTTATACATTAGCGCTTAATGAATCCCATAGGAGATAATCTCAATGTGGGTTAGGATATACTTATCTGTAGTAAGTGAATCTGACATAGGCTCAGGACGATCTTTTATAGATTATCAAGTATCACTAAATAAACTCTCTAGAACACTCCTAAAATATTGTAATAATAATAATACTAATAGTAAATATAAAAAATAAATGTTTCATGTAGTCAGAACATGAGTTGACTTCAAAAATAATGCTAATAGGTACACACTCCATTTCAATACCTTCACAGAATGTGAATCTTCAGGATATCACTGACTTTTTTTTCCACATGGGGAGGGAATGATACTGAAGTCTGCAAGGATGAATGCATTACTCCATTTTATGTTCCTTAGCATAGAGATATTCAGAGATATTCAGTGGCTACCATCACTTAGCGAGACTAATATTCGCAGAAATTCTAGTGACATTTTTTATGGGGGTGAGGGGCAAAGAGGGAACTCAACTCTTCCAGTAGAACTGCCAACTGAATTGCATCGATAGTGTGATCGATATGAATTTTCCAAACCTTTATTATCTGAAGACCACAATTGCATTACACATGCACGAATGTATATAGTCTTATTGTGACATTTTTATTTATTATCTATATAATCATAATGAATTAGAGTGGCCTACCTCTTTTGATGATGATGATGATGATGATGCTTGTTATTTAAAGGGGCCTAACATCTAGGTCATCGGCCCCTAATGGTATGAAAGGAGACAAAATGGAATCACAAATTAAAAGTCCAAAATTCTCCACTGACCAGAATATAAAACGTGAGGACAAAGAATGAATGGATGGATATGAATTTAAAACAATCAGTGGATCCAAACCGCAATGTCTTGCATTCACAGAAACTAACACGAAACAATAGTATTACTGACAAGGGACTGAGTGTATAGCATAATACTGAATCGATGATACTAGTAATCTAAAGGGGTCCAAAATCAAGTCATCGGCCCCTCATAATGGTACTTATCACTAGGAAAGTAGAACCATGGTATATGTCATGTTGCGGTACTAATCAAAAGGAGCGCAGACTCGCAGCATTCCACACGGTATGGTACTACTCACACGTAATGAAATTTGCACATGTAATACAGACCTATGGTGTTTCGCACATTGCGGCGCCATTTACAGGCAAAGCAAACCTATGGTGTTCATCGCGACAGGGACCCGCACTATCCCATGGTGTTCCTCTCGTAGTGGGTACTAATTGTAGGCAAGCCAGAACCATGGTGTCGCTCCTAAAGTGGTACTAATCACAGGTACTGTAGAAGCTGGCAACGCACTCTGTTGCTACTACTGTAATTGCAAACCTATTTGGTACCTAACATAGCGGTACTACGTGCAAGTAAAAGCGACCCATAGTGTTCCCCATGTGGTGGTACTAATTACAAGTAGTTTCATGGTTCTAATACAATCATCCCTTGGTCGCCCTTTTTAGTCACCTCTTACGACAGGCAGGGGATACCATGGGTGTATTCTTCATCTGTGCCCCCCACCCACAGAGGGTTGTGTATTTGGTCCACGAGAGGTATTTTATTTCCCTCAAGTCCGCCAGCAAACCGGTTAGGACAACCCTGTCCGCCACCTGGGATGTGCCACGTAGAACTATCACCTCTCCCCCTGCTACGCCAGCATAGCAGGTTCGGGGTGTGCCTCTTTTTACTAAGGGTGCGTGGATAGGCGGAAATGTTTTGATTATATTAGTTGTGGAAAGAGATATTCCCGTATATGCGGCAGATTGTTCAATAGACTTACTGTGGGGGAAGAGCAAATGTATACTTTCTTTTTTCTTCTATGTCTGCTATTACTTTTCTGCCCTCGCTGTGTGTAGATCATGATGTTCTTTTCCAAGTAGGAGTTCTAAGGTATTCATGTGATGTATTTTGATTTTCCTCAGCCATTGCAATACGTTTCAAAAGTTCATTTTTCACTTATATTTCTTTGCAATGTGTAAAAATAACAAGAGTATTTGAAGTTTTGCAATTACACTACCAGATGTCTTATGGCAATTCATAAAATTCACTTTTGGCGTCATAGATTGCCAATGCGTATCTCGAAGATAATCAAGGTCTACCGATTCAGTACTAGGGAGCCAAAGTTTCAGTAAAAGTTTTGCGGGTAGTAGTCAGACTTTCAAAAGGATTGCTCCCAAGCAAAATTTTCCCATCACTTTCATGTTTTCAGTATTTTCAGGATAACTAATTCAAAATAGAGGAATGGAAATGCCTTAACCTCTTCACCATCACATGTTCATTCCAGCTCCATTCTTGACCACGTAACTCTAGTAGGTGGGGGTGGCAGAATAACATTTACTGTTATCTTAACTGCCGTAAGAGGAGACTAAAAGGTACACCCAGTACTCTCACCTTGGGAGCATAGGTTGGCGACCACGGTTCCATTAGGTGAGTCTGGCATTGTTTCTACTTACTTGTGTCAGTATCCTCAGTTTCCTATCTGATCTGAGGAGCAACTTCAGGGGTTGACAAACATGTAACCAGTCATATGTTAAATGATTGTCCTGCAAACAATGACTACAACAGCTAGTCCTAAGAATGACAAATTATTTTTATGCAGTACAAGAAAATGGACTTACATGAACTCGTGCGTGAGCTTCTCGGCCGGGTGGCGCTCGCTCTTTGGCCACCACGTCAAGTACAATCCTTTCCTGGTTGTATTCTGCCATGTAGTTGGCTGTAACTATCTTTCCATCTTCAGTCACATTAAACGGTGAGGGCGTGAGAGAACCTGAAGAATTTTTGGAGCCAAATTTGAACAAGTTAGATGCAGCTATGAAGTAAATGATCGAGCCATTGACGTCAAGATCAGGATCTTCAGCTGTCAGTTTCACAACAAATTCATTGATGTTTGCCATTGCATTCACACCTGGAATGTATGAGAAGGTCAAGATTTAATAAGTATTTAAGTTAGGGACTAAATATTACTGATTAAAACAGAAATGATAAAAACTAAAATAAATTGTATATATGCAAATACTCTGCACATCCAAACTTTAAGGGAGAATTAACAGAAGAAAAGAAAGAGATTTGGCTTTAATTTGTGTTTCATTTACAAGAAATTAATCCTACATAATGAGGTACTCCAAAACTAAATAAAATATCAATTTATTTTAACAAATGCAATCTTCAAATACAGTTGGGTAGGCCTTTTGTTTAGCTTTGAACATTCATTTACAAGAACTTTTTCTTTTCTTTTAGAAGTTGCTTTACACGCACCAACACATATAGGTCTTATGAAGGAAGCGGCCGTGGCCTCAATTAAGGTACAGCCCCAGAACTTGCCTGGTATGAAAATGGGAAACTATGGAAAACCATCTTCAGGGCTGCCGACAGTGGGGTTTGAACCCATTATCTCACAAATGCAAGCTCATGGCTGCGTGCCCTTAACTGCATGGCCAACTCGCTCAGTACGGGAACTTTTAGCCATACTTAACACTTGATTCACACTTCACTTTTAACATGCTACTAATAGTTTATTTACCTGCATAATAGTTGGCTTGCTCGAAATGTGGAGAATTGTCATTCTCGTCTAGTATGGTGATTTGTACATGAGCTACACTTGGGTCATGTTCATCTTCTAACCTCTTGAGTTCATCCTAGGAAAATATAAACAGAATGAATAATAAAACAATATATAAGAAATTATTTATACAACAAATATAACAAATGAATCATCAGTCATCACTGATCTTCGTTTATGACTGTCACCCAAGTGGCAGATTCCCTATCTATTGTTTCCCTAGTCTTTTCATAAATGATTTCAAAGACCGGGTCAGGGATTTTAACCTTCATTGGTTAATTCCATTGGCCCGGGGGCTGGGTGTTTGTGCTGTCCCCAACATCCCTGCAACTCACACTCTACACATAACACTATCCTCCACCACAATAACACGCAGTTACATACACATGGCAGATGCCGCCCACCCTCATCGGAGGGTCTGCCTTACAAGGGCTGCACTCGGCTAGAAATAGCCACACGAAATTATTATTATTTCAAAGAACTTGTAAAAAAAAATTTCAAAGTTGTTTTACGTCCCACCGACACAGATAGGTCTTAAGATGATGATAGGACAGGAAAGGGCTAGGAGTGGGAAGGAAGCGGCCGTGGCCTTAATTAAGCTACAGCCCCAGCATTTGCCTGGTGTGAAAATGGGAAACCATGGAAAACCATCTTCTCCCGAATACTGGATACTGGCCGCACTTAAGCGACTGCAGTTATCAAGCTCCGTTACTTTGAAATTTATCAAATATTTTCCATGATAATTCCATTCCCAAATTTATTTTGCTATGAAACTGGCAGCCGGCCCCGTGGTGTAGGGGTAGCGTGCCTGCCTCTTACCCGGAGGCCCTGGGTTCGATTTCCGGCCAGGTCAGGGATTTTTTACCTGGACCTGAGGGCTGGTTCGAGGTCCACTCAGCCTACGTGATTAGAACTGAGGATCTATCTGACGGTGAGATGGCGGCCCCTGTCTAGAAAGCCAAGAATAACGGCCGAGAGGATTCGTCGTGCTGACCACACAACACCTCGTAATCTGCAGGCCTTCGGGCTGAGCAGCGGTCGCTTGGTAGTCCAAGGCCCTTCAAGGGCTGTAGTGCCATGGGGTTTGGTTTGGTTTTATAAAACTGGTAAGGAATCTGCCACCTAGGCGACTGTCCTAAATTGATCGATCCTAGTCTCCTGAAAATTAGTTGCATTTTAAAACAAGCAGGGATCTTCCTGTCTTTATTCACACCCAGCACCATCAAACTTCATTTGATGACTGTTTCACTTTTAACGTCCTTAAACATTTACCCTCATCTTGCCACCCTCTTGCTTTTAGAGATCACAAAGTCTGACATCACCTGTTGCTCAGGTCTAGGGAAGCACCCAACCTCGGTATTTGATAACCATTTTGTATCCGTGCATTACTTTTATGGGTAATCTATATCTGCTTATATGGTGAGCTCTCCATTTATTTCCTACACATATAGATACATATGTAGAAGTAACCTTCAAAGCAAGTCTTGAAAAACAATGGCAATGTTAGGATTTTCCTTATTCACCGGGTGTCCACAGAATTAATATTTATTTAAATTCCAGTCTAACAAAAATTACATAAATGTGTTTCTTGAATTTACCATTGAGAAGTAAAGCTTTCAGGCAATATACAGAATGAGGCAAGTTTTGCTTAGTGAATAATGACAGTTTCAGAGCACAACCCAATCTTCTAAAGCACTATTAATCAAGGATTATTGCCAATTTTGGGGACAGATACAGGTATCAGAAAATGCAGGGTAACCAACTAACCAGCATCATACATTTAATTCCCTTTCTTTTTTTTTTAATAAGGCAATTTTTGGAACTTTGCTTCTCATATACAGAATGTTCCCAAACACATGGGAACATACACACTCCCTCTGTCTCTGTCTATCTCTCTCTGTGTGTGTGTGTGTGTGTGTGTGTGTGTGTGTGTGTGTGTGTGTGTGTGTGTGTGTGTGAATACTACACCCCAAAACTTTATAAAAAGTCCCTATGAACATATGCCTGTTTAAGTTATTCGCTGGAATAGGGGGATAGTTCGTAGTTAGGATTAAATTTGGAGTTGGGCATGCCATTACAGACAAAGCAGTACTTCACCAGCATGTTAGACAAGGTTGCCATCAAAACTACATGCAATGCCTGGAATGTTCAAACGTGTCCATCAATCAATGAGGTGGCGTGTTCAGGCGTGCCATTCAGGCGCATGGTGGACATTTTGTGGATTTCTGATATTAGAATGCAGTATCCCTGCTTGTACACTAACATGGCAACATCTACTTGCACACTAGCACTCTACATATATGTTTGATGGTTTGGTTTTCTCAACATATTTACACCATCTTATAGGGGCATTTTATATTCTGGTGATATTCCCATTTTTGCTGTTCTCCTTGAATCTTCTCAGTGGAGTCAAAATGCTGTCTTTTCAACTGGGCTTTCATTTTAGGAAAGAGAGGGAATTCTTGGGAGGACAGATGTGGTGAGTAGAGGAAGGGTGTGGAATGGTGGTCATGTTTTCTTGTCAGAAAGTTTTTCACAACAAGTGAGGTGCATGTGGATGTTGCCGTTTGTACCTCACAACTTCCCTCAGCAGTCTCAAAAACATCTTTTTAAAATTTCCCATTGGCAGTTCAATGTGGTGGAATGAACTCCTTGTGCACAGGTCCTCGAATGTCTCAAACAATTATCAGTATTGAATTAATGTTACGGCAAGCGTGGTGCACAGTTTCTGTTTGCAGAGTGGAACAAGACTTCCACTTCCACTGAGACGATTGCTGCTTTATTTTATTGATCCTGAAGCATTACAGATTCTTTGCTCCTAACATCAGCCATTTCAAATTTTGCTGAAGCACAGGAACGTGGTAAGAAGTAAAGCACCGAAACTCAGAAACACGTGCACTTTTAAGGACGTTGGTTGGCAGGCTAACAAATGAGCCATACAGCAAGAAGCATCTAGTTTCAGAATTTTATACCCCTACTTGTTCACAAGGATTTTTTTTTTGCTTTACATCGCACCAACACAGATAGGTCTTATGGCGACGCACAAAGAATTTTCGAATTCTCAGTAAATTCTGGGTAGACCTTGTACAAGTTATAACACTCTTAATGTAACACTATTTTGTACCAAAACTTGGCCACATCCAGTGCATTCTGATTGCCTGGAAACAAATTTTCTTCTCTTGTTAATTTAATATTTAGTGCTTGACAATAATGTATTTTAGTGTACCATTTGCCACCGAGGTAGACACCTCATTTGCAAATAAAGAGATTTTGATTTTGAACTCATTGTCTGTGCAAGATGGACACAGTGAATACTAAAGCATGTTTGATGGTTTGGTTTTCTCTACATCTTGTAGGAATATTTTAAAGTCTGACATAAAGTTAACCATCGTTTAAGAAATTCAAAGGTACAGACACTACTTCACTTATCCCAATAATTTATATGCATGTAGACTTACCTGTGACAGGTATAAATCGGGCTCATTGCTAGCCTTGATATACAGATTATATTCATCCTTCAGCTCTCGATCAAAGGACTTATTGGTGAAAATGCCACCATCAGTCTTATCCACGTAAAAGCCTCCATCATCGTTGCCGCTCAAGATATGGTAGTACACACGGGCGTGTTTACCTTCATCCCGATCCACAGCAGTCACTTTGCCTGGAACACAGTCCACAAGGAAGTAGTCATTTTAAATGTACTATTCAACACAACACAACGCAATGCTGAATTAAACAGATTTTTCTCACTAAGTTCTGAACTTTCATACTAATGTTTTATTAGGTATTTCAGCTAATAGGTCATGTACATTGTAAAAGAAATAATACATTTATATAAGTATGTGTGTTAAAAAGTACTGAGCCTATATTTATTGTATTCTGTTAATTAAATAAACAAAAGTAATCATTTTACAGTGCCTGCATTGGCACACAATTAGGGAGCTACAGTATCTTTCTGCAACAGAAGTTGTTTGCGATAATGATAGAATTGTGTTATGTTTCATGGAAATGGATTCTTTTGGAAAAAAAATACTAATCTTGTAAGGGAATCATATTTAAAACACTTGCAAATAAAAGCACATTACTACTGAATCAGCAAAAAGAAAAAATGTGTTTCTAGTTAATTCATTCAGGGGTGTACAATCCTAGTTAGACTGGAAAAGAGTAACAAACAAATAAGTGAAGATGTTAAGAAACGAAGTTGAAAGTCCTTGGGGTATTAAACCACTATCATTGGCATATCAAAATCTTCTGGAATCATTCAAGTACTCACCTATGAAGAGGTCCTTGCGAGAGTTTTCTGGCACTTTAAACCGATATGGAAGAGACGTATCATCCATAGGGAATTCAGGCTTGTTGTCGTCGGTATCAACAAGTAATATTGTGAGGAACTGGAGAGTCTCCTTCGGGGTTGGTTTGCCGTAGTCTCGAGCCACGAGTACAAGCTGCAACATAAAAATGAATGAAGAAATATGTAGGGAATAAACATCCCATCAATATACAGAGGTTATATACCGTATAATCTTGAATACCACCCGCACTGTTTATTTTCAAAAATATCGCTTCCAAAATTGGGTGTGGGTCTTATTTAAAATTTTGGGAAATGTATCTTTCCAAATGCACATAAATTGGGCATCACTGCCGGCACGGCTTGGCAACAATGCTCTCTCCGCTCTCGGTATACGCTACTTCCGCGCTTGGCGTCAGTCTCATGCACGTTCTTGGAGTATCAACATGAATTCCACAAAGCGTTTGCGGTCTTTTACTGCGAATGAGAAACTGAAAGTAGTTCGGGAAGCCGAAATTATTGGAAATCGTGCCACCGGTAGGAAATAAGATATTGACGAGTCGTGTATTCGCGATTGGAGAAAGAAGAAAAATGTGCTATTAACATGTAGTGGTGATCGTAGAGCTTTTTGTAGACTGAGTGCACAGTTTCCAGAAATTGAAAAAAAAACAAAAAAAAAAAAAAAACTTTATAAATATGTGACAGAAAGGCGGGAATTCGGATATGGTGTGTCAACCGAAATGTGTCAGCTAAAGGCATTAGAGATGGCAAAGGAACTTTCATCAGAAGGGTTTAAGGCAAGCCGAGGATGGGTTTGTAATTTTTATAAAAGAAGTGGGTTGAGCATACGAAGGCGTACCTCAATTCACAGCGTCTTCCTGGTGCCTACGATGAGAAGTTATTGTCGTTTCAGCTTCACATAATTTTGTTGCGGAAGAAAATGCATATTTGCTTTCCCAAATTGACAATGCAGATCAGACGCCAGTCTACTTTGAAATGCCAGTGGACAGGACTGTGAATGTTAAGGATGCGAAAAGTGTTACCATTAGAACAGGTGGTAATGAAAAACAACGATGTAAGGTAATGGTATGTATTCTCGCCGACGGAACCAAATTGCCGCCGTACATTGTTCTCAAGCAAAAGATGCTTCCTAAAAATCTACTGGTACCCGCTGGTGTTATCGTCAGATCTCAGAACTCCGGCTGGATGGACAGTTCACTTGTGGAAGACTGGGTAAAGTGTGTCTAGCAACATCACCCTGGTGCATTATTGGGACAAAAGAGCTTGCTTGTTCTCGACAGTTACCGCAGCCACACAACAGATGCTGTGAAGAAACATATCAAGGATGGGAAAACCGACCTAGCAGTCATTCCGGGTGGGATGACATCTATGTTACAGCTGCTGGATGTCTGCGTGAACTGTCCATTTAAAGCAGCCTTGAAAAAGCTCTATACAGAATGCATGATGGCTGATAAACACACACTGACACCAACTGGTCACTTTCAGCGCCCGGAAGTTCAGCTGCTGTGTTCGTGGATTTTGACAGCATGGAATCGTATCCCTGGAGACCTCATACGGAAGAGCTTCAGGAAATGTAGCATTTCTAATGCTATGGATGGCAGCGATGATGACATTTTGTGGGAAGGTGATGGTGATGAAAGTTCCGAAGTTGGTACTGATGATGATGATGATGATGAATGAACTCGTTGGATATCATTCTGGAATTGTTTGTTTAGGTACTTTTATTTGTATTTTCTAATCATTTGATGTGTGTTAGTAAAGACTGTAAATAATTTTGACTTCACTTTTTTTTTAAAATTTTGTTCTTTCAAAATGAGGGTGCGGGTCTTATTCGGTGGTGGGTATTATTCGAGATTATACGGTATGTGTACTACTGTAAGATGTAAGCCTATTTTTGACACCCAAAATTACTATGTGAAAAGTAACTTAAAATTTGGGTCATATTAATGTTCCTTACAAATAAATCTTACACGGTAGACTGTCAAAATTAATACAGTAATTTATGATAATGTTGCTAAGTGCACCTAAAAGACTATCCTCATTGAATGAGAAATATTATATCAAGACACAATTCCATGTTGCCCAAATACCTCAAATATGGAAACTCCTACAATAAAGCATCAAGGATAAAGTTTGTTCGATGTCACTCCTTAAACTTGATCAGTAAGAGTTCTACCTCATAGTTACAGTAAAAGTAATGTTGTGTGGTGAAGATAATTAATTCACTTTGCTGATAAAAGATACTTTTCACTATACAGTTGAAATCTAAGGTGGTGGAGCTCTTTTCAGGTACACCCCCAATGGAGGGGAGCTGCATGCACCTTTTTAACCACATACCAGTCCTCCTGCAAGTCTTAAATTTCTGGGCTCCAGGGACTCAACTTGTGAGCACAGGTTGGTGACCACTGGATCCTTGGCTGAGTCCTGGCATTGCTTCCACTTGTGCCCGGCTCCTCACTTTCATCTATCGTATCGGATCTCCCTTGGTCAACTCTTGTTCTTTTCCAACCCCGATGGTCTTCTATTATGATGCCCTTCATGGCCCTCATCTGTCTTTGGCCGATATCTTCAATGTTTTGATGTGTCGGATCCCTTCAATTTTTTCTATGTGATTAGTGTTTACAGAGAATGGTTGCCCAGTTGTACTTCGTCTTAAAACAATAATCATTACCACAACCAGTACCGGGAACCACATCCAAGCCTCTGAGAATGGCAGCTAACATTGTATTGTTCTTGAAACCTATATCTGCCTTCTGAACGTTCTCCTTTTGTCAGTGTCACAGTGGAAAGCAATAGAACTGAAGGGCGATAATGCAGTCACTTCAATGAAATGGAGGAAAATATCAAGAATCTGTTACTATAGGGACTTTTCATGATGATGATGATGCTAATTGGGAGGAAAAAACAAACACCTCATGGCACTACATCCAAGACAGGCCTTCATGCACCAAGTGACCACTGCTCAGCCTGAAGGCCTGTAGGTTATGAGGTGATACGTTGCCAAGTGTGAAAAATTTTCCCAGCTGTTATTCTTGGCATTCTAGATGAGGGCTGCTATCTCACCATCATATGGCTCCTCAATTACAGTTCTCCCATAGGTTGAGTGAACTTCGAACCAGCACTCGGATCCATGAAAAATTCCTGACCTGGCTGATAATTAACACTGGGGCCACGTGGCAAGCGGATCCATGAAAAATTCCTGACCTGGCTGATAATTAACACTGGGGCCACGTGGCAAGCAGTAAGCTTGCTATTCCTAGATGACAGGATCAGTTAAGAGGGAAACGTTTAGCTTATTTTCCTAATTTTAGTATGTAATAATTAAAAAAGGAAAAAGAAAGACGGAAGGAAGTAGCTGAGTTGAGTTTGTCATTTCTATCCTTTGGATACATCTGTATGAAGTGTGTTTCCTTTATCAACATTTTTCTCCCTTACTCCGATTTGCCATTACTAGTAACCCAGGTATGGATCAAATAAACTCTTATCACAGCAATGAACTTGTTAAATTTTATGTGAAGATCAACTGAAGGCATCACGGTAACACTCAGAGCTTCAATAACTTGTAAAGTCATCAGAATTTCAAAGAATGATGTTTATTATTAGCTGGACAAAGCTCAACTTGCCCTCAATTGAAGACAAACTCTTACCGGTACGTACCGAATAGTTTGCTCGTACTTCACGATCCAGTATGATCTTCGTTCTTAGCTCTCCCGAGTCCATGTTGATAGTGAATTCATCAGTTTCCTGGACATCCATGTTATCGACTTTGAAGTGGTATCCAATTCTTCCATTTTCACCATGATCTTCATCAGTTGCCTTCACGGTCATCACCAGGTAATTGGCAAGTCCTGCATTCTAAAACAGATATTACAATGACAGTCAATACGTGGATAACCATAATTTATCCTAATCTGTTGAGAGATTTCTGTTGATTTTGAAATCTTTAGCATGGTTTTAATTCAGTTTCAATAACAATCATCCCTATGTAACAGAAATTGAATAGCAAATTGTATGAATATACATCATGTGGAAAGACTAGCTTATGCAGCAAGGAAACCTTTCTGGACTATAATAAAGAATATTAGGAAAGGAAATAAATAGTATTCTGTGTAAATCAGAGGATTTCATTGTAGATTCTAGGGAATCTCTAGATAGATGGACGCAATTATTTTGAAAACGGGTCTTGTGGCTGCAGAATACATAGTGTGGCTGTATGATGGGTCTAGAAACAAGTGAATGCATAGAGTTAAGTAGTAGCAGTGATTAGCGGGAACAGTCCCCCACCCTCCTCTTTGTGGAGAAAACATTACATTTTTATTCCATTTTAGCTGCCTAAAACTAGAAATTATAGGAATGATAAACAAAAGTAATTTGTACAAGCCCTGTTGTCTTATCAGCTAACTCTTTCCTTTATTTAATTTTTAACATAATTATTGGCGGAAATACGCAAAAAAATGTTGTTTGTCGCGGTTAACCAATTTGTGCAGGGTCATAGCAAACAGTGGAGACTTTGCATGTGCTGTGAGGAAGGGTAGCAGGGGTATATTTTTTGCCAAGGTCATGTACACTCATCAGTCTGGCAGTCTCTTCAGTGCCTGTTTGTTTCTTAGTGTGTAGTCAAATACTAAATGATTTTTAATTGTATAATCACGCTGTACTTCTATTTAATTGCAACACATGAGTAATAGTGTTCCATTGGTGAAAGTTTTATTGTATAGTGTTGAATCAAATTCTCAAAAAACTATTATTACCGCAAGTTGGTAAACTGCCAACCTTTATTTTCCTGTCAAAATTTGTGCAGAGCGCATTAAAAACCTTACCATTTTATAGCCTATAAATTTCTTTCGCTCCCCACTTCAAATTCTCACTCACCACTACTGGACTTAAGGTTTAGAAGTTTCCTTCTTTCTAAATGGGCTCTCCTTTTGCAACTGTTTTGAAATTACTCTATTTCCCATCAACATTGACTATTATATCTTCCAGGTGTTTTTTGCGGGTAATCTATCACCATAGGCTAGATAGGAGCAGTAAGTTGAGACCTAATCGCCTAAGCTCTCTTACACAGAGCAATGGACATCTCTGGCTTGTTTGATTCTCTTTGACCCATCCTTTCAACTCATTTTCATCTGCTGTAGGCTTGGACCTTCTTTAAATATTCCTTGTTTAATAATGTGGTGGGTTCTTTTTACAGGTATGTTATAGTGTAATATTCATAATGAAACTGTGTGTTCGGCACACTGGAAAGATTTTAAGTTTACAATAAAATATTAGTAATGTTTTGTTTTCCTGACAATTGCTGCATACTTTATTTCCAATTTTTAAGGGACAGTATGCTGTACGTCATCGATTACAGAGCTAATGCTAGTTATTGAATGATCATAGATTTGTCTGTAGTGAAATCATTAATACATTGCTATCATTACTGATGCTATAAATTATTTCTCATTTGAGATGATGTGTATTTTAATGTGTGTAATTTTTTCATTACAAATCTTTCCTCACATAAAATACTCATCCTAGATTTTTGTAAGAAAATATGGAGAAATAAAGTGTGTGTCAAAGAGGATAGATTAGGATAGAGATGAAACTCAATGATAAATTTCGGTTCCAAGCCACTTGGCGCTAGTAGTTTTAGTCTCTTTTCCGAGATAGCGCCAGAGTGTGCATTCTGGTGCAATACCTTAGTATTACTATCAACAGATAGTGCGGAGAATTAACATCCGGCGCAGTGACGCACATCCGGGTATGCTTACTGCTCCTCCCCCCTCCTTTCCCTGCCCCTCGCCGCCCCCCCACCAAACGGAGATAATAATGCAGTTCTACTACTTCCATGCCCAATACATTGTAATTCATATATTTTTATTTCCAAGTACTTACTACGTTGTAAATAATGATATGATACCCCTAGTTCGTATGGCATACTATGTTACTGAGAACATAACCACACACCTCAAAGCAGCTTTAACTTCAAATGAATGATAGACACATTAACACAAAGCTGATAATATAAGAAATAAGAAATCCCTTCGAAAGCAAGACAACAGAGCACACCATATGCTAGACAATGGGGTATCACATCAATATCCAAGTACCACATGAAAATAAAAATAACAATTAAATGCACTGAGACAGGACTACATTAATAGAACCATTCAGCTTTCAGCCCCTGATGTGTACTCAAACAGGAAATACAGGATTTCAGGAGGACTGGCGAAGATATATTTCAAATAAACAAACACAAGGAACTAAGATTTACATCACAAGCACATGCGCACTTGGAATTCAAACAACACAAATACTGTAGCAACATGGGAACTATCGATTAAAATCGATATAAGTTCGAACAAGGTTAATCGATTGGGTAAAGTCGAATTTGATGCAATTCAGCAATATTATCTCCACAATGCTTGACGTTTTATGACTAATTAATTTGTGAGAAGTGCCCACTGATTGAGGTTAGACTTGAAATACTTTAAATACTTCACTTCGAGACAAACTGTCTTTAATTATTAACAACGCTCATTTCATGCTTACTTGCGTGCCATCTACAGAACGTGTATATAACTATTTACACGTTATGAATGGCCTCCAGCGCCATCTAGAAAAAGAGACTGAAACTACCTGAAGCTAGCTACAGATTGGAACCAAAAGCCCTATTAGAGTTTCACCCCCCTGGTGTGTGTATTACATGGATAAATACAGTAATTCTCACAACATACTTTTTATTGACTCCCAGTTATCTTGTGTTCATCTGATTTTTCCTCTTGTTTTAGAAAAATGTCTGAAGTCTCTTTTGCCACCCAAACTAAATTTATATGACAAAACTGGGGCTTACCTCTGGGACTTCAATGGTAGCATTATTAAATGCTGGCATCACAAAGACAGGTGCATGTTGGTTCACATCCAATATTCGAATATTGATGGTAGCATTGTCTGCATATTTGCCTTGGCCCATACCATCTCTACCCTCGACCACAAGGTGGAATTCACGCGGTTGTTGCTCGAGAGATGTTGCAGGGTAAAGAATTCCTGATACAGGATCCAGATGGAATACATCTGCAAAACAGAACATTATACAGATGATATATCAGTTCCAGTACATCTACAATACACCTACTGTATTATAATGCTCAGTGGCACTTTGCCAAAACAAGCTCTAAAATTTTGCATGTTCATACGTGTCGTTTTCCGAAATATACCACTTCTTTACCTATAAGTCTATTGTCTAAACTGAAGGTACTCTAATTCCATCATCATACACTTCTGAAATTTGTTGAATTTCATTATCCATTATTCTGTTCTTTGTCTTCAAAGCAGAACAGGTGCTAGACATCTTCTGTAGAAAATTTAAAAGGAAAATGAACACGAAATACATCTTTATATTGTAGCATTATATTGCATGTTTAATCTTTATTTTGTCCGTAAGTAAGGAAGTCAAAATGCCAACATAGGTTTAATGAGATGGAATTTGTTCTATTACAAAAGATTTTTTCGGCCTATACACTACAATACAGAGTACCTATGCTAGATTATAGCATGAAAAGAGTTGATGTGATAATTTGAGCCACCACTCCCTGCCCAGGGAAAAAATTTTGTTCTGCTCTTGGTTGTTATATTTTTTTGTGTGGTACTTTTAGGCCGCGAGCACACCGAGCGCGCTTCGCATAGTGTGTCACGTGTAGCGTGAAGTGCTATGCATAGAGCTTCCTGTTAACACTGAATTCTCTACACCATGCACACAGCTTAGCTTGGCGCGTGGCTTTTTAGGGTGGTGACAAACTAATGCTGTTGCCAAGTTCACTAGCAACAGTTTATTGATGGATAACAGTTACTTAAAATTGAAAATTAGAAAGAAGAATCGAAAGTGGGTACATGAATTTAATGTAGAATGAATTCATTTCTGAGAATTCTATCATTTGTATAGGGATAATAGACTTTGTCACGATAAATTTTATGATTACTTAAGAATGAGAAAAAATACCTTTGACCTTTCAAACCCTGCAACTGAAATGTGGCGACAAGTAGCAGAGAAGTATTGGGAGAAATTGAATTTCCCCAACTGTCTAGGAGCACAGGGCAGCGAACACGTGGAAATTAAATTTCTGGCTAAATCACGCTTTTTATTTTCAATACTGTTACAATTAGCATGCACAATTTATCATCGTAACAAAAGTGGAGTAAATGTGTGACAAATATAATAATTCATAAATAGAAATATTTACTTCCAAGCCCACTACTAGCCTGCGGAGTGATATTCTTCATGTTACCACCCTCCATTGGCAAAATTATAAACTGATACGACAGTCTGGGAGATTCTATGCACTTTGTCACAAAGTGTCTGGCTACATGGGTAAATGGTTACCGTACTGGTCTTTGGTCACAGGAGTCCCGCGTTCGATTCCCGGCAGAGTTCGGAATTGTAATCATAATTAGTAAATTCCATTGGTACGGGGGCTGGGTATATGTGTGTATTCATAATCATTTCATCCTCATCACGACACAGGTCACCTACGGGACTCAATTCAAAAGACCTGCACATGGCAAGCCAAACTTCTCCTCGGACACTTCCGACACTAAAATCCATACGTAATTTCATCCTGTCACAAGGTTAAGCCCTGTAAAGTGTGACAGTAGAAGTAATATTACTGTATATGTTTACTGTAGGAATGCGATAAAACTGTTGCAGATACTTTAACCAATTAACATCATAATTGAAAAAGGGGAAAGTGAATTTACACACATCGTTTTTTTCTTTGAACTCACCTTTCCTTCAATTTCATTCCTTAATACGTAAATCTCCTCTTGTTACAGACATTAAACCATATTTTCCTTCCGACTCTCTATATAAGAAGCCACAGTCGCATCTTCTAGCTAATATAAACACAGCTACTTACCATCAAGCACTCTTCCTACAATGTGCTTTAAGAAGACTGCAGACTTATCTCATCACACGAGATTAACAGCAAACTAGCAACTTTAAAATTTTATTTTAAACCCCACTTGGAGTGATCAAAAATACTTTTCTTAGTCATTTCTACAGATTAAACTGCTTAAGCTCTAAATTTATTTCTTACACCCTCAACCTTTACAGAGCGCCTTTTAACAAAGTTCAATTCAACGCAGAATTAACTGTGTTCTATAAGAACTCTATAATTATGGCATTTTTCTTTGCTCCTACAATGTAACTTAAGAAGACAGCAGACTTATCTCATCACCAGCATCTTTAAAATTTATTTAAATTCCACTTGGAGTAATCAATAACACTTTTCTTCATTATTATTCTAAAGATTAAACTGTTCTTACGCCCTCAACCAACACAGGGTACCTTTTAACAAGGTTCAGTTCAATGCAGCAATTATTGTGTTCTTATAAAACTACTAATATGCAACTTGTTACCACATTTTTAGAAAAGGACAGTCATAAAAGTATATAAATAAGGACTGTTTGTAAGGCTTTATAAAGGCTTATTATAAGAATATTTTAACTACTGTCATCCCACTGGCTCGTTTTTTAACACATATATCTACAATGTCATCCTCACATTTATAATTTGTAATTTTTCTTAAAAAAAACTATAATTAAGAGTAATTAGGTTTGAGTTTTTTTGCTTTACGTCGCACCGACACAGATAGGTCGTATGGCGACGATGGGACAGGAAAGACCTAGGAATGGGAAGGAAGCGTCCATGGCCTTAATTAAGGTACAGCCCCAGCATTTGTCTGGTGTGAAAATGGGAAACCATGGAAAACCATCTTCAGGGCTGCTGACAGTGGGGTTCGAACCCACTATCTCCCGAATACTGGATACTGGCCGCACTTAAGCAACTGCAACTATCAAGCTTGGTAGGTTTGAGATTAAGGCGGAAGATGCCCTTAAGAAAAGGGGAAAACATGTCTCTATAATTTACTTGATAAGTTTTAATTCTTAATTTACTCTTTACGTATTGAATAAGTGGGATCAAATCAAATCAAATCAAATCAATCAATACTGATCTGCATTTAGGGCAGTCGCCCAGGTGGCAGATTCCCTATCTGTTACTTTCCTAGCCTTTTCCTAAATGATTTCAAAGAAATTGGAAATTTATTGAACATCTCCCTTGGTAAGTTATTCCAATCCCTAACTCCCCTTCCGATAAATGAATATTTGCCCCAGTTTGTCCTCTTGAATTCCAACTTTATCTTCATATTGTGATCTTTCCTACTTTTATAAACGCCATTCAAACTTGTTCGTCTACTAATGTCATTCCACGCCATCTCTCCGCTGACAGCTCGGAACATACCACTTACATGTAATAAATATCATTTTTGGTCCGTATTGATGATATTTGATTGAAATAATAACATTAAGTTATTTCAATCACATACCACTTAGTCGAGCAGCTCTTCTTCTTTCTCTCAATTCTTCCCAACCCAAACATTGCAACATTTTTGTAACGCTACTCTTTTGTCGGAAATCGCCCAAAACAAATCAAGCTGCTTTTCTTTGGATTTTTTCCAGTTCTTGAATCAGGTAATCCTGGTGAGGGTCCCATACACTGGAACCATACTCTAGTTGGGGTCTTACCAGAGACTTATATGCACTCTCCTTTACATCCTTACTACAACCCCTAAACACCCTCATAACCATGTGCAGAGATCTGTACCCTTTATTTACAATCCCATTTATGTGATTACCCCAATGAAGATCTTTCCTTATATTAACACCTAGATACTTACAATGATCCCCAAAAGGAACTTTCACCCCATCAACGCAGTAATTAAAACTGAGAGGACTTTTCCTATTTGTGAAACTCACAACCTGACTTTTAACCCCATTTATCAACATACCATTGCCTGCTGTCCATCTCACAACATTTTCGAGGTCACGTTGCAGTTGCTCACAATCTTGTAACTTATTTATCACTCTATAGAGAATAACATCATCCACAAAAAGCCTTACCTCCGATTCCACTCCTTTACTCATATCATTTATATATATAAGAAAACATAAAGGTCCGATAATACTGCCTTGAGGAATTCCCCTCTTAATTATTACAGGGTCAGATAAAGCTTCACCTACTCTAATTCTCTGAGATCTATTTTCTAGAAATATAGCAACCCATTCAGTCACTCTTTTGTCTAGTCCAATTGCACTCATTTTTGCCAGTAGTCTCCCATGATCCACCCTATCAAATGCTTTAGACAGGTCAATCACGATACAGTCAATTTGACATCCTGAATCCAAGATATCTGCTATATCTTGCTGGAATCCTACAAGTTGAGCTTCAGTGGAATAACCTTTCCTAAAACCGAATTGCCTTCTATCGAACCAGTTATTAATTTCACAAACATGTCTAATATAATCAGAAAGAATGCCTTCCCAAAGCTTACATACAATGCATGTCAAACTTACTGGCCTGTAATTTTCAGCTTTATGTCTATCACCCTTTCCTTTATACACAGGGGCTACTATAGCAACTCTCCATTCATCTGGTATAGCTCCTCCGACCAAACAATAATCAAATAAGTACTTCAGATATGGTACTATTTCCCAAACCATTGTCTTTAGTATATCCCCAGAAATCCGATCAATTCCAGCCGCTTTTCTAGTTTTCAACTTTTGTATCTTATTGTAAATGTCATTGTTATCATATGTAAATTTTATTACTTCTTTGGCCTTAGTCTCCTCCTCTATCTCGACATTATCCTTGTAACCAACAATCTTTACATACTGCTGACTGAATACTTCTGCCTTTTGAAGATCCTCACATACACACTCCCCTCGTTCATTAATTATTCCTGGAATGTCCTTCTTGGAACCTGTTTCTGCCTTAAAATACCTATACATACCCTTCCATTTTTCACTAAAATTCGTATGACTGCCAATTATGCTTGCCATCATGTTATCCTTAGCTGCCTTCTTTGCTAGATTCAATTTTCCAGTAAGTTCCTTCAATTTCTCCTTACTTCCACAGCCATTTCTAACTCTATTTCTTTCCAGTCTGCACCTCCTTCTTAGTCACTTTATTTCTCTATTATAATAAGGTGGGTCTTTACCATTCCTTACCACCCTTAATGGTACAAACCTGTTTTCGCATTCCTCAACAATTTCTTTAAACCCATCCCAGAGTCTGTTTACATTTTTATTTACCGTTTTCCACCGATCATAGTTACTTTTTAGAAACTGCCTCATGCCTGCTTTATCAGCCATATGGTACTCCTAACAGTCCTACTTTTAAGACCTTCCTTCCTATCACATTTATTTTTTAACTACCACAAAAACAGCTTCATGATCACTAATACCATCTATTACTTCAGTTTCCCTATAGAGCTCATCTGGTTTTATCAGCACGACATCCAGGATATTTTTCCCTCTGGTTGGTTCCATCACTTTCTGAATCAGCTGTCCTTCCCATATTAACTTATTTGCCATTTGTTGGTCATGCTTCCTGTCATTCGCATTTCCTTCCCAATTGACATCTGGCAAATTCAGATCTCCCGCTACAATCACATTTCTTTCCATGTCGTTTCCCACATAGGTGGTATGTTCCAAGCTGTCAGTGGAGAGATGGCATAGAATGACAATAGTAGATGAATAAGTTTGAATGGTGTCTTTAAAAGTAGGAAAGATCACAATATGAAGATAAAGTTGGAATTCAAGAGGAGAAATTGGGGCAAATATTTCTTTATAGGAAGGGGAGTTGGGGAATGGAATAACTTACAAGGGGAGATGTTCAATAAATTTCCAATTTATTTGAAATCATTTAAGAAAAGGCTAGGAAAACAACAGATAGGGAATCTGCCACCTGGGCAACTGCCCTAAATGTAGATCAGTAGTGACTGACTCCAAGCAGTTCTGACCCGAAAATATTGTTCAATTGTGTGTTAACTGGTGCTGGCTTTTGTCATGATTGTCTCAAGGTGTAAAACCGCATGCTCATTGTCCATATCGACAAGGAAAATTGTGAATACGTTTTTTTCCCCTCACTTTTTATAATCATAAAGGAGTGATCGCTTCAAGAACAAGACAAGCGGAGTCATGAAACAAGGATGGACTCCCTTTACATTAGACGTACTAATATCACAGAGTCGGAATAAAAACTAAAAGTTCCCTTACAACTGCTGCTTTCTTGCAGAATTTAATCTCCTATGGCCCTTCCACATTTTAGGTTTTATTTTTCTAATTACCCTTACTTATATTATAGTTTCCTTAACATACTTTTAATTTTAATTTAATTTAATTTTTAAAAATTAAAAAAAAAAAAACTGTGTTTATAAGTGACTTACTATTTTCATTCCCAGAGATAATGGAATAACGAACAGCACCATTTTCTCCCTCGTCAGCATCCTCCGCTCGAACTTGAGTAATGGGAGATGGTGGCGATACAGGCAAGTTCTCATCAATCTGAATGTCCAGCGTGTGGTGTGAGAAGATGGGAGGATTGTCATTCTCGTCCAGTAGTTTGATATGAACCTAAGATAACAAAACAGTAATTAATACACCTATATGTTGTCTAAATGATTTAGAAAGAAACTTCTGTTAAACTTTAAATATTCCAATATTTGCAAGAAATTAACTTGTAAATATTGTAATTATAAGCAGGAATTCTCCAGTTTTTTGTGGAATAAAAACCACAGGGATATGAGATTTTACTCTAAAAATTTCACAAGCATTGGCCAGGATTTTAACCATGGCTGCCTTGGTCAGAAGCCAGTTACTATACAACTCTGTTATCATTCCTCTGCAAATATTTGGACGTCCAGGAACTTGGAGAGTAATTTTGAAAGGTGTATGTTTGAATATTTCATGTTATTCTACTCTCCAAGGCTGATAATTACCGCCACTCATTTTAGGCTATTGTTACTATGGGGCCGCCACTCCCAAAGGCATTCTAGAGCCACTGCCAGCAGTTATTCAGGCCGCCCCTTTAATGTACTTATACTATTCCCTGAGTACTGGGCTGCCTCTTCCACAAGCTCCACCATTCCAAAGTCTATCTTCCATCTAGCAAGAGGTTTCAAATTACAATACCGAGAAAAAAGGTATGAAAATCAGTGTGGAGAAGAGCAAAACAGTGGTAATGACAAGAGGAGAAAGGAAAGGAAAAGGTATCGTATCAGGGGACAAAACCTTGAGGTTGTTGAATATTTCAAATATTTGGGAAGTGAAATAATGCAAGATGCAAGGTTGGATACGGAAATCAGCAGAAGGGTACAGGTGGGAAATGCGTTCTACCAGAATGTAAGGAACCTGGTTTGGAAGAGAGAAGCTCCTATGAAATGTAAAGAGATAATGTACAAGATGTACTCTACCTCTTGTATCAGAGACTTGGACTTTGACAGCAAGAAATGAGAGGAAAATTCAGGTCCGTGAGATGAAGTTCCTGAGGAGTGTGGTAGGGAAGACAAGGAGAGACAGAGTAAGAAATGTTGAGCTCAGAACAGGTTATGAGGATGGAGGAAAGAAGGATACCAAAATACGTGTTGGAGGCTAAGATAGAAGGAAAGAGGGAGGCCCAGAGCAAGATGGATGGATTCTGTCAAGAACAGTATAAGAAAGAGAAGACTGGACAGGAATGCAATTATTTAAGAGGAGTGGTGGAAGGAGAGGCAATGGTGGACAAGTACCATCAACCTGGCAGGAGATGGACAGTGTTCCCAGTGATAATGCAAATGATGATGATGATGATGATGATGATGATCATTAATCTACTCTCCAAAAACCAGTAATGCAGGATGTTTACTATAAATCAACATAAATTACTGCCTTCTAGAGCAAATAGTTCGTGAGATATCTTGTCTTAACCCATTCCAGTCTGGGCCTTAATATCCCTAACAAACGTTCTGGACTGGGCATTGTTAAGGATATTTAAAACATTATGTCTCTGTACCTGTAGGAGATATTTGCATGATTCTTTTTTTCTTTGTGCTTGTTTGAGCATCTAGTTTTGAAAAACGCTGTTTGTATTATGTCAGCTATCACATGAGATTCTAAAATTGTTTATATATTACACCATGTTATGCGAAAGGAAAAAGGGTCTGACGGATAACTGAGCAAGTAAAGTTTTCTGAAATACTGTTATATAATGTGCATTGCAATTAGAAAACAACAACAATAATGAGTACGATATAAAACTATAATTTTTCAATAATAATAGTAATAATTACAATAATGAAAATGGGAGCTCTTATGAAATTTTATTTTAATCGATAAATTTTGTCAAAAGTTACTCAAATGTATTGTTCCATTTCCCACAAAAGACTTCTGAGAAATAGAAAATACAGTCTTCTAAACAGACAACTCTACTAATATGTAGACAATCTTGCATATTCACGCAAATTTGAAATACGCGGGAACATGCCCTAGGCCATAAAACTAACTCAAATCATAATGAAATGTAAGAAGTTGTTTCGAATTCATACGTCAATAATATGTTCATTTGCGCATAAATTTATATCGAAAATATAACTTTCATCAAGCACATTTTTGCCGCGAGAAGCCATATCTTAGAGCTCACTGAGTGACAACGTACTGATGCATGTTGATCGAAAACATCGTAAATTCTCTGACTTAGACATATAATACTGCCTTCTGCTTAAATACTCTCGTAACTAATACATGAAGAAACACGATGTACTCACCAGAATGCGTGCATAGCTCATTTTCAATTTTTAGTGAATTGTCAAACCTCAGCTATGCTCGCAGTTAGACCGGAAAGAGTTAACTGAACAAATGCTCATGAAATCTGGAGAAATGGCTTGTGTAGTAACATATTTTTTTAAATACTTGAAGTCATCAAAAATTAATTAAACATACACAAAATTAAAGAGGAAACTCCAAATAACAACAATTTACCATAAAAACAATTTTTTTACCAACACCACCTTCTATACTCCCCTTAAAACATCCAGAATTTACATCCAGTTGCCCATAATATATCATGTTCATGCCATAAACCTATGGGCATAATAGAGTTTGGTTCACAGACTATGGATTCACAGAAGCATTTAACAGACAACTCATATTCACAGAAGAGAGGACGTACTGTAGTAACTGAGAAACAGAAGATAAGAAAAGTTAAATAGAATTCTCTTTCTCACCGGTACAGATGCAGTTCGACGAGTTTCTGATGGTGCACCATCGCTGGCCATCACTTGTAATGTTAGATCAGGTACCACTTCCCGGTTTAGCAGGGCTGTGTTCCCAACTGTAATTTCTCCAGTATCATGCCCCACACTGAAGTCCTTGCTGTGTTCTCCTACCAGGCTGTACGTGACAGTTCCAAACACTCCCTCGTCACCATCCACTGCACTTACTGTCACCACATGTGTGCCTGGACGAGCATTCTCGAGCACCTCAGCATTATAAGATTGCTGTAAATAGACATAGAAACATCTTCATTACACTGTAGATTGTTATGCCTTTCAACATTCAGTCTGAAAGTCTCTGTGAATTAACAAAGAGCCGCTGTAACCTTCTGCTTCCAGGTAGCTCGGAGAGCTCAATATCCACCCATCTCTTACCATTAAATCACTAAAAATTGAGATAGATTTGTTCTGAGGGATTTCCAACAAAAGAGTAGCGTTACAAAAATGTTGCAAAGTTTGGGCTGGGAAGAGTTGGGAGAAAGGACACAAGCTGCTTGACTAAGTGGTATGTTCCGAGCTGTCAGTGGAAAGATGGCATGGAATGACATTAGTAGAGTAGGAAAGATCACAATATGAAGATAACATTGTAATTCAAGACGACAAATTGTGGCAAATATTCATTTGTAGGAAGGGGTGTTAGGGATTGGAATAACTTACCAAGGGAGATGTTCAATAAATTTCCAATTTCTTTGCAATCATTTAAGAAAAGGCTAGGAAAACAACAGACAGGGAATCTGCCACCTAGGCGACTGCCCTAAATGCAGATTGGTAATGATTGATTGATTGATAACCATTATCATCTTCGTGTTTTGCAACATCATCTACCCTCTATGGCAGATTCCATCGCTCTCCTTGGTTTTCTATCCTTTTCCATTTACATCGCCTGACTCCCCTACCAAAGCTAGTTCATATACAGCGCTTCATTCACCATACTGATACAGCCACCTCAGCATCCTAACACTGTGATCATAATCACGAGACCTCCAGTTTTATGGAGAAGAAGAGCAAAATTAGCCTTTATCTAGTCATTCCAAGTACCTTCCTGTCATTGTCCTCGCCTATTAGTATAGTAGAAGCCCAATATAACATGGTCTGACATATCACAGATTTGAATTTAATGTGGTGAAGATTATCCCCCCCCCCCAAAAAAAAAATACAGCATTAATTTATTAGTAAAATTATTTTTTTTGAAAGTCAATAAATTAGTCTGCTTAAAAAATAGGAAAACATGTAATACCACTTTTAAGATGGCCAATGTGGGATTAGAACACAGTTTCTCCCAAGTCCACTTATGCATACAGTAGTTCCAAAGAGAGTGTTAATGCCCTGAGCTTGAAAAATTCTTGTTTCACTATTTGGCGTGTTGTCATTTAACTACGGCGTTTATGCTAATGGAGCAGTTCAGCAATTGTTTCATCCTTTGAAGGTCCCAGCCAACAATACAGTACAGTACCTATTTTGATCTTGGACTTGAATAATGCAGAACTGTGTTCCTGGGATATCACAGAAGCAACCAGAAACAAAGAATTCCTGAGATATGAGATAGCCTTAAAATTTCTATCAATTCTTACCAAGAAGCGGAAGAACAAAGCTAGTTCATATACAGCGCTTCATTCACCATACTGATACAGCCACCTCAGCATCCTAACACTGTGATCATAATCACAAAATACGAAGTCAACAAAGCGCTTACTCCACCTCCCCTCCTGCCAACCAGTGTAGGCTATTGTACAGTATTGTCATGCAATAGTACTGAATTCTGAGTTCACTGTGTGTGCATGATGTCGCAGAAAAGTTGTTGTATTTCTCTTTGCCCCGTTCCTCTTCATTTGCCGCAGGACAAGCAACATTCCGATATATCATGGTTAAGCTATAACACGAGAGCAAAGTATGTATCCCAACCACCATATTATATTGGGCTTCTATTGTACCAGCAATAATTCTCTCTTCTTTCATATTTTTTACTTGCAGTTTATGAATAAGGTGTCCTGAATCCACCGAGCTTTCATTCCCCTTCATAACATTTAAAGCAATGCAGAGCAATAAAAAGAAAATTTCATTAAAGAGCTCATTTTTATTATGGAATATTACTGATCACATCTCCGAGCTCACTGCCTTAATCAATCTGGTGCTGTCGCCCAGGTTGGAGAGTCCCTATCAAGTGTTTACCTAGTGTTTTCTCTAACATTTTTTAATGAATTTGGAAATTTATTGAACATTTCCCTTGATAAATTATTCCAATCCCATACTCCTCGTCCTATAAATGAATATTTGCCCCAATTTGTTCTCTTGAATCTGAACTTTATCTTCATATTATTATCTTTCCTACTTTTAAAAGGTTCACTCATACTCATTCTTGTACCTATGTCATTCCACACCAACTCTCAACTGACAGCTTGAAACATACGACTTAGTCCACCATCTTGTCTCCTTATTCCCTAGTCTTCCCATCCCAAAGTTTGCAACATTTTCATAACACTACTCCTTTGTTGGAAATCACCCAGAACGAATTGTGCTACTTTCCTTAGGATCTTTTTCAGTTCTCACACCAAGTAGTCCTGGTATAGGTCCCACACACTAGAACTACACCCCAATTGGGGTCTTACCTGAGATTTGTAAGTCCTTACTACAAACACTGTTATTTTATTTCACTTACTATACTACCATCCTGAAAAAATGCACATCCATGTACTTGAAGACAAATAAGCTACAATGCAGTTTTTAAAAGCAGTAAACCAAACCCCATGGCACTACAGCCCTTGAAGGGCCTTGGCCTACCAAGTGACCGCTGCTCAGCCCGAAGGCCTGCATAATACGAGGTGTCGTGTGGTCAGCACGATGAATCCTCTCGGCCGTTATTCTTGGCTTCCTAGACCGGGTTTTAAAAGTAGTAAATATTATAATATGAAGATAAAGTTGAAATTTAAGAGGACACATTGGGGAAAACATTCATTTATAGGAAGGAGAATTAGAGATACAACTAATTCACCAAGGGAGATGTTCGATAAATTTCTAACTTCTATGAATCCATCTAAGAAAAGACTAGGTGAACAGTTAATAGGGAATATGCCACTTGGGTAACAGATCAGTTGATTGATTGATTGATTGATTGATTGATTGATTGATTGATTGACTAATTGACCCACCTGTTCCAGCCTTGTATTTGCAATTGTTGTTGTGTGAAACTTGAAGTAAAAAACTAGAGAAAATTGAAACCTTTAAAATGTGGTGTTGCAGAATACTGAAAGTGAGATGGGTACACTGACAGACAAATGAGGTGATACTGACTCAAGCTGATGTGAGGAGAACGATTTGGCAAAATTTGCCTAGAAGAATACATGATAACGATGTTCTCCTACAACAATATCATTTATTGCAATCTTTCTATTCAAAACAAGATACCATCTATATGATAGAGTTTTTACCCAAACATATTTAAACTCTATAGAGTCATCCTCGTTACACATTTTGTTATTATACTGAAGATGACTCCAAAATAGAGATGAAACATGTCCCTTTCCTAAAAAAAAATAGAAGAAAAGGAACAAAGAATTTTTAAGCATTGTAAAGATGGAGTTGACTCAAACAGTCTTAAAACTTGTTCAATTTCACTATGTTTAGAATTTTGTTCCTGTCTTCATCTATTCCTACTTTATAAATTACAGAGAATTCACTTACCTGTGAGAATACAGGATTCATATCATTGATGTTTATGATATTGACAGTGACGTCAGCTGTTGCTGACTTTTGAGGTTCTCCAGAGTCATAAGCAACAACAGTGAAATTAAGGCTCTTCACTTGCTCATAGTCAACACGTTTCTTGGTGCGGACAGTGCCTGGAAAGAAGGATATTAAAAACAGGAGTAATATAATTTCTTACAAATTCTTATGGTTTCCATTTTGGGCAATGTACTTACATTTGTATGACTAATAGGCCTATCTCTAAAACAGAGGTGCTCAGCTGGGTGCCGTTTGAGGCTAGCTCAGTGTGGCCGGGCTGGCCTGACATATATGTGGACAGCTTACATAGCAAGCATATGTCACAGTGAAGTGGGAGAACAAACACATTTTTCAGGGAAGATAACAGTGATCTTCGATTGTGATTACAAAACGCTCCTCCACTACGCAGCGAAATGCTGATTGGGGTACCGTATTAAAAAAATCCGACAACACTATAATCGCAAGAAAACCAACCTTTTCAAATATTCCGGTTTGATTTATACTGTACTCGTTATAAACAGTCAGTTTTATTTTTCTATATGTATACATTCAAAGTAAATTAACAATTTATAATTTTTATATTACAATTTACAAAAGGTACAAGCTACGATTTACAATTCCTTGGATGGGAATAATAGTATTTTCATTTTAAAAAAAAGTACAATTGCTGTTATTCATTCAGCAAAAGTTATACAATTACATAATTCAACAAGTTTACTGCTTGATTTTGCATAGTGTTGTATCACTTTCCCTGTTCACCGAATTTCTGAAAATAGTATTTAAAACTTATCAGGCGTCCGATAATGGTGAGGGAGTTTCTTGAGAACATAGATACTCACGAGTCAAGATTAAAGTACAACAACAACAACAACAACGTAAATGTATCTGGCAAATAGATGAACAGTATGCCTTCAAATAAATAACCTAACTGATGTTATTACTAGTAAACATGATTGGATTGTTGGTGAGTTTATTAGATAATTTAAACCCAAGCAAACAAAAGCTACGCCAGAAAGAATGTAGCAATTAAAAGCAGTGTTATCATATAAAATACTTGATCAAATGAAAAACGACACATTTTCTCACTTTTAATGAACATTACCACGCTATGTGTAGGATGCTAATTAGTTTATCATCACCTATGCAATATAAACTAAACTATAAACTAATTAGGATCCTACATATAGTATCTTCAATACAGATCCATAATGATATTTATCACTTGCAACATTACTACGCTGACGATCTAACAGTCCAAAGTTCCATTGCTGGAATGACCGGGTCGCAGACAGCCACGAACACTCCTCTGCCATTATTCCATTAAATATGCACACTGCTCATTCTAATCAGTGCCTCAGAGTAGGGACTGAATAGCTGGAATGCTATGATGAACCAGTGGTATCAGAAAATTTGTGAACCAGAAGAATGGGATGCTAAAGAAGGGGGAGATTAACTCCCCAGCTACTTCCTGCCAATATTCAGGCAGGCTATTATACTCTGCGTGTAGCAGTAATCTCATCTAACAGAGATGAGTGGCAGCAGAAGACACAAAGCACATTACAGCAAACAATGGTCAATGTAATGTTACTGTTGATCAATTTTATGAGCTTTCTATATTGTAGGCCTTCAAAATTAGTTTTCTTCTGACTCTGTGATATTACGGCATCTTATAAAATTATTTATAGCGTAGACTGTATTTCCTTATTCTCCGACTTTACATACTGATTTTAATTTAATTCTATTTACCCATTTTTTCGTGACCTGGTGCTGATATGGACTTAACAACAAAAATCCAAATTCATTAATATCTCTGTGATCATAGTCTATAGTGTAACAATGTATAAGACATGGATGATCAGAAATTTAATACTTTATTTATGTAGTATTTATCGACAGGGCCACTAATAACATAAACATTTGAAACTGACACTTTAGGCCTTTCCCTAAACTACAATTTCACTCAGCATGAATGAAATTATTTATGGCCGAGATTGTAATGACTTCACACACTGACTTTCATTAAATTGTCTTCAGTTGTTTTCTCGTGATGTGCGTACATACATATGTACAAACAGAGAGAAATTATGGAAAATTAAAAAGTGCATTTCCTTGTTACTGTGGACACAACCGATACAGAAATACCATTTTTTTAAAATTCTGAGCAGTGTACAGATAAAACAGATATACAGATATATAGATAGATGTTTCTAAAGCATTTCTTAAAATTTAATAGGGAAAATTGTATTTCATTACGTACATTACAAAAATATTTGAGGTTGTAGGCCTAATTTTTTATTGTATCTGGTCAAAATACTTAAACTGTATTGAACATAAATAACTTATTACAATGTAAATTGAAAATGACGTGGATTTCTGCACTCTTTCTTTCATTATTTTCTGCCTCCATTTCAAACTCGGGTATCGCCGCAGAGATCGAGAGTGACTGGGAGAACTTCGCCCAACCTTCACGGCCCCTGATGTAACCACAACATCACTGTGGTTGAGTAACATACGCTCACTTTACAATGGAAAAAATTAAATGAATCCTCCTAATTCAATACATCACATAGTTTCATCTTTGGATGAAAAACCGTCAATACGGAATGATTCTAATATCTTGTAATAACATACGTTCATCGCCAGTCTGCCCTCCCGCTTACAGTGCTGTGTGCCCGTGGGACGAAATGCCCAGCGTGAGCACCTCTGTTCTAAACTATCTTGTGCTTATGAGCTGTTAATGATATTACCAACGTACAACATATGCTTACCTGTGGCGTTGTTAATATCAAAGAAATCGCTCTCGGGTTCCAGAGTATAGCCTGCTATTTTGGAGTCTTGGTCAGTAGCAACAAATGTACCAACCACTGTACCAACAGGCTGTTCCTCCAGCATTTCCACTGTGTAATGTGGAAACTCAGGTGTCCATGGTTTGGCAAACATTGGAGGATAATCATTTACGTCAATGATGGTGATGACCAGGATACCTGACACAGAAAGTCGCAAATGAAGAATGATAAAATATTAAAATGGAAACAAAATCATATCACTATTATACCACTAAACTCGACAATGTCTGAACCTTCTAACTACTTAAAACCCCTTGACTGGGTTTGACACCTAAAGCACTTACATGCACATTATGTTCTGAAACCTATAGGTGTTTATGAAATTCAAATTACATTTGTAAATTGGATTAGTTTCCCATAAGCATCTGGCTTGTTTATTACTTCTGCCATCCACTGGTGGGTTTTTGTAAGCTCTTTCCAGTATTTTAGATTTGAATATTGTTCATCTTTTCATACATTCTCTGACTCGTATCATGTGAATAGTGCGTGTCTATACAGCAACCACGTCTTCTATATGATGCAAACTTCCCAGGTGTTCTCTGCCACTATATACATGCCTGCAGTATTTTATTTGTGAAATTGCTCATTCCTTGTATATATTTTCTTGCCTGTATATGCATACATCCTGTTTTATTTTAGGGGGTGCACAGAAACTATTGAAGAGTTATGCAAACATGGCTTAGATTCAAAAGATGTTTAATTCGATCATTGAAAATGAATCAGCAAAACATCTATTAGAAGGAAGCTACAGTGAAACAGTGGATAAATCTGGAATGGTCAACCAGATGGAAAAAGACCTCTGAGCAGACCTACATAAACTACAATACTGCCCTGCTTGCTTATATAGACAGTTGCTTCTTTATTGTATCCCTTCCATTATCACAGTAGTATTATTTATTCTTGTGTCAGAATCATATATAAGGCACAGTTCAAATATTATATTCTTTGTGATCAGAACTCTGCTACTTCCAGTGCATTTACTGTGGAGTACTGAAGGTCTTCTTGAGTACAGGAGGCTGGACACAGTTGACATTGCAGCAAATGTTGTACAGTCTGGACTTCTCCACATTCACAGTGAATACCATTCTTATCAGCCAAAGTTTCCAAAATTCTTCTCCAACCAGTGGGGAGTTAGGTCATAGTCTTCCATAGTTGTAGCTTAGCTTTTTCAGCGGTGGTTCTAAGTTCCTTTGATGTGCAGAGTTTTTTGAATTCTGATGACTTTGCTCTAGCCACCCAGAACAAAGATTTTGAGTCAGTGGAGAATACCCTTATGAATGCCATTGGAGATCTCTCCAGATTCTACAGTATAAACCAGCTTAAACCAAACCCCTCAAAAACACAGTAAAATATATTAAATTACTTTTATTATATTGAAACCATTTGATGTCTAATATTATTAAATTTAATTTAAACAACTCTGTTAAATTACATCCTCTGTTGGCTGGTTACACTTGCCGCAAACTACCGTGCATGCTACGATTGATATATTGCAACAAAATGTATTCGTAACTGTTAAGCTGGACATCAGGAGAATAGGAGAAAAGCCACCCTAAAGCAGCAGAAATGGCACAAATAAAAAGAACAAGCTGCTTTGAAGATACAACAAACTGAGAAGTATTAAGAGAAGTAAGGAAGGACAGAAGATAAGAAAGAAAAATTGGGAAATGAAATTTATTAGACATATCATAAGATGTAACATCTTCATTATCAATATTTTTGATTATATTAATTTCAAGTAGTATCATACCTCGTCCTTGCTGAGTTGTTGGAGCTGTGATATCAGTTACAAGCACAGTGAGCCTGACGACAGCTGCAATATCCCTCTTCAGTTCACTTGCCACTGACACTTCACCTGTTGCCCGATCGACACTGAAGAAAGACTGAAATAATTAAAAGAGAAGTACATTAGAATTTCATGAGCCTGTTTGTGGTTCACTGGATGAGAAGCCACGTTGTATCAAAAGCTCAAATCTGGTTGACAGCATACAAATTTTGTACCGATATCACCATTTTCATTCTGCCCCTTAACTTCCATAATTATAGATCGATCGATCAATCAATCAATCCATCCACCTCTGATCTACATTTAGGGCTGTTGCCATGTGGTAGATTTCCCTGTCAATTATTAACCTAGTCTTTTCACTATCCTGCCCCCATCACAAATTGCCGATCGCCGCAGGACTTTGATATTGAGCAGATGGTGTTGCAACTGGACAACTTACAGGAGAAACCTAAAATGCCTGGGAAAATACCATCAACCATGCTTGTGGAGAATACTGTAAGTTAAATGGCAAGATCATCGAACGAACTTTAGTATCCTACAGGAAGCCAACACTACAAGCATGGAGGCAAAGATAGTCGGGCATCAGCTACTCTGGGCCGGTCATATTGTCTGCATGCCAGATACACACTTCTCCCAAAGAAAATCATGCACTCCCAACTAAAGAATGGCCAGCGTAACCATGGAGGGCAGCTTAAACAATATAATGATGTTCTAAAGTGTAAACTTAAAAGGTGAATAATAATAATAATAATAATAATAATAATAATAATAATAATAATAATAATCATATGGCCTCAGCTACCACATGCAGACATTTCAATTTGATGCCATCTGGCTGTCTGCTCGTCAATTTCGACGTTCCGTTTTACTCAAGGCCCACGAGGTGGCAGACAGAGTAAAGCGGATCTCTCTTGGGTGACTATGGCTGAGATTTAATGAATTTTGTTGGGTAAATACCAAATGTATCACCAGAGATCTTTTACATGCCAACATCGTACAACCTGGAGTGTCGAATGGACTTTTTTCCGCCCTTCAAAAATCCGACTACTCAAAAGGTTGCAAGTGATAAAAATCATTGTTAATCCGTATTGAAGATACTGATTGTAGGTTGCTAAACGGTTTATTTTGTCACCTATTCAATACATTTAAATTTTTACATTTAGGAATTTATTATTAATTCCACTTGAGACATGTTTCGCCCTTCATTGAGGGCATCATCAGTCGAATCACCTCCTCAAGGCAAAAATCAGATACCTGATTAGTATTTAACATGCACACATTAATATACATTACTATGGGAAAATTAAGTACGAGAAACACTTGTACAATGGTGACAGTTGACAATATAAGTTTATAGACTAAGTAGTTGGCACCAATGCGTAAAATTACTGGGTAATTTTAGCAGAGCTAGCAGTGGTGCTCCGAAGAATTATTGATGCACTCATAGGAAATTATAACGTTTTTACAAATTATTTACATTATAACAGTCGGGGGAGAAAGGGTATAGTGCTCGGCGTCAATGTTCGTAACAAAAATTACTGTCAATAGTTGGTAACTATACAGTAAATTTACATTAACCAATTGAACAGTTGAGAATTTACAGTTTATATACATATTTACAAGAGAGCCGCTTGGTGAGCAAGGATATAACAATGTCTAGCACCAAGTGCGTCCCATTGTTTTAATCGTTGGAAGACGATTGCAGCATTGATATATCAGAAATATGCACAGTGGTTTAATCTTATTTTATAATCACAGGGGGCAGGGAAAATATTCCATAGCCAAATGAGGTTCTATAGGCATCAAACTGAAAGTTATCTGGTTGAAGTCCCGGGTTCGGTACGGTGAACTAATCAGGTACCTGATTTTTGCCTTGAGGAGGTGATTAATAATAAATTCCTAAATGTAAAAATTTATATGTATTGAATAGGTGACAAAATAAACCATTTAGCATCCTACTCAAAAGGTGTCTTATTGATATGGTCAACTGGGAAACTACAGCCGATGATAGACCCAAATCATTTAGCATTCTATACAATGGAGTTGAACATCTAGAACAAGATAGAAGAAGATTAGAAGCTGAGAGGAGGAGTGAATGCGAGGGATGGCGTTCTTACACAACCATCTGCTGTAACAACTAGTGTGTGCTGTCACTGCAATAAAATCTGTGCATCCAGAATCAGACTGTTCAGCCATCTGAGATGACACAATTAATACGTCCAAATGACATTGTATTTATTTACTATATATTCGCTGAGAAATAAATGCCTATGATGATGAGTCTTTTCTAAATCGATTTCAGAGAAGTTGGAAATTTATCAAACATTTCACTTGGTAAGCTATTCCCACCCCTAATTCCTCTTCCTATAAACAAATATTTGCCCCAATTTGTCCTCATGAATTCCAACTTCATGATCTCTCCTACTTTTAATAACTCCATTCTATGTCATCTCTCCGCTGACTGCTCAGAACATGCCACTTAGTCTAGCAGCTCGTGTCCTTTCTCCCAACTCTTCCCAGCTCAAAATTTGCAACATTTATGTGTAAAGAGGTGATGTATTAAGATGTACCATTGCCCAATACTAACATATACAGTGGAGATCTGGACACTGACAAAAAGACAGGAGAATAAAATCCAGGCCAGTGAAATGAAAGTTTTAAGGAATGTTACAGGGACGACAAGAAAGGACAGAGTAAAAACTGAGGACATCAGGAAGGAAATTTGAGTGGAAAAAGCTTGAGAACGGAGATGGATTAACTTAAACGGTTTGCAAAAGGGAAGAATGCTGAAATGGAATGGATGATGATGATGATGATGAAACAAATCAAGGATAGAGTGGACAAGATGATGGCAGGTCAAATGAAAAACTAGGATAGATAATTCAACAATCAGTATTTAAAGAAAACAAAAACAAAAATAGCAGCTCACAATGTTAGCTCTGTCACTTAACACATTAGAGACGGTCGTATTTGAATGTGCTACCCTCCAGAAATCCCAGGATTTTAATGGTTTTTGAAATTTTTTCAATGCTAGGGTGAACCAGAAAAAAGAATATTCGAATATTTAGAAAGATCACATTTTCCAGTACATAAAAATGAGTTTGAATTATCATAATAGTGTAGCAATTTTTAAATATAAATTTATGAAAATAGTATTTTGGACAAACGAAAAAAATTGAACACAGCTATGGACACCAGTTCGGTTAAGATTTCAAAATCTGTCTAATATTGTGGACACATCTTATGAAATACACTAATACAGATTCTAATATAATTGGTCAACTGGCACCGGTATCCTTGTTTACGACCAGCAATTTGCTTTCCCACTGTTCATTGTTTGATGACGGGGTTGCATCAAGTTGCTGCAAGTTGTCATCTGTAACACAGGAAACATCCACTTTTTTGGGAAATGGTATAAAACTGTATTACAGAAGCCACTTCAGGAAACTGTATAAAACTACGTTACACGTCACACCAATTTGAAATTAGCTCATTATCTGCATTTACTTTCCTGAAAATGCCAGAATCATCATGTTTACTTAGTGTGTAATTGTTAGCCCCATCCTCATTTTCAGAACTCGTGTCTTCCATAAGAACATCCATTATTGATTCATTGTTAAAATTTTCTACACTTGAATTAGACATGCTAAATATTCACAAGAATTACACACACACTCTTCCTGTCCGCAAGTACCTTACGTACTTTCCCGCCCATTTCACAGCTGAGAGTCAACGATGACGCAGCCCCAGGTTATGTAGGAACATGCCTGTGTTATCAATGCTTTGGAAGAATTTCTCCCAACTTATGCTCATAACTAGTACATTTTATGCTTATTTTAGCATTCACCAGTATCGTAGTGAAGTCACAGCTCGCTAAAACGGCAGCTACTATTTTTAAACTACAGTGAAAACGTACCCGCAGATTCTCCAAGCTCCGTCAGCAGCAATGAAGTAGCACACCCATAGTTTCTACGAATGGCATCTCCAATATGCTAACAGTGAACAAAAACGATTGGTGTATTCGGGAGATAGTAGGTTCGAACCCCACTGTCGGCAGCCCTGAAAATGGTTTTCCGTGGTTTCCAATTTTCACACCAGGCAAATGCTGGGGCTGTACCTTAATTAAGGCCACGGCCACTTCCTTCCCACTCCTAGCCCTTTCCTGTCCCATCGTCGCCATAAGACCTATCTGTGTCGATGCGACGTAAAGCAACTAGCAAAAAAAAAAAAATTTTTGGTGGATAATATTCAATAAATGTTTAAAACAAATGTAACTGCATTATTTAATATTAGGTCTATTTGAAATTCATGTAATCATTATAGGTGAAAACAACATGCTTCTTTTTTCTGTATAAAAATGTGCCAGCAGGCAAGGCCCATCCCTCACTCGCAGGATGATGATAATGATTATTGCAGGCATAAAAAAAAGGAAAGAAAAAAGTCACTGGTGCAAGGGTGACATTTAACTAACTAAGATACACTTGTATTTAAATTATAATTTCAACTTACCTTGAAAGCACTTGTATCAGTAACTTGTTTCCCGTTCTTATCCACAGCTGAGATGGGTTCAGCTAGGGCGAAGTTTAAAGCATCCGTGCTATTGACATCTGGATCTCGAGCTTTTAAGGTGTAGAACACGGTGTTGGGAGGAGCATTTTCAGTCACCTGAAAGAAGAATCTAGATTTAATATCTTCTGAAAGAGAAAATTTTGTTCATATGTGTTAGAAGTCCTGTAGAAATAGGTACTTGGATACGAACACATATCAGGAGAAACACAATAACAGGATGGGAAGAAGGAGAAGCACAAATAACAGACAAGGACAAACAGAAAAACACAAAAGGAAGACAACCCCTTCTTCATATAAACAAGCTCTTTGGTCATCAATCATGGAACGTATGAGGCGATCTGGAAGAGAAGGGCGAACCTGCAAAACGTAGCTTTAGAAATATTTAAGTTCAAAGTTTGCATGCTCGTAAATGAGATATTGATGAACCTGCCATGAATATCTCTTTAAAATAATCATACTCCTTAAACTGAGATATGGACACATTTAATTACTGATCATAAAGGCACAGAACGAATCGATTAATGGGAAATAACAACCAGACATGCCAGGATGATTATCATTTTTACTGTTATTCATAATAAATACCTCTATAAACTATGTATGTAACAACTCACTACAGTTACCCTTGAATGTCTGGTTTGTTACAAGGCTGACTGTGCGATCAACTGTTAAGTTTGGAGAGGATTCAATGGTGCGTCGGCCTTCCCTAGCAGAGCAATATGAGCATTATGAATGTGTCACATGCAACGCAGTATCTGTAGTTTTTGAAACAACGGCTATTTTTGATGTAGTAAAAGTGAACACAGCTTCTGTCAAGCTAGTGTTATAGGGGATGATCTCAGCTCCCTGGAGAAGCAATAAAAAAATATTTACCACTAGCGGTTTGCCCTTCTCTTCCAGAAAGCCTCATATTAGGAGTGGACGTCTAAATCTATACAGTCCACATCTTAATGTTAAAAAGGCTGAATATTTGGAAACTAAACGAAACATGTTCACCCTCAAGGATGATAATGATGATGTAAACCTAGTAAAAAACCAACTGCTTCTACTATTTAGGATCCCACTAGGAGAGTGATGGTGATGTTGAAAAGGAAGTAAGACTAAAAGCGAGGGCAGTAGGGAAATGAGTTACAGGAGTACTCTGTGTTAAGTGTACCTCGCAAGAAAAAAACCCAGGTGTATCACACTAGTTAATCAATCAATAAATCAATGAATGATCTGCATTTAGGGCTGTCGCCCAGGCAGCAGTTTGCCTATCAATTATTTGTCTAGCTTTTCCTAGAGCCCATAAGGTGGGGGCTCTATATGGGGCCAAGAGTTGCCTAGTTGACCTAAGTGTTGAGCGTCCTCAATACAGTATGTAGATGCATGTGTTATGCTGGTTACTTGGAGTTTCTCTCCTTGATCAGGTTGAGCAAATATGACTCTTCCATACTGTCTTGAGATCTCTCAGCCACGAGTTCCTCAGCAGAGTTCACTCAGGAGCTCTTGCAAGACAGTCCCTCAACATTAAAGGATATTTATGCAGCGCTCAAAAAAGTTTTGCATATTACGATTTCACACGGTGTACGTTACAGTACCTCAAACATCTTTACAATATGTGCTGTGTGCCAATGTCTGAGACAGTAAAGCTAAACCCAGATCGGGTTCAATATCTGCCCAATAGGAGCATTTGTTGTACGGCAAGACCCATTATTACAAATAAGTGCATTCAAATTGTGACAAAGCTGCAAGAAGGATGGTGATAAGCGAGTGTCACTGCTCATGTCGGAGTGAATCAGAGTGATGTCTCTATAGTTCAGAAAAACTTAAGGGCACAAAAATAGTTGCTGACCAACAGTGGATCTAAAATGCTATAATCAAATATTTGTATTGTCACCCATATTATTTTTAATAATTATGAAGAATCAAGAATGGAGTAGACAAGATGATGAAAAAACAATAAGAGATATTCACAAATTTTTAAAAAAATGTAACAAACAGTACTTGATTTATGTCACACCGACACAGGTCTGGCGTGACAATGGGAAACAAAGGACAACAATCTTCAGGGCTGCCAACAGTGGGGTTCAAACCCACTATCTCCCAAATACAAGCTTACAGCTATGTGACCCAAACCGCACAGCACTTGCAAAACAATTCACAGGCAGGTTTGGTATTTGTTGGCTTTAGCAAGTCATAGTCCCCACTGCTACTCCGCCTTGTTCCACTAGGATTTTCAGAGGGCCACTGGAGAGGATGTGTCGGATCAGACAGTGCGAAATCAGCTGCATGACAGAAGACCGACATCATAGAGGCCTGTACCAAAAGCTCCTCTTAAACCATTCATAGGACAGCGTGTGAGGTAGGCAACAATTCATAGCCCATGGCACCAGGAACAGTATTTACATCACCATAAGTTGCACCCACATAACAGAAGTCTGGTGAGAGATTGAATGAGTCCTTCATCCGGAAGTGCCATCAACAACAAGAGGGTTCTGTCATGTGTTGGGGTGGAATCATGTTTGGTTGACGTACGCCTCTAATTGCTGCCCAAGGAAGCACGACTGTTCTTGTATACAGAGACAACATCCTCCAGCCTGTATTTACAGGATTTGCTATCAGTGAATGCAAGAGCTTTACACTATTATCGCGGCCACCAAATTAAGCGGGTCAGAGAAATTACGCTGTTGTCAAGGTTATGTAGCAACTGGCAAAGAAATGTCTAACTGAACACATCGTTTTGGAGCGCGAGGCAAGTTCTTATCTCTCAAGCTCCTGATGTTACTTCATACAATGTTTCAAAACAAATTATACTACAAGCTTCAGAAAAGACTGCTGATTCCAGTGGTATAACTATTTTCCATATAAACTGCTTCAAATAATTATTAAAAATAGCATCTTGAACAAGTAAATTTAAATCCGTAAATCATGTATTGAAAATTTCAGTAAGCGGCCAAGTTTTTAAATTTTCAGCCAATAAAATTTTGTCTGCGAGAAAATGTAAAAAGTAGCCTGACTTACATTTTTTATCTGAAACATATTTCCGTGAATCTTGTAATTTTCCTGGAAAATGGCCTGGAAAGCAATCGCATAAATGTCGCTGGCTGATGCAGTTTGGGGCGCGCGCGCCAGCACAGGCTGCAGGACGCCGTAAATACTTTCGGATTACATATTAATCCGTATCAGTTTTATTACATTATAACTTTAAATATTTGAATACTGTATATTGTACTGAGTAATATGGAAAAAGAACTACTTTAAAGAATGTTAACATTAATTTACAATGAATTGAGAATCAGGTTCTAGCTTCAAGGCAGTCTAAGATTTCTTAGTCACTGTCATCACACATCTCACTATCTGTCGAGTCATCATTTACACTGATGATGAATGGCTCCATTCTTTCGTCCCTTACTATTTCCTTGGCCGAATCATGCGAATGAAGATTTTCCGTGCGATTGAAGCACTTTCCCCAATTTGCAGCAGTCACACAGTCGATGGCTTCTGATATGAGTTTTTCTACGTCCTTTATTTTGAATGTCTTGGTCCTCTCTGCCACTTCTCTCTTGACTTGAGCCCAAATCAATTCACATTCACTATCCATTTTAACTGCACTTACGGTGCAAGCTCAACAGCTGCATGACAGGGAATGACATGGGTAAGGTGGCCTGGAGCGGATGGGCTTCAACTAGACAGCACTGCACGATAAGCGTTGCCAATCCGTGCTCGGAGATAAGCGACTCTCGACCATCTGTCGCTTTGCTGTTTCCATATCTGATGACAGCGCAGTTTTCTTCACCCACCTAATTTGGTGGCTGCAACAATAGTTTATGATGATACTCATGCCAACGAGTAAGAGTGGTCAGTAAGTTCCTTGAGATGCATGGCGTACTATGACTGGTGTGGCTAGCATATCTGTACACAAGAACTGTGCTGAATATGCAGGGCAACTGAATGAAGCTGTTATCAAAGAGTGGGATAATCTGGGGATAATCTCCCCCAAAACCAGTTGGATTATTTGGTTTTGAGTAAGCCTCATTGTGTTCAAGAGTGACTCAGGGCCCTACATGCCTATACATGGTACTGATCTGCCACACAAAGAAAAATAATTTTGTGTTCAGAATCCCACATAACCAACCTTGTACCTTTGTTACATTTCTGTTGTTTTTGCTTAGCTGACTGCATCTTGCTTCCCTTTTTATATGCCCCTTCTTATACAGTAAAACCTTGATAATTTGAAGTGATCAGGACCACTGTGGTCTGTGGTGCTTTATATCCAATATTTACAAAGAAAAATAAATCCTGGAGTTGTCTATGGTATGAAGTACTTGCGTACCTATTGAAAGTCAATTATAATCCAGGATGCAATCACATTCACATCCTGATACAATGCATACACAATTTTCTATTTGACTTCGTTAGAAACCATCGGTACCTCAATGTTTAAAACAAATGAAAACGTGAAAAAAACTATGTATGACATGGTAGCCAAAATAGAAATTAAGTTCCAACAATAATGCATTTCAATATGCTCCTCGTTAGGCAAACTGAACAACAATGTAATTCTTTTCTGAAATACAAGTCAGTGGTGTGTTGCGTAAGTGCATTTCTGTAAGTTGTCAAAATAAAATCTTCTACTACATCCATTGCATTCACAACATTTTCTGGGGCATTACTGGTAGAGATGACACCGTTCAGAATCAATAAGGCTGTCATTTTGTGTCTTTAGCTGGCGGGCACGTGAGAGGACTCCGTTTACGATGTTTCGTCTGCTTGTGATTCCATTATAAACAAATTTAGATTCTACAAAACTTGAAACAAAAGTAACTTTGTGACCGCACTGTATGTGTACCTCACGACAATAATGAGGCTTGCTGACAATGCGATACAAACAAGTAACAAAACAGCAGCAATAAAATGTTTAATTCCTCAAAAAATGAAGTAGGGGCATATGCGACCTTGAGGGGTTCGAGACAGTCGCTCATTGTTGTTAATTGTCGTCTACAATGACTATTTGTTATAGTACTGATTTCGAATTGCATAGTTTAGGGGGCCTGATGAGAACTTTGAATTACATATTAACTGTATTTTGAATTAACCAACTTCAAATTAAAGAGTTTTCACTGTATACAATACACGTACATGCCCATTAAAAAAAAAAAAAAAAGGGCACATGCAAAACAATTTTTGAGTTGCTAATATGATGACCGTCCAGCTCGAACCATATGTTGCGCACAGTCGTGTTAAATAGTGCTCATCAATCTGAAAAGAGGACCCTGCACCTGGAGGAAAGGCAAAGAAGAAGACTGGGATAAACACAATGATGGTGTGTGAAGAGGGAGCAACAGAAAGTAGACAAGGATAAATATGAAAGAACAGAACAATCTCTTCTCCTCATATAAATGGGCTTTCTCATCATAGAGAACTGCATCAAACTAGCCTATGGAGAGATGACTGAAATTACAGTATGGATCAGAACAATTTCACAGACATGTTTTCAAGTATCTTCAAAATTTTCTTACCTCTGCTCTCTGTGTTGGAGGCTCGAACACAGGATCTTTATCATTACTGTTGAGTACACTCACGGTAACTGTTGTGGTACCTGTCAATGCTGGAGTTCCTGAAAAATTACTAACACAATTAGTAAACACAGAAATTGTAACTGTATAAAGGAACTGTACGCTTCTCATTAACATGTCTTACCTCCATCCACGGCAATTAGTTCGATGTTGTACACATTACGTCTATCGTAGTCTAGTTTACTGACCACTGTTACTAATCCCGTCTCTTCATCTACAGCAAAATCATCGAAAGCTCCCTTCTGGATGCGGAATTTAATTTTTGCGTTCAAGCCGGTGTCTGCATCTTTAGCTGAAGTCTGCTCCACACTGGTCCCTGCCAATGATAAAGTAATATACTTACAATAAATGTAATGGACAAGGAACACAGTTTGTTACAGGTACACAAAAGTCGAACTAGAGGTTTGTTCCAACACACTACCACACTACTTCAAGAACTGCCAAGAATCTGTGCAGTTCGTAATTAACATTTCAAGAAACTCCAAACACAAACTCAAACTGTCAAGAATTCATCACGTTCGAGACTGGGACATGGGCGGTACACACAAAAAAAGGTCAGATAATCTGTGGAACAAATAAAAAGAGACAAAAAATGTCCAGTCTGTCAAACACACAACAATTTAAATATAAATTATAACACTATAAACATACCTGCAAAAAATTCACACTAATATACAAAGAAAGACATGTTTTGTTCTACAAGAACATCCTCAGATTCTATCAAATCACTTAAAACAAGCATATATATGTACTGTAGACAATACTGCACATATATACGCTTGCATAAACTTGTCAATGATAGAGAGTTAAGTGATAATATGAACAAGTATCGACAAATAATGAATTTACAAGTATTAATGTAATGAAAAAAAAATGTCTGTATTTATCTAGACTGCCCATGCTAAGTCTGTTGTCACCAAGCACTATTTCAGGACTATCATGTTCAGTTCTAGTCCTTAAATGTTGTAACACCTATTCCTAGCTCTGAAAGTAATTTTTCAGAACTTCTAATTTCTGTTCTAGTGTGCACACATGTCTTCATTTTTGTAGAGTGGCCATTGCCACTTCAGAAAACAGGACTTTACAATACTACTGAAAATTAACGTGTAAAAAAAAGAAAAAATTATTGTTTACCCACAAAAATATATTTCAGTAATGAATGATTTAACACGCACATGCACGAAGTTCGTTGCACCCAAGTGCACTGGGGGGGGGGGGCATCAATAGCCTCTTCGTTCATTATTTTGTTGTGGCAGGAAAACAATAGACAGTGATTACTCCCTTTCATGTATTGACAAGCACAACAAGTTGGCGGTCAGATATCCCAAACTCGGATATACAGTGAAACCTTGTTAGTGCATTCCTCATTAACATGTTTTCCCGCTTAGCATGTTGTAAATTCGAAGTGCCTATTCTTATCATATTAAATCTATATAAATACCTCAATTATAATGTCACAAATTTTTGCTATTATCACGTAGTACGATCATATTTTTCCTAGCCCTAAAAATGTTATTCATTATCCTTTGTCAAACAAACGTGATTTCGAACTTGGTTAAGATCCGTTGTCACAGTTGCATGATTATGGAAAAAGGCCTTAAATTCCTGAACTTCACAGGATAAGTTGTATGTTCAGGGTGGAAGCCATTATTCTCAGGAATGTTCAGTTTTGCTTGCCAGTTAGCAGGGAGTTTGTCAAATAACACAGAGAGTCGATTTGTGCTTGTATTTCGCATTCCATTCAGAAGTTAGAAATTTATTTTGTGTTGAGTGGTACAGTGAAGTGTAGCGAATATTTGTCGTGTGATACGGTAGCCTATATCTGGATTAGAAATACGCAAACATACCTACGAGAAATTACAGGTGACCAGAATGAGTCTGAATACAACAAATTTATAAATTAATAGCCTACAGCAGCTATGGAGAAAGGAATGAAATACAAAGTGGATAGCTTGGCCTTGGGCCAGAACAGCATTGCATGTGCTGCCTGTGCTGTCGCTAGCTTAGACTTTCCATTTGACTGCCACTCAATCTATTAAACTGTCAGCGCGGAGTGATGAGCACTGCTCGCACTGTACTACGATCTAGTGGTTACGATCAAAGCTGTTTGTGTTTTAACTCATTTCTCTGAGTTTCGAACAATATACCTTGATCCCTATATCGATAGTGTTTTGTCACTGAACTTCCGAGTGATATTTCAAGGAATGTTGATCTCTGCCACCAGGGGCAAGCACTGTTTTTGTCTGCTATCTGGTGACTACTATGCAGACTTCTTGCATTATCCCTTTCAGACCGAGTACGCACAATTGTGCGGGTTCGTATTTTAGTTATCCCTGACCGTATTTGATGTTTTTTCGGCGCTACACCGGACTGCAGTGATTGTGCAGGACACGTGGCATGTATTTCAATTGATTTTAGTATGCGCTTGACCACCAGGGCGAAGGAAGAAGAGTTTAAAAAGCACAGTTGATCGGCGAGATGGCAGGAAGCAGTAGTGCCGAAAGTAAGTATTTATTTACTGCGTTTATATTAATCTGGAAGCTTTACTGAATACCGGAATATATTCAATGAAGTGTGTACATTGGTTAGTGAACGTAAATTTTGAAGCTACACCATCGTACGTGATACAACGAGGTTTTGAATTTTGATACGCACAATTGTGTGGGTCCTGTTTTTTGGATGTTAGTTTTTATTTTGTAAAATAAACTATTAATATGTGTATTGAGGAGCATTTTAGTCAGTTCTTGACGTACAAACAAAAATTCACACCTCCAGTTTTCTTTCAGGTCTGAAAGGGTTATACCTTTATTTCCTCTCAGGGAAGAACCAGACTGTCCATATAATCATAAGTTTTGTCTAATCACGGCTCCCTTGAGACTGTTTTTTCCTCACCTTTTTCCTTGTCACATGCTGTCTTGCATTCTGAAGGTTGTGAGTGGAGATGGCTTCTACAAACAAGAGCGGGTTATCGAGTGTTGAAATGGAGGATGTTTTAGAACAGTTGAGTGGTTCTGAGGAAAGTTTCTTAGATTCGGATGGTGAATTGACTGATGTGGATGACATCACTGTACACGAAGTCCTTAGTTCAGAATCAGATACGAGTGATATAGTGCACAGAATGGAAATGTACATGTCACGGTTAATACATTTCGATGGGAAAACGTGTCTAATTAATTGGGTCAAATAGAACAGTTTATAGGGAACCCAGGACCTCAGAATGAAGCAACTGGGGAATGGTATGGTGTGAAGGTTATCATGATGTTCTTTATGGACAACTAATAGTTTGTGAAACAAATTTATATGCTGAGCAAAGAATCCTATCTAAGGGCTTATTACCACTTTGTTCCAGAATATGGGATTGGAAACCAGTCACGGAGGACAAGATATAGGCTACATTGTGATTGCTCTTTATATGCTAATGGGTATAATACAAAAGCCTATGCTATGAAGCTATTTTTAAGTTCCAGTATTATTGAAATCCATAAAATAGTACCAAAGTTGTGTTACTTTGAACAAAGCCTCCTACAGCTCAGAGACGACCGGGCATTTAAATCCACCATGCTTAGGAGTTAATAGCATATATAGTGTCCAGTTTCTATTATATGCAATGCTGAAAGTGATGTCTGTCTGATGAAATTACCATTCACACACAAGTTCTTCTATGGTAATGTTCCTAATTCCTGCTGTAATATTCTCCTGCAGTTGCTCTATCATGTGAGGATTACTCCTATAAACTTTATTTTTTCAAGTTCCTCACAAATAAGTCACATACTGTGTGATTGGGGATACATGGGAGCCATAATCCATCAGAAATAACCCTGTCACCAAAAACATTTTTTATGTCATCTAAAGAACATGGCAGTAGCCAGTATGGGCTGTAGGAGAATCTAGTTGAAAATGTACGTTGATTCTCTCATCTTCTGATAACATTCTGTGTCCATTTACTCTGTCATTAAAAAATAAGAACTGTTATTTGCCTTGCAGTTACAGCACTCCATATGCCTACTTTGTCATCATGTAATGAAACCTCACAAATTAATCTGGGATTCTCTGTAAACCAGTAACTACTGTTCTGTGAATCTATGTGACTGAGCAAATAAAACCATGCCTCATCAGAAAAGATAATCAAATGTGGATCAACAATGTTTTATAAAACCAAACCAAATGACAGATATTCACTAGTTTTTCATCTCCACAGTGTCGTAGTTCATGCGCAATAATAACTCTAAAAGGTTTCAGTCTAATTATTTGGTAGCCATAACGACTACCAATGAATTTTACAACACTTGTGAATAATTTACCAAAAGAGACTAAATTTTAAGAATTATAAGCTGCATAATCAAGCAAATAACTGAAAGAGACATGCGTGCAGGACTACGACCTTCACAGGTGAGCTTCAAAGCAGGCAACTCCAGCAACTACCGCTTTTCATCTGAGTGCTGTTCAGGCTGTAGCAGAGCTAATTACATAATAACCTTCTAAAAATTGCATGTCACCTGATATTATACATGAGAGGGTTTCTGAAACACGTGCATAAACTGAGTGGAACTGGTCAATGTATGCAGGAAGAAGTTTTAAACTCGGATCGAGTTATACAGCAGACGTTCCATTGTACATGAGAAGTATACATTTTGTTGCACCTTTGAATATATCGCCAACATCCAACCTCCCTGTCCTTAAAGTGAGATGGGCTCAATTTTTATTCTCCAGTACAATATTGTGAATTCCTTACCGATAGGAGTATCCTCTTCTATGAAAGCTACGTAGCTCTCACGTTCAAAGAATGGGGCATTGTTGTTCACATCACGAACCATGATGTGCACTGAGGTTGTGCTCGCGAAGGTCCCGTCGCTTGCCTACAACAGACGACATGGCGCTAATTACAGACTCATTAGATAATGCTCAAGAACAAATACGAGAATTACAGAAACAAGCGGCCAAAATAGGATTGCAAATATCATTTGAAAAAACAACGTTTATGACGAACATCATTAATGCCCCTCAAAATATCACAATTAACAATAACATAATATCTCAGACAGACTGATTTAAATACCTGGGAGAATGGATAACAAACAAAACAGAAGGAAAGGTAGCTATTGCTATAAGAGTAAACAAAATGGAAAGGATGTTTCATATGACAAAAGATATACACAATAAGAAATCTCCATCCTGGAACTTGAAATTAAGACGTTATCAAACAGTGGACCGGCCAGAAATTTGATATGCAGCAGAAACTCTTAAACTTACAAGAATTGGGCATCTTAAAAGAAGAAAAAGTTGAAAGAAGAATTTTAAGAAAAAGACTGAGACCTATAAGATGACCACGATGGTTGCACCAGTATGTACTCTGCCGGGACATTCTACCAGCACAGGCCACTGCAGACACTGCAGTGAGTATGAAACCTTACCACATGTGCTGGGGAGTTGCCCTCAATGAGAACTGCTTAGGATCAAATGCCATAACATCATCAGAAACCTGATTGCTAACACTCTTCGTCTCAAAAATCTAGAAGTGTACGAAGAAGTCCACTGCATCGCCAAAGGAGGCAGCACTTGCAGGATTGATAGACGGAGGAATGAGGCAGAAATTATTGATCCTACGGTACGCTTTGAATCTTCAGCCTCTCAGCCGACTGACTTAGACAATGAGAAAAAGGATATCTATAATCCAACCATCCCTTTCTTTCTTGAGTCGTATAACCTTAAAAAAAATTACGGTGACTGGACTTTTCTTTGGTGCGAGGGGAACAATTCCCAAATCTTTCGTCACATGGCGACAAAAATATAAACTAGCGAGAAGTCTACAAGATGAGATAGTCGTCTTAGTCGTCTCACTCATCAAATACTCCGTTTCGATTCTTCGTCACCATTTATATGGAGTTCATGCCATTTAACATGGTTAATTGTAACCTATCATTTTTTTAAACATTAATCTTTTTTATCTTCCCTCAAAATTGTTATTGTGTATTATTCTGTGTCTTATGGCAAATCTAGGATGACCTGGATCAGACTAAATAAATAAATAAAATAAAAGTTGAAAAACTGACAATAATGAGGAAAAGAAGACTCAATTTTTTTGGACACATTTATAGAATGAAATCTAAGCTAACATGGTTCATTGACATTGAAAAGGATTAGAAAAATGCTGGAATTAAAATAGATATGATAGAAAGCAAAACATGTTTCAGAGAAGTAACTCGAAAGGCAGGATTTCAGGAGAGAAAGACATTAACAACTGGAAGAAAATGGACTCAAGAGGAAAAGGAACAACATTCTCAGAAAATGAAGTTTGGAAACAATGAAAGTTAAATGCAAAGAAAAGTAACCAAAGTTGATTTATTGTACCCTCAAAAGGGTTATTAAAAAAACAAAAAAAAGTAATCTGTTATTATTATCATAATTTGAATTTCACTTTTATGATGGAAGTATCCTTTATAATATTGTGATTATCACAGGGATTGTAAATTATGTTGATACAATAAATAGGAGGTAAGATTCTCACCTGTACAATTAACGTGATGTGGTCAGTGGAGGTATTTGTCATGTCGATACCATTAGGGCTGTTGACAGTGATCTCTCCTGAGTGAGGATTGATGGAGAACATATTGTTAATGTTGCCTTCCAGGATGGAATAAACTATTTCCGAAGTCTTGTCCTGATCTCGAGCCTGGAACAAGTCATTATGACCATAAAAGTTTTATAACATAAATAAACAAATGTTCAAGACAGTAAGAAAAGGATAGGAACAGCTACAAAGGATGACAGTAACAGAAAGAAGTGCAGTTCACTGATACATGTTCATTATTTTTATCAAGAAAACTATAATGTATTTATTTGCGTATGAGATGCATATTTTCTTTTCAAATTCTTGTAACAAAAATCTTATGCGAGGAAAAGTTTGTACTGAAAAGATGCACAAGGGGAAGGGGTAAACTGCAACAATCACACTTACCAGCGAGTGTACCCCATTCAAAGATTTGGAGGTCGGTATACCCATGCAACCTTATGCCTCCCCATACTGTAATATTTGGACCACCAAAATGATCATGTTCAACAATGTTCCTGGGTGCATTTTGTATTTCCACCTCTCGCTAGATGAGGGTACGTCTAGAATCACTATTCAGATGAATCTGTTCTCGTCTGAGAAGAGCAAGTGAACCCACTCCTCTTCGGTCCAGACCTGATGCTATTGGCACCATTACAAACGGTGCTGCCAATGTGCGGTTGTCAAAGAAACACAACGTAATGGTAGTCGGGCAAACAGATCACCCCCATGCAGTCACCGTGCTACAGTGGAGCTTGAGATTGGGTGCCTTGCAGTCCCGTTAAATGTGGTTTCAATTGCACCCGCTGTTTGACGTGAGTCTCCTCTTGCTTGTTGCACAATGTGGCGGTCATCTGTTGCTGTAGTTGACCATAGATGACCCCCTCCTTTCCTTCGGGCAGCAGTGCCTGTAGTTCAGAATACCTTCCATGCAAGAGAAACAATCCTGTGAGCAATACCAAACTACTGGGCTTCACTCGTCACACTTCATCCTTCTTCCACTTTCCCGATGATTCTTCCTCGTGTGAAGTCATCCATATGTTGTCTCCGCGCTATGTTGTAATGAATAACACCACTGCAGCACGCCGTACAAGCTCCCTGATTGACCCGCACTGCCTTGTCCCGTTCCTTCAACTGCCTCGTTTTGGGGGGCCAGACCCATTCGGCGCTGTAATCGCCAGATTTCTATGCACGTGTGGGAGACCTCAGGAACAAGTTACCGCACTATCATTCATTCCCACCAAGTAATTAATGTGTTATCTTGCTTTATCTATCTTGTTCTTAAGTTTTGCACAGCAGTTTATTCATCAATTCATCTTCTTTGATCTCAGAGCTGTAGTCTGCAGCATATACGGGATGAGACATGCAGAATCAAACATCAAGACTGCAACTGACTAGACATATGATTCTGGTGCACCTTCACAGCAGATCGGCCAGACACGACCTCCTCCATCTCCACGACTGTTGGGAACCTTGATAGTAGGAATTTCTTTTCTGTTCATTTTAATGTTGGGCTCTTATTCAGCCACTCCTAATGTGGAGAGAAGAAACAGTGTTGCTGGTGCAGAAAGAACAACAGAAAGAGGAAATGAGGACTATCTCTGAAAATTTTCTTTTCTATTCTTCTTTCCATATCTTAATTGAAGATCTGTTAACATGGCCCTCCGTGAGAGGTGAAGCCTAGTTTCTGGTGAAACTAGGTAGCTTCTGAGGTTGAGAAGCAATGGATGAAAAAAAACTGAGACTAATAAGAAGAGAGCCTTTCTATCTGGGGGCAACAGTGTGCAAAAATGCAGAGATTGTCCTTTTGTGTGTTTATGCTTATCTTTGTCCCTTCATTCTGCCACTTCTCCCCACATTGACTTGTGATTTTTCTGTTATGAGTTCCTCTCTTCCTACATACAGCCAAAACTGGCTAGGACTTTTTTGTGGGGACCAAACAAAATAATGCCATAAAGAGGGAATGTGCTGAAAATTGAAAAACAATTACATTGTTGAATTTAAAGTTAGGTTTGAACGTAAAATTAATTACAATGAAAACAAAGAAACATGCGTTTACAATCATAATTAATGAAATAAATAAAGAAATAATACATTTTAAGAACACCAACATAGTGAAGCTTCAAGGAGAAACGTTCTTAGAGATGCAAACTATACATGTTGCTTAAAATTAAGTTTAAGTTCTCACAGGAATGTCCAACATCTGGGCGATTGGCACACGTTTTATGTATGGATTACCATCAGCTTTCTCAATAAACTTTAATTTTTCATCATTTATAAACTGTCTTTCTTCTTCTCCGTAACTGAATGTCCTGCAAACCACTATGCCTAATTTATCTATGTTGTTACACAATGCACTTACGAGCATAAAATTAAGCATCAACACATCACAGAAGCTACTGTTGTGTGATCCAAACAAACATACACCCACATCAAAGACTGGATTGAGGCGGACGCTCTCTGCAGCTGTAGGCCGACATTCCAGGTCCGTGAAATTAAGTTTTCTACAAAATCCTCACCCAGGCCAGTCGTCGCTGGCGAATCGTGCATGCATCATGGCCAGGAACGCTAAATTAAATTTCTTATGTTGGGATTTACGAAGGAAAGTAAACCTGATTCAAAGACGAGGAGAAATCTATATGGGCTCCCCTTTGCAAGTGCTTTATTAATTGGATTACTGTACTGAATGCATTTTAGATGCCTTGTGCTTGCACGGAAAGTACCCGATGCCCTTAAAACATCGCGGTTTATTGAACTTTCCTATGATGAGGGAAGGAAGTCTCTCGCTTCGTGTGCATTGCATAGCAACACAGTACATTTCCCACCTGGCAATTCTCTCTTTTAAAAGTCTGTTTGGCCTCAGCATTTAAAAAATAAGACAAAAAAACAAACAAACAAACAAACAATGCAGTTTCGTCGGCATTGACAATATTGTTTGGTGCGTACGAATTGATTATAGGCAATAAGTCACGTTCTTTTGCCAACTGTCGGCATCGCCAGTGTTCGCGGATTCTACCCCTCCACACACTGCCTGCTACCTAATATTGTGGCATTCCTTAAAACGCCGAATACAAAATAATTACGATTCAGGGTCGAACATAGCAGATATGAAGCACACTGTAGACACGCCGAAGTAGGTTGGTGAAAGTGCGCAAAGTTACTCCTGTGGCCCTGCACGTTCCGGAACGCGTTCTTTCGTGACGCAGAGAAAATTTGAATTTAAATTACTCTGTAAAAATTTTTTCACCCCCCCCCCCCCCCCCAGAATGTAAAGGAAGTTTCGAATTGAAAGTCTAAATTTCAGTAAAAGGACCGATATTGTACTTCAAATGATGAATTATCTGTATTTTGAATTAAGCAATTTAAATAACATGCAAAACTGTACCTCATGTTTCCCGGAACGAGAGCTGCTTCGAATTAGGCGAGATTTTGAATTAACCGATTTCGAATTATCGAGGTTCCACTGTATTTATATATGACATGAATGAGTTAAAAATGTACCTGTTGTGTGTTGGATGTGAACCATACAATCTAGCACACAGAATTAGTACATTTTTGTCATATGATTACAAGTTATTAAATGTTTTAATAAGAGCAAATCATGATACTTACCAGGACTTGTAGAGGAGGCTCAAAGTGAGTGGCACCCTCATCGATTGCAACTCTGTAGCTACTGCTCACAAACTGAGGACTGTTGTCATTGCTGTCCAGTAAAGTAATCCTCAGAGGTACCACTGTTGACTGCCCTTTCCCATCATTGTCAGTAGCCTAGTAAGAGTAAATAGTCAACATAAATATCTGAAGTGCACAGTGACCTTGGCCAAGTAGAATTTAAAAGAATGAGTAATGTCTGACAAAATAACTAAGATAGTTTGCTTAGTGATGAGTAGAAATCCTGACATAGTTCATTTGGAAATTAAGAAATATAGGTTGTCAACAACTTTAAATACTCAGCTACCTTCATTTTTTAGGACAGTAGCCTACCATAAAACAAGAAACTGAACATAGAATATAAGAAGTTTCAACATTTTAAACCCTCCATTCGTCAAGTACTTCAGCTCTCATGTTGATACTCTTGTGACTCTGATGTCGACAGTACGTCGACTCCTTTCTTTTTCCGTTAATTTCACACCTTGTTTCATTCTTTACATACTACCTGGAAAATTTATCCTGAAGTAGTCCCATATACCATAAACCGCATGCTGTTTGCAATTTTCGATAGTTTATTTTTAAGTTACAATAATTGCAGATTGTCATAAAATTTAAATATGAGTATTCATTCAGATTTATAATGGCAAACAATGAAGGAAGGAACTGTTGTGCAATGTTGTGTATGTTCATTTACAGTGAAACCGTTAGTGTGTTCCTCATTAACACGTTTTCCCGCTTAGCACGTTGGGAATTTGAAGTCCCGATTCTCATCGTATTAAATCTAAATAAAATCTATATAAAAAATACCTCGCTTATCGTGTCACGAATTTTCGCTATTAGTGTTTAGTACGATCACATTTTTCCTAGACCTGAAAATGTTACTGTATTTGTCATCCCTTCAGAAAGAAATGTGCTTTCCAACGCTGTCGCCATAGTTGCGTGATTCTGGGAAAAGGCCTTCCTGAACTTCAAAGGATAAGTTGCACTTTCAGGGAGCAAGTTGTTAGCCTCAGGAATGTTCAGTTTTGCTTGCCGGTTAGCAGCGAGATTGCTGAATAGCAGAGTGAGCCTGTTTGTGCTTGTATTTCGCATTCCATTCAGAAGGTGGAAATGTATTTTGTGTTTAGTGGTACAGTGAAGTGTAGCGAATATTTGTCACGTGATACGGTAGTCTATCTCTGGACTAGGAACATAATCGTGCAAAATTGACTAGTGTGGTGCATATTTGTCATGTGATAGCCTAATTGTGGATAAAGAAAATGTTGTAAAATTCCTTAATAATGAACATAAAATTTTAATCTGTCAAAAAGTGGACTGGCATAAGCGCGCAGACTCGATCACTTAAGTTGGTCTAAGTTTTGCTCGGTTGAAAATGGCGGCCAAAGTCATTCCTCACAGTTGCACAGGGTCGAGTGAACCCTCCAATTCTTCATCTAACAGTATGACCAGAAAATAATGTTTTATAACCCACAGCTTCGAAATAAAAGGCTTCTACCAGCATTTGTTTTAGAAAGATTGTTATCTGCAATAATATTTAAGATTTTTTTGTTGGCCTCTGTGCACATGTTTTCATATTTGTTGTCTGGTGTTTTTCACACCTTTCAGTATACCAGTACTTGTTATTTTATACTCCCTGGCAGAAAAGGTTTTCACATTTGTTCTTTCGTGTTTTTCACACATGATAATACTTTCCTCTCATCTTTAGAAATGGTAGATAGGCCTATAGTTTTTACTGTACCTGTGGATACACGACGTAAAATGGTCTCATGTCAGAAAAAACATATCTAGCATTTCTATATCTCTGCTTGAAACTTTTTATTCGTACATTCATTAGTACGTTTTCACGCTTGACATGTTCTTTTTCCTTGTCCCCTGCAGAAATGTCTTAATGAGGTTTCACTGATATGCAGGCCTAATATTACAATTTTATTTACCCCTCTCAAATAGGCCTCGTGAAATATAAAAAAATAAAAAAATAATTTAGGTAATTAATGCCACAAAATGCAATTTTTGGTATAAATAGAAAAATATATCTAGATGTGGAGAGGTTTGGAATTGAATCTCTGCTTTTGGCATGCAATCCAGCTGACCATCATTATGACTGTGAACATTTTTTCCACCAAGGGGAGCCAGACCATAAAGACTTGATGTGTTAACGATAAAGGTCGTCAGGTGGGCTACATCATTGTTGAAAGCCTTTTTAAATCATCTTGAACAAAATAATATGTTGTACTAATCTTGACCTACATACTTGAAACTTCAACACTGAATGGACTAACTGTCTCCACTAAACCCCTTATCTCATAAAACTCATTAAGAGCCTTGGCAGATGGCATCACACGCTCGGTACGATGACATCCTCATCCATACTGCTTGTCTTTTCTCATCTGCGAGAACTCTGTTTTGGTTTTGTAATATTAGAGTTCAGTGAACCCACTACCTTTTAGTTTATTAACAAGAAGTCTATCAGTTTCTATACCTGGAATTATAACACCACCAGAAAATTTCACCTGAAATTGTTTACACACCTCTCTACACAATCCGATTTTTACATATGTGTCTTACATAAAAACTCTTTGTTCAAGTGTGAACTTTTCAGTTTTGCAACAGATTAATTTGATTATTCACCATGCCAATTGAATGAAAACACACACACACACCCTTTACTGAATTTTAAGACACTTGTGTTTGCACAACCCTTGTCCTGTTTCTTTACGGGGTCGGGTGTGAGGGGAGGTGAATCTGTCGTGGCAGGTTTTTTTTGTGACCAGATGCCCTTCCTGATGTTAGTCTCATCAGGGGAGTTAATGAGATGAAACATCTGAGTGATATATGATAGGAAAGAAGAGGGTGAAACCTGGTGCCGGCACATAGCCTACTCCTGTCTAATAGCACCAAGGGGTCTGCTCAAGGCTTAACATCCCCATCCGATGGATGAATCACCATCAACAGCGTCATATGCCCTCACTCCATATGAGCACTGCGGAGAGATTTGTAATTTAATCCAGGCTTTTGACACGCAATCTAGTGATTAGAAATTGTATACCACCACCTCCCCTACCCTGCCGGCCAACAGGACTCTAACCGCTAACCTTGGTGTTAGACCGTTTCGACTTCAACACCTTAACAATCATGGCCACCTGGCAGGCTAATTTTAAGACAGTTGTAAAAACCTTAAACTGCCTAATGAAGTGTATCACCGAAAGAGACTGAATTTTAAGAATCTTACACTGCAGAATCAAGAAAATAACTGAAAGGGTCAAGTGAGCAGTAATGCAACTTTCATGGGCGAGCTTCAACATGCTTCCTTGCTGCAGACAACTCCACCAGCTACCATTTTGGATGTATGCGCTCTTCCGGCTCAGACCAAGCTAACGTATCTGTACAAAGCAATGTTTAGTGTGATCACATGACCATGCATGAGAATTAACAAGTGAAAGATAATAAACGTGTGATCAGACTTACTCTATAGGACAGATAGTAGATGGCTCGGTTCTCATAATTTAGACAGTTACCAGAGCCTGGCGTGGGGCAGTCTGCAACAGCAATGACACCGGTCCTGTTGTTTACAGTAAAGCTGCAATAGAAACCAAATGGAAAATCACAATCGCTTAACTGACAGATTAACATTACAGTGAATTACATAGAGACAATTCCACTTTTTCAATACGATTAGGAGATACATACTAATTTTTTCTGTTCTAAATATAAGAACATGTTCTGTCTCTCATATGGGACATTTTCAGCTTAAAGATGATAAAATAATATACATCAAAATATATGCAAAGCTGACAAATAGTATCCTAGACGACCAAACTGTGATCCTACTGATTGTGTCTGTGACTTATATATTGGAATGGGGAGTGAAGTAAATTTCTAATCCTTCACCAACATATTGTATGCACCAGACTTGCAATAACATGCACATGGGAAATGTTTACAAAATACAAGCGGCGACTGCCCAAACAGGTGGACGAATAGCTGTGTGTTTCTAATCATTCGGTGTTTTGATAGTAAACCAATGGCTGTCCTTATCAGTGATCACACTTAGGATAAATGAAATAACATTAATCTGACTGCCCATTAATGCAGTTCTTATCTGAGTACTTACTTCTCTGCCCCATCACCATCCAGAGAATATATAAGCCCGTTCTCTCCAAAGCGCCCGCTGTCCCGATCTGTGGCAGTAATAGTCTTCACGACAGTTCCTGGAGATGCTGTCTCAGGAATGGATGCTGAATATGAGATACTGTCAAATTCAGGAGTGTTATCGTTGGCATCCGTGATGGTAACTGTGACTGTTGCAGTGGATGACAGCTTTGGATTGGTGTTCTCCTCTTCTGCAATTACCTGGAAATATAACAAATATTACTCTGTCATAATTAGGAAATATATAATAATTGTTCCACCACACAAAACCCCTTTCAGTGAATAATGTATCTATCTAATTATGCAAAACTTAGTTAATAGGTGATTATTACCATTTGTATAATCACCAATAATACAGTGGAAGTCTGCTATAGCGAGTATGGCATATAACAAGAACTGTTTTTTTTTTTTTAATATCCCTAGAAAATTCCTATATTAAGCCGTGTAATGTCCTTTGGTTACAATGAGAATCCTTCCACACTGATTCAACCATTATTATGAATGATTCAGCGTGTCTAATTTTTTCCTTTCTCAAGATTTATTCTGCACTCCAGTGATTGTATTGAATGCCATCTATCTTCCATATCAATTTCTCGCTACGTGTTCTAGCGATCTCTATCGACGATGTTCAAAGGTACTGCAGAATCACCATCATCATAATTTCCCCTTATCCAGCTCCTGCTGGGTCAGGGTATTTATGGTACCTCATCTTCCTCTTTCCTTCCATCATTCTTCTTTCACGATCTTGTCCCAGTCTAAATTTCGTCTTCTTATGCTGCTCTTCACTGATTCAATTCATCTTGTTCTAGGTTTTCCTCTTGCTCACTTGCCCTCGCACTTTGCCTCCAGCATCTGTTTTGGAATTCTCTTCTGCTCCATCCTCTTTACATGTCCAAACCACCTTAGTTCATTCTTTTCAACTCTCTCATTTAGCGTTCCTATCCCAACTTCCTTCCTGATATCTTCATTTCTCACTCTGTCTTTCCTATCATACTTCTTAGAAATTTCATCTCGCTGCTTTGATTTCTACTCTCCTGCCTGCTAGTCAAAGTCTCAGCTGCATATGTCAGTATGGGTACACAGTACATTCTGTGGTACATTATCTCTTTACTTTTCCTTTGTACTTCTTTGCTCCAAACAAGTTTTCTTACACTTCGGTAGAGTGCATAACTCTGTTGTACCCTCCTGCTAATCTCCATGTGCACCCTAGCATTTTGCATTAATTCACTTCCTAGGCACTTCAAGCTGTCCACAATTTCCAGACTCTTGACTTTCAATTTTCACAGTGCCCTTTCCTTGCCTTTCCCCTCTCGACATCACCGTAGTCTTGCTTTTCTCTGTACTGATTTTCATGCCCTACTAATTTTTTTTCCATTCTCAATATTTTCGTCCAGTACATCTACTTCTTGTTGGAATTCTTTGCTGTCCTTTCCCCAGATCACAACATCATCTGCAAATAGCAGTATCTTCATCTATTTATCTCCATAGCTTCCTTTGTTTTTTTTCACAATTTCATCCATGACCATAATAAACAAAAGAGGTGACAGCACACTCCCCTGTCTTAGTCCAGTCTTATTCCTGAACCATTCTGTCCTGTCAACTGGGGTCGATACTCTGCTAACACAGTTGTTGTACATTGCTTGCACCATTTCTAACATTTCTCTTCCGAGTCTCTTTTTAACCGTGGTTTCCCGAACCTTCTCTCTGGGTACACTATCATATGCCTTTTCTATATTTATGAAAGTCATGACCAGATCGTTTCCATATTCCCAGTTCTTTTCCATCAGCTGTCTCATACTAAAGATGGTGTCCACTGTAGATCTTCCACTCCTGAAGCCATATTGTTCCTCTTGTAACTCTCCTTCAATCTTTCTTCTCATTCTTCCTTCTAATATCCTTTCCAGTATTTAAACTATTAGTAATACCTGTTGAACAGTAGTAAAAGTGTAAATAATGTGACAAAGTAGTTTTTAACTCATCAGAATTAAAGCTGGGAGCCTCCGTGGCTCAGACGGCAGTGCATCGGCCTCTCACCGCTGGATACCGTGGTTCAAATCCCGGTCACTCCATGTGGGATTTGTGCTGGACAAAGCGGAGGCGGAACAGGTTTTTCTCCGGGTACTCCGGTTTTCCCTGTCATCTTTCATTCCAGCAACACTCTCCATTCTCATTTCATAGCATCTATCATTCATTAATAAATCACTTTGGGAGTGGCGACCCCATCGTACTAACAGCCTATATTTTCTTCATTCATCACATCCCTGACCCGGTCAATGACTGGAAAACAGGTTGTAGGTTTTCATTTTCAATTGAAGCTGAAGTAAATGATTGCTTAATTTTAATACTATAAAAAGTACTGAAATTCCATAAGAATGCAGCCTAATACTTCTTAGTATCAATCAATCAATCAATCAGTCAATCAATCACTACTGATCTGCATTTAGGGCAGTCGCCCAGGTGGCAGATTCCCTATCTGTTGTTATATGGCATGGTGTATCACTGATTTCAGCGATTCCTTTGTATATTCTCACGTCTGGTTACATTTCAGAAAGACTATGTATAGCGAAAAAGTTATTATTACTTCACCGGGACTCGGAATATGTTTTCAGGATACATTAACAGGTAGGTAAGGTTAGGTGATGCTGTTTGAGTAAGAAAACTGGAATGTTTGCCTCAGAAGCCTCTGGAGTGACTCTAGAGTATTACAATTTTTAAGAATGAAAGTGAACATGTACATTCCTGTAATTTTTTTTTGGTAGTGGCTTTCACGTCGCACTGACACAGATAGGTCTTATGGCAACGATGGGATAGCAAAGGCCTAGGAGACGGAAGGAAGCGGCCGTAGCCTTAATTAAGGTACAGCCCCAGCATTTGCCTGGTGTGAAAATGGAAAACCATCTTCAGGGCTGCCGATAGTGGGATTCAAACCCACTATCTTCCGGATGCAAACTCTCAGCCATGCACCCCTAACCGCACATCCAACTTGCCCGGTGGAATTAGAAAAAATAATTAATGATTAAGCTATAGTATGGAAATCATTTGCGAAAATGTAAGGTTTGAACAAACTTATCTTTTCATACCAGTTTTAATGTTGTTCTTCATTCCTTCCAACTTTTGTGAAATTGGATATAACAACAGTGCACTATTGGGAGTAAAGTTTTCACTGTTATGAATTCTCGCTAAAATGGACATCTACTGTACTTGTAAGTTTGACGAATACAGATGAATTATTAATTTTTCCTGGTCATTTTACAGCATTTTAAAAATGGGTTGATTTATTTCATTTTTATTTCTTTATTGTATTACATATAAAAATCAAACAGAGAAAACAGAACTGAAAATATGTTGCAAACTGTTTAATAAATGAAAAGGAGATAACCGAGTGGGCTGTAGAGCAATATCCCTCACAGCTGACAATCGAGATTCTTCAGCTAATTAACTAAATATGTTCGGCCTGCATAAGACCTGACAAAATGTTCATTTACTCCAAAAATTAAAGTAACAACAAACTCAAAAGAGAACAAAACCTTCACTTACCAGGACAATAAACTTCCGCTGATTAGGATCTTCATAATCAAGTGTCCCATTAGCTACGCGGATGCTGACTGATGTGGATCCAGTAGCATTTGTTGGCTCCACTTGAAATGCTCCTGAAACATCTTCAAGTCTGAGCGTGAATGCAGAATTAATTCCAACATCCGGATCTTTGACGATCATGTCAAGATGTGGCAGCAACGTTCCATGTGCCACATTCTCAGGTATGGAGGTGCTATATTCTCGCCTATTAAAGCGAGGTGGTTCATCATTTACATCCTTTATGGTGACTGTTAGCTCTGCTGTAGACTCTGTGAGAACGTCAGATATTGCGGACCCATTAACCATCTCCCGAGCCTGAAAAACAGTACAGAATTTAGACACACACACAAATTAGGGGAGTTTCTCTAGTTTCTAAAATTTCTCAGCACAGACAAAAGTTTGTTTCATACACTACTTCTAAATTTGTGAATGTTATAATGTATCCATTTTACTGGAATAGTTTCTAGGTTTTGTAACAAAAGAATTTCTGTTGCAACCACATGTTTCTGGAATTGTAGCCAATTATGAAAGAAAGATCGCTAGGTTTGCTGTGAAACAGGGGTGGTCATAACAGTACCTAATTTTGTAATAATGTATTGATATAGCCTAATTAGAATTCTGTTGATTGGATGCCCTATCAGATTTCTGACTTTATTTCAAAATGAATGTAAATGACTAAAGCATGAATTATCAGAAGAAGCATAATTCATAATAATGGTCATATCAGATAATGAACTTGCGAGTTTCTACTGCTTCACCTCATGAAGTCACAATAATGAATATCCTACCAAAGAGTTCTTTGTAGTATTGAAGGTCTTCATTTCATTCCTGGGAATGAAGTATCCTCTCAACAAATGCTAACTGCTCACAAAATGTAAATAGGAGAATTGGTACTGCCCACTCAGCATTTAGATGTTTATCCCGTCATGTCTTCATGAATAAGGACCTTACAATGCATACCAAGAACATGGTTTACCATGCTATTGTCATATCAACACTGCTTTAGGAATGTGAAACTTGGACCATCTACCGTCAGGATGTCCGACATCTACCATCACTGGCCACTGTCTCAGATGGAAAGTGCACGCCCACTGCATGAGTGAAACCAGGAGTCCTCGTCAACTCCTGTATGGTGAACTCTGCTCTGACACAAGACTTCATGGAGCCCCTTTGAAGTGTTTCAAGGATCAGCTAAAGCATACTATGAAAAGAGCTGGAATTAACACTCAAACCTGGGATATGCTTACAGAGAATTGTACATTTAGACACCACACTGTTTCTATATCAGTTACTGTGTTTGATGAGGAATGACATAGACATGAAGAGGCTAAATGACAAGCATGGAAGCTCTGTGAAGCTCAACCCTGCCCTCCCCCAGCCATTCCATGTGATTTGTGTGAACATATGTTTAATGCCAAGACTGGGCTACTAAGTCATATGAAACATATTCACAAAGCATTGTGAGTGTGAAAATGTAAACTGCTGAAGAATATGTTTACTCGGATACGAGTTGCAGCCAACGACCCCACAATTAGTGTGGTGATGCCGAGTGATGTAGTGGCTGATGGTTGTTCATCTGGTAATCACAGATGATTGTCAGTTTTCATTCATCCAGGCTGCAATATTCCTTATGTTCTCATCCTTAAAAAGTTGGCAATTGTCAGCAGTAATAAACCACAAATACAAACCAAAAAAAAAAAAAATACTGCTATCATATTTTACCCTGACAATGATGGTGAGGACGCCTGTAGAATCTGGAAGGGCTTCCTTGTCCAGAGGTCTTGCAGTCCGTAGCTCTCCTGTCTCAGGATCCAGTAGGAAATAGCCGAGAGGATCTGAAAGACCATACATGAAGCTATTAATACTTAACTTACAAGAAAGAATGATACCCAACTGAAAATCTTTTTGCTGTCCAACCACACCAACAAACACAACAGAGGAACACTTTATGGAAGGATAATGTAATGTAATGTAATGTTATTTGTTTTACGTCCCAGTAACTACTCTTTTACGGTTTTCGGAGACGCCGAGGTGCCGGAATTTAGTCCCGCAGGAGTTCTTTTACGTGCCAGCAAATCTACCGACACGAGGCTGACGTATTTGAGCACCTTCAAATACCACCGGACTGAGCCAGGATCGAACCTGCCAAGTTGGGGTCAGAAGGCCAGCGCCTTAACCGTCTGAGCCACTCAGCCCGGCTTTATGGAAGGAAGAAGGGAAGTTAGTTGGCTTCAGAAATGGAGAGCAGAGAACCAGTTTTCTATTGTTCCACTGAAGGAAAAGCTATCACCAGACACAATTTACCTTTTCTAGTGTGGAAGACATTGGACCAGCTCTGAACAGGTGTTTCAAAATGCTAAACTAATTTAAAGCCATTGGGAACTTTCCCAGAAGGAAAAAACACACCACATTTCTTGCAAGATTTTTCAAAACCTCCAGCATTCACTGACTTGGTGTAAATCTAGGTCAACCCTGTGCAAGGGAAGACTTATTTCCTTGCAAATGTTTTGGATGGAAATCCTGTAATCCAGATACAAAAAGTAGAGTAAATGCTCTGCAAGCCCTGCATTATCATTGCAATCCAAATTAACATGACAAAAGAGACTTGTTTGACTGGCAGACTAGAAAAAAAACAACAACTAAGATAAGGTAATACCCATCTCTCATAATCTTGGAAACCACAAATCTGGGACAGTGTATTGTTTATTGTAATCTTTTCTTATTTTTCATAGATGCAGTATACATAAGTTGATATGTTCTTTGATCTGACCACTGATGAAGGGAATGGTTGAATTCCTGAAATATGTTTGGTTGAATAAATAATTTTGACAATAATTGACAAGGCTGTTTCAAATATAACTATTTTAAATATTATCAACAGTGTGAACTGTGTCGAACATGTGGATTTGTCCCTGTTTTACGGCCGGATGCCCTTCCTGACGCCAGTCCTATATGGAGGGATGTACTCACTATTACGTGTATCTGTGGTGGTTGGTAGTGTAGTGTGTTGTCTGAATACGAAGAGGAAAGTGTTGGAACAAACACACACGCATTCCCCGAACCAGAAGAATTAATCAGAGGTGATTCAAATCCCCGACCCAGCTGAGAATCAAACCCGGGACCCTCTGAACCAAAGGCCTCAACGCTGACAATTCAACCAATGAGTCAGACGAAAGAAATCTGATTATTGTAATAAAAATGGTTCAGGTGAATGAATTTAACATTACTCACTGGTTACAAGTTCATAAGTAACTTTACGAGGCTGTCCACGGTCACCATCTCTAGCCTTCACCGTCATCACCAATGTACCGATGGAGGCATTCTCAGGAACCACGCCAGCCAGAGATCCCAGGAACACTGGAGGAGAGTTCTGTACATCTCCTACCTTCACTTCCAAGCCAGTGCTGCTGTTATGTTTTCCATCCTGCAAAGGAAAACACTCTTCTTGATAGAAAAGAAAACTATGCTTATTGAAGAAAGGAACAAGGATTTGAGGTGATATGAGTATAAATATAATGACAGGTCAATAAAGAAAGATAAGAAAAAGATTATTCTGTGTGTGGAACCTCCAACAATATGGCAAAAAAGTGGAAATAAGGACAAATATGAAAATAAAATTAGGACATGGACAATCTTCATATAATGCTTTCTTAAAATAGATAAGCCCTCTGCCCATTAATTCCCATTGTTCTATGCCCCCAACAAGTCTGTTTCTACTTCTCAGGTTCTTGGATGGGAAGGGGCATCAAAATGCACTCAATGGGCCATCTTGAGAAATCTGCCTCTCTCTTTCCTTTTCCTGGGCTTATCTGGTTTTCTTCTTATCAAACCCTTCCATTGAACATCTGTCATGGTAGATAGAGCCTATCTACGTGAAGATGGAAAAATTATCCTTTTTCTTGTCACATTCATCCTTGTATTGACTTTCTGTTGCTTTCTTCCCCACACTTGACCTGCCATTCTAGTAACCTTAATTTATGTATCTCTATCCATGCCCTTATTCTTCTATATATGAAGATGTACACATTTATATATTATGTTCTTATCTCTCACTATTCTTTCCCCCCATTACTTAATTTTTAATGAAGTTCATGAGAATATATTTATATTTTAAGTAAGTAATTTGTCTTTATTTGTGGCAAAGTTAGGGCCCCTCTTACACTTAACCACCACATTAAAAAAATGTATTTCTGTTAATTATTTTAAAACACAACAATTTTTTTAAATATGGAGATGGTAATATAAGAAAAAATTATAGAATGTACAACATGACACTATAAATGGACATGATAATAATAATTATAAAACTAACAATAGTAATAATAAAAGAAGGAAACACAGTAAAAACCTACAGCTAGAAAATACATTTTTAATTTTACGTAAATATGATCATTCACACTACACTCATTGTACAAGTCAGCTAGAAGCATTCAGCAAATGATTTTGGCAATCCATCTTAAATCTCCTACGAGAACGTAAAACGAGTGATTGTAAGCCCTGGAGTGACCGTGAGATATATTTAAAGAGGAGCTAGATATTCGAAACCGACTTTCAACCTATTAGGTCGTGTTATGTACATTTAGTACGTGTTGAAGAGATGTTAAGTACAGAACAAAAATGGCCAACCAGACACCAGTGGGATCTGAACCCACAACCTCCCGATTTCACGTCGGTTGCTCTACCAATTGAGCTATGGTGGCCAAGGCCATCTTTGTTCTGTTGGAACGGATCTGAGCTACAGGTCTGGTACTACTACCATCACACTGTAGAGTGCGTTTAAGTTGCCCGTTGAGGGCCAAGTCAATGAATATTCAATTTTCACGACCGCATTGTAATCGAAACCGACTTTCAACCTATTAGGTCGTGTTACGTACATTTAGTACGTGTTGAAGGGATGTTAAGTACAGAACAAAAATGGCCAACCAGACACCAGTGAAAATTGAATATTCATTGACTTGGCCCTCAACGGGCAACTTAAACGCACTCTACAGTGTGATGGTAGTAGTACCAGACCTGTAGCTCAGATCCTTTCCAACAGAACAAAGATGGCCTTGGCCACCATAGCTCAACTGGTAGAGCAACCGACGCGAAATCGGGAGGTTGTGGGTTCGGATCCCACTGGTGTCTGGTTGGCCATTTTTGTTCTGTACTTAACATCTCTTCAACACGTACTAAGTGTACGTAACACGACCTAATAGGTTGAAAGTCGGTTTCGATTACAATGCGGTCGTGAAAATTGAATATTCAAGGAGCTAGATAGTTTATTGTGGTTATGATGGGGGAGAGGTAATTCAAGTTTGATGAGAGGTAATCCAGTACACCTGAGTTCAGAACTCCCCGCAGAAGGGATAACATTTGGAGACTGTGACGCTCATGTACACTAAGCCGTGACAACTCCCTATAATAAGGTGAAATCTTAATCACATCGCAGCTTAAATATAAATCGAATACAGAGGTTTAAACTCCATTCTAGTATCATATTGCTGTCTGGAGATATGTCCATAAGTACAGTGTCGCAGTAGTCTAGAATAGGTAAGATTAAGGATTTTACCAGCTGTATTTTAAGATGTTTTGGAAATATAGGTGATTAGTGTTTGGGAGAAAAAATGGATTTCTGCACTTTATGGCATGTATTTATGATTTTTTCAGTCCAATTTAGCATCTCAGTCATAGTAACACCTAAGTTTCTTACTGACATATAATAGGGTACGACAGTATTATTTAAAATAATTCGGGGTACATGTCTACTTTTTAACAAGTTAAGGTTTCTTTCGGTGCCAAATATTATAATCTGAGTTTTGTTAGGATTTATTAACAAGCTGTTATTTTTGGCATAGTGATGAAATTACGAATCACCCAGGCCGAGGCAAAAGAATGGAATACATACCGTAGCAACGAGTGACATGTGATAGAACTGGCGCAGAGAATAGTCGAGGGGCTGGCGTAAGACCACGGCACCGAAGTAGCTGCGTTCGCTGGCGTTCAGTGTCACAACCTCGAATTTGGAGCAAGCATCTGGGAACTGAAATAAAAAGATGGTCATGTTACAACAGGGTTAAATCCAAGATTCAGAAATAAGGCAAACTTATGACTCTGTAACACCACAGTGAGGTCTCAGAAGCCCAACGTGAAATATATCATTGCACAATTTTCTTACATACAGTATTTACGTACTGTATGGAATTTAGGTTCATCAATGTAAATTAGGTTGGTAGCTCTCTGTGCATTACACTAGATCAGGGGCACAGAAACTGCAGTGTGATGCTCACTGTTGTGTATTCCTCCTGCAGTATTTGCCTACTGTCAATGTGCTAACATCTAATACTTATGTTTATGATAACGATAGTGTACCTGTGCTATGTTTAGAATGGCTAGTTCTGTATTAAGATTGTCAGAAAAAACAATGCAGATATTAATGATGATGATGATGCTTGTTGTTTAGAGGGGCCTAACATCTAGGTCACTGGCCCAATGCAGATATTAGAAGATGGTGACAATGAAAGGGATATATGAGGTGATTGAGAATTAGAGTCTGATAATGTAAATGAGACATTGAAACTGGCAACAAGTTGATACATTCGCAGTGCGGCAAACCATTCTGTCTTTGCAAAAATGCCATGTGTGTTGAGTGAGAACATCAGAGGTCCTCTAAGCGTGCTTGGAACTCCCCTCCCCCACTAAGAAAAACTGTCAGAGGTACTTTCACCATTTCCATTTTGCTAATCTGGAATGTGAAGGCTTCTTTCTCAGAGATATTGTATTTAACTTCAATATCGGCTTCATATTTCCCCCTCTCCCACCTCTGACACACTGAGTGCCATGTCTGTGTTTATTATGAACTCCATTTTCTCAAAGGAGATCTGAAGATCTCCCTTTATTATCATCATAATGATAACTTATTAGCTCCTGGTATCCTCCTATACCTAACGTGAGGTAGCAGTCCGCAAGGAAATGACCACACCATTAAAATCCCTTGGCTGACATGGCTGACTTAAAACATCATTTTATGACCACTGTCAAAGATCTTCTGATTTTACAAAGAACACAGCATCAGTGATAAATATTTTCATATTTAGACGTCAACCAGCACCATCATGGTTAAGTTCATGCAAAAGTTTCTTGAAGACCAAACAGAAGCACAAAGGAACATAACAGCAAGGAAGAGTCACTTTGTGGCGAGCAAGAGCTGAGCATCTTGGAGAATGGAAAACAACTCACTCATGAAAAATTACCAGCTGGAGATATGGCATACTGGAGATCTTTAAATAGGCTGCGCTAAGGTGCAAGACCAATTTGCACAAGTGGGGATATTTTGCAGATTCTGTTTTGTGTGGCTGTGGTGAAGAGCAGACTACAGCACATTTGCTAGAATGTCATCTCTGGCCTGCCACAAGAAGTGAGAAGGAGCTGCTTGAGGCGACAAGGAACGCACTCGACGTTGCTAATTTCTCGTGCACCACAATCTGAACCTTTGGTGTACAATATTTTTCATCGTCTTTTATAGACATCTTTAAATATGCATCCAACTCTGCTTCTGACACAATATAAATAAATAAATTATCACCATAAGAAATGAAGTGAAATACCATTTCACCATACATTTATGAGCCATTTCCTGATGGATACAGTACTTTTGTATCCATCTCTTGGCACAGGCCAGAGTAAAGTGTAGCTTTCACCGAAGTCCCAGTCTCATCCATGGCTGTGACAATATGGAAGCGCTGGGGTATGGGTGGTGCTGAGTAATGACATTAAGAGCACGACTAGTGCATGTGAGTATTATGAAAGGTGCTGCTCATAGGGTCAGTCATGCTGCAATAGCACTTTCTGACCCAGTGAGGAAAGCAATGGCAAACTACCTCACTCCTCATCTTGCCTAGTATGCCTCATTTTGGTGCTGCCATTGGTTTGTGCGGTTTCCTTGTAACCGCATAACTTTTGGTAGTGCTATTTGAGGATCCAACCAGCCTCTGGGCTGATGACCTAACAGACACAGACATCCAAGGAACAGAATTAGGTAGTTCCAGTCCAAAAAACAAATTTCTAATGCAGACAAATCCTTACCTGAGGCAAATCTACACACATGACATCAAGACTGTCCCCCAACTGGTCAGGATCTTCTACTTTTATGCCATGGAACACTGTACTTCCTATGGGGGTGTCTTCCAGAACAGATGTTTCATATGGTACCTGTAAGCAATGAAGGAACAGGTTACTCATGAACTGTGAAAGGACAATCCAAAATTTACCTGCAAATACAAAAAGACAAATAATAATAGTAAATCTATCCAGCAAGACTACAAATCAATAAGTCTGGGTGCATACCAGAGGAGAATACACAAAATTCCTTTGGGCGAATACATGGCTGACTTTAATCATGATTTTACGACCACCAAAAAAATCTTCTGATTTTACAAAGAGCACAGAACACAGCATCAATGAAAATATTATCAAATTCAGACCAAAGAAATAATCCTGTTTATAATTTAAATGACATTTTGGGGCAGTCCAACAATCTTTTCAAGGCTTTAATGAATATCTTTAACAAACATAAGAAAGCTAAAACTTCTGCATCTTGCAACTTTCCCAGCTAAAAACACACACACACACACTCTCTCTCTTTCTCGACCCGGCCCAATAATTTGGCAGATCATGCTGTAGGGCACTTAGTTTACATTCTACATTCAATCTTCATCAAGTAGTAAATAACATTTTTGGTCCTTTGCATGGTTTTTTTTCTTGCTCATGTTTCTTTTCTTTACTTTTCTCCAACTTTATATTCTTATTTTCTGTCTTTATTGATTTTAATAGAATGTCATACCTGTTATAACGTCAACTTTTCTGGCCAATATTCCATGTTTACTTCAAAAAGGGAAACCTTGTTTTACTCTTCCAAGTGTGCTGCTTTACTTATTAACCATCAGTGGTTGTCCACATCAATTTTTAACAGTGATAGATTTACATAACAAGAATTCAGAAGTGATTTGTGCAAAACCCAGACATATGATTTTTGGAAAATACAGATTTCCACTTTTATTTCATCAAGATGAACTTTCTATACTATGCATTTTCTTTGTTTGTTTTAATTATTTTCAGTTTTACATTGCATATTTTTGTTCCATTCATTGTTTTAATATGTGGCTGAAGAAAGCCAAAGCATGTACCAGAGTTTTTAATCATCATCTTTGAAGTGTTTTTAATATTCTGTAGGCAATATTGAATTGTACTGACTAAGGTGTATTTTTTAAATTTTCTCCTTTTTCAAAGGAAATTTTGTGTGTTATACATTAACAATACAGAACATTGCGAATATGAGATTCAGAAACTGTACGAGAGGAGTTTTAACAAACAACTTGAGACGAGTCATTTTTGACAGACTGATTTGATAATAAAGTTAACATTGTTTGTCATGAATGAGACATGCACAGGTTGTCAGAAAATGCATGGAGAAAACAATGAAGGTGCCTGGAATTATGTCTCATCTCAAGGAAACTAGAGACAACCCACTTGGCGCATGCACATCCTCTTGCTTTCATTAGTCATCAATCTGGTGGAGGAAGATTTCATTTCAGTTTCATGGTGGCATATCTTTGAACGGAACACTAAGATGGAATTAAGTCATGAAAGTTACAGAGAGATGGGAGCAAGAAAAGGACATATTAGGATGAACACAATGGTAAGTCAGTGTGGAGACAGGAAACAACAGAAAGAGAACACAAGCACACATGTGAAAACACAAAAGGACAAGGATATCTCCACACCTTCATAAACTGTCCTCTTTGAAGAGACAGGCTCTTTCCTCAGTTCTCTCAAGACAGCAGCTCATTGTTGATGCCTGCCCTTTTGATGAGGCTGAGAAGTAGTAACAAGCTTACTGAGGACTGAAAAGAGATGGATGAGGAAGAATGTAGATCGATTCACGAATGAAGAGATACTGAATCAAATTGGTGAGAAAAGACTGATTTGGTTAAATTTGACGGGAAGAACAGACAGAATGATAGGACAGATTTTAAGACATCCAGGACTTGTGCAGTTGGTTTTTGAGGGAAGTGTAGGTGGTAAGAATGGTAGGGGTAGACCACGGTATGAATATGACAAGCAGATTAGAGCACTTGTAGGATGCAACAGTTACGTAGAAATGAAAAGGTTAGCACAAGATAGGCTTGCATGGAGAGCAGCATCAAACCAGTCTATGGACTGATGAATCAAACAACAACAACATCAACAACATGGAAGAATTGGGATTGATGAGGAGAGAGCCGATCTATTTGAAGATTGCAGTGGCGTATTTTATGAAGATGTGGAGATTGGCCTTGTGTCCTCTTTCTGTTACTCCTTCTTCCCATACCGACTTGCCTAGATTCTGTTCATCCTATTATGTGCTTCTTTTCTTGTTCCCATCCCTCTACATCACCTGATTTTACACTTGTTTGTTTATCTGCATTTAGGGCAGTCGCACACGTGGCAGATTCCCTATCTGTCATTGACCTAGTCTTTTCTTGAATAAGTGCAAAAAATTTGGAAATTTATTGGTAAATTTATTATTCCATCCCTAACTCTTCTTCCTATACAACAAATATTTGCCCCAATTCGTTCTCTTGAATTCCAACTTCATCTTCATATTGTGATCTTTCCTACTTTCAGAAACACCACTCAAGCCTTTTAGTCTACTAATGTCATTCCATGCCATCTCTCCGTTGATAGCTCTGAACATACCACTTAGTCGAGCAACTCGTCTCCTTTCTCCCAAGTCTTCCCAGCCCAAACTTTGCAATATTAATACTTACATTAAGATAGAATTAGATTCTCATAAACTTCTTGTTTTGGTTCAGTCAAGGCCTGCAGTGTCAGCTGAAAAATTATGCTGAAAATATTGACTGCCTATGGGAAGGGTAGTTAAGTTAAAAGCATGGTATTTTTTTTATCTTTTAATTAAGAGGAGGCATTGAAAACTTGCAAACAGGCTTTCCATCCAAGCACGACAGATAATAATATGAAATAACAGCTGCTGCTAGTATATCAGATGCCATTAAGAGCCAGAATAAAAATAAATCACAGAGACTGCCTGTGTCTTTATAGAGTGTGATACTTGGCCTCCATCGTGTTTGTCTAGAGACAGTTTATCTGTGATAGTTTTGTCTTCAAACATGAAGAATCATGAAATACTTGTCTGTCTGTTTCTTCATCCCAGAGGCTGGTTGTATCCTCAAATAGCAATAGGAAAACTGCAGGAACTAATGAGGTGTACAAGGCATCACGAGGAGAGAGTTAGTTTTCCATTCCTTTCCTCATTGGCCAGAAAGTGCTATTGCAGCACAACTGCATAGCTGGCTTCCTTCTTAACAAACAGACTTCAGTGGAAGCTACACTTTATTCTGGCTAGTGCCAAGAAATAAATGAAGCCTTTCCTACCCCATCGTCGCCATAAGACCTATCTGTGTCGATGCGACGTAAATCCACTAACGAAAAAAAAAAAAAAGAAAGAAACACATGCACCGAGAAATAACAGCAGATGGAACAAACTATCTGACAGACATTTATAATATTAGTTAACTTGTGTCTTCATGGTGGTGCAACTTTTCTCCTCAGACACACCATTACTGGAGGCAAGTTGTATGCACCATTTTAACCATATACCAGCCCTTCTGCCAATGTTTAATCTTTGGGAATGCCGGGATTCGAACCCGGGCCTCCGAAGATGGCAGCTAATAGTGACAACCGTCGTTACACCACACAGGTGGACAATGTAATAGGCTACTGAATCCGATGGCAAGTAGGCTATAGCGTTACCAGTACTGTACTGGTATTTACTGGGCTAATTTCAGCTACCTATAGTGGTTGTTATATGTACATGTTTTAGGAACGTCAATCTGGCATAAAGCCTCTAGACCAGGGATGGCGAACCTTTTCCAGCTAGTGTGCCATTTTAAGTCTGGTTTATTATTCTCAACTGTTAACTGTGCCACTTGTTATTTTCCTGTAAGGAATGGCTACAACCTATTACACCACCCCCTCCACCCGCGACTTCCTTTCCAAATTCCCAATTATATTTCATTATATGTTATTTATTTTATTTATTTACTTACTGATTCATTCATTTATTAGATCTACATCTTGTAAATACATTTGATTGCATGTTCCGTGGTCGTATTTTGCAAATACTGCAAAAAATTACATTTTTAGGGTCTGTAAGTTTTGATAATACCGATTATTATTTGTAAATAAATAATAAGCTCCCATTGTAACATACTTCGTCAGGAAATATTATTACCGGGTGAGTTGGCCGCGTGGTTAGAGGCGCGCAACTATGAACTTGCATCCAGGAGATAGTGGGTTCGAGCCCCACTGTTGGCAGTCCCGAAGATGATTTTCCGTGGTTTTCCACTTTCACACCAGAAAATGCTGGGGCTCTATCTCAATTAAGGCGTTTTCCTTCCCACTCGTAAGCCTTAACTATCCTATCGTCGCCGTAAGACCTATCTGTGTCAATGCGATGTAAAACAAATTGTAAGAAGATAAATATTATATATAAAAATTAAAAATATGAATATCGTCAATGGACTTCACTTCCTCCATTAGCTACATTATCTTTTCATGTTGTTGTACTTGGTACGCTCAACAACTGAATTAACTTGTACCTCATCACATTTCCGCAAGGAAATCAGGAAAAAAAAAAAAAAAAAGCAGCTATCCTTACTTGTAAGGCCACATCCTTGCTTTCATCAAAACATATTGCATACATCTGTGAGTTATCCAAATTAGCTTTGAATTGCTCCGAAACTTCTTCACTCATTCTTATTATTCTATCCTTGACAGCAGTTTAGCTGGCTGGTATTCCTTTCATTCTGATATTTATTTGTTGTTTTCAGATAATGTGTCGGACATCAATTAGAATGTTTATTTCAAGAAGTCACCGTCAGAAAGTGGTTTCCTACGCATGCTGTACTATGCAGTGAGACAGATGGAAACAGCCGCACTGATATTATTTCTTGGCCGGAAAGATGATACAAAAGAATTAGTTTGTTTTGTGTAATGCTCGATATTTTGTGACACGAACTCTCTTCTTTCTTCATTTGGCATGGAACAAACATGTGGATGATTAGTCTCGAAATGGTGCTTTACTTTAAATGTGGAGGATACAATTGTTTTCGAACACAGGCAACACATCTTTCTATCTGTCCGAATTCCCTTGTCCACTGTTCTTGAAAAATCTAGTCACTACCTTTGTTAAGTTTCTCTTTCGGCACCGAAAACATGTTTGCGAGGTCCGTATACAAAACCACGAGAAAACGACACTGTTATCTCACTTGACTTTCGGGCCTATCAGTGTAGCAGTGTTGCAATATTGCACGTCCGGATGGAACTAATATTTCGATTTTCGATGTTTATTTCTTACACGTGAAACACTATAAGGCATGTATTGTCTGTAACAAAAGACGTATATAAAAACATTATTATGTTCGTGTGGCGTGCCACCGAAATCGTGTTCGCGTGTCACCCAGTGACACGCGTGGCATAGGTTCGCCATCCCTGCTCCAGACCATCTGCATCAGTGAACCTCGTGGAGCATTAGTTACCGGTACGCTATGCTACACAACCTGATCCGTCCTCCAAAAGCGTACCGTACACTACATGTTTAAAATCTAACAAAGTGGACAAGGCGGAAGAAATCTTCATTCAAAAGATATTGCCAATAATGACGAAGTACAGTAACAGCAGTTAGCAAAGTAAGGTTAGATATATTTTAACATCTAAAATAATTTAGATGTTAGGTAGGTATTGTACCGGTACGCCCTATTAAGGGACACAGAAGCCTTTTATTTGGAGGTACTAAACTTTTCAATGAGATACAGTAACGATATCTCATAGGGGCCTAATAAATTTATATTAATTATATAGGCCGACATTTTGAAACATTCAAAAATTTCATAATGTTCTCGTGCTGCCTATCATTAGACCCCTAACCTCAATGTTCCCTCAATATACTTCAATAATAGCTGGATAATTGCCTCTTTCCTAACGTTGAAACAAAATGATAAATGATTTATGAATCATTTTCATTCAATGAACGAAAATCTGACGAAATTCCGGATTAGCACATGGAGATAAACATTCTAACTTCGGTGATTCAACCTACTTATCGACGGAGAAAGTCTGCCGAATATTTAAACGAAATACGAAGTAATTTTGTTCCACAACATTGATAGGCCTATCAATCATATTTGTATTTGTTCAAAACCTAAGTAAATTAAAATATTATTTTACCTGTCCTGTTTTCTATTCAGTGACAAGACTATTGTCTGCATGAGTACCGGTAGTCATCGTGATTTTTGAACTCCCCAGTTCCATTTTCAGTGAAATACCGTATTAAAGGAATATGGTCTGAAATTTTATTTTAAAATTTCTCTTTTACAAAATTAACACCAAAAATGGACAAAATGTTCAAATTTTCGTTAATTTTATTCGGTTCCTATCCAGCGATACAGATTTTATAAAATTAAATTTAGACAGTTTACGTATTCTAGAACAACACGAAGAGGCAAGCAACTACTGCAGATTTGTTTTCTCCAGAATAAGTTCCATTTGCCAAAACGTGTTGATTCTACCTTCAGTTCATTTACTTCAAAGTGCACGCTGGGTTTATTGAAATGCTTAAGGTTAGTGCATGGCCTGATCTAAACTTCCCAATCTAGAAACAAAGAAACTTCATCACACTAAGAGCACTGGCTCATTTCCAATTCAATGCTTACAGAAGTTGGCCGGTTTGCTATTTACAAATCAGGATACCGTACCTCGGGTCATACAGTTTGGATCGCGTACAGGAGGTGTTGAAATAACTGCTTCATGACACGAAGTTTGTAATAACGCCGTCTACAGAAACACACAACTGTTCACTGGTCTCAATTCTAATAAAACAAGAAGCAACTTATTGTTAAAGCTCGTTGCTGTACCTGTAGAATTTCCTTCTAGTCGAGAATTAAGCAATCTATGTTGTGTAATCTTTTTGTATTCATTTATAATACAGTTCACATACGAAATGTATTATTATTATTATTATTATTATTATTATTATTATTATTATTATTATTTCCGCCTCTGTCGTACAGTTGTTAGTATAATTAGCTGCCACCCCCCGGAGGCACGGGTTCGATTCCCGGTTCTGCCACGAAATTTGAAAGTGGTACGAGGGCTGGAACGGGGTCCACTCAGCCTCGGGATGTCAGCTGAGTACAGGAAGGTTCGATTCCCATTTCAGCCATCCTCGAAGTAGTTTTCAATGGTTTCCCCACTTCTCCTCCAGGCAAATGTCGAGATGGTACCGAAGGCCACGGCCGTTTCCTTTCATCTTTCTTGTCTATCCCCTCCAATCTTTCCATCACCCCACAAGGCCCCTGTTCAGCATTGCAGGTGAGGCCGCCTGGGCGAGGTACTGGTCCTCCTTCCGAGTTATATCCCTCGATCCTAAGTCTCACGCTCCAGTACATTGCCCTTGAGGCGATAAAGATGGGATCCCTTGCTGAGTCCGAGGGAAAAACCAGCCTCCCTGGACGGTGAACGGAGTAAACGGATTAAGAAAGATTATTATTATTATTACTTCTACTACTCCGAGTTCCTGAAAAGTACAGCAGCGTAAATGTAAAATTGTCATTAGAGCCTGTAAAACTAGGCTCAATGCCGACCCCATCTGTCATCCGAAATGAAATTAGTTGAAGAAATGGATCAACATATCATTGAGATTTTAGAAATCGGCAATATTGTTTTTCATTTCAGAAGTAAATTACATTTTATGTCGAGGCTCTCGGACATTCCCGCCAGTAAAAAAAAAGCGTGATTAGCTGCCACCCCCAGAGGCACGGGTTCGATTCCCGGCTCTGCCACGAAATTTGGAAAGTGGTGCGAGGGCTGGAACGGGGTCCACTCAGACTCGGGCGGTCAGTTGAGTAGAGGAAGATTCGATTCCCACCTCAGCCATCCACGAAGTGGTTTTCCGTGGTTCTCTACTTCTCCTCCAGGCAAATGCCAGGATGGTAGCTAACTTAAGGCCACGGCCGCTTCCTTCCCTCTTCCTTGTCACTCCCATCCTATCTTCCCATCCCCGCACGGCCCCTGTTTAGTATAGCAGGTGAGAACGCATGGGCAAGGTACTGGTCGTCCTCCTCAGTCCTGACCGAAAGTCTGACGCTCCAGGACACTGCCCTGGGACCCCTCGCCGAGTTCGAGGTAAAAACCAACCCTGGATTAAGAAAGAAGCAAAAAAGAAAAGAAAAAAGCAAAAAACCCATAAGCAAGAAAAGTCAAAAGCTTTAGTTATACATTTCTTGACAACATGATTCGATTTTTTGGAAACGTCTAATATTTTATTTTTTTACCACTAACATAATGTTACGTTCATAAAAAGTTGCTGTTGTAATTTTCACGTTAAGGATTTAATAAGGGAACAACTATTTTCCCGAGATTCAGTTTCCTTATCCTGAAACATAACTGACGGAGCAATACATAGCCTGCCCTCTAGTAGCGCTAATACGAAGTGATGTACCACCCTTCAGAACTGACGGAGAAATACATGGCCTGCCCTCTAGTAGCGCTAATACGAAGTGATGTACCACCCTTCAGAACTGACGGAGAAATACATAGCCTGCCCTCTAGTATCGCTACTACGAAGTGACGCCGGTTTTACCAAAGTACCTGCGCTTCGCCTCTCCCCACCGCCTAGCTGCTTTGGCCGAGCGGTTTAGGTGTTGGTTATACGACTGGGAGTGAGAACTTCAGAGGTTCGAATCTCCAGATTTCCGTGTCGGATATAGCGGCCATGTATCCTTCATGGAAATCGCCGTTGTATAACCTTCTGCACAGGCCTGTGTGAATGTGTGAGTGAAAAAATCTCTGGGCGGTGGACCCGGGGTCTTTCCCTTTCCCCCCCTTTCACCCTGGGTTCACCCTCAGAGGTTTCTCTCGAAAGAGAGTTTTGCAAAAAAAAATTTTTAAAAATGATTCTGCCTTTTATTAAACATTTAAACAAGCTTATCTTTTAGAATATGACTCCATCTTAATGCAATTTGCCTTTTATTTCGCAGGGTTCATGTTTTTTTACACTCTACATAAAACTTTTCAAAAAGTGCTTCTAAGTTACCATTCTTGGATGTTAGCAGAGACTTTATTTTTGAAAAGGAAAGTAGGAAAGATCACAATCTGAAGATAAAGTTGGAATTGAAGAGGACAAATTGGGGCAAATATTTTTTATTGGAAGGGAAATGTTCAATAATTTTCCAATTTCTTTGCGATCATTCGCAGATAGGGAATCTGCCACCTGGGCGACTGCCTAAATGCAGATCAGTAGTGATTGATTGATTGAACAACGGTTAAAGAGAAAAACACTGTAATTAAGGCTGAAGCACTGACGCGTTATACAAATCAGAAAAAGAAGCGTAGCCACAAGGGGGTTACTGGGTGGTTAGGAACCCTGCCCCTGGGAAATTTTACAAAAAGGAAAAAAAAGAAACTAACGACAAACAAACATTCAGCGACATAACAGTAGAACCAAGAGATCTCTTGAATGTATTTTCTAGGAAGCTTGAAGAGTTGGATGTTAGACTGACATACCATTCGCTGTTAAAACTGTCGAATTGTTCTTGTTCTCTATTTTAATGTAGTGTACTGCAATCTGAATATCAACATAACAGACTTGTTAGTGTCCTTATCCCTTTCAGACCTGAAAGAAAACTGGAGGTGTGAATTTTTGTTTGTACGTCAAGAACTGACTAAAATGCTCCTCAATACACATATTAATAGTTAGTTTTTATTTTGTAAAATAAACATCCGAAAAACAGGACCCACACAATTGTGCGTATCAAAATTCAAAACCTCGTTGTATCACGTACGATGGTGTAGCTTCAAAATTTACGTTCACTAACCAATGTACACACTTCATTGAATATATTCCGGTATTCAGTAAAGCTTCTAGATTAATATAAACGCAGTAAATAAATACTTACTTTCGGCACTACTGCTTCCTGCCATCTCGCCGATCAACTGTGCTTTTTAAACTCTTCTTCCTTCGCCCTGGTGGTCAAGCGCATACTAAAATCAATTGAAATACATGCCACGTGTCCTGCACAATCACTGCAGTCCAGTGTAGCGCCGAAAAAACATCAAATACGGTCAGGGATAACTAAAATACGAACCCGCACAATTGTGCGTACTCGGTCTGAAAGGGATATAATGACAAGTCTTGCATGCGTGCACCACACACGCACAAGCACCTTCATTATGTTCTGTCATCATTTTGGCTAAATGGTTAGCGTACTGGCCTTTGGGCACAGGGGTCCCGGATTCGGTTCCAGGCAGGGTTGGGAATTTTAATCATCACTGGTTAATTTCGCTGGTTCGGGGGCTGGGTGTATGTGTCGTCTTCATCATAATTTCATCTTCATCACGACACGCAGGTCGCCTAAGAGCGTCAAATCGAAAGACCTGCACCTGGCGAGCCGAACATGTCCTCGGACACTCCCGACACTAAAAGCCATACGCTATTTCATTTTTCATCTCACCGTAGACACTGATGTTCATTTATTTTGTTAATTACTGTAAATTTTAAATTTTTCACCCGACCATTTGTGGTGGTGAGTGGGCGGGTGGGGGCATAACCCCATTTCGCCCCCTGTGGATCCGCCACTGCTTATTTGTTACCCGCTAGGTTTATTGTTCAAAATAGTGCACTTGACATCTGATAAGTTTCAAGTTGTATTGTGATTTCTTGAGTGATTCTCCACTGAATACGACTACCGGCGGTAGTTCAAAAATATTGCATTAAAACCAAATAGGACTTTATTGCAGTTTCTAAAGAACATTCAAACAACCGTGATATTCATACGCATTCTTCTTTGTCGAAAGAAATGATGACTAGTAAACGCGGCAACGCTATAGAAACCGCTACCCGAGAGCGGCAGCCTTACGGCTTTCTGCCCCTCCCACCGCGCAGTCACAGCACTGGTAACGAGCCAGTTGCCGCTACAGCTAGCAGTTTCTTATCTAGCTAAAAGCGTTTAAAGCAACAAATAGCCTACAATAAATATACACATTATCGCGCGTATAGATCTGAATATGTTTTAGAAGTTGTAGTATTTTCGATTTGTGATTTGTTGAAGTGTCTGTATGCTGAAGAATTGTATAATTTTACTTTTAGCGGCTTGTTTTAACTGACGACTGAACCAGCTTTGGTTTTGTGAGAAGATGATGGAACAAAAAATAGGCTACATATGGGGGCTTTATTAAATGCCAATGACTGTGTAATATAGAGTTTGTTAAAAGTTCCATTCAGCCGTCGTTCATACAGTGACAAAGCTCAAATAATTATGAATATGTCTTTGCTGGCAGGACCTAGTGTTTACAGTGCGCTTTGTCTTTTGGTACAGGCTAAAGCAATTTTGTTACTTTCATTGATCTGTTTCTGTCTTGTCACTTACTCTGAAAATATGAAAGTGACTGAGGTATGAGTGATGCTAGTAATGCCATTCCTTATGTAGCCAGCCCTTGCTATGAATGGTGTGAAAATGTTGCTTATAGGGCCAGTTGGTGCATGCATTTCAGTGGGCTTGGCAGACTGATATGTAATAGCAACTTTTGACTCCGTGAGGAAAGCAACGGGAAACTATGCCTCTTCAGTGATGTCTAGGCCATGTATGACAGCTGTTGGCGGAGCTGTTGAGGATCCAAACAGCCTTAGAGCTGAGAACTGAACAAACATACATACAAACATGACAAGGCCTACGCCTGAACTGCAATTGTATGTTGATGTGAAGGAAAACAGCACGAGTATACACGCCATTTCACATCACCAGAATGAATTGGTTGTCTGGTAGTTCTAAGCCGTCTAAAATGTGTTGCTAGCCATGTTGTTATTAAGTCGTGAAGATATCAACTCTTTTCGCACAGCAGTTCAAAAATATCATAAATCGAAGGCGCACATTTACGGTAGCATGAACTTTGCAAACTTTGGTTATAAAAGAACAGATTTTCAACTAGATAAACAACATACTCTGCACACTGACCTACATGGCCTAATAAAAAAATCGTGAAATTTTACTATGTATTCGTGTTCTCGCAAAAACAGTGCATGAAATTATTTCCGCCATATAAGAAAACAGACTAAATCCAGTGATTCCTGAAGTACTAACATTGGCAACGTTGTGACTATACCAGCACCCTCAGCATCTATTAGAAAGAACGTTTTCTGCACTGAAGAGGATTAAGTCATAATAACGTTTATTGCGGTTTGTCATTAATGTCAACTGAATAGTCCTTTCTTCAGAAACTTCGCAAGCTGAGCGAGTACAACTTCAATGACGACATCAAGGAATTTTCAGCCCAAACCAAGCGTCTCGACTTCACAAATAAATAGATAAGATTTAAAAAAATGTAATTTTATGTTTTGTGTGTTAGTAGGTTGAGTGATAGCCACTGGTGTTGGATGAAATATGGTGGGGGAGAAAAGAAAGACTTTAGTGACGATCGTTCCTGGTCTGTTCTTTTCCTCGTTTGCAAGTATAAACAATATTCTACTTACGTCCCGGAAGGCTGGAGGATTGTCGTTTTCATCCAGGATGATGACGTAGACGGGGATTCTCACCACGTTGTTCTCAGTGCCGTCGCCAACCTCATCTTCCAAAGTCACCACGAAACGAAGAGTGTCGTTCACCTCACGATCCAGAGGCTTCACCACCTTCACCTGCAATTTAATAACAAGAATATGCTACTCGGTCAAGTATTTTAGTCAGACAAGTTTATAATGTACATAATATGAAATTTATAAAACAATCTGGTTTTGACATGGTAAGCAAGGTTAATGTTTTGCCTTAAATATGTCTTATGGCTGGGGGTTGTCAGAAAATTTGCGTCACAAATTTAGCGATATAAAAAGTGCGACGCGACGTTACCTAGCAACCGTGCAGGTTGTGATGTGGCGTCCAAAGAGGCCTGGTGCAGGTCCTCCGAGCTATTTGAATTAACCAATGAAAGTTAAAATCCTCGACCCGGCCGGGGATCGAACCCAGTACCCTCTGATCCAAAGGCCAGCACGCTAACCATTTAGCCATGGAGCTGAACTCGAGTCCTCATCCCGAGGCGATGCAGCTCTTTTTAGGCACTTCAACCACTTACCAGCCCTCCTGCCATTCGTACATTTCTCGTAGTACCGGGAACCGAACCCGGGCCTCCGAGGACGGCAGCTAATACTGCTAACAGTAACGCTACGGAGGCAAGGCTGTGATGCAAAGCGCTGATGGATGGCCATGACTGAGAGACATATTGATTATCAAAGGGGGGCGTTAGAGTACAGATGGTCAATGCGATCTAGCAGGCTGTGATGTGAAGTATTGGTACATCACCATGACACATACATTATCAACGAGGGGCAGCATTAAAGTACAGATGGTCAGCGTGATGTGTATTGATGGATGCCGATACTCTACTCTACTCTACTCTACTCTACTATACTCATACTCATACTCATACTCAAGAGAACCGACTATTCATTCATGGTAGTGTCTTAGGCTCTGAGTGAGAGTGACCCTTTCGATGCCCTGTAACCTATACTTGTCAACAACTTGTCAACTAAACAACATGACACAAGGGAGGAGGGCTTCAAATAAGTTAAATTTTTGCCCGGGTTTCGGATGGACTTGCCGCTCTGAAACATGAACAATACGCTGCAGGTGCGAAGTCGCCACCACTAAGTTGTTTTATTTCTCAAGGTCTGGCAGTCATGCTACGTATTATTTCTATATTATGTGTATTATTGCTGATATTTTTTATTACAATATGCACAGTAAAACATTAATTTCAGTAATACTGTATATTTATCCCCTCCCCGGACAATTTTAGTGGGGAGGAACCTTTGAGATAAAATCGTCGGTGGGGGAAGACTCTCCCTCCCAGCTTTTGCACCCTAATCTCTTGTACTATTTTCCTATTTTTATCAGCAATTCTATAACCGTATGTTGTGTCTTTGTTATAATTTGTTCCTGTGATAACCTTGGTAATTTTCAGGAAACTAATAAAATAAAATAATGTTTTAACCACGTCTATTGGCACTTACCTTGCCTGATACTGGATCTACTTCCAGCCTGTCTGTTCCCATGATACCATACTTAATAGGCGATCCTTCAGGATCTGATCCAGTGAGCTGGAACACCACATCTCCAACACGGGTCGCCTCCGAGAGTACCAGCTTGTCCAAATCCTTGGTGAGGACAGGTGGGGAATTTCCAACAACCGAACCTGAAACAGAGTCAATTAGAATCGTTAGACTCCGCTAGGTACTACAATGCTAGTTTAGAAAAGTGGAGCTCAAGTTCACAGTGAGGCTCAGAACTTCAGTAGAATGTTGTCTATGTGATCAAGTGACCAGTTGATATGTAGGGTCTTTACTAAATTGCAAGTAAACTATTACCATCTTTCCCACCTCTTTGTACCAATATTCATTATCAGTACTTTCTTCTACCTTATAGGAGGAGAAGAAGAAGAAGAAAATGAATTGAGTCAATGAGGAAAAGACGACTCAAATTTTATGGATATCTGTTTAGAACGGATAAAATGAGACTGACAAAACAGATTTTTAAAACACTCGACAATAGACTTAAAGTTTCCGACGAATGGTTCAGGGAGGTAAGAAGGGATCTTAGGGAAGACGTCCGAACAAAGTATAGATCCGAGATCGACAGCTTCAGAGGCTTCCATGACGAACAGAGGAAAGAAGACAGGTCATACGGCGACGATGGTGTAGGAAAGGGTTAGGAGTGGGTAGGGAGCGGCCATGGCCTGAAGGTACAGCCCCAGGAGTGAAAATATGAAACCACGGAAAACCTCTGCTAACTCACTCAGTTTAATGTTGTTTCAATTGGCCGTAAATGAATAATAATAATTATAATAATCTACTGCACATTGATGCAGATTTTAGCAGACGTTGAGGAGTAGAAATTTGTTTTCAAGAGGGTTTTCTTAAAATGCTGATAAACAAATGCCATCCACGAACCTACTACGCTGGCGTAGCAGGGGGAGAGGTGATACTCCTAGGTGGCGGATAGGGTGGTCCTAACCGGCTTGCCGGCGGATAGCGATAAATGAAATACCTCTCACGGACCAAACACACAACCCCCTGTGGGTGGGGATCGCAGACGAAGAATACACCCACGGTATCCCCTGCCTGCCGTAAGAGGCGACCAAGGGATGATTATATTAGAACCGTGAAACCCTTTGTGATTAGTACCACCACGCGGGGAACACCATGGGTCGACTTTTCCCTGCGCGTAGTACCACTACGTTAGGTACGAAATAGGTTTGTGATTAGTAGTAAACGAGAGTGCGACGGCTTTTACAGTACCTGTGATTAGTAGCACTATCTGAGCGACACCATGGGATGACGGAACCCATGGTTCTGGCTTGCCTATGATTAGTACCCACTATATGAGGAACACCACGGGTTAGTAAGAGTCTCTGTGGCTAGTACACGTAGGTGATGAACACCATAGGTTTGCGTTGCCAGTCAATGGCGCCGCAATGTGCGAATTTTATTACCTGCGAATAGTACCATAATGTGTAGAATACCGCGAGTCTACGCTACTCTTGATTAATACAGCAACATTGACAACTACCATGGTTCTACTTTTCTAGCCATACGTACCATTATGAGGGACCGATGACTTGGATTTTGGACTCCTTTCGACTGCAAGCATCATCGCTTCAGAAGCAGTCCCTTGGTCAGTAATACTATTGTTCTACGCCACCTTCTGTGCACGTGAGGAACTGTGGGTCGGATCCATCCATCCATCCATCCATCCATCCATCCATCCATCCATCCATCCATCCATCCATCCATCCATCCATCCATCCATCCATCCATCCATCCATCCATCCATCCATCCATCCAGTCGAGGATTTTGGGATTTTAATTTGTCCTTTCATTTCGTACCATAAGGGTCGATGCCCTAGATGTTAGGCCCCTTTAAACAACAAGCAGCACCATCATCAACAAATGCTATAGTTTTATTGGATTTCAGTATCATTCAGCTGGCTGAGCCGGGGTTCGACCACTTAATTTTGGGCATAGAATGCTACGCTACAGAACAGGCTAAGAAAAAACATTTTTATCTTTAAATGAATGCGGATAACATGACTGAAGCACCATCAACCCTCTACGCCACTGTATATAGGACTCATTAGAATTTAAAACATGTATTTGCTGAACAAAATTTCCAGTCTATGCCAACCATTTATTCATGTAGTTTATCAGCGGTTTTCTGCTTAAAGCTGCAATGAGATACGGTACATTCACAGTGGGCACGCATCGTCACAGTGGTGAGTATATAAACGTTTTATAGCCTCTTGACATATGGAAGTTAAGTGGATCAGAGCGCGAAATGAATGCTAACTCCCTCCTCCAGCAATCCGGTGAAGTTTATTACTTCAAATCTTTATTCATGTTACGCGCCTCCTCTGCTTGCAATAAAACACAGAAACAAATCTGTGTAAGTGAGAGATAGCCACTGCGAATTATATTCATACATGTCATTATTAATGTGCAAACTCCCTTGACCATTTGTGTGTAGTTCTGTCAGCGTTTCTAACTCCCAGTATTTAAATGAAGTTGGGAGATGGGTCTGAGGGCTTCATACAGTGCAACTCTGTTTGGGTAACGCACCAGGGAATCCAGTCAACTGGTCACAACTGTTTGACTAAAGCAAACTTTTCAACTCATGCCCATTGATACTGTACACGCAACTCTGGTGGCAATTTGTAGAAGAGTGGTTCGACCAAATAGATCAATATACCAACAGTGGAAATCGTGGTCACTCGGAACCAAATACTGTACGCACACCTAAATTAAGCCTGAACCCTTATGCCTCACTTCGTTCATTAAAATATATTGAAACTAGAGCAATAATCTGTCACTCATCAGAACCTAACCATTACAGAACAAAGCGACTTGGCTATATGGTTTGGGTCCCGTAGCTTTTGGCTGCTCTGGAGATTGTTTTCGGTGGTTTACCCATTTTCACACCAGGCAAATACTGGGATTGAGCCGACATTAAGGACGCGTTCGCTTCCTTCGCAATCCTGACCCTTTCCTACCCCATTGTTGCCATAAGACCTGTCTGTAAAACAAATAGAAATATTAATAAACTAACACCTACGTCTAAACGAACTGAGTGAGCTGGCTCTCAACCAACAACCCTAAGAACGAGAGAATTTTACTTCATTTTGAAGTAATGATTTGATGATATATTAAAATTAGTACGAAATATTCCCTCTTTTCCAGCTGATAAACATTCATAGGTCGTAAATGATCGACCATAGTACGTATGTTCATGGTTACGTACGTCCCACTATTCACGTCCGTATCTAATAAGAACCTTACCGTCACAGACCAATGATTATGAATTAACACAGACTTCTAAACGAAGGGTAACATTTTGACATAAATATGTCTCATGACTTTGCGTTACGAAATTACTGTCGCAATATGTGTGACAGTGGATGGCCAGACAATGTTACCTAGAAACCGTGAAGGCAGTGATGTAAGGTATGGATGGATGGATGGATTGATTGATTGATTGATTGGATTGAATGGTGGCTAGCAATACAGTTTAGACGGCTTAGAAATATCAGACAACCAATTAAATATATCATATGTATTCTGGTGATGTGAAATGGCCTGTATACTCATCCTGTTTTCCTTCACATCGGCACACAATTGCAGTTCAGGCGTAGGCCTTGTCATGTATGTATGTAATGTATATATGTTCGTTCAGTCCTCAGCCCTAAGGCTGGTTGGATCCTCAACATCCTCATACATGGCCTAGGCATCACTGAAGAGGCATAACTTACTAAGGAAAGGAGGAGTGAGGTAATTTCCCGTTGCTTTCCTCGCCGAGTCAGAAGTTGCTATTACATATCAGTCTGCCAAGCCCACTGAAATGCATGCACCAACTGACCCTTTGAGCAACATTTTCACACCATTTATAGCAGGGGATGGCTACTAAAGGAATGGCATTATTAGCATCACTCATACCTCAGTCACTTTCAGAAACAGATCAATGAAAGTAACAAAATCGGTCTAGCCTATACCAGAAGACAAAGGGCACTGTAAACACTAGGTCCCGCCAGCAAAGACATAGACTTGCGGCATTCCACACATTATGGTACTACTCACAGGTAATGAAATTCGCACATGAAATAGAGACCTATGGTGTTTCGCACATTGCGGTGCCATTTACAGGCATCGCAAACCTATAGTGTCCATCACCACAGGAACCCGCACTATCTCGTGGTGTTTCTCACATAGTAGGTACTAATCATAGGCAAGCCAGACCCATGGCGACGTTCATATAGTGCTACTAATCACAGGTACTGTAAAAGCCGGCAACGTACTCTGTTGCTACTAATCACATACGTATTTGGTACCTAACATAGTGGTACTAAGTGCAAGTAAAAGCGACCCATGGTATTCCCCGCCTGGTGGTACTTATCACAAGTAGTTTCATGGTTTTAATACAATCATCCCTTGGTCGTCCCTTTTAGTCGCCTCTTACGACAGGCAGGGGACACCGTGGGTGTATTTTTCGTCTGCGTCCCCCACCCACACGGGGTCCACCGGGAATGATTTGAGGTCATTTTTCAAGTGGATAATGTTCGTCCACATACGGTAAGGGTTACTATGAACTGTCTACGTGATGTTAAGGCACACTGCCAAACGACTGTTACAAAATTTCACTTTGGGGGGATGGTTATCCTCCAATTACAAGACATTATGACTGCTGAATCGAATGGAAATAGGAATAACTAACTCTACAGGGTGGCCAATGTCCGATGGAATAACCGCTTAAAATACCAGCTATGCGGAATGAAAAAATTGGTATTGATTACCGAAATGGTGTTGTAAACGATAATGATCGCTGTGGTATTGGTGACTGGAGGAGTGGACATCAATCCTGGGACCCTGAGTTGGAAAGATGTAGTAAAAATTAAGGATGTGGATATTTAGGACGTGAAAACTAACCTGAAAGACGTACTGGCAGAGATTCGAGGAGGCCTAGAAACTTTTTATTTTTACAATGTGCTTTACGTCGCACCGACGATGTGATAGGAAAGGGCTACGAGTGAAACGGAGCGGCCGTGGCCTTAAGGTACAGCCCCAGCATATGTTTAGTATGAAATGGGAAGGCACGGACAGTGGAGTTCGAACCCACTATCTCCCGAATTCTGGATACTGGCCTAGAAAACACCGAAGAGAGGAAATGGACAGTCATCGAACTCTGTACAGAAAATTCTATGAGGTGTAAATGAAATGAACTGGCGTATGGCTTTTTTTTTTGTGTGTGTGCCGGGAGTGTCCGAGGACATGTTTGTTTCGCCAGGTGCAGGTCTTTTGATTTGTCGTCCGTAGGCGACCTGCGCGTTGTGATGAGGTTGAAATTGTGATGTAGATGACACATACACCTTTTCCCCGTGCCAGCGAAATTAACCAATGATGGTTAAAATTCCCGACCCTACCGAGAATGAACCCGGGACCCCAGTGACCAAAGGCGAACACACTAACCATTCAGCCGTGGAGCCGGACAAAATGATGATGAACAGAATGAAGGTGCATGTGCGTGTGTGGTGCACGCATGCAAGACTTGTCATTATAAAGACACTAACAAGTCTGGTATGTTGATATTCAGATTGCAGTACACTACAAGATCTTACATTAAAATACAGACCAAGAACAATACAACGGTTTTAACAGCGAATGGTATGTTCAGTTTACAGTCTAACATCCAACTCTTGAAGCTTCCTAGAAAATAGATTTAAGAGATCTCTTGGTTCTAGTGTTATCTCGCTGAATGTTTAGCTTACAATACTCCATATAAAACTTTTCACAAAGTGCTTCTGCAACTCTAAGTTAACATTCTTGGATGTTAGTAGACTATTTTTTGGGAAGGCGTCTTTCGCTTGCGCAATTCGAGGATTTACTTCCCCCGTACATTTTCCATATTTAAATTCCTTTACTTGGACTAATTTCTCTCGGTCACCCTCCCTAGTGCATACCATTACCTTTGTTTTATTTTTGTTTACTATCATACCGCATCTGTTTAAAGGATTACCCTTTAGCTCCGTCGTCTATTTTATGCTTTAAGGCTTTAAGTTAATAAAACTAATAGCCTTCAAAGCTATAAATAAAGACAAAAATCTTTAAGCCTTAATAGTTTTACCTACTCCTTTAGAATTGCAGTCTAATATCATTATTGTCTATAAAGCCTGGTAGGGGAGAAAATTCTCCTAAATAAATTTACAGTTTACCGCCTATCATTTCAGCCACCCTACCGCAACAATGACTTTTTTCAACTAATCATAAGGATATTGGAACATTATACTTCATATTTGGTGCTTGAGCAGGAATGGTAGATGCATCTCTTAGTTTATTAATCCGTGCAGAATTAGGACAGCCAGGTTATTTAATTGGTGATGACCAAATTTATAACGTTATTGTCACTGCTCACGCATTATGTGATTCAGTGGCTTCTCCATTCCTCTCTCATTCTCAGCTATCAGGCCTATATCATCTACAAATAACCATATTGGTTGAATAATTGCCGCCACAGTAGTTTCAAGTAGTTACCTACATCACTGGAATCACAAACCAACATTTTATATTAAACTATTTAAACACAGTCATAATATACATAAATATAATATACATAATACTAAAATATTTAATGGTAATCAATGAAGTAGTACAATGGCACCAGTTAGAGGCAAAGGGTTGGGTTAACTAAATGATATCAGTTTGCCATCAACTTTTATACAATGACTGTTCTTGATTCTTCGATGTAGATATTAAATAAAAAGGCAGAAGGAAGATAAGACAAAATTTTCAAGATTTTAAAAGATACGCTTGTAAGCTTGTACAAGTATTTTTTTATTTTTGCAAAACTCTCTTTCGAGAGAAACCTCTGAGGGTGAACCCAGGGTGAAAGGGGGGAAAGGGAAAGAAATTACCCCGGGTTCACCGCCCAGAGATTTTTTCACTCACACATTCACACAGGCCTGTGCAGAAGGTTATACAACGGCGATTTCCATGAAGGATACATGGCCGCTATATCCGACACGGAAATCTGGAGATTCGAACTTCTGAAGTTCTCACTCCCAGTCGTATAACCAACACCTAAACCACTCGGCCAAAGCAGCTAGGCGGTGGGGAGAGGCGAAGCGCAGGTACTTAGCTACAGCCGGTGTCACTTCGTAGTAGCGCTACTAGAGGGCGGGCTATGTATTGCTCCGTCGTTTCTGAAGAGTGGTTGCATTTCATGTTCATTTCATTTCTTTAACGAGAAGACTACAACAGCAACATTTTATGAAAACATTATATTTAGTGGTAAAAATTTGCAATATTAGATGTTTAAAAAAATCGAATCATGTCAAAGCTTTTGACTTCTTTTGCTTATGGGTTTTTCGCTTCTTTCTTTCTTTCTTTCTTTCTTTCTTTCTTTCTTTCTTTCTTTCTTAATCCGTCTACCTTGAACTCGGTGAAGGGTCCCACCTCTTTCGCCTCAAGGGCAGTGTCCTGGAGCGTCAGATAGTCAGGTGATACAACTGGGGAGGAGGATCAGTACCTCTCCCATGTGTTCTCACCTGCTATGCTGAACAGGGGCCTTGTGTGGGGATGGAATGGACAAGGAAGAGGGATGGAAGCGGCCGTGGCCTTAGCTACCGTCCCGGTATTTGCCTGGATAAGAATTGGGAAACCACGGAAAACCACTTCGAGGTTGGCTGAGGTGGGAACCCTCCTCTACTCAGTTGACCTCCCGAGGCTGAGTGGACCCCGTTCCAGCCCTCGTACCACTTTCCAGATTTTATGGCAGAGCCGGGAATCGAACCTCTATCTCTGGCGGTGGCAGCTAATCACGCTTTTTTCTTTTTTACTTCCGGGGATGTCCGAGGACCTATTCGCCTCGTCATAAAATTTCATTTACTTCTGAAATTAAAAACAGGATTGCCGATTTCTAAAATCTCAATGATATGTTGATCCATTTCTTCAACTAATTTCATTTCGGATGACAGTTGGGGTCGACATTGAGCCTAGTTTTACAGGCTCTAATGACAATTTTACATTTACGCTGCTGTACTTTTCAAGAACTCATAATAATAATAATAATAATAATAATAATAATAATAATAATAATAATAATAATAATGATCTTTAATCCGTTTACTCCGTTCACTGTCCAGGGAGGCTGGTTTTTCCCTCGGACTCAGCAAGGGAATCCCACCTGTATCGCCTCAAGGGCAATGTACTGGAGCGTGAGAGTTAGGATCGAGGAATATAACTCGGAAGGAGGACCAGTACCTCGCCGCTGCTTCCAAAGCACAATCCTGAATCGATGTTGCTTATTGTTTGAAGGGGTCCAAAATCCAATTTAGTGGCCCCCCATAATGTTGCTTATCGCTAGTAAAGTAGAACCATGGTATTTCTCACGTGACGGTACTAACCATAAGTAACGTAGACTTACGGTGTTCCATACGTCATTATGGTACTACTCACAGGTAACGCAGACCCTATAGTGTTTCTCACATTTCGGCGCCACTCATAGGCAACGCAAACCCATGGTGTTCCTCACATAGGTATACTAATCCCAGGGACTCGTACTATCCCGTGGTGTTCCTCACACACTGGTACTAATCACAGGCAACGTAAGCCCGTGGTGTACCGCCTATATTGGTACTAATCACAGGCAACGCTCATTCTCGAGGTGTTTTTCACATAATGGTACAAATCACAGGTCATGCAGATACAACGCAAGCCCGTGGTGTTCCGCATATATTGGTACTAATCATGGGTACTGTACAACACATACTGATTGACTCTCTGTTTCTACTAATCACAAACCTATTCGTCCGCCTCTGTGGTGTAGTGGTTAGCGTGATTAGCTGCCACCCCCGGAGGCCCGGGTTCGATTCCCGGCTCTGCCACGAAATTTGAAAAGTGGTACGAGGGCTGGAACGGGGTCCACTCAGCCTCGGGAGGCCTCAGCCATCCTCGAAGTGGTTTTCGGTGGTTTCCCACTTCTCCTCCAGGCGAATGCCGGGATGGTACCTAACTTAAGGCCACGGCCGCTTCCTTCCCTCTTCCTTGTCTATCCCTTCCAGTCTTCCCATCCCTCCACAAGGCCCCTGTTCAGCATAGCAGGTGAGGCCGCCTGGGCGAGGTACTGGTCATACTCCCCAGTTGTATCCCCCACCAAGAGTCGAAGCTCCAGGACACTGCCCTTGAGGCGGTAGAGGTGGGATCCCTCGCTCAGTCCGAGGGAAAAACCGAACCTGGAGGGTAAACAGATGATGATGATGATGATGATGATGATGACAAACCTATTCTGTACCTAACATAGTGGTACTACTCGCAAGTAAAGGCGACCCATAGCGTTCTTCGCGTGGTGGTACTAATGACAATTAGTTTCACGGTTCTAATTCAATCATCTCTTGGTAGCTCCTTTTAGTCGCCTCTTACGACAGGCGGGGGATACCGTGGTTGTATTCTCTCCACTATTCAAGGATTCTATTAAGAGTTTTACTGGACCTCATGCTAGTTACGCAACAGGCTTAACGTGAACGATCCATCATTGTGGTTGGTATTGTTCCAAACAGTGTCTCGCTCGCTACACGAAGGAGATATATAACGAGTCCACCACGAAGTAGCCACACATGTTTTCCCAAGTTTGGACATAAATATGTCTCATGACTGAGGGTGGTCTGAAAATCTGCGTCACGAAATTAGCCAGACGAAATGTGTGACACGACGTTACCTAGCAACCGTGTAGGCTGTTAATAGAAGAACTGATGAACGGCCATGAATGAGAGACATATAGAAGGCTTTTTTTTTTAATCAAAGAGGACACCATACTCTAGAATAATGATTAATTTATTCGTGGGAATCTTATAGACCCCGAGTCAATTTCCTCCTTTTGGATGCTCCGAATCCTACACTAGTCTAATCCAAATTCCATTCAGATTTATCTCGAAAACGATTCTTCTTCTTCTTTTACTAGAGCTTTTCCCCACACCCGTAGGGTCGCGGGTACGAACTGCGTCGATCATGTGGTTATGGTCCTGGTTTTACGGCCGGATGCCCTTCCTGACGCCAACCCTATATCGAGGGATGTAATCACTATTGCGTGTTTCTGTGGTGGTTGGTAGTGTGGTGTGTTGTCTGAATATGATGAGGAGAGTGTTGGGACGGACACATACACCCAGTCCCCGAGCCAGAAGAATTAATCAGAACCGATTAAAATCCCCGACCCGGCCGAGAATCATACCCGGGAACCTCTGAACCGAAGGCCAGTACGCTGACCATTCAGCCAACGAGTCGGAACTCTCGAGAACGATTCGTTAGATGCAAATAAATTAATCGTTATCGATTTGAGTTTCCTTTACTGAAAGACATTTATGAACATTTGATTTTCCGTAAGGGAAATTTTACAATATTTTTAAGGAGAACGTCTTTCAATAGTTGGTGGAGAACGTTCTCATTCCATGTATTGCCCTTATGACTACAGGGCTGCCATGGCCAACGGCTCTCTGCTCAACACCATCATTGGTGGCACATAAATTTGTGAAATTCAATATTTAAGTTCAAGACGAAAAGTGGAAGAAACTAAGCCATAAATCATTTTTGTGAACTAAAGGGATCGGGGGGTTTGCAGGAGCTATTTTTTTGTTTGTACACAATCAAAGGTAAACTACGGCACATAAAATACCTCAACATTGAAGTGTAAGGCAAATGAAGGAGAAAATGGACAAATAATTTTTATGAGCTCGAGATGTGAGGGATGATGCATTTGACTGCATTTAATACACTTCTACAGGCAATAAAGGTTAGAAGACAGACGTAACAAATAAATACTGTAGATGACTCCACTACAGAAGTGAACTGCCGGCGGTTCACAGAGCGAGGGACTACACGAGGCTTGTACCAGAGCAAAACAGAACAAGGAAAATGAAGGAAGGCAACGAAGCGATGGCTGTTTCCGCCATTGTGCTTCCCCCCTACAGATGTATGTATGAAAAATGAAATATTACGTTGTTATATCAATAACTCACGGGAAAAAATGCCTGATCCTTTTTTATCTATGTTTCAAAATACATTATAAAATACAATATAATATTCCTTAATCACGAGGAATTATGGGTGTCTGAGAGGGGGTGTGTTCATTCCTTGTAGGTCCATAAGAACAACACTGTTTTCTTAACGTGGAATGAGCTAAAGAACTTGGTAACAACAACAACATTTAGATATTTATGTTGCCTATAAAACTTTGAAACCACTAGCGACTATTCGTCCTTCAGCATATTAGCAAATTTTCATGAGGAAAAATGACATTGCCGGTTTTGGTAACAACAACAACAACAACAACAACAACAACAACAACAACAACAACGTGTGGCCTGGTGAAACTCTTCCCAGCTGACGCCATATAAACGACTTGCGCGTCTCTGAGGATGGGGCCCTACTTAGGATGAATTTTAATGATTAAGACGGCACAAGTATCCAGTCTCCGTGTCAAGAGGAATTAACCAATACATGTAAAAATCCCCGACCTGGCAGGAATCGAACCCGGGACTTCTTAGACCTTAAAGGCCAGCATTTTAACCATTTAGCCATGGAGCCGGACACCGGGTCTGGTGAAAAATGTATTAGCGAAAAGAATTAGTAAACAATCTTTACGAAATGTACCGTTTAGCAAAAACAGTAATTAGTATATATTTATATGGAAAAATAAAGAACTGCGCGTTCTTTATTCTTGGCTTCTTTTACTCAAATCAGTACAGATTTTCACTATCTTAAAAAGTGACAGTTATGTTCGGTTTGGAAAAGTTAAGCTAGGTTAGGTTAGGTTAGGTTAGGTTAGGTTAGGTTAGGTAGCTTAGATTAGATTAAAGGTCAAGTTAGGTTACGCATTCAGGAGATAGTGGCCTCGAGTCCCACTGTCGGCAGCTCTGTGTATGGTTTTCCGTGGTTTGCCATTTCAGACTAGGCAAATTCTGGGACTGGACCTTAATTAAGGCCCTGGTCGCTTCATTCCGTCTCCCATCCCACCGTCGGCGAAGACCTATCTAAGTCGACGCGAGTAAAACTAATACCCAAAAAAGTTAGGTTAGGTTTGCTTAGAAGAAATCAGATCAGATTAGTTTAGGTAGCATTATTGGAGGTTAGATTATATTAGGTGGTGTGATTACGTTAGGTTATTAGAATTTAGATGAGTCAGGCTAGGCGGGGTTAGGTTATGTTACACCAGGTAGAAGAGATTTTTTATTTTGCTAGTTGCTTTACGTCGTACCGACACAGATAGGTCTTATGGCGGCGATGGGACAGGAAAGGGCTAGGAGTGTGAAGGAAGCGGCCGTGACCTTAATTAAGGTACAGCTCCAGCATTTGCCTGGCGAGAAAATGGGAAACCACGGAAAACCATTTTCAGGGCTGCCGACAGTGGGATTCGAGCCTACTATCTATTGGATACAGCAGCTATCAAGCTCGGTTTAGATTAGATTAGGTTAGGCTATGTTAGATTAGGAAATTAGGTTATTTTATGTGAGGTTAGGTATATGATTATCTAGTTAGACTTTCGGGTTGAACCGTGTTGTTGTTTTCTGTACTTTCATCTCTACATACCGTGGAAGCTTCACATCAAAGATATATTTGGAGATGTTTAGTTTTTTTCTAATGTGGTTTTTCCCACGCTAACTTTGTTGCTTGGTATTATGAATTGTACTTCATCGGAAATCTATGCCTCCTGGAACAAGGAACCATTGTGAAATGTACTTCCACATGGCTAAATATCACTGCTGGCCGTGGATACAATTAATTAATCACTCATAACCTACTTTTGTTCTGTTCGGCACAGTCTAGCAACAGACAGATTTAGATGGATTCTCTTCTTAATCCACTATCGCTGCTAATGGCTATGTGGTATTAAGGCAGGCTAACGAAGGTGACGTCATATTTCACTGTATTAGTACACGTCGACATGTACTAATTTTATGAGTTACATTTTAGCGATCGACATATTTATACTGTGCATGAGTGTGATATGCGAGCTGTCACTATCGAGCAAATGGGCAGGAATAAAGAGAGAGAGGCTGACAGGGCATGTTAGGGAAAATTTGTCATCTCCTGTTTTACTACCTGTATTGGCAGCACTGTTTTGTGAAACAATACTCATTACCATACAAGATAAAACAAACAAGGGATTTGGTACGTAAATCTGACAAGCTACGATGAATGATAGTGATCGCACAGGAGAGGAGATAAATCCAAGGTATCAGTGTTTGGAAAATGAAAACCGGAAATATATTCCCTGCTCAGAAGGCAGCTTAAGTTTTCAGTAGAGGGATTGTAATAAGCCTGTCCTCGATAGGGGTATTATTAATAGGATTATCAATGGCTGGGAGATGTGACGGGCAACTAGAGGAGTTCTATGTTCTTTACCTGGAGGGAAAAGCTTGTAAAACGGTTGTCCATTCAGTCATTCTAAGCTCAACAGACAAAAAATTAGGCACCTCTTGAGAAATCATTACAAGCACAATAGAATACCGTATTACTCCGCCTCTGGACATGGTAACCGCCTGGATTCGGTTAGGGAACGTGTCCACAGGGTTGTGCTGGTACATCGCGTCTAGGTTAAGACACTCGCTGAGGATTTGATCGCACAATTCCACCAAACTTCGGGGATGCTGATGTCGGAGTTTTTTCCAACATGCCTCACATATTTTCAATGGGGTTCAAGTCAGGTGACTTTGCAGGCCAATCGAGATGTAATAGCGTGGGGGAGTGTTCAGGAAACCAGCCACATATGCATTCATCCCGATGAATTTTGCTGATGTCATCTTGAAAATTCAGGGTATCAAATTGATGGAAAGGCAGCACCTGAATATCCAGAATGTTTAAATAAACATGCTGGTTCATGTTAATAGTCACCTCAGTAAGCGGGACCATCACAGACCCACCTCCGGCTTGAACCTGACCTTGCGCATATCCAGGATGAAATGCTTCATTTGGTCTTCGGTAAACTCGACGCGTGCGTCATTGCGATACAGGCAGAAACGTGATTCATCAGGCCACATTACGTTCCGCCAGTCAACTAAAGTCCACATTCGATGAATTCTAGCCCACTGAAGACGCGCAGTTTCATGTGCGCGTGTGAGCAATGGCCTCTTGCGAGGTGTCGACCCCAAATGTTCATTGCATGCAATTTCCGTCGCAAAGTTCTCTCGCTAACAGGTTGGGATGGATCTTCATTCACCCACTGCAACAACTTCTTTCAGATTTGGAAGAGATGTTGATTCAAAAGCCGTGAAACACGTCTCCGATATCTCTTACTCAGGATCTTTTTCCCGCCACAATTCTTTTGTCGTGTTTTGTGGCCACGTGTAGTACTTCACTGCTTGTACACACGTTGAACAGTCCGCTGCGAAACACCAACAAATCCAGGAACTTCACGCACCGTATGTCTATGGGAACGGCCAAACACGATTACCGCTTTTTGCCCCTCTGTCACATCCTTACATCTACCTATGTTCACGTACAGTGTCCCCTCGAAACATCAATGTCTCACTGATCGCTATCGCCTTATGCTAATAATAATAATTTCGTGTGGCTATTTCTAGCCGAGTGCAGCCCTTGTAAGGCAGACCCTCCGATGAGGGTGGGCGGCATCTGCCATGTGTAGGTAACTGCGTGTTATTGTGGTGGAGGATAGTGTTATGTGTGGTGTGTGAGTTGCAGGGATGTTGGGAACAGCACAAACACCCAGCCCCCGGACCATTGGAATTAACCAATGAAGGTTAAAATCCCCGACCCGGCCGGGAATCGAACCCGGGACCCTCTGAACCGAAGGCCAGTACGCTGACCATTCAGCCAACGAGTCGGACTCGCCTTATGCTGAAACAGAGGCAGTGCGCGTGCGGTTGAACATGGACTTATATGGACTGTAATGCTGGGCTACCAAGAAAACAGACGAAACGAACTGCTTATGTACTTGTAAGGACTATACACTGTTTAAGAATTCGTGTCTTAGCCGGTTGGAGACTAACAGCAGTCGGAACAGGGAATTACCGTCCCAGGCGCAGGCTGCCGTTAACACAACACAAACTGATGCGTCTGGAGTGGTGCCGTAACTGGGAAGCAAGGACGGCTGATGAACGGTGTCGCACTGTGTGTTCAGCGATGAATCTTGGCTCTGCAGTAGCCCGAATGACCATCGTCTGCGAGTGTGGTGGCGACCTGGAGAAAAGTCCCATAGTTCCAATGTTTTGGAGAGGCACAGTGGTGTTACTCCCGGCGTCATGGTGTGGGGAACCACTGAGAATGATGATGATGCTTATTGTTTAAAGGGGCCTAACATCTAGGTCATCGGCCCCTAATGGTACGAAATGTAATGACAAATTACAAGTCCAAAATCCTCCACTGACCAGAATTCAAAACGTGAGGACGAAGAATGAATGGATGGATATGAATTTAAAACAACCAGTGGATCCGACCCGCCATGTCTGGCATTCACAGAAACTGACGTGAAACAATGACGAATATAATACCAAGTGTGATCACTCCGCTCTCTTTAACATTGTAGTTGGTGGTCCTGCCGTAGTGTGGCGCTGCAGTCTCAACAATCCAACTGCGACGACACGTGCACCCAATTGTCGGCAAAGGTATAGCGAGCGTGCGTGAAGTCGTGGTGATAATTTTACCGTCTATTAGTTTGTTTTAATAATTTTCTGAAAGATCGTGTTAGTATCTGTGCAGTGCTTTGTGTGTGCAATCAACTAGTTTTCTATTATTTCGAGAAAATGTCGTACTGTTTCGTTCCTGGTTGTAAATCGGGTTACGGAAGGAAGCCTGATGGTAGACGGCATTTTACACCACCAAAGGGTAATAATCTGTTTGCGAAGTGGGCTAGAGTTATTCCGCGGACAGATAAGCAACTGTCGGCCAAAAGCAGAATATGTGACCTGCATGGTATGAGGTTTTCTTTTAGAGAGTTTATTACTTAGAATAACATCACCTAGAGGATAGGATATAGGCAAAATTTGTTACATCTTCCCTCACAAAGTCATTTGAAGAAACTCTGCAAAGGACTTAAATGTCCCTACGGTGTAAATCCTCATTGCTTAAACACTATTTCAGATTATTTTAATAATGAAATGAACGAGAATAAACGGTACGGGATAGTTATATTCGATGAGGTTAAACTAAGAGAAGAGATTCAATTTAATGTGGGGCGATATTTTTACTAGTGTCTTTACTAGATTGAGACGATTTCAGTTGTGCCATCAGGAGCTGGCTGTTGTATTGAACACACTTTGAAATGCAAGGTCGACAATCTTCTAAGTCTACTCGTAAACTATCGAAAGTGGCCTCAAACTAGTTTTAGTGAGTAATTTACTTCATTTAATTTATGTGGGAAAAGTTTCAGTGTTATTTACAGTCCAGTGTATGTTTAATTTGCTCTGTTTAAAAATGATTTTTTAAGTATGTAAAAGCACAATATTGCTCTCGCTTTTCGTAATGTTTCATTTTATTTCGTATGATCTCTTATTAAAGTTCAAAGATATTTCTTCGTGCGGAGTGATAATATTATAACTCTCTGACAGTGTTAATCATGTGTTGTATTTGATTATTTGCGTATCAATGTAATTTCGATTAAATCACCGTGTAGCGTTGGTGTTAGGCTCCACTAGCGCCGCTCTGCGGGAGAGCGCTTGAACTCGGTGAGAGATCTCACTTGGTGTTCTATTCGTCATGATATTACTGACCAAGGGACTGCGTCTATAGCATAATACTGAATCGTTGATACTTTTAATCTAAAGGGGTCCAAAATCCAAGTCATCGGCCCCTCATATTGGTACTTATCGCTAGGAAAGTAGAACCATGGTATTTGTCATGTTGCGGTATAATCAAAAGTAGCGTAGACTCTCGGCATTCCACACATTATCGTACTACTCACACGTAATGAAATTCGCACATTGCGGTGCCGTTTACAGGCATCGCAAACCTATGGTGTTCATCACATGGGTGTACTAAACACAGGGACCCGCACTATCCCGTGGTGTTCCTCACATAGTGGGTACTAATCATAGGCAAGCCAGAACCATGGTGGCGCTCATATAGTGGTACTAATCACAGGTACTGTAAAAGCCGCCAACGCACTCTGTTGCTATTAATCACAAACGTATTTGGTACCTAACATAGTGGTACTAAGTGCAAGTAAAAGCGACCCATGGTATTCCCCGCCTGGTGGTACTTATCACAAGTAGTTTCATGGTTTTAATACAATCATCCCTTGGTCGCCTCTTACGACAGGTAGGGGATACCGTGGGTGTATTTTTCGTCTGCGTCCCCCACCCGCACGGGGTCCACCGGGAATGATTTCAGGTCATGGCTGGTAGTGACTGAGGGAACTCTGGTGCCATAACGGTACGTCATGGACATCCTGCGTACTCATGTATTACTTCTCATGCGGCAGAATTGTGGTGCCATTTTTCAAGTGGATAATGCTCGTCCACATACGGTCTGCGTGATGTTAAAGTACTCCCGTTGTACCCGGCACACTGCCAAACGACTGTTACAAAATTTCACTGTGGGGGAATGGTTATCCTCCAATTACTGCTAAATCGAATGGAAATAGGAATAGCTCTCTAACTGTACAGGGCGGTCTTCGTCCGATGGAATAACCACGGATTGAGAAATAGTATTAATTGCCTCGAAATGGTGTTAACGATAATGATCGCTATGATATTGGTGACTGGAAGAGTGGACATCAATCTTGCGTCCCTGAGTTGGAAAGACATCGTAAAAATTAAGGATGTGGATATCCAGGACGTGAAAAATAGCATGAAAGACGTACTGGCAGAGATCGGAGGAGGCCTAGAAACTTTTTTTATTTTTTTAAATTTTTTATTTCTTTTACAATTTGCTTTAAGTCGCACCGACGATGTGATAGGAAAGGGCTACGAGTGAAACGGAGCGGCCGTGGCCTTAAGGCACAGCCCCAGTATTTGTTTAGTATGCAATGGGAAGGCACGGAAAACCACCTTCAGGGCTGCTGACAGTGGAGTTCGAACTCACTATCTCCCGAATACTGGATACTGGCCTAGAAAACTACGAAGAGGAAATTGACAGTCGTCGAACTCTGTACAGAAAATCCTATGAGGTGTAAACGAAAAAAAATGGCGTATGTTTTTTTTTTAGTGCCGGGAGTGTCCGAGGACATGTTCGGGTCGCCAGGTGCAGGTCTTTTGATTTGACGTCCGTAGGCGACCTGCGCGTTGTGATGAGGATGAAATTATGAAGACGATACATACACCCATTCCCCGTGCCAGCGAAATGAACCAATGATGGTTAAAATTCCTGACCCTGCCGGGAATCGGACTCGGGGCCCCTGTGACCAAAGGCCAGCACGCTAACCATTTATCCATGGAGCCGGGCGCTGTGAGGTGTAATTTCGAAGACACAGCCAATTATTGTGGCGAAAACGATGATATGGCAACGCCAGTGGCCGACGCGTAGTATGGATGGACGCGGCTCGGCATATGCTTTGCGTGTATCATACATATGTTCTGTGAAGGCCAGCAGATATGCACGCACTACACGCATGCGATGTTGCCAAGTTCATTATTTGTCCGCAAACTGCACTCGCACGAAGAACAATCTTCAGAATGAGTATTATGATAACATCTTTCACACACAACATTCTTCGCAGCTACGCTTGCTCTACTATTCAACGGGCATCCTGTATGTTGTAATTAATAATTTTATTGTGTTTTTTACATCCCACTAACTACGTTTTTGACGGTTTTCAGAGACGCCGAAGTACCGGAATTTAGTGCTGCAGGAGTTCTTTTACGTGCCCGTAAATCTACCGACACGAGACTGACGTATTTCAGCACTTTCATATTCTGTAATTAGACAAAAAAACTAACAGTCACTGACCATCCAATGAAGGCAGTTTACCCACTTCTGCGTTGCTTTGTTTGTATATTGTGGAACAGTTATATTATAACAGAGAACCTTTTTTTGAAGCCCTCTTCGTCTTTCTCATGTTCTACGTGTCCGTTTTGCTATCCCGCGGTAGTAATCTCATGTGCACGTGTTTTATCGCATACAATTTACTAAGTGGAATACGAGTGTTTGCTATCAAACTGGAGTTTGTAGAAGTCTGTACGTGACACGACTCGTGTTTATCGTACTAGGAAGGACAGAGGTGGAAACAAACATACAATGTTTGCGACCGTAAAACTCGGGAAGCAATTGCTTTAAATAAGCTTCAGCGGGAAGACGTGTAGGTACTTTTTGCCCTTTTTTTTTTTTTTTTTTTTTTGCTAGGGGCTTTACGTCGCACCGACACAGATAGGTCTTATGGCGACGATGGGATAGGAAAGGCCTAGGAGTTGGAAGGAAGCGACCAACTCGCCCGGTTTGCACTTATTTCGGAGGGTGGTAGGGATCAAAATAATGTTCTAAGTAGGTTACGGTAGAAGTACCTAATCAGCGAGCTCGATAGCTGCAGTCGCGTAAGTGCGGCCAGTATCCAGTATTCGGGAGATAGTGGGTTCGAACCCCACTGTCGGCAACCCTGAAGAGTGTTTTCCGTGGTTTCCAATTTTCACACCAGGCGAATGCTAGGGCTGTACCTTAATTAAGGCCACAGCCACTTCCTTCCCATTCCTAGCCCTTTCCTGTCCCATCGTCGCCATAAGACCTATCTGTGTCGGTGCGACGTAAAACAACTTACAAAAAAAAAGTAGTACCTGATCAATCTTTTTTTCTTTCTTTCTTTTTTCTTCCTTAGTCCGTTCATCTCCAGGGTTGGTCTTTCCCTAGGACTCAGCGAGGGATCCAACTTCTCCACTTCCACTGCCCTTGAGCGTGAGACTTTGGGTCGGCTGATACAACCGGGGGAGGACCAGTATCTCGCTCAGGCGGATTCACCTGTTATGCTGAACAAGGGTCTTGTGGAGGAGGAGAAGAGTAGAAGGAAAAGGCAAGGAAGAGGGAAGGAAATGGCCGTGGCCTTAAGTTAGGTGGTAAACCACGGAAAACCACTTCGAGGATGGCTGAGGTGGGAATCGAATGTCTTCTGCTCAGTCTGACCTCCCGAGGCTGCGTTGACCCCGTTCCAGCCTCGTAACAATTTATGAATTCCGTGGCAGAGCCAGGAATCGAATCCGGGCCTCTAGGGATGTCACTAACCACTACACTACAGAGGCGGACATATAAACAATATTTTCTTTGTTACGTAATCCGTTTACCGACCAGGGTTGCTTTTTCCCTCGATATCAGTGAGGGATTCCACCTCTACCGCCTCAAGGGTAGTCACCTGGAGCGTGAGACTTTGGGTCGGTGGATACAGCTGAGGAGGGGGACCGGTACCTCGCCCAGGCTGCCTCACCTGTTATGCTGAACAGGGGCCTTGTGGGGGAAGGCAAGATTGGAAGGGATAGACAAGGAAGAGGGAAAGAAGTGGCCGTGTCCTTTATTGAAGTGCCATCTCGGCATTTGCCTGGAGGTGAAGTGGGAAACCACGGAAAACCACTTCGAGGATGGCTGAGGTAGGAATCGAAACCCCCTCTACTCAGTTGACCAGCCGAGGCCGAGTGGACCCCGTTCCTGTCCTCGTACCACATTTAAAATTTCGTGGCAGAGCCGTGAATCGAACCCGGGCCTCCGGGGGGGGGGGGGGTTAGCTATTCGCACTAACCACTACACCACAAAGGCAGACGTAATGCATGTTGTCGAGGGGAAACAAATGATATCTCTTGTCTCCCAAGCTACACTGTCTGGTAATTGACTTAAGACCGGTAAAAACATCCCGGTCTAGAAAGCCATGAATAACGGCCGAGAGGATTCGTCGTGCTGACCACACGACACCTCGTAATCTGCAGGCCTTCGGGCTGAGCAGCGGTCGCTTGGTAGGCCAAGGCCCTTCAAGGACTGTAGTGCTATGGGGTTTGGTTTGGTTTTGTTCGGTAAAAACATACTCTAAGTGAGCAGGCATCTCGTGTCGAAGTCATGCGCCTTACTTCAGTTACTGTTATTACGTCTTGGGCACTGATCAATCTACTTTAAATTTTTTAAATATAAAATACTTCCGCAGATATAATAGTTTTTGAATTCTAAGCACAAGGGCCAGTGCTGATATGAATGGCTCTATGCGCTTCTCGGGCAATTTTTTGAAAGTTTACTTTTAAGAATTGTGTCCGCCTCTGTGGTGTGGTGGTTAGTGTGATCAGCTGCCACCTTCGGAGACTCTATTCCCAGCTCTGCCACGAAATCTGAAAAGTGGTACGAGGGCTGGAACGGAGTCGACTCAGCCTCGGGATGTCAACTGAGTGGAAGGTTTCGATTCTCACCTCAGCCATCCTCGCAGTGGTTTTTCGTGGTTTCTCACTTCTTCAGGAAAATGTCGGGATGGTACCTAACTTAAGACCCCGTATACTTAATACTGTCTTGGTCGGGAGAGAGCAGGAACTGACCAATGGTAGTCGGATAGGAAAGATGGCACAAGTTGAAGCAATGACTCAGTTGTGTCTTGTGTCTCAGTGCTGCGGCCACCAAATCACGTCCCTGGAGAAGATCCCCTTTTAGTCACCTCTTACCTCAGTCAGGGGATACCATCGATGTTTTTTTAGAATTTGCACTACGTCGCACCGACACAGATAGTTCTTATGGCGACGATGGGATAGGAAACGACTAGGAGTGGGAAGGAAGCGGCTGTGGCCTTAATTAAGATACAGCCCCAGCATTTTCCTGGTATGAAAATGGGAAACCACGGAAAACCATCTTCAGGGCTGCCGACAGCGGAGTTCGAATCCGCTATCTCCCGGATGCAAGCTCACGGCTGCGCGCCCCTAAGTGCACGGCCAACTCGCCCGGTCCGTTGATGTTTTCTACCCCTTCCTACCCACATGGCAAATGGAAAATAATGAACTGAAAGTGATGAGACCTTGTTTTTCTCTCCGGACGAGTTGGCCGTGTGGCTGTGAGCTTGCATCCGGGAGATAGTGGGTTCGAACCCCAATGTCGGCAGCCCTAAAGATGGTTTTCGTGGTTTCCCCTTTTCACACCAGGCAAATGATGGGGCTGTACCTTAATTAAGGCTACGGCCACTTCCTTCCAACTCCTAGGCCTTTCCTATCCCCTTGTCGCCACAAGACCTCCCTGTGTCGGTGCGACGTAAAGCCACTAGCAAAAAAAAAATATATTTAATGCGGGCAGATCTGACTGTTTTACCGTCATATACGAACGATCATTTTTTGACGGTAACAAAATAAGCATTTTTGATATTGAATTCGCTTACGTTTGTACCATTTCTCATCACGTTTTTCGGCTCATACACATTTATATTTCCGTCCATTCGTATTTCATATAGCACAGGCATGCTGCTGGCAAAAATGAACGTCGACCAGGCTGGTATACGAGTTCTGTGGCGGACAATAAGTCTAGCTGGATAATGAGCAAAATGATTGAAATATTTCAATATATGAGAGGGGTATTGTTAGGAGAGATAGAAGCTGCTTCCGTAGTGCTACAGCTGCATTGGATTATGTCCTCGATATTTTCAATCATGAGAAGGGTAAAATAGAAAGAAAAAAATGCTGTATATGGATAGCAGACACACAGAGGTATAGAATGTGATGTGGATTACATCCGGTCTGATGCGGGGCTGGTTGTTGAGGAATGCCAATACGTGCACAGTGTGTCGTATATTGTAACAATCAGGTGTAAAATTTCCTCCATCCGCGAATGGATGAAGGGATTCGGCATTCTAAATTAGGATGAGATATCAATTCCCTGTTTTGTAAGCTGTTTCAAAATCCACAGTTCTAGACCTTCAGGCAAGCAAATTTATTCCTAAAAGTTACAATCCTTTTCTCAATCATCGTTATCCGGTCGATTAGATTAGCAGATTGCCTTTTTTTACCACTACGAGCGCTAACGTGAGTCATTGCAGAGTTTTTGTTTGCTAGTCGCACCAACATGGGACGATGGGATAGGAAAGGCCTAAGAGTTGGAAGGAAGCGGCCGTGGCCTTAAGCCAGCATTTGTCTGGTGTGAAAATGGGAAACCACGGAAAACCATCTTCAGGGCTACCGACAGTGGGATTCGAACCCACTATCTTCCGGATGCAAGCTCTCAGCCGCGCGCACCTAACCGCATGGCCAACTCGCCCGGTAAGGCAGAGTTAAACTTAGGCCCTTATAACTACATTCGATGTGAACATTTTTCAAGAAATCTAATAAACGCTTGAGGGTATTGAACCAAGAAACACATTACAGGAAGGATTATGTAAATACGTAAATTTGGCTAGGATTTGAATTTTTAAAAAACGAGTAAAGAAACAAGTGATTTTAGACTGCTTTTCCGGAACTGCAATTAGGCCGGTTGTGGTTCTCCAAATTTGTTTCTTTTCGTTTGAAGAGCTATCCAAGACTTACAATTTGAAATGTTTCCTGGCCCTATGACCCTTCAAATTTCGGCACAATTGAGGAAAACGCTTCATTTTAACGTTTTTCGTACTATGGGGATCCCTACCCCACTAAGAAATGTTTACAACATGAAAAAGAGAGAAGGGTTCACTTACCGAAGAAGCAACAGCAGCATCCCAGAGCCAATATCAGCACCTGTTTCGTCATGTCGTTCGTTCCTGCAAGCAAAAGGATATAAGTGTAAATAAATGCATTTAAATAAAGACATTTTTTAAAAAAATCATATAAAATAATGTGAATATAATACGTTTACAGCCATGTAAATAAAAACAAATTATTAGTGATTAGTTATTATTAGGATTTATTGAACCTTACAGGCGGTCGCCCAATACAGTGTTCAAATTCATAACAGCCTAAGCAAAAATAAAATGTATAAACTACCCTGATTAAGCACAATAACAAAAAATAATTCGATTAGTAATTGGAAACAAATGGCTCACGGTCAACTCACATCTGGAGTGCCACCAGCCCTGTGAATAAATGTAAACTACAGTTATTAGTAATGAACAAACTATGACAAGTATAGTGCCCACTCCCCCCACGCAGTGCTCACTCCCCGGTGAAGCCTGTTGTTGCGAGGCTACTCACGAGAATAATAGTGGGCCTACCCCGTAATGATCACCGCGCGTATGAATCTGGTGATTAGCAGACATACTGTGATTGCCAGGCTACTCACGAGACAATAACGATTTTAAACTAATAAGAGTAATAAAAATAGCCCCTAACAGTTGTGCTAACTGCTGATTGGAGTCTGGTGCTGACCAGAAGACTAAGAAATGTTACGCATCCTGTAAAACAAAATATTAACGCACTGACATTTACCCTGCTACACGGGAAAGCATAATTATATTCATGGATATGTTCTTGGGCTTGGAAGACGAGAAAGCGAGTACAGATTCTCTGGTTCGTTCCCCTCTTAGTAGCCTTTTACGGCATGCAGGGGGCATCCTTTGACTTCACCGACGCGAGAGATAAAGAGATTTCCGATAAATCAAAAGAAAAATGAGTGTAATCACAAAAGATTGGTAAAGATAATAATAATAATAATATAATCGCAGAAAAAGCATGACTCAGGATCTCATCTGAAAAGACAGACTGCACAGAATACAAACATAATAAAGAAAAGCACCTGGAAACAAATTATGCTAAGGTCAAGAGGTCAGATAAATTTAAATGTCTTGGTGAATGGATCCAGCCGAATGGGCTTGACGAAGAAGCCAATAAAGGAAGGGTCAGAAAGATGGAGTTAGCCTATGCATTAGTACAGAATAGATACAACGAAAGAACGATATCTTACAGAGCAAAGGTCAGACACTATACCACGGTTATAAAGCCAGACGGACTTTACAGTTCAGAATGTCTGATACTGAATAAGAAAGGGGAAATGGATGAGCTAGAGAAGAAAGAAAGAAAATGCTGAGAAGGATCTTAAGACCCCCCCCCCCAAAAAGATAATATGGTAATGGAGGAAGAGGAGAAATGAAGATCGATACAGACAGAGATCACAGGCACTATACGTAAGAGGGGACTGAAGTTTTATTGAACCTCATAAGAAGGAACGAGAGTCGGCTAACAAAGAATATCTTTAACTACATCATATAATTAAAAGCAAGTACTAAATGGGTAGAAGAAACAAGAAAGGACATGGAGAAATTTGGCATCAATCCATAAGAAATATTTAAGATAGATATGTTTCGAGCTAAAATTGATAAATTCAAGGGGTTCCAGGAAAATCAAGATGAAAAGTCCAAGAACATTTTATCAGAGGAAAGGAACAGGAAATAATTTTCTTCTTTGACAGTTTCCGGAGACGCCGAGGTTCCGGAATTTAGTCCCGAGGAAATTCTTGTACGTGCCAGTAAATCTACCGACACGAGGCTGACGAATTTGAGCACCTTCAGATATCATCGGACTGAACCTGGAAAGTTGGAGTCAGAAGGCTGGTGCCTCAACCGCCTGAGCCACTCAGCCCGGCAGAATGGTAAGGCTTACGAATTGTGAGAAAATTAAATACTTTCCAGACCTAGTAATTTTTTATTATTATTATTATTATTATTATTATTATTATTATTATTATTATTATTATTATTATTATTATTCGGCGTCAGACATGGTACGTCGATGCCTGTATAAGGGACTTTGTATTAATGATACTGAATAAATAGATAAATAAATAAATAAAAATAAATAAATAAACGTCTCAATTAACGTTTTTTTAACGATTTGTTTTACGTCACACGGGCACATATAGGTCTTACGGTGAAGAAGGGATGGGAAAGGCCTAGGAGTAGGAAAGAAGCGGCCGCGGCCTTAATTAAGGTGTGAAAATGCGAAACCACGGAAAACCATCTTCAAGACTGCCGACAGTGGATTTCGAACCCACTATCTCCCGGATGCGAGCTCACAGCTGCGCGCTCCTAACCCCACGGCCAACTCGCCCGGTCTCTCAATGAATGAATGAATGACAAATAAACAAACAAGCATACCAATAAAAATACATAAATAAATCCATACATATCAAATAAATTATTACAACTTATACATTTCTTACTGGTTCCGTATTGACAATATAAGAAATCCAATATAATAAAAGAATTGAAATAAAGGGTCCACCCTCATTAATACTTGTCAGTTGACAGTTACGTTTTGGCATTTTTATTATAATAACTGACAAGTATTGATTAGGGTGGACCCTTTATTAAATTCAATTATTAGAATTGAATTTCTTGTATCAAATAAACGAGTAAATAAATAATGAAATAAGCAAGTAAAAATAATTTTTCATTGCTAGGCCAATAAATAAATACAATATTTATCATTCTCTAAGTTGCAGCCTCAGCGAACGAAATATCTCCACGATCCTCTGCATTCAACCAGTTAAGCGGCTTATTTTATTCGTACGCGTCTTACCGTAAAATACTTAAGTAAAATTTACAATAATCGACTCTTAAGTGTGTCTTTCTTTCGTAGCATCTAACATACTGCTGATTAACAAATGCTAGCCAGTCATCACTGAATATCTACTAGCACAGTTCAATCTACAACGTGTTCATCCCTGTATTAGAATGCAAACGAACTTATGTCTCCACTAGATAAAAGTAAACTTATGGTTATGAGTCTGACTGAGGGTCGGGAATTTTAACCATAATCGGTTAATTCCACTGGCGCGGGGGCTGGGTGTATGTGTCGTCTTCATCATAATTTCATCCTCATCAAGACGCGCGAGTCGCCTATGGGCATCAAAACTAAAGACCTGCATCTGGCGAGCCGAACTTGTCCTCGGACACTCCAGCCATATGCCATTTCATTATTGTTACGAATGAGAAAAGACCATCGGACTACACCGATATTGAAGCGTCCACTTTTGGCAAGAAAGTCGGTGTTCTGCCGTCTAAACCAATGATCTCTGACTTCTCCATTGACGTTCCTCAAATGAGAATGTACCATTACTAAGAATATTTCAAATATTTCTCTCAAATGCGTTCTACTCATTAAGTACTGTAGTTTATAGAATACAATCACTACGAGCTGGTGCTCTCTTCGTTGAAAGGGCAATGTTATCTGCACACCTCCCACTGACATCGTCTTCTTGGCTGGCATATTACATATTCATATGTTGAACCCTATCAGAGAGGATGTTTGGCCACACGGATATTTACCCAAGCTCATGTGACACGCTCCGTCAGCCTTGTAGGCAGCCAATATCAGCGAGCGACCGAGGTCGTCACCCTTCATAGAACAGCCAAGGAAAATCTCTCTCTTAATAGAATGTGTATAGTAATAGACAGACGCCATCTAGAATTTCAGGGCAAAGTATAGATATCAAATTCTTCATCTCGTTTCGTTGAATTCACACTATATCTAAAGGTGTAGTTGGAAATTTCTTTTACGAAGTACTGTTAAAATCGCTCACCATTATGTCAAAGGAGGCTCCGGGCGGAATTAAAACTGCACTTCTCATGCGGTGTTTATTGCAGTTATTAAACTCATTCCCTAGAAAGTACACATGAAAATCAAGGAAACCTTTGGTAAAAGGTAAGTGTGAATACGAAGAGCTCAGATGGGAAATCATTTCTAGTGAAAGAAGACAAAGCAGAAAGATGGCAGGAACATATCCAACAGTTGTATCAAAGTAAAGAAGTAGATGATAAGGTTCTGGAATAACAGCAGGCTGTTGATGTTCATAAAATGGGAGACCCGATTTTGAGGTCAGAATTCGACAAAGCTTTGAGAGACCTAAGTAGAAAACTATCGAACAATTAGTTTAGAATGTCAGGCATGCAAAATTTTAACACGCATTATGTACAGAAAAATGTAAAGACAAATTGATGGTGAGTTGGGAGAAGATCAGTTTGGCATCAGAAGAAATGTAGCAGCACGAAGCAATCCTGACCTTACGTCTCATCTTATTATTGGGGATCGAATTAAAGAGGACAAATCCATGTACATGGCATTCGTACATCTAGAAAAGGTGAAGGTGATCGGGATGAAATACAGAGAAAGAAGAATTATCTACGTATCCATTTTATTTTTTACATTTTCATATTTCGGAAATCTAAAAAGCTATACTTTGCTATTAATACTATAGTTTCCCCTATAATCAGGCAAACAACATTTACAGACCATTATTGTACTTAAAAAAGACAAGGCATTGCCTCAAAAGTCCGCCATTTTCCTTTTAAACTCGACACCATGCACAGACCTTATATCTAGGTGGTGTTGGTTGAACCACGGCCGACTTGATGCGTCGCTACAGCTAGCTCCTTATAAGGAGCGCAGCGAGGGATCCAGTCGGCCGTGGTTGAACAAACGCGTTTCTAAGTAGGCGGCAAAAATGTAAGCAATGTTTCTCCCACCACAGATTTTTTTAGAAAGTATATACACATGTCAACATATTTATACATGAATTATGTTTAAGGGATACGGTTCAGAGAATATACGCAAGCAACTTGAATTACAGCTTCCTGTGCATGCACTGAATACTCTGTCTTGCTAATTTATTATTCCACGAGCATCCATATTTTATCCTATCCTGTTTACCTGTCTGCTCTGACAAAAATGTGCTTCACATACGTAAAAGGAAATCCTCCCAGCTAATGGACTTAGAGCACCCGTTCCTGCAGTGTTCAAAACATGCCCTCTTCACACGGAGAAGTTGTTATTGTTGTTGTTGTTCCTCTTCTAGTAGCCGGTTAATATGTTAACTTTCTATCCGATTGGCCTTATTAGAATTCCAGGCCATTTCACAGAGGATTTGGTGCCCTTTACGGATCAGTGGAATAGTGTCGGCCACCAGATTCAGAGATGAATGACGGGCTCAATTCAAACCAGGTAAGAGTAGTCGGATTTATGAAGGTGGGAAAAACTTTATGTAGTGGGACGGTAGCATGTAACCGATCTCTGGTGACACTGTTTGGCGTTTGCCCGACAGAACGAATTAAAATTTAAAAGGAACGTCGAAATAGACATGCAGGCAGCCTATATGGCACCACATCAAAATATCTCGGTACACGGTTGCCGAGGCTATATTATTATTATTACTATTATTTTAGACTAATGCCTTTGAGCGTTCAGTCTGCATGCCTTTGAAAAATTACTAACCACCGTCACAAACCTCTAAATTTAACTAGTTATGTGGTGGCGCTTTTGAAATTCAAAATGCATTCGTAAGTTGTGCTAGCTACGTATAGGTTCTGACATGGAATATGGATATGGATATGGTCTGTCTGGAATTAAAGTTACCAATTTTCCGACACTGTTATAACCATGACAAACATTGTTCGTCTATGTATACTATGTTAGTAGCGTCATCTTCTCACTGTGGGCTTTCTTCCTATAACTAAGAGCTTGTATCAAGTGAACCACGCTCTGCTACCAGTGTTGTCTATGTGCACCAGGTCAGTAGCGTCATCTTCTCACTGTGCGGTATGTCCCTGTAAGTAAAAGCTTGAGACTATCTCATATCAAGTGAATCACGTTTTACTCCTTTAAGTGATCGGGAAACGAACCTTGGAATAACAGACGGGCTCCTACCTCTACACCACGCGGTTAGCTAACAACAACAACAACAACAACAATTACATTTATGAGGTGTGGAATGTCTTCAATTGTCAGTCTTTTGTGGACACAGCCATGTTCCTTTCGACTTGTCGGACCTCTCTACCTCCCCTGTGTGTGTATCACCTGCATGTCGTAATAAGCCAGTAAAAGGGGGTAACAACTAAGGACTCTGTACTCCCTTTCCCCAAAACCTATCCACGATTCTATGTTTTTTTTGTGTAGTGCGGAAAATGTACAAGTGAAAAGTTTCCTTCAATCTCATCTGTAGTCTATTCTCTCTTCTCTATGTGCAGTAAAACCTCCATAAGACGCTCCCGTTTATAACGTTATCCCGGGTGTTACGTATTTTTACCCTGTGGTTAGGAAACTAGTATACAGGGTGAAGCGTAATGCGCGCACTCGGGCGTCGCAGCGCGACTCCTCACATGCCAGCAATAAAAAATGTATCTTACAAAATTTCGTCTTGCGAGTATATCCGGTAGAAAACGGACGTTAAAGAGTAGCAATCTGGCAACACTGTAACCATATGTAGGGTAACTGTCGCTGTCAGCCAGACCACGTCGTGCTGTACAGTTGGTGCAGTGGGTAGAATTTTTGGTTGGCTTGCAGGAGGTCGATGGTTCGATCCTGGGTTGAGGCGCATTTTTTATTTGCTAATTTCCATCTGACATTACCTACTGTGATACAGTAAGACACCGTTTCTGAGGTCACATGTACCCTACATTTACAACATAATAATAATAATAATAATAATAATAATAATAATAATAATAATACATTGAGATACGTACTAAACAGCATGCGGTTACCAGACGCAACACGCAATGTTGAAAGGCAGAATTATTGGGACCATGGTGATAACACATACAAATTGTAACCGAGTTTGGACATTATTCGCAGAGCACGTTGCTAGGCTTACTGGTAACGTAAGGCCCTAACGGAATGTAATGGACCTGAACGAGGCAAGAATAATAGTTGGTACTAATCTATGGGACCACTGGAGGAGGGAACAAAGAAAACAGGTTTCACATCTAGTAGATGAAGTGGTGCGAATAAATTCACGCCCACGTCGTGGAAAGGGCGCCTTTCAAAGCTGACCAATGAAAACGATTGTTCGTCCATTTCTAGGATCGTAGTATGTAAGTGCAAATGGTTTCTAGAGGACCCACTGCAATCGCTGTTGACGATTAAGATGCCAGATACCATACCACCTGGACTACATTTACGAAATAAAAAAACATACGCCTGAACCCAGGATCGACCACTCGACCTGCTGCATGCTAACCCAAAACTCGATCCATTGCACCAACTGTACAATACGAGTAACGTCTGCTGACAGAGGTGGTTACCCTACATGTGGTTACAGTGTTGCCAGATTGCTAATCTTCAACGTCGTTTTTCTGCCGGATATACTCGCAAGATGAAATTTCGTAAGAGACATTTTTTTATTGCTGGCATGTGAGGAGTCGCGCTGCGACGCCCGAGTGCGCGAATTACGCTTCACCCTGTATATAAAATACCATGTTATATTGCACTTCTCTCGCGTTTACGACGCTTTTTTCCGAAGGAAATATACTTCGTTTAACTTTTAGAAAACTTCAGAGGAAGTGGAAAAAATTTACATCCCCGTCGCATGTGTACCTACAGATCTGAAGAAAACTGTAAACTTTACCTGGAGCTAAAGGCTATATAGAGTATGTTGACATTCAGACTTCGCAATCAGCTTATCTTAATCTGCAGTGTGTACAGACTACACAGATTGACACAAATGGAGGATTTCTTGCAAACAAGTTGTTACATATCAGTTTAGAAATCATGGAGAATGAAGGGTTTCATCACATCCATTACGGGTTTACCTGGGCGGTTCTAAAATTGTCTTTCAATTATGGTCAGTGTATTGACGCTTGTTTGCGATAAAGAGTGTGAAAAGTAAGGCGCTTTCCACATCAGATACAAGATCAACTTTGTGAAACAGCTCACTGATTCGTTACGAATTTCATCGTTTACATGAAGAATGATATTAAATGATGCTGATGCTTGTAGTTTAAAGGGGCCTAACAGCTAGGTCATCAGCCCCTTATGGTACGAGATGGAACTAAATGTAATAATAATTAAAATGTAAAATTATATCCGTTGAGAAGAATTTGAAGGAAATGAAGAAAAATGATCATGAATTTAAAATAATCAATGCTTTATTTTCTTATAAAATAATAGATAAAACCGATCAAGGTAGAATAAGGCATTGCCTTCAAGTACACTCGTATGTAACATTTAAGTTTAAAAACACATTAAAACACAGAAAACGAACTAAAACATAATTAACGGAATACAACATATTTAACAATAAAATAAGATTAAAAGCAGATAAGAACTCGCTTTTATACATGATAAAACAGGCTACTATCCCTCACAAAAAGGATGACGAGTTCTGCTGACTGCTCGTCATCTCGTAAGATGAGGGAAACTTATATTTAAGAAATCGTTATACAACCATTGCAGCCAAGAGGATGTAATGGTGTATCTACTATTTGGTGGAGTTGGTACTATATTATTTTAAATATTTCGATAAAATGATACGTCAATATATAGTCACCTTTAAAATGAAAACCATGTAAATTACATAATTTTATTGCTTAGTCTCTCTCCGTTTAATGCGCTTAATCATGGAGTCATTTGGACAGTTCTTTATCTAGGTTTCACTGTATTAGGTTTGAGTGTTGCTCGACTTGTCATAGATTATCTAACTTGGGTCAGGTATTTTCTGCCTCTTTGTGCGCAGCCATGATCGTTAATTCGTAAAATTATCCATTTCTAGCTTCAAACCTCTATCAAATTGTCTTGTCGTATATAATTAAATGAGTGTTGAGAAACTATGAGAGTAACGCGAATTGTACGGGAAGGACACTAAATTCTATCAATGAAAACGAAAAAATTAGTAAATAGTGACATTGGGGCAACGGATGAATCTGGAATGGGCAACCAGATGGTGAAACGATCTCTGAACAGATCTAAATTAACTGCAATACTGCCCCATTCTTCTATGGGCAGTTACTTCTCTATCATATCCTCCTATCATCACAGCAGTTCGACACAATCATGTAAACATTTTAGATTTTCAAATATTATTATTCATATTGTAATGAAATCATAACAATGCCACTTCAAATTTAAATATTTATTAACTGAAACTCAAAGTTTTCAAAAATAATTAATTCATTTAAATAATACAACCAAATTTGCAAACATTTTCTCGTAACACTACTCTTTTGTCGGAAAACATCCGGAACAAATCGAGCTGCTTTCCTTTGGATTTTTTCTAGTTCTCAAATAAAGTAATCCTGGTCGGGGTCACATACACCAGAACCATACTCTTATTGTGGTCTTACCAGTGACTAATAGGCCTACGCCTTCTCCTTTACATCCTTACTGTAATCCCTTGAAGTGTTGCAAAGTGACATCTTTGGGCAGGAAGTATTGGACAGACCTGGAAATCGAACGTAGGTCAACGGGACAGATTTTATAATGCGCCATATGATCCACGTCGGAATCCTTTCTTTATCACGTTCATTAATTTGCGCACTCCTGTATCAACTACCTACAATTACTCGTACAATTTTAATACAAACCCACGTTTATCTACAATAGAAATACATTTCATATTGAAATTGCATTCCGTTTCTCCTTATCTTTTAATTTCATTTCCTTGTTTCGGCTGTAATATGCAATACTTACGACAGTTATTCCAGTTTCTTGCCTCAGGTGCAAATTTATCGAATTCCCTTGGAGATAGCCACTTAGTTTTGTCTATGAACACTGTAAAATCTTCCTCGTACTTTTGAGCAGAAAATTGTATTGCATTATTAACCCCGTTTTCTCTTCTCCTTTCGATTCCCTCTAACTGCCGTCTTGCGTGTTATCCGTTTCGCCTGAAACCAAGTTGCTGGAGGTTGGTGTAAATTTTATTGAAGGACAAAATTAGTGAAGGTTCTATCAAGCGAATGTCCTGGGAGAGATCGACAACCAAACATGAAGCTATTCATTTTAGGAATTAAAATTATTGAAGAAAAATCCATAGTCCTCGCCCTTCAGACAAGCAACTCAAATGTTGAAAACATCTTAGGGATATGAGCTACGAATTTTAGGCAAATAAAATATAATAAAGTGTGAGGATATATTATTTATTTATTCCTAAAAATTAAAATCCTTTTTTGGATTCGGTCGATTAAATTAGCAGTTGCATTTTTCTACCATTGCGAGTGCTAATGTGAGTCAATGTAGAGTTTCACTTAAGCCCTTATAACAACATTCGGTGTAGACATTTTTCAAAAAAAAAAAAAAAAGCCTGAAGGTACTGAACCAAGGAACACATTTCATAAAGAATTGTGTAAATAAGTTAATTTGACACGGATTTGAATCAGAAAGAAAACGAGCAAAGAAACACGCGATTTTAGGTTGTTTTTCCAGAACTGCATTTAGGCTGGGAGGGATTTTCGAAATTTGTTTTCTCACCTTTCCGGGCCCTTAAACTTTCTGCAAAATTGAGGAAATTTTACGGTTTTTATAGTATCGGAACCCCTACTTTGTTAAGAAATGATTTCGACATTAAAATATAATATTTAAGGTCCACAAGGGTGTCTCCTAAAAATGGAAGCAGAGCCTTTTATAAGGAGCGCAAGGAGAGTCCATTTACTGCCTGCCTAGCTCGACAGAAGGGAGTAGGGTTGCCAAGGAAACGTGGGCTGACTCACTGCGGTCGGCATGGAGACATGCCTGTTGTCCGCCTGGAGTTGCTTGGAGTCCTTTCACTTCTCAGAGTAAGAAAGGAATGCAGGATTGTGGTAACACCGCGCAACGACAGGTCCTTCCTTCTGCGCTAGCTGGCAGAACGCTTCTTTTAATAACTAAATTCTTTTACGGTTTTCGGGGACACCAAGCTGCCGGAATTTAGTCTCACAGAAGTTCTTTTACGTGCCAATAAATCTACCGACACGAGGCTGACGTAAAAGAACTTCTCCGGCAACTCGCAAAAGTATTTAGTAAGACGTGAAGCAATTAAATAAATAAATAAATAAATAAATAAATAAATAAATAAATAAATAAATAAATAAATGTTACAACTGTAGTGCGCTAACTGCAATGGTAGTGATGAAGGTTTTTGGAAGTCCGAAATGCTTACAGAAGTTTGCAAAAAGTTTTGGAATGATGTTCTTTGCTCCAGTTTTCAAAGAAGTGACCGATATAACCATCAGGGAAGTAAACTCATGTCCACATCCCGAGATGATCCAGCTCTTTTCAGGCACACTCCTATGGAGCTCCATGTACCATTTTAACCTCGTACCAGCCCTCCTGCCATTCTTGAATTTCTAGCAGTACCGGGAATCGAACCCGGGCCTCCTAGGACGGCAGCTTATAGCGCTAACCGTTAGGCAACGAGGGCGGACAGTATCAGGTGATACTTTACTTTAAAATATTCAACAGTGGGTTCATAGCTGATGTTCTTCTCTGCATTCACTTCCTCGAGTTGATTGACATAAACGTCTAACCTTATGGTAGGGTCTATGATATAACCTTGAGGAGAACATGGCTTGTAGGCGATGATATCTATTCGCCGATTTCTGCCATCAAAAGAGATCTAGAAAATCTTAGTATACGTTGAACTAATTTGGGGTCTTTCCTTTTACAGTCATGAAAAAACATAACGAATGGGGAAAGAACAGGGACTATTTCGTAGGGTTTTCGTCAGAACACGAGCCTGACATGAGCGAAGTGAAGGACACTTTTGGATAGTTGATAAATAAATAAATAAATAAGTAAATAAATAAATAAATAAATAAATAAATAAATAAATAAATAAATAATATCCGCAAAGTTTTCGACAGCTGTCCATGTCTTACACTTAACCAGTAACAGAATTAGATTGATATTTGTATAACCAACTAAAAGTCTTAGAAAAGGAACAGTTCATAAACTTATATTACGTAGAACTTCTGAACTGTAGCCAACAGTAACTACTTATACATCAAAAGTTATTAAACTCAAAGAGAAAAAAAGCACAATATTTCAGAAACGTAGCGCAGTTCTGAAGAGATAAATAAACACTAAAGTTGTAAAACAAAGAAAAAAAGAGAATTACAAACAGTAGAACTGTAATTATACGTGAAACAAAAGTTACTCTTGCACTGTAAGTCTCCAAGCAAGTTGTGGAAGGTACAATGGAAGGATAAACGAGGCAGGGGTAAAGAGGACGAAGTAGGAAAATGATTATGTCTTGCTGCCTTGCAACTTCTGTCTTTCCATGAGATATTTTGTGCCTGCACATTTAAATTTCTTAGACACTGATGTCGTTCTCACGTCTTGCGGCAGATTGTTCCATTCAGGAATTGCAGCAATTGCGAAGGAATTTCCATATATTGAGTAATTATTATGAGATATGGTAAGAATTTGTGTGATCTTGAGTTTGTTTTTCGTGGTATAAGAGTTTTTAAATTCGTTGCAGTAAGGTTGGGCGGTGAAGATTACGCATATCTTGTAGATGGTGCCAGCAGGGTTTGGTGTAGGACGATGTCACACGATCTGTGCATTTTACGAGAGTTTTAACTTGTGTAACTATTCATCAGTGCAGTCGTTATAAAGCAGACTGCACTGCAGCAGTCAAGAACTGGCATAAGTAGAGTTTCAATATATTTTCAGTTTAAAGGGAGAAAATCCTTCTGTTGGCAACCGAGTTCTCGGGACCAGTGAATTATGCTTGAGGAATTGTTAAGGACGGCGAATTAACTCCACTGTCATAAACCAGCAGGGACAGATGAAATTACACCTGAAATGGTGAAATATAGTGAGTGGGAAGGGAGGGATGAAATGGCTTCACAGAATCTTAGTAGAGTGGCTCAGACGGTTGAGGCGCTGGCGTTCTGATCCCAACTTGGCGGGTTCGATCCTGGCTCAGTCCAGTGGTATTTGAAGGTGCTCAAATACGTCAGCCTCGTGTCGGTAGATTTACTGGCACGTCAAAGAACTCCCGCGGGACTAAATTCCGGTACCTCGGCGTCTCGAAAAACCGTAGAAGAATAGTTCTTCTTCTTCTTTCGGTGCCTATCCGTTTCGGATGTTGGCGATCATGATGGCTATTTTCGTCTTGTTTGTGGCAGAGCGGAACAGTTCAACTGATGACATATTGCACTAGCCTCTAAGATTGTCAAGCCAAGATATTCTTGTTCTTCCAGGACCTCTTTTGCTGTTGATTTTCCCCTGGAGTGTTTTTTGGAGTAGGTTGTATCTATCTGTGTTGCGCATTATATGTCCCAGATACTGCAGCTTTCGGCATTTCACTATCTTGATTAACTGAGGTGTTGTGTTCATCCTTCTCATTACTTCCACGTTTGCAATTCTCTGGGTCCAAGATATTCTCAGGATCCGCCTATAAAGCCATGTTTCAAAGGCCTCCAGCTTCTTCTCTGTGTTTTTATTTAAAGTCCATGTCTCCACACCATATAAAAGAACAGAAAATACATAACAGTGCAGAAGTCTGATTTTAGTCCCTAAAGTTAGATTGTGGCTTTTAAACACATTACTCATTTTCTGGAATAGTTAGTGGGACGTAAAGCAATTCTTCTTCTTCTTCTTAGTATTATTAATATTATTATGTTTTCACATCAGAGTTGTGGATGTAAATAAATTCATTCAGGGTAGGTTAATATTAGTATATACATTTCAGCAGATGAATGATGAACTTGTATAGGTTTGCGATTGAAATATTGTATTTCGAAATAAATATTGTAGCTTCATTAAGAGAAAGGCTGGCTCATTTTTAATCCAATTGAAGTTTGGTCACTCCTGCTGGGGGATTTCGTGCCTTATAATTTGAGAGAAAGTCTTTCTCTTCTTCTCAACAACTTCTCTCACCTTGCAGCGAACTAATTACTAATACAAGCGGTACGGGGATTTCCCTGGAGCTCATTTCTCTTGATTGCTCCCTTCCTCTCCCCATCCCCCCCCCCCCCTCTCTCTAACACTCTATTTCACTGCGGCAGCGGAGTGGAATTTTTGCGAGAGGGTACTCGCTAAGAGAAAAATGAAACTAATTTTTCTTCGTCAACATACACTCATTTTAAAATGCATGGAAAGTTTCCGTCATCTTAAAGGCTTCGTGTCATTAATTCCTAATGCTGCCTTACATCTTGATTATCTGTTCACCCTGCTGCATCGCCTTCCCTTGTAAAATTAACGAGTATCGACAAGAGAAGATGAAAATCAGGCTATTGTTTATAAAATCCACTAACGGAGGAGGAAAAGACTAGGTTAATGCATATGGGCCACTTAGGAACACGCAGAATCAACATTTGTTCAGCTTTCATCCTTGCCTAGTAGTTCTTCAGTTTCATTGATTGTTGTAACAGGTACGTCGTGTTTGTTACTTCAATTCGATTTCAATTCAATCAGTACTGATTTGCATTTAGGGCAGTCACCCAGGTGGTAGATTCCCTATCTGTTGTTTTTCTAGCCTTTTCTTAAATACTTGTAAACAAATTGGAATTTTATTGAACACATTCCTTGGTAAATTATTCCAATCCCTAACTCCCGTTCCTATAAACAAATATTTGCCCAAATTTGTCCTCTTGAATTCCAACTTTATTATCATACTGTGATTTTTCCTACTTTCAAAGACACCATTCTACTAATGTCACTCCACGCAATCTCTCTACTGACAGCTCGGAACATACCACTTACTAAAGCAGCTCGTCTCCTTTCTCCAAAGTCTTCCCAGTCTAAACTTTGCAACATTTTTGTAACGCTACTCTTTTGTCGGTAATCACCCAGAATAAATCAAGGTGCTTTTCTTTGGATTTTTCCCAGTTCTTGAATCATGTAATCCTGGCGAGGGTCCCATACACTGGAACCATACACTAGTTGGGGATTTACCAGAGACTTGCATGCCCTCTCCTTTACATCCTTACCACAACCATAACCATGTGCAGAGATCTGTACACTTTATTTACAATCCCATTTAAGTGATTACCCCAATGAAGATCAGGCGCGGTTCTGCCTTTAGATCACATGGTCACGTGCCCCTCCACCGATTAAAACTATTATAAAAATCAGAACAACATTATGCACGATTACTGTCACGACCAGTTTCAGTGAGTTCAAGAGGCTATGATTCACCATGGTTGTTCTTGTTCTAGCAGCCCTGGACTAAACTAGGCAACATAGTAAAGGTCTAATCCTGGATGGGACCGACTCGTTCTTATACCTGAACATCATCCCGTCATTCTGTGAGCTGTGAGGGGTGAAGGGGGTTATGGCGAATTCCATTGACCCGGTCACAGTATTTCTACGACGTGACACTTCAGCGCTAGTTCGTATTTTGAACTTACTTCTCCTACAGCCTACTAGATAGCACCCAGCTACACTTTCTTGTCGGCATATATATTATTAACGCGCGAAAAAAGTATATACTGTAGTGTTTGTAGCAAACCTGTGTCTGTTAGATTAATCGTGTCCATCGGTGTCGATGTTCATTGTAAGGCTGAAAAGTGTGTGAAGATTAGGGTGATATCTGAGTGTATTCCTGTGCGAGCATAAGTGTTTTAAAAATTAATCAATTGAGCTGCTTACAAACAAAATCTCTTAATTACGAAAACAGATTATTAGCTAAAGAAATGGGCGGACCAAGACCAGAGCTTAGCATAAATCGTTCAAAGATAAAAATAGAACCTACAATCGCAGTTTTATATACAAGAAATAAAAAGGTAAGATTAATTTAATTGATTTAATTGATTCCTAGTGTTTCAAATATGTTGAATCTGCCCCACCCATTTTTATCATCACGAGCCGCCACTGATGAAGATCTTTCCTTATATTAACACCTAGGTTCTTACAATGATTACCCCATCAACCCAGTAATTACAACTGAGAGGACTTTCCCTATTTGTGAAACTCACAACCTGAGTTTTAACCCGTTTATCATCATACCATTGCCTACTGTTCATCTCACAATACTATCGAGGTAATTTTGCAGTTACAGTCTTGTAACTTATTGAAATGAAATGGCGTATGTCTTTTAGTGCCGGGAGTGTCCGAAGACATGTTCTACTCGCCAGATGCAGGTCTTTTGATTTGACTCCCGTAGGCGACCTGTGCGTCGTGATGGGGATGAAATGATGATGAGGACAACACATACACCCATCCCCAGTGCTAGCGAAATTAACCAATGACGGTTAAAATTCCCGGCCCTGCCGGGAATCGAACCCGCGATCCCTGTGACCAAAGGCCAGCACGCTAACCATTTAGCCATGGAGCCGGACTTGTTTATTGCTCAATAGGATGACATCATCCGCAAAAAGCCGTATCTCTGATTCCACTTCTTTACTCATATCATTTATACTCGTATATGTAAGAAAACAAAGGCCCATCTTCCTATCTTCCCCAAATCCGTTTGTGTGAACAATTTTCCTGATTATATTTCTACCCTGCAGATATGGTGATCCTAATTCAGCGCAGTCTTTCTCTACTTGCTTATACCATTTTGATTTCGTACGTTTGATTTGCAAACATTTCTGTATTCGATAAGTAAGTCTGGTGTTACTCGTTCTTTCCAAATGGCTTAAAAATTGAATTCGTCGCAGTCTCGTTGCATCAATAAGTTTAGATAATTTAAAATTTATTTCCGAGTTGGGTTTGGGGTAATGTATTCCATTTTCAATTCTGGGCCCTAGGATTTTTCTCATGATTTTCCTTTTTTTAATCTCTATATTGTTCCTTTAAGTTTTAAGATGTAAATTGAGCGTTTCTGAAACATAAAGTGCTCCAGGCTTGATCACTGCCAAGCAATGGCGAATTTTACTGTTCCAGGACAAGCAGTTTTTGTTAGGAACATTCTTTGTGTGCAGTGTTGCCAACTTGGCGGATTTTCCGCTAAATTTGGCGGAATTAGAACACTGTCGGCGGAGAAATATATCATTTAGCGGACAGCGGATTTTTTGGTGGAATTCTAGATTTATTATAGCGGAATTTAGTGTTTTGTCCATTTTATGATTTTTTAAAAAAAATTCGTATTCCAGTCTGTCTCCGAGCTATTCCGTATTTTTTCATCATCATCATCATCATCATCATCATCTGTTTACCCTCCAGGTTCGGTTTTTCCCTCGGACTTAGCGAGGGTCCCACCTCTACCGCCTCAAGGGCAGTGTCCTGGAGTTTCAGACTCTTGGTCGGGGGATACAACTGGGGAGAACGACCAGTACCTCGCCCAGGCGGCCTCACCTGCTATGCTGAACAGGGGCCTTGTGGAGGGATGGGAAGATCGGATGGGATAGGCAAGGAAGAGGGAAGGAAGCGGCCGTGGCCTTAAGTTAGGTACCATCCCGGCATTCGCCTGGAGGAGAAGTGGGAAACCACGGAAAACCACTTCGAGGATGGCTGAGGTGGGAATCGAACCCACCTCTACTCAGTTGACCTCCCGAGGCTGAGTGGACCCCGTTCCAGCCCTTGTACCACTTTTCAAATTTCGTGGCAGAGCCGGGAATCGAACCCGGACCTCCGGGGGTGGCAGCTAATCACGCTAACCACTACACCACAGAGGCGGACCCGTATTTTTTATCAGGAGGAAAACATGTCATTTGGATTTGGTGTTATGAGATCATGGTATCGTAAATTTGTAACGCGTTGGGAAAGGGTACCTATCTCTTACCGACGAATGACGGCAGATGATGAAACTGTGAGAGAGTAGCATTTATATTTATGCTCATTATTTGGGGTCGGATTTCTTGGCGGAATTTTAGCGGATTTTTAGTAGTATTTAGCGGATCTTGAAAATATAAGTTGGCAACACTGTTTGTGTGTTGAAAAGTAAGTTCCATTTTCTAAATTCCCCGTATTGTTCTGAAAGTCTTCTATACATTTCCGCTCCTAGTACACCCTCACACCCAAAACAAAGATTACTGAACGCTTTTCTTCCTTGGTGCAAACAGAGAGTAGCGCGGCCATCTTTAAGTCGCAACAGCGCAAGCTGTACTGATCTGATAAGGCTGAAACCTACCACAGACGCAGACAACGGTGCCATCTAGTGGGTCCTGAGCACACAATGCCATACAGCCAACCTAAAGACAATTAGAGCAACATTGCAGATACTTATTGACTTGCCTGCGTAGTTATTGACATTTAAAAGAAAAAAGGTGTGAGAGTGGAGTCCCTCCTTAAAAGCCACAAGCGAATTGCGCTCCGTAGGTTGATCTCAGCTCGAATCTGTAGTATTTTCTTTTCTGAGGTGTAGCTGGATATGACTGGGCCAATTATCTTGGAATTCATGTTTTATAAAATACAGAGCTGTTACACCCAGTGTAAAACCAGAAATACATTATTGATGCGTTCTCTATTCCCTGTAGCGTCCAGAACAAGAACTAGTATTGCTTTGAGACTCAAAGGAACTGTATGGAATCTTATCAGGACCATGCGCTTCCAAAGACGTCAGACGTTTAAAGCCGTGTTCTGCTCTCCGTCTTACAGAATTCTATTTCCTTGCTTCTCCACCTTCCTCTTGTGGCGGATTTCCCGCACCAGATAGAGAGAAAAATAGATTGTACTGTATTCAAGCAGGGTTTACTTTTTCTTCAGTTCCACATTCGATATACTATTTCTTACTTTGTGATTTTTTATCTTTTGTTAGAAGGCGTAGGAATATATCGGAGCAGAACAGGCTGATATGAAAAGGTGTGCATGTTCTCTGAGTTTCCAAGCTATAGGAAGTTCATCTGCCATTACGGGGAGATCCTCCCAAGTCTGTCACCAATATTACGCTATTGTCTTAATCCTGAAACGAAACACTATGCGATACGAGCTGCTGAAGAGTATTTTGATGCTTGTCATTGGTGATTTTGGACTTTCTGGAATTGAATCATCGATTATTTGAGAAACAACACATGCCCTTTTGGACAAAATAGCTTATTATTATTATTATTATTATTATTATTATTATTATTATTATTATTATTATTATTATTATTATTATTATTATTTGTTAAATACATCGCAACTGGGAAATGAAATGAAATGGTATATGGCTTTTAGCGTAGGGAGTGTCCGAGGACATGTTCGGCTCGCTAAGTGCAGGTCTTTTGGTTTGACTGCCGTAGGCGACCTGCGCGTCGTGATGAGGATGAAATGATGTTGAAGACGACACATACACCCAGCCCCCGTGCCAGCAAAATTAACCAATGATGGTTAAAATTCCTGAATCTGGAATCGAACGCGGGACCCCTGTGACCAAAGACCAGCACGCTAACCATTTAGGAAGTTAAAACATAAATACACAAGAACAACAGCAAGTGTACAACGCGCAATTCCACCCCACAGTGCGCCGTCTCACACAGCAAAATCAGTGAAAGACACTTTGAAGTCGCTTGGATGGAACATCCTTCCACACCCGCCGTACTTCCCCGACCTGGCCCCATCTGCTCACAGAGCAGCACTTCAGCAATTTCGAGAAAGTTCGAAAATGGCTCGACGAATGGTTTGCCTCAAAAGATAAGCAGTTTTTCCGGCATGGTATTCATAACTTACCTGAAATATGGGCGAAGTGTGTAGAAGCCGATGGCCAATATTTTGAATAAACAAACAATGAATTTCCCTTGAAAATTAAGTGTTTTCCTTACCACAAAGCGGCAAAAACTTATGCAAAACTCCTGATAGGTTGAGCTTACTACGAGATTAACATTACAACACCGTCATATACAAATTCACACGTACCTTAAATAATTCAGATGCTTTAATACTACAATTTAATGTATTATGTTAAAATTAAATGTACTCCCAACTTTCAGAGAGAAAGCATGTATTATCCGCACACTTTATCTTGGTGCATTTGTGTACGGGGGTGAGGAGTAAGGAGGGAGCTGTCCCGGTATCGATAGTGCTGCCAACTGAATGAAAATGAAATCTGAATTGAATCGAGAATTTGATCGATCGATCGATATGAAATTTCTAAACCGTTATCATCTTAAGCCAACAACTATGTCACATACACATTATATAACATTATAAAACATTTCTCGATGCGAATCTTGTTCCTAGCATGAATTCTATACTTTGGCTTTGTTGTGTCAACAACAACAACAGTACTAGTACGTAAAGTGTACGCCAGATGTCGCACAACGATGCTTAAGCGATTCATAGTTTGTGTTTCAAAGGTTGCCAGTACGAATCTCGAAGATCGCCGAGGTCGACCATTCAGCACTAGGGTGTAAATGCACCAAGATAAAGTGTGCCGATAAATATGTCCGCCTCATAAGGGTTTTACTGGGACCTTAAACATTTTCTCCTGGCCTGCTGTCAATAGGCGGCACATATCTGAATAACTTTAATAAACAAGACATTCTCTTGCAGTTTTATAACAGGGACAATTTTAAGTGATATTGTTAAGAAGGACAATGTTGGAAAATGTTCTGAATTTTGACTTTAATGTTCCTGTATGAAGTGAAATTTAAATATCAATTTAATTACATAATTCAAGTGTGATATGTAGTGTAGTGTGCTTAAACGTTGGTTAACATTAAATAACCTCATTTCTCATGTTTTTTGCTACCAAGAGTTTATTTATTTGAAAAATCACAGATGTACAGCAACTTTCAGTCCACATATCACTCTTTTTTGAAAAAGTATTTTTTCAATAATTATTCCAAAAGTTCAGATAAATAATGGGTATAAATACCAGGCACGAGTTCCAAACATGAGAAGCTGTGGGCAGTTTTTTCCCCACTTTTCTCAAAACTAGTGATGATTATGATGATGATGCTTGTTGTTTCAAGGGGCCTAACATCTACGACATCTGCCCCTAATGGGACGAAATATAATGGCAATTTTAAATTGTAAAATGCATTCACTGACCAGAATTCAAAATTTAATGAAAAATGTTTGGATGAATATGAATTCTAATAATCAGCGGATCCAACTCACAGTATTCAAAGTTAAAAATAATTCTAAAATCATTTCACTGACCAGAATTCAAAAAGATGATTATGAACTTAAAACAATTATATATATCGACCAAAGGGCTGCTTCCAAAGCACAATCATGAATCGATGATGTTCGTTGTCTAATGGGGAGCAAAATCCAGGGCAGCGGCCCCTCATGTCTGTCTGTTAGGTCATCAGCCCAGAGGCTGGTTGGATCCTGAAATAGCACCACCAAAGGCTATGTAGTTATAGGGAAACTGCAAAAACCAATGGCAGAGCCCAAATGAGGCATACTGGGCAAGATGAGGAGTGAGGTAGTTTGCCATTGCTTTCCTCACTGGACCAGAAGGTGCTACTGCAGCACGACTGATCCTATGAGCAACACCTTTCATTACACTCAGACACTAGTTGTGCTCCAAATGTCATTACTCAGCACCACTCATACCCTAGCGGCTTCCATATTGTCACAGCCATGGATGAGACTTCGGTGGAAGCTACGCTTTGCTGTGGCCTGTGCCAAGAGACGGATACAACAATACTGCATCCATCAAGTAATGACAACAGGCGGCGGCCCCTCATAATGGTACTTATTGCTAGTAAAGTAAAACCACTGTATTTCTCACATGTAACGTAGACTCACGGTGTTCCTCGCATTGTGGACTACTCGCATAGTGGTCGTAATCACAGGGACCCGTACTATCCCGTGGTTTTCCTCACATAGTGGGTACTAATCGTAGGCAGCGCAGACTCATGCTGTTGCTCACATAGTGTGTACTAATCACAGGGAACAGACAAAATCAATCAATCAATCAATACTGATCTGCATCTAGGGCAGTCGCCCAGGTGGCAGATTCCCTATCTGTTGTTTTCCTAGCCTTTTCCTAAATGATTTCAAAGAAATTGGAAATTTATTGAACGTCTCCCTTGGTAAGTTATTCCAATCCGTAACTTCCCTTCCTATAAATGAATATTTGCCCCAATTTGTCCTCTTGAATTCCAACTTTATCTTCATATTGTGATCTTTCCTACTTTTATAAACGCCACTCAAACTTATTCCTCTACTGATGTCATTCCACGCCATCCCTCCGCTGACAGCTCGGAACATACCATTTAGTCGAGCAGCTCTTCTTCTTTCACTCAATTCCTCCCAACCCAAACTATGCAACATTTTTGTAACGCTACTCTTTTGTCGGAAATCACCCAGAACAAATCGAGCTGCTTTTCTTTGGATTTGTTCCAGTTCTTGAATCAGGTAATCCTGGTGAGGGTCCCATACACTGGAACCATACCCTAGTTGGGGTTTTACCAGATACTTAAATGCCCTCTCCTTTACATCCTTACTACAACCCCTAAATACCCTCATAACCATGTGCAGAGATCTGTACCCTTTATTTACAATCCCATTTATGTGATTACCGCAATGAAGATCTTTCCTTATATTAACACCTAGATACTTACAATGATCCCCAAAAGGAACTTTCACCCCATCAACGTAGTAATTAAAACTGAGAGGACTTTTCCTATTTGTGAAACTCACAACCTGACTTTTAACTCCGTTTATCATCATAACATTGCCTGGTGTCCATCTCACAACATTTTCGAGGTCACGTCGCAGTTGCTCACAATCTTGTAACTTATTTATTACTCTATAGAGAATAACATCATCCGCAAAAATCCTTGATCCGTACTATCCCGTGGTGTTCCTTACATAGTGGGTACTGATCACAGGGACTCGTATATTTCGTGGTGTTCCTCGAAATGCAGACTCATGATGTCCACAACCATATGCTGGAACACCGCAGTGAGGATTTTTTCTTTTTTTCCTGCTTGGAGTGTTCCACCCGAACCTGGACAGAGGGGACCTTCCGTCATAGTGGCGGATACTATATACGGTTACCGTGAACCCATAATGATCCACCCACTGACCCATGATATTCCTCGCGTGATGGTACTAATTACAGGTAATCTCATGGTTCAAAATTCAGCATCCCTTGGGTACCCCTCTTGGTCGGTTCTTACGACGAGCAGAAGATACCGAGGGTATATTCTTAGTCTGCGTCCTCCACTCAAAAGGGGGTTCGTTTATTTTTAACCCGTGTATTATCATATTAAGAAATTAAATTTCAGAAGTTCAGTTCGGTAGTGAATTGAGTAAATTACGACTCGATAGAACAAAGAATTAATGCGGATTGCAATTTTTTTTTGTGATATATAAAGCCGCATCTTTTGAGTTTCGACTCAGTCAATCTATAACTGTGATATTCAGTAAACATTGTATACACATTTCTAAATATTTTGAGTATCATTTGATAGAATCTGATGATGTCCTTTCTAGGACGAAACACTATTGCGTGTTTCTGTGGTGATTTGTAGTGTGGTGTGTTGTCTGAATTTGAAGAGGAGAGTGTTGGAACAAACACAAAACAGTCAGTCCCCTAGTCAGAATAATTATTAATAATAATATTAATAATATTAATCTGTTCGTATTGAAACTCAGGAGAACAAGAAGAATGTTCTCGGATGAGGAACGAGCAAAAGCGAGCCAGAGATTGAAGGAATATTGGCGTGAAAATAAAGAACATCAACTGTCCAGGAAGTTGTGTAATGAAATGAAATGGCGTATGGTTTTTAGTGCCAGGAGTGTCCGAGGACAAGTTTGGCTCGCCAGATGCAAGCCCTTTGATTTGACACCCGTAGGCGACCTGCGCGTCGTGATGATGAGGATGAAATGATGATGAAGACGACACATACATCCAGCCCTCGTGTCAGCGAAATTAACCAATTATGGTTAAAATTCCCGACTCCGCCGGAAACCGTACCAGGGACTCCTGTGACCAAAGGCTAGCGCGCTAACCATTTAGTCATGGAGCCGGACAGGGAGTTGTGTAATCATAACCCACAGGAGTTGAAACGATCCTACATTTATAGTAATGTTATGGTGGTGCTATTGCCTGCTGCCATTTCTTGATGAATACAGTACTTTTGTATCAGTCTCTTGGCACAGGCCAGAGCAAAGTGTAGCTTCCACCGAAGTCCCAGTTTCATCCATGGCTGTGACAATATGGAAGCTGCTGGGGTATGGGTGGTGCTGAGTACTGACATTCAGAGCATGACTAGTGCATCTGAGTGTTATGAAAGGTCAGTCGTGCTGCATTAGCACTTTCTGACTCAGTGAGGAAAGCAATGGCAAACTACCTCACTCCTCGTCTTGCCTAGTACGCCTCATTTTGGTGCTGCCATTGGTTTTTGCGGTTTCCTTATAACCGCATAACCTTTGGTGGTGCTATTTGAGGATCCAACCAGCCTCTGGGCTGATGACCTAACAAAGAGACAGATGGTGGTGGTGATTATTGTTTAAAGAGGAAGTACAACTTCGCAACCATAATCTATATAACAATATTCAGAGAGAAAAAATGGAAGGGAGCAGACACTCCGAAAAATTAAGATATCGGCCAAAGAAAGACAAAGAGCCACGAAGGGCGTGAAAATGAAAGACTCCCTAGGCCTCGAATGATCTTATACCGTCGGGGTCGGAAAATAACAAGAGTTTACCAAGGGAGGTCAGATAGGATAGATGAAAGTGTGCAGCCCGGCACACGTAATTGGAAGCAATGGCACGACACAGCTAAGGGCCCCGTGGTCGCCAACACACGCTCCGAAGTTCAGAATTCCAGGAGCCCCTCGTACGATAAGCAGGGGTTACCGCAGGTGTTATTCTACTGCCCCCACCCACCACAGAGGGTTCGGAGACGGCGAGCTGCCAGAATTCAATCCCGCAGTAAATCTACCGACACGAGGCTGACGTATTTGAGTGCCTTCAAATACCACCGAACAAAGCTAGGAACGAACCTACCAAGTTGGGGCCGGAAGGCCAGCGCTTCAACCGTCTGAGCTACCCAGGCCGGCAGAAAAATTAATCGGACGCGATTTAAATCCCTGACCCTGCCGGGAACTGAATCCGGGGCCCTCTGAATGGAAGGCTCCAACGCTGACCCTTCAGCCAATGAATTGGACAAGAACGAAACATGTCATTCTATTGTAATACAGTTGACTTTTTCTTACAAGTTGCTTTACGCCACACCGACACAGATAGGTCTTATGGCAACAACTGAACGGAAAACCATTTTCAAGGCTGCCAACAGTGGGGTTCGAACCCACTATCTCCCGATTACCTGTTACTGGTCGCACTTAAGAGACTGCAGTTACCGAGCTCGGCGTATTTTTTCCAAGTGTAATTCTGTTTTCTTTTCAGGTAGTTTGTAGATTTATTTATTTATTTAAAATTAGCTTCGGTGGCCTTAAGAACCTCACAGTTATATATTGCATGTCCACGACTGCCGTTCGTTCATAAGAGCTTCCAATTAGATTCTAGAATCCTATTTTCAAGTACAGTTTGGGCCGATTATCTCCTATTTACAGCAGTGCCCCATTTTTTACGTGTTCGTGAGCTGAGTTTATGAGAACGTTACTCGCAAGGGCCTTGGAGAAAGAAGATGGATTGCTGGAAGGAGACGTGTGTCAGATATGAGGATATTTTAATTGAAACAGCTTTGCCAGCATGAGATTTAATTACTACATGCAGATAGGGTTACATTTATATTTGTAGTAACTAACCTGACGGACTGCCTCACGTGCCTTTATTGAAATGTTTCCAGGAAAAGAGAGCTTTAATTAAATTCAACGATGTTTGCTTGGGGGCCGATTTAATTATTTACAATATATATAGCCTGAAAGAGAACGCGTGGAAGGGTTATCTTCAGAACCTCGAATACCGTGCATAGAATTTTCATGGTATGTTGGAATGCCATGATATTTCACCCTCATTATTAAAGTATAGTATACAGTTACTAAAGGAATATAGAAAAATGTTGGTTAAAGCGACTTCAGGTTCAGAGATACATCGTCGCTTGCGTGAAGTGTTGTAGGGACAAACGTATTCCTCAGAAAAAAAATTGTTTTTCAGTTTTTGAATATTGAATTTTTCAACCTATTAGATCGTGTGATCTTTTAGTGTCCGACACCGTGAAAAAGTTGTTAGTGTGCTTGCCTTCGGTCCAAAGGATGCTGGGTTGAATTCACGGCCGGGTTTGATTCATTCTTCTGGCTCGGGGGCTGAGTGGTACTGAAGAGATGTTAAATACAGAACAAAAATGGCCAACCGGACACCAATGGGATCCGAACCCACGACCTCCCGATTTCGCGTCGATTGCTCTACCAATTGAGCTATGGTGGCCTAGGTTATATTTATTCCGTTGGAACACGACCTAAGAGGTTGTAAGTCGACTTCGATTACAAATCGATCGTGAAAATTAAATATTCATTGACTTCACCCACAACGGGCGACTTGCACGCACTCTACTGTGTGATGGCAGTAGTTACAGATCTGTAGCTTAGATCAAATACAGTAGAGACAATACGCGACACAGAGCGAGATATCGAGGGACAGCTATTGGAGCTCACTCTAGCGGATAGACCTGAACAGTACTGATTCTCTCATAAGAGCACGTGTATTTTTGTGTGAAGTTTTTGGTGTTATTTATGCGTTTTCAGTGAGTTGACATAATTAAATAGTAGCGTGTGTCATTCCTTGATATCTCCTCTCAACATGCGGGGAAAGGTATGTGTTGTGTTTGGCTGCAGTAATTACGAAGTAGAGAAAAATGCGCGGTCGTTCTTCAGGTTCCCTCGTGAGAAGAAAATGTAAGTAATATTGTGTTTGCATATATATTCTTCCAGTGACAGAGATTTTTATAGTACTTCATAATCTTCTGACCTGCTCGACCCATATTTTAACTGGCATAAAATGTAATACGCATATTTTATTGTATAGTGCAGGAGTTAACCTTCAATACCGATGTGTTGTTGTAGGTGTGATCTGTGGATTTTGAAATGTCACAGAAGTGATTTGGATAAGGCGTACAAGAAAGAAGGGACATTACGCTTATATAAGAATTATAATATCTGTTCAGATCATTTCCAGGCCAGCGACTTTAAAAATCCTCGACTATACAGTCAAGGGTGTTACATTTTTACTCTAATTGTACGTAAATATTACTCAAAGCAACACTATCGACAACATTTTCATACTTTTCTTTCTTTAATCCCTCTTCTCAGATTAAAGCCGGAATTTTATAGTTTTTCTTTCTGTTAGTAGGCTTCATGTTAAGAGGAAAATTGTCCAGCTTTTAAATGTTAATTCATTGCATCATGTGTGTAAGGAATGTGCCGATATTTTTATTGACAAGTGTCTTGATGTGATCATACAATGTTTTTTAAATGAGAAAAAAGACAAATTCAACCGTAAAAGTTCAGGTAGGAATGCTAAAGCTAAAAAAGTAACGCATAAATGAAAGATCAAGCCATTTCACAGCAGCCCATTTCATATCTTGTTTATGTGTCTAATTTCAGTCTTTGAATAATAACCTTTTAAATAATTCTTCATTCATTTATCCAGAATTGCTTTAGCAACTTCGAAGTTAATGTCTCAATACTACTTTCTTTCTAGACGTAATTTATTTATCCACTTCCATATATACATTTCCATTGATATTTGAATTTAGCGCGATTTGTTCAGGTCAAGTCAATAGGAGCGCCACCGTCGAATTGTCTCCCATTTTAGCAAGGCGAAATCCGTAAGTGTCGTGTATTGTCTCTACTGTATTTGCTTAGATCCTTTCTAACAGAACAAAGATGACCTAGTTCACCACAGCCACAAGAAGTGCCTGTCGTTGCGGCATAAACAAATAACCTTTACAAACAACATTAATTATTGCATGTATATGTATGTGTTTGTTTGTTTGTTTGTTTGTTTGTTTGTTTGTTCGTTTGGTCTTCAGCCCGAAGGTTGGTTGGATCCTCAAAATCTCTACCTGAGCTGTCATAGATGCTCTAGGCTTCACTGAACAGGCGCACTAGAGAAATGAGGAGTGAGGTAATTTCCCGTTGCTTTCATCACTGCGCCAGAAGTTGCTATTATTAGTCTGCCAAGTCCACTGAAATGCCTGCACGATCCGACCCTATGAGCTACATTTTCGCACCATTCCTAGCAGGGACTGGCATTACTAACATCGCTCATACCTCAGTCACTGAGGCAGATCAATAAAAAGTGACAAACTTGCTCTAGCCCGTAACAGAAGACATGGTGAACTGTAAACACTAAGTCTCGCCAGCAAAGGCATAATAATAATAATAATAATAATAATAATAATAATAATAATAATAATAATTATTATTATTATTATTATTATTATTTATTTATTTATCGATACGGCCACTTGTGGGCCACGTTTACGCAATCTTCCTTCTATCACGCAGACTGATACCCTTCTCTTTACACTCTAGCCAAAGATTCTCCTACCGGGCGATCAGGGGCATGCGGCTGTGAACTTGCATCCGGGAGATAGTGGGTTCAAATCCCACTGTCGGCAGCCCTGAAGATGGTTTTATGTGGTTTCCCATTTTCATACCAGGCAAATGCTGGGGCTGTACCTTAATTAAGGCCACGGCCGCTTCCTTCCAACCCCTAGTCCTTTCCTATCCCATCGTTGCCATAAGACCTATCTGTGTCGGTGCGACGTAAAGCAACTAGCAAAAGATTCTCCAGTCTTTGACTTCTTCTTGCTCGTTCTTCCACCGAGATGTTCCGTGGCTTCCCATGATGCTCTTCAGATACATCCCTCATTCCCGCAACCTTTTTCCTATACGATGTCCTTTCTTTTATATCCTCCTTGATACCGATTTCTGCCAAGTCATTGTGCACCTATGTACGTCAACGCTAGTGAAAGCGGAGATGAAGATCATTGGTACGGCGGAACTGGCGGAAGAGTCATCCTTGCTTTTTGGGATAGTAATAAAAAGCATTCACGAAGATAGTCAACAGCTTCAGCAGGGGATGAGGAATCTGGATTCCAACGGTGAAGAAGGTGGAAGAACTATCTTTGAAATATAAACCCACACGTGTCTGATCCCGCAGCGGGCGGTGTTGTGGTCAGCGTCTGTATCCAGGTCAGGGTCGGCTCCACGTCTTGCCAATCTGGTTCTAATTTTTGTGGGACCTACGGTCTCCACCCTCATGTGAAATGATTCACACAATCTACCATGATGGTAAAACGCACATCGGAAAGGCATAATAATTGTGTATGATTTCTTTTTTTTTTTTTGAATTGGCTCTACGTCGCACCGACACAGAAAAGTCTTATGGTGACGATGGAATAGGAAAGGCCTAGGAATGGGAAGGAAGCTGCGGTGGCCTTAAATAAGGTACAGCCTGGTGTAAAAATGGGAAACCACGGAAAACCATCTTGAGGGCTGCAGACAGTGGAGCTCAAACTGTATGATTTCTTATCTTCATATGAAATTATCTTTTAGTGTTCGACACCGTGGAAAGGTTGTTAGCGTGCTTGCCTTCGGTCCAAAAGGTGCTGGGTTGGATTCACGGCCGGTTTTGATTAATTATTCTGGCTCGGGGACTGGGTATTTGCGTTTATCCCAACACTTACCTCTTCATATTCAGACAACTCACTACACTACCAGCGACCACAGAAACACCCCTCTGTATAGGGTTGCGTCAGGAAGGGCATCCAACCGTTAAACAGGACCAAATCCACTTGTGCGACACATTTCGCACCCGCGACCCCACGGATGTGGGAAAAGCGTTGGAAGAAGATGATCTAAGAACCACGTTTACACAATCAAACAGATCTAACTCTCAAACTTTTTTTTTTTACATTCTTTCCAGATCTTCGTAAGTTTTTGACTTCTTTGTCGCTCCTCAACCGAGATGTTGCGAGACTTGACGAGTTTCTCCCATGTATCCCTCAATTTTCTTTCCAAGCGTTGTTCATTCCTGTGTATCTCCCTCCTGGTTCGCCACTTCCTCAAAGTCGTTATGGACCTCCTTAAGTCTTCCATTTTTCTTGTAGATTAGTTATCCTGTGTGGCACTCTCATCTTGCCGACTTTTTTAAGTAGAGTTTTCGATTCGGTCTCACGCGGAGCATCGGTTGTGAATCTGCTTAGTGATAATAGAATGCCATTTTTCCTATACTCTGCATGTAAGTATCTCGTATCTCACGTGAAAAGTCTATTGACTCACAAACTTGTCAATAAATGCACATAACACATCACCTTTAAGAGCGTATTGTGTAGATATATCACACCATGGATTTAAGGGTTGGAAACATCAGAAGGACACCACAGGCGGAAATTATCTCGGCGTATTATATCCTACTAATTCGGCCATTACAAAAAATGGTTACTCGGAGAGAAGCACGGCTAAAAGCTTAATGGGTGTGGATTATTTCTTCTGTGTCCTAAGAGGATCACAAACTAATGAGTTTTAAGTGTAGAGCTCAACATAACTTTGCTAACCGGAACAAAAAAGGATAACACAATACGTTCGCGGAAATATTGAAAAATCTCCTTAAAATAAGTAGCTGAATTCCAACTGATTCACATAAGCGCTTTTAAGTGCTTCATTATGAGTGAGAAGGAGATTTTTAAAAGCGATTTTGAGATATAAAAACGCTGCCAACTAGGTACCCTGTAATAGGATCGGATTGGAAGCACGAACACACATACAACGAACGATCATAGGCTGAATTAGTGAGAGCAAAATCCTCTTATGTTTGCGATAGCTCTGGGTGAAGTCAAGTCGGAGTATAATGGCTTCCATGTAACATGTGAATGGATAGGTAAGTCGAACATAGCCGAAGGATCATTCAGAAATAAAATTATCTATCAAATGCTCATGTCTTCCGATACATTGAACTCAAATTGATAACGATTCATTTATTTTGCCACATTTCACAAAAAGAGTTACAGAGCCTCGGCGTTGAGTCGCTGGCTGTACGGTCTACTTCATTACCGTAACAGGTTTGCCTGGCCAGACAAGTGTGATAATAATGATTATTGGGCGCTATGCATCCTGCAGATTGGCCGTAAGAATTCTTCACGTTAGTCTGTCGGAGATGTGTTTTTTCTCCCTTAGGAAGCTTGTATCTCAGGGCTGTTAGTTAGAAGCCTGAGGAATTCCGTTGCTTAATAAAGGGAAGCCTCTACAAAATTGCAGTCATGAGATCCGCTTAGCTGGGTTTCAGTAGAATGTGTACGATATCTTAGGAAACCAAGAGAGAGAGAGAGAGAGAGAGAGAGAGAGAGAGAGAGAGAGAGAGAGAGAGAGACCAATCTTTTGACTACCATTCTTCATCATAAAATTCCTTTTGAGCTTTATTAATATAGACACTGATAGTTGAGGCCTATAGTAGTAAAAAGAAAATTTCGGAACAGTTTTCTCTATCTATTTTTCCAGTTTCCTTTTCTGGTAAGGGAAAAATTTCAGCAGGTTTCCTTAGATAAAATTACACAAGTTAGGAAGTTGAAGGTTATACTTTAGGAGAGATACAGCATGCACTGTGACTGCTGAGGACCTAGAAGTCCGTTTACCTACAACACAGGTTTCACAAGCTGCTTCATTTAAAACCGGGCGAGTTGGCCGTGCGCGTAGAGGCGCGCGGCTGTGAGCTTGCATCCGGGAGATAGTAGGTTCGAATCCCACTATCAGCAGCCCTGAAAATGGTTTTCCGTGGTTTCCCATTTTCACACCAGGCAAATGCTGGGGCTGTACCTTAATTAAGGCCACGGCCGCTTCCTTCCAACTCCTAGGCCATTCCTATCCCATCGTCGCCATAAGACATATCTGTGTCGGTGCGACGTAAAGCCCATAGCTTCATTTAAAACAAAAGTTCGAAATAGCGTCCCCTTGCGTCAATGCAAGCATGGCATCGTCGCACATAGTTCTGTCGTACCCGTTCGAACATCCCCGGTGTAGCTTGAACAGCGTCGCAGGCAGCGAGAATTCTCGCCAAGAGATCCTTCTCAGTCTCCACATGTGTCTCATACACAAGGCTTTTCGCATGGCCCCACAAGAAGAAATCCAGTGGGGTGAGATCGGGTGAACTACTGCGGGACGAAATTCAGAACCCCCGCGTCTGTTAAAGTGACACTCCGAAGATAAAAATCGATATTTTGAACATTTTAGTGCATTTTTTGTTTATGACTGAAACTGAAAGGATTGAGGTTTTTTTCTTGTCACGAAGTTATTCCGTTGAATTAAAAAAATATCACTGTAATAATACTTTGTTTGCCAATTGTATTTTTACATTTAAATCCCATTTTTCTCCCATAATATTCTGCCAAATGTAACAGCTATATTAAGAAACCTGCGTATGGAATTTTTGATTGCAGAATTTTTCAAGTAGTAGCGATTTTTAAGTCCAAAATTTTAGAACGTAAAAACTACAGAAACTTTACGACATATGTCCTTATATAAATTATGTACAGAAAAGTCGATACGTAGTGTTTTCAAAAGAAGTATTATCTACCTAATTACGAATTTACATTAAAATGTTACTTACATTTAATCAAAAAATTGAATTAAACATTTCAAAAAAATTATTTTGGAAAAAGTATTAATTGTATATGAAAGAAATGTTCGTGATATCTCTACTTTTATGTAGGTGACATTCCCACAAAGTTTCGTGAAAATCTATGCATTAGGTAAAAATATCCTTTTATCTCCGGAGTGTCGCCTTAATTGTGATGGTAGACACCTACTTTCTAGATCGCTATAGATCGACTTCAATGAATATATATATCGACATACGAAAGTATATGTACGTTTACAATTGCAGAACTTCATTTACAGATTAATTCCTGCTAAACGGTACGTCATATCGACAAACGGATTGCCTTAAGAACGGACGGACGTTAAACCACTTGGATTATTAATAACTTTTGACTCAAACGTTTGCGGTGTACGGTTCATTTGCCGTCCTCGATCATCCCAGGAAGTTTGCAACATCATCACGGATGCACCCTGTAGACAAGTATTAAAAATCGATCAACATTTCCCAAAACAGGTGGCTGGAGGAAGACTGCTATTGTCTGACTAATTTAATACGGCGTCATTTCCATTATTTAACGCCGATACATACCTAAACAGCATCGAATCCCGCCGGTGTTTGAGGGTCGGACTGAGCCAGAATCGAACATGCCAATTTGGGCTCAGAAGGCCAGCGCTTCAACCGTCTGAGCCACTCATCCCGACGCGGAAAATACTTATAAAATTATTAGTGAAATGAAAGAATGAATTATTTTGAACTTATCTTTAAATGGTTAAAATTACCGCTTCTCTAGAGGTTTAATATTGTTTTAAATCAGACACGTTCTTCGGCAACAATAGGAACGGAAAGGACGAGGAGTGAGAAGGCAGCGATCATAGTCTTAATTAAGCTACAGAAATGTGAAACCACGAAAAACCACCTTTGCAAAGGATGTACGATAACAGCATAAACGTATTGTGTCTTTGTAATTATTGATGATGTCCGACTCGTTGGCTGAAGGGTCAGCGTACTGGCCTTCGGTTCAGAGGGTCCTGGGTTCGATTCCCGGCTCGGTCGGAGATTTTAACCTTCATTGATTCATTCCATTGGCGCGGGGGCTTGGTGTACCCAACATCCCTGCAACTCACACACCACACACAACAGTATCCTGCATCTCAATAACTCGCAGTTACCTGCACATGACAGATGCCGCCCACCCTCATCGGAGGGTCTGGCTTACAAGCGATGCACCTGGTTAGAAATAGCCACACGAAATTAAAAATAAAAATTAAATTATTGATGGTGAACGACTCCATGCTACAAGTAGAGTCAGTCCAAAAACTGTACCAGTTACATCCATGAACAAAATAACAAACAACAAAAACAAAGAGCATATCGCTACGGCCCTGATAGGCCTTGGTGTACCAAGCAACCGCTGCTCAGCTTGAAGGTCTTCAGATTACAAGGAGACATCTGGTCAGCCACTATCTTGACGGCAGGGAACTCCTCATTGTTCTCACGTGGGCAGAATGGACATCGAATCAGCCCTCAAATCCAGGTAAAAATCCATGACATGGATGGGAATCGAATGCAGGGCCTCCGAGTAAGAGGCAGACTCACAATAATAATAATAGTAATAATAATAATAATAATAATAATAATAATAATAATAATAATAATAATAATAATCACCAAGCGGAAAGGCTGCGTTTTAACATGCTACGACTATGGAGCTAAACTCTGCATTCGGGAGAGGAGGGGGTTCGAACACCACCTTAGGCTGTCCTCAGAATGGTTTTTCTGCGGTTTCCCATTTTCACTTCCAGGCAAATGCCGGGGTAGTTCCTATTCATATGCCACAGTGGATTCCTGCCATCTCCTTACACAAAGTCATTCATCATCATTTTTCTTCTTATCCATTAGCTCCTCGACTGAGGATGGCGTCAGGAAGGGCAACTGGGCGCAAAAATGCCATATAATTTCATCTTATCCTCAATCGCTATGAGGAACTCCATTCTGTCGTCATCATGCCACCTGTTTAGTAAAAAATCTAACCATATATTCGCTTTCTTCATCCTGCAGTTCATGATGTAAAGCTTGGTATTGTGTCGTAGAGGGTAATGGTATTTTTAATCTAAGTTCTTCCATATAGAACGGTTGCCATGTGAGCTTGTAGGTTAGTCTCGAAGGAGCATTTTTCCCCCAGGCAGAGAACTTCTCCAAGATACATGGCCTTCACTCTTTCTAGTGTAGCTAGGTTATCCTTATATAGGTGTTCCGAGACAATGTCTAATAAGGCGTATGCCATGATGGTGTCTGTTTGTACGTAGACTTTTTTTTTTTCCTATTAGCAGCATGCAACTTAGTAGGAGCGCTCTGCCATCTGCTCAGGATATTTGGAAGCTGGGAAAGATTACAAAATCAAAGATTGTGTAGCAGGGAATAGTATTCTTTCGAGATCAGAGGAAGTGTATATTCTCTGGCTTGACAGGTGGTAATCAAACATGGCCGCATGCAATGATATTACTAAGGATGAAGATCTAATATCAGAATATAATGAAAGTATTTGTCGCTTAGCAACCTGCTAAGTACAGAATGTATTGCGGGCTAGGGTAAGTCTTCGCCTGCAATTGTTGGAGCAACCATTTATTGATTTGATTTTATTATTATTGAAAGTTGGCTGTTCTTAGAGACCTATGAATGTCTCATGATTAACCGGCACGTAATTCCGGATAGAATAAAACAGAAATGAAGCAAATCGGTCTAGTAGAACGGACGAACGGATTTGCCAAATGTGTTTATAGTAAATTCTTTTAATAATAATAATAATAATAATAATAATAATAATAATAATAATAATAATAATAATAATAATAATAATACTTGCCCCTCAACAACTGTGCAGACTTTTTGATCTGGCGCCATTTAGACTGCCTGCTTAACAATTTCAGTTACATTTTACGCTACCAGATGGCAGAGAAACCAGAGCTGTATTTGGGTGACTTAGGCCGAGTTTTAATTAATTTTGTTGGGTAAAAACCTGTACTGGCCGCCTCTGTGGTGTAGTGGTTAGCGTGATTAGCTGCCACCCCCGGAGGTCCGGGTTCGATTCCCGGCTCTGCCACTAAATTTGAAAAGTGGTACGAGGGCTGGAACGGGGTCCACTCAGCCTCGGGAGGTCAACTGAGTAGAGGTGGGTTCGATTCCCACCTCAGCCATCCTGGAAGTGGTTTTCCGTGGTTTCCCACTTCTCCTCCAGGCGAATGCCGGGATGGTACCTAACTTAAGGCCACGGCCGCTTCCTTCCCTCTTCCTTGTCTATCCCTTCCAATCTTCCCATCCCTCCACAAGGCCCCTGTTCAGCATAGCAGGTGAGGCCGCCTGGGCGATGTACTGGTCATACTCCCCAGTTGTATCCCCCGACCAAAAGTCTGAAGCTCCAGGACACTGCCCTTGAGGCGGTAGAGGTGGGATCCCTCGCTAAGTCCGAGGGAAAAACCGAACCTGGAGGGTAAACAGATGATGATGATGATGAAAAACCTGTACATCGTTCACATGTTGATATCGCACGACACGGAATTATTTCAGTGCTTCAAAATTCCGACTACCTCTGCCAAGATTGAATCCGTGATCCTCCATGCGGAGATCAGAAGCTCGACGACTGAGCAACAGAGGGAACTACCAGGAAGAAATATTCAATTCACTGACTTTCCATCTCATACTTTTAAAAACCAATCAACTTCGCTTATTTTGTGATACAGTCAGGGTGTTGACAAGGAAAGCACCATCGGTGAAATTGCGACAAGATGTCACTAAAATAAAAATAAAATAAAAAAAGAATTCTGCTCGTCAGCTGTCACGAAGTTGTTTGGAATATACTGTTCCTCCCCCCAATAGCCTCCAGACTGACAGCTTCATTACGGAACTAAACTCTCGCTTGACTGACAAGTGACAGCAGAGAGACTTGTCAATAAGGCAGCGTCAACATAATTCTCAACATTCGCCAAACACGACCAACTGAAATGTTATTTTGTGAACATTTGTCTGGAGACATTTCTAGCAAGGAGAGTCTTTGACGCGTTAAACCGCAAATTCGTTCAGTCTGCTTATTAGTAACTGAGCTAGGGACACACGTTCCCGAGCTGTGAGCAACACCAAAAAAACCTCGACAATGTTGTGAGTTAGACAAAGGTATGCTGATAGAAAAGATGTCTAATTCCTTAATTGTTGTACTATACCCGATTATGCGTACGTTCCATGTACCTTTTATTATACAGGGTGGCCGAAAACTCGGTTAACATTCGACACAAATTCGATGAGGCATTATTTCACGAAATAATATTTGACACGCGTGATTGGCATGACAGGGTTTTTTATTGACACCAAAATTAAGTATAGTAAAGCTTCACTTACAGTGCCTTCTCTGGTAATATCAACATGCCGTGTTGCTGTCCATCACCATCTGTTGGCCTCTTTGTGCAGTCGCTGTTATCTTCAATAAAACCCCATGTCATGCCAATCACGTGTGTCAGAAATTACCTTTCTACCTCCAATATTCCATGAAGTATTGCCTCGTCAAGTGTTAGCGGACTTTGGGTCATCCCGTAGGTTTCATGAGTTTTCCCACAACCTTCTTATGGTGGAAGGAATGCCCTCTGGACAGGCACCCCTAAATTAATATACTGATTGCGTGAAAGTTCCTCGTAAGTTTTCCTTCTTTACTAGTGGTTTAAGGCAGCCTCCGCGGCTCAGGCGGCAGCGCGCCGGCCTCTCACTGCTGGGTTTCGTGGTTCAGATCCCGGTCACTCCCTGTGAGATTTATGCGGGACAAAGCGGAGGAGTCATTTTTCCGGGTACTCCGTTTTTCCCGGTCACCTTTCATTCTAGCAACACCCTCCAAAATCACTTCATTTCATCCGTCAGTCATTGATCATTGCCTCGGGAGTGAGACAAGCGCCTCAACCGTCTGAGACACTCAGCCCTAATAACTAACTAACTAACTAACTAACTAACTAACTAACTAACTAACTAACTAACTAACTAAATATACGTGCCAGGATTAATAATGAATGCTGTTTCTTAACGTTCAAATTAGAAGAATACGTGCGGGGATGTGCCGCGCAATAGCTTATGGCTCAGGTAATACTGAGGGGGATAAGTGAGTCATATAGTTAACCGTCGGCTGACCACGACGGGCTGATAATTTAGAAAAGAGAACAAACAAAAACATCTACTTTGACAGTATCGTTTGACTCAATACAGTATCGATTGTTTAAGTGCTTTACGTTAATCTTTCGCTCGGACGTGTAGCATACAGACAGCTGAGTGTTACAAGAAACACTTGAAGGAACGTCGTACATTGATGTATTAACGAATTGAAAATTTACTGATCTACGCACAGGACTCATGATCTACTTTATAGTCTAGAACAAGTTGTTTATGAACATAATCAACTCTACTGTGTTGCCAAATATAACACATTATTATTATTATTATTATTATTATTATTATTATTATTATTATTATTATTGTACCGGGAGGTACACCCGCCCCGTTCATTTAGATGAACCACCTTGGAAAATGCCATATTTAAACTAAAACTTGCAGTTACTAGCGGAAGAAGTTTGAACTGTTCTCTACAGATGTCTCTACCAAAAACGTGTTTCTATGCCCTCTGGTGTGAAGAGGGATTATTAAAATTGTTAAGTATTTTCTTATAATAAGGATTACTACACTGAGTTAATTATTCTTTGTTTTTTGTATGTTAAAGTTAACACTTCAATCTCTTCCCGCCAACTTTGGATGCTGACCAATAGAAAATTTTGTACATTTTTCAACCAATCACATATATCTTGTATCTATTTAATTACCCAATGGAAATTGGGGGTGTGTCGGGCCTTAGCCCATAACTCTCTAGAACCTTCCTCTCGGGTATAAAAGCTGGCACATTTTCGACCAGATGGTCCAGCTTGCATTGAAAGCTCAGGATATCCCCGCATTCTCCGTTGTGCGGATGCGGGCAGGGAATAGGCCAGCCAAGGGCAACCTATTCCTAGTTGCAGTGGCGGACACCCCAGACGCGGACAATCTGCGGAAAATGCGGATGCTCGCGAACATGCTGGTGTCGGTCGAGCCATACCGCCCCCCAGCCACTGGCCCCCAATGTGGAGTGTGTCAGAGGCATGGCCATCCAGGGGCGGCGTGCCGACTGGAGCCCAGATGCCGCAGATGCGCCGCCTCCCACTTGTCCCGCGACTGCCCCCACGGCAACGACCCCGCGTACTCTAAGTGCGCTAACTGCGGGGGAAAACACGCGGCCAACTTTAAAGACTGTCCTAGCCGCAAGGACTACGAAGCCGCCCATCAAGGCAAAGGGCCAAAGGGTAATAAGCGTGGCAACCCTAAGGCCCAAGCAGGCCCCTCAGGCACAGGCGCTTCACGCAAGAAGAACCCAGGCCCATCAGGTACAAAGGACCCTTCAGGTCTCGCAGGCCCGTCAGGCACAAAGGGCCAAAAGCAAGGTCCTTCAGACAACCAGCGCCCATCAGGCGGAGGCATTTTAAATTTCAAGCCCGTACGGACGGTAGGCAAGCAAAACCACGGGCCCTCAGCCCAACCAGCCCCCACCACCGTCCGAGCTAAGACCTCAAGTAAGATCAACAAGAAGGCCCAGCCCCAGGAAACCAAACAAAGGCAGGTTAAGTCCACGCCAGCTCTTCCCGAGCTACTAGAAGGCCCACCCCAGGCCAGCTCCACCCCCCGCAGAGAACCTGCCGATAGTCAGCCGGCATCCGCACCACCACCCCCCTCGCCCTCACCTCTCACCACACCAATCTCACCAACACAGATACAGGCACAACAGCCAGCGGGGAACATGGCAGTAAAGGCATTCAGGGAAAGGATAGAAGAAATCCTGAAAACCTTCTTTCCGAACCTGAACCTGTCGGTAGCCATAACCACTGGGGTTATGATGGCCAACATGCTCCCCTACCCCTGGCTAAGGGACCTGGCTAATGCAATCTCCGAACGCCTAACCCCGGATGGCTGAACAACCCCACGAAGATAATAATAATAATAATAATAACAATAACACGCAGGAGCTTCGAGTTCTAATATGGAACTGCCAGGGCGTCAGATCTAGGAAATATGAACTCGAAGCCTTCCTAGCCGCGAACTCAATACACGTAGCTCTCCTAACAGAGACCTTCCTCCCTCCGGGGAGGAAGTTCACTATAAGAGGCTACAAAATGCACAGAAGCGATAAGGCTAACAAAGTTGGAGGAGTGGCAGTCCTGGTAAGGAAGGACATCAAGCACATGGAGGTAGACATACCAGAGCTGGTCACGCTAGAGGCATGTGGAATAGCCCTACCAGTGCAAGGAACACTCATAAATGTAATAGCAGCATACTCCAGACCGACAAGCCTCAACACTCAAGACATAGAAACAGTACTAGGGCTAAATCGAAACACAGTGCTAGGAGGCGACTTAAACTCGAAACACGCCACCTGGGGATGCCTGAAACCAAACCCAGCAGGCACAAGGCTGTATGACCACATGCTATCCCAGGACTATGTGGTAACAGCCCCCAGTGAGCCCACGTTCCTAGCACCGAACGATCACGTATCCGACATACTTGACATAGCCCTATTGCGACATATTCCTCAAAGGCATAGCATTAAGGTAGTGAACGACCTGGGGTCGAGGCACCAACCAGTGATATTTACACTAGATGCGAACCCAGAGGAATATGAGAAAAACCCCAGACGCCGGCTCAACTATAAAGCAGCCAACTGGGGCAAATTCGAACGCAAGCTAGACACACTCCTACAGGGAAGCGAAGGCATGCTAATAGACAGCACAGCCCAAATTGACGAAGCAGTCAAAACCCTCGTAGAAGCAATTCAAACAGCCACAACTGCGAGCATACCGCTAAGCAAACACAGAGAAACACCTCTTTTCGAGATTCCAGCGCACATTAAAGAGTTAATACGCAGGCGCAACAGTCACAGGCGTAACTGGGCTCGACATCACAGAGACGAAGACCGCGAGATGAAAAACGAATTAAACACGGAAATACAAAAGCAACTACTCGAATACAGGTCGGAAAAGTGGAACAACCACCTCAAACTTTTCGACACTAACACCAGGCCAGTGTGGAACTTAGCGAGACACTTCACGCGAGAACCACACAACATCCCTACCATCAAGGGACCTAACGGCCCGGTATACGAGAACCGTGACAAAGCCGAAATCATAGCGGACTCCATAGAGGCGGCTTTCACCCCAAACGAAATACCATCTGACCCAGCCTTCATCAGGCAAACTGAGGCAAAGGTAGCAGAATTCCTTGAAAACGCACCTAAGCCGGAGGTTAAGAGGACAAATATACACGAAATTAAGTGGATTATAGGTCATCTTAACTCCAAGAAGGCGCCAGGCCCAGACGAGATCCAAAACATAATAATTAAGAAATTAACTCACAAAGCCCTAACACTACTTACCAGCATCTTCAATGCAATGTTCAGACTACAATACTACCCTGAACAATGGAAAAGGGCTAGGATCCTCGTATTTGGAAAACCAGGCAAAGACAAGTCAGACCCCAACAACTACAGACCCATCAGCCTTCTGGACGCCCTCAGTAAAGTATTCGAGAAAATACTACTGAAAAGGTTAATAGGGCATATCAAGGAAAAAGGCATAATTCGCAACGAGCAGTTTGGCTTTAGGAACGCACATTCTGCCCCACAACTGCTCACTCGATTCATAGAACAAGCCACCATAGGTCTCAACAAACGAAGAGACACAGGAACGGTTTTCCTTGATATCCAGAAAGCATTTGACAAAGTCTGGCACGAAGGCCTACTAGCGAAACTAATAGACCACGAATTCCACCCAGGCTATATAAGACTTATTAAATCTTATCTGGAGGGCCGAGAGTTCAAAGTAGACGTACATAACATGCTGTCAAGTACTCGCAGGATTAGAGCGGGCGTAGCCCAAGGGTCCCTTATCGGCCCAATCCTCTTCGTCCTGTATACAAACGACATGCCTACGACAGAACTCACTACCACACACCTCTACGCTGATGACACCGCTATCTCAGTTCAACATCCACAGCTAGCGTGCGCTCGAAAGAGGCTCCAAGTAGCACTAAGAACTCTCGAGCCTTGGCTAACGAAATGGCGCATCAAGGTCAATGTTGACAAGTGCCAAGCAGTGCTGTTCACTAAGAAGAACAGACTCACACGCAAACCAGTCAACATAAAAGCGCTAAAGCTTTTCAACGAAGATATAGTGTGGCATGACAAAGTCAAATACCTAGGAGTAATCCTAGACAGAAAGCTCACCATGCTACACCACATCAATGATATTCAAAGAAAAGCACACATACGACTTAACCAGCTATATCCTATACTGAACAAAAAGTCCAGTATTAAAACGGAAGTAGCCATAAACATGTATAAGGCCTTAATCAGACCAATAATCATGTACGCGGCCCCAGCGTGGGGGTACACTGCAATGACGAACCTGGATAAGCTGGAATTAATACAAAATAAATGCCTACGAGCAGCGACCAGACTCCCTTTCGACACGCCAATACGCCAACTACGCAGTATTGCGAAAGTCAGCTCAATAAGGCACCAAATACGTAAACAGACACTAAACATGTACAGAAAGTCATGGAGTAATAAGATCAACCCGTTAATAAGCGGGATCGGACGCTACGACGTTGATCTGTACAAAAAGTATCCTACACCGAAGCACATTCTGTTCAGCCACAGGGTTGGGTGGGCGAGGGGCCGATAGCCAACCCACTCCCGCCAAGCTGACACCTATATAACACATACACCCACACACTGCAGACTCCTATGTAAATATGTAAATATGTTTCAGCTGTCCTAGACCCAGGGACCAGGCGAGGAAGATTGACAAAAAGTACAACTTAAGAAGACGACGGCAACGCAGCCAGACGGCCAAGGACGTGTCAATCCACCCCCGCCCCCCTACAGAGACATGGGAGCGGAACACCAGCCCGCGCCCTATAAACAGCACTAATATCTATCTGTTATCTCTTTCCTATCTAGGTTGTAAGCTGGACATGAGAGCAGGCAAACAGCCGGCACTCCAATGAGAAATTGTATATACATATGTTATTAATAATCTTAGTTTTAGATCTGCAGTGACAAGTGTGTTCAAACAACACCGCATAGAGGGACATCGACAGGAGGAAGAAGATAGCCCCTTGCATGCAAGGCTTGGCTCTAATTCCCCCCTCTCCAAAAGGAGACTTGGCACCAGGGACTGCTGGCTGCTGGACAATGGGACGAACCTGTGGCCCAAAGCCCAGACGCTAGCAGACCCGAGCCGACCCGGCAGTGACAAGAAGGACTGATCCCCATAATAACAAAAATTGCAAGGAATTGGTTTATGTTTTGTGCATGTTACCTGTTCCTAACTAACATAACCTCTGGTCTTTTTCCAGCCCACATCCTTGCATGTGCTATCAAAAGATGTCAGGTTTTACATGTAGGCTCTTTCTTCTTTCTGCCTATGTGGTTTTTCCCTGACCCTTCAATACCATACCTTAACACTATGCAACCAATACAAACTTTGCCGTGGTAGCGAGTCTGACTCGGAAACCGGCAGATACTCCTTGTATCACTTCCCACTCTACCCAGCTATCTCTTTTCTACTTAGAAATTAATAGCATGTCGGAGGCCATGTAGATTGAGTCGATGGTCACGGCGGGGGAGCGGGCTACGGGGGCCCCCCGTAAAAGAAAAAAAAAAAAAAAAAAAAAAGACCAGATGGTCTTATTCATCGCTCCAGTCTAGTGTGTGCGTTTATAAAGGAGGCGGGGAGCCTCGTCCATCACCGAGTAATCCAGCAGCTCCAAGTAATGGCAGTCCTATTTAAATGATAATCTTTGAAAGCTAGCTCAAGGGGAAGGTTTCCAACCTTTACCAATGTAACTTTAATTTTCTAAAATGTAAACTTCAAAGAAGTCAATAGAACTTAGCCGAAATCAGCGAAGAGAGAGTGTCATACCCTCTTGCGTTCCCTATCAACTTGATTTTGGAGGTGACTATGATTTCGTAACCTGCTTCAGTTTGGAATCTTTGTAATTTAAATTTTCTCTCTATCTAGGCACCTCAGTAGTTTAGGCTTAGCCTCCGTATTTTCAGGCCAAAAGCCCAAATATGGTTTTAATCTTTTTATTGCAAATTTCAAGCAGTGGAAGTGTCCGCCTCCATATCATTTTAATTTTAGGGCCAGTAACTTTAACCTGTCTTCCACAAATTCCCGGTAGAATGGGTATTCGATATCCCTGCCAAGTTCAGTTTCATTTCTGGAACTAAGTTTCCAAGCGTAAAATTTTAATAGAGCAAAGACGCGCCATCTCTGTAATGGTTAAATGGTGCCTCTGAAAGGGCGGTGTGGTATAAGGTTCGGAGAGTAGTCTACTAGATAATTTTGTGGAGAAAAGGTGCTCTTGAAACATTGTGTATTTCGAATACTCTGTAAAAGAAATTGGGAGGTTCGTCTCCTTGACTGTCTTTTTAAAGGAGTCGCAGCGTTCGTGGAGAATGAATAATTAGGGAGCTTCAAGCTCAAGGTTGTTGCTATTCGATATTTTAAAATGAACTTTTGTAACTGAATTATAAAGTTTATCTTTGAAAAAACTTAAAAGATAACTGAGAAGAGAAATACAACACTAATTTTAAAATTTTAATTAATCTTTTGACTGTTTTAGATAGACCCACTCATGCCCGCACCTTCTTTCACCTCTGTCCACCACGGTATCCCCGTAACAATTATTATTATTATTATTATTATTATTATTCTTATTATTGTTATTATTATTACAATCTTCCTGTAAGAGCTGCAGGTTGTTAGAGAGCGATGCCCGGAAATGAGCATGAGGCAATATACCCGTAATATTAAAAGAAGCGTTTTGACACATATAGGGCTAGAGGGAGGAACATTGCACGGTGTTGCCACATTCCTTTCTCCTTCCCCTCACTTCCGGGTCACTTGTTCGTTCGTTCGGACCGTTGTGTTCTGTTGTACGTAACTCAGAAGTGAGAGGTTTGGCGTCTCTGAGCAACACGAGCTGGCCAGCAGGCTTATCTCCATGGAAACCGCAGTGGGCACGCCCACGTTTCCATAGCAGACATAACCCCTAATTCCTTCTCCCCAACCAGGCAGGCAGTGAACGGACCTACCTCTAAGAACTGTCAGAGTGCTTCTTTGAGTATTATGGCACACAGTGGGTTTCAGCCAATGCCACCGTAGCGTGCTTGCTATGGGCCGACCCTATCAGCAGGGAGGTCCTTGTTCAAGCCTCTCCCATGGAGAAGTTTATTTCTTCTAATATAGCTCTCTGGTAATTAGACCTCCGAATTTTTTTTCAATACACCAGAAAACCCGAAAACACACAAACAAAAAGTGCCGAAATTTCTTCTAATCCGAACTTAACGAAAATTAATGGTGCATAATATATCTGTGCCGAAAATCTCTTTTATCGTCGCAGTGCGTGACGTTTTATTGATAACATCACTCGTTAGGTTCTTCCCCGCATTCAGTTTTAGACTCGAATTACGTAATCTCTTCCCTCTTATTGAAGTCAAAACTCACGCTTGACTGCATAATTCGAAGGGAAATCACCGACCCGTATATAGAATATAAAACCTGCATCCTGCCACGACTTCAAAATTGGCATACAATTTCTATGCCTGATGAATAGATTGGGGAGGAAGAGAAGAAGAAGATGAAGAAGAATAGAGTAGCCAGAAGAGTACTTGTGAGTGAAAATATATTATTTTTCTCATAATAACTTTAAATTACTATTGCAATGTTTAATTTAGTTACATTATAACACTTCAGTGTTCGAGAAACTACCGAAATTTTCATTAAAACTGCAGAAATTTTTACGTAGAATCTACCGATTTTTTATTTGTAGACCTGAAAAGAGTGGCTCTAAGGTTCATATACACGGTTCACGTTCTTTCCGACCATAAATACATAACACTTATTGTGAAATACAGTTCTAATTTTACAATCAACATAACCCCTTGTATCCACCAAGTTGATAAGAAACATTCGTGTTGTTACAGTCAATGGGCATAAGCAGATAAATTAAACAAAATCATCAGGATCTGAAGATGGGACGCGAAAGTTTGAAACCCAGGCTCGTAAAGCACGTCGGAAACGCTCAAGTGTCTACAACCAACCAACCAACCAACCAACCAACCAACCATTTCGCCTCGTCTTTCACTGAGGGAAGTTTTTGGCTAATCGGATTGTTACACTAGGAGAGCTCCCCTTGTGAGCCGAAGTTGAAAAGAATTGGCTACAGATATTATAAACCAATTTACTGTTATTTATTTATTTATTTATTTATTTATTTATTTGTGTCTTTATAAAGTGGCAAAATTACGACTCTAGCCCCTTTCTTACACTTAACCACATACAATTTGTAGACTTATACAGCATCAATTTAAAACCTCATGATAATCAATTACAGTTGATGAGATAAGATGAGTAAGTCAGATAAGGCGTGAAATAATACAATTAATTAAAATTATTATTGATGAAAAGAATTATGGGATGACTAGAGAGTGGACAATAACAGAAAGATATCAAAATAATACCTAAGTAATATATCTACTAACTAGCTTAAAGGGGAACTTACTCTGATATGAGGAAAAAATACATTAACTGAATGCTACAAACTGAGTTCACTAAAAATCATGTTACTATCTGATCTATTTCTAGGAGCAGTATATTGTCTTAAGTGAGAGGAGTAAAAAACGTAAATGGGATTGCTTGAGGCATTTAAATCTAATACGTAATTTTTTGTTTCATTCATACTTCATTCACTCTTACATTCATTCGAGTAAACTGTATGTACTCTGGAGATATTTACGGTGGGCTGTTTTAAATGTCCTAGACGAACAAGACTTTTTAATATCTTCCGGCATCATATTCCATAACCTCGAAGCAGAGACCAGAAATGAATGGCTCTAGGTGTTTGTTCGATGCGACGATATTTCAAGTAGTGATCCAGAACGAGTGTTAATTTCGTGGAGTGAATAAAGAAGTCTGAAATTGGACGATAGATAGGTGGAGGTGTTTGTAGAAAGCAACTGATAGACGAGGATCATTGGTGGGTTTTTCCACAGTCGTTAAAACGTAACCATCCCAGCTTTTTGTAGAATTTGCTTTACGTCGCACCGACACGGATAGGTCTTATGGCGACGATGGGATAGGAAAGACCTAGGAGTGGGGAGGAAACGGCCGTGGCCTTAAGGTACAGCCCTAACATTTGCCTGGTGCGAAAATGCGAAACAACGGAAAACCATCTTCACGGCTGCCTAGAATGGGATTCGAACCCACTATCTCCCGGATGCAAGCTTAGAGCTGCGCGCCCCCAACCACATGGCCAACTCGCCTGGTCAACTTTTTGTAGTATGGTGAATATGAGCATCATGTCGGAGTTGGAATTCAATTCGAATGTAAGTGTTCGGTACACGTTGTAGTTTTGTTGCTTGTTCACAGTTTAGGTCAATCAGTATACTGTCACTGTAGTCAAGGATTGGGCATAGAAGTGTTTGTATGAGTTTTGGGCGAGTTGGCCGTGCGGTTAGGGGCGCGCTGCTGTGAGCTTGCATCTGGGAGATAGTTGGTTCGAATCCCACTGTCGGCAGCCCTGAAAATGGTTTTCCGTGGTTTCCCATTTTCACACCAGGCAAATGCTGGGGCTGTACCTTAATTAAGGCCTCGGCCGCTTCTGTCCAACTCCTAGGCCTTTCCTATCCCATCGTCGCCATGAGACCTATCTGTGTCGGCGCGACGTAAAGCCAATAGCAGAGAATTTACTGTATCACTCTGTATTTAGAACAAAAGAACCATTTAAGAATCAAAAATATTTGAAAATAAGCGTTTGAGTCTCATTACATGGAACAAAGATGAATTCTAGAATGTACAATGTATCACAATTTTATAAATTGTAGAGTGTTCAAACGATTAAGTATCAATCACAACCAAACAATGTCCATAATCACGTGCACAATATTATACAGCAAATTATGGAATTGACCAGCCGTTATGGAACTAATTAGTGATTTCTATGCTTAGTACCGCTTGACAGACAGTCAAGTGGTTTCAATATACGATCTCCAAAGGCAGTGAATTGATGGCCTCCCGATAATTTCCATAATGCCACTGCTAGAGAAGCAACGATAAATCCAGCTATTGAATTAATATACTGTAACTCACAAAGCATCCGTTAACGTGATTGATCTAAATACAGTATATTTATACTATGAATTGGCATCGTGAATGCAACGGGGCACTTATGTCATATGCAGAGACGATTTGTTTCGATTCGAAAGTATGAGTTACTTTCTGTAATATTCAATTGCGGATCGTTCAAAGAAAAGTCTACTAACGAGCTTAAAGGAGAACTTACTCTAATATAAGGCAAAAATAAATTAACTGAATGTTACTATCTGAGTTCACTAAAGTCATGTTACTGTGCTATCTATTTCTAGGAACAGTGCATAGTCTTAAATGAGAAGAGTAAAAACGTAAATGGGATAGCCAAATAGAATGTTTGGTAATTAGACCTCGTATGTTCAGCTAAAGGGCTACGTTTCTTTATATAGGGCAAAACAAAAAAATAGCTAAGTATCTTCACGTTTCATACAAAATACGAAAATTCGATTAGCAATGCCATATTTTGCTTCAGAACTCAAGTACTCACTCATCAGGAGCATGTCTGTGAACTACGCAGACTTGATTTCTGATTTGTTTATTAAGCCTTCAACTCGGGTGGTGGTTGGATCCTCAACAGCATCAGCAAAATCAGGAAACTATAAAAATCTCTGATGGCGTCCTAATAAAGTGTATAAGGCGTGTTGAGGAGTGACGTAGTTAGCTAGAGCTTTCCTTACTGAGCCAGAAAGTGCTATTACAGCAGCACTTTTCACAACGTACGGACACACTAGTTATGGTCTGAATGCCATTTCTCAGCAGCACCCATACCTTGACAATTCCTGTAATGCCAGTCATAAATGAAGCCGGGATTCTGAGGAATGCAAACTTTCTGAAATGAATAACACGTATACTGTAGCCTGCACACCGGTTATGCTGTGAGATTTAAATAAATATTGGGAGCACGGTGTATAAGAACCACTAGAATTTATGTTACCCTCGCTACACTGTAAAAATCCGGAGTATAATCCGGCACTAAAAGCCATATGCCACTTCATTTCATTTCGACTTGCCAGGTGCAGGTCATTTTTTGATAAAAAATTAGTCTAGTCTGCTCTTCCGTAATGCAGTGGGGGTAATATACATTATAGGGGCTCGTCCATCAGAACCCCTAAAGTGTATGCAATACTCTTAACTCAACCGTTGCACAGGCTACTCGCATTCTAACCTAACAGTGCCTAAGATAATGGGCCCTACTTATTACATATGGGAAATAAAAATATGCCAGCCGTACACTCATGAGATACTTACATTATTTTTCCTTCACCATTCCATTATTTACCGGGAAGAATGAAAGGATACTACAGCAAAGGAGAATTGCTAAGAAACACCAGTCATCAGAGTGAGAGCAATCTTAACCTCTTCACCGAGAGATTTGAAGCGGAGAGTTTATGAAGAAGTACACTGTATCTCTTCCACGGAGTGTAACAGAAGAGCATATATTGTTGCCATCCACCAGCAGACTCGAGCAGCTGTTATTCTAGATCCAACCATCCGGTTCGAAAGAGACTTATCCCAGGCCAAAAATGTTGACCAGAAAAAGAAGAGCATTTATGAACCATGAATCCGATATCTGAGTGAGAGACATAACATTCGCCCAGGAAACTGCTTCGTGATGTGTCTGCAATTTGGAAGCAGAGGCAGTGACCGAAGTTTACGTGGGAGATTTTGAAAAAAGTTTGGAATCCAGCACACGACTTTGGAAAAATTTACAGTGGACATTTTAAAAGATTCACTGACTATTTCAAATAATCACTTATACTACTCCTAAATGATAAATCGTTTAGTGGTTTCTTCCTGTAGAACCATTTTAATATTTTCGGTTAATATCGTCTAAATTGTAAACATTCAGGATCTTTCCGGCCTTTCACTGTTTATGAAGTAATGTCCTTTGAAAATACCTAATATTTTTATCCTTTCTTTTTAGATATCTTCCTAATATAACTCGCTGACTAAGTTAATGTTTATTGCTTAAAGGGGCCTAACAACTAGGTCATCAGCCACTAAGTTAATTTTATATATAATCATTATCGAGTCCGGATGTTTAAGCAGAAATAGGTTCGAATGCAAACTTACTGAAGCTGGTAACAAGTATACTCGACCCTACATAACAAATCTGTTAGGGGTCTTGCATAAACTTTAGGGGCACGGCCCTTCAGAACCCCTAGAATTTGTGTTACTCTTGCTACATAACCGGAAAAAGGGCTAGATGACACTTCCTAATAACCAAATTAGTTTGCATTCTAACCTATATCTGTCTAAAAATCCGAAATCTAATGATCATAATCAAATGCATAGGCGTGTTTCATTTTGTAACACTTTTAGTTTAATTGTAAACAATTTAGTCAGTCATTACATAGTTACTTATTTTATATTGCTTATTAATTTAAATAATTTCTATTTTACACTCATATATGTTTATTTATGAAGCCCCACGGCTCAGGGGACAGCGCGCTGGTCTGTTACTGCTGGGTTCCATGGTTCAAATCCCCGTCAGTCCATGTGAGATTTGTGTTGGACAAAGCGGAGGCGGGGTAGGTTTATCTCCTTTCCGGCTACTCCGGTTTTCCCTGTCATCCTTCATTCCAGCAACACTCTTCAATACCATTTCATTTCATCTGTCAGTCATAAATCATTGCCCCAGAGAAGTGCGACAGGCTTCGGCAGCCGGTACAACCTATATATGAGGAAATTATTAAAAAAATTTTGTCTTCAGTATACACATTTCAGTTAGTCATACAATATTAATTGAAACAACCTAGTTGTATATAGCATTCTAAAACACCTGTTGACAAACATAACGGTTGCTGCTATTCGCGATTCTATACTAGTTTTGAGAATATTTATACAGTCAATAGTATCGTGTGTTACGTACTCCTTGCTTCTTAGTCTCTTCTTGTGCTGTATGTGAAAACAGTTTTAATATTCCATGCTAATGCGATAGATAGTATGTTTTTATAACCTGTTACGCAACGATGGTAAGTTGTATATTGACAAATGATGTAAACTTTACTTTGTCCTAGTGGCGACGCCATAATTAGGGATGTTATCAATCAATCAATCAATCAATCAATCAATGTATGTATGTTACAAAAGGCGGTGGTTGTAAATGTTATTGGTTGCCAATCTAAAACTACTATTTAAAAGAAACCTCTTAGCATCTCAATATAGATAAATCAGATATGTACAGCGTAAGTTTATCTCGTACAAATATAATAACGACCATTTATAATAGTACCATTAATATTAATTTCTCTTAGCAGTTAATGTTTTATCGAAACAATGTGATTTGAATTTTTTTCCTAATGTAGGAAGCAGTAGTACTGGCATTTTTCTGATTTTGAAAGAAGTAATCTCTTCTTTACAGTCCTATATGCTTAATTCTTTTGACGCTTAGCACATGCGAAGAAAATAACATTATAGGTAATGGTGATGAAAAATAATTATTGATCAGGGAAGAGTGGAATAAAGAAAACGGCTGTTTAAAACAGGAAAAGAGACACAAATGCAAAAGGTTATAGAGTCAGTGGAGAAAGAAATATCGAAAAAACAAAGAAAATAAAAAGGCCAGAAGGTCCGATATTAACTATGGAAATTTACCATGTTCCTAATCATCCATATTCATCACTATTGTAACAATAACATTACACGAATATACTCTATGTTTGAGGTAACCTTTGATGGGAGTACGTAGTATGATATTAAATGATAAATTATTTCTAGTCGTGGACCACAGAATCTTGCCTATACATGTCAGGTAGCAGTGTTTGATTGCTAGGTTGGTCGAAGTGTCGTGTGTTGCACGGTCTTCACCAGGAGGGAGTGTCTGTACACAACACGTTCCAACAGCGAGCAGTTAAAGGGCGTGCCCAGTAACCCAGACAGGTAATGTGCTACGTTCAGCTTAATTAAAATACGCTGTATTTGTTACATCCTTTTTTAAGCTGATTCACCCGTGAATATCACGTGAAGGTGATGGGCAAATTAAAGGACAAAATAACAAGATCGTCAGGATCTCATAACACTAATAGCGAGTATATTCTAGAGGAATAATGGGTTAAGTATTTCAATCACATGCATCTGCTTCTGGGTATAGTCTAGCCCGCAAATGCGATCTGTAAGAAGTATTGCATAAACAGTAGGGGTTTTAAATTCCTTGTCGGAGCTTTCATACAATTCGTGCGCCTAGACGATTCTGTGCTCGTTGGAATCTAATGTATGCATTTGTGTTCATGTGTGTTACAGGGGAAGACAAACTAGATTTTCAGCCTTCTTATGACAAATTACAGAAGATAAGTTTGGAACGCTTGGAGAGTGAAGGTATCAGACCATGCACGGCGGGGAAAATGAAAGTCACTCCAGACCGCGAAAACTGTCGGATTAGAAAGAGAAGTTGGAAAGGAAGCACGGAAAAAGTAAGTAGATAGAGGTGAGGACCCCATATTGACCACTTTACTCTCACAAAGTGAGTGCCTCAGAGGATTCAAAAGGATGTTAGAGATGAGTTTTAGATGTCAAGTGTTGATTTCATAACCTATAAAATGAGTCTGATTTGCTGTAACTCAGCGATGGACCTTCAGTGTTCACTAATGTTTCGCCTGTAATTGAGGCTGACGTCTTCGGAACAGGTAACTGGTCATGAAAGTCTAAATCTGTAGATAGGGTGGTACATATTTTAATGAAGGGAAAGCCATCCAGTAAGTTCATTTGAACTTTCACATCGACAACACAAAATAGAAATTAAGTTACCAGTCAACTGTAATGGACCATAAAATCAAACATAATTCTTTCCACTGTGGCCATTATTGGTGCAATCTTATGAATGGTTTCTTGTGTTAGTGGCTTAATGGTTTAGCCGTAGTCCTCCTGCTCCCAAGACAGCGGTTCCAATTACGACTGAGGACGGTGATACTGTATTTATGGATATGACAACAGCATGTTTACTACTAAGTTAAGGATGTACTTTTGCGGAATAATTACATCAGCTCGGCTTCTCTTAAGGCTTTTAACAACTGAACGAGTATTATTTATTACTGGCTTCACTACCAACATAATATGATGAATACGAGCCATTTTCCATAAATAAATAAACGAATAAATAATAGCAAGTGAAGATATAATACAAATGAATAAAGTAGTCAAACATAAACAAATGATAATTAAATACAAAGTGTACTTTAATTGCATTATTCTTATTTCTTTTCAAAGTATATAGTTAAAATAGAATTTGCCTCCCACCGCTGCGTTTCGTGGTTCGAATCCCGGTCACTCCATATGAGATTTGTGCTGGACAAAGCTGAGGCGGGACAGGTTTTTTCTCCGGGTACTCCGGTTTTCCCTATCATCTTTCATTCCAGCAACACTCTCCAATATTTCATTTCATCTGTCAGTTATTAATCATTACCCCCGGAGGAGTGCGACAGGCTTCAGCAGCCGGCACAATTCCTATCCTCGCCGCTAGATTGGGGCTTCATTTATTCCATTCCTGACTCGGTAAAATGACTGGAAACAGGTTGTGGATGTTCATATATTAATGATCCAATTATAAAACGACGAACATGTCTTTCACAAAGTTTACAACTACACAGTTGCTGACAGTATTATTCCGTATGCAGCCACTCTGAATGACAGCACATGATACGTTATAACTAGTGGCATAGTGACACGTGATTGCAGTAATCACAAAGCAACCGTCTCCCGTGGAAAATTTGAATCAGCGTGAAGCTGTTGATCATATTGTGTTGAAGTGTGTATGCGTGTAATGCTTCCTTTTGGAATATTTCGAACATGAGTTACTGGATGTCACAATAAATTAGCGAAAATACCTTTCATTCTCGCATACAGGCAAACCTATTGTCATAGGTGCTGACGAATTAAATTCCCGTTAATATGCGCAGTTTTTGTAATGGCGTCTAGCGGAGATGAGTGACGGTAGAATAGGCAGAGTGTAACTCGACTAACAACAATAGTCAGATCCGGCTCCATGGCTAAATGGCTAGCGCACTGGCTTCTGTTTCAAGTGTCATTGGGTTCGATTTCGTCCAGCTCGTGGATTTTAACCTTAATTGATTAATTCTACCCGTTCGGGGGTTGTATATGTGTGTATATGTGTTTTGTCCTTAATATTATAACTGTGTCTATTTCAACATGTTTCATTTTATCAAAGTGGACCGGGAATATAAAGGTTAGACGGTTGGCCATACTGTTGAAAAATCCATATTTCTAGTCTTCAGACAAGCAACTCAATGTTGAAAACATCCTAGGGGTATAAGCTAGAAATTTTACGTAAATAAAGTATTATAAAGTATGAAAATAAATTTCTTATTTATTACTAAAAATTACAGTCCTTTTCTTAATCATCGTTATTTGGTCGATTAGATTAGCAGTTTGCCTTTTTTTTCTACCACTACGAGTGCTAATGTGAGTCAATGCTGAGTTTCACTTAGGCCCTTATAACTACATTTCGTGTGGACATTTTAAGAAAAATCCAAAAAATTCCTGAGGGTATTGAACCAAGGAACGCATTACAGAAATAATTATGTAAGTAAGTCAAATTGGATAGGATTTGAAAAAAAAATGAGTAAAGAAACAAGCGATTTTAGGATGATTTTCCGACAATGCATTTAGGCCGGAAGCGATTTTCGAAATTTGAAATCTTTTCGGGCCCTTTATCCCTTCAACTTTCAGCACAATAGAGAGGTTTGCTTAATTTTACGTTTTTCGTAGTATGGACACCCCTGCTTTGTGTGCTATGAAATGTTTTCAATATTAAAGGAGGTAAACTGCCACCCCCAGAGGTCCGGGTTCGATTCCCGGCTCTGCCACGAAATTTGAAAAGTGGTACGAGGACTGGAACTGGTCCACTCAGCCTCGGGAGGTCAACTGAGTAGAGGTGGGTTCGATTCCCACCTCAGCCATCCTGGAAGTGGTTTTCCACTTCTCCTCCAGGCAAATGCCGGGATGGTACCTAACTGAAGGCCACGGCCGCTTCCTTCCCTCTTCCTTGCCTGTCCCATCCAATCTTCCCATCCCTCCACTAGGCCCCTGTTCAGCATAGCAGGTGAGGCCGCCTGGGCGAGTTACTGGTCATTGAGGCGGTAGAGGTGGGATCCCTCGCTGAGTCCGAGGGAAAAACCAACCCTGGAGGGTAAGCAGATTACGAACGAAAAATAACGTGTTAATGAATACTATAATATATTGGATTCTACTGATCTAGAGTACAGTGGCCCAGCCAACTACTAGGATATCTGTGGTATTCCAACTACTGATGAGCTGGCTATGATCGAACGCTGGCTGTTTTACGATTATTTATTTATTTATTTATTTATTTAATCTCTTTATTTGTGGCGAAGTTAGGGCTCTTGGCCCTCTCTTACACTTAACCACATTATGCGGCTTAATACTGAATACAAACTTAATATTCAAACATACTGTATATAATATAATAATAATATAACTTAATATACACTAAAACTAAAAGATTACATCCTAAGTCTAAAATTAGAAAAATAAATTCAATAACTACTCTAGATGGAATTCATACAATATAACAGTAATTTATGTACACTTTTGGGAACTATTTGCTCCAGACATTTACTCACACATAACTACATGGTATAGCCTACGTATTCAAGAGGAAATCTTTAGACTGTCTTTTGAAGATAATTAATGAGGAACAATTTCTAATTTCAGGGGGTAAAGCATTCCATATTCAACCGCCCGACACAAGGAAAGAATTACTGAAGGCAGATGAACGATGTGGAGGTATTGCAATTGTTGACCCAGATCGCGTGTCACGGTCATGAAAGGAAGATAGAAAACGGAAATTACTGGAGAGATATTCAGGTATATTTTCAGTCAAGAGTGGATAGATACGGGTTGATGCATGGTGATTTCTCTGCTGCTCTACATTTAACGAAGAAAGTTGTGCATAAAAAGGGGATACATGCGAGGCAAAATTCAATGAAAATATAAATCAAATACAGGAGTTTAAAGATCTCTGCAATTTTCCTATTTTGTTCACTGGTAGCATCCAGCAAAACAACATCACAATAGTTAAAAATTGGAAGTATCAATGTTTGAACCAGTTTTATTTTTAAGTTGAGAGGTAATACGGTCTGGTGAATCTGAAGGGGATTAAGTGATGAATGAACTTTCCCGCATACCTTAGCGACATGCTCATCCCAGTTTAAAGTTTCATTTATAGTGACTCCAAGGCTTTTTACTGATTTACAGAATGGGATAGCAACGCCCTTTAGTTGAATGACTGGAATTCGAAGACTGTGTAGGCGATTGGTAAAACCTGAGGACCTTCTAAATATCAGACTAAAAGTAATGCACGTTATGAAGAAATTATGAATCAATGTATCCCAATTTCCTACAGGAAAAGGACAAGGGAGGAAATAATAACCAATCTGTAAGTATACTGATTATTCTCGGCGTGTGTTGTACGTTAATACACCTGGTCGATACCGTTAGAAATTGCTTGAGAAAGGGAGAAATTCTGAGCTCTTTAAGTCAGTACGCCCTACCAGGGAAAAGAGAAATGAAAGGAGATGAGGGGACGGGGAAGGGAGGAGATTTCTAAAGCTATCTCAAGGAAAATTTCAATTCCAATGTCATTACTCTGGTGCTGAGAGAGAACGATACGTTTTTCTAGGATTAGGGTTAACGAAGGCCGACGTAATACATCTCTTGGGCTTTTCTGCTTGTAATTACCGACAGTAATGAGGACTTTGTAGCCAAACCTGAGGGTTCTAAATGCTAGTCCAAGTTGAATGATGATGAGACCTCCGGGCTGGGCTGACTGTTGCTAGGAGCAATTAGCATGATGAATAGTGTGGTGACGTCTTTTCTCTGCTGTCTCCTACGTGGTGGTGACTATGACTTCCATTTATGGTGTAATTACAGGTCACCGGTACGTTAAATTAGTGTTAAGGGGAAATTAATTCCTTGCATACCTCTGTATCTACAGGATGTAATTTGCCCAGTTCCTTGGGAATACTTTAAGGGAATATGATAACATTTGATTGTTCTAAAGCAGTGGTTCCAAAAATTCAGCTGACATCCTCTCCCCTCCATTTTAAAGCTCTGCAAATCCCATGCCATACCAACCTCTTTTTGCTCTTGGTTTCTTTACACATCACCGACTCTGATGGGTCTAAGGGTCGTATTTTGAAAACAAGAAGATGAGGCAAAGTAGACTATGTACCCAACAAAGCCACCATTTTCCTATTCATAGTTGAGAATTTGCAGAAGGTAGACTTTAGCCGAAACTTTGCTTCAGAATCGGGAATGGCCAGTACTTCGACTTCACAAAAGTCGACTACAAAGAATAATACAATGGCGGACATTCTAAATCTACTGCAATTGTGGAAGGTATTGAAGGTCTGCAGGAGATTATCCAAGCCGCAAACATTCTTCGTCGAGTTATACGAGATGCGCAAACCCGATTGAGTTCTACAGGAACAGCGAATTCAAAATTAGGCACAGATTTGATAAGGAAAACCTGTATTGGTCATCTTCGTGATGTTTAAAAATGTACTAATAACAGAAAATCAAAAGAGGACTACCTATTCTTTCAATGATACAACTGCTAATTGCTCTAAGATATTATGCCAAGGGCAAGTGTGAATTAGTAGACTTATTAATTTATTATTTATTGTAATGCTTTTACACGTACCGGTAACTGATTGACGATATGTTAAACGAATACGCACAGTGTTCTAGTTAAAGGTTTAATTCATTTTGTATTTTTTCGTTACAGGTAATTACCTAATTTCTGCTGATTTACGAAGTGTAAGACAGCCAACAGTTAGCAGAATGGTATCTGTACTCACTGCCAGGAAGAGACTTCAGTTTGTCAAGTTTTCACAAGCTAAAAATTTGTTTCCTTAAGTTTCATTGTTGAGCAAAAAGCAACAAAACCCATCGACAGATTGCAATATGCCAGGCCTGATTAGAAAGAACTAAAAATGCTTGACAGAAGCCGCTCTTCTCATGTTTTCTATTATTATTAGTCATTATCATTGGCAACCTCAAATAAAGTTCATAAAATCTCGAATTTTCAAAGTCTACTTTGAAGAAAGTGACGTCTATGAAACAGACTTTGATAGGGAAGTCTAACTTTGCTCTAAGTAGACTTTGTGAAGTATCCACTCAAACTCATATTCTTGAATACGACCCTTGCGACGAAGATGGTATAGGGCAGAGCTTAGACGGTAGAAGGAAGCGACCGTGATCTCAGTTAAATTTTTCTTGTTCTTTTTTACGTCGCACAAACACAAAGATTTCCGGCGATGCAATGACGGAGGTGATAGAATTGGAACATTAATTAGAGTATAGCCCCGCAAATTGCCTGGTGTGAAAGTGGGAAATCACGGAAACCCATCTTCAGGGCTATCGATAGTGGCATTGGAATTCAGCATCTTCCGAATGCAGGCTAACATCCACACAACCCGAAGCACGTAGCCATTGCACTCGGTGCCACCCGAACTATTACAAACATTTTGTTCTTAGTAACGCTTTGGTTTGAGAATAATATAAATAAATGACAAGATTTCAAATTTCACAAATGATATAAAAGGTAAAATAAAAATACATTAGGAAACTTTAGGAATAGGTTCCTCACATGTTGACAAGAAAAATAAGTTGTATGGAGATAGGTCCGAGAAAGCTTACCTTTAGATTTACGAGATTATAAATACCGGTACGTTGTAAGTTGCAATTTTTGTTTTTAGGCCACTTCAAGAAATAATTCCTTATGTAACTTTCTAGAGTTGGGAGGACGTTAATGAACCTCTTACACTGTCCCATACTTGTCCAGAAATGCAGTTAAATGAAGTTGCCAAATTTTCATTGTACTACAGGATATAACAAAATCCATAACAACATTCTTAGGACCAATGAAAACAACAATAATGCCAAAATAAGAAGTAGGCCTAGTAAGGATACATACAAGGAAGAAAATATAACAGAACAATAAGAAAAATGAGATTGCTATATCTTGACCATACCATTACAATGGATGATAATATTGAAGAAAAAAATCCCTCCAGATATTGGAGTACCTTTGGTAGAAAGTCAACAAGGAGTCGAAAATGGAATTGCTTGCTGCTGCTGTTGTTGTTTGTCGTAGTGTAAAATTCTGAATTACTTAAGGTACATGTGAATTTTTATATGATGATACTGGATTTAGAATTTTAAAGTAGTAGTATATTTTGTGATATTTTCTTTCCGTGGAATTGCTTGTTGTGCTCTTGGTATAGTAGTATGCCTTCGGGATATTCCCCAATTGCGATGTATCTGTCAATAATAATAATAATAATAATAATAATAATAATAATAATAATAATAATAATAATAATAATAATAATAAGCTTTGTATGCATCAGAAACCACATCTCTAGGAGGCCACTCTAAAATGGATGACATTGAAAAAAAAAGAACGAAAAATTCAAAGGAAAATATATGGTCCCATTCATGTAAATAGTATATGAATGAAAACTGTAGATTTGTACAAAGCAATGGACAAGCTCACAGATACCGTACGCAGGAGACGATTGAAATTTTATGGCCACATCTGTAGAATGGACGACACTAGATGTGCAAAAATCTGCTTGGTATATTTAATTCAAAGAAGGTCAAAATCAGCTGGTTAGAGGAAATAAAGCAGGACTTAAAAAGAAATCAACATCACAGAAGATATCATCAGGGATCGCAAGGCTTTTGGAACTCTGGTTGCAAAGTACACGTTTGCGGAAAAGTCTAAAAGAACCACAGCGAAACAGTGGACGGAAGAACGCAAGAAACAGCATAGCGAGTTCATGAAGAGATTTTGGGAGGAGAAGAAGAAAGAAAAAGCATCATCAAGCTAACAAGTTCCAACGCGCTCTGTAAACAGGCACAACGACATAATAATAATAATAATAATAATAATAATAATAATAATAATAATAATAATAATAGTAATAATAATAATCAAGCTGGATACAAGAGGTGAAGAAAGATTTAGGAAGAAATAAAATAAGAGAAGAGGAAACTATAGAAAATTAGATTTAAGAAAGGAAAGATTCAAGAGTGGAATGATTCCAAGGAAGAATGAAAAGTAAACTCTGTCCAAAGTGGTCTGAGGAGAGACGAATAGGGCACAGTGCAATGGTGAAGGAATGCTGGAACGAACGGAAGAAGAAACAACGAGGAATGATTAATACAAATTGACACAGGGTCTCTAGCAGGCTACATCGTAAATAATAATAATAATAATAATAATAATAAATACATGATGAAATTTCAGCAACAGATTCCTCCGTTGTTGACAAGAAAAACACGAATATGGATGCCCACAAACTTGCTTTCTGCGTTACTTAATTACAAGTGAGTTGTAAGCTGAAATACATATTTTTAGGCTTTTAGGAAAATGGATTGTTTTGGTACCAAACACTGGGGCGAGAAGATGTGGATCAATCTCTTCCACTAGTGCATGGAATAACAATTCACGACACCGGACATCACCTGGTTAGTAAAAATGGTGCAGTAAAGTATCAACATATCAAGAATGAAATCCTTACATGTAGAGAAGAAAGGTAAGTAAAATTAGTATTGGTAAAAAAATTCTCACTTTCTGGATTAGACTATAGGTAAGTTTTAGTTCATGTATTTCGGTTGCCTGCGGGAAAATAATTCCTTGGATTCATTTGAGGAGCTACAGGAATGAAACTCACCTTCTATCCGTCTCCCCAAAGTACTCAGAAATACAATTCACGGAATCTGACGATACTGAATTTTCCTACAGGATGTTGCAGAAGTTTATGATGAGACTTCAGGAGTAGATTGCCCAGGCGTAAAAAAGAAAAATAAGTTATATCAACATAGTTCTGCAGAAGCATAGTTACCGAGCTACAATATCATGTTGCAATTCGTACCTTTAGACTCGTCGGCGAAACTAATTCCGTTCAGAAGTGTCTGGAACGTGGATCAACTTGTTAAACTGTCAGGATAACAAATAATGAAGCAACATTAGAGCATCTGTTTATTCAAAACAGCGCAACGACATCACTTCGCAATATTTCAGTGATGTATTTCTCATATGTAAAGGAGAAAACTAATTTTCAGTCGAAAAAAATACTGTCTGCGTGGTTATTCGCTACAACGTCGCCCGACGGTGAAATGATGACGCGTTACAAATTCAATTCAATCATCTCGAAAATAAAGAAATACGGGCAAGTCGTGTGCTATTCCTCTTGATGGTGAGACATACTACTTACAAGTCCTTTACTCTGCTAGTAAGATGACTAGCTTTAGATGCAACGTACACATTGGTAAAATAGTCTTCAGATGACCTACAAATACACCACTTCCACCCGTAAACGTAATATTAATCTAGAAAGTCATCATCATCATCATCTGTTTACCCTCCAGGTTCGGTTTTTCCCTCGGACTTAGCGAGGGATCCCACCTCTACCGCCTCAAGGGCAGTGTCCTGGAGCTTCAGACTCTTGGTCGGGGGATACAACTGGGGAGTATGACCAGTACCTCGCCCAGGCGGCCTCACCTGCTAAGCTGAACAGGGGCCTTGTGGAGGGATGGGAAGATTGGAAGGGATAGGCCGTGGCCTTAAGTTAGGTACCATCCCGGCATTCGCCTGGAGGAGAAGTGGGAAACCACGGAAAACCACTTCGAGGATGGCTGAGGTGGGAATAGAACCCACCTCTACTCAGTTGACCTCCCGAGGCTGAGTGGACCCCGTTCCAGCCCTCGTACCACTTTTCAAATTTCGTGGCAGAGCCGGGAATCGAACCCGGACCTCCGGGGGTGGCAGCTGATCACGCTAACCACTACACCACAGAGGCGGCATCTAGAAAGTCACGAGTGAAATATATCAACTAACAGGAAAGGTTTTCCAGTTCGAATACATGAGAATGGAAGTACTAGTTTTGCGGAACGTGATAGTTTCTCGTTACTCAAACGTACCTAGAAAAATTCAGAAATTCTGATTGAAAGTAATTTGATATGAGATAATCCTGGTAAGCGCTCTCGTTCTATCGTCTAACCAGTTTCCTTCGGCAATGGTCTGAACGAAAGAGTCTGTTTTCGGTGTGAATAAACAGACGTACTAAAAATATCACATATAACTGATTGTATACGGCAATTTTATTTTGGACAGTTTCCGTACAAGATGACACTTAAAAGGGGTTTGCACATTTGAAAACATTTCCTGGCGTTCCTGAGTTACTTGTCAAGAAATATGCATGAATTGCTTTGCTGTAATGATTACTTCCTCTAACAATATAACTCTGTCCTCATATATTTTTTCTGATATTGAACAATATTGTGTTCTTGACAGGTCATAGGAAATGCACAGCGATAATGATGGAAAATAAAGAGATCGATTTCCAGAAGTTTGTAGGAACTTCTCGTGTGACGCTGGAGACTGAAGGATGACTTCCGTTCTCTGAGCTTCATTTTTCACAGCACTCACAAGAGTGCTATCAGAAGCAGCAGCAGTGAGCGGACCTCACTAATAGCCCCTTGAAACTCGCCTTCCTCTTCCAAACGAGGTTGGGGAAAGCTACCGGAAGCAAAACGATCCGTTCTCCTTCACAGGGATGAGTTAGGCAACCCTTTCTACACCAAAGTAAATGATGGAGAGCCTCTTGTAAATGGTCAGTCTTTCTCCGTGGAGTGCGTAGCTATTAGTTTTTGAATATACAAGGTTAATCAAGTTAAAAATCTTCACCTCAGAGAGCAAAACGCTTTTAAATACTATGAATCCACTTTGAGTAGGGGTAATATGGGTCTCATTAATGTTAGGATAAGAGTGTAGTACTTTGTTAGCATGCAACCGAATTTATCCGGAACTAATTATTTTGCTATTTTGCTTTACGTCACACCGACAAAGATAGGTCTTATGGCGACGATGGGATAGAAAAGGCCTGGGAATTGGAAGGAAGCGGTCGTGGTCTGGTGTGAAAATGGGAAACCACGGAGACCATCTTCAGGGCTGCCGACACTGGGGTTCGAACCCACTATCTCCCGGATGTAAGCTCACAGCTGCGCGCCCCTAAGCGCACGGCCAACTCGCCCGGTGAATCAGTAGTACCACTTTCTTAGGTACACAATAGGTTTGTGATTTGTGGCAGCTGAGAGCGGTTCGCTCTGGGTTTCCAGTACCTGTGATTAGTACCGGTATATGCGGAACATCACGGGTTAAAGTTGCCTGTGATTTGTACACCTATGTGAGGAACACCTTACATTACTGGGAAGTAAAAGCGACCTATGGCTTCCCCCGCGTGATGGTACTAATTACAAATAGTCTCACGGTTCTAATTCGATCATCCCTTGATCGCCCCTTTTATTCGCCTCTTATGACAGGTAAGGGATACCGTGTGTGTATTCTTCGTCTGCGTCCCCTACCCACAAGGGGTTGTGCATTTGGTACGCGAAGAGCTATTTTATTTCACTCATGACCGCTGGCAAGCCGGTTAGGATCTCCTCTCCTCCACCTTGTCGCGCCATGTGGGGGTATCACCTCTCTCTCTGCTCCGGTAGTTTCGTGGTGTCGACTAAGAACCCACATGCTAGGTTAGACCTGACATTTTTTACTTGACGTACAAACCATTTGAGTGATATCAACGTTTACATACAAGGCAGAAATGTGATGATTGTTGCTGTGTGGAACGGAATTTGTGCTACTAAGCTAGAACTTCCATTGTTCGATAAAACAAATACAGGAAAATGATTTTAAATAATTTACATCTTTAAAACCACCTAACTTTTTCGAATGTAACACTGTGGAGCCCTTGCGAAGCGTAACGGCGAACATTATTAGCTGCCGTTCTCGGGTGCCCTGGTTCGATTCCCGGTACTGCCAGAGATTTAATAAAATTTTTAAAACTTGCTTTACATCGCACCGACACAGATTGGCCTTATGGCGATGATGGGATTGAAAAGGAATAGGAGTGCGAAGGAATCGGCCGTGGCCTTAATTAATTTGCCTGGTGTGAAATTTGGGAATCACGGAAAACCATCTTCAGGACTGCCGACAGTGGGGCTTGAACCCACTATCTCCCAGATTCAAGCTCACAGCTGCATGCCCCTAATCGCACGGCTGGCACGTGGTTAAAATTCTACATGCAGCTCACCTCCATTGGAGGCCTGCCTGCAAAGAGCTACTCCAACTCAGTGTAAAGACACGAGTTTGTTTTACTTTGAAACCCTTAAACAGGAATGCCGCCCGAGTTAAACATTATTACGATATCCTTTTCTGTCAATTTTGAGGAGTTTCGAGTTAAATTAAAAAGTAATAAGGCTTCACCCGGGCTGACTGACCGAGACGGTTGAGGCGCTGACGTTCAGGCCCCATCTTGGCCGGTTCGATCCTGGCTCAGTCCGATGGTATTTGAAGGTGCTCAAGTTCGTCAGCCTCGTATCGGTATATTTACTGGCACGTTAAAGAAACTCCTGCGGGACTAAACTGCGGCACATCACGGTCTCCGAAAACCGTAAAAATAGTTTGTGGGACGTAAATCCAGTAGTAGTAGTAGTAGTAGTTGTAGCAGTAGCGAATTCTACCCATATTGGAGGACGTTAAGCAAATAACTGAATCATTTCTTCTGTAGGTTCTTCTTGTTGTTCCAGTAGGTTTTCATTCTCTCCGAGAAGGCTTGTTTACGTTCTTCCGACCACTTTGTTCTGCTCTGTTTTTGCTGTGGTTGCTCTGATGTTGCTTCCCAATTGTTTATTTTTGTCTGAAGGTTGTCTGACATTTCCAGAATGTCTGTTGAACTTATGTTTGCTTTTTTTGAGGTCCTTTCGAAGTTCGTTAAGCCTGAGTGTTGCGTTCTTAAACGAGGTTACATAACCTATTATCCTTTTTGTCAATGGATTTTCTGGTAATCTAGTCAGATGACCGAAGAATTTCATTCGTCTTTTCCTAATGTCAGTTTCGATGTTTGAGAACATTTCTGTTGTTTTGATTGATTGCAACCTGTAACTGTCTTGGGTGTACCTTGCTTCTAAGATTCTTCTAATAATCCTCGTCCCTTCTTTTTTGATTTCTTCAAGTTCTTGTTTTGTGTTGAGTGCCAGTGTTTGAGTTGCGTAAATGATTTATTATTATTATTATGCTTTTCCCACTCCCTTATATAGGTCCCGGCTGCGAACTATGTCGCACATGCGGATCTGGTCCTGTTTGACGGCCGGATGCCCGTTCTGACGCCAACCCTATACGGAGGGATGTCTTCACTATTGCTTGTTTCTATGGTGGTTCGTGTTGTGAGTCTGTGAAGAGGAGAGTATTGGAACGAACACAAAATCCTCAAAGAGCCAGTCTTCCGAGTTAGTCTTACGCGATTAAAATCCCCAAACCCGCCAGGAATCGAACCCAGCACCCTATGAACGGAACGCGTCGACGCAGACAATTCATGCAAGAAATGAGACTAAATTGTCGTCCTGAATAGAGAAAATAATGTTAGATTTGGTTTTATTATTTTCTTATAGAAGTTATTACAATTCTAGAATTCTTTCCGTCATAAAATATTTATGAAACTGCAAGAGTATGAGTGTGTCATGAGTAGGGCCCGAATTTTTAACCAGTAACAGGTTAGAATGCAAAGGTACTGAAGTGACGACGAGTGCAGACTACGCTGCACAACAATTATGGTGTAAGGGTTGCATAACCGTTAGAGGTACGGCTGTCAGCAATCCTAGAATTTGTTACTCTAGCTACATTACGGAACAGCGGCCTAGACGTCACCACCTAATAACCAAATTAGTTTGCAGTATAACCTATTACTGCATAACATTCCGGAGTCTAATAATGAAAATAGAATCAAATTCATTCTGAACTAGCTTTTTACCCACGGATTTGCACGAGTGAATTTTTTGACCATTTATATAGGCTATGTAACTAACAGAGTAAACTGTATCAAAATGCGTTAGATATACTTTTAGTAATCTTGGAATCTGTTCGTTTGTATTGATTTGTAGATAGAAGATAATATCTCCAGAAATAAAGGAGTAAGAATCGGGCAAAAAACTACCACGATCGGGAAGAACCGTTGGATTTTTTTCACAATCTGTTTTACATCGCACCGACACAGATAGGTTTTATGGCGCCGATGAAATAGGAAAGGGCTAGGAGTGGGAAGGAATTGACCGTGGCCTTAATTAAGGTACAGCCCCAACATTTGCCTGTAAGAGAAAGCAACGAAGAACAGAAAAATACTGCTCTAAGAAGTAATAGAGACACCATTTTAGCCCCATGCTAGGGACAACGAATGGCAGCAGTAAAGCATCACTTGCTAATGGTTCTAATAGTAGCTATGATTCACGGATCGTATTGCTAAAATCGTACAGAGGTACAATACACGAACTGTATTTCGAACTTCAATTAAGATTAGGCAACTCCTGTGGCCAACAAAGGGGCAATTTGCCTAAATTGCAACAAACATGTATCTATAGAGTTCCCTGTACTTGTGGCAAGGATTATATTGGACAGACTTCGAGAACGATATGCACTCGCATTAAAGAACGTAACAGGTGTACCAACCTCACAAATCAGCTGTTATTGAACATGCTCCAACACCTGGTCATGATGGCATTTTCCAAGGAGTGGATGTTCTTGCCCGAATAAAGCAATATCGCTCGAGAATAATCAGGGAAGCGGTTGAAATACGTAAACCCCCAGATGATTTCAACCGCGATACAGGCTGCAATCTCATTGAATCATGGCGACCTATTATGAGAACCATTGGAAAGTAATGCTTTACTGCTGCTATTCATTGTTCCTAGCATAGAGCTAAAATGGCGTCCCTATTACATCTAAGGGCACCATTTAAAGTTCTTTATGACTTTCTCATAGCAACCATCGATGCACCGTGTTTTCCGTTTGCTGTTTTCTGCTGATGAGGAAAGGCAAGGTACCTTTCGAAACGCGCGTTGAGTGTGGTTATATTCTTTATTACACGGCATAATCCCAAAATATTACATCTTGAACAGTTACACGGGCCGTGAAAGTCTAAATTCTAAAGTCCAAAGTTAGTAGTACCTATCACTAAATTCCACAGGGCGTATTAGCTAGTTTTAGGGCATATTTCCTTGCATACCTGATCATCCAGAACATTATGACCATCTGTTTACTACCGATATAAACCCATCCAGGCGATAGCAGCGTCACCTGACGAGAAATGATTGCTAATGATACGCACGCACTATGCACGTAGTATCAGTGAACGTGCTTTCCGTGTGTAGAATGGGGAAGGCGCGCGATCTATCTGAGTTTGACCGAGGGCAGATTGTGATGGTCTGAAGGCTCGACACGAGCATTTCGAAAACTGTACGACTTGTCGGGTGTTCAAGGAGTGCTGTGGTGAATGTCTTCAACAAGTGGCGAAACCAAGGGGAAACCACGTCCAAATGTCGAGGGGTTGGGCGGCCACCCCTCATTACAGATGTCTGACGTCGTAGGCTGGGCAGACTGGTCAAACAGAACAGGCGACGAACTGTGATGAAACTAACATCAGACTTTAATGCTAGGCAGAGTAAGATGTGTCTGAACACATAGTCAACCAAACACTCCTAAGGATGAACCTCCACAGCCGACGAGTCATGCATGTGTCTATGCTAACACCACGATATCGGGAACTACGACTGAAATGGGCACGTGACCATCGTCACTGCACGTTGGCGCGGTGGCAGAGCGTTGCATTGTCTGATGAATCCCGATACCTTCTTTGTTATGGCGATAGGAGGGTGCGAATCCATCGTCTTCCAAGGGAACAGCTCCTTGACACCTGTCCTGCGGGACGGAAACAAGCTGGCGGCGGCTGAATTATGCTCTGGGAAACATTCACGTAGGCATCTATAGGCCCAGTGTAGCTCGTGCAAGGCACCATGACGGCCGAAAAGTATCGTAAACTGGTTGCTGACCACGTACACCCCTTCACGACGATCATATTTCCCAACGGCAGTGGCATGTTTCAACAAGATAATGTACCAGGTCACAAGGCCAGGAGAGTGATGGAGTGGTTCGAGGAACATAGCGGCGAGATGCAATTGACGTGCTGGCCCTCCAACTCACCAGATCTTAACCCGATCGAACACATCTGTGATGTGATTGAACGTGGCGTCAAAAGCTCATAGCCAACTTCCTCCAGCGACCTACCAAGGCCACGCCACTGTTATCCGTGCCAAAGGTGGACATACCGGCTATTAGATAGGCCGTCATAATATGCTGGATGATCAGTGTATTCTGTTATTATTTAGGTCATATACTTCCGAACCTTAATGATCATGATAACTGTGTGACCTCAACTTATTTTTTATAATCATTTTGCGGGTATAAATCGAATTATACTCTAAGAAGACAGGAAGCTGCTATGTTAAAGAACTGTAATAAATGTGGAAGACTGATGGTGCTGTCATCTATCAGACTTGGAGAGATAAAATAGCCCTGTTTTGTCTTCTCCTACAGTAAGGTCCACGATTCAAGCTCAGAGTTAATCTAATACGAGAAAAGTCCAGGAATAAAGGGATGATAATAATAACAACTTTGAAGTATAAAAATTTGTTGTGATTTGACAAATCCAATTTCGTTTTCAGCGGTTGAGTTCTGCTTTTCTTTCTTTTTGCAATTACAGTGTCCAATTTGTGTGCAGAATAAAAAAATACATACTAACAATTTTTTATTTCGCCTTCACTTTGGCGTCTCGTCAAGCTGACTGTACCCCTTGGGTAAGAACATTCTCTAACGAACCGACACGACGCTTGCGGTGGAAAATATTGTTTCTGCTTGCTTTTTGTGAAGGTGTCTCACTGCTGCTGCTGCAAAAATTCCAGCCCCGTGCGCTGATGTACAAAGCTGTCATACAGAGGCAGCGACTGTGTTTATTACGTTGCGGGATTATTCGCCAAATATGTCATGCTGAAGGGATTTCAACAGAGGATTTTCTTTCCACTTTCGAGAATTCCAGGATTATTGCTCCCTTGCCTCCAGATTACTTTTCCAAGCTTAATGTAAAAATAACTCATGTCCCAACGTTTGCGAGGTAAAATACCGTACTGTTTTATATGAACATCATGTTCATCAGTTCCATGCACTTAGTTGCTGTTTGATAACTTATATCAGTGTGGTCTCCATTTTAACGGATGAAGAAGTGATTATTACAAAATAAAATTTCCAGTGTGCGTATCTCTGTGTTGAGAGTAGCCTAACCTCGAAAACCATCGGGCGGATTTCGTATCAAGCATATCTCAGCGCTTTCTTGGTTTGCGCTGCCTAAACCATCAACGATACATCCCCAAGTATGTGGGTAGAATTGTTGAGCATAAAATAATATCTTCAAATAATATAATCTTTGTAATTGCATGAGCTTAGGTCAGGAGACATTTTGTCACCAATCGTGTACATAGAGGTCTGAAGTTACAAACAACACCCCCAAAATATATAATTACTTAGAAATTACTCTTCAATTATTCTTAATTTTTCGTATCAGTTGGATGAGGGGGAGAGGATTACTGTAAAACACAAACTCAAGTACAACACTAATAAAATTATAATAATTTACACATTGAATTTTCACATATGTTGCACTGTATTGCACCACAGTGCGTGTAGAGATTGTATTATTTCCATTTCATTTGGTATTCAACCTTTCCACTTAAAAAAAAAGATACCACTTTTCCCTTTCCGAAAATCAAGTGATCATAAATATATCTTTATGTAGAGCCCGGATTTTGATGCATTAATAGGTTAGAATGCAAACTTACTGAAGCGAGTAGCAAGTGTAGTCTACCTTCACAACGATTATGCTATGAGTTTTGCATAAACATTAGGGGTACGGACCATCAGAACCTCTTTAATTTATGTTACTCTTGCTACATTTTGGAACAGCGGGTGCCCGACACTTCCTACTAACCAAATTAGTTTGCAATCTAACCTGTTATCGCATAAAAATCCGGGCTTTACTTATGTCTCTCGTCACGGCTGTTAATTTCAAATGACCGCTAGAATATTACGCGTTAACAGAGTACGTAACACTGAAGTACTCCAACGCCTAAACCAAGAGTTTGAGGTCATATACAACATTAAAAGAGAAGAAACTTGAGTGCTTTGGCCATATCATTCGAAATGATAAATATAGATTCCTTCAGCTTATCTTACAAGGTAAAATTGAAGGAAGGAGAAGTAGGGGAAGGCTACGGAATCTACGAAAATGGTACGGGCTCGGTACATCCACTCTTTTCTAAGTTTCTGAGAATTGAGACAAAGGCTGCTTTTCAAGATGGCTGCTATACTCTATTCGTATAGACCTAACTAGAGGGTTGCCCCAGGGTTTACAACTTGTAACTTATGACCTATTAGTTTTATCAGCCTAATCTTCGAGGACAGAGGCAAGGGCTCACATGAATGCGAAAAATGGCCGGTATACATGGGCTCTTATGGGACTAACTCCTGGGAGCTGGTGCAGGGGCAATGCTCAAGATGGCGGCTATATATAGGCTCTTATGGAGAAAGCTGGCCCAGGGTAGGATACGCTACCAACACACACACGGTTCACCATCGGTACACCGGACATTTGCGGGGAGCCGAACTTCCTCTGAAGCAATACATACAGAGCCATGGTACACTTAAGGAGGTGGCCTAGGAACTAATGCGCAAGATGGCGGCCACGTGCAACTTCCTAGTGCTAGGGCCCCCGAGGCCAGATTGCCGCTATATATTGGTTATATGAGATTAATTTTAACGAGATGGATAAGGAGCTAATGGTGATACATTGTTCTTACAGGCTCTTATGGGACTAACTCGAGGAAAGCTGTGTTAGGGCATAGGGGCAAATGGGCATACACAGACCCTTATGGGGCTAACTCGTGGAAAGCTGTGCTAGGGCATAGGGGCGAATGGGCATACACAGACCCTTATTGGGCTAACACGGGGAGAGCTGTGCTAGAGCATAGGGGAAAATGGGTATACACAGACCCTTACGGTGCTAACTCGGGGAGAGCTGTGCTAAGGCTCCTGAAGCAAGAAAGAAGGCCGCGCGCTACGACCTCTGACACCCTGAGGTAATAGCATGTCGTTATCTTATGGAATAATTTCGAAAGAGGGTACTAAAATCTATACATGACTTGAGAGAGCACGGGTTAGCCAACTAGAGGTCTTTAGCTGAGTCTAGCCATTATGTTTGCTAAGCTGTTGTCTATATAACCTCCCTTGGCCAACTCTTGAACTACACTTCATTCCGAGGTGGTGGGGCCTAGCAGACTAAAGCTCCTCCACGGACACTCTTGCCTTAGGTAGGAGCCCAGCAGCCTGTGCTATTGTTGTGTCTGCATTGATTATGGAGCTATTGATGATGACTCGTTTTGGACAGTTGTATGTAACATTCTCAAGAGTACGCAGATCCATAGATATCAAAGTACAAATGTTAGGAAATATCTCCGAGATATATTTCAGATTATTAATTTCAATATGAATTAATCTTCGGCATTAGGTATCTCTTATGTCTTCTCTTCTTTGTTAGTATAATCTATGTTTCTGAAAGGGTAAAAGTAATCTATAGATAGAAAATTCCTAATTCTGTCTGTCATTCACGGCGATATTTGTAAACCAGAAGGTTTCAACAGCTGAAATTGGCACTAGTTATAGATTATTGTCTCTCAATTACAATACTGATCAATATACCTCTGATGACCACGACTTATGTACTTTCTTAAAAAGAAAAGTACGTTTCAATCAGTGAAGTTGTCACATATTTGTCATTATGACGTAGGTACACAGCTATATCTATAGGCATGACGTCGACATGCGTAAATCCTGGCTTCTTGTGCCTTATACAGAAATAATTTGAGAGAGACTTAAACTGGTACGTACCAGTTATGTGTTACAAGAACAGTGCAGTGATAACCATCATAAAAAGTACTTAAACTGTTCAGTGAAAAATTATATCTTTCAGTGAAATGAATTAATAACATTTTTTTTCTATTCTGGGCTTTATGATTGTCGATAAATATAAGTTGGAGGAACGTACATGGTGGCCGTGGTCAAAAACCGTGCTTAGAGGGTTTGAATACCGTTCGTTAAACGTTTTTTACCATCGCAATTTTTGTCGGCCGGGAAGGGGAAGTGATGTTAGGGAATTTATGATCACCAGAATGCATGCCAAAACCCTGGATTAAATTCCAACCCCTACGAAGTGATCATACGGAATGAGTGTCTATAAACATATTGATGAACAGTTGTAACATTTTCAAGAGTACGCAGATTCATAGACATCAAAATATAACTCCGAGCACTCAATATGGTTTGCAAGGAAATACTGCAATACCTGTTTTGATTCCATTCGAATGCCGTACAAAACCTAAAAAAGTATAACTTTTATTTGTACTTACTTGTACTTCCTACAATGATAGGCTGCCTAGATCTGACAAAGTATACCATAACACTTGAATATTGAATGCCTATGTAACCATGAAGAGTTTTGTGGAGTTAATACTTCTTGTATGCAGTCGTATAGAGGTGATTTTTTACAATTTGGGCGGAGCCTTTAATGGCCAAGACGACTAAATCAAAGTACAGATTCTTGGGAATGCCCACACATTTGAAGAACTCAGAGAATTTTGATACGGTTTATCTTGCCCCGTTGGAAAGTCCTACAACCCTTTTAAACGAAATGATGTATGATTCTAAGAAGTAGCTGATGGTTGGTTCATAGATGGCTCGCTTCTTCGCGTCTACCTCTGCTGGCTGACTGAGTCGACCTCACATCTACTGTAGTAGTGAGGTCCAGAATATATGCAAAGTCTCTTTCTCGGTGAATTGCGAGTATATGTGTTCTCCGATTGCTTCCATCGAGAACAACAACACATGGCACCTCTTCATGTACCTCGTAATCTGTCTGGGAGAATGCTGCTGCAATTCTATACCTTATTCGTTGTGCCTGATATTCCTAGGCAAGTCCCCCGTGGACATGAACCAAGAACATGAACTATATATTAACATATACTAATAGTCCATTTAGAATTTCCAGTACTTTTATACAGTAATTTCGACTGACGAAGACAGGCTTATGTACTGGTATTATATAATCTCCTAGATGTTTAGTTTTCAACCGTTATTTTTCCTCAGAATGATATTGTATCTTATTATCTTCCATATATTCCTCCACTAACTTTATCTGGTAAAATTATTCCATACGAAAACTCGGTATGAAATCTTGGTGTAATTATAACCGAGAATCTTAACTGGGGAGAGCACATTACAAATATCTGTAGAAAAGTGTATGCGTCACTTTACCCACTAAAATATCATCAAAATATGCTGCCACTAAACATGAGAATTAGGCTTATAAATACTCTTATCCTCCCTATATTTTCCTACTGTGACGTAGTACTAATTGATGCCACGAGAGAACAACTAAACCGATTACAACGTGCTATGAACTCATGTATTAGATTTATACTTTCCTTATGCTATGATGTTCATGTTACCCCTTATTATCGACAACTTTCCCTTCTAAAATTTGAAAAATATAGAAACCTCCACGTGGCAGTATTAATCTTTCGAGTACTAAAAGAGAATATCCCATACTACTTATCTTCACAACTCAATTTCCTATCCTCTTTCCACCAGCATAACACACGCTCCGGCAGTACACTTGCTATCCCTTTCAGCAGGTCAGCAGCATTTAGCCGTTCCTTTGTTGCAAATTAGCCATAAAATCCTTAAATTCCTTCAAGTTGTCTTGCCGTGAGTATCTCCTAGATCTGTGCCGCCAGGCTGAATGGATCTGGTAAAGTGAATGTGTGTATGAATGTACGTTTACTGTGCTTATGGTATTTTGTGTCATTCAACTTTTAATTTGTAACGATAGTTTTAAGACATGACTAAGAATATTTATAGAGTTTATGTTATTTTATGTTTCATAGTTTGTAATGGTAGTTTTAAGATAAGATTATGAATATTGCTCTCAGATGTACAATGTTAATGAAGTGTGGTTAAGTGTAAGAGAGGACCATGAGTCCTAACTTCGCCACTACAAATAAAGGCAAATATAATAATATTCTTGTTATTAAGTTTTGTATACGCCTCCGTGGCTCAGGCAGCAGCGCGACGGCCTCTCACCGCTGTATACTGTGGTTCAAATCCCGGTCCCTCCATGTGAGATTTGTGCTGGATAAAGCGGAGGCGGGTCAGGTTTTTCTCTGGGTACTCCGGTTTTCCCTGTCATCTTTCATTACAGCAACACTCTCCACTATCATTTCATTTCATCTGTCAGTCATTAATCATTTCCCCAGAGGAGTGCGACAGGCCTCGGCAGCCAGCACAATTCATATCCTCGCAACAAGTTGGGGGCTTCATTCATCCCATCCCTTACCCGGTCATTGACTGGAAAACAGGTTGTAGGTTTTCATTAAAGTTTGTATATTAATTGATGCATTTAAGTTACAATGGCAGTTAGTTACAGCCAAAGGGACCCTCTGGTCCTACTTGTAATTAACTTTAAATAAATACATTTATACATATTATACGCTTTGCTGATTTATAACTAATACTGCGCTAGTTCTTGTTTTGATGAACTTGGAGTTCACAATCCAGTAGAGTTAGTTTCCAGTTGTGGTAGCGTTGAGTGTGGACAGGATCTGTAATATTGTTATATGGAAATCTGTGCGAGTGTTAATTCGAACCACAAGGCTTTGATGATGTTGGAGATTACTGCGGTATGATTTAACAAACGTGTGTTTATTAGTAGGTTTGTAGTAGATTACAACAAGTTTAGTTCGTGTTATCTCAAACTTGCATGCTCCAAGTCTCACCCACCCCTGTAGTCCCGCTCTGAAAGCTGTCTAAGCTCTCACTCGGAATTGAGGAGGTAATGTTGTTAACTCAGTGTAGAGATTAATTAATGTCTATACCGCAGCTTGACGTAATATTAAAGAAATTTAATTGTAATCAGAGAGATGTTTTTAACAACAACAATTTATATATTCAAAAAGTTTATTAAAAACAGCTTTCTCCATCCCGTCCAGTCGATCTACTGGACCTATTTGCTTCATTATTCTTTTATTCTTTCCGGAATTACCTGCCGGAAAATGATCAGATATTTACAGGTCTGTAAGGTTAATCAACTTTGAGTAATCCCAAAATCAAATCACTAAATGACCACTCCAAAAACTGCAGGCGAAGGCTTACCCTAGCCCGCAATACATTCTGTACTTAGCTGGTTGCTATGGGATCAAATTGCAGGCGAAGGCTTATCCTAGCCCGCAATACATTCTGTACTTAGCTGGTTGCTATGCGATCAATACTTTCATTAATCTTTACAAATAAAGAGAGACGTCAATGTGCCAATCTTCGGAATACCATTGGAGGTTACAATCGTCCTCGAACAGCACAAAGGGAGCTTCTTGTTATTTGAACAGTACCACGGAGTGTAGCCAATCATTTCACACCATGACGTATTATACGGCATTTGCTATCAATTTTACTACATTTCTCTTCTACTTCTGTTTACCGCTTTAGTTTCTTGCCTCTGCCTTGCCTCTAAGAATCCCTGCGCTACATTTCTCCTCTGTTACCGTTTTCTTAAATCCGTAACTCATATCACCACAATTTAGTGAGGGACATTTTCCAATACACCCCCTTGGTACTTACATATTTGTCCTATCCGGCTGTCCTCATTTATAATCCTATTTTCCTATTCATTTCAACTGTCTCAACTGTATTACTTTCATCCTTAATTACTCCATACATATGCAAGTGCTAATCCCGAAACCTGCACACACTTTCCTTTGAGGATAAGTTCCAAGCTTTTTGATCCAGGAAAATATCGAAATATGGAGGCAACAAACAATTCGAATAAATGAATACCCTCTCCTCAGATTCATGTGATCCTGAAGGAGGGTAGAAGGACATATCTCCTTAACAGTACTGTCATGCTTCCTTCAAACTGTTCACTTTGTACCTAGCTCTCTTCCAGGAATTACGGAACAGCGTGTGGTGATTGAAATCCACTTTCGTGCGGTCAGCACTCAGGTAACTTTACAGACATGACTGGCGTAATTTTAGCCTCTGTCAGCTTATAGAGCTGACAATTGAATCTGGCGTGCCTGTCCTGACTACCTGCTGGTAACTGGTATGTATTTGGGGCGTGGAGTTGCGGAGTGCGGCAACATCACTGTCTCTGTGTGCGCGTTACGACTCCCTGGGGGCAAAGCTAATGGCAAATTACAAGCCATCCCTTGACTTTTATTATAATATAACTGTGTCCCTCGAGCTAGAAAACTTCATAGAGAAACGTAATAACAGCATCGACTTCTGTGCTTGTGATGCAGTTCACTTATTGCGGTTAATAAAGAAGTTAATGAAGGATCACGTTATGTTGAGTAAATTCGCCACAGAGAACCAATAGTTATGGTTTGACGTAGACTTATGCACCTCGACAACGGGTACATGGAATTAAAAAAAGTTAAGACGCTTTTAGTGTTTGGGTAGAACACGCATATCACCGACAGTATTTAAATTACGAATATATATATAATATCTCAATTGAAAGATAAGAGAGAAGGCTACCTGTTTATAAAATCCACAGTTCTAGCCCTTTAGGCAAGCAACTCAATGTTTAAAACATCCTAGGGATTTGAGCAACCAATTTTAAGTAAATAAGATATAATTATGTATGAGAATATATTCTTTATTTATTCCTAAAAATGACAATCCTTTTCTTAATCATCGTTATCCGGTCGATTAGATTAGCAGTTTAAATTGTTCTATCACTATGAGTGCTAATGTGAGTCAGAGCATTGTCCTTATAATTACATTCGGTGTGGACATTTTCAAAAAATTAAAAAAAAACCCTGAGGGTATTGAACCAAGGAATACATTGGAGAAATAATTATTATGTTTTACATTAATTTGGACAGAATTTGAATAAAAAAGAAAAGTAGGCCTAGGAAAGAAACAATCGATTTTAGGATCTTTTTCCGGAACTACTTTTAGACCGGAAGTAATATTCGAAATTTGTTTTCAAATTGAAACCATTCAGGGCCCCTTAGCCCTTGAAATTTCGGCACAATTGGGAAAATTGCTTAATTTTACATTTTTCGTAGTATGGCGAACCCAACTTTGTCTGCTAAAAACATTAAGTACTCCAGGCACTACCTACGGAAAGAGAGGCATTAGATAACCCCAAGATGACGTGTATTATGGGTGGACCAACTCAAGAGTCTGGTTTATAACACGATGCTCTAACAAGAGAGAGAGAGAGAGAGAGAGAGAGAGAGAGAGAGAGAGAGAGAGAATTGATCGACGTTATCAAGACGCGATCTCGCGACATTCACAGTTCACAAATACAAGTAGAAATCAAATACTGAAATGTGACACTGAATTCTCTTTACGCCCTTCAGGAATTGTTTCATTCCGCTGTGCTGTGTACAGTGCTGTGAGTGTCTGACAGAAGTTTGCTTGGACACACTTGGAAGTTCATAATGTATTCATGCTAAAGTTTTCAATTGATCAGCAAACTCGAGTACAAAATATTGTTTTTTTCTCTTAGAAGTAATCAATCTAGAAAACTTTGTGTTTGAAGAGAACAGGAAAAGAAGTTTACACCACCGAATACATCAACATTTGTTTTAGATGGTAGTAGAAAACTTTTGTTAGCAGTAACAACAATGACAAAAAATAATGTGATTCAAAAAACTGAAGTACGCCTGTTGGCAAAGACAGAAGTTTTAAACGAGCTTTGAGAAGGGAATGAAAAAAAAAAAGTCAACAAAAATGCGACTGGTACTAATATATCATGTTTAATGCAAGTAGAACGTGAAAAAACATCTATCCACATGGTAAAGTGGGTGGGAGAACAAAACGAGCTGGGCATGTAACAATAAAACAAAGCTTTGAATAGAAAAAGTAATAAACGGGAAACAAATGGCAATTTATTTCTGTGAGACAAGGGATTAATGGGTAGGTCACACAGAGAAACAGATGCTGAAAATCACATTTGTCTCCGAACAGAATAATAATAATAATAATAATAATAATAATAATAATAATAATAATAATAATAATAATAATAATAGTTGATGACATAGCAATCCTTTCCAATAATAGGCATGAAGGAATTCATTCCATTGAAAAACTACATGAAATTGCCATCAAAACGGGACTTCAAATTTCGTATGAGAAAACTCAGTACATGGAAGGAGCCTCACGATACTTAGATGGACAACCTATGATAACTAAATTCGGCAAAATTGTTCAAGTGAACCAATTTAAATATTTGGGAGAAATTATTCAGCCCTCTGGTTTAAACCGCGAAGTAAATAAAGAAAGAATTTCCAAATTACAGAAAGCATACAGGATCACTTGGAACAGATATAATAAAAAATCAATATCTCGGAATGCAAAACGTAGACACTATAATACAGTGATCAAACCTGAAGCGTTATATGCCTCAGAAACCTTAATCATTGGTGGCGGATCTTTAACCAAAGACATTGAGAAACAAGAAGGAACATTTTACGAAAAGTTTTTGGCCCAGTTTGTGTAGATGGAATATGGAGGAAAAAAATCATCCCAGGAGATATATTGTCATTCTGAAAAAAATTTGAACAAGCAAAAAATGCCACAGACTATACCAAAAATAAAAATAAAAGAAGAGACGGGAATTGGACCAAAACCACGCTCTGCTACCATACTGTAATGAGGAGATGTGCTATCATATAGCAGTGAGGGTGTTCAGAAATAATACTGTTTTGAGGGTGTTCAGATATCATACAGATACCCTCAGCTATCGTCGTAGGTACGTACGATGCAGAGATAAAATAGTATACTGTATTAGTTGATATATATAGCTCAAGCATACATGTGGTAGAAGAAGCAGCACGATATAATAATAATAATAATAATAATAATAATAATAATAATAATAATAATAATAATAATAATGTACGGCAGAATTCGTACAGTGAGAAGGAATAGGACCAAGAGAAAGTGACAGGAAAAAGAAAAATCTCGAACTTAACAAAGTAAATAAGATATGTATTTAACAAATAATAAAAATAGTAAACATTTCTCAACAAGTTTAGTAAATCGCAGACAAGAGTTTGCTAGACTGAAATATATAGAGGAAACTTCTAAAGACAAGGAAAATATGCCACATTTACAATATAGATATTTAGAAATACATCAAAATCGTATGAATAAGTATTAAGAGTACAATGAAGAATAATAAAAAGTCGAAATAGAGGAAGCAACCTGAAAGAAGATGTGAAAGGAAGGGAAAATGAAAATGAAGTAGGGATGGAACTGGGGAAGGGATTCTCTTCGCCGGGTGAAGTTACGCTGCAGAATGTGTTATTATAATTATTATATCAAAAGGTAGCATTGGTCCAAGGAAGCAGATATTGTGATTTCAAAATTCCATTGTCCGTAGTACAGTTCGTGTTTGAAAGGTTTTAGTCGAAATAATGTCCTGCACAAATATTTTTGATGCCGTAATAAGCTGGCAAAAGTAAAGTTCAAGTGGGGCAGATGGCCCAATGAAGAATTTAATGTCAAGATAACATTATGATAAAACTTGCTCCCCGGATAACCTGAAGAAAATAACAGTCCAGATGGTAAATGACAGTATAGAACGTAGTAGTTCTATGGGTGCTTCCACCACTCCGCAACGAAGCCAGATTCAATTTTTAGAGCGGTGGAGTGATATACAGTCGTACAGAAACGTCGAGAAGAATAGAGAAGTTGAAAGCCAGCATATTCCAGAAACGTCATAATCACGTGTCCAATAGCGGTTAGCGCAAGCACACACACAGGCGGAGAAGGCGGTACGTGGAGAAGAAGATGACGTCAGGATCACGTGATGAACAGAGTAGGCAGACGACAGGTGAGCATAGCAGAAGAGTGGGTGAAGCAGTGGTGGCGTGATCGGCGAAAACCAGCATGCAAAGGTAGGAAGTATACGTAGCAGTAGCGGAGATCGTAACAACACTTTTCGGAAAAGACGATTGAAATTTTATGAACACAGTGTTCATTCTGATAATAACAGGCTAACTAAAAGAATTCTTAACCTGGCCCTTTCGTCTAAAATCAAGAACAGCTGGCTTCGTGAAACTGAAACAGATCTCCAGGAAATCAACATCTCAGAAGACATTGTACAGGACAGATGTAAATTCAGAACCAAAATCGACAATCACCACTTTGAAGACAAACCCAACACCAGAGCTACTATAACTTGGACAGAAGAACGAAGGAGGAAGCTCAGCGAGAGGACGAAGAGATTTTGGGAGGAAAAGAAGTACAACACATCAGCTAAGCAAGTTCAACCGTGCTCCTGAGTAGGGCATAACGATGTAAAAAATGTTCCTTTGCGTAAGGAATAATGGATATAATGGTACAGGAATGGAGTGACGAGAGGTTTTATGATGAAAATCGTGGATTATGTATAATAGAATGCGATTTTTTTATATTATTATCGTTCTCTTTGTTTAATGGCCCCGCTGAAACAATGAAGCCTGCTATAATGGCAAACCATATTGTATTAAATCGTTATGTAATTTATCTGATCTCTTCTGATGTGTACAATTGCGCTATTGGGCAGTATACAGGGATAGCTTGTTAAAATATACATCTCATTGTGGTTTTGGTAGGTTAACTACAGCTTTACAAACTATATAGACGATCTAAATATTACGAACATTCGACATTCTTAGGACCGTTTCTTGATACCTAAGTTAAATATTGCGACAATTAAATGTTTGTAAATACATTAAAATAGAGGCGAATTTAGCGCTCTTAGTTTCCTTTTACACCTAATGTTACAACATGTTGATTAACTTATATATCACAAAAAAAAATTAATGAGTGGACATTGATCAAGTAATACCTGATTTCGCACCACAATAATACCTAAATTAATATTATAGAATCAAATTACTAGCTTATATTGCTGCTAAGCACCGACTTGGTTTAAATTGTCACTGTGAGGTAAAAAATAAAGGGGTATACTGCTTCGCACAACAGATGTGTTGTAACTGTAAACTGTGCATTGTTTAATAGAAAGGGAAAACTATAATATATTACTGTTACTTGAGAGAAACAAGTTATACTTATCCACATCACATAATATACTGTAATATGTCGTTTTGCTGTTTGAAAAAGGATAAGTTATACTGTCCCGCTAAGCACACTTGTTGCGACGGTTGCCGGTATACTCCAGAAAAACAAGCTGCGATTTTCCCCTACACAGCAGAAATACAAAATATATTATTTAGGAACCATCCTTCGATTCACACCACAAACGTTAGGTCAACAATGATATTATGGTCGTTCCTTTTTTTGCTAGTTGCTTTACGTCGCACCGACGCAGATAGGTCTTATGGCGACGATGGGACAGGAAAGGGCTAGGAATGGGAAGGAAGCGGCCGTGGCCTTAATTTAGGTACAGCCCCAGCATTTTCCTGGTGTGAAAATGGGAAACCACGGAAAACCATCTTCAGGGCTGCCGACAGTGGGGTTCGAACCTACTATCTCCCGAATACTGGATACTGGCCGCACTTAAGCGACTGCAGCTATCGAGCTCGGTATGGTCGTTCTTATAACAAGGAAAGTGTTGAGAATTTCAATGAAGAGAGATTCATGAAACTACATTTTATGCACCAGATCCCACACAAGTGAAGTCTTCTGATTTGTCTGGATAAGGAAGAGGAATTGACGGGTCCATCACTCTTTCTTGTGTCGGCTCTGGAGATGCACAGTTACGAAGTTGAGAGTTTGACGCTCTTGTCCCGAGATTACTCTCAACACACAACTAAAGGAAACCACAGGCTGACAGCGAAAATCCATTTATCATCCTAATGCACGCATGAGTTCAGCGACCTGTATGGATACAACATTGACAAGGGTAGATATACTCACAAAGGGAACCCACAGCTATGGGGTCACCGATTTCGTTTGAATTTTGGGAGCATGTTTGACGTCAACAACAAGCAGACAAGAGTCTGCCGAGAAAATGGGCCTTTAAATTTAAAATCCTACATACTGTACATGATAGTAATTTGTGCCTGAGCATCTAAGGCACATTTTATCTGAAAGCCAACGACCCTGCTTTCCTCACAGACGTTACGGGTTTGAGGAACCGAAGTGTCTCATTTTTTTTACAAAAATATAAACATATGATGAAATAAAGGATAAAACACGACGAAAAAGAAATTTTATTTTGGACGTTTTCATGCCTTTAAAGTTATCGGCAGTGTCAGCGTCTTCAGCGATTTTGGAATTCTGAAAGGCCACTCTACCACTGGTCCCTAATGGTACGAGGTGCAAGAAAAAGAAACAGCAATTTAAACTTTGAAATGTATCCACCGACTAAAATCTAAAACGAATCATAATGAAAAAATTACCACTGAATCCGAAACTATCAGTGGATCCAATTCACAATGTCTCGTATTCTGAGATGATGCTTGTTGTCCAAAGGGGTCCAAAATCCAGGTTACCGGCCTCACATAATAGTACTAATCACTGGTAAAGCAGAACCGTGGCGTTCCTCCTATGGTGGTACACATCACGGCTAACGTACACTCAAGATGTTCCTCGCATGGTGGTACAAATGACAGGTTATGTAGACGCATGGTGTTCCTCACATAGTGGGACTAATAACGGGAGCTGGTATTCCCGTGGTGTTCCCCACGTAGTGGAACTAATCACAGGCTACGTATACTCATGGTGTTGCTCACACAGAGGTAGTAATCATTGGCAGCGTATACCCACGGTGTATCACACATAATGGTACCACCCACGGGCAACACAAACCCATGGTGTTCCACACATATTGTATTAATCACGGGCACCGGTATTCCCGTGGTGTTCCTCACACAGTGGCACCAATTACAGGCAACACAGACCCGTGGTACTACTCATACGCAACGCAGACTCATTCTGAATACAGGGAAATCAACGCCTTTCAGCGTGACGCACGGACGCCAGTCCGTGATGCAGCGAGCCCGCTTCCCCACCTCGATGGAATGCACACGATGGTACTAATCAGAGGGAATGCCCAGACCTATGGTGTTCCTCACATAATGATACTAAGCGCAAGTAACGTCGCCCCATGGTGTTATTCACATAAATGGTACTAATCAAAAGTAATCTCATGGTTCCAACTCCTCATCCTTTGTCCGTCCCTTTAAGTCACCTCTTACGGCAGACATCACCCTCCCACAGGAGGTACGTCAAAGATTTTAGCATTGCCAGTACGTTCTCCTAACACATGTGTTCACGACGTCCAGGTTCAATAACTTACGGTCTCAAGAGCTTAGGCTGCATAGAAAATGAAAAATGCATGCAATCTTTACAACTCTCCGGTATTACATATAGTACATGGCATGTTATTCATCTGACGTATAACGCAATAACCACACGTGGTCTTCAGTAGATTATCGGTAATTGGGCGGCCATCATTCAACGTGACACTGACTGATCACACTGTGAGCGCGGGGATTTACTGTGTCATATAGAACGAATGGTTGTCAGGTTACGAGGCCAGATATCCCTATACTTGACACGGTGTAATATATGAAGGGAATCTGTTTTACCTAAGAGTACGGTCAACAAAATAATTTTCCTTGAAAATGCAACACTATATTTCACTGTTACGAAATAGAAACTTTTTACTCTGTTACAGAATCGAATACGATAATAGTGTATCCTGTAAAACAATACTGAATAGCGCTACAGCTACCAGCGTGCAAGTCTGGAAATAATAATAATAATAATAATAATAATAATAATAATAATAATAATAATAATAATAATAATAATAATAATAATACAGCAAATGGAATTGACAAAGAGGCCATAGCAGCAAGGATCAAGAAAATGGAAGTCACTTTCCAAACAGCCCGCAACATACACCACAAAAAGTGCCCTGAACACAAAAATTCGTCACTACAACATTGTCAGCAGATCAGTATCGCTGTATGCATCTGAATGCCTTATCCTGTGCGAGAAATGTTTGCTTGCGGATTTAGAGAGGAAAGAAAGATCCTACACACCATACTTGGCCCAAACTACAAAAATGGCATCTACATTAGAAAATCCAGGCAAGAAGTATGCTCTAAGATAGAGAAGATCATGGACACAATGCGTAAAGGCAGCGTTCGCTTCTACGGTCATATACAACGGATGATCCACTCTCGATGGACGAAACGTATCTTCAGTATATTTGACTCAAAACCAAAAACGGCAATGCCATGGTACGTTAATGTCAAGAAAGATCTTAAAGAACTGGGCCTACAAGCAGAAGATGCACAAGAGCGAAATCTTTTCAGAGCAGCTATCAAGACTTTTGGGACTTGCGAGACAAAAAACGGGCAACTGGTGCTAAATGGTCCCTAGCTGGCTGATTAACGAAGTTGAATGAATAATAATAATAATAATAATAATAATAATAATAATAATAATAATAATAATAATAATGAGTTCAAGGGCAGCTGGATGAGAAACGTAAAGACAGACAAGAATTACTTTATAATACTTACTAGCTGATGTACCCGTGCTTCGCTACGGGATTCTCAGAAAGACTGTCTTTGTGGGTTTGCAACTGAAGTCAACATACCAATATGCATTTGTAATTATTAAATTAAATTATGATTTCATTCTGGGAATATATATTTTTTTTACATAAATGCCAAAGGCAGATATTTATACAAATGGAGGTACATACTTCTCCTAGTACACCGTCACTGCATTGTCTTACAAAGGAGTCTTGCTCAACGTGGCACTAGCCGTCAGTGTCCTGCAAAGGAGTGGTAAGCAAACTGACGAATCCGCTGCCATACTGGGGCGATACGCTTTGATTTCAGGATTGAACAAGCTTAAAGAGCTTGAATAAGATAATCCACATCAACTTTGACAAGAAAGGCGAAAGATTACAGCCTCTTTTAACCCAGGGGTTTTCAAATGGCGGCGCATGTGGCCCACAAATTCATATTTTGCGGCCCGCGAAAGTATTTTAAGAAATTATGTGAACAGTACGGCTCCATGGCTAAAAGGTTAGCGTGCTGAGCTTTGGTTACAGGGGTCCCGGGTTCGATTCCCAGCAGGGTCAGGAATTTTTAACTTTCGTTGGTTAATTTCCCTGATAATGATGATCCTTGTTGTTTAAAGGGGCCTGCCATCTAGGTCATCGGCCCCTAAATATACGAAATGTAATGACAATTTCAAAGTCCAAAATTCATCCACTGACCATAATTCAAAACGCGATGATGAAGAATGAATGGAAGAATATATGTATTTAAAATAATCAGCGGATACAACTTACAATACTGAATGTGAAAAATAATTTCAAAATGGATCCACTGGCAATAATTCAAAAATACGACGATGAAGAATGATTATGAACTTAAAACAATAGTATTATTGACCAAGACACTGCTTCCAACGCACAACCCTAAATCGATAGTGCTTGTTGTATAAAGGGGTAGTAAAATAGTAAAATAGTAAAATAGAACCATGCTATTTCTCATGCTGAGGTACTAATCAAAAGTAGCGAAGACTCATGAGTAGGACCATAATGAGTGGAACACCGTAAGTATTGTACGTCGCATAGGCAACGCAGACCTATGACATAATAGCGTCACTCATAGGCAACGAAAACCCATGGTGTTCCTCACCTAGGTATAATCATTACGGGCACCGGTATTCCCGTGGTGCTCCTTACATAGTCGGCATTAATCACAGGCAACGCAGACCCATGTTGTTGATCATATAGTGATACTAATCACAGGCAACGCAGACCCATGTTGTTGATCATATAGTGATACTAATCACAGGCAACGCAGACCCATGTTGTTGATCATATAGTGATACTAATCACAGGCAACGCAGACCCATGTTGTTGATCATATAGTGATACTAATCACAGGCAACGCAGACCCATGTTGTTGATCATATAGTGATACTAATCACAGGCAACGCAGACCCATGTTGTTGATCATATAGTGATACTAATCACAGGCAACGCAGACCCATGTTGTTGATCATATAGTGATACTAATCACAGGCAACGCAGACCCATGTTGTTGATCATATAGTGATACTAATCACAGGCAACGCAGACCCATGTTGTTGATCATATAGTGATACTAATCACAGGCAACGCAGACCCATGTTGTTGATCATATAGTGATACTAATCACAGGCAACGCAGACCCATGTTGTTGATCATATAGTGATACTAATCACAGGCAACGCAGACCCATGTTGTTGATCATATAGTGATACTAATCACAGGCAACGCAGACCCATGTTGTTGATCATATAGTGATACTAATCACAGGTACTGTAAACCCACAGTGAGCGACTCCCCGCTGCTACTAAGGACCTCTCTGTAAAATATATAAATGTGTGTGTGTAAATGTCACTAGATGTAGATTAATCATGACAATTATTTAAGGAGATTCATTTTTATTATTTATTTATTTATTTATTTATTTATTTATTTATTTATTTATTTATTTATTTATTTATTTATTTATTTATTTATTTATTTATTTATTTAAGGTGTTGTAAATATGCATATATAAATGTCTCTATATTTAGTTTAAACATGGTTATTATTTTAGGAACCGAGCTCGATAGCTGCAGTCGCTTAAGTGCGGCCAGTATCCAGTATTCTAGAGATAGTAGGTTCGAATCCCACTGTCGGCAGCCCTGAAAATGGTTTTCCGTGGTTTCCCATTTTACACCAGGCAAATGCTGGGGCTGTATCTTAATTAAGGCCACGGCCGCTTCCTTCCCACTCCTAGCCCTTTCCTGTCCCATCGTCGCCATAAGACCTATCTGTGTCGGTGCGACGTAAAGCAACTAGCAAAAAAAAAAAAAAAATATTTTAGGAAATTAGTGTTAATCATTTAAGGTGTATTTGTTGTATATTTTGTTTTATTGAATCATCTGTAACTGGACAAATGACGATGATAAACAAATCTATCTAAACCTATTGTGCAGCTAACATACTGGTACAACTCGCAAGTAAAGGGGACCAATGGTGTTACGCGCATAATGGTACTAATCGCTGGTGAAGGAGAACCATGGTGTTCCTCCTATAGTGGTACTAATCACAGATAATGTAGACCCATGGTGTGTCGCACACAATGGCACTACTCATAAGTAACACAAACCCAAGGTGTTCCTCGCATAATGGTACTACTCCTCTCAGGAGTAGTACCCATGGTTTTACTCACACAGTGGTACTACTCATAGGTAATGCACACCCATTCTGAACACAGTGGAACCGACCTGTGGAATACACACGATGACACTTATCACAAATACCGCCCAGACCCGCAGTGTTACTCGCATAGTGATACTGCTCTCATGTAACGCAGGCCCCATGGTTTTCCATGCAAGGAGGTACTAGTCGCAAATAACGTCGACCCATGGTGTTCCGCACGTAATGGTACTAATCACATGTACTCTCATGGTTCAAATTTCATCATTCCTAGGTCGCCCCTTTTAGTCACCTCTTACGACAGGCAGGGGATACCGTGGGTGTATTCTTCGTCTGCGTCCCCCATCCACACGGAGTGCCAGTCAAGGCGACTGCCGCCAAGCCACATAGTTAGCAGGTACCGGAGCACTCGGTCAGCGTAACAACTTACACAGCGTTTATTGCTTTCTTGACCGGGTCAGCTATCTCTCATATCAAACAGCTCCTCAGTAAGTTCATTCCATCCTTCAGTCAAGAATTACAATTCTTGGACTGGCTTCCGGCGAGAGCTTCAGGTGAGCGGCAGGCAGGCTGGAACTAACCCACAGGACTGGCGTAGTAATTTAGATGTCTAAAAATACTACACGATTCACTTTAGAACACCAGTAGTTTCCCAGTTAATAAAAATCATTCTGTATTATCCTCCAATAACTCCCTGTTCTCCATTCTTGTCTCGAGAATTATAAATAATCAAAGACATTGACCAAGGACTCAACATTTATCAAGAACTTTAAAAAAATATATATTTTTCGATATTGTGATTTCAAAAAGTTCTTGCCACTTGTTTCCATGGTCATATTTTTTACTGCGACAAATTTCTAAGGATCTGTAGTGAAGACAGCTAAAGAGGGCTTAACTTGTACAAAGCGGTGGGATTCAATCGATGTTAGCGGGAGATAATACCGCTGAGAAGAAAGGAAACAAGTAAGTGGTCGCTGGAAGCTAACGAAACAGAAGGTTGTGACCATCGCAAAGTTCAAATAGTTGTAAACTCTTTACTCTGAGGCCATTGTGTAGTAAACGAGGAGGTCTGTGTGTTCATTTTATCTTTCTTGTTTCAAGCTGCACGACACAATGAAAGGAAACAAACTCCCACTGATTACCAACTTACAACCCTTTTGTAGTTGTTTGAACCGGAGAACACAATGCTTTCCTACAGGGTGTCAAATAAACGCCGTCCAATATTCACGGACCGTGATAAGTACACCACAGACTTTTAAGTGGTAATAAATTAGAATGCAAACAAATTTAGTCATTAGGAAGTGTCATCTAGCCCGTCGTTCCGTAATGTAGCAATAGTAAAATAAAATCTAGGAATTCTGATGGACGAACCCCTAATGTTTCTGCAAAACTCATAGCATAACTGTTGTGCTGACTAGAGTGTACTTGTTACTCGCTTTAGTAAGTTTGCCTTCTAACCTAAAACTGTCTAAAAATCCGGGCATTAATGATAGATAATAATCATGTCAATTGAAAAAAGGATATGAACTTGCCCTCTGTTGTGCAATTTTCATGCAGAATCAGGTGGTTATAAGTAAGATAATGCAGTTTTCCAACCACAGTTTATCATGTGTAGGTGCCTGCGGACGTAACTTGGTAGGGTGATCACTAAACATATCAAATGTAATTGGTACAGTAATATTCATTCCGGCAGAAAACAGGATAATAAATTAAGACTTCAGAACATCACTTCATGCCCAGCATTGTTACATAGGCTGTTCACAACATAATAAAGTGCTGGCTAAATGGTTAGCGTGCTGGCTTGAAGTCTAGGGTCTCCCGAGTTCGATTCCCTATCGGTTCGGGTATTTTAACTTTCATTGCTTCATTTCTCTACCTCGGGGGCTGGGTGCTTGTGCAGTCTTCACTTTTGTCATCTTAAGTAGGGCCCCATCCTCAAAGACGCACCATACGGCGTCAATTCCAAAGACGTGCACCAGACGTCTTCGGAGGTCACATGGCAGGAAAAATCAGAATAAAGTGAGGGATTCTAAGCTATCTAGGATAAAATTCTTAAAAAGAATTTACCTGTATTAAGTCCACCTATTTAATACAAATTATTGCCATTTAATGAATGGTGCCGAAGTGCTACATAGTAGACATGTTTCGACCTTGCCAAGAGGACATCTTCAGGTTACAATACACAAGGATGAAAAACATGTATAGAACAGTGATGTATAATAACTTCAATGAGATAAAATAAAATCAGTAATTGCAATAAAATCCATATTTATATTGCTTCAATCTTGTTGTGAGAAGAAACTAGTTGGAACAGAGTGTGGGTCCAACCGTGTTTAACACAACAAATTATAGGGTGGAGGGATACTTTAAAATTATGAGGATTGTGAAATGCTATCTGTTTGTCACACTTCTGGAACGGCATGAAGTGTTGAACTCCATAAAATTTTTCACGGAGAATAAAAATGTAACCAGGATTTAAGTACGGAACCGAAATGAAGTTCATTACCCGATTCTAACCTGGAATACAATAGTTTCTTAACCCGTGCTGTTGAAGTACACTGCTACGTGCCAGTTCTGTCGCAGCCCCGTTCGGGATTTCCTGGAAGGGATGAGTAAGCCAGGCCGGGGATCTGCCAGCTGGCTCGGGGACATGCCACGGTCTCGCCTATATGGTGCTCTCGTGCGGTTTCCTCGTTCGCCTCTTCGAACATGAAGCGAGAATGTTCCGTCTCTAGTCGAGCCCCGAAGATTCTAGCACTCCATCACCAGGATAAAAAAGGGAGTCTAACCACGAACAGTTAGCCAGTAGCTGGAGCACCTGGAGTTGGGCAGCAGTAATGTTGGATGTCGCCGTTGTGTTGGGAGTGTCGAGTGTGTGGTATATGTTGCAACAATTGGTGTGAGTAGAGTTGGATCAGTGTTAATTTCCATTGTTGTGAGGAGTATTGTAGTGCTGGTTAGCACTGCTGACGTTTCTCTGTTGTGTGCCGGCTACTTTTAGATGGCACTGGTAAGTAGTTAAGTGTTTGGAGCGGCCACATGAACTGACTGCTTGAGTGGCGGACTGAAGTCGAGTCAAGGAAAAGTCATCGTGTGCTCTGATGGTCAACAGCCCCGTGTTCCAACCTGTCTGTGTGCAGCGGTTGTGTGTGAAGTGACCGAGCGTGCGGAGAGGAAGTGAAAGGTGAAGCCAGTCAGTAAGGATTATAACCTGTACCGAGAAAAGACTGTCCAGCTGGTGCCTGATGACTTATGTGAGACATCCTATATACGGTATCCGGCGGAACAAATGACGCTGAAATTATTGCTAATCTTCTGTTGAGTCCGGTGGTAATTGAAGGTGCTCAAATACGACAGCCTCGTGTCGGTAGATTTACTGGCACGTAAAAGAACTCTTGCGGGACTAAATTCTGGCACCTTGGCGTCTCCGAAGACCGTAAAAAGTAGTTAGTGGGACGTGAAACAAATAACATTATTATTATTATTAATCTTCTGTTGAGATATCCCAAGAAACGAAACATTTATTTATTGTATATAATAACTTGACATAATAGAAATGCAATGTTGTGAGAACCATAATTGCAGAAATCAACATAACAGAGGGGAAGATGTTTATCGTGGAACATTATTTCCGGTCACACATATAATGGGGCGTCAGTATGGGCCGAGTTTATTTCACTTTAAAGAACTGTGCGAGGAGCTATTTAATAACAAGGCACCAAAATAAAGGAGCAATCTTGGCTGTTGTTAACAAGCTCTGCCATACGGAATCAGTCTGATGTCAACGAAAGGGGACACAACAGGACGCCCAAAATCCGCACCACAAAACAGTCACAGTTAGTCACCAATCGTAGTCAACGACGAACATCGCTGAAACTAGGTGTGATCGATAGGTCTGTTCGATGGATGTCTAAAATGCTGGATGGATTTGCATACTATATTCAACTTGCTCCTCTCCAAGACTGTATTCATACCGCGAAACTACTTCTCCAGATCTACGAAATCAGATAAAAATAACAGTGTCAAGGGCAAATTCCTGAGTTTTGATTTTTCTCCTTGAATTGTGATTTCCCTTTTGCCTTCCTCTGCACGACTTGTTCAGTATAAATATAAAAATGGAGGGGTTAACAAACTGTACCTCTGTCCAATTCCGTTAAAGACCTGTTTCATAAACTTCCCTTATTATTACTGCAGATCGAATTTCGCATAGATTGTACGAAATAGTTTTTCCTCGTTGGTGGCGCAGTCTACCGACGGTACATTATCGTTTGGTATATAATTTGGAACAATTCAGCTATATGAGATGTACATTTTAACGAGATTTAATTAGCTGCACTGAAAACTCCTCTTACCTTGGCGATCGCTCTGGAGAATACTGTGATGGTATAACAGACCGTACCTGGAACAAAAGAAAACAAAAGATAATTAGCTGAGAAAAAAATTCCCCTTGCGAAAATCAAATGTTTATAAATATATCTCCCGGTCATGGCCATCCATCAAACAAACCAAACCAAACCAAACCAAACCAAACCCCATGGCACTACAGCCCTTGAAGGGCCTTGGCCTACCAAGCGACCGCTGCTCAGCCCGAAGGCCTGCAGATTACGAGGTGTCGTGTGGTCAGCACGACGAATCCTCTCGGCCGTTATTCTTGGCTTTCTAGACCGGGGCCGCTATCTCACCGTCAGATAGCTCCTCAATTCTAATCACGTAGGCTGAGTGGACCTCGAACCAGCCCTCAGGTCCAGGTAAAAATCCCTGACCTGGCCGGGAATCGAACCCGGGGCCTCCGGGTGAGAGGCAGGCACGCTACCCCTACACCACGGGGCCGGCGGCCATCCATCAACGGCTGCTAATTTCAGATGACATAGCCAGCACGGTTGCTAGGTAACATTGCCTGACCATCTTACATCACTGCCTGCACGGTTGCTATGGTTACTCTTCCGTCACATATTTCGTCACGTCACGCAAATTTTCTGATGACCCCTAGCCATAAGACATATTTATGTCAAAGGAGCAATATTATTAGTCTCAAAATATACCATTACACGTGCTTTGGTATAAATTTCCCTGCAACGGCTTAATTGCTGGCACATTCGTTAGAGGCGACAGACTCTGAGCCATCTTACCTGAGAAAGTGTAGCGTGTACAAGTTTACATCGCACAGATCTGATTTCAAGAGCAATTTTCGCAGAAACTGTTATATACACCGCTCTGAAATTCTAAATGTATTTCGACAAACTGAAGGAATTATACTGAAAATTAACCATATATTTCTTCTATTTATTTTAAATTATAACAAAATTTTTCCAACATCACTGGCAAAACATCTTATACCAAGACCAGCAAATGTACCCGTGCTTCGCCACGGTATTCTACATTGTATACGGATTTATCCGTAAATTACTGTAAAGGCAGTGAGTAAGATTATATTAAACTGCATGCCTCCTAGCGCTATCCTAGAAACAACGCAGCGAGGACAGAATAAGTTGTTTCCGATCTAAGGTAGGCCACTTTTACTACTGCCAATCACAATCGAGTTCAGAATTTTCTACTAAAACGGGAGGCTCACTTGACAACTGCCATTCACAATAGACATGGAGAATCTTCATTATAAGACAGGACATTTTTTCCTAATGCAAGTCACACCGAGTTCGAAAGATGCGATTATAATCGAGAAATGCAGCGTTATCATTTAACGTATCAACAATCGTATAAGCAATAGAACGGCGATTGTGCTATCTGTTTTGCAATACGACTTACCGTTTAGCCACCAATTATCCTGAAACGAAGGTTTGCACCGTCATTAAAATTCATCCATATTTCGATATTTACCGGGACCAAACGTTATACATTTCAATAGCTTGGAATTTTTCCTCAAAGAAAAGAGTGTCCACGTATCGGGATTAGCATTCGCATACATGCGGAGAAATCAAAGAAGAAAGTAATACAATTACGAAAGTTGAAATTAATAGAAAATAGGATTATAACTGAGGACAACCGGAAAGGACAAATATTTGAATAACAAGTGGAAGTAGGCCTATTGGAAATTCGAATGTCCCTCAATAAAGCGGTAACAGAGGAGAAATTTGGGGGCAGGGATTCTTAGGTAAACAGATAAGATGACTTATGTTATTAATTAAGATATTCGAGGACGGTTATAACCTCCAACGATATTCCGCCAATATCCAGCAGAATGGCCGATCGACGTCTATCGAGCTTTCTAACCAAAGGAACAACCACGAGTTTACAGGAATGATTACGAAAATGGCAATACGTTACTTCCCTGCTGGCAAGTGGTCAGAGATGTTACCATGGTAACCTGTAGGTTCGTTGTCGGTTTGTCGAGTCACTCAATGCAGAGCATGATGCCCGCTGAAAATAGCAATTTGCTCCATCATTTGAAGAGTAAGCTAAATTATGAACATAACAAAATTTGTTTATAATGAAGAGACGTTTCACATACAGTCCATGGATTTTACATACTATCTATTAGAGAAAATTGAGGAAAACTGTTCTGGTTTTCCTATATCCCCTCCCCTCCATCTATCAAAGATTTTAAAATCATTTGCATATCAAAACCTTCCCCGGGATGAGTATACTCTTAATGTGATGTTTGGTCGAGATATATTCAGCCGTTTCGCCGTGATGGTGGAACAGACACGAAAAATAAAAACCACCGATTCGGTCTTGAGTGGACCTAAAACGGATAAATATCTGAAAAATTGGCAAAACAATGGAAATTACAGACAGCGGACCCCCTATATCTTTATTTAAATAGACAAGAACAAATTAATGCACCTGTTTCTAAATCCTATGAAAGGTAAAGGATTAAAGATTCTAATATTATTATTGATATATACAACCGTCCTACAACAGCTGAAGGTTGCCCAATGATAAAGAGTACCTTTACAACAATAATGGATATACGTACAGTAGATAATGTGATCGTATGAGGTTATAATTTATATTCACATGTTTTATTTTGGAGAAATATTTGAATTAAGCACTACTAGAGAAAGATTAAACATAAAAAACCATGATTATTTCTCCCATAATATGCCCGTAATCATTTTAGAGTGTAACCAGATATCTAACTTTTTCTTGTACAATTTCCTGTATGTCCCACCAACACATATAAGTCCTATTGCACCGATGGGATAGGGAGGGAGGGGGAAGGAAGCACCCGTGGGTTTAATTAAGGTACAGCCTCAGAATTTGCTTGGTGTGAAAATTAGAAACCATGGAAAACCATATTCAGGACTGCCAACATTGGGGTTCGAACCCACCATCTCCCGAATCCAAGCTGACAGCTACGTGACTCAAACCTCGCAGCCGATAGCTCTGTGAATACAACATAATATCTAGCTGACTGAACTCATTTCATACCATGACTGATTTTAACGTAGAAATGCGATTTTCTTTCTCTCTTTGGATATGTAACAACAATAGCTACACATTATGAAACTAGAACTGGGTCTGTTTTCCAGTTATTACCAAACAGAGTTGTAGAGTTACGAAAGGTTACCTGGGCAACTGGTAATGTTCTGTACAGATTGCTTTCTGCTGTTTAATTTACTTTCTTTTATAGAAGTCAAAGTGATGTGTCGGTTTCTCTTTGTTTTATGGGTGTTGTCCAGTACGTGGAATAGACGAGAAGTGTAAAGTGTTCAAACAAACAGAAAAAATATACAAGAATAACGTTAACCCAATATTTGCCATTAATTTAAGACTGAAATATAAAATCCAAGTAAACATGGTGAAAGAACGACGATTTTTTAAAATATACAATAGGCGACAGTGGTGGCCTTTTACAGCTGTGTTCCGTGGTTCAAACCTCGCACACTCCATGTGAGATTTGTGTTGGATAGAGCAGAGGCGGGATAGGGTTTTTTACCCGGGTAATCCGATTTCCCCTGTCATCTTTCATTCCAGCAACACTTTCCAATATTTCATTTCATCTGTCAGTCATTAATCATTGACCCAGAGGAGTGCGACAGGCTTCGGCAGCCGGCACACTTCATATCCCCGCCGCTAGATAGGGGCATCATTCATTCCATTCCTGACCCGGTCGAATGATTGTAAAGAGGTTGTGGATTTCTCATTTTCCTAGATTTTCAAGTTTACCCAGGGAGAGACGAACACATTTTTATGCCACAGTGTGGATTCGAGAACTGCACTGAACTAGTTTTGCGCACTGAAAAGCAAAAGAGTAATACATTTCCATAACAGCATTGGATCCGCGAGCTATGCTATTGATCTATGGCTCAACTACTCTATTCATTCGTTATTATGCCATCCCTGGACCTGACGCTGCTCTATGTACGTACGTGGTTTGGCTCTCCAATTCCATTAATTTCATGGCCAGATGAGGAATTTCATGTTTGCAGTAGACAAGCGCACTCGCGGACTGTACATAACGTGACGGAGAATTAGTGTCTGTTAGCAACAAATTAGTTTTAATAACCTTGTTGACAATATCAATAATTACAGCTGCAAATAATAGAGTTTGCTACCATTCACCAGTTTGCGGCGCGGATCGCAGGTCTAGAGGTATGAGGAGAGGACAGATATTGGCTAAATTTTAGGTCAACGAAGTCTAAATGTATTGTTCATTAATGATGATCTGTAGCAGGGGTTGTCAATTTATAAAGTCTCGAGAGCCACATAGGAAACCTTATAGTTCAGTTCTTATGAGTTCCGACTTGACATTTGAGCGCTGCCTTTGGGCGGAGGCTAAGTGAATTAATAAACAATCAATTGTACGCAGCTGATCGCTCCGATAGAGAGCGTTAGACTCCAGTTCCGGTTACCAGTGTTGTCGGTCTGTTGTTTACTGAAACCACGTGTTATCAGCTGTGTATTATATTGTGCTCAGTTCTTTCCGCGCTCTTTATCTGTTCACTCAGCCATTCTTGACAAAGCACCAACAATGAGGGTTGAAGGAGCACAACATTTCGGTTCGCGATGACATGTGGAATCTCATTCATCTTGTGAAACAAAACAAGCCCTAGTACCTAGTTTACGTGGTGGATGAAATAACAAGTTGGAAGACTTCTTTGGGAAGCCGTAGGCCGTGTAAATGCGGAAGATTGGATCAAGGCTGTGAGACACAATCCGGGATAAGTGAAAATTGGGAGAAGGAAAGTATCACAGACGATTATGTTGAAGACGTTGATATCTCGTTACGGTCAAGCGATAGTGAAACCTCAACAGACGATGACAATGCCGATAGTGATTCAGAAATTAGTGGTATATTTCCTTTGTAGAATTTTTCCTTCTTTCGGAGAAACTGAATCGATTAGCAACGCGAGCTTATCTAGATGGTGACTAGAAATTTCATTTCATTTTCTCGCATTTTAACTGCTCGAGCAATCTTACAGCCTTATCCTATGTGGTGTGTTATTATTAATTTTATGTGAATTATGCAAGTCGTATTGTGTGCAGTAGATCAGCTGTTTGTACTCGTAACCATTTGGCACCAATGTCTGACTTCCGGTTAACTGTCAAGTGAAAACTAATAAAAACGGAACTATGGGCATGATCGCGGGCCGCAATTTAATAACGGGCAATTTTCATAAAATTCCGCAAATAGAACAGAGGTGCCGGTGTGAAATGTACATAGTTCAATTGAAATGAAGGTCTAATAATATTAATTGCTCAAAAAATTTACAATTTCAATATATAATGAAATAAGAAGAAACATTATTATACTCAGGACAATTAAATTTAGTCGAAGTAGAGCATCCAACAATGTCAGTTCATTTGAATTAATATTTGACAAATGACAAGGAAGAAAAATATCTGAAGGCAAATTGAAATTAATAATGTATAAAAACAAAACTTACAGAAGGACAATTTAGTGGGAGTAGAGTGAAGGGAACAATGATATACAGTTTTAGGAGCCTAACATTCCAGAAATGTACATCCAGGAGTACTTCTCTGAAAATTCTTTGAGTGTGCAGCGCTGTGTACCAGCTGGTACTAACAATAAAAGAAGAACTGAAACAGATTCTTACACCAATGGCAATTCAGTACTAGCCGCGAAACTTCTAGTGATACTTCGGCTCCCTGGTGCTGAATCAGTAGACCTCGGTTATCTTCGAGATTCGTATTGGCAACCTCTGACACAAAACAATATGAATTGATTATGCATCGCCGTGAGACATCTGGCGGTATAATTGCAACGTTTTAAATACTATTGTTATTTATACAGCAAAAATGTAGAGTGAGGAAAATCGAAGTATATCACAGGAATAACCTACAGTAGAACTCCTACACGGAAACGATGGTTTAGAAAATTCATATGGATCGATCATACTATCGATTCAATTCAGATTGATTTCCATTCAGTTGGCAGTATTATCGAAACCGTTGTAACTACGTACTTATTCCTCAACCTCTTTGACGTTTTGAAATGAGTACAAGTTTTCCGCATGTAATGCTCGCCATACACGTGTTCGTTGTAGGAGTTCGCTGCACCATTTCAACAATGTGTTGCTCTTCCTGCACAGGTTGTTCAACTACACGTTCAGAAGAAAAATAGGAACTTGGAAGAATACCTGTTTCACTCAATGTGCTGAAAACTCTGGTACCGAGCTCGATAGCTGCGGTCGCTTAAGTGCGGCCAGTATCCAGTAATCGGGAGATAGTGGGTTTGAGCCCCACTGTCGGCAACCCTGAAGATGGTTTTCCGTGGTTTCCCATTTTCACACCAGGCAAATCCCGACAGCCGCAAGAGCACTGCCATCGCGGAAGCAGTAAACATACACCATATACAGGATGAACCGAAATTCGCGCCCTCCGGCGTCGGAGCGTGACTCCTCACATGCCAGCAATAAAAAAAAAAAAGTCTCTCACAAAAGTTCGTCCTGCGAGTATATCCGGCAGAGAAAGGACGTTGAAGAGTGGCAATCTGGCAACACTGTAACCACATATAGGCTCACTACCTCTGTCAGCACATGTTAGTTGTGCTGTACAGTTGGTGCAGTGGATAGAATTTTGGGTTAGCATGCGAGAGGTCGAGGGGTCGATCCTAGGTTGAGGCGTATGTTCTTTTTATTTCGTAAATGTATTCCATGTGGTATGGTATCTGGCATCTTAATCGTCAACAGCGATTGCAGCGGGTCCTCTAGAAACCATCTGCACTTACACATACTACGATCCTAGAAATGGACGAACAATCGTTTTCATTGGTCAGATTTGAAAGACGCCCTTTCCACGTCGTGGGCGTGAATTTATTCGCTGTTGCCGATTAAGATACTATATACCATACCACCTGGACTACATTTACGAAATAAAAAACATACGCCTCAACCCAGGATCGACCCCTCGACCTTCTGCATGCCAACCCAAAACTCTATCCACTGCACCAACTGTACAGCACAACTAACATGTACCGACAGAGGTACTGTAGTTACCCTACATGTGGTTACAGTGTTGCCAGACTGCCACTCTTCAACGTCCTTTTTCTGCCGGATATACTCGGAGGACGAACTTTTGTGACAGACATTTTTTTATTGTTGGCATGTGGGGAGTTGCGCTGCGACGCTCGAGTACGAGAATTTCGGTTCACTCTGTATGCATATTCTTCATTAGTGAAAATGTGTGGCATTTTATCCAGCGGGTGTTGCAAACACAGTTAACTGATGCTTCTCTCTGATCCACTCTCAACACACCGTGGGAATCTGCGCGTTGAATGGGCTGGTTTAATGGCAGAAAGACATTCGGAGCAAAGAGGCTGAAAGCAACGAGGTTGGGATAGAATAAAACTTCAAAGAATTTGGGTGGGAAGAGACATCCGTCCGCATCACTAGCCCCAAAACAAATGCACATTTAATGTATTATATCTCAAAAACCACTCGGAATAGGGCATATGTCCAAATGAAATTGCTTGTTTCAAATGATCTTTCCCGTAATATACCCTACCGGAATTTTGACCATTCCTCCTGGGACATCCTCTATGTATCGTCGATGTTACACCAGTACCTTACTCCACTGACCGTAGAAATTGAAGTTTGGGTGTACAGAATTTAAAATATCGATCATCAGATGTCTATGGTACTTCATGATGCAAGAAATATATATTTTCCTTCTAATGGCAAAAAAGTACTGCAGTTGGATCAAAATATGAATAGCACAGGTTTATTTTATCACTGATTGAACCCATAGTCTCAAAATCCGCGAGCCACCACTTGCTTTAAGTTGTAAGTAAACAGCATGGAGCTTTACTCCGAGAACAAAAATGATTCACATTTTGGAATGTGACAAAAAGATTTTCACAAATTAAAAAGTGTCAGCTGTAGACCTCGCACAGATGGATCAGTGTGACATCAGCAGACGTGCAAGATGCCTCGCAGACGTATGCGTGAACCGTACCATCAAATGAGTGAGTCTGAAAAATGAAAAAAAATGATAAAAAGAAATCCGGAGCATAAAGTAAAACAGAAAGATAATGAAAGAGTTAAACATACAAACTGAAAATATAAGCAAGGCATAAACCAAACAAAACATACATACATTTATCACCTTTAACATAAATGAAATATTTCAACTCCCACTAATGGTTTAGAATTTGTAAGTAATATTTGGAAAGTTTATGGACACCTCTTTGAGAAGCACAAGAATCTTCTCTTTGCCAAGTTTTCTAGCGCTCCTACGACTTCATTTTCATTCCGCAGAGAGCCGAACGCATACACGAGATAAGCGGCGAGTGTGTATAGAGTCAGGAAATGAAGCTAAGAACGAACACAAAAGGACAAAGTTATAGAACACATATATACACGCGACAGCTTCTTGAAGCGTAAGAGCGAGCCGATCTCTCCACACTGCGGGTAGCCATAGAAGTGCTGTGCGTAATACACCTGTGGGCGGAGCCTTATCTTTTCTTTTTTGTACGGTTTAAAGGACATGAAAAAGTTATAACATCGTTGGCAGGTTGGACAAACACGGGGCTCTCAATGGCAGTTTACTTGCAATACGCCTTCCCTGCACAGGGTTTTATGTCCCAAGAGAAGCAGTAAATCTTCGCTAGGTAGAGAGCTTTGTGGAATAGTCAGGCTCTACACCATAGCAGACAATTAAACTGACCGAAAATGAAATCCCACCACCAAGAACACATTACTTTAGAGAATGAGCTTTTTTATTTTTTTTGCTAGTTGCTTTACGTCGCACCGACACGGATAGGTCTTATGGCGACGATGGGACAGGGAAGGGCTGGGAGTGGGAAGGAAGCGGCCGTGGACTTAATTAAGGTACAGCCCCAGCATTTGCCTGGTGTGAAAATGGGAAACCACGGAAAACAATCTTCAGGGCTGCCGACAGTTGGGTTCGAACCTACTATCTCCCGAATACTGGATACTGGCCGCACTTAAGCGACTGCAGCTATCGAGCTCGGTAGAATGAGCTTTAGGCTAAGCAATTGTCTAGATAACATATTTAATTGATTCAAGTTTCCAGTTCACCGGTTCAAGTATATGCGAGACGAAATGTGACATGTTCCGTATATCATTTTGTGGGATGGAGTTCCAACCCTGTTGCGCTTGGACAGTTGCTGGTATTGGATGCCGCTGAATTTGGCATCCCATAATGTCCCATACATACTCTGGTGATCTCGCAGGGCAAGACGACTGGTCGACACTCTGTAGAGCCCGTTGTCGACAGTAGCGGTGTGAATAGGATAGTTATCCTTTTTGGAGAATACCCCCTTGAATAATGATAATCGCCAATCACCAAATCCGCTGTCAAGGTTCGTGAAATAACGACAAGAGTGATCCTGCTGTCAAAGCAAATAGCTCCCCAGACCATAACTCCTGTGTAGGTCAAGTCTCCTTCTTACGAAATACGAAACTGCGGCCACCACTGGAATCAAGACAGAAACGGCTCTCATCTGAGAACAAAACAGATTTACACTCCGCCCTCCAATGAACTCTAGTTTGACATCACTGAAGTTCCAGATGGCAGTGATTCGGATTTAGTGGCATGAACGCTACAGAACCTCTGGCTAGGAGCTGTCCCTCGGTTTCCTACAGTTCGCTGTGTCACTTGTACGAACTGAAGCTCCTAATGGCTGCTGCAGATATCTTTATGCCAAGTCTTTCTGGAATTTCGTGGAAGTAACACTGACCTTCTCGTAGCCCTACTACACCACCTCGTTCAAATTTAGTATACTGTCTTCTACATGTCCTCAATGACATGTTTGACTCAGAAGTACCTTACATCGTCATGACTAACGCTCACAAAGTGCACAGTGCGTATTTAAAGCAAACTTGATTTGCAAGGTCATAGTGGCGCTTCTAACACCACTCTTCGTCGATTAGCGCGCAAATCAGTATAGGCGTCGTCTTGACTTCTTGGAAGCAGTTTAATTTAGACGTTCTGGAACTAAAAACCATGTGTTATAACGCGTATAGTTGAAAGACGTTATGAGAATAATGTAATCAACAAATTGTTCTGTGGAGAATTAACGAAAGAGGCACATCTGTTGAGAGCATGTAAGGAAACAGATTCATTTAGGATCAAATGCGTGGGTAGTGATTGCAAAGCAGAAAAGGAAAGGAAGAAACTTTTTATACTTTTATAAAATTTGTGGTAAAAGAGATTAAAAATGAAGTAAGCACTAACTCAACATATATAGGGTAAGATACATGTTGTCCTAGACTATTTAACGTTGTTAAAATAAATAAATAAATAAATAAATAAATAAATAAATAAATAAATAAATAAATAAATAAATAAATAAATAAATAAATACATTTAAAAACTACAATTTAGATAATGTGTGTAAAGGGTTATTAGGCTTAATTGTAATGTTTATTGACTAGGTCGACGCCCGAACAATTACAATTAAAAATATTTATTGTAGTAATAGATAGATTAATTTTAATAAACAATTTGGATTACAATTCATTACATTAAATGATTACTCTCTCTCCAGTTTCAGGTGATCCAGAACTGGGAGATGGGAGATTCTAAAAATTATAAAACAATGAACATAATATAAAGTAGAAGAATTTTCTGCTTGGCGCTCGACAAACCAAATATAGCCATGAGGACAGCTGAAATGGATATGGCCAACCAAAAAAGACGTGTGTCGGGTACACTGTGTCGTTTTAGAGCCTTTGGCTATGAGCGTTCTTCCGTGATCGTAGTGTAGAGAACTAGTTTGCTTTTATGTAAAGGATGGAAGGGAAATGGAGAGCTTGTCATGTGTGACAGTTACGTGATATTCACTCAGCGGAAGTAAATTGGTAAAATGTCGAGAAGAACATCGGGGAGGTTTAATACAGAATGCGGAGAGGAATTTCATGTGACGCCTTTTAGAAATGAAACTTAATTTTTGATGTGAGGCTATATTTTTAACAACTTAAAAATATTAACGTTGACAGTCATTGCGAAAAATTTGTGAGTAGCTATACAGAGTGTAACAATATTGTACGACCAAATGTTGAAGATGCATTCTCAGACGAAGAAGAATAAATAATATTATATGTACATGGATTCGGAAACTGTTTATTTCCATGCCAGAACAAATTTCCTACAGCTGTACATAGTAGGCCTAAATTAATAATGGGAAACAAAGAGGAATGGAACGTACCATTAGAGGGTGGCTAAAACCAAATCCTTGCTATAATATTTACTGTATACTGGAAAAGTACCTCCTAGTAATCGTCGTGAATTTGAAGCCCATCGCGAACGACTTACTCCCTAACAGCACAGTGGCTAGCTGTCGTAACCATCTAAAAATTGTCCGTTTCGTGCATGGTGGTAAAAGTCATTGAGCAGCTGATTCAAGATTTTTCAACATTTCCATAGAGTCGTCATTACTAAGCATACAGATTCTTTAAAAATTTGGACTGAACTGAGAGCTCATCCTAACATATCGTAACTCAGTATGAAATTTTTTAGTTTTAATGGACAAGTTCTGAAGAATAATTTGAACATATTCTGTGCATGATAGATCACAGGTGATGCTGCAAATAGCTAAGGCTCTGTTCGGCCATCAAATACGTCGCTGTAGGCTGAAATCTAGCAGGAGTTTCTTGCAAGCATCAAAGCCCTTGGAATATTCTCAGCCAAATGTACGATTTCCTAGGGAAAGGTGGACCCTCCGGCGAGGGTGGGCAGCATCTGGCGTGTGAAGGAAACTGCGTGTTGTAATGGTAGAACTTGGCGTTGTGTGTGGTGTGCGAGTTGCAGGCATGTTGAGGAGCAATGTCATCTCCGTACAGGCAATGAAGGCCCTTGGAGGGGTGGAAGGTAAAGGCTTCCACTATCCGTAACCTCGGCACTTGATGGGTAAGCTTTGCACCCGGGAATTAACCTGGTACTCATATTTTGGTGTAAGCTGAGTGCACCTCAGGGCCATGTGCATCTACGGAAGTGGAAATCTCGTTTCTTAAATTTTACGACTTCCTGACGGGAATTCGAACCCACGTCCTTCCGGGAGAACCGAGCGTGCCTTTACCGCCTCGGCCAGGCAGCCCCTGGCATGTTGGAGACGGTACGAATACCAGAGGCCAGGGATATTAGCCCTTTAAGGTTAAAATCTGAAGAGTCGATCGGGAATCGAACCCGGAGCCCCTCTGAACCGAAGGCGACTACGCTATCCATTTAGCCAAAGAGCCCAGCGGCTGGAACCGAGCGAACTACTGACGAAAGCAAAGACTGGGAGGTGTAGACATCACTGAACTATCTACGAAATGCAGTCGGTAGGTCTAAGTCGTCGAGATACCGGTTGTGTCCCTGGTGAAGAGCAGGAAAATCAGACAGTGAAAAACATGTGCCAGTGCAAGTAGTGTCATTTTCTCCTTTCACCTAATGTCCAAGATTCACTTCCATATAAAACAATACTCGATACATAGGTCTTCAACAGTTGTATCCTCATATTAACACTTATGGTTCTTCTCATTAAAAGCATTCTTCGCTTGAGCAATCCTATGCGATATCTTGCGACAACGTTTTCCATCATTCGTAATTTTACATCCTATGTACGTCAATTCGGACACTTCGATAATGTTCCGTTTCCCAATTTTATGTCAGTATGTTTTATCTTTCGACTACTGCATACTAAAAGTTTTGTTTTATCTTTATTTTCATGTTATATTCTTTTTCCAGTATTTTATTCATCATATGAAGAATCATTTGTAAATCTTCCCCACTCTTCAATTAATATTATGGCGGCAAATCTTAACATGCCAATTTTAATCCCGCGAATATTTAATAATAATAATGTTATTTGCTTTACGTCCCACAAACTACTTTTACGGTTTTCGGAGACGCCGAGGTGCTAGAATTCAGTCCACAAGGAGTTGTTTTTCGTGCCAGTAAATCTACCGACACAAGGCTGACGTATTTGAGCACCTTCAAGTATCACCGGACTGAGCCAGGATCGAACTTGCCAAGTTGGGGTCAGAAGGACAGCACTCAACCGTCTGAGCCACTCAGCCCAGCCCCGTGAATAGTTACTCCAACTTCTAGTTCCTCTGTCCACTGTTTTTAGTACATATACTGTAGATTGATATGGAGATAAGGAACAGCCTTGTCTGACTCCTTTTTCTTCACACCCATCGAGAATGTTTCCTACAAAGTCAAGAAGACAGCATCACATAGTTCACTCCAATGATGTGTGCAGCCCCATGACGGACTGACCTTTAGTTGGTAGTCATGGTAACGGGATTTATGTGTGTGCGAGTTAAAGTGAATGGTCAAAGTTTATACGAAGAATACTGTTTGAACATGGAACGGCCAGGATCGATAATAAACCTGCTGTACCTGAGGGGATATTGAATTCAGATCTAGATAATTGGATTTCCACGTCATTCAATCTACTATGATTGTTAAGGAACTTTATTGTTTAGCTATGAACAAATATTATCGTTACGAGAGAACTACACAGGATCAATACAATAAACTATACAGGGAAGCCATGCAGCCGTAAAAACGGTCATCATCTGCTAGCAGCAGTGTCCTCGCTTAATTCGGGGAGAAGGCTTAGAAGAATAAAAAAGAATTATTATTATTATTATTATTATTATTATTATTATTATTATTATTGTACCGGTTGGTACACCTATACGCCGCACATTTGAATTTTCCGCCTTAAACTACTCCTCTACAGCTGAAACTGTGAACTTTAAAACTGAATTAATTCAACCGTTTATCAGAAGATGTCACTGTGTTAATTTCGAATGTTTTTTTTAACTAATTATCAAGAAGTGTGGACATTCTCTCACAGATGTCTCTACCAAAAACTATGATCATGCACCCTGGTGCGAAGTGATGGAACTTTTCTTGAAGATATTTTATACTCATAAGTTTTCCTAAAACTAAATTTCGTTCTTTCATTTGTGGGTTGGCAATATAAATCTTTTCTTTCCGCCAGTTTTGAAGTTAGCCAATCAATAATTTCTGTCATTAATTTTCAGCCAATTGTGTCTTTCTTCCCCAATTTTTGATGTGTAAATTTTAGTTAGCCAATAAACGCCTGTGGGTGTGTCTTAATTATTCATGAAAGGTCTCGAATCTTCCCCGAGAGTATAAAAACTGCTGATTTTCTTGTCTCTCGGCCACTTCAACAACATCTAGCTTAGTGTATGGAAGTATAGCAGGGGGCGGGTAGCGCCTCTTCCTTCGGGCAGCAGCTCTTCAACAAAGGTAATGGCCTTTTAACATCTTCATTTCTTGCTAGCTCAGCAGTTTAGCCCTCGGGGAAGGTCCGAAACCTTTTCGATGTAATCTACCTCTCTAAAAATCTAACTTAGTGCCGGTTTATGTAAAAATTTCTTATTACTTTAACTGTAAATCGGGGACAGAGAGTGCTTTACCCTCTCAAGCTCCCCTTTATTTTGAGTTGAGGTGACTACGTTTTCTTAACCGATTTTCTACTCTTAATGTATTAAAATTTTCTTATACGAGTCACCTCCCTAGTTTGGGAATAGCCCCTATATCATACGGTTTCATTGTAGGAGTGCAAGCAACGCCTCCATTCATCTTGGTATTTTGGGTCATTTAATTAATCTGTTCTTTTCCACTGAGTACCAGTAGGTTCGGTACGAGATAACCCCGTTCCATTTGATGTAAGCGGTGCCTTGGGGGCAATTTGTGTAATAGTCTGTTATTGCCTTTAATAGGCTTGAAAGATTGAGAGCGGCTCTGCTCTTTCTTGTGTTTGAAAAGTGCCTCTGGGAAGCTTGAGGTTAAAAGTTGGGAGCAAGTGCTCCTTGAATGGAGGGGTCTTCAGCCCTTTGAATAAATGAGTGTACCTTGATAATGTTGGGCTAGTAGCTCAAGGATTGTGTAACTGAGGCTCGAAGCCAGAACTTGTAATGATCTTCTAAAACTTGTGTTTTCGTGCTCTGGTTTATAAATTATACCTTGTACCTGATTTTGGCTTGTTGATTTGTTACTTGTTGAATTTTGAAAGTCTATATGAAAATTGTTAAGTTCTGAAAATATAACCTTTATTGAAATTTTAATTCATCTTTCGGACTTGTAGTTAGACCCATTTCAGCCCGCACCTTCTTTCACCGCTGCATTCTACGGATAACTCCGTAACAATTATTATTATTATTATTATTATTATTATTATTATTATTATTATTATTATTATTATTATTAAATTCGTTTACGCCAATGTGAGATCACGTTAAGCAACTATTACTATCCGGGAGATAGTAGGTTCGAATCCCACTATCGGCAGCCCTGAAGATGGTTTTCCGTGGTTTCCCATTTTCACACCAGGCAAATGCTGAGGCTGTACCTTAATTAAGGCCACGGCCGAGTCCTTCCAACTCCTAGGCCTTTCCTATACCATTGTCGCCATAAGACCTACCTGTGTCGGTGCGACGTAAAGCCCCTAGCATAAATATATACTACTTGTTCTTTATCTGTTTACCCTCCAGGGTCGGTTCTTCCCTGGGACTTAGCGAGGGATCCCACCTCTACCACCTCAAGGGCAGTGTACTGGAGCTTCAGACTCTGGGTCCGGGTATACAACTGGGGAGGATGCTCAGTACCTCGCCCAGTCGGCCTCACCTGCTATGCTGAACAGGGGCCTTGCGGGGGGATGGGAAGATTGGAAGGGATAGACAAGGAAGAGAAAAGGAAGCGGCCGTGGCCTTAAGTTAGGTTCCATCCCGGCATTTGTCTGGAGAAGTGGGAAACCACGGAAAACCACTTCCAGATGGCTGAGGTGAGAATCGAACCCACCTATACTCAGTTGACCTCCCGAGGCTGAGTGGACCTCATTCCAGCCTTCGTACCACTTTTCAAATTTTGTGGCAGAGCAGGGAATCGAACCCGGGTCTCCGGGGTGCCAGCTAATCACACTAACTAATACACCACAGAGGGGGACTAAGCAACTATTCCACATTACTAAAAGCCTTCTTTGCAGCACAAAATCCTTGAATTCTTTCTCTGGCAGCCTTCTATCCTTTCTTCATCCTCTATTAATTTTCTGTTCGTCATGGAAGCCTGTGAAGCTGTCGATCACTGATCTATACTTTGTTCGGTTGAGGATGTTTTCTCGATTTAATCCAGACTGCTCAGGATCCGTTCTTACCGTGTCAAATGACCGTGCGGTTAACGGGCGCGCAGCTGTGAGCTTACACCCGGGAGACAGTGGGTTCGACCCCCCACTGTCGGCGGCTCTGAAGATGTTTTTCTGTGATTTCCCATTTTCACACCAAGCAAATGCTGGATGTGTACCATAATTGAGCCCACGGCCGCTTCCTTCCAACTCCTAGGACTTTCCTATCCCATCGTTGCCATAGGAGCTATCTTTGTCGATACGACGTAAAAAAATAAAAAATAAAATTTCAAGATCCTTTTTTTACCTCCCTGAACACTTACCGGAAACTTTAGGTTTACTATGAAGTGTTTAAAAAATCTGTTCTGTCATCCTCTTTTCGTCCATTCTAAACTGATATCTATATAATTTGATCTTTGTTTTCTTCAGTGACTAAATTTTGCGCTTTCCTGGTATAATTCTCCCCTTTCTCATAACTAAAGCCTGGATTTTTATGCATTAACAGGATAGACTGCAAACTAATTTGGTTAGTAGGAAGTGTCGGCCACCCGCTCTTCCATAATGTAGCAAGAGTAACATAAATTATAGGGGTTCTGATGGGCCGTACCCCTAAAGTTTATGCAAACCTCATAGCACAGTCGTTGTGAAGGTAGACTACACTTGCTAATCGCTTCAGTAAGTTTGCATTCTAACCTATTAATGCATCAAAATGCGGGCTCTACTCATAACCTATATACTGGCCATCCACGATTTTTAGACCCATTATTTTACGGAGGATCTTCCTCTCCTCTTAAATTTCTCGGCTTCATTTAGTCCTGACATTCGGAGGCATTCATTATCATACAGACACTCCGTTTTTATTACTGTGTTGTAGTGGCTTACTTTGGCTCCCCTCCAGATGGCTTCCGTCTTGTACAAAGTATTATTATTATTATTACTATTTAGAGAGTACGGAAACTTATGGGCTCTAACGTAATTTCCCTTACCTATATTGCAGTGGCGTATACCTAGGGCTACCAAGGCTATCAGTGAAGCCCAAACCTCAATTGAAAATGATGGAAGTCTAAAGCACATTATAATGTAAGCATCTGATACATTGTTCCATTTACAAAACTTGAAAGCAGTGAGAAAAAACGTCGCACGTATTTCTGAGAGCAAGGCATCGGCGATTGATAACGCAGCCCAGACTCTCACCCCTCTCCCCTCGACTCGCCGCACGCGGCATGCTGCTGTATATCGGATAGGAGTGGGGACCGGGGGCATAGGTGTGCTAGGCTTCGCTCCGTCACATCACCACTGCTAACTATCAACCATGCGTTAGTCATCGCATATACTTCCTCACCTCGTACTGCTGACTTAATTATATGGGTAACGGGGTGCTGGTATTTCACTTCCGTTTACTTCTACATCCCTGTAGGAAAACACTGCAAGGATGCTGTTATAGGAGCAATATAGTTTTCTTTTTATTGGTATATCTGCTAAAATGAAATGCAGCCTTTCAGTTTAGTATTCTCTTTGGTTGGTTTGAATCGAACCCGTGATCATGGGTCGGACACCAGTACTGATCTCCCGAGGAAGCTAATTAACCAGTGAAGGATGGGTACGACTGCTGTAAAACTCAACATTTTTATTTAAAATATAATAATAATAATAATAATAATAATAATAATAATAATAATAATAATAATAATTGTACCGGGTGGTACACCTCCACGCCGCTAATTCAAATATTGCGCCTGTTGAAACTCCTCTACAGGAGAGAGCCTGAACTTTAACAAACTGTATTAACTCAACGGTTTCTCGGAAGATGTCACTACTGTAAATTTGGTAATTTTGAAGTGTTCTGAACTGTGCCTATTTCGATTTGTGTTTGTCTGCTCCGTATCAAGAAGTTGGGACATTCTCCAACAGATGTCTCTACCAAAAACTATGATAACGCACTCTGGTGTAAAGGAATGTACTTGTTTGAAGAAACCTTGTATCAATAAGTTTGTTCTTTGTTAAATTTCTTTCTTTCTTTCTTTCTTTCTTTCTTTCTTTCTTTCTTTCTTTCTTTCTTTCATTTTTTTGGGTTGGCAATATTGATCTCTGTTTCCGCCAGTTTTGAATTCAGCCAATCCAGAATTTTCTAATTTAATTTTCCTCCAATCCTAGGTTTCTTGTATATGTTGTGTGTAACTTTTGATGTTAGCCAATAAAGGGAAGGGGTGTGGCGCTTTTTTTTCATGAAAGGTCTCGAAGCTTCTTTGTGGGTATAAAACTGCTGAGGTTCATGGCTCGTGGCCACTCCATCGACATCTTGCTTTGTGTGTGAATATGTAGCAGGGGGGCGGGAAGCGCCTCTTTCTTCGGGCAGCAGTTCTTCAACAAGGTAATGGCCGTTTAATAACTTTATTTCTTGCTAGCTCAGCAGTTTAACCCACGGGGCTGGTACGAAACTTTTCTCGTGTAACCTACCTTTAAAATGTAAAAGACATTTGCTAAAAATTCCGTCTCTAACTACAAATTGGGATAGAGAGTGCCTAACCCTCTCGAGCTCCCACTCATATTGTTTTGAGGTGACTACGTTTTCATAACCGATTTTCTTCTTTGCTGAATGTAATAAAGTTTTCTTACACGAGTCACCTCCTTAGTATGGGATTAGCCCTTGTGTAAACGGCCTAGTGCCAAGTAGGTTTTAAAAGGGTATTAGGAGTGCAAGCTACGCCTCCAGTCAATTTGGTATTTTGGGCCATGTAATTAACCTGTTCCTTTTCTGAGTAGGCCCAGTAGGTTGGGTACATGATACCCCTGTGTAAATTTGTAAGTTGTGCCTGCAGGCAAGTGATTGTAAAAGTCGAGGATGCCTTAAATAGGCGTGAGTAACTGAGAGCCGGTTCGCTCGTTTCGAATTAGGTTTTGAGTGCCTCTAGAAGGCCGGAATGTGTTAGGTGAGAGCAAGGGCTCTTTGATTTCAGGGGAATTCTGCCCCAGGTAGTCTGGTTGCATATTGGTAAAGTGGAGCTTGGAGCTCATTAATTATTCACCCGGGGCTTGAACCCCAGCAAATGTAATTTCTTAACTTGTTTTCCTGCTACTTGGTACCTGTTACTCTGTTTCTGAAAAGAAAATATAACCTTTGTTAAAGTTTTAAATTAACTTTAATTTGGTAGTTGAGACCTATTCCAGCCCGCACCTTATTTCACCTCTGCTGAACCACCAAAATCCCGTAATAATAATAATAATAATAATAATAATAATAATAATAATAATAATAATAATAATAATAATAATAATGGGGCATGGCATCTGTATAGGCTTGGCGGTGACCTAATGAGGATAAAAATGAATGGCGAAGACGTCATAAACACCCAGTTCCGAAGCCAGGAGAATTAACAGTATGAGGGGGTTGATTCTGAAAATTGAACCGCGGCCATCGAACTAAAGGCAAGCATTCTATCCATTTAGCCACAAAGCCGAACTTTCCTTTCGAAAACCTTAGGCTACCATCTCCACTGATCAGGAGTTGAGCATTGACAGTAGCAGAGGCCAGGGCAGTAGCCTTTGCCTACACAGCAGGTTTCTCCGTTGGCTACTGGCTGCAGTTCAAAACGCTTAAGGCATGACGTTCACTAAACAAACCATCGAAAAGGGGTAACCTAAGTCTAGTGGTAACGCACGTCGTGATCCCAGCATACGCCACTGCAGTATTGTCCTTTCCTTACTGTGTCATGTATTGGATTACTCCTTCCTCTGGGAGTAGACTGACGTAGTTAGGGGTTTTGACGAGTAGAAGAGCAAGTTTACTGATGAAGATCGAAATTAACCGCACTCACAACTCATGAATGGAATACAGATGGGCCTTGTGAAGCACGCTCTGTAACGTGAACTCATTTCCAGTATTACCACGGGGGGGGGGGAGCTGAACTTGCATCTGATATGATTCCATTATATCGTCTCAACGACTCCAATATCGAAATCGATTCTATTTGTTGCTGCTGCTCTACTCTCGGCCGTGCTATGTCACACAAGGAAGGCTTAGGAATGAGATTACGTTCTGTATTGGATACGCGGCTGAATTTTAAGCTCGCCCAAACGTCAGAGCACGTGTTGTTAATACCCGAATACTTGTTTGCTGATGATGCTTGTTGTTTAAAGGGGCCTAATGTCTAGGTCATCGGAACAATTATACTATTTCTTTTTCTTTGCAAGTTGCTTTACGTCGCATCGACACGTTGGTCTTTTGGCGACGATGGGACAGGAAAGCGCTAGAAGTGGGAAGGAAGCGGCCGTGGCCTTATTTAAGGTACAGCCCCAGCATTTGCCTAGACCAATAATACCTGGATAGTTGAACAGTGGAGAGAGATATTCCAATTGATAGCCACCCCTATTAGGGAATCAAAAGATTAAATTACTATTGCCACCATCAAGCAGACTGTCTCTTTCAGATTTTATTTGAGAAATAATATCCAATACATGCTTCTTCAAGTTAGAGAGTACACGTGGTGTCTTACAATCGCCAATGAATTTTTCAACGCTATTGTCTCGATAATAGTGTCCGCGATTTGTTTATTCTTAAGAAGTTCAGCGTCTCCTTAGGAATTGACCCTCTAGCGCCAATCATAGGGTCAATGACTACCCATTTTGTAATTTAGTATTTCTTTCAGAGATCCTCGAGGCATGGTTCATATATAACCCTTTTCTCCTCATACACTAATCGAGGCTACTGTTAATTTTCCTCGAATCTTACAGTGGAATCAGTCACCATACTCGTACCTTTCGCCCGGTCGATAACAACAATATCAGCTCGTCTTGTGGATCCATTTGTGGAAAGACATCTTACTTCTTCATGGATCTCCAAGTGCAATTGTTTACGGAGGCTTCCAACATTCAGTGTGCGAACTAAATCGTGCTGATAAGCTCTCCCTTAAGACAGAACCCTAATACACACAGAAAATCCATAGGATAGAGGCTTTTTTAAAAATTTGCTTTACGTCGCACCGACACAGAGGGGTCTTATGGCTACGATGGGACAGGGAAGGGCTAGGAGTGGGAAGGAATCGGCCGTGGCCTTAAGTAAGGTATAGTCCCAGCATTTGCCTGGTGTGAAAATGGGAAACCACGGAAAACCATGTTCAGGGCTGCCGACAGTGTGGCTCGATCCCACTATGTCCCAGATGCAAGCTCACAGCTGCGCGCCCCTAACCGCTCGGCCAACTCTCCCGATAGATTAGAGGTCTATTGATATTAACCTGAGAGTAATTTAAACAGCATTAGCCTATGTGATCCATCCCTGACCTGATCCTGATATCAAATAACGTCTTGTTCCCTGTACCCCTTTGTAATATACTACCATGTGGGCACAATGAACATGGCCCAGAAAATATTTCCAAGACTGCGCGGAACTGACTCTTGTTAATGAACAGAAGAACTGCCCCTCACAGGAAATGATAGAAACCGCGATTTCGATGCACCAATCTGTTCCTATCACATGTCTGTGAGCATCTCACGTGAAGATTCGTCCGGACGCGTTAACGCACGCACAACAGTAAATTTGTAAGGATACAGATGCAGGTCCTTTTTTGATAAAGTTTCGACACGACGAGCTCTTAGTTCCCACGTGCACAGATAAACGTACTTCATTACACTTTATTTACCTAAAATTCGTAGCTCATAAGTAAAGCCTGGATTTTAGTGCAGTAACAGGTTAGATTGCAAACTAATTTGGTTAGTAGGAAGTGTCGACCACCCGCTCTTCAATAATGTAGCAAGAGTAACACAAATTATAGGGGTTCTGATGGGCCGTACCCCTGATATTTATGCAAACCCCATAGCATAGTCGTTCTGAAGGTAGACTATATTTGCTCCTCGCTTCAGTAAGTTTGCATTCTAACCTATTAACGCATGAAAATTCGGGCTCTACTCATAACCCTAGGATGTTTTCAACATTGAGTAGCTTGCCTGTAGGGCCAGAACTGTGGAATTTTTTGTGGAGTCCCAGTAATATGTACGTTTTTCTATACCTTGAATTATATCGATAACTTGAAATATTTTTCAACCTCCGCAGTCGAATGTACGATTTACATTCACGCTCTTTTGTCAGGAAAAGTTTTTCAGTCTAGACAAGAAAACTCATGATCTGTATCATTCTGGCTATTTTTGTACGTACGATGTACTGGTCCTAAGTCTTAGTAACTGTCAGTGTTCGGTCTGCGGAAACACATTTATCAAAATTGACAGAGCAGGAGCAAGAAGGCTAACAGTAATAACGCCGCTCACTTCAAAGGTAACAGATCTTGGATGTTTTATAGCATCGTCCCGGGTCCTGTTTCGGAGCTGAATTATTGAATAACATGAAAGAAGCCAGGTCAGACCTTCCCTTCTGTGATCGCCGTCCATCGCCTGCAGCAAATATAACAAGGATAATAAGAACAGGAGAGAGAAAAGTTCTCCTCCTTTGAAGACAACGTTTCTAGAAAATACTACCCGAACTTAAAATTGCAACAAACACAAGGTAAAAGTGGTGGTGATTGTTGTTTTAAGAGGAAGTACAACTGGGCAACCATCCTCTATGTAACACTAATCAGAGGGAAAAATGAAAGGGATCCGTCACTTCGAAAAATGAAGATATTGGCCAGAAGAAGACAAGGGTCACGAAGGGGGTGAAAATGAAAGACTCTCTAGCCATCGCAAACCTAGTAGCGTCGGGGTCGGAAAAGAACAAGAATTGACCAAGAGAGGTCGGATAGGATAGATGCAAGTGAGGAGCATGGTACAAGCAAGTGGAAGCAATGCCAGGATTCAGCTAAAATCCCCGTGGTCGCCAACCCAAAGTTCAGAGACCCTGGAGCTCTTTTAGTCGCTTCTAACGACAGGCAGTCTTATTCTACCGCCCCCACCCACAGGGGAAACACAGAAGGTAAGTCCCCTGACAAAGGTGTAGGATACTGCGGTGTAAACTATTAAGGCCAGATGGAAAATTACTACGGAAACACTAACACAAACGGTATATTCCAAAATGACACGAATTCACAACTTGTGAGTGGCCAGGAGGATCCTCAATTCTAAATGAAATACAAAAGTGAATATGTCTTCTTCTTCCTCTTTTTTACGGCCTCATCATTACCGGGCGAGATGGCTTGCGGTTAGGAGCGCGCAGCTGTAAGTTCGCATACGGGAGAGAGTGGATTCAAACCCCACTGTCCGCAGCCATGAAAAGGGTTTTCCGTAGTTTCCCATTTTTACACCGGGCAAATGCTGGCCTTAATTAAGGCCACGGCCGCTTCCTTCCAACTCCTAGGCCTTTCCTATCCCATCGTTGCCATGAGACCTATCTGTGTCGGTGAGACGTAAAGCCACTAGGAAATAAAGGAGGCCCGTGCCCTTAACCGTCTGAGCCACTCAGCTCTGCTCCAGGTTTCTTCTTACACTCTTCTTTATTGAATTGATATATCTTGTTCTAGGTTCCCCTCTCGCCCACATTCCTTTGTACTTCATCTCTATCATCTGTTTTGATATTATTTTTTCATCCATCCTCTTTGCATGTCCAAACCATCTTAGTTTATTTTGACGAAGTTTAATGATCCTGCTCGATGTTTGAAGTCTCCTGATCACATTATACTTTGAAGCTCAGATGTTATCCCCTTAATCTAACATGTGCTTCAAACATTTTGCAGTTACCTTTAAAGCCAAAATATAATAACTGGCCATTTCCTGGACGGTCTGCAGAGATGGATATAAATACTGGAGAGATGTGGAGGGAGAAAAAGGGTGTCTTTGTAAGGCACAACATAAGCCAGTAAGATCAAAAGGTCTCTTTTATGAGGTTCTTTTCCTGGCAATTAGCAGATTTACTAGAGCATGAGGTTTTAATGACTTATCCCCAACTCGCTCGTTAGCGCTCTCCACCTTACCAACCCTCTTCCCACCTTCACCGCTGGAGCAGTCTCTCGCTCCACTACTGCTGCTGCTGTGCAATTAAAATCCGCCATTTATTTTAAATGCAGCTTTTATTGCTTGCTTTAATCTTCTGTGCTAGAACACTGCTATACTCAAAATATATCCTGAGCTAGGTCTACATACAGAGGAACACGGTAATAATATTATAACACCTCGAAAATTTTAGTCTACGGAAAGGATTTGTAGGTACTACTGAAACAGGTCAGAATGCAAACATCCTTAGGTATGTCGCAAAGTACCAGCTAAACCGCATAATGGACGTGCAGTGAAATTTACATAAATATTGGGGATATAGAATCTATAAGGGCCATTCAAAAAAAGAAACTAGCCAGAGGCTATAAAATGAAATCCTGTACCTTTATTTCAAAAGTATTGGCCAGAACTGTTGAGGCACTTGTCACACTGCGACACAAGGCGGTGAATGGCCGTCTCGTAAAATTCTTGGGGCTGCGCTGCGAACCAGTTCCGAACGTACTGCTTGACGTCTGTGTCCCAGGTAAATCGTTTGCCTCTCAGAGCCTTATTTACTGCACAATGGACTTTTTTTTTTGGAGACGACAACTCTGTGTGCTTCCACTGGAGACTTTGTCGTTTTGACTCGGGTTCGAAGTGATGACGCCAAGTTTCGTCTCCAGCGACCAGTCGTGGCAGAAACTCATTCTCTTCCTTGCCACAGAGCTGCAGATGTTCAAGAGAGAGGTCCATTCGACAAGCTTCCTGAATATTGAGAGGCACGCATTGTGCGCACTTTTAGCAAATTTTCAATCTGTCCTTAATGATGGCGTGAACATTTCCGACCCTCACTCCGACTCTGCGACAATGGCTGCTACTGTAACTCTCCAGTCTTACATAATGAGGGCACCCACCTGCTGGGCAATGGCAGCGGCAATGCGGTGTGGCGTTCCAGATCGTGCATCGTCGGCCAACGACTACCGTCCTTTCCTGAATCGCTTGTGCCATGCCTTGACCTTTGCAGCGGTCATGCAGTGCTCTCCGTACATTTGGGCCACACTTCGACCAATTTTCGTCCCCTCACTCCTTCTGGTGTCAGGAAACGCTCTTCTTTTGAAGCCTCCATTTCACTGTTTTCAGCACGACTGGGTGCAGTGGACGATCAATGCGTGCGCGGGCTCACTCTGTCGTCACGTGATGTGCACCCATGTCCCTCCAGCGGCGAGTTTAGGACCTCAGCGCTGTTATAGTGACAGCACCTTCTTCCGCAGGCAATTGAATTACGATCCTTTAGCGGTCTTACGCTCCGGGTCATTTCTTTTTGAGCGGCCTTCATAAGAACCCCTAATATTTAGGCAACTCACGTTATATAAGCGCAGAGCGGGTTAGTTGATACTTGGCGATTTGGTTAAATAGTTTGCATTCGAACCCATTATTGCCTAAATAACCTTTTCCAAGTCATCAGCCATTCGCTTAACACGAATTTCGTCACGCGTTTTCAAATACAGAGCCAACATTGTGGAAAAATACACCGAATCCATCAAGGTTATTCCCATCTCTGCGGATTTATAGCTCCCTTGTTGGTTCTTATTATTGCATGACATACTCCGTATGTGTTTAGGACTTCTGGTTAACATATTTTCTCCTCTCTTGTGGGTGCGAGCGGTAGAATAACATCCACGGTATCCCCTGCCTGTCTGAAGAGGCGACAAAGTGGCCCCAGGAGCACTTAACCTGCGAGAGTGGGTTAGCGACTACGGGGCCCTTAACCGAGTCCTGGTATTGCTTCCACTTATTTGTGTGACGTTCCTGAGTTTCATCTACCCTATTCGACCTCTCTTGGTCAACTACTGTTATTTTACGACCCCGAAGGTATTAAGTTTACGAGGCCTATGCAGTCTTTCATTTTCACGCCTTTCATGGCCCTTGTCTTTCTTTGGCCGATATCTTAATTTTTGAACTGTCGAACCCCTTCCATTTCCTTCTTTTACAGTTTTAATAGAGGATGTTTGCCCAGTTACATTTCCTCTTAAAACAATCACCACCACCACTCCATATTCTCCTGACATGTCACTGGGCAATATTCCTCTTCTCCACTATTCCTACATTTCTTTCTTCTTTGGACTATATAGCTATTCCCATCGCTACCTGCTTTGCATCACAGCGATACAGACAGACCTTAATAGTGACGATGGGATAGGAGAGGGCTAAAATCAGGAAGAAGGCAACCGTTGCCAGGTGTAGAAATGGGAAACAAAGGAAAATCACATTCAGGCTGTCGACAATGGGGTTCAAACCCATATTTTCCCGAACGCAAGCTTACAGCGTAGCTATCTCGCTTGCTTTTGCATTCCTTACTACTCATTTCTTAAAAATATTAACGTCACATTCTTTTTTGGCTAAGATGGTGTAGGAATATATTAGAACTGGGAAGGCAATGCTTCAGCTATGAGTTACATATTCCCTAGATTCGTAACCCCTAGAAGGACATTTCTACACTAGTTACTTTTGCATCACGAACAGCACCCCTCTGACAGTCTTCAAAATTCCTGATAAAACAATGGACAGCTATTCTCCGTCATCTTATGTTTCCCGTTTCCCGTATTTCTAGGCTGAAAATAACGCTGAACGGGAGATTAAATGAGGAAATGACTTGCAATAATCTGTTTTACGTCGCACGAACACAGATAGGTCCTACGACGAACATAGATAAGAAAGAGCCACGAGGGGGAAGGAATCGGCCGTGGCCTTAATTAAGGTACAGCCCCAGCATTGGGTGGGGTGAAAATGGCGAACTACGGACAACCATCTTCAGGGCTGCCGACAGTGGTGTTCGAACCCACTATGTCCCGAATGCTAGCTTATAGCTACGTGACTCAAATCACATGGCCACTTGCTTGGTGATGTCATGACACTTTATAAACTGATGCCTGACACTACCGAATATTACAAGGCTAAATTGGAAAGTAATTCGGGTCTGAATTAGACTTTTATTTCTGTATTTGGTGCCGTTTTTTTAAACAGATGCTTCACAAGTACTCCTATTGAATATCTTCAATCAAGGGCCATATGCAGAGTGAGTCACATCGAGTAACACTGGTGGGGAACGAAGTACGTTTGAAGATTTTCCGTTTTCTTGAGAATTACTTGTCAGATTTTAAAAGCAACCACACTCCTAAATTTTCAATGTCTATATCTCTTATGCTAGGCATAGGGAACAGTGTACCTATATTTAAAAATAACAGATATTGACAACTTGGGACAGTATTGTGAGTTCTACTATGATTCCCCTAGTTACACTTCAAACCGAGAACGAATCACTTTGACATGTCTTAGGATTCTATGATAGAGGAACATTATTACGTAATTCACGCCATCACATGGTGCTTTGCGACAAGAAGTGTGGCAAGTGCACGAAGAAATCCCATGCGTTTTCTCAGATGGGTTAACTAGAAGAGTTGATATTATTTCATATTCTAACACCTTTAGGCATGGCATAATTATTGACCCTTCCGTCCGATTTGAGGGGGATAAAACGAAGATGGTTCTCTATGAACCTACTATTAATTATTTCAAAGGCCGATAAAAGCTCAAATGCGTTGATGTAATAGATCTACTGATAGCAGCACGAGGTGCTCCACCATGTTTTTTTTTTTCGATGAAAAATCACATTCCAACTTCCGTAGCCTACGAGATGAGATAGTCACCATCGTCCTAAGGAAAAGTTGACAAATTTTGAATCACCTTCTAAATCCACACCTCCAGGTGTTGTTTGAGTTTTGTATCATATTACACTTTAATTAAAATGTTAATGATTCTTTTATTGTCATATGGGTATGCACTGAGTCTTTCGGGGCTACCTACATTGGGAGGCAGTTTTGTAAATAAATTGAGGTAAACAATTTAACTGAATCTCCCAGTATTCCACACAACAAACCTCACGATGTTTCCGTATTGACTTATAAATAATAAAAATTGACCACCTTTCATTAAATACAATACTGAGAACACTTTAAACTATAAATAAATAATGAAAAGCACTTTTATTACCAATACATGTTTCGGTTCTTATTAGATCATCTTCTAAAGCTGGAACTATGAAGAGACTGTATCGTATATCTCAATGTCAAGGTTATAAGTACGGTCCAAATATTTATACAATACAATTTCGGAATGGAAAATTATTTAAGAATGATCAAGAATCCTTCAATTTGCACTATGGTTCTGCGGTGAGATTTGCTTAAAATAGGTTTACAACTTTTTAGACTCCCCCTTCCCATGATGTACAGTACATTTCTCCGATACAAATCGTGGAACGGACTATCTGATACTTTGTGCTCCCTAAATAAATTTGTATTATAACTAATTTTTGAGCAGAAATTCAGTGGCTAGTCTTAACAGAACAGTAGTATATTTATTTATTTTTATTTATTTAACAAAACAAAAAAGCGAGATGCCGAATTACGGAGTTCCGCAATGAAGAAAGATCAGCTAATGACAAAAGTAGGGGAAGACAATTTAAAAATATAACTGTAGAGACAACAATTAACAATAAAACATAAAAAAGAACGAGAAAAATTGAAGATTGAAAGTAAAACGAAGAGAAGAACTTTTAGCTAGGCGCAGTAAGATAAATACATTTTTACAAGTTGCTTAACGTCGCGCCGACACGGGTAGTTCTTATGGCGACGATTGGAGAGGCAAGGGCTAGGAGTGGGAGGAAAGCGTCCGTGGACTTACTTAGGATACAGCCCCAGCATTTGCCTGGTGTGAAAATGGAAAACCTTTTTCAGGGCTGCCGACAGTGGGGTTCGAACCCACTATCTCCCGAATACTGGATACTGGCCGCACTTAAGCGACTGTAGCTATCGAGCTCTGTAAGATAAATACAGGCAAATGCTGGGGCTGTACCTTAATTAAGGCCACGACCGCTTCCTCCCCACTCCTAGGCCTTTCCTGTCCCATCGTCGCCGAAAGACCTATCTGTGTCGATGCGACGTAAAGCAACTAGCAACAACAACAAAAAAGAACTTTGAACAAGAGAGAGGCGGGAACATGGAATATGAAAGGATCGATTTATCCTGGTTTTTCGGGTTGGAAAACGTTCGGGAGAACGAAATAAACCGTTAACAAAGGTTATATAGGAATCTAAGGTCGGCTACTTTCCTGCGAGTAGATAACGGGCGAAGGTTTAACTTATCCAGTATCTGATTGCTGCTCATTGCTAGTGGTTTTACATCGCACCGGCTCAATAGTTGACCACAAGGGATTAGATATCAAAGATAAAAGAGAGGAAGAACGAAGATTCGCAATGATCTAAATAGTGATGAGGGTGAATATTAAACAAAAGGGCATGAAAGGATGAAAATACAAACAATGTACGGCTCCGTCATCTTCCGTTGTCAGGACACCACGTCAAACAAGTTGCGAGTCCTTAACAGAGGGAAGATATTGCACTCTACGAGGTTCTGAAAAACCTTATGATATTTTAATTCAGAGATATCTATATCCACCTGTAGAAGATGAAAAAGAAATTATATCCACACTGAAGAAAATTGTAAAGTATATGTGCACTACTACTGGAGCAAGTAAGTCTCCCTGTGGAACTCCTGGATCTAACTTCGAACAAAGCGAGGAAGGACACGGTGCCTCAGAACGAGACTGGCCAAGGAACTTGTAACATATGTTGAACTCCGATGATGATGTCGTTAGGACATTTTAGAGGCAGAGTACACTTTCTTGCCTTCAGCCTTGCTCTACAGCTCTGCCTTGCTGGCGTTTACATCGGCGAGCGTTTATAATGCCCTCATCCGACAGGAATTTCCTTTGAAGTAGGGATTATCAATGAATGAATACTTTTCTCTCCCAATCAGGGATGACCACCAATTGGAGACAGAGTATTCGTTCATTATAATAGTAATTATTATTACATGGAATTTGTTTTTGATGATGATGATGATGCTTGTTGTTTAAAGGGGCCTAACATCGAGGTCATCGGCCCCTAATGGTACGAAATGAGATTAAATGGAATGACAAATTAAAAGCCCAAAATTCTCCACTGACCAGAATTCCAAACATGAGGACGAAGAATGAATGGATGGATATGAATTTAAAACAATCAGTGGATGCCACCCGCAATACCTGACATTCATAGAAACTGACGGAAAAATAATAGGATTACTGACCAAGGGACTGCTGCTTGAGCATAATACTGAATCGAGGCTGCTTGCTATCTAAAGGGGGTCCAAAATCCAAGTTATCGGCCCCTCATAACGGTACTTATCGCTAGGAATGTAGAATCATAGTATTTTCATGCTGCGGTACTAATCAAAAATAGCAGAGACTCGCCGTATTCCACACATTATGGTACTACTCACAGGTTGTGATATTCGACATATGATACAGACCTATGGTTTTTCTCACATTGCGGCGCCATTTACAGGCAACGCAACCCTATGGTGTTCATCACATAAGAGTACTAACCACAGGGACCTTCCGCTATCCCGTGGTGTTCCTCATATAGTGGGTACTAATCACAGGCAAGGTAGAACCATGGTAGCTATCATCCCATGGTCCTGCTCATATGGTGGTACTAATCACAGGTACTGCTAAAGCCGACCGCACGGTGCTCCTGTGTCCTACTAATCACAATCACTCTTCGTACCAACAAAGCTACCGGTGCCGACACTATAGGTCCTCTTTTCCTAAAAAATACTGCCAGCACTCTTTGCGTCCTTCTCTCTAAATTATTTAAGAGATGTTTTGCCGCGGGCTATTTTCCTAATACCTGGAAACAGGCAAATATTGTTCCACTTCTCAAATCAGGCAACAAATTTAATGTTTCATCTTACCGACCAATCTCTATTCTCCCCACACTATCCTTTATCTTTGAAAAAATTATACACCAGCGTCTCCTCGCATTCACTTTGCCGTATATCTCAACCAAGCAGCATGGTTTTCTACCAGGTGGCTCTTGTCTAACAAACCTGGCCACTCTGCATAGCTTTGCATCACACGCCATTGCAGCTAAATCACAGCTGGATATCTGCTACGTAGACATTTCGAAAGCTTTCGATTCTGTTGACCATACTCTGTTGCTCCATAAACTCTCCGAACGATTTAATATACATGGCAGTCTACTGACCCTTCTTTCTGGCTTCCTACATAACCGTTGGCAGAGAGTGGTAATATCAGGCACTTCATCCTCATGGTTACCAGTCACCTCCGGTGTCCCACAAGGCAGTATTCTTGGCCCCTTGCTGTTTTCTTTGTTTATGGACGATCTGCCGTCCGAACTCAACGAAACAGCGAATACCCTACTCTTTGCTGATGACTGCAAGATATTTAGGGAGATCAGGAATCCAGCAGATGCAGCTCTGCTACAGTAATCGCTTAATGCCCTCTAGAACTGGTGCCGTACTTGGAAACTTATCCCCAATCCACAAAAATGCAGCCACATGACCATAACACTACGTAAATCTCCTCTACCGACATCATATTACCTACTCGACAAGCCCATCACCGTGGTTACGCAACAGCGTGACCTAGGTGTAATATTCGATACAAAATTACAATTTAAGACCCATATAGAAACATATACAACCAAGGCTATGAAATTACTAGGCATTCTCTATCGCTTCACAGAAATTTCTGACCCCGTTGCTCTTCGCCACTTCTTCCTCACGATCGTTCAACCTCTCTTAAACTACTGCTCTCCGATTTGATCAACAGCCGCCCCCTCCAATATCAAGCAGTTAGACAGAGCAGTGTCCTTCTTTGCTGCAATTGTAAGGAACAGAAACCCCAAGCTCAGAAATCTGTCTACGCAGCAGATATTAATGGCAATTAATGTGTCACCGCTGCACATCAGGCGACAGGTAGCTGACCTGAGTTTCCTCCACGAGATCTTAAATGGACATTACCGCTCGGAACATCTTGTTTCTCTCTTCTCTCTCCGCGTTCCTTCCCGCTCCACCAGAACCAAAGACCTTCTCCACATTCCCCACACTCAGCATTCAATACTTCAACGATCTTTCCTAATCCGCGTCCCAACACTCTTTAACAATATTAATAGGAGACAAGAGCTTGATATAGCATCAAATAAAAGTGTATTCGAGAGGTGTGTAAATAGTATCTTAAAGATAAGTTGATGCGAAGGGATTATACCGCCATCTTGACCCACGACGACTTGGCTATGAACATGGACATTCTCACGGTTTTCGATTTGGACAGTTGTTATTAGTAGGCTGTGTACCTGATCTTGTTATATTTTGTTATGTTTCTTATGTTTTATTATGAAATTTTACGTTTGTTAAATAGTCTGTTGACAGTGCAAGTGAAATTTGCTCAGTGTAGCTGTATCTTGTGCTTCGTGAATAAATAAATAAATAAATAAATAAATAAATAAACAAACCTATTTGGTACCTAATATAGTGGTACTACGCGCAAGTAAATCGACCCTTGGTGTTCTCCGCGTGGTGGTACTAATCACAAGTAGTTTCCTAGTTCTAATACAATCATCCCTTGGTCGCCCCTTTTAGTCGCCTCTCACGACAGGCAGGGGATACCGTGGGTGTATTATTCGTCTGCCTCCCCCACCCACAGGGGGTAGTGTGTTTGGTCCGCGAGAGGTATTTTATTTCCCTCAAGTCCGCCGGTAAGCCGGTTAGGACCCCCCTATCCGCCAGCTGGGATGCGCCACGTGGGAGTATCACCTCTCCCCCTGCTACGCCAGCGTAGTAGGTTCGTGGGAATTTGTTTTTATCATTACTACAAATTACCAAAGACATTCGAATTAGTGAAATGTTACAAGAAGTAATTAAAATGTATTTATTTGTTTATATATATATATATATATATATATATATATATATATATATATATATATATATATATATTCACAGGGTGTCCCAGGAGGAATGGTCAATATTCAGGGATATGACAGGGATGATTATTTGAAGCAAATACCTTCGGATGGACATATTCCGAATGCTTTTCGAGATTGAACACATTTAATGTACATTTGTTTTTGGCCTAGTGGCGTGCGTGTATGTGTCTTACCCACCCAACGTCTTTGACTTTTTGAAATAGGTACAAGTTTTCCGCATGCAATGTTCGCCCATATACGTGTTTGTGGGACGTTGATACGTGCAGAACGTGGCCGCATGCTGGTAGTAGGCCTACACTACACCATTTCAACAATGTGTTGCTGTTTGTTGAACTACACGCTCAGAAGAATAATGGGAACGCGGAGGAGTACCTGTTTCACGCAATGTGCTACAATCTCTACTCTACAATCAGGAATTAGACGGTCTTGCTCGACAGTATGTAGGAGTACTACCATCGCAGAATCTATAAACATAAACATACACACGCGCACATGTATATATATAAAATTGGATGTTGGTATGTTTGAAGCTAATAGACTCAAAAACTACTCGACCGATTTCGCTGAAATTTTCACAGTTTGTTCTTATTACATCTGAGAGGGATTAAGAAGTGGTATGAACGAAACCTGATTGGTAGTTCGGCACTAAGGGGTGAAAAATTAAATAGAGGAAGATAAGCAAACCGCAAGACGAGTCCGATTAGCGGGTTGCCTACCAAACAGTATGTAAAAATTATGATGTGTTCCTTAAAACTTATTTCTGCTTTTATCAAATAGTGTGGTGGCAGGACAACCCTCCCAGCCCAAGGGGAGAGGATGAAATTTAAAAGTAATCGAAAACGACCGATATTAGTGTCGTATGTGCTGAGGTAAATAAGTGTACACAGGCAGGATAACGTCTGTCGGGTTTTATTATTATATAAAGTATTATATAAAGATGAACAAAAATGTCTATAAAGGACTAAGACGAACTGTGAACCATAGGTTCAGATTGTGGTGCACCAGAGACTAGCGTCATCGAGCGGATTCCTTGTCGCCTCAAGCAGCTCTTTCTCAGTAAATGTGGCAGGACATTCTAGCAGAATTAAAATACATGATACAGATCCAATAAATATTACTTAGACTTACCTTAAAAGTTAGGCAAAGTTATTGAATCCAGGATACCTCCTCATGTGCATATTCTTACTACATACGATTGAAAGAAGATGATAAACAAAATTCCCTTCATCCCCAGTCGCGGATGAAGGAGGGAATAGCGAATAATTATTCTCGAATCAGATAGACTTTAGCCAACGGCCGTAGCCGTGTTGAAACACCGGATCCCGTGAGATCTCCGAAGTTAAGCAACATTAGGCGTGGTCAGGAGTTGAATGGGTTGCCACGCGCTGTTGGTGGGGGGGTAAGTGAATGGAGGAGTGGAAAGGAACTGGCCACCCTGCCGCACGTAAACTGCGGCTCAGGAACACCTCTGCGGAGGTTCGGACCTGCCTTCGGGCAGAATAACCGTTAAGGCTTGGTTTCTCAGAACTGACGCATGCGAGGTGCGAGGGGCGAGGCCGACGTTGCGTACTTTCATCCCAATGACGCTGCGAGGCTCGTGGTTTTCCAGGCTGCGAAGCGGATCAGTTGCCGAGCACATGGCTCGCAGCCTGTGCGCTACTGTTGGAAGAGGAAGCGGATTATGTGTCAATACTGGAGGGTTTTCTTCACCCCTATAGCAGTATCAATGGAAACTGTTGATGATCTTGTGATGTCAGCCTGTATCGTCCACAACCTTCTCAGGAATGAGCGAATTCCTTACCCAAATGAACACTTTATTGGCTATTTGGAATTAACAGAAAACATGATTCCTCTGGCAGCTGACAACGGAGGTAATTCTATACATGATGCTTTCATGATAAGAGACAGCTTCAAGAAATATTTTTTTGTAGCAGGGAGAGAGAATCGGTATGACAAAGAGAATATGCTAACAGGGTGGAGTGAAAGGTTTTTTTTCTAACGGACAAACATGTATTTGTGTTTACCTATAGTTTACTTTCTCTGTGACCCAATTAGCATAATAACGGAATGAACACCGTTATTAAAATAAAACACGTGATTTTATTAAATGAACAATATTGAACTCAAATTTTGTAAAATTATATATACTGGCATATTTGATATTAAAGTAATGGATTTATTGGTTGATATATCATTTCTAAATATGTTAATTATTTAATCCTTTGAAACTGAACTCATTATATTTGTTATAAGTAACATCAATAATAATAATAATAATAATAATAATAATAATAATAATAATAATAGACACCCTACCACCAATCCACAGAGGCAGCTACCACATCAATGAAAAAGCAAAGAATCCCAAGAACGGAGGTTCCAAATGACAGTAAATTAACATTAATCGTCTGGTACCTCCATTTTTGGAGTTTCTATTTTTACGAACTCTTTCCTTCTCAAGACCATCGTATAATACATAAAACTAGCAACATTTATTAGCTGTTCTATCCATCGTCAGTGATATCATTTTCCATAAGTTGTCTTTCACAACGTTGTTTTTGTAGCTCTTGTGTTGTGAGTTATACAACACTGGGTGCATTCGAATTTCTTTAATCAGTTCCTCGTCCACTTCGTCCGTAAAGCTCATCGTGTTACTTAAAACAGTAAAAACAAGAACAGAAACAATGTCGCCTCGCACTGCTGTCGCCTCGCACAAATCTGGCCGGACGAATCAGTGCGCGGTGACGCTGCGAGGTCTCACTGCGAGGTTGCGCACACTGCGCACCGCGCAGCTTGAGAAACCACTTGCATAAGCTCGTGTAGTTTGGATTTGTGCGAGGCGGGCCTCGCACCTCGCATGCGTCGGTTCTGAGAAACCAAGCCTTTAGATAGACTTTACTATTCAAGAGAAAAGAAAATCTTCACAGTTTTGATACTTTTTTTTTTTTTACAATTTGCTTTACGTCGCACTGACACAGATAGGTCTTATGTCGTCAAAGGGGGAAGAAATGGGTAGAAGTGGGAAAGAAGCGACCGTCGCCTTAATTAAGGTACAGCCTCAGCATTTACCTGGGGTAAAAATTGAAAACCTGGAAAAAACCATGGGGTTCGAAGCCACTATCTCCCGAATGAAAGCTCACAGCTGCGCGCCCCTAACCGCACGGCCAACTCTCCCGGTAGTTTTGATACTATGGCTTCAAAAATTTAATTCGAATTTAGAGAGTCAGCGACAGTTCATTTTCCAATTTACAGCAACCCAGCCAAATTGAGATGTATGGGGCCGAGGAAGATGAAAACGGCTCTCCAAAAGTAATTGATCACACACGAACGCGATGAGAAGAACGAGAAGGATTCGTCAGAGCTTAAAATTGATAGAAACTTGCAAGTTAAAATATCAAGGAGATTATTTGGACAAATTATGGATTCCAATTCGAGAAGATTTTTCATATCTCGCTAAATAGGCTCTTGAGGTTTTGTTTCTGTTTACGACCCAATATTTGTGCAAAGCAGCTGAAGAGGAATGTTGAGAGGAGAGAGGAAAGTGGGCAAGTGCCATAAATGCCCATATCTGGCAAAGCAGCATCCAACTCCTGGGCTAAAATTTCAACGCTGAGGCCTTCGGTTCAGAAGGTTCCGGGTTCGACTCCCGGCCGAGTGGCGATTTTAATCACGTCTGATTAACTCTTCCGACTCTCGGGGACGGGGTGTTTGTGTTTTTCCCAACTCTTTCCTCTTCATATTCAGACAATACACTACACTACCAACCACCACAGAAACACGCAATGATTACAACCCTCCATATAGAGTTGGCGCCGGGAAGAGCATCCGGGCACAAAACGGGGCCAAATCAACATATGAGACACAGTTCGAACACGCGATCTCACATGCGTGGGAAACGTGGTAGAAGAACAAGAAGAATATTCTTGCAGAGCAACATTTTATATGATGATCGATATAAAAACAGTTAAATGTGCCGGTTTAAAAATACTGGTTGAAGAAATGCCAGTGAATCTATCCCATATTCGTCTAAACAAACTAAATTTTGAATACTCGCCAAGCACGACTAAAATTAAGGGTGAATATACATTTGCTTGTTTTTCTACTCTTAGAATAGTATGTAAGTACGTTTTGTTTACATCATACGAAATTAATGTAAATAATACTGGATTTTTGTTTTTCTACAATTTGATTTACGTCGCACCTGCACAGATAGGTCTTATGGCAACGAAGAGGAAGGACAACGCTAGGAATGGGAAGGAAGCGACCGTGGCCTTAATTAAGGTACAACCTCGGCATTTGGCTTGTGTGAAAATTGGAAACTATGGAAAACTATCTCAGGGCTCTAACAGTGGGGTTCGAACCCGCTATTTCCCGAATGCAAGATTATAGTTTCGTGAAACAAACTGCGCACACACTCGTTCAGTGGAAATATGTGGTTGTTTCGTCCAGGAAGTCGTGAAGAGCAGGGGTTGTTTCCTCTTTCCATTTCTGAATCCGTTTTGTTGGTAATGTTGAAGTTGTCTTGCTGCATCTATTGGAACTTCGTGATTTAAAAAATAATAATTTTGCAAAATTCCATAGAACTTTACTTACCGACACCTTAGACACTGTGTTTCCTAATACTGGATAGGAAATAAGACGAAATGAAATTTTATGGCATGTCTTACGGATGGATTCCCTTCTTAATACGAACTTGAGGAGGTAATGATGAATGTTAGTGAATGAAAGGAGGTGGAAGGAATCTGGTATGGCTTGTAAATAGAAACTGACTAGGAATTTTCCTGGAAGCGAAAATGGGTACCTACAGGAAACCGTTCTCAGGACAGGCGACAGTGCGATTCGAATACACTCCTCTCCCGAATGCAGTACTTGCGGAACCACTCATTTCGGTTCCGCAGAACAAAGATACAAAAAATGTATTGAAGTAATATTTTGTACAGCACTATAACATAGGAATGTGAGATATTTAACATTCGAATTATGTCTGCCTGATTTCCTTCGCGACTTAGTCTGTTTCTTATTGAAAAATAAAATCACTGTTCTAGTCACTGTACAGTTCTGTAATCCAGAAGCGACTGTACAGTAAGTACTACCATTACATTGTAATCATACACTTTAACAATGTTCTCTATGGCTTGCTCAATACCATTAAAACTTTTATTCTAACACCGAAATGTTTTATTATCTCTCAAGAATATTTGAATTACATATCTTTTAAGATATCATTAACTGTTTACAACGTTGGTAGAAAATTGCTTTTATTACGTTCCTCCGAATCTGAAATCGATAGAAAAGTGAGCCGAGATATTACATTCATTTTTCTGATAACGTGAATCGTAAGTTAGTAAAGAGCTTCGTACTTGAAGGAGAGAAAATGTAATGCGTGTGGAATATACACGGTGATTATTTATTGTTCACTGTCTGAATATTCTATCAATAGTCACGGTAAATAAATAGGTGTCGTTTACCATTTTAGCTCCTTCCTTTTTCATCATCAGATGACCGGGCGTGTTGGCGGTGCGGTTAGGAGCGCGCAGCTGTGAGCTCGCATCCGGGATATAGTGGGTTCGAACCCCACTGTTGGCAGCCCTGAAAATGGTTTTCCCGTGGTTTCCCATTTTCACACCAGGAAAATTCTGGGGCTGTACTTAATTAAGGCCACGTCAGCTTCCTTCCCATTCCTAGGCCTTTCCTGTCCCATCGTCGCCAAAAGACCTATCTGTGTCGGTGCGACGTAAAGCAACTAGCAAAAAAATAAGTAGCATTATTAGATGTATTAATATACAATAGGTCTCAATGATTTTACACAGAATGTTTCTTCATCTTATAATATCAATTTGCAAACATCCTGAACAAATTCGTATATATATCAATGATCCGAACAAGAATGTAGGACGGGTCACATAATCCCGCTGCCTTGCTAGTATTATGACTACAGCCCTGATTTTGCAAACTGACAGAGGAATAACAAGTATGCTCTAGCTTGCACAGCGGTTATGCTATGAGCTTTACATAAACGTACGGCCCATCAGAAATACTAGGTTTTATTTTACCCTCGCTACCTTACGGAAAATCTGGCTAGACACTTCCTAATTTCCAAATTAGTTTGCACTTTAACCAATTATTGTGATTAGGTAGTACTTTTATTGGAAGGTAATTGAATTTCTATCTCTATATATTTATAAAATTGTATGCTGGTATGTTTGGGATTAATAGACTCAAAAACTACTGGACCGATTTCGCTGAAAACTTCAGAACTTGTTATTACTTCTGAGAGTGCTTATGAAGTGGTTTGAACGAGATCCGATGGATAGTTTTATAATAATAAGTACTCTTATGTAATGTTATTAAATTGGAAATCCGCACCAAGATTGGATAGACTTGATGGACGGATTGTCACTAGGCGACAGCAGATTACGCTATATCATGATAGTCCGGCAGTAAATGCTGTATATAGCAGTATAGGAACACGTCGCCATGTTTTATAAAGTACCTTTCTTGATATGAGGTTCATTCTTTTGCCTATTATTTTGAAATAGCAATCCAACATGCCGTGATGGAGATATACTTTCATGTCACAGGACCAACTTTGATAGTTCTGCCCAGTTTGACGAATGCAGCTGTGTAAAATATTTGAGAAACTGTAAAAAATAGAGAATATCAAAGAGAATACTAACGGTGGAGTTGACTCCTAAGGAAGAGCAGCTGGGGGTTCCCAACGAGCAAAGGCGAGTCTCTGTGATCTGTCTATAGATCTACATGCGTATATACATGTCTTTGTATGTGGGGATCTATTACATACCCTACTAAACCACTGGAGCGATTTCAAACCAAATTTGGTACAGTTATGACTAGAGCCCGGATTTTGATGCATTAATAGGTTAGAATGCAAGCTTACTGAAGAGAGTAGCAAGTATAGACTACCTTCACAACGATTATGCTATGGGGATTGCATAAACATCCAATCAGAACCACTATAATTTATGTTACTCTTGCTACATTATGGAAGAGCGGGTGGCCCACACTTCCTAATAACCAAATTGGTTTGCAATCTACCTAACCTGTTAATGCATAAAAATCCGGGCTTTACTTATCACTTAGTATCATCTCGTATTAATATAATTTAAAACATTCTAAGACTTACAGTTTATCGGTCAACTCTTCACAATCAGTTAAGAATTTAAACAAAAGTTTTACTAAACTTTTCGAACTGTTGTGCTTCCATTCATGAACAGCCGGGGGTGTTTACCAACATGATAATGCACGCCCCCATGCAACTGTTATAACCCAATGTGCTCTACAGAGTGTCGGCATGTTGCCTTGACCTGCTAGATCCTTCGACTGTCCCCAATCGAGCACGTACGGGACATCATTGGACGACAACTCCAGCGTCATCCCCAACCGGCATTAACTCTTCCTGTATTGACCGACCAAGTGCAACAGGCATGGAACTCTATCCCACAAGCTGACATCCGGCACCTTTATGACACCATGCATGCCTGCATTCAACAGTCAGGCGATTACACCGGTTATTAATGGACCAGCATGTTACAATAGCTTTGCTCGCGCGGATATTAACCTGAAGCCTTGTATCTTTAATCAATTAAATACTCGTATGTTACCTCGACATGTATATTTCAAACATTTCCGTATTCTGCATTCCTTATTTCATGGCATTTGGATATATTTCCGCCAGTGTATGTGATGGAAATTACGTCACATTAGTTGATACCGTAGGCCTTGGTCGCCAAAGATGCTGCAGCTGTGGATTTGTATAGAGTGTGTATTGAAATAGAAACTGTATCGTCAGTGCCGTCTCATTAGTCGTTACTGTAGACATTACGTTTCATTATTTATTTCTTTATTTATTTATTGAAATATATATTCATGATAATTAGCTTTTCGCAAGGGGAAACGTTTCATTTTTTTCTTCTTTCTCCAATTGCTGTGCCCCACGCCCTGCTAGTGTCGTCTTCCGGCCATGTACAGTAACATCTACCTCACTGTTGCCTTGCAGTGCCCGAGTTTTGCGTCCGTTTCTTTCTTTGAAAACTTCTCTGGTCGAAACGTAGGTAGTCCTCACCTTTTTTAATCCTCACTTTTATTAATATCTCAATTACAAAGAAGAGTCCAAAAATAACAGTTCTGTAAGACTTACATCGCAAGGAAGATACAAAGATGGGAAATCAAGAGGAGAAGCAGAACGACACATAAAATGAAATGTGTGTGTGTGAGAAAGAGAAATGGTAAAGTGTGCAACGTAAAAGGAGTTGCTACGAAGACATTTATTGGACGATTTCTTTACATTGCCTGGTCCCTTTTAGATAGAAGTTAATGTGTTCTTTATGGAGACGTTCTGAAGATGACATCTGTAAGATACTTCTAAAAGAAATCCCAGGTGACTTTCGAAGGAGCGGTTCACACAGTCTCTTCTTCAAATAGATAGAAAGCTGATTTACTGGAATGAGAGCTGGACAGCTGGCTGACGTCTTTTAAGAAACTTGCTCAAAAAGGTCTTCAAGTCTCTCGAGATGTAGCCAGACTGACAAGGAAAGAAAAGAACAAAATCTGTGGTAACTTGCTACAGGTGGGCTACGACAAGCTCTTATCACCCCTGTCCCCTTCACAACCCAAAAATCGATTTCATACCAGACAGTGATAACCTACAGTGCAGATTATTATGCGGTAATAGGTTACTGAAGTCAGTAACAAGTATAGTCTTCCCTACAAAACGGTTATGTTATAAGTCTTGCATAAACTTGAGGGGTACGGCTTATCAGAACCCCTGGCATTTATGTTACTCTCACTACATTAGGGAGCAGTGGCCTAGTCGACAAATTCTCAATAACCAGATATTAGTTTGCATTCCAACCTATTATTACATTAAAATCCGGAAAACTCACCGACTTCGAGGGATCCAGATGTGCCTGGATAAGAAGAACATCTTGGTGAGAAGCAGCAAACATTAACACTGACATAACAACCATACGCTTTTCTATTATTTAAATAACAATTTCTTTTACGTCGCACCGACACAGATAGGTTTTGTGGCGACGACGGGACAGGAAAAGCCTAGGAGTTGAAAGGAATCGGCGATGCCTAGCTCAAGGTACAGCCACAACCAGCCTTTGCCTGGTGTGAAAATGGGAAACCACGGAAAACCATCTTCAGGGTGGCCGACCGTGAGGTTCGAAACCAATATCTGCCGAATGCAATCTGACAGTTACGTGGCCCAAACTGCGCAGCCACTCGTTCGGCTAGCCATTGCAAATGGTAGCCAAGACCATTCAATTTTTCATACTATTATTATTATTATTATTATTATTATTATTATTATTATTATTGTATAACCCGTGTCTGAAAAGTTCAGTGAATGGTCTCATGAAATAAAGACAACGTAAGTTACACACAAAACTCCTTTACTGGCCTTCAAAGTAATCTCCGTTAGCTACAACACACTTTTGACAGCGACTGCAGACGCTGAACACCACGCCATTGGCTGTCTCTTGGTCTCCGGATCATACTGGTAGCACCATGACTCGTCTCCTGTAATGATGGTTTTCAACGCCTCCGGATTTTGGTCACAAACGCCAACGAAATCTCCCAACGTTTCCATCGGAGTTTGCTTCTGCTCGTCTGTCAGCTTGTGCGGTACAAACCGGGCATAAATCGTCCACTTTTTCAAACGTTCATGAACAATGGTCCTTACACTGTCCTTGCCTACACCCACTTCATCTACTATCATTCGTAAGGACAGTCGCTGATCATTCGCAACGATCTGTCGCACTCGTTCGATGTTGTCTGGAGATGTGCTTGTGGTTGGTCGACCCGAACGCGTCTCGTCCTGAACACCTTCCTTTCCATTTCGAAAGCGTTTAAACGAGTCAAAAATGCACTTTTTACTCACTGCATGAGCGTGGTAAACTTGCACTAACATTGCGTGTGTTTCCGTTGCCGTTTTACCTAGGTGGAAGCGAAACTTCATGTTAATGCGTTGCTCCATTTTGCACTCCATTGTGCAATAGCACAAGTCCTCACACTGACTCCGTGCGATGTGTTGCAGCGTTCTACTCCGTTTAACTGTGTTGAGTTGACCGATTGGGGGCACTTGGTATCATGTCACGCAATGCGTATGCGCGAGCGGATCGTCCGAACTAGCATGGTGTACAAACTAGGCGACCATTCACCGAACTTTTCAGACACAGGTTGTATATATAAAACGCTAACGTGTATGTATCACAAAACTCGAGCTCTTAAACCAGGAGTTCAAAGATGTGGTTTGTACCAAAATCTTACAAATCGTCTCAATACTACAGGAAGAAAATCTTGCATTTCTTGAAAAGTCAACGGAAATACACTTGTTTTACGTAATTCATTTAATTACAAAGCCGCATCAAGATTTGGATCGACCTTGATGGATAGATTATCGCTAGACGAAAGCGACTTACTCCGTATCATGATAGTCCGGTAAGAATTGCTGTACTTTGGAGGATGGAAACACGCCGCCATGTTTTATGAAGTATCTTTCTTTATAAGTTCATGTAACCAGGCAACTCAGTACCGAGCAATCTGTTCATTTTCACACCAGATGGAAAAGTAAAGAATGATGCCATGTATCCACGCGCGTTGCAATGAACATTACAACCCCTAATGTTTATGCAAACCTCATAACATTACTGTCGTGCAGGTAGACTCTACTTGTTACTCGCTTCAGTTAGTTTGCATTCTAACCTATTACTGCAGAAACATCCGGGCCCTAATTTTTATTATTATTTGTTTTCCCGTCGTTGACAGGACTATCACTTAGCAAGTGTATATCACATTTCTGTCAACCTCTCATGTTACTGCTGACATTCTCAGGCACTTACAATAGGTTGACATCCTTTCTCTGCATACTCCAGTGACATATAAGGGCACAGTTCACATGCTTTGAAAGTGACGTCCTTGACTGAGGAATTTACAAGCTTCCATATAATATAAATTAAAGTTCACTGTTGTTGAATTTTCCTTTATCCCCTGTGATGTAATACTATGGCAAACATGCACTAAAATACGTTTCTCTGAATAAATCAAAGGCCACATTCAATGCAGCGTGTAGGAGAAAAAAAAAGAACACGGGAGTATTCGCGCGGCGCCATTCGAAATGAATATATTTAAATGTCATCATGAAAGGCCTTTTTTTAGTACCTTTTGTTTAAAAAATATGTAACCATCAGAAGCCCACGGAAATGATAGCCATGCTTTGACAATTGCACAAGAGCGAACATGAAAAATAAAAAAGGTATGACAAAAAGTTTGCGTAACTTGTTCCGAACGACTATTTCCTAAATATCGTGGCACAAATGGATGGTAGTGCTTCTATCTGTGCTGCTGCGTCAACGCAGCAGTTTTCACATCATTGAGCAGAGTATGGTCGAGAAGATATATAGATTTATTTGTTGAATGTCGCATGTGTATCATTGAAAGGGACAATATATTCGTATATCCACAGAATTATTTTTACAGCCATGAAGCCTTTTACAATCAGCAGAAGAGTTGAATACATTGCGTAATTACAAAGTTTGAGGGAAATTTTTTCATGGTGAGTGATATGGCAGGTCAGTATTTCGCAAATGTGACTGATCATATCCTGTTATAAATTTAACATCTTTTGTGAATAATACTGCTGTTTTTATTCTGGGATTTTCAGTATAATATTCAAGCAAAATTGTATGGTCCTGAAGAATTCATTGTTACATTATCTACACAACTAATAAAACTGAGTTGTCTTTCTGTTTCATTGTTTGTTTGCTTGTTTCTTTGTTCCCGATAGACTCGAAAACTCCTGGACCGATTGAGCCTATATTTCGTGAGGATATATAGTTTACGTCATCCAACTTGTTGGCTGAATTGTCAACGTACAGCCCTTTGGTTCAGACGGTCCCGGGTTCGAACCCTGGCCGGATCGGGGATTTTAATCGCTTCTGAATAATTCTTCTCGCTCGGGGGCTGGGTGTTTGTGCTTGTCGCAACACTCTCCTCTTCATATTCAGACACCACACCATACTACCAACCACCACAGTAACACGCAATAGTGATTACATCCCTCCATATAGTGTTGGCGTCAGGAAGGGCATCCGGGCGTAAAACAGGGAGAAATCAACACGTGCGTTAGAGTTCACACCAAGCAGTAGTAGAAAAAGAAGGTGATACAGTCTGAAGTCCGGAATGACGCAAGAGACTTTTCACTTTGATATATTTCACTGGAGAAGATTTGGAGAAATTGCTGAAAGATATGGACGGAGTCTTGGTTAAGGAGTACAAGAGGAAAATAAATAAGTTCAAAACAAAAGTAACGGAGTGCAGTCGAACGAAGCCAAGTGACGCTGGAAATATTAGATTAGGAAATGGAGTCTTAAAGGAAGTAGATGATTATTGTTATTTGGGTAGTAAAATAACTAACGAACTGGTGGGGGATTTGAGAGGGTTATATCCAAAATTTGGGAAATTTTTGCCCTACATCAAGAAGGCACAAGGACGGAAGTTAACTGACTGAATGTTTGAATCCCTCAGCATATATATTTTTTGTTATTACCACTGGTTATAGAATAATCGTGGAACTACGAGTTCCATTTCTGGGAAAAGACTAAGACGGATGAGTTATGCATGCGTCGCAAATTTGCTCAATGTAAGGCTCATCCATTCCATGCTGATACCTGGATGTAAACATTTATGTTACCATTTTGAAATGGCGGCTCTTGTGATCACAAGATGAGTAGCCTAAAGTTCAAATCTGATTCAAAGACTGTTTTATGGCGATCTAAAAACCACCTCTTTCGTGAATAAGAGAGTCTTGAATACTTGCAATTTACAAGTACGCTTCCTCCTACTAATTTTGAAAGTGCAAGACGTTGCTGAACTAGCATCATTTTGCTGGAAAGCGAACGATGAGAACCACAAATGCATGGACGGAAGAACGGAAGGAAAATCACAGTGAGAGATGAAGACATTTTAGGAATAGAAGAAAGCAAATTCATCTGCTAAATCAGTTCAGTCGCGCTCATTATTTGGCCACATCGTTGTGAAAAAATTGCCGAGAACATGTCCTTTGAATTCAAAAGAGTTGATAGGATTTGGATTTGGGGAGAGGAATGGGACCGAAGTTAAGTACAAACAAACCAAACCTCATGTTTTGTCCAAAATTTGTTTACAAAGCGACTGCTGCCCAGCCCGAAAGCCCACAGATTATGAGGTGACGCATGGTCAGTGTGACGAATCCTCTCGGTCGTTTTTCCTGGTTTTCTAGACCATCTCACCGTCCGATAGCTCCTCTGTTTTAATTACGTAGGCTGAGTGGACCTCGAACCAGCCCTCAGGTCAAGGCAAGAATTCCTGACCTGGCCAGGAATTAAACCCGGTGCCTCCTGGTGACAGGATGGTGTTAGTTGTTTAAATGGGTCTAACAGCTAGGTCATCGGCCCCTAATGGTACGAAGTGCAACGAAATGAAACTATAATTAAAGTTTCAAAATGTACCTACTGCCTAAAATATAAACCTAATGATGATTAATCCAGTCCGCCTCTGTGGTGTAGTGGTCAGCGTGATTAGCTGCCACCCCTGGAGGCCCGGGTTCGATTCCCGGCTCTGCCACGAAATTTGAAATGTGGTATGAGGGCTCGAACGGGGTCCACTCAGGCTCGGGAGGTCAACTGAGTAGAGGTGGGTTCGATTCCCACCTCAGCCATCCTGGAAGTGGTTTTTCGTGGTTTTCCACTTCTCCTCCAGGCGAATGCCGGGATGGTACCTAACATAAGGCCACGGCCGCTTCCTTTCCTCTTCCTTGCCTATCCCTTCCAATCTTCCCATCCCTCCACAAGACCCCTGTTCAGTATAGCAGGTGAGGCCGCCTGGGCGAGGTACTGGTCATTCTCCCCAGTTGTATCCCCGACCAAGAGTCTGAAGCTCCAGGACACTGCCCTTGAGGCGGTAGAGGTGGGATCCTTCGCTAAGTCCGAGGGAAAAGCCGACCTTGGAGGGTAAACAGATGATGATGATGATGATGATGATGATGATGATGATGATGAATCCAAAACAATCAGCGGATCCAATTCACAATGCGTTCCTTCCTGAAACGATGCTTGTTATAAAAAGGGGTCCAAACTCCAGTTCACCGGCCCCTAATAATAGTACTAATCACTGGTAAAGCAGAACCATGGTGTTCCTCCTATAGTGGTGCCAATCACAGGTAACGTTGACTCATGGTGTTCCTCGCATGGAGGTACTAATCACAGGTAAAATAGACACATAGTATGTCACACATAACGGCACCACTAGCTGGCAGTACATACCCGTGGTGTTTCTCACAGAGTGGTACTAATCAAGGGCAACCGTCAAACCCGTGGTATTTCTCACAGAGTGGTACTAATCACGGGCAAGCGTCAAACCCATGGTGTTTCTCACAGAGTGGTACTAATCACAGGCAACCGTCAAACCCATGGTGTTTCTCACATAGTGATACTAATTAGAGGCAACGCAGACCCATGATGTTCCTCGCATTCTGTAGTAGTGCTAATCACAGGCAACCGTCAAACCCATGGTGTTTCTCACAGAGTGGTACTAATCACAGGCAACCGTCAAACCCATGGTGTTTCTCACATAGTGATACTAATTAGAGGCAACGCAGACCCATGATGTTCCTCGCATTCTGTAGTAGTGCTAATCACAGGCAACCGTCAAACCCATGGTGTTTCTCACAGAGTGGTACTAATCACAGGCAACCGCCAAACCCGTGGTGTTCCTCACATAGTGATACTAATTAGAGGCAACGCAGAACCATGGTGTTCCTCACATTCTGTAGTAATGCCTAGTACTAAACACGGGCAGCCGACAAATCCGTGGTGTTGTTCGTATAGTGGTACTACTCATAGGTACCGCAGACCCATTCTGAGCACAGGGTATCAGACACATTCCAGCGCAGCCGAGCGCCCACTCCCCCGCCTCGGTGGAATGCACACTATGGTAGCCTCATTGTTCAAAGTCCATCATCCCTTGGTCGCCCCTTTTAGTCGCCTTTCACGACAGGCAGCGGATACCGTGGGTGTATTCTTCGTTGCGTCTCCCGCCCACAACTGGTGAGTGGACCTCGAACCAACCCTCAGGAAGGGCAGGAATTCCTGACCTGGGCGGGAATCTAACCAGGGTCCTCCGTGTGAGAGGCAGACACGCTACCGCTACACCTTGGGACCGGCCAAATATAAATTCAGTCCGTGTAATCACCGTTATCAGAACTTCAGAACACTTGCTTTATTTTATTTCTGACGGAACCCCTCGATTATTCATGCATTACAGGGTTGACAATTCGGCCGTCTCCATGGCAACAGAGCGGGTCACGAACGGAACGGGAGAATCCTAGGAATTTGAGCTGGAAATAGTTTTCTGGATGCTGCACCTTTCTCTTTATCTCTGAAGAACGCCCACAGCATCAGCTGTCATATGCGCCTGACGTAGAACATATACTCTCTTTCTTTTTTAATATTTCTCTTTTCCCCCATTACAATAGCAGAGACGCGCTGACGTGGGTCGGTTTTTTTATATCTGAATGCATACGGAGTAAAAATATTTGCGGAATTGTAAAATATGAAGTCTGGGCTACACATACACCCATTCATAGATTCCCTGTTTAACTTTAGAAAAAATTACAGAAGTGTGAAATTTGCTATGTATTTTCACTCTGGTAAATGAGTTTACCAATGTTTCCATTATCCTGTCACATTCTGGCAGGGAATATTGAAAATATCTCCGTTCTCATTTCAATTTACCTGGCAGACCTTCCATCTCTATTTTATATTCTATTCTTGTCCGCGAACTGTGATTTCCAGTTTTCGTTCTGTGAGGTCAAGATCGCAAAGACTAGTTGAGTCCTCAAAAAGCATCACTAGTGGTTATGCGGTAATTTTATTATTAGTGATTTACGCACTTATAACTAGTTCTTTTTGAATCCTCGTTTGTGTTCCCAGTACCTCCTGGGTACTGCTGTTAGCTTTTCCTTTCTTTCCTGCGAAAGAGCTTTGCGACATTTAACAACCTTTGGTCGAGGAGACCACGAATTGTTTTTTTCTATGCCATATGTTTCAATAACTTCATTAATCTCTTGTGTGTTCCTGGTCATCATCAGCCGATCACAAGTGTAAAACAATGCCACACATAAATAAAATGCGAAGTTAAAATATTTATGTTAGTTTCTGTTAGTGAAGCACTAAAATCTTTAGGGAGCACTGTGCGTTGAAGTTTAGTCAATCACAAATAAAAAGCACAGGTAAAAACTGTTAATTTAAGATGAAACTGTCGGATGCAGTTAACGAAGCACTATAACACACTATGGAGCACTGTTTGTTGAGTTTTCAGTGCTAAGAAGAAGTCTAAAATTAAATACGTATTTTACAGTTTCAGTTCAAGATACACAGTATAATTTTAAGGATCAGTACTGCTTGTCGATAGTTCCAACAATCAGAAAGGAATTTTAGATCAAATACGTAAACGTAGTATGGAGCAAGTTCTTGAAGAGTAGCAACACGTATGTGTCGATCGGAACTGTACTTCCGGAAGTTAACACAAATTCGACGAAATTTGTTTTAAAAAGGTGAAGTATCAAGCTTTTAATACTGATATGAGCGAAATAGTACAATATAGTTGTATATTATTTGCCGAGAGAGATAAGGATTCATATCGTACCCTTCCCTAACATACACCATTCCTCTCCATAAACCCAGTAATAGACCAAAAATCAAATCCCATTGCTGAACAGCTACCAAGCAACCACTGCTCAGCCGGAAGGCCTGCCTATTGCGAGATGAAGCTCTCGGACATTATTCTTGTCTTCCTACACCGGATATGACATCTCATCGTCAGAGAGCTCATCAGTTGTTCCACGAACCATCCCTTTCGATTCAGATACTAGTCCCTGACCAGGCCGGGGACCGAACGGCGGTCGACAGTAGAGTGCTACCCTCAAGTAGCTCTCTTCTTTTTCACATTGAAAGTAAATGGGTTTCATAATATTACGGATGCCCTGTGCATCAAACATAGTGAATATCGCCAACAACCTTGTCACTGCAACGACAATGGCAGTCCACACCTGTTCTTCTGCAACAACACTACCTCACATCCTCCTCACTCCCCAGATCTCACAATCCCAGATGACTGCACATAAGGCATGCTGAAAGAATCCTTTTTCCAGGCAGATGAATAGATCCCGGATTTTATATAGTAAAAGGTTACAATGCAAACTAATATTTCTTTATTGGGAAGTGTCGACTAGCCCGTTCTTCCGTAACGTAGTGAGAGTAACATAAATTCTAGGGGTTCTGACGGGCTGATCCCCTAGTGTTTATGCAAAACTCATAGCATAACCATTGTACAGGCTAGGGTATACTAGTTACTCGCTTCAGTAAGTTTGCATTCTAACATATTACTGCCAAAAAATTCCCGCTCTACGAATGGCCCTCCTAGGCATGTTCTTGTGTCCTTGCCGTAACCTGTGTTCATCAACCTTTTCATCCGTTACGAACTGAGCCTGTATGTTTCGCCAGTAACAGGTTAGAACGAGAACTAATTTGGTTAGAAAAAAAGTGCCGTCTAGCCCGCTCTTACGTAATGTAGCAAGAATACGATAACTTATAAGGGGTTCTAATATGCCAGGCCCTTAATGATATGCAAATCTCAAAGCAGAACTGTAAGGTTGAGCTGTGTGTCAACAAGGCTTTGTGAGTACTATTCATACAAGCTGGTGAGCAATATTCCGCAACAGGGTGAACCACGTCCATAACTGAAGTACAGAGTGTCGATGCAAAGGATTCCCACCAACATCTACTTTCTAGCTACCTATACTTAGCCACTATGCGGCGGGGAAGTGCACTTATTCGAGAGTACAAAAATCTACTGAAAAATCCTCACCCCTCCCTGTTCACGCAGACATCCCAACCGTCCGTAAAGGAGGAACACTTCGCTCTCGTCACCCACCCCTGGAAACTGCAAGGATGTTAGTTGACAACGGCTTTAATACTAATGACTGCTGGAGACAGATATGACAGATTAATGTTACGACGGAACAACTTAAGATGACGTGCATATGGACCAAGCCACCTGGCTTTGAATTGCCATGCAAGATCTGGTCGGTTCTTAACCGAATAAGAACCAACACTTGCAGGTGTGCCGATTTCCTACAAAAGGGGAAGAAGATAACTTCTCCGAGTTGTGACTGAGGCACTGAAAAACAGACTGTTCACCATGTAGTCCAAGAATGTCCCCTGTGAGCTTTCCCTGGCGACCCAACAGAGTTCCTGGTTATGGCGGAGGTATCAATGGACTAATTCGTGGCCTGGGTATTAGTTTGCAATTTGGGATAGTTTTAGTGATGTAGCCATAATCGGAATAAATACATAAATAAAATAAGTACGTTTGTACTCTAACCTATAAAAGCCGAATCATCCAGACTCTAATTATAAACAATGCAATGCTATGCAACACAAGTTTTGTCGACATAATTGAATACGTGTTAGTGTTGTCACCCTGTATGCTATAATGGCATATCCTGATGTTCAGAGCCTGTTTTAGATTCCGTTTTGCACCACACTGTACCAGTAATTCATAGCGGGTATGGTATTTCATATTCCACGTAGTCATTTGGAACTTCCACAATATCTGTTACATTCTTGTTGCTTCTCTCAGTTCTAAAATTTATTTAGACAGTATCTTCCCCCGCTAGATGACAGATACAGCGGAGCTCTTCTCCTCGTTGCAGATGTCAGCTCGTCTTTATCTTATGAAACTTGCACAGATACACATTGTAACGTCACGAAAGTAAATTAGAAACTCAGAATAATACAGAGATGTTCCATGAAAAGCCTTTTACAGCGAAATTGCTCATACCTGACTATTTCCATTAACTGAAACACTCGAGACGTCAAGGAGGTGTCTCCCGTTTTTAGGCATTTATTAAATTGCGGGCCCGACGAGGCTTCGTCTGCAGCAATTTAAAATGGAATAAACATGTTGAGGAAATAAGGTGTAAAGCATACAGAGTCCTGGGATTCATCCGCAGATCTCTACTGGGAGCCAGGAAGAAAGCCGTTCAGACAGCCTATCTGTCATTAGTACGGCCAATACTGTTGTACGGGCTTCCTTCCTGGCACCCTACTACAGTGGAGAACATGACGAAACTAGAGAGAGTTCAACGCCGAGCAGAACGACTAATTACTCAACACGGTCATTTAAATACAGCCAGGTCACTGCCCTCCATAACATCCCTCTGTAAACAAATAGATATTACTTTCCTGAGAAAATCCCTCGCAGGTAACATTCATATAAACCCTTTCAACCGCTTACAGCTGAACTATCGTTCCGCTCAAAGAGGTCGAGGTGTGTCCCTTTTCCCTCCATTTGCAAGAACAGCATCATATCAAAGTGGCTTCTTTAGTCGTTCTGCTCGGTTGTGGAATGAACTCCCACCGCAGATACAAGAACTACCTGCAGAAAATTTCTGTAAAGACGTAAAACGGATGTATATATAACGAAACCCTCTGTACAAAACATAATTTATCTACTGTGAGAATGTTCAGCATGAGTGGGAGGATGGATGAAAGTTATGGGGTCCCGAGTGATTGAGACGGTAAATGTGTATGAGTGAGCCGGCCTAGCTAAAATATATGTGGGGTTTCTAGAGAGAGAGAGAGAGAGAGAGAGAGAGAGTGTGTGTGTGAGTCGTCATGACTTGAATGTTGAACAGGTCTTGTGAGTATTACTGTATGTAAATATGCCTATGTAATTATTTTAACTGTATATAAGAACATCATGTAGAATGTAATTGTATATTTGTATATTATAATTTTTAAGTGGTGATGGAGGCACTTTTGTGTATATGGGGCTATGCCCTTTCTCCATTCACCATCCCTAAATTGTAACTACAATTAGTGGAAAATAAATAATAATAATAATAATAATAATAATATAGGATGGAGACAAAATCTTGAAGGCACGCACAGTAGTAAGGTTTCTTCTTCTTCTTCTTCGTTGACAATTCAGTCTAATGACTGGTTTGCCCCTATGATGAGTCTTCTCCACGTGGGTCGATCCTGTGCAGTACTTTTTTTTTTTTTTGCTAGGGGCTTTACGTCGCACCGACACAGATAGGTCTTATGGCGACGATGGGATAGGAAAGACCTAGGAGTTGGAAGGAAGCGGCCGTGGCCTTAATTAAGGTACAGCCCCAGCATTTGCCTGGTGTGAAAATGGGAAACCACGGAAAACCATTTTCAGGACTGCCGATAGTGGGATTCGAACCTACTATCTCCCGGATGCAAGCTCACAGCCGCTCGCCTCCACACGCACGGCCAACTCGCCCGGTGTGTGCAGTACTTATTCGATTATTTAATTTCATTCGATTATATTTCCGATTCAATTATTTTTCGATTATTCATTCGAAAGAATGAGGCAATCGAATAGTGAATATTTTTTGCATCCGATTATTTTTTCGATTACTTATTCGAAAATTCATAGCATAATTGTTGTGAAGGTAGACGATACTTGTTACTCCCTTCAGTAAGTTTGCATTCTAACCTATTAATGCATCAAAATCCGGGCTCTAATTTTAAGCATTCGGTTATGCCTTCACTACAACTGAAACGCATTCGATTAGTTATTAGATTATTTAAATTATCAGATGGAGGTTAATCGATCATTAAAAGTATTCAATTACCATATCCCATTACTAGTCTGCACAGCTCCTGCATCCTGAGTTCGCAAGAAATTTCATCATGAATGTCTTTCATTGTCTTCCACGAGGGCGTTTCCCTGATACTATACCTTCCAACCTTTCTATCAACATATTCCTATGTCGAAGTCTATGTCCCATCTAGAAAGTTGTCTCTACTTAAATTAACTCAACAGCTGTCTTTTTTCTTGGACAGTATTCAATAAGGCGGTTTTGTCTTCTCCACCCAACTTTTAATAACTCTCCTGGTTAACGTCCAGGTCTCAGCAAAATGCAGAGCATATTTTATATAAGATGAAGGACATTATTTTCTGACATAGAACTGACTCTGTCTCCGAAGGCTTGCTTTGCTACTGATATCCGCGATTTTATTTCAGTGTGACAGGAAGATTTTCTGTTATGATCTGGCCAAGGTATTTTAACTGTGCTACTTGTTATACAGGCTAACCACTGATCATCACGTGCAATGGACGATGGTTCCTACTAAACACCATGATTTTTTTAAATATTCATTTTGATACCAGATTCCATACCTTTTTAATTCAGGTTTAGCAACATTTTAGATAATGTTGTTGGACTACCCGCAATTATAGCTTTAACATCGGCAAATTTGATGGTATGCATTAGTCTGAATAAGTCACTCCAAGCTTGTTTTTTCTTGTAGATTCATTGATGATTTTCTCAGAAAAGTCATTAAACAGGAACGATGAGAGCAGATAGCCTGTTTAATATCTGTACAGGGGCTGTTAGTTCGTTGCCAAACCTTGTAATCGCATTTTGATATTTACTTAAATCGTACGATATCAGTGTATATAAGTAATAGAGTGGAGTCTGTGATCTCTCGATACTAGAATTCAATCCAATGAAACTACTCTGCGCATTTGAATAACCCAGTTTATGAACATATTTGACTGCCTGTTTAATTTCCTGTGTTTAAACACAAAGTTGTAAAATATTTACGTAAGATGCTATAAAAATGTTTGTCTAAACCTGAATGTATTTCACCTCTATAATGTGCATTCTCTCCACACTGCCAATAAACGTAACAGCAGTACACTGTATTAGCAAATTATTTCAATCAAACGTACTTTTAAATTAGTTGTGCATATCGGCAGCTTGTTCAAAGATGACGCTGCATTCACTGTCACATGTAATTTACAACTTTGTTTACTGATAGGCTGTGGAGGTGAGAGGTCGAGGAAGAACGACATTTACTGTATCCCAGACAAGAGAGACTAACAATTCGGATGGCCAAATGCGGCTTTATTACCATGTAGGTGTCTCAAAATGAACAAATAATTTGGACTGGCTGTTTTCAAACTCGTCAGATTGCGAAATGTGTTTGGCCGTTGAGTGAAGTGACCGCCTGAGGGGGGCGGCGGAGTTGTTCGCAGTACTGGGAGACTATAGGATTAAGAACAGATTATTAAAAGTGATCGAAGGCATTTATGTTCACAATTGGATTGCAGAGAGAACAAATGGTAGGAGGATGAGGATGAGGATGATAATGATGTATGTTGTTTAAAGGGGTTCGAAATTCAGGTCAACGGCCCCTCATAGTGGTACTAATCGCTAGGAAAGTAGAACCATGGTATTTCTCAAGTTGGGGTATTAATCAAAAGTAGCGTAGACTCACGGTGTTCCAAACATTGCGGTACTACTCAAAAGTATTGTACGTCGCACAGGTAGCGCAGACCTATGGTATTTCTCGCGTAATGGCGCCACTCGAATGCAACGCAAACCCATGGTGTTTCTCACATAGGTGTACTAATCACAGGCACTGGAAACCCACAGTGAACCGCTCTCAGCTGCTACTGATCACAAACCTATTGTGGACCTAACATAGTGGTACTACGCGCAAGTAAAGGCGAATCATGGTGTTCACCGCGTGGTGGTACTAATCGCAAGTAGTTTCATGGTTCTAATTCAATTATCTCCTGGTCGCCCCTTTTAGTCGCCTCTTATGACAGGCCGAGATACCAGGGCTCTGCGTCCCTCTCCCACAGAGGGTATATAATGTTTTGCTGAATCATCTATAATTGGGCAAATAACCTGTTGACGGTAAATTTATCTATCTACGTACTGTATATAGGATACGTATTCTCCCAGGATGGTAGTATACTAAGTTATATTGAATCAAGGTGCAGTAAAGCTAATGCGGTGAGTTCGCACTTGCGATTAATATTATTCTGTAAGAAGGAAATCAATTACCGGACGGTTGGGGGCGGTGGAGTAACGCCCACGGTATTCTTTGCCTGTCGTAAGAGGCGACTAAATGGGGCCCAGGGTCTCTGAACTTGATTGTGTTGGTTGGCAATCCTGGCGCCCTTAGCTGAGACCTGGCATTGCTTCCACTTGTGCCAGGCTCCTCACTTCATCTATCCTAACCGACCTCCCTTGGTCAACTCTTGTTCTTTTCCGACCCCGACGGTATTAGAGCACTCGAGGTCTAAGGAGTCTTTCATTTTCACGCCCTTCGTGACCCTTGTTTTTCTTTGGCCGATTTTTTTGAAGTGTCGGGTCCTTTTAATTTTTTTCTCTGATTTGTGTTGCACAGAGGCTGGTTATCCAGTTTTACTTCCTCTTAAAACAATAGTAATCACCACCACCAGCACCACCACGAAACTAACTATACATCGGTCTGTTATTAGACCAAATTTGCTTATGGGAGTGAAAGCTTGGTGGACTCAGGACATCTAATTCATAAGTTAAAAGTAACAGACATGTATTTAGGGAGAATGATAGCTGGTACAAGCAGATGGGAACGATGGCAGGAGGGTACTTGGATTGAGAGAGAAAGTAAGATAGGAATTACCTCGATTTATAAACCTGTGCTTATATGTCAGCTTCGGTGGTGGGTCATGTCAGGCAAATGGAGGAGGATAGAAAATTAATAGATTCTGCCATGAAGGGTAAGAGAAGTAGAGGGAGACGAAGACATAGATGGTTAGACTCAGTTTCTAAGGATTTAAAGCTTCTAGTCCTTTAGGCCAGCAACTCAATGCTGAAAACATCCTAGAGATATAAGCTATGAATGTGAGGTAAATAAAATGTAATAAAGTATGAGAATATACAGTATTCTTTATTTATTCTCAAACATTAAAGTTCTTTTCTCAGTCATCATGATCCGGTCGATTAGATTAGCAGTTTGCCTTTTTCTATCACTACGAGCGCTAATGAGTCAATGCAGAATTTATCTTAAGCCCTTATAACTACATTCGGTGTGGACATTTTTTCAAAAAAATAAAAAACCCTTGAATATTGAACCAAGGAACACATTACAGAAAGAAATATGTAAATAAGTTAATTTGGCTAGGATTTGAATCAGAATGAAAACGAGTAAAGAAACAAGGGATTTTAAGCTGTTTTTCCGAAACTGCATAGTCCTTCAACTTCCAGCAAAATTGAGGAAATTGCTTAATTGTACGTGTTTCGTTGTATGGGAACCCCCTACTTTGTCTGATAAAAAATGTTTTCAACATTAAAATGGCTTTTAATGCCGGGAATCGAACCCGGGACCCCTATAACAGAAGTCCATCACGCTAACCATTTAGCCATGGAGCCGGACGACACCATAGAGCTAGTTACAATTAGAGGATTTTGGCGGCGTTCAGTAAAATCACAGAAGCTTGCAGGACTGAACGCTGAAAGGTCTAACAGTCTATAATGAATGTACGTGAACGCGCATGTTTAAGTAGGTTTTACTGCATCTATTTTTCTGTGATTTTCCTTGTTTTCTTGCATTATTTTAGTACTGTAGCTGTGCTCAAGAGAAGAGTTAATCTCTACACATATTCTCAGTATCTAACTGCATTCAAGGCAGGTAAACTTAACGTGCATTGTGGTCTATCTCGTGAAGCCTTGAAACCAGACTATCGTACTTTAAAAAACTGGAGTAAAGTTCTATTAATATAATTTTTTTCTCTCACAACAGTTCCTGAAAGTTTTAACAAGATTAAGAAAGTTAGGGTGAGACCTAGCATCAGTCCATTCTTTTCTCAGAACCTGCTGGGAACAAGAGAAGTCGGTCGATTTGAATATTGACATTCTTAACTCCTGGGTGTAGGGACTAATTCCCATCACTGCTGTGCCTACAGAAAGTCGAAAGTTAATTAAATATCTCCACATTAAGGATCCTAAAGAGAAACAAGAATCTTTGTGGATTGTATTCAGAACTTAATCTGGTTTTCGGAAGAACACTCCTAATTTCTCATCCAATTATAAAGTCATCGGGTAGACACTGAACTGGGATTAACTGAACTAATCATTCTTCATTCGCAAGAACTCTGTATCCTCAACTGCGGGTCCAATAAATGTTACTAAATACAAGGAAACTCAAAAGTCCGTTAACATTTGACGATGCAATACTTTACGGAATATTGAAAGTAGGGAGGTAATAATTGACACACATGATTAGTATGGCATTGAGTTTTATTGACTCCAAAATAAAGTACACGAAATGACCAACAGATGGTGCTGGACAGCAACATATCGGGTACAGATAGCTACACATGCTCGAAATGACATGCGGTTTCGTTGACACCAACAACGAGTGCATAAACAGGCCAACAGATGGCGCTGGACAGCAACACGTAAGTGATGCCGCATGAGATCCGTGTACGGTATAAAAGGAGCTGTCGTGAGAGAGGGACAGCGTCAAATGTGCCTCAATCCGTCTGATTACTGGTTGTCGGGTTACCTGAAGTCGCAAGTCTACCGCGATCGTCAGACCTCATTAGGGATGCTCAACATCCGACGACAATTTCTCACCATACCTACGGATATGCTGCATAATGCAGGTATTGTTGATGAATGACGGCCGAGACGTTGAGCATGTGTTATAAAGAACATCGTCTTTGCTAAACCTCGATTGTTATGCTAATTATTGGTGGTGTATCGTATGAAGCACCATCTGTTTGTCATGTTGTACACTTTATTTCGATGTCAATAAAACTCCATGTCATTTCAATCATGTGTGTCAATTATTACCTCTTAACCTCCGATATTCTATAAGTATTGTCTCGTCAAATGTTAACGGAGATTCTTTGTGGATTATATTAAGAACGTAATCTGGTTATTAGAAGAACACAATTTTACATCCAATTATGAAGTCATCAGGTAGGTTCCGAAGTGAATTTAACTTAAGCAAATCTTTCTCCATTCGCAAAACTCAGTATCCTCAACTGCGGGTCGTCCAATAAATGTTACTAAATATTTATTTTTTATTATTAACTCTAAGGGAAAGAGAGTGTGAATAGAAATGGCTTGTCACTTAGCTGGCTGAGGTTCAAAACTAGATGGTTTCCAAGTTGGATTTCTTACCACACGGAAACCAGGTAGCATCAGGAATGGAATCCAATCTAAGGTGACTCCGGTAAGAGAGTCTGGTTTCAAGGCTTCGCGGTCTTCGTCGTTTCAGAGGATCGTGTGCTAGAATACCTATCACTCCGGGAATTTGAACCTGGTACGAATATTTCATCTGGCTCCAGAATTGAGCGTTTTTGTTAATCTTAATTCCCGTGTTTTTATTTTTGCATTTTACAAGCAATGCCTGTCTGTTAGGTCATCAGCCCAGAGGCTGGTTGGATCCTCAAATAGCACCACCAAAGGTTATGCGGTTATAAGGAAACCGCAAAAACCAATGGTAGCACCAAAATGAGGGGTACTAGGCAAGACGAGGAGTGAGGTAGTTTGCCATTGTTTTCCTCACTGGGTCAGAAAGTGCTATTGCAGCACGACTGACCCTATGAGCATCACCCTTCATAACACTCAGATGCACTAGTCGTGCTCTGAATGCCATTACTCAGTACCACCCATACCCCAGCAGCTTCCATATTGTCACAGCCATGGATGGGACTGGGACTTCGGTGAAAGCTACACTTTACTCTGGCCTGTGCCAAGAGATGGATGCAAAAGTACTGTATCCATCAAGAAATGGCAGCAGGCAAATTACAAGCAATAACGATGATTTAAAACTACATCCATAAACTGAATTCTTTAACACTAAATTTCTTTGGACTATAACCGGCAGTAGCTCTCTATTTCCTTGCGACAGTTGTCTTCTTCCTGGGCCTTTTCCAATGACTTTCTACGGCTATAGCCCATTTTTCCGGCCAGATGCCCTGTGTAACGCCAACTCTACGTGGAGGGATGTATTCACAGTCGTGTGTTTCTGCGGTCTTTCGATGTGGTCAAGACATCTGTGATATGTGTGATGACGAACACATACAACCAGCCCTGAGTTACATGAATTAACCAAGGGACACCACTGAAATCCTTGATCCAGCAGTGAATCGAACCCTGGGCCCTATGAACCAAACGCGAGTGCGCTGACCACTCAGGCAAAGTGGCGGACTCCTTCCGAGAGTTTAGTAGGGAGGAATAATTGGTGTGCCCCAGGGGTAAATTGTAGACCCACTATTGTTGTATATATACATTCTTAGACTTTCATTTTATCCCGAAGATGAAGTTATCATATTTTGTAAACAGATTTATTTCATATAAACGGCCGATTAATAATATGAGATGTATAAGGTGTTTTCTCAGCTGATAAACTACAGAGACTGTACCTTAATTAAGGCCATGGCCGCTGCCTTCCCTTTTCCGATGTGTTAGTGTGACGTTCAGCCACTTGAGAATACACTTAAGATTAGATGTCCAGATATTCCTTTTTCTAGCAGGACTATTTCTCAGAAAACATAGAAATAAAAGGCGTTTGGTAGATAAGTATTCTTCTGTTGGTTATTGATAAAGCCCTAAATGATTTCCAAACTGAAACATATTACGTTAAAAATTTGATGTTTGTAGCTCAGGTAGTATTTAATGATTAAGGACTTGGGACTTTGCTGATATACAATATCTTCCAGCGTAAACAGTTTGCTTCTTCTACGTAGAACGTTTTCATACAATTTACGCATGCATATTATCTGCAGTGCAGTGATGTACTTAGAATTCTTACGTATTACGCATGCAGAAAACGTCCTGACCCGTAGTGGAATTATGAGTATAGCTGCAGTGCAGTAATGTACATTAGACCTGAATACTGCCTAAATCATGGTACGGCGGGTGGTATACATTACGGGGAAAGCGAAGCTACTAACCACCTCACAAACATCACACTCTCCTTCAAGCTTCTTCCCGGACAAACTATTCCCTAAATTATTATATATATATATATATATATTCCACGACCTGTGGGCATTCAACTCTACCCTCCGTATGGTTATTTTTACATATCTCCCAAACACCCTACATACATATATACATACATACATACATACATATAAGAAAAAAGATCAACCAGGACTCTTTCATGCAAAATGTTTTAGCGACATTTTGTTTATTAGGTGGCATATTCTTCAAGCAGGTTGTAGTATGTCTGTCATCAGTAATGAGCACCTTCAGCGTGCACCCAGTGAAAGTCTAAAAAAATTAGGAGAACAAGACATCACACATAAAAGAGAGGACATGTCTTAACTAACACAGTTAGCAAGGCTGGAGCTGTACAAGGCTTCTGAAAGCGCGCACTCTCCTTTTTTTCCCCTTAGACAACATGTTTTCTTGTCGCCCACCTTCTTCTTCGCCGCCTCTTCCTTCTCTCCGCCCACCATACCACGCTTCGCACAGTATTTATTCTAACGTCTCTTTCTTTCACCTACCTCATTAATTTCAGGCCCTTCCCTTCCTTTTTTTCTCCTTTACCCTTAAACCGTGTTTATTCCACTCTGCTTGTCATTTCAGCTAAATTAACACTTCCATTTGTCTCGATCTAATCAGTTACACCCGACTGCATACATATTTTTTCTTCATTTATTAGGAAGCAATGTTCTTGCTGGTGTGTAAAGAACTGTAACATGACCACTTTCACATTTTTATGACATTGATATTCCCACAAGATCAACCACGTTCCTTAAAAAGCCTTGTAATCCAAGAGGAAAGTGGTTTCATCCCAAACAGTGACGTATCTCCGCCCTAACTTGCGAGCTCCTCAGATTTTTCCAATCTAAGGTTGGGTGCATACTACGATCCTGAGCAAATTCAAGAAATGTTCCAAATTCTTGTTTTGAGATAAACTGGAATTTTAGATTTCGAGCTATTTTATCTCTCCTACGCTGTAGGCGAATCCGTCATTCACTTAACGCACTTATCTTCAAGCAGATACGTTTGTTAACCGAAGGAAATGCAAGATGCGCCATTTCGGCTCTTTCAAATCACCATAAACAGCGGTTTATTAGCATACGCCAAATAAAACACGGATAATTTATTGAGTGCGGTTGCAGATACATTAATATGGCTAAGAAAAGTCATTGAAAACGACCACCAAAACCCAAACGTTATCTCTAAATTGAAAATTGTAGATACGTTGAATTCCTTGGGACGCCAGTAAATTTCTCGCCATTTCCTTGTAAACGAAAGGTACGAACATTCCAGTTCCAGCCCGTCCCTTCGTGCTTTGTCTGGTTTCTCCGTGTGCCTTCTGGAAGTCGAAACGAGAATATTCCCTCTCTAATGGTACCTCGATGATTCCAGTACTTCATCGTCCGAAATATAAATACAACGCCGCCGCGAGCGAGGGGTGATTGTTGTGTGGAGTATATGGTGAGTGTTCCACCAGAGTCACTGTGTGTAACAGTTGGTGTTAGTACATTTGGAGTAGTGTTAATAGCTGTTGTTGTGCGGAATATTGTAGTGGTCGTTAGCACTGTTGAGTAGTTCACTGTGTGGAGCGGTCACGTGAATTGATTGTGTGAGTGACGGAGTTTCTCTAGAGGTGAACCCAGGAACAGACGTCGTGTGTTGAGGTACTCAGCAACCCTGTGTTCAAACCTGTCTGCATGCAACTGCTATGTGTGTGTGTGTGAAGTGATTGAGCGTGCGAAGTGGAAGTGAAAGGTGGACCTTCTCAATAAGAATTATCGCCCATACCAGGTAAGGACTGCCCAGCTGGAATCCTGCTGTAAGAGACTTGTATATAGACAGCAATTAGTGGAGTGTTGTCATTCATTATTGAATATAATTATGTGTGTGCATTATCGTCCTGAATTAAATTAGATTGCTAAAACACTGTTTTAGTTATCATACAATCCAGTGAGTTATTGTTTGTCATCAGTTCGTAGAGAGGTTTGATGCAGCAATCCATGTCACCTTATCATGTGCTAAACTTTTCATATCTATGTAGGCCTAACTATTGCATCCTACATCTGCTTTAATCTGCTTATCATATTCATACCTTGGTCTACCCCTACCATTATTACCGCCTACAGTTCCTTCAAAACACACTGAACAAGACTTGTGTGTCTTAACGATATGTCTTGCCATGTCTTCTAGTCAAATTTAGCCAAAGTGTTCTCCTCTCAACAATTTGATTCAGTATCTCTTCATTCGTGATTCGATTCACCCAGCTCACCTATAGCATTCTTCTGTAACACCACATTTCAAAACGTTCTAATATTCTTTTTGAGCTAGTTATTGTCCATGATGCACTTACATGTTGCGCTCCAAACGAAATCTTCAAAACCTTATTTCTAATTTCTATATTAATGTTCGAAGCGAGCAAATTTCTTTTCTTAAGAAAGACCTTCCTTGCTTGTGCTAATCAAGATTTTATGTCCTCCTTACTTCTGCCATTCTTACTTATTTTACTACCCAAGTAACAATATTAGTAGAGAGGCTATGTGCATCCTACAGCGGGCCAATCAGAGGCGGAGCGGGTCACGTGATGCTGACGTCATAGCGCGGGAAATTTGAATTTTGACGGGAGATTTTAATTTGTAAACAAAGCCACGTGCTGTTTTGACAGCTGTCAAGCGGCCATCTTTAAACAAGACCTTGGTATTCTGCATTTTATGTCCTCGTTACGTCTGCCATCATTAGTTATTCTACGACCCAAGTAACAGTATTCATCTACTTCCTTTAGAACTTCACTTCCTAATCTAATATTTCCTGCATCATCTGAATTCATTAAATTGCACTTCATTACTTTTGTTTCGGACTTATTTATTTCCTTCTTGTACTCCGTCTCCGTGTCCACACCATTCAGCAATTTCTCCAGATCTTCTGCAGACAGATAAAATAACCGTATCATCGGCAAATCTCAGGGTTTTGATTTCCTCTCCTTGGATTGTGATTCCATTTTCAAATTCTTCTACGATTACCTTTACTGCCTGTTGTATATAAATATTAAAAAGGAGAGGGGACAAACTGCAGCCTTGCCTCAATCCTTTCTGATCCAGTCAGTATACCGTATTTACGCGAATAATCCCCGCACCCTAACTTTAGGAAGGCTGATTTTGAAAAAAAAATCGACATTGACTCAAATAAAACCCGCACCCCAATTTCGTGCCTCAATTTTTTTAAAATATGCGGGTATTATTCGCGTAAAAATACCTAAATACCTAAATATGCAAGTATAGAACTCGTGCGTACTTACTCTTAATGATATGACCCATCTCAAGTCAGCCACTCACCTGAAAGATAAATGAATATTTCAGTTATGCTACAGATTGTTTAGAAACTAGGCCTAATTAAGAGTAAAAATACATGTTTAAAACATATGAACTGTACATAATTCAAAGGAAAAGAACTACATTATACTTTCATGTACACGGAAATTTCACATCACGAAAGAGTTTTGAAACACATGTGAAACTTAAAAATAGAAGCAAAGCTGTGACAAGCAAGTGATTAGAATGTTGGAGGGAATTTACATTTCTTCGTTACGAATCGAAATGCTGTTGTCGAGGAAATACTAATCCGCAACACATGTATCACTTAGAACAATAATTCGTTGATCTAGTTCATGCTATACTGAACCTTAGATGACAGAACGTTTCTGGTCAGAGTTCTGCTTGTTGCTTTTTTAAAGGGGCCTAACATCAAAGGTCATCGGCCTGGTCAGAGTTCTAGGTTGAAATATAATCACACAGCGGTTTTTCTGGGAGGAAGGACGATTTCTGGACCCAGCAGTGGCTTCTGCATTGTCAAGATGGGAGCAGTCATTGAGTGCTGTTAAGGAGCCATGCATTAGTGCATCAAATTCTAGACTCTTCTCAGAGAGCCGTGGTTCCACGTCGCAATATAAACACGCAGCAGAATTTGAACGGGAACTGTAGTACAGCCTGCGTGGAGATGGATTTTCTACCACAGGATTGCTTCTCGTATGCGACATAATGCCACAATAGTGATGCAAGTGTGAGACTAGTGGAATGAAGAGAACCGAACGCATCGAAAATACGGCAGATCACGAACTGTGACGAGAGCACGAAATAATAAACACATCGTCCGTATAGTAGTAAAGGATTTTAGAGATTGATCACAAGGGTTACCACAAAATGGAACACTGCAGCAGGTGAAGCAATGTCTGCTTCCAAGTGTTTGATGAAGTTTGCTTCGGTGAGGCCTGGTGGCACACACTCCTTTCCGCGGATTTCCTTGACAAGTCGATGTCTCGAGCTACAAGGGGCTCGTGAAAATACACTCACATATTGGAGGGCAGACCGGGAACACTTCCTGATTCCGAACGAGTCCTGCCTTAATTTTCACTACAATGATGACCATGTACGACCACACTCCATTACCTTTGTTTAGGATTTACTTATTTTCATCTCGTATTCCTTCTCCAAGATTGAGTCCATACCATTCAGCCATTTCTCCAGGTCTTTTGCAGACTCCGATAAAATAAGAATATCATCAGCAAATCTCAGATTTTTTATTTTTTTCCTTGCATTGTGATTCTGTTTCTAAATTCCTTTTTAATTTCCTATATCGTGTGTTCTATATAAACACTGGAAAAGAGAAGGTGGAATACTAATAAAGGATTTATAATTAATATGTGGTCTGTCCATACTGTGTGATTAAATACATCTCTCATAGAAAACGGCTTGTGATCTACATTCATAACATGTTTAAATATACAGTATAGGCCTATATTAAGTCAAGGTTATTATTATTATTATTATTATTATTATTATTATTAATATTAATTATTATTATTATGTTGGTAATGTGCAGGTCAGACTCGCAGCTCCCTGGAGAGTGCACAGGCATGTGGAGTATAGCAGAGTCTCTTGTGAGTTAACGCGACCATACACACTCATGATATATACATCTGGTGAATTAGCCTTCTGTTGTACGTCGTGGGTGACCCTTTGACCTCTGGCTAGCGTGTGAAACAAAGAGATAGAATAGAGGCAATTAATTATTGGTAAGGTTCATTCTTTTTTTCATGTATGAAACCAGGTGCTGGCATATGCGGACGTTTCCTTTGAGATCTGAGAGGATGAGCTAAATATTTCATACTTTACATAAAGGGAGTTCGAATGTACGTTCTCGTAATTTTCATATTACGCTATTTAGGTTATCTGCGTATCAGTTTCAACTCTTTCTCTACAAGGTGGCCTGTGAAGACGACTGGTACCCTAGGAGAAGTCTGCAAGTAACGATCCATCACATCATCAGCATGCCAACTTTCTCAATCGTTTTGTTTGTCTTTCACCACTAAGTTAACTGTGTCAAATGTTAGGCATACCACGATCCTGAGCGAACCCTTTTCCCTTTCTAGCCTTCCGTGTAGGATGAGAAGGCCTATTTACGAAACGAGAATCGAAGCCGTAGCCTTTGAGTTATATGAAGACATTCTACCCTTACGCCAAGGTGCTAGCATTATTATTACTGGTATGGACACTTAATATGAATGGAAGCAGACCGAGTTGGAAAGAAAGTATTTACAGAAAAATGGACAGAGAAGAGACAACCAGAAAGCTCTATCGCCTTTTTCTTTTTCTTTTCTTTTACAATTTGCTCTACGTCACTCGGACACAGAGAGGTCTTATTGCGCCGACGGGATAGAAAAGGGGTAGGAGTGGGGATGAAGCGACCGTAGCCTTAATTAAGGCACAGCGTCGGCGTTTGCCAGATGTGAGAACAGGAAACCACGGAAACCATCTTTAGGGCTGCCTACTGTGAGTTTGGAACCCACGATCTCGTGAATGCAAGCCAGATACGTGACTCAAACCACGAAGTCACTCGCTCGGTAAGAAAGTTCTCGACAGTTGTTGATAGTATGGAGAAGAGATGAGGAAGGATACAAATGTTGGCAGTGGTACTTGGACGGATCTAAATACACGACTTCTGTTTTCCTGTTTTGTTATTTTATTCCGTGTGTTAATAGTGTCTCCATGGTTCAGGCGGAAGCGCGCCGGCCTCTCACCGCTGGGTTCCGCGGTTTAAATCCCGGTCACGCCATGTGGGATTTGTGCTGGACAAAGCGGAGGTGGGACAGGTTTTTCTCCGGGTACTCCAGATTTCCCTGTCATCTTTCATTCCAGCAATGCTCTCCAATATCATTTCATTACATCTATCAGTCAATTATTGCCCCAGAGGAGTGCGACAGGCTTCGGTAGCCGGCACAATTCCTATCTTCGCTGCAAGATGGGGGCTTAATTCATTGCATCCCTGACTCGGTCACTGACTGGAAAACAGGTTGTGTGTTTTCATTTTTATTCCGTGTGTCACAAAGTTTTACTACATTTTGATGCATTAGGACACTTTTCTTTGTTCTGGGTTATTTTCTATACTGTGCGTTTATTTTTTCTTTCCTTTAATGTGCTTTTATAATTATAAGGGCTCAGTTTAGTTTTATAGCGTGTTTGTAATATATGTTAAATTGTATGTACATTATAAGATATGATTTGACAGAATAACGGGCTTTATAGCCTCAGTCACGCTATGTAAATGAAATAATAATAATAATAATAATAGTAATAATAATAATAATAATAATAATGTCGACCCCGTGGTGTAGGTCTACCATACCTGCCTCTTACCCCGACGCCCCGGGTTCGATTCCCGGCCAGGTCAGGGATTTTTACCTGGACCTGAGGGCTGGTTCGAGGTCCACTCAGCCTACGTGATTAGAAGTGAGGAGCTATCTGACGGTGAGATAGCGGCCCCGGCCTAGAAAGCCAAGAATAACGGCTGAGAGGATTCGTCGTGCTAACCACACGGCACCTCGTAATCTGCAGGCCTACGGGCTGAGCAGCGGTAGCTTGGTAGGGCAAATTCTTCAAGAGCTGTAGTGCCATGGGGTTTTAAATAATAATAATAATAATAATAATAATAATAATACCGGAAGCAGGACAATTGTGCCGGGGAGACATAACAATGGAGCTCCTCGATTCATAACCCGACCTATGAGAGTACTGCAAATGTGAACTTAAGAATATATATATTTTTTTACTTGATTTACTTACATCGATAGAACGAACTATGGATACCTCTTTCCAGAGTTTTTCATCATCACCATTCTTCTTCTTCTTCTTCTTCTTCTTCTTCTTCTTCTTCTTCTTCTTATTGGTATGGACACGATGTCAATGACAGAAGACCGAGTTCGAATGAGAGTATTTACAGAAAATTGCACAGAAAAAAGACAACCAGGAAGCTCTCTCGCTTTTTTATTTTACTGCAGATTATGGGATGTCTTGTGGTCAGCACGAATGCCCCGGCCGTTATTCTTGGCTTTCTAGACCGTCAGATAGCTCTTCAATTATAATCACATAGGCTGAGTGGACGTCGAAGCAGCCCTCAGGTCCAGTTAATGAAACGATAATTAAAACTTCAAATTATATCCGCTGACTAAAATCTAAAACGAATCATGAAGATAAAATGACCATGAATCCAAAACAACCAGTGGAACTTATTCACAAAGCCTCATATTCTGAGATGATGCTTGTTGTCCAAGGGGGTCCAAAATCCAGGTTCTCGGTCTCTCATAATTGTACTAATCACTAGTAAAGCAGAACCATGGTGTTTCTCTTATAGTGTCACAAATCACAGTATAGCACCACAATCCTAGATGCGCAATTCCCAAAAGGCGTCAACTAAAAGACCTACATCAGGCCTCTCCGGAGACCACGCGATCAAGCATGCAGTTTCTCATACGTAGCGGACCCCGTCCACCCTAGTAGGAGTATCTGCATTAAAGGGTTGTACCAAGTTAACAAATGCCAAACACAAGAAGTAATAGTCGTCTTCTTGAGATAAATATTCCTATCTGGAAATTCATCTTACCGCAAGTGTATCTGAACGATTTGGTGAAATATGAGAATCTCCGCTGACCGTGTTTTCAGTTTTAAGCATTCACAGGTAAGGAGATTTGTGTGTGTCAATATCTTGATATATTACATATTCTTAAAGTGAATAATCGTTTAGTGATCATCAGACACACACTGCTGCGAATGTCACGAAAAAAAAAAGATTGATTCCTATTGTTAGCGTGTTCGTCTATCATTCATCATTGGTTTGCTCACACAAAGAGGAATAATATATCTTCAATAGGAGTGCTGGGAATGGCGTGTCATGCATATTGTGCTTCTTAGGAAACCCCGTCGACAATTTGATATTCTTAAATCAGTAAAGGGATTCACGTAGGCAAACAGAAAACTTGAATAGTACGGATTGCCATCATTAGAGCCCGGCTTTTTTAATGCGGTAACAGGGTAGAATGCAAATTAATATTTCATTAGGAGCTGTCGACAAGGCCGCTCTTCCGTAATGTAGTGAGAGTAACATAAATTCTGGGGGTTCTGATGGGCCGAACCCCTAATGTTTATGCAAAGCTCATAGCATAACCGTTGTGCAGGCTTGCGTATACGTGTTACTCGCTTCAGTACGTTTGCATTCTAACCTATTACCGCATAAAAATTCGGGCTTTGGTTATTACTAAAGATCGGATTTTTATGCATTAGGTAACAGCTTAGATTGCAAACTAGTATTTGGTTAGAAGGATGTGTCGGCCACCCGCTCTTCCATAACGTAGCAAGAGTAACAAATTATAGGGGCCCTGATGGGTTATACCCCTAATGTTTATGCAAACCTCATAGCATAATCGTTGTGAAGGTAGACTATACTTGCTACTCGCTTCAGTAAGTTTGCCTTCTAACCTATTAACGCATCATAATCCGGGCTCTAATTATGATGATCATGTTCGTTGTTCAAAGGGGCCTGACGGAGGTCATCGGCCCCTAATTGTACGAGGTGCAACGAAATGAAACGATAATTAAAACTTCGAAATACATCCGCTGACTAAAATCTAAAAGGAAGCATGAAGAGAAACTGGCCATGAATCCCAAACAATCAGTAGAACCTATTCACAATGCCTCATATTCTCAGATGATGCTTGTTGTCCAAACGGGTCCAAATTCCAGGTCGTCGGCCTCTCATAATTTTACTAATCACTGGTAAAGCAGAACCATGCTGTTCCTCTTATAGTACTACAAATCACAGGTAAAGTTGTAGTGATACTTTAACATTAGAATTACCTTAACTATGTCCTCCTTAAGATTTAAGCAAAACTGTAATGATCTCTCTCCGTATAGTTCTGTGTTTTGCTCTGCACGTGATGGGTCTATCTACCCCCCCCCCCCCCCTCTCCCTCCCCCTCTCTCTCTCTCTCTCTCTCTCTCTCTCTCTCTCTCTCTCTCTCTCTCTCTCTCTCTCTCTCTCTCTCTCTTCCTATTACTAACGGGAGTGCGGATGGCTTTGTTGAATGTTGGAGTAGCCATTTTGCAGTTGATTTCTGTTCTTTGTACGAGACAGACTCGTCATGTAGGGTGCGATATATTTCCGGGATTTGTCCCGGTTCACATCCCTTTCGGGTGGGAATTTTTGTGAGTGCCGTTTTATTTTCTACTTCTTCTACTTATTGATCGCGTTTGGTACATAAATTAACCTTGTGTCTTATTCCGTTCTGATCTGGATTTCTACTCCAACTTTCTCATGGATTACCGGCATCCTCGTTAGTGTTAATAGCAGATTTAATTATTAGCTCATAACTGACATTTTCCTAAATCCCATTATTATTCTGGTTTGTGGTTTATACTATTTTGGCGGCCAGTAATCTTGATCCAGTCCTTCCCTCTTGAAGTAATTCAAACTTGTACCTTTCTATTTGTAATACTGCGTCCGTTGGAATTATCTATATTGCGACGTTTTCGGCCGCTTTCCTAAATTGTATTATTGAACCTTGATTTTAAATACCGGTGGCCGTTATCTTAATTATGCCTATCCGTTCTGAAGGCGAATATTAAACGTAATTCACCTGGTGGTGGTAATCATTAATTCTAATGAAGTATGTATTGAAAAAAATGACCCCACAAGTTTTTATGACTGTGATTTGTCACATGTTTTGATTGCCTGCTTTTATTTTTTGGCAGCGTCTTGATGCCCTTAATTGTGGCATGTTTTGTTTTGGGAATTGAGACTTGAGTCTGATTTGATTCGACGTTTGTCTCGCAGTGTTAGTGGTGATATTTACTGATCTCGTATTTTATTCACCACTTGATGGGATGATTTATTGTATCAGCTATTATTTTATTGTCCTGCATTTTAATGAGTAAATTATTGATTTAAGGAATGATTTCTCGGTAATGCTACTTAATGTTTTCACATTTAATTTAAGACTTCATTGTATGATCTTTTGTATCATCCGTTAGCTGATTCATTAATCATTGAGTTAAGGAGGTATTTCTCCTCGACTTGACCTTGCACTACCTTTGTCCATCTTCGGTTGTGAGAATTACTTCTGCTTCATTTGTTGTTTAATTTTGCTCTATCTAAGCTCGCCTTCTGGTCTTAATCTATCAATTTAAACTTCTCTCCTAATGTATTGATTTTAGGTTCTCCTTTGGTATCCTTTGTACTGTGGGTTTTCTTGTTAGTTACTATATTGGAGGGCATTTGCTTGTAGATTTCTGCTCCCTGGTAACTTTGATGTACTCTGTTCTTGAGTTAACACCGTACTAAGGTATTGGTTTCGTTTCTCTCCTCTTATCCTTCCCAATTAATTTTATTGTTAAAGAAACTGTTCCTTATTCTTCTTTGGGATATTTATCCTAAAATCAACCAAATCATTTAACCTTTAATGCTATTTCCCTAGAGGACATACGCAATTCTTATAAATTGTTGTTATTAAATTTTACTATTTAGAAAATTGGTATAATCCTTAAGTTACAATTGCTTGTTATTGCATGTTTTAATATTTTTCTGTTCTTATTTATTTCCTACCTGGGGTATAATAACACTATATTGGTATTCATGTTTGATTTTTCTGGTCTTAATGTGTGTGTAATAGCACAGCGTATGTGAATGTTTACCTTGCCTGATCTAGTACCTGGTGAGAGGTTACTATGTACTATTTAATAACTGCTACCGTCTCATATATATTTCTCTAATCTGCCACATCACAAAGTAGCCTCATGGTATTCTTCGCACGGTGGTGCTAATCGCAGGTAATGTAAATCGATGGTATGTCGCACATAATGGCACCACTCACAGATAACACAGACGCATGGTGTTCTTAACATGATGGCACTAATCACAAGTAATCTCATGGTTCCAATTCCATCATCCCCTGGTTGTCCCTTTTAGTCGCATCTTACGACATGCCGGGTTTACCGTGGGTGTATTCTTCGTCTCACAGGGGGTACGGTATAGTATAATTGTTACTCGCTTCAGTAATTTTGCGTTCCAACCTTGTAATGCATAAAAATCCGGACTTTAACCGATCATCAATGAGCATTAAACCGAAAGACGTTCGAAATCATTTACCTTCTGTTATTTTACGTCATGGCGAGAAAAGCGGATTTTTCCCGCTGTTTAAAAACCAAACCAGTCCCGCGTTCTAGAGGTAGTTAGAATGCCTATTATCTAGAGGTCACGGTTTCGAACCTAGACTAGAAGCCTGGCTTATTCGAGGTCCAGTCAGTGTACGCGAAAACAAATGAGAAGTTACCTGATAGTGGGATACCAACTCCGGTCTTAGCAGCCAAGAGGTTCTTCATAATCTGCAGGGCATTGCGATGAGCAGCGGTCGCGTGGTAGGCCATCGTCCGCCATGGCCATAGTGCCATAAGGTTTCTTTCAACACACATCACGCAACAAGAACCGTTTCTATGCAATATGTAAAACGTATAGTCGAAATTGACACGCCAGCAGTGTACGTGGCATTACATCACAATCCCTGCAAACAACAGCCGAAGTCATAGGATTCTCTTTAATTTTTTAATTTTATATGTTGCTTTACGTCGCACTGGCACAGATAGGTCATTTGGCGACGATGAGATAGGAAAGGGCAAGGTGGCGGGAGAGCGGCCATGTCCTTAATTGAGGTAGAGCGCCAGCATTTGCCTGGTATGAAAATGGGAAACCACGGAAAACCGTCTTCAGGGCTGCTGGATTCGAACTCGCTATCTCCAGAATGCAGGCTCACAGCTGCGCACCCTTAACCGCACGGTCAACTCCCTCGGTCCCTATGCCCGAATGCTTACGCAGTTACAGGTTCGAATGTTTCATTTGCTGAAGAGAGTAACAAATTCATGATAGTATTGGTTTTACGTCCCATTAGGGACTAACTACTTCTACGGTTTTCGGAGACGCCGATATGCCGGAATTTTGGTCATCGGGAGATCTTTACCATGCCAGTAAATCTACAGATTTAAATACCAGCGGACTGAACTGGGATCGCACCCGCGAACCTGACCTCATAAAACCACAGCTCTACAACTTGAGTTGTTCAACCTCACAGAACTTCATGATTTTACGTTATATTTTCTGAATATTTTCGAAGTATGATTTCCTGTTCAAAGTGTTTTTTTTTTTTATCCCCGGAGATATTCTGGTTTACGGTCTTAAGTTTGTTAATTTGGAAATGCATTTTTTGTTGTAGAGATCTGGGAAGAGTAGTAATGTTATTTCTATTGTTTGGCATTTGATTTTTTATTATTATTAGCAATATTATGCAGTATTCGGGAGATAGTGGGCTCGAATCCCACTGTCGGAAGCCCTGAAGATGGTTTCCCGTCGTTTTCCATTTTCACACTAAGCAAATGCTGAGCTTGTACCTTAATTACGGCCAAGGCCGCTTCCTTCTCACTCCCAACCCTTTCCTGTCCCATCGTCGCCATAAGATCTGTGTCGATGCGACGTAAATCAACTTGTAAAAAGGTAAGATTATGCATTTTATTGACATATTATTTCTTTTTGCAGATGACCTTGCCATCTCAGCCAGAAACCGAGAAGACACTCAAAAGATGCTTGAGAGCCTGCATGAAATTGCCGAAAGAGCGGGTCTTTAAAGGTCTCTTATGAAAATAAGTAATACATGGAGTACAAGCACGAATGTTAGAATGATAGAAAAGTACAAATACATGGGTGAATGAATCCAACCCATTGCACTGGATAAAGTGGCAAACAAGGCAAGAACAAGAAAATTAGATATGGCCTACAAGCTAACACAGAACTAGTATAACAAACGGGCAATATCTTACGAGGCCAAAATTCGACGTTATAATTCTGTAATAAAACCGGAAGGATTGTGCGCTTCAGAGTAACTTATTTTAAATAAAAGACCCCTTCAGACAAGCAACTCATTGTTGAAAACATCCTAGCGATATGAGCTACGTATTTTTGGTAAATAAAATATAATAAATTATGAGAATATATTCTTTATTTATCCCTAAAAATTACAATCTTAATAATCGTTATTGGGTAGATTGGATAAGCAGTTTGCCTTTTTCGACCACTACGAGCGCTAATGTCATGCGAGGCATTTTTTCACTTGTGTCAATGCAAAGTTTCACTTAAGGCCTTATAACTCCATTCGGTGTGGACATTTTTCAAGCAATCAGAAAAAAAAACCCTGAGGGTACTGAACCAGGGAACACATTACAGAAAAGAATTATATAAATACATTAATTTGGCTAGGATTTTAATAAGAAAACACGAGTAAAGAAACAAGATTTTAGGCTGTTTTTCTGGAACGGTATTTAGACCGGAAGTGGTTTTCGAAATTTATTTTTAAAAAATCTGATATAGCTATCCAAAACTCACCATTTGAATCTTTTTTCGCAATATGGGCCTCCCTACTTTGTCTGTTGTTTTCAACATTAAAAAAGAGGAGCTGCAAGAAGGAAAGGAAAATTCTGAAGAAAATTCTGGGACCGCATGGGACTTGGAAGAGCTCTAAAAGCAGGCTGAAAAATTACGGACACAATGCGGAAATGAAGGGTGAAATTCTACGTACTCTTTGGTAAGAATGGATGACAAACGGCTGACCAAAAAGATCTTAAAATACATCATGGTGTTAAAGGTCACCTCCAGCTGGGCAGAAGAGATCAGGGGGGATGCGCAAGAAATGCCGACAGTCTAAAATCATTTCAGGAAGAAAGTACTAAAAAGGATATTCAAACAAATCATTTCCGAAGACGAAAGATGAGAAGTGAAAGAATGAAGAGGTGCTGCGAAAAGAAGAAAGACCAAGAAACCTGAAGTTTTATGCGCTCCATAGTCGGCCAAATTAGAAAGAAAATCTATCATCATCATCATCATCATCATCATCATCATCATCATCATCATCATCTACTACATTGATTCCTTCAGAAATGTGTTTGCGAAGTATTTTCTCACAGTTCTTGTCGTGTTAAGACTGTCGTATTCAATAACCGCAGTGCGAGCGAGGTGTATGTTTTGTGTTACAATGCGAACAGAGTTGAATATCAATTAACGCCTGCAACGCCTGCATTAGAACGTGCTCACAAAACCTCCTTCACACTACATTTTCCATTTGTAAAGCAAGGAGGCGCGTTACATTCTTCATTTTCTTGCATTCATTGTTAGACGCGCTGCTTTGTTCGAACGCGGAAGAATAACTGGAAGCTACGTTTTGTTAAAGTGCCATTGTTGGTGTTCCACATGTTCTGCTGTTATATTTTGTCGCGATGGCTAAACGAAGCCATTGTGGATCCTAGCTGGCTTTGTTTGTCTGTTTGTCTATTTTCCCTGAGAACGTCGTACGACACAATACGCATTGTACAGAATGGACTACACAATGCAGTACACAAAATGGAACAGGAAGACATGTTTTTGCGTTAGAGTTAGCTAGCAACTAGAATAAAAAACAATTCTGTTTCTTATTTAACTATAAACACGTGTTGCATTTATTATTTCTATTTTCAAGCAAGGATAATACGGAGACGCCTCCATTGTGAACTGTATTTCAAGTCTTGATAAACATTCTCGTATACAGAACCGGTCAAAAGTTTAGGACCACATAAAAATTATGAAATATCATCTCGAACCTAAAATTGTGCTACTAGACCTCTGTATTTTTCTTCCTGAGCTCTCGCATCTAATATGATATACGTTGCCTGATTGAGTTAAGCCAGGTGTTGGTAGAAGTTATGCATTTTTAACTGTTGGAAGATCACTCCAGAAAGTCAAAATTTTTGGAAATATATACTATAATTGGTTTCAAGTATCACCACCAAGATTTTTTCGTAGACTTAGTATAAATATAATAATTCCTAAAAAATGCGGCACCGGTTTTTGTGCGTAACCTTTTTTTTTTTAAACCAGCCCTAAGTTGGTGAATTTTCCCTTGTTCTTGTCATAGGTTTCAGTGTGAACTATCGGCATCAGAAATATTTTCATGGATGCCATCTGCAGAGTGCAAATGAAACTATCACGGCAGATGTGTCTGATGCCAATAGCTCATCCCGAGACCTCAGGCCGTACATGACAAGGACAATCAACCATCTTTGCGCTGCTTCGAAAAATAAAACAACAAAAAAAGAACCGGTGCTGTATATTTTCGGAAAATTTTGATATTTATACTAAAATAGCTCCCACCTATTGATAAGTCAAAAAAAATCTTAGTGGTGATACTTGCAACCAATTAGCATATACAGTACATTATATTACCAACATTTTTTTGTGTGACCTTCCAAGAATAAAAAAATTCATAAGTTCTACAATACTTGGTCAGAAAGAAAATTACAGAGGTCTAGTGGCATAATTTTAGGTTCTAGATGATTTTCCGTGATGTGGTCTAAGAATTTTACCTATACTGTAACAGATGAACTTCAGCGAGAAATAGTCAGAGAATTAAATAAAAAGTATGGAATAATATTTGTTTTACGTCCAACGAACTACATTATTGTGGTTTTCGGAGGAGCCGAGGTGCCGGAATGTTGTCTCGCAGCAGTTATCTTCCGTGCTAATAAATCTACCGACACAAGGCTGATGTATTTGAGAAGCTCCAAACATCACAGGACTGAGCCCGGATCACACCTGCCAAGTTAGACTCACAACTAGAGTCCGGACTTACATGCATTAGTAGGTTAGAATACAAAGTTACTGAAGTGAGCAGCAAGTATAGTCTACCTTCACAACGATTATGCTATGGGGATAAATATTAGGGGTACGGCCCATCAGAACCCTATAATTGATGTGACCCTTGCTGCATTATGAAAGAGTGGGTGGCCGACACTTTCTACTAACCAAATTATTTTGTAATCTACCCTGTTACTGCATAAAAATCCGGGCTTTACTCGTAACGCAAGCTACTCAACACGGCAAATCATGAAATACAGTGTCTCCAAAATAATGTACTCTCTATAGATGCAAGGTTAATTATTTAATGTAAATTAATAAAGAGCATGCAATGCAGGAAATTAAAGTAACCGGATCCAGGAAAGAAAGAAGACAAGTCCAGTGTCCCCTGCCTGTCCACAAATGTTCACAATTGCCTCGAGCGATGAGGCTGCTTTTAAGTTAAATGGTTCCATTAATCGATATGTATATACCTACTGATTGGCTGAAAATCAAAATGCGACTGTTGAATACTATGTGAATCTACAAGGAGTTACCATGTGGTGTGAGATATCCGCATCAGCCATTCTAGGGTAAGTTTTTTATTATTAAAGTGTCACGGGGGAAGTTTCCCTAAACTTGCTGGCGGACTCCGTCGGTCCATGCATTGCAGAAACAGTTAGCGACGAGGAGTGTTACTTCTAGCAAGACTGTGCCACACTTACGAACAGATGGAATTTGGCGAAGAGGTAGCGTTGAATTCCCAGCGCGTTACCCCAACCTCGGACCAATTAAATTTTTCTAAAGAGGGTACATAAAATATGAGGTTCACGGCCCAAAACCCACAACAGTCGACGCACTGAAATAGGAAATTGCAACACAATGCATTGCAATTCCAAATAAATAGATCCATTGACTCCATTGGTGCACGTTAACAGCTGAGTCACCGGTTTGAACATCTGCAAACCTTTCGAAATACTCGAATGAAAAGTGATGTTATTAAGACAGTTGGTTCACTCATTTAGTTTCAGCATTTGGAGATACGTTTGGAAAAAGGCATGATTCTATTTTTCATACGCGTACATCGATTTGCTTACTTCAATCGATTATCCATCCGATACACTTAAACCGAAAATTGATTAATGACGCATCCGATATTCTATGCCAGGTATCGTCACTCGCGAGCAAAATGCCTTCGGAGCCAGTTTGCTCCCCGCTTTCGAGGTAAGAGAGCAGCTTAGCGAGCAAGTAGGGGAAGAAGTAGGGAAAGTGCATGACGCAGTGCGTACTAAAGGCCAGTGGCGCTAAGGTATAGCATATCTTTCTGGACAGGTTATATTGCGACACGATACGCTTGAACTCATGTGAGATGATAGTAGTGCGTTTCCTCGCATCACACGTTGCTCAAGCCTAGTTGGTTTTAATGTCACCATATGAGGAATCTGAGAGTAGGTTTTCACCATATTCAGGCTTTAGAAAAGGATCTGCAGGTGTTCACTGCGCCCTTCTCAGTGGACGTGCAACCTGTTAGACCAGAACTGCAGCCAGATCTGATTGACTTACAGTGCGATACTCAAATGAAAGATAAGTTTGCACATACAAACAGTTTGACTAAATTTTATGTTCGTTTTCCATGGGAGAGATTTCCTAGACTGCACATGTTTTAAGTATATTCCGATCAACTTATTTATGTGAACAGATGTTTTCGTTAATGAAGATTTTTAAATATAGACACAGAAGTAGGGTCACCGATGAAAACTTGAAATGTGCTTTGTGACTTGCCAGTACGCAAACGATAGAACCAAACATTGATACAATACTATCTAAACGAGCCCTAAGATCCTGTGAAGGAGCAGTACACCAGTGATATGTTTCAATTCTTGTGTTTAATTGTTGACATATAGTCATAAATGCCGTAAAAATATTGAAATGTATGTTAATGAGAGTGTAAAGAATGTGTACAAATCACACAAATTGTATTTTGTTTGGGTAAATGTACGTATCCCAAAAGCTTCAGTTAATCGTGAAAATGTATTTATTCCGGACATATTGCACACTGCTGTATATTCATTTGTCAGATTATACAACAGGACAAGAAAATTACTCACTATGTCCCATTCGTATCACGTGATCCATGCTACAAATTTTTAAATATTATTATTATTATTATTATTATTATTATTATTATTATTATTATTATTATTATTATTATGGTTGTTACTATTGTTTATATGGTAACATTTCCGAGCGGCAAGTACACTACGGCCACGGTATGAAACCCGCCTGTCCGCTGCTCTCTTGTCACGTGACAGACAGCCTTCCAGAGCGGAGCAAGTAACACCAGCTCCCTAGAGCAGCTATGTGACGACGCCTGTTCTATGTGATACAATTGAATAGTATTTGAATCTCATTCGATTATTGTATTCCATTATTCCAATCGAATTAAGGTTATTCGATTACTGAACGTATTCGATTATCCCATCAATACTTCCTGCGTAGCAGAATTTTAGGGATATGGTCAATTGAACGTTAAGCTAGTATTAGTAGGTCGTTTATTCTTGTTCACCACCATGAATTTTGTTTTCCGAGCGTGTATTTTTGGTCTGAATTTCCCCGAGGATTTTGTGGAAAGCTCCGAGGATTATATTCATCTCGCTAAAATCGCAGTATACCTTCAACTAGTAGCCTATATTTGAGGTGGAAAACTCTGATGGTCCACGACGTATATAAATGTTAAAACACGCTTAACCATAATCGCGCACGATTCTCACACCGAAATTCAACGTTCAAACGACTGCACAATCTTCGGGTATGCACAAAATTGTTGTCGTGTACTCTCCGGGATACGAACCCAGGACGGCAGCTTCCTCCGAGGGTCGACTCGTAGATATGACCTGATGTATTAGAGTTAACTAGCGTAAGGAGCTGAGAATCATATGTTTCCCATTTTCACACCAGGCAAATGCTGGGGCTGTACCTTAAGGCCAGGGCCGATTCCTTCCCACTCCTAAGCCTTTCTTGTCCCATCGTCGCCGTAAGACCTATCTTTGTCGGTGCGACGTAAAAGCAATTGTAAAAGAAAAGTCCTCGGCCTAGGAGTGGGAAGGAATCGGCCCTGGCCTTAAGGTACAGCCCCAGCATTTGCCTGGTGTGAAAATGGGAAACCACGGAAGACTACGGGATATCCAGGTCTCTGATCGGCAGAGACCGTAACACGGTAGAATGATCTATGATGACGTTTCATAGACCATTTCCATGAGCTTCGAGAACAATGAGTGGGGCTCGGAGGTCTATATAAGCTTAGGCAGCCCAACCCCGAGGCCTTCTGTTAGTAACTCGACGGAGCAGGTGCCAAACGTATCCTTTTCAGCCGGCAAGATTATTGCGCAACAGATAAACATCGACTTAGACGTGGAGCACTTAAGACTCACCTAGATGACTTCTACTCAAGACTCAGTCACTTTAGACTAACTTCTCTGTACATATTGTACATAACTTCAGTTTTCTCAAGACTATTAAATATTCCTCAAGGGAGCGGCAGCATCTTCTTAACCTACTTCTGCTCACCTAGTTGGAGCTTCCTAACCAACTCATTCCAACCGCCCGGGAACAATCGAATCAAGTAACCAACCAACCTACCAACCTTCTACGAAGTCCAACACCTGCCCGTCACGACAGTGTGAAATGATATATATCTCCATACTAATATTTTGAGCACCAATATTTGACCTATCCACCACGTAGTGTAAATTACCAAGGGATCTAAACTTTCAGTTACATACGAAAGGTATGATATGTTACTAGAGGGGGTGTCATCCCTTTCACAATTGTTAATCCAGTATTGTGTAGTTGAGGGTGCGAGTGTCCGGACTGGAATTTGCCGCTGTGAATGATGGGAGGAAGTGACGCTTATCGTACGCTACTGCGCACAATGCAGTGATTTAACGCCTGCAGATTAAACCAATGATTTGCTAATTAACCCTGCGGAGCCACTGTCAGACTGTCCATCATAACGGTCAATCAGCCAGGAGTTCTTGATACGTGTCAGCTATTATCCTAGGGAACGGACATGTCAGTACACCATTAATAACTCCCAGGTAAAGAATGCGTGTTGTTAGGTTGTAAATTTTGTGAGGGAGATAAAATTTGTTCAGAAGAAACACTTCAGTATCGACTCAGTCAAATGTAATTTAAAAGCTTTCCAGTCTGTTAAACACACAAGCTAAATATAAATATTACACTATAACACACTTGTAAAAACACACACTATTAAACAAAGAATAAAAATACACACAATTAAACAAAGAATAAAAATACACACTATTAAACAAAGAATACAAATACACACTATTAAACAAAGAATACAAATACATACTATTAAACAAGGAATACAAATACACACTATTAAACAAAGAATACAAATACACACTATTAAACAAAGAATTACATGTTTCGTTCATGAAAGGACATCATCAGAATCTATCAAATCACACTCAGATATTTAGAAAGTTTATTTCTGTTTAATAATTTATCATCACCAGTGTCTAAAGGCTTAGACTCTGTGCTAAGTCTTGAAGGAATTTTTTCCTCGGTCGTCCTCGGCTTTCTACCCCGTGATTTTCCCTTCCAGCAGATTGGTAAGAAAGGTATTGTGTCGCAAGATGTGGCCAGTGAATTTAGCTCCTCTTCTCTGTATCGTTAAAATAAGTTCTCTCTTCCTTTGAATTTCTTCTAAAACGCTTTTGTTTGTTCTCTTTTCAATCCACTTAATCCTGAGCATGCGTCTCCAGACCCACATCTCAAACGCTTCCAGTCGTTTCCAATCCTCTTCTTTCTTCTTCTTTTCCTGCCGCTTTTTCCCACACTGTGGGGTCGCGGGTGCGAACTGCGTCGCACATGTGGATTTGACCCTGTTTTACGGCCGGATGCCCTTCCTGGCGCCAACCCTCTATGGAGGGATGTAAGCACTATTGCGTGTTTCTGTGGTGGTTGGTAGTGTAGTGTGTTGTCTGAATATGATGAGGAGAGTGTTGGGACGGACATATACACCCAGTCCCCGAGCCAGAAGAATTAATCAGAAGCGATTAAAATCCCCGACCCGGCCGGGAATCGAACCCGGGACCCTCTGAACCGAAGGCCAGTACGCTGACCATTCAGCCAACGAGTCGGACCAGTCGTTTCCAATCCTGATTGTCCAAAATTCACAGCCATACAATAGGCCACTCCATACAAAGGAAATAGCAAATATCTTTCTAATTCAAAAATCTAAATTTGTATCGATTAAAAGATATCTATTATTACTTTTTCCCTGCTAGTGGCTTTACGTCGCACTGACACAGTTAGGTCTTATGGCGACGATGGGATAGGAAAGGCTAGGAGTTGGAAAGAATTAAGGTAATTAAGGAAATCCGGATCATATGGAAAAATTTAAAAAACAAATACAGTACATGTTATCTAATCTATTAACATAAGTTGTACAGTGATACCTTTTTTCAATTGTACCAAAAATATCAGAACACGTTTCGTACATTTGAGACTCTGTTTTATGCTCTAAAACAATATTAGAGTTTTTTTCTGTTTTACATTTGTATAGCGTTTACGCGCCGCACGATCACAAAGACGTTTTACTAACCAACAGTTCTGCCAGTGTAGTTTCAGCCAAGGATTCTAAACAGGCCATCAGTTTGTCCAGCTGCATTGTTGCCTCTCCATGAGGCACTGTTTCTTCTGATGGAGCGCCGATTTCATATTCGAATTCACTATAAGTGAATTAATAGTGCGTTGCATTCAGAAGAGCGTGGGTTCGGATCCCACTTCGGCCGTTCTGGGAATGTATTAACACGGTTTCCCATTCTCAATTCAAGACGAACGCCGGGACGGTACCTTTGTTAGACCGTGACCGAATTACTTCCAATTCCTATCCTTAACTATCCTTGGCGGAAAAGACATTCAAGAAGAGTCGACGCCATAAAAGAAATACTGTACAAGTAAAAATAAATGTGTACTCACATCTTGCGGCATGAAGAGTTCTCTTAGACATCACTGAAGGAAGAATTTCAGGGAAAAGAGAAAGAGGACGACCGAGAATGTCCTATTTCAAGAACCTGCTTCTGAGGGTGAGCTGCAAGACCTACCAAAACCAAACCAAACCCCATGGCACTACAGCACTTGAAGGGCCTTGGCCTACCAAGCGACCGCTGCTCAGCCCGAAGGCCTGCAGATTTCGAGGTGTCGTATGGTCAGCACGAATCCTCTCGTCCGTTATTCTTGGCTTCCTAGCGCGAGGCCGCTATTTCAACGTCAGGTAGCTCCTCAATTCTAATCACGTAGGCTGAGTGGACATCGAACCAGCCCTCAGGTCCAGGTAAAAATCCCTGACCTGGCCGGGAATAGAACCCGGGGCTTCCGGGTAAGAGGCAGACACGCTACCTCTACACCAGGGGGCAGGCTGCAAGACCTACACTGAGTTGAAAAAACTGGCTCAAGCTAGGCGTCTATGGCTGCGGAGACAATGCTTAGCCTTTAGAATATGACGATGACGACGACAATGATACTGATGATGATGATGATGATGATGACGATGATAATATTGCGTGATAAAAGCCCGGATTCAGTTCCAAATCTCTCATCAATGTTCGTATGGAGGGTATATGTCGTAGTAGATGGCGATTCGACGGTCAGATGGTGACATTAAGCCTTGAGTAGACCACTTTGCGTTATTCGACAGGAGTAGGCTATGTTCTGACACCCAATTTCACCTTCTTCGTGGCTCACCATCATCATCATCATCATCATCCACAGAATCACTTAGCTCTCCCAAGGAGCCGAACATGTGTTCAGAAACTCCCGACACTAAATGCCTTAGGCTCAGCAAATAATTAAGTAATCACTACCATTTTCTATCTCCAAGTAAAGAATGAAAGAAGTACGTAAATAAATCATATTAGGATGAGTAAAGCGCTCTAACAAAGGGGACTAAAAGACAGAATTATTAAGTATCGTCATAAGAATTACAGATAGAGTTATCTCTGTACCCGTAGTTAAATGGCGAGTCGTGAAGATTTACGTGACCCGGTGTTGTCTGGCAACATTCCAAAACAGTAAGGCACGTGTGTGCAGTTAATACATTCGCTTCACGCTCGTATCTACTGTAAAGTGTGAGAGAGGAGTACGTAGAGGCTTTAAACACACTTTACTACCATTAAATAATTGTTCATCTACAGTTACTTACTTGGAAATAGTTCACTGTAGACTTTCTGATGCACTGGTTGTTGGTTTAATGTCATGGACGTTGTTCTCTGAACACACTTTCATAATTAGACCCGGATTTTTATGCAGTAATGGGTTAGAACGCCGGCCCCGTGGTGTAGGGGTAGCGTGCCTGCCTCTTACACGGAGGCCCCGGGTTCGATTCCCGGCCAGTTCATGGATTTTTACCTGGACCTGAGGGCTGGTTCGAGGTCCACTCAGCCTACGTGATTAGAATTGAGGAGTTATCTGACGGTGAGATAGCGGCCCCGGTCTCGAAAACCAAGAATAACGGCCGAGAGGATTCTTCGTGCTGACCACACGACAGCTCGTAATCTGCAGGCCTTCGGGCTGAGCAGCGGTCGCTTGGTAGGCCAAGGCCCTTCAAGGGCTGTAGTGCCATGGGGTTGGTTGGTTAATAGGTTAGAACGCAAACTAATTTAGTCATCAGGATGTGTCATCCACCCTGCTCTTCCTCAATGTAGGGAGAGTAACATAAATTCTAGGAGTCTGAGATACCGTACCGTATGTTTATGCAAATCTCGTAGCATAAGTGTTGTGTGCAGGGTAAAGTGGCTTGTTATTCACTTCAGTAAATTTGCATTCTAACCTCTTACTGTGTTTATAATTCAAAACAGCACCGGCAACGCTTTATATACGTTGTAAAGAACAGCAAACTGATCATACTTCAAGATGGAACCTATGTCCAAAAATGTATGGTTTGGGTTCTGTGAGGTCTCACTCATCGTGCATTAAACTACAAAAGGGGGTTCAAACTGTTGCTGTTCAGTACAGAGATTCGAAATCATGGTCAAAGATGTATGGATGTGTGCATAGTATTTCAGTCACTGTGTGGATTTGTGTCTCCTCGTTTTGTGAAGCAGGAATCTCGTGCACCATACTCTTGAGAGTGCAGGGTGCAATGCAGATTGTGAAAGAATTCGGGCAAGGGGGAACGGTTGGGTTGACATAAGGAAAGTAAGACAAGATCTACGACTCGAGGCATTTAAGAAATGGAGTAATAAGCCTCATAAAGGAAGGAGAGTAATCCTTTCTAAGCAACATACACCAGCTAACGAATGGATTAGAGATCAGAAGGGCTCGACATGGACTGGATGCAGAGAAGCAATCAAGATGACGGCAAATGTACCAACGTACGCTCTGTACTGGGAAGATCTCAGGAGAATAGTCTCTGTTGATGCTGTCACAGAGAGATAGAAACATTTGCACATTTCGTAGGAACCTGTCCGCATGGTGAAATGCTGCGCACTTCTCACATCCCACAATCAGATCCCCGATTGTTGAAGGTATAAAACTAAAAGGCTAAGCAACCTATGGAAAGGTGCATGATATCATGGAGCAACGGACGAATAGACATCGTCAATCATCGACCCTTACACATCACTAGGCAGCATAATCGATCCGAATATCCGGTTCAAGACAAATGAAGACCAACCTGCAGAAGTTGGCCTTGAAACAATACCAATCTATAAAACCACAATACCGCACTATAAGCCTCAATTCATAAACATCAGTGGCCTCATGATCAGTGCTCGAGGTGTAATTCCCTGACTACTCGCAGACATCTTGAAAAGATTTGGACTAAGTACTGACCTTTTCCACTCAATTGTAACAGCCATTGTAAAGGGGTCGATAGCCATCTTCAGAATCTACACCTATAGACCATAACAACCACCTTGAAGCTACCTTGTTTTCTTTTAAGTATTGAAGAACTTTTGTGAAATAAATCTATTGATTAAGGATCTCTTTGTCCCTGCTGCAGGTGTTGTAGGAAGATATCCAATATCTGGTTAATGAAGATCTTTTCAGAAAATGTGTAACGCACACAAATCGCCGAATCCGAAGCACTATCAAATCTATCTGTCGCACACCGCACTAAGTATACATTTTAGGATATAGATACCCGCTAAAAACCAATCAGTTTGCCTTCCTGTAGAACATGGAAAGCGTCGTCGTACTCATTCTGAGAAAAAAAAAAAACGGCACATGTTAGAGTTAGAACGTGAAATATGTAAAAACCAGAACTTATCAGGAAATTCTAGCTATGACAAAACTCTATATGAAATTCTAAAATTAAAAACAACCAGAATTTTTGTCTTAAATGTATAAAATATATAAGAAATAAGTCATAAGGAAATAATACATGATAACATTATAAAAGAAGACTGTAAGGATCTGCAACCTGTACGCCTGTGCATTCTTACACCTCTTGCAATTACTTAAGACAATATATCAGTAGTTTACGTATTTTGTGTGTGTTTAATTGTTTGTTTGTTCCGCCATAACGGTGAAACTGCTGAACATATTTCCACCGAACTTCATATTCATACTAAGCCCATCCGGGAAACCTTTTTGAAATGCATCATGATCTTCAACATCAGGTAACCCCTCCAGCTTGACGAGTAGGGTGGTGTTGAATGAGCTCTCACCGGCGTTGTCTGTCCATGTATATCTCCCTCAAGCCCCTCGTCTACTAATAATGTTATTGGTCTTAAGTCCCACTAACTAATTTGACGGTTTCCGGCGACGCCGAGGTGCTGGTATTTTGTCTCGCGAGAGTTATTTCCCGTGCCGGTGAATCTATTTGAGCACTTTAATATCCACCGGACTGAGCCAGTATCGAACCTGACAAGCTGGGCTCAGAAAGCCAGCGCCTTAACAGTCTTAGCTACTCAGCCCGGCCCTCATCTACTCTCTACGCCCATCTTCAATGGTCCAGCCATCGTTCCCCAAGTCGTCCAACAGGTCTCCTTCCCCTGACTGTTCAATGTATCCATCTGGTGTTTGAGAGCCTGACATTCTCTTTACATTCCCGAACCACGTAAGTCTTGCAGACCTGATTCTTTCTTCCAGAGGGTGCACGTGATTTCAAAATCAGTCTCAAGAAATCGAAGTTTACAGGAAAATCAAAAGATGTATCTAATGTTTTCCCCAATACTACTGGATTCAAAACATCGTCTCTATTTTCTTCAAATTTCTAAAAAAAAAGTATATACTGTACATTCCGACATTGAGAGATATACGAAGTATACCGAAAAAATGCACTTTTGATTGCTTAATTCGAGATAAACAAATCATATGTAAGCAATACAAATATATTGACAAAATGCAATTTTTCTTGTAAGCAATACAAATATATTGAAAAAATGCCATTTTTGTTGTAAGCAATACAAATATGTTGACAAAATGCTACTTTTGTTGTAAGCAATACAAATATGTTGACAAAATGCTATTTTTGTTGAAAGCAATACAAATATGTTGACAAAATGCTATTTTTGTTGTAAGCAATACAAATATGTTGACAAACTGCTATTTTTGTTGTAAGCAATACAAATATGTTGACAAAATGCTATTTTTGTTGAAAGTAATACAAATATATTGACAAAATGCAATTTTTGTTGTAAGCAATACAAATATATTGACAAAATGCAATTATTGTTTGTCTAATTTAAGATAAACAAATAATGTGGTAATAACAGAAATAAACTAACAAAAAATGTTAACTTAATTCGAGATAAAAGCGAAGCATTGGGTGGAAATACACATTTTTTAAATATATATGTAATGCTATTTCTGTTTTTCCCAATTGGAGAAGAAAGCAAATCAAATTGTGTTGAACAAAATACAATGTCTTTTTGCTGAATTCTTCATAAAACTTACGAATTTTATAAAGGAAATGGAAATATAGAGGCAGCAATGCAATATCTGTACGCCGAATTCAGGATGCAAAAGAAGTTACAGACAAAAGACAATTCAATACAGGAAGAAGTTAATTTACTTCAATCACGACTAAATCCTTTTCACTTTCGAATGATGGAAACAAATCTACCTCTTTACAGCTTAAGAAAGATATTTCCGAGTCCCTCTCTAACACAAAGCCCTGCTTCTCTCAGCGAATGTTAGTAAAGATCTTGTGATCGAACTGTAATATACGTTTCAACTTTAATTGGTTTGTCTTTGCAGCGCTGTTTGTCGTCTCTGAAACGACTGAATTACACGAGCATATTTATAGGGCGAGGCGGCAGCAAAGATTTACACGACTGCGATGTAGGTACTTGTGTAACGGCTCCAGAGAGAGATTCTCTGCGACAGTAAATTGAGGAGTGCTCTAATTGCAATTTGGAAGCATGGAGACTGTTTCTGGCCCGGCCATCGTTTACGTCACGACACCAGCAGAACCGCTCTTTGGATATGGAGCACTAGGCTTACAAAATACCACCAAATGTACCAAGTCGTTGAAAAATACATAGTATACACGAATTGACACTGACTTTTATGAAACCACCACAGGTTGATATAATTATCATACTCGTATGCATCTAATTCTCGCTGTCTCCCGGATGAAGGTTGACAAATATCAGAGTATTTTTTTTTTCCTATTTTACGCTTCCCTTATCAAGGTTGCCGTATCGTGGATTCAGAAGCACTGCCCAAGGGTTTCACTTATGTAAGATCAAACAAACATGATTTATTATATGTTTTATTATTAGACCAGGGATGTTTAGGTAGTAATAGTTTAGAATTAAAACCAATTTTGTTATTAAGAAATTTAGTTTAGACCGCTATTAATCCTCGAGTAGATGCACTAAATGATGTCGCACTAGTGGGCGCGCGGACTACGGCTGAAATTCAGTTCAAATAGCGCTATTTCCATTGTTGCTACGTAAAAATAAATATTTCCATGCAATTACTAATTTTAAATACATTGCTTTTGGATAAAAATCACTTGAAATTTTTTATGAACTTCAAATGTGGGTAAAAGAATGCAATTTTTAGACTGTGACAAAAATATTTATTTTTGTTATTATGATTGAAAAACAGAGGAACATTCGATAGTAAATTTGATTTTTTTACAAAATGACGTTGCGTTATAATATAACTTCTTATTCTTCTTTTCCTACCGCTTTTCCCACACCTGCAGGGTCGCTGGTGCTATCTGTGTCGCAAATATGGATTTGACCCTGTTTTACGGTCGGATGCCCTTCCTGACGCCAACTCTATAACGAGGGATGTAACCACAATTGGGTGTTTCTGTGGTGGTTGGTAGTTTGTTGTGTGAATATGAAGAGGAAAGTGTTGGGACAAACACAAACACCCAGTCCCCGAGCCAGAAGAATTGATCAGAGGCTATTAAAATCCCCGACCCGGCCGGGAATCGAACCCGGGACCTCTGAACCGAAGGCCTCAACGCTGACCATTCAGCCAATGAGTCGGACTTGCGTTTTAATAGAACTATCATATACAAGGAATATGTTATGAACAATGCGGTAAGTTATTGATATGGATTCATGAGTACCCTGTAAGTCCGACTCATTGACCGAATGGTCAGTGTTAAGGCCTTCGGTTCAGAGGGGGTTCCCGGCCAGGTCAGGGATTTTAATCGCTTCTGATTAATTCTTCTGACCCGAGGACTGGGTGTTTGCCTTTGTCCAACACTTTCAGCTTCATATTCAGACACTACACTAACAATCACCAGAGAAACACGCAATAGTGACTACATACCTCCATATAGGGTTGACGTCAGGAAGGGCATCCGACCGTCAAACAGAGCCAAATACACATGTCCGACACTGTTCGCACCCGCGTACCCACAGATGTGGGAAAGGCTGTAGAAAAAACAGAAGAAGAATGGTTAAAATTCCCGACCCTGCCGGGAACCGAACCCGGAACCCCTGTGGTCAAAGGCCAGCACGCTAACCATATAGCCATGGAGCCGTACAAGATGATGATGATGAATAATGCCGAGTGACATCTCGCTACTGTGGCAAAACGTCATGTTTTTACAAACTTACACAATATAACTATAAACTCTAACAAATCACAGTGTCGATGCGTATGCAACAGTCTAGGTAGCCAGTTCGTGTTGACCAGAAGGGGTAACTAGAGCCTGTCACAGATAGGCGTGCACAGGCCTGAGTCAGCAACGGGGAAAATACAAGCCGAATGAGGGGAAGAGGCTTGCGTCCGCGTGCACAGGCTTATGGCAGGCAAGGATTAAAACCCGTGCCTTACGATATAGTAAGAAGATTCTCCTACGACACACTATTTTAAGCACTTTCCAGCTTTTAAAAATGTTAATGGACAGCAGAACCTTTTAAAAATCTGGAACAAGATAACACTACACATAGAGAAAGAGGTAGTGTACTCCGTAAGTGATGTGCATGTGGGAAAGGTTTTATCCTCTCTCGCTGTAAAATGAGGATGGACTCCTCGCTGTGGATCGTTAACTCTCTCCTGCCCAAGAGCTTTTATTCCTAGCGAAGTAAAACAGCATGCAGACAAGCATGTTTTAAAAGATTAACATGTACCGTGGACTTACTACATACAGAACAGAACAATGTTCTTATGGATTGCTTACTGGAGAAGAGTGGTTAGACGAACACAAATACGCCGTTCAACATTCAACAAAATAACCAGTCAAAATTTTGTAGAAACATTATTTTACTTGAAAACTAAAATAACTATTGTTGGTAGAGGAAACAAATTAAGTCAGCACATTTATCTCCAAGAAATTGGAATTGGTTTGAGAAATGCCATAGTCCTCTTGTTGTTGTTGTTGTTCCTTGATCCCTACCTGGTGTCTGGCAGTGTGTATTGGCAATACACCGTCTTGGGTGCCTTTGGACTTCTGAAAATGTTCACTACATGCTTTCATTTTTTTGCGGTTGGTGGCTAAGCCCCTGGCGCACAACGAATATGTTGCCCGGCTCGCTAGAGCAGCAACGCGTTTGGGCTAACGCCTAGATTAATCAATGCCAATTCGAGACTATGTGCCCCGAACGCAAATTGAAGAAGAATGGGATTTAAAAAAAAGGGCAACGGGGAAGACAATACGCTGCAGTTCAACCATAGCCTCTTCATTCAACTTGGTTCTCCAAATGGAGAGCCTGTCGCCGATGCGTCGCTTCTCTCATTCGCATGAGGTTCAGTCACAGCAGTCACTCGCCTTACTGTTCTTGTGACCATCAAGCAATCGCTGACACCATAACCACATCTTCTCGTCCCATCTTTTAAATGTACAGGGAAAAAATAATAACTTTACTTTCAGTGGATTTCCAACTACCACTCAACATACAGTTATTTTATCATACCAGTAACCAGAGGTGTATAATACAATCACAATATTATTAAAAGACACCGATTTAAGACTACAAAGTTTCACGTAATATACAATCGGAAAAAATAACTAAACTTATTATAGTTGGAGTATTTAAGTTTCTTCTTTTTTCTCTGTGTATGTGTGGGTATTCTGTAAGGACTCAGAACTATTAAAACTACGAAATCCAAGTACAATATTGCGGAAGATTCATATGTGTATGTATTCTAAGAGTATATTTAATGTTTATAATTTCTATTATAATATGAAGCCTACGTGGCTCAGGGGGCATGGCGTCGGCTTCTCACCGCTGGGTTCCGTGGTTCAAATCCCGCTCACTCCATGTGAGATTTTTGCTCGACAAAGCGGAGGCGGGACAGGTTTTTCTCCGGGTTCACCGGTTTTCCCCGTCATCTTTCATTCTAGCAACACTCTCCAGTATCATTTCATTTCATGTGCCAGTCATTAATCATTGTCCCAGAGGAGTGACAGGCCTCGGCAGCCGGAACAATTCTTATCCTCGCTGCAAGATGGGGGCTTCATTCATTCCATCCCTGACCCGTTCAATGACTGGATAACAGGTTGTAGGTTTTCATTTTTAATTTCTATTCTAATGTATTTGTAGCTGGCTGTTTGGTGTGGTACCTAAAGCAAATAACGGAAAAAATCCCTTGGCGTCACTGATATTCAGAGGGTAGCCCTTCAGGTCATCTTCGATTTTCATGAGAAAGATATTTTGGGGGCTGTTCACGGTCGTAAAGACCAGAGGTGTTAGTGCGGTTGTTAAATGGCGTTTATTCGACAAACATAAATTTTCAGTAATGTTTAGTCCATATAGCTGTGCTCCTGATATTACGGGAAGAAGTTCAGTGGATAGAAATGTGAATGTAACAATAAATTTGTCGTATTTTTGGAAGGAGCACTATCTCATCAAAAGCCTCCGGGGCTCTGGCGGCAGCGCGCTGGTCCCTCACTGCTGGGTTCCGTGGTTTAAATCCCGGTTACCCCATGTGAGATTTGTACTCGACAAAGCGGAGGGGTGGATGGTTTTTCTCCAGGTACTCCGGTTTTCCCTTGTCATATTTCATTCGAGCAACACTCTCCGTTATAATTTGATTTCATCTGTCATTCATTAATCATTGCTCCAGAGGAGTGCGACAAGCTTCAACAGCCGGCACAATTCATATCCTCGCCGCTAGATTAATTCCATTCCTGCCCCGGTCGAATTAATGGAAACAGGCTATGGATTTTCATTTTCACTTTGTCTCATCACCGAGTATGAGAAATATAGCGTATGGTAGTTCCAGTTTTCCTCTAAGTAGTCGAGATGTGGACATGTGGAATTTTGGTGCTACATACCGGAGGAAACATATTTTTGAAATGTGGTGCTGGCGAAGAACATTTGCGTGCCTGTTGATATTGTGATCCTATCAACAGGACCTCCAGGCAAGTGAATTTTAATTTCAGAATGCCCATGTGCATTGACCAGAATTCAAACTGGGATCACATTTGTGAGAAGCCAGTTATAATATTCCGTGAAGAAAGGTTTCTACAATTCGTTCGACGTGGACAAGACAGCTTAAATTAGGAAATTTTCTGACGGCGTTCACAGTCGCTAATCCACCATTATCAAGAATAAAAATGGATACTAGCTATTTTTTACAGTACGTTCGGGCGAGGACTGCAGGAGACGGAGAAGACTACACCATCACAGCTTCGTTGGAGATCACGATCCTCAGAATTCAAGTAAAGATGAAAGAGGTAGCCATGGAATTTCCTACATAGTTACATTACGCGATTATCCAACGAATTTTTTTTTTCAAATGAGCAAATTTTATTAACTACAGGGTGAGTCTTGTAAGGGCTGCCGTCGTTCCAGAAATCTGTGTGTCGGCGGTGCCCATCACATCATTCTCGTACTCGTACTCCCGTAGAAAACCCATCAACTTCCTTGAATGGATTATGACTAGACCCCGGATTTTTAGGTAGTAAGAGTTTAGAATGCGAAAAAAAATAAATGAATTGGCGTATGGCTTTTAGTGCCGGGAGTGTCCGAAGACATGTATGGCACGTCAGGTACACGTAGGCGACCTGCGCGTCCTGATGAGGATTAAGTGATGATGAAGTCGACACATGCTCCCAGTCCCCGTACCAGCGAAATTAACCAATGATGGTTAAAATTCCCGACCCTGCCGGGAATCAAATCCGGGACTGCTGTGACCAAAGGCCAGCACGCTAACCATTTAGCCATGGAGGCGGACTGGAATGCGACCTAATTTGGTTATTAGGAAGTGTCGTCTCTAGCCCGTTCTTCCATTATGTAGCAAGAGTAACAAATTCTAGGGGTACTGATGGGCCATACCCGTCCGACTCGTTGGCTGAATGGTCAGCGTACTGGCCTTCGGTTCAGAGGGTCCCGGGTTCGATTCCCGGCCGGGTCGGGGATTTTAATCGCTTCTGATTAATTCTTCTGGCTCGGGGACTGGGTGTATATGTCCGTCCCAACACTCTCCTCATCATACTCAGACAACACACTACACTACCAACCACCACAGAAACACGCAATAGTGCTTACATCCCTCCATAGAGGGTTGGCGTCAGGAAGGGCATCCGGCCGTAAAACAGGGCCAAATCCACATGTGCGACGCAGTTCGCACCCGCGACCCCACAGGTGTGGGAAAAAGCGGCAGGAAAAGACTGATGGGCCATACCCCCTAAAGTTTATGCAAGACTCATAACACAACTGTTCTGTAGGGTAGACTACACTTGTTACCAGCATCAATAAGTTAGCATTTTGGACTCTAATAATAACAATGAATACACAATAAAACATAGCGCATTACAGTTAGTGTTGACAGTGTAGTGTGTAATGATATTTCGGTTCACTCTCTGCAAATCAACCTCAAGAATATTCAATATTTCTGTGTGAATTGCATGCATAAAACCCACAGCACACAAAAATACGTTGATCAATACTTGATTTAGAATCCATGAATCGCACTAAGCAGATCAATCACGCTGTACGGGAAGCTTATCGCAGACTAGTTGAGACCATGACATTACTGGGCGAACTGTATGGGTCAGACGGCTATTGCACCATCCACTCTCGCAGACACTGCGCAGGAAACAATTGAATTGTTCGAGTGAGTCAGATGATTGCTATACACACTTCCTGCTACGGTAAAATGATCGGGCTCTTGTACGGAAGAATCAGCGTCAGACTTGTATACCTCATGCCGTATTTTGGTCTATTGTAATAAAGTAGGCTTAAACGAATTCGAGGTCTTTAAGGTCTTTTCAGTCGTGAAATAGACAGCGTTCCACCTCAAGGCGGCAATGGGATTATCAGTAGACCCCCTGAATTTTAGGCAGTGATAGGTTCAAATGCGAACTAGCCCGCTCTTCCGTAATGTAGCGAGAGCAACATAAATTCTAGGGGTTCTGATGGGCCTTACCCATAACATTTTATGCTAATCTCATGGCACAAATGTCGTGCAGGCTAGATTATATTTACTCGCTTCATTATATTTGCATCGTAACCTATTATTGCCTAAAAATACGTGCTATATTCTTCAGTTTGACCTGATACCACAATGCAATGACGATGCACTAGGGGAGACGAGTACCTCTACTTGTATAAATTCCTGGCTTGGGTTTTATTTGGAATTTTTGTTTGTTTAACACTTTAGTATGTATCTGTCAGATATACACTTTGCCAATAAACTCGAGCAATTATATTATGTTAGAAAAGTCATACAGAACCCTTAGGGAATGTTGTATTTTAAATATATTCAAAGTGTATAGAAATGCACCCTAAATTTTTTATTTACAAAAGTAATCTCTATGGTAACGTTCTCGTTTTTGTCGAGTTTGTACTCGGGGATTAAGAAATTTTCAACCGATCACACTGTGTAGCTGAAAGTCTACAGTTGATCGCATTTTCCTCTAACACAGTAAAAACGAGTTAATTTTGTGTATGCTTCATAAAAGGATCGTGAGCCTTAACAAGAAGCATTGTGTGTGGCGTATCAGAGAAATAGAAATCTAAATCTTACCTATGAATAAACGAAATTTCAGTTCAGTACAGTCTGTATTTCAGAGCCATTAAACATTTTTGTTACAATCGTTTATAACAGTCTGGTTGGTTATGGGATAATATAAAGAGAAGTGCACATGAAAGCTCACAAAATGTTAAGCGTGCTCTCTTAGTGCACTATCTGTTCATTTCTTCTTACGTTATGGTGATACTACATTCATGACCCTCATTACGCAGAACGTAATAAATCCACTCCCAATAAAACGAGTACTCTTGCCGCTCAACGAATATTATGGCGTGGAAACGGAGTCCTCAAGCAAGTTATCCGTAGCCTATGAAATGACAGCCATTGACTATAAACACTTTATAATGCTTCCGCAGTAACAGCAGTTCCGCAGGCAGCAGTGCTTAATAGTTTAGAAGTTCAAATATTTATAAAACTATCAAAATACCCACTGGAAAACCTATAGATTTATATTATATTCGTTTAATGTGTCCCGTTGGCATGTTTTAGACGACAATACGAAAGAGGGCATCACTTTCGAAACTTCATAAGAATTTTTCCATTTGAATCAACTCGATTGTAACGGGTACAAACACTGTTTTTCTACAAAAATTATGTTCTCTGGAGTGAACCATAATTTAATTTCACCGGCTGAGATCAAAAACTGAAAAAATATTTGGACCTGTTTACTATTTACTTAACATCGCACCGATACAGGTAGGTTTTTTTTTGGTGACTATGGGATAGGAGAGAATTAGGACTGAGGAGGATGAGACCGTTGGTTTAATTAAGGTATAGCCCCAGCATTTGCCTGGGTGGAAATGGGAAACTACTGAAAAGTATCTTTAGAGCTGTCATCAATGAGGTTCGAAATCAATATTTTCTGAACGCAAGCTGACAACTTCGTCACCCAAACTACGTAGCCAACTCGTTCGGTATTCAGGCATTATCAGTCGTGAAATAACCAATGCTTCTTCCAGTGTGGTAGCACTCGTCAACACGCTGGCTAGTACACCACTGAGATACCAACAGCAAGCTTTCTTTGAAGCACAGCGCAGTGATAGTGTACTATGGGAATTTTCATATTACATTATTCGTTAATACATCATGTTCTAGTACATGGAATTGAATCATGACTTGTTAAAAGAACGAAAGTCCATAGAACCTAATTTTAAGAACGTTATTTATCAACCGGTTAATTTTGTTCTTGTAAATGGCACTATTCTCATGATTCAACTTGTAATGAATAACATGCACGATGTAAGTTCATTAATTTCAATGCAATTTTACATACAGATTAAGGTGTTTAAAGTACGTGGACTTAAGTCCTTTTAACAAGTCATGATTTATCATGATTTAATTGTTTTAGACTGCCTTAAAACGAAAATTACTAATGTTTTAGAACTTTTTTCTGGTGCGCGCAACACAATTGTCCATGAGAAAATAACATCTCCTAGGGGTAAAATCCCAAGGAGTTCAAGTATTGACCGCGAGTCTTATTTATTTTAATAAAACAATAGGGATGATTGGAAACTCTTGCCTTTTTCAGTGTGACAACGGAGATGATTCCGTTTGTAAACCGAAACTTTTACGTTCACTCTATGGTGCATGAGAAAGATACAGCGGCAAAAATGGCCGAGCATGGACCTAACTACCAGTGTTGTCAACTTAGCTGTTTTCAAACTATATGTGGGTTAAGAAACCTGTTTAGTAATGAAAATATACATCTAACTGCTTCTTGAAAATATATTTATAAACTCTGTCTGGTTAAAATCTAGTAATTACATTTTCACATACTTTTGTATTTTAAGGAAAATTTATTTCCAGTGAGAGAGAGAACATAGAAGGGGCAGCGAAGGGGATACCGTAAATGCCCCAACTTCGTCGAATTTCACTGTACAATATTCAAGTCACAACGTAGTGCTGATCAAGTGTGGATGGTGGTCGATTGTGCTAGTCTTCGACTCGTCGTGTGAGACTCTTTTTTTTCTGTCAACTTTTATATTATTCATGTTCTACTTAAGCAATGAGGTGAATAATTCATGTTATTTATATATACGCAAAAGGCATAGAAAAGGCACGTCGGGAAAGTTCGCAGCTCTAAATTTTCTACAATTGTGCGCTCATTAAAAAAAAATGACGTCCTATATGCCTTTTGCATATAAATAAATAAATAAATAAATAAATAAATAAATAAATAAATAAATAAATAAATAAATAAATAAATAAATAAATAAATAAATAAATAAATAAATAAATAAATAAATAAATAAATAAATAAATAAATAAATAAATAAATAAATAAATAAATAATATAAAAAATGAGAAAAATATTCTCGACACGGGGAGTCGAACTCACGGCCATCGAATTACCTATCCGAGATCTTACCGCTACGCCAACTACTGCTCGGCGTGCGCACTAACGTAAGTGGCTTATACGGTGCGAGAGCCGCGTCAACATTTTTATTTTTTATTTGCTATACGCTTGGCCATCTGGAGTTCCCACTTCGGGTACTTTCATTTTTAACCAAGCCCTGCATGTTCTGTAAATTTTTGCGAAATCGGTGGTGACGCGTAGGGAATGCCCCCTTGTTAGTTGAAAGATAAATCTGAAGAAGAATAACTAAATCGACAATGATTTGCTGATTTTAGATTTTTAAGTAAGCTTGAGCTTGTCTGTAACTATTTCCGCAATATTTCTTTACTGTAGGTTGCAAGATAATAATTATTATAAATTATTTCTAGTTGTTAAACGTACAATTGTAGTAGTTTCTGGAAAAAGTTTCAGTTTGAAAATGTTTACATTTGGACGTTATTCAGATGGTAATTAGGATAAAAATTATATTTAGTTGTGAAAGTTGTGATTCTAGTTCTTTTTTAGGGGAAGGTTTTAGCTGGAAAATTTCTGAACTGTTGGCAACACTACTGACTACTACATCTCACTTATTAGGGGATGTTACTGATAGCTCAAGCCTGTACCTTCCTCTCTTCCAGGTGCCTTCATGGCCCGTATTAAGATGGGTTTGCTTTCCACACATATTCAGAACGTGATTCAAAATTAAAGCGTTTTTATTCAACTACATCGTAGCCACATACTATTAAAAGCAAATGTGTGAAGCAGATTTCGGAAATCCAGTCTTTTCTCAAATTAACATCTCCGTTCAAAATGAAATATGAGAAAACAACCGCTGAGCTCTGAGAGAAGTGGCTAACATTTGAGGTGCCTAGTATCAAACATGGACAAAAGCCATTTGGTTAATTTTTCAGTAGAGCCACATTTTTGTTTCTCTATGTTAACCGACCGATACGAGTGTGAAAATTTTTGTGTGCCATATTGCCAGCCCTATGAACAAGAAAACCATTGTTGACACTTAAGAATTCCGTTCTAAGGCAATGTAAAACACGTTCAAATATGACGATGTCCATTTTTCAAACTAAGATTGACTTTTGTCCGATTTTGATACAAACTATCCCAATATTTTGAAACCAAACTGCGGGATGGCATGATAGTAAACTTCTATTTTAAAAGAAATGTAATGAAAATATGAAAGATATAAGTTTATTCTTATACTTTGTTAACAACTAACATGATATTCATCTGAACTTATTGTGGCCGTCGTCTTCTTCAGATCTTTCTCAATGAGTCCAAAAGTCCTATCTGACGGCAGATATGAGTTTCCAATAATTGGAAATATCAGTTCTCATTTCTTTGCCTCATTCTCCAGCCACTTATAAACAGACACATTGTCAGGGCGCAGCTTGCTTTGAGATGTGCCTGTTACAACAGACAGTTTGTAACAGTAAAGTTGTCTGGAATAATAAGCCGACTGATCACTTAATTTTGGCAAAGCAAGGTTCTTTTGGCAATCATAGGACATTAAAAGACTGTCCTCCTCTTTTTTCTTCAGTTGCCGATAAACATTCTCTGCTTGTTTTTTGTGGATAGTTCTCTTCAAAATTAAGGTTGTTCTTTCCTCTTCATTCTTTTCAAACTTAACACATTGCTCTAGTTCCAAGCATGTAGTGCACTCATCTGTGCCTGGAGAAGAAAACCCGAAATTTAACCTGGTATTAAAAAGGTGCCTAAAGTAAACTCCCTTTACTTGCAATTCCACTTCAGGTGGACAGTCCGAAACATTGCCTTCCATATCAAACGAAAATATTTTACCAAATACTTACGTTATAAGTAAAACACTGAAGAAACATGAACACTAAACTTCCAAGCACGCACCGACAAGAGAATGTAAACAAATGGTCGCCATGCCAGTTTGATGTCACTTGTACCAATGTGTTTGGCTGAAACGGTCATGTACGTTTTTGATAGAAACTTTGTTTGGAGGTGTCCTATTATGAAAGAAACGGCATATTTCTTTGTTAAAAATAAAGTACAAAAATTCGTTTATGAAATACATGGGCTACTAATTCGGAGAAAGCATTAAAAATACTATAACTTTATATTCTTAACTCAATTTTGATATAGGTGGCGCATGTCCGTGTTTGATATTAGGCACCTCATTTCTCTCTAGCCTGACATTCGAAATATGGGCTTGAAATAGAGGAGATTAAATGCAAAAAGATTACGAATAAAACCAGATTTAAAGCTCTCATTCGGGTTGAATTTCATCCCTTTCCTCTCGTTTATGCGGTTATACCTGACCCTCCATCAACGGTGAACATGTCTTCAGTGCGGGTGTGAATGAACACGAATTAATCCCGTCTCTTAAAGTTCGTTTTCATTACGTCTCTCCTTCATTTCGAGGTTTACACTACTCTACAACCATCCACTGTGATGAACAAGATGGGTTTATAGTTATTAACGCAGGCACTCAATTGGTTTCAATAGAAAAGCGTAAGGATTCAGAAGAATTTCTAGTGTTAGAGAATAATTCACTAAGTTGTAACATCGTGGAATAATGACTGTAAGAGATGTAACTAGGGAATGAACGTTTAGGAAACATTACAGAGCATTGCCTCTACCTTTCATCTTCTCCTTCTTCTTCTTAAGACTTCCATAAATATAGGACTTTGAAAATGTAAAAGCAATCAGATTGACTAATTAGAGTTCCTAATCTTTGTCTACATTGCAGGTAGGTTCCAAGACGAAGCGAAGGCTTACGGGGATGAACTAGCGAGTTTCAATCCACCCGTTTCCTAGCATTTTATTGTTCACTATAACAGGTTAGACTAGTTTGACCGCGTCGAATAAAATCATGGCACCTCGCAGTTGGTTCGCTCGATGGAGCAAAGCTCCTCTGTGAACGCACCAATGACAGCGCTCGTCGGCAGTATGATCCATAGCTTTGTGGCCAACCACCAGCTAACAGAATTGACGCCTGTATAATCCGTAACATCTGCCACCATGCGATTGCTGCTGAATGATGACGCTTTAATAGAACAACTCATTTCGTTCCGTCCCCAAAGGACATTGCTTGATAACCTGGTCGTGATAGTCAATGATTCTCTCCCCCTCTGTATCGAACAATCTCACACATCTACGATGCGGTAAATCCTCATACGGAGGGCGCAAAACAGGAAGAATTGATCCATGATAGTTACTAGCCTTCTGCCAGAAGGCATCAGGAAACCTTTTTGTTAAGACCTCCATTTCTCTACCGTCTGAACACCTTAGTCAAATAGCAAAATTATTAATTATTAAAGCTTCCGTGGCTCAGACGGCAACGCGTCGCACTCTCACCGCTGGATACCGTGGTTCAAATCCCGGTCACTCAATGTGAGATTTGTGCTGAACAAAGCGGAGGCGGGACAGGATTTTCTCCGGGTACTTTCATCTTTCATTCCAGCAACACTCTCCATTCTCATTTCATAGCATCTATCAGTCATTAATAAATCACTTTGGGAGTGGCGACCCCATCGTACTAACAGCCTATATATGATTCATTCATTACATCCCTGACCCGGTCAATGGATCTAAATTGCAATGCATTTTCCTGTAAAAAGAAGATTAAAAACAGAGTAAAATGCATTAAAATTAAATAAGGAGCTGACTTAGATGTAAAATAATAAACACGGAGCGAGTTAGCCGTGCGGTTGGGGGCGTGCAGCAGTTAACTTGCATTCGGGAGATAGTGAGTTCTAACCCCACTATCAGCAGCCCTGAAGATGATTTTCCACACCAGGCAAATGCTGGGACTGTAGCTTAATTAAGGCTATGGCCCATTCCTGACACAGATAGGTCTTATGGCAACGATCTGATAGGAAAGGCCTAGGAGTGGGAAGGAAGCGGCCATGGCCTTAATTAAGGTACAGCCCGAGTATTTGCCTTTGTGAAAAATTCCATTGGCTCTAGAAATCCAAATATCTCTGTAGTTGTATATCGATATGCTCGTCCACATCCATTGTAAACAGCGCACGAAATAAGCTCTTCGAATGAGCTCTGCCATTTTCTTCTCATCACTAGCAATGAGTGTAGTATCGTCTGCATGACGGAGGTTGGATATTTTCTTACCACCAGCAGGCAATCCGCCATCCCATTCATCAACAGCAGGTTGCATTGTGTACTTGCCATAGATATTGAAGAGCACGGGTGATAGCATACCGCCCTGCCGCACACCTTTCTAGATCTGGAAATTCCCACACAGTTGTCCATTTATTTTATACAGGGTGTCTCACGATGAATTGTCAATATTCAGAGATATGATAGGGAAGATCACTTGAAGCAAAAAAATTCATATGGACATATACCATGTCCAATAACGGACCATTTATATCACCTCTTCATGTACCTTGTAACCTGTCTGGGAGAATGCTGCTGCAATTCTAGATCTTATTTTGTCGTGCCTAACATTCCTAAGCAAGTCCCTCCGTGGACACGAACCAAGAACATGAGCTAGGGCTTCAGGCTCACTGCAGTGTATCCAGTGGACTCCATTCCGGCTACGTCTAGAGAGGGCCCGTACAGGAACCACGTTCTTCATCTGCGTCTCCAACGAAAGGGAGTAGCCCAAAAGTACCAAACAAATGTACATTGTGTTCTATCACGGAAATCATTCGGAATGGGGCATATGTCCATACGAAGTTTTTCGCTTCAAGTGATCGATCCTGCCATATCATTGAATTTAGTCATTCCTCCTGGGACACCCTGTATTCACATCAAAATGTATCTGCTGTCTAAGCAGATGATGTATGAGATTTGATGTTATACGGTATCAAGACTCAGAAGCATTGAACAGTAACATGGCAGGTCTCAAAGTTTTCATTGTAACAAAAACAGTTCCTGACAGCGTGGTTTATAACTGGAGACAGGAGCGAAGGGGGAAGTTTTTAACACAATGTTCGGTTTAGACTAATGAGAACAGGGAACGAGTGAGGAGGTGACGAGGTTTGTATCTGGCGGGAAGGTGGCTGTCTGTCTGTCTCTCTGACTGCTCTAGTGTGAAGTGAAGTGGAGCTGTGGTTTGCGACAACCACCAGGAGAATCTGCATAAAGCCGACAGGCTGTAAGAGCTACTGCGTCGAGCCGATATCAGTGGTTCATTAAAGGAGATATCTCACTCGCTGCGGGCTGTGGTGGAATAATTCCTTGTTAACTTATTTTCCCGCTAGTTCTTACACATCGGCAGACAGTTGAAAAGTATTTCACGCAGTTTTTATTATTTCTGCAAACCCTTAGGTACATGGTTTGGTATACAGTGAACTCTCCAGTTAAGAGTCGCATTCAAAAGGAGGGGGTCAGCAATTGATCCCAGTGACATTTCTTGGTTCTAACTCCGAGATAGTTGGTTGATTTATTTTAAGCATTTGTGACATTTGTTTCTGATGGTTATTCCGCGGGTTGACGAAAATGACAGCTTGCAATCGGGAGTTAGTGTACTGGAACCCCAATTTCGGCAGCCCTGAAGGTGGTTTTCCGTGGTTTACCAGTCAAATGCTGGGATTGTACCTTAATTAAGGCCACGTTCGCTTCCTTCCCACTACCATCCCTTTCCTATCCCACCGTCGCCATAATACCTATCTGTGTTGGTGCCACGTAAAGTAAATATCATTGGTGAGTTATTCCTATTCTTGAATTCGGATGTGTAACTGGGACAAGAATATTCTCTGTGCTGAAAAAATTGAGAACGTCCAGTGACAGTAATTTATAGAATTATTCTTTGTTTTGTATTTTAATGTGTAGATGCCCAGGGTCGTAGCCGTGCTGAAACACGGGATCCCGTGAGATGTCCGATGTTAAGCAACATTGGGCGTGCCTCAGCAACTCTTCTGGGGTAACGATTAATGACTGGCAGGTGAAATGGTATTGGAGAGTGTTGCTGGAATGAATGACAGGGAAAACCGGAGTACCCGGAGGAAAAATTGTGGCGCCTCCGCTTTGCCCAGCACAAATCTCACATCGAGTGCCCGGGACTTGAACCCCAGCGGTGAGAGGCCGGTGCGCTGCCGCCTGAGCCACGGAGGCTCTACTAAATATTGCTGGAAGAAGTTCTGTTGCCATAAGTTCAAAATGCTCGACACTCACTTAGGGAGACATTGCTGAGAGACTCGAAAACTCTGAGTGTGAATTTAGTTGCAATTTACATGGTAGTTTCATCCAGTGAAACTGAAGATTTTGTTCAAGAACACCCTGGCTGAGAGATAACTCTTGCTAATTAGTCTGACGAAAGTGATGAAGGTATGGGCAGTTTTATTTTACTGGTGGACTCCCTTTTATCAGCGTATGTAATTTTCGGATATCACTGAAGTCATCTGTTATACCCTGTTGATAGTAAAGAGTAATTATCTATAGTGGTAGCCAGCACGAACTGTTATACCAGAACTACACTGCAATATTTTGTTTTCGTAATGAAGAAACTGTCATTGAAAAACCGTTTTATTCGCATTAAATTTAATCAAAATCATGTCTCATAACCGAAAAAGTAATATGTTGGATTTCCAAGTCATAGTTACTTATAAAAGTAATGTATAATACGTACGGTTTAGCAAACGAAATATACATAAAAGTCGTGGAGTCATTTGTCTGACCCCCCGTCATGTTTGTTTATCTGTATAACACTTAGCACTCGTAAGCGACTGTTAATGGTCAAGGGCTAAGGATTGTCCGTAAAATAAAATGTTCGGTAAATGACGAATAAGGCAGAATTTATTTATGGTGTAAGACGTTCGGTGGTATTGACTTAATTCCTGTCACTCCTGGGTGGAGCATAATGCATATAGGCTACAGGAGTTCTCCATCAGATGCAATTAGTTGCTGTTGTCTTAACGTTCTTCCAGGACTTCCCAACCATCTTCGCCTCTCCTTCCACTGCTCTCCCACTTCTTCTAGCTCTCTGCGGATTCCATTCAAGAGCCTGGCTTGGTATTCTATCAGGACATCAGCGCAGTGTGTGACCCATCCATTTCTATTTAAGTTACTAACGTATTAGTATCTCAGACTTGCGTTGTTGGATACGCTGGTTCGCTTTTCTGGGGAACTTCTTGCTTTCTGATACATATATGTACCCATTGACATGGCTACCAGGGTCGACTTTGACTTCTAATTGTACACGCAAATTTAGCCCAAGGAGAACACAGATGTCGCCTTTGTCGTCCTGTGATTTTACGACGTTATGTTCCAGATCTTGCCTGTCTTGCTTTTCCATGGCTCTTCTTCCAAGGTTTTATCCTGGTGAACGGCAATGGAGAGTGACACAATGTTTTTCGAGGCTTGTTTTCAGTAATTGTTTTATTTGTTTCTGATTTTCGTGCGGCCGTTGATATTAGTTTGGTTTTCTTAATTTTATTTAATAAACTCTGTTTCCTACTCTGTGTTATTATTGAAGGAGTAAGATGGACAGCTTTTTATCCTTTTGATAACTTTTCTTTCTGGTCATTTTCGACCCGGTACGTGCCAACTATGATAGGTTAAGTATTTACTGTATTTATCGCCCCGTTACCTCTGGTTGATTGTAGTTTCCACTGATTTATTTTATTTTTCGATTTCTTTCTACCTGTGTATGTGTTGTGTTTTCCGGTTATTTATTCCTCGGTGCTCATTGTGCCCATCTCCGATTTGGGCACGCGAGAAGAATAACGCAGGCTGTTCTAGCACAAGCACATGCCCTATTTATCTAAATAGCAGAGGGGCACATTTCTCAACTCGAAAGACTTAAAGAGCTCGCATACTTGGCTTAACAGTCATAATTTTAAAATAAATTCATTACATTTTCGTTAGAGTCTTGTACACGCCTTTCTAATTTACTTCAGTTGCGCCGAATCAGTTAGGTCTTAATCGTGACAATGGGATAGGTCTGGGACTGGAAAAGAAGTGGCCATTATCTTAAAGAACCGTCCCAAGAATTTACATGGTGTGATAATGTGATACACCATTTTTAAGTCCGCCAACAGGCAGGTTTCGAACCCACTATCATCAGAATGCAAGCTCACAGCCACGTGACTCGAACCACGTAGCCAACTCGCTCGGTATTTTTTATACATTCCCCTATTCTTGTTAGCTACTAGAAGCTCCCTTGGCGTGTTTGTTATCAGGTCCGTGCATTTTTTATGTGTATTTTATTACGATGCAATTAAGCTACGCTGACTTACGAGGCAATTTGAGGTCGTTATTTTCCTGTTCTTCAATATCTCCTTTATGATTCACCACAGTTTTTGAATGAGGTTGCGCTCAATGCTACTACAAGGCTAAGGCCATGACTTTACATTTTATCCTCCGAAACTCTCTTCATAGGACTATTAATAATGCATGTACTATAATTAAGAAACACTTCTACTCTTCAAATCTCAGGCTTATGCCAGCAACTATATAAATCATCTTCAGTAATCTCCAAAACGTCAGGCAATTTGATCGAGGATGCCAAAAAAAAATTTGTTTAGACAAGGAAGGCCCGAACATGTCAAAAATAAAGATTTCCTCATATATCTCCAGAGTTCGTAACTCATTAATGAAAACAATTCTCATAGATTAAATTCTAAATATTTGTACACGTAAGTACTTCGTTTTGTCCTACCCTTGCAGAAGAGGCTCTATGTTCTCAATATACACCTCTGGCGTGAAGGAAGAAGTCCTATATAGTCTTCGCAGTCTACTTCACACTACCGTAACCCTGGTGTGTAGGCACAACTCATAGCCTGTACGCACTGCTCTCCACCTACGTATGAGGTAAATAATGTTAATAGCCAAGGGGAGTAAAACGCGGAAAGTTCATTAAAAATTACACCTTCTTCCGTAATGTAAGTCCCTATTACATTTTCATTTTATTGTTACGGCTATCTCTGGTTTATTTCATGTCAGAGTGAAGGTGCGTTTTATTTTATTAGCAATTTAAGTACCGCTGCCTTCTCTTTTACTGCCTAGCACTCGAGTCAATGAGAACTAATGTATCTTTTTGTACGCTATCTGTCCTTTGTAGTAATGTATTTGAAAGTAGCAATAATGTTATATCTTTAACCTCCCTTGAATTTGTATGGATTTTAAGACATTCAAGACGTGGAAATTTCTCTTTAACCCTCACATTACTAAGCTTTCCAGCACCCCTAGTTCACCGAGTAGCGTAATCAGAATACCTAGTCAGGTTTCTATGAATTCTCAAATTTCTTTTGGGAACATAATCTATGAAATCCTAAAAGCAATTATTTCAAGTAATAAAATGCACAGAACATCACGATGTCTTAATATTTTTTAATATACTCTTATATGCCAGCCCTCTTGTAGCTCCCTTCTGGATTTGTGAGTTAAGACCTTCTCAGCTGGCCTGGAGGGCATGGTCGGCCTCTCTATGTATTGTTCCGTTCGTTTGGTTACTCCGTGCGCTTTCTGGAATGGTAAACGAGAAAATTCCCTCTCTAGCCGCACCGTGAATATTCCGGTACCTGATAATACGAGCCATACAGTGGAGAAGAGCCGTGGACAGTGAGCCAGCGTTGGAGGTCGGTGGCCGAATGGAGTGCAGGGGGTGCCGAATGCTGTGAGCATCGTCGTGTTGAAGTACGGAGTACTGCCTTGAAGTACTGTCTGTCTAGCGACGTGGAGAGAGTGACTGGAGGTTGACAGCGGTAGTGCCGGTTGTCGTCTGTGCCCCACAGAAGTCAGAGTATCGTCGCGTACAGAGTGGAGTAAGCTAGTATCTGGACTAGGTAGGCAGACCGTCATGGGGTTAGCATTTGGAACAACTGGTGTGAGTAGAATTGGAGCAGTGTTAACTGTCGTTGCTAGGAAGAATATTGTATTGCTGAAACATTGTTGAGCTGTTACTGTTGTGTGACCTCTGTTTAATTGTCACTAGAGCGCGAATGTTTAGTAGGATGTCAAGTAAGATGTATCGGCTGGCCCGCTCTTCCGTACTGTAACGGGAGTAACATAACATTTAGGGGTTCTGAGATTCCGAGCCCCTAATGCTTATGCAAATCTCATAACACTACTGCTCTCCGGGCTAGAGCATACGTGTTACTCGCTAATGCCGTTCCGTTAATGCCCGAACGTCCAGTCGCTAGTTGTCACGTGCGTAGCTCACTGTTTGGACGTGTGGATGGGGGACTTTCCTGAAGCCGAACCAAAGAACCGACATCATGCGTTGTGGGGGTCAGCAGCAACACTTGTGTGTGTGATGGAGCGGAGCGTACGAGCGAAAGTGAAAAGTAATCTGCCAAAAAGGTTTATCGCCCGTTCAGGTAGTGAGCAATTAGCGGAGGCTGGTCATTCATGGCTGAATAGAATTGTGTGTTCATTCGGTGAATCTACAATTACGTTAGAGTGATGAAATAGTGTTTTGTTCGTAAAAAATATTAATTGATAAAATTATTGGTCAAAAACAGGCCTAATTTAATAGACATTCAAATATAGTTTAATTTCCAACGTAATAATCTTATTTATTTATTTATTTATTTATTTATTTATTTATTTATATTCTCCAAAATAACTGAACTCAAAATGTTCGTCATAAAAACCTATCAGTTAAAGATAAAACACTAGATACCTAAATGGAACACTGGTATTAACAATATGATAAGAGAACACTATTAGACTTGTTATCATAAAGGCGTCTGGTACTAGCAATCGAAGCAATGTTAAATTAGGCCCGGATTTGGGAAGGAAGCGTCTATGACAAATAGGCTTCAAGATGAAAAAAATGGTTTCATTTTCTCTAGTTCTCCATGCCAATCTCAAATTAAGTACACAGTCGAGAAACGGGTCCTGGACCACAAGACGGGGAGCTCTACGCTATGGTTTGCAGGGGAGAGGTGGAGGTGGACCTTTTCATGCACATTGAAGGTTTACATATATTTAAAATGCGGTACTAATGACCTTCATCTGATTTAATATAATTTAATTGAATAAGGAAGAAAATGTCTCCGTGGCTCAGACAGCAGCGCGTCGGCCTCTCACCGCTGGATACCGTGGTTCAAATCCCGGTCATTCCAAGTGAGATTTGTGCTGGACAAAGCGGAGGCGGGACAGGCTTTTCTCCGGGTACTCCGGTTTTCCCTGTCATCTTTCATTCCAGCAACACTCTCCATTCTCATTTCGTATCATCTATCATTCATTAATATATCACTTTGGGAGTGGCGACCCCGTCGTAATAATAGCCTATATCTGATTCATTCATTACATCCCTGACCCGGTCAATGACTGGAAAACAGGTTGTAGGTTTTCATTTTTCATTTTCAAAGAACAAAATCTAAGCCAAAATCAAGATAACGAAAAGTACTGTAGTAACAATGGCACACTAGTAAATTAAAATGTTCCCGCAATAAACAATGTGTACCGATAACAATAAAAAAGTGAAAGGTTGTAAGTCGTGGAAATTCCAGTAATTTGGGGAACTTTGTGAACGAAAATTTAAATTAAATTGTGTGACAACAACAGTGTGAAAGTAGTAGAGGAAAAGAAGCCTCATTGCATTGCTATGATGTTCGTAGTAACAACAAACGCCGTGTTGTAACCCACTTCTGCAACCTGTGCGGCACGCTTGTACAGCACGTAGTGTGATTTTGATATGTAAGGGGCTTCTCTTATTTTTTTTCCAACATTATTGTTGTTATTGTTTGGGATACTTTGGTTAAGAGTTACAAGAATCTTCTACCCTCCATGCAGGCCCATAATCCGTTTTGGGAAGTAGGTCAATATACAAGAGAAGTCCTTTCAGTCCTTGAAAAATTATCGAGAGAAGAGTCCAGCGAATTTCCATCTGAAATATTCTCGACTACATTTTTCCAAGCACTACTCCGCGCGAATTCTAATATGTTTGTCCTTCGTGTCGGTAATGTTTATCTGTAATTATTAATGGTCAGTGTGTCTTGTACAATCTCAAAACAGCTTAAACTGTAAAAACACTGAAAATATCATTACAATTTTAAGAGTAGAAAACTAATAAATTTTATTTTTACGCATATTCGCAGGTGGAGGAATGTATTCACCTCCAAACCTCAAATATAGCAAAAGTCTGTCAATTAACTAAGACGCAGTAATAAAGGTGTTCTTCTTGGGCCACAAACACGAACATGATGGTTGCTATACTGTGAAGATACGACACGACAATAATAAGAACAAGAAGAATACAGCAATAATAATGCCGGACTGAGTGGCTCAGAGGGTTGAGGCGCGGGCCTTCTGACCCCAACTTGGCAGTTTCTATCCTGGCTCTGTCCGGTGGTATTTGAAGGTGCTGAAATACGTCAGCGTCGTGTCGGTAGATTTACTGGCACGTAAAAGAACTCTTGCGGAAATAAATTCAGGCAACTCGCCGTCTCCGAAAACCGTAAAAATAGATAGTAGAACGTAACAAAATAACGTAATAATAATAATAATTCCTTTTATTTTCGAAAATATGATGAGATGGATGGTTTCGGATTTTATTTACGAATTAGTTTGAATCTGAGAGTACAGCCCATCAGAACCCCTACAATTTATGTGACTCTTGCTACATAACGGTAGGACGGGTTAGGCGACACTTCCTAATAACCAAATTAGTTTCATTTTATCCTAATAGTTCCTAATGTCGGAAGTCTATACATTATATGAGATCGCTTGTAAAGACAGATTTTTAATGGTGTTTATTTGGTGCCTATAATAAAACCTTTGGTTTAACTGTTACTTATTGGCACATTTCTGTTGAAATATAGTCCAGAATATTTCAGGTGGAACTTTGTTTGGATCTTCTATCGACAATTTTTAAGCAAGGATTGAAACTGCTTCTCTTGTATATTGACCTCCTTTCTGGAAACGGATTATGGGTATGCTTGGAGGGTAAAGGATTCTTATTGGATCTCTCATAGTGGTTATATTTTCAACTCCTTTGGTTAGATAACGTTTGAATCTGTAAGCCTATATAGTTGGTATAGTTTAAGTTACAGGGATAGGCTGAAGCTTCAGGGCGGGGCTGCACATAAGAGATAACAGCTTACCCCTGGTGCCGGAGGTGTTGAAAGTGGGCTAGCACAATCTCGAGATAAAGTGTTAGTAGGAGAACGCCCTGGTGCGCGATATACCTGGACACCGCAGTCGCAGATTTATGGGTCAATAAAGTAGGTGAGGTCACCTCTTGAGGTCAGGAGCGCAAGTAGGAAGGAGGAGGGTGAAGTAGATAGAGTGTGTACTCTACAATGTGAGTGTTTGTATCCTCAAAACTGTCCAGCACAGGAGACAAGAGAAGTGCCACCTGAAGTATGCTTTGCTAAATTACAACACACACCAGTACAAGGGTGATCTAATAAGTAACGACTATAGCGAGAGGACGCTAAATTATGGTACTGTCCAGCACAGAGGACAAGAGGAATGCCACCTGAAGTATGCTTTGCTAAATTACAACACATGCCAAGTATCGACTACAGAGAGAGAAGACGCTAAATTATGTTAGAGAGAAAACTGTGATCCCTTTCTCTAAAACTGTCCTCTGAACGTACAGTCTTTCATAAAAACTAAGATCGCCGAAGCGGCATTTTTACTCTGCGATAAGTTAAGCTGCAGTATGGGAGGCGCGCGCAAGCAGCCTGGACGTGTTCGACCTGGGGAGCATCAGTCGCCAGTCTGAATCTCAACGTTAATATGTGAGACAGTTATCATTGCAACACCGTATTTTCGTACGTAAACGTTCTGGTTTCATCTTCATGGTCGTACAAACGGTCGTCTGAAGAACGAGAGGGAAATAGACCAGATTAATTAATATTTCTACCTCTTAATGCATAAAAATCCGGAGTCTACTGTCGTTGATAAAACTGTGCGCTTAAACCAGTTGGAGGATTGTGGGACTGCATGAGGCTGGTTGGTCATGTCGTGCAATTACCAGGTATGTGGGCTATTCAGATATCTCAGTGGCCCGATGTTGGACTCAGTGGGTACATGAGGGCACCCAATTATGTAGACCAAGAAATACCACCCCGAGGGAGGACCGTCGTATGGTGCGCCAAGCATTGCGGGATCTCATAACTTCGGCACTCGCCATCCGCGAACATCAACTGGAGACTAACATCCTGAGAGTTCCCGCACAGTGCCTCGACGACTCTCTTCCGCCGGATTGGGGCCCTACCGCCCCATGCGTCGGTTGTCATTGACACCAAAACACCCACACCAGCGTTTCCAGTGGTGCCTTGCTCGGGAGGCATGGGCAGAGGAAAACTGGCGTCATATCATGTTCAGTGATGAGTCGCGCTTCTCTATAAACTCCAATGACCATCGTGTGCGGGTTTGGCGGCGTCGAGGGCAGTGGGGAAGTTCCTGCCAATACTGTGGAAAGACACACAGGCGTAATCCCTGGTATCATGGTGTGGGGAGCCATATAATATGCGTTCAGGTCACCTCTAATAGTGCTTCGGCAGACTTTGACGGCAGAGCGATACGTCACTGATATTCTGCGTCCGCACGTCCTACACCTTATGGAGCCTGGGACAGTGTTACGACAAGATAATGTACGTCCACACACAGAACCTGTGTCTATGGACTGCCTAGAGCATGCTGAGGTCCTCTCGTGGCCAGCAAGATTCCCGAACCTCTCCATCATTGAACACGTGTGGGATGATATTGGAAGGGGACTCTATCCCAGTACCAACCTGCGGGATCTGGAGGGACAACTGCAACAACTGTGGACGAACATGCCTCAGGAGAGTATCCAGAGGCTGTCTGACACCATTCCGAACTGCATAAGGGCCCGGGGGGGGGGGTGCGACACCCTACTGACCTGGCGCCGTCATTCCACCTGTAACTGCCAACGGCCTTGTCTCTTTCATCCCATATTGTAATCAGTTCAATAAAGGCACATGGTCTTTCACCACTCGTTCTGGAAGCTTAACCTTTTTCTTGTCAGGCAGTGTATTTTCTGTCAAATTAGCATTGCCAAGATAGGGCTTTCCCGCTCCTTGACAGGAAATTAAATTTCACTTCCTAAGCTTTGTAAATGTGATAAAGACAACTTAGTACGGATGAGATCAATATGTTTGCTCTTCAGAAGCGTAAACCGCATGGAAATGAAGTCTCACACTGTGCAGAGAGTTAACTCTGAATTTATAGGAAAGGAGATAGAACAAAACTGCTTGCTGAATGTTAACGGGCACCCACTACATGTGTATTACATATTTACTTTTCCACTCTACTCACAACGCGCAATGGTGCAATTGATTTAACTTCCATTTCCGGCAAAGTTCAGTTAGTTATAGCAAATATACAATGGTATTTTATTTCCTGGAATGAACCGCTTCCACATGGATACATAACTATTTATGTGAATGATAATCCCGTTCCTATGTAAAACTGACATCAATAAAGCCACATGTTCAAACTACACAAGCGAGTTGCGAATCAAACCACAGCGGCGATAGCCACCAAGTGAAAATTACGTGACTTGCAAATCTGAGCGTAGACAAACGAGAAAATCAACGTAATATTATTACTAATTCAGTATGTGTTGACAGCTATCGTGGTAGTTTCTATCATGTGTACTATAACGGGTTGTGTGATATGATAAATAACAAATGTGCGATGAAACTGAAGGTTAGGGATAAAATAATGAAATTCTACACAGAGTTTCTACTGAACTTCAAGGTTCATGATGTTTGTTGTTTAAAGGGGCCTAATATATAGGTCATCGGTTAATCGGTTAATTGATAAATCGCAAGGACATGATTATTAACATTCAGAAAATCATCCACCGGCAACAATTCAAAAAGACGACGTTGAAAATTGATTATGAATCTAAAACAATCGGTAGATCCCATCCGCAATACCCACCCTTCCTATAAAATACCTTATATACGGAACAAGAGCCTGCTTACAAAGCAAAACTATAATTATATCGATGATGCTTGTTGCCGAAAGGGATCCAAAAACAAGGTCTCATAATGGTACTAATCACAGACAACGCCCAAACCCGTGGTGCTCTTCACAGGTAATGTAGATACATTGTGTTCCTCGCCTAGTGATACTCATCACTTTCATGCATTAATAGGTTAGAATGCAAAGTTACTGAAGCGAACAGCAAGTATAGTCTACCTTCACAACGATTATGCTACGGGGATGGCATAAACATTAGGGGTACGGCCCATCAGAACCCCTATAATTTATGTTACTCTTGCTACATTGTGAAAGAGCGGGTGGCCGACACTTCCTACTAATCGAACTATTTTGCAATCTAACCTTTTACTGCATAAAAATCCGGGCTTTACTAATCACAGGTAACGTAGACCCATGGCATTCCACTGTTCAATTACAGTGGAATATTAACACATTACATCCAGCCCGCCTGGTGGCCATGATCGTTAAGGCGCTGAAGTCTAAAACGGTCTAACACCGAGGTTAGCCGGTTCGAGTCCCGTTGGTCGAAAAATTTTCACCATCAGAATGTTGGCCGGCAGGGTAGGGGAGATGGTGGTATACAATTTCCAATCACTAGATTGCGTGCCAAAAGCCTGGATTAAATTCCAAACCTTTCCGCAGTGCTCATATGGAGTGAGGGCATATGATGCTGTTGATGGTGATTCGTCCGTCGGATGGGGACGTTAAGCCTTGAGCAGACCCCTTGGTGCTATTCGACAGGAGTAGGCTATGTGCCGGCACCGGGTTTCACCCTCTCCCTACTATCATTCACGTCATTCATTTCATCTCTCGTTAACTCCTCTGATGAGGTTGACGTCAGGAAGGGCACCCGGTCATAAAAAGCCTGCCACGACAGATTCATCTCACCTCATACCCGACCCCGTAAGGAAACGGGACAAGGGTTGGACAAACATTAACACATTACATCCATTGTAATTGTTGTCAGCTTCATAAATGGGTGAAACACAGTTTTCTTGAAGCTCGTAGGCAGAGGTGTAACAAATGTACGGCCCCAGCAATTGCCTGGTGTGAACATGGGAAACCACGGAAAGCCATCTTCAGGGCTGTCGTCGGTGGGGTTCGAACACACTACCTCCTGCATGCAAACTTACAGCTGCGCGCACCTAATCGCACAGACAACTCACCCGGTTCGAAGAAGTTTTGTAGCCAGCATTTCTCAATACTTGAACATAATTATTAAATTTCCCATATTAAGAAGTACATTACCTCTAGCGATAGTTCCAAGGAGACGCTTCGCTGAATTAAAAGAAGAATCTCACCTGAAAAATTAAAAAAAAACCAAGCATAAATATAACAGTTCTGTGAATCCAATAAATACGTACACGTGAGTAAATTAAAAAAATGTTAATAGATTATATAAAGCTGGATTATGAAGTTATTGAATTAGGGTCATGATTTAGTAGCATTTATAACTGGAACCACATCACACTGTTCAGCACGAGAACAGTCTACCAGAGACTGCTATATATATATATATATATATATATATGATACTAAAGATCTATAGTACAGTAGGCAGGTCAGTGTAGTGATGCGTTCAGAATTACTCAATGTGGAGGTTTTCATATCTATTGCTAGATATGTTGTTTGTGATAATATCCGTCCTCTCTTTCACTTCAAAAATCTCACTTCAATTCAGCACATAAGAAACTTCTCTAAAACAGACTACTATTCATTCACTTCCTGCCCAACCGTGCTACTGCCAATGCTGGAAACCGCATTCCAGATAATGCGGGGTAATGGCACTTACTGTGAAACCATTCTTACACATGATAATGCCCGTCCACATACCACCACGGTGATCATATATTAACCTGAATTCGTATCATATGATAGAGTTGTTTTTTTCTTCCCGGCAGTGTCTGCCCCAAGAGCTAACCTGAAACTGATTTTTTTATAATAATAATAATGTCATTTGCTTTAAGTCTCACTAACTTCTTTTTAATGTTTTCGGAGAAGCCGAGGTGCCGGAATTTAGTCCCGCAGGAGTTCTTTTACGTGCCTGTAAATCTATCGACACGAGGCTGTCGTATAAGAGCACCTTCAATTACCACCGGACTGAGCCAGGATCGAACCTGCCAAGATGGGATCAAAAGGCCAGCGCCTCAACCGTCTGAGCCACTCAGCCCGGCATTATAACTCTTTTCAAATGTAACTTAAAAACTTATAACCTCATGGAATCATGAGCTGCCTGGTACGCAATGGAAATATGTGGTAAGGTTTCTCCAAGTTAAATCTACTGTATACAGGGCATGTAAAAGCTCTACGACAAATTTTCAGGAATAGATTCGTCACATACAGAGTGTATCAGAACTATACCGACAAACAATTCAGGGATTATCTTTATTTTAATTTAAGAACGATGATGCAATCTAATTGTGCTCTGCCATAGCAAATATGGCGAGTTCGTCAATTTGAATCGCGCACCCAGAAGTAACAAACTAATCTCATGTTCTCGAAAAAATCTCAATAACTACGGTGAAATCGGATTTATGAACATAACACGAAAACCATCCCTGAATTTCTGGCTGTGTCGTTCTGATACACGCTGTAGAGTGAAGGAAAAGAAAGGGCATGGCAATGTGGATCCAGAAACGCTTGATTGTAGAATTATGGGGCCTTTTAGTTGGTTTGTAATCAACAACGGCCGAATGCACGACAGATTTTACATGTCCTCAAATGTAAACTTCCAGGGGACTGAGGTGAGGGGAACGTGGTGGCCAAACCATTGGTCCATCTCTACTTATCGAAAGCCCAGAATACACATAAATGTGCCTGCGGACAAAAAGAGTGAAATGTGCGAGGGCAGCATCGTGCATACAGTGCAGCTGTCAACGGAATGCTAGTGGTGTGTCTTCAAAGTGATCAGGCAACGTACTAAATTACGCAAGAAATCTATGTAATTCTTTCCTGTAAACCTGCCCGGAAGAACGCAGCGTCCCAACAAGCAATCACCAAGAACTGGAGGGGACCTAGAGGTAGGTCAGATCTCTTATCAAATGTATTCGCCGCGTGATCCATTGTGTATATTAGGAATTGATTCGTGGAATTTCGCCGTCGAGTTTTGACAATCCCTGTATAATTAGCCATCCATGTTCCTAGGCAACCAGACAATGCACGTCTTCATCACGATAATCCAACAGGACATTCCATCACGTGTCCCCACCAGTATTTCTCGTTCTCGTTTCTCTGAAACTTACGATTATAAGAACAACTTGTTAAATTTAATAAGTTCACTGCACCCCGATTCTTGCCTTAATGTTTGGCAGCCTTGGAACAATCCCAAAATAAAGTCTAAATTGCAGATGTTTTTCCATTCGCACGCAGATAGGCAATACCTTGCTTTAAAAGGGATCCCTACAGATTTTCCGAAGCCATCTGTACATTAGGTCTGTAAGTGAAGAAAATATATGTTTTCTGGATAATTATGAATTTAGACAGAGAGCCATAGACTAATATTTATTTTTGTGCTTCTCAAGTTCATCATTAGTAATGTTCGTTATGACTGGCTACATACTAAATCCAGTTGTGAAGTTTGAACCGAGTTCAGACTAACCACAGGAGTTCGAGGATGAATAATCACAGCCCTCATTCAATACATGAACCTCATAACTAAAACAGCCTTTCTATAGAATTTTATTGGTTCTTGCTTGCACTTTTAATTGGTATACATAGTAAGAAATAAATTAACAAGAAAATCCACCTTTTAAATACAGTATATCAAGCAAATGATACAGTATTACGTCATTACAAACACGCGTTTGTATTACATCAGACATATATACCGTACATTTCACTACATAGATTTACTTCGTTGCCTGAGGTTGTAACTCATCTTAAAGACATTATATTATGACAAGATGATCACTAGCATAATTTGTTACTATATGCATTTTGATATAATTATTCCTGCAACATTGTCTTTGTCTTATATACGTATATTTTTGTTACTACATGATCTATTCACTTTTTATTTTGGCTGAAGATTGCCACTAAGTGGTTGAACCTAGTCCCAAGGCTGATTTAATATTATTTACCGTACTTGACATACTGTATCGAAAAGGTGGACCCTCTTGTCAATTTATTTCTTATAATTGCACTTCAATACGGAACAGAAATGTAATTTATGGTACACATAACTCAAAACTGGCAGTTTTTGAGCTATGGCGTGGTATTAAATGAGCGACATCATAATATCACATATAATGTTTCGATTGGCACTGTGTATCGAAGATATTTTCCAGTTTTAGTAGTGTTTTTGGAATGCCACAAAATTATCAGCATTGAAGTAACCATCTCCAGTACCGTAGACAAGGAGAAAACAAAAAGGTAAAGGAATGCAGTGGAATAAATTTGAGCGCCATGGGATATATTACATTAGGAAATGAAGTCTTAATTTTTATCATTCATTTACTCTGACAGCAATACTTGTTTGCTAGAGGAAACAGAATGGCTCACAATTAAAAGAAATGAATTGTTGGTTTCGAAAAGGAATATAAATGTAGTGATGAATACGAACATTTTTTTTACGATGTCAGGAGTAAAATAAATAATGTTTTCCGTACAAATGGTTCCGCATTATTGCCACTGAGAATTTTATATTCGTTGTAACAATTCTGTCTTGAAGATTCCTTCCCTGTCTGTAAGATTGCCACCAGTCGACAAAATTTCTCGGGATGTTCACTCTAGCACCCAGAGGCAGTCCTCTTCTTGAAACTGTAGGCTCTCCGGATGTAGGGTTTTGTTCGCAGATACATATATGATTTTTCTTTACCTACGTCACCTGGCTGGGAAACAGAGTCTTCAAATCTTATGGTAGGTCCAATGATTTCTGATTTATTTGGTGTCGGATTGATGGCAATTATACCAATACGACGGTTACTTCCACGTTCTGCTACACAGTGGACTTATTCATGAACCTCAAGGCTTTTTTCTTTCAGACTGCTCGCTAATCTCACGGTGTTATGACGCTTAGTGCGAAGTAACTTTCCATGAGGACAGCTCCAGGGCACATGGGGTTTAATACTGCTGCAGTGCCTGGAGTGGCCTGTGCTCTTAGAACGTCCAGGTAGATTGCGCACTGGGGTGACCATTGCCGTCATTTTTAGTATGTCTCTCCATTCCGAGGATAATAGTCCATTGCATTTCATCGCCCATGAGTTGGCAGATGGTACTTCGGCGAATAATAGAACTCCTTTCCCTTGATTGAGTACTAGGATAACGAAGTATGGTAGAAGCAAGGTGGATATAAAATGCAGACTAACACAACCAAAGAAAGCTTTCCTTAACAGCAAAGAAACTTTCTCACAAGTATCATAGATATGCATATTAAAAACCTGTTTGTGGAGCGTTGTAAACAGGCAACCTCTGGTAAGAAGATACTTAAATAAATTGTAAATCTCTCCTCTATTCATATTATTATTTATTTACCGTAAATATGAGGAGAAATGCGGAATATCTGAAGATAAAATGGTGAGACCCTGTGTAAATGTAAACCTATATTTAGACGAGTTATTATTTTACATATTTACATGGTTTATAAAATACCGAGGTAGTTCTGTGTAATGTGTACTTAATCTCTTAGCACTCATTCTTTCTCTCTTTCGACAGCAAATCACCCATTCCTTCAATAATTCCCGTGCTCACATACATCCTTTGACTTTACCAATCTGTCACTCATTCATTAAGATCAGGTTGGTAAATCGGATGGTAGATGGAGAGATAATCAAGTTAGTGAGGGAAGAATAATTTGTTGAAATTTGATCACATGAAGAGAGGCATTCATTGGTTATTCCGCAATGTAATGAGAGTAACATAGATACTAAGGGGTTCTGATGTGACGTACGCCTAATGTATATGCAAAACTCATAGCATGATCGTTGTGCAGGCTAGTATATACTTGTTACTCGCTTCAGTGAATGTGCTTTCTAAACTGATAATGCATAAAAGTCCAAGCTCTGTTTATTGGACTCATCCAGGACTTGTCTAGTAAGTTTTTGAGGGAAGTGTCGGCGGTAATAACAGTAAAGATAGACCAAGATTTGGCGGCATGGAGAACTGCAGTCTATAGATTTAACACCCAAACATTGTATGAGGTTATAAGTAATATTTAAGAATTCACCGCATCTCTAAATTAGAAGGAAGTGAGCATAGAGCCGCTAATGCGTGTGCCTGAAGTCATGCGTAGGAAGTTCATGCATTAGTGACGAAGAGAAACACCACTCTCGCATAGAGCAAGCTTCTCTCGTTCAATATTAACGTGCTCCTGTGTACAGAGAACATCCGGACTGTCTTGTCACCTTCCCGTACTGAAATATTAACAAGGAAATGTCAGACTTCCTCCAGATGAAACAGCCCACCACATGGAACAGCAGAGAGTTGTTAGGAAGTTCTTTTGAACATTCGTTCGTTACAGGCTGTTGTTACTCTCCAGAGTTCAGTCTAGTAGTAGGAGTGACTTTTGTGTTAAGGTTACATAAATAAAGGCAATAATCTTCATTTCTTTTGACAGAAATGACAGCAAGAAGTGAACGAGGTTCGAGACTTTGGAGAATAAATGTTTTGTTAACGAAATCGATGAGCCATGAAAGGCATGAAGATGAATTACTTCCAAGGCCTTTATTACTTACTACTGGGATCAGGAATGAACAGGAGTAAGTATTAGGGTTCTGTCGTAAGGGAGAGCTTATGAGAATCAATAGGCACAATACAGTTCGCACGCTGACTGCTGGAATCCTCCGTAAAGAAAACCACTTTAAGGTCTATGAAAAAGTAGGTTGTCTTTCAAGAAATGGGTCCACCTGACGAACTGATATTGTTGTAATTGATCGGGTAAAAGGTACGGGTATAGTGACTAATCCCACTATAGGATTCGAGGACAGGGCGATTTGGACGCATGGTTAAAGGCGCGCGGGTGTGAGCTTGCATCCTATAGTGGGTTCGAACCCCACTATCGGCAACCCTGAAGATGGTTTTCCGTGGTTTCCCATTTTCACATCAGGCGAATTCTGGGGCTGTACCTTAATTAAGGCCACGGCCGCTTCCTTCCCATTCCTATCCCATCGTCGCCGTGCGGTGCGACGTAAAGCGAATTGTAAAAATAAAATTCGAGGAAAATGAACAGCAGCTTCGAGCAGTGTGCCAACAGGAAAAGGCCATACATGAACAATGCAATGACGATCTTGGAAAGAAGTGTTAGATTACAAAATGGGAAGTCATTGGGGTTAAGATTAGCGCTAGAGAGACAATTCTAAAGAGGACGCTGGGCTTCTTAAGAATTAACAATATATCCTCGACATCAACCAGGCCATAGGGGAAAAATCGTTGGCGACTGTTACACTATTTGTACTCTCTGCCCTGAAACACCATGTACTGTATTTTCTTTTCCCAATAAAATCCGAAGGAGAATATCCGCCTGATGGTTGATAATTTTACGTTTTATCTCAAACCCCTCTTACATCCGAACAGCACACAAAATAATTATTTTTCATATCAAATGATTCGTAGGCAGATCATTCTGATTCTCTAATAGGGGCGGGTAACAGATGGATTCTCTCTTCCTCCTAGTAAGTAATTCAGTAGGTAAAAGCAATGGTAGCGACATATGCCCCATGACTGTCATAGCATTCTCTCATACTGAAAGTCCGTCCGGCTCCATGGCTGAATCGTCAGTGCAATAGCGTTCAATTCATACGGTCCTGAGTTCGATTCGCAGAGGCCAGGGGTTTCAAACGCTTCAGGTTAATTCCCATAGTTCTGAAGTGGTGTGTGCGTGATCGTCTTTAATACACATCTCGACCACCACACACCACATCGCACTGAAGCACACAATAGTGTACACATCCCTTAACGTCGGTTTGGTGTCAGGAAGGGCATCTGGCCGTAAAAGAGGGATTAACACACATTAGTTTCGACTAAGATAAATGAAATATAAAAGGTTAGGAAAGAAGAAGCTGCTCTCAATTTTAAAGCCCATGTGTGGAGGCAGCACGTAAGGCATCATCCCTACACTAGTTCTGTATTTTTACATTTATAAAGGCCAGATGAATAGGTAAGTATGTAACACACACAACAGTTCTATTCTGAGACTTGCATAAACTGTAGGGGTGCGCCCTATTAGATCCCCTTATAAATTATGTTGCTGTCGCTACATTACTGAAGAGAGGACTGGAAAACACTTCCTACTAGCGAAATTACTTTGCATTCGAACCTATTAATGCCCGAATGTCCGACTCGTTGGCTGAACGGTCAGCGTACTGGCCTTCGGTTCAGAGGGACCCGGGTTCGATTCCCGGCCGGGTCGGGGATTTTAACCTTAATTGGTTAATTCGAATGGCACGGGGTCTGGGTGTATGTGTTGTCTTCATCATCATTTCGTCCTCACCACGACGCGCAGGTCGCCTACAGGAGTCAACTCGAAAGACCTGCACCTGGCGAGCCGAACATGTCTTCGGACACTCCCGGCACTAAAAGCCATACGCCATTTCATTTCAATGCCCGAATATCGGGGTTCTATTTCATATACAGTATTTACTATTGTGGAGAGATCAGATATGGATGGAAGCTTGAGGGGAAATTTCTAACCGAATAAATACTAACCATCTGAGTAGCTTAAGGGGCAGAGGCCTAGCCTTAAGAGCCTCTGTCCAATCAGACCTCAGTTACGTGGTATTTGAAGGTGACCAAATATTTCCGCCTTTTGTTTGTAGAACAAAATTCCGGCACCTCAGCTTCTCCAAGAAAAACATAAAAGTGGTTAGTGGGACGAAAATGCTTTCACCCCGGAAGCTGTTTAGATCTTCAAATAGCACCAAAAATGCCATAAGGAAACCACAAAAACTGGTGCCGTAAGGAAGCGTACACGGCACAATGAGGAGTGAGGTCGATTGCCATTGGTTCCTTCACCAACCAGAAATCACTACTGCAGCATGTATGGCCCTATGAGTAGCATCTTTGATAACATTCAGATGCTCTAGGTGTGCTCAGAAAGTCATTGCTAGAGTCCGAATTATTAGGTGCTGATAGGTTAGAATGCAAACTTACTTAAGCCAATAACAAGTATACCCTGCACTGTACAACGGTTATGCTATGGGATTTGCATAGGTATTAGAGGTACAGCCTAGATAACTCCTTGAATTTATGCTACTCTTCCTACATTAGGGTACCACGGGTTGCATGACATTTTCTACAAACCAAATTACTTTGCATTCTAAACTATTACCACCTACAAGTCCGAGGTATAGTCATTACCCAGCATCAGGCATACCTCAGCAGATTTAAATCTACCATGGGCATAAATAGGTCTCAGACTTTCGTGGAAGCTACATGTTACCCTGTATCTGTCTCTACTACAGGCCAAACATACTGCATCCCTCGAGAAACAGCCATGATGTAAATCTTTTGGAAAAATTACAATCTGCTTTACGTCGCACCGACATAGATTGGTCTTTGTCGACGATGGGACAGGAAAGGGCTAGGAGTGGGAAGGAAGTAGCTGTGGCCTTAATTAAGGCAAAGCCCCAGCATTTGCCCGGTGTGAAAATGGAAAACCACTAATAATTTCGTGTGGCTATTTCTAGCCGAGTGCAGCCCTTGTAAGGCAGACCCTCCGATGAGGGTGGGCGCCATCTGCCATGTGTAGGTAACTGCGCATTATTGTGGTGGAAGATAGTGTTATGTGTGGTGTGTGAGTTGCAGGGATGTTGGGGACAGCAAGAACACCCAGCCCCCGGGCCACTGGAATTAACCAATGAAGGTTAAAATCCCCGACCCGGCCGGGAATCGAACCAAGGACCATCTGAACCGAATGCCACTACGCTGACCATTCAGCCAACGAGTCGGATGGGAAACCACTGAAAACCATCTTCAAGGCCTCGCCGATGATCAGCTTATGGTGCCTATGTTGATCGGTGCCCTTTCCTGTTTGAAAAGTAAAAGCGGACACCTCTGCCACTCTACTATAAACGGCGTCATCTTGCGGGCTCAGATTTCATCAGAAGTTCCTTCCATACGAGAGCCCATTGGCTACTGCCATTAAGACGGTAAAACACCAGACGGAATGACAGTTATGCCATGGAAAAGGTGTAAATCACTCTTGAGGGATTTTACCTGTGCCGACAAGTTTGCCCAGTCCAATCTTCCCATTTCGTCATTGAGTGCTGGGAGTGCAGCCGTGAATGGGGAAATGCTAAAAGAAGAGAATGAATACAGCGATATGTTGAAAAAATTCTTCTTCGTACCTGGGTAATGAGGGCCTAGAGGTTGGCCAACGGGTTGCTCGAATTTCCAGCGATAAGTGATCAACTGCTTACCTTATTCATCGCATCAGCATAGCTGTAATGCGTGGTAATGTCACATCCATTCTCGGGACACTACCCCCTGGTAAATAGCTGGATGAAGTTTTTGTTCTTTAATGCATGACATTCGGGATATATTAGATTACTAGTTTAATAGTTGTTTGTACAATGTGCGCATTAAATATATAATACATGGTTAATTTCAGCGGCAGATAAAATGACAACCGCATGAGTTTAAAATTATTTTTTCAAAATATTTCTCAGTATGACCACCATATATCCGGTTCATGAAGTTCGCGACCACCGTGTATAACTCAGTCTCCTGTCTCGAGCTTCTAATATCACCAATGCGATATAGAGGGCACCAGATTCTAATACACAAGCGCATAAACATTCACATCATATTTATAAATTGTTAATGCCAAATTAAAAAGCACTGACTCGTAAGATAAGCAACACTTACTATGTAATTCAACTGTAATACAAAAATATCCACGTATCTGTTTACTGCCTTCAGCTGTCTAAAGACACACAAAAACTTATCTTCTATAATTACTCACTGTCAACACCAAATCCACTAAAAGCCCCTCTAAATAGTTTTTCTTGACAGAGCGAAGTTCACACGGTTCTTTTTTGCGCTAGAACGCGGCATTATAGCAGTGAAAGTAGAGATAAAACGGTTGTAATTTGACTTGAAGATGCATAGCAGCAAGAAACGAACAAAAAGAATGTATGGGAGAGTAAGAATGTGTGCGCGGGCGGGCTCATGCTGGCCAAAAACTCCCTGTGCAGCGGGCAACCTACCAAACAAGCAAGTCGCGCGGGAAGCAGAGCAGCAAGGCATCCGTTCAGGCATTTATCTTGATTTAACCGAGCTGGTGGCGGGAATTGGGCCACACTGGCGCCTTCAGTCGTTTCGTTTAGCAGGAGGGAGAAGAAAGAGATTGTCAGATAAGGTTATCCATTCTTTGTTGAATCCTGCCTTAATGGTACATGGGGAATATTCGAACTATACCTACAGGTATACTACGTTAACGCTGGCACACTCGTTAAAGCTATCCGATTACCAAACACGTCTTTCTTTAGCTTCCATGCGGTAGTAGATCATATTTCAACGAGATCCGTCTAAGCTACACAACACTTATGTTTAAAAAGTTGCATAAACAGCAGGGGAATATTCCTTTTAAACACTGCTCTTTATGGAACGCTTTCTATGGTGTGATGTAAACTGCCTCTAAAGGGGATGTTTGCCTTTTTACAACTACGTCATTGCCTGCAATTTTCTAAAGACAATTGCCTCCAGTTAGACGCTGTGAGGCATTCCATAGAGAACTTAACATTCTTTTCAACGTCCGCCATCAAGATATTTATAATTTTACAGAAGTTATTTTTCAAATACGCCTACGTGTTGACCAACTTCGAAGAATAACGCAATTAGCTACAGTCCTCTGAGGTGCAGATTCGATTCCCGGTACGACCAGAAATTTAAGACTGGCAGCAGGATAACAACTGTGTACTGAAAAAGGCATTGAGGATGCCTGTAAAGAGCTCTGCTATCTGAAGCCGAGGATATAAATGTACAGGATGACCCAAAATTCCGTTAATATTTGACGTGCAATAGTTCACGGAATACTGGAGGTAGAGAGGTAATAATTGACATGCATGACTGGTAAGACATTGGGTTTTATTGACACCAAAATTTTAGTAAATGAAGCTTCACTAACAGTGCCTTTTCTGGTAACAACATGCCGCGACTGCAGGCGCATCTGATGCCTTCTCTCACAACAGCTCCTTTTAAACTATACACAGGTCTTATGCGGTGTATTACCGTCCAGCGCCATCTGTTGGCCTGTTTGTGCAGCCGTTGTTGGTGACAATAAAACGCCATTTCATGTTAAGCATGTGTGGCCATTTGTTCCTGACGTGTCGCTCTCCAGCACCATCTGTTGGTCACTTTGTGTAATTTATGTTGGTGTCATTCTGTATAGTAGCACAAAGCAAGACATCGGAACATCGGATTTTAAAGCAGTACTAGGTTAGAGTGCAAATTAATTTAGTTAGAAGGAAGGAAGTGTCGCGCAGCTCGTCGTTCAATAATCCAGTATTCGGGAGATAGTAGGTTCGAACCCCACTGTCGGCAGCCCTGAAAATGGTTTTCCGTGGTTTCCCATTTTCACGCCACGCAAATGCGGGGGCTGTACCTTAATTAAGGCCACGGCCGCTTCCTTCCCACTCCTAGCCCTTCCCTGTCCCATCGTCGCCGTAAGACCTGTCTGTGTCGGTGCGACGTAAAGCAACTAACAAAACTAACGTTGTTCAATAATGTAGCAAGAGTAACATACATTCCAGGAGTTCCGTAGGACGTACTCATAAGGTCTATGCAAATCTCATGACATACCCGTTGTACAGGGTAGACTATATTTGTTACTCGCCTCAGTAAGTTTGCATTCTCAAGTATCAGTACCTAAAAATCCGGACTCTGAATTGTTTCTGAGAAAAGTATACCTGTGTGGAACTTAAAAATACCAAGAGCTTACTGATTTTTTGTGACAATACACTGTTGTATGCGTAACTTAGTAATATGGACAAAGGGAATGGGTCTGTTTAGTACAAAGAATTATTCTTTTTTTTTTTTTTTTACAAAATTTATAATGTTCGCACTTCGGTAAGAACAGATTAGTCGATTTTTGTCAGGGTTGTATGTTTTAAATTCCTATATTTTGCAGGAGGCCAGTAGTTTTAGAAACACGTTTTACATTTTATGATGCAGTTTTGTAAATGAATCTGACCAATACCGTAATAGTATTTAATAGAATTTTAACCGTACCAGTAATTTATAAGAATTATTAATATAGGCCCGTATCACTGACACTCCTTGCCTGCAAAATAGGAAGGAAGAGGTGGTTAAAGTTGTGTAATTAGAAGCAGGAAACATGTGCACTGTCTCAGGTAAAGAGAATGCAGTTTATATACCATAAGTGATGTTAACAGGAGACAATTTACGTTAATTTTTGTCCTGGGGAAGCAAATTTCCAAATCCAAGGACAACAACAACAACAACTTTGCCCCAAGACGTAAGATGGCTGTACCAAGGACAAATCTCCCCCACTCTCTGAAAATGGAATCAAGGATCATCTTGTTAGGCCACCTTACCACTTAACGCTCAAGTAAATTGTGAAACGATAACGTTTCTAAAACAAACTTGTTTTAATTTCACTTGTTTCAGCTGTACAGAGCTCCAGTGAGAAATGTAATTTTAAATACACTCTAGAAAGTACCACCGATCTCAAAGATGAGCAGGACATTTATAGGGCGTCAATTCGAAAGACCTGTACCAAACCATTCCGGAGGCCGCATGACATTATTATTATTATTATTATTATTATTATTATTATTATTATTATTATTATTATTAATTCGTTATGTTTAACTAAGGAGTGCGTTTGAACTTCTTAGCAATTTTTTTAGTTTCTTCTTCTCTTCCCAATATCTTTTCGCTGTGTTCCTTTTTACGTTGATAAGTCCACCCTGTATTTAGTCTGGTGGATTTTACAGCAAAATTTGTGTTTGTGAATGAAGATTCTGAATTTTATTCTATCTTGAATGGTTTCTTCGTTGACGCCAATTTCATTTCGGTCTTCGCTGATTTCTTTTAGCCAATTATTGCGATTTTTCTTTGATAAGGCAAACTTTACAATTTTCGTTGTGAGCCTCTTATTATCCATTCTATATAAGTGACCATAAAATTGTAATAGTCTTTTCCTGATTGTGTCTGTGATTTTTTCTGTAAGTTGATAGATTTCATGTGATTTCTTTTTAATCCAAATTCCATTTGCGCACTTTGAACTTAAGATTTTCCTGAGCATTTTTCTTTCTTGTTTTTCAATCATCTTTATTCGACATCTGACACCAATTATCATAGTTTCAGATGCATAATGTGCTTCCGTTTTAACCACCGTGTCATAACGTCGTAATTTTGTCTTTTTTGATATAGTTTTTTATTGTATCGATTCCAAGTAATTTTGTATGCTCTTGGAAGTTTTCCGATTCTTTCTTTGTTGTCTTGCTGATTTAACCCTGCTGGTTCAATCATTTCACCTAGATACTTAACTTCGCCTACTTGAGCGATATTTCCATGTTTGGTGATTAATGGCTGATTGTTGAAACCTGCTCTAGTTCCTTCCATATACTTTGTCCTTTCATAAGAAACTTAGAGCCCTGTTTTCGCAGCTATTTCATGGGGTTTTTCTACAGACTGGATTGGTTCCTCCCTGTTGTTAGATATGATAGCAATGTCATCAGCAAATTATTATTATTATTATTATTTATTAGTAGTTTTTATTCTTCTTCTTGTCGTTTGGGTCTACTGAGGACCACGGGGCTCGTTTCGACTCTTTGTATGTAAATTCTGTTTTTTTTATTCGCCCAGAAAGCTTTCATCTTCTGGCTGTGTGCTTGTTTCCTTTCCTCGGTCCACTTGGGTCGGGTGGTGCCTGTACCCTGTCTGCTGGTGAGAGACTCAGGAAAGACACCTTGAAAGGTCAACTGCCGGAATAATACACGATCCCTGTATAGTTTGTTCTGAAATCCCCAGCTGTTCTAAGTCGGACTTCACTGTGGTGATCCATTTATTTTTGGAAGCTTTCCCTCTGCCTGTAGTGGTAAAGATCTTGCTAGTAAGTCTGTAAGTACTCATATGAGTCAAATGTCCATAGAAATTCAATCGCCTCTTCCTCATAGATGTAACTATGTCTTCTTGATAGTCATATATCTCATTGTTGTGCCTTATCCTGTAAGTACCATCCCCTTCTCTTATTGGTCCTAAAATCCTGCTTAGTATTTTTCGTTCCTTGAGCTCTAGCTTCCTCAGTGGACCTTTTCTGTTCATCGGAAGACACTCAGGGGCGTACAGTACGGACGGTCTTACTACTGAATTGTAATGTTGGAGTTCAAGGTTCTTAGAGAGGCACTTGGATGTATAGAGGCTCTTACAGGTGTGGTAGATCCTTTCCAACTTGGTGCATCTGGTTTCTATTGCTAATGTCTCATTGTCGGTTGCTGAAATCCACTCCCCTTGGTACTTCGCTGTAGGAACCCTATGAATGGTGGTGTTTTCCAATAGCATTGTAGGGTGGACTCCCTTTATGTTAGTCATGAACTCAGTTTTCTTTATATTGACTCTCAAGCCGGTTTTAGCTGCTATGGTAATTATTAGTATTTTATTACTATTAATTACGCATTTTTATTACGATGGTGAAAAATTTATTTATTGTTTTGCTTATGAGTTAACGTTCAACGAACTCAAATGTTTTCAGTTACGCAAGAACAGGAAAGGAGTAGGGTTGAAAAGGTAGTGGTAGTGCCTTCACTTGAGGTACAGCCTTTGAATTTGAATTGTGTGAAACTAAAAAGACAGAACAATTTTCAGGTCTGTTGACGGAGGGATTCGAATCCCCGTTCTCTAAAAAGCAAGCTCACAGGTTCGCAACCCGAAGCGCATTGTCAACTCTCCGACTGGTAAGGAATTCAAATGGAAAATTATCATTAAAACATATGAGAATAATGGAATGTCTTTTCACGGATGTTGAAGAGGGATCCCCTAAGCTTACATTTCATGGAGGATTAAATTAAGGCAGTGACAGAGCAATGTCACACAAAACAGTATTTGTTTAATTCTAGAGAAACCCCTCTCGCTGTACATATATGTTCATTTTTCCTTCATCCTTTTTAACTTCAACTTTTTCCCTGCTGCTCGAGCTCCACCGTAATTAGAACTAACTTTTTTTTAACAAGATAATGCAACTCCGTGGTTTAACATCACTGTTAACGATTCTGACATCTCATCGCGTCGAGCTAAAAATAAAAGGAACATGACTCTGTAGTCAAGAACATTAAAAGAAACATGGGGATTATAGCAAGTGTGCAGGCCCGAGAGGAAACAAAACACAATTTGTCATCGGCTTACCGGAGGAGCAAGGGACTAAGAATAATAAATAATGAAGACATTATACAAGTTGAAACCTGAATAAACCATTAGGAAGAAACAAAGCGGAATTCTTAGAGCCGTAATGATTACTGCAAAAAACCGGTTTAATAAGAACCAAGTACATGGATGCTTTCATTAAGTAAAAAGATTACGGTCTTCTGTAGCTAGACTCCTAAGTATAGTCACTGCGGCTATGCAATAATAATAATAATAATAATAATAATAATAATAATAATAATAATAATAATAATAATAATAATAATGATATTTTTACGTACCACTAACTATCATATGAAATTAATTTTATTTTGGTCCTCATTGATGATTTATCACCATCAACAAGGATGAGAAGGTCCACCTATTGAGTACTGTATACGTATAATATGTTAATATTATTTGTTACATCGGGACTAGTTTCTACGCTTGTACTGGTTCATTTTCAGCCTTAAATTATTAATAGTGGGCCTTCTCATCCTTGTCGATAGTCTCACTAAATACTTTAGACGGTTTACTGAGAGGCCGATGTGCCGGAATTTCGTCCCTCAGGAGTTTTTACGTCCCAGTATATCTACTGACACGACGGTGACATATTAAAGACTATGCTATGCTATGAAATAGCCTATCTGTAATAATAATAATAATAATTGTACCGGGCGGTACACCTCCACGCCGCTAATTCAAAATGTGCGCCAGTTGAAACTCCTCTGCTGGAGGAAGTCTGAACTTTATCTACGGTATTAATTTTCTACTTTCTCAGAAGATGTCACTACCTGGAAATTTTGAAGTTTTTGAACTGTGTCATTTTCGACGTATTTTTGTTTTGCTTGTAGTAAGAAGTGTGAACTTTCTCTTCTAGAGGACACTACTGAAGATCAACAATAGTGCACCCTAGTGCGGAGTGAAAGAACTGTTTTTTTGGAGAAAATTTAATTTCAAAAGTTTATTCTTTGCTAAATTTCTTTCAGTCATTGTTTAAGTTGGCAATATTAACCCTTTCTTTCCCCTTGTTTTGAATTTAGCCAATCCCGAATTTCTTAAATTAATTTTCCACCAATAATGTGTTTCTTCTTCATCTTGTGTAGGGGTTTTCTTTGTTCACCAATAAAAAGATTGTGGGCGGGTGTTTTCCTTCCTGAAACGCCTCGAACTTTCCGCGAGAGTATATAAACTGCTGATTTTAGGGTCTCTGCGCCACTTCTGTTCCATATTTCAGTGTGTAAAGTACATAGCAGGGGGCGGGAAGCGCCTCTTTCTTCGGCAGCGGTCAACAACAAGGTAATGGCCGATTAATAACTTCTTTCTTTGCTAGCTCAGCAGTTTAACTCTCGGGGCGGGTCCGAAGTTTTTCCATAATGTAACCTTCCTTAAAATGTATCTATTCTATCTTTAAACTGCATATCGGGATAGAGAGTGCTTAACCCTCTCGAGCTCCCAATCATATTGTTTTGAGGTGAACTTATTTTTCTCAACCTATTTTTCGTTAACGTAAAGCAAATTGTTCTTTTCTAAAGTCACCTCTGTAGTATGGGATTAGCCCTTGCATTAGTGGCCTAGAGCCAGATTAGGTTTTAAAACAAATGCATTAGGAGTGCAGATCGCCTCCTCTCAAATTGTTATTTTAGAGGTCATGTAATTAACCTTCTTCTCATTTAATAGACCTCAGTAGGTTGGGTATTTTACCCCTGTGTATATGTCCTTAGAGGACAGCTTGAAAGTGGAATTAGGTGTGGCCTTCGACAATCCTGAATTTTGAGAGCAAGTTGCTCTTTTCCCGAAAATTTTGTTTTCTGCGCGCCTCGAGGAGGCCTTACTGTGTATTTTGGAACAAGTGCTCCTAGGCATGAATGGGGTTTTCTGCCCCTCTGTTGAAACTTGTGGTTGGGGTAAAACTGGGCTAATTGCTCAAGAATTGTGAGGCTGGGGCTCGAAGCCCAAATCCTGTAAATATTGTAATTGTATTGCCTTGCTACTCTGTACCTGCCATGATTGTTATTTCTTTATTTTGAAAAGAAAATATAACCTTGTTAATTTTACATGCACTATAATTTCGTAGCTTGAGACCCGTTCACACCCGCACCTTCTTTCACGCCTAACTACCACAAAAACACGGTAATAATAATAATAATAATAATAATAATAATAATAATAATAATGTTACGGAGTTTTCCGTGGAAGGCAGAGGTGAAAGAAGGTGCGGGCTGGAATTAGTCTAACTACAAGTCTTAAAAGATGTATTTAAAATTTAAATAAAGGTTATATTTTCAACAGATAACAACATATAACAATTTTCACTGGGTGAAATAACAAAGAAAATCAGGTACAATGCAACTTTACAAAAGAAGGCACAAGTTAAGGGGTCTTTACAATTTCTGGGATACGAACCCAAATTCGTCAATCCTTGAGCTCTCAGCTCACAACCACAAAATACCAAAGGGCAGAACGCCCTTAATTACATGGAGCACTGGCTCCCAGCAATCAAAATGTCACGCCTCCCCGAGGCACCTTTCAAAATACCAGAAAGATCTGACCCGCTCTCAATCTTTCAAGCCTATTAAGAGGCCATAAGCGGACTTTACTACAAACTGCCCTCAAGGCACACTTATAAATAAACAGGGATAACTTGTACCCAACCTGCAGGGCCTTATAAAGAAAAACATGTGCTAAATTATAAATGGCCCAAAACAAGGTGAAAGGAGGCGAAACTTGCACTCCTACATGAGCGCTTGTAAAATACCTAAGTGGCGCTAGGCCAATTACACAGGGGCTAATCCCAAGCTAGGGAGGTGACTTGTATAGGGAAAACTTTAACACTTTAAGGAAGAGTAGAAACTCAGTAATGAAAACGTAGTCACCTCAACTTCAAAATGAAGGGGAGCTCGAGAGGGTAAAGCACTCTCTATCCCCAATTTACAGTTAAAGAAATTTGTAGTATTTACATAGACTGAAATGGGATTTATATTTTACAGAGATGGGTTACCTATTATAGGTTTCGAACCTTCCCCGCAAGTTAAACTGCTGAGCTAGCAAGAAAAGATGTTAAACGGCCATTACCTTGTTGAAGATCTGTTGCCCGAAGAAAGAGGCCCTTCCCGCCGCCTACTACATATCCACACGCTAACCTAGATGTTACTGAAGTGGCACGGAGACAAGAAAATCAGCAGTTTTTATACCCTCGAGGAAAATTCGAGACCTTTCATGAATGATTAAGACGCGCCCACAAGCGTTTATTGGTTAACAGCAAAAGTTACACACAATTCGATGAAGAAACACCTCATTGGTGAAAAATTAATTACAGAAATTTAGGTTTGGTTAAATTCAAAACAGGCGAAAAGAAAGCTTAATATTGCCAACCCACAAATGAAAGAACAAAGTTTAGTAAAGACAAAACTTATGAATACAAAATTTCTCCAAGGAAGTTCATTCCTTCATACCAGAGTGCATTATCATAGTTTTTTAGTAGAGACATCTGTTAAAGAATGTCCACACTTCTTGAACAACAAAATCAAATCAAAAACACCCAATGACATCTTCTGATAAATAGTAGAGTTGATTCAGTTGTTACAGTTCAGGGTTTCTCCTGTAGAGAGGTACCTTAAGGCGGAAAATTCAAATTTGCAGCGTAGAGGTGTACCAACTGGTACAATTATTATTATTATTATTATTATTATTATTATTGTTACCGAGTTTTGTGGTAGTTAAGCATGAAAGAAGGTGCTGGGTGGTGAATAGGTCTCAAGCTACTAAAGAGAAATTAAATTTTAAAATTTAACAAGGTTATATTTTCTTTTCAAAATTAGGTAACAACAAATAGAACAGGTACTTAGTAGCCGAAATACAACTTGAAATGTACAATTACAGGGATTAAAGAATTTGGGCTTCGAGCCCTGAAAACACAATTCTTGAGCAACTAGCTCAACTTTACGATATACCAATTTTAACAAAGGGGCAGAAGACCCCACTCAAACCCTGGAGCCCTTGCTCCAAATTACACAGCAAAGCCTCCTCGAGGCATACAACTCTCAGTTTTAGAAAAGAGCCACTCGCTCTTAAAGTTAAGCCTCTCCCAGGCCACACCAAACTCAACTTTCAAGTTGTCCTCAAAGGACATATACACAGGGGTAAAATACCCAACCTACTGAGGTCTATTAGGTGAGAAAAGATTAATACATGACCTCTGAAATACAACTTGAGAGGAGGCGAACTTGCACTCCTAACACACTTTGCTTTTAAAACCTAATCTGGCTCTGGGCCACTAACGCAAGGGCTAATCCCATACTACAGAGGTGACTTAGAGAAGAACACTTTACATTACATAAACGAAGAAAAGTTTGAGAAAATAAGTTCACCTCAAAACAAATGTGAGTGGGAGCTCGAGAGGGTTAGCACTCTCTATCCCAATATGTAACTTTACAAGAAAGAGAAGAAAAGAGTAGTTACATTTTAGGAAAAGGTTACATGATGGAAAACGCTTCGAACCCGCCGCGAGAGTTAAACTGCCGACCTAGCAAGAAAAGAAGATATTAATAGGCCATTACCTGGTAGTAGATCGCTGCCGAGGAAAGAGGCGCTTCCCGCCTCCTGCTATGTACTTAATACACTGAAAGATGGAACAGAAGTGGCCCGGAGACCCCAAAATCAGCAGTTTATATCCTCTCGCGGAAGATTCTAGGCGTTAGGGGAAAGAAAACACCCTCCCACAAAGATTTTATTGGGTAGGACCCCGCAACAGATACAAGATGGGGGAAGATACCCCTGATTGGCCAGAAATTCATTGAAGAAATTCGTGATTGGATACATTCAAAGCAAGGGGAAGAAAGGGGTAAACAGCCAACTTAAACCATGACAGAAAGAAATTTAACAAAGAACAAACTCTTGAAATAAAAATTTCTCCAACAAAATAGTTCTTTGATTTCGCACTAGGTTGCACTATTGTAATTCTTCAGTAGAGTCCTCTAGAAGAGAAAGTTCACACTTCTTACTTCAAGCGAAACAAAAACACATCAAAAGTGACACAGTTCAAAAACTCAAAATTTTCCACGTGGTGACATCTTCTGAGAAAGTAGAGAATTAATAGAATAGATAAAGTTCAACCTTCCTCCAGAAGAGGAGTTTCAACTGGCGCAACTTTTAAATAAACGGTGTAGAGGTGTACCGCCCGGTACAATTATTATTATTATTATTATTAGCTGCAGTATCCAGCTCTGCTCGGGGACTTAATATTTTAGGATTTGTATTCTCTCTTTGAATTGGAGCCTCCGTGGCAAAAGTGGCAGCGCGCCGGTCTGTCACCACTGGGTTCCGTGGTTCAAATCCCGGTCACTCAATGTGAGATTTGTGCTGCTAGACAAAGCGGGTACTCCGTTTTTTTCCCTGTCATCTTTCATTCCAGAAACAGCCTCCAAAATAATTTCATTTCATCTGTCAGTCATTAACGATTGGCCCAGAGGAGTGCCACAGGCAGTCGGCTAAACTGCTATCCTCGCCGCTAGATGGGGCTTCATTTATCCCGTCCCTGACCCGATGGAATGATTGGAAACAGGTTGTGGATTTTAATGTTTCATCCTGTTTTAGGTGATTCTTTTTCAAACCTATTCTCAAAACTCATGCCAATAGAGGCTGAACTTAATTAGGAGCAGCAGTTTTCATCTCAGCTACCCCGAAAACTACGAATTAAACACTGTTGTGTAGAGCGTCCGTGGCTCAGGTGGCAGCGCGCCGGCCTCGCACCGCTGGATTCCGTGGTTCAAATCCCGGTCATTCCATGTGAGATTTGTGCTGGACAAAGTGGAGTCGGAACAGGTTTTCTCCGGTTACTCTGGTCTAAGCTGCCATTTTTCATTCCGGAAGCAAATTACAATATTGTTTCATTTCATTTGTCAGTTGTTTGTTATTGCCCTAGAAGAGTGCGACATGCTTCGGCAACCGGCACAGTTCCTATCCTCGCCGCTTCGTTCATTACAATCCTGACCCGGTCAAGTGACTAGAAACAGAGGCTGTGGATTTTCATTTTTGATGTTAATGTTTATAATCTACGTGAAATTGTGTTCATTTCTTTTTATTTTATTCTCTTGCCGCATCTTTTTACTATACAAAAAAATTGCTGTCCTAACTGTTGCGATCCATTCTTTGTTTACGAATTTTATAACATTTTCTCTGATCCACCTTATGATTAATTGCAAAATGGAAATAATAAACTTCGTCCGTGATTTATAAATAATCTGGAGTAAAAAGATCTTAATGAATGCTACTGACGAATACTTGCGAGCAGAGTGCAGAGAAGTCTCCCATATCACACTGGAAGTATCAAAGAGTTTGATATGTTGCAACGAAAGGGAGCAAGTTTCGAGTTTAATAATTTGAATCCTAGATGTACTAGTGTGTCTATAATGATACAGCATCTCTCGTGAAAATCGCCGGAGGGTTTGGGCGGAGAGGATAAAATTTGTTTCCCATATACAATGCTCTTGGTAATGAGACGACATGAAGAGACTTGAATAAACGACAGGAAAGAAAACCCCTATCCTATTAAATTGGAAGGAAAGATACAAGAATACGAAACAGCAATAATAGTATCTGTGCACTAATGATCACATATACTAGGGCTTTAAATGAAGATGTGGCAATATTTATAGAACTAACAAGTACAATTGCATTACATCCTTCAATGTAGTCACCCGCAAAGTCTACTACCTTTCGGCAAATTTTAGAAAGCCGTTGGGGACCGTTGGCGAGGCGTTATCTGTTGATGACAGCGACGTAGCGCCCTACTGCGTGGAGTACAGATGCCATGTTGGGAAATCGGTGGCCTAGGAGGGGTTGTTTCAACTTTGGTAACAGGTCTAAGTTCCAAGGTCCCATGTCCGGTGAGTACGGAGGCTGTTCCACGACATCCCAGTATCACCGTTACAATAAAAATTGCAACAGTGTTTGCAACATGGCAACCTGCGTTGTCATACAACACGATATGGCGATCATCTCGCAATAAAACACGGATGTTTGCGCCGCATAGTCGGACGCAGATGTAACTCCAGAAATCGGCAACAGTAGTTTCTGCTGACGGTTTGTCCCTCAGGCCCAGCATGCGTAAGAATGACACTGGGTTCCTGTCGAAATTTATGTGGACGTGGCGAAGCTTGGGGACATCATTCATTCGATTGATGCCTTAATTCGGGCCCGTAGGCTCGTGCCCAAGTCTTATCAATGGCGACAATACTCTCTAGACATGCGTCTCCTTCGTTGGGGTATCAAGCCAGGTGGATGCCAACCAGTGCATACTGGTGCCACTTCTGTATGTCGGCGAATTGATGTGGAACACAACGTGGGGCAACTTTCCTCATGTTGAGATTTTTCGTCAGTATGTGCCACACCGTATAATGAAGATAATTCCCGGGCAGTCCGTCGAAGGTGTATGGAAACGAGACCTCTCATGATGTCAATGTGATCTTGTGGAATGGATGGCCGTCCTGTGCAAATCCGCTGAAATTCCTATACGGTAATGCATTCTCCCCAAAAGCTTCACGTAATCCTCGATAATATTCTGTTGAATTTTTGCCACGGCCAACTTCGATTTTAATCCACGAACGCAGGTCACCTTTCGAAAACATGTTTTTAATCACATTGCAACAACTGGATGCCCGTCAATATTTTCGGCAATTTTGAACAATAATTATCTATCTATCAGGGTTGGCTAATGTTCAGTTAAATTTGTAAGAAAGTATTAAATGAGATAAATATATAGAATTTACCACTTGCTGTGTTCCTAGCATGCTCCAAACGGGTGGCATTCTACGTCCTTGTTCTAAGTCCTCGTTAATGTAACCCGTGAAGAAATTGCGAAACCTTAACGAGGATTGAACTCTGGTCTTCGAGTTTCTTTTAACCCCTAGGTACACATCCCTTTCTGGGCTGAAAACTGACAGGCGACGGAATTTTCATATATTTACGATAATATATCGAACTCTGAATGAAATATATTTCTTCCCTCGCTATTTCCGTCAACCACACTTCAATGTATAATAGAACCCTCGTTGTGGCTGGGTGACGATTTTGGAATTCACTTCCAGCAGCTGTCAGTAACTCTAAGTCAATATCACAGTTGAAGACTGCATGCAGAGATTACCTGTTGGATACCGCTGATTATTTCGTATGACTGGTGACGCGTAGCAGGTTGTGTGATTGTGATAGGTAGACTAGTAACGTTGCCATTTTACTTACAGCTCAAGAACACTTCCTTCTTCTAATTATTATTATTATTATTATTATTATTATTATTATCATTATCATCATCATCATCATCATCATCATCATCATCATCATCATCATCATCATCTGTTTACCCTCCAGGTTCGGCTTTTCCCTCGGACTCAGCGAGGGATCCCACCTCTACCGCCTCAAAGGCAGTGTCCTGGAGCTTCAGACTCTTGGTCGGGGATACAACTGGGGAGAATGACCAGTTCCTCGCCCAGGCGGCCTCACCTGCTACGCTGAACAGGGGCCTTGTGGAGGGATGGGAAGATTGGAAGGAATAGGCAAGGAAGAGGGAAGGAAGCGGCCGTGGCCTTAAGTTAGGTACCATCCCGGCATTCGCCTGGAGGAGAAGTGGGAAACCACGGAAAACCACTTCCAGGATGGCTGAGGTGGGAATCGAACCCACCTCTACTCAGTTGACCTCCCGAGGCTGAGTGGACCCCGTTCCAGCCCTCGTACCACTTTTCAAATTTCGTGGCAGAGCCGGGAATCGAACCCGGACCTCCGGGGGTGGCAGCTAATCACACTAACCACTACATCACAGAGGCGGACATTATTATTATTATTATTATTATTATTATTATTATTATTATTACAGGGTAAATGTACATAACATTTAACCTTTAACTCATGTACCTAGATCACTGCTTTTGCCATACTTGTGTTTCCTTTACTTTATTATGTATTGTGTTCTTTTTATGCAGGGGCTGCCTGGCCGAGGCGGTAAAGGCGTGATCGGTTCACTCGGAAGGACGTGGGTTCGAATCCCCGTCAGGAAGTCGTAAAATTTAAAAAACGAGATTTCCACTTCCGGAGGTGCATATGACCCTGAGGTTCACTCAGCCTACACCAGAAATGAGTACCAGGTTAATTCCTGGGGGCAAAGGCGGCCGGGCGTAGAGCTAAACACTTTACCCCATCACGTGCCGAGGTTAACAATGGTGGAAGCCTTTACCTTCCCCTCCTCCAAGGTCATTCATGGCCTGTACGGAGGTGACTTTGCTTTGCTTTGCTTTGTTCTGTTTATGCACTGCTTATATTTTTCAGTTTGTATGTTACTTGTTCATTATTACTTATTTTCTCTTTCTTATGTACGTTTATGCTTTATTTTATTTTATTTGTTGAGCTTTGCTTTGCTTGCTTTGTTTGTTTGTTTGTTTGTTTGTTTGTTTGTTTGTTTGTTTGTTTCTTTCTTTCTTTCTTCATTATAAGTTCTCCAAATGCGTTATTTAGCTTAGTTATCTTTGATTTTATAATACGATAATACATTTATCCTATATATTTACTACCTTGTAATTTACGTGGTTAAGTATAAGAGAGGGCTACGAGCCCTAAATTCGCCACACCAAAACTCAAAAATAGCATAAAATAAATATAATCGATTATTAATAACAGGAAGGTCATCATCAGTGTATGAACTAGTTTGGTGCAGCCTTCCATGCCACCCTAACCTGTGATGATCTTTTCATTTCTGCTAAACTAGTACGTCCTACATCTAATCTTCTTGTTATATTCATATATTGGTCTACGCCTGCCAATCTTACCACCTAAACTTCCCTCAAAAACCAACTGGACCGAGCTCGATAGCTGCAGATGCTTAAGTGCAGCGAGTATGGGTTCGAACCCCACTGTCGGCAACTCCAAAAATGGTTTTCCACGGTTTCCCCTTTCTCATACCAAGCAAATTCTGGGGCTGTACCTTAATTAAGGCCACGGATGCTTCCTTCCCACTTCTAGTCCTTTCCTCTCCCATCGTCGCCATAAAAACTACCTGTGTCAGTGTAACGTAAAGGGCCGGGCTGAGTGGCTCAGACGGTTAAGGCGCTGGCCTTCTAACCCCAACTTGGCAGGTTCGATCCTGGCTCAGTCCGGTGGTGTTTGAAGGTGCTCAAATACGATAGCCCCGTGTCGGTAGATTTACTGGCGCGTAAAAGAACTCCTGCGGGACTAAATTCCGGCACCTCGGCGTCTCCGAAGACCTTGAAGAGTAGTTAGTGGGACGTAAAACAAATTTGTAACGTAAAGAAACATGTGCCCTATCATTCTGTACCTTCTTCTGGTCAAATTTGGCCTAATCGATCTCCTCTTACCAATTCGATTCGGTACCGCTTCATTTGTAATTCGATCTATCCATCTCACCTTCGGCATTCTTCAGTAACACCACATTTCAAAAGCTTCTATTCTATTTCGTTCTCAGCTCGTTATCATCCATAATTCACTTCCATACAATGCCACGCTCCATAGAAAAGCCTTCAAAAACATCTTTCTAATTCCTATACCCATGTACGAAGTGAGTAAATTTCTGTTCTTAACAAAGGCCTTGCTTGCTTGTGCTAGCCTGCATTTTATGTCCTCCTTAATTCTGCCATCGGTAGTTACACTGCTACGCTGTGTACCATAAAAAATTTGCCTGAATTGTTTGTTTTATTGCAACATCCCTAAGTCTGGTGGGAAGGTTCCAACGTCAAACGTTTCTTTAAAAAGTACCGCGTATTTTTAATGTGATTTTTTTCGCACCAATTGAGAAATGCCAATATTTTTTATTTCCTCCGAAACTGTGCTTCAACTGTGCGCCTATGTGGAAACGTCAACATGAGCGGGATCCAGCTGCACTGTATACAGTTGCTGGAAACATGTGTTACCCATGTTCATTAGCTGGGTTACATGAAGGTGAACTATGTCCAACCACGCCACTATTCACACGCTATATAAACATGTAAATAAAACACCATACGAGACATCACTTCGTAACATGACACAGGTTCTTAATAAAACTGCGTAACACTGACATTGAGGCAGTAGAAGGAAGTAGGTCTATTTTATTTATTATGCCTTTGCAGGTGGCGAAGGTGGGTCTCTTAGTCCTCTGTTACACTTAACCACTGTAGTGATACATCCTTGGGAGCAGACCTCAAGAGTACATAATAATATATAGTATATAATAATCCCTGTTCATTGAATTACTGAAAATTCCGATGATAATAGCGAGGAGTTTGATCACGAGTGAGGACATAGATATTTACTATCCAAGATTAAAGTAAAACAATACAAATGCATTGATTATTTGAAGAGTAGGTCTTCAAATAAATAACCTAACTGAGGTTATTCCCGTTAAGCATGATTGGATTTTTTGTGAGTTTATCGGATAATTTAATCCCAGGCGACCACAAGCCGCAGCTTATCCACTTTAACTCCGTATTCTATTAGAAATATTTATAAATCACCTCTTAAAATGATGATAATGATGATTGTTGTTTTAAGGGTCCTAACATCTAGGTCATCGGCCCCTGATGGTACGAAATGAGACAAGATGTAATGACAAAATAAAAATACAAAATCCTCCACTGACCAGAATTCAAAGCGTGAGGACGAAAAATGAACGGATGGATATGAAGTTAAAACAATCGGTGGAGCCGATCGGCAATGCCTCAGTCTCAGAAACTGATGGAAAACAACAGTAAATACTGACCAAGGGACTGCTTCTATCGATCAACACTGAATCGATGATGCTTGCAAGCTAAAGGGGTCCAAAATATAGGTTATCGGCCTCTCATAATGGTATTTATCGCTTGGAAAGTAGAACCATGGTATCAGTCATGGCGCGGTACTAATCAAAAGTATCATACACTCGCGGTATTCCACACATTATGGTACTACTCACAGGTAATGAACTTCGCACATGTAATACAGACCTATGGTGTTTCGCACATAGCGGCGCCATTTACAGGCAACGCAAACCTATGATTTTCATCACATACGTGTACTAACCACAGGGACTCGTACTATCCCGCGGTGTTCCTTACATATTGGGTACTAGTCATAGGCAAGCCAGAACCCTGGTGTCGTTCATGAAGTGCTACTAATCACAGGTGCCGTAAAAGCCTGACCGCGCGGTGCTCCTGCGTGCTACTAATCACAAATCCATTTGGTACCTAACATTGTGGACTACGCGCAAGTAATTGCGACCATTGGTGTTCCCCGCGTGGTGGTACTAATCACAAGTAGTTTCATGGTTCTAATACAATCATCCCTTGGTCGCCCCTTTTAGTCGCCTCTTACGACAGGCAGGGCATACCGTGGGTGTATTCTTTGTCGGCGTCCCCCACCCACAAGGGGTTGTGTGTTTGGTCCGCGAGAGGTATTTTATTTCCCCCAAGTCCGCCGATAAGCCGGTTAGGACGCCCCTATTCGCCACCTGGGACGCACCTCTTAAAATATAATAGTGAAAACTTTATTACGTAGAGTCCAAAATATTTAAGGCATCCGTTCAAAGCTCACTGTATGGATTTCTGCCTTCATTCGTTATTTTCTGCCACAATTTCAAACTCGTGTGTCGGCGCAGTGATCGAGAGTTCATTTTGTTTCCGTTCATTGAAGCTTGCAGTGTTGTGCGAAAGCGAGATGAAATGCCCAGCCCGAGCCCATTTGCTCTACAGGACTGAGGTCAGGTGACCTTGTAGGCCAGCAGGAATTCTTAAGTATATTCGTGGGATTAAAATGGTCATAATCTGGGAGCGATATGTCGGCATATTTTCCTTGTGTAGGTGCAGGTCTCTCACAGGGTGCTGGAGGATAATAAATGGATCAATTTTGTCGAATGGACTGTTACTGAGTCGTGCGCCCATGAGGGACGTTGAGTTCCATGTCATTCCAGCCTACTGTGAGCAGTTCGTTACAACGCACTGTTTCTAATTAAATTCTTCATCACTGTATATGCACACAGTACATCCACATCTGAATGCAGGGAGCAGGTTTGTGGAATACAAAATGTATTTTCATTTCGTTCTCGTCCACTGAAGTGATTGAATTGGAATTAACATTACTCGGACTCCGCAATTCCAATTTATTTAAAATCTCTCTCTCCATATTTTTTAATGATAAATTCATAGTCCTGATTTCAACACACTGGTATAACATGAATTACAATGACCAGCACTAAATTGAATTTGTTCTCGGTAATAACCGTGATTAAAAAGTAGAGGAAATCTGGGTACACGAGAAGGACAGTCAGGGTGTCACCGAGAGAAAGAGGAGACTGGGTGAGACTAAGTTGGAAGAAAGGAATGGAAAATAAATCACTGTCTACTAATCTGCATTTAGGGCAGTCACCCAGGTGGCAGATTCCCTATCTGTTGTTTTCGTAGCCTTTTCTTAAATGATTGCGAAGAAATCGGAAATTTATTGAACATCTCCCTTTGTATGTTAATCCAATCCATAACTCCTCTCCCTATAAACGAATTATTTGCCCCAATTTGTCTTCTTGAATTCCAACTCTATGTTCATAATGTGATCTTTCCTACTTTTAAAGACATCGCTCAAACTTATTCCTCTACTATTACCATTCCACGCCATCTCTCCACTGACAGCTCGGAACATACCACTTGCTCGAGCAGTTCGTCACCTTTCTCCCAAGTCTTCCCAGCCCAAACTTCGCAATATTTGTGTAGCGCTACTTTTTTGTCGGAAATTACCCAGAACAAATCGAGCAGCTTTTCTTTGGATTTTTTCCAGTTCTTGAATTCAGTAATCCTGGTAAGGGTCCCACACACTGGAACCATACTCTATTTGGGGTCTTACCAGAGACTTATATGCCCTCTCCTTTACATCCTTACTACAACCCCTAAATACTCTCATAACCATGTGCAGAGATGTGTACCCTTTAACCTTCACGGAGTCGCTCACTCATTTGAAACATTAGTAGTCGCGCGGGGTGTTGACAATACCCCAACTATCATTTTACAGTACAACCTACACAAAGACATTAGTCTGTATCACTTTCTGGTTCACCTGAATCTTGGTAAAATTTTCCACAGACATTCCTCATATCTAAAGCCCGGATTTTTATGCAGTAACAGGTTAGATTGCAAAATAATTTGGTTAGTAGAAAGTGTCGGCCACCCGCTCTTTCATGATGTAGCAAGGGTAACATAAATTATAGGGGTTCTGATGAGCCGTACACCTAATGTTTGTGCAATCCCCACAGCATAATCGTTGTGAAGGTAGGCTATACTTCCTACATAGACATTAGGGGTAAGGTCCATCTAAACCCTTGTAATTTATGTTACTCTTACTACGCTATGGAAGAGCGGGTGGCAGACACTTCCTACCAACCAAATTAGTTTGCAATCTAACCTATTACTGCATAAAAAATCCCGGCTTTATTTATTACTCTATAGAGGACAACATCACTCGCAAACAGCATTATCTCTGATTGCTGCTGACTGCATATCTGAACACGTTGATATTGTGCATACGGTCTAGTTCCATACAACTTTTTAGGCTATGAAATGCCGTTTCTTTACATCATTTACATCATTTTTCTTAGAGTTACAACGTGGCAGATTGCGAGTTTTGAACACATACTGGCGTCAAAACATAACACCGGTATTTCCACCAAGCTGAAGTTCACCAAATTGTTTGTCAAACTGTGAATGATATATAAATTATATATAACGCAGGTGAGAAACTGGAACCACGTGGAATCCCTTTTTTCAACAGACAACTCATTCTACCGTGGACACGTCCCGTATAGTTATTATCTGCATGTCATTTTCCTCCTGTGTTAAGTATTTCGAACTTATCTCGGCACATGACCAACAATTATTTCTTTCATACTCCGCCGCACACTTTTTCAATAAAATAAAATCGTAAGTGGAACTGTTTATTTCTCAGTCTGAATTGTTCACTGACTTAGACCAGTATTTCCTGATGCTGTTTTTACATCCCCGTCGTTTCTGTTGTAAGGTGAACACGTCTATGTACGAGAGGTCACGCTCAAGTGGTGAGTTACCCTTAGGAGAAGAAGACGTTCGGTCAACTCTTCCACCACCTCCGTCACGTCCTCAATCAATATCCAAGCGACCCGAGATACTTCCCCAGACACTTGTTGCGGAGTCTTCTCCTGATTGGCTTCTGGGACGAGCTGCGGCGGTCAGAAACTGTAAATTCTCTCCTCCCAGTAAAAAGGGATTTTACGTATGGTTGGAAGAAAGTCAACTGATCTTAAATATCATCAGGCATCATCAGAACCGCGAATGACTCATGTAAATTATAAGTAATGCAGATTAAATAGCGGTACCTTGTAAAACCTCCTCCCGAACCGGCAACTCATTTGGCAATGGACAAGTTCCGTAAAGTTATTTCTGAAATTTTCTTACCGAGTCTTGAACAACCTGTATGCATTTACAGTGTAAAATTTAAGCCTACGCATCCATTATCTGTTTTCTTCTTTTCCTGCCGCTTTTTCCCACACCTGTGGGGTCGCGGGTGCGAACTGCGTCGCACATGTGGATTTGGCCCTGTTTTACGGCCGGATGCCCTTCCTGACGCCAACCCTCTATGGAGGGATGTAAGCACTATTGCGTGTTTCTGTGGTGGTTGATAGTGTAGTATGTTGTCTGAATATGATGAGGAGAGTGTTGGGACGGACATATACACCCAGTCCCCGAGCCAGAGGAATTAATCAGGAGCGATTAAAATCCCCGACCCGGCCGGGAATCGAACCCGGGACCCTCTGAACCGAAGGCCAGTACGCTGACCATTCAGCCAAGGAGTCGGACGCATCCATTATCTGTTTTGCTCGTGAATATTAAGCACAGTGTAAAAAGAAGGCTAGATGAGGATATGTCTACTGACAGTGGAAAAATAAATAAATAAATAAATAAATAAATAAATAAATAAATAAATAAATAAATAAATAAATAAATAACTCTTATGGTTGGCGCTCGTCTCCACTAGAAAGTTAGTTAAACTTTGAAAGCTCCTTTTCCATAAGTTTACTTTTTGGCATGTAAGGAACATTTTCTCCTAAATTATCAAAGATACATACCTCAAACTTTGAGGGATTGCAAACAAAGCCAAAATACACCTTCTATCACAGTCTTTTTTATCCTACTTAATTTATGACATATGTTATATTAAAGATACTATGTCAAAAGCGTGTCAATTATAATTAATATCTTTCCAGAAAATGCCAATACATAAAAATCCCCATGGTACATGCTGTTAATTAAATGTAAAAGTTTCATCGTTCTGGTGTTAAGAGTTTAGAATAAAATGTTCCTTATCCGGGGGATAGTAGGTTCGAATCCCACTATCGGCAGCCCTAAAAATGGTTTTCCGTGGTTTCCCATTTTCACACCAGGCAAATGCTGGGGCTGTACCTTAATTAAGGCCACGGCCGCTTCCTTCCAACTCCTAGGCCTTTCCTATCCCATCGTCGCCATAAGACATATCTGTGTCGGTGCGACGTAAAGCCCCTAGCAAAAGAAAATTGTTCCTTTCAGTGTGTATGAGCTAGCTTTTATAATGAGATCATGTGAGCTGAATAGATGAGGGAATATTACCTACGGGGAAATGAAGAAGAAGAAGAAGAAGAAAGACCGATTTAAATCTGGAATATGAAATCGAATTTCGTATCAGCTGATTTTTAAAACGCCGGCCCCGTGGTGTAGGGGTAGCGTGCCTGCCTCTTGCCGGAAGGCCCCGGGTTCGATTCCCGGCAAGGTCAGGGATTTTTACCTGGACCCGAGGGCTGGTTCGAGGTCCACTCAGCCTACGTGATTAGAACTGAGGATCTATCTGACGGTGAGATAGCGGCCCCGGTCTAGAAAGCCAAGAATAAAGGCCGAGAGGATTCGTCGTGCTGACCATACAACCCCTCGCAATCTGCAGACCGTCGGGCTGAGCAGCTGTTGCTTGGTAGGCCAAGGGCCTTCAAGGGCTGTAGTGCCATGGTGTTTGATTTTTAAAACGTTGTCAGGGATTCATCTACGGTTAGCAGATTATAAAAGCGTCTAGTACATCGACATAACATTGCAATACAAAGTAATCGGGTAATATATGAATCTGTGAGTTGCATTCGTATTTAAATAATTCGTATCGCGATATCCATACAACTATACACTGGATTAGATTGTTTATCCTTCGTTCCGTGAAGTGTTCTATGTAACCTGGCGCAGCACGCGATAAGCCGATATAGTGAAATAGTCCTCTACACAGCATCATTAGGCGAGTCAATATATTCAGATTACAACGTATCGCTGCCAAAATTGCTGATATCAAATGTTGGAATTGGTTAGAATGGAAATTCATATCCGGATTAGCATTTTCACTCAGTATTCCATGGCGTAATCTAGGAATATTCAATTTTAAAATCTGCGAAGATACGGGATTGTATTTTAACTGTCGACAAACCTCCAAAAGGATTGTGGACAAATTAACGCATGTGAAATCATTTCAAGAAACTTCGAAATCTAACCTCCGAAAAGTGGAAATGAAAGGTAGATCCAGTCGTGGAAATATTTACTAATAATAATATTGGCTTTATGTCCAACTAACTACTTTCACGATTTTCGGAGGAGCCGAGGTGCCGGAATTTAGTCCCGCAAGGGTTCTTCTACGTGCCTGTATACCTACCGACACGAGGCTGACGTCTTTGAGCACATTCAAATACCACCGGGCTGAGCCAGGATCGAAACTGCCACGTCGGGGTTAGAAGGCCAGTGCCTCAACCGACTGAGTCACTACATCCTTGTCTATCTATCTACCCATCCATCTATCTATCTACCCATCTATCTATCTATCTATCTATCTATTTAACAAACTACCCCACATATCCCTCTATTCAAATAGTTTGTTATTGATAATGATGCTTGTTGTTTAAAGGGGCCGAACATCTAGGTCATCGGCCTTCAATGGTACGAGATGAAACGAAATGTATAAGGGGCAATCTAAAAATTTCCGTTCGATGGCCGTACAGTCAGGAAAAAACGCCGTGAGCACAGAGGCACTCATCCCACTGATGCACCAGGTTGAAGATACTCGTGCGGTAAAACACTGTGCCCTGGTGCGTAACGTGCGTAACTGCCTGCTGCACATCCTCACCGACAGGAAGCGTCGGCATTTCAAGGCGTTTTTGAGGGGACCGGAGGGGTGACATCCGCATGAGGAGAGATCAGGACTATAGGGCGGGTGCTTGAGTGTCCTCCACTTAAGTTGGCAATAGATGAGGCTGGCCTCGCAGATCGACCGGCGTCTTGTGTCGAAACGCGCCCCGCACGGAACTTGGTGCATCCCTTCCACAACGGTGGTTTTCGTCACAAATGCTGCCCGATACACAGTCTTCATTCTCCGATGGATGTCTACCGGTGTTTGTTCTTTGGCAGCCAAGGACAGAACAATAGCACATTGGTCCTGTTGGGACGCATCCCCATAGTTCACCTCGGCACGACACGACTGCCACTTTAATCCCTTTGCCTACATGTCCGTGCTTATATCCGCATGGGAGTTGCGCTAGGTTGCATGTCCACTGTAGCGACGCCCTCAAAGGGAAACTTTTTGATCGCGCCTAATAATAATAATAATAATTACAATTTAACCACTGATAAGTTTTTAAAAGATGACGAAGAAAATGATTTGTTGATGTCTGAGTCATCAGTACGTGGACTGGTTTGATGCAGCTCTCCATAACACCCTATTCTGTGGTAACCTCTTCATTTCTACGTAACTACTACATCCAAAATCTACTCTAATCTGCTTGACATAATCGTACCTCGGTCTACTCCTACCGTTCTTGCCACCTACACTTCCCTCAAAAACTAGGCGTACAAGTCCTGGGTGTCTTAAGATGTGCCCTATTCATTCTATCTCTTCTTCTGGTTAAATTTAGCCAAATCGATCTCCCTTCACCAATTCGATTCATTATCGCTTCATTTGTGAGTCTATCTACCCATCTCACCTTCAACGTTCTTCTGTAACACCCCATTTCAAAAGTTTCTATTCTCTCTGTTTCTGAGATAGTTATCATCCATTTTCCACCTCCATACAATGCCACGCTCCAGAGGAAAGTCTTGAAGAACATATTTCTAAATCCTATACCAATTTTGGAGGTGAACAAATTTATTTTGTTCTGAAGGACCTTCCTTGCTCGTATTGGTCTGCATTTTATGTCCTCCTTTCTTCTACCATCGTTAGTTATTTTACTACCCAAATAACAATGTTCATCTACTTCCTTTAAGACTTCATTTCCTAATCTAATATTTCCTGCATCACATGAATTTGTTCGACTGCACTCCATTACTTTTGTTTTGGACTTTTTCACCTTGTATTTCTTCCCCAAGAATCTCCAGATCTTTTGCAGACAATATCATCGGCAAATCTCAGGGCTTTGGTTTGCTCTCCTTCGACTTTGAATCCCTTTCTAAATTCCTCTGATTTCCCTTATCGCCTGTTCTATGTAAACATTGAAAGGGAGAGGAGAAAATGATTATGACGTTAAAATAATCAGAGGATCTAATCCTCAATGCCTTATTTTTGTATAAAATGATTGAAAAGTAGTTGAAAATGTATCAAAATGGGGTAAGGCATTGCCTTGGAAATTAGACCATATATTTCATTAAAATTAGAAGTAAAAAAGAACACATCCAAAAATTATGGATGAAACTCTCTCCTTTGAGAAAGGATCGCTGTAAATCATTGTCAGTATTTACAAATTTTCTCTGCTGAACCAAGATGTAGACACTTGATGCTACAGGCCCGACAAATATAGATTCTTAAGAACTGTAGTGCTGGAGAAATATCTTACACGAATGTTTGGCAGTATTTCGCATCATTGACTCGCTGTAAACGAACTCAACCTCAGAATTAGTTCATCATCATTAGTGATGGGATAATCGAATACAAAACAATAGCTTATTCGATTAATATATTTTATTCGATTATTAGATTCTATTTGACATTCGATTTGTTTTCGATTATTCATTCGAACGAACGGGAAAATCGAATAGTGATTTTTCCATCCGATTATTTTTTCGATTATTCATTCGAAACTCCATTAGAATCAATGAGCCTATCGAATAGTGAATTTTTTAATTCGATTATTTTTTCGATTATTCATTTGGAACTGCATTCGAATGAATGAGGCAACTGAATAGTGAATGATTTAGAAATAATCGAGTGAAAAGTGATATTAAGACAGATGATTCACTCATTTAGTTTCAGCATTTGGAGATACGTTTGTAAAAAGAGTATTTCTATTTTTCATAAGAGTTCATCTATTCGCTTATTTTAATATTCTATGCGATACAACTGAATGATATTTGAAACTCATTCGAATATTTTATTCGATTATTTAAATAATCGGATGGAGGTTATTCGAATATTAAAAGTATCCGAGTATCCAATCACTTATCATCATCATCATCATCATCATCATCATCATCATCAACAACAACAACAACAACAACAACATAATCATTGTGCAAACAAAGAGTTGTGCAATTCTTCGGAAACATTGGAAGGGCAGAGTAGAACAGCTGGTCATCCTTGGCAATGTCCCTAGGGGCAGAGATCGTAGGCGAGTTCCCACTCGATTATCAGAAATTATTTACGAAACAACAACACATAGAAGTCAATTTGAAGTTCTGTTTAATAATTCACTACACAACGCGTTTGGGAGACTTAGATCCATCGTTAGGTGGTGAAATGGTGCCATGTACTGCTATTGAAATTGCAGATGTACAGAAAAGTCTCTCACCACTTTATACACACATCTAAGTGAGATAAAACCAAGCATTTTAGAGGCACTAGACGTTTATAGAAATACATTAACGCATGCTCAATGAAAACATATAAACTGAACATTCACATACAGTATAATCTTAAGCTTTAGCGAGAAATGTGTTTTCCTGAAACGAGTTGAGCCAACACAGATGTAGGACATTACTTTATAGTGTACGTTGATCCTACTCGTAAATGCGATACTATAATACTGTACGGAGACAAATGTATACCAATTCAAAAAACAATGTGTCTCACCATTTCACCCCCGTGAATGGAGCAGAGTCTCCAAAACACGCTGTGAAGTGAATCATTTAATAAAACTGCGAACTGACTGGTAATTGTGTTTTTGTTGTTTGATAAAGAATTATTTCACAGTCATTACATCGCGAACAATGATACTGGGCTGAAATTCTCTGATGCAGCATGTCCGCCGAGGATCACAAGAGATAAAGAATACAGCAGTCTCCTTGCAGACCGCGATCTTCAGTATTGAAAGAACGGTAAGTATCCGTCTATAGGCTATGCATAGGTGTTTCCGTATTTTCTTCTTTCTTTTTTGAAATGCTATTTGTTCGGGACGTCGACCTATGTTATGAACCTGTGTGTATTTGGAAATTGCGGAACTGTAAAGTGTTGAACGTTAGGAAAGGAACGTTAAGGAGGACACGAACAACCAGTCCCTAGGCCAGGGATATTAATCATTTACAATTAAAAACCCCGTCCGACTCGTTGGCTGAATGGTCAGCGTACTGGCCTTCGCTTCAGAGGGTCCCGGGTTCGATTCCCGGCCGGGTCGGGGATTTTAACCTTCAATGGCCCGGGGGCTGGTTATTTGTGCTGTCCCCAACATCCCTGCAACTCACACACCACACACAACACTATGCTCCACCACAATAACACGCAGTTACCTACACATGGCAGATGCCCTACAAAGGCTGCACTAGGCTAGGAATAGCCACACGAAATACATTAAAAACCCCTGACCCGGCCGGGAATCGAACCCGGGGCCGCCAGGTGACAGGCGGTTACGTTGCCCCCTACACCGCGGGGCAGGACAAGGTGTCTCCGTAGTATAGTGTTGACAACAACCGCACAGTGATCCGGTATCGCAATCTAGCACGATAGAATGATTTTATGTAATAAAACACAAAAATAAGTTAAGGAGATTATCAGAAACGATACATTTATATATATTCTTCATTTTACAAGCTGTTAGAATACTACATAATAATATCTTATTCATATGCCAACAAACAACCAATATTCCAAAGAGCCACTTTAAGACGTGTGATGCACGAAGTGTCCGCCTCTGTGGTGTAGTGGTTAGTGTGATTAGCTGCCACCCCCGGAGGCCCGGGTTCGATTCCCGGCTCTGCCACGAAATTTGAAAAGTGGTACGAGGGCTGGAACGGGGTCCACTCAGCCTCGGGAGGTCAACTGAGTAGAGGTGGGTTCGATTCCCACCTCAGCCATCCTGGAAGTGGTTTTCCGTGGTTTCCCACTTCTCCTCCAGGCGAATGCCGGGATGGTACCTAACTTAAGGCAACGGCCGCTTCCTTCCCTCTTCCTTGCCTATCCCTTCCAATCTTCCCATCCCTCCACAAGGCCCCTGTTCAGCATAGCAGGTGAGGCCGCCTGGGCGAGGTACTGGTCATACTCCCCAGTTGTATCCCCCGACCAAGAGTCTGAAGCTCCAGGACACTGCCCTTGAGGCGGTAGAGGTGGGATCCCTCGCTAAGTCCGAGGGAAAAACCGAACCTGGAGGGTAAACCGATGATGATGATGATGATGATGATGCACGAAGTACAACTGGGTTGGTGTTGGCTGGCTGCCAAAAGTTCGTGTTTTTCCACCGCCAACAGTATAAGTGCTTATCAGTCAACTGAGTGTAGTGGATGTGAGTGGTTGTATTTCAGTGTAAACAGAATCAAGTGTGGATTTCTTATAATGTATTCTTTAAAAGGAAGTTATGTACTTTCTGTATAGTTTTGTATTATTATATACTCTTTAAGGGAGAGCAGCATCTTACAGGAGAACAAAACGTGCGTGATTCAGAATTATGCGAGACACATAAATGGCTGCCAAAGTGTTTGTATATGCTTCTATGAATGCGTATAAATGTACAGTATTGTTTACTTAGCGAACATTAGTCAATAATTGATGATGATGATGCTTGTTTAAAGAGACCTAACATCTAGGTCATCGGCCCCTAGTGGCACGAAATAAGACGAAATGTACGAACAATTAAAAATACATAAGCCTCCACTGACCAGAACTCAAAACGTGAGGACGAAAAATGAATGGATGGATATTAAGTTAAAACAATCAGCGGATCCGACCCGTAATGCCCCAGAAACTAACGTTAAGCAATAGTAAGGGACTGCTTATAAAGCACAATACTGAATCGATTATGGTTGTAGTCTAAAGGGGTCCAAAATCCTGGTCATTGGCCCCTCATATTGGTACTTATCGCTAGTAAAGTAGAACGATGGTATTTGTCATGTTGCGGTCAAGTAGTGTAGATTCGCTGTATCCCCCATATTATGGCACTACTCACAGTACATGCGCACAAGTAACACAGACCTATGTCGTTTCTCACATTGCGGCGCCATTTATACCCAACGCAAACCTACGGTGTTCCTCCGATAGTGGGTACTAATCATAGGCAAGGCAGACCCATGGTGTCGCTCATATAGTGGTACTAAGCGGAAGTACAGTAAAAGAGACCCATAGTATTCCCTGCGTGATGGTTCTAATTACAAGTAGTCTCATGGTTCTAATTCGACCATCTCTTGCTCACTCCTTATAGTTGCTTCTTACGACAGGTAGCGGATACCGTGGGTGTATTCTTTGTCTGCGGCCCCCACCCAGAGGGGGTTGCCAATAATTGAGAGCTTGGTGAAAATAAACAAATAATGGAAGGCTTTTAAGTTACATTACCAAGTGCACCATATGCACCTGTTGATCCGTTTATGCCCTGACATTGCTCACACTGACTTATGAGACTGTCATAATTCAAGGTTCCTTAAAATCCACCCCAAGACTTGTCAGCCCCGGAGATGATGAACTTACCGTCCTGATGTGATCTTATTTTGTTCGAATTCTATCCCACCTCTATTGACTACTCTCCTACTAATGTATCTGATCAAAATCTGGATTTGCCTTTTCAGTGTTATTTGTCGGCTCACTACTGCCACTATCCTCGTCCAATCTGTCTGTAATCCCTTGATGTCTTCATCCCATCTCCTTCCGTAACCCGTAACTCCCCTTTACATCGTCTTATTTGTTCCAATCCTCCACTCTCCCTCTTCTTTTTCGCGCTTACTCGCCGCTAGGAGTCTCTTTTTTGTTATTTTGAACTCTCCCCTCTGACCACAGCAACAGCACCCGTCCAATGTCACTCTAAAGTGTAAAAATGTAATCAGAAGATCATTGGTTCTTTTTTAATTAGATTTACGTAATTCTGATTTCATTTTTTTGAAAATATTAGTTTGTAATAAATAATTTACAACCACCCCTTCTCCACCTTTTTCTTTAACTAAGTCAAAACTGAAAAGGAAACCCTAATATCAGCATTGAGTTGTACAGAGTAGTTAGTTTTATGCTTGATTATCTTTATCCTCAGGAATTAATTTGGTAATCACTTTTGATGTAATACCACTGAACCTCGGGTTTTTTCCTCTTCATAAGCTTGGGGTGAAAATAGGACGAAAACGAACGCAAGCCATGAAATTTGCCGATTATCAAGCTATATCTGCGGGTAGTCCAAGAATTTTATCCAAAATATTGCTAAAACTGAATGAAAAAGCTAAGGAATTTGGATGAAAATGAATATTAATGAAACAAAAGTCATGATGTTTAATAGGAACATTACACGTGATGAACAGTGGTGAGCCTGTTTAGCAAGTAGCACAGTTCAAATACCTTGGGCAGGAAATCTTCAGTGTCACAATGATATCAAAACATGAATAGCAACAGAAAAGCAGCCTTCAGAGATAAAAGGTCCCTTCTATGTCAGGAGCCAACGGCCGTAGCCGTGTTGAAACACCGGATCCCGTGAGATATCCGAAGTTAAGCAACATTGGGAGTGGTCAAGATGTGGATGGGTGGCCACGCGCTGTTGGGTGGAGGGGTAAAGGAATGGAGGAGCAGCAAGGAACTGCCCACCCTACCGTACGTAAACTCCGGTTCAGGCACACTTCTGCGGAGGTTCTGAACTGCCGTTCTATGTCAAGAAACAATGTCCCTCACCTTACGTGAACGAATAATGAAATCTTATGTTTGGTATGCTGCTCTGTATTGTGCTGAGACCTGGACGTTAACTAAGTGATATTAAGAGGCTATAAGCCTTTGAGATGTGGTGTTGGCGACGGCTGCAACGGATAAGTTGGGTGGAGTAGTAGACCAATACTGAGGCATTGAACATTGTCCAAGAAAAGAGACAGCTGTTGAGCCGGATTAGGAAGAGGCATGGGAATGTGTTGATGGAAATTTTGGAAGGTAAAATACTAGGAAAATGCCCTCGTGGAGGGCGAGGAAAGACATTCACGATGACATTTCTTGTGACTCAGGGTGCAGGAGCTATGCAGATGCAAAACGTTCTACACGGGATCGACCCAGTTGGAGAAGACTCATCGCAGAGGCAAACCAGTCATTAGACTGAATTACTCTAAGAAGAAGATGAAGAAAAAGAAGAGATCTCGATTCTAATATTTTCTGACGTGGAATCGATACCACGTCCTTCTAGGTGGAATGAGTACACTTTTATCACCTCGACTAGGCATCCCCCACCTGCCCGCTAGGCTAGATTGTATCAGTGGAGGAAAATCCGAAAGAAACAGTATTTCATAATAATCAACACGACGACAGCTTCGAATCTAAGAGGAAACTTCTAGTACACCTAGGAACAATCATATTCATGAAGTTCCTTGAATGTGAAGCACAATATTGTGGAGTACTTCTAGTGTTACTTCAATCACCTCGAACTTTATTTCTCCTTTGTACGTATCAGATCCGTCGAATGAGCCTCCACCACGAAGCTCGCTTGTGCTGGAAACGAGAATGGAAATTCTGAATGGTCACGCGAAGGGAACAGGAGTTATTCCACTCACACCTTCCTACTTTGAACTCCATTATGGCCCTCTCTGTTTTCCGCTTTTCTAGAAGTGTGTGAGAGTAGGAGGAGGAGGAGGAGTAAGAAAGAGGTCAACAATAGAGGAACAAAATTCTAAGGGACCTGCACGAGAAGTGGAAGGGAAGACGAGGCCTTTATATTCAAATGGTTGCTTTTTGCTTCAACCACACGATATCTGGCAAAGCAGCTGTCACAAGCTATATCTTTTCAAAAGTTCAAAGATTTTTAGATATGAAACAGAAAAAAAAACTGTTTGTTTCACATAAAACACGAGCATATTTCAAGTGTGAAACATTCTTGTAAAGCCAGACGTGTTATTCGATGGAATACGAAATTAATTCACAAAATAACATTTTCATCTTTACTAAACACGAACACATTCTGTCCAAGAATAATTCATATTTGCTTACAGAGTTCCATTTTTTTCACTTCTGCCGTGCGGTTAGGCACGCGCAGCAGCAAGCTTGAATTCGGGAGACAGTGGGTTCGAACCCAACTGACAGCAGCCCTGAAAATGGTTTTCCGTGCTTTCTGACTTTTACACACACCTGCCAAGTGCTGGAGATGTACCTTAACTAAGGTCACGGTCCTTCCCACTTCTACCCCTTTCCTATCTGGGCCGGTGCGACGTAAAGCAACTTCTGTATATACTTATAAACAGTCCGAACAAAATTTTACGATGACCTTGGTTCGCTCTGAAAGGAGTGAATAACGTGCTAGATCCGCGTTAAAATGATTGTGATTTTTGCGCATTTCCATCGCTTCCTTTATGATCACGAACTCGTAGCACATCTTGGAACACATCATAACCTGAAGATAATGTGTTGTCGGCTATTGCATATTTGTGTAACTAGCTGAGGAACAATTCTTTCATGTTTCATGATACCCGTACCGGAGGAATCGTATATTTGCCCAACCCACGAAGACTGAGGGGCTCTTGTATGGAAGAAGAGAAACTTGAATACCTCGTATAATTTTTTGTAGACGCCGAGGTGAAGTATTTAGTCCCACAGGAGTTATTTTACGTGCCAGTAAATCTACCAACACAAATCTGACGTATTTGAGCACCTTCAAATACCACCGGACTGAGCCAGAATCGAACCTGCCAAGTTAGGGTCAGAAGGCCAGCGCCTCAACCGTCTGAGCCACTCAGCCAGATAAGCGTTAAAGTAGGAAACCTTGGAAAACCAGCTTCAGAGGTGCCGAGAGTGGGGTTCGAATTCACAATCACCCGAATACAAGCTGACAGCTACGTGACCGAAACCGCGCAGCAACTCTCTCGGTTTCTACGAACTATTTTGTGGCTTTAGAGTTATTTTGTGTGTTTAATTTAAAGTTTTAGGTTATTTTGCTTTTTGAATGGAGCTTTGTTCTTGTTGCAGCTCGTATTGTCGGAGAACTAGCTGATTCTTCTAAATAATGAAAATAAGTGATAACTATGTATTTACACGTCGCAGTATAGGTATGTTGAACGAGATCCCCGCTGTCATTGGCAATGTTACCAGTCAGTCTAGCGAACCCGGATTCAACATTAATCTCGGTCAGTTTGGACTTTTTTTCTTCCCCCCTCTGACCCATATGCCGATGGAGGCTAAATGTTGACGTAAACGGCATCCAGATTGTCACAATCCATCTCAGTGACGACGAAAAGTATGGATTCAACACTAACATAGGTCGATTTACATTATTTTTCGACGGGATGATGGCTGGCATTCTCGCCCGAACTTAGCAGGTTCGATCCTAGCTCAATCCGCTGATATTTGAAGGTGCTCAAATACGTCAGCCTCGTGTTGATAGATTAAAAAGCATGTAAAAGAATCCTGAGGGACAAAATTCCGGCACCTCGGAGTCTCCGAAAACAATCAATAGTAGTTAGCGGGTCGTAAAAACAATAACAGTATTATTGGATTATTTTTACATACCAATCCCTCCCCACCCCACCCCTAACGGTGTGTCTTACTGCCACGGTATTGCTCTTCCAGATACTATTAAGTCATATTGAAATTGCAGGTTTGCCTACAGCCAGTTATTTTTCATCTTTTAGCTTCGCTGATGTCTTTACGGTAAAATATTGCACCTTAATAGTGCGCAACCCGCTCAGCACGGAATGTATTGTGGGCTAGGATAGGCCTTCCTCTGCAATTATTGGAGTGTTCGTTTATCGATTTGATTTTAGGATTCCTCAAAGGTGACTGGACCCAGGAATATAACAATGCCTGATGATTGACTGACAGGTAATTCCGGGGAGAATAAAATATAATTGAAGAAAATCGGTCCAGTAGAACCGACGGACGAACTGGACAAAACTGTTTTAGCAAACTTTTAAATATATAGATCGGTTACCATACCGCTCTTAAAAAAAAAAAAAAAAAATCCTTGTGTCATTGTCCTCTACAGTATTCGCCCCTGCAGGTTGTACTTATAATTTTGAAACACCTTGTTGAATGTCTAGACGTGGTGGCCAACTGATTATCTTGAAGGATAGAAGGATAATGAAAAGCGAAATGAACCACTGAGGTGCAGTGAAGGAATAAATACGAACTATACAGTGTGGTCGGAAATAAAGTGAACCGAGTATATGAGCGCCTGAGCTTTGGTCATACTGATAAGGGGCAGAGCCCGGATGTTTGTGCAGTGATAGGTTAGAATGCAAACTTACTGAAGCGAGTAGCAAGTATAGTCTATCTTGGACAACGATAATGCTATGAGGTTTGCATAAACATTAGGGGTTTGGCCCATTAGAACCCCCTAGAATTTATGTTACTCCCACTACATTACGTTATAGCGGGCTAGTCGACGCCTCCTAATAACCAAATTAGTTTGTATTCTAACCTATTACTGCATAAAAACATCCGGGCCCTACGTTATAAGTAATTTGAAAAAAATTACGTCGATATCTCGTGCTGTTGGAATTTTATCAGCTGCTGACTTTAGCTAATCAGATCGCTTCCCGGGCGAATTCAAATGAGTTGTACGAGGCGGTGTTGCTAAATCTGCACGTGGCTTGGTCGGGATTGAGAGTCATGCCGAGAAATGAGCATCAAACACACAGTGGGTTTCAGCTGGAGCCTGGATTGCATATAATTACATATTATGCTTTCGTATATGTAGCCACAGGAAAAGCCAAAATGTCGGTGAATCACACTAAAAGGACCATTATTCCAGGAGTTTAGAGTTACATATTTTTACATATTTCAATACATAATACTGTGCATATTTTTAAAAAATATTTTGAGGGATATAGCGCATATGAAAGAAAACAATTCTTTTTTAACTAATTTTACATCGACTTGAGATTTTTAATAATTACCGGGCGAGTTGGCCGTGCGGTTAGGGACGTGCAGCTGTGAGCTTGCATCCGGGAGATAGTGGGTTCGAACCCCACTGTCGGCAGCCCTGAAGATGGTTTAACGTGGTTTCCCATTTTCACACCAGACAAATGCTGGGGCTGTACCTTAATTAAAGCCAAGGCCGCTTCCTGCCCATTCCTAGGCCTTTCCTATCCCATCGTTGCCATAAGACCTACCTGTGTCGGTGCGACGTAAAGCAAATAGAAAAATGTTTTAATTAAACACTTGAAAATACTTTAAGAATCCAATACTTCTGTAACATCTAAAAGTAATTTAATAACTTAAAGTGAGGTATTCTGTCAAAGAAACGCATCCCTTAGCTATGTTGACAGTGCAAGTCTTCGGTGTCTCGAGCTGTGTCTTCCCGTGCACAATTTTTTTGTCATATTGTACTCCTCTCCTCCCTTTGTCAGTCCTCAGTTTAAAAAGCGCATTTTCTCTTTCCTTCTTTCTTTCATCCTATCTATCTTTCTCCTTCGGTCATTGCCCATGATTCACATCTATAAAGGGCTACATTACATACAAAAGTCTTCAGAAATATTTTTTTTTCTAATAAGCATGTCTGCGTTTCATGAGATCAAATTTCTTCTCTCTTAATAAGGACTTTCCTTGCTTGAGTAAGTCTACAATTAAAAATTTCTTTGTCGGGCAATTTAAAATCCGTGCCAGTGTCTTCATGTGAAATTGAAAGGTCTTTTTCTATATATAATACCATCCTAACAAACACAAGGCAATCGACGACGACAGAAAATTTGGAAAATCTTTAGTTATTAATTGCGCCTCCAAATTAAAATTAAAGGTAGAATAACATCTGTACTTTTAACTTTTTCGGTTTTGTTTCCTTTTCTGTGTACAGGAATACATGTATTTTTTTATTTACTACATATTTAACCAGATATTTTGTCAATTTCAGCTAAATATTTATCATCTTTATATTATATATAATCCGGGCTCCAGATGTTCAGCCAGCTCCACCGTTGCGTGCTTGCTATAGGCCGAGCCTATCAGCAGGGAGATCCTTGTTCAAGTTCCACCCCCGGAGAAGTTTATTTCTTCCAGATACTTGTTCAAGTTCCTCCCCTGGAGAAGTTTATTTCTTCTATTGACGCTCTCAAGCCGGTCATAAGCCACGTGAAGATTTCGTTACATCGCCTCGCAAAACTCATCTGAAGAGTCATCCGCGAAGTGATCTGATTGGCTAACTTCAGCACCTGGTAAAATAACAGCGCGAGGTGTCTAATTATTTTTTTCCAATTATTTATGCATATGACGAACCCTTTAACGCTCATATATCCAGTTCACGTTGTTGCCGACCACTCTGTATGTCCAAGACTGTTCCAGTGCAGTATTTCACCTACAACGGTCGCAGCATTAAGAGTCCTTTTTGGTGCATCGTCGTTGTCAACCACTGAGTGAATACAAATCTTGTGTATGTATTTAATTATACCTATTTGTCTAAGCAGATTCAGATTCAGTAAACCGTTCCTAGACCGACAGGGTAACACTATACTACAATAGCAGGCACGTCCTCGTCTCGGCCCTTGGCTGTTGCCTAGTAACAACACCTTGCAGGTAGGATGCATGCATAGCACGGAGCCCACCCCACGTTACGTGCTGGTTTAGCCTGCAGGAGATCAGGCTTGTAATCCCATCTGCCTGCTTCTCTGCTTACAAAAACTAATGCATTTATTATTATAATTTTTGAAGAGTAGAATACATTTTGTATTCGGAGTACCTACTTGATCAAAAGTGATGGGAAACCGAAAGCGTTACTAATAGCGTAGTCATACATACTGTAAACGATTTCACACATGTTTCTGCATTTTAAATACTGTTAGAATAAACTAGCAGTAGTATTGTGGATGCCTTACTTATGCTATATTAACAAAATAATAACGTCCCAGTTTAATACCTTGGTAGTGCTACTTGAAAAATGAAAGCCTACAACCTGTTTTCCAGTCAGTGACCGGGTGGGGGATAGAATGAATGAAGCCCCCATCTTGCGACGAGGATAGGAATTGTGCCGGCTGCCAAAGCTTATCGCACTCTTCTGGGGCAATGATTGATGGCTGACAGATGAAATGCAATGATAGTGGATTGTGTTGCTGGAATGAAAGATGACAGGGAAAACCGGAATACCCGGAGAAAAACCTGCCCCGCCTCCGCTTTGTCCAGCAAAAATCTCACATGGAGTGACCGTGATTTGATCCACGGAACCCAGCGGTGAGAGGCCGACGCGCTGCCGCCTAAGCCAAGGAGGCTTGTGGTAACGAAATTCCTTAAAAATTTAGTGTGTAGAGTTGGGTAATAAAATATTTAAGTGTCATTTATATGACTGAAGAGATGCTATTTTTACCAGTGGGAAATATCATGCATGTGGCATAGGCGAGAGTTTTAAATCCCAAGAGTAAAGAAAATAAAACCCATTTTGGTTTGAATTATATACATTATTCTTTCATAACCGTTCATGTATTTTCCGAAGAAAGACAAGAATATTTTAAGGCTAGTCAACTAGATACCTTTCCGTATGTACATACGTAGACTGTTTTCTCTTAGCAGCACGTAAGTTATTAGGAACGTTCTGCCATCTGTTGAGTATATTTAAAAGCTGTGGAAGGTCAGAGGTGCGCTCTTGATTGGGACCGATATTTCACAACAGGGGATGGAGGTCGGGCAGTAATCATTCACTTGCCTGACTCCCGTTGTACAGTTAAGTTGTTAATACTTAAGACTACACTAATACTGTAGTGTTCACATTTCACTGGTGCAAATTTTAAATAAATATTTGAATTGTTTGGGAAGTGTGGACGTTTCTATTGTTTTCGCATCACATTCTCGTACTTTCCGATATTAGCATTTTTGTATAATAATGGTTAGGTCAACTCTAGCCATAATTTAGTTTAAAATCTGAGTTCAACTTAATTTTAATAATAATAATAATAATCTTCCTGTCGTCGCCATAAGACCTATTTGTGTCGGTGTGACGTTAAGCAACTAGCAAAAAAAAAATCTTCCTTGCCTTTCTTCCAATTTCTTGGCGTCGGCGCATGCGAGGATTTGGCCCAATTTCACGAACGGATGCTCTTCTTGACGCAAGTCCTGTCTGAAGGGACGTAATGATCATCGCGTGTTTCTGTGGTAATTTGTAGCGAGATGTGTTGTGTGAAGTTGGAGGTGCGTAATGAGACAAAAACAAGCACCTAGCCCCCGAGCCATAGAAATGAACGATACAGGGTTTAATCACCAACCCACCCAGATATCGAACCCGAAGCCCTCCGAACCGAAGGCCATTATTTTGACCAATCAGTAAAAAATCCGGATGATAATAATAATAATAATAATAATAATAATAATAATAATAATAATAATAATAATAAGACAGAAAAGGGACCAAATTAAATTTCAAACAGTTAAATAATTTTATTGGGCATTAAACTATAGAAATAAAATTTGATTATAAGACTGCTTAAAACTACCGAACTTATTTTATTTTATGCCCCCTTTACTCAAATCATGCTGTCACGCTACGCCACTGGGTGATAAAGGAGGAGGATGAACAGAAACTGAAATGAGGATCCTGCGATGGGCTTGTTCAGCGACGTTATATGCCAATCTCAAAGAGTTACACCGATCTTTCAAAAATTAAAAGAAAGTTGACGTCGATGGCTTAGTCGTATTGAAAGTGAGCAAGAGAGAATATGGTCAACGGAACTGAGAGCACGAACTATAGCTCATCCCACGTTAAGAAAACAGTATTAGTCTTATGGACCTACAAGGAGTGAACATACCCCCTCTGAGACACCCATAATTCCTCGTCGTTAAGGAACATTATACCGTGCTTTGTAATGCATTACGAAGGATAAATAAAAAGGACGAGGCATTTTTGCCCTGAGTTATTAAAATAACTACATAATATTTCCGTTTTTCATAATACATTCGCAGGGAGGATGCACAATGACGGGAACAGCCATCGCTTAAGGAGGAAGCACAAGGGCAGGAACAGCCATCGCTTAGGGAGGAAGCACAATGGCGGGAACAGCCATCGCTTAGGGAGGATGCACAATGACAGGAACAGCCATCGCTTAGGGAGGATGCACAATGACGGGAACAGCCATCGCTTAGGGAGGATGCACAATGACGGGAACAGCCATCGCTTAGGGAGGATGCACAAAGGCAGGAACAGCCATCGCTTAGGGAGGAAGCACAAAGGCAGGAACAGCCATCGCTTAGGGAGGAACCACAATGGCGGGAACAGCCATCGCTTAGGGAGGAAGCACAATGGCCGGAACAGCCATCGCTTAGGGAGGAAGCACAATGGCCGGAACAGCCATCGCTTAGGGAGGATGCACAATGGCAGGAACAGCCTTCGCTTAAGGAGGATGCACAATGACGGGAACAGCCATCGCTTAGGGAGGATGCACAATGGCAGGAACAGCCATCGCTTAGGGAGGATGCACAATGGCAGGAACAGCCATCGCTTAGGGAGGATGCACAATGGCAGGAACAGCCATCGCTTAGGGAGGATGCACAATGACGGGAACAGCCATCGCTCAGGGAGGATGCACAATGGCAGGAACAGCCATCGCTTTGTTGCCTTCCTTCATTTTCCTCACACTCTGTGAACAGCCGGCAGCTCACTTCAGTAGTGAAATCATCTGCAGTATTTATTTGTTGCGTCTGTTTTCTAGCCTTTATATCAGTGCGTACTTGTGTTGAGCGAGTGTTATGTGATTTATTAGCCTACGTGTGTGATTGCTTTCTTTTTAACATTAATACAGTGATTTGTTTGCGTTATGGCTGAGAACGTTACAATACGATAGCACAGTAGTACTCGGCGTTGCCTGGTGAAATTTATTAAATGCAATTAACTGCACCCCCCACTCCTCGAGCCCATAACAATTATCATTTGTCTGTTTTCTCCCCCAATTTGCCTTACACTTCGATGCTGAGGTTTTTTTATGTGCCTTAGTTTACCTCTGTACAAACCAAAAATAGCCCCTGTAAACCATCCCTTCCCCTTTAGTTCATACAAGTAATTTGCAGCTTAGTTTCTTCCGCTTTTTATCTTGAACGTAAGTACTGAATTTCACAGATTTCTGTGCCGTCGTTTTCCCGTAATGGTGTGGAGCAAAAAGCTGTTCGATATGGTAACACTGTTGTCATAAAAGCAATACTGTTTTCTTAACAGGGAATGACTTATAGCACTGAGATGGTCACAAATAAACTGAAAAGCTAGAGACATAAATGTCTTGGGACATTAGGATGCCGATTCTGTTAAGATTTTTCTAGGGGAGAGCGATCAGAAGAGTCCTCCCGTTATTATTCGAGAAAAGGCACCAAATAAAAGGAGTTCGAAATAGAAACGTGATCTCAACTGTATAATTCTCAGCGTCAAAACTTCCAGAACGGAAGCAGTATTTATAAGATGAAACACAGGGTGGGAATGAACACATCTGTTTTATAGAAAAGGAAGGAAACATTCTGGGATTCTAAAAGATGGCCAATAAGTCTTGTCCCTTCTATAAGATCTCAGATTTACTATGTGGTGGGACAATCTAGTCTTCTGGGGGAGTCAGACATACCACCCTGACAAATGGACATAGACCTCTATATGAGTAATGTCACGGACACGCTGAAGTAGATCCAACTCGCTCTCCATCTCTCCTCTACAAGACATGCACGCATGTGAGCGGAATATATAAAAATTGAAAGATATTTTAAAGCAGTCCTGTAGCGCACTTGGTTAGCCGTACGCCAGCTGCACTCGAAGTGCTGGGATCATATACAGTGCAGCCGGATGGCATTTAAAAACGCTAACACGTTGAGCGCTACAATATCCGCTTGCAGGAGGTAAAAATAAAGTTTCCGTCCACACATAAAATTTTCAAAATTGTTTCTGGCGCCGAACGTATTGGAGAAACCAGGGGCAGCAATTTAAAATAACACATTAAGAAAAACTTAGTAAGGAAGAATGTGAGAACATTGAGTCCGTCACAATATACATCAATTGAAGGGGGTAATATTAATAATAGAAGAGATAAATCTTGTGAAACAACAGGCTGAAAAAGCTGGACTTAAGATCAATATGCCCCCAGCTCCCCAGAACTAAAGACAAAGTATGGTAAGATAGAGTTAACAGCTTCAAATATCTCAGTGAAATTGTGCAGATGGGGATCTTATGAAAGATAAGCTAACAAAAGTAGGCGAGATAGGATGACCGCAGCGTTTCGCAGAACACACAACCTATACAAGCAAAAGGCAATTTCAGTACAAGTTAAAATCAGACATTAAAACAAGGTGATTAAACCGGAATGTCTATGGAAGTGAATGCCTCCGAATTACTGGAAAGGCTGGTCTGAGACAAGCTAAGATGTTTGAGAGGAAGAGCCTTCGAAATATAATCGGCCTAAAGATCGTGCCTGGACAAAAGCAATTATATCAGAAAACCGAGCGACGGATAGAATCCATCAAGAAGTGACGACTCAAGTTCGATGGGTACTTATTTAGAATGAATGACAAGCGGTTGACTAGGATTTTTCTTTTTACTATACTTGATAGTAGACCTAGGAAGTCAGAAGGATCTTTTTAAAAAATGGACTAAATCCTAAAGACATTATTAACCGAGTCAAGTACCGACACCAGAACAATGACTTCAAGGGCTTTCGTGAAGAAGAACAGCAGAACAGTGGTGTACAGCAGAAAGGAGACAGGCTGTGTGTGAGAGAGAGAATACAACAATACCGGGCTACAAAGAAAGCTTCTAAAAATATTGCTTATTGTGGTCTCTAAAGGCCGTAAACGTCTAAAAAATTAAATAAATGGAATTGATTTTACTGTTCAATAGTTACTATTACGCTTCACAGAGACGCCGAGGTGCCGGAAATTTTGTCTCGCAATACTTCCTTTACCTGGCATGAAGCTGGCACCTTCAGATACGGCCGGATTGAAAAAAAGGAAGATCGATTCCGACACTATGGACCGAAGAAGAGTAAAGAAGACGTTTACTCAGGAAGGCTGAGAGCTTAGACTGTCAAGTGCAGAAACTACAATGTACCTTATACCACCTTGCACATCTGAACTCTTTCTCCAGATGGGAACATCATTATGACCTACGTTTGAGCTCTTCTCTCAGGAGCACACAATGGAGACAAAGAATACGTTTGAACTCGTAAAGATAAAGCATTTACAGTTCGTGTTCATCCATGCGAAAACAAAGGTAAAATCGACACGCTCCCGCGAATACTTCTATCTACCTGGTCTGGGAACAGCGTTGATGTCATCTCTATAGCAGGGAGAGGAAGGGGATCATCAACGTTCCCCGTGCATTACAGCTGAGTCTTGCGGGCCAGGCTAGCAGCTCGACATCCGGGAATCGATCTTAGCTATCGCACGATAATATTTATAGACTTGTTAACCTCCTCCTCCTTTGAAGACAACACTTTGATTCTATTGTTTAAACAATATCAATGTGAACAATAAAATGAACTCTTGTTTTCCGAGGGTTGCAGCTCTTTTCAAGCACACCACCAAAGGAGATGAGCTGAATAACCGCATAACTGCAAACCTTAAATTTCTGGTAGTACAGGGAATCGAACCCGGTCATCCCGAAGACGGCGGAGGAGGACACATCAAGTTTCGAATTGGTTTGTTTATTACTGAATTGTAAAAGTACCGCTCATTAGATAGGAGTGGTCAACGTAGCAGCCTTCGGCTCAGAGGGTCCTAGGTTCGACTCACAGACGTGCTTGCGAATTTGGCCGCGGCTGGTTAATTTTTCTAACACGGGAACTCTGCGTTTACGTTTGTCTGAATGCAAATCTAGTTATATTCGACACAATAACACATTAGTGAATACAACCCTATCCATAGAGGATTCTTTTCTTTCGCTTTGGCCGACTACAGGCGACGTTAATTCGAATTCAGCTTCATCTGTGTATGGGATTTATTCATCGTCCAGTTCTCCTTCAGCTCCAATCTCCTTTCTTGTGTCCATAGAGCTTGGGTACGAGATCTAATTTTTTCTTTAAACCTCTTCGTGGCTTTGATCCTCTATTTGTAAGCATCCCTGTTGCTAATTTCTGTTTCTTGAATTCGCATTTCTTCCAGGTACTTTACCTCCTGATATCAGCGCGCCGTATTTTTCATGATCTCAAAAAGAATCTTATTATCTGATAGGTCAGTCTTCCCGGGTTCAAAATGTAGATATGTCCGAAGAACATGGCTCTCCTCTTCCGGATGGGGTCAGAGACCTTTTCCATCTTGAGATATAATTCTTGGTTTCCTTTCTTTTTGCATGACCTTCCTCTGTTCTTTGGGCTCCCACTATCTTCCTCAGAATGTTTCTGTCCAATAGCTTCAACATCTTAACAATCCTATTTTTATTAGGTTTACACATTCAGCTGCATATAAATGCTCCGGGTGGTTCACTGTCTGGTAGTGTCTGATTTCTGCATTGATCTACTTGTAAGTGCTCATGGTTAGTTTATATGCCAAGTTCATCTTTTTGATTCTCGATAACAGCGCCTCTCTTTCTGACAGGTTATTTGTCTATCCGCTCTCCGAGATATTTGAATTTCTCCACTTTATGAATCCTTTCTCTCTCAACTGTCATCCATCTGGGTGGTGTTTTGATGTTGGTCATGTATTGTGTCTTCTCCAAGTTGATTCGTAGACCTGCCTTACTTGCTTCTTCCAGGAGTTGGGCAATTTGGTTCCGTGCCTCCTCCATTGATTGGAAGAACCACAATGTCATCAGCAAGGGCTAAACGGTCAACTCCAATCCTTTTGTTCTTGTATCCCATTCGTATACCACCTATTCCTTGTATTTTGTGGCGCCACTCCCTAATCACTTTGTCAAGAACACAATAGAACAGAAGGAGAGACAGTCCATCTCCCTGTCTGACCCCTGTTTGAATCCCGAAAGATTCCGATAGGATCCCTCTGAACTTGACCTTTGATGTTGTGTCAGTCATTATTATTATTATTCTCGCACTATACTGGGGTCAGCTTGTCGGCACATCCGTCTCCATTCTGGGCCGATCCAAGGCAACCTCATGGGTGACACCCGCATACGCCTACTCCATATTCTTCCTGATACAATTCGACCCAGCCACCGCTTCATGGGTCTACCAGGCGGTCTCTGTCCAACAGGGTCAAACCGCATGGTTGTCATTACTGCGTACCACGTGTCCATACCATCCAAGCCTGGTTTCCCGTAGTTTCGCCCCAATTGGCGCAACTCCCACCCATCTTCGAACGTTGTTGTTCAAATCGCGTTAGTCTGACACATCAGCAGAGCATTTGCATTTCCATCACTTGTAGAACATTATATTATATACAATTCTTCAATAAAGCTCTAATTTATTTATTATGGTACAAGTTAAGCAGCGCACAAGTTGAGCAACATTATGAAAGCAACTAATAATTTACAAAACAGAATAAACATAAAAAGTCAAGGCAAAACGAAGTAGAAATCGAGAGTAGTATATAAAGTATAGAAAAATAGAAAGAAAAAATATACAAATACAGATTGTTTCTTTTACTATTTGATTTACGTCGCGCTGACACAGATAGGTCTTACCGCGACGATGGGGTAGGAAAGGCCTAGGAATGGGAAGGAAGCGGCCATGATCTTTAATTAAGGTACAGCCCTAGTATTTGCCTGGTGTGAAAATGGGAAACTACGGAGAACCATCTTCAGGGCTGCCGACAGTGGGGTTCGAACCCACTATCTTCCGGATGCAAGCTCACAGCTGCGCGAAACACAGAAATGATGTAAAGTAAAATACATAAATTAACAAATGAAAAATGAAAACTAAACTAGCTAATACTGAAGGACAAATTTGGAATTTCCTGTTTTGAATACCTTAATATTAGTACGCCACTGTACAGTAATCTAGTAGTATATAATTTAGTGCAGAACCCAGCTGTCTATGTACTATAACAACGAATTTTGAAAAATTCTGTCCAATCTTTCTTTCCCGAAACGCAGAAAACAAACAAATGAATTGCCAGACAAACAAATACACCGACAGATATACAAACAAACACTGAGCTCATTCTTCTTTCGAATTTGTCATTCGTTATCTGCAATAAATACGAAGTATGAGGCAAACATCTGACGTGGGCAGACGAAACTAATGTTATTTCCACAGATTATATACTATTTTGAGTATGAATATTTAGGCCTACGTTTACGGTTTTGTTTACTTTGATATATGGTACATTATGTTCTTTAACAAAATATCATCTCATTAAACTTCTTTTGGTGTTTCTGAGTTAATTATATCTATTTTACCCCATATTTACCTGCGCGGTATCAATGTTAGGAAGTGTTAACAAAAACTTTCCCTGTCTGTTTTAGATGAGCAACTCTCTGCATCAAACTTGACTACATAACTCATTAGCGTACAAGTTGAAACTTGTTATATCTAAACCTTGTATGAAGTAAGTGAAATAAACATGAAGCAGAACTTCGGTAACTAGCTCTTCTGTCTCGTCTAGGTTCTCCCTTACTGCGTTCAAGTCTCCGTTCCAGTGAAATAAAGCAAGTCACACATGCACCTTAAGTTTATACCAGCTATTCCCTTCCGAAGGGCTATTTTAAACAGGGCATTTAATTACTCTGATAGTTATTTAAAAACTGCCGGGGTACACTGTTGTTCAAAACGTCGTAACAACTCATATGTGGAGTAATCTGATTCTTCTAATTCACTCTATCGCTGTGGAGGAAGAGTTGCATAAACATTAGGATATTTCATTTTCCAGTAACTCGTATCTTATTGCAGAAACAATGTGCGGGCTACTCGTTACTAATTTGATAATCATTTAGGTATTTATTATTTCCTACAAAAAGCGAATAATAATAATAATAATAATAATAAAATAATAATAATAATAACAATAATAATAAGATTAATGCCCGAAGCCCTTTACGTCCCGGAAACCTTGATCATTGGAGACAGATCACTTACTGAAGAGAGAGAGAAACAGGAGAGGAAAATATTAAGGAAAATCTTTGGTCCAGTCTAGTCAGAGGTAATCTGGACGAAACTGACGTCTCGGGAGCTTTATCAGCATTGTGAAAAGATTGCCGATACCATCAAGAAAAGGCGATTAAAGTTCTATGGACACATTCTCAGAATGAAAAATGACAGGCTCATCAAAAGCATTCTCAACATTGCTCTCTCAATGAAAGTCAAGAACAACTGGCTTAGCGAAATAGAAGAAGACCTTCAGTAAATTGGCAACCCACAGGAAATTATTATTTAAGATCGACTCCAATTTAAAAAATGTCATTAACCATAACGCCAGGACCAATAAATCATGGAATGAAGATCGAAGGAAAATGTTCAGTGCGCAGATGAAGATATTTTGGAAGAAGAAAAAATCAACATAAGGCAAATAAGTTCTAATAATAATGTTATTTGCTTTACGTCGCACTAACTACTTATACGGGCGTGCCGGAATTTAGTCCCGCAGGAATTATTTTACGTGCCAGTAAATCTACCGACACGAAGCTGTCGTATTTGAGCACCTTCAAATACCACCGGACTGAGCTAGGATCGAACTTGCCAAGTTGGGGTTAGAAGGCCAGCGCCTTAACCGTCTGAGCCACTCAGCCCGGCCAAATACGTTCTATCGCACTCCACAGATGGCATAACGCTGTAAGTAATAATAATAATAATAATAATAATAATAATAATAATAATAATAATAATAACAATAATAATAATATGAAGGACGCCGAAGCGACATGAGATTGAAGAGGTCGACATTGACGTCGAGTTCTTCCTCAATTAGACTTCCATTTCGACAATCGAGATCGTATATTATTATTACTTTTTACATCGTTATGCCCTACTCAGGAGTATGGTTGAACTTGCTTAGCTGGTGTGTTGTACTTCTTTTCCTCCTAAAATCTCTTCGTCCTCTCGCTGAGCTTCTTCCTTCGTTCTTCTGTCCAAGTTATAGTAGCTCTGGTGCTGGGTTTGTCTTCAAAGTGGTGATTGTCGATTTTGGTTCTAACTGTACATCTGTCCTGTACAATGTCTTCTGAGATGTTGATGATTATTATTATTATTATTATTATTATTATTATTATTATTATTATTATTATTATTATTATTATTATGATTAAGACAGTGAGTCTCTAGTATAATAATAATAATAATAATAATAATAATAATATATAATAATAGTTGTTTTACGTGCACTAACTAATTTTACGGTTTCCGGAGACTTTGCTGGGTGTGAATATTGGAAACGACGGAAAACCATCTTCAGGGCTAACGACAGTGGGGAACGAACCTACTATCTGCCGAATGCAAGCACACAACTGCGCGCCCCTAGCAGCACAGCCAACTCGCCCAGCCCTTCCATCATCTGCTTCTGTTTCCCTCCACGACGAAATTCAATAATCGAATATGGAATCTCCTTTTATTGAATCGCTTAACGTAATAATGATCTACCTTTAATATCTATGTATTCATTCAGGTTCATCGCGTGCGTTTTCCCCTTTTCAGTTGCCACCCTCATCAATGCAATTAATGAGATGCTTGGGTCTCTCACAATTGCCTGCATATAGGAAGGTGTAACACAGTCTATAATGAAAATGAATCTATATAGACTTAAAAAAAGGAAATTCTCCATCTGCATTCACATATTGAACGAGTTCCACGGACATTACATCAAATTGCTTCCTATTACGAGGACCTGCAGAGGGAAATGCAGACATCAAATTCCACCGGCCAGAGCTATGACTTATTCACGAGGCACTCAATGACAAGCTCCTGTAACTTTGATTGCGCCCGGCGGGGCCCTGCTCCATATAAACGCTGAATATTGCAAGCGCCGTCTGTGTTGGCGCAGGGATTGTGTACGGCATTCCTCCTTTCGCTCTCTCTCCTGCTACAACTCCCGAGAGATAAGCCAGGACAGCGTAGCTTAGTGGTATGGGGTTGGCTTTTGGGCCTGGCTTAAATTTAGGCTAAGAGCATTGCTGTAAATACTGCATCGCACAGCCCTTTAAAAAATAGAATAATTAATTTTTGAAACTAGCTAGATTATACAGGGTCTGTGCTGATGTTACAAACTCTCAGCGATGATGAAGGACGGCAAATGGATCTATTTGAGATAAGGAACCATATTCCGAAAAGTTAGGCAAAATTCTACTCATTCTAGTCCGTTTACCTGCACAAGTTTCACAAGTTGTTCCATTTACAACAAATTTTCGAAATGACGTTCCCCTGCGTCAATGTAGGCTTGGCATCGTCACACAAAGTTCTGTCGTACACGTTCGAATATCCCCTGTGTCGTTTGAACAGCATCGCAGGCAGTGAGAATTCTTGCCAAGTAACCTCCTTCAGTCTCGACAGGTGTCTCATACAGAATGCTTTTCACATGGCCCCTCAAGAAATAAAGTGGGAGTAAGATCAGGCGAACGAGCGGGCCACGAAACAGGACCTCCTCTTCCTATCCAGTTTGCAGGGAATATCTGATCCAGGTGTTCATGAACTCTCAGTCCAAAGTAAGGTGGGGGTCCATCATCTTGGACAAAAGACAAGTGGGATGTGTTCCAGGAACGTGGGAAGTACATCTCTGAGCACCAATGTGTACACTGCTGTTGTTAAGACCAGACGGATGTTAAACACATTGGGTTATTAATAAACTTTTTAAAAAAATCTCCAAAAACTTTCCTTCCATTCTTCAACTCTGTTCTATCTTGTTGTATTCGTTACATTTCATTTTATTAGTTTCTATTTATTTCTTCTACTGAATTCGTTTATTCTTCTATATTGCGCCTCATACATACACAGTGTGATGGAACGTCTTAATTGGAGCTTAATGTTGTCATCAGAGTCCCGCTTGGAGCGCTGTGCCAGCATACAGCGAGCCACCTGGTGGAGAACGACCGTACCACTACGGTTCCAACGGTAACGCATTCTTGAATTCAAACGCTCGTGAACAGTTGAGATTTTCTTCTGAAGACGCAGAGTATATTCTCTGAGGAACCTAAAGAGTTTCACCTTATTTTCCTGATACAGCATAAGCCCAAAAAGTACGTATCATGTCTACAAGTATGGGCCGTGAATGTGTCAATGTTGACCTTAGCTAGATTACATTTTTGGCCACCAGAACTGGAGCTTAGAAAGAGCCCTTCTGTTCAGAGGGTCCAAGGTTTGATTCCCGACCGGGTCGGGGATTTTAATCGCACCTGATTAATTATTCTGGCCACGGGACTGAGTTTTTACCGCAAATCTACCCTCTTGATATTCAGAATACATATTACTCTATCAACCATTACCAAAACACGTAATATTGATTACATTCCTGGACCAAATCTTCATGTGCGACACAGCCTCGCACCCGCGACCCCACAGGTGTTGAAGAAGCGGTAGAGGAAGAAGAAGAAGAATAGGTAACAATGCAAACCTGCTGAAGCTAATAACAAGTATACTCTAGCCTGATCAACGGTTATGCTATTAGAGTTGCATAAACACTAGGGGTACGGCAATCAGAAACCCTGGAATTTATGTTACTACCGCTGCATTACGGACGAGTGGACTAGACGACACTATCTAGAAAAACAGTTTGGATTCTAACCTATTACTGACTAAAAATCTGGGGGAGGGGGAGGAGATCAGCGATTCCCTAATTATTTTCCACCAAAGGAACATCAGATGTGCTCAGCCAGGACTCCAGTAGAACGGTAAACTCCTCATAACGCTTGATCACCTTAATTTTGAGTCTTTCCAAAGGATCCTTTTGATTCTGAGCATTGGTGATTTTGGACTTTTTTGAATTCTAACAAGCCGTTCTATTCCCTCAAAAGGTTTCGATAATTTTGAAGCCATTTATTGTCCAAATATCGTGAAATATTTCACCCTTCTTCGCACCACATTTTGTGTTCAAATGTTTTCTATTTAAATTCTTCATCGAATACTTTAAGTTGATTTTTTCAATTGTCATAGCCTTCAGGCTCAGTAGATCAGTACGGCGACATCTTATTGTTGCTTTTGCTCTATTAGCACCACGCAGAGGACACGAGTAGGGTAATTTAAGGTTGAACCTACGGACGCTGAGCAACGTTGTCCTCTGTATGGCTCAACGGCTCTCACACTAGTCTGGCTGACGTCCAACTGCACCACACAATGAGAATTATATCTGGTACATTGCGCTCCGCTCGTATTCAATTGTTACCATTATTGAGCAACATTCAACCTCCTCACATCAGATGGCAAAGCGCCCTTGTTGGACTGTGGACCGGGATAATGAAGAACAAGCTACCTCCCAATACATCAGGATACAAATGAAAAACCCGTAACGGGACTGAAATCACGGAAATCTGCCTGGAAGACGGCAAAGGAATTAGTCAGTTCACATTTGAAACCTAATTAAACATGGAAACATATATCTCAATCACACCCTCACGACATTGTCAACATCAGGGATCCAACTACAAGTTGCCTGCGTTAAACCTTCCTCGCTCCACCTGGACCACACTTAGCAGGATACACTGCGGAGTCGGAAGAAGTGTTTCCGCTGTGCATCAGTGGGGCTGCAAAGACTCTTCAGCTTATGACTGTGGTGCTGACTTGCAAACCATCGTACACATTCTCAAGAACTGACCTCTGCGAGTTTTTGCTGGTTCCATCGAGGACATACATCGTGTGACCCTTGAGGCACTCTCTTGGTTGGAAGAGCTTGACATTCGTATGTAAGAGACTGAAAGCCCTCCACATTAGCCTCTTTAACGTGGACTTTGTATATTTTAAGGTGTATCTATAGTGGATTGTATATTTATTTATTATTTTTCCTGTCAGGAACGTGTACATAGAGTCGATTGTCAACTGTAGGATCATATGCTAAGTAATAATAAGTCGTATAGTCTTAGAATTTACTAAGACAAATCACACGAAACTTCTCATGACGTTCTACCACAACAGAATACAGAGATTAACCGTTATCGAACATCAGAGTTATTTTAGTACCGTAATACAGCGGCAGTATTCTAACACCCAATCACATGATAACTTGAATCTTGTGGTCGGATCAATTGATCACTATCGTAGCATATGTTGTCCAGAAATAAATTTTATTCAAAATCTTTCTTGTTTTTGTAACCCTCACAGTCCCGTGTTCGTCTCCAGAATTATAGTCGTGTCCTACCTCAAAATATAAAAACATATACACACTCCATCCTTTCCCGTTTAATCTGTGATATTTAATTTCCGTGCGCATTCTCATTTCAGCCACTAACATTCAACAGACTTTAAAGCATACCAGAGATCATATTAATGAAAAAATTCTAGAGTCCCTCTCCCTGTTGTGAAAAGCACACACTACTTCATTCTAAAACCACTTTTGTATTATTATTCGTGAAAAATATCAGATTGTACAGCAACACATGCTGTTTCTTAATTCCTGTTAAAGCTCGTAAGTCCTTTTTAATTGCTTTTTCTTTATGAAGAGGACATTAAAACGCCTTTATTTTCATCTTATTAGCTTCTCTCAAGGTAATAATATAAATACGAATTCTTTGTAAACAACTGTACGATCTTTAGGGACGGAAATTGAAAGGGAACAGCGATGAATCTCTCCTCCTCGTTCTTGGTGAGATGAAGAAAATTTACAGAGAACTGAAATGAAATTATCTGTTGTTTCCTGCTTCGATTACCAGATGAAGGCAAGGTGATGGACGTGTTACTAACGGACTACGAGCAGAGAGATTGATTTTGTTTAACTCCTCTATAAATGTAAGCAGACGTTAGGAAGAGCTCCTATTGGCTATGTGCCGAGGAATGATTCGTACGCAGACCTCTTTATAATAATTCTCAACTTTCACAACATAGCCTACGAGAGAGAAGCATGTTCGAATATATCCGCATGGTCTTTCCCTCTGTTCGTCAGCCACAAGATAATTTTGCAATTAATGTAGGATTAGTGATAAAGTCCTTATTTGATGCAAAAATTCTTAGTCCTAGACCACGACGCCAGCGAGAAAGTGAAAGCCTATTGTAAACCCTTGTAACGCGAAACAAAGCCCCCCGAAATTTGTATTTGCTAGTTTAATGAATACCACGAAAGATCACGACAGATTGAGAAGGAAATGATCTTTATTAGGATCCTGAGTGGAATCAAAATATTTGCAATTTAACTGTATAGTCACGTCTTCCGACTCATTGGGTGAATGGACAGCGTTGAGGCCTTCGGCTCAGAGGGTCCCGGGTTCGATTCTCGGCCGGGTCGTGGATTTTAGTCGCCTCGATTAATTCTTCAGGCCCGGGGACTGGGTTTTTGTGTTCTTACCAACACTTATCTCTTCATATTCAGAAACACACTACACTACCAACCACCACAGAAACACGCAATAGTGGTTAGATTCCTCCATACAGGGTTGGCGTCAGGAAGGATATCCGGCCGCAAAAAACAGGGCCAAATCCACATGTTCGACACAGTTAGCACCAGAGACCCCACAGGTGTGGGAAAAAGAGGTAGAGGTAGAAAAACAACTGTACAGTCACGTTCAAAGGTAATGGTTACAGTACTCTACAGATTCTTAGAGCCCTGCATCCCAGAGGGACAACTATGCGAATCTCACGGAACAAAGACTTTTTCCAAATTAGAACTCTCTTCAACCGTAGGGGTACGCCTGAGACTTTTAGAGGGATAGGCGAGCAGCCTTAAGGAAAAAATGAAGAAAAAATAAAATATGGATATAAACAAGAAGAAATGTATGTATTTATATAATGAGCCACGCTTCGCTTTAAAGTTCCACGTGGACTACGACACATCAGAAAGCTGTGTCATGGCATGTAGTCTCACCCATCCCTTTGACATTTTGATGGTTCACAATGTCTGAATTACAGAATTAAGATCGATAATGGTTCGTCCTTAATTATTAATTTGACAATGACACTATCAGGTGTGTTTGCCAGTTTTTATGGCAAAGAAAACATGTAATTTTCAGGGGAAATAAATTTTTTGTTCATTCAAACTACTGGCCAGCGACTTCTACACAATTCGCCCATCTTTTAGGTAAGTTATGAATACCGTGCCAGAAATACTGCTTGTCGTTTGCGGAAAACCATTCGTCGAGCCATTTTCCAACTTCCTCGAAATTTCTGAAGTGCTGCTCTACGAACGCGTGCCCCATTGACGCGAAGAGTTGATGGTCAGATGGCGCCAGGTTGGGGCAGTACGGCGGGTGCGGAAGGATGCCCCATCCAAGCGATTTCAAGCTGTCATTCACTGGTTTTGCTGTGTGAGACGGCGCATTGTCGTTTAACAAAATCACTTTGCCATGTCTTCTGGCTCATTCCGGTCGTCTTTCGATCATTACGTGATTTAAATTAATCATTTGCTGGCGGTAGCGTTTGTATTAACGGTTTCGCCGTGCTTCAAGAGTTCATAATACGCAACACAGCTCTGCCCCCACCAGACACAATTCACCATGTTTAAATTGTCGAAACCATGTCTCACATGTTCTAATGGACGGAGCGTATTACCATATGTTTCTACCAGCAAATGATGACTTTCACAGCCCTTTTCTTTTGATTAAATAAGAACAGCAATGCGTGCCGCAAATGTTCTTTTTCAGGCACAAACGTCGATATGATCACTGAACAATACAACACAGATGCTAGTGCCCTAGTCGACACTTCTTAATAACCATATATTGCTTTCCATTCTAACTTATCACTGGATAAAAATCCAGGCTCTAATCATCATCATTCGTCTAACTGTAGTGAATAGATCAGGGGACATTGGCAGCTAGGAAGATCGATGGAGAGAAATTCGGTACCTTCGAAAGGAAATTGAAGTGAAAAATTCTCATATCCAACAGAGATGGTGAGTATGGAAAAAGGGGAAACAAGAGGATGATTCTATAATGATTGGGTATTGGATCACAAACATATCCTTTTGCTAGTGGCTTAAAGTTACGCTAACATACGGATGGTTTTCAGCGACCCAAGGATGGGAAAAGGCTAGGATTGGGAAGGTAGTGGCACTGGCTGTAAGGTGTAAAAATTGAAAACAATGGAAAAACAATTTCATGACTGCCGACAGTGGGATTCGAGCCTACAAATTCCCTAGTGCAAGATCACAGCCGCGCGTCCCTAACCGCACGGCCAACTGGCTCGGTCACAAATATCTTGACAAGCAGACTAAATCCAGTGCGTTGGTCATGTTGCCAGAGAAGGCAATAATAAGAGCTGTCAAGGTAGATATACGAAAAGAAAAAATAAAGACCCGTTGGTGACCAAGGCTGCTATGGCAAGACGGGCTGTAAAAAGATGGAGTTAACTCATGAGGGCATCACAAGGTTTCCCATCGGGGCCAGTGATCGTCGGATGATGATGATTATGCTGATGACCTTCTCCCGTGCCCATCTCTGTCTCTCTCTCTCTCTCCCTCTCTCTCTCAAAACAAACAAACAAACACACACACACACACACACACCTATACCAACGTTGAATATTAATTTTCCTGTTGGTGCAAATCAAACTGAGTATGGATTTCGTTCCCAGGTATATGTAGGGAATATCTACAGGAAGTTTGCCCTCATTTCGATGTGTACTTGCAGCTGAAATATTCTTCATTCTCCCTCCTATCACTATTCAAATTTCCTTCTTGGTTAAGCAATTAGCAGGAACAGATCTCCCTCTCTAAAACTAATAAACACCACGTTTTGTTTTGATAAGGAAATCTCTTCATAATGAGGAGATGTTAAAACTTCATTAGCAGTAAAATGTTTTATTTTCAGCGAACATCTGAGCTCTCATTTTTCACAAGCCGCTTTGGAAGTAATTCATTTGTCTACGCGGTCATCAAGTTTGACGATGATGATGATGATTATTATTATTATTGTTGTTGTTTAATGCAGCCTAAAAGCTAGGTCGTCGGCCCGTAACGTTGCGAGGTGAACGAAACGAAAAGAAAACCTTCAAAATGTATCCACTGACCAGAATATAAAACGAATGATGATGAAAAAATGGTCCTGAAACAAAACAACCAGTGAGTGCAATTTACAATATCTTCATTTCTGGGATGATACTCATTATGTAAAGGGGTCCAAAATCCACGTCTTGCGTGGTTTCCCATTTTCACACCAGGCAAATGCTGTACCTTAATTAAAGCCACGGCCGCTTCCTTCCAACTCCTAGGCCTTTCCTATCCCATAGTCGCTATAAGACCTATCTGTGTCGGTGCGACGTAAAGCCATTAGCAAAAAAAAAAATCCACGTCAGAGTACTACTCATAACAGTACTAATCACCGGTAAAGCAGAAACATGGTATTCGTCCTATAGTGGTACTAATTACAGCTAACTAATTTTCATTTATGTGAATGTTAAACTAATAAAGGAAACAAAAAAACCAGTCACCTCCGTACAGGCCATGAAGGCCCTTGGAGGAGTGGAAGGTAAGGGATTCCACCATTGTTAACCGCGGCACGTGATGGGGTAGAGTGGTTAGCTCTACGCCCGGCAACCTTTGCCCCCCAGGAATTAACCTGGTACTCATTTTTGGTTTAGGCTGAGTGAACCTCAGGGCCATATGCACCCCCGAAAGTGGAAATCTCGTTTCTTAAATTTTACGACTTCCTGACGGGGATTCGAACCCATGTCCTTCCGGGCGAACAGAGCACGCCTTTACCGCCTCTGCCAGGCAGCCCCAATAAAGGAAACATTTAACCAAAATTCTAGTACTCTAAACTAAGCCCCCTGTAAAAGCCAGATGTTGAAACTGAATATGAGGAGCAACCAATCGAAACGTATTGACTTTGGTGCAGTCTCAGGGAGTATTTTTCGTGCACCACACGTTCCCGCATTCAGATTTTATCTGTCTGCATACTGCAATGTTGAAATAATATCTTGAGCAGTTAAAACAAATCTTATATTGTTCACGTGGGGAACTGAATCAGAACCTATAATGTCTACCTATGACATATTTTCATTGTATTTAATTTCATAAAATGCATAAAATGTAATAAATGTAGCCTATTCTAGGCAATAATATTCTGCCTATAACTACTTCTTCTTTGTCTCTTCAATCCAAAGGTTGGTGGGAAACATGATCTTCTCCCAATGACTCCCGCTCTTGAGCCAGGTGGTAATTAGCCCGCCTTCTTTTTATGCCATCTAGAAATTCTGTTCTTGGTTGACCTCTTTTTGGTCTCCTATTATTCCCTCGATCAGTGAGATGCACCAGGATCAATGACGCAATAGGTGGCCACTCAGCTGTTCCGTCGATTTTCAATAGTTGGTAACAATGAGCATTTTTCTTCTACTCTATTCAAAACTTCATTTGTTACCTTACTTGTCCATGGTACTCGTAGGATTCGAGGCCAGCACCATATTTCAAAAGCTCTTATTCTTGCCTTGTTCTGCCTATAACGAATTATTTCATCGTGTAGTTCCTTGAGGTAGATATTGATTTTATACTGTTGTAAGTAAGTACTGTAAATCTGAAGTGGTTGAAAGACTAATTTTGTAAGTTATAATATTCATGGACTAAAATTAATATGAACGAATTACGACAAAAATATAAATTCATAAAAACATAATAATGTCTTATAAAACAGATCAAAACGTATATTGTCCTAAATGTAATTTACTTTCTAACATCTCCAATAAATTGTTATTCTCTTGCAACCTGACTTCTAATTCAATATCCCAATAAGAAATTAACTGTGAAAACTGCATTATATTTTACTGAATACTCAGAATCTATCAGTTTTCTCCTTCTCCTAGACATAACACATTTTGATAGGTTGCTTCTCATATGATCTTTACCACCCCTGCAGCATGCAACCAACATTACCGGCGCGCTATGCATAACTACCAGACATAACTTCAAGAAATTGACGGCGACTCGGAGACCCTAGGGTATTTCGTATTTACCCCTCCTTACTCATAATTGGAAACAACAATGTCACACTCAGGAACACGTGTCAAACCTCTTGAGATCCTCTTCTCTCAGTCGCTCTTTATCGTAGCAATTGGGGCAGCCGTTAAATACGATTTAACTCCAGTGCCGGAGCTATTATGTAATTTAGGGTAATGATTTCATTGCCGAGAGTTCGTGACGCAGCATAGAAATAAGTTTATCCCTCCTCTACTCACTGACGGGCGGACATGCAAACTTCCCCTCTCCAGTACTGGTGTAGTCCCTTTAAATTATTGACTGGATCTACAATCTGGCAGCAGTACTCTATGCTGAATATACTTCCATTACCGGTACCCTCTTCCCTTAATAGAACACGTTACTTGGGGCACGTTACACAATTCTAATATTAAAGAGTTCTTTGGCTTTATTCCTGGATCAGGCGCGTGGGGTACACGTGTCACACACGTCATTTTTTCTTATTTATTTGTTTATTTTCTTGCCAGTTCACTCACTCCGGGCTTACGTGTTTTCTAGTACCTTTCAAGGACATTGTCACCAATAATAGGGTGAGAAAGCAATTGCGTGGTAGCACTCAAAGCACCGTCTGTGGGTACCTGCGTAAGACTTTTTGTGAAAATCTGAAGTCTCAACAAACCTTTTCTTTGTAGTGATAGCAGTTTTGTGCATTTTAATACATTATTAAGAGCAATTTCAACGTGAATGATCGATTTTAACAAGAGTTAATAATAAAATAGTAATAAGGTGAGAGCGATAAAAGTAACTACAAAGGTATGGACTTCGCTTCGGGCTTCTGGGAGAGAAGCAGTGGTATTATGTTGTCTTCGGATCGGTCACGGCATAGTAACGCACTCCTATCTACTGAAAGGTGAAGGCTCCCCCGGTGTGTACTTGTGACGGTCATCTAACCGTGGTACACATCCTTACGGAAGTGCGTGGACCGGGCCTTATGCGCCGTAATCTAAAACTCCCGAGAGCCAAAGTAACGAGAAAGTAATAACTTAGATTTAAAAATTACAAACAGATCGTGCAACAGGGTAGAGGTCAATGAACTTAGGAATATGCTTGTTTTTCTTAGGTTTTGCATTTACTGTAGTGACGAAATGAAATGTCGTATGGCTTTTAGTGCCGGGATATCCCAGAACGGGTTCGACTCGCCAGGTGCAGGTCTTTCTATTTGACTCCCGTAGGCGACCTGCGCGTCGTGATGAGGATGAAATGATGATGAAGACAACACATACACTCAGCCCCCGTGCCATTGGAATTAACCAATTAAGGTTAAAATCCCCGACCAGGCCGGGAATCGAACCCGATGCCCTCTGAACCGAAGGCCAGTACACTAACCCTTCGGCCAACGAGTCGGAAACTGTAGTGATGAAGCCCAAGGAGAGTAAAGCGGCTCGCACCTTCAAGTGTAAAAACATGAAAGAAGCGTTGCGCTTTGTTAAGGACGAAGAACGGACAGTTTATAAAGCTGGTAAACAATGTGGAATCACATGAAGCAAGGGTTATTGTGTTAAATTCTCAGCTGATCCTCAGTGTTCCAGCACTGCTAAAATTTGAAAGCCGTTTGTCACGCCGTTTGAACTAAAAATTAAAATAGTAAGTTATTATGTTAAAACAATGCGTTCTTTTTGGTTTTCTACTTATAGCTAACCAGGCTAACCAAGTCAGAACAGGCCATCAACGTCAGGAATGAAATCCACAACTGGGCCCAAGCTGAAATCCACAGATCGAAAAAAATGTTAGCGACAACTGTAGTGCACGTGGAGGTTTTTATGCAGATGATGTCAGGAAGAAGAATGGGGCCAAGTAGAGTGAATGCCAGTTTTGGCATGTTTGGTACTACGGAAATTCATAGGTTATAAACTTCATGGTTCTGATCCGTATTGTTAGTTCTAATACTGCTGATCATTAATATTTCAATAGTAAATGGGAACTGGTAAATGTTGATCCTGTAGTTTGTCATCAAATCTATTTGTGTGGTGTTAGCTATATGTAATCCATTGGACACCACTGTAAATAACCACTAGCTGACGGGGAACTGTTAGATGATGTTTCATCCTCAATCAAAGTAATAAATGAGATGCTCTCAATGTATCTGTGTAACCACATCTTCATGTGCTGTCCTGACAATGTCCAACAACATTTCAGCAAGATTTAACAAGCACCATGTGATGTTTACTCCTTGGTTTTAAATACAAAAAAGGAGCATGGTGATCTCGGAACCATAACAGTTTGCTGCTTGAGTACATCTGTGCGTATTTTCTGAAGTTCTTGAATACAATACAGACACTTACTGAAACAACTCGTTAACAATATCATTGATGCAGTAACTCTAACCGCCAAAGAAAAAGGGAAACCTGTTTTCATACCAAAACTTCCATTAATCTCAAATGATTTGTCGATTTCTTTCAAACGATTACGATTACGTAGCTTATATTATGACGATCAATAAGACTCAGGGTCAAACGTTCCACTATTGCGTTTTTCATTTGAAGGATTTCAGTTTTTCACAAAGTCACATCTACGCTGATTTCTCACGAGTCGGATAAGCAGAAAATCTGTTTGTGCATGCGCTAGAAAGGACCTCTAATGTAGTGTATGAATGAATTTTTATGAAATAATTTAGTATGTAAGATCAAAAGAGAATAAAAATAAAGGAAACAGGAAAAAAGAGTGGTCTTTTAATGCATGTTTCTGTATTATAAAGAGAAAACCGCACATGTGTGCAAAAAGAAGAAGAAAAACAGCAAAGCGTGTTGTCTTCAGTTAGTCCATATAAGAAAACTTCCGTGAGACAAAATTGCGACACTCTCGCCGTCTCTGAAAACCGGAAAAGTAATTATTAGAACAAACATATTCTAATCCACGATATATTAAACCGTGATATATCAGAATTCTACGAAGTAAAACAGGAGGGAGTGATCGCACAGGAAGATCTCGTTTGAACTGTATGAGAGAGAGATTGACAACATGAACTGAACAGCAAACTAGATAGTATGTCTTACCTTGAAACAAGAGGCCCGAATAATGTATCGTACTTCTGGAAAGGGCTTACCTGTAATGGAAGAAATACCACACGATTAGCCTAAATAATATTAAAGATTACATAATTCGAAACAAATCGTTAATGGAATCAAGGTACCTAAGTAAAGAAATACTTTTTAATTGAGGTAATCATATTAATGAGGTTGTAAGTAAAGGGCCCGGATGTTTACGGCATGTCTTATTTTATTTCTTTATGTTATTTCTGTTCCGGGGCATGTGTGGAACGCAGAGCTGGTGAAAGAAGGTGCGGGCTTGAATGATTCTAACTATAATATCAAGAATTGAATTAAAATGTTAACAAAGGTTATATTTCCTTTAGAATATCAGATTTAACAATTTTTTCACTGAATGAACATAACAATAAAACATCAGGTACAATGCCAATCTTGAAACAAGATTTGGAAAAATCCAAGATTCAGAACTTTAACAATTTTGGGCTTCAAGGCCCTAGTTTTACAATTTCAGAGATACCGGATCCAATTTACAAACTTTAATTCAAAATAAGGAACAATTTAGACAAGGGCAGAAATCTCCTTAATTCAAGAGCACTTGCTCCCTAAATACAATAGCTAGCCTTCCAGAGGCACGAGTTACTATTACAAAACTCTGAAAAAGAGCTAACAGGCTATCAGTTTCTTACGGCCCACTCAAGGCAACTTTACATGAAAATATTACACTCTCAGGCCTGACAATGCATGATTTATAAATGGAAATAATTTTACACAGGCGTATCTAGTACCCAACCTATAGGGTCTTTGCGAAAAAGAAGAGGTTACATAAGCGGCCCGAACACAAACTGAATGGAAGCGTACACTGCACTCCCAGATAAGGAAAAATTAAAACCCACAGGGCTCTCGGCCGATGAAACTGGGGCTAGTCCCAAACAACTGGGGTGGCGCGCATGGAAATAACTGTAATACATTACAAGAAATAAAGGTTGCGAAATCGCAGTCACCTCAAACCCAGATGAAGGGGAGCTCAAGAGGGTAACTCACTCTTTATCCCCGATTTACAGTTAAAGACTGTATGAAGTTTTACATTAGCCGAAAGAAAATATACATTTTAGAAAAGTATGATACATAGTTAAGATTCGGACCTTCCCCTCAGATAAAGTTGCGGAGACAGCAAGAAAGATAGAATTTGAGGGGCTATTACCTTATTGATGTTCTGGCGGCCGAAGAAAGAGGTCTCCTGCCTTAACACACACACTTATAAAGACGGCGATCAATTGACAAGGAAACACGAAAAGGCGCAGTTTATATACCATTAGGGAAGGTTCGAGAGGATTCTGGGCTAATCCGTACACACCCTCTCAATTTTATTGGTTAAACCCTAAAGATACACTCAAAATCGAACAACAAGCCTGTGATAGGTTGAAAATTAATTACAGAAATTTTTCATTGGTCAAATTCAAAACTGGCGGAATGAGACAGAAGTGTTGCAAACCTAGAGTTAAAAAACAAAAGACAAATGAAAGATGAGAAAACCTATAAACACAAAATTAATTTCAATAACTTCCTTTACTTTGCACCAGAGTGCATGATCTTAGTTTTTTGGTAGTGTCATCTGTGGAAAAATGTCTTGATGTATAGCAAAACAAAACAAGGAGAAATTCAATCAGTTTAGGAAACTTTGCCATAACGCAATTACTTAATATTTCAGTGGTGACATCTTCTGATTAAGGTTCCAAGTTCAGGTTGTATCAGTTTCAACTTTTGGTCGATATCTGTGTCGGTGAGACGTAAAGGAAATGATTTAAAAAAGGTAGTTGGAAGAGAAAACGGACCTCGCTGACTGTTGATTATGTCAAATTGTCTGAGCGCCGGAAGCTTTCGAAAATAAATCTGGTTTCTGAAAAGTTTTTACAAAGAATGATTGTACTCTAGTTGTTTTTTTGTGGAAATTTTAAAATATTCTGAAGTAGTATTTTGTCATCTCTATTTCTTTCAGTAATTTCAGAAAGAGTTTCTCTTCCGTACGTCACCTCTGGTTGATCCACCGTCTTATAATGTTTTAATTTAGTTTTGTGGGCTTATTATTAGACTATATATTGCTAATGATGTTCATCGTAATTGCAGTGGTTAACTGTTAGTGAGGGCGTAGAACCGTATTTTCTCACAATTAAGGGCGTTATCTATCTAATATCTAAAAATTCATATTAATGGATATTTACAGTCTTTTTCTCCCATCGTAGAGTATTGATGATTTAGTAAAATTATTGGATTGCATACCTTTTTTTCCAAAGGAAAGAAAAATAATCCAAATCCATCCAACAGTACTAGAGAAAACACAGTTTAATGGGCATGTACATTTGTATATTTAACTCTAACGTATCCTGTTAAATCTCTATCTACATTTAGTGGAGAACGAGCATTCAAATCTATCCACTCTGAAAGCTTGGTAATCATCCAGTAGAGTAGCGCTTCGCTGCTAAATGGCGGTTCAATATTAACGTCGAATTCGATATACAGACCATCCACAGGGCAGCACTTTAAAAGGACATCAAACACGATAGCTGATTGGAATAAAAAGCAATAGTTCATGATGACTAAACGCACAGAGACCACTTTTCTTCATTAAACGTTACAGGAGTCATAATTACGGCTTGGATTTTAGGTTTCTTGTATGTTTACAGTAGATGTCTACTATAGTGGGTTAGTACGTTCCATGGGAGGTTTGCAGACACCAACATCTGGCGTATGCGCAAGTGGATTGCCAACTGTGGAAGAAATAAGAATTTGCTTCCTGTTGCTGCTGGACTTATTCCTCCTAGGTACACTAGCGATGTCCACAGTTGCAGATGTATGCTGCTGAAGATGGGATTTGTAGTTACGTTTAATTTGAAAAGAATATAAATCTCAAGCACAAAGCGGAGGCGGGACAGGTTTTTCTCCGGGTACTCCGGTTTTTCCTGTCATCTTTCATTCCAGCAACATTCTCCATTATCATTTCATAGCATTTATCACTCATTAATAAATCACCTTGGGAGTGGCGACCCCACTGTAATAACAGCCTATATATCTTCCATTCATTACATCCCTGACCCGGTCAATGACTGGAAAACAGGTTGTAGGTTTTCATTTTCATAAATCTCAAGCACACTTCAGTAAGCGTGCTGGGGTATTGCAGCGCACTTTTTAGGTTAGTTACGGACTATTCGACCATCCGCAGTAAAGATGAGACCTGTATCCATTTTTCAATAACAGCTATTTAGGCTTGTTTCACTACTCTTTCTGACAGCTGTACTCTCTGTGGATGATGGGAATCCAACGCAATACCCCACCTCTTAACCTATTAGCTTCATAAAGGTGTCCTGTGCAGCGTGAGGAATTGGACGTGCTGGATTTGAAGGTAGTAACCCTGAACTATCTCCGTTCTACTGCCGATGCTATTAGTGGTTATAATTTTACGATGATGATAATGTTCGTTGTTTCAAGAAGCCTGACGGCTAGGTCATCGGTCCCTAATGGTACGAGATGCAACGTAATGATGAAAAAATGACTATGAAACCAAAACAATCAGCGGATAAGATGTTCAAAATCCAGTTCATTGACCGCTTATAGTAGTACTAAACACTGGTAAAGCAGAACCATGCTGTTCCTCCTATAGTGGTACTAATCACAGACAATGCAAACCCACGCCGTATTACACATTATGGTATCAACCACAGGTAACGCAGACCCATGGAGTTTCTCACTTAATGGTACTAATCACGAGCAACACCCAAACCCGTGGAGTTGCTCACATAACGGTAATAATCAGAGGCAACGTAGACCAGTTATGTTCTTCATATAGTTGTACTACTCATAGGTAACACACAGCCATTCTGAACATAGGGGAACCGACATATTCCAGCGCAGCGTACGGCTTCTTTTCTCGCATGGACATCAGTCCCCGCAGCCGATTGCTCGCCCCCTGCCTCGGTGGAATACACACGGTGCTACTAAACACAGGCAACGCTCAGACCCGTGGTGTTCATCACATAAGGGTACTACTCCTAGATAACGTAGATCCATGGTGTTACTCACGTAATGGAACTAATCACAAGTAAATGCAAGGAAGGGGATACCGTGGGTGTATTCTTCGTCTGCGTCTCCCACCCACACGGGGAAAATAACTCTTCATTTGAATAATGTTATTTTATGTGGCAACCCCTCATTTAAGTATTTTTAGGTACAACGAAATTAACATTCTGCTTCAGGAAGTGTGAAACGAACGTTATATCTTGAAATTAGTTAATTAAATAACCAGGAAAAATAGCTTAAAACCTAAAACTCCGGGCCCTAGTCACTTATTTATAAAATAATTCATAATTCCTCCTCCTTGTAGAAGGTCAGTAAGCAATATACAGCAATTACTCGTATTTTGCTTGCTGGAAGGTGGATATCGAATCATTATTGGAGATTGAGCGACCAGGATAACGTTTTCTGGCTTCGTCTACGTTTCCCTTTTTGCCTTGCCGCCACCATCAGTTTCATCCGGTCGTGTTTTTCCATTTCGGAACATATGATCAAAATAGGGCGTTTTGCGGAGGTTCTGTTTATGGCTGAGTTAACCCAAGGGAATGAGTCTCGTTTCGAAAACAAACAAACAAACAAACAAACAAACAAACAAACAAACAAACAAACAAATCAGCTATATTTACGGCTGTCGCTCAGGTGGCGGATACCTGATCAGTTATTTACCTAGCTTATTCTGAAATATTTGCAAAGAACTTGGAAATGTACTGAACACTTCCCTTGATCATTTATTTCAATCCCTTACTCCTCACCCTGTAAATGAATATTTGCCGCAATTTGTCCTCTTTAATTCTAACTTTATATCTTCATACTATGATATTTTCTGTCCGACCCCGTGGTGTAGGGGGAAACGCGGCCACCCGGCGGACCCGGGTTCGATTCCCGGCCGGGTCAGGGGTTTTTAATTGTAAATGATTAATATCCCTGACCTGGGGACTCCACCATTTCCAAATACACACAGGTTCACTTCATATGTTGCAAAGTCGGGGCATAATAATATTTAATTTAATTTTTTGATATTTAAATTTTTAAATTTTTAAATTTAAAATTAAAAATTTTTAAATTAAAAAATTCCTATTGTTAAAAGCTCCGCGCAAGCTCATTTGTTTACTAATGTATTCCCACGCCAACTCTCCACTGGCAGCTCGGAACATACCACACAGTCGAGCATCCCTTCACCTTACTCCCAAATCTTCCCAGCGCAAAATTTGTAACATTTTCATAACACTACTCCTTTGTTGGAAATAACCCAGAACAAACCGAGCTGCATAATTCTGAATTTCTCGAACCCTGCCTGACCTTTCCGAGTGAAACGAACACGCCTTTACAGTTCACGGTGCCCACTAACTACGTCAAGAATCAAAGTTTAATTTGTGCAAACATAATATGAAGGCCCACAAAGAGAGAGAAAGTCCAAATGTAACAAGAGCGCTGTAATTATTGATGGCTATTCTCTTACTTGTGTAACTCTAATCCTGACAGCGGAGAACGAACACAGCACGGGCATTCTGCGGTGCGTGAATTATGAAAGGATCTGACCAAGCTCGTTGACGTCACCACCCCGTAATTTGCCTTTCTTGCCTCCAACAGAAGCATAACAAGATCCCCCATTACACCTAACCTTACTTCCCTGGACGAGAACTAGTTACCCACAAGTCTCACATGTGATAGTACACATTAGTGAGGTGATAATCTAATACAAAATAATAGCTTATTCCATTATTTAATTTTATTCGATTAATCAATTATATTTCCCAATCGATTATTTTTCAATTATTAATTAGAATGAACGAGGCAATCGAATTGTGAATTTTTCCACTCGGTTATTTTAATCGATTATTTCTTCGATTATTTAAAAAATCGGATATAAGTTTTTCGATTATTAAAAGTATTCGATTACTAGTACTCATATAAAACAGTCCGCCTTCTTAGCCGAATTAACAGCACATTCGGTTCAGGGGGCCAGAGCTTCGATTCCCGGCTGGGTTGGAGGTTTTAAACTTAACTGGTTATTTCCACTGGTTCGGGGACTGGGTATTTGTTGTCCCCAACATTCCTGCAACTCGCATACCAGACACAACACCGTCCTCCACTACAAAACACGCAGTTCCCATGCGTGGCAGACGCCGGGCACCCTCATTGGAGGGTCTGCCTTATATGGGGTGCACCAGGCGAGCCAAACATGTGCTCATACGATAAATAAAATAACATACAATGTGTCCCACTCCCAGAGGGGCCTGGAGACAATATGCATGTTCTCAGAGGCATATTAAGGACGCCCGGAGTATTCTATTACCGATACCATTACATTCATTGCTTATTTATGCTCCCAATAGCCTTTATCATGAGTACTAATCTTTTTTACACGCGATGTTGGAAGTGGTATCCTTCAGCATTCAAACATTGCTAGCATCTTCCAATGAATGTCCGGCTCGAATGGTTAGCGAGCTGGCCTTTGGGCCATAGAGTCCCGGGTTCGATTTCCGGCCGAGTCGGGGATTTTGACCCTAAATGGTTACTTCCCTTGGCCCTGGGACTGGGTACTCGTACTGTCCCCAACATCCCTGCAACTCAAACACCACACACAACACTATACTCCACCACAATAACACGCAAATACCTACACATTGCAGATGCCAACCACCCTTACCGGAGGGTCTGCCTTAAAAGGGCTGTACCCGGGTAGAAATAGCCACATGAAATTAAATCTTCCAATGAATTAAAAAAGTAACCTTATTTTCTCGAAAATAAAATTTTTCTGCACTAATCCGATTGCACCGTCGTTCTTAACAAGAAGAGCATCCCTGATATTTTTGTCGGTATAGTTCTGATACACCCTGTATATATAAGAACATCAGGACACTTACTGTGTGGACAACAATGATCCTGAATTCCACAAAATCGCTAACAGATTTAATGTTACAGCTTGGAAAAAGTAAATAAATAATTCGTGAACAAATAATTAACTTCTTGGACTCATAGGCCTACTCTACGGAAGGTAAGTGCAACAGATTCGTAAGAGACTATCACACAAAGTGGGCTAGGTTACAATTATGAAATCTAAATGTGGTGGTGCAGAATGCTTAATGAGTTTTCGATAATGCCTGTTATATTTTTCGGAGACGCAGAGGAACCAGAACTTTGTCCCGCAGGAGTTCCTGTACTTGTCAGTAAATCCACAAACACGAGGCTGATGCATTTGAGCACCTTCAAATACCACCGGACTGAGCCAGGAGCGAATCTGTCATGTTGGGTTCAGTACGTCAGCGCTCTAACCCCTCCCCCCCCCCAGCTACTCAGCCCGGCTATGTTAAAATAAGAACAAATGGAAGTGTCCTGAAGGGATAGAAACTGGGTGTACATGGAAATCTGTGAAATCCCCTTCAACTCTTTCCCTTGAGAGTGTTACAACAGACGACAAACAACTGAGATAACTCTTGATATATTGGCAACGTATCTTTTTCTTATCAAGTAATGACTGACATAGACATTAAACAGCTCTTCTGTAATAATATATTATGTTCATTATGGTACTGTACCGGAAATTCTGTTCCGCCTTGACCACTTGCTTGGCAGAATCACTGGCCGTTTACTTGCCAGCGGGGATAAACAAAAAGCTGCACTGGAACTCACTCGCACGTGCCAACAGGTTTCAGCGGGCCTTGAAAAAGGCATATCTGGGAGGCAACTAGCATTCCAGCAGCCAGCCATCGCGCCAGTGATGGGTCAAGGCAATGAGGAACTTCCTACTTGAAATTATGTCTGATGAGACTTCTATGAATGTTAAGTTCAATAGTGGCGACAAAAGATACTAGAATTTGTACTGAATTCTTCGAATTACATCATTTCACCTGTTTTGTATTGATAAAGTATATTCCAGTAATAGCTTCAACATGAACAGTGAATCCAATCTAATTGATCAATAACAATTTTCTACCAGTGATTAAACATTAGAGGAAATGCACCTAGTAAAATACAGTGCCAATTTTACGATTTACAAGCGTAGGACACTCACAACTTAATCTTGTCTCGTGTTTATAAAGTTTTTAAGTGACACGTTGAAACCCCGACCGAGTGGCTATTTTGTCATATCAACCTGCTAAATTTTTTTGCTATTTTGATTTACGTCGCACCGACACAGATAGGTCTTATGGCGACGATGGGACAGGAAATGCCTAGGAATAGGAAGGAACCGGACATGGCCTTAATGAAGGTACAGCCCCAGCATTTGCCTGCTGTAAAAATGGGAAACAATGGAAAAACATCTTCAGGGCTGCCGACAGTTGGATTCGAACCCGTTATCTCCCGAATGCGAGCTCATACAACCTGCTATCGTTTCGACTGCGCGGAAGTTGGAACGTGGTGACTTCATGGAATTTAAACGTGGTTACTACGCGGGAATCAAACGTGGTACCATGGGGATGGCATCACAACACCAGCTGCCAAGGGCTTCATATGCTGTTCGTTGATCCGCATTTCTCTACATTTTAATTCCTGATATCCAGATAATTCAGGTTTTAACAGACTAACTGTATTACATGTTGAACTTTAGAATCAGTGATTTCATAACTCAACGAACTATTTCGCTCATTGCAATTCAAATTACATTTTATAAGTGTTTAATGACAATTCTAAAATAGACCATAGCACAGAACTTTAGAAGAAGATAAAAGTCACGATTATTTGAAGTGATAACAGATTCAAAAGACTCCAGTGAAATTCATTTTTCAAGTGAAAATGTGTTATTTTGAATTTCACTTTTTTGTCATTTAAACAAATACACGAAGAACTTTATAATCTTTATAAGGAAGGAACTTATTGATTTTCAACGAAAGATAATCGTTTCATGTTAAAAGACAATCATAAGAAATGATTAGCCAGGTGACATTTACTGGTTCAGAAAATATTTTAATTTGATTTAATGCTACGAGTCAGAAATAATAGGGAACTTATTCATCAAATTCTCAAGCTGAATAAATTAAGTTTAAGATTTATCCGTTTCGCTCTGCGTCTACCTCTCTCTGTACCTGCTCCGTAAGTACGCACATCCCTTTGCAAGATTCTCATGCCCATATCCTTACATTTTCCTGGTACAATATGTACCTCCCAAGAAAATGTTAAAAATAAAAGAAGATAAGGAAATAGTGTATTTAATCCACGGCTCCTTTATCATAAAGGGAAAACCGCACGGATGTACAAAAAAACCAGTGAAGCGGGTTGTCTGCAGCTAGTTACTGCATAAAAACCTGGTGTCTAAATTGATGCATAGTACTAGACTGCAGGGGCAAGCTGCAAAATGCTTAACCTGGTTGTACTGCTAATGCGCCTTCTGTGGGGAAGTCCAAAGTGCATTTTGTTAAAAGCACAAATACAATAGAACACTCACCTACTGTACATAAAACTAACTTTATTATCCTTTTTACTCGACTGAGATTCTATTTTGATCCACAATCAATCATAAGAAATGTCTAGTAAGCGTCCCTTAATCTTCTCTTTACACTGAAGAGAACTAGCAATGTGTATGTGTGTGAGTTTTCAGATAATCAATAGCGTGATTTATCTTGCTGTGTCTTTTGACAGGCCGAAAGGGGAGCCTGGTGTGAGCGGGTAGTAAGTCAAGTTTGAAGGGCGGAGAAGAATAACTCTCATCACAGTTCTTGTATGAGGCGCTGGGCGTTGGTCACCGTAAATCTCAATAGCCTGCTATTAATTGATGGCGGGGAGAGCATTCATCACCGATTAATCCCCGATATCGACTAACTCATCCTCTGCCTCCCTCTTCCCCCACCCTTTACCGCACCGCTACCCATGCAGTCTCTCTAATAACTCCCCACGGTGTTATAAAATTATTGGCGATCTTGCCAAGATTACGCAGCCCAAAACTTGTTATCGCCGTACTATATCCCGCGGGCGATTTATGAAGAAAAATTTTAAGTGATCTCTTAACTTCATCTTAGCGCTTCCAGTTTTTAGGTCGTATAGTGCATATTGAGTGGGAAACTGCTCAGTGACTCCATCACCAACTTTTCACCATGCTAGTCAGTGGAAGTAATATTGTCTTTCGCTTCTACCACTTTTCTTACAACCAAACCACGGATTTGTAGACTGTAAAAGGTTAAAATGCAACGTAATTAGGTTTTTACGAAATGTCAACCAGCCCGCTCTTCCACAATGTAGTGAGAGTCACATAAATAGTAGGGGTTCTGATGCGCCGAAGCTCCCTATTGTTTATGTAAAACCCATAGCATGAACGTTGTGCAGGCTGGAGTATACATCGTTAAATTTGCATTCTAACCTATTGCCGTCTGAAAATATTGGTTCTACTCTTCAGCTACTGGGCTTTACAACAAAGATTTACAACATCGAGAAGCAGAATTTGAACCAGACAATCATACCAGTACTGTGAACCACTTCACTGTACTGTGAACCACTTCACTGAAGATATTAATTAATGCAAAATGAGAAACTGCGATATCCTCTCTCCAGTCCTTTGTAACTTATATCCAGAAGCGCTTTTTTTTAACAAGTGGCTTTACGTCTCACTGACACAGGTAGGTCTTAGGGCTAGGAGTGGGAAGGAACGGCCGGAAACCACAGAAAACAACCTTCAAGGCTGCCGACAGTGGGGGGGAATGAAGCTATTTTTCCAATTGCTCATGATGAAATTGACAAAAGAATCAAGATTAACGCGAAGTGAATAAACACCATCCGCTATGCAGATGACACGGCGATGCCCGCTGACCGAGCTCGAACCCCACTATCCGCAGCCCTGAAGATTGTTTTCCGTGGTTTCCCATTTTCACCTCAGTCAACTACCCCATGGATTTGTAGACAGTAACAGGTTAAAATGCAAAGTAATTAGGTTAAAACGAAATGTTATCCAGCCCGCTCTTCCACAATGTGGTGACAGTCACATAAATACTAGGGGTTCTGATGGGCCGAAGTCCCCTATTGTTTATGTAAAACCCATAGCATAACCGTTGTGCAGGTTGGGGTATACATCGTTAAATTTGCATTCTAACCTATTGCCGCCTGAAAATATTGGTTCTACTCTTCAGCTACATGTACCTCAATTAAGGCCATGGCCGCTTCCTTCTCACATCTAGTCCTTTCCTGTCCCATCGTCGCCATAAGTCCTATCTGTGTCGGTGCGACGTAATGCAAATTGTGGAGATAGGAGATGCCCGCTGACAATTTAGAAGACCTCCAGTTTATTTTGAACAGCATCAACGAAATAAGCAAGGAATTTGCACTGAAACGTTCACACAAAATTCATTGATCTCATTCTTCTTAATTCTTAATCCAACAACTGACTGGCATAAATTCTTCTCCACTTTTCTCTGTTCGTGTCTTCATTTCTTCTTATCAGCCTTCCCCTACATATTCCCTGATCTGTCTAGAGCAGCGATGGTAAATCTATGACACGCGAATACGATTTCTACGCCACGCCGCACACCAGGCAGACATTTTTGAATGATTTTAACATGTAATAAATAGGTCGAAAATCTTGCAACATAGCCGAACTTCGAGATAAACTACAACGTGCACATCATGCCTGTGTAAGATTTATATGTAATTTGTCCGACTCGTTGGCTGAATGGTCAGCGTACTGGCCTTCGGTTCAGAGGGTCCCGGGTTCCATTCCCGGCCGGGTCGGGGGGTTTTAACCTCAATTCCAATGGCCCAGGGGCTGGGGTTTGTACTGTCCCTAAAATTCCTGCTACTCACACACCACACATAACACTATCCTCCACCACAATAACACGCAGTTACCTACACATGGCAGATGCCGCCCACCGTCATCGGAGGGTCTGCCTTACAAGGGCTTCACTCGGCTAGAAATAGCTACACGAAATTATAAAATTAATATGTAATTTGAAATTTTCAGTCTTACGTCGACCTTGGATGATTACACCCCGAAGACAGACGCACGCTGCCTACCCTAACTGCATCGCACCGAATCTTCTTCTTCTTCATCTTCTTCTTCTTCTTCATCATCTTGGCGTTTTTCCAAATTTTGTGGGGGACGGTTCTTGAAGTGTATTTGGCCCAATTTTAAATGTCCAAAATATTAAGCTAGGAAGGTCTTGGAAAAATCAGGAGGATTGGTATTGGGGAAGAGAAATATTAAAAACCGTGAAACGCGCAGAGGACAGGTCGGTGTTGGCAGAGCTGGGATTAACGATGTAGGGTATTGTAAACATGGGAAAATATATTTCTGGAATGAAGCTGACCATTGGCACAAAGAAAGCGGCGAGGAATAATAATAATAATAATAATAATAATAATAATAATAATAATAATAATAATAATAATAATAATAATAATAATAATAATAATAATAATGTTATGTGCTTTACGTCCCACTAACTACTTTTTAAGGTCTTCGGAGACGCCGAGGTGCCGGAATTTAGTCCCGCAGGAGTTCTTTAACGTGCCAGTAAATCTACCGACACGGGGCTGTCGTATTTGAGCACCTTCAAATACCACCGGACTGAGCCAGGATCGAACCTGCCAAGTTGGGGTTAGAAGGCCAGCGCCTTAACCGTCTGAGCCACTCAGCCCGGCCGGTGAGGAATCGAAAGGTTGTGAACATGTTAAAGCATTACTACAGAGAATGTGTTGTTGGAACAGTTGTTTTCAGAATTTAAGAAGTTTGATGCCTTGGAATAGGAGTTTTTATACGAAGTTAAAAAATATATTTTTCCTTTTGAGAAATTCAAATGATCATAAATGTGCTTCTACGTCATGGCCATCCATCAACGACTGCTAATATTTCAGATGTCCACCAGCTTACACGGTTGCTAGGTAACGCTGTCTGGCCATCCATCCATTCCTTACAACACAGCCTGCACAGTTTCTAGGTTACACTTCCGTTACACATTTCGTGACGACAAATTTCAAATTTTCTGATGCCTCCCTGACATTAAGACATATGTAAGACAAGAAAGAAGAATTTCTCAGGGGAGAACAGCTTTTGGAAAGGGAAAATGTCCTAATTGCCACGAATTTCCTCGTTGAATTAAGGAGAAGGTTTGTCAAGTGTTTTGTATGGAGTGTGGTCCCGTATGCCGAGAAAAATTATTATTATTATTATTATTATTATTATTATTATTATTAATAACGAGTACGTCGCAACTGGGAAATATCACTGTGGCAATGGTCACTTACAGTAGTGTAATAATAAAGTAAACTTAAAACGTAATTATCCAACAACAACAACAACAAGATTACAACAAGCAATTCCATGGACAGAGAATATTACAAAAATACTACTAGCATCATCATATACAAATTCACACGCAACTCAAGTATTTCCAGTGCTTAACACTAGGGCTTAAAATACTAAAGGTTGATCTTTCTACTAGCTTAACATTACAAGTGATAAAAAACGTTAAGTTAAAACATAATTACCCAACAAAAGCCAGGGACAACCAAAAAGAAAAGTGTGTGGTTGTAGAGAAGAGTGGAAAAAGTGTGAAGCCGACATAATTCAGAAAGAGAATATACTAGTGTGGGTATAAGAGGGAAGAGAGACCAGATGAGTATAAGTTAGAGGAAGACATCTGCGGGGAATTACTCAGGACTCAGAAAACTGGGAGACAGATTTATATAAAAGACAAATCAATAATGCTATTGGTTTTACGTCCCAATATATACTTTTTACGGTTTTACGATATGCCGAGGTGCCGGAATTTAGTCGTACAGGTGTTATCTTACGTTCCAGTAAATCTATCGACACAAGAATGACGTATTTGAGCACCTTCAAATACCACCGGACTGAGCCAGGATCGAAAATGCCAAGTTGGGCTCAGAAGGCAAGCGCTTTAACCATCTTATGCCTAGTCCACACCAAAGCCAAAAAACAATGTTAATGAAAACATTTCTCAACATAGTTAATAAACTTCTGCAACAAACTTCTTCAGCATTATGTCCACACCAGAAGAGCTATTTGTGAGGTCACGATGCATAGGGTCAAGAAGAAGAAAACAGACGCAAAGCGTGGCGAAGAAAAATGTTGGAAAGGTGTTTATAATCAAGTTTGAAGAGAACACTTCTGTGAGAACTTTTAATTCATGATTGAGCAGGCTTTCATAATTTTCCTCAGAATGCCCCCAGATGAATTTCAGTTCTTGTTGACAGTAACTGGGCCTGACATTGTAGGGAATGAAACATTATCGGAAAGCTGGCTCCACTAATGACTAGAGTCCGGATTTTAATGCATTAATAGGTTAGAATGCAAACTTACTGAAGTGAGTAGCATGCATAGTCTACCTTCACAACGATTGTGCTATGGGGATTGCATAAACATTAGGGGTACGGCCCATTAGAACCTTTATAATTTAGGTTACTCTTACTACATTATGGAAGAACGGGTGGCCGACACTTCCTACTAACCAAATTAGTTCGCAGTCTAACCTACTACTGCATAAAAATCCGGCCATTACTAATGACAGACTAGGTACAACTTTAATACTGCTAGCAACCGGTGTCTCATACATTTCACTTGTTTATTTCTCTAGAGTATCGAATCAAGCGTAGCCTCCGTGGCTCAGGCGGCAGCACGTTCACCTTTCACCGCTGGGTTCCGCTGTTCAAATCCCGGTCATAACATGCGAGATTTGTGCTGGACAAAGCGGAGGCGGGACAGGTTTCACTCCCGGTACTCCGGTTTTCCCTGTCATCTTTCATTCCAGCAACACTCTCCACTACCATTTCATTTCATCTGCCAGCCATTAATCATTATCCCAGACAAGCTTCGGCAGCCGGAACAATTCCTATCCTCGCTGCAAGATGGGGGCTTCATTCATTCCATCCCTGACCCGGTCAATGACTGGAAAACAGGTTGTAGGTTTTCATTTTCATCAAAATAAGCAATTGTGCCTTAGGTGTTTGAAGCTTTAAAGAACAATCTCTAGCACAAGCAAGAAAGAGCTTTCTTAAGAAAAGAAATATCCTCACTTCAAACATTGATATAGGAATTAGATGTTTTTGAAGACTTTCGTGTGGAGCGTGGCATTGTATGGAAGTGAAAGATGGACGATAACTAGCTCAGAAAGAAAGAGATAGAAGCTTTTGAAATGTGGTGTTACAGTAGAATGCTGTAGGTGAGATGGATAGATCGGATCACGAATGAAGAGATACTGAATCGAATTGGTGAGAGGAGATCGATTTGGCTGAATTTAACAAGAAGAGATAGAACGATAGGACACATCTTAAGACATCCAGGACTTGTTCAGTTGGTTTTTGAAGGAAGTGTAGGTGGTAAGAACGGTAGGGGTAGACAAAGGTATGAACATGACAGGCAGATTAGAGCAGATGTAGGATGCAATAGTTACGTAGAAATGAAAAGGTTAGCACAGGATAGGGGGGCATGAACTGATGACTCAAACAACATCACAACAATCTCACGGAATTGGTAAAGGTACCAAATAAAGAAAAATCTTACTTTATTCTAGTTAGGATAGTATAATTTGGATGATATACAAGTGATTCTGGAAGGTTAGAATCAGAAAGAAGTGAAGCTGGAAATAAAACTATATTAGAACGCAGATAAAAGGATATCATACAGAATTAAAAATACTGTATATTAGAACCTTCCCTTGCGATTTGATAGTTAAGTTTTAGACGAAATAAGAAAGCACTGCACTACGAACGTGCATGCTCTAATTGCGTTCTTGCGCATGTGGAAACCGAAATGTTAACAAAAACACGAAACGTTTATAAACAATTTCATTAAATATTAAGTTAAAGATATTTTATTTATCAACATGCTCGAAAAGTTAACAAACACGCTGTTTTATTTATTAACAGTCAAAAATGTTCGTAAACATGGTTGGTTAACAGTGTTTATTAATAAAAACAAAACCTCCTTGTGTTAACGCATCTTTAGCCACTCAGCCCCGTGGATAGGAAAGACGAAACACTGGATCTGTCACTAGATATATTTTACACATCGACATCCGAAGTCCTGTTAAATCTAAAAGGCAAAGACGTTCCAATAGACGAGGGTTAGGGACGTAGAATGAACGACGCCCGTTGTCGCTCGTTATTCTTTGTGATGAGTGTGTGGAGGAGACAAAGGAACAGTGGATTGTGGTGCACATGTAGTGCCATTTCAATACTGCTCCACATACTACAGACCCATCAAAAAGCAGCCACACCCACTCACTTTGTGCTCGCTCGTTCGATCTGTCCGAGGGCAATGGAGCCTCTTTTTATGGTTCATCCCACCCCACCGCCACTTGTTCTGGCGTAATAAAGTTCAGTCCGTGTTTGGGGTCTGAGAAACAAAAAACCTTGCTTCACCCCTCCCTTTCGTACATGTGACTTTAGTTTTAGAAGACTCAGCGCACAAAACAGTAGTCTTAAGGGTCGTCAAAAATAAGTGTTATTATTATTATTATTATTATTATTATTATTATTATTATTATTATTATTATTATTATTATTATTATTATTAGCCCGCCTGGTGGCCATGATCATTAAGGCGTTGAAGTCTAAATGGTCTGACACCGTGCTTAGCCAGTTCGAGTCCCGTTGGTAGAAAAATGTTCAGCAGAATGTTGGCCGGCAGAGTAAGAGAGAAAGAAAAAATGAAATGTCGTATGGCTTTTAGTGCCGGGAGATCCCAGGACGGGTTCGGCTCGCCAGGTGCAGGTCTTTCTATTTGACACCCGTAGGCGACCTGCGCGTCGTGATGAGGATGAAATGATGATGAAGACAACACGTACACCCAGCCCCCGTGCCATTGGAATTAACCATTTAAGGTTAAAATCCCCGACTCGGCCGGGAATCGAACCCGGAACCCTCTGAACCGAAGGCCAGTACGCTGATCGTTCAGCCAACGAGTCGGACAGGGTAAGAGAGAGGTTGTGGTATACAATTTCTAACCATTAGAATGCGTGCCAAAAGCCTGGATTAAATTCCAAACCTGTCTGCAGTAAATATATAGACTGAAGGCATATGTCATGACGCTGTTTTGATGATGATTCGTCCATCGGATGGGAACGTTACGCCTTCAGCAGAACCCTTGGTGCTATTCGACAGGAGTAGGCTATGTGCCGGCACCGGGTTTCACCCTCTCCCTTCCTAGTGTCATATATCACGTCATTCATTTCATCTCATTAACTCCTCTGATGAGGTTGACGTGAGGAAGGGCATCCGGCGATAAAAACTCGCCACGACAGATTCATCTCTCCTCATACCCGACCCCGTAGAGAAACGGGACACGTGTTGAACAAATAATAATAATAATAATAATAATAATAATAATAATAATAATAATAATAATAATAATAATAATATTTACACGCTGCACCGCGACGATGGGATAGCAAACGCCTAGGAGCAGTAAGGAAATTGCCTTTATTAAGGAACAGTCCCAGCATTTTCCTGGTGTGAAAATAAGAAACCACGGAAAACCATCCACAGGGCTGCCGACAGAGGGGTTCGAACCCACTATATCTCGAATGCAAGCTCACAGTTGCGCGACCCTAACCGCATGGCCAACTCAATCGGTCTTATGCTACTAATAATATTAATAATAATAATAATAATAATAATAATAATAAATAATACGGAGGCTAAGATAAGTAGAGCGAAATCAAGGCAACGATGGTTAGGCTCCGTTTCTAATGAATAAAACAAGAGGGTATGGAACTAAACGAAGACGACTGGGGAGGCGTTTAGTAAATTCACAGAAGTTTCCAGACTGAAGGCTGAAAGGCATAACAGTCTAATTTTTTATTTAAAAATCAGCTTTACGTCGCACCGACATAAATAGGTCTCTTGGCGACAAAGGAGTAGGAAAGGCCTACGAGCGGGAAAGAAGCAAGCGTGGCCTTAATTAAGGCACAGTCCCAGCAATTGCCCGGTGTGAAAATGGGGAAACACGGAAAACAGTCTTCAGGGCTGCCGACAGTGTGGTTCGAACCCACTATCTCCCAAATGCAAGGTGATAGCTACAGAGGCAATAAGGAATACATAATAATAATAATAATAATAATAATAATAATAATAATAATAATAATAATAATAATAATAATAATCCGTATGAATAATTACCGGTTCATGAAGAGAATCTGGAATTTTCTAAAACCAAATTAATCTACAGTAAGTTGAGATGATTCCAAGAGAGTGAGAGAGATCTGAGAGACCTGGACATTACGGAGGATAAAACCAGTGACAAGGTTAGTTTCAGAAGGATGGTACAAAGCTATCAGGGTATTAAGTTGGAGACAGAACCCAGAAGACACAGAAAGCGCTGATTGATGGGCTCAAGAGATACTGGGAGGTTGTGAAAGCTGTCAGACGAACAAGAACAAGACTCTAGAAAACCAAACCCCATGGCGCAACAGCCCCGAAGGGCCTTGGCCTATAAAAGCGACCGCTGCTCAGCCCGAAGGCCTGCAGATTACGCGGTGGCATGTGGTCAGAACTACGAATCCTCACAGCCGTTATTCTTAGCTCTCTAGACCAGGGCCACCATCTCACCGTCAGATAGCTCCTCAGTTGTTATCCCGTAGGCTGAGCTGACCTCGAAGCAGCTCTCAGGTCCAGGTAAAAACACCTGACCTGACCGGGAATCGAAACCGAGGCCTCCGGGTAAGAGGCAGGTACGCTACCCCTACACTGCGGTGCCGGCCGAACAAGACACAGACCAGAAAATGAGATTGGTTATGAACAAGCAGTCCATAGAGGTTCAATTGGGATGATAATAATAATAAGAAAAAGAAATAGAAGAAGGAGAAGAAAAAGAAGTTACTATTACTAATAATAAATTCGGAAAAATTAACCAAGTGAATAAATTCAAGTATTTAGGAGCAGTAATTCAGCCATCAGGCTCGAATCGTGAAAAAATAAGGAGAGGATCTCAAAATTACAGGTCTATAGACTCACCTGGAACAGATATAACAAAAAATCAATATCCCGGGGGGCAAAATTAAAACATTACAACTCAGTTATCAAACCTGATGCATTATATGACTTGGAAATATTCCTCATTGTAGACAGATAACTTATATAGAGAAACAGGAGAGGAAAATACTGAGGAAAATCTAATAATAATGTTATTTGCTTTACGTACCACTAACGTCTTTTACGGTTTTCGGAGACACCGAGGTGCCGGAATTGAGTCCCGCAGGAGTTCTTTTACGTGCTAGTAAATCTACTGACACGAGGCTGACGTATTTGAGCACCTTCAAATACCACCGGACTGTTCCAGGATCGAACCTGCCAAGTTGGGGACAGAAGGCCTGCGGCTCAACCGTCTGAGCCACTCAGCCCGGCTGAGGAAAATCTACTCTATATTCTACTCAGAGGGAATCTGGATGAAATGGAAGTCTCGGGAGCTTTATCAGAATTCCGAAAAGATCTCCTACACGATAACGAAAAAGCGATTACAGTTCTGTGCCCAAATTCTCAGAATGAACAATGATAGGCTCACCGAAAGGATTCTCTACCTTGCTCTCTCAATGAAAGTCAAGAATAGCTGGCTTAATAAAATACATACAAATAAAATAAATACAAATATCTGTAGAAAAGTGTACGCGTCCCTTCACCCACTAAAATATCATCAAAATATGCTGCCACTAAACATGAGAATTATGCTTATAAATACTCTTATCCTCCCTATATTTTCCTACTGTGACGTAGTACTAACTGATGCCACGAGAGAACAACTAAACCGATTACAACGTGCTATGAATTCGTGTATTAGATTTATCTTTTCCTTACGCTATGATGTTCATGTTACCCCTTATTATCGACAACTTTCCCTTCTAAAATTTGAACAATATAGAAACCTCCACGTGGCAGTATTAATCTTTCGAGTATTAAAAGAGAATATCCCATACTACTTATCTTCACAACTCAATTTCCTATCCTCTTTCCACCAGCATAACACACGCTCTGGCAGAACACTTGCTATCCCTCTCAGCAGGTCAGCAGCATTCAGCCGTTCCTTTGTTGCAAATGGAGCTAGAATATGGAATTCTCTCCCCCATAACATTAGAGCCATACAATCCTTAAATTCCTTCAAGTTGTCTTGCCGTGAGCATCTCCTCGATATGTGCCGCCAGGCTGAATGAATCTGGCAGAGTGAATGTGTGTATGAATGTACGTTTACTGTGCTTAGGGTATTTAGTGTGAATCAACTTTTAACTTGTAACGATATTTTAAGACATGACTAAGAATATTTATAGAGTTTATGTTATTTTGTTTCATATTTTGTTTCTAGTTTGTAATGGTAGTTTTAAGATAAGATTATGAATATTGCTCTCAGATGTACTATGTTAATGAAGTGTGGTTAAGTGTAAGAGAGGACCATGAGTCCTAACTTCGCCACTACAAATAAAGGCAAATATAATATATAATAATATAAAAGACCTTCAGGAAATTATTCAAATTCAAAAAGGCAGTCAACGACCATCATTTTGTTGAGAAAATGAATACCACGACCAATAAATCATGGACTGAAGAACGGGGGGAAATTTTCTGTGGTCAAATGAAGATATTTCTTGGTAGAAGAAAGAAATCAACATCACCTATATAAGTTGTATCGCGCTCAACAGTTGAGCATAACGCAGTAAATAATAATAATAATAATAATAATAATAATAATAATAATAATAATAATAATAATAATAATAATAATAATAATAATAATAATAATAATAATAATAATAATAATCCCTGATACCCTCGCAGACACCGTATCAAAAGAAAAATTTATGGGCAAAACACTTAAACCATTCAGAAAAAAATACAGGTGTAAGGCAAGATGATGAGTTATCTCTACACCCCGGATTTGTAGGTGGTAATAGGTTAGAATGCAAAGTAATTTGGTTTGTAGGAAGTGTTATGCAACCCGTTGTATCAAACCGTAGGAAGAGTAGCAAAATTCAAGGAGTTCTATAGACTGTGCCCCTAATATCTATGCAAATCTCATAGCATACCGTTGTACAGTGTAGGGTATACTTGTTACTGGCTTAAGTAAGTTTGCATTCTAACCTATGAGTACCTAATAATCCGGACTCTACCTTATCTCCATTCCTATTAAATTGCGTCCTGAAGAAAATGGTAAGAATTTGGAATGGAAAACTTAAAGAACACAAGCTGTCACCAATAACACCGGGAAGAAAGAACAGAGATATTGAAATAGACTGTCTAGCATTTGCAGATTACTTTGGCCTACTTTTAGAAAACCTGAAAAATGCATGAATGCATGGCAGTCTCTTGAAGAAATAGCCAGGTTTAGGAATTTCTGTAGAAAAAAAAACAAATTTATGACAAATATATAAGAAAACGCTCCAGAATTTCTAGTAACAGAAACTGGTCGAATAAAGGAGGAAAATATATTCAATTAATTGGGGGAAACAATTCAGGAAAATGGTTTGGAAATATGCGATGTACTGTAGAAGAAAGGATACACAAGATGGAAACAGCATACGGTATAACCTCAATATACAACACTACAACGCAGTAGTCAAACCGTAATGCCCATATGTGAGCGAATGTCTAGTACTTAATTACAAGATTAATAAATTAGATGTAATGGAATGTAAATTGATACGGAAAATACTCGGCCCGCTAAGAACTACAGAACTCTGGAAATCAAGTAGTAATGATGAAATATACCGGAACATAGAAAACATAACGGATACAATGCGCAGGATGCGATTGACATTTTTTTAAAATATTTATATAGAATGGATGGCAACAGGTTAACCAAAGAGATCGTCAAATATCTCTGGAACACGAAGTCAACAACAACCTGGATTCATGTCGAGAAACTTTTGGAAAGAAACAACATAAGGTAAGAAGCAACAGAGAGAGATTTTTAGAAAGAAAGTGTTAAAAATGGAAGGATTCCAAGGTCGGGACGGAAAGAGAACAAACTTAAAATGGTTCGAGGAGAGGGAAAGGGGGCATAGTGAGCAGATGGAGTATTGGAAAAGGAAGAAAGAACAACATAGGATGAAGCATTGAATTGTCTCGTGGTTCCTAGAAGACTAACTGAGAAAAAATAATAATAATCCTTATTAGAGAGTCATGTGTGTCCCCTTGGAGCAGAGAACCACACGTATATGAGTCCTGATACCATCAGGCAGTTGAAATTACATGAAAACAGCATACGTTTCCTGCTTAACTACATCGTGAGTATCACCTGAAACACGATTCTACGAACTCTCTGTGCCAGTTTGCGCGCATTGTCCCCAATCACCGCTGGCGTTCAGACCACACTTGTGACCTGCCCCGAGTGCGGCTATTAAAATCTGGACAAGCAATTCCGGTATGAATGTTATTGGTGTTTCGTATCCCACAGTTCACAGACTGTGTGTGACATTCCAACTTGTTAACATTCAACTGTAATGATGGTTACGAACAGAATAATCAGCCATGTGTAGAAACAGAGAGATAGCTTCCAGACTATTATTTATTTTGTTGAAGTGGGGAGGTGCTGTAATGTTTGTATCCCTGACATTAAAAATGAGTTTTATAATTATTCGTAGTTTTCGTTGCAAACTGGAGCGAACACTGGGAGTTGCACGTCAGAATGACTTCTAGTCCCAATTAAATGTCATACAACTGAATGCTGGGAACAGTAAATATTCAATGAAAAATTCTACGCTCAAGTTAAACAGATCTCGTGGAAAAAAACTACCTTTGCCAGCGAACAAACTATGCCACTTACCACAGAACTGAAGGGAATACGGGTTTCAGTAAGAATGTGATGATGATGATGATGATGATGATGTTTCTTGTTTAAAGGAGCCTAACATCCAAGGCATCGGCCTCTGATTATATGAAATGTAAGGACAATTTATAAGTCCAAAATTCATCCACTGACCAGAATTCAAAACATGATGATGAAGAATGAATGGATGAATATGAAATTAAAATAATCAGCAAATCCAACTCACAATACTGAAAATTAAAAATAATTCCAAAATTGATCCCTGGCTAGAATTCAAAAAGACGACGAAAAATGATTATGAACTTCAAAGAATAAGTGGGTCCGACCTGCTATGCTGCACCTAATCACAAGTAACGAAGACTCACGGTGTTCCTCACATTGCGGGTATTAATCGCAATCAACGCCCAGACCCACGGTGTTCCCCGGAATGCAGGCTCATGATGTCCATAACCAGATGCTGAAACACCCCAGCGATCACAGCCTCTTTTTACCTGATTGGGGTGTTGCAAGCGAACCTGGACGGAGGGTAGCCTCCGCCATAGTGACGGACACTATAAGCGGGTACTTTAATCCATAGTGATCCACCCACAAACCTGTGGTGTTCCTTACATACTAGTACTAATCGCAAGAAAAGTCGACTCTTGGTGTTCGTCGCGTAAATGTACTAATCACAGGTAATCTCATGGTTCAAAATTCAGCATCCCTTGGTTACCCCTTTTAGTCGCCTCTTAGGAGAAGCAGGAGATGCCGTGGGGATATTCTTCGTTTGCATCCCCCACCCACAGAGAATACGTTTGGCTGTGAAACAACTGCATGCCTTGCAAAATAGGTTTTTTCCTTGCGTCACGCTACAGTGCTGCGATTTTGTAAAATTTCTGAGTTGGGTTTGGTAACCCTGCGTAAGAGTAAAATTTAAGTAAGGAAATGGCTAAAGTTCCTTTTTTGGGCGATCTTATTGAATTTCGTAAATTACCGATGCATTTATTTTACCTGATCGGACAAAGTTAACTCTTTTCCGACTACATTCTTGAAGCCTACATAGGAACAGATAGTTCCTTCCCTCCTGTATGTTGGGCTTGTTGTTTGAGTCATCAGTCCATAGACTGGTTTGATGCAGCTCTCCAAGCTACCCTATCCTGTGCTAACCTTTTCATTTCTACGTAACTATTGCATCCTACATCTGCTCTAATCTGCTTGTTATATTCACACCTTGGTCTACCGCTACCGTTCTTACCACCTACACTTCCTTCAAAAACCAACTGAACAAGTCCTGGGTGTCTTAGGGCTTGTACGAGTTTATAGACCAATCGGACTAAAATTAGACTCCTATTAGATTATGGGACCATCGCCAGGATTACTTGATTCAGGAACTGGAAAAGAGTAAAGAGACAAGCTGTTCGACTAAGCGGTATGTTCCGACCTGTCAGTGCAGAGATAGAACAGAATGACATTAACAGACGAATAAGCTACTAAAGATATAGATAATATGAAAAAGTAGTTGGAAATGCAAAGGAAACATTAGGGCAAATACTTTTTCTATAAGAAGAATAATTACGGACCGCAATAATTTACCTAGGTAAATGTTCAATAAAATTCGAATCTTTTTGAAATTATGTACGAAAAGGCAAGGTAAACTACTGATAGGGAATTCGCCACCTGAGCGACAGTCCTACTTGCATGAAAATAAAAATGAAAACCTACAACCTGTTTTCCAGTCATTGACTGGGTCAGGGATGTAATGAATGAATCATATATACGCTATTAGTACGATGGGGTCGCCACTCACGAAGTGATTTATTAATGACTAATAGGTGCTATTAAATGAGAATGGAGAGTGTTGCTGGAATGAAAGATGACAGGTAAAATCTGAGTACCCGGAGAAAAACCCGTCCCGCCTCCGCTTTGTCCAGCACAAATCTCACAAGGAGTGACCAGGATTTGAAGCACGGTATCCAGCGGTGAGAGGCCGACGCGCTACCGTCTGAGCCACGGAGGCTTTCCTACCTCCATATCAGTGGTAAATGAAATGACGAATGATGCCGGATGCTTCCGCAAGCATCACAAGGAGAATTCTTACAAGTTTGATCGATCAATCAAGAGAATCACTGATGTGGTTTCAACGTTTGACTTTTTTTCAAATTGGATTCGCGGCGCACTAAAAAAGATGTGTCTTATGGCGACGATGGACGGAAGGAGCTAGGGGAGGAAAAGAAGCGGCCGTGGCCCCAATATTAAGGTACAGACCCAGCATTTGCCTGGCATGAAAATGGGAAACCACGAAAAACCATTTCCAGGGCTGCCGACAGTGGGGTTCCAAATCACTATCCCCCGGATGCAAGCTCACAGCTGCGCGCCTCTAACCGCATGGCCAATTCGCCCGGTCATTTCAGATTCGAACATATTTAAAGTTTCAAAGTGGCAGCACAAAGCAGTTCAGAAGAAGGAAGCAAATATAGCACAAATGTATTCGTAAATGTTAGGAGTACGAAACAAATTCACTTACCGATTAGAGATTCTAAAGCAGGTCAAATCGACTGAACTTGCCCGTGAGGACGAACAGCAATACCAAACCTAATGTTGACACTATAATTTGTTTAACGAGCAAACTTACAGTATTTATGTACAAAATGTTTCATGCTTTCATCTGTTGTTAGCTTAAATAGTTGTAAGTTTGTAAAGGCGGGAAATAAAATTTAGTACATTTTTTATTCTTACCACGATGCGTTTACAGAGTATTTTCGTAGGTATTATAATCCGCTTTTGATTGTAAATCAAAATCGTGTGTGCGCTCTCAACGTGCAGTGTCTCATTCTGTGTAACAACCGCCAAGGGATCCCATGAACCGTATAGTCCATCTTGCAATGAATTTTTTTTTAATTTTAGACTGGAAGCATTGTAAGTGTCTCCACCGAAAGATAAAATATGATGACATCCCCTTTAGAGAGATTTCAAAGCTACACTGGACGAAGTCTCTTGGATGTAACGTTACATGGACACCGATGAAAACAAGCCTCACATAAAAGGCTTTACAACAGCATATCCTCGTAAGATATAGTGACTGCTAGTGTAGTGACTAAGCCGGATATTAGCGTACTCCCTGCCTTCGATCCTAACATCGGAGATCAGCCACTTTGACAGTGAATGGGATGCAATCTGAATATATTACCCGTGCTTACTTATAACAACCAGGACGCTATACAGGGAAACTATTTAACAGCGGAGGCTTTTCGGATACAGTACAACGATTCAGATTAAAGCCGGTGTGCATGTTAGGAATGACTTACGGTATTCGAGTTCAATGACTTAATGACTAGCCATGTATAATTTCAGAAGTGAAGCAATACTTTATAAGGGTCACAAATTGAACTCTATGGAAATATATATTTACCATGTACTATGTAAGATGTATGAAACAGGAGAAGTGCCATCCGATTTTCGGCAGAATCTTGTTATACATATTCCCAAGAAAATCTGTGCTGGCAAGTGTGAAATCTACCGCAAAATTACTTTAGTACCTCACACACGAAAATTTTTAAGACGTATTATTTACAGATAAGCCGGCCCCACGGTGTAGGGGTAGCATGCCTGCCTCTTACCCGGAGGCCCCGGGTTCGATTCCCGGCCAGGCCAGGGATTTTTACCTGGACCTGAGGGCTAGTTCGAGGTCCACTCAGCCTACGTGATTAGAATTGAGGAGCTATCTGACGGTGAGTATGGGGGCCCGGTCTAGCCAAGAATAACGGCCGAGAGGATTCGTCGTGCTGACGACATGACACCTCGTAATCTGCAGGACTTCGCGCTGAGCAGCGGTCGCTTGGCAGGCCAAGGCCATTCAAGGGCTGTAGTGCCATGGGGTTGGGTTTGGTTTGGTTTGATTATTTACAGATGAATGGAAAGACAAGTTGAAACTGAGTTTGGAGAAGATCAATATGCCTTCAGAAGGAATGTAGGAACACGTGAAGCAATACTCACTTTACGTCTATCGTACATGACCGAATTAAGAACAAACCCATGTACATGGCGTTCATAGATCTAGAAAAGGCATTCGTTAATATTGATTGGACCAAACTATTTGAGATTCTGAAGGCGATCGGGATCAGATACTGAGAACAAAGAATTATTACAATCTGTCTACAGTGACAAGAATCGGGAGCTTTGAAAAGTTAGCAGAAAGGAGTGAGGCAAGGGTGCAGGCCATAAAGGAAATCAAAGAGGAATTTAGAAAGTGGATCACAATCCAAGGAGAGGAAATCAAAACGCTGGGATTTGCCGATGATGTTATTGTATCTGAGACTGAAGCAGACGCAGAGAAACTGCTGAATGGCATGGACGGAGTCTTGGGTAAGAAGTACAAGATGAAAATAAATAAGTGCAAAACAAAAGTAAAGGAGTGCGGTCGAACGAAGTCAGGTGATCCAAGAAATATTAGATTACGAAATGTAGTCTTAAAGGAAGTAAATACTACTGTTATTGAGGTAGTAAAATAACTAACGATGGCATAAGTAAGGACGACATGAAATGCAGACTAGCACAAGCAAGGAAGGTCTTTCATAAGAAAAGAAATTTGCTCACTTTGAACATTGATATAGGAATTAGAAAGATGTTTTTGAAGACTTTCTTCTGGAGCATGGCATTGTATGGAAGTGAAACATGGATGGTAACTAGCTCAGAAATAAAGATAATAGAAGCTTTTGAAATGTGGTGTTACAGAAGAATGCTGAAGGTGAGATGGATAGATCGAATCACGAATGAAGAGACACTGAATCGAACTGGTGAAAGGAGATTGATTTGGCTAAATTTGACGAGAAGAGACAGAATGATAGAACACACCTTGTTTAGTCAGTTTTTGAGGGAAGTGTAGGTGGTAAGAATGGTAGGGGTAGACCAAGGTATGAATATGACAAGCAGATTAGAGCAGACGTAGGATGTAATACTTACGTAGAAATTAAAAGGATAGCACAGTATTTTTTTTTGCTAGGGGCTTTACGTCGCACCGACACAGATAGGTCTTATGGCGACGAGATAGCACAGTATAGGGTGGCATGGAGAACTGCATCAAATCAGTCTATGGACTGATGAAACAACAACAACAACTACAACCACCTTTGAAATTATTTACAATGATGAGATTATCACAATGTTCTGCATTCCAATCTTTGTTAGCAAAATTTAGTATTTTCCTTGACATTAGCAACGGTTTACCTCCTCTGTACCTTTTATAAGGTGAACATGCATTGACTGGCAATGTTCTTCCGTGCACGTAAAGTATGTATCGCTTTTATTTGCGAAAGCGCTTTGATTCAATCCGCGTGGGCTAGGAGGGGAACACAAGAGTAAAGTGGCACTGATATACTCGGCTAATCATGTGGAATTGACACCTCGTGCTGTTTTGCAACGGAGCGTTATTGGCTCTCCACGCTTTCGCCAGCGCGACCTGAATAGAAATATGTGTCCGTCTCTGTTTAGTGTGATTAGCGGCGAATTCGGCCACGAGGCCTGGAGAACGGGATCCACTGAGCCTCGGGAGTTCAACTGAGTAGAAGGGGGGTTTCGATTCCCACCTTAGACATTCTCGAAGTGGTTTTGCGTGGTTTGTCCACTTCTTCTTCAGGAAAAAGCCAAGGCCGCTTCCTTCCCTCTTCCTTGTCTATCCCTTGCGATCTCAGCAGGTGAGCCCGCCTGGGCCCTCAGTTGTATCTCCGACCAAATGTCTGACGCTCCAGGACACTGCACGTGAGGCGGTAGAGGTGGAAATCTGTCGCTGAGTCTAAGGGAAAAACCAACCCCGGATGATAAACGAAGAAAGAAAGAAACAAAGAAAGAAAGAAAGAAAGAAAGATAGATAGATGCAACTCCATTTGGACTGTTTTGCTCTTCAGTGTTCATTCTGCAATTGTCTGCGAGTTAATCAAGCACTCTCACCATACTGTATTTGCAACAAGCAATTGTGTCTCATATTCGTCTGGTATTTTTCCCTTTCTTTCTTCGAATCCCTCCCCATTCGTCTCACGTAATTTCACCAGCGAAGTCTTTCTTTGCACAACATAAGCGTTATATCTCCATTAAGACTCGAGGAAATGTGAGAAGTGTATTGTACAAACGACGCTAAACATCATTCCATTACAAGATAAAACAAATACAACCTCGCCAAGCAATATTCCGGACGAGAAAACCGAGAAAAGGAATGAGAGTTGTATATGTTCATATGAAATCTCATGATGGGAATGAAACACTATCAAAGTCTAACTAAAGACAGAGCAACATAAAAAAGAATTTGGGAATGGATACAGAAGAAGACTTTCGAAAGTAAGAAGTAAAATGTGGATATTTCCTCGTAACTAGCAAGAACGAAGCCCATCCCCACCCCTCAAAAGAAGGAAGGTAAAAATTAAATTCTACAGTAATGGGCGAGTGACTCCCTCACTCCCCACACCCGTCGTCCGCTGTCCTGAGAATGTTTTTTCGTGGTTACCGTTCTCGTCACCAAGGCAACTGCCACGACCGTTCTTTTCATAGGACACGGCCTCCCCCCCCTTTTCCTCCCCAGCATCTCAAAATCACCGCAACGCATCTCCATGACCTGAGAGGAGTCACCCACAAGGAGGCCCGTCGCACCCCTTCAGGGTACATATTATTAATATTATTATTAATTACGGTCCGGCTCCTGAGGTGAATGGCGGGCATAGTGCCCTACGGTTCCTTGGGGTCCGGGTTCGATTCCGGCTGGGGCCATAGGTTTTAACGGCGCAGCGTGAGCTTTCTTCCTCTAGCTTTGCGACTGGGCGTTTTGTGTTCGTCATAACACAATTCTCTACATATAAATGCAACAAGCCGCACTAACAACCATCACGGAAACACACAGCAGTGAATATATTCCTCTACATAGGATTGCATCAGGATGAACATCCGGCGATTAAGTCGGCCGACCCTAAACAAAATAACAATGTTACAAGCAAAGAAATCAAAAGAGATATATAAACAGATATTGAAAGAATGTTGTTGATTTTATGCTCCGGTAACTACTTTCAGGGTTTTGGGAGACGCGGAGGTGCCGGAAATTGTCACGCGGGAGTATTTCTTTTTTATGTGCTGTTAAATCTACCGACTCGATGCTGGCGTATTTGAACATCTGCAGACATCAGCAGACTGAGCCGGATGGGACCCTTGACTTCGAAAGCTCAGCGCTTCCACTGTCAACTCAGACTTTAAATAAATAAATAAATAAATAAATAAATAAATAAATAAATAAATAAATAAATAAATAAATAAATAAATAAATAAATAAATAAATAAATAAATAAATAAATCAATCAATACATACATACATAATTAATTAAATAATTAAATAAATAATTAAATAATAAAATAAATAAATAAAAATGGGTAAAATGTTGGCGTGCTGGCCTTCGACTACATGGGTCCCGGGTTCGATTCCCGATTTGACGGGGGTCATATCAGAAGACCTGCACCAGGGCTCTCCGGAGGCCCCGCGCAATTATTTCACTGTTTAAGAGAAACCCATCGGTCAAAGAACTTGACAACTTAGTTAAGTTTAGAATTTTTCGTGCACCTAATGTAGAAAATAGCTGAAGAGACAGAGGTTCGAGGAAATGTGAGAAGAGCATTGTACAAACGACGCTAAACGTCATTCCATTACAAGATAAAACAAATACAACGTCGCCAAGCAATATTCCGGACGAGAAAACCGAGAAAAGGAATGAGAGTTTTATATGTTCATATGAAATCTCATGATGGGAATGAAACATGAATAAAAAGAAGAAAAAATGATTATAGCTTGCAACTTTAAAAGAATTCATTTCTGCGGAGGAAAATGAAATGTCTGAAAACACTTTTTTAATATATCTCCTTCTGCTCAGTGATATAATAAAGTTTCGGTGTTGCTAGATGAAGACGTTGGATTGCGTTAAACCTGCACGGTACTGGGGTGAATGTAGTTTAACTCATGTACGATGAATGTGGTAATGGAAGTCCACAGCGAATGTCTAAACTTTCATAATATTAACACTAAGACGTCCAAAATTGGAAGTGGATTCTTCGAGTCCATTGTTTTGATAGTTGAGATTTATCAACCCAAGATGAGTAAGTAACGCTGATATTTATTTACATATTGACTGTCAGGCTATTTCTGATCGCCAGTATCCTTTCAATAAATTTCTTTTAGCAGGTTAGCAATCCTTACTTGCTAACTTGGAGGGTCTGCGTAGACAGTCTGTCACTGCCAGGCAATATTTTAGAAAGGTACGATTTTCACACCAGGCAAATGCTGGGACTGTACCTTATTAAGGCGGCGGCCGCTTCCTTCCCACTCCTAGCCCTTCACTCTGCCCCATCGTCGCCATAAGACCTATCTGTGTCGGTGCGACGTAAAGCAAAAAAAGGTGCGAGCGACAGTCCACCTGATGGGCCCAAATGGCACCCACGAAAGGCTGCACACACACTGGCCTAATAACCGAAGTGCTTGGTTCCATCACTGCCATTTTTGTATGTAGTCGCGAAAGAGTGATTTGCCAATAATGAATATATGCGATATGCATAGGTATTTACAGGGGTTAGACAAGGCTGTAATTTTTCGCCTTTGCTGCTCAAAGTACATATGGATCATCTGAAGAAAGGTATTAAGCGGCGGGGAAGGATTCAATTAGGTGAAATTACAGCAAGCAGTCTGGCCTGTGCTGATGATTTTGTCTTAATGGCAGATTGTACCGAGAGCCTGCAGTCTAACATTTTGGAACTTGAAAATAGGCGCAATGAGCATGGTATGAAAATCAGCCTCTCGAAAAATAAATTGATGTCAGTATGTAAGAAATCCAAGAGAACTGAATGTCAGAATGACAGGTAGATAATTTCAAGTATTTACGATGTGTGTTGTTCCAGGATGGTAATATAGTGAGATTGAATCAAGGTGCAGTAAAACTAATGCAGTGAGCTCGCATTTGCGATCAACAGTATTCTGTAAGAAGGAAGTCAGCTTCCGGACGGACGAAACTATCTTTACATCGGTCCGTTTTCAGACCAATTTTACTTTACGGGAGCGCAAGCTTGGTGGACTCAGGAAAGTAGCGATAATGAATGCTGGTACAAACAGATGGGAACAATGGCAGGAGGGTACTCGGAATGAGGATATAAAGGCTGAGTTGGGAAGGAACTCGATGGATGAAGCTGTGCGTATAAACCGGATTCGGTGACGAGTCATGTGAGGTGAATGGAGGAGGATAGGTTACCAAGGAGAATAATGGACTCTGTTATGGAGGGCAAGAGAAGTAGAGGGAGACCAAGATGGCGATGGTGAGACTAAGTTTCTAACGATTTAAAAATAAGATGATCCTTGGATACCCGAAATACGTCAAAGTTTAGTCCGAACTTGAGACGATGGAGAATGTGACGTCATAGAAGACACACATTTCTCCCGCGAAGCTTTCTTACTTTGGCGAATAAGAACTCGCGCCTTAACGCGGAGTCTTAAATATTACCATGTTTGCCACGGAACTAGTTACAAATAGAGGATTATGGCGGTGGTTAGTCAATTCGCAGTGGCTTGCAGATCGAATGCTAAAAGGGATAACGGTCTATAACGAAGACGTATGTAGCCTACGTATGTATTGAACCTTTGGGTAGTAATGGTCTCAGTATATATATATATGTATATACAGAGCGCATCATTAGACAGTGGTTTACATTCTTAGTTTCCACCATGAGGTCCGTGATTCAATCTCCGATTCTTCCAAGCTTAGTCTGAGGGTCTGGAATGGAATAAGGAGTTCTTTAATTTTATTGGATATAGTAGTCTGCCTTTAAATGCATTCATCCCGTAGTTCGGTTCCATGGTTGAATCGTCTACGTACTGGCCTTCGGTTCAGACGGCCTCGAGTTCGTTTTTCAGCCGGGCCGAGGATTTTAACTATACCTCTGGTTCTGGGACTGGGTGTTTTTGAGTCCATTTTCGTTTACAAACAACACATTGCACTACAAACCTCTACAGTAACATACAACCCTCCGAATCGGGTTGGCGTCGGGAAGGGCATCCGGTCATAAAACTAGGATAAATCCACCACTGTTTCTGAGTGGGACAGCTCATCTACACCCTCCTTTACTTTCCTGTCATAAATAGCTACGGTTATGGTGGATAATTCCATGTACTTGTCTGTTATATTTGTAGACGAAATCACTGGCAGATGAAGAGAATATTCTTGAGCTGTGGCTGTGTCAGAAAGTAGGAGTCCTATCTCAGAGTTTATCTCGGTGCCATCTCAAGCCAGCAGGAAATAGCTGAAGCAGCAGCACCACTTGTTCCAATACGTGACCAATATATGACAGCACGTGCGTCCTCTAAGAGCGTGACAGACAAAGAGAGAGTCTGAACAGGAGATAGCTACTTGTAATTATTCGTGCATGTTTATTGGGTTGCATACTTCATCATTCCAGATGCGACCTTTTCACGCATTGTGGACATTCTCATTAATTATGCTTAATCTCTGAAAATGCAGAAGATCCTCTTCCCCAATATAGAGACGTACTTCTACATCATTGTAACACTTTTCAGCCTACGGATTCTAATTATCTAATTACTAATGCAAAAATAAATTATTTTCAACCGTATTGATTAATTAATCTTCTATAGAGGGTAATATCCCTAGAATCAGTCAGTACTATTCAATGAGTTTTATTCACCGAGAAAGGCATGTTTCGCCTTATTTAAAGGCTGATTCAGGCTATAATTCTTTTGATCAACCCCTTACACATTAATATAGTTCATTCACATATAACAAACGCACTGTGTATTATAGATAAAGTAATTAAATCCGATTAAATTTAATTTTAATCTGAGGCAAAATGCTACTCTTTTTTTCAAGTTACTAAAAATGTAAATTGAATTCAAATAACCATTGGAAAACTAAAGGACTATAACATATTACTTTGCTGGTCCAAAATTTTGTCACATATACAGCATTTTTGTGAGCTCCAGGGAAAAGTGGCACTAGGTCATTACTGACATACATTTAGCTATTGTCTTTTCTCCATTGAAAAGCACGGCAAAATTTCTCATGATTTCCAATGAATATTTCAGTCTTGATTTATACCAATATTCTCACATCAAGATGCGATCTAAACAAAGAAAACATAATCTGAATTTAGCAACATATGGACTTACCTCACTCCTTTCTGTGACTCGCTATATTTTCTTGTCGTAGATGACTACGGTTATAGAACTACAAACAACCACAAAATCGCCTGTAGTGAGTACATACCTCCACACAGGGTTGGCGTCAGAAAGGGAATCCAGACGTTAAAGCAGAATACTTCCTACGGTGGGGGCTTAAATAGTTAATGCCATTTTATCAGTCATCAACATTTAGCCATGGAGCCGGACAAAAAGCCTATAAACAAGGCGAAACATGTCTGCTTGGACAAATAACATTCAACAGTATTGATTGGCTGTAAGTACATTACCCTTAATCTAGGGCCAAATGAATGGCAAAAAATGACCTTTAAAATGGTCGGCAACAATAAATGTTCTGAATGATCCAAAATATGAAGAAGAATAGCAATCTACATGAAAAACGAAACATTTGCGTTGCCAATATTACTTTCAATCCGTAAAGGAGAGAATACAATTATCAATAATAATAATAATAATAATAATAATAATAATAATAATAATAATAAAATAATAATAATACGCTCCGTAACTCTTGATAACATGATCGCATTCACGGAATTTCCGTTTACGTGCAATTCTCAATACAAGGGCATGACTTTCCATTTTTAAACTGACCACAGACACTGGCAAGGATTCGATCCCCGGTCGACTCGGTGAGAAGCCAGCAATGATTTTATTCATTTTGATATCATGCCGGCAAATAAAATGTACACCTAGAGCTTAACACACCTCAGCTTTGCCCCTTCACACAGTAATCTGCACCACCGTCGAAGTGCATGTGTGAGGAGGATTGCATAACACCACTTACAGTACAGTAGACACTGGACTAGTCTCTTTCCTGTGCTACACCGCATTGACTGTCTCTCGTGGTATGATATATTTACCTAACTTCGTTCCGTTTATAGAATTTCATTGCTTTTTACCATTTTTCTCTTGATATCTCCCGGGATATAGATGCAGTCGACTGCGAAATTAAATGGAATGAAAGTCAATATATCTTATTACAGAACATAGAAGGCAATATAAACAGTTTCGTTGGAATGAAGGATTTTTTATACGATTGGGGAAACTACCGAGTGTCTCAGAAAGGATTCAACATATACTGCTGTACAAAAATAAAGCCCAAGAGAGCTTAAGGTAATTTTAACAGAGAATCTATATATCACTCGTGCACTACAATAGTGTCAAAACTCATAAAAATGCAATGTTACAGAAATCGATTCCCACAGAGAACCTGAAATATTTGCTCTGAGTAAGTAAATTTACAATACCAATATAAATGGTCAGTTATTGGACATTACAGATTTTCCCAGGTAACTCATTCCTGTTGCCAGCGTTTCGCCCTAGGGTGCCAACTTGGGGTCATCAGTTGGTAACTAGCACACCTATCATTACGCATGGCTAGTGCATACCGTTGAAACCACTGCATAGGCTACTTGGAGCCACCGGCAGTGCTAATGTACTATGAGAGACGTTGTCTCTTTTTGAACGATTGATGCTTGCTAGGCCATCAGATGTTACAGAAATCGATTGGTATCATAAATTTACTCATTCGGGACAGTTATTTTAGGTTCCCTATGGGAATCATATGCCGGTGTTGCTGCTGGAAGGTTGAACGATCTGCAATGCTGAAGAGTGCATGAAATCCAAATTCAAATTTTTTGAGCCCACGAGTGATATATTGGATACTAGCTGATGTACCCGTGCTTCGCTACGGGATTCTCAGAAAGAATGTGGTTTTCTTAACCTGAAATCAACATAGGTCATTACAAAAACGTAAGTATGAATGTAGCGATTAAAAGCAATGCTATCATATAAAATACTCGATCAAATGGAAAGCCGCACGTTTTATCACTTTTAATGAACAGTGCTGCGGTTAGATTGCGGTGCCAATCTAATAGTCCAAAGTTCCAGAGCTGGGATGACCAGGCTGCAGATTGCCATGAACACTCATCTGCCATTATTCTGCTAAATATGCACACTGTTCATTCCAATCAGTACCTCAGAGTAGGGATATTTGAGAATTACATTTTAGGCCTTCCCCTAAACTACCCTTTCACTCAGCGTGAATAAAGTAATTTACAGTCTAGACTATAGCGACTTATTTCCTGACTTTGTATACCGATTTTCATCAAGATAGGACTACTAATAACAACAATATTTGAGAATTATATTTTAGGCCTTCCCCTAATCTACCATTTTTCTCAGCGTGAATACAATTATTGATAGCCCAGATTGTAGAAACTTATTTTCCAACTTTGCATACCCATTTTCTTTAAAATACGACCACTAATAACATAAATAGTTGAGAATTCAATTGTAGGCCTTCCCCTAAACTACCATTCCACTCAGCGTGAGTAAAATGATTTATAGCCTAAATTGTAGAGGCTTATCCCCCGACTTCACAGGCCGATTTTCATTACACCACTAATAACATAAATAGTTGAGAATTCAATTTTAGGCCTCCCCCTAAACTACCATTTCACTCAGCGTGAGTAAAATGATGTATAGCCTAGATTGTAGAGGCTCATCCTCTAACTTCACATACCGATTTTCATTAAATTCTCTTCAACCGTTTACTCGTGATGCGTGTACAGACAGACAGACAGACAGACAGACAGACAGACAGACAGACAGACAGAAATTACGGAAAAGTAAAAAGTGCATTTTCTTGTTATTATGGACATGACCGATACAGAAATACCATTATTTTCAAATTCTGAGCAATGTACAGACAAAACTCCTATTTTATATATATAGATATTACATACCTTCCTGTAACTCTTGCAGGTTGTTAGCCGTACAGCGAGTACCTTAACCAATACGTATTATTTTACAAATGTTTTTCTTAATACTTAAATGAAAACAGGGTAGCTTCAAAGTGGTTGTTAAATTCTAACGTGTTTTGGAGCAAGCTAAATACAACCAGCGTTGAGGCTCTCGTAACTAAACAGTAGCTTCGATGGACAGGTCATGTAGTTCGCATTTCTGAGTTACGTCTCCCAAAACAAATCATGTACTGTCAGTTAAAAGTCGGACAGAGAAAGAAGGGTGGGCAACAAAAACGCTATAAAGACGTTTTGAACGTGAGTCTAAAAAATGTCGCATAAACCAGAGCAGAGAAAAGCTCAGTCCAGCAGACACAACGCTAGGAAAGAGCAGCAGTAGCAACCCTCACGGATCAGTTCCTACCCAAGACACCGTCTACCAACATTATGGAAGAGTCTGTGGTTCCAGAAGTTGATTATTCATCCATCAAAGAACTCATGCGATTTGAACTCTACTCTTGGACGAAGACAATCATACTTGTTAACGAGTGACAGCCTATTAATAAAAAAATCCTATAGCTGTGGTTTCTGAAGATCGCTATCAAACCCTTTAACGCGGCTGTCACAACTGAGTGGAGAAAGTCAGCACTTAGCCCAAATCTTTTTAAAAAAGTCCACGAGTAGCCGGGAAATGGTCTCTCGAACACAGTGATGCTTATGCACTCAATCTTGTAGTGTAGTGTCGTGGTTTCATAGATTCGCCTTTTTATCAAGGTCAACTTCTTCAGGATTGGTCTTCATTTGTCTCCCACCAGATAAGCGGGACGATTACGTGAGGGTCGATGGCGATGACATCTATCAGTCAGTTGAGAGACCATGCACCTCCTCATAGGCTGCGTATCCGTTTAGTCGCAGAGCTTCAGCAATCAGGGATATTAGGTGAGAATTGCACAGCAAATGACCATGTGGACAGGATCCAAAGATCTGAGCAAGTGTTTGTCTGTCTGTAACACCACTGACAGAGGCCATTGTCCTGAGATCTGCGTGATACACAGCGTTTCGGTGATACTTCTAATTTTATCAGAAACTAGCATATATATACCCACACATTTTAAATATTACTAGCCGGCCTGAGTGGCTCAGACGGTTGAGGTGCTGGCCTTCTGACCCCAACTTGGCAGGTTCGATCCTGGCGGCTCAGTCCGGTGGTATTTGAAGGTGCTCAAATACGTCAGCCTCGTTTCGGTAGATTTACTGGCACGTAAAAGAACTCCTGCGGGACAGAATTCCGGCACCGCGGCGTCTCCGAAAACCGTAAAAGCGTAGCTAGTGGGACGTAAAGCAAATAACATTATTTATATTATAAATATTAATAATTCCACGAATTGTCTGCCATCACTGAACCACTCATACCCTCTTCGGTATATGGCACGGACATCCTTCCTGCCGCCACCCACTCATCCAACTGAAATCTCATCCGAAGACACTTTTGAGTCCTTAAGTGGAGAAGACAACAGCCAATATTTTCGGTCCGTAAGTAATGAGTATTGCTGGTTAAACTGAAAAGTTGGAACATTCAATCTAGATTATTTATGACGTACAAATAAATGACGGTTTGGATCCACAGTTGGTGTGTAACGAGGAACAAACGACGGATTTTTTGGGTTTATACATGGACAAGATTAAAGGAAGAAGGACTGCCATTTTGAGTCCACAAGTACTGAAGCAAAATCAGCTAAAATTTTGTGTGTACAGATGGATTTTTTTTTTTACAAGTTGTTTTACGTCGCACTGGAACAGACAGGTCTTACGGCGACAATAGGAAAGGAAGGGGCTAATAATGGGAAGGAAGCGACCGTTGCCTTGATTAAGATACAGCCCTAGCATTTGCCTGATGTGAAAATGGAAAACCATGCAAAACCATTTTCAGGGCTGCCGACAGTGGGGTTCGAACCCACTATATCCCGAATAGTGGCTTATGGCCGCACTTAAGCGACTGCAGCTATCGGGCTGGGTAGATGGAATGAAATGAAGGATAAACGACTACAACTTTGAGTCCACAGACAGGATGAAGGATGGATATATTTACCTTATAACTTGAGACAGCTGAAGGACACATGATGGGTATTTTGAAGAGAGGGCAGCCACGTTAGTCCATAAATGCTGAGTGTTCGGAGAAGAGAGATGACTAACACATTGAGTTAATAGATAAAGAATATCGAAAAACAGACAACGGACATTATGAGTTCCAAGAGGAAGTGAATTGCAAGATAAACAACTACAATATTGGATCATCTGGCATAAACTTACTAATGAATTAAACTGTTGGTTCATTGTTGGGGTGTACTGAAGAACGAACAGTCGAAGTTTACGGACTCTCGATGTATCGACAGTGCTATCGATATTTACCTCAGTGCACATGTGGAGAATACAAATGAAGCCCTTCTATATCGGCAGCGGGGGGTTGTGCAATGCAAATGAACAGCTTATTAACGACGGAGACAAATTTCGAGTGTGTACAGAGAGAATTAAACGAACAGTACGTGAGGAGGAGAGAGAAGTTAGACAGATGAGAGTAGCGAGTGTTAAAGGGGAACCACTCACAGAGTTGACCCACATTCTCCCCCACTAAGGAGTTTGTTTACGGCAGTGATGTGACCCAGTATGTAATGGGCGTAGAGGAAGGAATCTCTGCCAACAGATAATGAGATCTTCCATTTCGGAATTTACTACCGAGGGAAACACGCTAATTGGGATTCCCCTAGCGTGCTTCAAGCCAACGAATGAAGGGAATGATTTTATGATTCCGAGAGATAAAGTAGGAGTGGAATTTGAATATCATCCACAGAATTCGACGCGACAAGTACCAACATTTCTTTCTTAAAATTGATGAGAACAGTACCGAATGATTTATAACTCTTTTAAATTCATAAATATCCATTTGACAGAGTAATTTCTCAAACGATGAATTATGTTTTAAAAGCATTCTCTACACTAAGAGCCTCCGTGGCTCAGGCAATAGCATGCCGGCCTCTCACCGATGAGTTCCGTGGCTCAAATCTCGGTCACTCCATGCGAGATTTCTGCTGGAAAAAGCGGAGGAGGGGCAGAATTTTCTCCAGATACTCCGGTTTTCTCCTGTCAATTTAATTCCAGCAACGCTCTCCAATATCATATCATTTCGTTTGTCAGTCATTAATCGTTGCCCCAGAGGAGTGCGACAGGCTTCGGCACCCGGCACAATTTCTATGCTCGCCGCTAGATGCGGGATTCATTCATTTAATTCCTGACCCGGTCGAATGATTGGAAACAGGCTGAGGATTTTCTCTACACTGTTGTAAGGACTGAGTGAGTTGGCCGTGCGGTTAGGGTTACACAGCTGTGAGCTTGCATTCGGGAGATGGTGCGTTCTAACCGCACAGTTGGAAACCCTGAATATGGTTTTCCGTGGTTTCCCATTTTCATACGAGGCAAGTGCTGGACCTTAATTAAGGCCACGGTCGATACCTTCCGAGTCCTAGCTAGACCTTTCCCATCCTTACTTGACCGAAAACTGTCCATGAGTTAGTGCGACATGAAACCACATGTTCTACTAAGTGTCAGAATGACCAGCCTTAAAAATCAGAGAATAGTTATCAATGTCCCAAATACCTGCATAAATTATTAAAAAGTACATACATACATTATCATTATAGACTATTATGCCTTTCAGCGTTCAGTCTGCAAGCCTCTGTGAATTTACTAAAAGTCACCACAATCCTCTATTTGCAACTAGTGCTGTGGCCTCATTTAGTTATATACCTCTTATCTTTAAATCGCTAGAAACCGAGTGTAACCATCGTCGTCTTGGCCTGCCTTTATTTCTTTTACCCTCCATAACAGAGTCTATTATTCTCTTAGGTAACCTATCCTCCTCAATTCGCCTCACACGACCCCACCACCGAAGCCGGTTTATGCGTACAGCTTCATCCATCGAGTTCATTCCTAAATTAGCTTTTAACTCCTCATTCCGAGTACCCCCTGCCATTGTTTCCACCTGTTTGTACCAGCTTGCATGTAAGAGAACGCAGCACGTTTAGGACTGAATGAGTTTGACAAACGGCCACAACTATAATGGAGCTGTTGGCAAAGGCAATAACTTGGACTTAGACATTTCAGTATCCCAGCTACACCGCCACAACTCTAAAAATTAACATCACAATTAAAGATGTGACGTGATGGTTGTCGCTATTCAGTACTTTTATTATGTAAGAATTACACGTATTTATGTATTTATAATTTATTAGATACAGCCTATAGAGGGCCATTTTACAATATTATAATGTTAATAATTCATCTTAATAATAATAATAATAATAATAATAATAATAATAATAATAATAATAATAAGTTTAGATAAGTACGAGGGAGAATCAAAAAGTAAGTTACACTTCCAAGTTATGGCAATTTATGAAACCACCTCTACATAGGCAACATGACTATGACAACATACAATTCAAGTTCACTTTTCCACATAGCCCTCAAGAGACAAACACTTCTCGGAACGATCATCGAACTTTTCGATTCCGGATGCGTAGAAATCACCTTCAGCGCTACGTAGCCACCTAGAGAAAGCTGCTTTCACCTCTTCATCGCTTCAAAATCGTCGTCCACCGAGATCGTATTTCAGCTTACCGAACACATGATAATCGCATGGCACTAAGTCTGGACTGTATGGAGGATGTTGCCACTGCCACTTGAATCGCTGTAGCAGTTCGGACGTTTGGCGGGCCGTATGAGGTGTGGTGTTATTGTGCAATTTTTCATGCGATTAGAACTGTAATTGTACTTAGTTTTCAATACGGATCAGCATGAAATTAATTGCTTATGATTCAATTAAAGCTGTCAAAATATTACTGTAGGTGCTGAATAATTTAGTTATTAAGAAGTTATTTTAAGTTATTAAGGTGTAAGAATGCCTTTGCTGGCAGACCTAGTGTTTACAGTGCACTATGTCTTCTGGTATAGGCTAGAGCAATTTTGTTACTTTCATTGATCTGTCTCAGCTTTATCCTTGGCTTTGACAAAATGAATGTGACCGAGGTATGAGTGATGCTAGTAATGCCATTCCTTCTGCAGCCAGTCCCTGCTATGAATGGTGTGAAAATATTGCTCATAGGGTTGGTTGGTGCTTGCATTACAGTGGGCTTGGCGGACTGATATGTAATAGCAACTTCTGGCTCGGTGAAGAAAGCAACGGGAAACTACCTCACTCCTCATTTCCCTAGTACGCCTCTTCAGTGATGCCTAGGCCATCTATGACAGCTGATGGCAGAGGTGTTGAGGATCCAACCAGCCTTCGGGCTGAGGACTAAACATACATACAAGGTGTAAGACTTGCACCAGTGTAATTTAATAAATACTTTAAAGATTTTAATTATTTTTATGAGTTGCTTTACGTCGCACCGATACAGATAGGTCTTAGCGACGATGGTATAGGAAAGGGCTAGGAATGGGAAGGAAGCGACCGTGGCTTGAACATTAAAGTTGAGCTCCAGCATAGGCCTGGTGTGAAAATGGGAAACCTTGTCGTGAAGCGGCAATTAAATAAATAAATATCTCTGAAAAAACACAACAACTGGTTAGTAGAAATTTTAAAAAAGAAAGACCTGCAAGAAATATGTATTACCGAAGCAGCCATTCAAGATAGAAAACTTTTAGAAGCCTAATAAACAAACATAAGTTTGCAAAGAAACCTAAAAGAAAATATGCAAGAAGGACAGAAGGACGCAATTTTTTTTTATCGGTGAACGAGTGAAGAGATGTCGGGAGGAAAGTGTATGGTAAGTAACATCAAACGCGCTCCGCTTTTGGAAATAATAATAATAATAATAATAATAATAATAATAATAATAATAATAATAATAATCCAAATATATGGCGAATGTATGTCACTGAAACCCTTTGCCTTTCAAAACAATCGGGTCATCCGATAATTTGTGGAACGATAGTGTCATTCATTGAAATGTATGACTCGATGTTACCTAGCAACAGCACCTTGAGAGGTGTACAGCCTTGGATCTTTGCGTATGTCATGGCCATCCATTAACACTTCACATCACAGTCCGGCACGATTGCTAGGTAACATTGTGTCACACATTTCAGCGAATGACAAAAAATTTTAATTTGATTTTCCCTATGGGAAATGTAATACTTAAAAATATCTATGAGCAGCATTAGTTGGAAATTTGAATATTTTAATTTTCATAGGTGCGGTTATAGAAACGTTATAACAAACCTGTTAATATTATGTTTACACTTCTCTTTTCCGTACTGTGCAAGATTTCTTGACAACGAGTTCACTTCTTTTACTTCATCCAGATTCTCCTCAGCTTTATATCGATAAGAAATGACCAAGCCAACTCACTCGCTTTTCTTCCCGTAAAATATTCCCTCAGCAGCTACTCTGCAGTTTGGCCTCCATATTGAAGCAGTTGTGATGTAAATCAAGATATCGACAACAAAGCCCCTTTTTATATCACACGAAAACCGAATAAACACCAGTGGTGCGAACCTATGCATTACATCAGCCAGACTCCAGCCACTCCAGTTTCAAGACGATGAAACGAAGGCAACAGCATATCAATTCCAGCCGCAGATGGAAGAATCGTAGAAATGAATATATCCGCCTGCTGTCTTTTGCAATCTCCACTATCAGTTCCATGTTTCTAAATCGACTGTACTAGTAACCTCCATTACTGTAGTTATTTATTTAGCGCACAGCTATTTCTCATCACTAGGGCCCGGAATTTTTGGCAGTAATAGGTTAGGATGCAGATTTACTGAAGCTAATAATTATAGTCTAATGTGCTCAAGGGTTATGCTATGAGTTTTGCATAATTAGGGGTTCGGTACATCAGCACCCCTGGAATTTATGTTATTCTCACTACACTACGGAAGAGCAGACTAATCGACACTTCCTAATACCCAAAGATTAGCTTGCATTCTAAACTGTTACCACGTAAAAAATAAGGGGGCTAAAATATCAAATGATGATGATGCTTGCTGTTTAAAGGGGGCTATCATCTATGTCATCGGCCACTAATGGTACGAAATGAGACGAATTTTAATGACAATTTAGAAGTCCAAAATTCATCCACTGACCAGAATTCAAATAATGATGATGATGATGATGATGATGAATGAATGGGTGAATATGCATACATACATACATATATTCATTATCATTATAGACTGTTATGCCTTTCAGCGTTCAGTCTGCAAGCCGCTGTGAATTTACTAAACGTCGCCACAATCCTCGATCTGCGACTAGTGTTGTGGCCTCATTTAGTTCTATAAATCTTATCTTTAAATCGTTAGAAACCGAGTCTAACCATCGTCGTCTTGGTCTACCTCTGCTTCTCTTACCCTCCATAACAGAGTCCATTATTCTCCTAGGTAACCTATCCTCCTCCATTCGCGTCACATGACCCCACCACCGAAGCCGGTTTATGCGTACAGCTTCATCCATCGAGTTCATTCCTGAATTAGCCTTTATCCCCTTATTCCGAGTACCCTCCTGCCATTGTTCCCACCTGTTTGTACCAGCAATCATTCTTGCTACTTTCATGTCTTATTTCTAACTTATGAATAAGATATCCTGAGTCCACCCAGCTTTCGCTCCCGTAAAGCAAAGTCGGTCTGAAAACAGACCGATGTAAAGATAGTTTCGTCCGGGAGCTGACTTCCTTCTTACAGAATACTGTTGATCGCAACTGCGAACTCACTGCATTAGCTTTTCGACACCTAGATTCAATCTCACTATATTACCATCCTGGGAGAACACACAACCTAAATACTTGAAATTATCGACCTGTTCTAGTTTTGTATCACCAATCTGACATTCAATTCCGTTGAATTTCTTACCTACTGACATCAATTTAGTCTTCGAGAGGCTAATTTTCATACTAGCATCATTGCACCTCTTTTCAAGTTCCAAGATATTAGACTGCAGGCTTTCGGCACAATCTGCCATTAAGACCAAGTCGTCAGCATAGGCCAGACTGCTTACTACATTTCCACCTAACTGAATCCCTCCCTGCCATTTTATATCTTTAAGCAGATGATTCATGTAAACTACGAACAGAAAAGGTGAAAGATTACAGCCTTGTATAACCCCTGTAAGTACCCTGAATCAATTCATTCTACTGTCAATTCTCACTGAAGCCCAATTGTCGACATAAATGCCTTTGATTGATTTTAATAATTTACCTTTAATTCCCTAGTCCCCCAGTATAGCGAACATCTTTCCGCTCGGTACCCTGTCATATGCTTTCTCCAGATCTACGAAACATAAACACAACTGCCTATTCCTCTCGTAGCATTTTTCAATTACCTGGCGCATACTGAAAATCTGATCCTGACAGCTTCTCTGTGGTCTGAAACCACACTGGTTTTCATCCAACTTCCTCTCAACGACTGATCGCACCCTCCCTTCCAAGATGCCAGTGAATACCTTGCCTGGTATGCTAATCAAAGACATACCTCGATAGTTGTTATGAAGTTGTGGTGAACATGAATTTAAAATAATCAGCGGATCAAATGCACAATACTGAAAGTTAAAAATAATTGCAAAATCGATCCACTAACAACAATTCAAAAGGAAGGCGATGAATAATGATTATGAACCTGAAACAATAAGTGGATCCGACCCGCAATGCCCCGCTTTAAAACAGTAGTATTAATGACCAAGGGGCTGCTTCCAAAGTACAATCCTGAATCGGTGATGCTTGTTTAAAGGGGTAAAAAAATCCAGGTCATCGGTCTCTCATAATAGAAAGTTACTTATCACTAGTAAAGTAGACCAATATTATTTCTCATGTTGAGATCATCATCATCATCATCATCATCTGTTTACCCTCCAGGTTCGGTTTTTCTCTCGGACTTAGCGAGGGATCCCACCTCTACCGCCTCAAGGGCAGTGTCCTGGAGCTTCAGACTCTTGGTCGGGGGATACAACTGGGGAGTATGACCAGTACTTCGCCCAGGCGGCCTCACCTGCTATGCTGAACAGGGGCCTAGTAGAGGGATGGAAAGATTGGAAGGGATAGGCAAGGAAGAGGGAAGAAAGCGGCCGTGGCCTTAAGTTAGGTACCATCCCGGCATTCGCCTGAAGGAGAAGTGGGAAACCACGGAAAACCACTTCCAGGATGGCTGAGGTGGGAATCGAACCCACCTCTACTCAGTTGACCTCCCGAGGCTGAGTGGACCCCGTTCCAGCCCTCGTACCACTTTTCAAATTTCGTGGCAGAGCCGGGAATCGAACCCGGACCTCCGGGGGTGGCAGCTAATCACGCTAACCACTACACCACAGAGGCGGACCTCATGTTGAGATACTAATCAAAAATAGCGAAGACTCACGGTGTTCCACACATTATGGTACTACTCACAAGTATTGTACGTCACAGAGGTAACGTAGACCTGTGGTGTTTATCATATAATGGCGCCACTCATAGGCAAATCAAGCCCATGGTGTTCCTCATATCGGTGCATTAATCACAGGGACTCGTACTATCCCGTGATGATCCTCACATAGTGGGTACTAAACAGGGCAACGCTGACCCACGGTGTCGCTCATATAGTGATACTAATCATAGGCAACACTCAGACCCGTGGTGTTTCTCACATAATGGTACTAATCACGGGTACGTAAACACCATCTTGATTCACACTCTACTGCTACTAATCACAAACGTATTGTGTACCTAACATAGTGGTACTACTCGCACATAAAGGCAACCCATGATGTTCCCCTCGTGGTGATACTAATCATAAGTAGTTTCATGGTTCTAATTCAATCATCCCTTTGTCGCCGCTTGTAGTCGCCTCTTACGACAGACAGGGGATACCGTGGGTGTATTCTTCGTCTCCGTCCCCCACCCACAGGGGATGTAGGTTAGAATATGAAGGTGCGAAGTATACTGCATATACATAAAAATTTACCGGTAGTAAATATCAGAGAATTATTGATAAAATATGTAGTGGTATGAACGCATTAAACTTACCAAAAAATGTACGTGGATTCCTTTTATGACGACTTATGGTTATGATATAAGACAATAAAGTTGTTTTGGAAAAAAATATAGTTAATGCTTTAGATAATTTAGATAGTCTATTATTTTCTAATGTTGACAGTATAGTTACTTATTAAATAGAAAAAAATAAGAAATAATGTGTGTGCGAGAGAGAGCAAGAGTGAGAATGTGATACATGAAATAGCCGGCCGCCCCACGTCTACCTACTTCCCACCGCTCACTCCTGTCCATGCGGTGCTTAAATGAGCAAACTTTGACACCTCAAAACTGGTATGAAATACTCGATTGGGCATCTAATGCTGATATGGCTAAATAAAGCACTCCTACTGAAGTCATTGTACCAAATCTCAATCAGATCGGAGACTACAGTAGGAAGGGTTTCCTTGCAAGGTCAATGACTGACCCCCCAGTTTGATAAGCGACTTTTTAAATATGAACGAGAAAAGGCGTCGTATTTTCCGCAGAAGTCACAGTGGAACTCACACTGACGTTCCAGACAAAATAGGGATATTTCCATTCACAAATCACATATTTTCAGAAAAATACCATAATAACTTGTGTACTGTAAGGGTACTGTGAATGTTCACCCATACTGTACGTTGTCATAACTGGATAAATAAGATTATCATTAAAGTCCGGATTATTAGGTACTGATAGGTTAGAATGCAAACTTACTTAAGCCAGTAACAAGTATAGCCTACACTGCACAACGGTTATGCTACGAGATTTGCATAGATATTAGGGGTACAGCCAATAGAACTCCCTGAATTTATGTTACTCTTCCTACATTATGGTACAACGGGTTGCATGACACCTCCTACAAACCAAACTACTTTGCATTCTAACCTATTAACATCTACAAATCCGAGGTATAATTATCATACACAACACCGGATATTTGTTATGGTTTCTTTCCTTCTTGACTGCCTAGTCATTAATGCAAAAGGTTCAAGAGCATTCGTTCCAGGAAGGGAATACGTCCAGAACTTTCTATCGTTGAGTCTGCACATCCATTTGAAGTTAGATGCTTGAAATGTTAGTCAGAAAGTTTCAAACATGTGTGTTTAATTTGTAAGTACCCGAAAGTGTAACAGAATAGTGGTCGAATGAAGCACGGTTTTTTAAATTTCCCTAACATTTGCCAAATAGGACATTCTATTCTACATTTAGCGATCCATATATAAACTCACGGCTCTTGACGCCCTTGAAAGGGCTCTGGCCTGCCCAGCGACCGCTGCTCAGCCCGAAGGCCTGCAGGTTTCGAGGGGCCGTGTGGTCAGCACGACGCACCCTCTCGGCCGTTATTCTGGGCTTTCGAGACCGGGGTCCCCATCTCATCGTCAGATAACTCCACAATTCTAATCACGTAGGCTGAGTGGACCTCAAACCAGCCCTCTGGTCCAGGTAAGAATCCCTGACCCGGCCCGGAATCGAACCCGGGGCCTCCGGGCGAGAGGCAGGCACGCTGCCCCTACACCACGGAGCCGGCTGATTCATATATAAGCAACTGGAATTAGAAATGGAGGTAGCCAAAATTTAGGAACTAACTGATGATTTTCTTCAAACTAAAACAGAGCAAAACTGAACAGTACTTCTAACATTGCTTAGGCTGAGGTTTCAAACCACTGACAATCTAATTTTTCTACCAGTTGCTGTATGTACCTCAGCGCATTTCCTCAAGATTATCTTAAAATCGTAACACAACCTGGAATCGAAATTTCATTATCTTAGTGAGAAACTTAATTACCTAGTCGCTAGGTGTAAAGAAGAGTAACCTTTCGTAATTTAGCATCCATCAGGGTCTATAAACCACGATAGCTACAGCGCCCCCCTTCGAACGTGTGAAATATACTGGTAGGAGCATTTTTCATCAGTGTCTGAGCAGGTTCAATTCTTTGTGTAAACAGAATGTACCGAGCAGAAGATATCGATTCAAGCTTCATTATCGTGGAACTGAATTGAGATAGCCATGCAGCAACTGTTAAACTCAATCACCCCGCCATTCCAGAAATGGAACTCTTTTTTATATATCCAGTACGACCGAGCTGTATAACTAGAAATTTGATGTGTAAGTAATTCCTCTCAATTCAATATTTAGTTGATAACATTGGATTTCCGTCCAATGGATTTGCTTCATTCCATTTCCCGATATTCATCGATCAAATTATAGAAGAAGGATTATCTGCTCGGTGGAGGACGACTTGCACTCTTGTTGAGATTGAACTCGAGTGATCTGGAAACCATTAGACGCAACAATGGATTGTGACTTTCATCCGGAGAAAACGCCACGCAATTTTAACTACTGTGTTGATGGGGGGTAAATGTACCTTAAGAGTAAGTACAGTGAATTTCTCTCATCGGTTGGCCGGCAGGCGCGCCCAGCTTATCTGCCTTCCGTTACACAGTGCAGCAACATCACGGGAATGCCCGCACTTCGCAGTTCAGGTCCGTGCTTAGAGCATGTATTAAGCATTGATCTGCTGCTCGAACAGTTCTCGAGTTGTGAAGTGTTACTTCGGGGTATACAGTAATTCTCATAATGCGTTCACATGTGTACACGGTACAGGAAAGGCCATTTAGATGAATTACAGTTACCTTAGAAATGTTTTACTTCATTTTGTCGATGAGCCCCCGTGGCTCAGGCGGCAGCGCGCCGGCCTCTCACCGCTGGGTTCCGCGGTTCAAATCCCGGTAACTCCATGTGCGATTTGTGCGAGACAAAGCGGAGGCGGGACAGGTTTTCCTCCGGGTTCTCCGGTTAGCAACACTCTCCAATATCGTTTCATTTCATCTGTGCGACGGGCTTCCGCAGCCGGCACAATTCCTATCCTCGCCGCAAGGTGGGGGTTTCATTCATTCCACCCTAGACCCGGTCAATGACTGGAAAACAGGTTTTCTTCAGTAACGACTTAAATGAGTTGACATAAGAGTTATTGGCAAGACACCGTTGAGAATATTGTTCCATTGTTTGTGACCCAGAGTAGGATTGCTTGATCGAGAACTGGAATAGATCCATAGTAAAGCGACATGAATTGTTCTGGGTGATTTCCGACAAAAGAGTAGCGTTAAGAAAATGATACAGTCACTGGAATGAGAAGACTTTGGAGTAAGGAGAGGAGCTGCTTGATTAAGTGGTATGTTTCGAACTGTCAGTGGAGACATGGCGTGGGATGACAGTAGTAGACGAATAAGCCTGAATGGAGATTTTAAATGTAGGAACGATCGTAATATGAAGATAAAGTTTGGATTCAAGGGGAAACAGTGCGGCGATTTGCATTTATAGGAAGAGGCTCTAGGGATTGGAATAATTTAAGTGTGGGGAATCTGTCAGCTAGGCGATTCCCCTTAATACAGACCAGTGGTAAATTAAATGGATGAAATTATAAAAATTAGTGCTATGGATTTCTATACCTAAAGTCATTTGCAAAATCGTACAGAAAATATAGAGTGCATCGAAGAATTAGATTCCGACATCTCTATGTACTGCTACCGTTTCTGCGTCCAGACTTCTGAACCACCTGCAAGTGTAGTTCGGATTAAATCTGCTCGGAATAGTATTGCCTTCCTTCACTTTTTAACAGCCCTTACTTCGTACCGTATGGCATTTACTGTACAGCCTGTACGGCATGAAATCAAGAGTGTCTCACGACTGGCTTCTGACCAAGGTTCTAATCCTGATGATACCACTTGGGATTTTGCATTCAAAATGTTACCTAACCAAGATTCGTATTTTACGTAAGCCTGGAAGTTCCGTGGCTTTGATCACGATATCAAGAGTTATGCAAAACTTAAAAAAAAAATGCTTGCTTACCCACGTGAAAACTGCACTCCTCGATACGATTAAGAGGAATTAACATATTATCAGATATATTTCTTGGCTAGTTAATACACCGAAGTTTATCTACATCAATAAATTTATTTAGATGTAGTTTTGGAACGAGCTACAAATTTTAAACACTTTTCTTGCTACTTCCCTCACAGAACAATATAACAAGTATATAGTTGAATGTGTCGCCGTTACGTTTGTAAAAACTACATCGGGAAATATTTGAACTTAGAACTTTGCCCGGTAATGTTCTGTCATCTGAGGTTCAACATTGTGCGATTATTGCTCAATGGCTAAATGGTTAACGTGATGGCCTTTGGGCACAGGGGTCTCAAGTTCAATTCCCGGCAGGGTCGGGAATTTTAACCACAACTGGTTAATTTCGATAGCACGGGGGCTGGGTGTGTGTGTGTGTCGTCATCATCATCACTCCATCTTCATTATAACGCACAAGTTACCTAGGGGTGTCAAATCAGAAGACCTGAATCTGGTGAACCGAACTTGTCCTCGGCCATTCCCAGCACTAAAAACCATACACAATTTCATTGACAAAGAATTAGAGAATAAAATAAATTATAATAAGAGAGAATAGATTATATTTATTTATCACCTGCAGGGTGTCCCAATTACAGATGATGTAATAAAAAATTAAATATTAATTAAATATATATACAAAGAGATATACATCTTCACATGTTTTCTACAGACTATTCACATAATAATTCACATAATTTACAAAATTATCACGTTCCACTCTTGAGGAGAGCTTTCCGAATTGCAGTGGAAGGGTGGTGAAAAATGTCGAGTGACCCTTCCACCTGATTTATGGTCCTGAGGGCTTGCATGAACCAAGAGTTTTCATGTGCAACCATCCTAAATTTGGGAAGGTGCAATGTACATTTCTGCTTGTTCGCCTGAATTTTCGGCGCGTTGCCAGCGTATTCATATTTTACAAATTCTTCATACCTGCTTGAAAAGAGTGGCATGCCTAGGAATCCAAATCTAACCCACTTCATGAACCTTATCTGAACTCTCTCGAGATGGTATATGTGGCTTTTCTTATACGGGAGCTACAACTCACAACCATACTCGAGAGGGCGTATCACCAGAGAACAAAAGTGTTTTGGCAAATGCAATATTACTGAAATCTTGACAATTCCTTTTGACAAACCCCAGGAGTCTGAAAGATTTCTTTATGATATTATCGATGTGTTTCTCCACGTATAAGCCTTTTCTGTTACTAAGAATTACACCTAGGACATTAAACTCCTCCAGATGATTTAAAAATTCTCCGCTGATTTTATATTTGTAAAACACAGGTGTTAATTTTCGAGTGAATTGCATGACACCAAACTAAACTTTAAAAACTCTGAGGGAACATTTATCACACCACTCGGATATTTGCTTCAAATCTTCTTGTAGATAATCGCCATCACTGCCGTCTTCTATGACTTTGTATAGTTTCAAGTCGTCAGCGTACAAGAGACATTCACTGCTCTGAACAACTGTAGTAATATCATTTAGAAACAAAACAAATAGAAGAGGCCCTAACAGCGATCCCTGTGGGATGCCAGATGAAGGTTGGTAGGGGTTAGAAAACAAATCCTCAGATTTGACAAAACATATTCGTTTTGTCAAGTAACTCTTCAGCCACTCGAAAATACTCCCTGAAACTCCATCCGCTGACAACTTCCTCAACAAGGCCTCGTGTTGTAAAGAGTCGGAAGCTTTGGAGAAATCAGTATATACAGTATGTTCACCAAACATATTTACCGTAAGCTGTTTTTGCTGGCGTAACGACGATATATTTAACGGTTTCCCAAGAAATGCTTAGTTCTGAAAGACCACAGAAGTGGTCCAAGTATGCGAAAATTGATGTTTATTCTTCCTAACAAGCGTCCGCTCAGAGTTTCTGAAGACGGGATTGGCAAGAACGAGGGAGTGCATGTCAATATAGAAATAGGATGGTTTTCATCAGGTAACAAGGTATTGTCTATGCCGCAGAACGCTTCGTTGTAAAGAGTTGCATAATCATCAGGGGGAAAGATTCTTCAGATCACGTCCATGTCTGCAAATCATCCGTACAGGGTCAAGCATGAGGTTGTTTAGAACGAACTGAATATTAATATAATGAATTCTATTATTTCATACAAACGACGACCTTTCATCATAATAGCCCAAGATTCCAGACTGAAGTAATAATGAGGTGCTGATATAAAATGCTATTTATTTTAAGAAAGAAAACTGTACTTCTACACGAATTTTGAATATGCATACGACAGTATTAACAGGAATCAGTCAATAGTAATTACGAAGGGATAGAGTAATACGAGTTAGAAAGACAACAACAACAACAACAACAACAACAACAAAATCAAGGAGCCAGACTAAACTTCGGTCATCATATCCCAGTTAATTCAAGGGTCAATTGAACTACTCAAGTTCATCTTGGGTTTGGTTGCGGGTTTAAGGCCGTATGCCCTTCCTAATACCACGTGATTTTTCAAGTGAAAATTCCAACCCGTGACCGACCGGGATTCTGTCCTGGAAAGCGAGTAGCTAAGCCACTGAAGTAATCGGGTTAATTTCTTCTTGAGACATTTATTTCGTCATTTGTCATATAAATACAAACCATTACATCATTCCGTTTCCTTCCCATCCATTCCCTTATAATTCCTTACTTGCATTCATTCCCTTGCCTTACTTACATTTTGTTCCCTAACCTTTATTCAATACCCTATCCCTCACTCCCTTCTTTTCATTCCTTTCCTTCTTCTATCTGGTCCACTTCTACTTTCTTTATTCTTCCCTTTCCTACCTCCAATTGTTCCTAAATTTTATCTCCTTCCATTTCTTACTTTTCTTCCCTTTGTTCAAGTCCATATTTTCCTGTTATTTGCTACCTTACTTTTCCCTTTCCTTTTCCTCTATTTCCTTTAATTTAGTTCCTTCCTCCTGTTTTCTTCCCCCCCCCCTTTTCGACCCAACCTTAAATTATTGATAAATATATATGAGGGAATTACACCTCTTCAAATCTTTAAAATACGGAATTCATCAGATTCGAATATAATAATCCCCTCACCCTCCTGCAATATCCATGAACGAACTCATAACACGCATTCGGTAAATGCGTAAATGAACCAACGCCATTAACATAATAAATGTATTGCAAATTAACAGCCGGTCAGTGCAGAGATAAATCTACTTCCTGTCAATGCTTTATGAAGGCAACATTTACACTCATTAACTATGCGGCTTCCAGTAATAGCAAACTCAATTAAAATGAAAATATGTTCTCTCCCATGGGAAACAAAACTTCGATAGCCTTTTGTACTTGCAATGCGGCACAGTCAACTATTACGATCATATTTTACAACATAATGCTCTATAGCACGTCCAGTCTAAGGACCAAGAATCATAGATTTAGATTTCAAAATTTACCTTTTCAGGCGTATTGGAAAACCATACTTTCAGAAGAGAGTGCGAAATAAGTAAGTTTTTATGAGTGGTGTCTGGTATGTACTGTAAGTGCGTCTGGTTCCAACGGTATGCTAACCCTGAAGCGAGTTATGTAGGGAGAGTTGCATAAATGGTAGGGGTTCTAAAATACTGTGCTCCTACAAATATTTATGATGTAACTCTGGACGATGAAGGTAACACTGGCTGCTTGTCGATATCTAAGGGACCACTATGAGTGGTAAATTAATGTAGATGATGAGGTATGTGTAGGAAATATGGTTTAGAGAGAGATGCCATGTTGCGGCCTGATGAGCGTAAGAGAATATTTTTGAGAAGGGGTTAAGAAGTTGTCCTATCGCGCAATGATATTTGCGTTCCAGAGTTCACGTGCTCACAAGAAATCGCACAAAATGAAAGTCAAAACACGTAATAACAATGGCAATAAGAAGAAATGCAAATGGTAGGACCTACATAGAAATGAGAGATACTCGAATGATAGCTGCCCTTTTCCAAGGGTTATCATGAGGTACAGGCCATTAATTAATTCTGAAGTAAACCAATCATTCATAAACATTTCGGTTAATGACAAATTATAATCCGTAAGGTTGAGCAAGTGCTGTATTTGATTTTCCAGTGAAACCGTACCGTTGTATTGCACATATATTTACTTGACGAAATAACAGTCATATGACTTCCAAACGCTTGCCTTTTTATTTCCCCTTCAGCAATATGTAGCAAGGTTTCTTTGTTTCTTTTCTTCTTCAGCCTCTGTCTTGTGAGCTCTCTCTTTCTAATCTCATTGTTGAGTCGATTACTAGGCCGCTGTAGCGCTTTCTATCGATAGGTAGTATATCAACATACTTACTCTTCAGATGATAAGCAGGTTACTTTATACACTTCAAATCGGTATTTCTTCGGACACTCAGGCATTAGTACTTCTGACCCTGTGATCTCTATTTTTCCTAAGAAGTTCTTTGCGACAGAAGCCAAGAACGTGAGGGAGGGTTTAATTGGTGTTATAATGACGCTACGGACTGCTTGACTCCTGCAAGGGACACTGAGGATTGAGATAACATTACAGTTCATATTTAGAGTATTCATCCATTGTGATGAGGAAGGACTTATTTTTTCCAAATCCACGAACGTATTCCTCTTCCACAGTGCGGTACGTTTTTCTACCTTTAATAGTGTTCTTCTCGTAATACATGCTAAGTCTTCGCACACTAGGTTCTTGTTCTTGTGATGTGGAAAGATGTATTAACTTGCCTGAATTTCTTCTTGGAAATTTCTTGTTCAACTTAGTAGTTGGACCATGAGTGCAGCTAAGCCGATTATAAATGTTAGGGTGATGCAGAAAGGCCTTCCACGATGCTCTCAGAATTGCCAAACAAAGAAATAGAGCCTGGACTACCTGTACCGGGACATACAATTCCCTTGACAACACTTCTAATTAATGAATCCACATCAAATAGAAATACATGTTTAAGTTTCGAAAGAAGGAGGGGCGTATTTAAAGGATTAGACCAAGGTGGGCCAAACACACTTAATTAATATTTTAATTTTCCGGTCAGGTTTAACGTAATTCTACATTTATTTATTTTATTTATATTTTATTTTATATCATAAGCGGAGTTAGGGATTTTGGCCTACTCATACACTTAACCACAACAAAAGAATATGATCATAATACGTGTGTAAGAAACAAAAATGTTAAACCTAACTACGATAATAATCCTACATTAAAAAATGAAACAATTATTTAAAACCAAGTATATCTATATTGAAATCATAAGAACAAATATAAACATGTACTCACACAATCATACATAATTTTCTCAGGCAGTTTTATAGTTTACGAAATAATTTTAGCAAGAAGATCTACAGTTCAAGTTAATTGATTTTATAATATTTACTGGAATAGAGTTCCAGAATCTGGCACCCAACACTTGGAACAACCGGCTGAAAATAGTAATTTAGTTGGTGGGAACTGAATGGTATGGGAGCTGGAATGTGCGAAGGAGGAAAGTGAGTTGGAAGACGAAGAAATGTAGTAGGTTTGTTATTCATGCAACAGGGTACAAACTAGAGTAGCTGCGTGCAGCGTATATAGCCTTTCAGAGTAGCTGTCAGATATGTGTCTTGTATATAATTTATATTTAAAGCTATTATTTGTTTCAATGTAATAATTAATTACATAACTTATATAATTAATTAGAACTTAAGGTACTGTAGTTTGTACATTATATCACATATAAGAAATTTGTTCAGAAAGGAACTGGATATATTTATGGACAACTGCGACTGGGACCAAATGAGTCATGTAAGAAAACAGAAGGAATTGGGGGGGGGGGGATCGATAAGAAAGCCAAGCCCGGCTTTATGGACATATCCTCCGGGTGAATGCAGATAGGCTCAAGTGAAATATCGTGACCCACTTTAAGGGAAAAATTGTTTATTACCGAACGAATATGGGGATCAGATAAATTGTTAAGCAACGAAGCAATTTCGGAAAATCTTGAAAAAATTCGCTTTTGGAAAAATCAAATAACCATAAAAAGAGGACTCGTGCTGCTCCACTGCTTCGTTATAAAAAAAAGTGAGATAATTCGTCTTGACTTGTAGAAGAAATTATGTTACGGTAATCCCAAAAATAAGGTCTCCTATATTTTTATAAATACAGGACTCTGTTCATGTGGTTGTTGGTCACAATATTGTGAAGAGTATTTCCCGCGCTCGCATATAAACATACGCATGCCGCGCTGAGGCACTCAGTCTTGGTTTGGCAGCTATTAAGAATGGAGCTCCCGTTGTATGTTACCGCCAAGTGCGAAGTGTGCGCAGTTATTCGGTTTTTGAACGCAAAATGTACTGAACGGATTGAAATCCATCGCCAATTGATGGAAGTGTATGGTGAGTCGTGCATAGATGTCAGGAATGTTCGTAAGTGGTGTAGAGAGTTTGCAGCCGGTGGGACTGAAATTCACGACGAACGAACAAAGGAGCGGGAGACCGTCAATTTCCGTCGAGACAGTCGTGAAGGTTGAGCAAATCATGCGTGAAGATCGGCGGATCACCCTGGATGATCTCTGCACTTTGGTTCCTGAGGTTTCCCGAAGCTCCGCACACAACTTCCTGAACAGCATGGCAGCGAGCTGGTATGACATGAACATACAAGAACTGTCACAGCGTCTGCAAAAAATGCATCGACCGAAATGGTGATTATGTAAAAAATAGCTAAATGTTCAAGGTGTAAAACGATGTAAACTATTGTAGAAATAAACAGGGTCCGCCTCTGTGGTATAGTGGTTAGTGTGATTAGCTGCCACCCCCGGAGGTCCGGGTTCGATTCCCGGCTCTGCCATGAAATTAGAAAAGTGGTACGAGGGCTGGAACGGGGTCCACTGAGGCTCGGGAGCTCAACTGAGTAGAGGTGGGTTCGATTCCCATCTCAGCCATCCTCGAAGTGGTTTTCCCTGGTTTCCCCACTTCTCCTCCAGGCAAATGCCGGGATGGTACCTAACTCAAGGCCACGGCCGCTTCCTTCCCTCTTAGTTTTCTCCCCCTTCCTATCTTCCCATCCCCCCGCAAGGCCCCTGTTCAGCATAGCAGGTGAGACCGCCTGGGCGTGGTACTGGTCATCCTCCCCAGGTGTATCCCCCGACCCAGAGTCTGAAGCTCCAGGACACTGCCCTTGAGGCGGTAGAGGTGGGATCCCTCGCTGAGTCCGAGGGAAAAGCCAACCCTGGAGGGTAAGCAGATTAAGAAGAATAAGAAGAAATGAACAGGTCTATGTATTTATAAAAAAATAAAATAACATTTTAGGATTACGTTAATTTGGCTAGGATTTGAATAAAAACAAAACGATAAAGAAACAAGCGATTTTAGGCAGTATATTTAGCAACTGCATTTAGGTCAGAAGTGATTTCCGAAATTTGAATTTTTAAAAATTTGATATAGCTGTCCAAAACTTAAAATTTGAAACCTTCCCGGGTCCTTTAGCCCTTCAACTTTCGGCAAAATTGAGAAAATAGCTTAATTTTACGTTTTTCGTAGTATGGGGGCCCCTAATTTTGTCTGTTAAGAAATGTTTTTAACATTAAAATTCAGACTTGCGCAGGTTTTTTCAGGACAGAACTAGATCCAGAACAAAATCATCATGTGAAGAATAACGAAGACACTTTGCAAAGTATAAGAATGAAGGAATACTGGAATGAAGGAAGACCAGAAGAAACGAAGCTGATACGTGGTCCTCAGATGGCCAAAATGAAAAGAAGAAAATATTTGTAGCAATTTTTTTTAAAAAAAATGGAGTAAATGTGAAATAGACAAGGGAAGACGGTCTTGAACGAAGGAAAAATTATTGTAATAATATTTAATTCTTTGATTTTAAGGACTATGAATTCGCAGAAATGTTGCGTTGAACTAATAATAGTATTACATCACATCCACTGGCTTCAACTGGGCCGTTCCAATTAGCTTCACTTTGTGTTTATTACCGATACGGCTATTTGTACCGTAACTTGCTACTGCTTTAATTACAGTCGTTACAAATTGATAGCAATACCTAGCATAATGCTTGACAAAAAAAAAATGTTGAAAATAAAACAAAAAACAAGGAATCAACAATAACACCAGCGCAGGTTCCCGTTAATGAATTGCAGTCATTATCTATATAGCATCCTCCATCGCACAGCTCAATGAAAATGACCGTGTGATTGTGGAGAGTAAAATTCCATTATTTAAAATTTATACCCGCTTCACGCAGTGTAACCCAACTTACTTTCAAACGAAATGAACATTTCAACAATAAAATGTAAGAGACAGACGGATTAAAACAGGTCGCCTGCCCAGAAGTACAGAAAAACATTACGTCCTTCAAAATGAATCACCAGATCTGTTAACACATTTATCGCAGTGGGTGATGAGACGGTCAATATAATAATTACTGATGAACCTGGTGGTCTGTCGACGGGCTAGGCATTTAAACATGTGACCGACGGAAATCCATCTCCGCAAATGTCTTCCTGCATGTCCGGAAAGATTATAGAGCCCGGATTTTTATGCATTAATAAGTTAGAATGCAATGTATCTGAAGTGAGCAGCAAGTATAGTCTACCTTCACAACGATTATGCTATGGGGTTTGCATGAACATTAGGGGTACGACCCATCAGCACTCCTATAATTTATGTTACTCTTGCTACATTATGGAAGAGCGGGTGGCTGACACTTCCTTTTAACGAAATTTAGTTTGCAATCTAATCTGTTACGGCATGAAAATTCGGGCTTTGATTATAAATATCATGGGGAGAGATAAGGACTGCAGGGAGGTTGTTGAAGACTTTCTCACTCAAAACTCTGAAGCGAACTCCTCACATAGTTGGCTGTGTGGGGGCGGGCATTATCATTCAGGGGGATTCGGAAATTATTCGCAGAAGGACCTCGAGAGGTTGGTGGTATCAACGAATAAAGTAATTATTATACAGGGAGTTTCTCTCGTCGGTTTTCCGGCACGCACGCCCGGCTTATCTGCCTCCCGTTGGCTCATCACTTCCCGCTCCACGGCATAGCAAAAAGGACAGTACTTTGCTCACTTAATCCGTGCATGATATGAGATGACAAAGTTAAGAAAACTACAGTTATCATGTATGGTTTCAATTTTAACATTTTCGTAGTCCGCCATGCTGAGCGCTTCGAAACCCCGGCTTCTCGTTCAAGTCGTCCTATGGATTCTGTAGGCGATTTCATTTACTTTTTCCTCGTTAAGTAGGCCTGCACGTTTTATAACACTTCGCTTCTTATTGAGTAAAGAACCAGTTCCTCTCAGTTTACGTGTTTCTACACGGTCTCTATGTGGAGGAAGTACACCTGGAATTTGTGTTACAAATCACCTAACGACTTCCCAGCAAGACTGTTATCACATAATTATCGTTCACAGATACCCTTTTCTTTACCATGTACACATGTGGAGGCATTATGAGAATTATACCCCGAAGTAACACTTTACAACTTGAGAACAGTTGGAGCGATAGATCAACACTTAATGCAAGTTCTAAGCACGGACCTGAACTGTGAAGTGCGGGATTTCCCGTGCTGTCGCTGCGTTGTGTTGTATGACGGGAAGTGATGAGTCAACGGAAGGCAGATAAGCTGGGCGCGCTTGCCGGCCAACCGATGAGAGAAATTTACTGTACGACTTAGGGATATTCAAAGCAGTGGTTGGTATCCGAACATAGGAGAAGGGCGACCCTCTCAGAATTCAACTCGATAATTTAGAGTATAAATACAAATATTGTGAATGTAAATACAAGAGAGACATGAGGTTTGATCTGGTGAATGATGTAAATTTACAAAAAATAAGGGATGGATTAGGGGGAAGGATACAGTAAGGTGCCTTTCTCTCTGGTGAACACAGAAGAATTTCACTTGCTCAAATCCTATAAAGAAACCCTAGCGGTGAGAAGGAAATTTCTGAATAGTAATGAATGATATGTGTCACATATTTTTGCACCAGTATTTTTAGGTAGCCTACATAAACACAGATATCTTCGAAATTTAACCTGACCATGTTCAATTTATTTTATATATGTACTAAATGATGGGATTCCAGATTACAAATGCATATTCTGTTACTAATCAAACAATGGAATTGTATACTTCAATAATGGCTTTGATATTCTTATTTATTTATTGGCATTTCTCGTACAGAGCAATTGTCTGCGTGGTTTTAGTCACGAAGCTGTCGGCTTGCATTTAGGATATAGTGGGTTCGAACCCCAATGTCGGCAGCTCTGAATATGTTTTTCAGTGATTTCCCATTTTCACAACGGGAAAATGTTGGGCCACGGCCACTTCCATCCCACTCCTAGCCCTTTCCTATCCCATCGTCGTCCGTAAGACCTGTCTGTGTCGGTGTAACGTAAGGCAAATTGGAAAAAAATTATAGCTTCTAATAAAAAAAAACTGTTGATGCTGGCGGGCTGTCGACGGAGGGAGGAAACTCATGCAAAGAGTAGACTTAAATTAAATATACAGGGTGAAGCGAAATTCGCGCACTCGGGCGTCGCAGCGCGACTCCTCACATGCAGGCAATAAAAAAATGTCTCTCACAAAAGTTCGTCCTGCGAGTATATCCGGAAGAAAAGGGTCGTTGAAGAGTGGCAAACTGGCAACACTGTAACTATATGTAGGGTAACTACCTCTGTGAGGACGTGTTAGCCACGCTGTACAGTTGGTGCAGTGGATAGAGTTTTGGGTTAGCATGCAGGAGGTCGAGGCCCTTTTTTATTTGCTAATTTTCATCCGACATTACATACTGTAACACAGTAAGGCACCGTTTCTGAGGTCACATGTATCCTACATTTACAAAATTTAGTAACGCTGAACACGTTGTAACGCATCTAGTAGATGAAGTGGTAGGAATAAATTCACACCCACGACTTAGAAATGGCGTCTTTCAAAGCTGACCAATGAAAACGGATGTTCGTCCATTTCTAGGATCGTAGTATGTAAGTGCAAATGGTTTCTAGAGAACCCACTGCAATCGCTGTTGACGATTAAGATGCCAGATACCATACCAACTGGACTACATTTACGAAATAAAAAACATACGCCTCAAACCAGGATCGACCCCCTCGACCTCCTGCATGTTAACGCAAAACTCTACCCACTGCACCAATTGTACAGCACGACTACAACGTGCTGACAGAGGTAGTGACGTTACATGTGGTTACAGTGTTGCCAGATTGCCACTCTTCAACGACCTTTTTCTCCCGGATATACTCGCGGGACGAACTTTTGTGAGATACATTATTTTATTGCCTGCATGTGAGGAGTGCGCGAATTTCGCTTCATCCTGTATATCTGTACATCATTGATATGTTCAGTTTTAGTGTTCTACTCTACGTTTCAGAAGTGTATGTGTGTTTGAACTCTTAATATGCAATTCTTCTACATACAAACAAAATGTTAAGGATTTATATGCGACATATTTTTCACTTGTTTCTAAGGTACAGAAATACAGACGTCTTAGAAATTTAGCTTGAACATTTTCAATTTCTTTTATATATTTATTAAATAAGATTCCAGACTATAGATGCATATTCTGTTACTAATCTAACAATAGAACTGTATAGCTGACTAACGTCGTTAGTATTTTCGTTAAAAATTCGAAATTCCTATAAGGCCTTATTTATAACGTTGTCAATTATTACTCCGATAATGTAAACAAAACAGAGATAAGAACTTTTCATCTAGACAGCAGAAGAGCCCATTACATTCCCCAAGTTCAATTCAGAGACAAACAGCTAAAATACTGTGCTCATCCAAAATAGTTGGGTATTGTGCTGGATCGCTCTTTGACGTATAAAGAACATCTCTGAAGAACAGCAGCAAAGGTTAAAACACGTAACAACATCCTTAACAAACTCAGTGGCACTAGTTGGAGAGCAAATGCTAATGTCCTCCGAACAACAGCTCTTGTTCTAGTATACCCAGTTGCTGAATATTGCAGCCCTGTATGAATCAACAGCGCACATACAGGAAAAGTTGACGTCCAGGTGAGTGATACAATGAGGACAGAGTTTGGCACACTCAAATCCACACCACTTAATTGGCTGCCAGTATTAACTAACATCCATCATCCTCCTCACCTCCGAAGGCTAACTGCTCTGAAGAAGGAATGGTTAAAACGTACTGCAAATACACTCTTGCCAATTCATCAGGACTGCAACCCTCAGAAGCATGGAAGACTAAAATCTCGACATCCATCATGGCAACTAGGAAAGAGGTACAACATGAATAATGTCTCGAGGCAAGAGTGGGCTGCTTCAAACCCTGACCAGCTAGGGTTGATATCTGACCCCTGTGGGAAACTTGCTGGGTTCAGTGGCTAAATTCTCTGGACATTAAATTATAAGTTATATTACCATCCATTGATTCTTTGTCCGATTGTTATTTTATCTGCATTAAATGTATATAATTTTAAGTGTATATAGTATATAGTTTCCCTCTACCCTCTACATGCCATACGAAATAAATAAATTACTCTGATCTCTCTCTTATCTTCAACTCGCTTTAGGCAGGTACTTTTCTTATTATTTACGCCGGGTTAAGTGGCTCAGACGGTTGAGGCGCTGTCTTTCTGACCCGAATTGGTAGGTTCGATCCTGGCTCAGTCCGGTGGTGTTTGAAGGTGTTCAAATATGTCAGCCTCGTGTCGACAGATTTACTGGCACGTAAAAGAACTCCTGCGAAACAAAATTCCGGCACCCGACGTCTCCGAAATCCTTTAAACTGCAGTCGACGTAAAGCCAATATCATTTTTATTTTACTTTTTACGACTGAATTTGCGGTTTTTTTTTTTGTGATGGGAAGAGTTCCTCTCATGAACTAAAAGTATCTTTTTAAAATTCTCGACGAACCTAGTATCGAACACATGTCCCTTCGGGTGAACTGAACAGGCCTTTATTGTCTTAGCTAGGCATATCCTATTATTATTATTATTATTATTATTATTATTATTATTATTATTATTATTATTATTATTATTATGCAGCTTCATTTGAATACTAATCTAACTGGACAGTGTTAATGCACCCTGGAGCAACTGGGAGTTGTTCTTTGAAGTGTTCATGTCTGGAGGGTGTGGACCAGGAAGTCAGCCACGAACAGGTAGCAAAGTTCCGGTAGGAGGAACACAGTAGTACCTGATATGGCCGACAGACAGCACGACACTCCTTGGATAGGAGTTCATTGACATAGCAACGGTACTTACATACGCAAGGTGGCATCTTGCGCAGGACACCGTATGCTAATCAAGTTGGAATGTCCCTTCAATAGGTGGCTAGTATTAGGGGACTTCCGATGTCTGAAAACCTTAAGGTACCGTACCATATGGCTGAAGACAAGGATGAGTCTTATAATGCTTGTTGTGCTTCATATGTACGTTCTGAACAGAAACACCCAGTCAGAGGAATTACCGACAAGCAGTTAAAATTCTCGGCCCGGGCAGGAATCGAACTCGGAACCCTCTGAACCAAAGGCCAGTGCACTGACCATTCATTGAAGGAGCCATACCATAACACTAGTGTCTGAATCTCCATTTAACGAATCTATTAATTTCGTCGAATCTTAACTTCTCCAAATAATTACTGCAGGCGTTTTAATACACCCAATACTTGAAAACTCCTACCTGCAATGGTGAGACTAGGAAACAGAAGTGAGTTTGGCACCAGCTTACCTAGAACAAACAAAAAACAAATAAATGTCATTATTTTTATCGTTACAATTCATAACACAGAAATAAAAATACAGTGACAAGTAGGCACGCTGCTTCTCACTGTGAAGGTTATAAAATGAAATAAAGAAGTTTCTATGTGAGCCTTCATTTCCTTCACAATTATCAAAATAATAATGATAACCTGGATTCATGAAGTCAGGAAAGATTTGCAAAGAAAGAACATAAGGGAAGAAGCAACAGAGAGAGAGAGAGAGAGAGAGAGAGAGAGAGAGAGAGAGAGAGAGAGAGAGAGATATTTTTAAAAAGAAAGTGTTAAAAATGGAAGGATTCCAAGGTCGGACGGGAAAGAAAACAGGCTCAAAATGGTCTGAGGAGAGCTAAAGGAGACATAGTGAGCAGACGAAGGAATGTTGTAGGAAAAAAACAACAAAGGATGAAGCATGAAAAATTACGTGGTCCATAGAACACCCTAACGGAGAAATAATAATAATAATAATAATAATAATAATAATAATAATAATAATAATAATAATAATAATAATAATTTTCAGAGGGCATTTAGAATGAAATGAAATGAAATGAAGTATGGCTTTTAGTGCCGGGAGTATCCGAGGACATGTTCGGCTCGCCAAGTGCAGGTCTTTTGATTTGACGTCCGTAGGCGACCTGCGCGTTGTGATAAGGATGAAATGATGATGAAGACGATACATACAACCAGCCTTCGTGCCAGCGAAATTAGCCAATGATTGTTAAAATTCCCGACCCCATCGGGAATCGAACCCGGGACTCCCGTGGCCAACGCCCAGCACACTAACCATTTAGCCATGGAGCCGGACGGCATTTAGATTAACATGGGATCACTACAATAAACTAGTAATGATACAGTTATTCTACCGGAAGCCTTAACTTTAGGAAGTCATTCATTGCAGATATTTTTACGAAATATTTGGGCCCCATACGAAAAAATGGAATTTGGATCAAAAGGGGAACTGCAGTGCTCTATAGTTACACAGATAGCCTCACCAGTACTGTACGGAGGAGGCGTTTGAAATTTGTTGGGAACATTTTTAGGATGGATAATTATAGACTCAAAGAAAGGTTATGCAATGTAATACATTTCCAAAACAAGAGAAATAATTAGCTGGAGGAAACAGGAGGGGAACCTGAATGAATTGAACATCATTGAAGACATGCTTAAAAATCCAAAGTTTTCCAGGGCCTCAGTAAATAAATACAATTTTGTAATAAAAAAATAAAAAAAGAGCAGCAGGACTCGTATAAAGTTGTCAGAAGAACAGAAGGAGCAACACAGTGAGTTCATGAAGAGATGTTGGAAGAATAGGAAGGCGAAAGTCATCAAGCCAATGAAAAAGTTACAAAACGAAAGAATAGTAAGAATTCTTTATTCTCCTCAGAAGCGTCCGACTCGTTGGCTGAACGGTCAGCGTACTGGCCTTCGGGTTCAGAGGGGTCCCGGGTTCGATTCCCGGTCGGGTCGGCGATTTTAACCTTAATTGGTTAATTTCAATGGCACGGGGGCTGGGTGTATGTGTTGTCTTCATCATCATTTCATCCTCATCACCTGCGGGAGTCAAATAGAAAGACCTGCACTTGGCGAGCAGAAACCCGTCCTGGGATATCCCGGCACTAAAAGCCATACAACATTTCATTTTTTCCCTCAGAAGCACCAGTATTTGCTATTTTGGAGCAACTTAAGAACGACATAGATGAAGTAAGAAGCATAACACAAATTTAGATACAGTACAGTTAATTATTAAATCATTTTAAACCTAACATTATAAATGAAAGATATGGAGACACAAGACAATTGAACCATTCACAAACTGAAAATCCACAGCTTGTTTCTAGTCATTTGACCGGTCAGGCATGGAATAAATGAAGCCCTCATCTAGCGGCGAGGACAGGAAGTCTACCCGCTGCCGAAGCCTGTCGCACTCCTCTGGGGCAATGATTAATGATTAACACATGAAATGATATTGTAATGTGTTGCTTAAATATATGATGACAGAGAAAACTGGAGTAACCGGAGAAAAACTTGCCCCACCCCCGCTTTGTCTCACATGGAGTGACCGAGACTTGAACCACGGAACCCAGCGGTGAGAGGAAGGCGTGCTGCCGCCGAGGCCACGAATGCTTCAGGAAGCCCTTATACTAATTAAATATGCTGTGCCCAGTAGCGGGGGACGTCAATAACATTAGGGTTGGCAACTATTAAATATTCCATCCTGCATGTTGTTCGAGACAAGCGACAGTGGTAAAGGTGTTGAGCTGTCTGTAGTTCCTACACAACCATAGAGGGGAGATTCACTCGAAATCTCCTATTTCTTCACCAGGTTCGGCTTGGTTCTTCCGACTCCAGTCCGTAGTGTATCCCAGTCCTTCTTGTGGCAATAATAATAATAATAATAATAATAATAATAATAATAATAATAATAATAATAATAATAATAATAATAATAATAATAATTTCAGACTTTACAGTACAGTAATCAAGCCGGAATGCATGTGTCCCGGCATTCAGCTGGAAGCGAAAATCGGAAACTCAACCGCTTCTGTACATAAAACATACAAATCCATCGTGTCACCTTGATATGTTGTGATAATGTTCTCCTAAACGTTATATCTCATTGTCTGACCTACTGTATGGCAAATTTAAAATACATCGGTGGTCTTATTCCATTTAAATGAAAAGTCTGTTAAAAGTTTTATTGGACGACAGTTCTTCGCTTTTTCCAATAGCCTAGCTGGTTTAGGAATGCCTGAGGATGCATTTACTGTTCAGGAATTTGTCTTCAATTTGGATTACCTAGCGTGTCAGTAAATCTTATTGACAAAGTTATCTTGCTGTGAATCACACCTAATTAACGGATGACTAAGCAGAGATACAACCTTGGCCATTAGAAGCGAGAGCCCCGTCAGAACTAACTATTAAGTCTGACTTTGTCCTGTATCCTGATAATACCCATTATCGTAGTTTTCGTTCTCTTCGCTAACACCTTTTCTTATCCTTCATTCCCTCCACCACATTTCTTGTGACGTTGTTTTGTGTTGTATTTCCAGGTCAATTAAGTAGTGTGCCAGTGCATAGATTATAAAGGAAAACAGGGCGAAAGTTAGGAAAAATATACGAAATCTTCATTCTTAGCCTTATCCACCGTTCCATTGTAACACGGATACGTTTTTGTGCTGGTGTCTATCTGGAATTAGACACACCAATTTTCCGTGGACAGAAAATAGACACCGTAATATACAAAGCAGATTTCTGGCACACTATAATAACATGAGGAAGAAGATGAAGACTTAGTATAAATAGATGACGAATATTGGTTGCCTGGTTACAATGTGACTGGACGGGACTAGATTCGAGGACATCATGCAGACTTCACTATGATTGGGGCCAACCTCAAGTAATGGAGAAGGCACTCGAAGAAGAAGGAAAAGAAGAAGAAAAGGAGAAATTTACGCAGGAGGATGAGACCACTTACTTCCGACTTACTTGGTCATGTGTGCAAATTTACTGACTAGGCGGCCTTCATACACAGGGGTAACGGATTATTTTCCATTCTTATACTGTAATACGTGAAGGTATCCCAAAGCCATTGGGACAGATATCCAGGAATTCGAGAAAGTCGGTTTTGATAAATTTCAAGTGCGTATATCAACTAATGTAGTCCGACTTGTTGGCTGAACGGTCAGCGTACTCGCCTTCGGTTCAAAGGGTCCCGGGTTCGATTCGCGGCCGGGTCGGGGATTTTAACCTTAATTGGTTAATTCCAATGGCACGGGGGCTGGATGTACGTGTTGTCTTCATCATGTCATCCTCATCACGACTCGCAGGTCGCCTACGGGAGTCAAATAGAAAGACCTGCACCTGTCGAGCCGAACCCTTCTTGGGATATCCCGGCACTAAAAGCCATACGGCATTTCATTCAACTAAATGTAAACGAGCTCGGATCTCAGTGGATAATGCAGGAGTCTAGGCATCGAAGGATCACCGGTTCACTTCCAGCTGCGTGCATCTGTTTCATTTGTTTTCTTGTCCTTGTCATTCTTCCTATGTAATAATGTTTGTAACGGTTCAAAATTTGGGGTGCAGAAATAAAAAACTTTGGGTAGGACACGAAACTTTCAATTTTGCTTTAATATGGAAAATAGAAATATGTACAACTTTCTACATGGCATTTTTCATGTTTGTAACGTTATAATATTCTTGTCCAGAATATACATAGAACGAAACACGTGAATGAAGGGGAGGGGGATAAAGGAATAGAGGTCCATTTGCAAGAGCAGCATCATATCAAAGCGACTTCTTTATTCGTTCTGCTCGGCTGTGGAATGAACACACTCACCACAGACAAAAGAACTACCTGCAGAAAAGGTTTGCAAAGAGGTGAAAATAATGTATAAATAACGAAACCCTCTGTATTGAACATAATTTTCTACTGTGTGAATGTTCAATATGCGTGCGAGGACGGATGAAAGTTTATGTGAGGCCGAGTGAGTGAGACGATGTGAGTATGAATGAGTCGGCCTGGCTGAAGTATATGTGGGGATGTTTCGAATTACTTGAATGTTGAACAGGTCTTCTGAATATTATGTAAATATTGTCTATGTAAATACGGCAACTGTATGTAAGGATATTCTGTAGAATATAACTGTGTACACTGACTGACAGAGCAAATGCAACACCAAGAAGGAGTGTTTCGAAAGGGATGAAAGTTGGGGAAAAAACAGAGACGGCACGGACGAATAACTGATGTTTATTTCAAACCGATATGCAGGTTACACATTGCGCACGGCATCGACTCAGTAGGATGTAGGACCACAGCGAGCGGCGATGCACGCAGAAACACGTCGAGGTACAGAGTCAATAAGAGTGCGGATGGTGTCCTGAGGGATGGTTCTCCATTCTCTGTCAACCATTTGCCACAGTTGGTCGTCCGTACGAGGCTGAGGCAGAGTTTGCAAACGGCGTCCAATGAGATCCCACACGTGTTCGATTGGTGAGAGATCCGTAGAGTACGCTGGCCACGGAAGCATCTGTACACCTCGTAGAGCCTGTTGGGAGATACGAGCAGTGTGTGGGAGGGCATTATCCTGCTGAAACAGAGCATTGGGCAGCCCCTGAAGGTACGGGAGTGCCACCGGCCGCAGCACATGCTGCACGTAGCGGTGGGCATTTAACGTGCCTTGAATACGCACTAGAGGTGACGTGGAATCATACGCAATAGCGCCCCAAACCATGATGCCGCGTTGTCTAGCGGTAGGGCGCTCCACAGTTACTGCCGGATTTGACCTTTCTCCACGCCGACGCCACACTCGTCTGCGGTGACTATCACTGACAGAACAGAAGCGTGACTCATCGGAGAACACGACGTTCCGCCATTCCCTCATCCAAGTCGCTCTAGCCCGGCACCATCCCAGGCGTGCACGTCTATGCTGTGGAGTCAATGGTAGTCTTCTGAGCGGACGCCGGGAGTGCAGGCCTCTTTCAACCAATCGACGGGAAATTGTTCTGGTCGATATTGAAACAGCCAGTGTGTCTTGCACATGCTGAAGAATGGCGGTTGACGTGGCGTGCGGGGCTGCCACCGCTTGGCGGCGGATGCGCCGATCCTCGCGTGCTGACGTCACTCGGGCTGCGCCTGGACCCCTCGCACGTGCCACATGTCCCTGCGCCAACCATCTTCGCCACAGGCGCTGCACCGTGGACACATCCCTATGGGTATCGGCTGCGATTTGACGAAGCGACCAACCTGCCCTTCTCAGCCCGATCACCATACCCCTCGTAAAGTCGTCTGTCTGCTGGAAATGCCTCCGTTGACGGCGACCTGGCATTCTTAGCTATACACGTGTCCTGTGGCACACGACAACACGTTCTACAATGACTGTCGGCTGAGAAATCACGGTACGAAGTGGGCCATTCGCCAACGCCGTGTCCCATTTATCGTTCGCTACGTGCGCAGCACAGCGGCGCATTTCACATCATGAGCATACCTCAGTGACGTCAGTCTACCCTGAAATTGACAAAGTTCTGACCACTCCTTCTTGGTGTTGCATTTGCTCTGTCAGTCAGTGTATTTTAATGTTGTAATTATAAGTGGGGATGGAGACACATTCGTGTATGTGGGGATATGCCATTTCTCCATTCGCCATCACTGAATTGTATCTACAATTCGTGGAAAATAAATACATAAATAAATGTTACTGTATATAAAAACGTATGCATGTGTGTGTGTCTGTGTGTGTGTAAATGACACATCTCCTCTTAAACTACTAGAGCAATTTCAACCAAACTTGTTACACTTACGACTTACTATCTAAAGACGAGCACTGTGGGGGTAAGCTATTCGTAGCACCCTTAGGGGTGGGGTGTCAGGGGGGTTAAGTATAAAAATAATCGAAAATAGCGTCGAATCCACAGTTTTCGGGGTGGCTGAGATGAATAGTGTCACTCCCGATTTTTTAAAAGTCAACGTTCAGGCTTCCTTTCGTCTGGGGGGCAAGGGGGGGAATGGAAACAGCGTCTGTGGACCTCCCTATGCTGTTTCTCGGATAACGCCAAAAGACATGCAATTTAAAAAAATCTTATTCACTTCATGTACAGCAATTCACTTCGATATCCGTATACAATGTAGAATACCGTAGCGAAGCACGGGTACATATGCTAGTAAATAAATAAGTAAACCCGTGCAGATAGTGGGTCGTGAACCAGCGATGCATGTATTACAAGCCCGGATATTTAGGCAGTAATATGTTAGCAAACAAACTTACCGAAACGACTAATAAGTAGAGTATACTCTAGCTACACAACGGTTATGCTATGAGTTTTGCATAGGCATTAGGGGTTTGGCAGTTCAGAACCCTAAAATTTAGTTTACCCTCGTTACATTCCCAGCGAACGGGCTAGACGACACTTCCTAATAACCAAATTAGTTTGCATTCTAACATATCACCGCTTTAAAATACGGAGTCTATTAATATTACATTGTTGAGAAAAAATCATTAAAATGTTATGGTTATATTGTTATTTTGAAAAGGAAAAAGATTCTGAATGCATCAACACGTTTAGTTTCTGCAATTAAATCTGCAATGTCAATTTTATGAGTCCGTGAATGGTAAACTAAAAATAATTAAACAATTGTGAATGAGAGAAAATGTGCTAGCTGTAGGTCTGATTTTGTTTACACACTTTGAAAGTTTTGTATTATCTCCCAAGCAACAGCGAGTTATTATAGAGTTATTATAGAAAAATTGAGTTCCCAAAAAACTATCACACCAAGTTCGATAGCTGCAGTCGCTTAAGTGCGGCCAGTATCCAGTATTCGGGAGATAGTAGATTCGAACCCCACTGTTGGCAGCCCTGAAGATGGTTTTCCGTGGTTTCCCATTTTCACACCAGGCAAATGCTGGGGCTGTACCTTAATTAAGGCCACGGCCGCTTCCTTCCCACTCCTAGCTCTTCCCTGCTGTCCCATCGTCGCTATAAGACCTATCTGTGTCGGTGCGATTTAAAGCAACTAGCAAAAACTTTCATAACTATACAAAAAGCGGGCAAAAACTGAAGTGGCTTGAGATTGGTATAGCCTGTCGATTGCAGTTCGTTTAGTGTTGCATAAAGGCAAAGCGTGAATTTCAAAACATGAACAAATAGATTCACTTTCAAACAAAGTATAGGAAGGCAGCAAACTCTGTGCGAAAACTAACCTATGTAAAGGTAGTTTCTTCTGATAATTTTCATAAAATCAAAACGTTCCATGATGACCGCAAGAGCACTTTACTTGCCTATCCTAAAATATAGCCACTGACCGCTGATGACGCAAATCAGTTTTAATTACCACATAGTTGTGGTCCTTCTAATGTTGCCGGCACATGAGTGACAGGCAGCTCGGGGTCAGCAAATACAGTAAAACATTGTGGTCCAACAACGACTGACAGTGACGTGCTAAATCGAGTAATTAATAACCGTAATAATTGTTATGACTATGTCGCTAGTGGGGAATGCGAAGAATTGTTACAAGCAGACATCAATTAATTTCATTACAAAAACGTCAGCAAACACTGGATTCTATAGTGCTGTTTGCCGTATTAGGTCATGTACTGTTTATGGCAGCTACAATTCAATCATGCTACTAAAGAGGAACATATCACGGTTTCGAAAAAGAATCTGGTTGCTCTCAGAACGGCTACCAGATGTAATTTTTTTTTTTGAATTTTAAGTGCAAAATTAAATTTTATCACATACGTTGAAGATATGTCATTACTAGATGAGAGTATGAAATGGGGCGCTGGAGGGCGTACGCGCATAAACGTCGCGTCGATGTGTTAGTTACGTCAAATAAATAAAAAAGAGCGTTTGCTTGCTTTTAGCCAACGGCCGTAGCCGTGTTGAAACACCGGATCCCGTGAGATCTCCGAAGTTAAGCAACATTGGGCGTGGTCAGTAGTTGGATGGGTTGCCACGCGCTGTTGGTGAGGGGTAAGGGAATGGAGGAGCGGAAAGGGACTGGCCACCCTACCGCACGTAAACTCCGGCTCAGGAGCATCTCTGCGGAGGTTCGGACCTGCCTTCGGGCAGAATAACCCTTACCTTTACCTTACTTGCTTTTATTTCGTTGATTTAACATACAAGCTCAATACTTTGTTGAATACAGGGGCATGGTAAGAGGAATATGCGATTCTATTTGCTTTACGTCGCACTGACACTGATAGGTCTTATGGCGACGATGGGATGGGATAGGAAAGGTCTAGGAGTTGGAAGGAAGCGGCCGTGGCCTTAATTATGGCACAGCCCCGGCATTTACCTGGTGTGAAAATGGGAAACCACGGAAAACCATCTTCAAGGCTGCCGACAGTGGGACTCGAACTCACGATCTCCCGATTACTGGATACTGGCCGCACTTAAGCGACTGCAGCTATCGAGCACGGTGGAAAAGTTAATAGTAATAATAATAATAATAATAATAATAATAATAATAATAATAATAATAATAATAATAATAATAATAATAATAATAATATGCGATTCAGGGTTTATAAAATAAATAATAAACGTATTATCATTTAGCAGTGGTGTACAACGTATACCCAAATATAACCAGAATAACATTGCCGTAGGCGAAGCTTGCGCAATACGCATTTCTGCTGCTGGGCGTGTACAGCGCGCATCTCATTGCCAGTTCATTGCCGCCTGTGTTGGCTTGTTCTGTTCATCTGCAGTGATTGTTTTTGCTAGCGCTGTTTTGTTCTTGTTACGCTTTTTATGACGGTAAGTTTAAATGAACAACGTGCAAACCTTTTACTGGTAAGTTTTAAGAAGGTTGCGCAACAGTGTTCGTCAAGAAAGACCCGATATGTGGCAGACAAGAGACTGGTTCGTCCACCATGACAACGCTCCTGCACCCACAGCCATCTCTCTCAGATAGTGTTTGGCTAAAATTGCCATGGTTCTGCTGCCCCTCCCTGACCTGGTTCCATGAGACTTTTTCTTATTTCCACACATGAAATGGGGCATGAAAGAACAATGATTTTACAACACTGAAGAGGTCATGAAAAATACGAGGGAGGAGCTGTCAGCCATTTGTGAAGATGACTACAAACAATGTTTCGAACGAACAGTGGAAGCATCGGTAGGACAAATGTGTTACTTGTAATGGAGAGTATTTTGAAGGGGATAAGGTCGTTTTTTAAAAAAAATTGAGAATATATAGCTTTTAAAAATAATTTCGTTTCTTTGGGTACCCCCTTGTAAGTGATGATTTAAAATATTCACCGATTTCTTTTAAATTTCCACTACAATTTTTTTCCAAATTCGTGTGGTAGATTCCAAGATTTCTCAAGATTTCCCATGTATGCTAGTGTACAGTGCCTTTGCTTCCAATTAGTAACCCAATCACTGACCAATTTTCTCGGCGAATGTTATTTCTCTCACTCAGATATGGGATACATGGTTGGTAAATGCTCTTCTTTTCCCGGTCAGCTTCCTTGGTCTGGGATTAAGTCTCTTTCAGACCAGATGGTTGGATCAGAATAACATTTGTTCGCGTCTGCTGGTCGATGGCAACCGTATTTGATCTTCTGTGGGACCCCGCGAAAGAGCTGCAGTGTAGTTCTTCATAAACTGATGATGATGATGATGATGATGATGATGATGATTCTTGTTTATAGGGGCCGAACATTTAGGTCATAGGCCCCTAATGGTACGAAATGTAATGGCAATTTAGAAGTCTAAAATTCATCCACTGACAAGAATTCAAGACATGATGATGGAGAATGAAGGGATGGATATGAGTTTAAAATAATCAAGGAATCTAACTCACAATTCTCAAAGTTAACAATAATTCAAAAATCGATCCAGTGACTAGAATTCAAAAAGACGACGATGAACAATGATTATGAACTTGCAACAATCAGTAGATCCGACCTGCGATGCCCTACCTTCTCGGAAACTGTCTTAAATCTATAGTATACTGTATACTGACGAAGGAATTGCTTCCAAAGCACAATCCGAAATCGATGATGCTTGTTGTCTACAGGGGTCCAAAATCCAGGTCAACGGCCCTTCATAATGGTATTTATCGCTAGTAAAGTAAAACCATGGTATTCCTCATGTGGCGGTACTAATCAAAAGTAACGTAGACTCACGGTGTTCCACATATTATGGTACTACTCATGGGTAATGTAATACGCACAGGTAATGCAGACCTATGGTGTTTCTCACATAATGGCGCCACTCACAGGCAACGTAAACCAATGGTGTTACTCACATAGTGGTACTAATGACAAACCAATTGTGTACCTAACATAGTGGTACTACTCGTAAGTAAAGGCGAGTGTTCCACGCGTGATGGTACTAATCACAAATAGTTTCATGGTTCTAATTCAATCATGTCTTGGTCACCCCTTTTAGTCGCCTCTTACGACAGCCAAGGGATGCCGTGGGTGTATTCTTCATCTGCGTTCCCCACCCACAGGGTGGTCTTCATAAATTCTCCACTTCAAATCTCTCAGTGCAGAGTCTAAGGCTGCTCTCACTCTGTGATGGCGGGTCCTCCTTTGCGGCAGTATCCTAACACATGACCAAGAGGTTCATTATCGCCACAGTCTGGAAGACGGCAGAGGACTGTGCGAGGACATCTACCAGGAACACCTCGAACCACCGACATGTTGAACGACATTTTCAGAGCATTCGCCCACTCAGAGTTTGACTGTCCTTTCAGGTTACTTATCCAGAAGATTGCTTTAGGGTGATCGGCATAAATTTCAATACCTTTTCCTCTTTAGGTGTGTAGTGTCATTATGTTAGCTCTATGTGCAATGTAACTAAGTTTTCTAAGTGTTTCAAATGTGACATTAAATCGGTTTCATAAATTTGTTGAACGTGACACCAAGTATGGGACGGAATTTACTGAAGTTTCCGAGTCAACAATATCTCGTTCATAGGACTTCATGAGGCAAAAAAAATTCATGCAATTCACTAGGACACTTAAAACTCCGATTAGTGCTCTCAGAGTAAAAGATCCGTTATTTTAGATGGTTCGAGATTTTAAATACCTTTGTGTGCAACAGAGTTCAACTGGGAAGAAGCAGAAATAAAATTTGGAATAATAAATGTCAAGAGTTGTTTCTTTAAGATTAAAAAACCTATTAACTTCAAAATTATTGTTCATGAACAAAAAAAGTCAGGAAATTCAAAACAATAATCCTATTGGAATCTATGGTTCTGAAGATTGGATCTTCTAAGGAAAGGTGCCGAAAATTCTTAAGTTTGAAAATAAAATTCTACGAACGACCACCAATAACTTTGATGTCACTGCCATAATGCGGAGCGAACGTCAGATGGTTTGGACTGATGAATATGGTTGTGATTGTAAATGTGTGAATTGTACCATTTAGAAAATAGGAAATCGAACTTGAAAATTTGGATTTTTTTAATATGGAACAACCAATCATATTTTCCAAGTGCAAACATTTTTTCGTTCCTAGTGAATTGTGAAACCTGGACATTGAGCGAGTTTGTTAAGCAAAAACTCAGAACAACCCAAAGAGCTATGGAACGGTTCATGCTAGGCTTGACGAAGAAAGACAGGAAGAGAGCAGATTACATCAGGTCAGTCACAAAGGTCAGTGACATTTTAGAAAGGGTATTTACCCTAAAATGGCAGTGGGCAGGCCATGTTGCTCGGAGAACTGATGGTAGGTGGACAAAGCTTGTGCTTGAGTGGTGTCCGAAAGATCATCTCAGACCAAGGGGAAGACCACCGGACAGATGGGATAAAGACATCCGGAAGATTACTGGGATCAATTGGCAGAACATCGCTCAAGACCGTCCCAGATGGAGAGACCTCACGAAAACCTACCTTGCTTCGGACTTAAAGAGGCCACATCGTAAAAACGATTGAATATGGCTGATAGTGATAGTGATAGTGAATTGTCAAATAATACACTCATCGCGTATGCGCAGGTGCGAAAACAGAGACAGAACGCAACACCTGACTTAACCTGAGCTAGAGGCTAGCTAACCGGAACATTTTAATAAAAGTAAAAGTCACTAATAACGTTTGTTTAACCAAAACAACTCCACTCACGCAAGGGATCTTCTGAGTGCAGGTAAGGTGAGCGAGTGAAAGTTAAGCTCGCACAAATTACGGCCCTGACGAACTCATTAAGGGAACTTTCGACCGCAAAGAACGTGATTATCCGAAGGCGAGGAAATAATATCATTGACAGCGACATGCACAGGAGAGGATATCATACTGCCTAGTGAAAGACGAATTGAAAATGCTAATATACGAACTGGAACTGGGTTTCTTTTGATGAAATATATCACATCCTTCCGTACATGGGCGTAAGAGATTCTGGCACAACGTCACTAGAGATTTATTTTTGCTAGTGGCTTTACGACGCACCGACACAGATAGGTCTTATGACAACGATGGGATCGGAAAGTCCTAGGAGTTGGAAGAAAGCGGCCGTGGCCTTAATTAAGGTACAGCCCCAGCATTTGCTTGGTGTGAAAATGGGAAACCACAGAAAACCATCTTCAGGGCTGCCGACAGTGGGATTCGAACCCACTAATCTCCCGGATGCAAGCTCACAGCCGCGCGCCCTAATCGCACGGCCAACTCGTAAGGTGAGATTTTTTTTGGCAATCTTGTTCCATCTGTAAGTTTCTCAATTTTCAAGTGTCGTCTGAAATAAGGTATTAGCAAAACAGAATATAAAACGCCTGGAAGCATGGAAATGTGGATCCCTCCATATAAGATTCGCGCTGGACTAAGCGGAGGCAGGACAGGTTTTTCTCCGGGTACTCCGATTTTCCCTGTTATTCTTCATTCCAGCAACACTCTCTAATATCATATCATATTTCATTGCATTTGCCATTCACTAGTCATTGCCCCAGAGGAGTGCGACAGGCCTCAGCAGCCGGCACAGTTCGTATCCTCGCTGCTAGATGAGGACTTACTTCATTTCATTCCTGACCCGGTCGAATGACTGGAAACAGGATGTGGATTTTCATTCATTGGCATGCACCAATTCATTCACACGACACTGTAATTTAAAAATGAAGACACGTTAGTAATCGACAACTTCCCACTTTCACATTCCCACCAGATGTTGTTATATAGACGGGATAATGAGGGTATTGTTGTGAACAAGGAAGGAGGAAAAACTATGTAAATTGTGTAACACATTGCAAAACAATAGCTGTATGGATGGTATTATAGAGTCTCTCAAAGGAAGCTGAGTACATCAACAATGCTTGACTCAGAATTTACGCATGTAGTTGACACGCAGATTGACCTCTATTACAACGAGTAATAAGAACTCGGGCGTGAATTTTTCAAACCTTATTGGCATCGTTGTTGAAACGTCGTCCTTTGTATATCTGTTTCATGTGCTGTTTTAATAGTTACTTTTTGCACATCTGATAGGGAATTTAGGGGAACGCGCTAACTATAGCCTGGTTAGTTCACGTCAGCTGCTTCGCTCCTCCCTACCTGTCCGCCACACCCCGATACTCCCGCGGCACTTCTAATTTTACGACTATTTATTTGTTCAATTTTGGCGTTAAAACTTGCGCTGGGCACATGCAGTTTTCACCTTAGCATTTTACTGCCTCCCACGAATATTCCTACCAAATTTCAACCGAATCCGAGTGTAACACATGTATGTGTTCCCTTGTTAGTTGCAGGCCATTATTTCATTGACGCAACAAAAAATACTCGAACCGATGTGTCGCTTCACCTGTCATCGGAAGCATTTTAGAGCTACTGCCAACACGTAATTTGGCCGCCCCTAACACGGAGTACAGACACCATTTGTAGCCGCCCGATCCAGAACAGACGCTACGACTGGGACAAATACCTTTAACTCAATTCATCCCGAGACCTGGGCTGCCACTTCCGCCATCTACACGGTACCAAAGACTTTATTTTCCACTGCAGATGCCTTTGAGGTCTTTACTCATTACCCTCAGCTAGGGCCATCCATATTTATGACCCCTGGCGTGAGGGTGTCCCAGTATTATTAAGCCCCCAGGAATTGGGCTGCCTGTTGGTCCGCGGGTTCATTTCCGAGTTTGCTGAACCAGCGAAAATTTCTGTGGGCCCTATATCCGCCATCGAGGGACGCACCCTCTAGGGGTTAACAGGTTCCCCCGAGGGATAGCTGGCTGAAATAAAAGAATAATAATAATTATAACAATAATAACACTCCATTACTGCCTTCAACAATTTTTAGGAATTAGATCTCGCTAAACTTCATGGAATATACCTCTTGTATTTGTCCAGTTTTATATCTTTAGACTTTTGTTAAGAGAAACACCCATTAAGTACCTTTTCATCCGTCGCTGACAGACTAGAAGTTTGTTGATCTATTTTCTAGTTGCAGAGCGTGTCTCGGCACCTAATGTGAGAACAGACAGAACATAAGTCTTCCTTCCTGATGTTAAGATGATAATCATTCTTGAGAATGTCCGGATTTATGGCTAAATGGGTAGCATGCTGGCCTTTGGTCCAAGAGGTTCCGGGTTCAATTCCCGGTCGGGTCGGAGATTTAAACTTTCATAAGTTAATTCCTACGGTTCGGGGGATGGGTGTTTGTGCCGTCTTCAGCATTACTCGAAAGACCTTCACCAAGTCTATCCGGAGTCCACATGCCATTATTATTGTTATTAAGAATATATAGAGTGGTCAGAAGCAATGTAAACCGGGTATATCAGCATTGGAGGGTTGGTCACACTGATAAACAATTTCTCCTTCTACCACGCGGGTGCGAACTGTGTCGCACGCCTGGGTTTGACCGTGTTTTATGGCCGGATGCACTTCCTTATATTGCGTGTTTCTGTGGTCGTTGGTAGTGTAGTGCTTTGTCTGAATACGAGGAAGAAAGTATTGGCACAAACACAAAGCCCCAGTCCCAAAGCCAGAAGAATTAATCAGACGCGATTAAAATCGCCGAACCACTCGGGAATAAAACCCGGACCCCTTGAAACCGAAGTTTCAAAACTGACCATTCAGCGAATGAGTAGGACACGTTGAGACATATTCTGCAATGTAAAACGTATTTCTGAAACTCTCGAAGCTATCACCAGAATGCAATAACTACACTACTCAGTAATTTCGCATGTTTTGTACTTCAGAGAGCTAAGAATGCTTGCATCCGCTTTATAATGAACATTCTAACATTCCAAAATTTTCTCATAAAACTCCTGCATTTCACGAGATAAATTGGTTTAAACCAAACCATCGTTATAGCTATCATTCGTTGATTCTACTCCGCAAAATAATACGCTGGCAGACACCTTCTTATCTAACATATTCTTTCCAGTTACTCTCAACCATTCATAACATCCCGAGCAGAGCTGCAGCTATCCTAACCTTCAAAATACCAAATCACAGATCTACCCTCTACAATAATTTTTGTTGTCAGTACAATTCAGACATGGAATTCGTTGCCCAATGACATAAGGGACATCCTATCTGAACCGGTATTTAAAAAGAAATGTTTGTATCGGCTGTTGGACGGATCAAATCGAGTGTAAATACATGAATTATATTTTACTGCTTGGTTATTTCATTAGGTGTCTCACTAAGTTTTACTAAATTTCTTTTTATTGATGCAATGGAAAATAGTAATTCGGTATCTTGCATCGTAGTAATTTTATCAGCTGCGAAGTTGGCCAATCAGCGCACGGACGAATTCAAATGAGCTTTGCCGAGACTGTATTGCTGAATGTGCACGAGGCTTAAGATCCCTCATTATTATTATTATTACTACGATAAAAATACATCGAAAATGGGAAATCACTTATAGTAGTGTGATAATATGGTAAAGTTAAAACATAATTACCCAATACCACCGTCTACAACAACGGAAGTACAAGCAATACCATGGAAAGAAAAATTATGAGAAATACTAGCAGTTGAACATTCTAAATCCAGCATTATCATATTCAAATTCACATACAACTTAAAATATTTCCAGTGCTTAATAATACGGCTTACAATACTATAGGTTGAGCTTAGTACTAGCTTATCATAATATTGCAAAACTCGTAGCTTGACCGTTGTGCAGGGTAGAGTGTACTTGCTAGTCCCTTCAGTAAGTTTGCACTAACCTACTACCACCTAAACATTCGGGATCAAATGATAATATTCTGGACTACTTTTGTTCATGGTAATATCCATGTGTACACCTACCGTGAAAAATGTATTCATTTATTCACCTTGTACAGCAGAGTGTTGTGTTTACGTTTGTTCTCGGTGTGCACTCTTCCGTATTTCTCTCTGTTCATATTACTGTGGTGTGAGTACTTGCTGGGGGTGTTGGTTGTTCCGCCGCTCAGCTCGTCCGTTCCGCTCCCATCGCTTTGACAAGCTGATGAAAATAAACCCATTAGCAGATAACATCACTTGTCATTGTACATTGAGTTCAATGCAGTCCACATTCAATGGAGGTTGTTCTGCTTTCTTCATGTAACTCTCCAATTTCTCCAAATAATAATAATAATAATAATAATAATAATAATAATAATAATAATAATAATAATAATAATAATAATAATAATAATAATAATAAAGGGTCGTCTATAACCTGCCTTTCCGACAATCTAACGAGAGTAACAAATTGTTGGGGTTCTGATGGGCTGTACCCCTAATGTTTATGTTTTTTCGGAACGTTATGCCTATCTGTGGAGCGCGATAGAACATATTTAGTTGATTTTATTCTTCTCCCAAAGTCTCTTCATCTGGACACTGAACATTTTCATTCGTTCTTCAGTCCATGATTTATCGGTCTTGGTATTAATTTTCTCAGAAAATTGATGGTTGTTCAATGCTTTTTTTGAACTGAAGTCAATGTTGAACAATTTCCTGTGGGATGCCAATTTCCTGAAGGTCTTGTTCTATTTCACTAAGCCAGCTGTTCTTGACTTTCATAGAGAGAGCAAGGTTGAGAATCCTTTTGGTGAGCCTGCCACTGTTCAATCTGAGAATGTGGCCATAGAACTTTAAACGCCTTTTCCTGATGATGTCTGATCTTTTCAGAATGCTGATAAAGCACCCGAGACTTCCGTTTCATCCACATTCCCTCTGAGTAGACTGAACCAAAGATTTCCATCAATACTTTCCTCTCTTGTTTGTGTCTTTAATAAGTGATCTGCCTCCAATGATCAAGGTTTTCGAGGCGTATAGTGCTCAGGTTTGATAACAGAGTTGTGATGTCTTAATTTTGCGTTCCTCGATATTGATTGTTATATATGTGCCAGGTCAGTCTATAGGCCTTCTGTAATTTTGATATCCTCTTCTTACTTGCTTCACGATTCAAGCGTTATGGCCGAATTTCTTGTCCTAGCTTCTTGAACTTATTCATTTGATTAATTTTGCCGAATTTAGTCTTTAGAGGTTTCCCATCTAGATAACGAACAGATCCTTCCATGTACTGAGTTTTATATACGATATTTGGAGCCCAGACTTAGCTGCAATTTCACGAAGTTCTTCATGGGCCTAAACTATTTCTTGTCTGCTGTTAGAAAAAATATCTAGATCATCTGCGAAGACCAAACACTGCAAATGAATTTTATTTTTGAGTAGTCGGCCAATAGTTATTGCCATTGTGTCATTTTCCCATGTCGTGATAACTTTCTCAAGCGCAAGATTGAACAATAACTGGGATTATTATTTTTTTATTATTATTATTATTATATTCATTACGGTCGTCTATGAACCCCGTTCACACAATCCATAGATCTTATATCGCTCAAACTTAGCTTCTTTTCTTCGCACTCCTTCCAAATATTCTTAAATCTTTGAATTCTTCTTCGTCGCTCTTCAACTGAGATGTTGCGTGACTTGATTTTCTCCGGTGCATCCCAAATTCCCGCAATTTTCTTCCTAAAGGTTGTTCTTTCCTGATCTCCCTCCCGGATCCACACTTCTTCCTAGTTCTTGCGACCTCCTCTTGCAGACTAAGCATCCTGTGTCTAGTTTCTTCTTTTCCCCATAGAGTTGTAATCTTCCCAACTTTTTCACGAAGTTTTTGATTCGGTCTCAATCGGAAAATGGGTTGTGAATTTAGTGTCTTCTTTGGACCTAAGAATTTTGCTACGGAATCTTCTTTCCCTTTTTCAAGGACTGAGTCCGTTACTCTCGTCTTGGTTTCCGCTGCATTAAGACACTGTGCTCAGACCACCCTACTATAATGTTAAAATTTTGCCTGGATGAATATAGACTTGGTAAGTTCCATGGTACAGTCTGAAAGTCATTTTAATCCTTCGCACCCTTCTATTTATAGTTCCTTTCTCGATTCCTTTCGGGGTGAGAATTTCTCACAGGTACTGGGATTTCTGAACAAGGTGGATTTCCACAAATTTGGTTTTAATTCTGTCAGTCAGATCTGTTTTCTCTAATTGCATGTACATAGTTCTTTTCAAAATATAATAATAATAATAATAATAATAATAATAATAATAATAATAATAATAATAATAATAATAATAATAATGACATGAAACCACCAAGATGCATTCGAATTGTGTCTCCCTCTCTGTTTCACAGTGTACGTAAAAGTGAAGATCCAGGTTCTATAATAATCATAGAAGAACAAAAATATGAACTAGCGATAGATATTTTTGTTATCCTTATCCATAAAGTTGAAGAAAGATTCCACTTGTACGTAATTATAGGTATCGTACTCAGTGTCACGAAATATTCTGTTTTACGTGAAATCCGAATCATACGACATTACTTCTGATTTTTAAAATTATACATGCACCGGTGAAGAATGATATCGCAGATGTTTTGGTGAGAAGCAGTGAAGGAAGTCAGTCGGTTTTCCCACACTTAAAATAAATAAAAGAGAATTAAAATAAAATATATAAATACATTTCCATATTGCAATTTTTTCTATTTAAAAGAAAATTATTTATCTAAAGGGTATCATGTACTCTCTGGCGTACCTCAGGGATCTCTCTTAGGCCGTATTTTATTCCCACTTTGCATAAACGATATTCCTAGAGATTTTCTACATATGAAACATGTGTAGGTATGCCGATGATTTACAGACTTATTTATGTATTTCTATAAAACTTATTAAATCATGTAGGTGTGAAATAAATTGATACACATGAGGACTATATGGATATGTCCTAAAGAATAATCGTAAATTAATTGCGAACAAATTTTGGCTATGTTTCTGAGATACACGCTAAGATATTTCTGTCCAGGATGAGAACAGTTGAACCGGCTATCTCATAAATGAATAAATGGGATATATTTCATTTTGAAGATGCACCTCTGAGTTATTTTTATGAGTATTTTCTAAGTTGTCATTTAGATTACATTTTTGCTACAAGGTATAATTTCGCACGAACTCAGGAAGGTATTTTCGCTTCGGTAGAATAGAAAAGAACTGTATTTGAGGGTAAGCGACCATGGTATTATTAAGGGTAGGTCCTAGCATTTGCTTGTTGTGAAAAAGAGAAACCACGGAAAATCATCATCGAATCCACTATATCCCGAAAGTAAGCAAACGGCACCTGCATCTGGGCACTGGTTCGAGGTCCATCCAACATGCATGACAGCAACTGAGGAACTATCTGACAGTGAGATAGCGGCCCCTGTCAAGAAAGCCAAGAAAACGGCCGAGAAGTTTCGTTGCTATGACAACCTCTAAATTTGCAGGCTCTCGGGCTGAGCAGCGGTAACTTGGCTGCTAAACTACCATCAAACATGGCTGTAGCGCCATGAGGCCTCTTTGTTTGCATCAGATACACACACGCGTGTAGCGACCACTAGATCATTCACTCAGCTTGTTAGACGGTTTGCCACTTTGTATACAATGCTCTTGACCCAGAAATGTACGCGGTATCGTCAGGTGTGCCGTAAGAATATGTAGGGAATCTTTTGTATCCGGACAGGCGGGTGTTTTGAAACCGGATACGTCAGCAGGGCTGTACAAAGACCTTGTCCTTTCTTTCTACATTATCGAGCTAAACTGATTAGCGGTTAGTTAGACGTTGTCTTCTAAGCAGAGGAGCTCTCAAGGCCATGAATATGCCATGACTGTTCAGCATTCTTGACTGTTTCTCTGTTATTTTAGAAGCTACTACCTTTGTGGATCCGTCTTAGAGTGCCGGCCTACAGATTCTAAGATTGCGGATTGATGCCCGGTGAAAGAAGTCGGATTTTTGAATGGTTGAGAACACATTCCGACATCCAAAGTCCTGCGAGATCGTCATATAAAAGATCCTTGGCGACCCATTCGGTGTTCACCCGACAAAATTAATTAAAACTAAGCCCAAGAGGGATCCAGAATAAAACTGAACGGAGTCAGTCGACTGTCATGCCCCTTAAATAAATAAATAAATAAATAAATAAATAAATAAATAAATTCTGACATTTTAGTTTTATTTGACATAAAAATTATTTATCTAAATGGTCCTGGTGTACACTCTGGCGTTCCTCAGGGATCTCACCTAGACCCTATTTTGCTTTCACTTTACATAAAATATTTTCTAGGGGTATTCTGCATGTGAGGCATGATATGCAAGTCCGCCGATGATTTACAGACATTATTATTATTATTATTATTATTATTATTATTATTATTATTATTATTATTATTACTACTTAAAAAACAGATGACCATGTCCTCACCTGCCCGGATCAGTTCAACACGAGTTGGCTGTGCAGTTCACGTCACCTAGCTTTGACTTTTGATTCGGGAGATGGTGTGTTCAACCCGACCATCGGTAGTCCTGACGAGGGATTTCCATTTCCAGGCCAAGCAAATACTGCAGCTGGGACCATATGAAAACTACGGTTGCTTCCTTCCCAAATCTACCCCTTTCCGACCCTGATGTTGCTTAAGCTCTTCCAAGTGTTAGTGCGACATTAAGAAACCTAGCTGACACACAGTGAAAACCGAGAAAAACGACGGCGAGATTCAGTTTAAGTCTTAAAGCAGTTTTGGTACACTCGATGAAAATGAAAAACTCCAAAAAGAGGACCATGGTTTCATTTCGCCAATTGCAAAATATTGAACCGCCAGTGTTTCGCCATCGTGTAGCAGTGGGCTTGTCAGTTTGACGGTGACGGTGCACTAGGGGAGGTAAATGTCTCTACTTGTAGAAATGCCTGGCTTTTGCGTTTATATGAAAAATGAAACTGCAACAAGGGAACAATACAAGACCTTGAATAAAGGTGAACTTATTCTTCTCTCCTCTGTGTGGCCAATTCCTGTCGTTTAACATGGATTTTATGGATTTTCCATCCCTATTCTCCCTCACTACCCCGCCTCGGCGAACGTACCACCGGGGTGGAGATTGCACTATTAGCTTAGAGCAGGGCCTCTCAGGGTGCATGCGCCCATGCACTGCACGGCGCAAGGTGCAGGAGAAGACTTCACTAGGTTGACCAGAGTTCAAACCCCCACTCCTCTTTCCCTACACCTGTCTCACCCGTTCGGCCTGTCTCCGCCTTCTTCACCTTCCCCGCTGATTCTTCCCTCACTGCGAAATATTCTTGACCTCTTCTACGTACTTGGAGGTGGCCGTTAATCCCATGATGTATTTGAAGATCTTTTCGGTTAGTCGTTTGCCACATCTGTTCTTAATTTGTGTCCGTAGAATTTCAGCCTTCATTGCCACATTATTATTATTATTATTATTATTATTATTATTACAATGGGAATATCGTGGAACGCAGAGGTGCAAGAAGGTTCTGGGGGGAAATGGGTGGGCAGAGAAATGATCGGAGCATAATTTAAAACACTAAAATTTGAAATTTTATTTCTTTCCTTTTTTCTTCTAACTTTAAACTTTGATAAACAACAACCGCAACCATTCAGGAGCTCGTAGACTCAAATGACAGAAATGATGAAAGTTCAGGTACACAATAAGTTGTAGAATGAGCTTGTAGCTCCAAAGTTACATTATTCAAATGAGCACCATTGGTCCCTTCAGTCAATACTCTAGGAAACTGCGCTCAAAACCGTATCACAATCTAGCCGCTCCAAGACACAATTTTCTAATCCAAATTTTACATTAGATCATTATAACACAGTTTTACTGTCTTGCTTGCTCGACAGCCTGATTCACACTTGACTTTGAACAGTTAGAAATTAAACAGGGGCAATTAGTGCCCATATTAAATGGCCTTAGAGGTCAAAGGAAAAGGTTTAAGGTATCGGCCGTAAGCAAGATGCTAGGAGGCGAACTCTTGCACTCCTTGGGAAACACGGTTTGAAACACTTAAAATGCTATCTGGGCCTATGGCTCTAAGTTATAGAGGCCAAGCCTAAGGTAAAAGAAAAATATTAAGTTCCAAAAGAAGATATAAATTTTAAAGTTTTACAAAATTTTAGTCACCCGAGTACCAAGTTGAATGGGAATTAAAAGAGGGTGAACACTCTCTATTCCCTAACTTATATTTTGCCCAACAGGGATCTGAATAAAGACTTGCTTGAGAATTTGCATTTAAAAGATTACATGAAATTTAATAATGTATATTAAGAAAATAAATTTTGAAACCTCAGGTTCGCTTTCTGAAACTATGACATAATTAAACGATGTCTGCCATTACCTTGAGCTGGTGGGCCTTCCGACGGTGGGCAAGGATTGCCCCCTGCATCCACTACGCATGCACTCTGGACTGGAGCGATGAAAAGACAACATGGTCCAAAAGCTCCCAGCTTTTATAGGAGAGGGGAAGGTTCCAGAACTCTCTAAGCCGAAAGCCTGTACACACCCTCAATTTTGATTGGCGAATTAAATAAATATCCAACATTTCTGATTCACTAATAATTTCATGAAGAAGGAAAAGATGGCAGTGCTAGTAACCTTAGAACACATAAAACAATCTACAAACATTTCAGTTTTGTAAAGCTAGAAATACAGAAATTCCTAAGAAAATTGTCCATCCTCCCACCAGTCTATAGTAAAGACATCTTAAGATTAAAGTTCAAACTTCTTCCAATACATAGTTTAGGCGCTCAGTTTAAATGTACGGAGCAGATATCTCCGGTATTATTATTATTATTATTATTATTATTATTATTATTATTATTATTATTATTATTATTATTATTATTATTATTATTTCATCCAGCCAGTGCTGAGAAAGAACAAGATTTCCTTTTCTCTCCGTCGAGAACAAGTATCTCACAAGGTGAAATGCTACTGCACAGAAAAGCAGGCTGTAAAATGTCATATGCATTATAAACTTATTCTCTACATTTTTTAACTTCATCCGAGTCCAACAGAATGGGGAGCATGATATAAACTTCAGAAAAATTCTTACAATAATTCACGGTTCGTTGAGAGGAAAGGGTAGAATCGCAAGGGAGGACTTCAGTCTGTTAACCATGTCGGACAGACGAGAACCGTCTGGATCTTTTTTTTTTTTACTTCCTCCCAGGCGAGTTGTAAAATGAGATGCGAAAAAACGAGAATAAAAACTGAGGGCAGTAAAGAATAAAAAGGCACGAATGAACTGCCTCGACAACTGCCAGAGAATGTCACCTGGGGATGCTATATAATTTTACTCCAGGAACATATGGAAGATTTAAAAAGTAAATCTTTACTCTCTATTTAAGAGGAAAAAGCTATACTTTTCTACCCAAATTAAACTGAGTGAAATTCAGGATTTTGTATTTATAAACTACGACCCACCGAAGACCTGTACCAGCATAATGACAGACTCACAGACATGATCAGGAAACCCAAACTAACTTTCTATGGGCACATACAGAGTATGGAAAACAGACTTACAACGATGTAGTTAACAGTTCAAGCAGGAAAACAAATTGGTATCATGAAATGGAGGGAGATTTAAGGCAGGTGAGGTTCAACAGGCAAATGACAGGAGACAGAAAAGAATACAAAAACAAATTAGGAATACATTTCTTATAGTAAATAATAAGAAGAAGGCAGGAACATTGTGGACAGAACAATGGAAACAGTAGCACAGCCAAAGAATGAATAAGAGGAATCAGCGGACACGTGAAAATAGACTGCGGAGTGCTTTGTATTTTACAAAATGAATTAATGCAATGGAATTTTAAAACATCTGTTGGGGTCATAAGTCCCTTCGCATTCTAATCCACACAGCCTGGGGATGCTACAACCCGCTCGACAGCAGCGATAACAGGTGTGCTTGCATAGGAAGGGTTAGGAGTGGAAAGGAAACGGCCGTGGCCTTAATTAAGGTGCAGCTCTAGCATTTGCCTGGAGTGAAAATGGGAAACCATGGAAAACCATCTTTAGGGCTACCAACAGTGGGGTTCGAACACACTGTCTTACAAATACAAGCTCACAGCTGCACAGCCAAATCGCTCGGTGACCCATTTGCTGTTCATCCGACAAATTTAATTAAAAACTCAGCCAAAGACGCCCAAGAGAGATTCAGTATACCCTGCCATCTAATAAACTAAATATCAATATATATTAATTAATTAATTAATTAATTAATTAATTTATTTATTTATTTATTTATTTATTTATTTATTTATTTATTTATTTATTTATTTATTTATTTATTTGCCGGGCTGAGTGGCTCACACGGATGAGGCACTGGCCTTCTGATCACAACTTGGCAGGTTTGATCCTGGCCCAGTCCGGTGGTATTTGAAGGTGCTTAAATACGTTAGCCTCGTGTCGGCAGATCTACTGGCACGTAAAAGGCTAAATTCCGGCACCTCGGCGTCTCCGATATCCGTAAAAGAAGTTAGTGGATCGTAAATCCATTAACATTATTAGACAGTATTATTTATTTATTTATTTATTTATTTATTTATTTATTTATTTATTTATTTATTTATTTATTTATTTATTTATTTAGGAAATGAAAACAGCACTGCCGAATTACATAGTTCTGAGGATTATATCCACAATAGATTATCACAATGCAAACTTGAAAAAATGAAGATCGACGAAGAGAAATCAACTCATGAAAAAAGTAACGGAAGGAAATTAAGAACCCACCAGATAGTTGTACGGAAATGAGTAATAATAAAAAATAATGGCAAATGAAAAGAACGAAGAAAATTAGAGATTGAAAGTAAAACGAAGAAAAAAAACTTACGGCTAGGCGCAGTAAGATAAATACAGATACGAGCAATCAGCCAGATGGAGTCACATTAAAATGTCTGCACGCTGTAGCTGAGGCCATTACAATTATTATTATTATTATTAATAATAATTATTATTATTGTTAATTATCATTATAATCGTGAATGGACAGTGTAGGTTACAAGGAAGGGGGAAATTACACCCAAAAAAAAGAAAGATTGATTGATTGAGTCAGTGAAGAAATGACGACTCTAATTTTATGGACATTAGTTTGGAATGGAGGAGGAGAAGAAGCTGACAAAACAGTTTTTTAAGACAGTAGACCTAAAGTGTCCGACAAACGGTTCAGGGAAGTAAGAAAGGATCTTGAGCAGTCTGGATTAAATCAGGAAGTCGTCCTAAACCGAACAAGGTATACATCAGTGATCGACAGCTTCAGAGGCTTCCAAGAAGAACAGAAAATGAATAAGGGATGAACAGAGGAAATAAGAGAGTCTTTCAGAGGGAAAATGTAAATATTTTGTGTCGAAAAGAAGGCTTTCAGTAATGTATGACTGTTGCATAACGTGGTCTCAAATGGCCGGAAACTACTACTTTTCCTACCACTTTTCCCACACCTGTGGAGTCGCGGGTGCGAACTGGGTCGCACATGTGGATTTGGCCCTGTTTTACGGCCGGATGCCCTTCCAGACGCCAACCCTATATGGAAAGATGTAATGAGTATTGCGTGTTTCTGTGGTAGTTGGTAGTGTGGTATGTTGCCCGAATATGATGAGGAGAGTGTTGGGATGGACACATACCCCCAGTCCCCGAGCCAGAAGAATTAATCAGAAGCGATTAAAATCCCCGACCCGCCCGTAAATCGAACCCGAGACCCTCTCAACCGAAGGCCAGTACGCCGACCATTCAGCCAACGAGTCGGACTGGCCATAAACTATTATTATTATTATTATTATTATTATTATTATTATTATTATTATTATTATTATTATTATTAATGTGCGAGGAATAATAGCGAAGGTAATCGAAGTTACATTATTCACAAACATTCAATTACATCAGGAAATACAAGTTGTATGAAAAGTATACGTAACAAAAATTTTAAAGTTCATTTTCAGTCTTTTATAACCGATGTGTTTTTATAATACAAGCCACAATAAATCTGATATTAAAAATTAGACTTTCCTTGCCAAGTAAATCAAAGGTGAACACCACTAACACAGCCACCAGCGATGGGTGTTGCAGTTAGTATCCTAATTTAAAAAAATAATGTAACATTTAGAACCACTGGTGCCTTCGTAATTCAAACGGCAGCGCGCCGCTCTCTCACCGTTGGGTTCCGTGGTTCAGATCCCGGTCTCTCTATGTGAGATTTGTGCTGGACAGAACTGAGGCGGGACAGGTTTCTGTCCGGGTACTCCAGTTTTCCCTGTCATCTTTTATTCCAGCAACATTCTCCAAAATAATTTCATTTCGTGTCTCGGTCATTAATCACTATACCTCGGATTTGTAGGTGGTAATAGGTTAGAAGGAAAAATAATTTGGTTTGAAGGAAGTGTCATGCAACCTATTGTACCATAATGTAGGAAGAGTAGCATAAATTCAGGGAGCGCTATAGGCTGTACCCCTAATATCTATGCAAATCTCATAGCATACCCGTTGTACAGTGTAGGGTATACTTGTTACTGACTTAAGTAAGTTTTCATTCTAACCTATCAGCACCTAATAATCCGGACTCTATTAATCACTGCCTCAGAATGCGACAGACTTCGACAGCCGGCACAAATCCAATTCTCGCAACTAGATGGGGGTTTCATTCATTCCATTCCTCAACCGGGCGAACGAGTGGAAACAGGCTGTGGATTTTCAATATTCAGACCCGAAAATATTTACCCGACCATCCCCTCATGCCCTTATAACGTTAATATGAAAACACTACAATATAAAGTGCGAAAATAAGATTATAAACGAACTTGTTTCCAGATACGAACTTGGAACAGTTAGGTCATATCCAGCATGGCCTGTTGCAGTTTAGTAGTGAATAAATCCCGCTGCTTCATTATGTGCCGCGCAGGAGTTTGTGTGTGATTGCGATTGATGGAGTCATTATGCAGCCAGACAGGCGCGACGTATATGACTGAGCGTTTCGTAACAACGGCTTCAAGCAGAGGGAAGTAATAGCTATGTAATCAGATATATGGCGGCTGTGGGATATTGGATTTACCAGTCAATACCTCCTCTAACGTACCAGGGTTCGTATGAATTTCATTTAACTGGTTCGGAACATTTCTGTAATGATGGATACTTGGGTCCTCAAGGGCCACATTTTATGGAATTCACCAGAGGGAAGACAGATACTGCAGGTAAATGAACCCTTGAATGGACTCAACACGAGAGGTACCGGGGAAAAACGCATTTTCCCCATTTCGTATTTTTAATCTTCGCGGTATAAACGCATTAAAATTGTAGGACTGAATTCTCAAGTTCAAGGAATTTTTCACAAGTTTTGGACACTAGACAGCCAATGAACTACAACCATCTTCCGAATGTCGATCTCATCGATCCAATGATCGTCTCAGTTGGTCTCATGGACTCTCCTCCTGTACCACGTCTGCCCATCGGCCGTCTTACCTACAGCTCCTTCCACGTTATATATTGCTCCTATGGACCTACAAGGACTGAGCATACCCACGTTGAGACACGTAATTCCTCGCGATTAAAGGATGTTATACTGTACTTTGTAATGTACTATGAAAGATAGATAAAAAGGACGAGGCATTTTCGCTCATGAGTTATCAAAATAACTACATAACATTTTATTTATCATAAATACGTTTATAGGGAGGAATCACAATGGTAGGAACAGCCATCGCTTAGGCAGGAAGCACAATGGCGGGAACAGCCATCGCTTCGTTTCCTTTCTTCATTTTCCTTCTTCTGCGTTGCTCTGGTACAAGCCTCGTGTAGTCAATCACATATGTGTGTTCTGTGTGTTTCCAGGCTTTAAATTTGTGCGTACTTGTCTTGTGTTGAATGAGTGTTATGTGACAAGCCTGCGTGTGGGATTTATTGCTTTAACATTAATACTGTGATATTTTGTAGAGTCATCTAGAGTATTTATTTGTTGCGTCGGTTTTCTAGCCTATATTTTCTGGAGACATTTATTAAATGCAATTAAATGCATCCCATATAAATTATTTGTCTACTTTCTCCCCCAACTTGCTTTACACTTCAATGGTAAAGTCTTTTGTGTGCCATAGTTTACCTCTGATTCCGTACAAACCAACAATAGCCCCATTAAAACGCCTTCCCCTTTAGTCCATATAAATAATTCGTAACTTAGTTTCTTCCGCTTTTTGTCTTTAAATTAAATACTGAATTTCACAAACATATGTGTCGCCGCTTTCCCGTGATCGTATTGAGCAGAGCCGTACGATATGGCAACCCTATTTCAATAAGAGTAATACTGTTTTCTTAACATGAAATGAGCTATAGAAGCAACGCTGCCGGCCCAGTACCATTTCAAGGTGATGTTCTCTCCAGGATGGAGGATCATCGCACCCCGGCGTGGAGGGCCCCTTGTGAACGCAACAACCCGAACATCGCCATCGAGCAGCTCACTTCCACCATGGCAAGTATAATGGGCTGGGGAGCCATAACCCCTTTTAGCCGATCCACTCTCTAAGTATTACGAGGAATACTGATGTCACAGGTGCATTTGGATGAGATCGTGTATCCGTATCTGTTCCTATTATAGTCGGGGTTCCAGATGAGATATTCCACCATGATAATGCCCGACCTCACAGAGCAAAGATAACCCAGGATTTCCTCAGTCATGTCCGCACACTATCATGGCCTTCCCGGTTCCTAACATGTCCCTAATCGAGCATAAGTGGGAACAGTTGAAATGATAGCTACCACCGAGCCACAGTGCCCTGGATTTGGAACACACCATCCAAGAAACTGTGCACATGTCTGTTTCAGGACAACATCCACCGTCTGATAGATTCCATGCAGGACCGTGTTGCAACGGGTATCGCAGTCTGACTAGACTTCGTGCGACAGATCAGATTGTCTTACAGTTACCATTGTGATCATATGAATTAGTTCCCTGTACCATCACTTCCCAAAAAAAAATTCGGTGTCATCTAGGGCATCAGTTAACTGTACACCATTTTCACTGTGCTTCAGTGTATTTACAAGGTGGCCGATGTAAGTGTGTTCACTGATCTTTTCTAGCGATGTGTCCTGGCCTCTGTATTACCTGTCATTACCACTTTGTTGGACTTAACTTAGGTTTTGGAAAGTTTCATGCTCAGGCCCGTTGACCGACACTGGTATGCCAGGCCTGTACCAAGGGCTGATCATTCATACCCGTTAATAAATTTCAAATAAGCATGAATCAGAGCAATGTCAACCCCTGGGATTATCATTCTTGGGCGATCATCTGCGCATTGCGACTGCTGCTGTTGTGATAAGGCACACGCCAGATTTTAAAAATTTTCGTCATAGATGGAAATCAACCCGAGGACTTTCAAGATTAGATTATTAACATGCTCCCAAATAAACGAAGAAGGAAAATTAAACACCACACCTGGTCAATAAATTGCCTGGATATTTTTTCATTAATCTAAACAACAGGGACTAAAGCGCTTCCTTGAACCCAAATCTACGAAGAGAGATTTCAATGAGCGATCTCCACAGGAGCAGTATTATTTACTTCCACACCTGAAGTCACAGCACAGTAATACACGGCTACATATCAATGAGAGACTAATTTTACGGCAGTCATCCAATTTTAATGGCAGCAATCGAAAAAAAGCGAGCTCAGTTTTATTAAAATCGTTACTCTGATAAAAAAAAGTGCCAACATACCGGCGTATGAACTTTAAAATTAAAGTAAAAAAAAAAGTAAAATGAGAAGGTTTTGTGTATTAGGTCGGCTCAAAAGTTTAATTAAAATCAGTTCAGGTACTGTGGAGGCAAAATATAGGAGGAAACATCCCTGGAACATAGCCTACAGCAACGACAAGCTGCAGGTTGGTAAAGCCAACTTAGGAAGGCGACAGGGAAATAATATTTTTTTTACATCCCGCTAACTATGGACTGTTTTCGGATACGCCGGAATGACGGAATTTAGTCCGGCATGAGTTCTTTTACGTGGCAGTAATTCTATTGACACGAGGCTGACGTATTAGAACACCTTCAAATACCACCGGACTAAGCCAAGATCGAACCTGCCAAGTGGGGGTCAGAAGGCCAGCGCCTCAACCGTCTGAGCAACTCAGTCCGGCGCGATAGGAAAATGAAAAAAATGGTAAAATACGAATAAAACAAATTTCTAGAAGCGGCATTAACATATGTCCCAAATTCTTGTTGTGCAAATAATAATAATAATAATAATAATAATAATAATAATAATAATAATAATAATAATAATAATAATAATAATAATAATAATAACTACACGCTACATGAAAAATCCTATCTCAGTGTCGGATCGATAGAATACAACACCGATCTAGTGGCTGCGTGGTTTGGGTCACGTAACTATCCGTTTCCATTCAGGAGGTAGTGGGTTAGAACCCCACTGCCGGCATCCCTGAAGATGCTTTTCCATGGTTTCCCATTTTCATACCAGGCAAATGCTGGGACTGCACCTTAATTAAGGCTACTCTCGCTTCCTTGCCACTTTCAGCTCTTTCCTCTCCAATAGTCACCATGAAACCAGTAAGTGTCTGTGTGACGTAAAGCAAATTATAAGGGGAAGAAAGTACAACCAAACATTAGAAGAAAAATTTGAAGGATATCAAGCAGCGTTGAGAACGCGCCCATATGAAATACTGAACCTAAGGCTAATCCTCGGTTAGGAAATAACTTGTAGTTAAATTTGTCTGTAAACATGCTCATCTTTGTATTTAACACATTAGCCGACCAGACGTAAAGATAAAACTTCTCCAAACTTGTTTCTACCAATACTTGACTATTGCGACATTTTCCTCGTTGATGTGACCCGTGAACGAACTACGAAACTTCATCGAGCATTGAACTCTGGTCTTCGATTTGCTTTTAACTTGAGTTATAATGCTCATATAACCCCTAGATACACACCTGAAAGGCAACGGAATTTTCACACACTTATGTACATATTTCTTTAAACTTCCATTCTTTATCCTCACTCAATAATTGTTACACTAGATCTGGCACTTTCCTTGCTATTCCCATCAACCACTCTTCAGTGTATAATAGATACTTCGTTGTGGCTGGGTCACGAGTTTGGAATTCACTTCCAGCTGCTGTCAGGAACTCTATAAAAATTTAAAACTGCGTGCAGAGATTATCTGTTGAATATCGCTAATTGTTTTGTGTAACTGTTTCAGGTATGCTAGTAATATTGCCATTTTACTGTACAGCTGAAGAATATTGTTCTTATAATCAATACTAGGTTGTTATTATATTTTTTTGCTACAGAGTGAATGTACATGATATTTAGATTTTAACTCGTGTACATATCAAACTTAACGGCCATACTTGTATTTCCGTTAATTTATTATGTACTGTGTTTTGTTTATGCATTGCTTATATTTTCTGTTTGTAAGTAACATTTTCATTATGAATTTGTCTCATTCTTTTGTATTTTTATGCTGCAGGTTCATTTTTATCTTATTTTTATTTGTTGATCTTTCCTTTCATTCTTCTTCATATGTTTTCCATGTGTGTTATTCAGCTTAGTTATCCTTTATTTTATAACAGAGGGCCACGAGCTCTAACTTCGCCACTGCTAAAGTCAAATAAATAAATAAATAAATAAATAAATAAATAAATAAATAAAAAATAAATAAATAAATAAATAAATAAACGATATGGAGCCATGACTACATATGGAAAGAAGAACCTCTCGAGGAATGCCAAACTGCGATACTACATAATAACCATCAGGAATGCTGCATTATATGCAACTGAAACGCTGACATTGGGCAAGAGAGCATGCATACAATTGGAGAAGGAGGAATGAAGGATCTTGAGACATATATGGGGCACCAAAAAGCAAGGTGAAATCTGGGTACACAGATCAAGGCAGGAACTACATGCGAGTATAGAACCAATTTCGAGTGTGATTAGAAAGAGAAGGTTAGGATTTGTTGGACATCTCATGAGGACGGATGACAGTAGGCTGACGAAGAAGATATGGAATGCAACCTGCTTAACTGGAAATAAGTGGATGAAGGAAGTCAGAGAAGATTGGGAGACTATTGGCATAAAGGAAAAATATCCACTGATGACAGTACAGGATAGGTCCAAATACAAAAAGCTCGTGGAAGGTCACAGATGGACAGACACCAGGATCCAGATTCAGATCACGGAAGCCGAGAGAAAGAGGAGGAGTGAGAGAATGAAGAGGTATTGGGAAGAAAGAAGACGTACCGAACAAGTCCCTCGTGATCCTCAGGGGTCGGAACGAACCTAATAATAAGAAATAAATAAATATTAATTTGAGGATAAATATCGCCTATTTTCCATTATCACAATCTTCGTCTATTAAATCTTCACCAATATGAATCGCCGTTTCAATGATCATAGCTGCTCTCCGGCTATCAAAACCCTACATCTGGTCCGCACGTTATACGTATGATCATCCCTCTCTTTATTCAGTCTATTCCAGTGGAAATTTATACCTGCCATTACCTCTACCTTCATCATGACTATATTTTCCTTCCGCTTAATTCGCTCGTTCACTGAGGATTAGTTCTGACAGTGGAACGAACCCCGACTCCCATAATATACATCCATAATCCTAAAATGAAATTAAACGAATGAGGTTAGGCGAGATATTATAGTACTTTGCCACATTGTAACACTCAAACTCAGAACTATTTTAACATTATATTCATTACTGACTGACATTATTGGCTAATATTATAATTATTAACTGTTGAAATATATATGAATGACCGTGCACAATATAGAACACATTCCTCGACTTGTCGCCACCTCTCAACAAATACGAAGACAGATGTGAAAGCACAGTAACGTATTAGGAACACCAGTGAAGGGTTTAGTCTTCTCCTTCAAAAGACATGAACAAACATGACCTCAGTGTTCCGACCAAGCTGTGTGGTTTCCAAGCACAGAAACAAAAACACTTGGACTCGACACTCTGAAAACTTACAAATAGTAAAAGATATAAACTTCATTTTTGTTTCCGTATTGAACTGAGATCACAGAGATAATTTTTTTAAGGTTCAAAGTTAAAATAAAGAGGTTTCAGGACAGGGTGAAGCCCAAACGACTATACAGAATTTCTGAATAAGAGGGGAAGGCAAGGTCTGAAAGGATGAAAAAGTACTGGGAGGACAGGAAAACACGACTCACTAACCACTGATTGATCTATCGGACCCCAAAGTGGGTGAAACGGACAAGAAGAAAAGAAGAAGAATGAGCAGTGAAGAAAATGACAAAATGAAAAAGTAGCGGAAGAAATTTAAAAACATACATATAAATGTAGGGAAACGACAATTAACAATTAAAAATAATAGCAAATTAAAGGAAGATTAAAGCTAGAAAGTAAAACCAAGAGATCTTAAACTAGTTCGGCACAGTGAAATATATACTGATATGACACATACGTAACGCTGCCAAAACACTCACATGCTTTTCTTCCGGTGAATTTGTTACATATTGTTATACATTGTTTCAATACTTCCTATTTATAACCTTACGAAGATGTACACATTTAGATGATAATAATAATAATAATAATAATAATAATAATAATAATAATAATAATAATAATAATAATAATTGTATGAGGCGGGATAGTCATGTACTTTACCTGCTGTGCACATTCGATTAGAAACCTGCATTGCTAATCCAGAGGATAATAACTATATTCAACAGTAATATAGATAAAATCGCCAACCCCTAACCCCACCGGGCACCTGGCTTGTGCCAATGAAACCGTAATTTCTTCCGAACACACCACACGCCGTGTCCCCTGTGTAATTACTTGGAATTTATGGCTATTTTATTGTCATATTGCACAATAACCTGTCGCCTGCAGACCACACCACAGTTTAAATATTAAACCACAAATTAAAGAATTACAATGGGTAGCTTTTTTTTTTTTGGGTCTCTGTTGGGTAGTTTATGTCGGGGGTGAAACGTGTTGCTCTCTAAAATAACAGAGGAATTGAATAACACAGTTCAATTAGACACAAACAAGTGGCTAATTAAAAATATATATCTGCCGATAGGTGATTCATTAACAAGCGGTGGGTCTGTGTACGGGTGTATGGGCCTTGAAATTTAACGAGTGATTCTTTATGGCAAAATTCGATGTACAACCGTTAAAAAAAAAGAATGAGTACCTTGCAGATACATATTTCTCGGTAGTGACTATTCCTTGTGATATTCGTTTATTTCCACAAATAATAATAATAATAATAATAATAATAATAATAATAATAATAATAATAATAATAATAATTTGCTTTACGTCCCATCAACCAACTTTTATTGTTTTCGGAGATGACAAGGTGCCGGAATTTTGTCCCGCAAGAGTTCTTTTACGTGCCAGTAAATTTACCGACACGAGGCTGACGTAATTGTGATGATTAATTGTGGATTCTTCTTCTCCTTTGTTATGTTCAAGTAAGGAGCACGATTAAACTTTTTTTTAGCTGATATCGTTGAGCTTTTACTCTAACAAAATCTCTTGATTTTCTCGCTGTGGCTTTTCTTGCGGTCTTCTGTCCAGATTTTGTTGGTGTTAGTGCTTGTATGATGTTTAAAGCGGTGATTGTTGACTAATTTTCTGAACTTAGATCTGTCTAACACAATGTCATCTGTGATACTTATTTCCTGAGGATCATTTTCAACTTCGAGCAGCAAATTATTTTCTACTGTCATTGATAGGACAAGATTCAGAATTCTTTTCGTCAATCTCTGGTTGCTCATTCTGAGAATTTCAAACGTCTCATCCTAAATGTGTCAGATTTTCTTTCACTGTTTTTCTACACCTTTAATCAATAATAATCTTTCCTCAAATTATCAGTGTTTCAGGTGCATACAGCGCTTAAAGCTTTACAGTATTACAGTGTTAGTTTTTTTTTTATATTATCTGCTCCAAGTGAGTCGGTATGCTCTCTGTAGTTTAGAGACCCCTTCTTTGTTCGCTTCACAATTTAGTCCTGATGATTGGATGATTTCTCCCAGATATTTGAATTTAGACACACGAGCTATTTTGCCGTATTGGTTGTCCATGTAGGTACCGAAGAGATTATTATATTTTTTCTTGCAAGTTGCTTTACGTCGCACCGACACAGATAGGTCTTATAGCGACGATGGGAAAGGAAAGGGCTAGGAAAGGGCTAGGAATGGGAAGGAATTGGCCGTGGCCCTAATTAAGGTACAGCCCTAGCGTTTGCCTGGTGTGAAAATGGGAAACCACGGAAAACCATCTTCAGGGCTACCGACAGTCGGGTTCGAATTTACTATCTCCCGAATACCTGATAGTGGCCGCACTTGAGCGACTACAGCTATCGAGCTCGGTATTATTATTATTATTATTATTATTATTATTATTATTATTATTATTATTATTATTATGTATTATTTCAAATAGCCCTACTTGTGTCCACGTTTGTTCAACTATCGGGGTTTGATCTTTGTCCAGTATTGTCGCACCCCGGTGTAGTTCCTTACTTTCTTCCGACCAGGGGGTACCTTTCTTCTTCAGGTGTATTTTCTGAAAAACGTGAACATTCTTCAGGATCTGTCTGTTTTGTAAGTCTGTCAGCTCCACATTTTTCTACATCCTCCTCAGTCTCCATTAGCCATGTGGTATGGTCTTTTTTGTACCACCAGGAGGTGAACAGGTGATTGGTCAGTCTCTTGGGAGACGATCTCTCCTTGCTAGAAAGCTACCTTTCTTTTCGTAGCACAGTCAGAGAGCCTCTCTATCTGCGAGTAGAGCTCTAGATTGTGACGTCTCCGGTATTCCCCATCTTCCAGAACTGGACCTAGGACGCCTCTGACAATTCTGCTCTCACAGACTTCCAAGACAAGATTTATAGGAAAGTGTTAAAATTACTTGGCTTTCTAAAAAAAGGAAATCCACTGAACGTTGATAACTTTGTTTTGAACTCTATTCAGGCCATCGTTACAGTACTGTTGCGATTTGTGGCTCCCTTTTCAACAGTATTATTTAATACAGAGCCTGGAAGGAGCCCAAGTAAGGCTCTTGAAATGGATAAGCTACACACGTTTCTATGTCTACTTCTCTCTGCTTGTCCCATAACGAGACATTTGTGAGAATGAGTATGATGGCATTGCATTCGCGCTTCAGGTAAGCCAATGCCCTCAGTTTTTACAAGTTTCTGAAGAAAAGAGTGAACTGCTCAGTTTTGGGGTTGATTCCATTACATGTTCCTACTAAGGCAAAGGTATATTTTCCATCTGCCTAAAGTGAGAACTTTGGCTCGGGCAAATCCACGGCTGCTAAGGGCTCTAAAATCACTAGAATGAGATGGGTGAATCAGTGGATATTTTTCACTCAGCACCCTCTGAAATTAGACGTACCCTAAGAACATCAAGAACGTAAGGCCATCTCTATAGAAATGATGATGTCTGACACATCAGTCCATGGACTGATTTGATGCAGCCCTCCATGCCACCCTATCCTGTTCGAACTTTTCCATTTCTACATAACGGCTCTAATCTGCTTGTAATTTTCATACATTGTTCACCCCCTACCGTTCTCATCGCCTACACTTCCCTAGAAAACCAACTGAATAAATCCTGGGTGTCTTAAGACGTGTTCTATCAATCTCTCCTTCTCGTCAAATTTATCCAAAATTATCTACTCTCACCAATTTGAGTCAGCACGGTATCTGATCATTCCTGATTCAATTTATCCATCTTACCTTCAGAATTATTCTGTAACACCACATTTCAAAGGCTTCTGTTCTCTTTCTTTCTGAGCTAGTTATCGTCCATGTTTCACTTCCATACAATATCACGCTCCAGACGAAAGTCTTCAAAAACATCATTCTAATTCCTATATCAATGTTAGAAGTGAGCAAATTTCTTTTCTTAAGAGGTCTCCCTTGCTTGTGTTAATCAGAATTTTGTCCTCCTTACTTCTGCCATTCTTACTTATTTTACTACCCAAGTAACAATATTCATCTACTTCCTTTAAGGCTTAATTTCTTTATCTAATATTTCCTGAACTATCCGACTTCGTACGACTGCACTCCATTATTTTAGTTTTGGAATTATTTATTTTCATCTTATACTCCGTATCCGAGACTCCGTCCAATTGAGCAATTTCTCCAGATCTTCTCCAGTCTCATATCATCAGCAAATCTCACGATTTTGATTTCCTGCCGTTGGATTGTGATAATGTGCATAAAAATATCTAGATTTCGTTGAAACATGATAAAAACGAATTCCGTAAAATAATTGTGTACTGAAGTTGTTGTAAATATGTGTATATAAACGTATCTATATTTAGTTTAAACATGATAAGCACTTTATGAGATTAATTTTTATTTATTTAATGTGTATTTGTTGTATGCTTGTTTTATTGCATCACTTATAACCTGTTAATGATAAATAAATCTATCAATCAATTGTTCAATCAAGCCTTTTCCTGTCAGTTATTGTTGTTAATTATTTTATTGGCTTTACGACCCACTAATCACATACGAGGCTTTTGGAGTAAAATGCTTTCGCCAACGAACTTCCCTTAATTTTTTTTAATGAAAACTCCTTGTGATTTGCACGCGGTGAAAGGTGAACAATAGCATATAGTAACCTCCTACGTGATTATAATTTTGCCTCCTTAAGGAATCAAAAAGGAATGTCATTTGGCATATTTCACAGTAGACTTTCGCTTGAACAGTTTAATTTTAATATGAAAACAAGATTACGTTTAAGGCAATTCTCTATTGTAATCTAAGCAAAACTCTCTACCATAAACTTCCCCACTGCAGAGAATGTGTGCAACATTTAATAATTTGATATTAAACGGCATAGACATTGACTTCGATTTTACATTTTCAAAATATTCTGCTTTGATCAAGGAACTGTTCAGAATATAAAATCAGTATGTCGCAATCTGTAGATTTATTTAATCTCATTTATACTGTAACAATACTCTTGTTTGCCTGTGTGGTGTAGTGGTTAGCGTGATTAGCTGCCACCCCCGGAGGTCCGGGTTCGATTCCCGGCTCTGCCACGAAATTTGGAAAGTGGTACGAGGGCTGGAACGGGGTCCATTCAGCCTCGGGAGGTCAACTGAGTAGAGGTAGGTTCGATTCCCACCTCAGCCATCCTGGAAGTGGTTTTCCGTGGTTTCCCACTTCTCCTCCAGGCAAATACCGGGATGGTACCTAACTTAAGGCCACGGCCGCTTCCTTCCCCCTTCCTTGCCTGTCCCATCCAATCTTCCCATTCCTCCACAAGGCCCCTGTTCAGCCTAGCTGGTGAGGCCGCCTGGGCGAGGAACTGGTCATTCTCCCCAGTTGTATCCCCGACCCAAAGTCTGAAGCTCCAGGACACTGCTCTTGCGGCGGTAGAGGTGGCATCCTTCGCTGAGTCCGAGGGAAAAACCGAACCTGGAGGATAACCAGATTAAGAACAAGAAGAACAATACTCTTAATAGAGACAGATCTATTTTTGTTACGAAAATGGCCATTGCTGTAAAGATAATATCCTAACTTACTGAATGTTAATTTAATAGTCATCTATAAATAATTGCGCACGTTATTGTAACAATGTACAGGACGTATCCATGATGATAAATTTTTTAGGGATGATGGAGAACTGCAAATGGATCAATTTGAGATCAGAAACTGTAGTCCGGAAACACCTGACTCAACCTTTTTTTAATAACCGAATTTGTCTAACATCCGTCCGTTCTTAACAGGTGCCAGGGTGTAGAAATTTTGTCCCGCAGTAGTTCTTTAACGCGCCGGAAGTCAACAATATGGGGTTGCCACCCTTAAGCGCCACCGACCTCAAGTTCAGTTCAGGCCCGTTTCTTCTTCCTCCCCGCCTAAATGCAGCAGAGTACACGGGTGGTGCTCAGAGATGTACTATCCACGTTCATGGAACACACCCCACTTGCCCTTCGTCAACGGATGTGGGTCCAACATGATCGAGCCCCACCTCACTTTCGACTGAGGGTTCGTGAATACCTGGATCAGACCTTCCCTGCAAAGCAGATAATGGGAGGCCCTGCTTCGTGGCCCACTCATTCACCTGATCTCACCCCACTTCATTTCTTCTTGTGGGGCCATGTGAAAAGCCTTCTGTCGTAATTGAAGAGGTTACCTTGGCAAGAATTCTCGCTGTGCCTGCGACGCTGTTCAAACGACACCGGCGATATTTGAACGTGTACGACAGAACTTTGTGCAACAATACCATGCCTGCATTGACACAGGGGGACGATATATCGAACATTTGTTGTAAATGGAGCAGCTTGTAAAACTTGTGCAGGTAAACGGACGGAGTAGAATTTTGTTTAACATTTTTACTCGATCTTTTCCGGAATATGGTTCCTTATTTCAAACTGAACCATTTACCGTCCTCCATCGTCCCTGAAAGTTTGTAAAATCATTACGGACACACCACGTATAAGACTAATTTTTGTATTAATTTATCTTTTTAGTTTAGATTTACAATTACTATTTGTTTTTGTTTCTTTGTTTCTATGTTCTAATTTTACCACTTTGTAATCTTTACTGTAGTCCTTGTTTGTGTGTAAATGCTTGGGTATGATTGATAGAATCTCCAAACAGCGACCAATATCGACTATGTCATTCTAAGCGTGAAATCAATGTTTCTGCGATTATTATTAGAAGAAGAGAAAATGAGCATCAACAATTTTGATGACCTTTCGCTATCAAATCTGTACACGTTTCAGTGTGTGTGTTCCAAAGTCAATATTTGACCAACTGTACCACATCAAGGATTTTGTTTTCGAGCTTTTGCGTATCTCCCTCTCTTTATCTAACCCCACTCTATACATACTACTCCACACACACTGTGTTACATACTCACTCAATAAATCTCTGCTTGTTTAACTGTAACAATCCACTGTGTAAGCTCCTGAGCCATCGGAAAAGCGGGGGCACAAGAGCATTGATCCTCATCTCACAGGTACACAGCAGCGTTGACCGTGTAAATAAAGTGGAAAAGTTTGTTTCGAAAAGCCTGGGATTAAATTCGATAGCCAAACACAGAACGCAGCCATGGATATAAAAGTTAGCCTAGAGAATTTTTTCTCAAGTACCGTAACAAAACAAAAAATATCCCTCACAACATCTCCAATCGGACACTCAAATTTAAGAAAGTTATTTTTCTATTACAAAAGCGTCCATAAATCCACTGCATTAATACACAGTACTCAGTAAGGAAGGGGTGATTTTCATGCAGTAATGGGTTCGATTTCAACGAGAAACAAGCCGCACAACACCTGTGTCTAGAGAGTTACATAAATGCTAGGGGCACGCTTCTTTTTTAACCCGTTGGATGCCAATCTTTTTTATTTGAAATTTTGCTCTGTGGGAGGACATTTTATTTTTATAAGGCGTGATCAAAGATTTTCCGCTTGAGGGTGTTGCTGCAGCGGACATGCAATATACCGCGACTCCGATGCGGTTATGCGCTTATATGAGCATGCCGAGGTGTGTGCGTTACATGAGACTACGTGAGCTATGGTGACGTTATTACAAAATGCGTCCAAACAGGACCAACGTCCTGTTATTCTAATCTTGGCTTCCGAAGGACAAACACCGGTGGACATCCATCGGAGAATAAGGACTGTGTACGGAGCACCATGTGTCGTCGAAAACCACCGTTGTGGAATGGCGCACCAAGTTCCGTGCGGGTCGCATTTTGACAGAAGACGCCAGTCAATCTGGGATGCCAGCTTCATCAATTACAGACAAAAACAAGTGGATGGTGGATGAGGCTTTGAAGTGGCAACGCTTCCTGTCGGACGAGCATGTGCAGCAGGCGGTTACGGACTTCTTCACGCATAGCAGGACACGGGGGTCTTCAACCTGGTGTGTTGGTAGGATGAGTGCCTCAACGCTCATGGGTATCTTGCCTGATTGGCATCCTGATTCAGGACTGTACGGCCGTGGAACGCAAACTTTTTGATTGCCCCTTATACCTTCAGCAAACGGACACTCGTGTCTGCTATGGCCTAGTAGGAAGTCCAAAAAATATTCACCGGAGTAGCCCGTGGCACACAACGTGTTAACCCTCACCACTGACACGCGGTCTGTCTGACCGTGTCCTTTTCCTCACTTACCCTTCTCAGGGTTTGCACGTCTGTAATACCATCGTGGTTCGATCAGGTGTCTCAGCCATGTTCATCTTGCTGCCGAACTATCAATGTGGCCGTGTGATAACAGGTAGATTTACACTGACTGACAGAGCAAATGCAACACCAAGAAGGAGTGGTCAGAACTTTATGCCAATTGCAGGGTAGACTGACGTCTGCGCACGTAGCGAACGATAAATGGGACACGGCGTTGGCGAATGGCCCACTTCGTACCGTGATTTCTCAGCCGACAGTCATTGTAGAACGTGTTGTCGTGTGCCACAGGACACGTGTATAGCTAAGAATGCCAGGCCGCCGTCAACGGAGGCATTTCCAGCAGACAGACGACTTTACGAGGGGTATGGTGATCGGGCTGAGAAGGGCAGGTTGGTCGCTTCGTCAAATCGCAGCCGATACCCATAGGGATGTGTCCACGGTGCAGTGCCTGTGGCGAAGATGGTTGGCGCAGGGACATGTGGCACGTGCGAGGGGTCCAGGCGCAGCACGAGTGACGTCAGCACGCGAGGAACGGCGCATCCGCCGCCAAGCGGTGGCAGCCCCGCACGCCACGTCAACCGCCATTCTTCAGCATGTGCAAGACACACTGGCTGTTCCAATATCGACCAGAACAATTTCCCATCGATTGGTTGAAGGAGGCCTGCACTCCCGGCGTCCGCTCAGAAGACTACCATTGACTCCACAGCATAGACGTGCACGCCTGGCATGGTGCCGGGCTAGAGCGACTTGGATGAGGGAATGGCGGAACGTCGTGTTCTCCGATGAGTCACGTTTCTGTTCTGTCAGTGATAGTCACCGCAGACGAGTGTGGCGTCGGCGTGGAGAAAGGTCAAATCCGGCAGTAACTGTGGAGCGCCCTACCGCTAGACAACGCGGCATCATGGTTTGGGGCGCTATTGCGTATGATTCCACGTCACCTCTAGTGCGTATTCAAGGCACGTTAAATGCCCACCGCTACGTGCAGCATGTGCTGCGGCCGGTGGCACTCCCGTACCTTCAGGGGCTGCCCAATGCTCTGTTTCAGCAGGATAATGCCCGCCCACACACTGCTCGCATCTCCCAACAGGCTCTACGAGGTGTAGAGATGCTTCCGTGGCCAGCGTACTCTCCGGATCTCTCACCAATCGAACACGTGTGGGATCTCATTGGACGCCGTTTGCAAACTCTGCCCCAGCCTCGTACGGACGACCAACTGTGGCAAATGGTTGACAGAGAATGGAGAACCAACCCTCAGGACACCATCCGCACTCTTATTGACTCTGTACCTCGACGTGTTTCTGCGTGCATCGCCGCTCGCGGTGGTCCTACATCCTACTGAGTCGATGCCGTGCGCATTGTGTAACCTGCATATCGGTTTGAAATAAACATCAATTATTCGTCCGTGCCGTCTCTGTTTTTTCCCCAACTTTCATCCCTTTCGAACCACTCCTCCTTGGCGTTGCATTTGCTCTGTCAGTCAGTGTATAAGCATGCCGATGTGCGTGCGTTACATGAGACTACGTGAGCTATGGTGACGTTATTACCAAATGGGTCCAAACAGGACCAACGTGCTGTTATTCTAATCTTGGCTTCCGAAGGACAAACACCGGTGGACATCCATCGGAGAATAAGGACTGTGTACGGAGCACCATGTGTCGTCGAAAACCACCGTTGTGGAATGGCGCACCAAGTTCCGTGCGGGTCGCATTTTGACAGAAGACGCCGGTCAATCTGGGATGCCAGCTTCATCAATTACAGACAAAAACAAGTGGATGGTGGATGAGGCTTTGAAGTGTCAACGCTTCCTGTCGGACGAGCATGTGCAGCAGGCGGTTACGGACTTCTTCACGCATAGCAGGACACTGGGATCTTCAACCTGGTGTGTCGGTAGGATGAGTGCCTCAACGCTCATGGATATCTTGCCTGATTGGCATCCTGATTCAGGACTGTACGGCCGTGGAACGCAAACTTTTTGATTGCCCCTTATACCTTCAGCAAACGGACACTCGTGTCTCCCATGGCCTAGTAAGAAGTCCAAAAACTATTCACCGGAGTAGCCTGTGGCACTCAACGTGTTAACCCTCACCACTGACACGCGGTCTGTCTGACCGTGCCCTTTTCCTCACTTACCCTTCTCACGGTTTGCACGTCTGTAATACCATCGTGGTTCGATCAGGTGTCTCAGCCATGTTCATCTTGCTGCCGAACTAACAATGTGGCCGTGTGATAACAGGTAGATTTATTTTACAGCGGTCCGGGTGACCGCTGCATTGTTGCACTTAGAAACAGAGCACAGCGGAGAGAGTGATCGATCCTACAGTACGCATATCAGACATCCTTAATATGTTCGGTGAGGATTCGCATTAATGTTATTCTATAGATACAAATGCAACAAAAAATGAACGACTTTAGAATGCTAATTTGGCCAGTAGGAAGTGTCGTCTTGCCCGCATTTCCGTAATGTAGCGAGAGTAACATTACTTTTAAGTGTTGTAACAGACCGGGCCCCTAGTGTTTATGCAAATTTCATAGCAGAACTGTTGTCCAGGCTAGAGTATACTAGTTACTCGCTTCAGTAAGTTTGAATTCTAACCTATAAGTAATTAAACATCCGTGCTCTAATCATTGCTAACAGCAATACACAGACGCGAGAAGCGTGGTGGTAATTCTACTGCCGCAGGGTATATAGTATCAACAAAATTTATCAAGTGTCAAATAATTTCTCCCTGGAACCAGTTTCCTAATAAAACATACATCAATTAAAACGTGAAATCGCTAATTCCTTTAAAGGATGTTATTTCTCGATTGTTTAATGGTCCCAGATCACTTTAATATATTTAAATAATAATATTATTGGTTTTTACATCCAACTAACTACTTTTTTAAGGTTTACGGAGACGCCAATGTGTCGAATTTTTCCCCGCAGGAGTTCTTTTACGTGCGGGTAAATCTACCGACACGAGGCTGACGTATTTGAGCACCTTCAAATACCACCGGACTGAGCCAGGATCGAACCTGGCAAGTTGGGTCCAAAAGGCCAGCGCCTCAAGCGTCTGAGCCTCACCTATGACTAAATCTCTTTTAAAACTTGTATATATTCAGGAATGTCACTTCTATTACTATATTATGAATAGTAACTTAACCATGCTCCGGTACACATTTAAGTAAGAGCAATAAGTTCTAAGAAAACAATTCAACAATAATTGTACATTTCCAATTGAATAACCTCTACTGTGGATTAATGGTAGAGTGTTGTGACCTCCGCATCCAACGACCCTTGATTCAGACTCGGCGGACGTAGTCGTATTTATGAAGGGCGGAAAAGTCCATTCGACACTCCACATCGTACGCTGCCGGCATGTAAATTATCTCTGTCAATTACCCCTCAAAATGAATTATAAAACTCAGCCATAGAACTTCCACGAGAGATCCTCTTGATTTTGTTATCTGGCAGAGTGAAACAGAGCGCCGAAATTGACGTAGAGGCAGCCTAGATTTTGCCAAACAAAAATGCATTCACATAGTAACAGAGGCTATACGAATATTATTATTATTATTATTATTATTATTATTATTATTATTATTATCAGTGAAATGGATCAGGTTAGATAATAATATAATAATAAAGTGGTGATTGAGATTCATCGCATTTTTAAATCAGAGGACTTAAACACGTTTATATAAACACGATAAGTTGATAAATTATTTCTTATAGATTTATTGTTGTACATTAATTTTTATAGCGGCGTTTTGTTCTTAGGCATTTGTACCTTGCCCCATTCGGAGAAAACTCTTCTTTCTGGGTAAAAAATGCTTATACATGCGTACTTATGCTGCATTTTTTCGTCTTGTGAGTTACAAACTCGCGACCAAAAGCTTGACGGTCTCTCAGAGGTTACGAACTTTGCATCATTCAAGACACCTTGGTATACCAGGTTCTCTAGTACTAAGTATTAAGTTTCAAAGCTATAGCTATTTAAAAAAAATGCTATTTGTTCGAGGCGTCGACCTAGAAAGATCTTTTGCCCCTACTTGCACCTTATGTGAGGAACCTGCGTGTATTTTGTAAATGGAGGAAGTGTAAAGTGTTGAATGTGAGGAAAGGAACGTTAAGGACGACACAAACACGCAGTCCCCAGGCCTGGGATATTAATCATTTACAATTGAAAACCCCTGGCCCGGCCGGGAATCGAACCCGGTACTGACGGGTGACAAGCGGACGCGTTGCCCCTTACAACTCGGGGCCGGACAAGCTACAGCTATACTTCGACTTTTAGTTATTAATGTTGAAGCCGTTCTTCACTGGTTTATTTCCGTACGAATGTAGCTATAACGTTATTAGTGTATACAAGTAACAGCAGAGAAGACGAAGCATGCGTCATTTGGCCACTGTAATTTTGTTTCTATATATAAGACCATCAAAGTCGGTAACGATAAATTTACCTATTGCCAAAAGCCCTGCCCTAAGGCTGCTGGTTATGATACTTATGAAGTCGCACTGCCAGCTTAATGGCGATGCACTGTCTACCTGGAAAGTTTGACCGCCTGCCTACGACGATGCTGACACTGACACGACAGTGCGCATCTATCAATGGAACTTCCTGAATATCAAGGGATAGACCCCGAATTGTTTGGCAGTAATAGGTTAGAATGCAAAATAATCTGGTTATTAGGTCTCATCTAGTCTACTCTTCCGCAATGTAGCGGGAGTAACAACAATTATACGAGTTCTGATATGCCGTTGTTCAGGATAGCCCGCTCTTCTCTAATGTAGAGAGAGTAACAAATTCGGGGCATGGGGGGTTCTTATAGGGCGAAGCCCTAGTGTTTATGCAGAACTCATAACATATCCATCGTGCAGGCTAGTGCATACTTGTTATTCCAGTAAGTATGCATTCTAACTTATTACTGCCTAACCGTTTGGAGTTCTTGTCATAGCCACGTTGTGAAAAACTGCCCCAAGTCCCGCTGTAAATAATATCGCATCAGTTTTAGTGCAAGAGTTTTCCCGCTGAAGATACTACAAAAAAGCGTACTGTTGAAATTTGGACAGCTGGTTAGTAAATGTTACAAAGATCTACATTTTTTATAATCACTCCCTTCCTCTCAGCACTACTTCGGTGGTCTTCACTCCGCAATTTACAGATGTAAACTCCAGCTAGTTTATGACACGTCAAATATAAGAAACGTGCTTTGATCCAGAATTTGCGCACGCCCATTTCGCAAAAATACAGCACTCATTATCTTTCTTAGGTAATCAGCGAGTGTACGAAAAACAGGGCGTTTGCAAATTAAGTAAAAATATTTTTTCTGCTTGTGTACTGGTAGGGCTCTGCTTAAACACAACGTCAAAATAATATCCTGTTAAAAATGTTGAAAATGTGATGACTTTAGTTCAGGTAGTATTTAATGATTAACGACTTAAGGCTTAGCTAACATGTATTACATTATATTCCAGAGTGAAAACGTTCATTTCATGAACGAATGACATTTTCATACATCTTTCGCATGCATACTGTCTGAAGCTGCAGTGCAGTGATGCACTTAGAATTACTTCTCACAAAATACACATACATACTACCTAACACAAGGTACGGCGGGTGATATATGTCGAGGGGCAAACGAAGTTACTACCTAACTCACAAACATTTCTCTCTACTTGAAGCTACTCCCTCGGACAAAGCATTCGGTATTTCTTCTTAAAAGATCATATTTTACAAACTCCTAACCTACTTTCCATAAGATTTTTTGTACACATCTGCACTGCATTCGGCGAGTGCTAAAAGTAGCATAAGTGCTCACGTTGTATCTGAGAGAAACATAATTTCAGTCCATCTACACAATCCCTATATAATTTGTGGAAGATAGAAACCAACGTAAAATGCAATTTAAGGTTTATTTATAACACATCAATTGAAATATTGAGGAAGGGCACATTTGAAACAATCAAACTAATTTCACAGTCTTCAGGATCCTAAGATCGTAATTTATTGATTAGTCAAACAACTCACAGAATAAAATACAGTTTTACAAATCATCTCCATCTTCATTTCCAATTTGAAAAGATCTCCAGATGCAAGCACGAGCACAAACAATAATGAGCTAATTCACAGCAAATCAAACGCATCAGAGATAAATATGAATAATTTACAAATTACTCGCGCCGTATCTGTGAGATAAAGCTGACACCACCTCGTGACATTTGTATTACATGAAGGTCACAACACTCAGGGACGTAACATAAGGGCCTACAATGCAGTAGGTCTGGGCCTTTAAGGGGCTCGCAGACACCTTGCAAAAATATATATCTCTGGCCTAATGTAGAATCAGTTTAAATAATTTGTTTTCAAATTTATAAGGAGAGGAATTACCATTTGGTCGCATCTAGCAGTAGTTATTACTGCTTGCCCCTGCCATCTCTCGCAACACCTCGGTCGCTCCTCACAAGACCTGCACCTAAATAGTACATTACGCAATAAGCCTATATTGGCAATAATTAAGAAACGAATATGTTTATAAATCGAGTGAAGCGAGTTTTATAATTTCCATACGAGTGTCTTAAGTACCATTATACTTGAGTTGCATACGACTGTTTATGCTCGACTATAATAACACTATTTTTTTAAATATTCATAAAAATTCTGTCGAGATGTCGCTTGGCAGTAGTTGAGTTTACTGAATAGAGCGCAGAGCGCCTGCGATGGGTTATTGATTTTTCCGCGAGTGGATCAGAGACCTTGACAATATCATATGTTTTCAAAGCTTTGATAGAAGGTTATCACTAGGGCCCGGATTTTTATGCGGTAACCGCTTAGATTGCAAACTAATTTGGTTAGTAGGAAGTGTCGGCCACCCGCTCTTCCATAATGTAGCAAGAGTAACATAAATTATAGGGGTTTTGATGGGCCGTACCCCTATTGTTTATGCAAACCCTGTAGCATAGTCGTTGTGAAGGTAGACTATACTTGTTACTCGCTTCAGGAAGTTTGCCTTCTAACCTATTACTGCCGTGTCGTTGTGGAATAATGGAAGAAGGTGCATTGATGTTAATATGTGTGTCGGACATGTTTGACTTTGGAATCAAGTGCGAAGCTAGTGCGTTGAGCGCAGGTGCGATGCTATCGTTACCTAATTGGTCAAACAGTTCTATCATAATGAAAATCTTCACTCTTGATTGGTGGAGAACCTGTATCATAACGAAACTTTAACTATAATGAACCTCATTAAGATTCAGTTTTCTGGCATATAATATTTATATTTCGGCATTGTCGAGCATAAAATTAACTGTTGTACAGTAATGAATCTAAATATATGGTAACGTAGAGAAATTGAAGGAACACTGAAAAACTCCAAGTGGATGGTTACACCTTTGAAGCAGTAGATAGCTTCACATATCTTGGCTCGGTAATAACATCAGAAAATAAAGTTGAGACAGATATTGTAAATCGAATTAAGGCTGCCAACAGATCCTACAGGGCACTGTATCGCCTTCTGAGAAGTTGAAACTTAAGCAGGAAATTAAAACTGACTCTCTACAAAACAATAATTAAACCCGTGCTTATGTATGGGAGTGAGGCATGGGTATTGACTGAAACCACAGAGAGGAGATTAAATGTGTAGGAAAGGAAAGTACTGAGGAAGATATTTGGACCGGTGAAGGAGGGAGATTTATGGAGAATCAGAACAAATGAAGAAATAAGATTATTGTATAAGGAGCCGGACTTGGTGACATCAATCAAAATGAGACGAATTGGATGGCTGGGGCATGTACAACGGATGGAGGAGGGAAGACTTCCAAGAAAAGCACTGACAGGACACCCTGGGGGCAGAAGGAGAGGTCGGCCCCGGATGAGACGGCTGGAGGATGTGGAGACTGACCTGAGGACCGTTGGAGTCAGGAGGTGGCGTAGGCGTGCTGAAGACCGGAACGACTGGAGAGCTGTGGTCAAGGAGGCCAAGGTCCTTAAAGGACCGTAGAGCCATGGAGTAAGTAAGTATGTAAGTACAGTAATGAAACCTGATACGTAAACGTCACATTTTAGTTAGAAAATGATAAATTCTTGATGTGTGGTGCATCTGAGATCGTATTATGCACACATTTTGCTGAATATTTCACTTTTATTACACACTTATTCAACAGCAATGCATTATGCCAATAAGAAGTAGGTGTAGTAATACTCGGTCAATTCACTTTCGAAAGACCTCTCTTTGCGCGAGTGTTTATGAGTTGTGCTGTATGATATTTTTCAAGCTTTATTTGCACAGTTTTTTATTTAATTTTGTTCGTATATTTTTGAGTGTTGTAATCGAGTAAATTATTATAACCGAGATTTTGTTATCGATTACAGAGAATAGTTCTGTAGTTACTGTACTTAAAACGAAATCAATGTTAAGTACGAACAAGTAAATTGTGTACGGTTCAGCAGCTTAGCCGTGAAACCACAGAGGCGGCTAAGCATAAAGCATATTAAAATTATTTATGCTAATCTTACAATAGCGAATTATCCCTTTTTGAATATAATATGACTATGGAAAATTTTCTACATGCTGTAATTAAATTAAATTTAGTTATTCCTAGGTTTTACATTTTATTTCAGGGGGCCCGAATTTTTATTTTCACAGGGGGTTCGCGTCATATTCGGAATGCCCCTGACAACACTACTGGGAGAGATGAGCTTCTAGCTTCAAGCAAGCTCAAGCTACAGCAAATAATCACCACCGTGCCACTCTCAGATAACAAGCGACTATACAGTGTTAAACTGGTATAACGCGGCGAGCACAAAAAGTGCCACTATTCTAAACGTAGTCCTATCACACTGCAGAACGTCACGGAACTACCTTTCAACGACATACAAGTGAAGCCAACATGCCCAAGTTACCACGCCAAAATTTCACTTAGAATTCTAGTTCTGTTTCCTATTCAGGTTCTGAATACGAGCGAATGCTACCGCAAAATTTGTGACAAAGTTATTGAACATTTCAGTTAAAAGCCACACTAAAAGCCGGACAATAATAAAGTTTAGCCCGAGCGGAGCGGCTGCCCATCCCATTAACGTAAGGGTAGGAGGGTGCTTCCCGTAAGGAGATTCCAGGCCAGCTGGTTCGTGACGGGTAACTTGGCTAACATCCAAGTAAACTAGCATGAAGCATGCCATTAACTTCATACATAAATCTACACCAACATCACTCCTAGAGAGCTGTCTCCCATGCTGAGATGTCTCCACTACTGCCAGAATCCTACCATCAGATCAATAGGCCAATTTCCAAGATGCTGCATCCCGAGAATAAGAGGAATAGACAATCTCCACAAATGATGCAAAATTCCCGTCCTTTGAATGTTCTTAAAATATCAATTCAGATAAAACTGATAAAAAAGGAGGAGTGCGAGTTGGTGGTAGTAGGAGGATAGAATGTATTCGGTTTGCTGATGATATGATGTTATTGGCCAAGAGTGAAAGAGATATGATAGATTTAAATAAGACCTGTGAGGAATTCGGAAGGAGAATCAATAAGTGCAAGAAACGTCCGTCGTGTTACGGAAAAATGGATCAATTTGAGGTAAGGAACCGTTCGACTCAAAAGTTATTAATAATCAAAGTTGTTTAACATCCTTCAGTTCTTGACAGTTCAAACTACACCGGGAATATTCGAACGGGTACGACAGAACATTGTGCGAGGATGCTATGCCTGCACTGGTGCATGGGGGCGCCATTTCGAACAGTTGTTGTGAATGGAGCAATTTGTGAAACTTGTGAAGGTAAACGAATACAAACGACTAGAATATTGCTTAACTTTTGAATTTATTTATTTATTTATTTATTTATTTATTTATTTATTTATTTATTTATTTATTTATTCATTTATTCTTTCATTCATTTATTAGATACAGCCTATGGAGGGATATTTAATAATAATAATAATAATAATAATAATAATAATAATAATAATAATAATAATAATAATTGTACCTGGAGGTACACCTCCACTCCACTAATTTAAAATGTGCGCCAGTTGAAACTCCTCTGCTGGAGGAAGTCTGAACTTTATCTACGCTATTAATTCTTTACCTTCTCAGAAGATGTCACCACGTGGAAAATTTTGAGTTTTTGAACTGTGTCATTTTTGATGTGTTTTTGTTTCGCTTGAAGTAAGAAGTGTGAACTTTCTCTTCTAGAGGACACTACTGAAGATCAACAATAGTGCACCCTAGTGCGGAGTCAAAGAACTATTTTTTTGGAGAAATTTTTATTTCAAATGTTTGTTTCTTGCTAAATTTCTTTCTGTTATCGTCTAAGTTGGCTGTATACCCCTCTTTTCCCCCTTGTTTTAGATTTATCCAATCCCGAATTTCTTTTAGTAATTTCCGACCAATCCGATGTATCTTCCCCCATCTTGGATATGTTTCTGTACCCTAGCCAATAAAGTAATTGTGGGCGGGTGTTTTCTTTCCCCTAACGCCTAGAAACTTCCGCGAGAGGATTTAAACTGCTGATTTTAGGGTCTCCGGGCCACTTCTGTTCCATCTTTCAGTGTATAAAGTACATAGCAGGAGGCGGGAAGCGCCTCTTTCCTCGGCAGCGGTCATCAATAAGGTAATGGCCGATTAATAAATTCTTTCTTTGCTAGCTCAGCAGTTTAACTCTCGGGGCGGGTGCGAAGCGTTCCACCATGTAACCTTTTCCTAAAATGTAACAATCTTTCTTCTATTCTCTTTTAAGCTACCTTCTGGGATAGAGAGTGCTAACCCTCTCGAGCTCCCACTCTTATTGTTTTGAGGTGAACTTATTTTCTCAACCTATTCTTCGTTAATATAAAACAAATTGCTCTTTTCTAAAGTCACCTCGGTAGTATGGGATTAGCCCTTGCATTAGTGGCCTAGAGCCATATTAGGTTTTTTTAAAAACAAGTGTATTAGGAGTGCAGATTGCCTCCTCTCAAATTGTTATTTTAGAGGTCATGTAATTGCCCCTTTTCATTTAATAGACTTCAGTAGGTTGGGTATTGTACCCCTGTGTCTATGTCCAGTGAGGACAACTTGAAGGTGGAGTTTGGTGTGGCCTGGGAGAGGCTTAAATTTTGAGAGCGAGTGGCTCTTTTGAAAATTAAGTGTTGTATGCCTCGTGGAGGATTTTCTGTGTAATTTGGAGCAAGGGCTCCTAGGTATGAATGGGGTTTTCTGCCCCTCTGTTAAAACTCGTGTTTGGGGTAAAACTGAGCTGATTGCCCAAGCTGTGTAAAATCAGGGCGCGAAGCCCAATTCCTGTAAATATTGTAACTACCCTTTTTGACTTGCTACTTTGTACCTGCCATGCTTGTTATTTCTTGTTTTTGAAAAGAAAATATAACCTTGTTAAATTTTAAATTAATTTTGCTTTCGTAGCTGGAGACCTATTCACACCCGCACCTTCGTTCACCTCTACCTACCACGGAAAAACTCCGTAACAATAATAATAATAATAATAATAATAATAATAATAATAATGACAACGATAACTGGCAAGTGTCGCTTATAGAAATTAGGAAGAGGAAATATTGAGGGTTGGAGGGACGGAAAGAAATAGAAACCTGGAGAGGACTTCGGTGCTATTAAGTACTGTGGTACAGAGATTTGACTTTCTAGGATGCCGGGAGGTGCCTCGTTGTTTTATATGCTTTTGCACTTAAATGTCTACATCGCTACATAGCAACGCACTCCTACTTACTGAAGGGACAAGCCCCACCACCGTTGTGTACTTAAGGTGGTCATCTTACCGTGGTACACATCCTCACGGAGTGCGGGGACCTTGCCAATCTGCGCCGTAGTCATCATGCGAGATGACGAGCAGTCAGCAGACCGCGCCATCCTTTTTGTGAGGGGTATTGGCCTGTTGTATCGTGTATGAAAGCGAGTTTTCTATTTTGTTTTTAAGTTTTATTTGACTGTTAACTACGTTTTATTCCTTTTACGTTGTTTTAATTTTTGTGTACTGTATTTTAAGGTTTTTTTAGATTTATGATACCCATGATTTCCCTTCAAGACAATGCCATATTCTATTTCAATTAATTATTATATCGTTTTATAAACAAATAGGGCATGCGAATTTGATCCACTGATTATTTGTTAAGGTCCCGTGGTGTAGGGGTAGCGTGCCTGCCTCTTACCCGGGTTCGATTCCCGGCCGGGTCAGGGATTTTTACCTGGACCTGAGGGCTGGTTCGAGATCCACTCAGCCTACGTGATTAGAATTGAGGAGCTATCTGACCACGAATAACGGCCGAGAGAATTCTTCGTGCTGACCGCAGGACACCTCGTAATCTGCAGACCTTCGGGATGAGCAGCGGTCACTTGGTAGGCCAAGGCCCTTCAAGATCTGTAGTGCGATGTGGTTTGGTTTGGTTTGGTTTGATTATTATTTAAAGTTATAGACATTTTTCATCATCATTTGTTTTAAATTCCAGTCAGTGGATTTTTAAGAAACGAATTACTATTATTATTACATGACGTAGATGTCAGGCCCTTTAAAGTAACAAGCATCATCTTCATCAATATATATATATATGTTTAAAAGCAGGCCCCTAATGTTTATGCAGTAACAGATTAGAATGAAATTAATTTAGTTATTGGGAAGTGTCGTTTAATCTGCTCTTTCGTAATGTAGCGAGAGTAACATCAAGATCTAGGGTTTCCGATGGGCCGTACCCCAAATATTTATGCAAGACTCATAACTACGGCCCGGATGTTTATGCAGTAATAGGTTAGAATGCAACCTTCCTGAAGCGAGTAACAAGTATAGTCTACCTTCACAACGACTATGCTACGGGGTTTCCATAAACAATAGGGGTACGGCCCAGCAAAACCCCTATAATTTATGTTACTCTTGCTACATTATGGAAGAGCGGGTGGCCGACACTTCCTACTAACCAAATTAGTTTGCAGTCTAAGCGGTTACTGCATAAACATCCGGGCCCTACTCATAACATAACCGTTGTGCAGGCTGCAGTATACTTTTTACTCTCTTCAGTAAATTTGAAGTCTAACCTACTTATTGCCTAAAATCTCGAACTATACTGATAAACAGATTAAATCTAAGATATGTAACGCTTTCCCATAATTTTCTCGCGGTTTGATGATAACACTTAAATTTGATGTTCTGGAGAGCTCGCAGCTCACAAACACTGCAGGCCATAGATGTGGGAGAAAAGTTTCCAAAGGACTGAAAATGCTTTGATTTCCTTGCGCGAGCCCCAATTTAGAGCACCTTTCCTCTGAAACCGGCTTGATCCCTGTGAGTGTTTCCGGAATTTTTGAATTTGCTACAGATCTTGGGAGGATTCACGTATTTTATTCTTCTATGGTGAATAAAGTGCCACATTAATTCATGTTTACTTTCATTTCTATACAACATTACTAGAGTCCGGACTTTCATGCATTAATGGGTTGCAATGTTACTGAAGCGAGCGGCAAGTATAGACTACCTTCACAACGATTATGCTATGGGGATTGCATAAACATTAGGGGTACGGACCATCAGAACCCCTACGATTTATGTTACCCTTGCTACATTATGAAAGAGCACGTTGCCGACACTTCCTACTAACCAAATTATTTTGCAATCTAACACGTTACTGCATAAAAACCCGGGCTTTAAACATTACACTTCGTCTGGTCCGTTTGTTCAATGGCCAGCGTAATGGTCTTCGGTTCAGAGAGCTGAGGTTCTCAATACGCATTTACATAAAACACGCAACACTACAAACCACCAAAGAAACACGCAAAAGTGAATAGATCTCATCACATAGGGCATCCAGCCGTAAAATCAGGCTTAATCCAGATAAAGCTCAAGCAGTAGTAAGAATAACAAGAAGAATAAGAAAGAAGGCATTGTTACGCTTCGACTTCCATGTATTAGTACAGGTAGAGGGGTACCAGTAGTTTTGGTTCCAAGCACACGACTGTTCATTGTTTGAAGGTCTTAAAATCGTTATCCCGGAACTTACAAAGTTTTATCTACCACATAAACTGTGTTGTTTCTTCTTGTTAATTTGTTACTTTGTTCAGATAAGGCAAGAGTTAGTGACAAGACAGCTGTGGTAAGAGCCTATTGTCTCAACTTGTTCCTCGCACAGCTCTAATCCTTGGCGCTGTTCCAGAGACAGGCTTCTAGCTCACACTGTAACACCCACACATGGCGAGGTAGGCACGGAGCTCTTTTCTCACATGAATCTCTTCCATCTCAAAAGTTTCAGAAGACAATAACCTATTGTGTTTGCGGGAGAATCTTCAGGCTTTAGGCAGAAAATGAGGCTCTGTTTCGGTTCCTCATGTTCCGTCCTCAGTTTACTATCTGTGAATGAGTAGCATATTCCTCGCTCTATCCACCAGCACCCGCCAGAGCAAGATAATAACCTCCATTAAAGTCTGAATTTCATTTATACTCCAGATCAAGGCTGACTCACTAACTGCCTCCAGCTTTCAAATACTGTACAAATATCGCTTTTAGGAAACGTCTGTCTTCTTTTTCTTCTACCACCCTTCAGTCACCTGTGGGGTTGCAGGTGGGAACTGTGTCGCACATGTGGATTTTGCCCTGTTTCAAGACCGGATGCCCTTCCTGACGCCAACCTTATATGGAAGGATGTAATCACTATTGCGTGTTTCTGTGGTGGTTGGTAATGTAGTGTGTTGTCTAAATAAAAAGATTAAAGTTTTGAAACAATCAAAAACACCTAGTCCCCGAGCCAGGAGAATTAAAATCCCCGATCCGGCCGGGAATCGAACCGGGGACTCTCTCAACCGAAGGCTTCAACGCTGGATATTCAGCCAACGAGTCGGACGTTTCTGAAAATGTCTATCATCACACATTATGTCCACACACTTTCGTAAAGCCCATGGCAGCAAACAGTATACTGCGTTTTAGTCTACCTAGGTAATCAATTGACCTAACCCGGGGGGGGGGGGGGTTACAATTGCCTTCAATGGAGAAAGAAATCGTATGGAGGAAGATCAGGAAATCTTGGCGGCTAAAGTTTCCTGGAGATAACCACCAACTCCTACACATATATTCCCTCAAGTTAACGAACGACCGACGTACCTTTGCGATGTCAACGACTGCACATCTCATGTTGCCTTTCAGTTCATCAATTTACATTACTTGGTGGAATTACAGGTGCATTGCAGAAGAGAAGGATGTATAGGATCCAGAGACTCCAGCGTTCAAAACACTTTTGGAGATGATTTGGCCTAATAATGAGCTATGAATACTGTTAGATAAGACTGTAATGCAAATACTACGACCAGTTACTTACTTCGGCATAATATTGCACTGTAGTTCCAGAATGGGCGTTAAAAAGGCAGAGAAAATTTAGTCCTAAAACACTGAAAGACATACCTAAAGCCGGTTACAAGAGTGTGTCCACTTACTTAATTCATAGTATTGAAGTGATCAAAGTAAACGATGGAGTGGATGTTTTTAGGAAAGACAATACAATTGCAGAGAATATTATTCAGTGAGAAAATGTAATGCATATCCAATGACTGGTTATATATAGAACAAGTGCTTACTCTGATCGTATGATTTCAGTGATGATGAAGACGTTTGTTGTTTTAAGGGGCCTAACAGCTAGGTCATCGGACCCTAATGGTGTAACGAAAATAAACTATAATTAAAACTTCAAAATGCATCCACTGACTAGAATCTAAAAAGAATGATGATGAAAAAATGACCGTGAATCCAAAGCAATCAGTTCCTATTCACAATGCCTTATTTTCTGAGATGATTCTTGTGACCCAAAACGGTCACCGGCCGCTCATAGTAGTAATAATCAGTGGCAAAGCAGAACGATGGTTCTCCTCCCATAGTGGTACTAATCACACGTAATGAAAACTCATGGTGTTCCTCGCATGGAACAGGTATTGTAGACCCAGGGTACGTCACACACCATGGCACCACTCACAGGTAACGCAGACCAACGGTGTTACTGACATACTGGTACTAATCACAGGTGATTTAAACCCACGGTGTCACACACTATGGCACCACCCACAGACAACAGACCCATGGTACTCCTCCCATAATGGTACTACTCTCAGGCAGTGTATACTCATGGTGTTGCTCACATAGTGGTACTGAAATGAAATGTCGTATGGCTTTTAGTGCTGGGATATCCCAGGACGGGTTCGGCTCGCCAGGTGCAGGTCTTTCTATTTGACACCCGTAGGCGACCTGCGCGTCGTGATGAGGATGAAATGATGATGAATACAACACATACACCCAGCCCCCGGGCCATTGGAATTAACCAATTAAGGTTAAAATCCCCGACCCGGCCGGGAATCGAACCCGAGACCCTCTGAACAGAAGGCCAGTGCGCTGACCGTTCAGCCAACGAGTCGGATAGTGGTACTAATCACAGGCAAAGTAGATCCATGATGTTCCTCATATAATGGTATTACTCGTAGGTAACGCAGACCCATTCTGAATACAGCGGAAACAACACATTCCAGTGCAGCGTACGGCACATTCTATCGCATGGACAATATAATAGAAGACAACGCCCAGACCCGTGGTGTTCCTCACTGAATGGTACAAATCACAAGTAGTCTCATGGTTCTAATTTCATCATCCATTGGTGGACCCCTTTTAGTCGCCTCTGACGATAGGCAGGGGGATACCGTGCGTGTATTTTTCGTGTGCGACCACACGTACAGCGGGTTATTATTGCAATGATCGCAACGAAGTGATGGAACAGACACTTTCAGGAAGGACGTTAATACTGCAGAGAAGTTTCTTTAATCAGACGAGGATATAATTCATATTACATGATAAGTTACAGTAGTGAACAAACGATTTCCTTGAACATAAGTACTTTTAATATTAGATACTATTTTGTTGGCATTCAGGGGTAGTAGTCAAGGGACCCGAGGGGGGAAACGAGACAATATTGGTAGACGTTAGTCTGGATGTAGCAGTCTCTTCGGACTAATCACCTACTGACAATTCCAAATTAGCCGACGTTATATAATTATTGTGAGTGTTATTTTGACGTTTAATGCGCTAGTATACATCTTGTATTTAATCTTTTACAGATCATCAAGTAAGAATATAATTCTCGTCGCCTTTCAGTTTAACAACCTTCTTGCGATCGACCAATTCCGCTGCATTTCAGAATCAATGGCAGCATCCCTTTGGACGCCTCGCTGTATGTCAGTAATTAAAACAGGGTGTTTGACATCTCCACCCCCTTCCCACCCTTCGCTCGCTAATAGCATTGTAACTGAGTAACAATTCGCAGAGGCTGTAATCTGCGTCTGACAATGGAACATGATTAGCTTGTGAGGGAAGACACTTTGGGGGAATGCAAGGCATTGTCTGTGCGAACAAAGACGAGAGATGGGAGGTGTGGGCTCCTTAATACGTACAATATGGTAATTTACTTGCTGGTGAACTGACAGCAGGATTAGTTAAGAGGATGTGTTTGACATCAGATCATACTGCCTTTCGAAATGGGATTTCTATGACGAACAAAGCAAAGACCATACAGTGTGGTTCATGGGATGTCGTCGCCAACTGCTGAGTTGATTGCCGAGTACGTTGTATATGAATCTGTGTCCTATTCTCAAAGCAAACCAAACCAAACCAAACCAAACCAAACCAAACCAAACCAAACCCAACCCAACCCAACCCAAACCAAACACCATGGCACTACAGCCCTTGAAGGGCCTTGGCCTACCAAGCGACCGCTGCTCAGCACGAAGGCCTACAGATTACGTGGTGTCGTGTGGTCGGCACGACGCATCCTCTCGGCCGTTATTTTTGGTTTTCTAGACCGGTGCCGCTATCTCACCGTCAGATAGCTCCTGAATTCTAATCACGTAGGCTGAGTGAACCTCGAACCAGTCCTCAGGTCCAGGTAAAAATCCCTGACCTGGCCGGGAATCGAACCCGCGGCCTTCGGGTAAGAGGCAGGAACGCTACCCCTACACCACGGGGCTGGCTCTTAATACTTACACTTACAATAATTATTATTTGAAAGTTGTTGGTGGGAAACTTTTCTGGAGCTCTTTTCGTTGGAAGCGTACAATTAAATAAGGTAACTTCTCGCAAATAAAGTCGATTTATTTGGCCCATGTTTTGAAGTTCAAAGCATACTTTGAATTCCTTACTTGCTTAGTGCAGAAATATTTCAATTTGAGAATAAGTGAAGTCCATATGATGTTTTGTGACAGTTCAATCTTGCATGTTAAAATTTATGGTCTGCGAAGTTGAATGGATATGTTAGTGCCCTGTAACAGATGTTGCGTAATCGACAAAATTAAATGAAACCTAACCATAGGACGCCCATTACTATTATGTCGTCTTATTATTATTATTATTATTATTATTATTATTATTATTATTATTATTATTTGGGTATACAACACTTACTGACAAACAGTGTACTAAATTAACATACTAATTTGTTTTCGAAAGAAAATATGTGTCTTTGCCACGAAAAATATATTATACGCCTATACGGTATTTACCTGTACATCCGTGAATACCGTAGATGTTAGCTCTCAGTAATTATTTATTAAAAAAAGCCACGTAAACAAAACCACTGGGAAAGAACAAGTTGTGTTTAGATCGAACCTAACCTGGAATTGTGACACACTTTCAAAGTTGTATCCTCCCAAGGTGATAACATTTCTTGTAAGTTGCTGACTGCTGATCACTTCAGCTGATAAATTATCTACTCAAAAATCCCAAAATATGCTTGCAAGTGTGTACTTTAATATATAGAAATGTGCACTAAATCTTTTATCTTGCAAGCAATTTGTTTTATAGGACAGGTGAAAAACACAAATACTAGAAACATAACATGAAATAATCAAATGTTTAATCACACAGAGAGATAGAGGGGCGTAATATTATTCCTAACCTTTCTTATTATTTTCCCAAAAGTGACTTAGTAAAAGTGCCATCAAACTTACGTAATGCTCTTGCAGACTATGAAAATTTGATTTTTGCACACACTGCACAGCGCTGCGACGATTACAACGGCATTGCTGCCTTACGTGTATTTTCTACTTACAGTTAAACTATTCCAAGGACATCCCGTATATCTGCAAGTTATTTTCTACTTGCAAGTTACTCTATTCCAAGGACATCCCGTATATCTGCAAGTTATTTTCTACTTACAAGTTACTCTATTCCAAGGACATCCCGTATATCTGCAAGTTATTTTCTACTTACAAGTTAAACTATTTCAAGGACATTCCGTATATCTGCAAGTTATTTTCTACTTACAAGTTGAACTATTCCAAGGACATCCCGTATATCTGCAAGTTATTTTCTACTTGCAAGTTACTCTATTCCAAGGACATCCCGTATATCTGCAAGTTATTTTCTACTTACAAGTTAAACTATTCCAAGGACATCCCAGATATCTGCTAGTTATTTTCTACTTGCAAGTTAAGGCAAAAAATGGCCATTATCAAAGTGAAAAGTTGAATAAAAATTCTGCGAAGGCATTTATCTTGTCAATAATATTATAAACTGGGAGTAGATATAGAAAAAAAAATTAAAATTAATTGATCAGTAAGTGAGATTGAATCAAGGTGTAGTAAAGCTAATGCAGTGAGCTCGCAGTTGCGATCAGCAGTATTCTCTAAGAAGGAAGTCAGCTCCCAGACAAAACTATCTTTACATCGGTCTGTTTTCAGACCAACTTTGCTTTATGGGAGCGAAAGCTGGGCGGATTCAGGATATCTTATTCATAAGTTAGAAGTAACAGACATGAAAGTAGCAAGAATGATTGCTGGTACAAACAGGTGGGAACAATGGCAGGAGGGAACTCGGAATGAGGAGATAAAGGCTAATTTAGGAATGAACTTGATGGATGAAGCTGTACGCATAAACCGGCTTCGGTGGTGGGGTCATGTGAGGCGAATGGAGGAGGATAGGTTACCTAGGAGAATAATGGACTCTGTTATGGTGGGTAAGAGAAGTAGAGGGAGATCAAGACGACGATGGTTAGACTCTGTTTCTAACGATTTAAAGATAAGAGGTATAGAACTAAATGAGGCCACAACACTAGTTGCAAATCGAGGATTGTGGCGACGTTTAGTAAATTCTCAGAGGCTTGCAGACTGAACGCTGAAAGGCATAACAGTCTATAATGATAATTTATGTATGTATGTATGATCAGTTTATATGCGAATCTACAGTTTAAATTACTTTAATTGAAAATAGTATTCTCTGTCCTATGACAAGCTGGAGCGGCAGAAAGAAGTTTAAATAGAATCAGGTATATGGCTGCATTAAAAAAGGTATTTGCGTGTATTCCTGAACTCTACTGATTACCCTGAATTTAGTTTTCTCAGTATTTATTTTATGGTCAAACTCCTTGTTCAAAAGGAATTACACGCTTTTAAAACTGTCGGTGAGTATCAAAACGTCACCTGTCGTGCAGTAGTACTTTGCTCAATTACGACGCCCCGGTCTCTGTGAGTAAAAGCCTCCGGTGCTATGCAAGAGGAAAGATGAGTGCAGCCTCTACAGGCATGAACGATGACGTCATGAAGCGAGGAGGTTCTCAAGGGACCAGCCTCTCGAGTTGGTAAGGCTGATTCTCCACGAGCAGGTAAAACGCCGCTGTTCGCCCGCTACAAACCCGCTTGCGGAACAGAACTATGGGGTATATGTTGAGTTGTCTACACGGGCGGTTTGCACGCCGCGGGTGGACGCGTCCGTGAGCGGGCAGGCGGGTCTAACGCCAACAGAGGCGTCATTCCCGCTAGCGGTAGAACAGCGAATCATACTCCACGTGGCGGCAGTGAGCAGTTCACCCGCCTCTGTCGCACGATAGGAACTGCCAGAAGTGTAGTATATTCTTTACTAGCTGATGTATCCGTGCTTCGCTCCGGAATTCTACATTGTATACAGAATTCTAGGTTAGGTACTGTACACGTTGTGAGCAAGATTGTATTAAATTGCATAGCTCCTAACGTTACCCTAGAAACGCGACGGGGAAGTCACCAAACGTCTTTTCTCATATGAAGACTGGGTTAGCGAATATTCATTGCAACGATAGGCCCGCTTGCCTACCATCGGTCACAATCAGGTTGGGGAGTTTAGATTATAATGGCAGACACTCAATCTCCACCTGCCTTTTTACATCCTCAGAAATACTGTCTTAATCATTTTTCCAACTGAAATGAACATAGGTCATTGCCATGATGTCAATAGGAATGACACGATTAAAAGCAATGTTTTCGTATGAAATACTCGATCAAATGAAAAACCACGCATTTTAACGAACAGTAGGCCTACTACACTTCCGATCAAACAATCCAAATTTTCAGAGCTGGAATGATCAACCCGCAGACAGCCGTGATCCGTGAACACTCTTCGTTTTTTTTTTTTTTTCGGTGGGGAGGAGGGGTCGAATAGTGGAGAGTCCCAGGGCAAAAATTATGCCCTTTTACTAATCTGTGACCGGGCGAGTTGGCCGTGCGCGTAGAAGCGCGCGGCTGTGAGCTTGCATCCGGGAGATAGTTGGTTCGAATCCCACTATCGGCAGCCCTGAAAATGGTTTTCCGTGGTTTCCCATTTTCACACCAGGCAAATACTGGGGCTGTGCCTTAATTAAGGCCATGTCCGCTTCCTTCCAACTCCTAGGCCTTTCCTATCCCATCGTCGCCATAAGACCTATCTGTGTCGGTGCGACGTAAAGCCCATAGCAAAAAAATTTACTAATCTATTTCCTAGGAATACACTATGAATCGGAAAATCTCAATTCACTACACTGGCGGGGGAAGAAACTATTTGACTTGGAGGCAAATTCTTCCTCAAAGCCAGAGGAGAAAGCCCCTCTTCACTGCTAATTTGGAATAAAATGAATATAAAAGTGAAGCGGAAGAAGCTTTTCTTACGAAACGGCTCTTTTCAGGGTTGAATTTTGATTTATTTAGTGAATTGTGGTGCTATAATTTGGAGTAGCCCTAAATTGTAATTCTAGACCAGGTCATACTACTACTACTACTACTACTACTACTAATACTACCGGTACACTGCTCATTCGTAACAGCCCGTCAGAGTAGGGATCCAACAGCTGGAATACTATGATGAACCAGTGTGTTACGTACCAGCAGTATCAGGAAATGTGTCCGGCTCCATGCTAAATTGTTAGCGCGCTGGCCTTTGGTCACAGGGATCCCGGGTTCGATTCCCGGCAGGGTCGGGAATTTTAACCATAATTGGTTAATTTCGCTGACACGGGGACTGGGTGTATGTGTCGTCTTCATCATCATTTCATCCTCATCACGACGCACGGGTCGCCTACGGGCGTCAAATTAAAAGACCTGCATCTGGCGAGCCAAACTTGTCCTCAGACACTCCCGGCACTAAAAGCCATACGCCATTTCATTTCATTTCATTTCATTTCATTTCATTTCATTTCATCAGGAAATGTATGAACCAGAGGAATGGCATGCTAAAGAAGAAAGTTTTCTAACTCCCCAGCTATTTCCCGCCAGTATTCAGTCAGGCTGTTATACTCGGTACGCAGCAGTAACCCCATCTATCGGAGTGGAGTGGCAGCATAAGAGACAAAGAACATCACAACAAGCAATGGTCAATATAATGTTATTGTTGCGCTTCCGATATTGCAGGCCTTCACATTTAGTTTTCCTCCGACTCTGAAATACCACTCTTATCATAGTCGGTACGGTAAAACTGAATAAAGCATAAAGGTAAGGGTGTATTTTTCCCGAAGGCAGGTCCGAACCTCCGCAGAGGTGCGCCTGAGCCGGAGTTTACCTGCGGTAGGGTGGCTAGTTCCTTTTCACTCCTCCATTCCCTTATAATAATAATAATAATAATAATAATAATAATAATAATAATAATAATAATAATAATAATGGCGTATGGCCTCTGGAGAGGAGTGGTGCAGGTCTTTTTCTGGTAGACGGCCTATTAGGCGACCTGCATGTCTGTGAAGATGAGGGTCCTACCTAGGATGATTTCTAATGTTGAATACACCACACACACCCAGCCCCCGAGCCATTGGAATTAACCAATTAAGGTCAAAATCCCCGACCCGGCCGGAAATCGAACCCGTAACCCTCTGGACCTAAGGCCAGTACGCCGACCATTCAGCCATCGAGTCGGACTCCATTCCCTTACCCCTAACCAACAGCCCGTAGCAACCCACCCAAATCTTGACCACGCCCAATGTTGCATAACTTCGGAGATGTCACGGGATCCGGTTTTTCAACACGGCTACGGCCGTTAGCAATAAAACATAAATGATCGAAAATTGTATTCTCTCTAACTTTTGTTAAGCAGTACTTTTGGATAGGACCAATAACTTATTGTAGGTATTTACAAAATAAAATTTAGGTGTTTCCCCTAGACTGGAATTTCATCCAGGGTGAATAAAATTGTTTATAGCTTAGGCTTGTGTTTCTTATTCCCCGACTCTATGTACCGATTTTCATTATATTCTGTTAACCCATTTTCTCCTGCATCGGCGTTGATATGGACTTAGCAACAAAAATACAAATTCATGAATGTCTCTGTTATCATAGCCGGTACGGTAAACATGTATGAGACATAAATGATCGGAAATTTAATTCTATATAACTTTAGTTATGTAATATTCATCGATAAGGCCACTAATAATATTAATATTTGAGAATTAAATTTCAGGCCTTCCCCTAAACTACCATTTCACTCGTTTAGTAATATGCACCTATGGACATACAAAAGTGGAGGACGGGAAAGCCGAATAGATTTCCTCTTGTGTAGAAGAATGCATCTGAAGGAGGTAAAGGACTGCAAAGTCATACTAGGGGAAGACGTAGCTCCACAACACAGAGTGCTAGTGCTTGATTATGTATGCACAGGGATGAAGAAGAGAGCAGTAAGGAAAATGACTCCAAGAATCAAATGGTGGAGGTTAGAAGATCCAATTTTGAGAAGTGAATTCAAGGAAAAGGTGATCCAAGAAGCACAGTTAGTAGAAGGTGTTCAGAAATGGTGGACAGTAAACGCTGAAGCTATCAGGAAAGTTGGTATGGAAGTTCTCGGTATGACATCTGGTAAAGGCGCTCCACTTGATAAAGAAACATGGTGGTGGAATGATGAGGTCCAGAATGCGATCAAGATGAAAAAACAAGCCAAGAAAGCCTGGGAAGAATCTGGAATAGCCGAAGATAGAGAACACTACAGACAAGCTAATAAAGCTGCGAAAAGAGCTGTTGGAAGAGCAAAGGCATTGGCATGGAATGAAGTCTACGAAAATTTAGAGACCAAAGAGGGCGAGGCAAAGCTCTTCAGAATTGCTAAGGCACAGGATGTAGCATCAAAAGATCTAACACACATCAAGCAAATGAAGAATGAACAAGGAATGGTAATTCAAGATGAGAACCTAATTAAGAAGAGATGGGAGGAGTATTTTAAAAAGCTTCTTAATGAGGAGAATGAACGGCTTGTGTTTGAAAATGGCATTCCAAATTATAATGTAACCACTGACATATGCAGGATAGAGGTTGAAACTGCTATGAAGAAAATGAAAAGTGGAAAAGCAACGGGCCCCGATGAAATCCCTGTAGAGGTCTGGAAATGCCTGGGAGAAGAGGGAATAAATATGTTGTTAAACCTATTCCAACAAATATTCCAACAGGAAATAATGCCCAATGAGTGGCGTAAGAGTACCATAATCCCCATTTTTAAAGAAAAGGGGGACATTCAGGATTGTGCAAATTACAGAGGAATAAAACTCATGTCGCACACTATGAAAATCTGGGAAAAAGTCATTGAAAGTAGGCTTAGGCAGGAGACAATAATAGCAGAAGAACAATTTGGATTTATGCCAGGGAAAGGAACCATAGATGCCATTTTTTCTCTAAGACAGCTCATGGAAAGACACAGAGAAAAGAGGAAAGAATTACATATGGTGTTTATTGATTTAGAGAAGGCTTATGATCGTGTGCCCCGCCAAGAAGTATGGAGATGCATGAGATCCAAGGGAGTACCAGAGAAGTATGTGCGCATCATTCAGGACATGTATCATGGGTCAAAGACGCAAGTTAGAAGCAGTGTAGGGCTAACGGAAACCATTCCAGTTGAAGTTGGTCTCCATCAAGGATCTGCGCTGAGTCCTTATATCTTTAATCTGATAATGGATGTTCTCTCTGAAAGTCTTAGAGATCCAGCTCCTTGGTGCATGCTATTTGCAGATGACATCGTACTATGCAGCACTAATAGAGAACAACTTGAACTTAAACTAGAACACTGGAAAAAAGCACTGGAGGATAGAGGTCTTAAAATCAGCCGGAATAAGACAGAATACTTGTGCCTCGGTGGAAAGGGAAATTATAGTGTGAAAATGGATGGAAATCAACTCCTCGCAAGTAATTGTTTCAAGTACCTTGGATCAACTGTATCTGATGATGGCAATCTAGATCTGGAAATTACACACCGAATTCAGGCTGCCTGGTTAAATTGGAAAAGGCTGTCTGGTGTCCTCTGCGACAGGAGACTAAATGTCCAAGTGAAAGGGAGTGTCTACAAAAGTGCGGTGAGACCTGCCATGATATACGGTGCAGAAACTTGGCCAATAGTACAATCGCAAAATAAGCGGTTGGATGTAGCCGAAATGAAAATGCTACGATGGATGTGTGGTGTTACTAGGAAAGACCATATCAAGAACAGCTTCATACGAGGCAGTGTTAAGGTTACTCAAGCATCACAGAAAGTTCAAGAAAGGCGGTTGCTCTGGTATGGTCACATCAAGCGCAGGGATGAGAACTATGTAGCAAGAAGAGTGCTTGACTTGGAGGTGAAGGGCAGGAGGGAGAGAGGCAGACCTAGAAGAAGATGGATGGACTGTGTGCGAGAAGACTTCGCAGAAAAGCAGTTAACTGAAAACACCATTTGGGACCGAGGAAAATGGAAAAGACTTGTCAAAAACGTCGACCCCGCATGAGCGGGAAAAGACGAAGAAGAAGAAGAAGAAGAAGAAGAAGAAGAAGAAGAAGTAATATGCACCTCAACTGACATTCTGTAATATTGGAAAAACATTTCCAGAGAGTTCATGTGTTCGCAAAACGTTAAATGAAAATGTCCAGTGGTGAGCCGATTCGATAACGCAGGGTAAGTCCACCAACGTCTTTTCTTACCAGGTTTCTTTTTCAATATTGCTAATAACTGTAGTTGAACAGCTCCAACAACAAGACCTATTTGTACGACATCCATCATTATAGTGTGGCAGGTTTATCGCTGGTGGAGAATAGCTGCGCGTGTCGCCGGCGTTTTTGGCGCTGTTTACCGGCGTCAATTCAACCGCTCGTGTAGAATAGGCAAAAAGTTTGAGCGGTCAGGCGGACGAACAGCGGCGTTTTACCTGCTCGTGGAGAATCAGCCTAAATTACACTTCATTACGTAATTACTTCCGGAGCGGAGGATTTCTCTGTCGTGTAGTGGGCTAAAGCGGCGAGTTGTATTAACAATGTGAGGTTACAAAGAGAGAGTGCTGAATGTGCCACTAAAATCTGATCAATGTTCGGTCAAAAAAGTTCTGCAACTTCAACGTTATATTATTAGAATCTCCCAACAAATTCAATGGTTTGAGAGTGACAGAAGAGCGGTTTTCAACCGAGAGTACGCGTACCCCGCTGACTTGTAAAGTAACCAGTAATAGCAGAAAAAAATAATCTATTTATTGAAAGTAATTTGCTTTACGTCGCACGTCACTAATGTGTCCACTCCAATGGTAAAGACGGAACTTAGCCGGGCTGAGTGGCTCAGACGGTTAAGGCGCTGGCCTTCTAACCCCAACTTGGCAGGTTCGATCCTGGCTCAGTCCGGTGGTATTTGAAGGTGCTCAAATACGACAGCCCCGTGTCGGTAGATTTACTGGCACGTTAAAGAACTCCTGCGGGACTAAATTCCGGCACCTCGGCGTCTCCGAAGACCTTAAAAAGTAGTTAGTGGGACGTAAAACAAATAACATTATTATTATTATTAAGACGGAACTTCTACCAAACTCAATGAAGCATACCAACTGTCGCAAAACTGTTACAACAAGAAGTGCATTTCGAAGAACGCCAAAATACACTATTACAAAACTGTTGTCAGACCCCAGTTCTTATATGCTGGGGAAACCTTAGTGATGAACAGGGAAGGCACCATGGAAGACATAGAAAAAGTTGAAAGACGTATCCTTCGGAAAATTCATGGGCCAAAATTGCTCCCGGATAGAACCTATCGACTGAAAGCGAACTCGGAAATGTACCAACTGTTGGAAGCGGCTAACGACGTAGGCTGCTGAAGTTCTGAGATTGGACAACGGCAGGCCTACGCAGAAAATCTTCTCACTCATCAAAAGGTACAAGACTAGAAGCATGTGGCTCAATGAAAAAGACTTAGCTTCTGCTCAGATTTATGGTACTGATGTTTCAAACCGCCCTAAATTTTGTAAAATGGTAAACTCATGGTCTCCTCTACCACAGGTTGTTAAACCTCTCAAATCTCTTTCACAGGAAAGAAAGAAAAAACGAATAGTAGGTGTGGGAACGAAAGGAGCATTCGAAAAGAACTAGTCGTAAGCGCTCCCTAGTGAACTTAAGTCACTAATATACTACTACTACTACTACTACTACTACTACTACTAATAATAATAATAATAATAATAATAATAATAATAATAATAATAATAATAATAATAATAATGGCTTTACGTCGTACCATTCCTTTACGGTTCTTAGAGACGCCGAGGTGCCGTAATTTAGCCCCGCACGCATTCTTCTACATGCACGTAAATTCACCGACACGAGGCTGACGTATTAGAGCACCTTCAAATACCACCGGACTGAGCCAGGATCGAACCTGCCAAGTTGGGGTCAGAAGGCCAGCGCCTCAACCGTCTGAGCCAGTCAGGCCGGCAGTCCATGGCAACAATGGGGTAGGAAAGAGCTAGAAATGGGAATGAAGCAGACATGGCCTTAATTTAAGTAACATTGGGAAACCACGACGAACCATTTTCAGGGCTGCCGAAAGTGAGGCTCAAACCCACTATGTCCTGAATGCGTACTAACAACTACGTGACCAAAGCCGCCCAGACACTCGCTCTGTAGTCTACCAATCAAATCTACGATACTTATAGGAACTTAAAAACAGCATACGAGAAGAAATATCAAATCCGTTCCTCGAAGAGATCGGTGAATTATATGTATTAATGGAATCTTTACGATCATATTAACAACGTTTCTACCTGTGGAACAATATTACGGTCTTCTCACATATCACAAATTATTATTATTATTATTATTATTATTATTATTATTATTATTATTATTAAATTAAGAGTTTAATCCGTCTCTTTGCTCGAATGATCAGTGTTGAGGCTTTCGGCTCACAGTAACCCATGTTCGATTCCCTATCGTGTAGGTGATTTTAATTGTGTCTGAATAATTCGTCTGACTACGGGGCAGGGTGTCTGTGTTTGACCCAAGATACTCTTCCTCATACTCATACAACACTTCACCGTACGAAACATCGCAGAAACACACAACATTGTAAACGTCCTTCAGCATAGGTACTGGAGACGGAAGGAGCATGCAACCATAAAGCTCGGCAACGTACAAACAAGTGCCAAGGACAAAGACCAAAGAAAAAGAATCTTACTAATTTTAAGTCCCATTAAAACTTTGTAGAAGTCTCTGGGCTTCAAGAAGCAGCACGGCGGCCGCACACCGCTGGGTTCTGTCGTCGGAATCCCGGTCAGTCCATGTAAGATTTGTGCTGAACAAAGTGGAGCGGAACAGATTTTACTCCGGGTACTCCGTTTTTCCCCTCTCATATTTCATTCCAGCAAAACTCTCCAATATCATTTCATCTGTCAGTCATTAATCAGTGCCCCCAGTGCTTCGGCAGCCGGCACACAATTCCTATCCTCGCCGCGAGATGAACGCATAATTTGTTCCATTCTTGTCCCGGTCGAATGACTGGAAACATATCGTGGATTTTTACTGCATAGCCCTTTATAGATCACTACTAGAGTAATGATCCATCGTTGTAAGCTATTTGAAGGTATTTAAAATTTACGTACTCTATTATTAAAACAAAAACATGGATGTCATAGAATTCAGTGGTACTGATTTCGATAACAATAAGAACAATACTTTGCTTATGGATTACATCTTAAGATGATTTATATCTTATGCAAGTTTGGCGTTTATATTTTATGGTCGATTTGTGAAGGAGCTAAGAATAGAAAACTAATTCTGACCTTATTTCTGTTCTGTGGTTAATTAATAATAATTAAATTACTTAGGACTGTTTCCGCTTGTCAGTTAATCACTGCCATACAGCAAAAAAGTTCTGCTCTATAAAAGGTTAAATACGTTTGACACGATTTCCGTGATAGCAGGGTGCCGGATTTTCTATCCCACAGGAGTTCTTCGTGCCTGTGAATCAAATGGCATGAAGCTGGCGTACTTGAGCACCTTGAAATACAACACACCTAAACTGGGATCGAACCCATTAACTCGGACTCCAGAGCCACTCAGCCAGACCTAATTCCTTTCTAATTACTCTCATGTGATTGAATATCGAAGAATTTTACTCATTAAGGTTAAAGCAGTGACTCAAAGCCGAGAGTCGAAGTGGGTTGGAAAGTGATATGTCAACCCCCAGAATCTAGACTACACGGCGACGGTCTAGAATGAAAAAGTGTGTGTGTGTGTGTGTGTGTGTGTGTGTGTGTGTGTGTGTGTGTGTGTAAAAGAGAGAGAGAGAGTACCGCTTAATGCTCAGGGCGTCACTTCGACTCCGGGCTACAAAAGCGAGAAATATTGTCGTCCCGTCGTGGCCCATAAAAGAGCTGAGTGGAGGCCGGTCGATAAATACATACCAGTGGTCGCGAGGCTGCTTGTCCGCAGATATTGGGAGCCGGGAGGATGTGCTCTCAACATACAGAACACACTTTTTTTCAGATATCACGTTTAACTACGAGGGTTGTGGCATAAGTCATGGCTAAAGCCCGGATTTTTATGCAATAACAGGTTAGATTGCAAAATAATTTGGTTAGTAGAAAGTGTCGGCAACGCGCTCTTTCATAATGTAGCAAGGGTAACATAAATCATAGGGGTTCTGATGGTCCGTACCCCTAATGTTTATGCAATCCCCATAGCATAATCGTTGTGAAGGTAGACTATACTTGCTGTTCGCTTCACTAACTTTGCATTCTAACCCCTTAATGCATGAAAGTCCGGACTCTAGACATGGCCATTTTCACCGCACGAATGCATCATCTACCAGACAAATAGAAATACACAGGTGGGAGTGGGGAACGTAAAGTGCTATGGAATGTATGAATACTGCTGAGTATATTCACCAGGCGTAGGATATAAAGCGACGAAATTGCCAGCCATGAAATCATTGCGCTGCATAATGTTCATTCTCAGACAGTAGAGTAAACCTCAAAGTAGTCCACTAGATAGTGCACAGCACGTTGCCAACGATGCAGGAGACTTCACCATGTGGGAATTCTGAATTTTCATGCCTGCTAGGAGAAAGGTTACCGATACTGATACTTAATTTTTCAAAATGGGATCGAGGGAGTTACCTCACCGAGTGAAACAACTTGTGTCTGAATTCTGTGAGGGTGGCGAGGGTTGGGATGGTTCTGCATCTTTTCATCCTTGTTGATTACAAATAGACCCTATCCTGATACCAACTCTTACCTGATATACTGATCCGTCACAATATTCGTTATTTGAGTCATTCGGACCGTAATATGGATACAAGACAGCAATTGAATCAGGTTGCTTTTCCTCATTTACCACAACCACCTACATGGATGGTCCATCGAAAAGAAGTACGATGGCAAGTCAATAACATATAGAGCCTGGATGATTAAGCAGTAACAGATTAGAATGCAAACTAATTCGGCCGGTAGAAAGTCTCCTCTAGCCCGCTCTTCAATAATATAGTGAGAGTAACATAATTTCCAGGGTTTCTAACAGTCCGAACCTCTAAACCTTATGCAAATCTCATAGCAGAAATGGTGTGCAGTGAACGAGTTACCCGCATTATTAAGGTTGCATTCTAACCTACTAAAGCCTAAAAATCTAGTAATAAATGACCAAAACTCTTAGGTTACTCCATCAGGCAGGATAGATGTGTTGAATTGGAGACAGAATAATAAACTTTGAAATTACTTTACCTAAGGCTGTGAATTCTTCTTCATCACGAAAAACCAGCAAACAATGCTTACTGACCTGAAACAGAAGAAACATCAGGTGCGAACGATTAAATGCAAATAACAGCGGATTCAACGGAGTTGCCCAGATGAATCTGGACAATTCCTTAATTACAGCCTAATAATACCGTATGCGGCAAATCAAAAGACAATGAAATATAATTGCATTGGTGCAGTTTGTGTTCAAAGTGAGTACCACCATGTACCATACATTGTTCGTAACATATCTGAAGATTATTGAACATGCAGAAGAACAAAGGTTGCTATAAGGACACCAAAAAAACCGTTATCTTCTCTCGTAATTCGGGCATATTTGTAGGTTGGTCATCTTTCCTGGAAACTGATCACTCTAATATGCCCTACCGGTTGCAGACTAACTTTGCTTCGTAAATTAAAGGAGTGTTAGAGGGTTTTATTTGACAAAAGCAGAAATCGCACCTGATTATAAGCAAGGGAACAGGAAGGATTGAAATAACTATCCACGTTATCTGCGGTGATTACATTCAGCGGTAGGCGCGCTTAAAAATTTCATATCGGCTGCCAACCTCCCACGTGTACAAGCGTAAACGTGACACACTAATTGCTTTTGATTTACATTTTAGTTACAAACAGTGAAAACAGATGATGTTCATAATGTCTCCCTCCAACTTGGAGGCATAATTTACAACTCTGCAGCGTTTTCTTTGGAAAATTCCCACCACTTCTCGGACACGACGTGGAGGAGTGGTGAACGACAGACGGAAGTATTCAAGGGGGAGAGAAGGAAGGGAATACGGACAGCGGTTCATCACAAAGGAAACCAATTTTCCCTTTATGAGAACCAAATGAACACAAATCTTTCTTCCGGTCAGAGCCGTCCATCAACGGGTGGTAATTTCAGGGGGGAACGAACCATACGACGCAGCCTGACCATCTATCCATACCTTACATCACTGCATGCACGGTTTCTGGGTAAGACTGTCTGGCCGTCCATCCGTACCTTACATCATTGCCTGCACGGTTGCCAGGTAACACTGTCCATCCGTACCTTACGTCACTGCCTGCACGGTTGCCAGGTAACATAGTCCGACCATCCATTCGTACCTTACGTCACTGCCTGCACGGTTGCTAGGTAACACACTCTGCTTATTCGTCCGTACCTTACATCCCTGCCTGCACGATTGCTATGGTTACAATTCCGTCATATATTTTGTGGCGTGACGTTACGCACATTTTTGGATGACCCCCAGCCATAAGGCATATTTCTATCAAAACAATATGCGCATATATCTCGCATAAGTTGGTTTTCACGGCTCGATACAGAACGTTCCTGAATATGTGGGAAGTAAACTGTGGCTGTATAATTCACTCTAAAACAACACAAGTCCATATGAACATATGCCCTACAGTCGATCGGTTTGAATTGTTTAACAACATTCTTCTCTTTGTCCTAAAAAGCACAGTAAAGTTTCCAATAATGAGCAAGGTGTCAACGAGAACCTAAATGAGAGGCGCGCCAGTCATTGAGTTGAACGGTATGTTACAGAGAAGAACGACAGAGACACCGGGAGAGAAAGCTAAACCACAGGGATTACATCCTTGATTGCCAGATTCTGGAGCGAGAGTGAAGTAGCGTATTTCCTTTGAGAGGGAGAACTCTAGTCGGCGAACTTTGTCACTGTAATTGTCCTCTCTGTGTCTTGATGAGAGCTTGCTATCTGCCCTTCTCCATTTCTTGCGTGATACTGGAGAAGAGCGAGATGGCTCCTTTGTAAACAGAACTAAACACACCCTCCACCTCCAAAACATTTCATGCCATACCCCTACCCTCTTCTCACGTGCCTGAACAAACACAGAGTTCCATGTCCCGGCTTGACTTGTCAGCACCTACCCTGTGGAGCAACAACAAACAAGCCAGCATGAAATTACAAGGGCTCTAATGCTAAGCTCAGGATCAGACTCTGGATATTTACATAAAATTAAAGTCCTCTCTCTCACCCAAGCCTGGATGAGGTAACACACTTGCGCATATCTTAACTCTAAATCAAGGATGTCCAATATTATTCGGTCTAACATCTACAATCTGTATAAAAATCCCGTGCATGCAAAGTTCTGATCTACATAATATGAGGGCTGGTCAATAAGTATCTGCAATTTTGCTCTTATTGTCTTCAGGTTAGCTCTATGGCGTTGTGTGCTCACCAGCCGCTAGATGGCACCGCTGTCTACGTCTGTGGAAGTTTTGAGCGTTATCAGTAGGGTTGGCACTATGTCCCAGACTGTTCCGGTCTGACCAACACCACTTATGAGATCAGTACAGCTTGCGCTGTTGCGATGTAAATATGGCCATGCCACTCTCTTCTTGCACCAAGGAAGAACCATGGCTAATGTGTATATGGTTTGCCACGCCATCAGCAGTCACTCGTCTATTATTAGTATACCTCGGATTTGTAGGTGGTAATAGGTTAGAATGCAAAGGAATTTGGTTTGTGGGAAGTGTTATGCAACCCGCTGTGCCAAAATGTGGGAAGAGTAGCATAAATTCAAGTTCTATAGGCTGTACCCCTAATATCTATGCAAATCTCATAGCATAACCGTTGTACAGTGTAGGGTATACTTGTTACTGGCGTAAGTAAGTTTGCATTCTAACCTATCAGCACCTAATAATCCGAACTCTAATGATAACAGTTACGAGGTCACGACACTCAGTACTGAGGAAAACGACTAATGATGATGAACATTGAATAGCTGATTCGAGGACTGAATATCTGTAGGGAGAGAGGAGAGAGATTGCATCGTATTCTAGTCAATTCGTGGCTCAGCGGAGTCACTGTTGCTCATCATGTCTCTAAATATTTTATTACTGTTGTTAACTAGCTATTACCCGCGACGTCACTCGCTTACGTTCAGGAATTATTTAGGAATAACGTCATCGACGAGCAGAGCTCAGCAAGAGTGTTTCGTACGAAACAGCAAGGCTAGAAGTGCCTAGATTGCTAACACACCATTCAATTACAAGATAATTGCAGCATCCTCCTTCTTCTTCTTCTTTATTACTGTTATTATTATTTATTCGCTGGGCACAAAACTCTGCTTTCTTTTGAGCTTATAATTCCCTCATTCTTTCTGAGTGTGCCTGCTTGCGTTCCTCTGTCCAAGGGACACCGTGTCCTCTTTTCGGTTCTTTGTCTCGGTTAAGCCCGTTCGTCACTATCTTTTTTTCTCTCTGCCAAAGACGTCTTCAACGGGCCGTGCGGATACACGCCAGGCAAATGCTGGGGCTGTACCGTAATTAAGGCCAAGGTCGCTTCCTACCAACTGCTAGGTCTTTCCTATCCCATCATCGCAAAGCTAAAAGGAAAGAAAGAAAGGAAGAAAGAAAGAAAGAAAGAAAGAAAGAAAGAAAGGGCGTCTTCCGGTTTGATCTGTAGCACACGGAGGTCTTCTTTGGTGTTTCTAAACCAAGGCACTGTGGTTTTAAGTTTTGAATCAAATTGGTGAAAGATCTGTTTGATCAACCTGTTTCCGTCCATTCGTTTGAGGTGACCGGAAAATCGTGCCCCTCTCTTTCGGATGGTGTTTGTTATTTTCTATATTTTGTTATAGACTTCCTTACTGGATCTTTTCTGGTCAATTCCATTCTTGTAGTTGGATCCCTTGATTCCTCTAATTATTCTCCTCCCCCTTTTCTGCAGTTCTTCGAGGAATCTTTTATTGCCATTTAGGGATAGGGTTTCGGATGCATACATAATTACTAGCTTCAGAACAGTTTCATAGTGACGTATCTTAGTATTTTGGGAAAGGCTTTTCTTTGTATATCGTGCGTGACGTTTGGTAGGCTATTTCAAGTTTACGTATTCGTATTATTATTATTCACAAATTACTGAGGTTTGTCCTTGATGGGAATTTGGTCTAGTTTGACAATCAGAATCCCTTCCCGAGACCAACCCTAATTAGAGGGATCTATTCACTATAGCATGGTTCTGTGGTGGTTGGTAATGTGGTGTACATAGATGAAGAGAAGTACCTTAAGACCAACGTAGACGTCCAGTCCTTGGGCGAGAGGAATTAATCATATGCAGAACATAAAATTTCCAGTCCAGCCATAAATAGAAACTAGGGCCTTCTGAACCGGAGAACATCTCATTGACATTTCACCTAAGGACCCAGACAAAAGAGTACCCCAGTAACCAATCAAAAACGTAGTTTTAAAAATTAGTTTCCACAATCTTGACTTTACTTCTGATCTCAGAAGACCGAATCAAGAAGGAAAATCTCACGAAAATGGCGTTCGTAGATCTAAAACTTGCATTCGATAATGTTGCAAGCTATTTGAAATTCTGAAGGTGATCGAGAACATATATCGAGAAAGAACAATTATCTACAATCTGTAAAAGAATCAGTCTACAGTGATATGAATCGAGGGCTTTGAAAACAGAAGCAGCAAACCCGAAAGGAGTGAGGCAAGGCTGCAGTTCGTCCCCAATCCTCTTCAAAGTTTATATATAACAGGCGGCAGAGAAAATCGAAGACGAATTTGGAAAAGGAATCAAATCAAAGGGGACGAAATCGAAACCCTGAATTTTTACGATGATGGTGATATTTTATCTGAGTCTTCAGAAGATCTAGAGAAATTGCGGAATTGTATGGACAGTGTCTTGGTGAAGGAGAACAAGATGAAAATAAAGAAGTCGAAAACAAAATTAATGGAGTGCAGTCGAAGTTAGGTGATGCAGAAAATATTACATTAACGTTTTGAAGAAAGTAGGCGAGTATTGTTACTTGGGTAGTAAAATAACTACGATGACAGAAATAAGGAGGACATAAAATATAGACAAGAAAAATGAAGAAAGTCCCTTCTTAAGAAAATAGTGTTGTTGATGATGATGATGATGCTTGCTGTTTAAGGGGCCTAAAATCTCTGTCATCGGCCTCGAATGGTACGAAATGAGACGAAATGAAATGACAAATTAAAAGCCCACAAACATCCACAATTCAAAACTTGAGGACGAATATATGAATGGAAGGATGGATGTGTATTTAAAACGTTCAGTGGAACCGACCCACAGTGCCTCACATGCAGAGAAGCTGGCGTAGAACAAAGTATTACTGACCAAGGGACTGCTTCTATAGCACAATACTGAATTGATGATACTTGTAGTCGAAAGAGGTCCAAAATCCAAGTCAGCGGCCATTCACACTGATGTCGCTAGGAAAGTACAACCATGGTATTTGTCATGTTGCGGTACTAATCAATAGCAAGGTAGACTCGCGATATTCCACACATTATGGTACTACTCACAGCGCACATTGCGCACATGTAACACAGACCTACGGTGTTTCGTACATTGCGGCGGTATTTACAGGCAACGAAAACCTATGGCCTCCCTCGCATAAGTGCACTAATCACAGGGACTCTCACTATCCCGTGGTGTTCCTCACATAGTGGGTTGTATTAAGCATAGGCAAGGCAGAACCATTGTGTCGCTAATCCCATGGTGTCGCCCATATACGGGTACGAATCACAGGTACCGTAAAATGCATCCTGAGCCACACACTGTCGCTACTAATCACGAACCTCTTTTGTAACTAAAATAGTGGTTCTACGCGCAAGTAAAAGTGACCCATTGTGTTCTCTGCATGATGGTACTAATTACAAGTAGTCTTATGGTTCTAATTTGATCATCCCTTGATCGCCCCTTTTAGTCGCCTCTTGCGACAGACAGGGGATACCGTGGGTGTATTCTTCGTCTGCGTCCACCCTCCACAGGAGGTAAAACCCATCCTCCTAATCTTCGAAGGCAAATAGCCGTGGAAATGAATGGCATGCCCGTGTGCAACTGTGTCACGGGGCATTAAAATCTAGAAACCCGTCATGGAAGCTAGGCGACAAGTTTTTTTGAATCCCAGTTCAGCATGGATCAAGCTTGGCGTGAATAATGGGCTACGTTGAACACTGGTCATCTCTAATCCTTTTGAGCGCTCCCAAGTTTCCAACTTACCAGGAAAGATTCGCACATCGTTGAACGAAACATGGAAGGTGCAGGTTCTGCCAGCATAAGTGGGGAATGACAGCCAGCCCTTCCTCTGACTGAAATGATACACCTCAACCCATTCAAGATAAAACAGTCATGGAATGCAGACTGAGGAGATTTGAGGGATACATTCACGACCTGCATGAAGTTACCGAAGAAGCTGTCAGCTGGTTGACATGTCTGGACATCCAGTTGTGATTTTCGCTACTCACCCCTGTGTAGTACCCACCAAAAGAGTTAACAGCTCTTCTTCAGGTCTCAATAGCATGCATCCATATTGCATATTTAGTACATTAAAATAGTATTTATAAGTGATTATTTAACTGGTTGTATAATTGATATTTAATTACTACACCTCCGATTTGTAGGTTAGAATGCAAAGTAATTTGGTTTTTAGGAAGTATTATGCAACCCGTTGTACCAAACTGTAGGAAGAGTAGCATAAATTCAAGGAGTTCTATAGGCTGTGGCCCTGATATCTATGCAAATCTCATAGCATAACCGTTGTACAGTGTAGGGTATACTTGTTACTGGCTTAAGCAAATTTGCATTCTAACCTAACAATGAGCACCTAATAATCCGGACTCTAGTGATTACGGTACTGGTTTATGTATTCAGTACTTTCAAATATTATTTGTAAGCGATTGCTTGTTTCTTTGTTTGTATATTTAGTTTGTTCAACTACTAATTGTAACAGATTGTTTGTTTGCATGTTTAGTACATTTAACTATTATTTGTAAGTGTTTGTTTGTTTGTATATTTATTACTTGTAACTGTTATATAAGCCTCCGTAGCTCAGGCGGCAGCACACCGGCCTCTAACCTCTGGATTACGTGGTTCAAATCTCGGTCACTCCATGTGAGATTTGCGCTGGACAAAGCGGAGGCGGGGCAGGTTTTTCTCCGGGCACACCGGTTTTCCCTGTCATCTTTCATTCCAGCGATATTCTCCATTATCTTTTCATCTTTCAGTCATTAATCACTGCCCCAGAGAAGTGCGACAGGCTTCGATAGCCGGCATAATTCCTATCCTCGCCACCAGATGGGGCTTCATTCATTCCATTTTTGACCCGGTCGAATGACTGGAAACAGGCTGCGGATTTTCATTTTTCAACTGTCATGTGTGAATGTTTGTTTCTATATTTAGTATTTTCAACTATTATTCGTAAGAGACTGTTGTTTTTATATATGGTACTTTAAACTATTATTTGTGAGCGATTGTATATATGTTTAGTACTTTGAACTAATATTTGTAAGCGACTGTTAGTTTGTATATTTATTACTTTCAACTAATACTTGTAAGCGACTGTTATTTTGTATATTTATTACTTTCAACTAATACTTGTAAGCGACTGTTAGTTTGTATATTTATTACTTTCAAGTAATATTTGTAAGCGACTGTTATTTTGTATATTTAGTACTTTAATCTAATACTTGTAAGCGACTGTTAGTTTGTATATTTATTACTTTCAACTAATATTTGTAAGCGACTGTTATTTTGTATATTTAGTACTTTCATCTAATACTTGTAAGCGAATGTTAGTTTGTATATTTAGTACTTTCAACTAATATTTGTAAGCGACTGTTTGTTTGTATATTTGGCACTTTCAACTAGTATTTGTAAGCGACTGTTAGTTTGTATACTTAGTACTTTCAACTAATACTTGTAAGCGACTGTTTTTTTGTATATTTAGTACTTTCATCTAATACTTGTAAGCGACTGTTAGTTTGTATATTTAGTACTTTCAATTAATATTTGTAAGCGGTGTGATGGTTTGTAATGTATTCTCTTGCCATCCGCAATATATAATTATTATTTGATAAATCCAACCACATACAAAAAAGGTACATTCTAGTGCTGGTTGAAGAAAATTGAAACTGAGAACAAAACAAAACTCATGGTGGAGTGCTTTTTCCCTCGGTATAAAAATATACATCCTACTTGTCAGTGAAAAGGTACAGCAAAGCACCATTAATGGAATGTCAATCAAACTAATGTAATTATGGATTATGCGTGGGGACTTGAAAGGGAGAATATTATTAGCATTTCACGCTGTAAAATATTCCCCGCTTGAATTTGATTCGTGTTGGGAGAAATAGATTGTTACATAGAAAATATGGAAATTGGATTACAGCATGCAATACCAATGCAAATGAAATTGAGGTAACATCTCTAATTTCTTGTTCTCGTATTTCAATTTGTTCCATCGTACGATCAGCTACTGCTCTGTAAGAAATATTTAATTTCAACGGGTAATTTATTCATGTCTAGAAAAGATTGGAATGCAAAGCATTGTACTTTAATGATGCCAAACTTCAGCTATTTGTTCATATTTGCACAATGGTATTGACAAGGTAAACACGATCAATTTCCAAACAATTCCTCATTCTTGCAAATATTCGACGGTAGGCTCACAATTTAAATGCTTCGAGTCTTTTCACTGTGGCTTTAATGGGTTCAGAACTACGCAAGTATATTAGCAAAGTGAGTATTGAACAAATAAATAACAGAGCAAGTGCCTCAGTGATATGCGCCACGCACCTATTACCTCGCATTCGGAAGATAGCGGGTTAGAACGCCAGTGGCGGCTTCCCAATTTCACAATAGGCAAATCCTAGTGTTGCACTTATATCATGACCATGGTCACTTCTTGCGCACTCCCTGCCTGTTCCTATCCTATCGTCGCAATAAAACCTATCTGTGTCAGTGCGACGTAAAAAAAAAAAGAAATGAAATGAAGCATAATCAACGAGTTCAATATCTTACTAAGGAATACAGGACAATGTATAAGGTGTTAGAGCAACGAGGGGTCATTGTGGACCCAGTCAGGGCAAAGTTACTATAGAAACCGTCGTCGCATCATAGGACCAGGGATAACGACCACCATTATCATTACTGTGATATGAAAATCAATATACCTTTCACTGTTCTCAACTCTTCACATTATCCATTGCCAACTTGCTCCTCTGTCGAATTCCTCATCGGCTGCATTACCTCAGCCGTGAAACCCAGGCACTCCAAGTTCCACTTCAATGGAGCGTAATAGTTCAGTGACATCGCCACAAGGTGACCGCGGTTCGAATCGCACTATGTGCTATTTTCACGGCGAGAAATTCATATCGTTGGAACCCGGATTTCACATTAAATCTGAAAGTGTCTTGGCTTTATTACAAAGTTTTATGAAAACACTTCAATATCTTGTAAATTCTGAGTAAATTTCAGTGTGATGGTGTTAATTGTCATTCTGATCATAGGGGCGTGGATTAGATTCCTGGCCAGGTCGGGCATTTAAGCCTCGTCTGATGAATTCCTCAGAGTCGGCAAAGCAAAGTAAGTAGAGTCATCTCCGTACAGGCCACGAAGGCCCTTGGAGCGGTGGAAGGTAAAGGCTACCACTATCCGTAACCTCGGCATTTGATGGGGTAGAGTGGTTATCTCTACGCCCGGCCGCCTTAGCCCCCAGGAATTAACCTGGTACTCATTTTTGGTGTAGGCTGAATGAACCTCAGGGCTATGTGCACCTCCGGAAGTAGAAATCTCGTTTCTTAAATTTTAAGACTTCCTGACGGGGATTCGAACCCACGTCCTTCCGGGCGAACCGAGCACGCCTTTACCGCCTCGCTCAGGCACCTCAGAGTCGGCAGTCTGGGAGATTGTGCTGGTCCAATAAACACCTTTTCATATGGGGTAGGCCTAATACAGATTGTCCAAAATATGAAGGCTTGTGAAGACAAATAACAAAGGCAGAAAGTAATACCAGCAGAAAACTTGTAGAATTTTGTAAGATAAATACAGGGTGACCGAAAAGTTCCATAACATTTAACGAGGCAATACTTCAAGGAATATTGGAAGGAGAGAGGTAATAATTGAGACACATGATTGGCATGACATGGGGTTTTATTGACACCAAAATAAAGTACACAAGATAACCAACAGATGGCGCTTCATACGATACACAAGCAATAATTAGCCTAACAATCGAGGTTTAGAAAAGACGATGTTCTTTATAACACAGGCTCAACATGTCGGCCGTCATTCATTAACAATGCCTGCAGTCGAGGGACATTGTTGTGAACAGTACTGTACAGCATATCCATAGGTATGGTGAGAAATTGCCGTCGGACGTTGTCTTTTAGCATCCCTAATGAGGTCGGACGATCGCGGTAGACTTTCGACTTAAGCTAACCCCATAACCAATAATCACACGGATTGAGATCGGGGGACAGGGGAAGCCAAGCATGACATGCCGCGATTGCAGGCGCATCTGACGCCCTCTCTTACGACAGCTCCTTTTATACCGTACGCGGGTCTCATGATGCATCACTGACGTGTTGCTTTCCAGCGCCATCTGTTGGTCATTTTGTGTACTTTATTTTGGTGTCATTAAAACCTCATTTCATGCCAATCATGTATGTCTATTATCTGCCTACCTCTAATATTCTGTTAAGTATTGCCTTGTCTAATGTCAACGGACTTTTTGGTAAACCTGTAAAAGTAAAAATTATTGATCCAACGGTACGCTTTGAATCTTCAGCCTCTCAGCCGACTGACGTGGACGATGAGAAACAGAATATTTATAATACAACCACCCGTTCTTGCTTGAGTCTTGTAACCTTCGAAAAATTACGAAGACTTGACTTTTCTTTGGTACGGAGGGAACAATTCTCAGATCTTTTGTGACATGACGACAGAAAGATGAACTGTCGAGAAATCTGCAAGATGAGATAGTCGTCTCAATAGTCATAAACTCCGTCTCGATTCTTCGACATTATTTATATGTTCATGTCACTTAACATGGTTAATTATAACATATTATTTTTAGGATTAATCTGTTTTATAATATTTCATCAAAATATTTACTGTGTATTATTCTGTGTCATTTGGCAAATCTAGAATGTCCTGGGTCAGATTAAATAAACGAAATATTAAGGGCTCAAATGCTGAGAAAAATAGAAACGAGAGAAAGGGCATTTGGCTGTAAAAGTGGGTCAAATTAACACTCACTGACCATGCCAATAATTGCGGGGAAATTCCAGGAACAAGAAAAAGAAGAAGATAGACGAACTGTTGTTGAATTCACCCCGCAGGGAAATGTTTGCTCGAAAGAAGTATTTTTCAAGTTCATTCATACCGCCCAGAACGCCTTATATACTGAGCATCGTACGACAATAGTATGTAGAATGTGGCGCTGTAGGATTTAATCAGCCAGTCTAACCACCTACGCCTTAACCGCCAACTCAGCTCTGAAACACAGTCACCTTCTCCGTGAAACCGCACAGTTCTAGCCTTTCTCTTTCCACTTGCATGGCTGGTGAGAAGCAGGAAAGCTGCGCTGTGCGGCGTCTAACAGCTAAGAGGTGTTGTCAACACGCTTGGTACTTACTGTAATTCTTAACTTTTATATTATCCTGACACTTTGCCTTTTATCAGGGTGGTGGTGATAATTGTTTTAAGTGAAAGTACAATTGGGCAACAATCCTCTATTAACACTAATCATAGGGAAAAACTGGAAGTGGTCCGACAATTCGAAAAATGAAGGTATCGACCAAAGAAAGACAAGGACCACGAAGGGCGTGAAAATGAAAGGGTACCAAGGCCTCATATACTTTAATAGCGTCGGTGTTGGGAAAAACAAAATTTGGCCAAGGGTGGTCGGATCCGATAAATGAAAATGAGGGGCCAGGAACAAGTATGTGGAAGCAATGCCAGGACTCAGCTAAGGCCCCGTGGTCGCCATACCACGCTCCCAAGTTAATAGCACATGGAGGAACCAATTATCAAGGGACGACATTAATGTGTAATAATAATAATAATAATAATAATAATAATAATAATAATAATAATAATAATAATAATAATAATCACTGAGCACGCCCAACTACATCTATGCTGAGTTAATGGAGTGACACATTAAGTCGGGCCGTGCTCTGAGTTGTACCGCCTTTCACAGCGATACTATGAACACGAAAATGTTTAGAAGCCTGAAATTAGCACAGTATACGAGTTACAAACAATACAATGATTACTACTCCGCATTTTTATTCGGTAATACGTTAGAATGTCCGCCTCTGTAGTGTAGTGGTTAGTGTGATTAGCTGCCACCCCCGGAGGCCCGGGTTCGATTCCCGGCTCTGCCACGAAATTTGAAAAGTGGTACGAGAGCTGTAACGGGATCCACTCAGCCTCGGTAGGTCAACTGAGTAGAGGTGGGTTCGATTCCCACCTCAGCCATCCTGGAAGTGGTTTTCCGTAGTTTCCCACTTCTCCAGACAAATTCCGGGATGGTACCTAACTTAAGGCCACGACCGCTTCCTTCCCTCGTCCTTGTCTATCCCTTCAAATCTTCCCATCCCCCACCAACGCCCCTGTTCAGCATAGCAGGCGAGGCCGCCTGGGCGAGGTACTGGTCATCCTCCCCAGTTGTATCCCCCGACTCAGAGTCTGAAGCTCCAGGACACTGCCCTTGAGGCGGTAGAGGTGGGATCCCTCACTGAGTCTGAGGGAAAAACCGACCCTGGAGGGTAAACAGATTAAGAATACGTTAGAATGCAAAGGAGTTTGATCAGGAAGTGTCGCCTAGCCGTCCGGCTCTTCCATAATGTAGTAAGAGTAACGAATTTTAGGGGTTCTCTTAGACCAAGTATGGTGAATCTATGACAGACGTGCCACTAGGTGACACGCTAACACGACATAGTAATATATTTTAATGTTTTGACATGTAATAAATAAGTCGAAAATCTAGCAACATATTTTAACATAACGTTTTAATAAAGAAGTATGTCGCAATTAATTCTATGGCCATGTTTTTTACAAATTTTATTAGGTTAAAGAAAAAAATTGTATTAATAAAACTGACCTGTTTTTTGAGTTATGTTTGCAAAATAAAATCATGAAGCACTCAGTCGAATGGCTTTACATGTAACGTAATCTAATAACTATATTAAGTCAAATGAGGGGGTTTCATTATGATTTTAAAGGAAAATAACCGATGGCATACTAGGCAGTAAAATGTAATAAACAACTTAACTGAAGACCAAAAATAGAAAAGAGTAAAAGCGCCAGAAACATGTTCTCGAGGACAACGGTACTCTCAATCTTCTCTACCAAAGGAGACTAGGAATTAATGATTACCTAGGGTCTTTGAAGTGCAAGTATACTACATCCAATACTTTTTATATAATTACATAACAATATTTAGCTTGTACTTTTTGCTATTTTTCTTTACGACGCACCGACACAGATAGGTTTTATGGCGACGATGGGACAGGAAAGGCCTAGGAATGGGAAGGAAGCGGCCGTGGCCTTAATTAAGGTACAGCCCCAACATTTGCCTGGTGTAAAAATGGGAGACCACGGAAAACCATCTTCAGTGCTGCCGACAGTGGTGTTCGAACCCACTATCTCCCGGATGCGAGCTCACAGCTGCGCACTCCTAACCGCACGGCCAACTCGCTCGGTATTTAGCTTGTATAAATTTCATTTCTTGCATTAATGGCTCAGAAATTAGAAAATACATGAGTGATAGCACACTGACACAATGGACAGCACAGAAGAATTGCAGCGCGAGACGCTGCCATATTCACCCTTCCCCACAAAACTCAGCTGGGCACATTGGACTGTGGCTCTAGCCGTTGAACATCCTACCAACTAAACTAATGACCTCAGGCACATGCACAAGTTACCATCATATGCGGGGTGGCTATTACATCCCCTTATTACAAAAAAAAGCACATTTTTCATATTTCGGCACTTTCACCCTTTTACATCGTTGGTCCCCAATTGACAAGCTAACAGGAGAAGGCTTGCCATCCCTGTTTTAGACCGTACCCCTAATGCTTATGCAAAACTCATAGCATAACCGCTATGCAGTATACTTGTTGCATTCTAACCTTTTATGCTTAAAATCTGGGTTTTAATGATGACCATCATACTTTGGTACAGGTAAAAACATTAATTTCGTCTACTGTAGCAATTATGACTGTTGATTCTGGGGAAGTTTTATTCGTAAGTTTCATTAACACGTTGTCCGACTCGTTGGCTGAATGGTCAGCGTACTGGACTTCGGTTCAGAGGGTCCAGGGTTCGATTCTCGGCCGGGCCGGGGATTTTAACCTTCATTGGTTAATTCCAATGGCCCGGGGACTGGGTGTTTGTGCTGTTCCCAACATCCCTATAACACACACACACCACACATAACACCATCCTCCACCACAATAACACGCAGTTACCTTCATATGGCAGATGCCGCCCACCCTCATCGGAGGGTCTGTCTTACAAGGGCTGCACTCTGCTAGAAATAGCCACACGAAATTTAAATTTTTATTAACACGTTCATTTCAAATGTTGAAGAAAGACTATTAGTAATGATATATTTACGATATTATCGTTGGCTCTGTATTTCTCACACCTCTTACAAACAGTTTATGCTCTTGTGCTAAGTTTCCTGCCACCAGACAACGCATCAGCGCAGTCAACTCAGGCGTGACCCGTTCGTTTCTTACAAGGCTGTTGTGTGCCAGTTTCCAAGTCATCTCTACTCTGGACTCTCAGGCGCTGCTTCCCCCACACCTTCTACCTCCCGCTCTTTCTCCCTGTGTCGTCTATCATATCCACGGACAAACTTCGTAAGACAGGAACTTGGGTGAGCAGTGATATGGCCCAAGACAATGTCAAACCTAAATGTCCAACACATTATAATCTTAATCCGTTAAAGCCGAAGACTTGGTCTTAATGGCAGAGTGCGCTCAAAGATTGTAATCTAACATCTAGGGGCTTGAAAAAAGAAGTGACGAGTGTGATATGAAATTAGCGTTTCTGAGATTTAAGTGTTGTCAAAATGAAAGAAGCAAAAGAGGACTAAATGCCAGGAAGGGTATACAAAAAGAGGAACAGGTAGATCATTTGAAATACTGTTCGGCTCCTTAGCTAAATGACAAACGTAGTTGACTGACGTTACTTAAAAGAGCCGGGAGTTCGAATCCCGGTCGGGGTTTTAAATCTTAAGTGGTTAATTTCCTTGGCTCGGGGATTGGGTGCTTGTGCTGCATGCAACATCTCCCACCGTCGTCGGAGGGGCTGCCCTACAAGCGCTGCACAACACTAGTATAATAGCCACACAAAATTAAATTATTTCAAGTAAATACGATGGGTATTCTGTCCGCCTCCCTGGGTGAGAGATCCCGTAGTGATCCGCAGTTCAGAGAGCCCCGGGTTCGATTTCAAGTATATACATACGTCTTCATTATAGACTAATCCCTTTGTGCGTTCACTCTGCAAGCCTCTGTGAAATTACTGAATGTTTCCACAATCCTCTATTTGTAACTACTCTGGTCGTCTGACGAGAAGTCACGTTGATGCAGGGTACAGGGTGGAAGGGGTAAGCAAAGCTGCTGCGCATGCGCGTGTCTCAAGTCTCAAGGCCTGACAATGAACATCTGTTCCGACCGCGGTGACTCTTTAGGATTGTGGCGCTGTTGTGGTTAAGTTACACATTTATTGTACGTAGCCTACTGCATCTATTTCAGAGAGGTCTCATGGTGTATCACGACTAATGTTTGTAGCTAAGAGTGTAGTATCTTTAAATCTTGCCGTACCTACAAGCTTCATTGAGTTCCATGCTTTTAAGTAATCAGAAACTCGGTCTAACTATTGCCACCTTGCTCCCCCTTTACTTCTCTTACGCTCCACAACGGAGTCCGTTTATTTTCCTAGCCCATTCGCCACACATGACCCCATCACCGAAGCCGGTTTATGAATACCGCTTCATCCAAGCCTTTATCGCCTCCTTCCGAGTAACTTCCGCCAATGTTCCCACCTGTTCGTACCAGCTGTCATTCTCGATGTATCCAGTAATCGGGAGATCGTGGGTTCGAACCCCACTGTCGGCAGCCCTGAAGATGGTTTCCCGTGGTTTCCCATTTTCACACCAGGCAAATGCTGGGGCTGTACCTTAATTAAGGCCACGGCCGCTTCCTTCCCATTCCTAGGCCTTTCCTATCCCATCGTCGCCATAAGACATATCTGTGTCGGTGCGACGTAAAGCAAATAGCATTCTCGATACTTTCACATCTTTTCCTCCTAACTCCCGTAAATCAAAGTCAGTCTGAAAACAGACCGATGTAAAGATATTTTCGGCTGGAAGCTGACTCCTCCTTACACAATATTGTTGATTGCAACTGCAAACTCCTCAGTCACTGCATAAGCTGTCGGGCTGAGTGGTTCAGACGGTTAAGGCGCTGGCCTTCTAACCCCAACTTGGCAGGTTCGATCCTGGCTCAGTCCGGTGGTATTTGAAGGTGCTCAAATACGACAGCCCCGTGTCGGTAGATTTACTGGCACGTAAAAGAACTCCTGCGGGACTAAATTCCGGCACCTCGGCGTCTCCGAAGACCTTAAAAAGTAGTTAGTGGGACGTAAAGCAAATAACATTATTATTATTATTATTATTATTATTATTATTATTATTATTATTACTGCATAAGCTTTGCTAAATTTTGGATTTATTCCTATAGCTCTGGAACTGGTTGTTTCTGTTAGTCTTAATGTACGTGATCATATTCACAAAACATACTGCACTACTAACCATCAGAGAAACAAGTAATAGTAAATATATGCCTCTTCATAGGGTTGGATTTAGAAGGGCATCCTACAGTTAAATTGAGTCAAATTCTAAAGAATCAGGCTGGATGAATAAGATTCATTTCTTGAAGCATCACCTACTGCAGTACGGGCTAGCATGAGGTCAAAATAGCATCACCTGTTATATCCGCTACGGAATGAAGTCATTCAACTTTCTTACTTGACGTCATCACTGGTATTTCACAACCGAGGTCATTATTGCGTCTACTCACGGATCCAACTCAGACTAATGCAAAACCAGAATGGATCATACTTCCGACATTTCCTCATTTCAAAGGGGGAAAGCCGGCTTTATGCTACTATATTGTGGGAGAAGTCAAGCTGAGTTAAAAAACACGTACAACTTTAAAAGTAAAAAAAAAATCATTTAAAAATAAAATTCAATATTTATTTGTAAAATATATTTTCCTCTAGTGAAAGAGTATTATTTTGACTGCCGTTCTTCAAAAGTTATGTCTGTAATAATAATGAATTGACTGCATGAAAGAGGAGACCTGAATGAATTGAACATCAGGAAAGACAACATGAAAAATCGCACAAATCTTCAGGAACTCAGTAAATAAGGAGGCGGAAGTCCTTTTTTCTTCACAATCTGTTTTACGTCGCACGGACACAGACGATGGGAGAGGAAAGAGCCAGGATTGGGAAGGAAGCAGCCGTGGCCTTAATTAAGATACAGTCCCAGCATTTACCTGGTGTAAAAATGGGAAAACATGGAAAACCATCTTCAGGGTTGTCGACAGTGGGGTTCGAACATACTGTCTCCCGATTGCAAGCTCACAGCTGCGTGACCCGAACCGCACAGTCACTTGCTCGGTAGGCCCCTGTCACAAAAGTTACCAAGCCAATGAACAATTTCCAACGGTCTCTATGAATGGGCATAACGAAATAATAATAATAATAATAATAATAATAATAATAATAATAATAATAATAATAATAATATTAATAATATTAATATTAATAATAATATTAATAATTATAATAATAATAATAATAATAATAATAATAATAATAATAATAATAATAATAATAATCCTATTTTGATCTATAGTTTCCATTGTTATCCTTTTAACATGAATTGGTGCCCGATAAATTTTAATTCTATTATTTTGTCAATTTTGAATTACTCGCGAGTATTGAACAGATTTATTATTATTATTATTATTATTATTATTATTATTATTATTATTATTATTATTATTGAACAGGAAGAGGCTCTTCCGGATAGCACTGAGAAAAATTTTGACGAATTCTACAAAAAGACAGAGAAATCACAATATCATTTAAACAGAAAAGACTTTGTACGGACACATCAAAAGAATGCCACCAGAGAGCAGAGCTGAGACAATTCTGGAATATGTAGAGAGTAGGAAGATAAGGTTCAGGAGTCAGGGAAGACAACAACAAAAATAACATGCCACAGGATGCAGTGCATAATAGACATTATTCTTACAGAATGATCGTCAAAAAATTACGGGATTCCGAGAAATAACGAATAGGAAAAAGACCGGCAACACTTGATGGCAAGTACGTAAAGAAGCCCATTCCGAAAGGATAGAGAAATGTTAAGCTGATCCAAAACAAGAATCGGAAATTAAATGTTTAACGTGGTACATAGCAGACCCTAACGAGAGCAAAAATAAACAAAATTTTATTGGGTTTTACTTTCCACTAACTAATTTCACCTCTCTAAAGAACCAGAGAAACAAGGAAATGCTATTTGGTCCTTGTTTCAATGAGGGTGAAATCCTGACATTCACCTCCCCGCGGTAGAGAGGGGGCAACGAATGCATATAAAAATAATATTTTATATGCAGGCGGCTAACGAATGAAGGGACCGATTATCTCCCGGTATAAGGAGATCCCCTATACCAAGTGCCAACAGTCTCTTTGAGAGTGGAAGAGTAGATATGGGTAAGGGCACTCTATTGTCCTGGGGACAAGAAATTGTTCCCAAAGGCGGAGGAACCAGTTTGGACAACGGCATTAGGATGCAGAAGGCAACGGGAAACCACTGCATTAAAGATTCTGAGAGATATTCCAATAAATCCACATGGCATGGCTGCAACGTCAAGATCGGAGCTGGCCGTGTGGGTCGTCTACCTCCGTTTGGAGACGACGGCTTAAGAAGAACTAATTTCACGATATTCAGTGAAATTACATTTGCTACAAGATACATCATACGGATTTTTTTCACAATTAACGGTTTTCAATGAAATGCTACTTTCTTGTGTTTTTTGGGCTGCGGTCACTTTCACTAATGAATAGCAGCTACTCACTTTGCGCGTAAGTAGGGCTCACGCAAAGCCACGTTAGAAACCATTCGTGTGAAGTCGTTATTCGTTTATTCTAGCCGAAGAATGACGACTATTTTATCGACATGGGTCCGATAACACATTACTTTCGTGTTAGAACACAGTTTATGTGCGACTATGCCGAAATATAGAGAGTATATGCCAGAAAACTGAATTTTAATGAGGCTCATGTTTCGTTATGATACAGGTTCTCCACCAATCAGATTTCAGATTTTCATCATGATACAACTGTTTGAGCTATTAGGTGAGGATAGCAAAATCAAACATGTCGGACACACACATTAACATCAACGCACCTTCTACTTCCAATATTCCACAACCACACAGCACATTCCCTCAAATTCACTTCACCAACTCTACAATAAACAATTTGTATTTGAAATAAATCTAGGTTATGATAACTAACCTTCTATCAAAAATTTGAAAACATACGACATTGTCAAGGCCTCTGATCCACTCACGAAAAAAATCAATAATCCAGCGCATGCGCAGTTGTAGAATAGTACGTTGTGAAACAAGCCTATAATGGTAATTAAAACACTCTTATGGAAATTATGAAACTGAGAAACGCACAGGAACACAACATACCAGCCTACCACATGAAACTCTGCCTTACATGGGATGTTCGAAATACCCTCCGTTAGTAGTGATGCAAGCTCATCCCGCCATCAACGCAACCGGGATTTTTTATTACTGGACGATTTTTTTAAATCCCTGTATGTATAATTTTTAAAGTTTAATAAGATTAAGACTTGGATTGATTTTTTCCTTTAGTCAGAAACAGTCTGGTAATCCGGCAATTTGGCCTAACAGTCAAGGTGCTGATCTTCGTTCTAAAGGGCCATGTGTACGAATCCCGGCCCGCACAGGGATTTTATTTGTATTAGTTAATAACTCTTGCTTTGTGGCAAGGTATTTTGCGTTCCTTTTGATACACATCTTTAAATGCACACAACCACATCACACAACAATGCACCATAGAAACAGGCAAGAGTAAACGCAACCCTCCACATACAGTAGTGTTGATGTCACAGGAAAGGCATCTGGACGTTAAACTAGGCTAAATCCATTCAAGGTCGAAGTTTAAAGAGAAGTAGTGAACTCTGGTGAAAATGAAAAAAGTGAAAATCCGCAACCTGTCTCCAAGTAGCCCTCAAGTAGCGGCGAGGATAGGAATTGTGCCGCTTTGTCCAGCACAAATCTCACATGGAGTGACCGGGATTTGAACTACAGAACACAGTGGTGAGAGGCTGACGCGCTTCCGCCTGAGCCACGGAGGCTCCCTAGATGAACTCTGCTACTTTTCCAAAATTAATTAACTGGCCGCGTTGTTTCTAACGAAGTTCACTGGCTACGCTGAGAGATTATTAAAAAGGATTAAAAAATTACATTAGCTTTACTCTGACCGAATATGCAAGACTGCATAGTAAAAGAAAAAAAGGAGAGTCCTGTTCGGATATTAAGGGTAATTCCATTTTCTCGGCTATGAGCGTATGTAACTGAAACTTCATAATACCCTGTTACAACTTCATCCACTTCAAAGATAAGCCTTTTCCATTTCCGTACGCGCATGAACAGAGGGTCTGCAGCGAATGGGAAAGACGTATAATATCACTCGAACATTCAAAGCCACTTTCCCCTAGCACTGTTAACGATAATTATACCCTTAGCTCCCTTCCAGATAAATATACACTAATGTGTGATTCCACTGGAGTCCGCGGTGCGCCATATTTGCACGACATCAACTACGATTATAAAGCGATGGCTATGTACAAAATATGAACGTGGAGATTGCAGAAAGTGAGGAAACTTTGCTTCCATCTCCGTGCAAAGATTGTCCCTGATCTTCTGCAAAATAGCTCCCCGCAGATTTTGTAGCTAAAAGGTAGAAAAAGCAGATTTCCAAGAGCTAATGATACAGTTTAGAGAATATAATAATTAGACATGTTATAAACCAAGAGTATTTCTAATATTAAAAACTGAAAACATAGCATTAGATAAACTTAAATTGGTTATATCTACAGAACTTATCAATTCAAAAATTAACGCATTGAGGGATATGATGGAGAAGCAATTATGCTGACGTGAGTGAGGCAGCAGTGCTGCTTGCCATCCTCTTCATTTGATATTTGTGTATAACTGGCTGTAACCAGAGAGGATATCAGAAATATATGTTTGCCGCATTATAATGCAATTGTATTGAGAAAGAAGTAAAAGCCAGATTGAGGAAAATGCTATTGGTAACGTTGAATCTTCCAATTTTGAACGTCACTGGAATCATGTACGCAGAGAGAAAGATTATTATATAAAAATCAAACGGCATTGGTAAGCATCGAGGGATATGATGGAGCAGCAAAAATGCAGAAATGAGTGAGACAGAGCCGCAGTTTGTTTATATAACAGCCTGTGGAAGGAACAGAAGTGACATTCTCACTGGTGACCATGGAGTCGGTTGATGTAGAAAATATCAATTTAAGTAGATGGAACATTGCTATGTGAGTAGTAGAAAATCCGGTAACAGTAGAAGGATGGAGGACAAAGTATAAACTAGAACAAGCAAGGAGCAATTTTCTGTACATTACTGTAACACCATCAATGTTTTGAAACAGTTGCATGTGGAAGGAAATAAATTTTTTCACATCGAACACAGACGTGGACAATGGAAAGATGTTAGTGTAGACTTCTGTGTGGAAAGTGGCACTGTACGAATGTGCAACGTGAATATTATAAAGCAGAGAAAGAAACTTACTGCTATATAAAAATGCTGAAGTTGAAGTCACAAGTGAAGAGATACGAGTACCGATTATATATTTTTGTAAAATTTGACCATAAGAAGACAGATTGTTAGGACACATCATGAGACATCTAGTACTTGTTCAGTTACTTTTTGAGGCAAGTATAGACGGTAAGAACGGTATACGTAGACCAAGGCATGAATACGACGAACAGATTAGGAAAGCTGCAGGACTTAATAGATACGTTGTTGGCCCAAGATCGGGTGGCACTGAGAACTGCATCAAACCAATCAATGGACCGACGAACCAAACAACAACAACAACCACCTTATAATTTTGAGCTTACATGTCGAATTTTTATCTTGTACTTAGATTTTTATCTCTATTCCAGTTTGTTTGTTTCTTTGTTTGTCTGTTTGTTGATGATGACGATGCTTATTGTTTAAAGGGGCGTAACATAGAGGTCATCGGCCCCTAATGGTACGAAAGGAAATGACAACAAAATGTTCAAAAATCCACTGATTAAAATAAAATAAAAAATGTCATGAAGATTGAATGGATGGACATGAACACAAAAAAAAACAGTGGATCCGACTCAAAAAAGGTCATAAATAATAGTATTACTGACCAAAGGGACCACTTATAAAGCACAATCGTGAATCGGGGATGCTTGATGTCTAAAGGGGTCCAAAATCCAGGTCTAAGGCCCCTCAGAATGCTACATGTCGCGAGTAAAGTAGAACCATGATATTTGTCATGTTGGGGTACTAATCAAAAGTAGCGAATCACGGTGTTCCACACAAGATGGTTCTACTCACAAGTATTGTACTTCGCACAGGTAACGCAGACCTATGGTGTTTCTCACACAATGGCGCCACTCATAGCCAATGCAAACTGATGAGGTTCCTCGCCTAGGTGTACTAGTCACGGGTGCCGGTGTTCTTGTGGTGTTCCTCACATACAATCGCAGGCAACGCAGACCCACGGTGTCGCTCATATAGTGTTACAACTCACAGGCAACGCCCAGACCCGCGGTGTTGCTCACATGGTTACGACGCATGGGTACTGGAAACCCACAGGAGAACCCACTCTTTGCTGCTACTAATCACAACCCTATTTCGTACCTAATATAGTGGTACTACTCGGAAGTACAGGCAACCCATGGTGTTCCCCACATGATGGTACGAATCAAAAGTACTTTCATGGTCCTAATTCAATCATCCCTTGGCCGCCCCTTTTAGTCGCCTCTCACGACAGGCAGGGGATACCGTGGGTATATTATTCGTCTGCGTCCCTCACCCACAGGGGGTAAAGAGAGAGAAAAAAGAAGAAAGAAGGGATCCGTCACTTCGAAAAATGAAGTAACGGACGAAGAAAGGCAAGGGCCCCGAAGGGCGTGAAAATGAAAGACTCCCTGAGGCCTCGAATGCTCTAATACCGTCGGGGTCTGAAAAGAACAAGAGTTGACCAAGGGAGGTCGGATAGGATAGACGAAAGTGAGGAGCCTGGCACAAGTAAATGGAAGCAATGCCAAGACTCAGCTAAGGGTCCCGTGATCGCCGATCCACACTCCCAAGTTGAGAGCCCCTTGGGCTCCTGTTAGTCGCCTGTTACGACAGGCAGGGGATACCGCGGGTATAATCTACATGTGCGTCCCCCACCCGCAGGAGGTGTTGGTTTGTTTGTTCGTTTCGATGTTAGGAGAAAACGGCGGAAGAGAATTTCCGGAAACACTGTATTTATGTATAGGGAAAACCGGGCTATATATTACTTGATTAGTACGCAGGGGTAGAGCAATATTAAAGGGGCCAAAACGGCAAATATGAAATTTTGTGAAAAATATTATTTGCCATTCCTCACGTTTGCGTTTTTTACCATCCTAGAAATAATAAACAGAGATGTTCGCGATTAGTATATTTTAACAAACTTCCGAACATCTCAAAAAATTAGTGGGCACTCTTCTCTTCTGATTCTACTCATTTCCACCAGATGGCATTACTATTCTATTTACAAAAATTAACCTGTCGATGACGGACAGGAGCACAGCAGCTAGTAACATATTTATCATTAATATTATTATTTGAAATATGAGGTAAACCAGACATTGTTCAGTACATGGAATATTGTTTCCACGTCAAGAAGTATTTACAATACAGTAACAGTACTGCAGCACCATCAATGTTTTGAAACAGTAGCTCAATATAATGTGTGTACAAGCCTGCTAATTGGATTCTGAGCATATCTCTGTAACAATTAGCTGTAGAGTTCTAAATTCAGCTCAATTACATTAGAATGGCAGGCACATACACAAACACACTATAATTGTATCATCTGGTTTTGCTATTCATCGTTCTTTGTCAGTAAATTTTTGCGCGCGACATAATTACAGACTGGAAATGTGTAAGTATTTTTTTTTAAACCGGACACAAATACTAAATCGTCGACAATGTTCTCGACTTACGTTTCACAGAAAAATACTCACTTAGATTTCGGCGTTGCCATGCTGAAACAGAGAGTAATTTTAACATATTTCTACCTGTTTAAGTGAACAGATTTTACAGACATCAGGGTGTTGGAAGTTAGACCCATATGAGTTCTTTGACATACTGGAGTTGTCGCATGTTACACGCTCTAATACCGCTGACTAAAGGCCCGCTCCCACCTAGTGGAATGGAATCGAATCGAACCGAACAGAATTTGTTTTTAACATGTGTTTAAATGGGAGATAGAGATAGCGATCGCCACGAGTCGAATCGAATCGAACCGAACGGAACAGGATTCTCTGCCAAGAATATTTTTCGACTAGCGGAGCGGAATCGAACAGAATTATCAAGATTCGTGCAACTTCGTAGACGGTCCGGTCGAGTCGAGATCTTTAGGACGACCATTTGGCGGCAAATGTGTATCAGCTTCAGCTGGAGAGTCAGCTGTTTCTTGGATACGGTCGGGAAAATTTTGTTTTGTGATCGTTTATTTAACTTATTGATACTAGACACGGAAAAACTTATTAGCTTTGTTCAAAAATATAATTTCCTCTACTACAAGACCCACGAGCATTACTGCAACAACGTAAAAAATAATGCCTGGGAGGATTTAAGCAAGGCTATGGAAAACCAAACTTATTATAATATTCAATTTTGTGGTAGGTTTCTGTAGTCTATATACAATTTAATTCATATTTTTTGTTGACTTCATCACCAAATCATGTTATGTTGGAGTCCACATACAGTACATCAGTACGATAATTGACATCACATCTCACATAGGATGCATCTTTCAGTGTTTATTATATTTTCAGTGAACGATTTCGTAAGTGGCATTCCCTAGGTTTCAAACTGTCGTATTTGTGCTGTGCGGTTAGGGGTGCGTAGGTGTGAGTTTTCATTCAGGAGATAGTGAGTTCGAAACCCACTGTCGGCAGCCCTGAAGATGGTTTTCCGTGGTTTCCCCATTTTCACACCAGAAAAATGCTGGGTCTGTACCTTAATTAAGGCCACGGTCCTAGCCCTTTCCTATTGTCACCATAAGACCTATCTGTGTCGGTGCGACGTAAAGCAAATTGTAAAAAAAATAATAAAATAATAAAAAGGAATGTTGAGGCTACCTCGATTAATGATTTCATCCTCCCACGGGACGCAATCTAATGCATTAAAGTAGTTTTAAAAATGATCACGGCCTCCCATTGCATCTGATGTAGCATTTCCTCCCGTAAAATTAACCTTTTCTGTTGAATTCTACTATCCGAAATAGTTGTTGAAATTGCAGTACAGTAACCCTGAAGTAGGCCTACCGTCGAAACTTAGCTTCATCGCGCATTCAACATTGAAATAAGTTTGAATACTCTCCTTTTGGCTGTCTTGTTAATTTCATGTACCCAGAAACTTCTCCGATCTCTCGTAATTTTCTACCTCCTCACACCTTCTATCAGACCGCCCATTGCAAGCCTGTGAAGATTCCCGTAGAATCCCGTTCGATTCTGTTCCGCTAGATGCGAGCGGTCGAGTGGAAATTTCGGCTGTTCGGTTCTATTCGATTCCACTAGGTGGGAGCGAGCCTTTAAGCGGATATTCGAACAGCTATATTCAGAACAGAAGGTGAAAAGCTAACTGAATACAGTAGAGTAGGTTGTGTATCACGTAATTGCTGGGATATCTAAAAGCAGAACTTTAGGCAAAGGAAGTATTACTTAGCACCACTGAGGAGTTATTTAAACAATTCAGGAAAAGCCTACCGACATGAATCAACGGCAAATCCAGAATTCCGTTAAGGAAACATGGCGAGAAGCTGAGTAAAGCTCGCTTAGACCTAGATCGGCTCAAATACTGACCACTTAGGTATAATCTCTGCTCATTAGAGCTAGCCACCTTGTTTTACACGGGAATAATTTATAATTTGTAATATTTCTTTGTAGAAGACATAATTGTTTTCCTACTGTTTTCTGTATACACCTCGCTGCGGCGTTTACCAAAGTCCTTTCCTGCCGCTCCCCTCTTAACACGCGTATTTTTGGCCATATGATGTTTAAACAATTCCTGCGCTTTCACTAAACTGACAATAACTCTTAAACAATACGTGGAATTTCAGTACTGTACATTACTGGAGCACCATCAATGTTTGGATACTGTAACTCAGTATAATGTTACCGTATGTATCTTAATACGATTATTTAGATGAATAAAATGTATTTTTATAAGTATTACGTGATTAATATTGAAATATAGTAAGATAGCTATTTTGATGACTTTTTGTTGTTCAAAGGAGTCTAAGGAGTCATCGGCCCGGTTGCTATTCTACCCCTAACTATAACATAAGAATCTTTTACAGGAAGGCTAGCCGATGTACCTGTGCTTCGCTACAGGATTCTCAGAAAGACTGTATTTGTGGTTTTCCTAACTTAAGTCAACATAGGTCATTACATGAACGTCAGTAGTAATGTAGCGATTACAAGCAATGTTATCATATAAATTACTACATCAAATAAAACAGCACATCTGACAGTCCAACGTTCCAGAGCTGGACTGACCAAGCCACAGACAGCCATGAACACTCCTCTGCCATTATTCCGTTAAATATACACACTGCCCATTCTTATCAGTGCCTCAGAGTAGGGATTGAATAGCTCGAATGCTATGATGAACCAGTGTGTTACGTACAAGTAGCATGAGAAAATTTATGGACCAGAGGAATGGCATGCTAAAGAAGAAAGCTATCTAACTCCCCAGCTACTCCCCGCCAATATTCAGGCAGGCTGTTACACTTTGTACGACCGGGCAAGTTGGCCGTGTGGTTAGGGGCGCGCAACTGTGAACTTGAATCCGGGAGATAGTGGATTCGAACAGCACTGTTGACAGCCCTGAAGATGGTATTCCGTGGTTTCCCATTTTCACACCAGGCATATGCTGGGGCTGTACCTTAAGGCTATGACCGCTTCCTTCACACTCCTAGCCCATCGTCGCTGTAAGACCTATCTGTGTCGGTGCAACGTAAAGCAATTTTAAAAAAATACTCGGTACGCAGCAGTAATCCTATCTATCGGAGATGAGAGGCAGTAGAAGGCACAAACCACATCACAACAAACAATGGTCAATGTAGGCTAATGATATTGTTAATCAATTTGATGAGCTTCCTATATTGTAGACCTTCACATTAATTTCCCTTCGACTCTGTATATTAGTTCGTCTTATAAGATGATTTATAGTATAGAGTGTAGTTCTTTATTCTCCAACTTTACATACTGATTTTTATTAAATTCTCTTTACCCATTTTCTCGTAACTGGGCGCTAATATGGACTTAGTACCAAAAATCAAAATTCATGAATATCTCTGTGATCATCATAGCCGGTACGGTAAGAATGTGTAAGACATAAATGACCGGAAATTTAATATTATATAACCTTAGTTACGTAGCATTTATCGATAGGAGCACTAATTATAAATATTTGAGAATTAAATTTTAGGCCTTGCCCTTAACTACCAATTCAGTCAGCGCGAATGGAATTATTTATGGCCCAGATTATAGCAATTTATTTCCCGACTTTGCATACCTCTTTTCATTAAATTCTCTTTAGCCGTGTTCTCGTGATGCGTGTACAGACAGACAGACAGACAGACAGACAGACAGACAGACAGACAGACAGACAGACAGACAGACAGACAGACAGACAGACAGACAGACAGACAGACAGACAGACAGACAGACAGACAGACAGACAGACAGACAGACAGACATTACGGAAAATTAAAGAGTGTATTTCGTTGTTACTGTAGACACGACCGATACAGAAATGCCAGCCTTTTTAAATTCTGAGCAATCTACAGAGAAAACTCGTATTTTATATATATAGATATATACAACCGAGAACAATTTTGTAGTGCCTTTTACACTAAATTCTACGCATGATTCCTTCTTTGATGGGCGGATTCCGAAAAGGCACAAGGCAAAATTAGGTAAGACTCTCGTTGGTCCTGTCGCCCTCTATGGAACCAAGTGCTGGCCGGGGCAACATCAAGGCATGAACAGGCACTCCATGTGATGTGGATGCCGCGTTGGAGGCTTGAGACAGTATGGGATCATGTGCCAAATGAGACTGTCCGTCTGTAATTGGGCGTGAATACAATGTCCGAAATGCCGTGGATTCAATCGGAAGACTGCCACCTGGAAGATCCAGGAAGCGCTGGTTTGATACGAAGACATTAAAAAATCCAGTGTCACGCCCTCAAGATACATTTGATAGCAAATATACAACTGTGTGGGAATAATACAAGAGAGAATTCTTTTACACATCCTTGGGATCCATCGTTGATGGTTTAGGCAGCGTAAGCCGAGAAAGCGCTAGGATTGCCTTTTATTCCTTGATTGCTAATACTCGGCTCTCTTTTGTCGCTTATTAATGGCTCTTACACCTTAACATTTCTCGATAGCCATATCAAAATCCGTTCGGAGCTTCTAAAGCAGGGCCTCTCAAACGCCCAAAATGTCACACGTGTATAGTGAGGCGCAGAGTTCCTGTGCACAGTGCATCGGTCCCACTCGGCTGAGCTCGGACTAACGCTTCGTGTCTGGGCTACCCGGCTAAGCTCGGCTCAACTCGGCTCAGATTTGGAGCGCTAGGAGCAAGTGAGGAAGAGGGAGACAGGCGGAGCGAGCGAGACATGCGTGGGGAAAGAGAGAGATAGCGCTAATGCTCCAAATGGAGGAGTGGGTGGTCTGCACTCTGGTCAACCAGGCGAAGTCGTCTTTTGCACCGTGCACAGTGCATGCACCAGCACCCTGAGAGGCCCTGTTCTAGAGACTAGCCTGCATACAGATACACCTACCCCTATGTCGGTGCGACGTTAAATTGGAAAAGATAGAAGAAAAAAGACACACCTACAGGGGGCTTTGTTTAAAAATTTTAAACCAACCTCAAGTAGTGTACAGATATAATGGAATGGTGGCTGGCAACTGCGCTACTCACAAAACGCCTTGTCTTTTATTAGGCTGAGAGAGTGACAATATACCGCGAAGCCAAATGGTAGGAGGGTGTCCACTGGCAAATTCTAAAGTGTCTCTTGCGAATGTGGTGTGCGACATATGGTTCTCTCGAGCCGAGTCTGCGCGGTACACCAGAATGGTGGAGCTATACCTACCTTCAGGCTAATTTACGGAGCCCACATGATTAATCTTTCGCTTCCCACACTCCGCAAGCCTTTACATCATTAATTAAATACGGTATCGGCGAGCCCGCAAGGGGTAACCAGGTGGGCCCACCAGAACAAGCTAGAGGCTATGATGAATACATTCTCACCATGTGACGAATCACAACATGCAATTTCTGGAGGCTTTGATGAATAGGTCGCAAAGTGACAAGCTACTTCAGGAGGCTTTGAAGAATAAAATGACATCAAAACCCACCAGAACAAGTAAACTCAAGAGGCCATGATGAATACGTTCTCATCGTGTGACAAATCAGAACAAACATCTTCCAGGGTTAAAAAAAGAACATTTTACCATATTCATCTGAAATGAACGTTCAGCTGCCTAAAAATCTGACCTAGTTACGAATCAGGAGTTGGTGGAATGTCTAAAAAGCGAGTATTTTCAGCAGTCGAAGTTCATCGTTTTTTTCTCAAAAGTGATTTTCTAATAATATTTAACATGCATGATATTTTCCAAAGGTTTCAAGATAACTGCATAGCATATTTCTAACAGAATGTTTGTTATAAAACATATGACAAAGAATATGTCGATGTTGTAAAAGAATATCTTCGTCCCTTTACACTGCAGAAGATATATCACTTGAAAGTGTTTAAAAGATTGAAATTAATATTTAAAATAATGGTTTGCTGCAAATTTCACCGTGATAATTTTGAAAAACTAGCAAAACGAAAAGTTCTTATTGGAATATAATAGATTGAAGAGCAAATTTCAAATATACACTGCACTGTGATAACAGCTTATAATATTACAGGAATGAAAGTTTTAAAATGGTCTATTTATAACGGTGGAAGTGTAAATTATATCAGGAGGCTTTGAAGAATAAGATGTCACAATGTGACCCAATAGCAGAAGTTATTTCAGGAGGCTTTGAAGAATAAGATGTCACAAAGTGACCCAATAGCAGAAGTTATTTCAGGAGGCTTTGATGAAAAAGTTTTTACCAGAAGACCCACATAAGAACAAACTTCTCGAAGAAGTAGTAATGAGTAAGTTCTCACAATGTGACGCATCGGAGCACGCGATTTCAGAAGGCCATTTATAAAAATAGAACTATAGTAATTTTGTTTGTGCATTTCAAATTTTTGCCCCAAACATTTTTCGGAATAAAGAATTCAGTTATTGCTTGTTTGATTCCTTCGGCTTCAATGCGTTTCATAACTTTATTAACCCTCCAAGTGCTGATGGTTTCACTCTTAAGTGCTGAGCTTTCTTAAGGCAGTGTGCAGATACATTTTTTAAAAAAATTAATAAATACAAATTCGTAACTACGTATGGCATATTATATATCAATTTGTTCAGGAAGAACTAGGGAATGAGATAATAGTAGGATATCTTACTTACAAGAATCCAGTAAAAGTATAATGGATGATTAGCCAAACTTTTTTTAAAAAATGTAAAAAATTCCAGTTTATGAGGTTGGTAACAAGCACTACATTATCTGAAATTAAATTTCAAGATATAAAAACTGTACCAAATTTCATTACACGCACAATGATATATAATAACAGAAACTTCAATGAATAATAAAAAAGTCACAGGGTAAAAAGACTCGGAGAGAGTCTGTTGTGGTGGGCCATTAGGTCTATATGTGCCTGGTAGGGTTCACACTTCTGGATTTTCTACATCACTACTTGACGCATCACTATAGTCACGGATATCTAAATTAGGGTCATATTCTTCCTCACTTCCAGAAGAAAAGTCGTCTAATGATAAATCATCAGGAAAATCTTCTACATTACCAATGTCGTCTGCACTTTCATCACTCCCAAGCTCCTCCAGTGCTTCTCTAATTGCACTAGAACCACTTAATTCACTCATGTTTATATTATAATAATCACTAAATAAAATAAACCAATTAAAATAAAGTAAATCAGCCACACAATAATCACAAATCGGCTAGCAAACAATAACCTTCAAACGCGCGAAGCAACAGCGCAGTTTGAGCAGACGTAAACAAGACCAGTTACAGCTGACAAGATCGCCGCTTACTGAATTATTTCCCCAACCAAAGACCAACGTACACTTCCTAACAGATAGAGAATTTCATTTCGCAGCGAGAATATTCCTAAAATCGATTGTTATGCTGATTTTAGAAGTTGTTATATCAATTTTACGAATCGTCTCACTGCGAGATGATAGCACTTCAGCCAGGATCCGAATCGTCTCGTAGTGAGACGGTAGCATTTCGAGGGTTAATACACTGTGGCGTAGAAATTCTAAGCGAGCTAAAACAGAAAATGGTCACATTCCTCCGTTGATATTAAAAACTTCATTCAATAAAAGTTGTAAGAATTATAATTTCCGACCTTTCATGCCTTGTACGCTTTTACCGTACGGCCAATAATAACTGAGATATTAGTGATTATTCCATTATTCAAAGACTTAAAAATATATCCTGAGAAATTAGTGTCTAAAAACCGTAAGTTATACGAAAAAAATATAAGAACTCTAATTTCGAGTAATGTATAATGAATACACTTCCACCGTACCAGCTATAACAGTGTGAATATTCTGAATTTTGATCTTGTTACTAAATTTATCAACAGCGTGCATTGCTAAAGCGGAAATATTGTGTAGATATAACGAGCATCAAGCGACAATGATATTTGTTGTGACAGTTCTTATAAGCTGAAAAATCGCGCGGTCATTAAGCCCAATTTAAAAATTAAAAATATCGAAATGGAAGAAAGAAAAAAAGTGAAGAAGACATAAAACGAACTTTACTAAGAGGGCAGAAAACAATGTAATTATGAAAGCCAACAATGCCCTAAGTCTCCTAAACTTAACATGAAAAGTGCGCAGATTTTCTGTATTTACTATTTGAAGTATGCTCCGTGTCCTCTGCTGTTTCTTTCTCCGCTACAATGAACTTTAGGTGGCCTTGGTTAACGAGGTCTCACCAAGTGATCCAGACCGTTAGATTTGGCTCTGTGTGTGACTGGGTGTGTGAAGCTTCTACCATCCAGTTGCTAACGATCCCAAGCAAAGAGTATGTAAGGCATAGATATGCAACTCAATGATAGTAAATACCAAGATGATGGACAAGAAGCTGGCAGGGACATTTTGATTCAAGGTAATCCAGCACCATACACGTCGTCATTATTTCTGATGGTGACGTCTATCGAAGATTTGTTTTTAATAGTGACATTCGCGTAGCGCCGCATTAGGCCAGCACGATGTGGTGGTACACAAATAAATGTGCAATTTTACAAACATAAATTTAAAATTTAAATAGTCAGGTTATGAAGACAATATATTTTAACAAAAATAATGAAAAACTTAGCAAGTTAGGACCACATCTGACAACCGCAGTACAATCCTTAAGAAAGAAAAGTAGGGAGGAAAATCACACACAAACTCCTCTGGGACAAGAATTTTGTCTTAATATTTGCGTCGTGTAGGTACTGAATAAAGGCGGAGTGAATTATTCTGCCTTGTCCTCGTAAAAAACTAATTCTGTGCATGAGAAAATATATCGCGAGTTTCTGCAGCAATAATATAGACTGCTTGGGTCTCGAATATGATTCAAATCTGCTGTGTTATGTCGATCTGATAAGAAACACGCTAGAATCGATTACTCTAATTCGATCAAGGTGACTGGCGTAACAATCATGACCTAGCCTTATTCACGTTCTTGCAGTTTATTTTACTACTTGCATTACGTCGCACCGACAGAGGTGTCTTATGGCGACGATGGGAGAAGAAAGGCCTAGGAATTGGAAGGAAGTGGCCGTGGCCTTAAATTAAGGTACAGCCCAGCATTTGCCTGGTGTGAAGATGGGAAACCACGGAAAACCATCTTCATGGCTACCGACAGTGGGGTTCGAACCCTTTATCTCCCGGATGCAAGCTCACAGCTGCGCGACCCTAACCGCACGGCCAACTCATCCGGTGTTCTTGCGGCTAGATTGTCTTCTACTACTAACTTTGTATTTGGCGAAGTTTAGAAGTTCTGCAGTTACAGTACGCAAGTCAGAAAAAGAACATGAGTAGCGTAGAACAGAAAGGAGAATGATGGCAAGGCCTAAGTTGTATTGATGAACATATAAATTTATAAGATAATAAAAACTGTATTCTTGTTTAGCTACAAATATGTTCATGTCATGCCAGAAAATCTAAAGAGACCACGGGTTATATCTATCTACGAGGGATGTACATAAAGTGGCAACGTAGTCCAGACACTCGCAGGAAGTCTGGCATGCCCAAATAAGATAGGGGAGCAGTCAGGTGGCGCTGTTATCGATACGTAGTGTGCATCAGAAGGGCATCCAGTTGGGAGTGTTGTTGCTGTGTGGTTTTGAAATGATGAGTGTCTATTTCGCCACTCTAAAGCATATTTTCAAAAGGTAATCAGAATCCGTGGATTAAAATCAAGGTTTCTCTTGGTAGAAATGTATCAGAATATTACCGAGTATTACGTGAAGCTTGTGGTGAGAATACATTACCATACAGGAGGGTTGCTCGACGGGTCAAGGCGTTCTGTGCGGTACGTAATGAGGTCTTGGAACACCCTCCGTACTCACCGGACATGAGTCCTTGAGACTTCGACCTGTTTCTAAAGTTAAAGAAACTCCTCCGAGGCCGCCGGTTTCCTGATGTGGCATCTGTACTCAGTGCAGTAGGGCGTTCCGTCCCTGTCATCAACAGAGAACGCGTTGCCAACGGCTTCCCGACATTTGGCAAAACTTTGCGGGTGACCAAACTGAGGGCATGTAATGCATTTGTACTGGTTAGTTCATTAAATGTTGCGTTCTATCTATATTGCCACTATTTTATTTACAGCCCTTGTATCTGTCTGTCTGAGCATCACGATAGAACAGCAGGATATATTTCTATGAAATTCGGCTATTGTTGAGCTAATTGGCGTCATGATATTCAAAAGAGGAAGGGGTGTTGAATTAAAATGGTTCCTTGCTGACATTTTAAAACCTGTCCGTTTTATGTAGAAATGTTTCAGATAAAATTTACTTGAAATTCAGCTGTGACCACTGTATGCCATTACGGCTTTCTGATATAGAACATACCCTGACAGTCCTTTCCACAACCCGTGCGAAGGAGAGAGATTTAATCTAGTGGGATTTGAAGCGCTGCCACCTTGTTGAGAAACAAATCACTGCGTCAATCAGCTCTTATATCACTCTTGGATAGTAGAAACTGACATATTCGCGGGGTTTTATGCATTTTAAGGTGGATATAATTAACCTTAATCTGGTAAGTGTTCCCTCACCCACATTTAAGTTTTGTACAGAATTTTGCATGAACAGTATGAGTTCAAATTTAAAAAAAAAGGCTGTGCCCATAATTTTCGTACACCTCTCTAAATAGAAGCATTAGAAGCAGAAGTGTTGCATTACTTTAGGGGCACGTTACTTTAAACAGAAATGCTATGATCATTGAAATTTAACCTACTAATGTTTTTAAACATCTGCTTCCAAATTATTTAAAAGTAACTGAACAATAATATTTTTACGGTTTTCAGAAAGGCTGAGGTGATGTAATTTGGTCCCGCACGAGTTCTTTTGGTGGTAAGGACTGAATTTTTAGTCACTAATGGGTTAGACACCAAACGTATTTGAACAAAGCTCAAATATCAAATAGGCCCGGAGTTTCCAATTTTAAAGGGCTCGAGGAAAATTTTTGGAAATCCTAGTCATGTTCGCGAGCCGCACTTTAATACTAGCCCAGTTTTCGTAAAATTCAGCAAATAGTAGGAAGTATCATTATGAAATAATATACATAGTACAACATAGTTCAATTGAAATGAAGGTTTGATTTAATTGCTTAAAGCATTAATTTACAACTGCATAAAAGAGTGAATTTTGGAACCGGGCTGAGTGGCTCAGATGGCTGAGGCGTTGGCCTTCTGACCGCAGCTTGGCAGGTTCGATCTTAGTTCATAACGGAGGTATTTATGGGTTCTCAATTACGTCAGCCTCGTGTCAGTAGGTATACTAGGACGTTAAAGAACTCCTGCGGGACAAAATAACGGCACCTCGGCGTCTCCGAAAACCATCAAAAGTAGTTAGTGGGACGTAAAAAGCAATCACATTATTATTTAAAATACGGATTTTAAATGCTTAAAAATAATCTATTCTGATGAAATAAATAATTGAAAAGGGGACATAATATTACAGAATGAGTTAATTCTTCACATTATTTCCTAAAATGCTCTCGGGGGCCACAAAATATGACTTCGGCGGGCCGCCATTTGTAAAACCCTGATCTAGCCGTTCTACAGTTACGTCGGTGAGTTGCATAAGTTTTAGGGGTTCTGATAGTTCAGATCGCTAATATTTAGTCAAATCTCACTGCAGGTCCGTTGTGCGGGTAGAAAACACTTTTGACTTGATTAAATACGTTTGCATTCTAACCTAGTAGTACTTAAAAATAATTTCCCTAATTTGGGAACATTCAAAAGCCGGGATTGACCCCGCCAGCCTGAACTACGGTCAGCACTCTACTGTCGGAGCTACTCATCGCGGCTAAAAAGTAATTTAAAGTTAACTGCGATATTAAAACATTTGGAGTTACATTGTACCTACGAAGTACGTACTGGCAAAGTGCCGGGAATTTTATTTTCCAGAGTTGGTGGCTATGAGCGAGTTCAATATGCTAGTCTTGTTGCAGTGGTGAACGCAAGAGGAAGCGAATGAAAGTGCACCACAGTGGAACAGAGATAAGAAGCGGCGAGGACAGTAGAACACAGCGTAACCTGATTATATTCGAGACATATAGAGCGCGACCTTCCTTAGAATGTCCGAGGCTGCTTACAGCACGTCTAGCAGTGCAGCTCCCTCTACCGGACGAGAATCTACACATCTAAGCCTATTATAAAAGAAAGTCCCCAGTAAGTGTGTGTTGGTGAATGCGCGGGCCAATCTTGAAAACCACTGAACGGATTTTGTCGAGGTTTTTATTATTTATTTATTTATTTATTTATTTATTTATTTATTTATTTATTTATTTATTTATTCCTGACTTACATTTGTGGCGAAGTTAGGGCTCACGGCCCTCTCTCTTACACTTAACCACTATAAACAGAATTTAAAAATGTAAACATAAAAGTAAGACATAGAAATTCTAAAAAGAAATAATACTACAGACAGATAATTCTAAGACTACCGGTAAGTTAGGCCTACATATCAGTACAGCAATTAATGTGATAATTACTAATAATAATAACAACAATATTATTAATAATAACAACATTAATATTAATAATAATAATAATAATAATAATAATAATAATAATAATAATAATAATAAATGAAGAAAACCCATTCACACAACATACACACAATGACTCACACAACTCAGTTTTATGTTACCAGGAAAAACTTTCGGCAGGCAGATTTGAATTTATGAGAGGAAGTAAGGTGCCGAATGTCCATTGGGAGTGTATTCCAGAGTCTCGATGCAGTAACTAAAAAGGAATGATTGTAGGAATTCGTTCGACTTAGTGGAATTTCAAGTAAGGAACCAGAACGGGTACTAATTTCTTGGAATGAGGAAAGGAAACGAAAATTAGAAGAGAGGTAAGTAGGAGTGTTCGTCGAGAGCACTTGGTAAACAAGTGTCATTAGGTGATAATTCCTTCGTTCATTTATGCGTAGCCATTCCAATGTTTTGAAATATGGTGTAACATGAGTGTCATGTCGCAGTTGGAAGGCATATCGTATGCATGAGTTTTGTGCTCGCTGAAGTCTCAAAGCTTGTTCAGCGTTTAGATTGACTAGTACTGTATCACAGTAGTCTAAAATTGGGAATTGCTTGGATTGATTATAATTTAAGTTTTTGAGGAAAAGAATTCTTGTGACGTTTCAGGGGATATAGAGCTGCATGAACCCTTCTACATACATTTGTTACGTGTTCATACCAGGTCAGATTCTCATTGATGGAGATTCTAAGATTATGGATCGCCTTATAGCCGGAAAAAATAATTTTAGGAATACCAACTTCCTGCCGGTATTTTAGACACATTTTAGACAATATTTATTTCCTTCGCATCATATTTCCAACCTTTTGCACCGTAGTTATAATAATAATAATAATAATAATAATAATAATAATAATAATAATAATAATAATAATAATAATAAGAATAATAATAATAATAATAATAATAATAATAATAATTAGAGATGGTCGACAAATCACAGCTTGTTACTTTGTCACCGATATATCAAATACGCTGTCACGAAAGTATCTGTGACAAAATATCGTTTAAGTTGCGAACTTGGATCACGTTCACAGGTCTATGTTATCTGTTGTAGCTTAAGGTATATATCCGTTTTTCATTTCAGTTACCTACGATGATATTAAAGGTGTTCAATCATACCTATCTAGCAACTTTGTATGTCAACAGCTAGCTCATGCTTCATACCTAGCGCGAATAGAACAGATCAGTTCTTATCTTGCAAATGAGGCATGTTTGAATACATAATATTTTTTCGTGAAGTACTTGTCCGATTTTCAAAATAATCACAGTGCTGAATTGGTGATGTTTGTAGATTTTAGGCCATGTGTACGAAATAGTGCGGTACCGGTACCGTAAAAAATAAGAGAAGTTAGTTCCATGATCCCAGAAAATATTAACGTCATGACACAGTACTTCTAATCCATTACTGAAAGTGAAAACAAAATGTCAATATCTTTAACCGTTCACGAGTTATTTGAGGGGGATAACTTTGCTGAATAACCCTGTATATGGGAGGAATCTTTGTATGAAGTTCATAAATTTATTATTTCTAGCCATTTTATTTTTAAACCTACATTAACTACTGTAATTAATTGGTATCCTGGAGACACGACACGGGTAATCACATTATAATTGTTAATTTATTGCGCATTATTTTAACAGCCTTTACCTATGCATTATTAAAACTTCAAATTATAAATGTGAACATTATTTTTCCCACTTCTAATGTCCCGAATCTTCGGAAAAATATCACCCGACATTGTCATCATATCAACTAGAAGTATTCCCATACTGGCCACCCGCGATCAAGGAGTGACCGTGACGATAATCATATGCACGTGCTCCCTGTGACTGAATCGCAGATAAAAGTCAGATATTGTTGTGTCACGGATACACAGGGATACCTGCCAACTTTCAAAACGAGAAATCCGGAAGATCCTAAAGCGAAAAATGTTTAACACCTCGTGCAGCGTCGTAAAGTCTTGAGACATAATGAAAAAAGGATAGCAGGGGAGGGGGGGGGGGTGCGTGTGGAGATTATAAACAACACTAATACAAGTCAAATATATGTTATGATCACCCCTGAAATTAAATACTAACACTAAGTTACATGCCAACGGCCGTAGCCGTGTTGAAGCACCGGATCCCGTGAGATCTCCGAAGTTAAGCAACACTGGGCGTGGTCAGGAGTTGGATGGGTTGCCACGCGCTGTTGGTGGGGGGTAAGGGAATGGAGGAGCGGAAAGGAACTGGCCACCCTACCGCACGTAAACTCCGGCTCAGGAACACCTCTGCGGAGGTTCGGACCTGCTGCCTTCGGGCAGAATAACCCTTACCTACTAAGTTACATCTTGACGAGTGCTCATCTGTTTCTATTTAACACTGGGAACACTTTCCGTGATCATGTAAAACAAGGAAATTAAGCACAATATGCCTTCCTAAAAGACTTTATAATATCGTTCATTACAAACACCACTATACTAAATCGCTTACAAATTCGTCACACAATTCCACGAGTTTCAGAACTGCCGCCAATGTTACTCACACCCCCACAAAAACAAAGTGTTTTAACTGTTACAAAGCACGTCGCAGTTACTAAAGTTGTTATATTTCAATTCACAGCCTGCTACTTTTCAAGTATTTATTTTCTTCAAAATCACAGCCTGCTACTGAAGTACGAGAGCAGTTGAGGTCAAACAGGTGACAAAAGCACATTTACCGGTTGAATTTCAAACACTGCATCTCGTATTACCAGCTACTATCGAAAGACAAACATATCCGATGTGACCGCAGAAAGCGAAACCAAGCGCAGATATTCACTATCCGTACAATCGCAAAACACACTCAAAATCCGTACATTTTACGGAAAAGCCACGGGTCACAGATATTCGGAAATATCATATCATTTAAGCTCATCTCTAACCCTGACCCGTGACGATATTCATATGCTCGTGCTTCCTGTGACGAAATCACAGTTAAAAGTCACAGATAGTTTTGTGTCACGGATATTTCTATCACCGTTATTCTGAAATATCGCTTAAGCTCATTCCTACTCATGATTTCGTAGAGAGGATACTGAGCACAGCAGTCAGTTTTAAGGGTGTGGTTCCTTGTGTTATCAACCATCCACCGCTATTCGGAGATTGGCAGACCGCTTCCGCATACAGCGCTTCGGAAGTTCTTTAGAGTTTCCGTTTAAAGCCAACGGCAAGCGAAGCATAGTAATGAAGGAGGATAAAATATCTACGACCGAGCGAATTAGCCGTGCGGTTAGGGGGCGCGTAGATGCGAATTCGCATTCACGAGATTGTGGGTTCAAATCTCACCGTTGGCAGCAATGAAGATAGTTTTCTGTAGTTTCCGATTTTCATACCAGGCAAACGCTTGGGCTCTACCTTAAGGCTATGACCGCTACCTTCCCAATCCTAGCCCTTTCCTATTCTTTCGAGGCTGATGTGTTAATAATAATGTTATTTACTTTACGTCCCCGGAAGGACGTGGATTCGAATCCCCGTCAGGAAGTCGTAAAATTTAAGAAACGAGATTTCCACTTCCGGAGGTGCATATGGCCCTGAGGTTCACTCAGCCTACACCAAAATGAGTACCAGGTTAATTCCTGGGGGCAAAGGCGGCCGGGCGTAGAGCTAACCACTCTACCCCCATCACGTGCCGAGGTTAACAATGGTGGAAGTCTCTACCTTCCACTTCTTCAAGGGCCTTCATGGCCTGTACGGAGGTGACTTTGCTTACTTTACGTCCCACTAACTACTTTTACGGTTTTTCGGGGCCTCCTAGGTGCCGGAATTTAGTCCCGCAGGAGATTTTTACGTGCCAGTAAATCTACCGACACGAAGCTGACGTATTTAAGCACCTTCAAATATTATCGGACAAAGCCATGATCGAACCTGCCAACCTCCAGCACCTCAACCGTCTGAGCCACTCAGCCCTGCGTCCTTGTATTAGCGCAACGTTAAAAAACCAGAAAAAAACAAAGAAAAGGCTTAGCTGAACTTTCAAGCCAGGCTGAGAGGCTCCGTGGAATGCTTCACCTGCTTCAGTTTCATTACTTCTTCCGAATAGCCCATTTGGAGTGTACGATAAATCAACTTTGGATATTGTTCATTGTATTCGATTTCGTTTGCTTCCATATTACCTTCATCCTTCGAGAGTGTCTTCTTTCTCTTCTTGAATCCACTTTCTTCTAGTTGTTGGTTTCTTCCTCTCCTGAAATCCTGTCTTTTGAGTCAATTCTATAAAAAGTTTTCTATTTTCTAATGTGTCCGTTATAATTTCAGCGCTCTTCATATCTTTTTTCAATTTAAACAAACCATTTGGGTTTGGATTTGTAACTGTTCAATAAATCGAAGATCTGTTTAGTTAGTCTGTTGCTTTCCATTCTATAAATTAATGTGTCCAAAAAACTGTAGTCTTTATCATTACATCAATTACTTTTCCAATTTTCTAATATAGCTCTCTGTTTAGCCCTAGCCTGTATTCTGAATAATCATTTCTTTTAGATCCTAACATTTTTCTCAAAATTCTTGTTTCAACTTTCTCTAGTCTTTCGAGATCTACAATTCTAGTTGAAGTGTCTGTGCTGCATGTAGAAGTTTCGGGTCTGACCAGTGCTTGTTACCGTCTTAATTTCGTGTTCCAGGATAAGGATTTTTTTGCTATGTACATTTTTTGTTAAATGAAACCATCCATTCCGGTCTGTGTACTCTGGTTTCTATGGCTTTTTCTTTTCTTTTGTGTTGTTCGTTATCCATTCTCCTAGGTATTTAAAACAATTTCTTTTACATATTGTGTTGTTATGAATTGTGATATGTTGGTGAGCGTCACTGATGTTTGTCATAAAACTTGCAATCCTACTTTTGATGCTTGTTTCTGCAATTCTCTGATTTGTTCTTGAGCATTTTCCAGTGAGTCAGTATCTAATGCCATGTCATCCACTAGACAAGCTATCTTATTTGTCATTCATTTCTTGAGCTTGCTCCTCGACTGACTGACATCACTTTAGTAAATTATATAGACTTAGAATGGATTCCTAACTTATGTTTTAATACACAGTATGTTTGGCTTCCCTCTCCTCAGGGGATGCATGCACACTCGTTCTCCGTTCTGCTCTGTATACAAATAGCACACTTGAAGGCGCCAGACCTCTCCTTTGTCAGTTCCAAAGCAGCATCTTACAGAACACAATCTAGATGTTGTCTCTCGTAGGAGGAAACTAATTGTGAGGTTTGGAAGCGCAAGAGATAGGGAATTCCCCCACCCAACTCTTGTCCCCCTCCTGGATATCTCTTGCTGAACAAGGCAACGTTCACAAGAATTACACAGAGCTGATCCTTGTTTATCCTACGAATTTAGAATAAAATCATCCGGCGGTATTTAAGGACAAATGTGTATACAGTGGATGCCATTTATTGTAATCACGGATAATGTTATCAACCGTATTATATAATCACTTTTATGAAGTCCCGTACGGACAAATACTAAAACATTGAAAAAATCTTCCGTTTATTGTGATCATGAATTCGGTTTATGTTATACTTATTTTGAAAGATTTCGTTCTCAAGTATCGCGCCTTGCATGAACACACTTCTTCAAATATGAAAGTGCTAAAGGCTGTAAAACTTCCAAGGAAAGAGTACAAGTTTTATGTTGTGCGAATTTGTCTGGTGAAAAGAAAAGACTGTTAGTGATTGGGAAAAGTAAGAACCCACGATGCTTTAAAAAGCATCAATAAGTTTCCAATGGACTATAACTCCTGTTGTAATGCATGGATGACTGCTTTGATTTTCAAAGAATAGCTACTGAAGTGGGATAATAGGCTGAACCGTAAAATAGTTTTGCTGGTTGATATCTGTGCAGCACACATTGTGAATTATGAGCTCAAGAACATCAAGGTAGTTTCCTTACCGGCGAATACAACTTTATTAATTCAACCATGCGATCAAGGAATCATTCGCGCCATGAAATGCGCACACAAATTTTAGAAAACACAGAGGAGTCACATAAAACCAGTGCCAATGCCCTTGCTCTTGCCGAGGATGTTGAATGGATGAACACTGATAAGGGCATCATTACTGATGCGAAACAGACAAAGACGACTTAGGTATGAGATAGCGCTGCTGATGATGACGATGTTGCCGAAACTTCCCGCTTCTGGTCCAGGCGCTAATGGGCAAGATGGCCGCCGCGCGCAATCTACCTCTAGGGCTACTGCGCAAGATGGCCGCCACGCGCAATCTACTTCTAGCTACGCGTTACGACCTCTGACACGTTCAGACAATAGGATGTCGTCATCTTATGGAATACTGTCGAAAGAGACTACTAAAAAGGGGTACCTGACTTGAGAGAGCATGGGTTAGCAAACTAGGGTTCTTTAGCTGAGTCTAGGCATGATGTATGCTAAGTTGTTGTCTATCTAACCTCCCTTGGCTAACTTTTGAGAGACAACAAGAAGCAAACAAAGCTGAAAACAGTTAACGGTATTGCAGTGCTGTGTATCGATATCTGTTTCATTGTAGTGCGTGTAGGTTATGAATAAATACAGTAGGCTACCAATCAATTTTTATTTTTCGGCTAATGTTATCGAATTATCTGAGTCCCAGAGTGATTATCATAAGCGGCGTCCACTGTACACTACATTTATAATCCAGTGTTTTTTTTTTGTAGCTGTACGAAACGGTACGCAGTAGCGCACTTTATTCTCGAAAGAAACAAAAAAATTAATTATATATTATTCGGAATATTCCCATCACATTTCCTATGATGTGTTGGCATATGGCTTAAAATAAATTTCGTTTGTCCGCTTTTGTTACGTTTCTTTGCAGATAATGATTTCGAGACCATGACTGAGGTTTCTGTAAACTGCAATTCTAAAATTATAATTCTTGATATATTAACAATTCCGTGTCCTCCGTTCGGAGTTAAAGAATAAAAAAGAGGTAATCTTCGTCTTTCTCTTTCCTGTCCTTCCTCATTTTTGGCTACTAGCGGGTTAGTTTACTCACCCTTCAGCACACAAACTGATCTTATCGAGGACAATCTATCGGTATCCGTATTGCAGTTAGTGCGGTTAATACTAACAAAAACGTAAAATTAAGCAATTTCCTCAACTATGCCGAAAGTTGAAGGGCTAAAGGGCCCGGAGAGGTTTTAGATTGTAAGTCCTGGGTAGCTCTATCAAGCTAGGAAAACAAAATTTGAAAATCATTTCCGGCCTCCATCCAGGTCCGGAAAAAACAGCCTAACGTCGGTTGTTCCTTTACTAGTTTTCTTTTTCATTCAAATTCTAGCCAAATTAACTTAGTTACATAATTCGTTCTGTAATGTGTTCCTTGGTTCAATACCCTCAGGCGCGTAACGATTTTTTGAAATACGTCCACACCGAATGTAGTTATAAGGGCTTAAGTGAAACTCCACGCTAGCTCAGATTAGCGCTCGTAGTGGTAGAAAAAGGCAAACTGCTAATCTAATAGACCGGATAACAAAGATTAAGAGAAGGATTGTTAATTTTAGGAATAAATAAAGAATATATTCTCATACTCTCTTATTCTTCTTCTTCTTGCGTTAGGGCCTACTAGAGACCGCGTTCCAATTTCAATTCTTCATCCTTTGTTACTGTTCCTTCCTTTTCTTTCAATATTCCTTCATTGTTTCACTATGTTTCTTCATTTTTCTTTCTTCAGACCACTTTGTGCCGGTTTTCTTTGCCTCCCTCCCTTGGAATCCTTCCTTCTTTAAAACTTTCTTCCTGAAAATTTCTCTTTTCATTACTTTTTCGATCTCTTGAATCCAGGTGGTTGTTCACTTTTTCTTCTAAAGATACGTCAAGATTTTTTTGATTACTCTATCGTCATTCTCAAACTTTATTATATTTTATTTCCCTAACATTCGTAGCTCATATCCCTAGGATGTTTTTAACAATGAGTTGCTTGCCTCAAGGGATAGAACTGTGGATGTTTAGATAACTGCTTTCGTAATTTAAATAATTTGGAAGGCATAAAACACTTGTTTTGTGCTCCCGATGCAAGCGAGTTCATACTTAGTTAGGAACAGCAAGGAGCGCACGCGAGAAGTGAAATGGATAAAAACCGAGCTCGACAGCTGCAGTCGCTTAAGCGCGGCCAGTATCCAGTATTCGGGAGATAGTGGGTTCGAACCCACTGTCGACAGCCCTGAAAATGGTTTTCCGTGGTTTCCCATTTTCACACCAGGCAAATGCTGGGGCTGTACCTTAATTAAGGCTACGGTCGCTTCCTTCCCACTCCTAGCTCTTTGCTGTCCCATCGTCGCCGTAAGACCTATCTGTGTCAGTGCGACGTAAAACAACTAGCAAAAAAAATGAATAAAATGTATTTGACGATTATTTTGAAGTATCTCGTGAACCTGCGAAGAGAAAATCAAGTGAATATGAAGAAAATAACTCAGCTACCGTCAGATTGACTGCAGTTCAAGAGAGAAAAATTCTGACCCCGATGGGACCAATTGTTCAACATTAACTAAGAAAAATGATTTCTTCCAGAAAATCGAGTGGCTTTATGCAAAAAATAAAATGCTATGTTCAAAGGTGTGCCAGATTTTACAAGTTCAGGAACAGAAAACCAGATGCAAGTTACAATTTCTTCAGAGAGAGCCAGTAGTAAAGTCAGTACCTTTGGAAGAGAGTAAGACAGTACATCTGGAGGTGCAAACACAGTATGAGATTCAATTTATGGCCGTGTTGGCCGTGCGGTTAGGGGCGCCCAGCGATGAGCTTGCATCCGAGAGACAGTGCGTTCGAACACCACTGTCGGCAGGCCTGAAGATGGCTTTCCGTGGTTTTCTATTTTCACACCAGGCAAATGCTGGCGCTATACCTTAATTAACGCCACGGCTGCTTCCGTCCCATTCCTAGGCCTTTCATATTCCATCGTCGCCATAAGACCTATCCGTGTCGGTGCGACGTAAAGAGAATAGCAAAAAAAATGGGGTGAGTACCACTACTTTTTTTCTTAAAAAAACGCACTGATATAATGTATCAGAACTCAGTGACAAAACTTCACGAATGGATTCCTCACAAAGGGAGAAGAAAAGCTGTATAAGAAAATTGGTTGGGAAAGGCATAACTATAGATTCATCCGACCATTTCGCAACGTTAGTGGAACTGATTAACTCTGTATGGTCAGCTGAAAAACTCTGTTCATGTATCATATTAAATGTTCAAAATGACCTACTTGAATACAGACTTCCGCTTGTCTTCGAGTCTGACAAGACTGTCCGTACCATGGATCTAAGGTTCGAATTCAACGATCAGGTGGCTAAGTCAAGATATTAGTACCTGCTGCTAGTGGAGCTAACAAAGGATACCAATATAAATGGTCCATTATTGGACATTATAAATTTTCCAGCTAACTCATTCCTGGTTGCCAGCGTTTCGCCCCAGTGTGCTAAGTTGGGCTCATCAGTTGATAAATATCACACCCACCAAGACGCATGGCTAGTGCATACCGTGGAGCCACCGGTAGTACCATTGCACTATATTGGTGTTATAAATTTACTCATTCGGGACAAATATTTCGGTTTCCCTATGGGAATCAACATCTATATCAGTTAAGAAAGGAGGTGGAGAGAACTGATCTAAAACTTCTTGACGACAGTGTAGTCTATCACACCAAAACAAGGAGGAACCTAACTTCTCTAAGACCACACATTACACAGAGAGATTTCATATGTTTTCTCATTAGGCGAAAGCTATATCCTTTGAAATGAAATTCTGATGAACTCTGGTACGTTAGAGAAGGTATTGGCTGGTAAATCCAATATCCCACAGCCCCCATATATCTGATTACATGGCTATTACTCCCCTCTGCTTGAAGCCCTTGTTCCGAAAAGCTCAATCATATACGTCACGCCTGTCTGGCTCGGTAATGGCTCCATCAAGCGCCATCACATACAAACCCCCGCGCGGCACATAATGAAGTAGCGGGATTCATTCACCGCCAGAGCAGATCTATATTTCAGCAGGACGTGGCTTGATTCAGGACTTCTCAATATATGTCTATTAGAGCTGACACCCTCGATGCTCAGGAGTATCGAGAGATGAGTACATTTCGATGTAAGCTGTGATACGACCCGTTTAAATTTCCATTTAATTCATTTCTTCGTATCTTCCTATTATTCCTACGGATTTATGATCAGGGATTAAGGTGGTTAAATGAAGCTGACCTGCAATTGTGTGTAACTTAAAAAACGCTCTTGTAGACAATAATTACAACCACTTCATGGGGCACATAAATATCTACGTCACGGAAAGGCAGGAAAATGAAAGAAGCCTCTTTTGGACACGTAAGCGAAATCTATCATATTATGAAGGCGAACAACTGAACAACTTGAAGACGGAAGAAAGAAGGTCCTAACCTTCAACAAACTTAGATCCACCCACCCACCCACCCAGTTAATTCATAATGTATATTGTAAGCTAAGGATAAATCTGTTCAGACTACTGATAAAAATAAAATGTAAAAAACTACAATTTGGTGTTAGGCTGTAACCGTAACTTGGCGTAACTGTATTGTTTAATGTAGTGATAAATAAATATATTTTAACAAGAAAATCATGCATGTATCAAAAATAATTTATATTGCAATGAATGGTTACTCTTTCCTCCTTTCCAGGCGATCCGGAACTAGTGGATGGGAGTATTCCATTATAAAAAGAGGAGAGCCGCCGTCAAAGGCGGTAAAATGCAAGCCTTTTTCGGTTTCGAATGCTCTAATACGAGTGCAATCGGGGTCGGAAAGGAACAACAGTTGGAGAAGAGAAGTTTCATAGGAGTGATTAAAGGAAGAGCCTTGCAGGAACACTGGACTCATCTGGGGGCCCGTAGACGTCACACCACCTGACAGAATAAAATATTTGGCTGTAAATTAAAACGGGAAACAGTAAAGAATATAATAAAGAAAATAGCTGAATAAGGGATATGAATTTCAGAACTACCCAACTGAAATGTGAAATCTACACCTCGTAAATATGAATATTAAACCTATACAATGTAGAAAGATGGAAACATGGAACATAAATATTATACGAAGTCTATGATAATTAAACGGATAAATAAACAAATTACAGCCGACAACAGTTCTCAAAAATTAATATGGATTAGCACGCTTAGCACTCTCGACATTAAAACTGTAGCTTCCTAACTAGTGATGGGATAATCAAATACTTTTGATAATCGAATGACCCCCATCCGACTACATAAATAATTGAGTAAGTAATCGAATAAAATAATCGATAAAGTTTGAAATGTCACTCACTTGTATCGCATAAAATATTCAGATGCGTCAGGAATCAATTTTTCGGTTTACGTGTGTCGGATCGATAATCCAAATGTATCTCCAAATATTGAAACTAAATGAGTGAATTAACTGCCTTAATAACATCACTTTTCATTCCATTATTTCGAAAACATTCACTATTCCATTGCCTCATTCATTCGAATGCAGTTCCGAATGAAGAATCGAAAAATAATCGCATGTAGAAGTTCATTATTCGATTGCCTCATTGTTTCGAATGGAGTTTCGGATGGATGGTTTTCATCAGAGTGGTACTTATCACGGGCGCCAATCAAACCCGTGGTTTTTGTCACTACGTGATGCCAACCATAGGCAGGATAGGCCCGTGGTATTCCTTACAAAGTGATACTCTCGTAGGTAACATTCAGAACACAGTGGATCCGACCGGTGAAATACGCACGATGACACTTATCACTAGAGCCCGGATTTTTATGCATCGATAGGTTAGAATGCAAACTTACTGAAGCCAGTAGCAAATATAGTCTACCTTCACAACGACTATGTTACGGTGTTTGCATTTACATTAGGGGTACGGCCCATCACATCCCCTATCCTGTATGTTACTCTTGCTACATTATGAAAGAGCGGGTGCCCGACACTTCCTACTAACCAAATTAGTTTGCAATCTAGCCTGTTACTGCATAAAAATCCGGACTTTACTTATCACAAACAACGCCCAGACCCGTAGGATTTCTCACATATTGGTACTGTTTCTATGTAACGTAGACCTACGGTTTTCGTCGCAAGCTATATCGACCCATGGTGTTCCGCACGTAATGGTACTAATCACAAGTAATCACATAGTTTTAATATCATCCCTTGGTCGCCCCTTTTAGTCGCCTCTTACGACAGGCAGGGGATGCCGTGGGTGCATTCGTCTACACCCCCCACAGGGGGTAAGCCCACAACGAAGTCCGACGAAATCTCAACGCCGTTTACTTGTGCAAGTTGGAATTAAGAGGTCGTCGTGTCGAAATGTTATCAATGAGGATCTGAATCTGTATCCTTACAAATGTTCTGTTGTGCACGAGTTACAGCGTCCAGACGAGCACGCGGGGAATGCGCACGCGCAGACATGTGTCAACAACAGATTGGTACATCGAAATCACGGCTTCCAGCAATTTCTGTGATGGCCAGTTCACCTGTTAATTAACAACGATCAACTCAGCGTCAGTCTCATGAATATTTTCCGGGCCAGTTTTATTTTCCCCACCCTGAATATGTGCTGCGGGTCTGTATTTCCCGACAACAGTATCACATAGCGGTTTTCGCAGGCGAAACGACGATATGCTAAACCCCTTCCACTCCACCGCCAAACTTAGTTGACTGTCTAGCAGGTCGCATACTGAATGAACAAGGCGAACTAGAAACTTTGGCAATCCACCTGTTTGCGGTCAAGTAAGTCGAGAACCCTCATTTAGACTATACTGCTACTAATCTCCTACTTGGAAAGAAAGACACGCTTGGTTCAATAGAGACGCTCAATAGGAAGGGGGAAGGCTATTATGAGATGCCTCGGATTAAATGTCGACGGAAGCTCCACCACTTGAATAGAGCTGTCCTTAACAGAGACAAGGAGATCTCCAGTTTCTGTTTTCATGGAAAATAAAAGAGAAAAGAGAGACTTCCACATCTTCCTCATAAAGTAAAGAAAGAGTAGAAAAAAGGTTCTGCTTGACATAGGGATTATATCGTCCGCGACAAATGTTGTTATCCTCCTGCAGCTTGATGCTGGTCCGCGCATAAAGAATGAATATTAGAGACAATACTGAGCTCGTACGAGACAATTTTCTGCGTTAAATTCAGCCAAGTGACCTCAAAAATTTCCTCCATAACATTTAGTTTCCTCAATTGAATAGTTACCTCCGAATAAAGATCTGACCTACAAGAAATCGGAAGTTGACCTTTCAGTGGAATCATGATCCATCTGAACACACTGACAGCCTCGTGAATGTAAAATGACATTCCTCTCTTTCAAAGCAGTGTTACGAATAAAACTCCGTGTGTTTCATTACTCTGATTTACTTGAGGACAACCCAATAAATGTACACATACGCGCGCGCGCGTCCATTCGCTATGAGTAGCCACACTTACTAATTACTGTTTACAAATCTCTTCCTTATGGGACAGTAGGCGGTCCGGCCACTTGCTACTACCCTGGGAAGGCTAATCCTTACTTTTATTTCCCCAAGTTCATCATCCTCATACAGCAGCTGTGTGTAGACTGCTTGACTTAAACATAAGGCTACGGGTTACACAACACACGAAGACTATTCCTTCGTTCGACTCCAGAGACAGTCCAGTAATTCACACAGTCACATGCAGTGAGCAACTAAATGGCTTAACAGTAAACAGCAGGACGATGCTCACAACAGCGAATATTAACACAGGTACATTTACTCTCACACTCACGATAGCGGTTTCCCTCACTGACTCGCGGCGATCCTCCGTCCACAGAAGTACACAAACACACAGTACTCTTATGTAGTGCACAGTCTTCGCTTCCGCACGTCGTCCGCAGCCCAGCTACTCGCTTGACACTCTGACACACCAACAACAGCTTCTCGTTCAGGCCTCGGTGGCACACAAGCGACAGCCAACACCTCTGTCGCCCTCACCGCAGCCACCAAACCCCAACACACTGAGTCTCACAGTGACTCTACCACGGAGCCCAACTTCACTGACTGTCCGCGGCTAGCCTACCTTTTTATAGCTCGGATGATGTGAACCAGAACATTCGCGAGGTAGCTAGAGGCGGAACATTCCCGTTGAATCTCCATGAAAGTCATACACAAGCCAGCCGACGAGAGGAATACATGGAACGGCCGGCCGTGCCCTCCAGGCCGGCCTCCAGGGAGTAACGAACGGGGCTACCATAGGTCTGGCACTTAACAGCAGACTTACTTAAATTGGCATATCAGCGAATACTGATCTATTTTTAGGAAATAGCGGAACAACACAAGCAAGTTCTTAGCAATAGTATCGAAAAGCAATTCAACAAAGTTAGAAAACGTAGAATTAACCCATTTTTAATGGAAGGATAACAGATATGAAGCACCGAGGAAAACTGTGGAGCCCTACAAGAACAGGAAGGGACTTTTCAAGCCAAGAAAATGTTAGTTGTTTTACATCAAACCGACACAGATAGGTCTTACTTCGAAGATGGAACAGGAAAGGGCTGGGAGTGGGAAGGAAGCGGCCGTGGCCTTAATTAAGGTACAGCCCCAGCATTTGCCTGGTGTGAAAATAGGAAACCACGGAAAATCATTTTCAGGGCTGCCATCAACAGGTGAGTGGAATGGCGATTACTCGAAGCTGTTTACACAGCCTATTTGTAACTGTGTTACAAATCATTAGCAATGTTGATTCGTGCATTTCAGTAAAACGTATTAAAATTCAACGTATGCTCAGTGTACACCCTGATGATGATTTTAAAGTCGATGTAATTTAAAAATAATCTCAGCTCCTAAATTATTAGTCACCGTAGTGTGCAAACACAGATGGATCGTTAAGCCTCAACAGATGGCGCAGCAAACGAATCCCGTGCTCAACCGCACGCGCACTCCCTCTAAGTGAGCATAACGCAGTAGCGATCAGTGAGACAGTAATGTTTCAAGCGGGCAGTGTATGCCAACATGGGTAGATGTAAGGATGTCACAGAGTGGCAGAAACGGGCAATTGTGTTTGGCTGTGCCCATGCCCATACTGTGCGTGAAGTAGCTGGATGTGTTGGTATTGCACAGAGGACTGTTCAACGTGTCTATAAGCAGTGGTGTACTACACGAGTTAAGATTTTGTGTTCCTTTTATGGCCTTGGGGTTAAGACCATGGGCACGGTCTCCAACATACTTAATAATGATTTGTAAAGTAGATTTAATTTTAAAATATGCTCGCCAATAGACTGAGCAACAAATTTCTGCAGTGTTTATTTCAAGACAGACGACACCCAGCTCCTTACAGCTAGAGATTATACTACGTTATGAACATCTGGTAACCCTAGCTCTCAGTATGTTACACCTATCTCGAAGAGATAGATGTTTGTGTTGTGCCGATACCGGTATCTCCATCGAGACTCCTCTGTCGGCCTTTTGTGTTAGTTTTCAGTTGTGTGTTAGATTTTCGTATGTTGACTGATTTCGTGTTGCGGTAAGTTTATGTGTTCGTGTATCTGTTGTGGTCACCCATCCAGTGGGTGACCACTCCCGATGTTGCTTAACTGTCTGTGTGTAGTGCGTCTGGTACAGTGTCTGACAGGGTTATATACCATGGAGGTTATCATTAAGGAAAGAATAACGTGTTTTGCATTTACTTGGAACAGGTTCATAAGATATCCTAGCGATAAGCCAGTTTCGGCTTCGGCTTCATTGGCGAGAGGACATATTAAATAATTTTATATAATATGTCAATGGTCACAAGGAAATAACATTGCTTAGGGAAAAAGACTTGCGGCGACTTATTTCTAGGAAACATGATAAGCGTAATCACATCCATAATATTAGAATTGATATGTGAACAGTTTCCGAGGTTATAGGTGAAAACCTACAACGTGTTTTCCAGTCAATGACCGGCGAGGATAGAAATTGTGGCGGCTGCCGAGGCCTATCGCACTCCACTCGGGGAATGATTAATGACTGACATATGAAACGAAATTACAGGTGAGCAATATTATACATGTGGCCACGAAACATGACGTTAGAATTGTGGTCAGAAAAAAAACCCTGACTGAGAGGGACCGGAGAGGCGTTTCACGGCTTGTAAATCAAACCCGACAGGAATTGCTGCAGTCAGTGAATGAAGGTCCATCCCAACCTGCTAGCGAGAGAACACTGCGACGGGAACTGCCTGCAATGAAACTTTGGAGTCGGTCACCCAGCAAGAGGCCATTGCTCACACATACAGCTGCGCGTCTTCAATGGGCTAGAAATCATCGAACGTAGACAGTAGCTGACTGGCGGAACGTAATGTGGTTTGACGAATCACCGTTATTGGCTGCATTCCATTGACGCACGTAGTCGAGTGCAACGAAGGCCAAATGAAGCATTTCATCCTGGATGTGTGCAAGGTCAGGTTCAAGCCGGAGGTGGATGTGTTATGATTTGGGGATGTTTTTAGTATCATTGATTAGGCTTGCTCACTGAGATGACCATTAACATGAACCATAATTTTTATTTAAACATTCCGGATGTCAGATGTTTCCTTTCAGTCAACATCTGCATGATGAGTATGCTATTGATACACCGGTTTTTTCAACATGATAACAGCGAAGTTCATTAGATTGAATGCATATGCGACTGGTTTTATGAACACACCCCCAACCTACCACATCTTGACTGGCCTGCACAATCACCTGACTTTAACCCCATTGAAAATCTGCGAGACATGTTGGAACAGCGGGTGAAACACCGACATAAGCATCAAAGCAATTTGGTGGAATTGAGCGATCAAATCCTCAACGAGTGGCTTTACCTGGATGCGGCGAAACCGCACGACGTTGTGGGCCCATGTGGTTATCAAGTCCATAGGCGGAGTAAATATGCTTGTAATGATTTCTCCAGGGCTGTCTAATTTGTTTCTCCGGTGAGCTTATTATTTTTAGGAGAGATTTCGCCAAATATGAAGAAGCCGTTGTATCGAAACTTCTATCAACAGACATGATAAAATGCCACGATTATAGTAGGGTGTATTATAGCTTTGGAGGAAATAAAACTCGAAAAGTTACAAATTTTGTGTGAATGAAAATAAAATATACATGGTATGTAAGAAAATACTACTTGAAGCTGAATATGTATTTTTCTCTTTACTGTAGCATTTATATGTCATTATAGGTTACATAATTGTTTCCACTGTTTACAGATACATGTATATTCAATTTAATTTTTCATCTATGCGTATGTATCTGAAAACTGTATCATTTCTTCCCAGGTGAGGATCTTGCAACGTGTTCGTCCCTAAGATAAGTCTCCTCAACCTGAGTATCTTGATCTGTCCTTTTAGCCTCTTCATAGTCCTTCAGGAATGTTCCTGGGAAGAACTTCTATGTAAGTGCTTTTTGTCCATCTATGGGGACGTTTTACAGGCATTTTACCCCCTAGTACATGGACATTCGCTACACAAGACTGGCGACTTAGGTGCGGCTAGTGACAAGACAATTGGTGACAGTTATAGAAACGAAGAGGGATATTCACATTTAATAATGTTATTAATTTTACGTCCCACTAACTACTGTTACCGTTTTCGGAGACGCCGAGATGCCGAAATTTTGTCCCGCCGGACTTCTTTTACGTGCCGATAAATCTACCGTCACGGGAAACGGGAAGCGATATTATTCACCGGACCAGTCTCTTACAGGGGGTTCATTATATTATCAGTGACGGAACAAAAACCTCCACTTATCAGAAATATCACAAGCTATCTCGAAGGAAGATTTATTTATTTATTTATTTATTTATTTATTTATTTATTTATTTATTTATTTATTTATTTATTTATTCGATTTATTGTTCAACAGACATTTCAGCCCACTTACAGAACATTTCCGTTTCTTATTTCTATTGTTATGAATTACATAGTATAAAAATAAAATATGAAAGCAAATACTATACTTATGAACAATGCACAGTGTTAAGCGTGTGTTCCAATTTGATATTGTAATGCCCCAAGAATATACATTTTAAATCTAAATAAATCTAAGGAGTGAAACTATTCATGGTACACAAATATGATACTCTATTTAATTTGTCTTCTCTTGAGTTGCCTTCTGACTGGCCTAAAGATGACACACTGCTCGTCAAGTATGTTCACGTTTGGCAATTTATTAACTGACTGGCATATGCTGTATAAAGGTGAATTCATATGGTGATTTGTGTATGACCTGTTAATACAGAGAGTTAAATTATTTATGTTACTTTCAACACATACAAGTTTTTTTTTTGTTTTTTTTTTTTTTGCTAGTTGTTTTACGTCGCACCGACACAGATAGATCTTACGGCGACGATGGGACAGTAAAGGGCTAGGAGTGGGAAGGAAGCGGCCGTGGCCTTAATTAAGGTACAGCCCCAGCATTTGCCTGGTGTGAAAATGTGAAACCACGGAAAACCATTTTCAGGGCTGCCGACAGTGGGGTTCGAACCTACTATCTCCCGAATACCGGATACTGGCCGCACTTAAGCGACTGCACATACAAGTTTTCTCCGAGGTATAGTTAGTGGTAGATCCATCGGAACATCGACCCCCACCCCCGGAGATATTTCGATTTTCAACCCTATTGTATTCTAAACTAGCTGATGTACCCGTGCTTCGCTACGGGATTCTCAGAAAGACTGTCTTTGTGGTTTTCCTAAGTACAGTTAACTTAGACCATTACAAAAACGTTAGTAGGAATGTAGGGGTTAAAAGAATACTCCCTCAAATAAAAAACGCACATTTTCTCGCTTTTAACGAACAGTACTACCATGCCGAACTAACAGTCCAAAGTTCCAGTGCTGCAGTGACCAGACCTCAGACAGCCGTGAACACTCCTCTGCCAATGTTCCGTTAATTATACTGTACACACTGCTCATTCCAATCAGTGCCTCAGGGTAGGGATTGAATAGCTAGAATGCTATGATGAACCTGTTTGTTACATACAAGTGGTATCAGAAAATTTATGAACCAAAGGAATGGCATGCTTAAGAAGAATGTTATCTAACTCCCCAGCTACTTCTCGCCAATATTGAGGCAGGCTGTTATACTCGGTACGACCGGGCGAGTTGGTCGTGCGGTTACGGGTGCGCAGCTGTGAGTTTGCATCCGGGAGGTAGTGGGTCCGAAAACCACTGTCGACAGCTCTGAAAATGGTTTTCGGTGGTCTCCCATTTTCACACCAGGCAAATGCTGGGGCTGTACCGTAATTAACGACAAGGCCGCTTCCTTTCCACTACTAGCCCTTCCCTATCCCATCGTCGCCATAATGCATATGTGTCGGTGCGATGTAAAGTAAATTTAAAAAAAACTCGGTATACAGCAGTAATCCCATCTATCGGACATAACTGGCAACAGAGGACACAAAGCACATCAGAACAAAAAATGGTCAATGTAATGTTATTGTTGTTCAGTGTTATGAACTTTCTGTATTGTAGGCCTTCACATTTAGTGTTCTTTCGACTCTGATGTTAGGGCGTCTTACGAAATTATTTATAGCGTAGACTGTAGTTCATTATTCCCCGATTTAACATAACGATTTTGATTAAATTCTGTTTACCCATTTTCTCGTGACTTGGCGCTGATATGGACTTAGCAACAAAAATCCAAATTCATGAATCTCTCTGTTATCATAGCCGGTACAGTAAAAATGTACAAACTGTGCGACTTGGCCGTGTGGTTAGCAGCGCGCAGCTGTGAGCTCGCATCCGGGAGATAGTGGATTCGAACCCCACTGCCGGCAGCCCTGAAGATGGTTTTCCGTGGTTTCCCATTTTAACACCAGGCAAATGCTGGGGCTGTACCGTAATTAAGGCTACGGCCGCTTCCTTCCCATTCCTAGGACTTTTCTGTCCCATCGTCGCCATAAGACCTGTCTGTGTCGGTTTGACGTAAAGCAACTAGCATATATATATATATATATATATATATATATATATATATATATATATATAAGACATAAATGATCGGAGATTTAATACTATATAACTACATACCGATTATATAATCATTATTATTAATTAATAATGATTGTTAATTAATTAATAATCATTAATTATTATTAATTAATAATGATTATTAATTAATTAATAATCATTAATTATTATTAAATTCTCTTCAGCCGTTCTCTCGTGATGCGTGTACATACATACAGAAATTACGGAAAATTAAAAAGTGCATTTTCTTGCTACTATGGACACAACCGATACAGATATGCCATTATTTTTAAATTCTGAGCAACATACAGAGACAAACCTTTTATTTTATATATATAGATGTGAAAACTACTCCAGGAAAGAGTCCAATTACTTTAGGATTTTAATCACAGCCTGGTAGTGATTCAGTTTCTTTCAAGTTAGAACCCCATGATCCTCTGGCATCGCGTACCTTCTCACGCACAGCCGACTTCACAAACTTCTCCCACTTCTCAAACAAAGGCTGAGCACACACTTTCTCTTCTTTCCTAGTGTAATAAACTCTGCTGTAGCTTGTTCTCGTTGCGCACTACGAACAGCTGATGCAGGCATACCGGTAAACTTGGATATTAATTCTGCTAGACGGGAGATTATGTTGACAGTGAAGAAAATATTAAGATTGTGTATATGGTGTTTCATTCGATAACTAGAGTTCGGATTTTTAGACAGTAATAGATTAAAATGCAAACTTACTGAAGCGGATAACACGAATAGTGGCTCAGTTATTCGTACAGGTTTCAACTTCTTATCAGGTCTCTTATATTCACATTGACGATTGAAAAACTGAAACAAAACTTATATTATGGGTAAAAAATGCATGATTTGTCAATGAAATGAAATGGCGATGGCTTTTTCTGCCGGGAGTATCCGAGGACCTGTTCGGCTCGCCAGGTGCAGGTCTTTCGATTTGACTCCCAAAGGCGACCTGCGCGTCGTGATAAAGATGAAATGATGAAGACGACATATACACCCAGCCCCCGCAAAAGAGCATTAACCAATTATGCTTAAAATTCCCAACCCTGCCGGGAATCGAACCCGAGGCCCCTGAGACCAAAGGCCAGCACGCTAACCATTTAGCCACAGAAGCTGGATGGTTTGGCAATGATACAGTGGAACCTCTATATCTCGAATCATCTCGGGAATTAAATTTTCTTTCAAGCTATCGAAACTTCGAGATATAGAAAATACCGTTTTTGAGCACGTACAGCACAGAATTGAATCATACCGAATACATTATGTTTAACAGTATTTAAAAAGTATACAAAATATTTTACGGTATCACTTTAATTATAACCCTTATTATAGTAACTTTTTAGAAGACAGGATACAGAACATAATGTAGTGAAACAAAAAATACAGTTCGGTTAACACCTTTGGAAGAAATCCGTTAGTCTCTTCTGTTTGTTACGGTTAACCTTTCCTCCCTTCACACTGAAACTTCTCATCAATTGCACGCAGCCGAGATTCGTAAATGGAGTTTGTCATCCGCGACTTCCGGCCCCGTGGTGTAGGGGTAGCGTGCCTGCCTCTTACTCGGAGGCCGCGGGTTACATTCTCGGCCACGTCAAGGAGTTTTACCTGGACCTGAGGGCTGGTTCAAGGTCCACTCAGCCTACGTGATTAGAATTGAGGAGCTATCTGACGGTCAGATAGCGGCCCCGGTCTAGGAAGCCAAGAATAACGGCCGAGAGTATTCGTCGTGCTGACCACACGACACCTCGTAATCTGCAGGCCTTCTGGCTGAGCAGTGGTCGCTTGGGAGGCCAAGGCCCTTCAAAGACTGTAGTGCCGTGGGGTTTAGTTTGGTTTTGGTTGCATTCGTACGTGGCCGGTAATTTATTCACACCCAAGAAACAGCGAGGCTTCTCCAATTTTCCGAACATTAGCAGTTTTATTTTTTTCGGCTCCCGTCATATTAGATCCCAGAATCACTGTACAGTTTTCTTTACTTGTTAACTGTTCCTCACAAGCCACAACTGCCGTATAGCACAGTAAGTCAATGTTGCACAAAATTCGAGTTACAGAGTACTTTTTGCTTCAAGGGAGGAAACGTTTGCTTCGAGAAATCGAGAAATTCGTGTAACAGAATTTGGAGTAATAGAGAAATAAATACACGTGAAGAATAGGACAAACGGCCGGAAATTTAAGTTACTTCGAGATATCGAGATTCGACTAATAGAAGTTCGAGATATCGAGATTCGACTAATAGAAGTTCGAGATATCGAGATTCGACTGTAATTCTTTAGTCAAAAGCATACTTATTTTCATACAGACAGGAAGATTTGATATGAATGTGCCAGCATCGAAAAACGGGTGTACCAGTTGTATTCGTACACATGAACAGGATAATGCGCATAGTTTGTTTTCGATGCACGGAAAAGTCTCAGTGATGGCAAACGACTGGTCAAGTGCGTTAGTCTTCTTCCTAACGTATCTGTGGTGGACATGGGTAGGAGTGCAGAGTGAAGTACGGCGCTTTAAACTGGCACTTAAAGGATTTTCATTACGAAAGATTGGACAGCTCGTCAATAGAACACATTCTACGATGCAATATGTGGTTGATAAATTTAAATACAAAGGCACTATTAAGAACACGTCAAGGAAATTCACGAGTAAGTATTTAACTGAAATGAAAGAAGGGTTTGTTGTTCAGCTGATAGAGTCACATTCCAAATTAAGTGCACCAGTATTGAGGCAATTCACGGAGGAACGAACTGGAAAGAAGATCAGCAACTCCACCATCCGTCAGATCCTGTAGCTGTAAGACATATTTGTGTCAAAAATGCTCGCTTTTCCAGACTGACATAGTTGCAGTTTTAATTTTTCTATATAAGCAAGACTAATTCTAGGGACAAGTTGGTCGAACTCTGGCAAGCGTGAAGCAAAGATCTCCCCTCCCTGCGACTTCAGGTATCAACTCACATACTTTTTACATTATGTTTCTCATTCCTAAACATGAAACCCCTTCCCCTCAGCTAGCGTGGTACAGGCTTTCTGAATTGGTGCCATCGAGGCGGCCCTCCATCCATTTTCGACAATCCGACTGTGCTGCTATCTAGCAACGAAAGCAGGTAATTCTACTTAGTGATGGAATAATCGAATACTTCTGATAATTGAATGACCTCAATCCGATTATTGAGATAATCGAATAAATAATCTATAAATAATCGAATGAGTTTCAAATATTCATTTGTATCGCATAAAATATTGGGATGCGTCAGGAATCAATTTTTCTGTTTAAGTGTGTCGGATGGATAATCGATTGAAGTAAGTCGAATAGATGAACTCTTACAAAAATAGAATTACGCCTTTTTCCAAACGTATCTCCAAATGCTGAAAGTAGAGTGAATTCACTGTCTTAATAATATCACTTTTCATTCCATTATTTCGAAAGCATTCACTATTCAATTGCCTCATTCATTCGAATGAATAATCGAAAAATAATCTAATGGGAAGTATAATAGAATAATAGAGTAAAATGAAATCGATTATTTTGTATTCGATTATCCAATCACTAATTCTACCTACTATGGCTGAGTTAATTTAATTTGTCGGGTGATTGTGTGACGACAGAAACTATTTAAATGCCAAAAACAATGAATGGCACAGAGTGTCCAGGATTTCTGACTGTTCTTCATAAATCGCGAACTTGCGATCACGAGTCGGATATTATCGTTGATTCATAGAGGCAGCTCCCTCTTGTGACGCCATTCATGTGATGCAATTCTGTGACTTCCTTTCCTCGTTAGTCTTCTACCTTGCCTGCTATGAGTGCGTTACCATGGTGACTAACTTAGTGATTGTTAAACGAGTACCGGGAAAAGAAACCGGAACGCTTTAGCAATGCAGCAGAAATTCAATGCGTAAGAACGTTTAGATGAAGGTGAATCTACGCTGGGCTCCATAGCTAAATGGTTAGCGTGCTGGCCTTTGGCCACAGGAGTCCCGAGTTCTATTTCCGGTGGGGTCGGGAATTTTAACCATAATTGCTTAATTTAGCTGACACGGGGGCTGGGTGTATATGTTGTCTTCATCATCATTTCATCCTCATCACGACGCGCAGGTCCCCTACAGGTGTCAAATCAAAAAAACTGCATCTGGCGAGCCGAACTTGTCCTCGGACGCTCCCGGCACTAAAAGCCATACGTCATTTCATTTCATCTGTAATGAACTAAGAATCAAGAATGGTACGTTAAAGCGGCTACATAAGGCCTTTACATTAATAAGTAATTGTCATTTTAACCGATCATTTCGTTATCCACCCAAGGGTCCGGTCCGGAAAAAGCCAGTTAGTAAGGCATCTCCTGAATTAAATTACTGGAGTAATTAAATTTATTTTATTTATTTATTTATTTATTTATTTATTTATTTATTTATTTATTTATTTATTTATTTATTTATTTATTCACTGGTTGCAGTAACCAGCGATGCCTGGGTGTTTACTTTTCGTATTTGTATAACTGTTAATTATGTGCGTGGTGCCGGGCTGAGTGGCTCAGACGGTTGAGGTGCTGGCCTTCTATCCCCAACTTGACAGGTTCGATCCTGGCTGAGTCAGGTGGTATTTGAAGGTGCTCAAATACCTCAGCCTCGTGTCGGCAGATTTATAGGCACGGAAAAGAACTCCTGTGGAACTAAATTCCGTCACCTCGGTGTCTCCGAAAACCGTAGAAGTAGTTAGTGGGATGTAAAGAAATTATTATTATTATTATTATTATTATTATTATTATTAATTTAATGTCCAGTAAATTTTGTACAAGTCTTTACTGTGAGGTTGATTGATATTTTGTAGTTTTAGTTTAAATTTTCGATGATTTTCTTTCGCGTTAAACTTTGTTCTTGTGGCGGCTGATAAGTAGCTGATCCTTTCGAATAATTAAAATACATAAATGATAACTGTAGGGTATATATTTATGCGTCGCTCTATAGATATGATGTACACGATTCCAACTGTCAATGGGACCGTCACCAATCAACCTAGTGACTGACCTTGGACTTAAACGGCATCCAGAGTGTCACAATTCATCTCAGCGTTGCCGTAAAGCATGAATTCGGCACTACATTTGGTTATTTTAAAACTCATCCCCTCCGAACCCCACCCCTAAAGGTGTCTTACCACCCAGCAGTAAGTACATAATTTCATTGCAATTTCTTCAGTGGTTTGAGAGAAGGTGTGCAATTTACATACACACATTTATCCATAATTATTTACAAATATATTTATTGGGAATTAAACTATAGCAGTTAAATAACGTAAATTCACCTTCGCCACTCAAAATACATTTTAGTTATAACAAGAAGAAAATATGAAACAGCAATGACAGTACCTTGCAGTAGACTGTACGATAATTGATATTCAGCTCAGGGATTTACCTGTAACAAGAGAAGCAAATATTAGGCAATCAGATGTTTATTATTTTGAAGGGTAAAATAATTGGACCATAAGATGGCATTTTGATTCAGCATTTAAATAGACACAGTCATACCGCAAATTATAAAGCATATCCATATTTTGAATATATACGTCTGAAGGTCTGATCAGCTTTTGTTGCGCTAAGAGATCAATTAATTGCATATGGCACTGGTCATAGCAATGGACAGACTGTTTTATCTAGCTGGTTTGAAAGAAAGCGCAACAGAATGAAATACAAGACAGAAACTTGGAATATTGTAATGGTTACTCTTAAGCCAAATTGATTTCCTTGAAGACATTACCAAATAATTGAAGAATTGTGGAATTAAAACAATCGGAAAAAAGTTAGTAATATCACAACACTTTCAAGGTAAAAGCTAGTTTCATCTCCGTTTTATTTATTTTTATGCTTATTTCTTTTTAAAGGGTCCATGTATTAATCTATAACATACCTACGTTTTCTATTTCTTGAACCTGAATGAAAGTGAAATCTTTCTTATTTGTAATTAGTAAAGGATATTTATGTATTAAGAAAAATATTATTGCGAATGTGAGTTGAATAAAATATTTATGTTACTGATGTACGATCAATACAATTTTAGTCAGTAGTGAACGATAAAGACATCGTAGTTACCGCGAATCTCTACTGGAATCAGCGCGCACACCTAAGGTTAGGAGACACAGTGACCATGCAAGAAGAAATCCAGAGATTTGAGGCAAGGCTTTGTGCATTCCTCACTTCTTTTTAAAATTTACTCAGAATAAATCGTTGTAGAAACCCTGTCAGATTTGGCAGTGGGTATTGAAATAAATGGGTAGTACTCCTACAACACCCGGCAATCGGATGATACAGGTCCGACCTAGAAGACCTGCAGCTGTTAGTCGATCGAGTAAGAGCTTTCAGAAGCTTACTGCTTAGAATTGAGACCTTGTTCATGGTGATAAGCCTCAAGGAAGTATCTGGCAAGTTGATGGCAAGAAACGCAGAAATCGAAATTTTGACCACTTGGTCTTCATGGGAAGCTGAACTAACACACAATGATATCATGCAATTGAAATTGCAAAGATCCATCTATGAGTCAACTGCTGTGCTGTAGAAATCTGACTCTCTCAAATGAACTACTTATCATCGCGAAATGCTGCGTGCATTCCTTCTTATTATATGGAGTTGAGGCATCAGAGAAGAAACAAAATCATTTGAAATGTGTACTTATAGAATACTACTGGGCTGATCACGTGACTAATGCAGAAACGTCGCGGCAGACTGGGAAAAGGAAAAGAGCTACTGAATGCAGTGAAACAGCGCAAACTGGAATATCTTGGTCACATCATGCGGAAAGAAGGGTAACATCACCTACCGCAGCTCGTGACCCAAGAGAAAAATTCCCAGGACGTTGTTTTATTTCGTGCCTCAGGAGTCTACGACAAAGATTAGCCACGATGATTCGGATAGGGCACAAGAAGAAGCATTTTTATGAACGCATCTCTCCCACCCCATATTTCTTTCCCCAAGAATGTGAAAATGACTCATTATTTATACATCATTCGTAATTACTCCGACGGTAAAGGCGTGGAAGGACATGGGTTCGATTCCCCGTCAAGAAGTCGAAAGATTAAAGAAACAGGATTTCCACTTCCGGAGGTGCACATGGTCCTGAGGTTCACACAGCCTACACCAAAAATGAGTGCCAGGTTAATTCCTGGAGACAATGGCGGCCGGGCATATAGCTAACCACTCTACCCCATCAAGTGCCGAGGTTACACATAGTGGAAGCCTTTACCTTCCACCGCTCCCAGGGCCTTTATGGCCTATATAGAGATGACTTTGCTAATTACTTTGAGGGAGAAATTATTTATGCACCAAGGTTTCTACGTAATCCCCTTATATGAAATAATGTATGTACCGTATTTCATTTTACATACAAAAAAATTAAGTAAAAACATTTATAAGTATTCCAATCGCACAGCTGCGAGCTTGCATTCGAGAGATGGTGGGTTCGAACCCCACCGTCGTCAGCCCTAAAGTAGGCTTTTCATGGTTCACCATTTTCACAACGAGAAATTTCTGGGGCGTAGCCGAAAAACCTTCAGGTGTGTTAGTTCGACGTTGTACCAAGGCTATACCAAATACACTAGACAATACTGAACACTTTGGTACTCTCCCGCTCTAAACTGAGAGACATGTTGATAGTGGCGCACCTGGCGGCCCGAATTTAAACATCGAGCGGCAAGACTGAAACTACAGAAAATGAACGTTAAAATTGACAGAAATAATGAAACTCAAAAATATTTTCTTTTTTCTTTCGAATCCTTAGCTGAATGGTCAGTGATGAGGCCATCGGTTCAGAAGGTTACGGATTCGATTCCCGGTCGGATCGGGGATTTTAATAGCATCTAATTATTCTGGCACGGGGACTGGGTGTTTATGTTCCTTCCAACACGTTTATCTTCATGTTCAGGAACACATTACTCTTCCAACCACCACAGAAACATGCAATACTGATTACTACACCTCAGATTTTTACGTACTAAAATGTTATTTTTCCTGCCTAAAACAGACTCTTGCATAGGTTCTGTGCAGCTTCAATATTACCTATTTTAATAGGCATCAATTTTATTTTGCTAACCTGATAACTCGTTAGGAGGAAATATAATACATGTTTCACTCACCTCTTTGCTGCAAACGACACAGAACATAGTTTTACCATCCGATATGACATGGGGAAACTCCTGTAACAGTGGCGTATCCTGGAATCTCCACTGAGGCATGCAACTAGTAACCATGCAGTTAACCCAATGTATTAAGTAAATCTCAATTCTACTCACCCTAATTACATGTAGGTGAACTCGAGCCAAACAGTTTTACTGTAAATTTCTGGATTGAACGTGCGTACACAATTCTTGTTTTCTGTTTTCTGTCCGCCTCTGTGGTGTAGTGGTTAGTGTGATTAGCTGCCACCCCCGGAGGCCCGGGTTCGATTCCAGGCTCTGCCACGAAATTTGAAAAGTGGTACGAGGGCTGGAACGGGGTCCACTCAGCCTCGGGAGGTCAACTGAGTAGAGGTGGGTTCGATTCCCACCTCAGCCATCCTGGAAGTGGTTTTCCGTGGTTTCCCACTTCTCCTCCAGGCAAATGTCGGGATGGTACCTAACTTCAGGCCACGGCCGCTTCCTTCCCTCTTCCTTGTCTATCCCTTCCAATCTTCCCATCCCCCGCAAGGCCCCTGTTCAGCATAGCAGGTGAGGCGAGGTACTGGTCATCCTCCCCAGTTGTATACCCCGACCCAGAGTCTGAAGCTCCAGTACACTGCCCTTGAGGAGGTAGAGGAGGGATCCCTCGCTGAGTCCGAGGGAAAAGCCAACCCTGGAAGGTAAGCAGATTAAGAAGAAGAAGAAATTTACGAGGGAAGGTAGAGGTCTCCCGGCTTTAACTATTTGAATCTTTTCATCAAACGAACGGCCAGTAAATGATTTTTCAAACTGATTTACAATTATATCCGTTTTAGACTCATCCATCGTTAATACCACATGTGCGCAAAATATAATAAAACACCGAAAACACAATGAATTAACTCACTAGTTAGCCACAACTCAAGCACTGGAGGTAAGTCACCCCAGTGGCATTGGTCAGTTTCGTCACGTTGGGTTCTCGCTGGGGGGTAATCTGTGGGTCCCGTTCGCTGTGAAGATGCCGACTTTCTCCAAGTTGCTAACAGATGACAGAGAGTAGCACGGGTATGGGTTGACAAATTCTGACCAAGTTTCAATTGCAGCGACATCGTTCGGAGGGTTTCAGAACTACGTCTGCCACCGAATGCAATTTTAAGATTGAATGCCTTACATTCTTAACTCCTCCATTCGCTGTCTCTTTCTTCCTAGAGTGGAGTAGACGGCGAGACTACACCAGCACCACAAGTAGTCAAGCAACGGAACCAGTACAGTTGCGCGGACTTTTTGAACTTCTGAGAGATGAAATCGTTAATATTCGACTTGAAACAACCTAAAATCGTACATCAGACAGTTCTTTGTGTTATCATAACGCATGCAATGAATGCCTTGCATTCAAGGAGAATACGCCCCTGTCCTGTAACTACGACTTGGAACTTGACACTTTCGGTATAATTCATAGTGTATAGCAGGGCCTCTCAAACGCCCAAAATCTAACGTGTGCAAACTGAGGCGCAGAGTTCCTGTGCACAGTGCATCGGTCCCACTCGGCTAGGCTCGGACCAACGCTTCGTCTCTGGGCTACTCGGCTAAGCTCGGCTCAACCAGGCTTCGATTTGGAGCGCTACGGAGCAAGTGAAGAAGGGGAGGGGCAGGCGAAGTCGTCTTTTGCGCCGTGAACAGTGCATGCACCCACCCTGAGAGGCCCTGGTGTATAGTGTATTACTACACCCAATTTCAAGGCCGTCCCACTTGGTGCACCGGCAATCAATGTCTTGCGATATCTCGCAAAGTGACACGTATTCTCTATAGAGTATTTGTCTATCCGGTAGAGACGTCTGTGCGTGCAGCAGACTGACTCAGGGCGAAGTTCATCGTCAGGTGGTGTCATGAACTCGACCACCCTGCATGCAGTAAGCATGGCACAGTGGTCAGTGTCCTTGTCGGCCCTGGAGTAATGTCAGAAAACAGAAGGAAAGTTTGAAACGGAGTCTGAAATCCTTGGTCATCTCCTGGAATTCTGTTATGGTGCACCATCATACTGCTAGATCAGACATCGGCAATGGCTTGGAAAAGGAAGAGATTCGGTATTTGTGAGATAATACAGCCTATGTGTTGGATCCTACGGTCCGGTTTGAGTGGACGGAAGACCAGGTCAAGACTGGTGACTAGGAGAAAAGAGAGATACAGTATATGAGTCCTGCCTGCCATATCTTATCTAGCACTATTAACATCCCATTAAACAAATGAAAAGTTCACGGCTAATTTTCCGGAACAATAGGTAGCTTCAATATAGTGTCGGAACCAGGACTCTCTGTCAATCAATATCATCAGCATCATGATCTTGGATGTGATACAGGATTCCCGAAATATTCATCACTACCTCGGCTGCTACCTCTCACTCAGTTTGGCCTTAAAAATAAACGTTCTTGAAACTGGAACCAATTTACTTTGTATCATTACATAATTCTGTATTTTTCATTCTCGTTGTCATCGTGTGCAATTCCAGGAAGACGAAAGTTGTTGTTTTCCCCCTTAATATCGCACTAACACATCCAAGATGTTTGGTGATGTAATAATTGAAAAGGGTAGGTTTGTTAGAGTTCCGGCCGTGGCCGTAATTTTCCTGATGTGAAAATGGGAAGTCCGACTCTGTGGTGTAGTGATTAGTGTGATTAGCTGCCACCCCCAGAGGCCCGGGTTCGATTCTCGGCTCTGCCACGAAATTTGAAAAAAAAGGTACGAGGGCTGGTACTGGGTCCACTCAAGCTCGGGAGGCCAACTGAGTAGAGGTGGGTTCGATTCCCTCATCATAAATTCTCGAAGTGGTTTTCCGTGGTTTCCCACTTTTCCAGGCAAATGCCGGGATGGTACCAAACGTAACGCCACGGTCGCTTCTTTCCCTCTTCCTTGTCTATTCCTTTCGATCGTAACATCACCCCCACAAGGCCGCAATTCAGCATAGCGGATGAGACCACCTGGGCAAGGCTGGTCCTCCTCCCCAGCTGTATCCCCCGACCTAAAGTCTCACTGCAGGACACTGCCCTTGGGCCGATAGAGATGGGATCCCTCACTGAGTGCGAGGGAGAAACCAACCCTAGAGGGTAAACGGATTAAGAAAGAAGTGAAAATGGAAAATCACGAGATTCCACCTTCAGAGTTGCCGACGGTGGGATTCGAACCCACTATCTCCCGAATGCAAGCTCACAGCTGCGCGACCCTAACCGTAAGGCCAACTCGCTCGATTAATTTATTTCTTTTTCGTACTGATATTATTTGTTTCACGTCTCACTAACTACCTTTTACGTTTTTCAGAAACAACTATGTGGAGGAATTTTATCCAGTTGAAGTTCTTTTGGCCACCTCTGTGGTGTAGTGGTTAGTGTGATTATCTGCCTCCCCCGGAATCCCGGGTTCGATTGCCGGCTCTGCCAAAAAATTTGGAAAGTGGTGCGAGGGCTGGAGCGGAGTACACTCAGCCTCGGAAGGTCAACTGAGTAGAGAGGGTTAGATTCCCACCCAATTAATCCTCGAAGTGGTTTTCCGTGGTTTTCCACTCTTCCAGGCAAATGCCGGGATGGTACCTAACTTAAGGTTACGGCCACTTCCTTATCTGTCCTTTCCAATCTTCCCATACCCCAGCAAGGCACCTGCTCAGCATACCAGGTGAGAGACAGACAGCCTGGGTGAGGTACTGGTCCTCCCCTAAGTTGTATTACCCCGATCCAAAATCTCACGCTCCAGGACACCGCTCTGGAGGCGGTAAAGGTGGGAAACCTCCCTGAGTCCGAGGAAACAACCAACTGTGGACATTAAACGGATTAGGAAAGAAAGAAAGTTATTTTACAAGCAGACAAATCTGTCGAAACCAGTCTAGCGTATTTGAGCATTTTCAATTACGATAGAACTGAGCCACGTTTGAACCCATCAACCCAAGCTAAAGAAGGCCGGAACACTGCCATCTGAGCTACTCAGCCCTGCAGAGAGAAAGCAGGCGTTTGCGGTGTAAACAGGGAACCAACTCTTTTATCACACTGTAGTGCTAAGACAAAGCTGTTCTGCTCTAGAAAGAACAGTTCTTGTTTTACATCCCACACACTCAAACGCTGTGAAAGTGATACCTGCTCTGAGTCCGACACCTCCAATAGATGCTAGTATAGTGAACTGCTGTCTGTTTCAGCATTTGCTTCTTGGGTTGATTAGCATTAGTATTATGTTATTAACACAGTTATGAACAGAACGGAACGTCTATTGAAAAGGGCGAGCCATTTATAACTTACATATAAAATGTTCCCTAGACTTATGCAGTGTTCTCCCCAAACATTTTTGTCAGCCAGGCAGAAGAAATGAGTTGCCGGGCGGAAAATACTGCGTAAGAAATGAATATGATAAAAATTTCAATGTAATCCCATCACAACAACAATATTAGACAGGTAAATATTAACTGCAAAACTGAACTATTTTGTGGAAAAGACGGAATACTTGCGCGACAAAAGGTCTCACGAACAAGACTTAACAAAGTAGGTTAGGATAGGATCTTCTAGTCTTCTACTACTCCTTCATAACCATGTAACACCGGGGCTTACCACTCGGTTGCTGTGGAGTATCATGCGGGTTTGCGACGTCATGCGGAATCGAATTCTTGCATGCCATTCCACGCTATTCCAGACACCACTCGCGTATGACATTAAGTGATAGTCAAGCTAAAGCTAAACACTTGGAACTCCGATATAAATGATGCAATAATGCTTAAAACATGAAGATTTTTCATTTAAATAAAACAGTTTTACAGTATTTGCGTTTTAATTTGGAACACCCAATGACTCAAATATATGTGTCAATATTATGTAACTAGCACTTATCTAGAATTTTTAGCCAGGCGATCTGTAAAAACCGGCCGAGTGGTGGGCCCATTTAAAAGGTCCTAGGGAGAACACTGCTATAATTAGAATTAGATATTACTCACTATATTAAAAAATAATGTGCGAATTGTACACACATATAGCTTCTTACTGCACAATCACTCTATCGACGGTTAACTAGGCACCCATTCATTCACTTATTCTCTTATTTTCTTTCAATGTACACGCATACACAGAAATGGTGTCCCAACATAATTAACACGGCCCCACCCCAGTACTGAAAAGGATGGTAGGGAGTGAAAGGGTAGTACTGAAGGCACACAGTGTGTATTGCTATACATCCACCACTGTGCACATTTCAATCACAACAGTCTTGTAGCGGGCTGTCTACCTGCAGCAACGTGTTAGGCGAGGAGGTGAGGAGACGTCATGCTTAGTTTATATCGGGACACCATTCCAATGCATGCATGTACTAGTCTGCTCTTCATCCATTCCCCCACACACAAATACACGCGCAGTTCCTTTAAAAGACAGGTGCATGCACCAGCTGTTCCCGTCCGTATTGACGGGTCATGCAAAATGAAGGTGCAGCTACACTAAGTGGAATATTCGAAAAAAAGAATGTTGCCTACTGTACAGGCTAACGGCAACATGGTCTCCACCCACTATTCCTTACACTTCACGGCCAGAAACAATGTAACACACAAAGGATACGTAACTATTTCGTTGCTGAGATACTGAATGTTAGGCTCTTACAAGTGAGCCCGTCATTTAATGTAATGCTCCTTTGTACGCCGCATTCGTCGTTCTGTTACCGTGAGCACAAACGAAGAGTGATTTAATGCTACTGACACAGGAATATGCGAGGTACAGTTAGGCGGGTGAGAAGCAGCTTGACCTGAGGTCACGTCCTGTAACTCTCAGAGCCTGACTCTGTGACTTGTTGAGAGTTATCGCCAAGCACGGACTGCCTGGTAACCGCAAACGGAAACCGGTAGGCTGTTATGGAGGGTAGGGATAGGATAGGTGCTTCAGTACTGGAAATGGGGTACAAACTAAGCATTCCCCTGCAATGGGAGAGCGGGGGGAACCAAATAGAATTACCACACTGACAAAGACCGTGTAGGCGTAGATTTGAAATCCTGGCGTTCCAAAAGTACGATAAAAAAACTTAAATCAAGAATTCTCAATAGTTTTCCTGTTATAACAAATCAGTGCTACGCTTACCCGCTGCTGGACTATGTCCGCTAGGACTTAGACTATTCCATTAGAATTTCACTTATTAATCCTACTATCGAAAGAGTGTAAAAGAGGAAAACGTTATAGAAATACTTTTCCATTAAGATTGTTCAAGTATATTTTATGGGAGATTAAAAAAAACACTTTCGGTCTTCCTATAAACCCCCGGTCCTTTAACGGATGTTGATATGATACTGACCCTAAAACATACCCACCGGGCGAGTTGGCCGTGCGCGTAGAGGCGCGCGGCTGTGAGCTTGCATCCGGGAGATAGTAGGTTCGAATCCTACTATCGGCAGCCCTGAAGATGGTTTTCCGTGGTTTCTCATTTTCACACCAGGCAAATGCTGGGGCTGTACCTTAATTAAGGCCACGGCCGCTTCCTTCCAACTCCTAGGCCTTTCCTATCCCATCGTCGCCATAAGACCTATCTGTGTCGGTGCGACGTAAAGCCCCTAGCAAAAAAAAACATACCCATGGATGGGCGGATTCTATTTTTGAAGTTTGTTTGAATATATCGGGTAGTTTTTCGGATATAAGCACTCAGACTCCAAAGCTAAAAAAATATGTAGGAGGTCATTAGGTATTACACCTGAAACAGATAACTGCAAAGGAATATTCACCAAAATAATCGATGTACCGACACACGGCCGTTACGATTTTATTGATGTAGATATCTATCTGTTTGGGAAGGGATAAAAGATAAGGGTGTATTATGCCCGAAGGCAGGTTCGAACCTCCGCAGAGGTGTGCCTGAGCCGGAGTTTACGTACGGTAGTGTGGCCAGTTCCTTTCCGCTCCTCCATTCCCTTGCCCCCCACCTACAGCGTGTGGCAACCCATCCAGATCTTGACCACGCCCAATGTTGCTTAACTTCGGAAATCTCACGGGATCCGGCGTTTCAACACGGCTACGGCCATTGGCAATGGGAAGGGAAATAACTGTTTATTGGATTTTCTGTGAGACGCTGTACTATCTGGAGCTTCCTCATTCTCCGCTGTTATGGAATGCGAAGCAGGTAGACCATACGCCAGTATGGTTGCGTAGGGTTAGACCATTTTCACACAGGACTTTGGAAACAGAGTATTTGTGAGACTAGGGAACCCGATCATTTTATTTACAATTTGCCTTACGTCGCACCGACATATGGCGACGACGGGATAGGAAAGGACTAGTAGTAGGAAAGAAGCGACCGTGGCCTTAATGAAGGTACAGCCACAGCATTTGCCTGGAGTAAAATGGGAAGGCACGGAAAACCATCTTCAGGACTGCCGAAGGTGGGGTTCGAACCCACTATCTCCCGAATGCAAGCTGATAGCTGCATGACCCAAACCGCATAGCCACTTGCTCGGTTGAACCCGGGTCTCTCGGCGACTCGGCCATCTCTCAGAGGGAGAAGAGAGGCACCCGGAGACCGTGAGCCTTAATTATCTTTACTTTTCAAACATTACAATTTTTGCATAATTCTATCTTTGGTACAAAACGGAATTCGAAATTTGATTACTCTGAAAGAGGAAAGAGACATCAATTCTCTCAGAACAATAACGGAACCCGGGGAAATTTGTTGGATGTTTCTTCTTACTATATTTCTATGAGAGAAGAAAAGAAATAGGAGAGAAAGATGTTCTACCTGCCTTTGGACAAATGTTTCCGAAATTGCTCAAATACCTCAAAAAAGTTTTATATTTACCTCAGCCAGAAACACTGAGCTCCTGAAAATCTAAAATACGCATGGTTTTCGCCACTGTACCAAGGGTCCAAGTGACGAATGTGAACATCCGGATCCTACTATATCCCTTATATAAGACGCCGTGACGAGACACGAAGAGCAGAGCCGGTGGGTGGTATACGTTGCCTCCAGGCCACGTGGTCCGTACTCAGATCTGATTTCCCTGACGCCCGCCGCGTCACATCTAGACCATGTTTCCGGAACCTAGCGTGTAAAAGATTTCAGTTGGTTGACGAAAGTCGCGAGGATGTGAGCTAAATTCTAACGTAGTCTGGTGGCATTTAACAATGACTGTTAGTAAGATTTCCTGGTTCAACAAATAATTCCTTTCAGTTCAGAATATTTTCAGTCAAAACATATTGTATATCCTGTGCAGGATATGAAGGAGAGCGAATCATATAGAATGATTTATGATTATTTATCGGTCTAAATCAGGGCCTCTCAGGGTGCATGCGCCTGGTGCATGCACTGTACACAGTGCAAAAGATGACTTTGCTTGGTTGACCAGAGTGCAGACCCCCACTCCTCGATTTGGAGCAATAGCGCTGTCTCTCTCTTTCCCCACGCCTGTCTCGCTCGCTCCCCCTGTCTCCCTCTTCCTCACTTGCTCCGTAGCGCTCCAAATCCGAGCCGAGTTGAGCCGAGCGTAGCCGAGTAGCCCAGAGACGAAGCGTTTGTCCGAGCCGAGCCGAGCGGAGCGGGACCGATGCACTGTGCACAGGAATTCTGCACCGCTGTTTGCACGCGTGAGAATTTAGGCGTTTGAGAGCCCCTGGTCTAAATGGTCAAGTACGCTGAAAAGTTGGAATTGTATAACTTTGGAATTTGAAACTGCAGCCAGAATCGTATGAGAACTAGGATTCCTACAATGCGACAGTCATATGAAACATAGAATTGAACGCCAGGTGAGAAATACGACATAGGACCAGTTGGATCATATCAAGTGCATAGGTATAATCTCCAGCGTTGCCAACCGTACATGCATATTGGTAAGAACGTTGTGACGAATGTTCGAATTTCTGAATCAACATAAAAATCTTTGTAATGTTTTCGTTCCTACAATCTGCTTTACACTCACACGTCCCACCATATAAAACAAGACAATAAATAAATAAATAAATAAATAAATAAATAAATAAATAAATAAATAAATAAATAAATAAATAAATAAATAAATAGGTCTTACGGCGTCGATGGGATAGGAAAAGGCTGGGAGTGGGAAGAAATCGACCGTGGCCTTGATTAATGTACTGCCCCAGCATTCGCCTGGTGTGAAAATGGGAAACCACGGAAAACCATCTTCAGGGCTGCCGACAGTGGGGTTCGAACGCACTATCTCCCAGATGCAAGCTCACAGCTGCGCGAACCTAACTCGCCCGTTGGTAGGCTAACGTTTTCGCCGAACAGTGAGATGAAATACCTCCCAAATGTGTTTTGTGCAGGTAAGTTAGTAAGCATGATCTCATCGCGAGCTGAGATGAGTGCTTGGGGAATCTCCACGTTTTTCCTTGCCTGCAAGCTGTTGCGACATGCATCACAATCAATTAGCCGTGTTATTACGTAATCAGGTCATGTAACTTAAGATATCAGCCTGCATTTAAAGTTCATAAAATGCAATGATAAATATTGGCTGTTGATTACGAATTCAATACTGCAAAACAACGCAGAAAACAAACTTTTCAAAAAAATACGGATCTGTAAAACGAACTATATTATTATTATTATTATTATTATTATTATTATTATTATTAACTAGAGGACTCGCGCTGCTCCGCAGTATTCGTTAAGAAGGGTCAGATAACTCGTCTTGAAATGTCTGTCGCAATCATATTTTTCGCCTGCTCTTTTAATTGGTTTTATGAACGTTTTTTAAGAAACGCGTTTGGTACAGTGTTGCCAATTTGGTGGATTTTCCGCTAAATTTGACGGAATTAGAAGACTGTCGGCGGAGAAATGCGGACAGCGGATTTTTTTTTTTTTTTTTTTGCGGAATTCTAGACTTATTATAGCGGAATTTAGTGCTTTATCCATTTAAAAAATAATTTACTTCAGGCTGTCTCCGAGCTCTTCCGTATTTCTTGTCAGGAGCTAGCAGTCACATGAGGAAAACATGTTATTTGGATTTGATGTTATGAGATCATGGTATCATAAATTTTATTTGACGAATGACGACAGGTAATGAAACTGAGAGAGAGTAGCATTTATATTTATGCTATGAAGGAAGACCGTTTAATGAACTGGCCTGTTCTGTGTGTGGCCCTTGAGGTAGGGGGTTCACCTAGTTTGCACCCGGCAGTAACACGCCCACAAGTTTTAGCTCGCCGGCTCGGGGTTAATCCCAGTGAAACTCACAGATCAGGTGAGTGCAGACGTTTAGTATTATTATTATTATTATTATTATTATTATTGCTCATTATTTGAGATCGGGTTTCTTAACGGAATTTTAGCGGATTTTTAGAAGTAGTTAGCGGATCTTGAAAATATAAGTTGGCAACTCTGGTTTGGTATGCCGCAGTTCGCAATTCATTCGATTCTGACGTAATCATACCGTCTGTCTGGTAAAAATATGTCCATATATTCCCTGTTCTTATCCCTCAGTTTCTCATGTAAAGCTTGCTATTGCGTAATAGAAAGCAATGCTATTCTTAATCGCAGTAGTTCTATATAGAACGGTTCTCTCGTGAGCTAATGTTAGTCTCGAAGGAGCGTTTTCGAGGTAGAGAATTTTTTAAGAGACATGACTCTCACTCTTTCTAGTGTACGTAGATTATCCTTTGGTGGGTGTTCCCAGATAATTTCTAAGGCGTATATCATGATTGGGTCAGTTTGTACGTGGCCTTTTTTTCTTACAGCATGTAAGTTATTAGGAACTCTGTGCCATCTATTGAATATATTTGGAAGCTGGGAAGGGTTAGAGAATCAAAGAGTATCTAGCGGGAAATAGTATTCTTCTGTGATCAGCGGAAGTGTATACTCTGGTTTGACAGGTAGTAATCAAACATGATTAAGTGGTTAGCGTGCTGGCCTTTGGTCACAGGGGTCCCGGGTTCGATTCCCGGCAGGGTCTGGAATTTTAACCATCATTGGTTAATTTCGCTGACACGGGGGCTGGGTGTATGTGTCGTCTTCATCATCATTTCATCCTCATCACTATGCGCAGGTCGCAAGCGGATGTCAAATCAAACTACCTGCATCTGGCGAGGCGAACTTGTCCTCGGACACTCCCGGCACTAAAAAGCCATACGCCATTTCATTTCATCAAACATGGACGCATGCAATGGCATAAGTTAGGATCAAAACCACATGTATCAGAATATTCATGAAAGTGTTAGTCGTTTAGCAATCTGCTAAGTACAGAATATATTGCAGGTTAGGATAAGCCTTCGCCTGCAATGTTGGAGTGATCGTTTAATGATTTGATTTTATGATTAACTTACTCAAAGTTGGCTGAACATAAATCTATCAATGTCTCATGATTCACCGGCATGTGATTCCGGACGGAATAAAATAAAAAGGAAACAAATCGGTCCAGTAGAACGGACGGATTTACCAAAGCTATTTTTAGTAAACTCTTAATATATAGATAACTAGCAAGATACCCGTGCTTCGCTACGGTATTATACTGAAATTTATAATTGAATGCTTATTGTTTTATATATAATCCGCCAAAATTCGCGATCTGACTCGTTTTGTAATAGATTACGGCAAGTTTCCTCCCATTTTTCAATCTTTCTTTCCAGCAATCGATTTCGTACTTCCCTGGCTAGGTCTATGTATTCCACCCGGTCAGTTGGGTCCCTAAATCTTTGCCATCTTTTCCTATAAGCATTTTGAATATGGATCAAATCCTTCAGGAGATCCGGCGTGGTGTCGTCTTGGGTGCCTTGGCGTTACTGAACCCGCGGCCGGACTACATTCTTAGTCATTACCCGTCCAGGACCCGTTTCCAGCGCGGTCCGCACATTTGACGACGGTGCAGAACATTATTATTATTATTATTATTATTATTATTATTATTATTATTATTATTATTATTATTATTATTATAGATGTTCTGGACCCCACAACAAGATGCAAGACCGCTACTTGGCGGTAAATTACATCTGCTGCCATTGTCATTGTTGACAATGTGACCAGCGGCCATTGTCGCGCGTAGACAAGTGAGCGGGATTTCTGGCGATACGAATGACATACTTCCGTGCATTACTGACCTTATTATAGAGGTGAACAATTTGACGGTCAATCTCATTCCTATCGTTTATTTCAAATGTGTTAAAATTTTTATTTATATGTCAGGAGAATCTACTGTAATCTAAGAACGTTCTCCAAAGGAAAGGATAATACATGGATTCCATAAATAGTGCAACTTGGCATGTTTTTTAAACTATAAAAAAAGTAGTGGTATGTTCAACTATATGAACAGTAATTGTTACAAATGGCCATATCTAGTGATGAACATATTTTAAAAATATTTATTAATAAAGTTTTTTTGTACCAATATTAGTGCTAGATTTTGTCTAATTATAAATATGATTCCAGTGTGCTTTAAATAACAAGTAACTATTAAAATACAAGAAGTTTCAGAAAATTTTTTAGGAAGTCGTTACATTTGTTCCTGAGTTCTAATGCTCAATTTACTCATTCAAACAAACAATCTTACTTTAATTTGTTCTTATATACTATTATCTGCTTTAATATGATAAGTATTTTGCCAAGTTTGCTCAGTTATAACGTTTTCTGTCAACTGTGTAACACCCGTTACATTAAAAATAGTGAAATGACAAGAAAAACAGTGTTTGTAGTACGTTTAAATTACAATCACTTTAGTGTTTCTAGAGTTTCTTTGGTCTACAGTAAAATGAGCAAGTTTCTATTAGCTGTCATCTAACAGAGTTTATTGATTTTCACCATCTACTTCAACAACTGACTTGCATTCGTGTAACAGTACCTTTTTCTTAAATATTAGAATACTGGGAAAAGTTTTATTTCAGAAAACTATAGCTCCTGGTACACACAAAACTAATAGCTACCTTTTGCAGTTGATGAGATTTTGATCAATATTGTTATTTCATTCTCCAAATTCTTCTTTTTAACTGTTCAACTGTAACACCAGTTACAATGGAATGCCTGAATAATAATGATTTCATGTGGATATTGCTTAGTCTAGTGTACTCCTAGTAAGACAGACCCTCTGATAAGGGTGGGTGGCATCTGCCTTGTACAGGAAACTGCACACTAGAGCAGTGGAGGATAGTGTTGTGTGTGCAGTATGAGTTGCAAGAGTGTTGGGGACAGCACAATCACTAGTCCCTCAGCGAAAAGAATTAACAATTTCCCTTCCGTAACTTTTCCACCGAGATGTTACCTGGTTTAGCAGAACTTCACTCCGGTTTCTCCCAAATTTTCTTCCTGAAAATGGTTCTGTCTTGAAATGGTTTAGGGATTATGCCTCCTTCCCTTAGATCTTCGTGTACTTCTTTAAGCGAACCGGGACGAGATTTATATTCTTCTTCTTCATCATCTTTTTATTCTTCTTCTCATTATTCCAGTAATGGCCTGATAGGAATCACCACGCGCCAACTTCAATTCATCAACCCTCGATGTTTTCTCTTTCTTTCCAATGCTCCATCTTTTCGCTGTGCTTCTCTCTCCCTCTCTCTCTTTAGACCACTTTGTACTTTTTCTCCACCTTGGATCCTCCCATATTCACTTTATTTCTAAAAATAAATGTTGCTCATAGGGTTGGTTTGTGTGGGCATTTCAGTGGTCTTGGCAGACTGATATGTAATACCAACTTCTGGCTCAGTGAGGAAAGAAACAGGAAACTATCTCACTCATCATTTCCCTAATACGCCTCCTCAGTGACGCCTGGGCCACCTATGAGCGCTGATGGCGGAGCAGTTGACGTTCAAACCAGCCTCGGAGCTGAACACTCAACATACACATACGGTATATTAATTCGTTTCAAATCTTTCTTGACTTCTTGAATCCAGGTGGTTGTTGATTTTTCTCCCAAATGTAGCTGAATCATTTCTTTTTTGTGAATCTGTTATCATCCATGCTAAAAATATGCCCGAAAAATAAGTATTCTTTGCTTATCCTTTCCATTATGTTTTCCATGTTCTGATAGATTTCCTTACTACTTCCTAATTTCCACAATTCTGTATTTTTTCATTGGACCCAGGTTTCTTCTAATGATTCTTCTTTCTGATACTTCACGCTTATTGTATGATCAGCCCTTGTCCCGTTTCTCTACGGGATCGGGTATGAGGCGAGATGAATCTGTCGTGGCGAGTTTTTATGACCGGAGATGAAATGAATGACGTTGTATATGATAGTAGGAAAGGAGAGGGTGAAGCCTGGTGCCGGCACATAGCCTACTCCAGTCGAATAGCACCAAGGGGTCTGGTCAAGACTTAACGTCCCCATCCGACGGACGAATCACCATCAATAGCGTCATATGCCCTCACTCCATATGAACACTGCGGAGAGGTTTGAAATTTAATTCAGGCTCTTGGTACGTAATCTAGTGATTAGAAATTGTGTATCACCACCTCACCTACCCTGCCGGCCAACATTCTGATGGTGAAATTATTTTGACCAACGAGTGTAATCTATAAATTAATACTAGGCATTCCTGTTTCACTACTGCAACATAGTAAGTTACGTTAAGAATTCTGGATAAGAATTTTATACTGTAAAATGTTTTATAGTCGTAATATTGAAAGATGCATTCTCACAGTTCTTAGAGTGAGATTCGTTCACTGCCTGTCTGGTTGGGGAGAAGGGAGTAGGGGTATGGTTACCATGGAAACGTAGGCGGATTCACTGCGGTTGCCATGGAGATAAGCCTGCTGGCCGGCTCGTGTTGTTTGGAGTTACCAAACCTCTCACTTCTGAGTTACGTACAACAGAACACAGTGGTCTGAACGAATGAACAAGCGAGCCGGAAGCCAAGGGAAGGAGAAAGGAATGCAGGAGTGTGGGTACACTATGCAGTGCTCCTCCCTCCAGCACTATCCGTCAAAAAGCTTCTTTTAATATTACGGGTATAATAATGCCAAATATCCTTCCATCTTGTGTAGGTACCCTTTCTTTTATGGCAGACTTTTCTAAGCCACATTTCTTTTGAATTTATTCACTTCCTCAGTTCAAACAATTTCTGTCATTTAAGAAAAATGGATTTCTCTACAGAGACTCTCAAACCTGTTTTAATGGTTATTTAAATTGATTTGCACTTGTTAGGGTTTTCGAAAGTATAGCGAAATAATTTACAAATGTCAGGCAATTTATTTCAACACCATTACCTTGTATCCCCAAAGTTATTGGCGAAATCCTGTCTTCATTTAGTTTTTCTTTGCAAACTATTATTGAGCTTCGAGTTTGAATGTTACGATGCTATGCTTTCCCTGAGTTTATTTATCGTTTCAAAGGCTGGACGCTCAAGACCTTTGCTGGAGAGATGGACTGAAGGTTGAAACGTATTTATATAGCAGAATGCCTTGAATATCCTGAGTAGAAAGGAAAACCAATGAGAAATTCCTCAACTTGTAAAATAAGAAAAAAATCTTCTAACGACCATCAAGGAACGAACGCTCAGGTATATCTGGCATATCTTGAGAGGTGAATGATAATGAACTTCCCAAACTGATCATCGAGGAGAAAATTTAAGGAAGACGACCTGTGGGTAGACGAAGAAATTCCTGGCTCAAAGACCTGCGCCGTTGGTATGGACGACCTTGCCTTGAAATCTGTCGAGTCACTGTTTCGCAAGTTATCATAATATGAATTGGCTCTCCAACATTCGTAGGGAGAAGGCGTCGTAAGACGAAGAATATGGAGTAGCGTGTGGATCTATCGTCTTTTGTTCTGAACTAGGAGTTTCCACACCTTTGTAACTGTGGAAGTGAAAGCGTGAGATGAGAGAACACAAGGAGATGGCTTCAGTTTGAAGCCTGAGCACTCTGCTAATTAGCAGAGTGATACCTTCCTCAGAAAGACGAGAATTTAAAAATGCTTTGTTGGAGCGCTTTCAAGTATTTGTTAAAGGCCGATGTAAGCAAATGACTACCGGTACAGGAGAAAGTCTACCTGATACGCTGTATCAGTTGTCAACATTGTGGTTAGAAAGAGAGTTTATATATGGTATTTTCGAACTGGGATCTGAATTGCGGTTTTTACATATTGTGTGCGTGTGTGTAACTGAACTTTTTCACCTCAGAACAAGCAGAACAAGCGAAGTCAACATTATTATTTCAAAGAAGAAGTTAGAAAGATTTCAGTCTCTTATTACCGCCATCTGCTCTCAGAAAAGGAAAATATTCAAAATTATGCGAGGGGTTTGTTAGAGTATCTAGAATATCCAGTGTAACTGACGTATAAATGTACGATAATTTACCTGAACGAAATTCCTCTTGCGAGACTTAGCGATAAAATGAAACTTAGAATATGTATTCCTGCCTGCGATTTATTTACAATATCGGGTACGATGTTCAAACCATCCCATATTATCAGGCTCTCTCATGGCTGAAGCCTGATAAACGTCGGCAGCTACACATTTTAACGATGGTGTTTAGAGTGTTAACTGCAAGTCAGCCACTGTATATTTCTTCTAAATTCACCTTTTATCATCATTTCACAACTTAAATATACGTTCCAGATCCTCTCTTTCTATTCCAGTGCACCTCACAAATAAAATTAATAGATCTTTTGTAGTGACTGGCGCCAGATTATGGAATTCCCTGCCAGCTCAGGTCAGAGAAACTAGCTCTTTACAAAGATTTAAGGTCACGTGCCGAGACTACCTACTGAGGACAGCTAACTGAATTGTTGAAGTGTGAATGTGTGCATGCCTGAGGATTAGTCATTATTAAGAGCTTTGAATATTAATTAGTTTTAGTATTAACTTAGTAATTCTATTTAAATTTATTCTCAATTCTACTTTTTTTTGTAGTTTTAACTATTTTAAGTATCTCAGTATTTTATTTAAGATTTTGATTAGTATGTGGTTAAGTGGAAGAGGGAGCCTCAAGCCCTAGCTTTGCCACTAGAAAAAGGAATAAATAAATAAATGAATAAAATAAATAAATAAATAAATAAATATAAATAAATAAATAAATAATCAAAATGGCCCTGTACGACATTATAACACCCGTGAATAGAGCGAAAGAAATCCACGTAGGGCAGTGTGAAAGGTGACAACATTTTGAAACCGAAAAGTGTAGTGAACCCGTGATATCCTCTCAGTGAATACAGCAAAAGGTTGTTTTCACATATGTTAATAACCAAGGAGGACACATAAAAGTATGTACAAAGTGTGTGTCACCTTTTAACAAGTACTGAGGCAGCGATATAAAGTTTTGAAAATATAACCATACCTATTTGTGTCTTATACACGGTAGATCGATTGGTAACACACTCTGCCATGGTTCGATTTCTTTTGATGGGCTTAAAATGTTCCGACTGATAAACTGGGTTCGGTAAGGTGAAATCTTGAGAGTGAGCAAGTCCGCCACTGGCTCTTTCTCCCAGTATGCTAAATCCTCTGTGGTGAAATTTATTTTGATGTCTGCTCACAGTATAATATTTAGGAGGTACAAATTGCTATTTGCTTTACGTCGCATCGACACAGATAGGTCTTATGGTGACGATGGGGTAGGAAAGGAAGCGTCCGTCGCCTTAATTAAGGCACAGCCTGGTGTTAAAATGGGAAACAACGGAAAACCATCTTCAGGGCTGCCGACAGTGGGGTTCGAACCCACTATCTCCCGGATGCAAGCTCTTAGCTGCGTACCCCTAACCGCAGGCCAACTCGCCCGGTAGAGGTACAAATAAACGACTTCCTTCACCACTTACGTCTTCTTACGTCGCACCGACACAGACAGGTTTTATGGCGACGATGGGATAAGGTACAGCCCCAGCATTTGCCTGGCATGAAAATGGGGAAACCACGGAAATGCATCTTCAGGGCTGCCGACAGTGGGGTCCGAACCCACTATCTCCCAAATGAAAATTCACAGTTGTAAGATACCTGTTCCCAAATATTTGGATACGTGCGTGCACTTTTCAACACGCTCAAAATTCATCCCGTAAAATTACTAAAGTTATGTTTTGCAAGGAATACTTGACAGAGTCTTCAGAAATTGGACATATAACTGATGCACTTGTTTGGTCTTCCCTTTATAGCCGGTGAAGACCGACGAATCCTCTACAGATGACTTAATGGAATCACACAACGTTTTTCAGTGACAAAACTAATTATTTATTTCGAACTTATCTCTCTCCTGACTCCGTCATTCCATCTAAGGCATGCCGACAGGGAAATATGGAGTAATTGAAGGAGACACTAATACCGTGGAGTCATTTCATTCAAAGTTCAGTTGACCAGAAGAGATAGAATGATAGGACACATCATAATATCATTGCTTTTACGACCCACTAACTACCTTTAAGGTTTTCGGAGATGCCGAGGTGCGGGAACATTTTACTGCAGGCGTTTTTTTATGTTCCAGTAAATCTACCAGCATGAGACTGACGTATCTGAGCATCTTCAAATACCACCAGACTGAGCCAACTTGGACTCAGAAAGCTAGCGCATTGATCGTCACAAAAACTCAGCCCGGCACATCTTAAGACTCCCATGACTTGTTCAGTTAGATTTTGAGGCAGTAGGAATGGGAGGGGAGAGCAAAGTATGGACATGGACTGAGATACATGTAGATTGTAATAGACATGAAAAGGTTACCACAGGAGAGGGTGGCATGGAGAGCTTCATCAAACCATTCTATAGTCTGATGACCCAAAGATCATCATCTCCACTTCAAGAAACTCTTAGGACTGACAACGTTTACTTCACACTTTAGATGAGAATTTGATCAAGCTTTTGTTAGGAGAATTCGCGTGCTACCGATGATGACTGGAATAGGGGTGAAACCTGACGTAGCTTTCACAGTTCGTGTCTACAGTCACGCAGATATTCAGTTATCCAACACCTTCGTGTAGTAATGGTTCGCATGTGAACTGTATCACAATTAATATTAAAAAGAATTCCAGAGCAAGGACGCTACACAATAGGATGAGGTAGAGGACAATATTAAGGCCCTTCTCCCCGCACGCAGAAAGATACGACACGATACAGCCATCAGTTTATCACTTTTACCCGGATCGTTTTATTACAAACGTATATCTGCTTATTTACGCAATCTTGGTGGACGTATTCCCAAGCAGCAGTCAACAAACAATAATTATAATCAGAGCCTGAATGTTTAGCCAGTAACAGGTAGGAATTCAATCCCCTGCCTGTCGTAACAGACGACTAAAATGGTCCCCAGAGGCTCTCAACCCTCCACAGAATGAATTAATTTTCATTTCTCTTTGGTTAAGAACATTTCAAGCTTTAAAGTTCAACTTACGTTCGGTGTTTCAGATATACTAGCAATTCTTAACTGAGGCTAATAGCTTAACACTTGCATGTGATGTGGTTTGTCATAATGGGATATATTTTTCCGGATTTTAAGCTAAGCTTTTAACATTCAAAGTCCGAACATTACTGCCAACCAGACCATGGGTACGTATTGCAAGACGCAAGTACATTTGCAAGACCGTAGATCGGTTATGTCTTTGAGGTTGAGCCAGAGGTATTCCTGAAATTTGTGGCAGTGTGATGGGCAAGGCCCACAGAAAATAAACGGTGGTTGGTAAGCGTAGATGTTAACGGGGTGGAAGGAGTACCTTTGGTTGTAGGGCTGTTTTGTCATCTGTTATGTAAAAAAACAAGGCATCACTGACGCGTTGCTGTCCATCGCCACCTGTTGGCCTGTTTGCCAATAAAACCCTACGTCATGTGAAGCATGTGTGGCCATTTATACCTGAAATGTTGTTGTCCAGCGCCACCTGTTGGTAATTTTGTGTACTTTATTTTGGTGTCAATAAAACCCCATGTCACGCCCATCATGTGTGTCAATTATTACCTCTATACCTCCAACATTTCGTGAAGTATTGCCTCGTGTTACCCTGTATAGGAATAAGAATATTAGCAGATGTCGAAAGATTTCTGACGAATCATACAACAACTATTACTTGTTCTGAAAATAAATTGGCCACGTCTGAATAATTCATGGAACATTTTAAAAACAAAGTGGCATAGACAAAGAGGGACTTGCATTCAGACTCTTCCAACAGTCATCCATCAAAGCACTTTTCATCAGCCATGTCTGGGTATTGCAACAGAGTAACAAAGCATCGCATAATACATAATGCTGCAATGTAATTACGTACGACAAGCAAAGAAAGGGAAAAAACAAACAAATTACATACATTGGCTTGTGCTGAAATTAAATTACGCTCCGAACATTCGTAGCGATGGTAACGTTAAATGTAAAAAAAAAAAAAAAAAAAAAAAAAAAAAAAAGAGGTAGAACTTCAAAAATGTTTGACAATACTCTGCAGTCTCACAATTTGTATCAGTTCCTATGTCTTGCCGAGATCCTTGATGATGTAGTCTGTTAAAAATCCAAATGCCATGGTGCAACATCTCCGAAGGGCCTTGGCTTACCAAGCAATGGCTGCTCAAATCCGAAGGCCTGCAGATTACGAGGTGTCATGTGGTCAGCACGACGAATCCTCTCGGCCGTTATTCTTGGTTTTCTACATCGGGGCCGCCATCTTACAGCTAGATAGCTCCTCAATCGTAATCACGTAGGCTGAGTGGACCTCGAACCAGCCCTCAGGTCCAGGTAAAAATCCCTGGCCTGGCCGGGAATCGAACCCTGTGGCATCCGGGTAAGAGGAAGGCACGCCGCTCCTATACTGCGGGACAGCTGTGACGTAGTCGGTTAAGCGTGGACCGAATATTTCTAAAGTTACGAGTGAGTTGGCCGTGCGGTTAGGAGTGTGCGGCTGTGAGCTTGCATTCGGGAGATAGTGGGTTCCGAACTCACTGTCGGCAATCCTGAAGATAGTTTTCTGTGGTTTCCCATTTTCACACCAGGCAAATGCTGGGGCTGTGCCTTAATTAAGGCCACGGCCACTTCCTTCCCACTCCTAGCCCTTTCTTGTCCCATAGTTGCCATAAAACCTATATGTGTCGGTATGACGTAAAGCAAATTATTTAAAAAATTAAAAAATATCTGCTGAAGGACGTGAGAGAAGGAGAAAGAGGATGGCGAAAACCCAAACCATGACAAAGTACACGTGGACCTACAGACGCCGGAAGAAGATGAAATTTTACCCAAAATTCAATAGTTTTGTGCAATATTTTAATCATTTCAAATCCATACCTCGTTTTTATATAAGAAACTCCTCTTTCTTTTAAACTTCGTGGCCATGTTTTTTCCACTGAGTCACTCATTTTGACACTGTTCTAAATTCAAAAGACTCGTGAGTCGTAGAGGGTGATCACCCCGTTGGCTTTAGTAAGATCAGTTAAGAGCTACGATACTTCCTCAAGTTGCTATCCTGAAAATAAAAATCCACAGCCTGATTCCAGTCATTTGTACGCGTCGGGAATGGAATGAATGAAGCTCCCATCTAGCGGCGAGGATAGGAAATGTGCCGGCTGCCGAAGCCTGTCGCACTCCTCTGGGGCAATGACAAGTGGCTGACAGATGAAATGTTAATGGAGAATGTTGTCCAACACAAATCTCACATTGGGTGACCGGGATTTGCACCACGGTATCCAGTGGTGAGGGGCCGACGCGCTGCCGCCTGAGCCACGGAAGCTTGCTATCTTACAGCTCTGAACAGTTCCAGTCCCCGTTATACATTGTATGCTGTTTGCTCTGTTGCAAGCTGGGTTAGCACACACTTTCTCACTTCGTCTCTCCCAGGCTGTTCTATTGAAATTAAGAACACTTGAAGCAATGACCTTGACGGCTCTTTCCACAGCATTACAGCCGTGTCGAGCCTAGACACACAAGATTAATAACATGTTAGTGCTGATGACATACATACCCTGAGGGTTACTGCTTGTTATGTACGAACCTCCAAGGCTGCAACTACCTCCTATGAAATGCAATCAAGCAGGAAAGCTTATCATTTTAACGTGAATGTTGTAAACTCTCGTACTAGTATTCCTCGAGGTAGCGCATCTCTTTTCAGGCATACCACCAATGGAGGTGAACTACATGTACCTTTTGACTATACTGCTAATAATAAGAGTTGGTGTCTGACATTTCTTAGAGGGAGGTCCGTTTACTGCCTGCCGAGGCGGGATAAAGGGAGTGGCTGTGTGGTTGCCATGGAAATGAGGGTGGGGTGACTGCGGTTGCCATGGAGATAAAACTTCAGGGCAGCTCGTCTTGCTGGGAGTTGCCAAACCTGTCACTGTCACTGATAAGAACCTGATTGTTTGTATAAGAGTGATCGCAAATGGGACGACACCGCCTGGCCAGGTAGTCTACAACAGATCACAGCGGTAAGAATGAAGGAGGGAACAAGTGAGCAGGAAGCGAGGGGTAAGAGCATGTAGAAAGGAATGCTGGAATGTGGCAACATCGTGAAAAGGCACGTGCAATGCTCCTCCCTCCAACCTTACCTGTCAGACGCCAACTTTAGTTAAGTCTAGTATAGAGTTGCCAGGTGTGGCGTATTACACGGGATTTCCCGTATTTGAAGGTCTGAAGTACTGTCATTTCAACAGCATACGGGACGTCCTTTATTATTTCATGTTTAAACAACTCACTTCTGAAACTTATCTGCTTTTTCTCCAGAACTTCACGAAGTTCCCGATTTCAAGTTCATAAGTAGTTAAACAGAAATAAATATACGAGTGTGATTTGATAATCTGATGATGATCTTTTAAAAACATTCAGTGAGTGTAAAGAGTATTCGTACGACCCCGCATATTTAGAAAGTAATTAATTTTTCATCCGTTTAGATAGGCTTATGGATTGAAAACATAAGCATTCATGTAGTATTCAAATACCTCTATTCATTCCATAACGAATACGAAAATAAAACATTGTCATAATGTTTAAAAATTCACAGACAGTAAATTTTTGTTTGAAGGCCCCCGTTTTCGCGAATAAAATCAGCCCTCCACTCCCTGCTAATGGCGTTGTGCACGCTTCAGTGGCTCGGACGTGTCCCATTTACTCATTTCGACTCAGATGTTGACAGGGCACCGTTCAAGTGCATTCAAACGTTGTCAGAATGGGACGAAAGAGTCCGAAAACTACTCCCAGAGAACGGAAAGTCCTTCACAATAAGACATGGTCGCTCAAAAGGATCGCAGAAGCAGTTGGGAGGCCTAATTTAACCATGTAGTCGATTATCGACAGTTTTTCCCAGACAAAAATACACAGTAACAAGCCTACAACTGGACGTCCGCGGGCTCTGACCCAGGCAGAGAGGCGCTTCTTTCTCCGAGAAGTAAAGAAAAATCCGCGATGCAGTACCCTGAAAATTGCTGCTGAGCTGGAACGGCGAGGTGCTAGTGCGCAACAACCTCCTTCAAATGGACTTCCACGGGCGTCGGGGAAGTAAGAAGTTCTATGTGAGCAAGGGTAATCGTCTGAAATGGTCACACTTTGCCACGGAACACCGAAACACAGATCTGGAGGTCTTCAACAGGACTGCCTGCACTGATGAAAACAAGTAAATCTTCGGTTCAGGCGGGAGCCTCCAAGTGTGGCGGCAACCGACCACCGAGCTATAGCAGCGGAGCCTGATTCCTCTTGTGAAACATGGGGGTGGTTCAGTGAAAATGTGGGGGTGTATGAGCGCTAAGGGAGTGGGAAATCATTTCACTGAAGGCAAGATGGACCACCGAATGTACATCAATATTTTGCGAGTGTTGATAAAATGGGAACGGGAAGTGATTATCTTTTTCAACAGGACAATGATCCGAAACATGAAGCTGGAGATGCCCAGCTCTGGTTGTTGTACAACACTCCCAAACGCTTGGAAACCTCTCCCCAGTTCCCTGAACTAAACCCAATTGAACATTTATGGCACAACCTTGCAACAAAAATTAGGTGTAGATGCATTTCTAGCAAGCGAGATTTACAAAATGCTCTCAAGAAGGAATGGGATAAAATGCCCTCTTCCTACTGTGCCAGTTTAGTAAAATCAATGCCCAATCGCATCCAAGCTGTCATAGTCACCAAGGGCAATCCTACACAGTATTGTTTTCCACGGACTGACGGAGAAATGTGCAGAAGAGAGGGCCCGTACGAATACTTTTCGTTTGTCCCAAAAGATATATAAATTTTTCTTACATTTTTACAGGTTTATGACAATTTTTTGTTTGCATATTGTTTATGGAATGAATAAAGGTATCTGATTGCTACATGAATGTTTATTTCAATCCATAAACTTACCTAAACGTACGAAACATTCATTGTTTTCTAAAATATGCGGGGTCGTACGAATACTTATTACTAGAGCCCGGATTTTAATGCATTAATAGGCTAGAATGCAAACTTACTGAAGTGAGTAGCATGCATAGTCTACCTTCACAACGATTGTGCTATGGGGATTGCATAAACATTAGGGGTACGGCCCATTAGAACCCCTATAATTTATGTTACTCTTACTACATTATGGAAGAGCGGGTGGCCGACACTTCCTACTAACGAAATTAGTTTTGCAGTCTAACCTATTACTGCATAAAGATCCGGGTTTTACTTATCACATGTCCTATTTTAATTAGTTTTTGGAGTATAATACTATTACCATACGTTTCATTTTTCAGAGTTTATAAATTTATTAATCAATGTTTCGGCAGACTTTTTTCACCTTTTCTCAACTCTACCCTCCATGCCGATGGAGCTGAACATGGACTTACGACACCCGAAGTGTCCGTATTACTCTCAGTTCTCGAAAACGGATCTCCTCTATCTCCTCTTCTAAAACAAACTTAAAATAGATGGCTTCAGACATAACAAATTATTGAAAAATGCTAAAAGTGAAGAAAAATACGGGCTATAAACCTTTTATGTTGAACATAAAACAGTAAAACACTGTGATAAAGTTTGTGTCTACAATGTAATCATAGTACAGGAAATTATATCTCAGTGATTTCCTGAAAAAAGAAATAAACGTCGTTATGCCCTGTCGATGTGACCTGTCCCTTACAGGCATTTCAAAATATGGCAAACCTACTTTCCACGTGACTTAGAAGTGCATAAAATCAGGTCGCCACAATTAGAATCGTGGTGTAAATAATAGGTTCATATTCGGGATTAGAGCTCCGGAGAGTCGCAGTTCATCTCAGTGACCCCGAAAACAATGGATTTAACACTAAAATCTATCGATTTCGGTAATTTTTATATTTCACCTCCTCCCCTGAGAGTACTAGGGTTGTCTTTCCCCACACAGTTCCTTTTTTCCAGATAGGAAATCATATCTGTACCAAGTCTGGTTGAGAGGTATGCTGCACAATTTCGGTCATTTTAGACGATTTATTTTTCACCCATTCTCCTCGGAGTGCAACTATCCATCTCAGAGATCCAGAAATCTATGGATTCGACACTATTTTCTGTTATTTTCAAGTCACCCCCACCCCTCGGCGTGCTAGGGGAGTCTTGCCCCCACAGTATTTTTTCCCCGAGATAGTAAGTCGTGTGTACCAAGTTTGTTTGCGGGCTATGCAGGAACTTGCACACACATTTTATATCTATAATCCCGATTATTTAGGGCATTTCGTTTTTCACCCCTTCTCACCATAATGTCCACAGGGGTTGAAATTACCGGGCGAGTCGGCCGTGCGGTTAGGGTCGCGCAGCTGTGAGCTTGCATCCGGGAGATAGTGGGTTCGAGCCCCACTATCGGGAGCCCTGAAAATGGTTTTCAGTGGTTTCCCATTTTCACACCAGGCAAATGCTGGGGCTGTACCTTAATTAAAGTCATGGCCGCTTCCTTCCTACTCCTAAGCCTTTCCTATCCCATCGTCGCCATAAGACCTGTCTGCGTCGGTGCGACGTAAAGCCAATTCAAAAAATAAGGGAGGGGGGTTGAAATTGGACGTAAAAGACATCCAGAGTGTCAATATTAATGTCAGATACCCGGAAAAATGCGGATTTGACAATATTTTCGATTATTTTACATGTCACCCCCCCCCCCCACTTCCACCCCTAGGGGTACCATAATCTTTTAAAGCTTGCTAGGGGCTTTACGTCGCACCGACACAGATAGGTCTTATGGCGACGATAGGATAGGAAAGGCCTAGGAGTTGGAAGGAAGCGGGCGTGGCCTTAATTAAGGTACAGCCCCAGCATTTTCCTGGTGTGAAAATGGGAAACCACGGAAAACCATCTCCAGGGCTGCCGATAGTGGGATTCGAACCTACTATCTCCCGGATGCAAGCTCACAGCCGCGCGCCTCTACGCGCACGGCCAACTCGCCCGGTGGTACCATAATCTGGCGATATTTTTCTCCAAATAGTAAGGTATACAGTATGTGTACCAAATTTGGTTGAAATTGCTCCAGTGGTTTAGGAGGAGATGTGGATCAAACACACATATTGATGAATATGCCTATGTACATAATTTTCTATAAGGCGCTTTCTAACCATTTTCAACGTAGCGACCATGCGTCATAGCATAATGATACTAACCGCAGCTACTTGAAGTTACTCTTGTGACCAAATGTTTAATTTTACACGAAAGAAAACTCAACCACCGTTTTCAGTGACCATATCTGAAACTTCGTACTAATTTTCTTGCAATTCACAGCGTTCGAACACTAATACTACACTTCCGTCGTCAGCAAGAGTGTAGCATCGTGATCATATGCTTGCAGCCCTTGCAACCCCATCATACAGACCACCGCAGCTTACGAAACACCCTACGTAGCATAGCAAATCTCAATTTGACGCGCTTGAACTATAAAATCCATTACCATTCATTAGAGTGCATTTATTTTGATGTAGTATAAAAACATAATGGAAATTGAATCGTGTTGCTGCCCACAGTAGTACCATCCTTAATTTTCAAATTTAATTGGATTGAGTATTGATCCAATTTTAGCGTCAGGTAATGTTATTTCTGATGGATTACATGTGGGGGAGGGGGGCATAATGTGAGTGACAGGTAGTTTTTGTTTTGTTTTGCAATCAATATATTAACGTTCGGAATATATCGTGTTCTAGATTTTAGGTCAACGCTCAAATAACAACAACAACAACAACAACAACAACAACAACAATAATAATATTAATAATAATAATAATAATAATAATAATAATAATAATAATAATAATAATAATAATAATCATATGGCCTCAGCTACCGTGTGCAGACATTTCGATTTGACGCCATCTGGATGTCTGCTCGTCAATTTCGACGTTACGTTTTACTCTAGGTCCGCTAGATGGCAGACAGAGTAAACCGGATATCTCTTGGGCGTCTATGGCTGAGATTTAATTAATTTTGTCGGGTAAATACCAAATGTATCACCAGAGATCTTTTACATGCTGACATCGTACGACATGAAGTGTCGAATGGACTTTTTCCGCCCTTCAAAAATCCGACTACCTTTTCCAGGTTTGAACCCGCTATCTTGGGATTCGGAGGCCGACAGTCTACCACGGATCCAGAGAGGCAGCTATAATATTACAATTATTTATTATAATAATAATAATATTTGTAGCCTCCATGGCTCAGGTGGTAGTGCGCCGGCCTCTCACCGCTGGGTTCCGTGGTTCAAATCCCGGTCACTCCATGTGAGATTTGTGCTGGACAAAGCGGAGGCGGGGCAGGTTTTTCTCCGGGTACTCCGGTTTTCCCTGTCATAATTCATTCCAGCAACACTCTTCAATATCATTTCATTTCATCCGTCATTCATTAATCATTGCCCCAGAGGAGTGCGACAGGCTTCGGCAGCCGGCACAATTCCTATCCTCGCCGCTAGTTGGGGGCTTCATTCATTCCATTCCTGACCCGGTCGAAAGACTGGAAACAGGCTGTGGATTTTCATTTCATTTTCAATTATATTTGTAATCTAATCTTAGTTATGTGCGTAATATTATTTATTTTTAGAATGACTTTTATGTTTACATTTTTAAATTTTATTGCTTGCATCCGGAAGATGGTAGGTTCGAACCCCACTATGGCAGTCGTGAAGATGATTTTCCATGGTTTCCCATTTTCGCATCAGGCAAGTGATCGGGCCATGCCTTAATTAAGGCCACGGCCGCTTCTTTCTCACTCCTAGACCTTTCCTATCCCATCATCGCCATTAAGAGATCTCTGTCGGTACAACGTCAAGCAAAATTGTAAAATAAAATATATATTGCACTGATATTTAGTACGTTACAATAACTCAAAAACATTCCAAAGGTATAAAAATACTAATTAATAACAATATTAAATAAATTTAACTAATCTTCTCAGCACCGGATAAATGTTACTTCTGTACTCAGGTATGAATAGTTTACTTGGAAATGAAAATCCACAGCTTGTTTCCCGCCATTCGAGCGGATCAGGAACGTAATGAATGAAGCCCCTATCTAGCGGTGTGGATAGGAATTGTGCCGGCTGCCGAGGAATGTACTAAATGGAGATCAGTAGTGATTAAGAAGCTAGGGACATACTTGTCACACTCCTCTGAGACAATGATTAATGAATGAAGCCCCCATCTCGCGGTGAGGATAGGAATTGTGCCGGCTGCCGAGGAATGTACTAAATGGAGATCAGTAGTGATTAAGAAGCTAGGGACATACTTGTCACACTCCTCTGAGACAATGATTAATGAATAACAGATGAAACGATATTGAAGAGTGTTGCTGGAATGAAAGATGACAGGGAAAACCGGAGTACCCGGAGAAAAACCTGTCCCACCTCCGCTTTGTCCAGCACAAATCTCACATGGAGTGACCGGGATTTGAACCACGAAACCCAGCGGTGAGCGGCCGGCGCACTGCCGTCTGAGCCACGGAGGCTATTGATTCTTTAATCAATAATACCGAATCAATCCTATCTATCATGACGTAATCCTTATAAATGTTTTCGAGGAAGAGCTGCCTAATTACGATTAATGCTTCATTCCTAACGGGTGAATACAGATTCTTTCATTTAATTAAAATATGAATACGCATTATTTGGGTACATTCGTTATTAAAATTCACAGGAAATAGACAAAACATAGGCCTAGATATAAATTATATTTCGCTTTACGCTTAGCGAGATTATATATTTTTAAATATAAAAAATACATCTGATACTGTACTTCACTTACAACTCAGATAGGGAGTAAAAAAAAAAAAGCCTCCTTTGAACAACAGAATATCCAGTTTTGTCGTAACCCCACATATCTACCTTATTTTCATCTCTGCCATATTGTCCGGTTTCTTTTCATATTTGCTAGTTAGTAATTATTCACGTCCTGCTCTGTGGTGTAGTGATGTTCGGGTTCGATTCCCGGCTCTGCCAAGAAATTTGACAACTGGAATGCGGTCAGCTCAGCCCTGGGAGATCCACCGAGTACAGGGTTTTCGATTCCCACCTCAGCCATCCTCGAAGTGGTTTCCCACTTCTCCTCCAGGCAAATGCCGGGATGGTACCTAACTTATCGCCACGATGGCTTCCTTCCCTCTTCCTTGTCTATCCTTTTCAATCTTCCGCTCCTCCCACAACGACCCTGTTCAGCACAGCAGGTGAGGCCGCCTGGCCAAGGTACTCCTCCTCCCCCAGTTGTAACCCCCGACCGAATGTCTCACGCTCCAGGACACTGCCCTTGAGGCGGTAGAGGCTGAGTCCGGGGGAAAAACCAACCCTGGATGGTAAACTGATTAAGAAAGAAGGAAACAAAGAAAAATGAAAGTCATTATTCACTGTTTCTGATCCTTAAGTCATAGCATTGCAAATCTAACCACCGTTTTACATACCATTTCCATGAGTTTAGCGAGCAACATAATAATAATAATAATAATAATAATAATAATAATAATAATAATAATAATAATCGTTATTATCGCCACGGTAAGTCGCTCAGACCGTGTAGCTGAGCTTGTTTCTTTTTTGCTGTTGAAGCCTGCAGATTTACTTTAGGCTAAGTAAACCTCGTTGGAGCCCTTAGTCTTGAACTATAGCCCCTCGAATTGTAGGGAGTCGAAGTCAGGACCGGGGAGTAATAAGAGCCAGTTCTAGTCTACACCATGGCGCAAGCTACAGTAATTCTTGTTGCAATATTATTTCTGATCTTGACGTACGAAGAAAGTGTTTTCTCTTTAGAGATACCGTTGCTTTGTTTTATTTTATTCAGTACAGTTAGTTACACACAGGATGGGCGAGGGGGAGGGGAGGAGGAGGTGGAAGTAGAGCAAGGCGGAAATGCCATTATTTAAAACTTGAAAACACCTGCAATATTAAGTGACAGCGCAACTGGACTTGATTTATCGTCCTGATTGTAGTGTACAAGAACTTTGAGAACAAATAAAGCCGTAAGTTAGGCAATAACTTTTTCCTCCCACACCCTCGCCTTTACGTAGTTATTTAACTTTAAAACTTGAAGGAGAAACCTGGCGTGCGCCAACTAGCCAGCGTGGGTTCTCCCAAGCAAGTTTTCCTCTCTCGCTCTCGCTGTGGCCTTCCCCTAAGCCCGCAGGCTGCGGCTGTTACCTTCACTGCTGCTGCAGCTCATGGCAGAGGAATGTGATCACGTGACCTCGCCTTAACCAGGAGGGATACAGCGAAGGAGCGTGACTGAATACCCACCCACTTTCATCAGCGTGTTTTACTAGAAAGACGGCTCATCATCAGTATTTTTAAGAAACTTCTTTTAAAGCTACCGTTATGCCACTCAACAGCGACAAAATTACTCCCATCAGACACTGCATCAAGGATATCTGACGTGAAAGATGCAATTTTAAAGCACATTCTGTAGGTTCATATCCATTAAACTACCTGTTCGAAGATCAGCTCCCTCACGTTTTAACGTCAACTAGGGCAAAATACAGTCATAATTTCGACTATCTAACTCCATCTGTCTATCAACAGGAATGCCAGCAGCAATAAATCACGCTTAAGAACTCCATCTTCTGCCATAACAATAGATACCACAATATTCACCAATAAAACGTTATGAATCATACATCTCATTGTACTACCAACAACAAAGACTTACAAATGTATCCGAAAAATATTTTACCCTACTAAAATGAACTCTCAGAAAGGAAAAATATTTTCCCCATACCGTACTATGTGTACATGAGCAAAAAATGTGCAAATTGCAACTCTTCCTTGTACCTTTTAGGCAATTACAGAAGTGCACTGAATTTTATTGTTGAAGCTCTTGCGGTTTCTGAAGAAGAAAAAAAAAACCGAGCTAGAGATGGCAAATTTTTATTTTCGAAAAAATGCGATGTTAGCTGACAGATGAGGAGAAATGGCAGTGTTGTCATGTATCTTAATTTTTTCTTAACGTAGAATGTGGTACTGAAACATGGGCAATAACTAGCGGAAATAGAAATGCCATAGAAGTCTTTGAAATGTGGTGTTACAGAGGGATGTTGAGAGCGAGATGGAAAGATCAGATCATAAATGAAGAAATATTGAATCATGTTTATGAAAGGAAAACAATTCGGCTAAATAAAATCATAATAACTACGTCGTTCTTTTACGTCCCACTAACTACCCTTGACGGTTTTCGGAGACGCCGAGGTGCCAGAATTTTGCCACGCTGGAATCTTTTCACGTGCCAGTAAATGTACAGACACGAGGTTGACATATTTGAACACCTTCAAAGACCACCGGACTGAGCCAAGAACGAACCTACCAAGTTGGGGTCAGAAGGCCTGCACCTCAAACGTCTGAGCCACTCAGCCCGGCCGATGTATCTGTAAAGCCATACGCTAAATAAAATAAATAAGAACTCTAAGGGTACGAACATACCGAAGATGTAAGGGTACGAACATACCGAAGATGTAACGCAGCTCGCGGTCGCGGTTTACATCGCGGTCGATGCCTCCATGTCACCTCCTGGTAACACAAACACACAGTTTTAAATGGAACAGTTCATGTCAAAGATGCTCGCTTCCATTCACCATCGCGATTTACCAGGAGGTCTAGCGCGATGACAAGAAAGTTTGTGTTCTCATCGCTGTCGAACGGGAGGCATCGATGTAGCTTGCTCCTGATTGGCTTGTCCGGTTTGAGATCACGTGATATATCCCCCGTTCTACTCTGCCCTTAATCCAGGTGTTCATAGAGCCCGCGTGTGTATTCGTGTGGTAGTTATTGTACTTCACAGTATCAATTTTTGATTCCACATTGTTGTTTATGTATTGGAACGTCTCAAAGGACATTCTCACGTATGAATGGAATCTGTCCGCGTGGTGTTTCAGTTCTTCAAATACCGGGCGAGTTGGCCGTGCGCATAGAGGCGCGCGGCTGTGAGGTTGCATCCGGGAGATAGTAGGTTCGAATCCCACTATCGGCAGCCCTGAAAATGGTTTTCCGTGGTTTCCCATTTTCACACCAGGCAAATGCTGGGGCTGTACCTTAATTAAGGCCACGGCCGCTTCCTTCCAACTCCTAGGCCTTTCCTATCCCATCGTCGCCATAAGACCTTTCTGTGTCGGTGCACGTAAAGCCCATTGCAAAAAAGTTCTTCAAATAAGTTGTGATATTCCCCCAGCGCCAGCCTTCTTTTATTACAGGATGATCATTCCACTGGCGGGTTTACTGATTAAATAATAATGTTATTTGCTTTACGTCCCATTAGCTACTTTTTAAAGTCTTTGAAGACGCCGAGGTGCCGGAATTTAGTCCTGCGGGAGTTCTTTAACGTGCCAGTAAATCTACCGACACGGGGCTGTCATATTTGAGCACCTTCAAATACCACTGGACTGATCCAGGATCGAACCTGCCAAGTTAGGGTTAGAAGGCCAGCGCCTTAACCGTCTGAGCCACTCAGCCCGGCGGTTTACTGATTTGAAAGTAGCCACCACCGTGTGCTTATGCACAATGAATCACTATCTCCACTGTCACTTGAATACATACTCTATACTTGTAAAAGCTCAGTAGTAGAGGATAAATTATCTTTAACTTGAACGCGGAGATCTAAACATTACGTCCAGTCCCTGTAAACACATCTCAGAACACTGAAAGGTAAACCTCCCCGGTATGTTCACCCTCCATCGACCACGACGTAAACCGCGACCGCGAGCTGCGATGCATCTTCGGTATGTTCGTACCCTAAGTACTTACGCGTTAATATACGGTAAGATCTTCACTGACGTAATCATATTAACGAGATCCGAAATAAAGATTACAGACATCTTCATATTGTTATGAGGGTTTTTCGGGGTTGTAGTAAGAAAGTAAAGGAGACAGCGTACAAGTCTCTGGTATTAATAAGAGCATTGTATAGGGCCCACACCAGGATTACTTGACACGTAAAATGGGGAAGGATCCACGGGAAGGCAGCATGATTTGTTCTGGGTGAACTCCGACAAAAACTAATGTTGCGAATATGTTCCTAACTTTGGGTAGGGAAACCTTGAGAATAAGGTGACGAGCTGCTTGACTACGCTGTATGCTCCAAGCTACCAGGTTCTCTTAACTTGGGAGCGAGAGTTGGCGATCACGGGGTCCTTAATCGAGTCCTTTCATTGCACCAATTACTTGTGCCAGGCTCCTCACTTTCATCTATCATATCCGACCTCTCTTGGTCAACTCTTGTTCTTTTCCGGCCCCGACGGTATTAGAACTTGCGAGGCCTACGGAATATTTCACTGTCGCGCCCTTCGTCTTTCCTAATTTTTCGAAGAGTCGGATCCCTTTATTTCTCCTTCTGATTAGTGATAATAGGGGATGGTTGCCCAGTTGTTCTTCCTCTTAAAACAGTCACAACCATTACAAAGCTGTCAGTGGAGACATGGCGCGAAATTACATTAGTAGATGAATAAGATTAAGTGATGGTTTTAAAACTATGAAGCCGGGCTGAGTGGCTCAGATGGTTGAGGCGCTGGCCTTCTGACCCCAACATGGCAGGTTCGATCCTGGCTCAATCCGGTGATATTTGAGGGTGCTCAAATATGTCAGCCTCGTGTCTGTAGATTTACTGGCACGTAAAAGAACTGCGGGACAAAATTCCAGCACCTCGGCGTCTCCGAAAACCGTAAAAGTAGTTAGTGGGACGTAAAGCAATTAGCATTATTATTATTATTATTATTATTATTATTATTATTATTATTAAAACTATGAAGACACAATTGCAATTCAAGAGGAGAGATTAGAGCAAATATTCGTTTTTAGGAAGAGGAGTTAGTGATTGGAATAATTTTTCAAGGAAAGTGTTCAAAGAAATTTCAAAGAAATCATTTAAAAGAAAGTCTAGGTACACAATTGATAAGGTATCTACCACCTGGGCGACAACTGCAGGTGATTTGATTGATTGAAATAGCTAGTTGTTTTAGTCGCACCGACACAGACAGGTCTTATGGCGACGATGGGAGAGGAAAGGGCTAGGAGTGGGAAGGAAACGGCCGTGGCCTTAATTAAGGTACAGCCCCAGCATTTTCCTGGTGTGAAAATGGGAAACTACGGAAAACCATTTTCAGGGCTGCCGAAAGTGGGGTTCGAACCTACTATCTCCCGAATACTGGATACTGGCCGCACTTAAGCGACTGCAGCTATCAAGCTCGGTGATTGAAATAGCATGACTCATCTTGCGTGATATAGATGGCTTGGAAGGAAGCAGACAAAGCGGCAAGAATAGTAGAAGGAGGTCTAAACATGAATATGCAAATATGCACATATAGGAGGTAATTGTTATATAAAGATGAAGTGTAGGGGGGGGGGGGGGGACTGAGGGATGAAGTCTATGGCCAAAAGGCCCAACCAAAAACAGAGCACAGTGATTACAGAGACGCTCAGTTCATATTCAATAGGTTAGAGACCGAATTCTGAGTGGTATAATGGTGTATAACGAAGAATTGAAGATCATGTTCCGCAATTACTGGTTGACAAAGTAAATTAATTATTTACAAACTACGTTTGTGTCCACAATAGGTTGTAGCAACCACTTCATTCCAATGTTCATTTACTGGTTTTATTCCGTCAATTAAATAGAGTGCAATACCTCATTAGATAAATCACCAAATATGTCATGCATGTTTTGTCAGTTTGTACAACCGTGTTGTGATTGTTCATGTATTTCATGTATTGACCACTCGAGGGAATTTCCCTGTCAGTTGAAATGTTTGCCTTCATTTTGTACTCTGACATTTGAGAAACACGATGACATCTGTAACAAAATAACGTGGTCTTCAAACGTTTCTTTGTAAATACAAACACTTAAAATACCTGCTGTATTATATCCAATGATATAGATCAATATCAATGAATGAATCAATCAGTAACTACAGATCTGCATTTAGGGCAGTCGCCCAGGTGGCAGATTTCCCATCTGTTGTTTTCCTAGCCTTTTTTTAAATGAATGCAAAGAAATTGGAAATGTATTGTACATCTCCCTTGGTAAATTATTCCAATCTTTAAGTCCTCTTTGTACAAACGAATATTTTTTCCCAATTTAGCCCCTACAATTCCAACTTTATCTTCACACTATGGTCTTTCCTACATTTAAAGACACCACACAAACGTATTCGTCTACTAATGCCATCTCTCCACCGACAGCTCGGAACATACCTACCACTTAGTCTTACCAGCCCAAACTTTGCAACATTTTTGTAACGCTACTCGTTTGTCGGAATTCACCCAGAAGAAACCGAACTGCTTTTCTTCGGATTTTTTTTCCATTTCTTGAATCAAGTAATCCTGGTGAAGGTCCCATACACTGGAACCATACTCTAGTTGGGGTCTTACCAGAGACTTATCTGCCCTCTCCATTACATCCTTACTACAAGCCGTAAATACCCTCATAACCATGTGCAGAGATCTGTACTCTTTATTTCCAATCCCATTTATGCGATTAGCCCAATGAAGATCTTTCCTTATATGGCAGGGACCTCTCGAAACGTACTCATTATCGATATAATGAAAGAAGTCATGTTAAACAAAATAAAAACAGATTTTATATCACTCATCCCGGTGGTCACTTTTTTTCGTTTTATTTTTGTAGTAACTTACTAAGCTCAATATCCTCTATCCTTTGACACGAACATTACTTATTTCGTCCAAGTTTGGAGAAATAGCCAATGTTTACTTCCAAATTATTCAAGAATACGAAACAGTCCCCGGTAAGACGTAGATAAGCTCAATTATCTTGTTAACATTCTGAACATTGTTAATGCAAGTGGCTTCAGCCAGGTAAGTCAGTCTGTCTTAAGTGTAATATGTTTGCTGTTATTACTGTGAATGTGGACATTATAATCCCGTAAATGAATTATTGGCAGTGAATTTACATAGCTGTTCTGTTGAAGAGAACTATTAAATATTACTAGCTAACAATTCACAAACGCATCCAAAGCCTATTGGGAGATAATGCCCGATTCTCAACCCGATGTCACGAAAACGAAGTATTCCAAAGCCACCTGCAAGTGAGTATTTCTTTAGAACGATTTGAACGAGCTCCTAGCAACCAGGTAACAAGAAATTGTTATTAGAATCTTGGAGAAACCGTGGAAAATGATTCTACAACCTTCTCACATTGTAATAAAAAGAAATTAAATTAAAAGTAAGAAAACACAACACTAATAATAGCGTAAGGAATAATTTCAAACTAACAGTACAATGAACAATGGCAACTCCTGACCTTTTTATGAGGTTGGTTGACCTTTTCTGCAGCAGTTGCTCGCACACACCTGAAGGCTGCGTTGCGATGTCTTTCAGGTTCGTTATTCTAAATTACGGTATTTTCTTTTTACATTATTTAAAGACGTACGTATCACTTTGGACGCTTCATTAATTGCACTGACGGAACGAAACAGAAAGAAAGCAAACAGGTGTTGAAAACTAAAATGTCGATAAAGGAAATAAAACAACAAAACACTTGAAAACAACACTGAACACCACACAACACAGCACTTAAAATACGATCACAAGAACAAAACACATGAGGAAAGGAAATAAAGAACGATGAGGTGGATAAGGTTTAAAAGTTATTTGGTTACGAAAATCAGCTGTTTGGACGGCGATAGTAGCGGCTACTATCCGTTTCAACTACCCCACGTCTCGAATGGACCGCATTTGAAAGCGGACTGACAGCACCGGTCCGTTAGGAGTAGCGCAGCCTGTGTCTGGAGCCTGCCTGCCACGCAGCAACTCGCGAAACTTGCCGATTGCTTACGATAATTCTCGAAGGGGCTTCGCGTCTTGGAACGAGCAAAGCCCACCACAGAGCTAGACATTCCTTCAAACATGACAACACAGCCTTGGTCGCGGAAGGACTTGCAGTACCGGTGCTGTGAAATCCAGCTGGCACGTACACTACGTAGAAACTTCCTTCCAGGGAGAAGGGAGAAGGATCCAGGATCATTTATTGACAACGTGATAAACTGCCTAAACATCGCACATTTGAAATAGTTTCATTAATCACTAGTAAAGCCAACGCACCTAAATGCCCCCACTTACAAAAGCTTTCAACGCAGTAACTCAGGTAGTACGGCACTTAACTATTATTACTATTATTGTTGTCCGCCTCTGTGGTGTAGTGGTTAGTGTGATTATCTGCAAACCCCGGAGGCCCGAGTTCGATTCCCGGCTCTGCCACGAAATTTGTAAAGTGGTACGAGGGCTGGAACGGGATCCACTCAGCCTCGGAAGGTCAACTCAGTAGAGGTGGGTTCTATTCCTACCTCAGCCATCCTGGAAGTGGTTTTCCGTGGTTTCCCACTTCTCCTCCGGGATGGCAACTAACTTAAGCCCACGGCCGCTTCCTTCCATCTTGCTTGTCTATTCCTTCCGATCTTCCCATTCCCCACCAAGGCCCCTGTTCAGCATAGCAGGTGAGGCCACCTGGGCGAGGCACTGGCCATCCTCCCCAGTTGTAACCCACCACCCAATGTGTCACGCTCCAGGACACTGTACTTGAGGCGGTAGAGGTGGGATCCCTCGCTGAGTCCGAGAAAAAAGCCAACCCTGGAGGGTAAGCAGATTAAGAAATAAAGAAAGAAAGAAGAATATTATTGTCCATATCTATCCCTAAATTATTATTATTATTATTATTATTATTATTATTATTATTATTATTATTATTATTATTATTCAGTTATAAAAGGTATTGCAGGAGTAAGAAACAAAAAATTCAAAATTTTACACATTTAGATTATCTTCCCTCAAAGGAATTTATTACTTCCTAATTCAATTATTGTATCTCATAATAATAATAATAATAATAATAATAATAATAATAATAATAATAATAATAATAATAATAACAACAATTAAGACACTACCAAACAGTAGTCAGACCCGAAACTCTATATGCAGGAGAGACACTTAAACTAACTAGAAATGGATATCTCGAAAACTAAAGAAAATTGAAAGAATAATTTTTATAGAAAAATACTAGGAGCTAAAAGAAATAATAATTCAGGTTAAGGTCAAACAGAGAGCTATATTTGAAAATGGAAAAAATAACTGATGATGAGGAAGAGAAGACTACAGTTTCTTGGACACATTTATAGAATGGAAAGCAACAGACTAACTAAACAGATCTTCAATTTATTGAACAGTTACAATTTCAATCCCACATGGTTTGTTGAAAATGAAAAAAGATATGAAGAACGCTGGATTTAAAACAGACACAATAGAAAACAGAACACATTTTAGAGAAGTAACTCAAAAGGTAGGATTTCAGGAAAGGAAGAAACCGCCTACTAGAAAAAAGTGGGCGAAAGAAGAGAAAGAAAGACACTCTTAAAGAATGAAGGAAATTTGTGTCACTGGAGAGTTGACGTGGAATGACAATAGTAGGCGAATAAGTTTGAGCTGTGTCTTTAAAAGTAGGAAAGATCATAATATGAAGATAAAGTTGAAATTCAAGAGGACAAATTGAGGCAAATATCCGTTTATAGGAAGGGCAGTTAGGGATTGGAATAACTTACTAACGGAGATGTTCAATAAATTTCCAATTTCTTTGAAATCATTTAAGAAAAGGCTAGAAAAACAACAGACAGGGAATCTGCCACATGGGCGACTATCCTAAATGCAGATCAGTAGTGACTCACTGATTGATTTGGAAGCAAACGAAATCGAATACAATTTAAAATATCCAAAGTTGATTATCGTGCCCTTGAAGTGCGTTATTCGAAAGAAGAAGAATACCAATAATACAGGACAACAAATTTGAACATTTTTCGCACGCAGAAATGAAAATATACGGTTTTAGTTAATTTGCATATGCTGATTTCGAACCTGAAGCTAAAGAGGACATGATGCACTTCCTGCAATATACTACATAGGCTATATAGTACACTGTTGTTCATTTGCGGTTTTCTATTATTATATTTGGTGTAATTTCAACCCGAATCGTCCATAATCCAAAATACACAACAAGAGAAATATATTACGTATTCTAAAATTGCATTTATGTTGCAATTACGACTTAATATAGTAAAAATTGTTCCCTTCCTAAAACTTTATCCTCGGAGAGTTGCACCTACAATATGACTCCGAAACATCTGTGGTAAGTTGCCAGCAGTAATCGGCAAGCATGTTGGATACTGATTTCCCCTTGATTCTCCTTTCCATTTCTAATAAGTCCTGATGGAACCTCATGCTCACCACTAACCTCACCAAGGTTCGGTGGAAAGAAATTCAAGTGAGAATGGAGGAAGTGAATCTTAAGGGACATGTTACATCCCAGTGCCTTGTAAGCCCTCAACAAATCTTCCACCATATCCCTGTAATTGTCTGCTCTATACTTTCCTAGAAAATTCACACGAATCGATTTAAAAGCAAGCTAGGATTTGTAAAAAATAGGAATGAAGGTTCCCTCGAATACAGAAATCATATAAGAGATCGCATATTTGTTGCCCTATGAAGACACCTTCCTTTAATTTTGCCTGAATCAAACTTTGAAATTTTCCCATTAAATATGGAAATGCCCTTCCTGATATGTCTATCGCCTTAACAAAGTTCATAAACCCCAGTTTTATATGCAAAGGGCAGGAAAATTATTTTGTTGATATCAAGAAGTGGCAAGAAATACACTTTTTTGTCCTAATACTATACTTTCTCTTTCTTGGTGACCACTTTCTGATTTCATAATGATTACGCTTATCTCGATTGTCCTGCTCACAGGAAAAACAACAAAATATGAAACCTGACTGCATTCCTGTTAGCAAAGCTATCACTTTTGGATCTGCACAAATCTGCCACCCGTGTTCTGTATAGTTCAAAGCCTTAAGAATTGTTTCCATACACTCATATGTTTCTTTCATATTAACGGAATAGGCAACTGTGGGGTTTAACATTCCTTGAAAGTAATAAAATCAAGAGGTATAATAATTACATTGTCCAGACAGGGAGACAATAGAGCCTTCCGCTACCGAAGAAAGCAACAGTCCCGCTACGCCAGGGTACGATACAAATATCTCAACAATGTTAGGTGATTCGAAAAAACTAATGTTATTTTCGTGATCAGCGTGTCCTAAAACATATATTTCGTGTCTGAGAGCAATTCACTGTTTTACTGTGAATCTGTCCTTTCCTAAGCTGCAGCGTGTCTTAAAATGCAAGGGAAGGCCCTCTGGAGAAACTGACAGTCAACAAAAAGACAAATGTGAGAAAATTCGTGGGCCCAGTAAGTGGAATGAGCGAATATAGACGACGGCACAACCACTAACTCATCGCCCACGTGGAAAAAATAACTGACGTGATGGGGAAAATAAGAATTGTACTTTATGGTCATATAGCCCGAATGAGCGCTACGAGATTAACAAGAAAGATTTTTACGTACTTTCTGGGAAAGAAAACCAAAGGACCCTGCTTCACGGAGGTGAAAAGCGATTTGCAAGGATTGGGGATTAAGTTTGAAGATATGTGGGAGCGCAACTCGCTTAAGGTGAAACTCAAAGAACATCAGAGTTTCCAAAAAAAAGCTTAAAACAGACAAGAAAGAAAGCAACAACATTGAGAACGAATGAGAAAGGAAACAGTCGGAATAACGTGGTTGGCCGAAACGACAAGAAGAAGAAAACCGAGCCCCGTAGCACAACAGCCCCGAAGGGCCTTGGCGTACCAAGCGACCGCTGCTCAGCCCAAAGGGCTACAGATTATGAGGTGTGGTCAACACGACGAATTCTCTCGGCTGTTATTAGTGGCTGTCTATACCAGGGCCGCCATCTCACCGTCAGATAACTCCTCAATTGTAATCAAGTAGGCTGAGTAGACCTCGAACCAAGCCTCAGGTCCAGGTAAAAAATCCCTGATCTGGCCGGGAATCGAACCAGGAGCCTTCGGGTAAGAGGCAGGCACGCTACCCCTACACCGCGGGGCCGGTAGAATAATAATAATAATAATAATAATAATAATAATAATAATAATAACAATAATAATAATAATAATAATAATAATAATAATAATAATATCTGTCTTCCAAAACCTAGAACAGAAAAATAAATGCAATGTGTTGTCGTCCGGTGTTCCATGACTAAATACTTAGTGCGCTGGTCTTTGGTCCGAGGGGTCCCGTGTTCGACTTCCGGCCGGGGCGAGGATTTTAACTTTAATTGTTTAATTCTCCTGGCTCGAGCTCAGAGTGTGTGTGCTGTCGTCAACCGTACAATTCATCACAGATAGGGCCCCATCCTCTAAGACATGTAGTTAGCCTATAGGGCGTCAATTCGAAAGACCTGTACTACAGTCTGTCTCACCATGTTTGAGAGCCGGAGTATGCAATCTGTGCGAGATTTAATTTTAGGAACGCACTCCCTATATGAAGATCTGCACAAAAATTAACGTTGCTCAACTTATATTGTTTGGAAGAAATGTAACAAGTCTTAAAATATGATGCTTTTGCTCATTATTCGTAATATAATTTGAGTATTCCTTATTCTCCCCATACAAACATGTTACAGTACATTTCCCAGACATTGCGAGGCAAGTCACTTAACGGAAGAGTTTGCGGAAAACGACGATCCGTTTCGCAAACATTGTCTTTTGAGCCCAGCAGCTCAGTATTTGCTGATCCGAAGCACATGTGTCCAGTTTTCCTTTTTGCTTGTCCTAAGTTTATTGTGAAAAAAATAATACCACAACGTTTTAATTAGCTGGAAGTGCGAAGATCCGTGCGGGGTGTGTGTCTGTGTGTAAGAGAGAGACACACAGAGAGAGAGAGAAAGAGAAAGTGCCGTGAATCAGACCAGTCTGTGAATAAATATAAAAAAAGGAAAACCAATGGCGAGAAGACATGTATGTTAAATGTGTTCGCCAAATTTCGTAAAGAAAATCCTGGAAGTACACTGGATGAAGTAACAAGTGCAGTGGCCGATGTAACAGGTATTTCTAAGGCGAGCATTCACCGTGTTAGGAAAAAAAGTTAAGGTTGATAGAAAACTGGTTATTCCTAAGAAAACAAATAAAGCGACACAGCTAAGTGCAAAATAAGATAGTTTTACAAAAGACGTTATGCGTTCCAAAATAACGACTTCCTTTAAAGAAATGAAATACTAACTCTTAAAATGTTAGCTTCACATAATAGTGACAGTACATTGCCTACATTTTCTCATGCAACTCTTCACAAACTTTTGAAAATTATGAACTTCACTTAAGGGAGAAGAAAGTATTTACGACAGATTAAGAAATTTCGTGAAGAGGGTTGATCTGAAATAAATAACTGAAATAAATCAAATTACCAAAAATAATTAAAATAAAATAAATGAATACAAATAATTAATCGAAATATCCGTAGTATGGGCGCCAGAGTTCAGCAAAATGGATCCCTCAAATTTTAATGAAGCATGATAATTCTCTCTCGCAGGGCGTGTATATAAAGCAGCGTACTGGTAGGCCTACATCTGCTTTAGGGCTCACCTAACCTTCTGAAAACGACTAAATAGGCAGGAACCGCCCCTAGGTTCATCAGTATCTCCACTGATTCTAAAATTAAAATCCACAGCCTGTTTCCGGTCATTTGACCGGGTCAGGACTGGAATAAATGAAGCCCCCATCTAGTGGTGAGGATATGAACTGTGCCGGCTGCCGAAGCCTGTCGCACTTTTCTGGGGCAATGATCAATGAATGACAGCCGAAATGAAATGATATTGGAGAGTGTTGCTGGAAAGAGAGAAGACAGGGAAAACCGGAGTACCCGGGGAGAAACCTATCCCGCCTCCGCTTTCTCCAACAAAAATCTCACATGGAGTAACCGGGATTTGAGCCACGGAACCCAGCGGTGAGAGGCCGGCGCTCATCCGGCTGAGCCACGGAGGCTCCAGTACCGATTCTAAAATAACTAACGATATTCTAAATAACATCCGTGCATGAGCACCTCATCAACATACCAAAATATACATAAAACAAACACACAAAATACTGCTGGAAGACTCCACATTTACAATAACAACAACAACAACAGTCGGAACTCAAAAGGGAGGACCATGCTACTATATGCAGTTAGTCCGTTGAACATTAATTTACAAAGCACATATATGTAGATAAATACCCTTCACTATCTCTGTGTATCAACACAACTTTATAATTCTGTGTTCACTGATTCTAGCATTTTGTTTGATGATACATTCACTCGACCAACACCAGCTTGTTATTGCACGACATAAATTATGGAAAGTCTGAAATACAGCACCCCATAGCTCTCACCAGCATATAGAGACACGAAGTCGCCACAGGTAATAAAATAAAGAGTGCCTAAGCACTCCACAGTTTGTAGGACGGTACCACACATCACATTCCACAAAATTTCACGTCAAACACGTTCCAAAAAATTTCAAGGCAAGTCCGCTCCACCAAAGTTTTAAGTCAACCATGTTTCACAAAAGTTACATCTCCTCCATGTAATCAAAATTTTTAAAATCAATTCCTCCGTTGTTTTCAGTCAAGTCTATTCGTCGTGTTCTCGCGTGCCTAAATAGAACTCAGCTTCCCCCTACTTTCACATGGTACATCTAGATTGGTCCTGGCCATCCAATCAGGAGTAAAAGATCCTCTTGCCATACCAAGACCACGCCCCGAACCTCATCCGGGTCCGAAGACAATAACAACAAGGCTAGCTCATCGGAATCTGGGCCTTTCCACATGATTCACAGAAACTTTCCGAGTTGTAAATAGCACTGTTTTACCATTCGCTTGTACAAAACAAATTACTCGTATCATATATGAAGACCTTCCAGATTACAATATTAAGAATAAATATACAAATGAAATAATTGCGATGGTTTGATATATGTATTATCCAGGTCTATTTATTTCCTTGAAGAAACGTGGGCTAATATAGGGCACACTCCTACGTAAATTTGGAAATATGAAACTATCAAATCTGGTAAACATGGATTTCTTAGGGGATAATCGAGTGGGTTGAAATCTCCCTCTGGCAAGGGTAAACGGCTTATTGTTCTCTACGTAAGAAATGAAAACGGTTTGTTCAGGCGAAACTGTCTAATGAACGACAAATGTTCTGGAACGGGAAGTACTTCAGAATACACGCGCTTGCGATTGCTTTCTACGAATCTAAAATACGGCGAGACAGAATGTAAGCATCTTAGGAGGCCATAAGACATTATTACTACATTTTAGGCGGTGTGACACTTAAATACTGGGCGACATGCAGTTCCACTTTATATCCAACAACAGGAGTCACTGCGAGATAAGTGTTTTTGAAATACAAGTTGAATGAGCGTAGAGTGTTCACTTCTCGCTCTCCACAACTCTCGCATGCACCTCTCAAGACACGCGTCGTGTGTGGCAGAAAGCTTTTCTTTTTGTGCAAGAACATAAAAGAAGAAAGCCGATAATACATCAACAGAAGCTTTATGCACGTGCTTTTATACGGACTCCTCGAGAGAAGGGTTTGAATTCAAAAGCTTCGATGCCTTTCTTCTCTTCCAATCTTCACCTCAAAAGAAGGTATAAGAACGCACTTATAATGAGCTTCCGTTCCCGCGAACTTCACAAAGAAAAACGTGATGAAACGCCACATTGTTGGTAATAAAGGAGAGTGGGTTATTGTTGTATGTTGAACGGAATGTTGAATACTCCAAAAAGTTTCCAGAAAGGTTTCTTCAAAAACATTCGTGTCCAGACTTCTAAATCTTTACCATAAAATAGATGCCGTGTCGTGATACTCTGGGATATCGTCAAAATAAATAGAACTGTAGAAACCTTTGCTGCGCATTACACAAAGAAACAATATTCAAAAATAAACACAGGTTGTATCAGAAGTATCCCGACAAAAAATCAGGTATGCTCTTCGTGTTTTTAAGGACGATGGTGCAATTCGGGTGCTCGATTCAAATTGACGAACTCGCTGTACTTGCTATGGCAGAGAACAAGTCGCTGACGTGCTTCAAGGAAGAGAAGGGGTGTTTGATGGAGAGAGAGATAAAGCTCCGCGCGTATGCACAAGTTTCCTCGTTCGACTCGCACAAGAGTGTCCTGGTCTTTTACAGGAAATATCCTCCGTTCATTTATTAAACAGCCCTAACTGCACATACAGTACAAGGACACGCTGTAATTCAGACACTTGTCTGTCAAAGAAGGCATCAAATCATTTCCCCTCTCTGTTGGTGTATGACTTTTAGTGCCGGAAGTGTCCGAGGAGATGTTCGGTTCGCCAGGTGCAGGTCTTTTAATTTGACTCCCTTAGGTGACCTGCGTGTCATGCTGAGGATGAAATGATGGTGAAAACAACGCATACACCCAGACCCCGTGCCAGAGAAATTAACCAATGATGTTTAAATTTACCGACCCTGGCGGGAATCGGACCCCTGTGACCAAAGGCCAGCACACTAACCATTTAGTCATTGAGCCAGACATGCTCGAAGATGCAACGCTGCCACACTACGAATGTGTATTCCTTCACACACATCATTGTAAATGTGAAATACTGAACGAAGGAAACAACACGCCCAGTAGTTGGAATTACAGTAGATGTTCAACGTGCCCCCTACCTACTTCGATACAGTTCACATCGGTGTGGTAGTGACCTTTGGACTCTGTTCTAAATGTGTGGTGTGTAGCGAACGACCTGGAAAGCTGCAGGAATTCTGGATACAAACTCTTCTTTTTTTACAGGGTTTGATTAGTAGTTAGTTTGTGCAGAACAAACTGTACACTGCTTCCTGGTGCTGGGGAGTGACTATGCGAAACGAACGAGAAATTTGCGCATTCGCACCACCGACCATTACCTCTGTCTCCCACTTACCACTTTCCCTCCCTTCCCTCCTCTGATTCACAGCAACAGGCAGCGGCTGGCTCTCTGGCATAGAAAATACGCCCAAAAGTAACAAAGTAACCTCACTTCTCTAAAAAACAATATTTTCTCCGCCAATCCGATTACACTAACATTCATGACATAACACAAAAAGCATCCCTGATATTTTTGTCGATATAGCTCTGATACGCTCTGTATAAATGGGGAGTCAAATTTAAACGGGTCACTTGGCAAGATCTGGAGAAATTGCTGAAAGGTATAGATAGAGTCTTCGAGAAGGAGTACAAGATGAAAGTAAATTGAAAATCAAAAGAACCGTAATGCATTGCTAAGCTGAATAGCTCGGACGTTAGAGCACTGGCCTTCTGAGCCCAACTTGGCAGTTTTGATCCTAACTCAGTCCGGCGTTATGTAAAGGTGCTCAAATAGGTCAGCCTTGTGTCTGTAGATTTACTGGCACGTGAAAGAACACCCGCGGCACAATTTTCTGGCTCCTCGGCGTCTCCGAGAACCATAAATATAGTTAGTGGAAGTCAAATCAAAAACATTGTTATAATAAAAGAAATGAAGTCAAGTGATGCAGATAATATTAGATTAGGAAAATAAATCTTAAAGGAAATAGATAAATATTGTTACTTGGGTAGTAAAACAACTAATGATGGCAGAAGTAAGGAGGGCATAAAATTCAGAGTAACACAAGCAACGAAAGGTTTTCCTAACAAAATAAATTTTCCCACTTCGAACATTGATATAGGAACCGGCGCTAAGCCAAGACAGTGCTACTGTCAACTACCGGAGGAGTAGAAAACGGAATAATCTAAAATTTGCAACTGTGCAAAAGGAAATCCGTCGTTTGCGTAGTGAGGTACAACTCTCCGTCTGGAAAAAGGTAGTGGGAGAGGGAGGCTCTCTCCGAGACAAATTTGGTCTTATTGCGATGGATTGCAAGAAACATTGGACGCGGAGTTCCGTACGTCCACCATCCATGACATCACAATCAAACAGTGGGTAATGCAAGTGCTGGCTCGCTATATTCAATATCCTTTTCGTTTTCCTCCGACTGATCAGACCTGTACGTCAAACTTTTTTTTTGCTAGTTGCTTTACGTCGCACCGACACAGATAGGTCTTATGGCGACGATGGGACAGGAAAGGGTTGGGAGTGGGAAGGAAGCGGCCGTGGCCTTAATTAAGGTACAGCCCCAGCATTTGCCTGGTGTGAAAATGGGAAACCACGGAAAACCATTTTCAGGGCTGCCGACAGTGGGGTTCGAACCTACTATCTCCCGAATACTGGATACTGGCTGCACTTAAGTGACTGCAGCTATCGAGCTCGGTCGTCAAACTTGTAACGTCCTCCGTATATAGACTGTCACCTTCAAAACAATAACTTATAAGCTGTGAAAAACAAAATAACAATAATGCAAACACATGTTGTTATATGTATTGACAGAAACAACGGAGAACACAAATGTTTGTTTAAAAAAAACGAGAGAGATATCGGTATCAACGTTTCAGACGCTCCATTCCTGAAAATTAAAACGTAAAATTGTACATACAGCGCCAAAGACCACGCTTCAATCTACGTTATTACTGCCCATGTCACGCAGTGTGACATCACCCCGTGACCATCAAAAGCTATTTGAAAATAGTTGACTGCTTAACACATCTTCAATCGCATCATAAAGCTGCAGCCCCGAAAGTTCACCGTGACTTCCATGATTTACTTGAAGATGAAAAATGTTTTTTGACACACTCAACGACATTGCGCTTAAGGAATCGTCGCAAACGTTCTCATAAACATTTCACAAATAGTAAACAGACTATACTAGACTTAACTAAAGTTGGCGTCTGACAGGTAAGGTTGGAGGGAGGAGCACTGCACGTGCCATTTCACGATGTTGCCACAATCCAGCATTCCTTTCTACATGTTGTTACCCCTCGCTTCCGGCTCACTTGTCCCCTCCTTCATTCTGACCGCTGTGATCTGTTGTAGACACCTGGCCAGGCGGTGTCGTCCCATTTGCGATCACTCTTATACAAACAATCAGGTTCTTATCAGTGACAGTGAGAGGTTTGGCAACTCCCAGAAAGACGAGCTGCCTTGAAGTTTTATCTCCATGGCAACCGCACTCGCCCCACCATCGTTTCCATGGTAACCACACAGCCACTCCCTTTATCCCGCCTCGGCAGGCAGTAAACGGACCTCCCTCTAAGAAATGTCAGACACCAACTCTTATTATTAGCAGTATAATACAATGTGGAAATTACAAAGGAGAGCTATGAGGAAGGCAGATAGAGTATGCAAAGTGTAGCACCGGTTCTGTTCGACAGCTAAGCAGGCGGCAGGCGCGGGGAGAAGGGAAACGTGCCTCAGCGTACCAGAATGAGGGACGGACGGGAGGAGGTGCAGAGGTGTGGCACAAGGCAGTGTGCCGGCTAAGCATTGGCTAGCAGGTATCCATCGCTGTTCGCGCGGAACTTGAAATGTCGCAACTTTTAAGCTCCTTAGTTAACGCCCTCAGGAATTTTGGCACCCAAAATTGATGCTGATATCATTTTTACGTGTACCTCAATGTGTTTTTCAAGTTTCATCGCGATCGTCGACTTAACCATTGCCGATGTTCCCTTGTAAGTCTCGCCAGCAAAGGCATAATGTGCAGTATATTGTTTTAATTCTTTTATACATGCGAGTATAGACACGTCTTAAGACACCCAGGTATTGTTCAGATGGTTTTTGAAGGAAGTGTAGGCGTTAAGAAAATAAATAAATAAATAAATAAATAAATAAATCCATAGGCAAATACATAAATAGATAAATAAAATAAATGCACAGATAAATAAATAAATACATAGATAAATAAATACATACCGATAAATAAATAAATACATTTTAGAGAAATATCCTTCGCATGATAATAGGTCCAGAATTTGGTTATCTAATATAGGTTCTGAGGAAGTGGAGAATTATACCAAGAAAGCTATTGATTGAGTCAATGAAGAAAAGAAGTGTTTATAATGGACGAGAGGAGGCTGACAAATCAGATTTTTAAAACACTTGACAGTAGATCTAAAGTTTCCGACAGGTGGTTTAGGGAGTTCTTAATGGTTGGCTAATTCCACCTTCAAAATACTATACAATTTTTATTCCTCTTTTCTATTTAAAAAGGGACATATTTCGTCTCTCTTATATGAGACATTCCCAGCCCTAATTATAGTAAAAGCACTTAATATTTCTTATAATAATCTAAACCAATGACTTATCCATAAATCTAGGAGTCAATATGACTCAGTCAAATCATGCATAAAAATGACTGGAAGTAGTTCATATTGTTAAAATATCTTGTGATGAAAGTAATGTGTCATGAAGGTAGACTGTTAGAAATCGTATTTCCAATGGATTTATATTTCTCAAATGAAATTGTTTAATAGTAGAGTAACAATGTTCTGAATACAATAATATTGTATTAATAATGTATTATGTGACTAATTGAATCCGTCACAGGCTTGTTAATGTTTTGAAGTACATGTGCTTGTAAGTGAAACGGGGCTTATTTCATCTAGTTGGAAATTCCTCAACATCAAGGCTGAAGATGTCTCATAAGAGAGACGAAACATATCCCTTTTTAAAGAGAAATAAGGAATAAAAATTGTATTTTGTAAAGGTGGAATTACCCATATAAATGACTCCTAATTCGTTAAGGTTGACAATACGGACTAAGTATGAAATTAATTTCTTCTGCTTCGGGTAGGCAAGAAAGTATCTTCAGCAGTCTGGATTACATTGGGAAGACATCCTAAAAAGGAGAAAGTACAGATCAGTGATCTACAGCTTCAGAGGCTTTTATGACAAACAGAAACTGAATAGGGGATGGACAGAGGAAAGAAGACAGGCTGCCAGAGAACAAAATACAAAGATTTTGGGATGCAAAGAAGGCTTTCAGTAGTGCGTGATTGTTGCTTAACGTGGTCTCAAATGGTCGTGAACAAATATAATAAGTAAATAGAAATAACAGTTCTGGTGAAGGCTGAGTGGATCCCAGGGCGTCTGAAGTGGAAGCCCCGTTTCTAAATCGAACCCATGTTCTTCACAATAGACAAAGTTCTCCTCCGAAGCGTAAAGGTTAACAATATTAGCTGCCGTCTTTGGACACCCGGGTTCGATTTCCGGTACTATCAAAGATTAAAGGAATGGCAGAAGACTGGTATGTGGTTAAACTGGTACTTGCAGCGCACCTTCAGTATTGAAAATATCTGCACCTCCTCAGGTCAAAGGAACGTGTTTAGTATTACGATAAAACAAAGTATGCCTCAGTACAATTGCTAAGGAAGGTTGCCAAGTTGAACTTTCCCTCAAAATAATAAACACCACCACCGCACAATTTGAATATATCCAAAAGAAATTCGTTGTCTTGTCATTAATAGTGAAACAATTAAATATACTTGTAATTACTAGAGCCTGCCCCGCGATGTAGGGGTAGAGTTTCTGCCTCTTATCTGAAGGACCCGGTTTCGATTCCGGCCAGGCCAGGGATTTTAACGTGATCTGAGGGCTGGTTGGAGCTATTGATGGTGAGATGTTGGCCCCGGTCTAGGAAGCCAAGAGTAACGGCCGAGAGGATTCGTCGTGCTGACAACACGACAGTTCATAATCTGCAGGTCTTTGGCTGAGCAGCAGTCGTTTGGTAGGGCATGGCCCTTCGGGGCTGTTGCCCCATGGGGTTTGGTTTTTGGATTTTTATGCGGCAATACTGTATGTTAGAATGCACACTTACTGAAGCGAGTAGCATGTATAGTCTACCCTGTAAAACATCTAAGCTGTGAGTGTTGCATAGACATTAAGGGTAAGGCCCATCAAAACCCCAAAAGAGTTTTTGTTACTCTCACTACACAACGGAAGAGTGGGTAGACGACGACACCTCCTAATAACCAAATTAGTTTACATTATAACCTATTGCTGCCTAAATTTCGGGTTCTAATAATTACAAATATACAGCAAAAAAGTTGTACCATATTTCATATCAAAGTAACAACCCTCGACGGATTCTTTCTTTGAGAAGTCACGTTTCCAGTTGACACCTCCTAAGGCGAGCTATTCATGTCAAGTCCTTTCAGAAATGATAAATGAATACACAAGCTACATGCTCCTTACTTTGCTAGCTCTGGAAGAAAGTGATAAGAAACTTCCAGTCATTGAGGCCAGTCCATCACCGGAACATACAAAATATAGCGCTCGTCTTTACTATCAATATTGTGTGAATGCGAAGTGGGTAACACTGCTGTCATAATGTTTACGAGAGAAGGATGCGATATTCTGAATTATTATTATTATTATTATTATTATTATTATTATTATTATTATTATTATTATTATTATTATTATTATTATTTTCGTTTCAGCCATCTATGGGCTACGATTACGCAAATTCATTGCTTTCTCAGGTTCTTTCTCCTTCCTCTTTCGCCAGTATTCCTTCATCCGTTGTCTTCCTCGTGCTCGTTCTTCTGCCGAGAATACTCTATTCTTCCTCGTTTTCTCATCAGTTAGGTCCTTCACCTCCGCAACTCTGTGCCTGAAGATTTTCCTGTTTGTTATATCTTCTGCCGTGATCCCACATTTTTCTAAATCTCGGTGAACTTCTTTTACCCATGGGACTTGTGTCTTCCTGTTCTCCTGGAAGGTGAGGATCCTGTTGGCGAGTCTCTCCGATCCCATCCTTTTAATATGTCCGTAGAACGTCAATCTCCTCTTTTTCATTGTGGTGGTGATATTTTCAAATTGTTGGTATAGTTCTCGGTTTGGTCTCATGCGAAATGTAAACTTGTCTGATGATTTTATGGGTCCAAGAATCTTTCTAAGGAACCTCCTTTCTTTCTTTTCCAAATCTGAGAGACCCTTTGTGGCTATTGTCTCAGCTGCGTATAAACATTTAGGTTTGACTATCGTGCTGTAGTGCATGAATTTGGCCTGGTAGGAGAGTGACTTAGATTTGTAGGTGTTCTGACATAATCTAAACGCAGTTTCCATCTTTCTTGCACGTTCTTGAATTGCCGCTTTCTCATTCGTGTTTGGAGTCAAAATCTCTCCTAGGTATTTGAATTTTGTAGCCCTTTTGATGTCACCGTACTTCGTCTTCATTGTCCAGGTTGGGTCAGTGGTATTTATATTCATGTACTCCGTCTTCTCAAAAGATATTTGCAATCCTGTTTTGTCTGCTGTTTCTTTGAGGACTTCAATCTGCTTTATTATTATTATTATTATTATTATTATTATTATTATTATTATTATTATTATTATTATTATTATTATTATTTCGTTTCACCCTCTTTGGGCTACGTTGAATCAATCATTCCCCTGCGTGTTGTTCTTTCCTTAGAGCCCAGTATTTCATCATTCTTTATGATCTACGTTTCCTCTCGTCTTCCGAGATAATAGGTTTGGTTTTTAATGTAGATTTGCCTTCGAACCTTATATTTTCGTCTTTATTTATTACTACACCTCGGATTTGTAGATGGTAATAGGTTAGAATGCAAAGTAATTTGGTTTGTAGGAAGTGTTATGCAACCCGTTGTACCAAAATGTAGGAAGAGTAGCATAAATTCAAGGAGTTCTAGTGGCTGTGCCCCTAATATCTATGCAATTCTCATAGCATAACCGTTGTACAGTGTAGGGTATAATTGTTACTGGTTTAAGTAAGTTTGCAATCTAACCTATCAGCACCTAATAATCCGGACTCTAGTTATTATTCTAGCTGTTCAATCGAATAGCGGATTTTCTGTTATTTTTAATTCTACTAGTTTTTTTCAGTTATTTAAACCAGTTGCGTTTCGTTTTGTGGTTACGAAAGAAGTCAAAGATTTGTTTGGTTAATCTATTAGAGTTCATTCTTAGAAGATCACCGTAAAAACGTTATTTGTTTCGCATAGTATCGGAGAGTTCTTCAATTTTCTTGGAGAGAGTTTCATTCTTGATGTATATTATCTTATTATCATGAAAGTTTGGTCCTATGATCTTCCTTAAAATTTTCCTTTCTAGTAGCTCGAGTTTCTCCATCTGGTCATTGAAATTAGTGTTTCTGCCTCTGACTTAATCACTGTTTTAAAATGTTTAATTTTAGATACCCATGAAATATATTTCTTGTTGTATGTATCTTTCGTTAATTGGAAGGCGAGTTCAAGTTTAATTTTCCTGGATTCGACAGCATTCCAACTAATCCATTCTCTGTGATATTTGAATACTTTTACTATTTCAATCTTTTGTTCTTGGACTTTGAGGTATTTATGTGGGTGTTAGGAGATGTGCAGACCTATTTTAGCTGCTCGCTTCTCTAGTTCAAGGATTTGCTCCTTTGATTCCTCATTTGTTTCAGCAAACAAGGCCATATCATCTGCAAAAGCAATACAGTTGATTTTAAGGTTCTTATTTTTGCACCATAGTCTACTTCCACTCTTTATATTTTTGTTCTATTCTAAAATAATAATAATAATAATAATAATAATAATAATTAATATTATTATCACATCGTTATTGCCTACTAAGGAGCGTGGTTAAACCCATTTAGCTGGTGATTTTGCTTTTCCCTTATCCCAAAATCTCTTCTTCTTCTTCTTCTCACGAAGTTTTTTCTACGTTCTTCTGTCCATGTATTAGTGGTTCTGCTGTTGGTTTTGTCTGAAAATTGGCGATTTTTTATTAGTATTCGGAATGTATATCTATCTCATGTAACTTACTCGGTGACGTTCATTTCCTGGAGGCAAGCTCTCAAATACACTATGAGAAAAATGAATGCGATTTAATTTGTCTCCTCTTGATGCAATGCTTATGTTCAAGAAAAATGTGTCCCAGGGATTTAGAATCCCCCTCATCCTAATGATTGCCTGGATGTGTCTGTTATCCCTACCACACCCTCCCATCGAAGCGCAAGGGGATGTCCAATTACCAGTAGATATCCTATGGTATCAGGTGTTCTCAGATCAAGCAGGTGCGTTTCATATTACCTGTAACAAGGCGGACTGGGCAGCATTGAATTATTACGAGTATTAGTCTCAGTCTAGGTTAAACAGTGCTGTAATCTACCCATTATGAGTCTAATTCCTAAAAACGATCTCTGATAAATCATACTTCACATTCAAAACAACTTAACTCATAACGTTATTTTACTGGTTCATAAACCACAAGCAAATCTTAACCTTCACGCACACTGCAAGAGATTTGTCCGTCGCTCTTTCGTATCGTTAACGTGAATAACAGCCAGAAGTGGACAACGGCATAGTTACAAAAAGTAGCCGCGGCACATACAAGACCAACGAAATCAGCATATAAACACACACTGCACACAGAATCGGAAGAATAATTTTTTTACGTTCACAAAGGTGAAAATGCAAAATGATGTTCACATATTTTAATATCCTATGTACATCCAGCCTACAAAGGTAATACTGTAATTGTAGCTCGAATTAGTATCAGTGCAAAATCGCTTTTGAAAGATCTGTTTTATGTTAGGTTGGTGTAGGTTTATTGAAATATTATGAAAGTACAAAGCGCAGGAAATTAAGAATACTTGAGGATTAAATTTTGATTATACTTGCTTCTACCTATTTGTGCAAGCACCTATTTTCACAAATAAATTATGCAGACTATTAGAGAAAGTGCTAACTTTCAACCTGCTGACTATTAGTGATGGAGTGGATCATTCTGAAATCATAGTTCATATGCAGGGCAGGCAAAAATGGGAGCAGAAAGTGCAAATTCCCAGGGGATCGGGATCGTAGGGAGCCCTGGACCAAAAACATGAATTAGAAATAAAAATGTAAAGTTTAAATACATTTAAATGCCAATAAGAATACGACCTACTGTTGTTTAAAAAGTGAAAAACAATTTAAGTGTGTCAGTGTGCAGGAGAGAAGTATGACGTTAGTGTTGTTGTTGATGTTACCAATTTTATACCAATTTTGTACTATATTTGGGGGGAGGGGTACATGTCAAAGAATACGCACAAATTTTGCAACAAAATGGCACGAAGTTACTCCACAAATATATCAAAATGCTTGCTTCCAAAGTTACACCAAAAATACACCGACTTCACACCAAGATTACTCCAAATCTGAACCTTATCTTTGTAGGATAAATACGAAGAGAATTGCACAAATTTTGTACTAAAATGAGACTAAAGTGATTCCACAAATGCACCCAAATCTTTTTGTAATTTTGGAGCATTTTTTAATCAAACTTCGTTACACAGCAGTGTTGAAAATAAAGAAAGTTGAAAGAAAAAACTTTGTTGTACTTTTGTCGCGAACTTTGTACAGAAATTGTCTGATTAGCGTACTATACTGTGGTATAAAATGTCACTTCTCTTGCACCAACTTTGTTGGTGTAAATTAATGTGAAAAATGTTTAGTATAATTATGGTGCAGTTTTGGTGCATTTTTCATTGGTGTTGAATCGGTGCATCCATTGTCGCTTTTATACCAAATTAGCTGATGATGTTGATGATGCTTGTTGTCTAAAGGGGCCTAACATCTAGGTCATAGACCTACCAAATTAGCACCATAAATACACCGCGTTTGCACCGATAAAAATTTTGTAAACTCCGCCGCCAGAGGCTGATAATCAGGTAAGTCTTGGTTATAAAATAACCTGGAAGTTCGTAGTTCTGCTCTAAGTTAAGTGAGGGGGAAGGGTGAACCAGGATTTAGGGGACGGGACTCCTGTCACCGGGCCTGTTCACATGAATGGCGTATTTCAAGGTAACCCTTTGGGTCTACTATTAGTTATTTTGCTGACCCACGACTAGTAGAGGTGGGCATATCGGAAGGAATATAAATACTGCTATATTCGCCTGATATTATACTCCTTTCGCAAAGCAAATTCGCTCTTTAGGGTGGACTAGACAGGCTTCACAAATGGTCGCGAAAGACTGGATTAGAGTTAAACACAGCAGAATGTAAGGTCATGACATTCAGAAGAGGAGGAAATATATATATATATATATATATATATCGTTATTTAGGGCTATCTTCAGAAGTAACAGGAAAAATATTTATCGACTACATAAAGGACAGATGAACAGCAGAAACTAAGGCCATTTTTGACATCAAAAACCCAGAGAAACTGTTCCTAGGAAGAGCTTTTCGCCTCTTTATTTTAAAAATTGTACCAATAGTTTGATACCGGTTATCTCAATTTGCACACATGTATCTCTCGCAAACGTAAAGAGACTGGAATCTATAAAAACTTAGTGGCTGATGGAAGTAGAAGTATGTAAGAATAACGCTATATTGAAAAAAAGTAGAAAATCGATGCATTTAACGCAATAATGATATGGAAGTGGCACACCTACTAATGGACTGAAACTAAACAAGAAAGATCAAGGAGAAATACATAGACGGAGAGGAGACAGGTAAAATCGAAAATGAACCTGAACTTTATAAATTTGTTAATTAATAAACTCTCTATATCTCCAACACGAAACACTAACAGGAGAATTATAAGTGAAAGGACGTAAAATAATAACAATCCTAGGATCGAGAATCAAAGATGGAGTGAATTTTCCAAAATCAAATGCGGAAATATATAAAAGAATCTCCAAAATTACAGACACAATGCGCATGCGAAGAATACAATTAATGAGGCACTTACAAAGAATGGACTGAGACTGTCGCACCGAAATTACACATTCTTAAGGAACAAAACCACTAGATCAAATTCGTACAAATAGATAGAGGAAGACCTGAAGGAATTAGGAACACCAAATAAACTGGGCCGAGATGAAATCACAACAATCACACTCACACGACATGTACGGTCAGTGAAACGAAAACACACCCATTAACTACGTATGAGGGAATACTGGGCTAAAAGGAAAAGCCAACAAACGTTGATTCTGCGCGATCCTAAGTGATCCATTAGCGACGAATAATAATAATAATAAGAAGAAGAAGAAGAAGAAGAAACAGAGATTGAAAAACACCAGGGATAACGGCAGAACTATGTAATATTATATGAGGAATGTGGCAAAAGAAATCTAAAGAGGATGAAAACAGAGAGGATGGATGGAGCTAGTAGTAAGGATATGCATCCACGAGTTACTGAAAGTCTAGGAAGTATCTCTACTGCTTAGTTCACATAATCGTTAACAGACCCTGGATTTTAAGACAGTAATAGATTAGAATGCAAACAAATTTGGTTCGTAGCATGTGTTGTAATGATATAAATTCACCTCCACTGCATTCATCGTGTTCTGCTGTTTCCTACCCGGCGTTTGACCTCCACACACCACTGCACCTACCGCAATACTGCCAACCGATTGCCCGTCTCAGGTTAAGATGGCGGCATTGACTCTACACTCTACACTATTTCTTGACCATTCTCGGCGTTACCAGTGCCGTGTGTTATGACCTCCCCTGTATCTCCTCTCTCCAACTTGCCTATATAATTGGCTCCGTCTGCCTTCTAATTCGAGACGTTCTTAGGCTGTTGGAGAGAGCAGAATATCTTTGTGCTAGGCTGGTGGAAATTTTAACCACAGTGTGAGACTTTACTGTTCGATCAAGATGTATTGTATTGTATTGTATAGCCAGAAAACACTATCTGCTGCCATTCCTAACCCCAGTGACGTCGTTCCATACACCATTACAGTGTAGCATGTTTATGCATATTAGTCAAAGGTAGGCGGAGAAGGGGACGACTCCTCGGTAACCCAGACCGTAATAAACGATGACGGACTGTCACTCCTGATAGTGTACGATGTGTTACACTGTTCCACTGTTGCGCTAGAGCTGAGGAGGACGCAGATCTGTCCTGCAATGCCATTCGGATGTGGTGTCGATCTTCTCGGGTGGTGGTATGGTTGGTGCGACCAGATCCATCTCGTCGTGTTCTACGGATTTCTGTGGACCATTCTGTACACATCCGTTTCACTGCCGACGCACTTCATCCCACACTAGTAGCAATTTCCCGGATGTATGAATCATGTTCTCTCGTGCCAATAATTCGCCCTCCTTCAAACTCACTCATTTGACGGTACGTCTGCGAGGCATCCTGCACGTCTGCTCAAATCACACTGATTTTTACCTTTGGTTTATAGCGACAACGAGAGTCGCAGGCACATTTTACCAGTAGGTTGTGGTGCGCCGAGATATCGGTGTGGATCTTGAACGTGAGGGCCGACATAGTTCAAATGCTAATCATTTCTTCGGAACATACTTATGCACATGTCCTGTGAATATGAATTTCCTATTCTAGTCATTAATGGTGTTCTGGTTTTTATGAACCTGAGTGTATGTAGGCTTATTATTAAGGAGTAATTTGTTCGTCATTCAAAATTTCCTTTTTGTATTCGTTTTCATTGCTGCGGAAAAGAAAATTTTCTTGCTTGCCAGTGGCTTTACGTCACACCGACACAGATGGTGACGATGGGATAAGAAAGTGCTAGGAGTTGGGAGGAAGCGGCCGTGGCCTTAATGAAGGTACAGGCCCAGCATTTGCCTGGCGTGAAAATGGGGGAAACCACGGAAAAACATCTTCAGGGCTGCCGACAGTGGGATTCGAACCCACTATCTCCCGGATGCAAGCTCACAGCCTGCGCCCCTAACTGCACGGCCAACTCGCCCGGTGAAAAAAGTGTAATACACCCCATGTTTCTGTTTCTATGTTCTATGTTGTTAGTTGGATTATCTTTAGTATTGTGTATTGTAAAAGTCTAGCTACATGTACAAACTATGATTACAATAAATGAATACTGTCTCCCCACTTGGTGGTCATCTACGAATTGGAGAGATGAGAAGTCTGTTCCCTGATTGATTCAGTGTTTGGAAGTGCGATGAGTATACAACGGATTTGAAGGTGGTAATAGGTTAGAATGCAAAGTAATTTGGTTTGTAGGAAGTGTCATGCAGCCCATTGTTCCACAATGTAGGAAGAGTAGCATAAATTCAAGGAGTGCTATAGGCTATACCCCTAATATCTATGCAAATCTCACAGCATAACCGTTGTACAGTGTAGGGTATACTTCTTACTGGCTTCAGTAAGATTGCATTCTAACCTATCAGCACCAAATAATCCGGACTCTATGTGATGAGTTGTATATAACTAACGTCATATGGATTTACATGAATATAGATTACTAGTCCTCAAGCCAAAAGAGCAAACTAGAAACGGCTTAAAATCTCCGACCCAGTCGAGGTTAAAATCCAGGACTATCCGAACTGTAAACCATTGCGTTGACCGCCCAGCGGAGGAGTCTTGAACATTATCTGATTTCTGTTCGTATTGAACACCTACAACCAACTTACACAACTATATTCATTTCCTGTTCTATAGTTGTCAGTTCCATATCAGAAATAACAAGGGGCCACCGAGAGAGACCAGAGACAAAGTGAGAGGAGATATTTGGCCGAGAAGCAGATGTTTTTGAATTATAGATGAACCGTTCTTTGCCCACACAGAGATGGAACGAAATGAAAAAGGAAAGATCAACACAATGGAGGGAGAAATTGGAAACCTACAATTGCATGAGGGAATAATATTGTGTTTTTATCGTATTAATAAAAGATAAAGGACATAAGTACTGAATAACAACAAGGTAAACAAACCTATGTGAATACGGTATTGGATTTATTTTGAAATACTAGTGGAATGCGGGGGCTTCGATATACATAAAAATGCAATGAGCTTTAAGAAAATAAACCACTTTTCTCTTTGCGAAAATCAAATGATCGCAAATATGTCTCCCGATCATGGCCATCCATCAATGGATGCTAATGTCAGATGGCAACCAGTCATAAGACGTAACATGCACGGTTGCTAGGTAACATTATATGGCCATTCATCCATACCTTACATCACTACCTGCACGGTTGCTAGGTAACATTGTCTGGCCATCCATCCATACCTTATATAACTGCCTGCACGGTTGCTAGGTAACATTGTCTGGCCATCCATCCATACCTTACATCACTACCTGCACGGTTGCTAGGTAACATTATATGGCCATCCATCCATACCTTACATCACTGCCTGCACGGTTGCTAGGTAACATTGTCTGGCCATCCATCCATACCTTACATCACTACCTGCACGGTTGCTAGGTAACATTGTCTGGCCATCCATCCATACCTTACATCACTACCTGCACGGTTGCTAGGTAACATTTTCTGGCCATCCATCCATACCTTACATCACTACCTGCACGGTTGCTTGGTAACATTGTCTGGCCATCCATCCATACCTTACATCACTACCTGCACGGTTGCTAGGTAACATTACATGGCCATCCATCCATACCTTACATCACTGCCTGCACGGTTGCTAGGTAACATTGTCTGGCCATCCATCCATACCTTACATAACTGCCTGCACGGTTGCTAGGTAACATTGTCTGGCCATCCATCCATACCTTACATCACTACCTGCACGGTTGCTAGGTAACATTATATGGCAATCCATCCATACCTTACATCACTGCCTGCACGGTTGCTAGGTAACATTGTTTGGCCATCCATCCATACCTTACATCACTACCTGCACGGTTGCTAGGTTACACTTCCGTCACACGTTACACACATTCTTGGATGAACCCAGACATAAGACATATTTATGTCAAAAAGTGATCGAGAATAAATACATTAGCAAGGAATGGCCGTGTTACGTAATAATATACTTATATTTATAATTCTTCCTTCACCAATTACAGGCTTCTATGGAGAAAAGAAAACGAGTAATGTGTCAAGATATTACTATAGCAGGTACATTAGGTTTAGCAGTTTAATGTCAATACAGAAACTTGGGCAATTTCTTTCGTAACTCAGATAGTGAGTCTTTTTGACTTAAATAAGCTGGGGGTCATATGAAATTCTTCTTCTTGAGACGCCATCTCCATATGGAGATCTCGACAATGCAACATGGAAAGCTTCTTCTGATGTGCCTTCTTCGAATATCCTTTAGCCATGAACTTCTCCGTCTAGCAACGGGCCGTTTTCCTTGTATCTTTCCTTCAATAATTAGCTGTAATAATTGATACCGCTTGCCCCTCATAACTTGCCCTAATATTGCGTTTTTCTTTGTTTTACATTTTGTAACACTTCTCTTTGGTTTTTCATCCGTTGAAGGACCTCGACATATGCAATCTTCAGTGTCCAAGGTATGCGCAAGAGACGGCGATACATATACATTTCAAAGGCATCCATATGTTTTTCAGTGCTTGGATCCAGTATTTAGCTTCCACATCCATATAGGAGAATAGTGAACATGTAGCAGCGGATCATGTGGATTGGTAACTGCAGACTGAGATCTGACCTTAAAAAGAATTTCTTCATGATAACGAATAGTTTCCTGATCTGCTCAATTTTAGATTTTATTTCTTGTTTGGAATCACAATGGACGTTCAGCATGGTGCCCAAGTATTTGAAAGAGGACACTTGCTATACTCTATGAAGTTTCATTCTGAGATTTATTCTATATCATATGAAATCAACGACGCGAAAAGTGTAAGGTAATGTTACCTAGCAACCATGCAACCTGTGATGTGAAGTATCAATGGGTGGCCATGACAAACACATATAGAAGACTGTCTTATCAAAGAGGCATCATCTTATCATGCTCTAGAGAAATGGTTATTTCACTGGGTGGTAGTTTCATACGTACATAGAGCCCCCCCCACCCACGTTTCAATCCACTGAATCCTACACCTGTGAACTCCAAATTCTCTCGAAAACGATTCGTTATAAATTTAAGATTTACTCATTGAAAGACATATTTATGATAGTTTGAATGTACCAAAGGGGAATTTGACACAATTTGTTTGTGAATTTTTATAGAACACACGAGTGTTGTCTCAGTTTGCGGATGTAGTACCTCCGTAGGGTGGTTTCAAGTGTACGCAGAAGGTCTCAAACTCTGAATGGTGTCTCTGGCACCAATAATCAAACTGAATGTTGTAACAGTTTTCAGGTGATATTTCTTTCTAAAATATTCTATTGCTAGCTCACATTTAAGTCCGGACCGAAGGCATTCAATCTAGAGTTCCTGACAATAAAACACATATCTTCTGAGTAGAATTTGATATACCTGATTATTCACGGAAATACTTTCTAATCAATTAAATACATACGTATGTTATTTTATTATTCTTAAATGTAACCTCATGAAATAAAATAGACTCGCATACGGCGCTAGTGTAAGGCTCCTCAAATTGAATCGGAGTCGGTTGTGTATGATTTGTACTTCGTTATTGCGAAAAGCGAGAGCGTGACTCGGCGCCGTGAATCGCACACGAATGTATGTAACAGTTCTTGAATTAAATGGTGCAGCTTCCGCCATTTTGTGGATTACTTTCTTCATTCAAAGAAAATATATCACACTCCAACCCCCAAATATATACTACAAAACACAGAAGAACAATCTTTTCTCGAAAATGTTTACAGTTAGGAAGAATATTCATTTACACTTTCTTCTGGCAAATTGAAATTGAAATTATTAATAATTTTGTCCACCTTATTAACTTTTCAAAGTTCCCACGCGTATGTTTTCCTCTAACTTGTTTCACATTAACTTTCGCTACATGGTCCGCTTAAGATAGTGCGATTGTACAACAAACAAAAGCATCTTTTTCTGGAATTCTGTTAGAATTACGAAGGAAATGCTTACAATTTGTTTCTAGAAATCGAATTTTATGTACACTCGTTGACTCTATTATTTAACAGGATTAACCGTACATTTACCCATTAATTGCTTCACATTTCTTTTCCCTGCACGGACCCCGTAAGGGGAGTGGGAAAACTTCCTCTCGACAATGTTAATTTGACATAAAAATTATCGCAACATCGCTGGAACTATCACGGTTAAAGTTTTGAAAATTTTACAGCTAATAGTTACCATCTTCCCCTAGGAAGTGAACTGGAATGAAGTGGATTGAGTGAACAGTTGTACATTTTTAATGTCCCAGATGTTAGTAAAAAGAAGTCATTAAAATAGCACTAAAATAAAACAAATCAAGGGAAATATGCTTTTGTTCAGTTTTACTCAGGCATAAAATAAATCTCTGAAAAAAAATGATCTCCTTAGTTTGTGTTCTTCATGAGATAATGTTTCAGACATGTGAAGAGAAGTCAATTTTCAAAAAATGAGTTCAAATTAAGACAGAATGTTCACTTACACATTTACCCACGTCAGCACCTAAAAACAGACTGCTCTATAATCAGCATCATCTGAGTGTTTGTTATGCAAATTATTCACACATACTTCTGAAACAGATTAGTGAAAACCACAACCTTCTAAATCAAACGGTTACGGAAATAGGTAACTTCAAAGAGAAACATGGCCGAAGTTATAACATTTCTCATTTAGGCATTAATATTCGATTTTTTGGAAATGTTTACGGGTAGCGTATCATTAAAAATTACATACAATTTCATTTGGCAGAGTCCAAATAATTTTATGAGACAATATTTGGAAAAGTAATTTTAAAATGTTTCCCCACCCCCCTTCCTATGTATTGTAATAGTAAATGTTAATCGAAGATTCCAGTCGTATGCTTCCCAAATTTGAGCACCGTCTATTAAGTAGATTTTATGTGAAAGAAACCGAGATAAAGGTACCAAGGATAAAGAATGCACCAGAACACAGCAAAGCAACATTTTCTCTAAAATTATTAGAGATACAAGGAAAATTCATATATATACTTGTTTCTGGGAAAAGGATTTGAAGTATATTTGTTGCGATCCATTGTTCAATGGGACTAACCGTTTAGGCAGCATATTCAATTATAAGGATCCCAGACGTTTGTTTTTCTGTGACTTGCTTCACATCTTCTTTCGCTGCATAGACAACTTCAAAGATAGAGTGATAGTGAGTAGCCTATGTGTTAACCAAAAGTATCACTTATAAGATTGCCAATTTTGATACAGACATGCATACACACAAACTTTTAGATGTATTATTGCTGACATTTTTCCTTCATTCACGGTTTTATATTCCCTTTGATATTCCGAGGTGATACATAACATGTGTTATACGAAACGATATTATCTTTCAAACAGCGAAAGAAATTTCAAAATTTGTCCAGGAAGATTTCCCTTTCCCTACGCACTCAGTCTCTCTTTACATATTTAGAGTCCAAATTTTTAGGCAGTAATAGCTTAGAATGGAAACGTACGGAATCGAATAACTAGTATAGTCTAACCTACAGAACGGTTATGTTATGACTTTTGCATAAACATTAGGGGTTCGGCCCATCAGAACTCCTTGATAACATTACGGAAGAGTGGTCTAAACGACACACCCTATTATGTAATTTACTTTGCATTCTAACCTATTACTGCGTATTGCTACACATTTAATTGATATCTTTAGGAATCTAGTTCCATTCTTTGAAAACGACCAATATTGTTCAAACTCTGAACACGTCTTTACAAAATTGACTGTTTTTCTTGTTACCGGCACCTCAAAAGTTATTATTCATTAAAAGTTGGACTTGAGTACTATGTTCGCTATACTGAGGGACTATGGGATTAAGGATTGATATTAAAATAAATCAAAGGCATTTATATTGACAATTGGGCTGCAGTGAGAATTGATGGTACAGTCAGTTCTTAGTTCACGGTACTTAAGGGTGTTAGGCAAGGCCGTAATCTTTCACCTTTCTTGTTGATAGTTTACATGGATCATCTGCTGAAAGTAAGCAGTCTGGCCTATGCTGATGACTTGTTCTTAATGGAAGATAGTAGACTGCAGGGTTTCGGCACAATCTTGGAACTTGAAAATAGGTTCAATGAGTATGGTATGGAAATTAACCTTTCAAAGACTAAATTGATGTCAGTAGGTAAGAAATCCAATAGAACTGATTGTCAGATTCGTGATACTAAGCTGGAAGAGGAAGATAATTTCAAGTATTTAGGGTGTTAGTTCTGCCAAGATGGTAGTATAGTAAGTGAAATTGAATCAAGGTGCAGTAAAGGTAATGCAGTGAGGTCGCAGTTGCGATCAACAGTATTCTGTAAGAAGGAAGTCAGCTCCCGGACGAAACTATCTTTACATCGGTCTGTTTTCAGACCAATTCTTCTTTACGGGAGTGAAAGCTGGATGGACTCAGGATATTTTATTCATACGTAAGAGGTAAAAGACTTGAACGTAGCTAGAATGATCGCTCGTACAAACAGATTGGAACAATGGCAGTAGGGTATTCGGAATGAGGAGATAAATGCTAAGTTAGGAATAAACTCGATGGATGAAGCTGTACGCATAAACCACCTTCGGTGTTGGGGTCATATGAGGCGAAGGGAGGAGGACATGTTACCTAGGAGAATAATGGACTCTGTTATGGAGTCTAAAAGAAGTAGAGGGAGAATAAGTTGGCGATGGTTAGGTTCAGTTTATAACGATCTAAAGGTAAGAGGTACTGAACTAAACGAGGTCACAGCACTGTTTGCAAATAGAGGATTGTGGCGGCGTTTAGTAAATTCAGAGAGTATCGCGGACTGAAGGATGAAAGGCATAACGGTCTATAATATGATATATGTATGTATAAATACTATGGGTATAAATCGCTTATATAACATTTGTGAAGGTAAGATTAAATGTTATTTCAGTTTCCTCCTGCTTAAAGAAAAAACAGAAACAGAGTTTCACTCGTTATATTTCTCTCATCTCCGTTCCAGTAGGAGACGGGCGAGAGCAACTGATGGCAAGGGTATGTATGACCGAAACCGCCAGATCATGAATTATTTGTATCTTAATGCACCTCTCTCCTTCTCCAGTGTGACGCTCTGGCGTATTCTGTTTCTGTTTCGCTTCTAGCCGACACACGAAGAGAAGTACAATTTTAGCCAACATATTAAACATATAGACCAGGAATTACAACAATACAGCATTAATCTCTTAATATAATCCATTGTCCAATAAAACGGAGAAAAAACCCAGCCCTTAATAGTTATATAATAACAATCAGAATAGTTTTATATGCATTTTTATTTGCTTTTATGTATGTAATTAACATTTTTTGTGAAATTCTTATTTGTATATTGTGAACATGGTGATTGGGCGAGAGTCTGTTAAGTTCGTCATTCGATAATTAAATTCCAGAGGTCCTTACAAACTAAACACGAGGGAACCAAAAGAGGAACGCCTCAACTGTTTGAAAATGCTTCGTCTAACACCAGAACAGGGTATTTAATAGAAAAGAATGTTTTTAGATCCTCAGAAAATAAGAACCAAGTTGAGAGAAGGTGAAGTTGGTAAGTGGTGCGATCTCCCACAGAAAGGGAAAGGAGTTATCCTTTTTCGTCAACATCCTCCAGACAATCAGTGCGTTAGTACCGCCAAGGATTATCTTGTAGGGAATGGCGTCATATTTTTTGAAATTTTGTGTACCTTTTTCCCAGAAACTATGAAATCAATGTATTTCAAACTTTGTAGTATATTAGACACTATACAGGTCTGTTCGTGGAAGTAAATTTAATCAGACATCTTGATTAGTTCATAGAGGTCAACTTGAAGAGCACTGACAATTTTATAGATAATTTCAGTTTTAAATTAGGAGATAAAAAATTAAATCTCAACTCCTTTAAACAGCATGACAATAATTCTAATTCAACAGATCAAACATGTTTTGAGTAGTATGCATGCAAATTTTCTTGGGTCTGGATTGAGTATTTTCTCAGAAAAAAGTACATGAGTTGAGGAAAATTTTAACAATTTTTTTTAAAATATTATTTTTATAGTGTTCCTTCTCACACAAGTTATTACACATAGAAGCTTCATATTCTACAAAAATTATTATGAATGTATCCCGTGTATATCAAAAGAACATTCAAGGAAATAGGCTACCTCCTTTAATTTATGAGATATGTAACTAAACTTCGGAAGTTGTATTTTTCTATCGTTTCACACTTCCCGGTTCCATTAAGACGCTTTTAGAGTTTAGATAGAACGCGTATATCGAAGAGAGTATTTAACTTACGATTATGTTTAATGTCTCAATTGACAGCTAAGAGAGGAGGATAACTGTAGCAAAAAATAATGAAAATATGAAATGTAGCTTTCATGAAATAGCGTTTGAAATTACGGCAAAATTTGTGCCTAATAAGTGATGTCAAACGTACTCTGATATAAGATGTAAATGAGCTGACTGGCGCGCTAATTTCTCATACACAGACTTGTACTACACCGAGTTTTTACCCACATTCCAAGTGTACAACTTTCTACTGAATAAAATTTATTTTTTACATAATATTTGTTTTTTATTTCTAACAAGTAAGTGTACAAAGCCCTCAGACCCCTGCGCCAGTTACAGTAGTGAGAGACCACCGCCAGTGTTTTAAATGTTGAAAGTATTTCTTAGCGGACAAAGTAGGCGTTCCCATGCTAAGAAAAATGTAAAATTAAATAATTTCCTGAGTTTTACCGAAAGTTGAAGGACTAAAGGCCCCGGAAAGGTTTCAAATTGTGAGCCTTGGATAGTTCTACAAACAAACAAAAAACAAATTTCAAAAATCACTTTTGGCCTAAATGCAGTTCCGCAAAAACAGCCTAAATTGCTTATTTCTTTAATAGTTTTCTTTTTATTCAAATCCTAGCCCAATTAAATTATTTACATAATTATTCATCAATACACTTAGGCGTTTTTTATTTTTGAAAAATGTCCACACCGAATGAAGTTATAAGGGCTTAAGTGAAACTCTGTATTGACTCAGATTAGCGCTCGTAGTGGTGCTTAAGTGAAAATCTGCACTGGCTCACATTAGCGCTCGTAGTGGTGTGTAATTGAAACAATACATTGACTCGCATCAGCGCTCGTAGTGGTGCTTAAGTTAAATTCTGCACTGGCTCACATTAGCGCTCGTAGTGGTGTGTAATTGAAACAATACATTGACTCGCATTAGCGCTCGTAGTGGTGCTTAAGTTAAATTCTGCACTGGCTCACATTAGCGCTCGTAGTGGCGTGTAATTGAAACAATACATTGACTCGCATCAGCGCTCGTAGTGGTGCTTAAGTTAAATTCTGCACTGGCTCACATTAGCGCTCGTAGTGGTGTGTAATTGAAACAATACATTGACTCGCATTAGCGCTCGTAGTGATGCTTAAGTTAAATTCTGCACTGGCTCACATTAGCGCTCGTAGCGGTGCATAAGTGAACCAATACTTTGACCCACATTAGTGTTCGTAGTGGTGCTTAAGTGAAACAATGCATTGGCTCACATTAGTGCTCGTAGTGGCGCTTAAGTTAAATTCTGCACTGGCTCACATTAGTGTTCGTAGTGGTGCTTAAGTCAAATAGAGCTCGTAGTACTAGAGAAAGGCAAACTGCTAATCTAATCGACTGGATAACGATGATCAAGGAAAGGATTGCATTTTTTGGAAAAACTTTATTATGTTTTATTTACATAAAATTTCTAGCTCATCTCTTTAGGATGTTTTCGACATTGATGATGATGATGATGATGATGATGATGCTTGTCGTTTAAAGGGGCCTAACATCGAAGGTCATCGGCCCTTTTCAACATTGAGTTACTTGGATTTTTTTGAGGTCATTTTATCCCTTCATTCCATCTCGTTCCTTGAACCAATACAATATATTCAGAATTCATCAATATAGGAAGTAAAAAGCTACAACATGCATTTCAGGTAGAGATATTACTTTTCCTATAGCGAAAGCGTGGCAGCATTTAATTGGAGCTATGTTATTCACACCTAACTTCTTCTGAATGCAATCTTCTACCACGTATATTTCGAACAGTTTTGATAATTATCTTTTCCAAGCAGCTCCTTAATAATGGGGATACTGTACCCGACGTGTCATCACCAGCGAGCCTTTTCTATTACTGTAATTACAAAATACATCCAGGTGCATACAATGGGGACAAATTACAAGCGCTCACAAAATGAGTTCCCAGAATAGAATAGAACAATCAGAGAATACAATTGGAACTCTATGATTCCTGCCCATTGTTTTCAATTGAAGTGATATTTGAAAACAAAGAGGAGCCAATATAATGAAACTGAACGTTTCTCTATTAAACTGTAGCAAACACACCAGGTTATGCAATGAAGCATTAGAGTTTCATAAACGTGTGCTTTGCATATTATGATACGTTCAACAGTATGAAGGTAGGGCCGAAACAAATGGGTAGCTATTTTTCATGAACCTCGACTTACTTTTATTGAAAATGAACATGTAAACACGCCATGGCTCTGCGGCGTTGATGGGCTTTGCACTACCGAGAGAGCACTTCTCAGCGCGGAGGCAAACAGATTACGGGGCTGCGCGTGGTCAGCTTGGCGAATCATCAATGAAATCATCTGCATTTAGTATTATCAGCCAGCTGGCAGATACCTTATGAATTGTTTAGCGAGCATTTTCTTGAATGTTTTCGATGAACTTGAAGTTTATCGAACATCTCCCATGATACATTATTCCAGTCCCTTATTCCTTGCCGTATAAATTCATATTTGTCCTCTTAAATTTCATATTTTGATCATTCATCTTTACTACTTTGAAAAACTCCACCCAAGCTCTTTCATCTAATAATGCCGTGCTGAGTGGCTCACCTTCGATCCTCACTCCGGTGGTATTTGAAGGTGCTCAAGCCTCGTGGCACCTTAAAGAACTCCTGTGAGACTAAATTTCGGCACGTCGGCGCCTCCGAAAAGCGCAAAAGTAGTTAGTGTGACGTAAAGCAGATAACGTTATTGTTACTATCATCATAATGCACTAATGTCATTCCACGCGATCTCACCACTGACAGCTCGGAACATACCGCTTAGTCGATCAGCCCGTCCCCTTACTCCTAAGGGTTCCCAGGCCCAAGTTTGCAACAACATTTCCAAACACCAATCTTTTGTCGTAAATCACCAAGAACAAATCGAGCTGCTTTTCTTAGAGTTCTTTCCAGTTCTCGAATCAAGTCATCCTTGTGTGTGTATCATGCTCTGGGGTTTTATACGCCACGTCCTTTCCTTCCTTAATGGAACCCCTAAATACCCTCATAACCATATGAAGAGATACGTACCCATTATTTACAACCTCGCTTATATGATTACAAATGAAGACCATTCCTTATATTAACACCTAAATACATACAGTTATCCGCGTGAAGTACTTCCATCCCATCAACACAGTATTTCCCCTTAGTGAAACATACAAACTGAATTTTCTTCCCGTTTACTGTCATACCGTAGTCTGCTCTGCATCTCACAACATCGTCTAGGCCGTTTTGTTTTGTTTTGTTTTGTGTTTTGCTTAACGCCGCTCCGTCACAGATAGATCTTATGGCAACGATAAACAAGAAACTAAATTAATATTGAAAACTGATATTTAAGTTATATTTAAAACGTGAAGTAAACGTCAAAATAAAATGATTGAGATCATGAAAGTTAACTAACGAGAAATATTTAGACCTTACATTAAAGACAATAAATACAATCAGTAGGTTCAACTATAAGCACAATAATATAACATAATGTAATAAATGAAATTAGGCAGTGCACGATCCTAAGAAATTCTAAGTCTTGAAAGGAGGAAAATTTTTTAAGTTTTTCTTTAACAGGCTAAAAGCAGATGAGATGTGATTTTTGGGACGTTTAAACTGATGAATCTGGACTGAGAGAATGGAAAGTCTCATCAGCAAAATAGAGAAAAGAGGGTAAAAATATTTGGACACCTAATGAAGTGCAACAGTTTCGATTGGAACACCATGTCAGGAAAAGTTCTCGGAAAAATATGGAGGATGGCAATAGAAAGATCATGAAAATAGTGATGCAAATGAAGTGTCGTTTCTACGAAGAGTTAATGACGTAAGCAATGAACAGAAAAACTTGGATGGAGCGTCTAGTTATAGGATATCAGCAGGGTAAACTGGGGGCTCCAGCAGCCTCCTCCTGCTCCTCACGCAACTAAAGGAGGTCTCCACCACACGGATGTGCTCCCAGTCCCTGAGGTCAGCCTCCAGAGTTGTAAGCCATTCATATGTATTAGCCCTTACGCCACCTCCCTAGTCCCAAAAGAAAAATATATAGTCGCCATCTTGTTCAACAGTAGTAGCTCAGATCCGATGCCCTGAGGTCACCCTCCAGATATAACCCTATATAAGAAATGCATACGTATTACCCCTTACACCACCTCCCTACCCCCACAAGAAAAATGTATAGTCACCATCTTGTTGTTCAGAATTCCAAGCTTACCTCCGAGGCCATGAGGTATCCCTGAACCATGCCCTATAAAACAATTATAGCGGCCATCCTGTCTAGTTAGGTAACCCTGTAAGTTTAAGCCTGCACTCTTGTGGGATTAGCCTCCTCGTTCATCGAACTTGGGTCTGTAAGTTTGGCACCCCAGTGAGGTTAAGCCTAGATTCAAATCCAAGCCTTTCAGTTTAAGCTTGCACACGTAGCCAGCCGTCCTACTTTTCAATTCGCCCGCCAAGTTACGTCATTTAGGGTTAAGCATGCACTCTTAGTCAGGACATCAGTGAGGAGGAGACCTCTCCTCAGGAGCGTGAGTAGGTAGAGGCTACCGGAGCCCTCAATTTATCCTACTGATATCTGTTTGGCATGTACTATGTGCACATGACAAGACTTATTAAGATGGAAGTCTATTTCAAAAAACGGCTTTCTTTTTCAGTTATATTATAATTAGAGCTCCGATATTTAGGCGGTAATAGTTCAGAACGCAAACTTAACTGAAGTGAATAACAAGTATACACTGCCCTGCATAACGGTTATGCTATGAGTTTTGAATAAACGTTAGGGGCACTGTCTATCAGAACTCCTAGAATTCATGTAACTCTCGCTACATTTTGGAAGAGCGTTCTAAGTGTTATTTCCTAATAATCAAATTAATTTGCATTCTAACATATTACCGCCTAAAATACGGGGCACAATATTAATATTCAGTCATATTTACTTGGCAATATAACTGTAAATTAAAAACTCACAGGACGTTTAAGGCATGACAATTTTTTAAAATAATCAGGTAGTATTGCACCTAGCTTGGTGTATACAGAGTGAAGCCGAACTCCACCGACAAACCTTCGGAGATGGAGGTCGACAATTTGAAAAATACCTGCAAGGGAACAGTTCTGTATTTGTTACATACTGTACTATACAGCACACCGACAGAACAAATTAAACAGAACTGTGACAAAAGTGCACGTGTTTCGTCTGAAGGATGTTGCATTATTCTGTATTTTGTGTGTTACGTTTTGTTTATTGCATATTACAGGCTCTGCATATTTTACAGCTTCACTGTTTTAAAGATCCCATGATCTAAGACTCGTATTGGGACAGTTCATCAAAAAGCTGGCGCAGTTACAATACTAAAAGCAAATTAAATTATTGATAATACAAAACTGATAAAAAATTTAATATTCCTCATCTGCTATCACAAACATATCTGAACGACATAATATTTTAAACTTTTTCACCTTCATCGTTAATACTCGCGATCCTGTTTTTCAGAAAATAACTAAATATGACATTTTGAACTACCTGGGTATACTTGACCTTAGAAGCCGTTTACAGTTCTCAGTTATGCGATCTATTTTAACTTCTTAAATAATTAATGGCTACACCAAATGTAATACTCTTCAGACGTACTTGCCTATAAACGTTCCACCTCCCCCACCCAACACACAACCGGCATACTCATCATGCATCCCGTCCGCGCCTAACATTACAACAACGCTTTATCTTCCACCGTCTCTCAACTCAGGTAATTCAGTACTCGATATTGACATATTCACATCTTTCAAATCCTTCAAACATAAAATTAAAAGATTCCTTTGAAGTCCTCACCAGGTCGTTATCTTCTGACCTTCGAATCCGTGACCTTTATTCTTCCTAACTCTATAACCGACCCTGGCCAGTTATAGTTGCATTTGTTGTTACATTGTTATCATCAATATATCACTGTTGATACCTAATATTGTTGTCATTGCTATCATTTATACTTATTTAAACTTGATCATAATTAATTTCGTGTGGCTATTTCTAGCCGAGTGCAGCCCTTGTAAGGCAGACCCTCCGATGAGTGTGGGCGGCATCTGCCATGTGTAGGTAACTGCGTGTAAATGTGGTGGAGGACAGTGTTATGTGTGGTGTTTGAGTTGCAGGGGGACAGCACAAACACCCAGCCCCCGGGCCATTGGAATTAACCAATGAAAATTAAAATCCCCGACCCGGCCGGGAATCGAACCCGGGAACCTCTGAACCGAAGGCCAGTACGCTGACCATTCAGCCAACAAGTCGGATATTTAAACTTGATTTTATTATTATTGTTAGTGTAAAATGGCCCTCCATAGGCTGTCTAATAAATAAACAAACAAACAAATAAATACATAAAAATACAATAAAAACCTAAAATACAACATTTTCAAGGATAATATTGTGTGTTTAAAAGTTTATGTAATCAGAACCAAATAGCTCGATATGAAAACTGATAACAACTTCATCTAAATAGACTAAATCCTAGAGTATTAAATTTTGTCGATAAATGTCTCTTAATATTTCTTATGAATTTATTGACATTCTGACAAGCTTTCATCGAGTCTAGAATGGAATTAAATGCTATTATAACCCTATACAATACACCATTAGTTCCTTACTTCACTGTATTCATTATACAGAAATGTAAGTTTCCAGATTGCCGTGTTGCATGATCATAATTAGATGAATTACTGATGACTTTGAGTTTTATTTTTGCCCGAGCCAAACTATGTTTTATTTTGAAGGAAAGTGTTATCAGAGAGTATGCAATAGATAGCCTAACCAGAGGAATAACCTGTTGATATGTTTCGTCTTTTACGTTCTGGTTATTGTTAGGGCCCGGATGTTTATGATATGTCAGCTTTTTCTTTAATTTATTTCCATGGAAAATACAAGTTAAGCATGATTTCATTTACGGTGACTCAAATTATGTAATTTTCACGGGCCATATAAAATAATATTTTCGCTCTTTTAACGCTTTTTCATGTTCCGGTAATGTTTCATATTATGGTCATATTTCCACCTGAATTTTCGTGTTTTTGTCATACTTTTATTCCATATTCAGTCGTCTCAAAGACGGATTTTTAACATTTCCTAATTGTTTTCTGTAATTTGTCACATTATTTTTCTTAGAAATATATATTTATGTGAATTAGGAGGGTAAGATGTATAGAAAGAGACAGATGTGTATAAAGCGACAGAATAGTGAGCCTCAATTGAACTCTGATGATTTGACGTATTTCAAATATAGCCTAATAACATCCTGCGATTCTGAGCGGTCTTTTCACCGTAACAAGTCAATGTTTCGTAAAAATAGAAAATCGTTCCTATTTGAAAAATTTAAAATATATTTAATTTGCTGTTGTAATTCTTTCTGATCGCTCATCAAAATGTGACATTTATTTAATTCTGTGCAGAATCGATAGTTACATCCGGAATAAGTAATTAAATACATTCAAAATATACTAATAAAATTAATATTATTACCTCATGAATGTTCTAGATTTTGAACTACATTTTCAATATAATGTTAACTTAAACAGTGGAAAGATTTTGAAGATTTCAAAAATGTGAGCAAAAAAATAATGAAGTCATATTTCTTGTCATATTTTAATACATTTTAGGTTCATAAACAATCAGGACCTAGTTATTATATAACACATACTTTTTAATGATATGAAGACATTTTCAGAGAAACAAGGGTGATTGGGCTAACAAACCGAGTAAATAGTAATTGCATTATTATTCTGTAACAAGCCACCTGTTCCCTTATACTAATGTACTCAGAATGTATCCCTGAATAACCTCTAAAACTTTATCAGCGGAGTTCGGCTTCACCTCGTACTACCTCTTCAATGTGTTGCCCAGAACTGAGTGAAATATATTTAAAGTCCACGTAACCAGACTTCAGTTCGTTGGGGAGAGGGGGGGGTGTGCTGATAATGAATCTAAAGGACTATGTGGAACGAGATGCGGATTAACCAAGAATACTTCTATTCCCATGCATAGAAAATTTATCGCCATTCATATACTTATATTTAATGTAGGGTTTGCCAGGGACGACTTCATTCCTGGCAAGTGTTCGACTTGCATTAAAACTTGTCAACGAACCTGCATGAAATCCTACAGGGAGCTGCGAATAGATGATCGTATGAAATTTTCATCAGTTAGTAGGACCCGCTCGTCCAGAACGCCCTCTATGGCAATGTTCCGAAATATTTTCTCTACTCACGACACAGTCGACGTGGCACGCCAAAATGTAACTCCGTTCACAAACGCATATGACACTATTTAGTTTATTATTAAGCAGAAGTCGACTTGTGCATTTATTAAAATGTTGTTTCTTGAAAGTATCACACTGAAAAGTTATGAGTAGAATGATGTATTTTAATAGTAACTCTTATTTTCCCTCGATTTATTTATTCGTGTCAGAGGTACCAATAAATACAAGAAAGAGATACTGAATATATGTACTGAATATGAAAAATGTACATGAACAAATTAGTAGTAGTAGTAAATTTGGCATGGCTCATGATTAGAGCCCGGATTTTGATGCATTAATAGGTTAGAATGAAAACTTACTGAAGCGAGTAGCAAGTATAGTCTACCTTCACAACGATTAAGCCATGGGGTTTGCATAAACATGAGGGGTACGGCCCATCAGAATGCTTAACATTTATGTTACTCTTGCTACATTATGGAAGAGCGGGTGGCCGATATTTCCTACTAACCGAATTAGTTTGCAATCTAAGCTGTTACCGCATAAAAATCCGGGCTTTACTCATGGTGGTGTAATACAGTATTTAAATTATTATTATTATTATTATTATTATTATTATTATTATTATTATTATTATTATTATTAATAATAATCGTATATAGTTATAAATGAAGCACTTAAAAATTTGCATATGAAGTATAACAAATGGAAGAAAATACATACAAATCAAAAGGAGAAATCAAGTGTTACATGCAAATATCTGCACTATATATACACTGACTGACAGAGCAAATGTAACACCAAGAAGGAGTGGTCAGAACGTTATGCCAATTGCAGGATAGACTGACGTCACTGAGGTATGCTCATGATGTGAAATGCGCCGCTGTGCTGCGCACGTAGCGAACGATAAATGGGACACGGCGTTGGCGAATGGCCCACTTCGTACCGTGATTTCTCAGCCGACAGTCATTGCAGAACGTGTTGTCGTGTGCCACAGGACACGTGTATAGCTAAGAATGCCAGGCCGCCGTCAACGGAGGCATTTCCAGCAGACAGACGACTTTACGAGGGGTATGGTGATCGGGCTGAGAAGGGCAGGTTGGTCGCTTCGTCAAATCGCATCCGATACCCATAGGGATGTGTCCACGGTGCAGCGCCTGTGGCGAAGATGGTTGGCGCAGGGACATGTGGCACGTGCGAGGGGTCCAGGCGCAGCCCGAGTGACGTCAGCACGCGAGGATCGGCGCATCCGCCGCCAAGCGGTGGTAGCCCCCCACGCCACGTCAACCACCATTCTTCAGCATGTGCAAGACACCCTGGCTGTTCCAATATCGACCAGAACAATTTCCCGTCGGTTGGTTGAAGGAGGCCTGCACTCCCGGCGTCCGCTCAGAAGACTACCATTGACTCCACAGCATAGACGTGCACGCCTGGCATGGTGCCGGGCTAGAGCGACTTGGATGAGGGAATGGCGGAACGTCGTGTTCTCCGATGAGTCACGCTTCTGTTCTGTCAGTGATAGTCACCGCAGACGAGTGTGGCGTCGGCGTGGAGAAAGGTCAAATCCGGCAGTAACTGTGGAGCGCCCTACCGCTAGACAACGCGGCATCATGGTTTGGGGCGCTATTGCGTATGATTCCACGTCACCTCTAGTGCGTATTCAAGGCACGTTAAATGCCCACCGCTACGTGCAGCATGCGCTGCGGCCGGTGGCACTCCCGTACCTTCAGGGGCTGCCCAATGCTCTGTTTCAGCAGGATAATGCCCGCCCACACACTGCTCGCATCTCCCAACAGGCTCTACGAGGTGTACAGATGCTTCCGTGGCCAGCGTACTCTCCGGATCTCTCACCAATCGAACACGTGTGGGATCTCATTGGACGCCGTTGGCAAACTCTGCCCCAGCCTCGTACGGATGACCAACTGTGGCAAATGGTTGGCAGAGAATGGAGAACCATCCCTCAGGTCACCATCCGCACTCTTATTGACTCTGTACCTCGACGTGTTTCTGCGTGCATCGCCGCTCGCGGTGGTCCTACATCCTACTGAGTCGATGCCGTGCGCATTGTGTAACCTGCATATCGGTTTGAAATAAACATCAATTATTCGTCCGTGCCGTCTCTGTTTTTTCCCCAACTTTCATCCCTTTCGAACCACTCCTCCTTGGTGTTGCATTGTCACTGTCAGTCAGTGTACATCATTTACACAAGTTGTGACCAGTATTTGGCTACATTAATGGCAATGTTTTCAGTCAGTGCCAATTCCAACCCTGAAGATAAATCTGGGAATAGACGACAGTATTAGTGTTAATAAATGACAGTTGCCCAGTTAGGCTTCCTCTTAAAACGACAATCAACACCGCCACCACTTGTAACAGAATATGTGACGGAAGTGTAACCTAGCAACCGTGTAGGCTGTCATGTAAGGCAGATAGGTAGATTAGATAATGCCTATGTTTGCGGCGAAGTTAGAGCTCAAGGCCCTCTTTCACAATTAAACACTAGAAGAGTTCACAATATTTTCTTTTACAATTTGCTTTACGTCACACCGACACAGATAGGCAACGATGGGATAGGAAAGGGCTAGGAATGGGAAGTAAGCGGCCGTGAACTAATAAGGGTACAGCCCCAGACTTTTCCTTGTGTGAAAATAGTAAACCACGGAAGACAATAGAAGAGTATACATCTGCATAACCCAAATGTTATTAATAGCAATACCAATAGTAATAATAGTATTAATAATATAATTCATAATTTTAAAATACACAAAATAAAGTACACTTAAATGGCGTAACTGCAGTTATCCATTCACTCAACAATTATCCAGCAAGTCAGTGGGATCTACTTAGCAAATACTCGCGACAAGCCACTTTAAATTTGCAATGAGAAGGTATGTGAGTGCGGTTCACAGGTATAGCAGGAGAGGAGCCAGATCTTGAATTGTGTTCATGATAGGACGAGAGGTAAGGAAAATGCGAAAAAAAATATTTGGGAGTATTAGTGGAAAGTATTTTGTGCACAAATGATAAAATGTGAAGTTCACGGCGTTGGTGCACTCGAAGCCACGGCAGCTATTTATGATAAGGTGATATATATCAGCATCGTACCGCAGATTAAATACACTGCAAAAAAAAATTATTATACCCTCTTAGAGTTTTCCAATTCACTCAAGATTTATTGTTGAAACAGTGCATATGGAGTGCATGAAATGATTACATTTACAGGTCAATAGCTCAAGCGGTACTGAGGCACCAGATGTCGATCCATGCTGAAACACCCATTTTAGTTCGTGGTATATCCTCTACAGGCGGCAATACATGAGCTGATTCTGGCATCCATTCGATCATACAGATGCTGAACAGTGTCTTAGGATACATTATCCCACGCCTGTTCGACCTGTTCACGAAGTTCTGCAAGGATTGTGGGTTGACGACTCACAGGTGTCAGTTGCGCCCCATCATACCCCACATGTACTCGATGGAAGACAAGTCCGCAAATCGTGCTGGCCAGAGAAGTTGCTGCACGTCTGAGTTTCACGTGCAGTGTATGGGCGAGCATTACCCTGTTGGAACAACACATCACCTTCCTGTTGCAAGAATGGCGGAAGAACTGGTCTTACAACATTCTGCACGTGCCGAGCGCTGGTCATCGTTCTCTCCACAAACACCAAAGATGAACGGGAGTTGTAGCTTATCGCACCCCAGACCATAAGGCCTGGGGTGAGACCAGTGTGTCTTGAACGAACGCACTCTACGTGACAGCGCTCGCCAGGTCTACGTCGTACGCGCAAAGGACCATCACCTGCGTGCGGGCAGAACCTGCTTTCATCGCTGAAGATCATGGCCCGCCGTTCTATCTTCTAAGTGACCCTCTGATGTCACCGGTCGAGCCGTGCAGGTCGATGTTGTGGCTTGAGTGGAAGACGGGCTAGAAGTGTGCGTGGCCGTAGTCCCACTGCTAGTAACCGGTTGGCAACTTCTGTGTTGACACTTCTGTGGTCACACACCCTGTTATCTGTGTTGTGGTTGGTAGCTGTACGATCTGCCACTACTGCTCTTAAAATACGACGATCTTGGCAGACGTCTGTGCTGCGTGGACGTCCAGAACCTCTTGTACGGGTGGAGAATGTTCACGTGACCATTACAATCAGCATCGTTGCACAACTGACGCAGCACATCCAACTTGTGTGGCATTTTTCCAAACGGACCACCCCGCACTCGGAAGGCCACAATCTGACCCCTGTCAAACTTGCTCACTTGGCTGTAGGAAGAACGAGTGTCTCCGTGGCATAGTGCTCGTTTGCTTCACACGTTTACACCACACTGAGCCTTATGACTGTAAACGTTCCCCATTAAAGGGTACACGCAGATGTTGCATGGCAGCTACGTCACTACGCTATCTATTAACGGACGATGTTGAAACCATGATTAGTACATCTACTATCCCCCAGGTGGCATCTGCCGTCATCGGATCAAAATCGATGACGTCTTTCCAGGTGTACTAACTTTTTCCAGCTGTGTATATGTTTTACGCAGCTGTTCAGGCTCCGGTCCAGTTTCTTCTTTTACTATCGCAGGATATTTCAGTCAACACAGTGTCACAATAGTCAAATACAGGTAGTATCAGAGAGTGAATTAGTTTTACTTTAATGGATGGATGGTCAGACAACGTTACCGAGCAAACGTACAGGCTGTCTTATAGCTGGCGGTCATATGGAATCAGCAGTCGTTGATAGACGGTCATGACCGAGAGAAATAAGACATAATTATGCTCATTTCATTTTTGTCATAGGGAAATTTGACGCCAATTCTTCACACCGGCCTGTTTAAAGTACCGTGAAATACTTCGTTATTTTTAGAATTTGCTTTACGTCGCACCGACAAATATAGATCTTATGGCGACGATGGGATAGGCCTAGGAGTGGGAAAGAAGCGGTCGTGGTCTTAAATACGGTACAGCCCCAACATTATCGTGTTGCGAAAATGGAGAACAACTGAATACCATCTTCAGGGCAGCCGACATTGGGGTTCGAACCCACTATCTTCCGGATGCAAGCTCACAGCTGCGCGCCCCTAATCGCACGGCCATCTCGCCCGATGAAATTCTTCAAATAAATGTGTTAACGACTTTTGCACTGCACAAACAACAAGCGTTTCGAACAAACGGTTACGACGCTAATACTTGAACAAGTACTCTAAACGACCACTAGACAGTACCAGGAGCCGGAAATGAGCCAGGTTTCACATGTTAACCAGTGGGAAAAAAGTTCATAGACAGGTTTGATGCAGCCCTCAATGTCACCCTGTCCGTACTAACCTTTCCATTTTTTATGTGCTGCATCCTACATCTGCTCCAATCTGCTTATCATATTCATACCTTGGTCTACCCCTACCTTTCTTACCGCCGACACTTCCATCAGAAACCGACATAACAAGTTCTGGTTGTCTTAATATGAGTCCTAAATTCCATTCCCTTCTTCTAGACAAATTTGGTCATATCGCTCTTCTATCACCAGTTCTTTTCAGTATTTCTTCATTCGTTCAGCATTCTTCTATAACACCACATCTCAAAAGCTTCTATTCTCTTTCTTACTGAGCTAATTATCGCCCATGTTTCACTTCCATACAGTGCCAAGCTCCAGACGGAAGTCTTCAAAAACATTTAATTCTTATCTCAATGCTCGAGGTAAGCAAATTTCTTTTCTTAAGAAAGGCCTTCCTTGTGTGTGCTAGTCTGCATTTTATGTCCTCCTTACTTCTACCTTCGTTGCTATTCGAGTAACAATATTCATCCACTTCCTGATGATGATGATGCTTGTTCTTTAAAGGGACCTAAAATCTAGGTCATCGCTCCCTAATGGTACGAAATGAAACGAAATATAATGACAATTCAAAATTCCAAAATCATCCACTGACCAGAATTCAAAACATGATGACGAATAAATGGATGGATATGAAGTTAAACAATAGTATTACCGACCAAGAAACTGCTTCTCAAGCACAATCCTGAATCGATGATGCTTGTAGTCTAAAGGGGTCCGAAATCCAGGTCATCGGCCCCTCATAATGGTACTTATCGCTAGGAAAGTAACCATGGTATTTGTCATGTTGCGGTACTAATCAAAGGTAGCGTAGAATCACGGTATTCCAGACATTATGGTACCACTCACAGGTAGTACATATAATACAGACCTGTGGTGTTTCTCACATTGCGGCGCCATTTACAGGCAACGCAAACCTATGGCGTTCCTCACATAGGTGTACTAAGCAGAGGGACTCGTGCTATCTCATGGTGTTCCTCACAAAGTGGGTACTAATCATAGGCAAGGCAGAGCCATGGTGTCGCTCATATAGTGCTACTAATCACAGGTACTGTAAAACTCATCCTGATTCACAAATTGTGGCTACTAATTACAAACCTGTTGTGTACCTAACAAAGTGGTACTACGCGCAAGTAAAAGCGACCCAAGGTGTTTCCCGCGTGGTGGTACTAATTGCAAGTAGTCCCAAGGTTCTAATTCGATCATCCCTTGGTCGCCCCTTTTAGTTGCCTCTTACGACGGGCAGGGGATACAGTGGGTGTATTCTTCACCTGCGTTCCCCACCCACATGGGGATGTGTTTGGTTCGTGAGAGTTGTTTTATTTCGCTCAAGTCCGCCGGAAAGCCGACCCCTGGGACGCGCCACGTGGGAGTATCACCTTTGCCCCTGCTACGCTAGTGTAATAGGTTCGTGACATCTACTTACTTTAAGAACTCATTGCCTAGTCTAATATTTCCTGCATCACCTGGCTTTGTTTGATTGCACTTTTGTTTTGGACTTATTTATTTTTATCTTTTATTCCTTACCTCAGGCTGTCCATAACATTCAGTAATTTCTCCAGATCTCCTGCAGTCTCATATAAAATTACAATATCATCGGCAAATCGCAGCGTTTTTATCTTCTCTGCTTGGATTTTTTAACAATACAAAATCACCGATTCCCGTTCCAAATTTCTCTTAGATATCCTTTACCGCTATCTCTCTCTTAAACAGGATGAATGAACTCAGTAAACATGATATCTGTTGCCTTCTTCGCATCTTTATAAATGTCTCTTCAATATACTGTAGTTTTGAGCATTTAATCAGTTTCTCATCCAACACTTCCCTTGCTCCAGTAGATCGTTGTAGGTGAGATGTTTAGAAGCCGTCAACGACTAAAGGACACTCTCATAAAAGCATGAGGTCACCGGAGTCGCCCTAGGGGGCACGACGTTGCATGAAAGGATGCTAGAAATAGCTTCTACCACAGCGCTGTGCAGAAATGAGCAGAATACAAATGACGCCATTAAAGTTAAAAGTGTTACACATAAAGGTTGTGAAAACGAACGACGAGGATGAAAGAGAAGATTTGCTTAAAATATTTACTTAGTAACAGTACATGAAGAGAGAGTGGGATATACTAGAATGTTAGTACAAATTAAATATGTAATAAAAAGATGTATATTACAGAGGAATTCAGTGGCGTATAATGAGTGCTACCGAGGCTATAGGTGAAGCCCAGACCTCAAATGAAAACGATGAAAATCTAAAGCACATTATAATGTAAGCATCTGACACATTTACAAAACTCGAAAGTAATGAGAGCAAGACATCGGTGATCTTGTAGTCCAATCGCTGTGTCCCTCTCCCCTCGCCACACCTCGCGCGGCTTGCTGCTGTATCTCCGATAGGTGCGGGGACCGGGGGGATACGTGTGCTAGGCTTCGGTCCGTCAGATCGCCACTGCTAACAACCATGTGTTCCTCATCGTATATACTTCCTCACCTCATACTTCTGAATTATATATATAACTCCCTGCATCATTGCAGAAAGACACTGCAGGGCTGTTGTTGTATGAGTAATATAGTTTATTATATAAGTAATTCTGATAAAATGAAACGCAATATTTCAGGTTTAGTGACCTCTTATGTTGGTTGGAACAGCAGCCGTTATCGTGGGTCGGACACCACCACTGAAACCAGTGAACGATGGGTACGACCGCTTGTGAAAAAAATGAAAACCTACAACCTGTTTTCCAGTCATTGACCGGGTCAGTCTAAGACGATCAGAAGCTCTCCTAAAGGTTTGGAAGAACATTCAGCAGAACCCCCAACTACCCATCCATCAAGATATTACGCACACTGAACATCAACGACTGAAATCAAGGAAACCACCCTGGCGTACAGCAATGGATCTTGAAAGAACCTCTTTTCATGTTAACAGTTCATGGAAAGCCCAGTGGGATCAGTCTTCAGTAGTGACAAACATTTGGTTGAGAATCCTTCTAAACGAGTACAAGGATTTGATCTTCCAAGACGACAGTGGAGAATCATCAATCGGATAAGAACTGGACAAGGCAGATGTGGTTATCTGTTGTGCAAATGGGGTTGGACTAGGTCTGCAGATTGTGATTGTGGTGCCTCTTCTCAGTCAATCCACCACATTGTTGCTGACTGCCCAATTTAAGCATTCACCGCACATCGGATGAATCAGTTGATTGGGTCAAAATGCTAGACCTAGAGTTATAGTATTGTACGGACTTGTGACTACGCACATTTACCCTGAACTATATACATGTGTGTACATAGATTCATCATACGATAAATAAATAAACCGGGTCAGTGATGTAATGTATGAAACATATATAGGCTGTTATTACAATAGGGTCGCCACTCCCAAGGTGATTTATTTATGAGTGATAAATGCTATGAAATGATAATGGAGAGTGTTGCTGGAATGAAGGATGACAGGGGAAACCGGAGTACCCGGAGAAAAACCTGTCCCGCCTCCGCTTTGTCCAGCACAAATCTCACATGGAGTGAACGGGATTTGAACCACGTTATCCAGCGGTGAGAGGCCGACGCGCTGCCGTCTGAGCCACGGAGGCTTACGACCGCTTGTACTGATGTAAAATTCAAACTTTTAATTTAATAATAATAATAATAATAATAATAATAATAATAATAATAATAATAATAATAATAATAATACTGGTGCGCGGCTTGGTGATCACCTAATGTGAATGAAATGAATGGCGAAGACCTCATAAACACCGAGTCCCCAAGCCAGGGGAATTAAGAGTATTAGGAGGTTGATTCTATGACATGAACCGGGGCAAGCCGGACTTTAATTTGCTAAACCTAAGGCTATCATCTCCACTGATCACATACTGATTATTGAAAGCAGCAGGGGCCAGGGCAGTAGTTGTGAAACAGTCTTGACAACACAGCAGGCTACTTCTTTATTTGCAGCTCAAAGCGCTTAATGCTAGGCGTTCACTGAACCAACAATCGAAAATGGGGTAACCTAGATCTAGTGGCAAACCACATCTTGATTCCAGCATACGCCACCGAAATGATTCATGAAAATCATTTGCAGCTTTAATGACCTATAACTGTTGAACTAATAACGCAAATATGTGCAAAGTCTTCTGAATTGAAGACATCCCCGAATAGGTATGCAACCAACAAATCAGTAATTTTTTCAGGAGAAGGGAACATTATTTTTGGGATTTATTTCATGGTATGTACTACTTGCATATGCAAGTGTACAAATTAGTTAATCTATTAAAACAGTATTTCATTGTTATAACTTAAGGTTTTAGAAATACTGTATGCATTGAAATGAAATGGCGTATGGCTTTTAGTGCCGGAAGATCCCAGGATGTGTTCGGCTCGCCAGGTGCAGGTCTATTGAGTCGACTCCCGTAGGTGACCTGCGCGTCGTGATGTGGATGGAATTATGATGAAGATAACACAAACACTCAACTCTCGTGCCAGGGAAATTAACCAATTATGGTTAAAATTCCCGATCCTGCCGGGAATCGCACCCGGAACCCCTGTAACCAAAGGCCACCACGCTAACCATTTAGCCGTGGAGCCGGACAATATATGCATTGGAAGTGACACAATTGGAAATAATCTGCAAGTTGTTTGCATATGAGAGAAGAGAAATCCTGTACTTGCTCTTGGAACAAAATGATAGAAAATAATATCATTAATCTCAGGGAATAACAAGATAAGTAAAAAAATAAAATTCTCAGAGGAAGATTTTTTTTTGTTTTTAACCCGCGAGTGGTCGCTAGCCGAAATGTAACGTGAGTGGTCGCGCGTGAGACTTTCTCTCACATTGAAATAAACATGACTTCATTCACAGTTTTATGGGGCGTAAGGCTGAAATTTACAACTGAAATGAAACGCAGGTTCCGCCTTATATATTTTAGATATAAATGAAGTGATTAGCTGTGAGAGAGAGAGAGAGATATGGCGTATGGCTTTTAGCGCCGGGCGTGTCCGAGGACAAATTCGATACGCGAGATGCACGTCTTTTGATTTGACACCCGTAGGCGACCTGCGCGTCATGATGAGGATGAAATGATGAAGAAGACGGTACATACACCCAGCCCCCGTGTCAGCGAAATTAACCAATTAAGGTTAAAATTCCCGACCCCGCCGGGAATCGAACCCGGGACTTCTGTGACCAAAGGCCAGCACGCTAACCAATTAGCCATGGAGCTGGGCATGATTAAACGTTTATTAAAGACACAAATTACGACTTAAAATCACATATTGATTGTACATAAAAATAACTTCCGTCCTGAAGTTGTAAAAAAAACAAAATCTTACACATGCATTATATCTAGTAATATTTACGTACAAAGCAAGGTTTCTGAACACAATAACATTTTCAGAAACAAGAAGTGCTCATAATACAAATACTAACGCGTACAACAGGAGTCAGTTTCCCGCTCCACTTCAAAGTAACACCAACGTCATTAGTCGCGCGATGAGAGAATCTCTCACGCAGCGCGCACGGACACACAGGAACCTTTGTTCTGACTACGGGAGGGGGTGCTTACCCTTCAAATGTGAATTGCTCTACTCAAGAAAGTTATAAACTGAGCTAGACGAGGGAACAGCCACCTCCCTTTCATTACTGTGAAGTAATATCACAATAAAAAATAATGTGAGACAAAATCTCATATAGCGACCACTCGCGGTTTAAACAATACAAAATCACCGATTCATCAAATGTTGTCAAACCATTCATTATTGAAAAAGCGTTTTAAATAATGGTTTGATTGTATTTTGTCAAGAAATTAAGTGTCAGCTTTGGATCGTGAATGAAACCGATATTGAACAGGCATCATTTTCTTATGTGGACTAGTAAAGGCCAAAGCGCGTGAGTCGCATTTGTGTACTGTTATTTTGGGAAGATTTATTTTTAACATAATTATCTGTGCAAATTCATTTACAAGATGATAATTTTTACGCCCACAGTAACCACAGAAAACGTAGTACACATAAAATAAACTGACTTATCTGGTGGAAGCCACTTTCATTAACAAGAAAACTCAACTTATCTGGTACTTACCGGGGAGTGTTTTGTATTCTTGAACAATGTCGACGTAGAATTTTGTATTTCTTCACTATTATTAGTGCCAAAGGCTAGAGAACATTTGCCTTAGCAGGTTATTACAAAAATATAAAAAACAAACAAACGAAAAACATACTTATCTGCTTTTTCCTGGGACGAATGATGTTAGTTTAATAATTAAAAAAATGTCAGAAAATGTTTTAAAATATAGATGTGATTTCCTGCATGGCCTTTATTTAAATGATCTTCCACACGTGGTGATAAACCAACACAAGTATCGTTCACCATCTTCACTCATGTTGCATCCCTACGCTACGGAGAACAATGTTCTGCTGACTGTAAACCAGTTTGAAGTTCAAATGTAAGACTTAAGATGACACCACAACATAGAGGCGTGGTGATACATCCTATTTATACCAAAATCTCTTTCTTTGACTGCCCCTTATAGCTTTAGTAATATTATTTAATGGGGGAGGTTGTATTTCTAATCTCCCTATTCTTGTTTGTGTGTCTGAAGGGAATATCAGCGAATGTTTGCTCCAATCATTCCTGTTCTATAACAAATTTTACCCCAGTGTTTTTTATTAGAACATGTTAACGCGGAAAATTAGGATTGTTACCACCATTACAAGTAAGATAACAATGTTATAATAATTTTCTGTTAATTTGTGAAACATTAATTACTGTAGATAAATTCTGCAAGCGTACCTACTACATGCGACTACAACTCACGCCAATCTCTTATCTGTCCAGGAAATATGTCGAGTACCATGTAACACGTTACGCGCTGTTCCCATGAGGATGAAAGTAAGTGGATTAGTTTTATAAAGCAGGTTACATGCAGGACATAAAAAAATTGACAAAATTGTAATATTCCACTTTTATCTCTTGACCCCAGATCTTCCGGCATAAATAGATTGGAATTCAAAATAATCCACATATTAGAAAGTGTCATATAGCCTAGTATTCCGTAATGTGTCGAGAGTAACATACATTGCAAAGGTTCCGATGAGCATACCCCTGATGTTTAAGCAAAACTCATAGCATAACAGTTGTGCAGGCTAGAGTATACTTTATTACTCTCTTCAGTTATGTATACATTCTAAACTACAACTACTGCCTAAACTTACCGGCTCTATTTTCATCAATGGTGGAAGGAAACTTCTTGAATAAGAACGAATACCTAATGTCAAGAAAAACTGAAAGTACTTTGGGTTTTCCAAATTGTAAAGTAACAAGTGTAGCACGCTAAAATGTCACTCCTTTTTCGCGATTGAAAAAATTGTGCAGTTATATTGACCCCTCAGCTAGAAGGGTCGCGATGACCTAAATGTTAGGCTCCTGTATACAACAATCATTATCATCATCATTATCACCATCAGCCTTATTGCTTGTTTCCACGTCTGACGATCCTATTGTAAACTTAAAAATTATTTTGTACCAATACTTCAGTTTTCTTTGCCTAGCGTTTATTAGAATTAAACTATTTTGATTTACACTTTCTAGTTTTAAAATTCATTTTGTTTAAATATAGTAGTTATCTGCATCTTAACTGAGAATTAGTTGTTTAAATATCGTTCTCTGTAAATCTGATGCCAGTGTAATAGGTATGTAAAATCTTGCACCGGTAATAAATAAATAAATAAATAAATAAATAAATAAATAAATAAATAAATAAATAAATAAATAAATAAATAAATAAATAAATAAATAAATAAATAAATAAATAAATAAATAAATAAATAAATAAATAAATAAATAAATAAATAAATAAATAAATAAATAAATAAATAAATAAATAAATAAATAAATAAATAAATAAATAAATAAATAAATAAATAAATAAATAAATAAATAAATAAATAAATAAATAAATAAATAAATAAATAAATAAATAAATAAATAAATAAATAAATAAATAAATAAATAAATAAATAAATAAATAAATAAATAAATAAATAAATAAATAAATAAATAAATAAATAAATAAATAAATAAATAAATAAATAAATAAATAAATAAATAAATAAATAAATAAATAAATAAATAAATAAATAAATAAATAAATAAATAAATAAATAAATAAATAAATAAATAAATAAATAAATAAATAAATAAATAAATAAATAAATAAATAAATAAATAAATAAATAAATAAATAAATAAATAAATAAATAAATAAATAAATAAATAAATAAATAAATAAATAAATAAATAAATAAATAAATAAATAAATAAATAAATAAATAAATAAATAAATAAATAAATAAATAAATAAATAAATAAATAAATAAATAAATAAATAAATAAATAAATAAATAAATAAATAAATAAATAAATAAATAAATAAATAAATAAATAAATAAATAAATAAATAAATAAATAAATAAATAAATAAATAAATAAATAAATAAATAAATAAATAAATAAATAAATAAATAAATAAATAAATAAATAAATAAATAAATAAATAAATAAATAAATAAATAAATAAATAAATAAATAAATAAATAAATAAATAAATAAATAAATAAATAAATAAATAAATAAATAAATAAATAAATAAATAAATAAATAAATAAATAAATAAATAAATAAATAAATAAATAAATAAATAAATAAATAAATAAATAAATAAATAAATAAATAAATAAATAAATAAATAAATAAATAAATAAATAAATAAATAAATAAATAAATAAATAAATAAATAAATAAATAAATAAATAAATAAATAAATAAATAAATAAATAAATAAATAAATAAATAAATAAATAAATAAATAAATAAATAAATAAATAAATAAATAGCATATCTACAGAATAAACCCGGGAAGACAGATATATCAGATAATAAGATTTTGGAGATCAGGAAAACTACGGTGCGTTTGTATCAGGAGATGGAGAAGGACCTGGAGAAAATGAGAATTAAAGAACGGAAATCAGCAACAGGGATGCTTTTAAGTCGAAGATCAAGGCCACGAAGAGGTTTCAAGGAAAGTTAGATCCCGTACCCAAGCGCCAAGGGCAGAAAAAAGGTGGAGATTGCAGAGTGAAAGGGTGAATGAGTACTGGACGAGGTTTAAAGCCCAGAAACAGTTGAAGCTGTATTAGAATTAACGTGGTCCGTAGTCGGCTAAAACGAAAGAAGAAGAAATAGAAATAAATGCTCTGGCATCATCTTTGTATCTGCGTACGAATCGCAACAGAGTTCATCAGCGGTATTCTTAAAATAGGATTCTTAAAATAGAATTCACATACACGGAACTTTGCCTTCGGTAAGAGAAGAGTGTCGCACCTGAATATGTGACCATTGAACTTTGCCTTCCCCATCCAGATCGTGTTCAGTAATCATCGTTTATATATGATATTCCTTACGGGAACCTGAAGTATGATAGGCTCAAAAATATCAATTTTCGTTTTTGAGATTTAAGAAATGTCCAATCTTTCCTGAAGAATTTAACGTATCAATTATTTAGCTGATGTTATAATTTAGGCAATAAAATTAAGTTAAATAACTCTGCACGCTGAATATCATTAGGTGCCACCTATAAGTCAAGCATTCTTTTTCAATTTTCCGTAAGTCATATTTTTTTGAAACTTTATGTACCTTTTTCTCAGAAACTATCACATCAAAGTATTTCAAACTTGGTAGTCTCTTAGACACTATATAAATCTTCTTTTGGAAATATATTTAATCACATATCTTCCTTAGTTCAGAGCACTGCCAACTTCACAGAAAATTTCACTTTTCAACTAGGATATAAGAAAAACAAATTCTCAACTTCTCTAAACAATAGGACAATAATTTTACTTCAGCAGATCAAAAAAGGTTTTAATATTATTATAAAGGCAACATTTCTTGGGTTTGGTTTGAGTGTTTTCTCAGAAAAAGGTACATTAGTTAAGGGAATTTTTAAAAATATTTTTAAAAGTATCAATTTCATAATGTTCTTTCTGACACAGAATAATAAACATAAAAGCCTCATATTCTACCTAAATAATTATGAATGTATTCAGAATATATCAAAGGAACATTTAAAGAAATACCTCCTCTAGTTTCTAGGATATGTAACTAAACATCAGAAGTCATATTTTGCTATCATTCACACTTTCCGGATTCCTTAAAACGAGGACATTTGACTTTGTGTCCCTTCAGCTTGTTCTGGTCATTCAACTCCAGTATAACCAATAAGGTTCAACATTCACCTGAGAAGTAATGAAGACTAACCTTGTAATACCAATCTCTCGAAACTGTGTTGCAGTGAAGCCTTACTAGCAGAGGCCAGATGTTTATTAGGCATTCAAATGTTAGAATGTGGATTTACTGAAGGGAGTAACAAGTGTACACTAGCCCGGATAACTGTCCTGGTACGACATTTGCATACACAGTAGGGGCCCGGCCTATTAGAATCCCTAGAAGTTATGTCAATCTCGTTACATTACGGAGGAGAGGGCTGGACGAAACTTCCTACTTACCAAATTAGTTTCTAATCTAACCTGTTACTGCTTTGAAATTTGACAGCAGCGTGCTCAAAGTTTACAGAGAAGGGCGTTGTGGAACTGTTTAATTAACGTGATGTATCTCCGATATTTCTAAACCATTGTCGCCAATTATTTAAAGGCTAACGGTATTACAATCGCACAAGTCACACGATTTTGAAGATGGAAGATCTTCAAGATCGTCATCATGTAATTGTTTTTCAAACAATGAATGTTCCATACTAAACGCACGAATCCTGTTCACGTGGCAACAATGGACACATTTTCCCTTGTATATAGATTACTCAAATGGTCTTTAATCTCTGCCAAAAGAGGCAAGGTCAGTAAACACAGCTGTAGGAACAGAGTAGTGGCGAATAAACATTGGAAACGTACGGGACAGCGCCAGGGCTCAAACGCTGCATTGAAATCATCTGGCCTAGTTATACTTCATCTTGACGCAGCAGTCACCCTCACTCTTACTATTATTATTTTCGCCTGGACCTGCTCAGGACCACTGGTTTTTGCTTTCTGTTTGGCTCAGAAGGCTTTAATTTTCTGGCTGTGTGCCATCTTCCTCTCGTCTATCCACTGTTCTTCATGCTTTGCATAGCAATCTTTCGGAACTGTGATCGGTTTTTTATGATGTTTAGTGGAAATTAAGGCATGCCCGGATAAACGGGTTAACCCACGTTTTTTTAAATGGTGGAAAATTGAGTTCTATGAATGAGGCTGAAAATATAAAGAATTATCTGTATTCTTTTTTGTAAACGTAAGGATAAAGCACAAAGTAAAAATTTACCTTTTTTACAGACTTCCTTTAATAAGTCCAAAACAATATCAATAATAAAAGAGGACATTTACATTAAATTTCTTTATCCTTCACACAGCTATCTCCAATATTAAGAAGCAATGCTTATATTAACTACTAACTCGGAAGTAATCATTGTAATCTTTCATTTAACCACTTTTGAAAACGTTATACTAAGTTTATTGCATTTACTGACTGTATTTTGCCCAGAAAATTTATGGTTGAGGATGTTATTTAACAGTAGTCATTGTTATAATAAAAAGAATGTGATGTTATCTGATATCGCAACCGTTTAAGATTTGGTAGTGTGCATGATAAATTGGCAGAATATAATCCATCATTTCCTCAAGGTATTTCAGTTTTGCAGGATTTATGGGTCTTGGACCATGTTATTTGGTAGGGAACGTAATGCAACTAAGTGAGGGTCTACCAGCTAATCTTGCTTTTCTTCTAACTTCCACAGAATCATAAGGCTCTATTTGACCGTAACTATACTTAAAAAGAGCCTAAAGGTTGGTTAGTATTTGATATTTTCACTGTTTTTGTAAATTTTCTCAGAAACGAGTGTCAACATAATCTCTGCTCAAGTACTGGATTACTGATATTGTTAAATATTATTAGATTATAAACGTAATAACCTTATAAAATATGGTTCTGTAAAATCAAAATATATTTGTACTATCTACTATTACGAGATTCGAAAATGTATTTTCTTATTTAGAACATTATTTACAGCATCGGTTACCATGCTTATCGACTACATCTACTACTCGCCTCTAGAAGATAGATGGGTAAGCCCGTTCTTGATATTACAGATAAGGCAAATCCAGGAAAAACAAGAACTTTCGCATTGTGCATTTAACCTCATATGGTCCCTGAAGGATAGCCCAGCAACATGACAAATACATCTATCAGCTGCAAGAGATGGCAGCACTTAAGATTAATTTTTAATTTTGAGGCTTAACGCGTTTTTTGCGGCATGGCTTCAGCTGCTCTACATCCGATTTCACTGCGGTAATCCAATTGTTATTCGAGGTTTTCCCTCTGTCTGTTGTGCTGCAGATCTTACGTGTAAACCTGCAGGTGTCCATGTGGGTGAAGTGGCCGTAGAAGACTTGTCACCTTTTCCTCATGGATGTGATTATATCTTCCTGATGATCATAGAGCTCATTGTTGTGCCTGATCCTGTAAGTGCCATTCTATTTTCTTATGAACCCTAATATCATCCTTATTAAGTTCCATTACTTGATGTCTACTTTCTTAAGGGGACCCTCCCTGGTCATCAAGAGGAATTAAGAGGGGTAGAACACTATTATTTTTATTATTTTTATTTTTAACAGTAGTGTTCGGATACTAAGTGACTCTCAGGAAGCATAGAACACAATCAATGACAAACACAATGTCAATCCTATAGCTGCTACTATACAATCTACAGCACAGCAGTGCCCCCATGTCTGTTTTTTCTGGATCTGAGGACACAAAGGTTCTCCTGGAAATGAAAAGACAGATGTCCCTGCAAAAGCAGCCTCCTCATCCAACATAGAATTTGCCTAGAACAAATCACCCCTACGGTATCCAAAATCTCAAATCATGTCTTATTAGTAGAGTCCGGATTATTAGGTGCTGATAGGTTAGAATGCAAACTTACTTAAGCCAGTAACAAGTATACCCTACACTGTACAACGGTTATGCTATGAGATTTGCATAGATATTAGGGGTACAGCCTATAGAACTCCTTGAATTTATGCTACTCTTCCTACATTTTGGTACAACGGGTTGCATAACACTTCCTACAAACCCAATTACTTTGCATTCTAACCTATTACCACCTACAAATCCGAGGTATACTTATTGGATAGATAGTAAAATAACCTGTAAGCATCAAGAACAAAGGGGGCTGTCACAAGATAATTATTTTCCCCCATATATATATGGCCGACTCCAGTGAAAAACAATTAGTGTCCGAAATCATTCTCACTTCGTTTCTCTTCGCCCGTGGGAATTTTAAGTGCTACTTTGAACTCTTTAAAATTAACATTGCAGGCGATTTTTGTTGTGCTTTGGTGGATTTTTTTTCAAACAGTGGATCATATATTTTCGACTGTGCCATGTTTGGTAGGACTAAATTTGATGTTGAGTGTCACCCGGATAATTGTAATGTGAAACTCGCAAAGCCATTATATCATCTGTTTAGGAAATACTGCTGCTACAAACAGTTCCCTAAGTTCATTCATTTAGATTTCTAATTTTGTGTCAAGTGCCAATAATTAACCCTTGAGGACTGACGCGGAAAAATATAGGGCGAAGACTGGCGTATGCGTGTATTTGACCCGGATTTTTAAAATCTACTTTTAGCCGTCCTGCACTACGTACGAAATGAATTTGCAGCTGGACTGTTCTAATGAAATATTCTAAATCGTTTAATGTGATTTTAAACATGTATTCAATATAACATGGTAGAGCCTCCGTGGCTCAGACGGCAGCGCGTCGGCCTCTCACCGCTGGATACCGTGGTTCAAATCCCGGTCACTCCATGTGAGATTTGTGCTGGACAAAGCGGAGGCGGGACAGGTTTTTCTCCGGGTACTCCGGTTTTCCCTGTCATCTTTCATTCCAGCAACACTCTCCATTCTCATTTCATTGCATCTATCATTCATTAATAAATCACTTTGGGAGTGGCGACCCCATCGTACTAACAGCCTATATCTGCTTCATTCATTACATCACTGACCCGGTCAATGACTGGAAAACAGGTTGTAGGTTTTCATTTTTTTCAATATAACATGCAAAATAATTATAATAATGTCATGAATTGTGAAATAGGCCATAATATTATCTTCAATGTCATTCACTTCGGATCAAGAATTCAAAGAAATATTCACATTAATACTCTGATGAAAATGGAAATTGCAACACCCAGAGGGTGTGGTGCTACATTGCTGCAATTGAACATGCAGGACGAGTGTTCACTTTTGATTCGATGATTACAATTTCAGGTCCCTCTGACCGCAAGTTTGGACAACAATCAATACAGCATGTGCCCACCACGAGCTGCAATACATTGATGAATTCGTCGAGGAATGGAGTCAATAAGGCCCTGGATCGCTTCCTGAGGTATTGTGGCCCATGCTTGCTGCACTGCACGGGTCAGTTGTTCCAGAGTTGTGGGTGGCTGAGGACGGTTGGCCAGTTGTCGACCCATCATGTCCCACACATGCTCAATAGGACTGAGGTCCGGGGATCTGGCGGGCTGGGTTGTGCTGTCGTGGAGAGCTTCTCTGGAGATGCGTACAGTGTGAACCCGGGCATTGTCGTGCTGAAACATCCCATTAGCAATGTTCGCCATCATAGGGACAACCACTGAATTGAGTACCCTATCAGCGTACTGTCGAACAGTCATAGTGCCCTCAACAAGCACTAATTGTGATTTCACATTAAAGCCAATAGCTCCCCACACCATAATGCTTGGTGTTGGCCCTGTGTGCCTCACGACAATAAGATCTGGGCGGCCCCTCTCCCCGGTACGTCGGCGCACACGATTCCGGCGATCACTGCGGGCAAGACAGAAGCGCGATTCACCACTAAAGACGACCCTATGCCATTCGTCGACCCACGTCGATCTTTCTCGACACCAGGCCAACCTTACACGTCGCTGTTGTGGGGTCAATGGAACACCTTCTGCAGGAACACGGGCTCCTAAGCCAGCTGCACGCAGCCGATTACCAACTATTTGTTGTGTAACGTGGGGTGCCACAGCTGCTCGAATTTGCGCTACTGTCGCATGGGGTTACACCCGGCCCATCCGAATGATGCGGCGATCCTCTCTCACAGTTGTCCGTCGCGTTGGACCTGTGCCAAGTCTACGAGTGTAGGTACTTCCCTTTGACCACTGCAGCCATACACGTTGTACCGTAGATGCCTGTCGGCCAACACGTGCAGCGACAGTCCTTAGCGATAATCCAGCCTCACACAGCCCAATTATCCAAGCCCTCTCAAACGGCGACAGTTGTTGATAGCGTGCTCTTCTCTGTCGTCGAGGCATGTTTTACGGGAAATACTGCACGGCACAGACTGCAAGTCAACTACGCTACACCAGAGTCCGTATACTGGAGTTGATTCCTCCGCGACCAATCACGTGGGGAGACCTGTAGCAACAATCCAATGGGTCTGAAACTTTGATCGTTTACATACCTACATGGCATTGTTCCATATCTTGAAAATAAACACAAACGACCAATACGTGTATAACACTTTTCAATCACACACGAATCGTTACCAGTATTCTTCAAGATTTCATGGCTGTCCAAAATGTGCCCTTCTATTCACGCTGGCTGGTAGCGGTACCCGTACACTGGAGACACATGGGCGCGGTGTGTTGACCTCAAATCATTATCCCATAATTGTTGCACTCAGTATTCGTCTTCCTGTCAGCACTGAAAGGGAAATACCCACATCTTGTTCGGCCTTTCTTAGCTGGAAATCCTCTCATCGGAGTTTCAATGCCTACATATCCAGCTATGTTCGACGTTAGTGAACAAAGAATGTTCTCCATTACGGATGGGTTTTTGATGTGTTCCTGGACCATTCTTGACACAGTTGCTTGAGAAAAGCTCGTCTAACTACCTTGTCAGGTCCCTTTGATTGGTAGACAATGAGAGTATTTACGCCAGCTACATTCAGCATGGTATAAAATACAGTTAGTGGCAAGCGGTTACTCATACGTACAACGTTGTACGTTGCACAAAGCTCGTCAACAACATCAACGCCAGACTTTGTGCATTTGTAAAATTTATTCAAATCCGGCTTCTGTTTGTCACCGGTTTCGCCACCAATGGCTGCGTCATGCTGCATTGTTGATAGGAGCAGCACGGTCTTTCCTTTCCTCGAAACATGTGATACCAGAGTCACTTGATTATCAAATGAAAATTACCGGGCGAGTTGGCCGTGCGGTTAGGAGCGCGCAGCTGTGAGCTCGCATCCGGGAGATAGTGGGTTAGAATCCCACCATCGGCAGCTTTGAAGATGGTTTTCCGTGGTTTCCCATTTTCACACCAGGCAAATGCTGGGGCTGTACCTTAATTACGACCACGGCCGCTTCCTTCCCATTCCTAGGCCTTTCCTGTTCCATCATCGACATAAGACCTATCTGTGTGTGCGACGTAAAGCAACTAGCAAGAAAAAATCAAATGCAAATTTACTTGAATACTGTGGTCTGTTTTTGTGTTGTACAAAAGTAAGAGGAATTTCCTTTTTTATTCTTACATATCTTTCCGACTATAGCAAGCAGATTACTGTTCAGCAAATATTTTGCTAAGCTCACTTTCTGACAAACAGTCATCTTCACTTTCACTTGCCTGTCTACCGATTCCTTCCTCCCCTTCATCTTTAAATACTTCATCAATTAGTCGTTTTAAACGTTCTTTTTCCTTATTCCAATACATAGACACAGCTATCAAGATAAGGAGTGATTTGACCGAAAAATGACGGGAGGACTGGCGCCAACGGTAAATCTGACCCACTAATAACTCGGGTGATGATAAAGCAATAACATTTGAACTTTCTCAGGATTTAGTTCAAGGTCAGGAAGGAAGGTACTGAAGGCGATAGGAAACGAGGGGTGACCAAATCACAATTATAGGCTAATATTTAAGTCTCGGGTCAAAAACACCCATGCATCAGTCTTCGCGGGTTAATTAACAGATCAAAACTATAACCCTAACATACGCATTTAAAATAGGGTTCAATTTATTAGTAAGGTAAGGTAAGGGTGTGTTCTGCCCGAAGGCAGGTCCGAACCTCCACAGAGGTGTGCCTGAGCTGGAGTTCACGTACGGTAGGGTGGCCAGTTCCTTTCCGCTCCTCCATTCCCTTACCCCCCACCAACAGCGCGTGGCAACCCACCCACTTCTAGACCACGCCCAATGTTGCTTAACTTCGGAGATCTCACGGGATCCATTTATTAGTAGCAATAATAATATTTATTAAATATTCTATCATTCAGAATTAATAAAGAAATCTGTTTCCCGATGCTATATTTCTTTCTGCTTTCTCACAGTGAGCGGTAAACTCCTTCTTTTCAATTCACGGAAAGTAATTTTGCTTTCGTTGCAATAACGGGAACGGAAAACCATTTCCAATGAGAGAGGTCTTAAGGAATCCTGGCTAAGGAGGAATAAAAGTGAGGAAGAAATATGGAGAAAGGAGAAAATTTAGTAGAGAGTGTGCGTGGAGATTATTGAATTTCACGCCAATATTGCGCTGTAAATCAACGGGGAACAATTTCAAATATAAAACATAGGGATGCAGAAAAGTAAGAGGAAATGATTTATTGCTCCTGTACTAAAACGAACGTGACCGCTTTAATTCAAGTGAAACAGATGTGACGGAGTTCACTGGAAGTCCCAAGTTTCTATCTGTGCTGTGCATAGAGGAATTTTTGAATACGAGCGTTGTAGCGTGCTAGAAAGTATGACAGTGTGTTAAGTGTCAGGGATGTTACTCACCTTGAAGATAATATAGGGTTTGTTCTAACAAGTGGGGAGTAATCAGGGGTGTGGAAAGTACACCCTGAAATAACCGTGAGAGTCACTATGAACACAGAAGGGCGTTCGGGATCTCTGGTGACGAGTTTGAAGGCCGCTGGCAGCGCTGTTATCAATCTGAGCACGTCAAAACGGGGAGTGATGATTCACGTCAGTATTGAGTACGTGTGCGTGGTTTCCTGATAGTAGGTGCAACGATGCCGAAGCGGATTGGCCGCTACATAACAGCCCTTTCCGATGCTAAAAGCAGTTATTCTGCAATCGAAGGAATTTGTAAGAAGTGTGAGTTCTTGATATCGAAGAACGGGATCAGTGCTCTATTGAATAAAACAGGCAAAGGTGGACTGATATAGATTCCAGTATAGTCTACCTTCACAACGACTATGCTATGGGGTTTGCATAAACATTAGGGATCCGGCCCATCAGGACCCCTATAATTTATGTTATTCTTGCTACATTATAGAAAAGCGGGTGGCCGACACTTTCTACTAACCTAATTAATAATAATAATTTTATTTGTTTTACGTCCCACTAACTACGCTTTTACGGTTTTCGGAGACGCCGAGGTGCCGGAATTTAGTCCCGCAGGAGTTCTTTTACGTGCCAGTAAATCTACCGACACGAGGCTGACGTATTTGAGCACCTTCAAATAACACCGGACTGAGCCAGGATCGAACCTGCCAAGTTGGGGTAAGAAGGCCAGCGCCTCAACCGTCTGAGCCACTCAGCCCGGCCGTAACCCAATTAGTTTGCAGTCCAACCTGATACTGCATAAAGATCCGGGCTTTACTTATCAGCGGTCTACACACGGATCTCCTTGCTCATACGTCACATCTACACAAGTCAATTTCAAAGTTCTCGTTTTATCTTGCTTTTTATATTAAAACATAATTAGTTCCTTCTTCCATGATGAAGAATCTACTTACTTCATTACAGTCTAATTAAAGATATTTTCTTAGTCTTTGTTAATTCAATGGTAATTGTATTCCGGACTTTAGTAATTATTCTCTTCTATCTATCGCAGGAAACTCCAGCAAATGAGAAACAACGACGATATTAATTAGAACAGAATAAAAATGCATAGTCAAATATTGTTAGTTTCGTATCAACATAGGAATAACGTCATTAGTTCAAGGTCAGGAAGGAAGGTACTGAAGGCGATAGGAAACGAGGGGTGACCAAATCACAATTATAGGCTAATATTTAAGTCTCGGGTTTCCTGAAACATATTCTCCGATTCTGAATGAGTTTATTGACCGCTGTATGGATAAATGATTAGCATGCTGGAATCTGATCGAAGGGGTTCCTAGGGTCAATTTCCGGCCGGGTCATTCTAACCTTCATTTCTTAATTCTGATGGCTCGGGGACTGGGCATTTGTTCTGTCTTCATCATTAGATTCATCTCTGTTTCTCTTTATCCGCTCAGGTCATCCTATGAATCATGCGTATTCATCACCACTTTTCCAGACAGCATTTCCTTAGTTCAGCGATTGTCACTCCAGTATGTTTTTACCACCACATATATTTAACGTGATCCTCACCTTCCTGTTCCTCCTCTTTCCACCCATATTCTTCTTTATGTCCTTTTCTCAAATTACCTGAGGTCGGCACTTCGAATGGATTTACGCCTGTTTTTACGTCCAATGCTTTTCATCATCTACTCAGAAAATATTTTTCGAGATACCCTTTGCGGAAAGACTCAAGAAGTTGTGGTTTACGGAGTCCTAAAAATATCCGCAGTTCTAACCCTTCAGGAAAGCAACTCAATGTTGAAAACATCCTAAAGATATGAGCTACGAATGTTAGTTAATAAGATATAATAAAGTACGAGAGTATATTCTTTATTTATTCCTAAAAATTAGAATTCTTTTCTTAGTCATGGTTATCCGCTAGATTAGATTGGCAGTTTGCCTTTTTCTATCACTACGAGCGCTAATGTGAGTCAATGCAGAGTGTCGCGTAAGCCCTTATATCTATATTGGGCGTGGGCATTTAAAAATATCAGAAAAACGCCTGAGGGTATTGAACCAAGGAATACATTACAGAAGGAATTATGTAAATACGTTAATTTGGCTAGGATTTAAATAAAAAATTACGAGTATAGAAACACGAGATTTTAAGGCTGCTTTTCCGGACCTGCATTTAGGTGGAAGTGCTTTTCGAAATTTGTTTTCTTAGTTTGATAGAGCTATCCAAGACTCGAAAATTCAAATATTTCCGGCCCCTTTAGAACTTCAAATTTCGGAACAATTGATAAAATTGCTTAGGGGCCGATGACCTAGCTGTTAGGCCCCTTTAAACAACAACATCATCAAATGTTGCCACTTTCGCGATCCGGTCCTTTCCTGCTTTGAGACTACCAGAACCACCACTTTCTTTCCCATTTACTACCACCCACTTCGTCGCCTTTACATTCAGCTTCAAGCCCATGGCGTTTCTATCTTCAGTGACAACATTAAGTAGTTCCTAGAGATCCTGGAGACTGGTTGCAAGTAGGGCAGTGTCATCGGCACACTTCATGATATTTTAATGTTGAAAAAAATTCTTAGCATTCGTCCCTGATTCGTCCGATGCCCTCTCAGTTACTTCTCACGCACACACAGTGTGATGGGACATCTTAATTGGAGCTTAACGTAGTCTTATCAGCTCCCGCTCGGAGCGCTGTGGCAGCATACAGTGAGCCATCTGGTGACGAACGAGCGTACCACTACATCTCCAAATTCAAACCCTCATTGTTGTAGAGCTCTTCCTTGTGAACAGCCGAGATTTTCTCCTGAAGACGCGGAGCAACATTCTCTGCGAAACGTAAAGAGGTTCACCTTGTTTTCTTGATACGGCATAAGCCCAAAATGCCATATCATGTCAATAAGTGTCGTCTCGTCAATTCTTCCGTAATATAGCGAGAATAACATAAATTTTAGGGGTTCTGATGGGCCATACTCCTGATGTTTATGCAAACCTCATAGCATAACCGTTGTGTAGACTAGAGTATAACTGTAACACGCTCCAGTAAGTTTGCATTCTAACATATTACTGCCTAAATGTACGGGCTCTAGGTGATCAATGATTGTTGAACCGAGGTACAGAAAATCGTGTGCTACCTTCAGCTCTGCGAGGTTGTCTTGTGCTGCTCTGAGTTTGGTTTACTGAATTTGAGCTCCAGTCAATACTCAAGTTACACATTCTTCAGAGTTACTACCATTTCTGAAAGCTCTTCCACGCTTCTGACAAGCACGGTAATGTCATCAGCAAAGCACAGGTTGTAAATTTGAGTTAATGGCACTGAATTGAAGGATGTGAATTTATTCGCTGCCCGTCAGAGATGTGCTAATTGATATATATGGGCTATGGTAATGGACGGCTGAGCTTGGCAGTTGTTGAAGGGCGTGCCTCTGCTGATTAGGTATGTGAGATCGAATTTCAGTTCAATTAAGAAGTGGCGCTTGAGGAGAGTACTTGTGTACGAAGATCCACACTCTGTAGCTTATCACATCATCATATACTAAAGGCTACGATGCAACCAGTTTTCCTCTCAATCCTACTTTTCTCTTCACTCCTTGAAGTCTTAACATCCTATCAAATTTCTCTCACGTCTTCGAACTATGTCTTCCTAGCCTTCCTCATACATTTTTCCTTCAAAGACGTTTACTAGCAAGTCATTGTGTCTCAGGATATGACCCACAAATTTAACTTCATTCTTTCCATACCATTTATCAGTCTCCATAGTTTATTGAAGTCCTTCAGAACATTTCGATATTTATTCTTTAGCCCAGCATGTCCTCGTCATTTTTTTCCAAATCCACACTCTAGCTGCTTCCAGTGAATCTATTTCCTTTCTTTATAATAGTCCAGCTCTCACAACCATAAAGTAGTACATTCCAGACTAGGGATTTTACAAAGCCTTTCTTGTTTCTAAAAGCCAACGGCCGTAGCCGTGTTGAAACACCGGATCCCGTGAGATCTCTGAAGTTAAGCAACATTGGGCGTGGTCAGGAGATGGATGGGTTGCCACGCGCTGTTGGTGGGGGGTAAGGGAATGGAGGAGCGGAAAGGAACTGGCCACCCTACCGCACGTAAACTCCGGCTCAGGAACACCTCTGCGGAGGTTCGGACCTGCCTTCGGGCAGAATAACCCTTACCTACCTCTTGTTTCTAAACTTATACGGATATTTGTTGACAGATATCTTTTATTTTGAGAGGCCTGTTTAGCAAGAGCTCTTCTTCTTTTGATTTCCTTGGTGTATCTATTGTCTTCAGTTATAATGATTCCTAAGTAAAAGAAATGCTGCACTTGTTCTACTTTGGAATTTCCTATCCTTGTGGTTGTATTAACTCCCCTGCAATCCTTACTCACAAATAACATTTTGGTTTTCTATTGATTTTAAGTTTGTAATATTTCACTATGCTTTTGCAGGTGAGATGTAGTGTTTACAGTGCACTATGCACTAGGTTGCAGTTTGTCCCCACCCCACTCTTCCTTTCAATTTTTACATACAACAGACAGTAAAGGAAATCAAGAGTAATTTTGAAAGGGAATCACAGTCCTAGGAGAGGAAATCAAAACTTTGAGATTTGACAATGATATTATTATTATTTTATCTGAGACTGCAGAAGACCTCGATTTGTTGCTGAATGGAATGGACGTAGTCTTGGGTAAGGAGTACAAGATGAAAATAAATAAGTCCAAAACAAAAGTAATGGAGTGCAGTCGAAAGAAAGCAGGTGATGCAGGAAATATAAGATTATGAAATGATTTTTAAAGGAAGTAGATGAATATTCTTATTTGGGTAGTAAAATAGCTAACGATGGCAGAAGTAAGGAGTATATAAAATACAGACTAACATAAGGAAGAGAGGGTTTTCTTAAGCAAATAAATTTGCTCACTTCAAGCATTGATATAGGAACTAGGAAGATTTTTCTGTTCATATGGAGCGTCGCATTGTATGGAAGTGAAACGTGGACGTTAACTAGCTCAGAAAGAAAGAGGATAGAAGCTTTTGAAATGTGATGTTACAGAAGAATGCTGAAAGTGAGATGGATAGATCGAATCACACATGAAGAGATACCGAATCGAATTGGTGAGAGGATGTGGATTTGGCTAAATGTGATGAGAAGAAGAGATGGAATGTTAGGACACATCTTAAGACACCCAGGATTTGTGCAGTTGGTTTTTGAAGGAAGTGTCGGTGGTAAGAACGGTAGGGGTAGACCAAGGCATGAATACGACAAGCAGATTAGAGCAGATGTAAGATGCGATAGTTACGTAGAAATGAAAAGGTTAGCACAGGATAGGGTGGCATAAACCAGTCTTAGAACTGATGACTCAAACAACAAGAACAACAACATGTCTTCTGGTGTTGGCCGGAATAACTTTGTTACTTTCATTGACCTGTCTCAGTCTCAACATTGGCTTTGACAGTATGCAAGTGACTGAAGTATGAGCGATGCTAGTAATAGCATTCCGTATGCAGTCAGTCCCTGTTATTATTGGTATGAAAATATCATTCATAACGTCAGTTGGTGCGGGCATTTCAATGGGCTTGGCAGACTTCTATGTAATAGCAACTTCTGGCACACTCCTGATTTTCCTTCTATGCCTCTTCAGTGACGCCTAGGCTATCTATGACAGCTGTTGGCGGAGCTGTGAAGGATCAAACCAGCCCTCAGGCTGAGTACCCGACATAACAATGTTTCAGTGTGTCACACAGAACAGTCAACATTCTATTTAATTCATTCTCAGAGTTTGCTACTATGAAAATGTCATCAGCAAATCTAATACTGTAGATTATTTTCCCATTTATCGTTATTCATTTAGTCATTTCCTTTAAAACACATAATGCTTCTTCAACAAACAAATTGAAAGGGTACGGTGAGAGTGGCCAACCCTGCCTCACGCCTTTCTTAATTTTTGCCATTCTTGTCACAATTGTAAACTTAATCTGGTTTTAATAGCTCGCTACCATTCCTACAGCTGAGAACGATTTATTAACGAGAGCTGGAATGCCCTATATCATTCATATTAAAACTGCCAAGTTTATGTGTTCATATCCACAGCATGTATCCAGTCATTTGACTGGGTCAGAAAAGAAATAAATGAAGCCACCTAGTGGCAAGGATTGGAACTGTGCCGGTTGCCGAAGTCTGTCGCACTCCTCTTCGGCAATAATTTAATAATTAATGAATGTTATTTGCTTTACGTTCCATTAACTACTTTTACGTTTTTGAAGACGTCGAGGGGGCTGGAAATTTTCTCCCGCGAGAGTTATTTTACGTGCCAGGAAATCTACCGACACGAGGCTGATTTATTTGAGCGTCTTCAAATACTACCGGACTGAACCAGGATCGAATCGAGCGCCTCAACCGTCTGAGCCACTCAGCCCGGCAGAAACTAAGCCTTCATCGAGACGTTTGCTTCGAGACAGAAGTTCAAAATAAACAACACATTTTTTTAATTTCCAGATCTACGTAATCATGTAAAGAACTACGTATCAGTGTTAAGGCTGAAAATATTTCTTAACAAAGTAGGGGTCGCCATACTGTGAAAAACATAAAATTAAGCAATTTCCTCAATAGTGCCGAAATTTGAAGGGCTAAAGCGCCCGGGAAGGTTTCAAATTGTGAGTCTTGGATATCTCTATATCTCTACCTAACTAAAAAACAAATTTCGATAATAACTTCCGGCCTAAATACTGTTTACAAAAAGAAGCCTAAAATCGCTCGCTTCTTCACTCGTTTTTATTTTACGCAAATCCTAACCAAATTAAACTTAAAAATCCCCCAAGTTCTCATCATCCCATTATCCGTTTTGTCGTAACGTCATTTTTAAAGCTCTTAATGCGGCACCGTGCATGTAAAGCAAGAATACACCCATTATCTCACACTGCCAGATTATTGGCTTCAGACTACCATTTCAATAATATCGCTGGAATATAATTACTAAATTCCGGATTTTCATGCTGTAACAGGTTAGATTGCAAAATAGTTTGGTTAGTAGAAAGTGTCGGCCACCCGCTCTTTCATAATGTAGCAAGGGTAACATAAATTATAGGGGTTCTGATGGGCCGTACTCCTAATGTTTATGCAATCCCCATACCTTAATCGTTTTGAAGGTAGACTATACTTGCTGTTCGCTTCAGTAACTTTGCATTCTAACCTACTAATGCATGAAAGTCCGGACTCTAATAATTACCTTGTAGTACGCCTGGGCTGTGCATAAGAGGAGAAAGACATCTGAGGGAGTAATTACAGTCCAGGGCAGTTTTAAGGCAAGTTTGTTATTCAAAACATCCAATGCATTTTTCTACCTTAAACTATAAGAGGTGTGGTGTAGGGATAGCTTGCCTCTCTCTTACCCGGAGGCTCCGGGTTTGACTCCTAGCCAGGTCAGAGATTTTCACCTGGATCTGAGGGCTGGTTCGAGGTCCACTCAGCCTACGTGATTAGAACTGAGGATCAATGTGACGGTGAGAGAGCGGCCCCGGTCCATAAAGCTAAGAATAACGGCCGAGAGGATTCGTCGTGATGACCACACGGCACCTCGTAATCTGCAGGCCTTCCGGGCTAAGCAGCGGTCGCTTGGTAAGCCAAGGCCCTTCAGGTTTGTACTGCCATGGAGTTAGTTAAAATATAAGGGGTGATCAAAATGTTTCCGTTCAATGGCCGTACATTCCTGAATCGGGATGCCAGTCAGGCAAAATCGCATTGATGTACTTTTCGTACTGACGCACCAGGTTGAAGATCCGAGTGTCCTGCTGCGTGATGAAGTCCGTAACCACATGCTGCACATTCTCATACGACAGAAAGCGTCGGCCCTTCAAGACCTTTATGAGGGAACCGAATGCGTGATAATCGCTTGGGGAGAGATGAGGAGTATAGGCCTCATCCATCACCCGTTTGTTGTTGTCCGTAATTTATGAGGCTGGCCTGCCAGATTGACCGCCGTCTTGTGCCGAAACGCGACTGCACGGAACTTGGTGCACCATTCCACAACGGTGGTTTTCGACAGACATGCTGTCCCATACACAGTCTTCACTCCACGATGGATGTCCACCGGTTTTTCCCCTTCGGCAGCCAAGAACAGAATAACAGCACGTTGGTCCTGTTTGGACGCATTCGGTAATAACGTCGCCATAGTTCACTTGGCCTCATTTAACGCACGCACCTCGGCATGACATGACTGTCACACTAATCCCTTTGCCTACATGTCCGAGCTTACGTACCCACATCGGAGTCAAGCTACTTTGCATATACATTGCAGCAACGCCCTCGAACGGAAATTTTTGGTCACGCCTCATTGCCATGTACAAATCGCTCACTGTGACAGAGTTCTTATCAGATTCACCTGAAATTGTCAGATTAATTTTAAATATGTTCAGGAATTAAAATAGTTCTGAAAGTTATTATCAGTTGAATCTCTTCATATCTTTTTTTCCTATAATAACACCAATCTAGAGTTTTACCTATTGTGGGAATAATGAACAGCTGGGAAACTTATATCTCTAATAGTTTATATCTGACTGCAAGACCCAGACTTAAAGCATATGAATATTTTGACAAACCTGTCAACCTAAAACCTAAAGATAATGAAAACGTGCCGCAACGAGAATTTTCCATACAACACATAACAATTAACACCGACAAGAACAAGGTGATGGCCATTCCTAGAACTCGTAACACGCGCATTCTTATGAGTATTTGTGAGGAACCAGGTGAACAAGTGCGGAAGTTTAAGAACCTTGGCAGCTGGATTACTGAGTCTGATTTAGTCATCCGTATACTTAAAGAAATGGCTCGTGCTAAGTTTCTGAAAATGAGGAATCTACTGTGTGACGGAAGCCTCAGCTTCGAGACATTTCAAAACTTCGTCAGATGCTGACTATATTCAGTGCTTCTGTACGACCCTGAAACATGGACTCAGAAATGTAACACCATTAAGAGAATAAATACCTTCAAAATGTGGGTGTTCTGAAGGGTGTCACGGATCACGTGGACTGACCACGTCTCCAATGCTGCCATACGCAGACGCATGAGGAGAGATCGAATGTTGATGTGTACAAACAAGAAAAGAAAGACCATATTATGGGGAATGAAAAGTACAATCTACTTACATTGATCATGCAGGGTAAAATTGATGGATGTAGAGATCGAGGTCGAAGGAAACACCCTTGACTGAGGAACTTACAGGACTGGACAGGTCTAGATTGGAGTAGACTGATGAGGACAACCGAACATCCTACAGACATTGCTGTGATTGTGGCTAACCTTCAGTATTGGAGAAGACACCACAAGAAGAAGATTAATCACTTTGGAACTAACTAACCTAACAAAATCAAATTTTATGTGGTGCATTATCATATTAATATATGTTTGTTTCCTTACATTTGGTTGTGGTAGTAGTGAATTGTATAAGTTCCAAATTTGAGCCATGGCTCCCTTAAATGATGCCGTTAACGCGCCCTGTTCTTCGATAAAATTATGCCGTAACATATCGGACAAACGAGTGCTAAGGCTTAAACGTATCAAGAGGATTTATGTTGCTGCAGCTTTTCAGGAAGATATAACAGAGTGTGCCGTGGTTTATGATGCGACCTTTCAAATGGGCAAGTATTTGCCCTAGGATTTCTCCTTTATGTTATGTTCCAAAAGCATTTGAAATATGGCCATTAACGCAATAACAAAGTAGAACACTCCATTACATAGGACGCAGTAGCAGCAGCTACAACGAGCTCGTTCTGGCCATTGTAGGGGAATGCATTACTTTGCTAATGAAACACTAAAAAAACATATGTCCGCAGTCCATTTGTCGCAGTTAATAACTGGAAGAGGTATGTGCACACTTAACATTCCGGCTCACAGTGAAACGTAACATAACACAACTGCTAAAACTATTTGACATAATCAGCTCCTTGTATTATAGCCATACACATTAAGGTTTTACTTTCAGCCTGGAAATTAACAAAAATGTAGACAATAAAATGGCAATTCTTATTTTATATACAGTGGACTCGCTTTAATTCGAACACTAATGAGGTACAGTATTAAGCATTCTACCGTACCTTAACAGTTTCCATGTTGTCCTGTACTGTAGGCGAAAGTTTTCACACGAAAACATAGCGTACAAACACTAGTAAACAACAGCATTAACACACAAATTAGCACATGGAACAATACACTCATTTCATTGCTCACTTAGAAAAGTTAGTGATTTTTGTTTGTTTGGATTTGTTTAGGTTTACATGACAGACAAAATCCTCAATTTTATTTAAAGCTTGATCATCAAATACATTTGACTAATCTTCAGCGAAGCTCGTTAAACTTCCTACTATTTTGAAAGCTTCAGATGTGGTCGGTGCACGTTCTTCCATGACGTCATGACTGCTCTCCCCTGTTCATCATTGAGTGGATTGGAATTTTGTAGCACTTTTTGCAGAATCTCTTACCCTATCAGTTTTTCAATATACTGAAACTTCGCATCAACGGATAAATACACTTCATAATTGACATCAGTCATTACTTCTTGCCATCGCTCAGATTCCATGTGCATTTCCAGTTCTTCTGGAACAATTTCTGCGTTGGTTTCCTTGTTTTTAAAAACCTGCTTTACGGAAACATTTTGCAATTGTTTGCTCATATTCCAAGGTTCACAACTTCGGACTGGAGGAGGGGGCCAATTACCGAGGCCCGCAGACCAGCCATAGCGATATTGCACTCACTGACAGTCGCAGAGGTAAATAGCGACTACCTGACCATAACTAGGAATCTACAATAAAAGTAAAGAATTATTGGGAATTATTTGAAAACTTCAATGCGTGCAACCGTTACAAAAGTAACTTGCGATAAAATCCTGGCTTCGAATTATCCAAATTTAAGCTTCAGAAATTCGAATTTATTACGACTTTTTGCATTGATTAGAATATAAATTTCAACGGAATAAACTTTTATTCGAATTATTCAAAATTTGAATCACCGAATGTCGAATTAACCAGAGTCCACAGTATTCCGTGCCAGGGAGTGAGAGTGTAAGTCATGTTATTACTGGTCTTCACAGTACAAATCTCTGATTTAATTTTTTTTCCTAATGGGTTTACGTCGCACTCACACAGATAGGTCTTATGGCGACGATGGGATAGGAAAGGCCTAGGAGTTGGAAGGAAGCAGTCGTGGCCTTAATTAAGGTCACGGCCGCTTCCTTCCCAATACTTGTTCTTTCACATTCTTGTGTCGCCGAAAACTTTCCACGTGTTAGTGCGACGTTAAAAAAGTAGCAATAAAATACAGAAATCTCTGAGTAAGTCAGTTGTGAATGACCTGAACGCTGGCCACCAAGTTCCCCAGATATTGCCCTCTTAGATAATTACTTTGAAGATGCATAAAATGTATAGCCTTGCAGAGCTGGCTGAAATCGAAGAAATAATAATACTGCTAAAGCACAAGGAGCGTGGTTCAAAGACGGCCTAAATGAACTAAAACAATAATAATAATAATAATAATAATAATAATAATAATAATAATAATAATAATAATAATCGTAATCATTCTTAGAATGAGTAATTAAAGATTGACCAAAAGAATTCTTCTGAACGTTGCCCTATAAATGAAAGTAAAAATCAACTTGCTGCTCGAAGATGGAAAATATATTCAGGAAATAGGCATCACAGATGACATTGTGTTAGACATATCTAAGTTCAAAAAGTTAGTCGACAATTACCGCTTTACACACAATCCAAGTACTACCACTAAACAAAACCTGATCAAAAGATCCCAAGAAATGCTACAGAGAGAAGATGAAGAAATTTTGGGAGAAGAAAAAGGCAACGACACCAGTTAAATAAGTTAAATTGCTCTCCTTAATCGGGCGTTAAGAACAAAGGATAATAATAATAATAATAATAATAATAATAATAATTACTTTTACAGTCTTCGGAAGTGCCAATGTTCCACATTTTTATCCAGCAAGAATTTTTCCGTACTGGTAAAAATAGCTAGTCGGAAACCACTCTAAACGAAGGAAAGCAGTCTATTTAGAACACATCTCCTAAAGTAACGTAGCAAATATAGCTGATCATAGAAGCAAAACATGAAGCTAGATTTGAGAGTTTTCGGATTTTCTTTCTACAATGGCAATAGGATAAATTAAATATAAACAGATAGTGTTAAAACACTTCATGAACACATTTCCTCCATGAATCTTGTTGAACACGTCTGATTAAAATGCAGCATCAAAATAGCATTGTATCTGTCGTTAGTTTTATTTCACGCGAATACAAACGCAGAATATTCTCCTTTTTTTGTGCGCGTCACTTCTGCGAACAATATTGAATATTCATAATCATTGATGGCCGCGCAAAATACTTTGTTTATTTCGCCAGTAAAATATGTGTTGTAACAGTGTGTTCAATTTGCATGCATAATGCATTCGTTCAGCATCATTCAGTGTACGCAACCAGCATAAGTGGATTGATAATGTTTTTTTTGTTTTGTTTCGAGCTTAATTTATCGATCATTTTATTTAGAATTGTTAGCATGAAGGATTTATTTTGTGTTTATATTATCGATAATCTTTCTGGAGTTTAGAAGCGATTGCTGAATTCCTACGTTTGCAGTGTTGCATTTTTAGTTTCCATAGGAGGAGGAGTGAAAGAGCTGCAGGCTACTGAACTATGGTGACAATTAAAAATAAACTGGAGGAACATGATTAAAAATTATGAGGATTTCAAGAAAATCGGGCTTAACAAAGAGAAGAAATTTGTTTGTTGGGCCACCTTCTAAGATGAGATAACAATTTGATAATTGTAAATGGATGTCAGATGGAGGAAGAGGAAGAAAAAGAACAATTGTTTTGACACAGAATGATGAACGCCACCTAAAACTACTAAAGTATGAAGAAACGAAAACACCAGTTCAGGGATAAAATAAATTCGCTAAGGTCCAACAGAAATTCTGAGAACTCGGAGTGAGAGAGAGAGAGAGAGAGAGAGAAATATCATTCGTATTAATAGACTTTTGAACGATCTAGTGTATATTAGGTTTGTGACTCTTTCTGTGATCCCATGTTCCTGTGCCAAAGATGGATGAACATTTTCTCAAAAGTAAAGAAAAATACATTATATCTAATTTTTTTGTTATAAAGGTCATGCCCAAACCAAAAATTGGTTTTAACCATTTACAGATACACGTATAAGGTAGCAAAATCAAAATAATTTTTAGCAGTGATATAGGCCTATTTAAATTATAATGATCTAATTGTATAACACGCAGTTTTGAAGCAAGTGGAAAAACACACGAAGTTGGAAAGAATCACGAAATCACAAACTTAACATATCCATTCTACAAGTACCTATAGTTGTATTTTTTTATTATTTTTTTTTACAATTTGCTTTACGTCGCACTAACACAGATACATCTTATGGCGACGAAGAGACAGCAAATGGCTGGCTAGGGAAGTGGGAAGGAAGTGGTCATAGCCTTAAGTAAGGTACAGTCCCAGCATTTGATGGTGTGAAAATGGGAATCCACGGAAAACCATCTTCAGAGCTGTCTACAGTGAGTTTCAAACCCGCTACCTGCCGGATGCAAGCTCACAGCTGCGATACTTTAACCGCATGGACGATTCGCTCGGTCATTCCCTGTTTAATAATATAACGATACTATTTCAGTTCTCTTTACGATGTACATAGCCTATCTATATCTCAATTTTCTTGTCTCTTCTTAATTAATTAATTTTAATTCAGAACTCTGCTACCAGGGATAGTTGAGTACACCGTACAATCCTGGATTACTGGAAGGTGTAAATGAAGTACTGTCCTTTATTACTATTGGTGTTATTTCTACAAATCATGCAATATGTATTAAATGAGTGTGTGTACTGTGCTTCTTGTGCACTGTGAGGAAGTTCTGAGCAACTGTTGGGACTTTACGTCTTACTAACGCACATAGGTCTTACCGCGACAATGGGATAGGAAAGCCCTAGGAGTGGGAAGGAAGTGGTCGTGGCCTGAACTAACGTACAGTCCCAGCATTTGCCTGGTTTGAAAATGGGAAACCACGGAAATCCATCTTCAGGACTGCCGACACTGGGGCTCGAACCCACTATCTCCCGGATGGAAGCTCACAGCTGAGCGCCACTAACCGCACGCCCAACTCGCCCGGTAATAAAACTATGAGTGTGGAATTAGTGTCATTATTGTATCTACTACCGCCTATAATCATGTAAATCTACTGCTGGATTATCAAAGGGAGGTTTATTTAAGATTTTTGTTTTATGTTTTAGCCAGCTGTATGAAATAGAATTCTGCATATAGCGGCACGAAATTTTCAGTCCTTTAGGTTTTCGCTGAGGACAGGTTATGCTGTATTATTATTATCATCGTCACATACCAAACTAGACTGCCTTTTTCCTTGCGTTCAAGCGTACAGGGTTTCTCCTTCGTAATATACTTAACCTCCTGCAAGGGATGAAAGTATTACCCTTGGTCCGTTGGCAATATCAATTTGCCCGCAGGCTTTGTCCCACCTAATGAATGCGATAGAATGCATGACCTCCACTGCCAGTTACTAAAATCGTTTTGTTGAAAGTTGGGAGCGTCCGGAATACCGTGGTCTCAAAAGCAATTCTAAATGTTCATATGATTATCATAAATATTAGGAGGGTAATGTTCATCAAAAGCTCACTTAAAACGTTCTGTGAATAGTCTGTGAGATAATATTGTTGAAAAATTACATTTTAGTTCATCTGCCTCATGTATGCTGTTGTTTAGTGAATGAATCGATAGATTTTCTTATTCTTCCACTTCTCTTTTCCTGAATCGTTGGGTTCGCGGATACACATTTATATTTGACAATGTTTTACGGTTGGATGCTCTTCCTGGCGCCAAACCTATGTGGAGAGATGAAATCACTGTTGCGTGTTTTCTGAATATGAAGAGGAGAGTGTTGGGACAAATACAGTCAGTCAGAAAATTAGTAAAAAAACAAGCGATTTTAGGCTGTTTATTTAGAAATCCATTTAGGTGGGAAGTGATTTTCAAAATTCGTTATTTTAGTTTGATAGTGCTATCAAAGACTCAAAGTTTGAAAATTTTCCAACCGCTTTATTTTAATTTCTTCTACTTTTGGCACACTTGAGGAAAATGCTTAATTTTACGTTTTTCGAAGTATGGGGACCCCTCATTGCCTGCTAAGAAATGTTTATACATTAATAATGACAATAACAATAATCTAATCATTAAAATAGAAGTAGATTGAAATATCGAAAGAAATATGAATCTACGAATCAGTTGTAATGGAACTATGAAACAAATGAATTGTAACGAACCACTTACCTTTTGCGGATGATCTAGTCGTACTAGCGGAAACCCTAGAAGAAAGAAGAATAAAATTAGAAGAACTTGAACAGCGTGCGGCCAGAATAGCATGACAATTTTCATACAAAAATTAGAATAGATCACTAATATCAACAATGTACAGGCAGAAATTCCAACATTCAAAAAACAAAATAATTTAAAGAGTCAACAAATTCAAATACTTAGGAAAACAGTGGTAGAAATTCAAATAATGGAAACAGCTTATCACACAGCGATGAATATATACAACAAATAACCAGTATCCAGGAATGTTGAATTGAGACACTACGAAACTGTAATCCTTCCAGCAACATTATATGCAACAGCGTGTTTGAACAACTCCCCATAGAGAAGAATAAAGTAAACAGAAAAGAGAATCTTTACGAAGATTCTGGAGAATGGCACACACACATTGAGATCAGAACAAGATTTATACAAGGCATCAGAAAAAAAGGTCATGCTTTCAGCAAAAGAAGATTAAGAAACTAAACGACCATCAGTGTTTCCAGGAAACGCCAAAGTTGAAGAGGCGTAAGACGTGGACGGTGAAAGAAAAGACAGACACAGGCAAGGAATGAAGGAGCACTGTAAAAAGACAAAGCCCATAGAAGGCAGTTGATAAAACGTGTTTCTTAGTAGGCCAATACGAAACAAAGAGTGACTGCGTATTCTCCAGAATGTGTTGAAAATGTTACCTCGTCTTATCCCTGAATATTATCTGAGGTTAAATAATCTCACATTAAATAAGACTTTAGAATAGGCAATCTAATAAACAACCTATAGCGAGCTACTTTACACTAAAAATTTAACAAATTTAAAAAAAGTACAATAAAATGACATTGGTTTAAACAACAATATTAAGTATCAAGAATAAATAAATAACAATAACAACGTAACAACAATGACAACGATAACTGGCAAGGGTCGGTTATAGAGTTAGGAAGAAGAAAGGTTGGATGGACGGAAGAAAATGGAAATCTGGAGAGGACTTCAAAGGAATCTCTTAATTTTGTGTCTGATGGATGCGAAGCGTGTGAATATGTCGATATCGGGTAGTGAGTTACCAGGCGTTGGGAGACAGTGGAAGATAGAGTGGTGTTGTAAGGTTAGGCGCGGACGGGACACTTGGTGAGTATGCCGGTTGAGAGTTGGGCGCGTGGGATCTCGTATAGGGAAGTATGTTGGAAGTGTTCATTCCTTGGTTTAGCAATGAAAAAGATTCCATTTCTTAAACCAGTCACTACACGAACTGAGAACTGTAATTCATCACAATTATCAGGCGCAGACACATGCCTTAGTATTTTCATATCGTCGGCGTACAAGAAGAGGGAACACTGACTAATTTTCGGTGCAAAGAATTATGTCATCGATGTAGAGAATAAAGAGTAAGGGTCCCAGGATACTGCCCCGAGACACACCTGATAACACAGATGAGGCAGATTCGGAGACTACCACTCTTTGTTTTCTGCCGCAGAGGAAACTAGTTATCAATGACAAGACGGGAGCATGGATGTTAGATATTTATATTCATGAAGATGTTTTAGTTATGTTATTGTATCGGAAAATTAGTCTATTTGAGTGTGGGAGAGTATACATTCCTTAAGGTGGATATGAAGCTAAAAGTATCTATATTTCTGCTAACTTGACTATATGGATGACGTCTTTTGAATTTTCAATATTCCTTCTTGTCGTCTCTTCACTACGATTTGATTTATTCGACAATTCAACCAGGAAATATCCCATGACAAATTTACAACGATGAAGTTCCCTTTTAGAGATAGAAGCTGTAGACAGTTTAACGGATATCACTGCAGCTTTCTTTGTTACTTTCATTCCAAAAGCGTATTTTGTACGCAGTTTCAGATTAGAGAAGAGCTTGTTTACTTCCAAGAACATGGTTTATTAATGTAAAGTATTGGCTGACCCAAAAGTTAGTTAACATTTGACGAGGCAATACTTCGCGGAATATTGGAAGCAGAGAGGTAATAATTGACACACATGATTGGCATGACACGGGGTTTTACTGACATCAAAATAAGTTATACAAAATGACCAACAGATGGCGCTGGATAGCAACAAGTCAAGTACAAATGGCCACACATGCTTGGCATGACATGGTGTTTTATTGACACCAAAATAAAGTGTAGAGGATGAGTAACAGATCACGCTTCATACGATACACAAGCAATGATTATCGTAACAATCGAGGTTTAACAATGACATTCTTTATAACACTTCCTCAACATCTTGGCCGTTATTCATCAACAATACCTGTAGTCGAGGGACAATGTTGTGAACAGCACTGCACAGCATATCTGCAGGTATGGTGAAGAATTGCATTCCTCTGGTTAGAGTGGAGGCGGGTCTCTTAGACGGTTTCTCAGGCCGCGAGGTTTGTTACGGTGAAGGAAATGTTTATCGGAGAAGGTGAGGGGGTTAGCGGCCGTGGCCTATACTAGGAACTGTTCCATCATTCACCTGAGTGCAAGAGAATGTAAAACCACAGAAAACCATTCTCAGAACAGCCGACGGTAGGGACCAGCCCCCCACTCCGTCTCCCGAATGCAGAGTCGCGGCCATCCCTCCTATGCTCGGTTGTTCAGTTGGACTGCAGAGCTGTCGAATCACGAACCAGCCGTAGCCATCTGCAGGCTGAATCCCATTCTGCCGTCGGATGTTGCCTTTTAGCATTCCTAATGAGGTAGGACGATCGCGATATACTTGCGACTTCAGGTAACCCCACAACCAAAAATGACACGGATTGAAGTCGGGGGATCGAGGAGTGCAAGCGCAACATGCCACGATTTCAGGTGCATTTGATGCCCTCTCTCACGACAGCTCTTCGTGCGACATCATTGACGTGTTACTGTCCAGCGCCATCTGTTGGTCATTTTGTGTACTTTATTTTGGTGTCAATAAAACCCCATGTGTGTCAATTATTACCTCTCTGTCATCCTGTACATAAACCAACACAGGTTGCCATGATTACAATCATGCCGGGGGATTGATGACGCTAATTCCAGATAGACACCGCCTCCAGCTCAAAAAAATATCCATGTTAAAAATAAATATGACCCCTAAACTGTTGCAGGACAAAGCAGATAATGAAGGGGTTTACGAAGAAAATTCTATCCGTAAAATCAATAACTCTACCTTCGTCTATGTTAAAATCCTGGCTGAGTGACGAACGCGCTCATCCATATATCAAGAGCGTCACGTTACTTTGAAATATATGAAAGTCTTCTATCTCTTTCCCGGTGTCAGTCAAGAATATCAAAGCGACGGATGGAATATAAACACATCTCCAGTTCTTCCCGCCTCGTGTCATGTATTCAATATCTGAAGGACTTGGAACGGAGCCTCGTGATAGACACACGAGTTCTCATTTCGTATAGAGGATGATATTGATGCATTTCACTTCCCATCTACTTTGCACCAAGAGACTGATACAGCATTCTCTGTTCCATACACTACGCTTTTCCTGCGTGGAAATCTCGATGCTCCTTTAATACAGATATCGTTTCCAGAAGAAGAAAAAAATGTTTGTGATCCACTGTGCACCTGGGAACATTTCATGTATCTCGGGAAATTCAAGATCAGAATAACGAAACAACATTCTTTACCTTTATCTCTTCCTTTCTTCCCCCTTACCTTCCTTCCCTTGCCTTCTTCCCTCCTGATAACCCGCTCTTCGTTTCTCCCAATCATCCTTCCTTCCGCCCTTTCTATCATCCAACATCTCTATTTCCTTTCTCCATTACACACTTTCTTTCCTTTCCTCTTCCCTCTTCCTTCCTTCTAACCTTACCTTAGTTTTTTCCTGTCTTCGTTTGTAGTTCTTTTTCTCCCTTCATTCCTTCCTTCCATTTCTTCCTTCCTTCCTACACTACCTGTTTCATTCTTAGTTCCTTTCTTCCTCCCCTTTCTTCTTCGTTCCTTCAACAATATGCCCTACCTTCCTCCTTTCTTTCATTCCTTCTTTCTTTCTTTCCCTCATTACTTCCCTCCTTCCTTCTTTCCTCTCTTCCACTTCCCTATATTACCTTCTTTCACACTCTTCCCATCGTTCCCTTCTTACTCCTCTTCCTGTTTTCCTACTTTTTTTCGCGTCTTACCCTTTCCTTCTTTCTTCCATCCCGCCTTCCCTTTATTCCTTTCTGCCTTCTGTTACTTCATTTCTTCCCTCCATTTCCTATCTTCATTCCTTCCGCTCTTACACTTCCTTTCCTTACCTTACCTTCTTTTTCTTTTTTCCTCTTGAACTTTCTTTCCTTCGTTCCTTTCTCCTTCCTCTCCCTTTGTACTTATTTCATTCCATCCCTTCAACCTTTTATTCTTTCCTTACTTCTCTTCTTTCTCTTTCACTTTCTTTCTTGCTTCCTCCCTTCCTTCCTCTCTTCCCCTTCCTTTATTTTCCTTCATTCCTCTCTTCCCCTTCCTTTATTTTCCTTCATTCCTTTCTTCCTTCTCTCTCTTTTCCTTACTTCATTCCGTCCCTTTATCCTTTTCTTCCTTCCTCACCTTTCTTCTTTCCTTAAATTCTATCGTTTCCTTCTTTTTTCCTTTCTTTCTTTCCTTTCTTATCTTTCTTATTTTTCTTCCTTCCCTTCCTTTTCTTCCTTCCTTCCGTACTATCCAATGAAACTACAGCCACACACTGTGGAATGTATCTTTCTTCATTTCTGAAGTAGCGCAGCACATAGGCCACTGTTTGCACGGATTCTATTCAGTATACGACGAAGTCCTACGGAGTACATCTAGCTCCCTTGTTTTATAGTGATATCATGAAGTCGTGACTATTCCTCGAAGCATAGAAGTAACATAATGACTTCAATGGAGAAACTTTAGTTATATGGTCTGAAGAACGTAAATTTCACCTCATTTATCACACCAAAAATCGATGCACATTAGATAAGCTTCATGGATGAAAGTATACAATCCTGATTTATGGTTCGTATCTTAAAATGATAACCTCCTACCGCTGGCAACCACACATAGTCAGCACCGCCCAGTGATACTACGAAGACCGCGCAAATTGTCCCTGCGATTAGGGGCACGCAGCTGTGGACACAGTGGGTTCGAACCCCACTGTCGGCAGCCCTAAAGATGCTTTCCATGGTTTCCCATTTCACACTAGGCAAATGCTGGGGATATAGGGGACAGGGCCAAATTCCGTGCTCGCATCTAATTTCGTCTCCCTAGGGATTTCTAGTTTGCACAGTTGGTACCTAATGCTTATCCGCCCGCACACGCATAGCCCCATCCCGTTTCGCACCACGTTTAGTTTCCGTGTACAAGGAGGATTAATTTTTCATACTGAGCTGAGTTAATGTAGCTTTCGAATTAAGAGCCGTTATTCCTAGAGTGAGCACTGATATGTGTGGAGTAGTTCCTGGCATGTAATCGCTACAGTGAGGTGGTTGGCGTGAGTTACTGTAGCGCCCATTATGATAAATCAGGAATATTCGTAATTTCGTCCCCTTCATTTTATTTTTTATTTATGAAGTTTATTATTATTTTCAGATGGAAAAACGCAAGCAGTGGGATAAGGGGAATATAAAAAAGGCCATTAAGGCAGTGAACGACAAAATAATGGGTTAAAAACGTGAAAGTAAAGCGTTTAAGAACCCAAGAGCAACGCTGTAAGGGTATGTTAAAAAGAATATGACGAAATCATTTTTGATAAATGGCCTTCATGTAATTCATTATAGGGAAAGCATTTGGTAAGGTTAGAAAGGAAAAAGTATATTAAAAGCATTTGCATTTCTCTTAAATTTGGTAGGGGACGAAATTACGAACACATTTTTGTCATTTTAGTTTTTGCAGTGTTATATACTCAGTAATATATATACCAATTTCTAGCCTTGTCTATACTATTCCTGAATTTCTACAAGTCCAAATCTCCTAATGGGACAAATATGGGCCCCAACCTTACCTTAATTAAGGCTACGGCTGATTTCTTCCCACTCCTAGCTCTTTCTTATGCCGTCGTCTCCGTAATATTTATCTGTGTCGGTGCGACGTAAAGCCTCATTGGGTGGGCTGCCGATGCATTAATTGACATGCTGACTGCTGAGTATAGGCAAGAGGCTTCAACGCCGGTCTTTTTGGGGCTAGTTAGTCACTAAATGAATGATCTCTAGGAATGAAATCTGGCAGGGCAACATCGTCATCCTCAGCATATACGCAGAAGGTTCTACTGTTCATTTATTATTCTATAAACACTTTCAATTTATATCATGATGTGCAGCAGCCCGCGTTGATATGAACTCATGTCTTATGAATGAAGAGAAACAATATCCACTTGATCTTAGCCAAGAGTATCGTCGGTGCTACGTCGTGAAACGTTTCTCATCTCGGCAGCTTAAATTGGATTGCCTTTACAAACCATTAATCTTTATCTCTGTCCTGCAAAGATATTTATGTCTTATAGCACGGCTCGAAAGAAATTCTTTATCATTAACCCGCTCTCCACCAGTGACAGTTGTGTTGTTGATACAAGAGGAGGGATGTCGCCTGCTCCATTCTTGATCCCGCGTTCACACTGGGAGAATATCGTGTCACTTGAATAGAATCTCAAAATAAAAATTTGATATGTACGTACTACTCACAGGAGCAATGTCAAACTTGGGAATCACTGATAAAATAATACTAATAATATTAACAAAAACGACAACATAATAATAATCATCAACAGACATTCTAGGAAAAGACATCTTTAGATATAATGTAAACAAGTGGGAAGCGGAATTAGAGCAACCACAACAAGAGCAGTACAGACCAAAGTGGTCGGTAGATGTTAAACAAGCCTTCTGGGAAAGAATGAAAGCCTATTGGAACAAAAAGAAGAACCCACAGAAGAACTGAATTATTTGTTTAACGTCTTCCAATATTGGAAGAATTCGCTAATAATAATAAATAAATACAATAACAACATAGTCACCTTTGTCGACTTTCAAAAGGCATACGACTCAATAGGCAGAACCACCCTCATGATAATTCTGCAGTAATTGGGTCTGGACCAGAAGACCAACATCCTTCTCCAAAAGACCCTGAGTTATACGCGACCACGAGTGAAGTTCAGAGGAACACTGTCGGAAAGTTTTCAAAGACATGAGTTAGACACCGAGACGGACTTTCGCCCCCTTCTCTTCCACTATTCCTTGGACAAGGTCATCAGAGAGTGGCGGAAAGAACTCGCAGAACAAATGATACCAAGCGGTATTTATCTGGGACACAAACGGAAGGGACTACTAGTGGACTGTTTGGCGTTCGCAGATGACCTGTCACTTATGGCGAACTCAGTAGAAGTAGCAATGAAACAGGTCAATGCACTTAAACACCCGACTGCCAAGGCGGGATTACACGTGTCTCTAGAAAAGACAAAATTCTTCATCAACATGAGTTATACTCCCAGCGAACTACAGTTCGAATAGGACCAGATTGAGAAGGTCAACAGATTTAAGTAGTTGGGAGAATGGCTGGAACCTAACATGTCAAAAAGGGTAGCACTAACAACCCGGATTAACAAATTAGAGTTAGCATATCGACTGACGAAGAACATTTATAATAAGAATGTCTCTCTCGTAACACCAAATTGAGGCACTATCAGACAGTTACCCGCCCAGAAGACCTAACGCCACAGAATGCTTCATACTGAACAGGAAAGGATTTCTGGACAAGCTGGAGGTACAGGAGAGGATGGGTAGTACGGAAGGTGACGAAATCAGAAGCCATAGTCATACTGAAAATATCACAGACGTAACCAGAAAGAGGCGCCTGACTTTCTACGGACATGTATCAAGGATGAACCCAACTAGGATGACCTACCGGCTTCTCAACTACTGGAAGAACAGGAAGATTGCGACACCATGGATAACAGAAGTGAAGAAAGGAACTGGGAGTAACTGTAAACGTCATCACGAACCAAGCACCTCTCAGAATAATAATCAAACCAAAGAAGTTTTAGGACAGACCATCTTGTAATAAAACAGGCGCCATCTGGACAAAGGAGAGAAGGGAGAAACATAGCCAGAGAATGCACGAGTACTGGGCAATCATCAAATGCTTCTCTAAGCGAAAGAGGTGGTCCATTCGAAATAATAATAATAATAATAACAATCATAGCAATAATAATAATAATGACGCCGACACAACCCCCACACAACCAAGAAGCAAGTTGAAGAACTACAAAATGTTGCGTCGAAAACAGGATTAATAATTTAATTTTTTTTAAACAGCACTCATACACTCAGACAAAGCAGATGACACCGATTGATTTGTAACTCAGTTTCGGGACATCCATCACGTTCATAAATTTAAATACCTGGGAGAAACTCTCACTCCCATTGGAAATGAAAAGGAAGAATTAAAAGTGAGGATGAGGAGAGTGGATATGACACTCAGAATATGCCGTGACCCATACAAGTCCAAATCCATGTCCAGTCAAGACAAAGTAAGTCATTATCGCACAGTGGTTAGAACGGAGTGTCTTTATGGAGCAGAGTGACAGACTCAGACTTGAAAATACAGAAAAATCTTGGGTCCAAAGAAGTTGCAACGTACTTAACGGTTGATATAGGTCACACCCGCACGCGGTCTGCGCAGTTTGGTCGAAGCGGCGGCGCTGCGGAGGCCATTTAGCGAAATGGCGGACTCCCCTAGTACCCTGAGACGCACGCCGCCCGCTAAGCTGAGACTGGCAGGTTCTCTGCCCACGACTGCAATGCTATAAGCCTCTGCACACCCAGACCGTGAAATCTATAAAACCATCTAAAAATGACGATGAAATTGAGGAAAAGGGGACTGACCTTTTATGGACACATTAAGCGGATGAATCACTAGAGGTTGGTTGACAACATACTCCTTTTACAAGAAAAGTGGAGAACACAGACTGGGTGGCTGACACAAGGGCACAAAGTCCTAGCGGAGGTGAGTATCAAAGAGGTAGAGATACAGGATAGAACAACGTTTAGGAAAAAGATTGCGGGAATGAGGGATTCAGGCGACAAGCCACTGGACAAACTATGAGACATCTCGGTGGAGGAAAGAGAATGGAGAAGCCAAAGATTTTGGCGAGAGTGCAAAGGGCATTAGTCTGCGTGACAGAAGGGCAGGTAGATCATGTAAACGTGGACCACAAATGGCGGTATCGATGAATGAATGAACAATACGGTGTGTCCTCAAACATGTGGCAATTAATCGGGGGTTGGATAGAGCACCGCAAAATAACATGAAAGTCTCCTATGAATGTATGCCATAAATTCGATAGTCCCTTCCCAGTGACAATGGGAGGATACCAGGATGGAAAGCGAACAGCTCTTCCAGAGCGGGTACAGGTCTTCTTGGCTGCAACATCTATTGGTGATGAATTAACTTCTTACTCCTGATGGCTGGATTGTAGGTGGGACTGCACTACACTTGTCATAGAAAAAGAAAAGCTAAGTTGAGTGTCATTAAACACAGACTGTTCACCTTCAGCTCTTTAAACCGCGAAGTACTTCTTAGAACAGCACATCACTTGGAATGGTCTCTTAAAGATTGGTTCTAAGAGTTTACGGAGAGCATAATATCCGATGAACACAAGAGAGGGATGTAAGAGCTCATAACGGATGGAAGATTATATTGCTGAAAGGTGTCCCGGATGAACTGGGTGAAGGACCGAATGTGTTCTTAGAGATTCAGAATGAAAGAAGGGAAATCTATGGCTGATGTCCCGCCGATAACATTTGCAAGGAACTTAGGAGATTCACTAGACTAGACTAGGATGTCTAGGAAGCTCTAAATTAGCGTTCAAGTACCTCCTATCCTGTAAGGGTACAGACATGCTTTGCGACCGAAGATTCACCACAGTTGTCTCATAAAATAGGATGAATTCAAAACAATTCCAAACTGCAAAATCAAGTTATCACCAATGGGAGTGGAATGAGAGGGTCTTCCCTAATTTGAACAAATTATTGTTCACGGACACTAAAAGGCTTACTCAAGACAAATACTGCAATGTGTAACATTTCGAAAACGATTCTCCCCATAATGATGTATCGACAATCCATCGACGCTGTAATTACGTCATGTGGAAATGGGGACGTATTAATGAGATAATAATTGCCGGCTAATTGCTGTGATGGCTGCTTAATGAAGAATTAATGACACATATCCTGACATGTGCCCGCTGCAATACAACCAATTACGGTCCTCCCAAGGATACGAGGAGGATCAATTCCTTTAGTGGACTCCAAACCGGAGAAAATTACAGCAGAAACTTGTCAGATAAATATTGAATGATGAGGGAAACGCCCATAATTGTTTATTAAAAATGATGAACTTTCGTCCATTGAAGAACAACTCTCTTATTTTCCATATCTATTATTAAAGATACAGCCCACAAGTAGATCAAGGGAACAGAAGGCAGTAAACCTCACCACACGACACCTCGTAATCTGCAGGCCTTCGGGCTGAGCAGCGGTCGCTTGGTAGACCAACGCCATTCAGGGCTGTAGTGCCATTGGGTTTCGTTAGGTTAGGTTAAGAGGCAGTAAACGATGCTGCCTCTGTTAGATCAACTATCTGCGATACTGGGATTCTCCGTGACTAAGACGGCAGCGCACCGGTCTCTCACCGCTGGGTTCCTTGGTTCGAATCCTGGTAACTCTATGTGAGATATGTGCTGGAAAACGCGAAGGTGAGGCAGGGCTTTCTCAGGATTCATTTCATCTGCCAGTCATTAAGGACAGGAGGAAGGTGATTTCTATTAATTTGCAGCCTGATTTGGGCAGAATTCAAACTAAAACAGCTGGGCTCCTATTCACAATAGACTAATGAAATTCTTACCACATATATGTAGAATCAATCAATCAATCAATACTGATCTGCATTTGGGGCAGTCGCCCAGGTGGCAGATTCCCTATCTGTTGTTTTCCTAGCCTTTTCTTAAATGATTTCAAAGAAATTGGAAATTTATTGAACATCTCCCTTGGTAAGTTATTCCAAACCCTAACTCCCCTTCCCATAAATGAATATTTGCCCCAATTTGTCCTCTTGAATTCCAACTTTATCTTCATATTGTGATCTTTCCTACTTTTAAAGACGCAACTCAAACTTATTCGTCTACTGATGTCATTCCACGCCATCTCTCCGCTGACAGCTCGGAACATACCACTTAGTCGAGCAGCCCGTCTTCTTTCTCTTAGTTATTCCCAGCCCAAACTTTGCAAACATTTTTGTAACGCTAATCTTTTGTCGGAAATCACCCAGAACAAATCGAGCTGCTTTTCTTTGGATTTTTCCAGTTCTTGAATCAAGTAATCCTGGTGAGGGTCCCATACACTGGAACCATACTCTAATTGGGGTACTACCAGAGACTTATATGCACTCTCCTTTACATCCTTACTACAACCCCGAAACACCCTCATAACCATGTGCAGAGATCTGTACCCTTTATTTACAATCCCATTTATGTGATTACCCCAATGAAGATCTTTCCTTATATTAACACCTAAGTACTTACAATGATCCCCAAAAGGAACTTTCACCCCCATCAACGCAGTAATTAAAACTGAGAGGACTTTTCCTATTTGTGAAACTCACAACCTGACTTTTAACCCTGATTATCAACGTACCATTGCCTGCTGTCCAACTCACATTGTCGAGGTCACGTTGCAGTTGCTCACAACCTTGTAGCTTACTTATTACTCTATAAAGAATAACATCATCCAAAAAAAGCCTTACTTCTGATTCCACTTGTTTACACATATCATATATATATTAGAAAACATACACGTCCAATAATACTGCCTTGTGGAACTCGTCTCTTAAATATTACAGATTCAGATAAGCTTCTCCTACTCTAATTCTCTGAGATCTATTTTCTAGAAATATAGCAACACATTCAGTCACTCTTTTGTCATCCGACTCGTTGGCTGAACGGTCAGCGTACTGGCCTTCGGTTCAGAGGGTCCCGGGTTCGATTCCCGGCCGGGTCGGGATTTTAACCTTAATTGGTTAATTCCAATGGCACGGGGGCTGGGCGTATGTGTTGTGTTCATCATCATTTCATCCTCATCACGACGCGCAGGTCGCCTACGGGAGTCAAATAGAAAGACCTGCACCTGGCGAGCCGAACCCGTCCTGGGATATCCCGGCACTAAAAGCCAAACGACATTTCATTTCACTCTTTTTTTGGTCGCTTTACGTCGCACCGACACAGAGAGGTCTTATGGCGACGATGGGACAGGGAAAGGCTAGGAGTGGGAAGGAAGCGGCCGTGGCCTTAATTAAGGTACAGCCCCAGCATTTGCCTCGTGTGAAAATGGGAAACCACGGAAAACTATTTTCAGGGCTGCCGACAGTGGGGTTCGAACCTACTATCTCCCGAATACTGGATACTGGCCGCACTTAAGCGACTGCAGCTATCGAGATCGTATTTCACTCTTTTGTCCAGTCCAATTGCACTCATGTTTGCCAGTAGTCTCCCGTGATCCACCCTATCAAATGCTTTAGACAGGTCAATCGAGATACAGACCGTTTGACTTCCTGAATCCACGATATCTGCTATATCTTGCTGAAATCCTTCAAGTTGAGCTTCAGTGGAATAACCTTTCCTAAAACCGAACTGCCTTCCATAGAACCAGTTATTAATTTCGCAAACATGACTAATATAATCAGAAAGACTGCCTTCCCAAAGCTTACAAACAAAGCATATCAAACTTACTGGCCTGTAATTTTCGGCTTTATGTCTATCATCCTTTCCTTTATACACAGGGGCTACTATAGTAACTCTCCATTCATTTGGTATAGCTCCTTCAACCAAACTATAATCAAATAAGTACTTCAGATATGGCACTATACCCAACTCATTGTCTTTAGTATGTCCCAAGAAATCTTATCAATTCCAGCCGCTTTTCGAGTTTTCAACTTTTGTATCTTGTTGTATGTAACTGTCATTGTTATCATATGTATATTTTAATACTTCTTTAGTATTAGTCACCTTCTCTATCTGGACATTTTCCTTGTAACCGACAATCTTTACATACTGCTGACTGAATACTTCTGCCTTTTGAAGATCCTCACATAGACTTCTTGTTCATTAATCAATCCTGGAATGTCCTTCTTGGAACCTGTTTCTGCCTTAAAATATCTATACATACCCTTCCATTTTTCACTAATATTTGTATGACTGCCAATTATGCTTGCCATCATGTTATCCTTAGCTGCCTTCTTTGCTAGATTCAATTTCCTAGTAAGTTACTTCAATTTCTCCTTACTTCCACAGCCATTTTAAAATCTATTTCTTTCCAATCTGCATCTCCTTCTTAGTCTCTTTATTTCTATATTATAATAAGGTGGTACTTTACCATTACTTACCACCTTTAAAGGTACAAACCTGTTTTCACATTCCTCAACACTTGCTTTAAACCCATCCCAGAGTCTGTTTACACATTTATTTATAGTTTTGCACCGATCATAGTTACTTTTTAGAAACTGCCTCATGCCTGCTTCATCATCCATATGGTACTGCCTAATAGTCCTACTTTTAAAACCTTCCTTTCTATCACATTTATTTTTAACTACGACAAAAACAGCTTCATGATCGCTAATGCCATCTATTACTTCGGTTTATCTATAGAGCTCATCTTATTTTACTAGCACCACATCCAGGATATTTTTTCCTCTAGTTGGTTCCATCACTTTCTGAACCAGCTGTCCGTCCCATATTAGCTTATTTGCCACTTGTTCGTCATGCTTTCTGTCGTTCGCATTTCCTTCCCAATTGACATTTGGTAAATTTAGATCACCCGCTACAATCACATTTCTTTCCATGTCGTTTCTCACATAGCTGATTATCTTATTAAATAATTCTGAATCCGTGTCAGCGCTACTCTTTCCCGGTCTGTACACTCCAAAGACATCAATTTGCCTATTATCTTTAGAAATGAGCCTTACACCAAGAATTTCATGTCTCTCATCTTTAACTTTTTCGCAGCTTACAAATTCTTCTTTCACCAGAATGAATACTCTCCCTCCCACCATTCATATCCTATCGCTAAGATACACTCTCCAGTTCCGTGAGAAAATTTCTGCATCCATTATATCATTTCTCAGCCATGATTCAACTCCTATTACAATATCTGGTAAATATATATCTATTAAATGACTTAATTCTATTCCTTTCTTTACAATACTTTTACAGTTCAACACTAACATATTTATGTCATCCCTACTTGACTTCCAGATCTCTGTACCCTTATCACCGCTCCATAGACAACCGCGTTTTCCTGAATGTACCTCCCTATTACCCTTCCAAACAAATTTCCTAACTTATACGTACCACTGCGGTTTAAGTGAAGGCCATCTGAGTGCAGATCCCTATCTCCTACCCACCCATTAGGATCTAGAAATTTAACTCCCAGAATATTCTTAACTGTTATTATATATTCTAAAAATCCTAATAAAATTAGTTCACCTGCAATGATTTTTTGAAAATATGTCCAATTTGAGTTTTTATACATTCAGGTGCAATTTTCTGAGTAACTATTTGAGATAGAACTATTTTCTTTTCTATATTAACTCTTGAGACTACTCTCAAGGTGGCGAATTTTTAAAAATATTGTTTAAGTAGATACTATTTCATTTATTTAAATTAATATTAGCATTTGTTTGCAAAAAAATTATGTAAGAAATAATAATTTGCTAAATAATAATTTTGAAAATATATTTTTTGTTTAGTAGATAACATGTCTTGTATCGAATCCAAAATACATGTAGATTTGTAATGTTAGGTACCTAAAGAGAAGCATTTGTGAAACTAAATTAATTTCATGCGTTTTCAAGAGAATCCATTGCAGGTAAATTGATAGCATTAGGATGTTTAAAATGTATGGCAACAGTTAGAACCATTCTATATGTATGTGGTGAAATTTTAATTAGCTTAATGTGTACAGGAATCGAGTTTTGTTAGTTTAAATTCTACCCAAAGCAGGCTGCAAAATGATAGCAATTGCCTGCGATCTGTCGCTAATCAATGCCCCAGAGGAGTGCGACAGATTTCGGCAGCCGGCACAATTCCTATCCTCGCTGCTAGATGAAGCTTCATTCATTCCATTTATCCGGTTGGCTGACTGAAAACGTGCCGATTTCACAGTCTTCCATTTAAAACTCGAGGGTAATTTTTGATTAATGACCTTCCTACAGAGCGTACATGATTTTATGTACCTAGGTATATATTTTTTACAATTGTCTTTACACACTTTTCGTTTCAGCCGGTGTCACTGTAGAGTACTTGCTACAGAGCGATTCTGTCAGCTAGGAAGTCTGTATTCAAACACGTTCCCTGACGAAGTTTTATTCTTCGACTAATCATCTCAAACTTGTCTCACGTCACGAGCAGGTTCAGCAACGCCACCACCGCGCAAAGCCCATTTGAATTCGGCCGCGAAGCGATCTGATTGCCTAACGTCAGTTGCTGATAAAATGTAAACGGCGCGAGTTATTTCATTCTTTTAAAAAAATATTATTTATCAGTATGACCAACCCTGTAACGCTCATATCCCCAGTTCACAATTTTCCGACCACCCTGTATTATTATCATTATCAATTAGAAGTAGTTACGAAGTTAACAGTACAATTAAATGAGTATCCAGTGAGTGGACTAAGATTTCTTGTTAATTTTGCAATGCGTGATATGTATTTTAAATTAGCGAAAACCAGAATCATTCTATGTAAACAATACAAATTGAATTCCAGATCTAAAAGTGGAAAAAATGTAAAAATCCACAGCCTGTTTCCAGTAATTCGACTGGATTAGGAATGGAATGAATGAAGCCCCATCTAGCGGCGAGGATAGGAATTGTGCCGGCTGCCGAAGCCTGTCACACTCCTCTTGGGCAACGATTAATGACTGACAGATGATATGAAATGATAATGGAGAGTGTTGCTGGAATGGAAACCTCAGGGAAAATCGGAGTACCCAGAGAAAAAGCTGTCTCGCCTCCACTTTGTCCAGCAGGATTGGATTCAAGAATGGACTTCCATAGCTCCAGCTGAGTATCAGAACTTCCCCTGTATTACAAGAATACCTCGCAGAACCTGGACAACCCTCAATCGTATCCGGACAGGCCATGGAAAGTGCGCTGACTTCCTCTATAAATGGGGCAAACTTCCTTCCCCGGAATGTAGCTGCGGTGCCCCTAAGCAAACAGTTCGTCATATAGTGGAACAGTGCCCCCTGAGTGCTTATCAGGGTAACCCAAAATACTTTCTTGACACAAATCCTTTGCAGAGCTTGAAGGTGAAATTGTAACCTACATAGTGTGTTGTATATTTAATTTGTGATTGTGTGATGTTATTTACAATGTCATACGCTAAATAAAAATAAATTTGTACAGTACAAATCTCACATGGGTTGACCGGGATTTGAACCACGAAACATAGCGGTGAGAGGCCGGAGCTGCTGCCTGAGCCATGAAGGCAAACGTCTAAAAGTATATAACACATAATAGAGACATAGTTAAAACCAGTTCAGTGTAATACAGTAATGTATAATTTGAAAATCAAATCAAATTGGTCATAAATATGTCTCCCAGTCATGGCCATCCATCAACGGCTGCTAATTTCCTATGGCAACCGGCCATAAGACATAGCCTGGTCAGTTGCTAGGTAACATTGTCTGTCCAAACATCCATACCTTGCATCACTGCCTGCACGGTTGCCATGGTTAAACTTCCGTCACAAATTTTCGGATGGTCCCAGCACAACCTCTTTCGGTTAAATAAGTTACCCCCACGATCCTCAGTTTACAACCATCCCTGTGGCTCCTCTTAGGTCCACATCTCTTATCCATAAATCATTAAGAACTGGGTCTAAACATCGTCACCTGGGTTTTCTGTGCTCCATAGTTGATACGAAAGCTTCGTTTAAAATTTGTTTGAAATTTATGGTGTGTGTTTTACATGATGGACGGTTTTTAAATTGTTTATCTTTACTAACACGATGTCCCCCTCATCTTAAATAAATCAAGAGTAAAGTGATAGCCAACGCTTTTGCGACAAACTCGAGTTTGATGGCCGACATCTGCCGCCATTCTCTCACTTAGAGTTGAAAACAACACTCTCTCAGCAATGTATTGCGGGACAGTATTCTACATTCTAATGTGCCACCAAGTAACCGGTGAAGAGATAGGACGTTATTTAAAGAGCGAACAGGTTCCAAAAATTTAGTATGTAATCCTATAGTAGCACATCCATATTCGTAGATAGTATATGAAGATATTTATTTATTTCTTCTTCTTGCGTTCCGGACTTCTAAGGACCACGTTACAATTTCAATTCTTCCTCTTTAGTTGTTCTTTCCTTTTCTTCCAGTATTCTTTCATTGTTTCACTGTGCTTCTTTTTTCTGTCTTCAGTCCACGTTGTACCTGGTTTCTTTTCCTTCCTCCCTTGGAATCGTTCCCTTTTGTAAGACTTTCTTCCTAAAAATTTTTCTTTCCAATAATTCTTCTTCTCGTATGTTGTTCATTTCCAGGTTTTTCTTCACTTCTTGAATCCAGGTGGTGGTTGATTTATTTATTTATTTATTTATTTATTTATTTATTTATTTATTTATTTATTTATTTATTTATTTATTTATTTACTTGAGAATGTGAAGGTAAACCGTCCCAAATCCAATTATATTCCGTCTTGATGTATCAGATTTAAACTCTATATGCATTCAAGGAAAAATAATAACGATAATAACAATAGTAATGATAAGAAGAATTAAAAGAAGAAAACGAATAATACGAATTGAAAATTAAAATCTACGAACAAGAAACATAAAATAGGTGATGGATTAACGAAAGGAAAGTTCTAAACCAATTATAAAATGAACAACAAAACAACTTATGAGTATTCAGCATACCAGCAAAAGGGAATTCTATAATGATTATTATTTAGTTAAGATTGCCTTTATTTGCTTATTGAACAATCTAGTATCAGCTGTATTATAAATCGATAATATTTTAACTAATGGTGAATTGTAATGATGAACTCTTCTAGATCTTGGTATGTGAAATGGTGTTTGTTATGGTGATCTTACTTTTGGTGCATGAAAAGGGATGGAACTAAGTAATTCTAGACAGTCACGTATACACGTATACAAGTTAAAAAGTATGCTCCTTTCGAACCTGGTCCACAATCAATAAACCATTAAGGGTATATGTAATCAAAAATACTTTCTGTCAAGCTGTAGGTCTATACGAGAATTTTACTGCCTTCTTAAACTTTGAATACGTTTAAAAGATTGCAATCTGATTGAGAAAGTCTCATGAGGTGAAGCTGTGCATCATTCCTAACTCTAAAGGAGTTAAATAAATATGTAATCTAATTGTTAAAATATTGTGAATTTTTAATTATTTAATCATTATCAATGAAAGAGATATCCGGCCACAATTGCCGGCGACCACAGAGATTCGGAATACAATACAACTTTTTAAAATCTATAACAGAAATGTAAGTCATTATTATCTGATGATAAGACCATAAGTAGTGGTTTAATATTGTTAAAGAATCCCTCAAAAAAACCTGTTATTAAGGCAAATATATTGAGACATCTATGACCCATGACACACAGATGCATAGATAGTTAATTCGTGTACAAGCACGGTACCAATTTTTATTTCTTTTAAATATATTTGGTGTCATGTCATTATTTCTCAGTATGAGAAAATGTAGAAATTTTTTTTCAAAAATAAAAATTATATTCTTCGGTCCCAAAAAGGTTATTGATGTCGATTGAGTTCATGGCTGTAATTATTTGCAGTCCTGATTATATGCTCTGGCGTTTTGACTTATTCATTTCCTAAGCTACACTTTCTTAAAGATCATATTTTCACGAAGTGTAATTCTTACCTTTTATAGTTATGATTACGCACTTAATAAAAGCGGACATAAATCTTTACGTTTGTGCTTTTCATCGTCTAAGCTAGGTTCTCTTGTAAAGGATATTGTCTCTTAAATTATTGTATTTATATTGTAACTGATATGAACTGTTTCCTTGAAGTAAACGAGTGGTGTTTCGATACGTAAGATTTCTCTGCTTTGTCCATTATCCTTTTGTTTATTAAAATGGTTGATTTATTGCTTGAAGAATTGATGCGTATGGATTATTTATGCGGTTATCACACTAAAATATAATGAAATCTTATCCATGTAGAGACGTCAGGCCTCAAAATGTGTATTGCATTATACTTTAGAGTTTGTCACGCCAGGTAGTGGACGTCATATTAAAGTTACAGAACATATACTCCGTTTTATACGATCAATTCTGAGTCTATTCGTCTCCAGTTCACGGCTGAACTATGAGGTACGCCAACTTCAACAAGGCAATTTCCAGAGATGCCTAACCTATATTTCACTGAATAAACTACGACCTATTGTGTTAAATTCAGTGTTGGTGAAGAGATGTCTAGAACATAGCCTTCTAAATAAAATATGGCCTCTTGATATAAATTCAGTGTTGTTGAAGGGATACCTACGCATAGCTTTCTGAGAAAGTCATAGCCCCCTGTGTTCCCGCGTTCATTTTTCTGAAGAGGTGCCTAAACCATAGACTTCTGAACAAATTATGGCCTCTTGAGTTGGAAGATTTCTGAAAAAAAATGTCGAGGACCATAGCCTCCTAGTTCAATTGCATGTTATCACACAGTTTTGGAAGACCATAGGCAACTAGTTAAATTAAATAGTGTTTCACAGCCTCGTGCATAATATCATGACCTGAAGAGTAAAATTTCACGGCGAAATGTATAACATATCCTTCTGAGAAAGTCACAGCCCACTGAGTTTCTGCGTTCATGTTCCTTAAGAGCTTTCTAAACCATAGCCTTCTAAATAAAATTTGACGTCTTGAGATAAAAGGAGTGTTTCTTAACAAATTTCGAGGGCCATAACAAACTGGTTAAATTAAATGCTATACGCAGTTGTGGAATACCATAGCAAACTGTTTAAACTGAGATGTCCACAATCTTACTAACATGTCATTTGTGGAAGACCATTAAGATGCCCACAATCTTACAAATATGTCACCGAGCTCGATAGCTGCAGTCGCTTAAATGCGGCCAGTATTCAGTATTCGGGAGATATGGGTTCGAACGGCACTGTCGGAAGCACTGAAAATGGTTCTCCGTGGTTTCCCATTTTCACACCAGGCAAATGCTGGGGCTGTACCTTAATTAAGGGCACGGCCGCTTCATTCCCACTCCTAGCCCCTTCGCCTTTCATCGTCGCTATAAGACCTATCTGTGTCAGAGCGACGCAAAGCAACTTGTAAAAAAAATTACTAACATGTCCTTGACCTATTGTATCATTCTGGTACTCCATAAATATTTATATGCCTCTATACTTCTAGGCTCTCATTAGTTCTTCTTGTTTATGGAAATGTTCTATCTTCTCTTGCGATTTATCAGTGGTTGAATTAAATTAATATCCTGAATAAACTTGGACACTGATATACTTAGTGTTAAACACACCGTCAAGAGAGTACGTTAAGTGCTCCTCTACACATGGGCAAGTATAATACCTTTTAACAAAAATTATCCTGTGTTAGTAACATGCATGTTGATGGCGTCCCGAATAAAGTTGTTGAGGCGGTCACAAGAGGTCACCATTGTACTGTAAAGTAGGTGGTGTGTGAGTAGAATTTATATATAGGTTCAGCCCTGCGGCTATTCTCCATGTTTACCGAGCTCTTGAGCTTTTGTTCACCTTCCTCTTCCAACACACATCTCCTCCACCCCCACACCATCAGTCACCGTGCCTAGGGCGAAATCCGGTTGCCAGGGGCACTCGCACTCGCCGGACAAACAAAAAGATGAAAGAGACTATCGAACCATATTCTCTATTTCCCTTTCTTTTTCTCTCTCTCTCTCTCTCTCTCTCTCTCTCTCTCTCTCTCTCTCTGAGTATTCATCGAATTGTATTAATCCATGTAAAGGCATTCTAATAATTATATTATTATAATACTAGAGGACCCGTGCAGCTCCACGGCATTCCTTATATATACGTCAGATAACTTATCTTGTAATACCTGCCACAGTTATAATGTTTTGCCTGCCCTTTTCAGTAGTTTTACGAACCGACACATAATAACTATACCTCGGATATGCAGGTGGTAATAGGTTAAAATGCAAAGTAATTTGGTTTGTAGTAAGTGTCATGCAACCCGTTGTACCACGATGTAGGAAGAGTAGCATAAATTCAAGGAGTTCTGTAGGCTGTACCCCTAATACCTATGCAAATCTCAGAGCATAACCGTTGTACAGTGTAGCGTATAATTGTTACTGGCTTAATTTGGTTTGTAGTAAGTGTGATGCAACCCTTTGTACCATGATGTAGGAAGAGTAGCATAAACTCAAGGAGTTCTATAGGCTGTACCCCTAATATCTATGCAAATCTCAGAGCATAACCGTTGTACAGTGTAGGGTATAATTGTTACTGGCTTAAGTAAGTTTGCATTCTAACCTATCAGTACCTAATAATCCGGACTCTAATAATAACTGACTCATTCGTAACTTAGTTTATAACACTTCTTTCCATTGAATATTCCCTGTGCTTCGACGATTCGCCCGTGTCTGGTTTTTAACATTTTCAATCGATCTTGCTCGAAATAGTGTAACATACATGTGGCCGCGGATGAATACCGGTTTGGGTGACTTGACACCCACTTTTCTAACAGTTTGTCCCTGCGCTTTATTATTGGTCATACAGAAGGCTGGATGACCTGATATCTTCCCGTCTGTACGTACGTAGACTGTTTACTCATAGCAACATGTAAGTTATTAAGAACCTTTGCCATCTTATTGATTACATTCAGAAGGTGGGGAAGGTCAGAGAATCGAAGAGTGTCGAGCAGAGGATAGTATTCTTCCATAATCAGAGGAAGTGTATACTCTCTGGCTTGACAGGTTACCGAGGCCCGGACTCGAGCAAGTTCTTGTTACGGTTAGTTCAAAGAATTTAATTCTGGAATGAAGATTAGAACGTGGTTCACAAGATATCAGATTTTCTCAAGCTCGCAGTTACAGGAAGGAAACGCACAGTGACAAGATGACGCTACTGACCTAGAATACGTAGACGAACGTTGGTTGCCATGGTTACAATTGTGTCTGGAAGTTGATGCCGCTAATTCCAGATAGACCTCCAAAGAAATGTATCCATGTTAAGGACTCATAGTTGGATAACTGGCAATAGGAATAGAATAATGAAGAATTTCCCATTAAATAGTAGGGACCATGCACTATTATTTTTCTCACATTTGTGGGATCGGAAATGTTGGATTGTCCATGGTTTTACGTCCGGATGTCCTTTCTGACGCCGACTCCAAGTAGAGGGATGTGTTCAATATTGCGTGTTTCTGTGGTGGTTAGTATTGTGGTATGTTGTCTGAATATGAAGAGAATTGTGATGAGAAAGGTACCCGGTCTCCGACTGAGAGAAATTAACCAGATGCGATTAATATGCCAGACAGGTCGGAAATCGAACCCGGGAACTTCTGAACCTATGCCCTTCAACGCTGACCACTCAATTAAGTTAGAGACCATGCAATAGCTATTTGTTTACAAAACAAAGTTTTCCGGTGTTATTTTAAAATTTTAAACATGTTTTAAAATTTTATCCATCCACCTCATTGCATACCTCAAGTACTACTAGTGTAACGCGTGGCACGAGTTGCAAAACGGTAATCCATCACATGGCAGAGAGGCGAATTTCTCTTGGACTGAGTTTAAATTAAATGTGTTGTGTAAACCCCTGATCTTTTACATGCCATCATCCTACTATACGAGGTGTCGAATGGACCTTTATCCAACATTAAAAATTTCGACAACCTCTGCCGGGTTTGAACCTACAGTCTTAGGATTGGGAGTCTGACACTCTACCCCTGATCCACAGAGGGAGCCACCTTGTCATAATCAAACAAAGACGTTAAGACTATCTAGGCATAAATGTAATGAGTGATGGCAACCTTTTTTCCCCCGCTCGAAGGCCGGTATCTCTGGGTACATTGGCGATCCGACTGCTCGAATCCGGGCCTCGGTAACGACGGCCGTTCTCGCCGTCAACCTTGAACGCAACTGCCCGGAACGTATGAATAATGCTGAATAAGTTTACCAGGTTATGCTTAGAAAGTACAGTAACCTTTACGGTAAACACTCAGAGTAGTTCCCTAGATTGTCCACAATACATTGCCAACGATGCGGGAGACTTAGAATGCCAGTCATCTTAATATATATATAAATCTTGGGATCTCGTGTTTCACAGCGTTAGCAATATCCTCTCGTGTCGTAAACCATCTCATATGCAAAGGGATAAGGTCAAAATCGCACGGAGATACGTTCGGCGAGTACGGTGGTTATTCCAGTACTTCCCACTCCCAGCGCTGAAGATTCCTCCGCACAGCCTCTGATGCATGCGGTCTGGCGTTGCCATGAAAACGGACGGCATTATTGAGAAGATCCGGGCATATCTCCTTCATGGCGCCACGTAACTGCCTCTGCAGGAAGGTCCCGTAGTACGTTGCTTTCACCGTTCTGTCATATGAAACGAAGTAACACACAATCACCCTTCTAACATGATTAGCCACAATGATCATCAGCTTTATGCGTTAAGGATTTGCCAGAACTTCTGCCTTCGCGGTGGTCACCATTCTGCAGACTGGTGTTTGAGCTCTGGTTCATACTCCCTGGCCCAAAATTCATCCATGTTCACTATTTTCTCCAGCATTTCCTCGCTATCCTGCTAGTAGCATACCAAGTGGTCAGAACAAATTGCATTTATGTCCGACCTTTCAACGTTAGTCAGTACACATGGCAGCCATAATGCAATATTACGCAGACGAAGATATTCCCATAAAGTTCTGTGGATTGTTCGTTTTTCAGTGCCTCTTTAGGATAGTAGCACAAATAGTGTCCATTTTCTGCGCACGTCCATGCACTTGGTAATTACTGCACGCGACACATGAGTCCCGACACTAACACTTCTTTAGGACAGTTGTACATCGCAGCTTGTTTCACATGAAATGCTGCTTCCCATTTCGCAACAACGTTTCGGTACGGAAGGGCATTACTCCCCATAGTCTCTGTATGACACTCTTTGGCATGGCGACTCCGTCAGACTGAGTCAGTACTTAAGTCCCATCGCTCTGTGAGTGCTACCTGCAAACGCACCGCCATCTAATACTGTGTCCATGTACTGTGACTGCCATGCTTTCCAGGACATACGTCCACTGTACGGAAACACCGTGAAAATGGAAGGGGCAAAGTAGTTGCCATGAATTCCGTCCCAACCATTGTAATTAGCACTCGATGGGATTGCTGTCTCTATAATGATCAGCCCCACACAACAATTCATTTTACAAGGAGCTTACTCCACTAATTATACGCAGTGGTCATTAGAGGAACGTTATTAAATCAAACGCCAGGATATTTTCACTGCAATCGAATCAGACTACTCATTAACTACAAGCACTTGTACAATAATTGGCGCTTAAAACTGCTAGGTGATGGTGGTGGTGTTGGGGGGGGGGGGGTGCACTGGTTCTTTTTTGGTCCACATCCTTCGAAATACAGAGCTTCCACGCGAATGGTATCGATCAGTTAGCCCCCGCTCATTCTACGGAAGAAGACCGACAGCTGCCTGCGTCATTTTGAAGCATAAATATTTGCCTACCTCACAGGCTGATGATAGTCTTTTCCATGTCACGTCACTTTCACCGGCAGGGTAGAACTTCTTATTCTCCCAAACTCAATTGACTAGAAACTGATGAAATAAATACTTAATTCATTCTGTTGCTAGACTTAATGTTTGTCAGCACCTGAATTTCTTAATTAAATCCAATTTAATTTGTTTTCCGGCATTGTGAGGTATTGTAAGGCAACGGACGGACATTTATGTTACACACAGACAGCAGTAATAATTGATAGTAGAATGAGTTCCGAGTTCAAACTAATTACGGGTGGTAGACACTTCTTTCACTCTTATTTGTCATAGTTTACATAAATCTTTTACTAGAGTGAATCAGCTGGTGTCCGCTTGCCTGGTATAGTGGTTAGTGTGATTAGCTCCCACTCTCGGAGGCCCAGGTTCCATTCCCGTCTCTGCCACGAAATTTGAAAAGTGGTACAAGGGCTGGAACGTGGTCCACTCAGCATCGGGAGGTCAACTGAGTAGAGGGGGATTCGATTCCCACCTCAGCCATCCCCGAAGTGTTTTTCCGTGGTTTCCCACTTCTCCGGGAAAATGCCGGGATTGCACCTAACTTAAGGCCACGGCCGTTTCCTTCTCCCTTCTCATCCCCCACAAGCACCTGTTCATCATAACAGGTTAGGCCGCCTGGCGAGGGTACTGGTCTTCCTCCCAAGTTGTATCCCTCGACCCAAAGTATCACGCTTCAGAACACTCCCCTTGAGGTGGTGAGGTGGGATCCTTCGCTGAGTCCGAGGTTAAAACAAACACTGGAGGGCAAGCAAGCAAGCAAGCAAGCAAGCAAGCAAGCAAGCAAGCAACCGATATATGGGGAGACGGAGAAATTACTTACTTAAAGACTTGCACCGTTGATATGAAGTTAGATTGAAATATTTCGATCCACAGTTTCTCGAGTAATCATACCCAACTGGTTCGCCAACCTTCGTAGGTAGACTGAGTCATAGTATTAACCATACACCATAATTTGTTCTCCCTTTGCGATAACGTAAGAGTAAACTTCAAAACCTATATCAACACTATGAGGGTTTAATTTACCAGCTGATGACACAGCTAGCAGCTGTCCATCTACTTACATCGCGGTGTTAGTACGTAGACACAGCGCTCCATAATCAGCTTAGTGGTAATTCACTCTCGCACGGCGACATAAGTTCCCACTTTACACCGTACAAGTGGTACGTCTATCTCCGGAGCTAAGCTCTTTAAAAACAAAGTCTTGAACGACTTTCCTAGCCGGAGAAGATAGAGCAACCAGGATAGTAGTTTCAAAAACTTACACTTTGACGAAGAATCATTTCGTAGAAATGAATTTTGCTACTCGAAGGTCCAGGCAGAATGGCAGAGACGGTTTATGTGCTGCCTTTCCAAACTCTACGCGGAGGGTTCGAACCTGTCTGATCCCGGTGATATTTGCCCAACCACGGTCTACAGGTAGCAACATGCCTCTGACTGGGAGGCTCTGGGTTAGATTTACTACCAGGTCATGGGGGATGGTTCAACGACCACTGAGAACAATTGAGGAGCTATCTGGTGGTCGTATAAGAACCACGCTATAATGGCCAAGTATAACGAACGAGAGGTTTTGTCACCCTGACCACACATCACTTCGTAATATGAAAGCCTCCAGAATGAGTGACGTTTGCTTGGTAGTCTAATGTCCATAAAGATTGAAGTGTAATGGAGATTACTTTGCTTTGAAACAAGAACCTCTTTTGGACAACATTCCGGCACTTTCACGTCTCTTAAAACCGAAAGAAAGTAGCTAGTGGGATGGAAAAATATTATTATTATTATTATTAATATTATTATTATTATTAGAGAACCGACGCTATTCCGCAGCATTCGGTATAAACAGGTCAGATAACTCGTCTGAATATGCCTGTCGTAATCATTTTGCCTGCCCTTTTCAATGGTTTTAGGAATATTTAATAAAAAGCGCGTTATAGTTTGCGGCATTTCGTAGACAGAATTCATCCATTCTCGCGTCATCAATCATGCCGTCGGTTTGGTAAAAGTCTATCCATATATTCGCTTTTCTTAAATCCTGCAGTTCTTGCTGTAAAGCATTGTATTGTGTTGTAGAAGGCAATGGTATTTTTAATCGCAGTTCTTCTATATAGAACGGTTGTGTTGTGAGCTCGTACGTATGTCTCAAAGGAGCGTTTTTTGTCAGGCTCAGAACTTCTTAAGATACATGGCCTTCACTTTTTCTAGTGTAACTAGGTTATTCTTCCACAGGTGTTCCCAGGTAATGTCTAAGGCGTATGTCATGACGGAGTCTGTTTGAACGTAGACTTTTTCTTCTTAGAAGCATATACGTTATTACTAGACTTTGGATTTTTAGGTGATAATAGGTTAGAATGCAAACTGGTTTGGTTAATAGGAAGTGTCGCACAACCCGCTCTTCCATACTGTAGCAAGAGTAACATACATTTTAGGAGTTCTAAAGGCCGTACTCCTAATGTCTATGCAAACCTCATAGCATAACTGTTGTACATGGTAGGGTACACTTCTTATTGGCTTAAGTAAGTTTGCAGTCTAGCCTATCAGCACCTAAAAATCCGGGCTCTTTAGATCGCAAATAAAATCAGTGTTCTGCCATCTGTTGAACATATTTGGAAACTGGGAAAGGTTATAGAATCAAAGAATATCTAGTAGGAAATAGTATTCTTCCATCAGAATATTAATGAAAGTGTTAGTCGCTTAGCAACCACGTAAGTACAGAATGTATTGCGGGTTAGGGTAAGCCTTCGCCTGCAATTATTATTGGAGTGATCATTTAATGATTTGATTTTACGATTCCTCAAAGTCAGCTGAACTTAAAGACCTATCAATGTCTTATGATTCACTGGCAGGTAATTTCGGAGAGAATAAAACACAAATGAAGCAAGTAGGCCCAGTAGAACGGACGGACGGATTTGCCCAAGCTGCTTTTAGTAAACTGTTGTAATATATATTATTACTATAGACTATTTTAAATTGATGATAATAATATAGCAACAGTGCTTCGTGTTACATTTTTCAGACTTTAACTAGATCAGTAGAAACATAAAACCGTGGGGATTCACGGCCGGTGCAGCGACATCATAAAGGTCAGTAAACACTGAAGACTTTGAATGGGGTGAATACAGAGGAGAAGAAGAGACAACATAATTCAAATGATAAAAATACAAGGTAATAAGTGTTACGAATGATGATGGTATCAAGGCTATGTAACTCGTACGAAGATCATTATAATTTTTCTTCTGCATTATCGTAGTCTGCGTCTGTTTGACTTGGCTTAAGATTACGTCACTAACTCTTGTTCTGGATAAGATGCAAGAGACTAAAACTTGGCTCGTGGTAACCCTCTTTAGATCGCAAATAAAATCAGTGGCCGTCCTCTCCAGATAACTGGATCTCCTCCTCGCTGGATCATAATGAACTGTGCGCGTCAGCAACTTGTTCAGCTGGTTAAACTAATGCCTGACCGAGTTACACCAAGATTCTAAGGTTCGTCTCAGAGTTATTGTAATTAAGTTACCCTATTTACAATCTTGAAGACTCCCTTTCTTGAAGGTTATATCCTCGCACTGCTTACCTCATCACAAACGCATTCATTTTCGCATTTCACTTGTCTCACTCTTTCATGTACCTATACAAACTAAAAATAATATCCAATCTAAATAGCTCAAGGCGGCGGGTTTGACTCGACCTCAGTACGGCGGTATTTAAAGGTGCTCAAAGAAATATTAAAACAAAATTCGGCACATCAGCGTTTACTAAAATCGCAAAAGTATTCATTATCAAAGTATTTCTCGTGCATACGAGCGCAACTCAGAACAACAGCTGCACGAGAGGTTTGAAAGGACCGGTGTGCGCGCAGATCACCGATGTAGCAGCTAGGAACGCAACCTGCTCGCTGATGGAAAACCAACCAAGGACGTATGACGTAGCCATCGAACACTCATTCCTTCCGTCTCATGATTTCCAGAACCGAACGTGATACAAAAATTTCAATTACATAGTCGTGTATCCCATAATAACACAGGGTAGAATATCGAATTTCATTAAAATCGGCGGTGGGATAACTTGGAAATTAACTGTAGAAGATTGACGAATGAGAAGCCACGATGCCCGGACTACGGGCATAAAATGAGCTAGTTGAGTTAGCTTAAATCAGTATCTGCGTGTATTCCCACTGTGTGCGGGCCAGCTGAGGAAGATATCGTTCAAAGATCATTACTCTAAGCGGGAGACTGCCGGCGGTAGTTGTGTCTACGGAAAGTTCAAGTGTTCGCGTCTGTGGACATACAAATTTCTAACAATTTCAGAAATTGCAGCAATTTTACCTCAATCAGTCTCCGACTCGTTGGCTGAATGGTCAGCGTACTAGCCTTCGGTTCAGAGGGTCCCGGGTTCGATTCCCGGCCGGGTCGGGGATTTTAACCTTAATTGGTTAATTCCAATGGCCCGGGGGCTGGGTGTTTGTGATGTCCCCAACATCCCTGCAACTCACACACCACACATAGCACTATCCTCCACCACAATAACACGCAGTTACCTATACATGGCAGATGCCGCCCACGCCTATCGGAGGGTCTGCCTTACAAGGGCTGCACTCGGCTAGTAATAGCCAGACGAAATTATTATATACCTCAATCAGTGTAGTTGAAGTCTGACAGAGCTCTCCAGAGCTGCACACTAATGCTAAAAGAGTAGCAAACTTCAGCTAGTTATGTGAATGAGGTAATGAGGTATGAGGAGGCGGATGAGAGAGAATTATGTGGTAATGTGGTAAAATCCGTGCTTGGTTTTAAGAAACGCTGTGTAGTCGGAAATTTTGTACAGTAAGTGTTCTTTAAGGCCTCCCAATCAGAGAATATGTAGCTCTGTCTCTCAATCCTGGCCCGAATCGAATCTCCTATCAACGAAATGGAAAGGCAATACCGGAGGACTGAGCCAAGATCGAAACTGCCGAGTTGGGCTCACCGTCTTTGCTACTCAGCCAGGTATAAAACTTTAGACGTATGCCGATTTGACCACTTAGATAAATACCTGCCACGTGGTATGTATTTTCCGTTAGAAAGTGATTCCAAGAGAGTGCCGTTGAAGGTTTCAAAATTTAAATGTAAACGGTATATTTATATGTGATAGTTCTGAACAGTGATAAGAAAATTGCATATAGACACATCTAAGTCATTCGAGATCACGCTAATTGTCCTTATATTGTACCATACCCTACATTTTAAGAACACAATGTTACTTCATTTGTTACGTACATAAACCTTGAGCAGCCTAGATGATCTTATTTTTCTAGCGTTTTTCTCACTCCTTTGGGGTCGCGGGTGCGAACTGTGTCGAACATGTGGATATGGCCCTGTTTTACGGCAGGATGCCCTTCCCGACGCCAACCCTATGTGAATGGATATTGTAATAACTATTGTGTGTTTCTGTAGTGGTTGGTAATGTACTATGTTGTCTGAATATGAAGATGAGTGTGTTGGGACAAACAAAAACAACCAGTCCCCAAACCTAAAGGATTAATCAAACGCGAATTATATTCCTGAGACGACCAGGAATCGAACCCGGGACTCTCTGAACCGAACGCTTCAATGCTGACCATTCAGCCAACGAGTCGCACAGCCTACTTGATGCTTGTTCCTCACTAAATAAATTCGTAATGTACGGTAACCTTACAGAAACTTTATAAATATGCAATTCTCTCTGCATAATGATTTAGAAGGCTATACAACATTTATTTATAACTAAGTATGTTTGAAATGTAACTTATCAGATTCCCTAATATTTATGCATTTCTCCCTACATACAGCAACTATTGATTAGGTTGGACGACACTTGGAGCAAGTTTTGTAATTGTATTTTTTTAACCAATAAGCAATTTAATTTTTTTCTCATGAAATACTATTTGATAAGTATAAATTTGACACACTATATGTGAACATTAATAAGAAATTTGTAATGAAATTTAATAACAATATTTTCCCCTGTTTTCTGCCTTAAGGTGCAAGCATCATTTCTCTGTGTCTTCGACAGTTAAAGCCCTTGGGATGAAATCAGTTTGTATTCTAATGAGCTTAGAGAGGATGGAAGTGCAACTCACTTAGGACTGAAGTGTGAAGCCATGTAAAGGTACAGACTTAGTAACCTCAAAGCTGATTACACTCTAGAACAGTGTTCTTCCACGTTGTTACTATGATGTAAAGCATTTGGTGACGTTTGGAATACTTTATCGACTTATACACCCGAGCAATGGAAAGTACCCTTCAATTGGAAGAGACACGAATTATTTTTCTCTCTCCTGCCTCCAGAAATGGGCCGATGACCTAGCTCATTCATAACTTCTACTATTTATGCAAATTTAACTACATAACTGTAGAATACACATTACTTGTTTCTTGCTAAGTAATTTTGTAATGTAACATTCAAAACTCGTACGATTTATACAATTCTTCCTACATAATTACAAAACGCACTTGATGATACTCAATAATGTTATTGGTTTTTACGTACCATCAACTACTGTCCCTCAACATTTTGTCATCTAGTAGTTCTGATGTGCTGATAAATATACCAATATGTGGTTTACCATTAAATGTCTCAACGAGTTTTTTCATTATCTCTAGAAATACGTATTATGAAATATATCATAGATGAACTTTTGATTTTAGGATTTCGACAGGCATTTTATCGTATTTTTATGCGACTCTCCCTAGAAAATAAAACGAATTATTATTATAACCCTTCAGAACCTATAATGTTTACGCAACGAAATATATCTCTCGTTAAGCAAGTTTGTATTCTAACCTTTTAGAATCCCAGATATTCTCGCAATTTCCCAACATAAACAATGAGTGGGCTACGAATCACTTATTTCCGGCACAACAAATTCATATAGTTACATTTTTCCATCCCTGCATAAATCTGGAGTAGCTTCGGTAGTTCCTTATTAAGTAATTTCACATTGTAACCTTATAGAAAATATTTTAACTACGATGCTTATTTATTGTCAAGTATGCTTGAAGTGTAACCTTTCTTCTTACAATTTGATTTACGTCACACCGACGCAGATAGGTCTTACGGTGAATATTTTTAACCTTTCATAACCCTAACTGTTCATACAAGTCTCCCTGTATACCACCACTGAGTACTTTAGATATTACCTGTTCCATTGTTGAATAAGTTGGTATTATAACCCTTCAAAACTCCTACCATTTACAAATATTTACCTACATAACTACAAGAATAGGCTAAACAACTTTCCGGAAATCAACATATTTACGTGCTTCTCCTTTCGTAATCATAGAACAGGCCAGAATATATAAATTTGTCGTGAAATAAGTTTGTAACATTCCAGAACATCATTAGATGGTGTATGACGACATTTGATTTCCGAATCCCTGTCATTTACACACTTCTTCTCACATAACCATTGAGCGTGCTAGGAAACACTAATTTATCGCAAAATAAGTTTGTGTTGTAATATTTCATAACCTCTTCAGTTTATGCAACTTTCTGAACGTAGTAATTGAATCAGAACCCCTGCCATTTATGCAACTCTTCGTACATAACGAATGAGCACGGTAGAATATGCAGTAGGCCTATTTGTTTCTCGCTTAGTAAATTTGTAATGTAACATACAAACTAATACGATTTATGCAACTCTTCATACATAATTATATAGCAGGTTTGATGAAACGCAATGTTATTAGTTTCAAGTCTCACCAACAACTTTCACTGGAAATCTTGTCCCATAGGAATTCTTACATTTTGATAAATCAACCAACATGAGGCTGAAGTATTTGGGCACCTTCAGACACCAAGGGACTGAGATGGGCTCAGAAAGTCAATGCATTATCGTCTGAGCAGCTCAACTCTCTTAAGTGATACTTCCTTCTGAGTATATAAATTTGTATTCTAACTAACTTCTGCTCAAATTGCTCGTAATGCACCATCATTTACGGTCAAGAATAGTCGTGAATTACACAGAGGGGAGAATTTAACAAGTTCCACTAAAATGCTTTCACCATTGCTCAACGATAACAAGGTTTTACCACTCTAAAGTAGGTCAGACTAAGAGAGGCATTGTTATCCGTTTCCTAGAGGGACATTAAACAACATTACCATATACACACACAAAGTTATCGAGTGAATTCATACAGAGGCATAGCAACAAGAATGTTAATGAACAGTTCCCCGCTGAAATGAGTAAACGACGTAACTCGTGATCAAAGAACTCTGTTTTCTCAAGGGCAATACTGTTTTGCATATGCCTTACCTATCACCACCGCGGTTAAGAGATCTTCGCGTAACAGCTATTCCTATGGGAACCAAGTATCGCAAGTTCATTTCATTAAGGAAACCGAATTCCGTGATGGATAGATAGGTAGAAAAGTGGATAAAAGTAAACACGAATAAAGAAATAAACAAACACACTAAAAGCCAAATTCCATGGTGCAACAACCCCGAATGGCTATGGCTTACGAAGCGACCGCTGCACAGCCCGAAGTCCTGCAGATTACGAGGTATCGTGTGGACGGCACGCCGAAAACTCTCGGTCGTTATTCTTGGCTTTTTAGACCGGGGCCGCTATCTCACCGTCAACTAGCTGCTCAATTGTAATCTCTTAGGCCGAGCGGACCTCGAACGAGCCCTCAGATCCAGGTAAAAATCTCTGGCCTGGCCCGGAATCGAATCCGGGGCCTCCGGGTAACTTGCAGGTACGATACCACTAAACCGCTGGGCCGAGTATTTATTTAAGTGAATCTGTAATTTTTACTTAATATATTTGATATATGATGCATAGTCCTACGGTTATGACATGAACGTACTTGCCAGAAACTAGTAATAGCATTTAGAATTATAATAATTCAAACTATAAAGCTTGTTGTTCGACTCGCTGGCTAAATGATCAGCGTTCGTTGAGACTTTCGGTTTAGTGTGGTCCCAGGTTCCATTTCCGGCCGGGTTGGGGAATTTTATCGCGTCTGATTAATTCTCCTGGCTCGGAGACTGGGAATTTCTGTTTCCATCAACAATTTTATCATCGTATTGAGACAACACACTACTCTACCCACCATTTCAGAAAGATGCAATATCGATGGCATCCCTTTATACAGGGTTGGCGTCAGGAAGAGCATCCCGACGTAAAAAAGGGCCAAATATACATGTGCACAGTCTGCACTCGCGATCTCACAGGTGTGGGGGAAAAGCTATAGAAGAAGAAAAACTATAAATATCAATGTATAATATTGTTGTATATGAACTGATAAGGAGGCCAACCAGTTAGATTCCCTAAGAGGGGCTGTGATCTGTGGGATAACTATAACACCGTGGGGCTGTTGTGTGTTGGATAGCCATAACAAGTGTTACCTGTTAGATACCCATAACCCAGAGGGGTTGTTAACTGTTGGATAGCCGTAACCTAGTGGGAGGTGTTATCTGTTAGATACCCATAACCCAGTGGATTGTAAGATCTCTAGGCGCTACACGCCATAACTTCCTGTTGTAATGTCAAACGGTATATATAATTGTATTTTCTGTTGTGAATGTTTGTTTATATAATTTATTTATTTATCTATTTATTTATTTATTTATTTATTTATTTATTTATTTATAATGTGGGGAAGTTAGGTGTCTTTGCCCTGTCTTATACTTAACCAGACATATTATTTTTTTGTTTCTACTGCATTAATTTTAAACATAGTAGTTCTACTGTATGGCAACTGTGACAGTAGTGCTTCAGCTTCACATTGAAGTATATAATAGTTTTGTTGTGGACACCTTGAGTTTACTGATATGCCATTTACATTTTGTTCCTGCGTAACGCAAAGACATCTTTCTCGGAGAAGGTGGGTTCTATTCATTCTACCAGGTACTTAAACTCTTCTGCTCGCTTAATTATTATTATATCTTATGGAAGTCTACGATTGCTCACTACCTGTGATTCGATGCATTCACTCGTCTCATGCACTGAAAGAAAGAAAACACTTATGTTAAAGCCCAATAGAGCCGTGGCCTACCGTGAGGACTACTGCCCAGTAAGATGAGCTGCAGGTACTGGAGTTCTGCGTGGTCAGCAGCACGATACCTCCAGAAGGATTGCTTGACTTCTTTGACAGGTCCCTGCCTCTCGTATAAGCCATATCTTCAAAGTGTCTCACGAGTCTGAATGAATCCCGTTCTAGTCCAGCAGTGATACCCCTGCACTGGGCAGGAATCGAACTAGGGGATTTGGGAAAAAATGCAGGCTTGCTAATGTTACACTACCGAACTTGCTTCACATGCAGCAGAGGCAAATTTAAAATCCTGAATTACTTACCGTGTTACCAGATTAATCAAATGGAAATATTTTCTATTTACAGTTACATATGAATTATGTTATTTGGATATAGTTACTCTAGGCTGTGAAGCAGAAGAAGAGTTGGTTGATTGCAGTCAATCCTGGCCAGATTATATACCACCTTTCATGCATCACTTTACATAGACTTGGAAATATTTATTTTCTCGAATAATCTCACTCGTCGGAGAGTATTACATCTCCCAAGTGTATGTAAGTCACAGATGGTAGGTTAGTGCACGAATAAAGAGACTAATTGTAGATCCGCATGATCTTTTATCAGACTCGTGATATTATCACTATTATTCAAACGGGATAAGTGGCTCCAACTGTTGAGACGCTGGCCTACTGAACCCAAATTGGCAGACTCAATCATGGCTCAGTTCGGAAGTATCTGAAGGTGCCTCGTGTCGATAGATTTACTGGAACGTAGAAAAACACCTGCGGGACTAAATTTTGGTACCTCAGCGCCTCCGAAAACTATCAAAAAGAAGTTAGTGGGACTTAAAATATTATTATTACTGATATTCAAACTTCTGTGAGTCTTCAAGGACAATACGTCAATAAATCGTCGGACTACACATTACATTCTCCCAATTGATTTCTTTTTTTCAATTTGGCTGTTTAGCATATTAGGCTTTAAATCTCGCTGTACTCTCCTGACTTCGTCCTTCATTCCTCAATTGAGAATACCTTTTTATGAAAGAAGTATGGAATAACACAGCAGACATTGAAACGTTACAATAAAACTTTCTATGCAGTAAAAAGTTTCTTCATAAAACCTGTCTTGTTTACATAACGCGCTATACATATTCAGAAGGTGGTAATTCCCTTTTTACTTCAACTTTTATGTGCTGTGGGCTTCATATATTCTTCGGAGTTCTGCTCCATAAAAATACAATTGTTACATTTCACGGCACTTGATTTAATGTTTTATATTATAATATACTTTTACAACCATTCAGTTGAAAGGCTGTATGCTCCACGCGGATTTATGGTATTGAGACTTCGAAGAAGCAGATAATCGATCAGAATCTGCGGAGATGTGACTCTGCAGAAAAATAGTAATCATCTCAATCTAATCTAATAATAATAAAGAGGATTTACAGACATCAGACGCGTGTTATAATGTCGGGTATAGGTAACCTTTGTGGCAGTGAGTTTACGATCCTTATTTATTAAGTATTAGATCAAGAAGAAGAAGAAGAAGAATAAGAAGACGAAGTACGATGGTCACATTTTCACCCGTGACATTCTTCTCCAGTTATTATTGAGGATTAAGGTCTGGTGTGTGGGGGATGGGACGCGGGAACGAGTAAAGACTATTGGCGCTATACTGTCACTATTGCAACGGCTGCAGGTTTTTGAGTGTACTTATTAGAAAAAAGGAAATATTATGTGGATAATACATTTGATTCAATAAAACATGCTACATTTGGAATGTGGGTAATAACTCGGTTTAGTACGGGTCTGTGATATGAGGAATAACGGACATAATTTAAGAGTTCGGGAGTGATATTACGAGTGAAAATAAGATCAATATATGAATTGCCCAATATTGAGTTGCTCGGCACAACATTAAAATTAAAGTGATGTTTGAGAAAATAAACCTCCAACTGAGTTTGTGAGTTAACACAGCGCCATTTTATAAAAGAGTACGCGTGTGACGTCACATATTTAGCACAAAATTTGCCTTAATTAGAAGCGGTATTTCATGAAAACTACGTTCGAAATTTTCAAGTTTTTGGGGAAACATTTGGCCTCATTTTCACCTGTCAATTGAAACAGTAAACATAATAGTAAGTAAAGTACCCAAACATTACAAGCGTCTTAAAATTTTCTTTCCATATACGCATTATTGAGGAATGCAAGTCTATGTTAAAAATACTATATTAGGAACACTGTTGATGAACTAAATTGTGATTCGTACGCCGATATGAATAAGATGGCTATTGACCACCAGACACGGTTGCTAAGGTTAGGTTGAAGGAAGAATGCCACCTTGCAATACTTACTAGGTTTTTACTACTAGTCTATGTCTATATACGTGACGACGTAAGGGAAGAAGCAAACATAGCAGGACCGGCGGAGAGACTCCCATCAACATCTTAAAACTTTATAACTAGAATTTAACCTCAACTTCGGGTTTTCTTAAGAAATTTCCTCCGGACATTTTCATTTAAAATTTTTAGTCTATCCTCAAGGTATTTAAATTACATATTTCTCCAGAATTTTCAAGAAAGAATATCCCTCACATACGGATTTTATCTCAAGCTTGAACACTGACTTGTTGAGTGTTTTGGATCAACATAAGGTAAGGATCATTCTGCCCGAAGGCAGGTCCGAACCTCCGCAGACGTTTTTCTGAGCCGGAGTTTACGTGCGGTACGGTGGCCAGTTCCTTTCCGCTCCTCCATTCACTTACTCCCCACCAACAGCGCGTGGCAACCCATCCAACTCCTGACCACGCCCAATGTTGCTTAACTTCGGAGATATCACGCGATCCGGTGTTTCAACACGGCTACGGCCGTTGGCTGGAGCAACATGACGGAAAATTTTATCTCATCATTTTCATCATCACCATCATAATAAGTGTTTTTATTTCGTTTGTGCCAATGTTTAGATGAAGATGTTCCGCATTAGGAAGAAAACGTGTGCTTTTTTTAAAAATAATGTAACTAGATTTTAAGATTGATGATCATGATCAAAATGAATTGGGACCTCAGTATCTGGTCATTCTGATGACATAGAGAAATATTTCGTGAAAGGTTTTATATCAATCCTGGCAAATTGTGGTAAAAAAAGTTCAATAGATCACGGATTACACTTTAGAAACATACATTGCTCCAAATGCCAGACTGTCCACTGCTATTATGTGTGTATTTCCAGGCTCAACAAACAGAACTTTCATTATAGAGGGTAGATCAGATACAACGTGAACTTGGTACAGGAGTGTTGGAATGTTGGTCATATTGATGAATAATTTTAAAAAATGATCTCACGCTATTTTTATCATTTGATGAAGTCAGCCAAACAGATCGCTTCAAATGGTCTTTGCGAGGTGGATTAAAACCTGGATAATGCCAACAGGCTGGCCGATGAAAGGAAAAAATGTTCAGAAATTTGCAACACAACAATCACCAGAATCGGTTGTTAACTTGAAATCAATTTAGATACAACCTTTTTACACCTGGAACACAGTCGCGCTCTCATATAAATATGATTGTTGTGACTGTTTTCTTACTTTACGTCGCACCGTTACAGATAGGTCTTATGGCGACGATGGGATAGGATAGGGCTAAGAGGGGGAATGAAGCGACCGCTGCCTTAATAAATATACAGCTCTATGATTTGCCCGGAGTGAAGTTGGGATATCATGGAAAACCATCTTCAAGGCTGCAGGGCTTCGAATCCACTATCTAGTTAAGTTTACTCTTGTTTTAGACAAAGTGAACGTTTGTGATCAGTAAATTGACCCTACCTTTATTCTCTGCTCGTGGTATAAGTTAGAAGTCCACCCAGATAATTTTGTGAACTCTGATGATGTAATTATTATCTCAGATAGTTTACCTTCCAATTCAGGATCCTTTGCCTTCCGCACAACCAAGAGTGCAACTCTTCCATTGTTCTCCTTTAAACAAGGTATTCCACTACCAGCTAACATAACGCTTGTGAACTAGGTGTTGTATGGCAATTTCATTACCAATACCATTGTGCTTTACCGTCCTCGAATTGAGACTAGTTCTTAGTAAACTGAGCTCTTCGAATTCATTAGTCTGACTTAAAACGTAGCAAAAAATGTATATAAAACTTAAGAGGCAATGTATTTCGCGGTTTAGACAAAGTTAACTTGTGTTTCATACATGGCAAAGGTGAGAATCCAACACCATTGTGCTGTGCTGGAGGGAGCTATGTTAACCCGCAGTGCATGGCTGTGGCTGGACTGTAGTTATACTAACCCGCATTGTCAGCAGGTACAAAGGATAGTCTAACCATTCTTGAGTCCTGACGTGCACACTTTTGATAGAGCGAAAGTGGGAGCGAAAGAAAGCGTGTTTTACTTCTTTCCTTTTTCTCTTTTACTTGCTTCTAGACTGCCCGCGGCGAACGGAACTGCGTCACTTTACCAGGTGACTGAATGGAAAAGAGCGAGGGAGACAAAGAGACTACACATGAGCTGAGAGGGAGAGAAACAACGACAAGTGCTCACGGAACACATAGGACAGCCTCAGGCACCACTGATATCCAAAATATTCATACAGAACTTCCACGGTGAACCATCCGCTTGCAGCTTCAAGTTCAATTCAGTGCTAAGGGTTAACACTGGTTGAAATTGAGTTTCTAAAACGTGGTTTTCTATATTGAAATACGTATAGATTTTTATAAATGATATCAAAAACGATGAAAAATTTATCAAACACCACTCTAGGTAACTTCATACGATCACTAATTCATCTTCCTATAAAAATTTATACGCCCCAGTCGGTACACTTGTAATCCAGCTCTATCTTCATATTATGATCTTTCCTACTTCAAGAATCTCAACTCGAGATTGTTCGTCTACTAATGTCATTCCAAGCTATCTCTGCACGGACAGCTCGGAAGATTCTCTGTAGTCAAGCAGTTCATCTCCTTACTTCCACGTCTTGCGAGCCCGAAGTTTGCAACATTTTCGTAACATTACTCGTTTGTCGGAAATCAATCAGAACAAATAGTGCTGCTTACTTTTGCATCTTTTTTCAGTTCTTGAATCAAATAATCTCTGTTAGGGTTACATGAACTAGGACCATGAAATCTTACCAGTGGCTGATACACCCTCTCCTTTAAATCCTTACTACAACTCCCAAATACCCTCATAACCACAAGAAGAGATCTGTAATCTTTATTTCAAATCCCGTTGATGTAATTATCCCAATGAATATCTTCCCTTATATTAACACCCAGGTACGTACAGTGATCCCCATAAGTAACTGTCACCCAATTAACACAGTAATTAAAAGTGAAGATACTTATTCTTTTGGTGAAGTTTACAACCTTACTTATCCCTCCGTTTCTCACTTGGTATAATCACTGAAGTATTCAATGTACATAACGATCTCAGGATTGTCTTTTATCACCCAGTGCGATGAACATTTTGGAATCTTCAGCGTGGAAATGTTTTTTAAAAACTTATTTCCGCTCCCTTTTTGAAGTCAAGTTACTTGCCATCCTCATTTAACACACAAAATGGTTTTGAAACCCTTTTACCTTATTTACATCCTCCAACATATGGGCCTTTCACGGCTTGATGTTGTTCTCAAAATTATTTACATATATTTATAGAGGCACGAGAGTTTACATTATTTACCTCCATATTGGACCTTACGTACAGAGTCTGGTACAGCATTATGCAACAAAATGCCGTAGAATTTGGTACATACACCTAGTGTTGCATATTTTTAATGTTATTGGCTTTACGTCCGACTAACTACTTTTTCGGTTTTCGGAGACTCCAAGGTGCCGGAATTTTGCCCCGCAGGAGTTATTTCAAGTGCCAGTAAATCTATCGACACGAGGCTGACGTATTTGGGCACCTTCAAATACCACCGGACTCTGCCAGATCGTAAGGCCAGCGCCACTTAGCCCTGCTATAAAACATTTCGAAGAACGAAGACACAAAATCAACAGCTGGCTATTGACCAATTACCTCATACCTCATGCATGTTCCATTGTTATCGTTTACTGACTCGCGTATGATCTTCCTTAAAGGCGGCTGGGAGAGCTGAGTCACCTGATCAACCCACCTGCTTGGTGCTTTTCCACTTGGTATTTTACCATTGACTGTACCTGAGTTGTCCTCCTGTCACCTTGTAACGTGGCCGATGAACTCCAAAAATATTTTCTGGTATCATAGTAAATATACATATCTTCTGTCCGACTCCATGGCTAAATGGTTAGCGTGCTGGCCTTTGGTCACAGGGGTCCCGGGTTCGATTCCCGGCAGGTCGGGAATTTTAACCATAATTGGTTAATTTCGCTGGCACGGGGACTGGGTGTACGCGTCGTCTTCATCATCATTTCATCCTCATTACGAAGCGCAGGTCGCCTACGGGGGTCAAATCAAAAGACCTGCATCTGGCGAGCCGAACTTGTCCTTGGACCCTCCCGGCACTAAAAGCCATACGCCATTTCATTAAATATCTTGTCATGTGCAAGTAATTCTTTATTGACACATTCGCTCTTCTTTGTGTAGTCCTTGCCACCACCACATTTCAGAGTCACCAAAACGTTGATAGCAGTGATAAATAAATAAAAATAATTAAGTGGGCGGAAGAATTTAAGTACCTCGGCGACCGGATAGAAAATAACTTGTCACAGAAAGCAGCCCTCACCATAAGAATTAACAAGCTCTAGCTAGCCTCTCCGCTGGCTGAAAACACCTGCAATAAGCGATGTTTATTACGCAGTCTTAAAATTAAAAAATCACTATACAACTGTCATCCACCCGGAAGCCCTGTATGCTAAGGAGTGTATGTCACAGTCTTGACTGAAAACCTGGAAGTCGAAGAGGCGAAAATTCTCAGAATGATTCTAGGCCGGTACTCGAAGGTGGGATATACTGTAGACGTCATAATTCAGCGCTCTACTCGCAGATGGCGTGTTTCTGTGACTGTGGCTCAATAAGGAGATTACATTTTGATGGTGGAGTTCCTGATAAACTCTCCAACTACCTGTCGAATTTTGACTAAATGAAGTCCATACCATATAGCTCACAGATACTGAGGAGTATGAAAAAGAACTGGGGCTGAGAAATTCACAAAACAGATAGGCAGTGAGACAGATAGTGAGGAAAGTCCATGGTTTTTAGGAAAATAACTGTGAAGAAGAAAGGTACCACTGGTCCGAAGACAAAAAGGAGCTACACCAGAAGATGCGATAAAACTAGACGAAGATCAAAGCCTAACACCTGAAAAGGCATAGCCACAAGGAGGGTCACTCGTGAGAATAAATAAATAAATAAATAAATAAATAAATAAATAAATAAATAAATAAATAAATAAATAAATAAATAAATAAATAAATAAATAAATAAATAAATAAATAAATAAATAAATAAATAAATAAATAAATAAATAAATAAATAAATAAATAAATAAATAAATAAATAAATAAATAAATAAATAAATAAATAAATAAATAAATAAATAAATAAATAAATAAATAAATAAATAAATAAATAAATAAATAAATAAATAAATAAATAAATAAATAAATAAATAAATAAATAAATAAATAAATAAATAAATAAATAAATAAATAAATAAATAAATAAATAAATAAATAAATAAATAAATAAATAAATAAATAAATAAATAAATAAATAAATAAATAAATAAATAAATAAATAAATAAATAAATAAATAAATAAATAAATAAATAAATAAATAAATAAATAAATAAATAAATAAATAAATAAATAAATAAATAAATAAATAAATAAATAAATAAATAAATAAATAAATAAATAAATAAATAAATAAATAAATAAATAAATAAATAAATAAATAAATAAATAAATAAATAAATAAATAAATAAATAAATAAATAAATAAATAAATAAATAAATAAATAAATAAATAAATAAATAAATAAATAAATAAATAAATAAATAAATAAATAAATAAATAAATAAATAAATAAATAAATAAATAAATAAATAAATAAATAAATAAATAAATAAATAAATAAATAAATAAATAAATAAATAAATAAATAAATAAATAAACAAACAAACAAACATATTGTAGACCCCGGATTTTTATGCAGTAATAGGTTTGAATGCAAACTAAAATTTGGTTATTAGGAACTGTCAACTAGCCTGCTCTTCCGTAATGTAGTGAGAGTAACATAAATTGTAGGGGTTCTGATAGGCCGTACCCATTCAGTTTATGCAAGACTCATAACATAACCGTTATGCACGGGAAACTATACTTGTTATCTGTTTCAATAGGTTCGCATTCTAACCTATTACTATCTAAAAATCTGGACTCTACATATAAACTATTATACAAAGTAATATAATTGAAGTATTGTGCTAAATTAGAAGGTAAATGAATGCAAAAATATACACATCAAAGATGAAATATATAAATAATAAGCTGATATTTAAAATACATAAAAATCAAAGCATTATATATCATGGCAGTCTCCTTCCCTTTATGGGTGGGTGAATTATTCGATTCCACCAGTACGGTCTAGTACACGAGAGAATTACAGTCCAGCACTTTGACGTGGGACAGTGAGGGAAATCCCGCCATGGGTAGCAATTAAACATCAAAGATCTGCACTGTGATTCGCTCCCGTAAGCCACCCGTCCTAGCGGAATGCGTTAGTGCACTCGTCTAGAAAGAAACGATAATGGTTTGAACCCCGTGGGCGTTCAATAATTTAAGCTGCACGAACCTAGATAATGATAACTCTGGAGGTGATATTGATTATTGTGTTATAAGGAAACGGATGTAGTAGTTTCTTCAGTAATCCTAACCAGCAGTGGTGAGTGACAGCTGCCACTAAAAGTACAGTACATTACAACATTTCGTACCTGGAAAGTAATCATAAGGGATCAGATTTTTAGGCAATAGCGGGTTAGGCTGGAAACTAATTTGGCTAGTGGAAAGCATCGGCTTGCCGGTTGTTCATTAATGTACCTAGGGTAACATAAATTCTAGGGGCCGATTGCAGAAACGATGACTAGTTTTAAGCCTTAGATAACGTCTACAAAACAACGTCTAAATCGAGCACGCTTTTCCATTGCATAAACCGGTGTTTAACTAGACATTGTTTAACCCGCCATCGGTATCGTTGTCCGCACTTACGCGAGAGGTAGCGTGTATAGGGGCTCCCTAACATCGGCTTGGTATATGATTTTAGTTCTTATACGAGCTCTTCTCGGCAGTTTGAATAAATTATACTAGTATTTGGTTATTTAGTATATATACTTACATATTTGTATATATCCACAATTGTTTATTACCTAAATATTTGCTACTACAATTTCGACTCGTACACTGTTTTCGTTCTTTTAGAAGGTAATTATAATTTTGTTTTAACAGACTGGTTTTATGTTAACTATTTATATAAATTTACATAACTATTACTAAATATTATGAAAAATAACAAAAATCCTTGGCATTACAAATACATTACAGTACAAAACAAATGTTAACATGATTTGTAGACCACATTATTTTGTATCATTGTCCTGTTCACTAATTTCTTTCAACTTCTTGCGAAAAACATTCACTTCATACTACTTTTGTTAGTCCAGTGTGCTCTTTGCACGTTGAGCGTTTGCACGCATCACAGCAAGCTGACGTAAATCGTTTTTTTCGAACTGGGAGTAGGCACATCTTGATTTCCGCCCGGAAACGTCTGAAAATATATACAGTAAACACCATAGCTTTTTTTGGTAATGATTATAAGCAAGTTTTACAAAGTGTTCAATTAGATACTTGTAAAAATGGAGAAGTGAGAATTGTTAGCAATACTTACCTGGGGCTGCTGGTGTCGCATTTCTGACGGGAAGTTCTTGTCCAAAGATATTTTTTATGGAAATTCTGAGACCAGTTGACAGAACATCGACTAAAGCACGTCTCTACAGATGTGGCTTTACGATTTCCAGGGCAAGATTCTTCAATCCAGCTCAAAATAACAGATTCACTAGGCCTATTAGACATTATAATTTCACTGTGATACTGTTTACTAAAACAGTACACCAGCACGGAATGCGCAAAAATTGTGACGCCAAAGGTATCGAGGCTAGAATGTGCCTAACACTGCCTGTGACGCGACCGGTATCGTAGCGAGGCGCGGACTAACACTCCAGACAGAACGCACTTCCCCCACTCCTCCACGTGACACGTGTGCGTGAATCATCGCGTAACGAAGGAAAACATGTGACTCATAAACTCATTTGAGAATACCTGGAGTTTGAAAAGTGTGAGTCTTAAAGCAAAAAACTTTTCTTAATAAGGAATGTTTTTGTTAGGGGCTACCTAACAACGATACCGATGGCGGGTTAAAGTTTCAATATTGGTTTGAAAATCGAGATAGAAGTACCTTTCATGCAACTCTTTGCTTGTCGAAACCAATTAAATTTGTCGGTGCCGGTGCCGAACGCTAGTCAGATGTTTGTCTTCCTACACATTACTCAAATATGGCTAAGCATGAGCATGACTTGCCTACAGATAAGAATATCACTTTCGGTGGAAATTAAATCTCATAATATTATCGACAATAAAGCGACACGCCAACGTACAGGGAAGTGTAGCTTTGATCAAAGCATTGTCATGGTGAGTGTAATCTAGTAAATAGCTTCGACGAAGGGAAGATAAAACAATAGTAATGTGTAACCGAATGTGTTGTACAGGCCATATACATGGAGATCGTAGGTTCTAAACGAATTATAATCGGCAGCCCTGAATATTCCTTTCCGTATTTTCCCTATTTTTACACCAGGCAAATCCTGGGGCTGTTATTATGTACACGGCTGTTCTTCCCCAGTCCTCCCCTTTAAACAATAATCACCACCATCACCACCACTTGCCTTTTCCTATCTTATAGTTGCCGAAAACTTATCTGAATTAGCGCGACGATTATAAATAAACCACATACAACCTACTGAACAGTTTTCACTATTATGTGTGTTTACTTGGCAGTAAGTATAAGTGAATCCCTCCCGGTTGATGTATGTGACAGCCCTCTGACGATTGGGACAAGTAATTTCGACATGTATGTCGTCAAAGTGTCCTATAATTCCACGGAAATTACCCCATGTATCATGAAATATATCGGTTGCCAAGAATTGTATTCCAGTTGGCAGTTACTGGTCTTTTCCTTTGTCAGTCTCAAGAAACAAGTCTCTTGAAAAGCTAAATATTATTTGAAGCACTACTTCTACGTATATTTCAAATGAATTGCTGCGATTTTGCAGCGGCCGATCCACAATGAAGACGTCGAACTAACTTTTCCTCCCGGAATCGTCTCAACATGATAATACAAATTACATGTTTCATGGTTCATCACCTCTGATTGCGAAACACTCCTCTCATTCGAGGTTAAACAGTGTTCTCAGTAGTGTTTAAACATGGCAGGTTGAACATCGGTTTTGGACAGTGTCTAAGTGATAAATAATGTCTCTGCAATGCGGCAGCCATACTTAGGCATTGTTTAACCGTAGATATCGTCTAAAGATGTTTCTGCAGTCGGTCCTAGGAGTTCTAATAGGCCGTACCCCTACTGCTTACATAGCAAGACCGTTGTGCGGTTGGAGTACACTTGTTACTCGCCGCATTCTAACCTATTTCTGCCTGCAAATCCGGGCTGTAATAATCACCAGAACTATGTGACGAGGCTGTCAATCTCACTCCTAACGAAAGCTGGTTGAGTGCCGACTGGACTGTGCACACCGATGCTGATGACTATTTTCAGCTCCTCAATGATTTGAAAATAGCCTCTGAAAGAGATATGGTCACTGTGGTGGTTGCTGAAGAGGTTCTTCCCCAAATCTCTGAAGCGTATTATCCACAGAGACGGGGATGTGGGGGCATGCATTATCATAAAGAATGGTAAAACCGTTAGTTAGTATGCCCGGAACTTATGACTTTACGGCGCACACAGTTTCTGATACGTGTCTTCATAGCGCACAGCATTGAATGTTCGAGGTGAAGGAACTCATTCGTGGATATCGGCTTGCATTTCACGATAAAGTGTGTGACCGCGTACCGATGAGGTTCCGTTGATAGTCCGCCAGCGTTTTCAAGAATGTCTTAAAAGTTCTGGTGATTACTTTTGAGGTACGAAATTTCTAGCGTACGTTTTGGCAGGTGATTCGTTCTCATTTGACAGCCCCTATTCAGAGTGTTCCCAAATATGTTAGAAGTAATCGGAGGTTGGATAGTACACCCCAAAACAACATAAAAACTCCCGATGTCCTACAGTGGATAGTTTATGAACTGCGTCTTTTGAAGTTATTACCAGAAAAGTGGGAAGAGTGCGTGTTTAGTTTAAAGTTTGATGTCGGTCACGCTGTTACGGACATTTCAGTACATCACCAGCGTGTGTGGAACAAGGATGTTCGCAGTGTTCGAACATATCCGACAATCAAGGAGGTGGCGTGCATTCAGGCGCATGGCAAACATTTTGAGGATTTCTTGTATTAGAATGTAGTATCCCTGCTGGTACACTAACATGTGGCAGCTACTTGACAGGGAATGTACCAGGTAAGGCTGTTACCAATAATTCCCGTACAAAATTCGAAAGACTGTAACTCGTAAATCGTAGGGCAAATGTTCATAGGAAACTTATGTGTAGTTTTGGAGGGTATTATCACACACCGACTACTCCTCGCATGTTTTGGAACACTCTGTATAGAGAGAACAGCCCATACTATATAGTTCTTAGTCAGTCGCTGTAATGTTTTGTATTCATGTATGTCATACTTGAATTGAGCGAATTCTCCGTCTACTAGCGATGCGCAGCTGTGAGCCTGCATCCGGGAGAGAGTGGATTCGAACCCCACTGTCGGCAGCCCAGAGTACAGTTTTCCGTGGTTCCGCATTTTCATAATAGGCAAATTTTGGGGCTGTACCTTAATTAATGCCACAGCCGCCTTCTTCCTACTCCTAGCCCTTTCCTATCCCATCGCCGCCATAAATCCTGTGTGTGGGTGCGACGCAAAACCTCTAGCAAAAAAAGGAAATTGTATTCTTGTTCTTTTCCTCCTCTTCTTATTATTCATATCATTTATAACAATTTTCTCAACTGTCTGAGTTCGGTACTAATGCCCAGTTTTACGGCAGATTACCCTTCCTAACGTCAACGTTATGTGCACGAAAGTATTCAGTGTTGCGTATTTTTATGGTGGCTGTTAGTGGGGGTGTTGTATGTAAATAAAGAGGTGTATTAAAGCGATCACAACCCCCAGTATGAATGCTGCAGCAGAGGAATTAACCACACACGGGGTAGTTCCCCAGCTTAGCCGGGAATCGAACTCGGGGCCCTATGAAACAAAGGCCACTAGGATAACCATTCAGGCAAGGAGAAAGACTTCTTTGGTTATACGCAGTAGAGTCATGAAGTTTGTGGACTGGACTGACTATGGTAGCATCACAGGACGTTGCCATGACAGTTCTTCGCAAGTCTTAGCAAGAGGCAAGTGTGCACTTACAGGCAGAACTACGGTCTCTGTTGTGAAGGCCAATTGATTGTCAACTTGGGAATGTCGTAGTTTGAGCCCAAAATTAGGCAAATCCGCTCGCGAAACCTTTGATGTGATCAATTCGAAATCACCAGGATCGCCACGACGGAAGAGAGACGCAAACAGACAGCTCAAAAGACTACGTGATCCTTGGACTGTTAGCGTCAGTCCACGAACACATGGACTGTAGTATGTGCATAGGTGTACACTGTGTTGCCTATATTGTAGGCGCTAGTCCAAGATGTTAATGACTGTACTGTAGTACATGCGTGAACGTCGTGTTGCCTACAATGTAGGCACCAGTCTACGAACTTAATGATTTTTGTACACAGGGGTGTCTATTACCCAAACTACTGGGCCTTCTTGGAAAGAAGAACAGATAAAAATTACTGGCCCGAACACAAAGTGTATGGAGGCGTTCACTTGCGCTCCTAGAAAACCAAGTATAAAACCCTAACTGGGCTCGCGGCCTGATGATACAGAGGCTAATCCCAAGCTACTGAGGTGACTAGAGAGAAAGGTTAATTTAATGCTTTACACAAAGAGAAACAGTTAAAAAATCGTAGTTGCCTCGAGATAAATTGAAGGAGAACACGAGAGGGTAACGCACTCTCTATCCCCGATTTACAGTTTAAGACTTTATGAAATTTTACATTACCAAGAAGTAATTTACATGTTAGAAATCAAACAGTTACATGGTTAAAGTTTAAAAACTTCCCCTCGGATAAGTTAGCGGAGACAGCTACAAAGATAGAAAACTGGTGGCTGTTACCGTAAACATGGGTTACTTTGTCCCTTGGGGTGTTACTTTGGCCCACCTTGGAAAAAATGTTTCAAAACATTATCGGCAGCTTGTAATCCACAGTACAGAGTGAACTCCTGTCACATCCGCAAGATGGTAGCACAATGCAGTCTCCATGATATATTGGTGGTTCTGCGTTATCGCAACAGATGGCAGTAGAGTCAAGCACATGGCTAGTGAAGTGGAGCGTATTTTCGTAGTCCTGCAACTTCTATCACTGAAGCTGGTGTACTGCTTGGCGAAGAATAAGTTCCCCGCCTCCCGTCTTAACAGACAAACTCAGTAAGTCGACGATCAGTAAGAAAAGGTAGCTTGAAAAGCCGCAGCTTATATACCAGAGGGGATGGTTCGAGAAGGCTCTGGACTAAATCCGGACACACCCTCTCATTTTTATTGGATAGTCGAAAAGTTACAAGTATCCTGTGATAGACTGAATAATAAATACAAAATTTTCTAATTGGCCAGATTCAAAAGCTGGCGGGATGAGAAGAAAGTGTTACAAGCCTTGAAATAACAAAATAAATGAACATTAATTTAGTTGAGTAAACATAAGAACACAAAACTTCTTTAAATCACTAGTTCTTCCACCGTTCACCAGAGTGCATGACCACAGTATTTGTAAGGACATCTATGGAGAAAAGTACGCACTTCTTGCTGTACACCAAAACGAAATAAATAAATCCAGTCAGATTAGGCAACTTCAAAATAACACATTACTCTTTTATTTATGAATGACATCTTCTGATTAAAGTCCCAACTTCATTCACAAGCTGTTTCAAGATGTGTATGAAAGATCGCGTTCCTTAAGTGATTCTTTTAAATGTGCGGAGTTGAGATGTACCTCCCGGTACAGTTATTATTATTATTATTATTATTATTATTATTATTATTATTATTATTATTATTGAGATCTTTAAAATAATTTAATTATGCGACTGAAAATACTCGCGATAACATTTTATATGTCATACGAATGTGTGTAATAGTGGAGCCCAACACATAGGCTGTTCTTGTCGAGAGGTTAGAAGTTCTGTTTGTGTGGGAGAGAAGAGTTTGGTGCAGAAAAACTGTGCCTCAGGGAGAGCAGGACTCGAGGGAAATCCGCGGTGCTTGTATTAGTAATTAGTTCTCTTCCTGCCAGACGAGAGGAGAGAAAAGATTTAGAATGAAGATTAAAGTTTTCCACAGAAGTGAAAGAGAACACGTAATTCCCTTTCTAAATAGATCTTTATACTTGCCGTGAATTGAGAAGGTATTTCGTTTGTATAGTGGATACTTCAATTTGTTTTATAATTATACTGTACTTTGAATTATATTGATATGAGTACAAAATGAGGAACATTTTATTGAAATATATTTTCCAACCTTCTCCATTAAAGATATTCTCATTACAATATTGATGAAATTGGAAAGCAAGAACGAAAAAGTCATAGGTAAATATATTATCCTTTTCCTTTCTTTCTTTCTTTCTTTCTTTCTTTCTTCGAACAGGGCATGAAAGCCGATGAACGAGTTGAAGGTAAAGGATTCCACTATCCGTAATCTCGGCACCTTATCGGGTGGAGTGATCAGATCTACGCCGGAAAAATATATGGTCCCACTCTTGTAAATGAGTAAATGAGAGAAACTGCAGTGATACACACACAAACAGATAATGGCGTTCGTAGGAGAAGCTTGAATTTCTACGGTCACATCTGTAGAATGGACAATAACAGATTTAATAAAAAGCTCCTAACTTTAATCATTTCAAAGAAGGTGAAGAAAAACTCTCTCTCTTTCCTAGCGTTTATCCCAAAGTATGGGGTTCGCTGTTTTGCTACATCTCCTCCATTTCGTCCTGTTGCTGACATCTTCAGGTTTTAAACCAACGTCGTGCATGTCGGCCTTGATATTGTAAGTCCACCGCTTTAAAGGCCTTCCACGTGGTCGTGTTTCTCCCGGATCAACTTGGAGAGCTGTTTCAACAACTAAGCCGTCCTGCCTTCTCATAACGTGACCGTACCAGCGAAGATGCGCTTCCCTCACTTTCTCCACAATTGGAGCGACGCCAAGGCTTTGTCGAACATCCTCATTTCTTATGTGGTTACATCGAGACAGTCCAAGAGTCCATCGAAGCATCCTCATTTCCATTGTATGCAGAGTCTGCTCATGCTTTTTAGTCATTGGACGACATTCTCCCCGTAAATACCTGCTGGGCGTACCACGGTCTTGTACATTTTTGCCTTTGGATGGTGAGGCATCTTTTTATCGCAGAGGACTCCGGTGACTTGTCTCCACTTGAGCCAAGCTGCATTTACTCGCGCTCGGGTGTCAAAAGTGGCATCACAGTTCGAAGTGACAACTGATCCAAGGTATTTACAATGCATGGTTTCTGCAAGTCTTGATTATTGATCCTTATGGTCCCACTAGTTTGGGGGTCACATTCTAGGTATTCGGTTTTCTGGGTATTGAGGCGCACACCATTCTCAGCTAATTTGTCTCTCCAAGTTTGTGTCTGGCGTTGGAGTCCAAGGCGTGTGTGATGGGCAAGTACCACATCATCCGCATAAAGAAGGGTCCAGGGTTGTGATGTCTGTATATCAGCCGTTGCTGTATACAAGCAGAGGATACATAATAAAGGCGATAGAGCAGAGCCCTGATATACAACCACGGTGATATCAAAATGTGGAGAGATTCCAGCTGGAATCCGGACCACACTAGTTGTATTATGATACATAAGTTGTACCCAGCTTACATAGGTTTCCTGGACTTCATGGCTACGAAGGGCTCGCCAGATGAGGTCATGGTAAAGTCTTCGGAATTCTGGTTGTAAATCACACATTCGGGGAAAAAGCTAAAACGACCACTTGGGAACAGTGGACAGAAGAACGGAAAAATCACCAGTGCGAATTCATGAAGGGGTTTGGGGAGGAGACGAGGAGGAAGAAGAAGCGGAAGCCATCAGTCCAAACTAACAATTTCAAACGTGCTCTTTAATTGGCCATTACGAAAAGAAAAGACAGAAGAACAATGATTGTGTTTTGGTCATTAGTTGACAGACTTATTTGAAGGATGTTTTACAAAACTATATCTATTTCATTTTTGATACTTCTTTAATGTCTCACTAACGTACGGAAGGTTTCCGGTGACGGAAGAATGGAAAAGGGCTAGGACTGGGGAGGTAGCGGCCGTGGCCTTAATTAAGGTACAGCCACTGGTATGAGAAAGGGAAACCCTGGAAAACCATATTCAGGGCTGCCAACTGTGGGGTTCTACATCTCCACTTGGCATATTCATATCTTGGTCTCTGTCCACCAATTGTATTCCCTATACTTCCCTTCGAAACAAACTGTATTAACTCTGGATGTCTCAAATTATGTCGCTTCAGTCCACCTCTTCTTCTGGTAAAATTTCGAAACTCAATTCTGCATCTATTCAGTTGTGATAAAAAAATCTACCAAATCAGCATTCTCCTGTAACACCACATTTCAAAACTTTGTATGTCTTTTCTTAGATTCATAGTGTGTAGTGTTATTTGGTTCTTAGTTCGAGTCGAACCGTGTTGTTGTTTTCTCTACATTCCGTACAATTTACCTACGTTTCAGAACATTGCAGTATTCTTTGTCAACTTGTTGATTACCTGCCTGGGAGTGTGATTCCCTCGGGGATTTCAGTCGCCTTGACAAAGAATACTGCAATGTATTCGAAACTTCTACAAACTGTACGAAATGTACAGGAATAAACAACAAGGTTCAGCCCGGAAGAAGAACCGAGTTTTTTTTTGTTTGTTGAACTCCAGCCATATCCAAGCAACGCCACTCTCGACAAAAAAGTGTTAGAAAAATATTTCTTGTATGAATATCTAAGTTTGTTACGAGTGAAGACCTTTCCTTGTTTAGGGTAAGTTATATTTTATTTACTCCTTACATCTGCTGCAATTGGTTAATCTTTAATATTCAGCCATTTCGTAATCAAATAATTCCAATTTAATTTAGCTGCATTTCATTACATTGTTCTAGGTTTATCTGTTTATATCACACACTCCATCTCAACTACCCTGTGTATGCTATTCATAAATTTCTCCAGAATTGGAACAGAATCAGCCTGTGTAATCCAAAATGATTGTGGACATAATTTCCGTCAATGAAGTCCAAAGATCCGGCTTCATCATCGATCCGACAGAGCGCTTCGAAACAGATATAAACCAGCCAGCAACAGTGGTCCAAGAGAAGAAAGAAATATATGAATCATGTGCAGACGTTTTCAAAACAGAATACAATTTAAAGAGTGTCACAGTCATTGGATTGGTAGTGGGTTGGAGTTGTACCATTCCAAAGTTATTTCAACAGTATTGTTCTTATTTACATTTTGCTAATAATATGTATAAAGACAGGGGTCTCTTTAACTTCTATGAAATATTCTTTATAACTAGCAATAAGTTAATGACTTGGTCGAAATTGCATAACTTTCATGAATTTATTATGTAATATGTTTACAGACTTATACGATATAGGCACACACTTTGTGAGGTATACTTTGTCCTGTGGAAACCCATAAATGGGGAAATATGAATAAATTAATAAATAGATCCAAATATCAATTAATTTTCGTACAACAATATCGGCTGATGACTACAGGCATATATACTATATATATATTTAGTATTCCGTAATAATTGAATAATTTTCACAATGAATATTCCATCCTTTTATTTGCATTTCAATGTTTAGTAAACGTATGAGTAATACATCTTCCTTCTCCAGTCTATGAAAAGTATCTGATCAATATTTTTCAATAATATCCTTTCCTCTTAGCAATACATTAAACTTGAATGATGCATTACTCGGAGGAACTATACATTCTGTTGATAGCACATAAACGCATTCTCTCTGCTTACGAGAACTCCTTTCTGGTAACTCTGTTATGTCTCCTTCTCGTGTAGGTATACATTGAGTTCCAGAACGAAATTGTAGTAGTATCGATCTGTTTCTTTTGCAAACCACTTTCTGTTCTTAATGTCCTGGTGTCTGATGGTAGACCTCACAAAGAGCTATGTAATAGCAAAGTAGTTTTACTCACCACTTGGGAAAAGCAGTGGATTCTGTGGACATATTCTGGCTCGACCACCCACAAGGGTACGAATATCATGAGTAGATCTTAGATGTTTAAGCAGAAATAGGTCAGAATGCGAACTAATTTAGTTCCTTTATCCCAACCGCTCTTTCGTAATGAAGCAAGGGTAACACGAATTCTAGAGGTTCAAATAGGAAGTACCCCCCCCCCCCATGGCACTACAGCCCTTGAAGGGCCTTAGCCTATCAAGCGACCGCTGCTCAGCAAGAAGGCCTGCAGATTACGAGGTGTTGTGTGGTCAGCACGACGAATCCTCTCGGCCGTTATTCTTGGCTTTCTAGATCTGAGGTATTATTATTATTATTATTGTTACCGTTTTTAGTGGATCAGCAGAGGTGAAAGAAGGTGCGGGCTGGAATAGGTCTCAACTACAAAATTAAAGTTAATTTAAATCTTTAACAAAGGTTATATTTTCTTTTCAAAATCAACAAATAACAGAGTATAACAGGTACCAAGTAGCAGATCAACAAATTAACAAATTACAGTTCGTTAAAAGATTTGGGCTTCGAGCCTCAAGATTAATTTCTGAGCTCTCAGCTCACCACCACAATTGCTAAAGGGCAGAAAACCCCTAAATGCATGGAGCCCTTGCTCCCAACTTTTAACTCAAGCCTCCCAGAGGCACCTTTCACACACAAGAAAGAGCAGATGCGCTCTCGAAGTCTTCAAGCCTATTTAAGAGGTCATAAACTGACTTTACACTAACTGCCCTCAAGGCACACATATAATGGCACAGGGGTACCTCGTACCCAATCTACTGGACCTTCACAAGATGAAAATAAAATATCAGGTTAAGTTACTGGCCCAAAGTACAGAAGGGATTGGAGGGGTGAACTTGCACTCCTAAATACACTTTAAAACCTAAGTGGCTCTAGGCCGAAACACAGGGGCTAATCCCAAGCTATGGAGGTGACCCGTATGAGAAAACTATAATACACTGACTGACAGTGACAATGCAACACCAAGGAGGAGTGGTTCGAAAGGGATGAAAGTTGGGGAAAAAAACAGAGACGGCACGGACGAATAATTGATGTTTATTTCAAACCGATATGCAGGTTACACAATGCGCACGGCATCGACTCAGTAGGATGTAGGACCACCGCGAGCGGCGAGGCACGCAGAAACACGTCGAGGTACAGAGTCAATAAGAGTGCGGATGGTGTCCTGAGGGATGGTTCTCCATTCTCTGTCAACCATTTGCCACAGTTGGTCGTCCGTACGAGGCTGGGGCAGAGTTTGCAAACGGCGTCCAATGAGATCCCACACGTGTTCGATTGGTGAGAGATCCGGGGAGTACGCTGGCCACGGAAGCATCTGTACACCTCGTAGAGCCTGTTGGGAGATGCGAGCAGTGTGTGGGCGGGCATTATCCTGCTGAAACAGAGCATTGGGCAGCCCCTGAAGGTACGGGAGTGCCACCGGCCACAGCACATGCTGCACGTAGCGGTGGGCATTTAACGTGCCTTGAATACGCACTAGAGGTGACGTGGAATCATACGCAATAGCGCCCCAAACCATGATGCCGCGTTGTCTAGCGGTAGAACGCTCCACAGTTACTGCCGGATTTGACCTTTCTCCACGCCGACGCCACACTCGTCTGCGGTGACTATCACTGACAGAACAGAAGCGTGACTCATCGGAGAACACGACGTTCCGCCATTCCCTCATCCAAGTCGCTCTAGCCCGGCACCATGCCAGGCGTGCACGTCTATGCTCTGTGGAGTCAATGGTAGTCTTCTGAGCAGACGCCGGGAGTGCAGGCCTCCTTCAACCAATCGACGGGAAATTGTTCTGGTCGATATTGGAACAACCAGGGTGTCTTGCACATGCTGAAGAATGGCGGTTGACGTGGCGTGCGGGGCTGCCACCGCTTGGCGGCGGATGCGCCGATCCTCGCGTGCTGACGTCACTCGGGCTGCGCCTGGACCCCTCGCACGTGCCACATGTCCCTGCGCCAACCATCTTCTCCACAGGCGCTGCACCGTGGACACATCCCTATGGGTATCGGCTGCGATTTGACGAAGCGACCAACCTGTCCTTCTCAGCCCGATCACCATACCCCTCGTAAAGTTGTCTGTCTGCTGGAAATGCCTCCGTTGACGGCGGCCTGGCATTCTTAGCTATACACGTGTCCTGTGGCACACGACAACACGTTCTACAATGACTGTCGGCTGAGAAATCACGGTACGAAGTGGGCCATTCGCCAACGCCGTGTCCCATTTTTCGTTCGCTACGTGCGCAGCACAGCGGCGCATTTCACATCATGAGCATATCTCAGTGACGTCAGTCTACCCTGCAATTGGCATAAAGTTCTGACCACTCCTTCTTGGTGCTGCATTTGCTCTGTCAGTCAGTGTATTTTAAGGAAGAGAAGAAACGGTTATGGAAACGTAGTCACCTCAATTTCAAAATTAAGGGGAGTTCGAGAGGGTAAAGCACTCTCTATCCCCGCTTTACAGTAAAAGAAATTTATAGACTTTCCATAGACAGAAAAGGAATTTACATTTTAAAAAGGTAGGCTACATACTAAAGGTTTCGAACCCTCCCCGAGAGTTAAACTGCTGAGCTAGCAAGAAATAAAGATGTTAACAGGTCATTACCTTGTAGAAGAACTGCTGCTTGAAGAAAGAGGCGCTTCCCGCCCCCTGCTACATATTCACACACTGAGTTAGATGTTATACTAGTGGCACCGAGACAAGAAAATCAGCAGTTTTTATACCCTCGTGGAAAATTCGAGACCTTTCAGGAATGAGTAGACACACCCTTTCGCTTTTATTGGATAGCTTAAAGCAACATATCTATGTCGAAGAAGACATACATGATTGGTTGGAAATAAATTAAAGAAATTTGGGATTGGCTAAATTCAAAACAGGCGGATAGAAAGGATTTATGTTGCCAACCCAAATATAACGGAACAAAATATAGTAAAAACAAAACTTATGAATACTAAATTTCTTCAAGAAAGTTCATTCCTTCGCACCAGAGTGCGTAATCATAGTTTTTAGTAGAGACATCTGGTAGAGAACGTCCACACTTCTTGATCAAATACAAACAAAAACACATCAAAATTCACACAGAGCTATCTTCGGAGAAACTGTTGAGTTAATACAGTTTGTTCAAGTTCAGGCTTTCTCCTGTAGAGGAGTTTCAACTGGCGCAATATTTGAACTAGCGGCGTGGAGGTGTACCGCCCGGTACAATTATTATTTTATTTCTCTGTTGTTCCTTCTTCTTCCTACAACACTCCATCTGCTCATTATGTCTTCTTTTCCTCTGCTCGGACCTGTTTTCTATCCCTCTCAACCTTGGAATCCTCCCATATTTTAACACTTTCTTTCTAAATCTCTTTCTCTCTCTTCTCTCTCTGTGTTGCTGATTCTTCTCTTATACAGTTTATTTCCAAATATTTCCTGACTTCATGATTATAGGTTGTTGTTGACTTCTTTTTCCAAAGATATTTGAAGATCTTTTTGGTTAACCTGTTGTCATCCAATCTGTACATATGCCCAAAACAACATCAGTCGGCACTTCCGCATTGTTTCTGTTATGTTTTATATGTTCGGATATATTTAATCATTTTTTAAAATAAAATTTTATTTCTTCCGGGCGTCCACCCTTGTGGATCTTTTGTCCCTACTGGCACCATATGATATTAACCTGCGTGTCAAGTAGAATGGTGGAAGTGTAGAGTACTGTATGTGAGGAAAGGAACATTTAAGGACGACACAAACACCCAGTCCCCAGGCCAGGGATACTACTCATTACAATTAAAATCCCTGACCCCGCCGGGAATTAAACCCGGGGCCCCTACTTACTTATTTCCAGAGTTCTTGGACCGAATATTTCCAGTACTTTTAATTTATTCGGCTTGTAATTCAGTGCTAGCTCGACTGTGATGTTGTACTTTCAGGTTTTTAGATAAACACATTTTGTTGTAGATATTCCTAGTTATACCGTATGCTCGTTTCATCTTGTGTACCATTTGTTCTACAGCGGACTCTTACAAACCACTTTTTTAAAAAAAATTCTCCCTTTTCGTATCAACCACGTATGGGTTGTGATTACACGCCTTCCATCATTTTCTCGGGTTTTCTATCTCTATAGCCAGTTCTTCTTCATCCGTTTGATTACTCGTGTCGTTCTTCAGCAGAACATACTCGGTCCTTTCTGGTTTTCTCGTAGGATAGATCATTAACCTCCGCAAAATTTTTGCTGAACACTAATCTGTTTCATACGTCTCCTTCCCAGACCCTACACTTTTCTAGATCCCGACGGACTTCTTTCAGCCATGGCACTGGCGTTTACCTGTTCCTCTGGGAAGTGAGAATCCTGTTGGTGAGCCTTTCAGGTTACATAATTTCGATATGTCTATAGAAAGAAAATCATCGTATTTTTTTATTCTTCTCATCATCATCATCATCATCATCATCATCATCATCATCATTACTATTTTTATTATTTCATGAATTAATTGTATAACCTTGCCTCAATAACTTCCTGTGCTCAATAGTTTGTGTAAGGATTTACTGCTAATCAGCTGAGTCCCCTTATGGTCGAGGAGACTTTGAATATAATCCAAGGATTGAGTCTAATGTCCAGCGACCCCTTCCTCCACGGGAGGCCTGTGGTTACCCCTCTGGACCCCATCAGTCAATATAGAGGAAGGGATTTGGCTTGGAGGGTTACGCCCATAATAGTGCAATGGGAGGGTCAGTTCTAATGGCCTAATTGGTTCCTGAAGTTATATCCCAAGACAGATGATCTATTTCCGCCCCAATTGGTACCCAAGTTTAAATACATTCCATCAGAAGGATAGTGTTATGAAAGGGTGAAAGTACGTCGCATACACGAGTTGCGATTCGAACCGCATCCTCAACGCTGAAGCTCGTGATGATGATTTATTTACCACGCAATGATTACATTAGAAACGGTAACTTGTGGTGGAATACATTTTTCTCCGTGAATATATGCGAGTCCGCCTCTGTGGTGTAGTGGTTAGCGTGATTAGCTGCCACCCCCGGAGGTCCGGGTTCGATTCCCGGCTCTGCCACGAAATTTGAAAAGTGGTACGAGGGCTGGAACGGGGTCCACTCAGCCTCGGGAGGTCAACTGAGTAGAGGTGGGGTCGATTCCCACCTCAGCCATCCTGGAAGTGGTTTTCCGTGGTTTCCCACTTCTCCTCCAGGCAAATGCCGGGATGGTACCTAACTTAAGGCCACGGCCGCTTCCTTCCCTCTTCCTTGCTTGTCCCATCCAATCTTCCCATCCCAACACTAGGCCCCTGTTCAGCTTAGCAGGTGAGGCCGCCTGGGCGAGTTACTGGTCATTCTCCCCAGTTGTATCCCCCGACCCAAAGTCTGAATCTCCAGGACACTGCCCTTGAGGCGGTAGAGGTGGGATCCCTCGCTGAGTCCGAGGGAAAAACCAACCCTGGAGGGTAAACAGATTACGAACGAACGAACGAATATATGCGAAATTACTAGGCTCCATTACCACGTTTAATACGGCGTGTTAGGTTGATATTTTTCTTCAACGGTATGCGCCTGTATGCGACGTACGATAAAACTGAAGAAAATCCGGATTGAATGAGGACTATTTCCGAACGTGTGGTACGGCACAGTTCTTTATACAAAGTTGTGCGAAATTGTCCCGGCTTCTTGATTACATACTGTAGTATATATACATATTTATTATTTATTTTTATATTCGCTAATCGGAACCACGATAAGTTTCATTATACACTCTGGCATTTACATAGTTTTAGATTGATCCAGTAGGTTTTCATGGCCTCTGTGCTGAGCACGGTGTTCATTCGAACACTTTGCACCAGATGTCCACTTCACATCCCGGAAAGGGCCGTAAGTCACAACGCTTGTTCTAAAATGGTTCGTTTGTGCGAGGCATCTGGTCGTAAGTTCATTTCCTCGAGGTCTTTCTTGACGTTAACGTACTAGGGAGTTGTTGTTTTAGGTTTGAGTCGAAATTGTTAAAAATGCGTTTTGTGCATCGTGAGTCGTCCATGCGTGGTATTATTATTATTATTATTATTATTATTATTATTATTATTATTATTATTATTATTACAGACATATAAGAAACTCTCCAAAGCAGTCCAGACTAGATTAGTGGAACTAGTAGATGAATATAAAAGCTTGTTGAATACAAAAGCATCTTTAGGAAAGGAAGATCATGCGTTGAACAGATCTGAAGACTTGCTTTTTGCTAGCAGCTTTACGTCGCACCGACACAGAGAAGTTTTATGGCGACGAGGGGATAGGAAAGACCTACGAGTTGGAAGGAAGTGGCCGTGGCTTTAATTAAGGTACAGCCCCAGCATTTGCCTGGTGTGAAAATGGTAAACCAGGGAAAACCATATTCAGGGCTGCCGACTGTGAGATTCGAATCACTATCTCCAGGATGCAAGATCATAGCCGCGTGCCCCTAACCGCACGGCCAACTTACCCGGTGATCTGAAGACTAAATTGAGTACTGCAGAATTACATCTTACAGGACATGGCGGTGGTATTAGTAGATCTAAAATCATCAAACCCTAACAAAAATTAAAGAAGAGTTGGAATGCACGGGAGAACAACTAGGGAGTCCATTCCATACCAGGAAAATTCACCCCAGACCATAACAGAGACACCAGCGCCCTGGACCACACTTTCGAGGCAGGCGGGATCCATCGCTTCATGTGGTCTGCGCCATACACGGCGTCTCCCATCGGCATGGTGCAGTTGAAATCGTGATTCGTCCGACCATATCACGTTACGCCATTGTCCCAGTGTCCATCCCTGGTGACTGGCGAAAAATGCGCGTCGTTGTGCCCGATGACGTTGGGTTAACAGTGGCACCCGTGTTCGGCGCCGGCTCCCATAGCCCATAGAACGCATGTTCCTACGGATTGTCCACTGGGAGACGTGTCTAGCACGGCGTGTGTTGAATTAATACGTGATTTGTTGCACGGTTGCCCGTCTGTCACGATTGACAATCCGTCTCAGATGTCGCCGGTCACGGTCATCGAAGGTGGCTGGACGGCCGGTCGTTCGTCTGTTTTGGACGGTGACACCCGCATTCAACCATTCACGATACACCCTGGACACGGTTGATCGTGTGAAGCCGAATTCCCGCACCACTTCCGAAATCGCACTTCCCATCCGTCGGGCACCGACCACCATACCCCGTTCGAACGGTGTCGGTTCACGACGACGTTCCATGTTACACCTGTCACATGCATAACCACTGCTCACAAGGTCTCCTATACAATTGCCGCTGGCACAGGGGGCGTGTGGTGCGCAGACAACACAACTGCGCATCAGTGCTCCGCTACCCCATGACATTTGCTCAGTCAGTGACTGAGCCACCCAGGAACCCCGATTTGAACCCCATCGAGCATATCTGGGATGTCCTGGAATGCAGGCTCCGTGCCGTGGATCTTGCACCCACGAACTGACTGAGCAAATGTCATGGGATAGCGGAGCACTGATGCGTAGGTGTGTTGTCTGCGCACCACACGCCCCCTGTGCCAGCGGCAGATGTATAGGAGACCTTGTGAGCAGTGGCTGTGCATGTGACAGGTGTGACATAGAACGTCGTCGTGAGCTGACACCGTTCGAACGGGGTATGGTGGTCGGTGCCCGACGGATGGGAAGTGCGATTTCGGAAGTGGTGCGGGAATTCGGCTTCACACGATCAACCGTGTCCAGGGTGTATCGTGAATGGTTGAATGAGGGTATTACTGTCCACAACAGGCGAACGACCGGCCGTTCTGCCACCCTCGATCACCGTGACTGGCGACATCTGAGACGGATTGTCAATAATGACAGACGGGCAAACATGCAACAAATCACGGCTCAATTCAACAAAGGCCGTGCTAGACACGTTTCCCAGTGGACAATCCGTAGAAACATGCGTTCTATGGGGTATGGGAACCGGGGCCGCGCACGAGTGCCACTGTTAACCCAACGTCATCGGGCACAACGACGCGTATTTGTCGCCAGTCAGCAGGGATGGACACTGGAACAATGGCGTAACGTGATATGGTCGGATGAATCACGATTTCAACTGCACCATGCCGATGGGAGGCACCGTGTATGGCGCAGACCACATGAAACGATGGATCCCGCCTGCCTCGAAGGTGTGGTCCAGGGCGTTGGTGTCTCTGTGATGGTTTGGGGTGCATATTCCTGGTATGGAATGGGCCCCTTAGTTGTTCTGGAAGAGACTGAATGGTACGTAGTATGTTGAGCTGCTCGGAAACCATCTCCACCCATTTTTGGCCTTCCAGTGCCCAGACGGTTCTGCGGTGTTTCAAGATGATAACGCGCCGCCACATCGCTCCCACGTCGCCCGGGAATGGTTCCAGGAACTTGCAGCGGAGGTCCAACGACTGCCATGGCCACCCATGAGCCCCGACATGAACCTTATCGAGCATATGTTGGATGTCCTGGAACGCAGGCTCCGTGCCATGGATAATGCACCGACGAACAGACCAGCATAGGCGGCCGCTCTGCAAACGATTTGGTGTCAGCTGCGTCCAGAGGACTGCCAGGGACTTGTCGATTCACTTCCATGGCGTCTCACTGCACTTCGCAGGGCCAGAGGAGGCCCCACACGCTATTAGGTGACTATCCCATGACATTTGCTGTCAGTGTATATATCCATAGTTCTAGCTCTTCAGACAAGCAAATCAATGTTGAAAACACACTAGGGTTATGAGCTACGAATTTTAGATAGATAAAATATAATAAATTATGATAATATATTCTTTACTTATTCCTAAAAATTACAATCCTTTTCTTATCCATCGTTATCTGGTCGATTGGATTAGCATTTTGCCTTTTTCTACCACTACGAGCGCTAACGTCCGTCAATGCATTGTTTCACTTAATCACCACTGCAAGCGCTAATGTCAGTCAATGCAGAGTTTCACTTAAGCCCTTGTAAATACATTCGGTGTGGTCATTTTTCAAGGAATCAGTAAGCGCTTGAGGTTATTGAGCCAAGAAATAGATTACAGACAGAATTATGTAAAGAAGTTAATTTGAATAGGATTTGAATCAAAAGGAAAAATAGTAAAAAAAAAAAAAAAAAAAAAAAAGCGATTTTAGGCAGCTTTTCGGAAACTGCATTTAGGCAGGAAGTGATTTTCGAAACTTCGTTTTTAACCCTTCCCGGGCCCTTTAGCTCATCAACTTTTGACACAATCGAGGAAATTGCTTTATTTTACATTTATCGTAGTATGGGGAACTCTGCTTTAGCTGCTAAGAAATATTTTCAATACTAAAATGATAATTCCCGGCCCGATACATCCCTTGCAACAGTTGCGACCATCCAAGATCTTCTACGTCCACCTTATTCACCAGACTTCGCCCCTAGTAATTAATATATGCTTAGGCCTCTCAAACAAGCTGTGGGAGGAAAGATTTTCAGTTCCCATGAAGATAAAGGTGATATACAAGTAACTGCGGAGACAAACAAAAAATACTTTCCTGCAGGAATAACTGCACTTCACAAGCTCTGGAGAATTTGCAATTGAAGACGATGGAGATTACGGAGAAACATGAAAAAAACATGTACACCTTTCGATCAATAAACCAAACTGAGAGAATAATGACGGTGTTTACTCACTTACCTTCGTAAATTGGGATGATTGGGATCGTAATTGTAGGAAACTCGGTTCTAAAGGGAGAGTATCTCGTCTCTGTTAAGTATTAACAACCACGTATACTCAAATATTCAATGTAATGATTAAGGGAGTAGAGAGAGAAGAATTCTAGTTGTTGTCAGAGTAAGAGGCTCTGGCTAATGGATCTTTAATATCGCAAGTCCCCAGTACAGACAGAATAACTCGAGTGGAACTCCATACATTAATAATGCGTCAACCTCAGTAGATATTGAATAACTGTCTATGAAATAAACAACAACAAATGGAGCGCACTGAAGGGGAATAGTACTCTAAAGAAAGACTGAAACAGCATGGAAGAGTGGGACAGAAAGTCAGTAAAGGAACATGCAGGATGAGCGCGAGAGAATGATGCGATGTTAACTATTTTTAGATCCTCTCAGCTCACCTTAGGACAGGTATGGTTTTAAAAAGGAGCTGGTTTTCTACCTACAGAATATCCACCCACCTTGCTACAATGCTAGGTTCAACATAGCAGAAGAATAAGGTGAAGCACGAGCATAAATATTATAAGAGAATCAGCATAAGTAGTATATAAGAATCAAAACAAGAAAACGGAGAACAGTGGACTAGGAAGAGGAGGAATATCATTAACCCTGGATTAGTAAGGTAGTGTGCAGCCACACTCCAGAGCACTTTCACTCTGGAATGGTTTGAGGTTCGTAGAATTGAATTTTTTCATTTACGCTTACTTTCTTTTTCTCTCTAACAGGTAGTCAGTGCCACTGCGTATGCGTGTTTATCAGCTGTCTGGACACTGACCTTGGGGTATCTTCTCAAAGTGATATCTTTTCTTGTGCATTTCGACTGAACTGTTTGCCATTATTTCTGATGTGTGTTTATATATTACACATATTTAACCGTTCCAGATTTAATTGAGTACAGGTTTTCGTGATATAATTGTGTAATACAACAAGACACTGATGACAAACACTTGTAAAAAGAAACTCTCTGCTGAATGGAGCTTGTCTAAATGGCTTCATCATCCTGAGCATATTCTAACATCAGCAGGTCAACGTTCAACAAACCTAGACGTGCTTTTATTGACATCAGGAGAGGATTTGATGTTTCCATGGACAAAGAAACGACTTCTGATTAAAACTATTCCTATATCTATCAAGGACATCTAGGCAAGGAATTTCCAGTCAGAGCTCCAACTGAAAGGTCTTCTGGATGTCAAGGAAGATGTTATGTCTGTTTTTCTGTGGCGTTTGCAATAGACCGGTATATCAGGAACACAGTGATCACTTGCAATAGGTGCATTGGCTGAAATTTCGGAAGGAAAAATTTTGAAAAGTATATTTTACCCAGTAGAACCTACATCTGTGACCTTCTTGCATTTTATGTACTGGCTATAATTTTTAAAGAACATAATTTTCTTCGCATTAAATTGATAATATCTTCAATATATTAAAGGAAAATTCAGAATGTTTCGGTTCAATATATTTAAAACTTCAGTGTGTGGGGTTCGTATACACCCCACCTTACTCATAGCGCTGTAACAATTACACTTGACACATCCAGGGTTAAAGAAGGGAGAGAGAAACCGAAGAAAAAAGTCAATAAAAAGCAAGAAGTTAATAAGAACTAGAGTAAGGAAGATGAGGAGAAGGGGCTGGAGATGAGAGAGCAATAGTCGATCAAAAATCATTTGAAGGAAGGAGCATGAGGATTGCAGGAAGAGAAGGAATTGAAAAAGTGAAGGATAAGGAAATAAGAGTAAACCAAAAGGACGTGATAATGATAAGACAGAAAAGTGAAGTGAAGAGAAGGTGATGAAGTAAAAAGGACGAGAATAAGGATTCGTTTTACATCAGTGGCATTGCAATAAATTAATGACTGCTACACTCAAGGTGTCTAAGTAAAGTTTTTGATTTGTCTACCCACCATTCCCCACAAATGTTTACCGGAGTCAGATCCGGAGACTTGGAAGGCCTTAGTTCAATTGTGAGATCGAGGAGTTACGAAATACGAATGTGGGGTATGTTCTGTCAAAACATCCCACTGGTAACGTTTTGTGATTACTTCTCAAAGAGAAAAATTCGAAGAATACCGGAACGTTTGTAAAATAATCATTGTCCCTAGGTAGGGCCGGGACCACTGACTAGCCGTAGTTTACCTGAAACATCGCGGCTATTTCTTTCCCATGAGCAATATCATGAGTGTTAATCATCGACCATGTGCTCACACTCATTCTTGTTTTCCTTGGAATATTTTACAGGTTATGGTGTTTCAAAATATATAGCTAACAAACTTATATAATTTCACATACAGGGTGCTTTTAAATTATACTTTTTGTGTTCTTTCAAGGGGTGAAGTTAGGGTGACTGGTCCTCTCTTACACTTAACCACTTTTAACACTTATCTGCAGATGCTATAAATAACTTCATACTAACACTCCCACTCCCACGTGTAAGAATAATTAAAAAAGTATAATGTACATTAACCAATCGCTCGATGCATTTGCAAAAGACTGGTGAAAGAATTGTGAATAATGTACGTGATACGCTATATACAAATTGATATTACATTAAGTATGTAATGCTTGTGTATATTTTACATTATATTATATATGCACATTGTTTTTAATGAAAATTAAAATACTATTGGTTACAAAATCTAATATCTACGTAGCTTGATTCATGTTGCGTTTATGACTAGGGCCCGGATGTTTATAACCTAAAAATCTTTCAAATATTCAAGCGTTTATGACCTTAAAAAGTATTAAAATATAACAATAAATATGACGAACATTGACAGAAAAATATGACCATAATATGATAAATTACCGGAAAATGACACAAGAAGGTAAAAAATGCCAATATATGACTTTGTATGACCCGTGAAAATTGCATCATTTTAGTCACCATAGATAAAATTATGCTTAACCTGTATTTTCCATGGAAATAATATAAAGAAAAAATATGACATGTCATAAATATCCCGGCCCTATTTATGATACTATAACAAATACAAATATCAAAAAGATTATCAAATATTAGCTGTTACGTAGAACATTTAACAATTGTAAACTGATGTAGTCATATTTACGAAGGGTTGGTAATGATGTGTGATGAATATTCTAGGGGGGCCGATGATCTTCGATATTAGGCCCCTTAAAACAACAAGCAAGCAATCAAGCAAGCACACAGAATATTCCAGCGTTAAATATCAATACCGTCCACAAAACTCCAACTTAGGATTTCGAGTTCAGGTCAGAGTTTAACCCAGTTCTTTTGACATTCATGAAGCTAGATAATGTTAATTATTTATATTATGAATATTTCATGACTATACGATACGATACTCCTTTACAAATAAATAGTAGCACAATTCCGTACAGTAAAACAGTGAGAAATCTTGGGGTGACTATGACTGAAACTCTAAATTGGACAGAACATATCAAAAACATAAGTCATAAGGTGTTTGCCACTCTACACCCACTGAAATTAAACAAAGATATTATACCACTAAACATGCGGCAAAGATTAACACAGACCCTAATTCTTCCTATCCTTGACTACTGTGATGTTATCTTGGTAGACGCTACTAAAGAACAAACTAGGAAACTGCAGCGTATTATGAATTGTTGCCTTAGATTCATTTTTAACCTAAGGTATGATGTGCATATTACTCCTTATTATCAGGCACTGCACTGGTTAAAACCTGATAAGAGACGTGAATATCATATACTTGTCTTAATACACAAACTCCTGCATAGTAACTCCCCCCGGTATATTTCATCTAAACTTCACTTCCTCTCTTCCTTCCATAATCGTAACACTCGCTCGGGCTCCACTTTAGCTATTCCTCTTCACCACTCTTCTGTGTATAATAAATCTTTCATTGTAACCGGATCCAGGCTTTGGAATTCCCTGCCAGTAAGTGTCAGGAGCATTGACTCCTTCCTCAAATTTAAAATATCTTGCCGAGACTTCCTGTTGAGAGATACCGATTGAAGTGTGTATTGGTGTGTATTGTGTGCGTGTGATTGGTAATTATAAAATTAAAAATTGTTTCTGTTAGTTTTATATAATATAAACGTAAGGGTAGTTGATAAGTGTGTACATTGTAAGTGTATGTGCAAGTGTCTGTGTGAGATAGAAAAGAGGACTGAAGTAACGAGCTAATAAGCTAATAAGCTGCATAATGTGTGGATGTGTAACTTAAGCTTAATTTAGGAAACAGTATAAGTAGTGTAATTAGTATAATCAGTAATAGGTAACCTTAATATTATTTATTGTATTGTGGTTAAGTGTAAGAGAGGGCCGTGTGCCTTAACTTCGCCACATGAAAGAAGCCATAATAAATAAATAAATAAAATAAATAAACGGGAGGTATTTCTTGCCCTTTGTGTGGTCTAATTTTTCTCCCTTTATGAGCGTGTTATCTTAACTTTTTATTTTCGCTGAACGTAAGCAATTAACAGAATAGAGTCGTGCTCTAATGTATGCACATGCCTGAAGGCAACGTGGCTCGCGTATAAATGGAGGTAAACATATATCAACTTCACGGTATGTAGACTTGTTCTGATAATGTTGTGGACTCGGAACAGTAATTTATTAACACCGTCATAATGATAAGAATGAAAACGGGGTGAGCTTTGCAGTAAATTAGATTTTAATTACACAAGGGAGTGAATGGGGGGAGGAGGTTATTCATAAGCTAAATGTTACGATTTGATGAAGACCATTTATACGAGGTAAGATTTATGATAGTGGTAAGTATTTAATTTAACTGTATGTGGAATGGATTTTTTGCACTCCCAGATTTACTTAAAGTTGAACATTTGTAACTAGAACGTCTATAACTCGAATATTCGGTATCTCAAGCAAACTGTCATATCCCGATAAAATCGTAGTGGCAATATTGATATAACAAAATATTTAATTCACTAACCAGTGCATTTGCATTACAGTCCTTCACAGTAGAAACCCGCAAAGTCTATTACCTTTTACCAAATGTCGGAAAGCCGTTGGGGACCGTTGACAAGGTGTTCTCTGTTGATGACCACGACGTAGCGCCCCACTGCGCGGAGTACAGTTGCTACGTCGAGAAATCGACGGCCTCGCATGAGTTCCGTTTAACATCGGAAATAGGTGGAAGTCACAAGGACTATGTCTGGTGAGTGCGGAGGGTGTTCCAGACCCCCAATGCCACAGCAGCAATAAGAGCTTGACACTGTTTGCGACATGACAACGTGCACTGTCATGCAACACGATAGGGAGATCGTCTCGCACTAAACATGGACGTTAGCTCCGCATAGCCGAACGCAGAAGTTACTCCATAAATCAGGTTGTCCCTCCGGAACAGCATGCGTAAGAATGACACGCTAGTAGTCGTATGCCACAATCAGTATAAGCTTCACTCGACTGGGTTCCTGTCAAAATTTCTGCGGACGTCGCGAACCTGGGTGACGCCATTCATTCGACTGACACTTTAATTCAGGTTCGTGCCCACGTCTCATCGATGGCGACAATACGCTGCAGGAATGCGTTTCCTTCGTCGCGGTATCTGTCCATGTGGATGCCAGCCAGTGCATACTGTTTTTTTTCTGTACGTAGAACCCAACGGGACGCAATTTTTCTCATGTCAAGACATTCTGCAAGTATGTGTCACGTGTATGATGACTGAGACCAACCTGTACGGATAACTTCCGGACAGTCCATAGGGAGACGAGACCACTCACGATGTCAATCTGATCTTGAGGGCTGAACAGCCGACATATGAGGTGAAAGTCCACAAACGCTTTGACCTAACGTACAACAGTCTTATACAGTAATGCATTCTAGCCACAGGCTTCATGTAGTCCTTGATAAGATTCTGATGCATTTTCGCCACGGGAAACCTCGATTTTAATCCACGAATGCTCATCACCTTTAGAAAACATGCAGTGAAATCGACACTCTTCACTTCAACGCCACACATCAACAACAGCGCCACCTGACCGCTCCCATATTCCATTTGAACAAGCCCGATCTCTTGCAAGCGCCTGAACTACGTTACCACTACTTTACATACAACCCTCGTAGAATAGAATACTCCCATCCCCCAGTTTTGGATCATGTGATACTTGGGAGGGAGTAATCATTTATTGTAATCCAAAATGAGTTTTGATACCTGTATTCTTCTCCTTATTACTATTTTCTATTCCTACATTAATAATAACAATAATAATAATAATAATAATAATAATAATAATAATAATAATAATAGTAATTGTTACCGTGTTTTAGCGGTAGGTAGAGGCGTAAGAAGGTGCGGGCGTGAATGGGTTTCAAACTACGGAATCAAAGTTAATGTAAAATTAATTTAAAATTTAACTAGGTTATATTTTCTTTTCAAAAACCAAGCAATAACAGACATGGCAGGTACAATGTAGCAAAACAAGGGGAGATACAATATTTACAGGTTTTGGGCTTCACGCCCTGACTTCAGCGATCAGCTCAGTTTTACCACAAACACAAGTTTTAACAGAGGGGCAGAAAACCCCATTCATCCCTAGGAGCCCCTGGCTCCGAATTACACAGAAAAGCCTCCACGAGGCATATGACACTCCATTTTCAAAAGAGCGATCCGCTCTTAAAATTTAAGCCTCTCAAAGGCCACACCAAACTCTACCTTCAAGCTGTCCTCTAAGGACGTATTCAGAGGGGTAAAATACCCAACCTACAGAGGTCTATTACATGAAAAGAAGGTTGATTACATGACCTCTAAAATAACAATTTGAGAGGAGGCGATCTTGCACTCCTAATACACTTTGTTTTTTTTTAAAACCTAATCTGGCTCTGGGCCGCTAACGCAAGGGCTAATCCCATACTACAGAGGTGACTTAGAGAAGAACACTTTACATTACATAAACGAAGAATAGTTTGAGAAAATAAGTTCACCTCAAAACAAATGTGAGTGGGAGCTCGAGAGGGTTAGCACTCTCTATCCCAATATGTAGCTTTACAAGAAAAAGATGAAAAGAGTAATTACATTTTAGGAAAAGGTTACATGATGGAAATGCTTCGAACCCGCCGCGAGTGTTAAACTGCCGACCTAGCGAGAAAAGAAGTTATTAATAGGCCATTACCTGATGTAGAACGGCTGAAGAAGAAAGAGGCGCTTCCCGCCTCCTGCTATGTACTTAATACACTGAAAGATGGAACAGAAGTGGCCCGGAGACCCCAAAATCAGCAGTTTATATCCTCTCGCGGAAGATTCTAGGCGTTAGGGGAAATAAAACACCCTCCCTCAAAGTTTTTATTGGCTAGGGAAAAGAAACCCCTACATAGAGGAAGAAGAAACACATTATTGGTGGAAAATTAATTAAAGAAATTCGGGATTGGCTAGATCCAAAATAAGGGGAAAAAGAGGGGTATACAGCCAACTTAAACCATGACAGAAAGAAATTTAACAAAGAACAAACTCTTGAAATAAAAATTTCTCCAACAAAATAGTTCTTTGATTTCGCACTAGGTCGCACTATTGTTGATCTTCAGTAGTGTCCTCTAGAAGAGAAAGTTCACACTTCTTACTTCAAGCGAAACAAAAACACATCAAAAATGACACAGTTCACAAACTCAAAAATTTCCAGGTAGTGACATCTTCTGAGAAATTAGTAGATTAATAGTGTAGATAAAGTTCAGACTTCCTCCAGAAGAGGAGTTTCAACTGGCGCAACTTTTAAATAAACAGAGTAGAGGTGTACCGCCCGGTACAGACCTCCCCCCCAAAAGTTCCTCCAGGGGTGACACATGAAATCAGTTTGAAACAAGTTCCAAGTTATAAAGTGAATATGAAAATAGATTACAAGATTTTCAGAATGTTGTGTGATTCAGTTTCACAATTTGTTGTTGCAGGTGAAGTAAAGTCTTTCTGTTTTTAGAAGTTGAATTTCTGAAGATAAACTTTTAATACTTGAAGGTGATGAAAAATTTGGCAATGTCCACCAAATACGGTGTTGAATTCCCAAGTGTAATCATTACTTATGGTGACTGTCCATGTAGTTGATGTAGATTGAGTCGGATGGCCAGACCGGCCGTTGCAGCTTGCGTCCAACGGAGGCCGCTCGGACCCCTCAAGTACCCTGAGATACCGCTCGCCCGCACTATGAGGGGAGCAGAGGTGTTGAAGTACGCCGCGCCCGCGGTGAACAGATACAGGCTGCGGGCATGTAGCAGAGCGTGCGCCGCACATCAGCCTTGGCCGGGAGGAGAGTTCCGGCTCGCCGTGCACATGTCGTCCTCGCTGGAGAGGAGGGGGCCCATCCCCCTCCCCAGTCGCTGCACGGCGCTGCGCGGCTGCGGGGGCGCTGAAACATTAAAGCTAGGCGGCAGAATTGTGTTGGACAATCATTTTCTTTGAGGGTACAGGCTTGTAGAGAGAGTGAGGGGCCAGCGGCGTGCAGATATTCATGGTATTCATTAAGCCACTGTGTAGAGTGGAGCAGGAGACGGGAGCGTGGTAATGGCCGTGGCAAAGATAGGATGGCAGTTTAATGGGTCGGGGCAGGTTTCACAAACATGCTTACATAAGAAACAAAATCCTATAGAAGGGGCAGAATGCCTTAAAAGTGAAACTCAAAAAAAATATATAACCTTCATATCCTTTCAAAATAATATGAAGCAAGTTAACACAGAAATTACACCGGTTTCACCTGGGACAGGTGAACCCTAAATATCCTCTCGGTGGCTGGATTACTTAGCAATAAGGTAACCGGCGTAAGAAAATCGAGAATGATACAAGGCCCATGAAATCTGGGGGCAAGCTTGCCCGCGGGAACAAAATTTTTGACCATAACCTGGTCACCTACCTTCAAGGTGGTGGGTCTCCGTCCACGATCATACCTTTCCCTAACCTTTTCATGAGATACTTTAAGATTAGCTTTAGCCTTCTTTCAAAGATCTTTAATGTTGTCCGGATCTATTGTCTCGGGCAGAATGTCATTCAGAGACCAGAGGTTAGAGAGCGGCGAGTTGGGAACGAACTTAAACATCAAAGAAGCTGGAGTAAATTTGTGAGATTCATGAACCGCCGAATTCAAAGCAAAAGCTAACCAATGCAGGGACGTGTCCCACCTAGAATGATCTTCATGATGATAGGCAATAAGTGCGGACCTGAGATTACGGTTAACCCGTTCAGCCAGAGATGGTTGAGGGTAATAAGCAGATGTAGTTACATGAGAGATGGACAAGTCAAAACAGAATTTACGAAACAGATTTGATGTAAAAGCTTTAGCATTATCAGATACAATGTGTTGGCACGGACCAAAAGAAGCAAAAATAGAATTTAGGCAAGTAATGGTGGACTGAGCGGTAGCCAGCTTAGTCGGAAATAACCAGGAAAATCTTGTAAAACCATCTACACACACAAAGATGAACTTGTTGGCATTACCCTTTGACTGGGGGAAGGGTCCCACATAATCGATATGCAGGCGTTCCATGGGGCGCGACGCTTGATGCGAAGACAAAAGGCCTACCTTGGTGGACATGGTGGGTTTACTAAGCAAACAAGATTTAAAAGCTTTTACAAGTTCACGGATTTCACCGTCCATACCTTTCCAAATGAACATTTCACGAATTTTTTCACGAGTTTTAAAGATTCCAAGATGCCCCCCCAATGGGGTCTCATGATAGTATTTGAAGATCATAGGTACAAGAACCGCTGGAACAAAAACTTTCATCAACTTATCATGCCTCGAAGGGCAACATAGAACACCATTCCTTAGAACATAAGGGACAGCATGTTCCCCAGAAGAAAGGGTTTCCATTATCGGAGCCAGCGTCGGATCTTCACGTTGGTATTTCTCAATATCCCTAAAAAGCATGGGAGCATCTGTTAAGATGGCATTAACACCAGATAGTATGGACTCGGAAGGTGATGAACTGTCGACCGGTTCGTGGGTCTCTACGTCGTTATGAAACATACGGCTGAGTCCATCGGCAACAACATTTTCAGTACCTCTGATATGCCGTACATCGAATTGGAAGGCAGAAATACGGATGGCCCAACGGGCTATACGACCTGTACGACGCGGCCTACCTAAGACCCAGCTTAAGGCTTGATTATCTGTCTCCAGATCGAATTTGACGTGTTCCAGATAGAGACGGAACTTTTCTAAGGCGAATAAGACTGCCAAACCTTCAAGCTCATATATGGAGTACTTTGCTTCTTGAGCTGACAATGTCCTAGACGCATAGGCGATGGGTCGCCTCCCTAGTTCAGTCTCTTGAAGAAGAACTGCAGCTACTGCTGACGACGATGCGTCGGTTTGGACGATGAATTTCTTCGAGAAATCAGGCATAGCAAGAACAGGGGCATTACAGAGAGCTAATTTCAGATCTTCAAAAGCGGCTTGTTGAGAAGGTCCCCACTCGAATTTGATGCCTTTCCTACGAAGAAGGTTTAAGGGCGCCGCTCTATTAGCAAAGTTAGGAATGAACTTCCTGAAGAAATTCACCATACCAATGAACCTGGCGATACCTTTGATGTCCTTGGGAGGTTTAAAATCACGGATGGCCTGTGTTCTAGAATGATCGACTGCTACTCCATCGGGTGACACAATATGCCCTAGGAATGACATAGAGGGCTTAGCAAAGGCAACCTTGGACAACTTAACAGTTAACCCAGCCTTACGAAGGCGATCGAGAACTTCTCGCAGATGATCCAGATGTTCTTCAAAGGTTTCGGAAAATACGACGACATCATCCAAGTAGTGATATAAGTACTCAAATTTGATGTCGGAAAAGACCCTATCTAGTAGCCTAGTGAGCACAGCTGCCCCCGTGGGGAGCCCGAAAGGCACGCGGTTGTATTCATATAAATTCCAGTCCGTGGCAAACGCTGTAAGATGTTTAGACTCTTCGGCAAGGGGAATTTGATTATAGGCCTGATTCAAGTCCAAGATGGTGAAGAACTTGGCCTTACGAAACCATGAAAAGCAAGAATGAAGGTCGGGAAGGGGCACAGATTGCAACACCACCTTCCGATTGAGAGCCCTGTAATCCATGACAGGCCTGAAGCCTCCTTGGGGTTTCGGGACTAGAAAAATAGGCGAAGAATACGCTGACTTAGAGGGCCTAATAATACCATCTTTCAACATCTGATCGATGATTTCTTTCAGAGCCTTCATTTTAGGTGGAGATAGCCTATACGGTGGAAAACGGACAGGAATAGAATCCGTGACCTCAATTTTGTATTCAATAAGGTCAGTAACACCAAGAGTATCAGAGAACACCTCGGGAAACGACTGACACAATTTCCGAATACTATCAGCCTGCTCCTCAGGTAGATGTCTAAGGTCTAACAACATCTCATCCTGGGTAGGCGAAATAGATGAACATGATACAGAATTACACTTTAACAAGGGAATTCTACAATTGGACGCAAATTTGAATGTGCACGACCTACTCTGGAGATCGAGCACAAGACCAGTGTGAGAAATGAAGTCCGCTCCCAATATGATGGGGCAAGACAAACGCTTGGCCACAAACAATTTGATCTTCCATGTAAATTTAAAAACCCGAATTTTGACATGTAAGGAACCTAGAATTTCTAATGGAGATGAATTAGCCGAAACATATTTAACAGGAGATGAGTCATAGTCAGGGAGTTTACAAACAGATTTCAATTTAGAATACCAATCAGCCGAAATAATGGAACAAACGCTGCCTGAATCTAAGAGAGCTGTTATAGGCTCGTTATTCAACTCAATCCTAAGAAAAGGAACCGGTGCGGGGGTATCCGCCGCAATCCTAAGACACTCTCTGGGGCATTCAAAAGATGAATTTGAAGGCTGGTCGTTCTCTGCATTTACAACCTGTTTACTAGGGGCTAAGTCTCGGGAAGATGGATTAGTCGGCTCAGCCGACGCCACTAGTCACTTTTTATTATTGGAATAGCTGGAATTTGCACCAGAAGTTGGGCAGGAGGGGGTGCTATTTGAGTTTGGGCAATTCTTGGCGATATGTGAGAAGGCCCCACACTTAAAACAGCCTTGTGATGACCCTGCTCCATTCCTTGTCCCACTTGACTTGATCAGAGGACACTTATTCCGCAGATGTTCAGGCGACCCGCAAGCATAACATTTACGGGGATTGACTGGTCGGCGAGGTGGAGGCCGAGTGTTACTAAAGGAAGGCGGGGGTTCTTTCGCGACACGCAAAGAATCGGCGTATCTAACTCCTTCCGCTGAGACGGCCAATGCTTCAAGTTCAGAGAAGGTTTGCGGACACGCCGCGAAACACAAATATGACCTGTAGGATGGCGAAATACCTTCTACAATAGCCTGCACAATCTGATCTTCAGGAAAGTGCAGGGCAAACACCCTAGTGTAGAATTTGATATCTTGAATGAAATCAGCCAAGTTTTCATCCAAGCGCTGTACACGGTAATAGTACTTCTGAATCAGGGAGGACCTGGCCCTAGCCGGGATGAAGTTAGCTAGCAAATGGGCATGGAAATCCTCAATAGATGATTGCTCGGCAATGGCTCTTACGATTTTATCAGAGAGAATACCAATAGCATACGGATAGATAATTTGCAAAATTTGACATGGCGAAAGAGAAAAAACCAGAGCATGATCCTGAAATTCCACTAGAAATCTTAAAAATGAAATTACATCACTGGTGGTGTTGACGGAAAACTTAGAGATACCTCTAAGCAACATTGCCAATGGATGAGGCAAGCTACTGAACCCAGGTGACATAGTCGTTAAAGGTTTCAATGGCAAAGAAGTTAATTCAGAGCGGATGTTACCCAATGACGCACGGCGTTCAGATTCGTTGTTCGATGGGGCAGAGATAGTTTGAGCAGCAACGGTTATCCTATTGCCTTCTCCCTTAGCAGGTTCTTCCTCACTACTTACATTCACAACGGTGGGCTGATCAGATTTGGGAGGAACTTCCCCAGTTAACAATTGAGTGACTTTACTAGACAATTCAGAGATAGTTTCAAGGAGCGTATTAGCTTGCTTCCTCTGAACGTCATTCACCTTCAGAGACAACAGATCATTAACTCTATTTGAAAAGTGATATAGCCTGCCTTGCACACGCTTAATTTGATTAGGAGACGGATCGTTTTCATCAAAAAAGCTGACTACAGATGCTAGCCCAGTAATATTCTCGACGATCGTGGAAAGAGAGTCATCAATTTCTTTCTCTCCCAAATTGGGGATGGAAATGGGCAAATCAAGGGACTCTCTAAGCTTGTTGGTGTCGATTGCAACCGTGCCTCCAGATTGCACATTTCTGATAGTTAACTCGTATATCAACTCCTCTTTGCGCAAATAGTTAAGGAGGAGAACATCGCGAGGGCCGGGCATGATGACAGAACAATTTTGAAAAACTCAAAAAATTCCAGCAACTGAGACAATTGTTAGAGTTCGAATCAAAGCAATGTTTAGCCGTCAAAAGGGGCTAAATTGAGACCCATTCAACCACGCTCTGCTACCACTTGTTACCGTGTTTTAGCGGTAGGTAGAGGCGTAAGAAGGTGCGGGCGTGAATGGGTTTCAAACTACGGAATCAAAGTTAATGTAAAATTAATTTAAAATTTAACTAGGTTATATTTTCTTTTCAAAAACCAAGCAATAACAGACATGGCAGGTACAATGTAGCAAAACAAGGGGAGATACAATATTTACAGGTTTTGGGCTTCACGCCCTGACTTCAGCGATCAGCTCAGTTTTACCACAAACACAAGTTTTAACAGAGGGGCAGAAAACCCCATTCATCCCTAGGAGCCCCTGGCTCCGAATTACACAGAAAAGCCTCCACGAGGCATATGACACTCCATTTTCAAAAGAGCGATCCGCTCTTAAAATTTAAGCCTCTCAAAGGCCACACCAAACTCTACCTTCAAGCTGTCCTCTAAGGACGTATTCACAGGGGTAAAATACCCAACCTACAGAGGTCTATTACATGAAAAGAAGGTTGATTACATGACCTCTAAAATAACAATTTGAGAGGAGGCGATCTTGCACTCCTAATACACTTTGTTTTTTTTTAAAACCTAATCTGGCTCTGGGCCGCTAACGCAAGGGCTAATCCCATACTACAGAGGTGACTTAGAGAAGAACACTTTACATTACATAAACGAAGAATAGTTTGAGAAAATAAGTTCACCTCAAAACAAATGTGAGTGGGAGCTCGAGAGGGTTAGCACTCTCTATCCCAATATGTAGCTTTACAAGAAAAAGATGAAAAGAGTAATTACATTTTAGGAAAAGGTTACATGATGGAAATGCTTCGAACCCGCCGCGAGTGTTAAACTGCCGACCTAGCGAGAAAAGAAGTTATTAATAGGCCATTACCTGATGTAGAACGGCTGAAGAAGAAAGAGGCGCTTCCCGCCTCCTGCTATGTACTTAATACACTGAAAGATGGAACAGAAGTGGCCCGGAGACCCCAAAATCAGCAGTTTATATCCTCTCGCGGAAGATTCTAGGCGTTAGGGGAAATAAAACACCCTCCCTCAAAGTTTTTATTGGCTAGGGAAAAGAAACCCCTACATAGAGGAAGAAGAAACACATTATTGGTGGAAAATTAATTAAAGAAATTCGGGATTGGCTAGATCCAAAATAAGGGGAAAAAGAGGGGTATACAGCCAACTTAAACCATGACAGAAAGAAATTTAACAAAGAACAAACTCTTGAAATAAAAATTTCTCCAACAAAATAGTTCTTTGATTTCGCACTAGGTCGCACTATTGTTGATCTTCAGTAGTGTCCTCTAGAAGAGAAAGTTCACACTTCTTACTTCAAGCGAAACAAAAACACATCAAAAATGACACAGTTCACAAACTCAAAAATTTCCAGGTAGTGACATCTTCTGAGAAATTAGTAGATTAATAGTGTAGATAAAGTTCAGACTTCCTCCAGAAGAGGAGTTTCAACTGGCGCAACTTTTAAATAAACAGAGTAGAGGTGTACCGCCCGGTACAGTAATAATAACAATAATAATAATCTTTCTTTCTTACCTAACCCGTTAACCCTCCAGGGGTTGGATTTTCCCTCGGCCTCAGCGAGGGATCCCACTAGCGTGAGAATTTGGGTCGGGGACACAACTGGGGAGGAGGACCAGTACCTCTCCCAGGCGGCTTCACCTGCTATGCGGAACAGGGACCTTACAGGGGATGGAAAGATTGGAAAATGCCCCCAGGCAAATGCCGGGATGGTACCTAACTTAAGGCCATGGCCACTTCCTTCCCTCTTTCTTGTCTGTCTCTTCCTATCCTCCCATCCCGCACAAGGCCCCTGTTCAGCATAGCAGGTGAGGCCCTCCTCTACAGTTGTATCCCCCGAAACAAACTCTCACGCTCCAGGACATTGCCCTTTAGGTGGTAGATGTGGGATCCCTCGCTGAGTCCGAGGGAAGAACCAACCATGAATGGTAAACAGATTAAGAAATAATAGCAATAATAGTAAATAATTATTCTACGTCCACTACCCAATCTGACAGTTTTCTTGGACGCCGAGAATCTGAAATTTTATCCCCAAGGATGTATTTTTGTACCGGTAAATATATCATAAATTTACGATAGAAAGTGGTGTTCTGTTGGTTGAAAACCTTATCCTGATTCAGCTCAACACGTCTGTTCTACCGTTGTATTTCATCAACAGTATCAACGAATGCGTCTGATACTAATGGAATACTACTTGGTTTTGCGTCTTTCATTGTCGTTCGAACCCCTGTACCTTTTCGATGCCTATTGGACAAATATAACCTTCTCTCAGAATACAGACACAATGTCCCTGTGAATGTTCACAGGTTCCAGGGCTTTGGGTGCAGAAAACAGATTGCTACGTGGACCTCCTCCCATTACCACCACTTTCGTAACTTAGCCATTTTTCAACTGTCCCCCTGCCAAGGTTGTGGCTTATTGACTATGCAAAATATATCGGTGTGGTTACAAACTATCGGATACATAATATGGAGCGAGCTTTGTTCAATTTCTTTCTGAGTAAAAGGAGGAAGAATTTACTTTTTGACTTACTATTTTTCAACACCTTTTACAACAATAGCCTTTTCCTATTCAAAATAGTTCGATAAAACTAATTGTTGTGATGTAATTGTATATTAGTGTCCTCATCACGAGGTGGTGCAACTCTTATCAAAAAGACCCCAAATGAAGGTGAGCTGAATGAATCTTTCCAGCAGTTAATCAGCCCTCCTGCCAATCAAACTTCTGGGAGTACTGTAAATCGAACCAGGGCCTCTGAGCGTGGCAGCTAATACTGCTAACATTTACGCACCGGAGGCGCGCATTGTTGTAATGACAATTCACTTTACACTCTTCAGACAGAGGCAGTGACGCAATAGTCTCTGACTCGCATCGGCCAGTGAAGAGAAGCACACGGTCTGTTCTTTATGGCGAGCCATAAATATGAGATAATACGATTTTATAGCGTAGAAAATTTTTATTGGCTGCCGTCTTCTGAGCGGAAGATGGGGGAGATTAGATGGCATTTAATGGGCGTCAACAGAACGTGCGTACATTGCCCAGGAATAACCTTTTCGCTAGGATCATTGAAGAGAGCGGTACTTAATGTTATAATGGTATGATATATTGCAGCGAAGGACAATAAATGTAAATTCAATACGAGGGTGATTCAATAAGTAAGACAGAAAACTTGTTGCACTGAAGCCCGTTAAGGGCCATGGTCTCACAGGAGCTTCTGCGCATATTGATTCTCCATCGATATCAGAATTTCATCAGGGAGTACCATCCTAAGAAAATTGTGGAATAACATCGGATTCAAGTGCAACAACTATTCTTGTTTACCGTTTGTGTTTACGTGAAGAAGTTTAACACTCAACTGAACCATTTCAAGCGTTTATTTACCAGAATTATTCCCAAATTTAACTTGCTAAGAACGCTACTGGGAACAATTTCGACAAAAAGAAAAGAGGATAGGAAATATTCTCAATTCTAGAGCCTCGTGGTATGAGTTGCATCACCGCATGCATCCCTGTATTTTATCTATGTACAATCAGTCACAAAAGTCTACATACACTCCTACAATTTCAAAATGTAGTATATTGAAATATTTGCCTGTTAAATCCTCGTAAACTAATTCTACAGAATTTAATCGTCAATTCTACCCATACAGGTCCTCAACAAAATACTTCTGGGAAGACATCAAGACATAGCAAAAGCGCATCTCACAAAAGTCAACATACCCCTGTGCATTAGTCCACTGTTTACATCCTGCGAGGGTTAAAGAGGGCCATGAATCAGCCTAGCTCCAAACATCAAGGTGATAATTTCGTGTGGCTATTTCTAGCCGAGTGCAGCCCTTGCAAGGCAGACCCTCCGATGAGGGTGGGCTGCACCTGCCATGTGTAGGTAACTGCGTGTTATTGGGGTGGAGGATAGTGTTATGTGTGGTGTATGAGTTGCAGAGATGTTGGGAACAGCAGAAACACCCAGCCCCCTGGCCATTGGAATTAACCAGTGAAGGTTACAATCCCCGACCCGGCCGGGATTCGAACCCGGTGTTCACTTGTGACAGTGCGGAGGGAAAGTGAGTAACTATGTCTAGAAAAGAAATACCTATGGATATTCGAAATTTAATAGTGAAATTAGATTATCAAGGTAGATCTTATGGGAATATAGCGGAGATTATGGGGAAGACTCGTGCAATTGTACAAACAATTGTGCGCAATTTCAAATTGAATGGCAGTGTGATGAATAAATCACGTTCTGGCCGTCCGCGCATATTAAATGACCGTGATGTTCGGTCAATCCTGAAGACAGTGAAGTCCAATCCGCGAACAAGTGCCCCTAAAATAGCGACAGATATTGCGAACTCTACACATAAGGCTGTACATACGGAAACTGAAAGAAACAAACGGATATCGAGGACGAAGTGCAAGACCAATCTCTAATTACGGAGCAGAATCGGAGGAAGAGGATAGAGTTTGCCACAGAGCATCTTCGGAAAGATGTTACGTTTTGAAAACGAGTTCTCTTTGCGGATGAAAGTCCATACAAAGTATCTAGAGCAGAGGTCAGTGGTAAAATGTGATATGATCTGGAAATGAAGCCATGAAAACTGAAAATCTTGTACGAACCGCCAATTATGGTGGAAGCACTGTGATGGTATGGGGATCAATGATGGTGGCTGGGGTGGGCAATTTGGTTTTTATTGAAGGCATAATGGATCACAGGCAGTATCTCAACATACAACATCTGAAAGCGTCTGGAGAAAGTTTAGGGTTTGGACGACAATGGATCTTCCAAAAGGATAACGATCCAAAACACACTGCTCACACCGTCCGAGGATGGATCCTGTATAACGTTCCCAAACAATTACACTCACCCGACTTAAGCCCAATCGAGCATACCTTGGCTGAAGGCGAAAAAAAGATTTCGCAAGTACTAAATCACAAACAAAGATACTTTGAAGGATGCACTGAAGAGGGCATGGTCCGAAATAACTCCATCGATGACAGAGCATCTTCTGTTATCTATGCCTAGAAGACTGCAGGCTGTTATAGACACAGATGGAGGTCCTACGAACTATTGAGAGTGGACACTGGTGTTGTATGTAGACTTTTCTGACTGATTGTACCTTTCCTTACTCAGTGCGAGAAATTTCTGGTATTGAACATTAAATTGCAAATATCAAAACGGTTATATTATTATTATTTACTGTATTTTAATTACTTCGTAGGTCTTATATTATGGTACCAAGAGCAAAATGTTCATTTATTTTATATTGTGTAGTACTGTATAATAGACATTTCATAAATAGAGTAAGATATAAGGAACAATCAAATGGAAACCAAACACCCGCCATAACATACACTCCGCGCGAAAGGTGGCAACATGTTTGTTACGTATCGATACTGCCATCGCTGCCGTAGGAGAACTGCATGGTGACTGTTGCACTCGGCAATCGCAAACCCCTACCTCACTGAACAGAAAATTAATAATAATAATAATAATAATAATAATAATAATAATAATAATAATAATAATAATAATAATAATAATAATGTACGTTTTACGTCCCACTAACTACTTTTCGGCCTTCGGAGACGCCGAAGTGCTGGAATTTTGCCCCGAAGGTGTTCCCTTATATGCCAGTAAATTTACCAAGACGAGGCCGGCGTATATGAGTACTTTCAAATACCACCGTTGTAAGCCGGGATCGAACCTGCCCATCTGACCTCAGAAGACCAGCACTTTTATCCATTATTTTTGTTTTAAGTGTATGAAACATGAGAATGTTCAAGAAAGATCTACTGCACATATTAATGACTACAATTTAGAAAATAGACTTGTATTTGAACTGAATATCTGCAGTATCCTTCTTCTTCTTCTTCTTCTTCTTCTTCTTCTTCTTCTTCTTCTTCTTATTATTATTATTATTATTATTATTATTATTATTATTATTATTATTATTATTATTATTATTATTATTATTATTATTATTATTATTCACAACGAGGCCTCCTAGGGACCACGTGTCGATTTCAGTTCACCCTTCCTTGTCGTTTCCTCTTGACTTACTGTAATTTATTTTATTTCTTTGCAAAACTTTCTTGACCTCTTGTATCCATCTTATTATTCATGTTCCTTTCTCAAAGGTACTCGAATATCTGTTTTGTCGTAATTCTGTGCTGTATCTTGACCAGGAGGTAAAACTTTGCGTCTGGTCGCCTGTTCGCCGTTGCTCCCTTAGCATCACCCAGGGTACTTTCAGGTTAAACCTACGGACGTGAGCTATGTTGGACCCCGAGTCAACGACAAATACTGCCCGTCAATGCCTTCTGTGAAGAAGACGCAGCCACCTGGTTTCAGCCTCCCTCCGCACTGAACAGGATCCGAACTAACGACGGGAACTGAGCAGCCTTTCACTACAAGTGGAACAGAATCCCAACGCCTCAGTGTGACTGTAGCTCTACACAACAGACAGTAAAGCACAGCATCAAAGAATGCAGGACTAGAAAATACAATGGCAGTGGTAGTGACTTTGCTTTTGCGACTCCAGAGGCCATAGAATATATATATACAATTTGCACATACGTATATAGTGTAGATCTTGCAGCAATAGACTCTGTATCTCTAGCCATACACTAAATAAAAAAATAAAATCTGTTTTGTCAATCTGTTTTTATTAAGCCCGAATTTTGATGCATTAATAGGTTAGAATGCAAACTTACTGAAGCGAGTAGCAAGTATAGTCTAACTTCACAACGATTAAGTGATGGGGTTTGCATAAACATTAGGGGTACGGCACATCATGACCCCTAAAATTTATGTTACTCTTGCTACATTATGGAAGAGCGGGTGGCTGGAACTTCCTACTAACCAAATTAGTTTGCAATCTAACCTGTTACTGCATACAAATCCTGGCTGTAGTTATTCTCCATTCAATAGATACGTCCAAAACATATCAATACTTTTGCTGTTATATTTCCTATATTTTGGTACATTTCCTTATTACTTATTAATTTCCATTGTTCTGTTGTTTTCATTGAACCTAAGATTTTGTTCATGATTCTTCCCTCAAGTACATCCATTTTATCCACTTTATTGTTCAAAACTAGACGTTCACTTGCATAAATATATTGCCATTTAAAGATTTTTATGTAAGCTTTTATTGTTGTAAAATTCTTAAGTGATGCCAAACACTCTTTCCAACTTGTATAACTTTTCTTCTACGGCAGGCAGATTTGTCTAAACCATGCTTGAATGATTTCTCCCTAGTATATGAATTTCTTTACTTTCTCTCGTCAACCAATATCTGTCGTTAAATTTTTGTAAACGTTTTATAAATTTTGAATGCATTTTGAATTCCTACAGTTTTTCTATTTTTTGTGTGTCTTTTATTAACATTATAACAATTTTAAAGCGTTCGTAATATTTTTCTTAAAGCCCGGATGTTTAGGTTGTGTAGGTTAGAATACACACTTAATGAAGCGAGTAACAAGTATACTGTAGCCTGCGCAACGATTGTGCTATGAGTTTTGCATAAACACTAGGCATTCGTCCATTAGAACCCCTAGAATTTATGTTATTCTTACTACACTACAGAATAGTTGGCAATTTAGTTTGCATTCTAACCTACTACTGCATACAATTTCGGGGTCTATTACTACTATAACTATTCTGTTACACAATTATTACGCGCCCTAGCAGTGTATAAAATACACAAACATATAAACGAAATACCCAATACGCAGTGTGTAATTTGAAATATAGTACGTCCGTGTAACATATGATCGAAGAGACTATTATAAGCAACACATGCAAAGAAATTGTCAGCTATCTTTAAATTTAAAGTTAAATATTTAAAGTCAATATTTTTAGGTTTGCAGTGAGTATCCAGGTAGCAGTGGAAAACTAAGCCTGCTGTAGTGAGAAGAGCTCGGGGAGAGGTAAGTTCAGCGAGGGAAATTGTTGCGTAATCCAAATGCACTGATCTCGTGATATACTGACCTAGAACATTGCACAGCCTTGGAGAGGAGGGCGACCTGGGACAACCACAGCTGTGTTGTTGTTCTGTTTAGCAGAAGGGAGAATCCAATGTCTATTGGCTTCTCAAAAACATTTGCCAAAGTGTTGTGATTTATCTTCTCCACGGTGATTAAGATATAAGCAACGTATTTGAAGATGTTTCCTTAGAATTCAATTTTCCGCCACCAGTTCATTTATTGCTAGAGGTTTTACGTCGCACCGACACAGACAGCTCTGATGGCAACGATGGGATAGGAAAGGGCTGGGTGTGGGATGGAAGCGGCCGTGACCTTAATTAAGGTACAGCTCCAGCATTTGCCTGGCGTGAAAACAGGGAACCACGGAAAACCATCTTCACGGCTGCCGACAGTGGGGTTCGAACCCACTATCTCCCGGATGCAAGCTCACAGCTGCGCGCCCCTAACCGCATGGCCAACTCGCCCGGTACCACTAATTCAAATGACGTGCCTGATTTAAGTTAAGCCTTGTATGAACGGTGTGAAGTTAGACTTAATAATGATTTATAGTAGCTATGGCCGTAGCCAAGTACACGCGTGCGCTATACGGCTGCAGATAAGCGCTGTCAGTGTATCTCTTTTGATCAAATGATTATAATAATAATAATAATAATAATGTTATTTGCTTTGTCCCACTAACTATTTTTAAGGTCTTTTTTAAGACGCCGAGGTGCTGGAATTTAGTCCCGTAGGAGTTCTTTTACGAGCCAGTAAATCTACCGACAAGGGGCTGTCGTATTTGAACACCTTCAAATACCACTGGACTGAACCAAGATCGAACCTGCCAAGTTGGGGTTAGAAGGCCAGCGCCTCAACCGTCTGGGCCACTCAGCCCGGCATTGACCAAATGAGTCCTCTGGAAAAACACGTATTAGTCACGACTTCTGTAGACCGTAAAATGAAACAGCTACGACAGCAACAGGAGAACTAGAGCAACGGGAAGTTTACCAGGCAAGGCTACCCCTAGTGTTAGAGATCAGGATACACAGATACTGTATGCTGTAGGCGAGTTTGTGTTTCATTAACAGTACGACAATATCCATGCAGAATGTACCTCACTGTCAATATCCTGAGGTTAATAAAGGCTCACAGCTTGATCCTAGTATCTTACTTGGCAATAAACGCAGCTCCTGTGGAGCGAGTGAAGATACAGTAATATTGAAGCTGAAATTAAGCGATTTCAAACGGTGGCACCAAGAAATGAAGCAAAGTATAAGAGAATCCTAAACTGAGATATACGCGTTCATTTACTGTAATCCTTAATGATATCTGCAGGTTTTTGTTGCTAGTTGCTTTACTTCGCACCGACACAGATAGGTCTTATGGCGACGACGGGACAGGAAAGGCCTAGCAATAAGAAGGAAGCGGCCGTGGCATAATTAAGGTACAGCCCCAGCATTTGCCTGGTGTGAAAATGAATAACCGTCTTCAGGGCTGCCGACAGTGGGGTTCGAACCCACTATCCCCCGGATGCGAGCTTACATCATCGCGCTCCTAACCACACGGCCAAGTCGCCCGGTACACCATTTACACTGAAATAATAATAATAATAATAATAATAATAATAATAATAATAATAATAATAATAATAATAATAATAATAATGTTACTGTTTTGATGTCCAACTACCTACTTCTGACGGTTTTTGGAGACGCAGAGGTGCCGGAAGTTTGTCCCTCAGGGGTTATTTTACTTGCCAGTAAATCTACTGTCACGAGCCCGACGTATTTGAGCACATTTAAATACCATCGGACTAAGTCATTATCGAACTTGCCAAGCTGGGTTCAGAAGGCCAGCGCCTCAATCGTTTGACCACTCACCCCAGCTAGAAAATAATTAACAATAAGAAAAAGTACCAGTAGAAGGTGCTCCTCATTTCCGGGCGATCATTGGTAAACGAGTATCATGTTCCTCCTATGCAAAATAATTCTAGGACACACTCTCCGATTGGCTGAAAAGACCAATCCTTGAACCGCACATAATTCCATAGTGCGGACAGTGTTTCGCAGCTAGAAGTGATCGGATATGCTTAGTTCATACATGTAGGCTTGCAGACTGAACGTTGGAAGGATGGAAGTTTATAATTTACATGCTGTGTGTATGTATTGGAACGTGGCGAAGGCGATAAATAACAACTTAGCTGACACTGTACACTCATTGACACACACACACACACACACACTCTCTCTCTCTCTCTCTCTCTCTCTCTCTCTCACCACTGGCAGCAGTCAGCCGTCACTGCATGTTGACTGACCCAAACTAACCGACTGACTAACCCCTGAGCTCGTCCGGTACGTTTAAAATAGGCTCCTCGAGATACTTCCCGGAAAATGTAGTCTCTACAGTCCTCTCAATTTGGAATGATCTTGGTTTATCTCCCAGGTCCTTCCCATACCGTCGGGAGGAATCCAGAAGAGGGGACAGGGCAATGACAGGGAATAGCTGGTCTTGTCGTACTGACTCGTTCCCCACTGCCTACCAGGTGCAAGTTAGCGAGACCAAAAGCTTAATGACGTAGCTCGCGTCCGGGGACAGACTGACTTCCTCCACCCACTTTTGAATCAGCATTGTCGGCAAACTACCACAGTACGCAGGCATGGTTTCACAAAGGCATTTCATAAATCAGGTAACAAGAGCTCGCAAAGGTAAACTTTACTTTATAGCAGATATAAGGATACACAATCGTAGGTAGCCCTTATATATATATCTATCATTATGAGCATTATTATTCAACACAGTCACCATTCTTGTTGAAGCACTTGTTCTATTGGTGCATTAAAGTATGGATACTTGCAATGAAGTGGCTCAGACGGTTGAGGCGCTGGCCTTCTGACCCATACTTGGCAGGTTCGATGCTGGCTCAGGCCGGTGGTATTTGAAGGTGCTGAAATACATCACCCTCGTGTCGCTAGATTTACTGGCATGTAAATGAACCCCTGTGGGACCCGGCATCTCTGAAAACCGTAAAATATACTTAGTGGGACGTAAACCCAATAACATTATTATTATTATTATTATCATCATCAGAGTTCTTCGTCATGATGGCATGCTGAATGTTTATTGGCGTTGAATCACTTTCCATTCAGGTGCTGCGTCAACGGTTCGAACAGATGGAAATCAATTGGTGCCAAGTCAGCGTTGTAAGGAGTACGACAGAGAAAGATGCCAGTTACTGTGACACACTGAAGCGTTTGCTGGTAACAATTCAAAGAAAATGATCTGAACTTCTCTCAACAGGTCTCGCGTTACTGAACGACAACGCCAGGCCACACGCAGCTAGACGCAATAACGGATGGAATAAAACCAAACCTACATCTACAGAACGAATAAGACGGCTACGGAAGCGTCGAAAACTTGAGCTTGCAGGCCTGCCTTCTTGTAAAAACAAATGAGCATGTAAATCACACATCCCTTACTTCTCAATTCGTTCACCAATATTCAATAAGATATTCATAATTGCTAAATATGGTGGAAATAAATACAGCTATCATAAAATCTTGTTTATAATTTCTAATCAATAATACGCGTATTTTTAGGCAGTAATGGTTTGAATGCGAACTAATTTGGTTATTAGGAAGTGCCGCCTTGCCCACTTTTCTGTAATGTAGCGTGAGGCAATGCCCCTAATGTTTATGCAAATCTCACAACCTAACCGTTGTGCAGGCTAGTTTTATTTAACATTTCTAATTATGTCGTCATTAGCAATAATTTTTGGTTAACTGGAATATTGTGGACGTCATGTACCGCACACGTGTGTGTTTTGCGAACGCACCTGCTATTAATTAATTAAATTACACTGGCCACACACACACACAGAGTGTGTTTGTGTAAATCACGTGTAATTTAGTTACGTTTATGTTAACATTAAACAATAAAGCTGCCTCCTTTTTGGTATCAGCAGTACAATGTTGGCCTCCGGAACCCAATTATTGTGGGTTCAAATACGGCAGGAGCAATAACGTGTTTAAAAGAAAAAGAGGACCTTTTTCACATGCCATATCGTACGATATTGGATTGTAAAATATCTCCGGTGACGCATTTAGTGTTTTCAAAACAAAATCAATTAAATTTCACCGTCAGTCGCCAAACAGACTTCCTGTCTCTGTGCCATCTAGTAGAGTCGAAGGGAAGGTATAATTGACACGTCTCCAGGTTAAATGTTGCCAAATAAAAATGGTTGCACATCGCAGCATAAATCATACTCATCTTCCACTTCTTCCTCTTCTTATTCTTCTTCTCCCAAGTATTGTTATTGTTGTTAATATTATTAGTTTAAATAAGAATGAGTTCAAAATTTGGATATTTTAGCAACCTTGCGAACAACTACCTGTCAAGAAGCCTTAGCTTCTGATTTCACGACATCTCTACTGTGCTTTGCAGAGCTTTGATTCTTGAATATGTCAGAATTAAGTACTCAGACAGTCTCAACTGAAACAAGGACTAAAAAAAAATCTACAATAATAATTTTATTTGCTTTTTTGTCCCAATAACTACTTTTACAGTTTTCAGAGACGCCGATGTGCCGTAATTTAGTCCCGCAGGAGTTCTTTTACGTGCCAATAGATCTACCGGACTGAGCCAGGATCGAACCTGCTAAGTTGGGGTCAGAAGGCCAGCGTTTCAACCGTCTGAGCCACTCAACCCGGCCGAAAACATCCACAGTTCCAGCCCTCCAGGAAAGCAACTCGGTGTTGAAAACATCCTAGTGATATGAGCTACGAATTTTTGTAAATTAAATATAATGAAGTATGAGAATGTATTATTTATTCCTAAAAAATTATAATCATTTTCTTAATCTTCATTATCTGGTCAATTAGATTAGCAGTTTGTCTTTTTCTACCACTACGAGCGCTAATGTGAGTCAATGCAGAGTTTCACTTAAGCACCACTACGAGCGCTAATATGACTCAATGCATTGCTTCAATTATGCACCACTACGAGCCCTAATGTGAGTCAATGCAGAGTTTCACTTAAACACCACTACGAGCGTTAATGTGAGTCGATGCAGAGTTTCACTTAAGCCCTTGAAACTACGTTCAGTGTGAAAATTTATCAAAAATCCAAAAATGCCTGAGGGTGTTGAACTAAGGAACACATTACAGAAAGAATGATTTAACTAAGTTAATTGTCTAGGATTAGAATAAAAGAGAAAACGAGTAAAGATCGATTTTTGGCAATTTTCTGAAACTGCATTTAGGATGGAAGTTATTTTCAAAATCTGTCTTTTAGTTTCATAGAGCTATCCAAGATGCACAATAAGAATCCTTTCCGGGCATTAATTTTACGTATTTTTGTAGTATGTGGTTCCCTACTTTGTCTGCTAACAGATCTTTTGAACATTAAAAAGAAAGAAGAAACTTTTCCCTTTGCGAAAAGCTAATGATCATGAAAATGTTTTTCAATATGTGAAACTCAAATATTGATAATGATAGCCGCAGCATCTTTGTAGAACGTGAAATTCTATTCGTGTTCTAAAAACCTTTCAAATAGATCTGTAGGTAGGTGTACGATTCTACAATGCATCCTGCCGGTTATTTTTCAAGAACTATTTATAACACTATCGTGTATTTTACAGAAAATTCAAGTCTTTGTCATAGGTCCGGGCCAACGAGGAGTAAAACAGTTCCCTTGTTAAAGCCGAGCAAAGCCTCATCTCCTCCTCTTTTAAGGCCTTCATGGCGAGCACGGAGACTGTATGTGCCCTGTATGTGCATTGACAAGCGTGATGAAGTTCATTTTCCATTACTGTGACTGTATCCTGCAGATTATTGCTCCATGAATTGTCGTCGAAACGAGATCATCTCGGTAGCAGTTCATAAATGTTACTACTTCATATGTAACATTCCGACACTTCACACCGTTATTAAAACAATTTGCAATTCAAATAACATCGACCTTGCTTCTGTGCATATCAACATGCAAGCTATCCTTCTTCTATCCGCATCTCATTGTAGAGTGACATTCGATACTAATATAAACACCGTACAATACCTGTAGAACAAGGTGGTGGTGGCTACTATTCCTTTACGTGATAAAACAACTAGATCATCAGTTAGAGGACAGTCAGGAAATACAGGTATGTTTACCTAATATACGTATTTTCACGAACTTTTCTGGAAGTGTCACCTAAATAAAAGTATATTACGAAAATTTATTTCATACACAGTTAATAGTCTTTTCAAAAAAAATTCATGAAATTTAACTGAGGTGCTAATGAAAATTTGAAAATAGGTGGATAATATTCCTCTAAAAAATCACTGTGTAATGATATATTTTGTACATAATTTATATAAGGAGATGAATTGTACTAAGTCCGACTCGTTGGCTGAATGGTCAGCGTACTGGCCTTCGGTTCAGAGGGTCCCGGGTTCGATTCCCGGCCGGGTCGGGGATTTTAGTCGCTTCTGATTAATTCTTCTGGCTCGGGGACTGGGTGTATATGTCCGTCCCAACACTCTCCTCATCATATTCAGACACCATACTACACTACCAACCACCACAGAAACACGCAATAGTGTTTACATCCCTCCATAGAGGGTTGGCGTCAGGAAGGGCATCCGGCCGTAAAAACAGGGCCAAATCCACATGTGCGACGCAGTTCGCACCCGCGACCCCACAAGTGTGGGAAAAGCGGCAGGAAAAGAACAGAAGAAGATGAATTGTACTAAGATTTGTGCAATTTCTATGTTGTATAATTTTAGGTTCAAAGAACATTTCTACTTGAAAAAATTCGACAATCAAGAATGTCTTACATAAGTTTGCTAATATAGCTGTGGTACATATACCATACAAACTTTGTTACATTTCGCAGAATATTATGGGAGAAAATGGGAAAAGTATGTAAAATTATAATTGGTGGGGAAACGAAAAACGAAAGCAAAGCAGACGTCATGCCAATTTCTGCTGTGTGCAGACTGGCAAATAAACCATTGTTAAAGTGATAAATTGTGTGAATTCGATGGAATTACTCCGTTATAAGAAAGAAGAAACACAATTCTTTCAATTTCAGCCTTAAAAATGTTTTCGCCAAAATGATCAAAATATCTATTTTGATCTCGATGCTCTCACCTTAATATTAATAATAAGAATAAGAAAAAAAGGAAAGACCCGTGCTTGGAGCACTGCAAAGGAATAATCACCGTCAAGGGTTAGATCAGCTCTAGCTATAGTATTAAGAGAAATGAAGTGGCAAGATTGCGAAGAGATTCACTGTTTGTTTTCTACGGAGTCGAATAGAACAGCCAAGATAATTGCCATTCATTGAAAAAAGCACACTGCTTTAGTGTTGGATCTCACTATACATTTTTAAAGGGGCACTGAGCAGGCGATTGGCGTTGATACAGAAAATATAGATATTTAAAAACCATACCCCCCATATTTAAGCGAATATTATAACCCCCGACTTGAAAATTGGTCAATCAGAGGACTTTCATAAGGCGATATCAAAAAGTTTCCGTTTGAGGACATTAATGCAGTGGACAATCGACGTAGCGCGACTCCAATGCGGGTATATAAGCACGGATATGCAGGCAAAGGTATTAGTGTGTGAGACGTACCGTTCCGAGGTGGGTGCGTCCAAACAGGACCAACGTGCTGTTACACTGTTCTTGGCTACCAGAGGACAAAAACCAGTGGTCATCCATCGGACAATGAAGACTGTGTATAGGGCAGCTTGCCTCTAAAAAACACCGTTCGCAGTGGTTCAGCAAGTTCCGTGCGGGTCGCGTTTCGGCACAAGATGCCGCTCAATCTGGAAGCCAGCCTCATGCGTTACAGACAACAACAACAACAACAACAACAACTCAAGTGGCAGACGCTTGGGCACGCACCCTGTAGTCCTGATCTCTCCCCATAAGACTGTCACACCTTCGGTCCCATGGAAAATGCGTTGAAGTGTCGACAATGTGCAGCAGGTGGATCTACAACCTCGTGCGTCGATGTGATGACTGCCTCATTGCTCTCTGCGATTGAGTTTGATCGGCATCCCGATTCAGGATTGTACGGCCGTCGAACGGAAACGTTTCGATCGCCCCTTATAATTGGTATGATATCCCCAGAAATACACTCAACAACATCATAATAGGCGTGATCAGAGCCTTGGAAAGGTATAGCAATCCAACTGATGAGCGCACTGCTACAATGGGGCGAAATGCTGGTAATTTAATGATTGAAAAAGCCGTAAGAACTGAAATATTTTCACCATTTGCAATCGATGTTTCATAACTTTCAGTCTAGTCCATTTTGTATGATAATCCCCTATGAATGTGTTGCGTTTCCTTTCCGTAAAGTATGAGTCCAATCATTTTTTTAAAAAAATTTCCGTATACCAATTTTTTCCAAGCTGTAACATTACGTCTACTAGCGCTTTTGTAACATTCGGATCCCTGTGGTCACAAACAGTGCATGTTCTGTTGTTTTATGTATAATCTGAAGAAGAATAACAAGTAATAGTAATAATAATAAAGTTAAACTTCAATGGAAAATTTGCGATCCGTTTGAAACCAAAACCAGTATCCCACAAGGATAGCGATTATCCCCACTCTTATTTAATCTCATTTTTGAAGAAAGTGAGCCTCCGTGGCTCAGGTGGCAGTGCGCCGGCCTCTCACCGCTGGGTTCCGTGGTTCAAATCCCGGTCACTTCATGTGAGATTTGTGCTGGACAAAGCGGAGGCGGGACAGATTTTTCTCAGGGTACTCCGCTTTTCCCTCTCATATTTCATTCCAGCAACACTCTCCAATATTATTTCATCTGTCAGTCAATAATCATTGCTCCAGAGGAGTGCGACAGGCTTCGGCAGCCGACACACAATTACTGTCCTCGCCACTAGGTAGGGGATTTTTTCATTCCATCCGCGACCCGGTTGAATGACTGAAAAAAAAATTCTGTGGATTTTCATTTTAGAAAAAGTGATTAATGAATGTAATAAAGAAGCTAAACGGATTAATATTGTCAGACTTCTTAAAATCGAAATCATCTCGATTACTTAGCTTTTGTAGATGAACTTTCAATCCTTTCCAACATCAGACAAAGAGAAATCCAGTTCATACAGTGGCAAAAACCATACTCCAATAGTTTTTTGAAAAACTAAAGGTATAAGATCCCCTGTACCAAGTGCCAACAGTCTCCTTGAGAGTAGATGAGTGGGTAGAGGTTAGGGCACTCTATTGTCCTTGGGACAGGAAATGGTCCCAAAAGTCTGAAGAACCTACAACTGGTCAACGGCATTAGGATGCCGAAGACAACGGGAAACCACTGCATTAAAGATCCTGAAGGATATCCCTTTAAGTTCATTGGCATGGCTTTGTTTAACGTAAAATTATTATCCGGAGTTTCTATTCCCCCATTCGGATCACCTGGGGGGGGGGGGAATGCTTTGAACGCTGCTGTGACTAGATGATGATGATGATAATGATGATGTTTGTTGTTTAAAGGGGCCTAACATCGAGGTGATCGGCCCCTAATGGAAAGAAAGGAGACGAAATGGAATGACAAATTACAAGTCCAAAATTCTCCACTGACCAGAATTAAAAACGTGAGGACGAAAAATGGATGGATGGACATGAATTTAAAACAATCAGTGGATGCGACCCGCAAAGCCTTACATTCACAGAAACTGAAGTAATACAATAGGAATACTGACCAAGGGACTGCTGCTAGAGCATGACACTGAATCGATGATGTTAGCAGTCTAAAGGGGGTCCAAAATCCAAGTTATCAGCCCCTCATAACGGTACTTATCGCTAGGAAAGTAGAACCATGGTATTTGTCATGTTGTGGTACTAATCAAACGTAGCAGAGACTCGCGGTATTGCACAAATTATGGTACTACTCACTGGTTATGAAATTTGACATATACAGTAGTACAGACCTATGGTTTTCCTCACCTTGCGGCGCCATTTACAGGCAACGCAAACCTATGGTGTTCATCACATAAGAGTACTAACCACAGGGACCTGCACTATCCCGTGGTGTTCCTCGTATAATGGGTACTAATCATAGGCAAAGCAGAACAATGGTAGCTATCATCCCACGGTCCTGCTCATATGGTGTACTAATCACAGGGACTGCAAAAGCCGACCTCTGTGCTACTGATCACAAACCTATTTGGTACCGAATATAGTGGTACTACGCCCAAGTAAAAGCGATCCATGGTGTTCTCCGCGAGGTGGTACTAATAACAAGTAGTTTCATGGTTCCAAGACAATCATCCCTTGGTTGCCCCTTTTAGTCGCCTCTTACGACAGGCAGGGGATACCGTGGGTGGACTCTTCATCTACGTCCCCCACCCACAGGAGGTTGTGTGTTTGGTCCGCGAGAGGTATTTTATTTCCCTTAACTCCGCCGGCAAGCCGGTTAGGACCCCCTATCCGCCACCTGGGACGCGCCACGTGGGAGTATCACCTCTCCCCCTTCTACGCCAGCGTAGTAGGTTTGTGGCTGTGACTAGAAAGCCCGGCAGTTTTGGAAAGATCAAAGTGTACGACAACAAAGTTCATATTGAAGGACATCCGAAGGTGGCAAAACTGCACTACAGAAGATGCTCTCTATGCTGCAACATCACGTTTCTGTGCTGGCTATGTGGACCGCCAACCTCCGCTTGAAGACGGCGCCTCAAGAAGAAGAAGAGATCAAGATTTGACGACCAGGCATTAATCACAAAATTTTGAAAATCTTCCAACTAGGTAAATTCAAGTACGTAGACAAAATTATTCAACATATAGAGAAAAATTAAGAAGCAAACAAAGAAATAATTGGGAAATTTGCAAAGAGCTTACGATGTCAACTAGAACAAATATTACAACAAATCTATACGAAAAAGATAACCTCGGAGGGATCCGAGATTCAGTTCGACGGTAGGTTGATACAAGTAACAATGCTAATGCGGGACATTCTGAGCATTTCATATGGTATGCTGAGGCGTTTCCATGGTGTGAGATTGCACTCGGGAGAACGTTGGTTCGAATCCCACTGTAGGAAGGCATGAAGATTGTTTTCCGCGACTTTCCATTTTCACACTTGTCAAATTCTCGGGAAGTATCTCGGTCGCTACCTCATAAATCTTAGCCCTTCGACTTCTCCTTTTCCATTTTTTTTTACAAGCTACAACCACGGAGAACCATCTTCAAGTCTGCTGATAGTGTGGTTCGAACCCAGTGTCTCCCGAATTAGCGCGCCTCTAACCGCACAGCTAACTCGCTCTGTTTTCGAAGTTTTAGTGCGTAGTTGAACCACTAGCAAAGCACGTTTCCTATGATTAATGTACTACGTAGAGTTGTAGAAAATGAGTTCTAACATGAGAATAAAGGGTTACCTGACCCATGTCCACATAAGATTCCATATATTCCTCTTCTACGTGTGAGAAACTTGTCCCTAAAATTTGGCCTACCTTTTTGTTACACCCTGTATACTTACAGTGAGAATTGCTGTGGCTATGCTAGCCTGGTGCACCCATTGTGGTAGGTGGAATGAGCCGTGTTTGGGAAACTGTGTTTTATTATGGTGGACGATAGTGTTGTGTGTGATGTATGAGTTTCAGGGGTGTTGGAGGCACCCAGTGTCCGAGCTAAGGGAATTAACATAATAATAATAATAATAATAATAATAATAATAATAATAATAATAATAATAATAATAATAATAATAATAATAATAATAATAATAATAATAATAATAAGATCTGCACAAAATCAAGGACTCCAAAATTTCAGAAGAATGGGAAAAACGACCTGCAGAGAGCTGGGAGAATTTCCAGACTAAAATCATCGAAACGGCGAAGGACCTAATCCCTCTTCGCAAGAAACCAAGACATCCTTGGTGGAATCAAGAATGTGAGACCGCACTAGAAGAAAGGAAAAAGGCATTTCAAAACTACAATTGTAACAAATCAGAAGAAACACAGAAGAAATTCTTCGAAGTTCGCAAGCATGTATCCAAGATTTTAAGACAAAATAAACGGAAATACGTCAATGTCCAACTGAAGTCAATTGAAGACAACTTCAAAAATTACAACACACACTATTTCTACAAGACCTCTGCGAATCAAATTAAAGGATATTCCCCACAGAACCTTTGCTTTCGGACGCACGATGGTAAACTAGCCTTGACAAATAAGGAAAACTGCCAAGAATTAGCTACATATTTTTCACAGCTTTTAAATTGTCCAGAACCCCAAAAGAGATTCCCGAAAGTACAGCCAGAAATCATACCGGAAAATTCGGCACCACCAACTCAAGAAGAAATTTATTCACATATCAAGAAACTTAAAGACAACAGAGCATCAGGGGAAGACGGAATTGTAGCTGAACTTCTGAAAAATTTAGGCCCAAATTCACTCAGATAAATTACACAAATAATCCAAAACATTTGGCAAACCGAAAAGCTCCCGGATGACTGGAAGATTGCTCTAATCTATCCACTACATAAAAAAGGCAGCAAGTTAGACGTAAACAATTACAGAGGAATCTCTCTTGTATCAGTCACATACAAAATACTATCAGCCTGTCTCTTGCATAGAACACAACAACAATTAGAACCCAAATTATCAGAACAAATTTTCAACCTGAAAACCATACTTCAACTACGAGCCCTCAGACAAAAGCCTACAGTATGCACATTTGTAGATTTCAAAAAGGCATATGATTCGATAGATAGACCCTCACTATTCCAAATTCTAGAAGAGAGAGGACTAGATCACAAAACCCTAGAACTCATAAGACAAACACTAACGGGCACAAAATCTAAAGTGAAATTTATGGGAGAAATTTCAGAACCCTTCGACATTCAAACAGGTGTGAGACAAGGTGATGGACTCTCTCCTATTCTGTTCAACGTCGTCCTAGACAAGGTTATGGAAGAATGGGAGAAGGAACTCAAAAAACGTGAATCTTGGAAACCGATCCGATTGGGCTTTCCCAAAAACCACCTCTACGTACCATACCTTGCATTTGCGGACGATCTGGCGATTTTAACAGAGGATGAGGAGACTGCCATCAAGCAGCTTGAGATAAGGAATCTGCAGAAAAAGTGGGACTACAGATTTCATTTGAGAAAACTAAATTCTTCTGTTCAAAGACAGATATCACGAGCCTGAGAACAAAATACGGTAAAATCGATCGGGTCTCGTACTTTAAATACCTCGGAGAATTCATCGAACCGACAGGCCTTGAGAAGATCTCACAGCAAAACCGTCTCCAAAAAGTCAAGAAGGCATTAGGGTTAGTTCAAGACATCTACAACAAAAAATGCATGTCAAGACAGACAAAAATTCGGCATTACAACACAGTCATAAAACCAACAGTCCTTTACGCAAGTGAAACATTGTCACTTAACAGTAAACAAGAATTAGAAGAAATAAAAAAACCAAGAGAGGAAGATCATCAGGAAAATCCTAGGAGCAAGATATACCCAAGATGGTTACAGGCTGCAATCAATCAAAACAACAGAAAAAGTTTCAAACATTGAAATTGACATTAAGAAAAGACGAATGAAATTCTTTGGACACCTCACAAGATTACCAGAAAATCGACTGTCAAAAAGAATATTAAATTATGTTAGCTCACTTAAGAATTCAACACCTTGGCTGGACGAACTTCGAAAGGACCTCAAAAACGCAAATATATGTGCAACAGACATTTTAGAAAGAGACACCTTCAGACACAATGTCAACAAGTGGGAAGTTACATCAGAGCAACCAAAGCAAAAACAGTGCAGACCGAAATGGTCGGAAGAACGTAAACAAGCCTTCTCAGAGAGAATGAAAGCCTATTGGAAGAACAAGAAGAACCCAAAGAAAGCTTGATTGAGTTGTTTGCTTAAAATAATAATAATAATAATAATAATAATAATAATAATAATAATAATTGTACCGGTTGGTACACCTATACGCCGCACATTTGAATTTTCCGCCTTAAAGTATTCCTCTACAGCTGAAACTCTGAACTTTAAAACTGAATTAATTCAACCGTTTATCTGAAGATGTCACTGTGTTAATTTCGAATTGTTTCTGTTTACTAATTATCAAGAAGCGTGGACATTCTCTCACAATATGTCTCTACCAAAAAACTATGATCATGCACACTGGTGCGAAGTGAAGGAACTTTTCTTGAAGATATTTTGTATTCATAAGTTGATGTCTTTACTAAATTTCGTTCTTTCGTTGGTGGGTTGGCAATATTAATCCTTTCTTTCCGCCTGTTTTGTATTTACCCAATCAGTAATCTATAATTAATTTCCCTCCAATCACAGGTTTCTTCTTCATTTTTGACTTGTAACTTTTAGCCGACCAATAAACGCATGTGGGTGTGTCTTAATTATTCATGAAAGGTCTCGCATCTTCCACGAGGGTATAAAAGCTGCTGATTTTCTGGTCTCTCGGCCACTCGTACAACATCTAGCTCAGTGTATGGAAGAATAGGAGGAGGCGGGAAGCGCCTCTTTCATCAGTCAGCAGCCCTTCAGAACGGTAATGGTCGTTTAACATCTTTAATTTCTTGCTAGCTCAGCAGTTTAATCTTCGGGGAAGGTCCGAAACCGTTTTGATGTAACCTACACCATTTCGATATAAAATTTTCATGTTACTTTAACTGTAAATCGGGAATAGAGAGTGCTTTACCCTCTCGAGCTCCCCTGCATTTTGATCTGAGGTGACTACGTTTTCATATCCGATTTTCTTCTCTTTCCTAATGTATTAAAATTTTAATATACGAGTCACCTCGCTAGTATGGGAATAGCCCCTGTTGAATTGGCCTAGCGCCACTTAGGTTTTAACTAGTTTCATGTAGGAGTGCAAGTTCTCGTCTCCATTCCTTTTGTATTTTGGGCCGTGTAGATTAACCTTTTATTTATTTAAGGTCCAGTAGAATGGGTACAAGGTACCCCTGTTCATTTGTAAGTGTGCCTTGAGAGGAAGGCAATGCGAAAGTTGTTGGGCCTTTAATAGGCTTGAAAGATTGAGAGCGGTCAGCTATTTATGATGTTTTGAAAGGTACCTCTAGGAGGCTTGATGGGAGCAAGTGCTCCATGTAATGGGGGGTTTTCTGCCCTTTGGTAATTTGTGGTTGTGAGCTGAGAGCTCAGAGATTGCAATAGGTGGGGCTTGAAGCCCAGATCATTAATTTGTCTCTAAATCCTTGCTTTTCTGGTCTTGTACCTGATTATTAGATAGCGGTTGACTTGTTGTACTCGTTAAGTTTTCAAATTCTATGTAAAAATTCGTTAAATTTTGTTGTCTATTGAAAATATAACCTTTATTTAAATTTTTAATTCATCTTTCGGACTTGTAGTTAGACCCATTCCAGGCCGCACCTTCTTTCACATCTGATGTTCCACAGATACCCCGGAACAATAATAATAATAATAATAATAATAATAATAATAATAATAATAATAATAATAATAATAATAATAATAATAAGGGGAAATGACGACGATGACGACGACGATTCACTGCAGTTCTTTTGAAGCTCCAGTATATTTACTGGATTCCAGTAAAAATGAAGTGCAGTTGGAAAGATAATGTAATGACAAATGTTGGTTTATTTCCTTCCTGTCGCAAATAAAATGTAACTTCTGGCCAACCATTCTGTTGTAAACATTAGCTACTTTCCCACTGTCTTAACTGAAAATTATGACGAAAGTGAAAGAGCTTAGAAAAGTAGACAAAGAACAATATCAGACAGAAATGCAATAAATTTCCACTAGATGTCCGTAAATGCCATAAACGTGCTTTGTTCTTTTTTATTTGTTTTTTTGTTTTGGTTTAACGTCGCAAATATTTTTCGCGACGCAACGATGAGAAAGATGTATGATTACAAAACAAGTGGCCTTGGAATTTAAGGTACAGCCTGCTGTGAAAATGGGAAAACACAGAAAACCATCTTCAGAGCTGTCAACTTGGGATTCGAACCTACCATCTCTTGAATGCTGACAGCCACGTCACCCTAACTTCATGTCAAACTCATTCGGAAAACGAGATTTGTAATTAAATTTTAATATATTTTCGACACTACAGATCAGCTGGGATAGTCGACTGTATTGACTACCTTGGCACTTGTCTGGTTAAACGAAAAGCTATTCAAAAAAATCCAACCGATATTACACTCGTGATTGACATTTTCATTTGCGTGGCTTCTCGTCTGCATTTCCAGAGTCTCCCCGAGGCTCTCTTCAAGAGAAAGACATCGAAGTGAAGGAGGAAATGGCGTTCACTTGAGATAAGAGAGAGGACGGAAAGGAACACACACATACACAGGCGTTTGCCTGAGGAATGGAACGCTTGTTTGTAAAAGAGATGGAGTGGTCATCCTGGACAGATCTCTTTTCTAACTTCTTCCTTAAAGGAACATAAGTAGAATTTGACTTAAAATATTATCTGTTTTGCAGAATTGGTCTTATGGAATTGATGTATTTGATTATCTGTAGGAAAAGGAATTTTACGCACTAATAGGTTAGAATGCAAACGTGTTTGACCTAGGTGCAAGTGCCATGTAGCCGCTCGACAGTTATGTTAGGTGAATTGCATAAATTTTGCGGATTATCTTAGTTCAGATCACAAATTCTTATGCAAATCTCTTTGCAGAACCGCTGTGCGGGTAGAAGACGCTTTTCCATTGTAGGGGCTCCAATTTGTGTACTAATTATTATGCAAATCTCATTGCAGAACCATTGTGCGATTAGAAAACGCTCTTCCATTCTAGGGGCTCTAGTTTGGGTACTCCTAATTCTTATGCAAATCTCATTGCACACCCGTTGTGCGGGTAGAAGACGCTCTTCCATTCTAGGGGCTCTAATTTGGGTACTCCTAATTCTTATGCAAATCTCATTGCACAACCGTTGTGAGGGTAGAAGAGGCTCTTCCATTCTAAGGGCTCTAATTTGGGTACTCCTAATTCTTATGCAAATCTCATTGCGGAACCGTTTTTCAGGTGGAAAACATTTGCGCCTTGGTCAAATTCTTTGCATTCTAACCTAGCCTATTAGTGGCAAAAAAATCCTTTGCCTAGTTATCTGCATGCTTAGGTTTGAACCCATTCTCTTGCTATTTCGTTGCTCTCAAAATATCACTTTTTTTTCTTGGTTTTATGTACCAAAGAATAACATGCATTAACGTTATAGGACCTATGTTTCAATTTAAGGTCAAAACGTGGTGAATTTTGAATGTTTTACATATATATGGAGCTGTGAAATTATTTACAGAAGTTACTAGGCCAATCAGATATTATTCTGAGAGACTGTCCTGAGATAAATAACATTTTTGTTGTCAAGTTTACCTTCACTTTTAAAATTATTATTAATAATAATGAAAATAAAAATATAAGAAAAAGCAACGGAGAGGGAGAATTTTATAAGGAAGGGAAAGAGGGCTCAAAATGGTCTGAGGAAATGAAAAGGAGACAGTAAGAAGGTGGGGTATTGGAAGAAGAAGAAGAAGGAATAACAAGGGATGAAGGATTGGAATTTTCACGTGGTCCCTAGAAGACCCCAACGGAGAAAGAAGACTGTAGTTTTTACGTTCAAATGTCTACTTCTGACGATATTCACAGATACGGAGTTACTGGAATTAAGTCACGCAGGAGTTATTTTACGAGCCAGTAAATCTACTGACACGAGGCTGACATATTTGAGCATCTTCAAATACCACTGCACTGAACCAGGATTAAACCTGCCAAGTTGGGACCAAAAGGCCAGCGCCTCAACCGTCTAAGTCACTCAGCCCGACTTTTTTCAATTTACACTTCACTCCACCTAACTAACATGAAGAGCCTTGAAACATTTCTCTCTCTCTCTCTCTCTCTCTCTCTCTCTCTCTCTCTCTCTCTCCCGACAGAATTTCACAAAGCATTTCGATATAAACTACGTAAACTTATCACAATAAGTTCTGGCCCGCCTGTGATATTTTCACAGTAATTGTAGAGCTTTTGGTTGAGTCGCCTTTTGCATTCCTTGCCTTCCTTGACTGGTCCCATTATCTTCCTCAATATTCATCTCTCCTGTATTTTGAGATTGTCTGTGAATCCCTTCCTGATGAATGTTAGACATTCGGAAGAATATAAGACTTCACGGAGGATGACTGTCTGGTACTGCATCTATATTTCATTTATTTCAGTAGATATGGAACTACTTGAAGTACTACAGCTGTTCGCTGCAGCATAGATAACTTACTCTAGGCAGCGTTCTTTGAAACGCCAAACCCTACATTTTGTGCAGCAATGTATTGAGAGGATCATCCAGTAGTTGAGAGAAATTGAGAACAGTGCTCCACAGTGAAGTTTATCATTTCTTACAGAGGTCGTGTTCTATGTGAAAAGAAATTTCAAGAAGTACTAGAACCCTCAGGGAATCTTCGCTACGATGTTCCCATCTCTTACATTGTGCGAAATGAAGCTCAGATTTTCAGCATTGAAATAGATTTTAACAGAAGATGTTTCACTCGTCAATATATTTCAAAATAATTCATTGCTGAGTGTCATGTTAGGAACACTAATTAAACGAGTGGTTTCCATATGAAACAATATAATAAAGGTGCAGTGTTGTTAAAAATAGACAGTTAATATGTATGAATATTTTTAAATAGAGTAGTTGTGTAAGACATTTTATCATCACTACGTGAATCTTACGTCTCCACGATAGACCTACGTTGTAATAACTTACACAGGTTGACCCAAAAGTCCGGTAGCTTTTGACGAGGCAATACTTCAAGGAATCTTGTATGATGCTTGTTATTGAAAGGGGCCTATAATCTAAGGCCATCGGCCCCAAATCTTGGATGAAGAGAGATAATAATTGCCACACATGATTAGCATGAAATGTGGTTTTATTGACACCAAAATAAAGTACATAAAATGACCTACAGATGGTGATGGACAGCAACAAATCAGGTACAAATGGCCACACAGGCTTGGCATGACATGGGGTTTTATTGACACCAACAACGAGTGCACAAACAGGCCAACAGATGGCGCTGGTAAGCAACACGTCAGTGATGCCATATGAGATCCGTGTACAGTATCAAAGGAGCTGTCATGAGGCAGGGTATCAGATGCGCCTGCAATCATGGCATATCATGCTTGTCTTCCCGATCCCCCGACCTCAATCCGTGTGCTTATTGGTTGTGGGATTACCTGAAGTCACAAGTCTAACGTGATCGTCCCACCATATTAGGGATGCTGAAAGACAACATCCGACGGCAATTTCTCACCATACCTACGGATAAGCTGTCCAGTGCTGTTCACAACATTGTCCCTCGACTACAGGTACTGTTGATGAATGGCGGCCGACATGTTGAGCATGTGTTATAAAGTAATAATAATAATGTTATTTGTTTTACGTCCCACTAACTACTTTTTAAGGTCTTCGGAGACGCCGAGGTGCCGGAATTTAGTCCCGCAGGAGTTCTTTTACGTGCCAGTAAATTTACCGACACGAGGCTGTCGTATTTGAGCACCTTCAAATACCACCGGACTGAGCCAGGATCGAACCTGCCAAGTTGGGGTTAGAAGGCCAGCGCCTTAACCGTCTGAGCCACTCAGCCCGGCCGTGTTATAAAGAACATCGTCTTTGCTAAACCTCAATTGTTGTTTGTGCATGGTATGAAGCGCCATCTATTGGTCATTTTATGTACTTTATTTTGTTGTCAGTAAAACTACATGACATGCACTAGAGCCCTGAAGGACCTTGGCCTACCAAGTGACCGCTGCTCAGCCTGAAGGTCTGCAGATTACGAGGTGACGCATGGAGAGTGCGATGAATCCTGCCGGCCGTTATTCTTGATTTTCTTACCCAGTTTCGCTACCTCACTGTCAGATAGCTCCTCAATTTTTCTCACGTAGGCAGAGTAAACCTCGAAACAACCCTCAGCTCAAGGTAAACATTCCTGACCCGGTCGGGAGTCGAAGCTGGAACCCCTTGGGCAAAAGGTCAGCACGTTACCCATTCAGCCATGGAGCCGAACATTATTATTATTATTATTATTATTATTATTATTATTATTATTACCGTCTTTTCGTGAGTCAGCAGAGGCGAAAGAAGGTGCGGGCTAGAATGGGTCTAACTACAAGTCCGAAAGATGAATTTAAAATTTAAATAAAGTTTATATTTTCAATGGAGAACAAGGTTTAACAATTTTCACTAGGTGAAATAACAAAGAAAAATCAGGTACAATGTAACTTTACAAACGAAAGCACAAGTTAAGGGGTCTTTACAAATTCTTGGCTACGAGCCCCAAAGTTTAACAATTTCTGAGCTCTCACCTCACAACCACAAAATACCAGAGAGCAGAACACCCCTCATATCATGGAGCACTTGCTCCCACCTTCACATCTCAAGCCTCTCTGAGGCACTTTTACCACAACACCATAAAGAGCTGACCCGCTCTCAATATTTCAAGCCTATTAAAGGCAATACAAAGCTTTACAATCACTTGCCATCGAGGCGCAACTTACACGAATTAAACAGGGGTATCTCGTACCCAGCCTACCGGGCCTTAAAAGAAAAATAATAGGTTAATGAAATGGCCCAAAATACCAATATGAATGGAGGCGTTGCTTGCACTCCTACATGCAACTTGTTAAAACCTAAAGGGCACTAGGCCGATTACACAGGGGCTATTCCCTCACTAGGGAGGTGACCCGTATAAGAAAAATAATTTAACACATTAACGAAGAGAAGAAATTCGGTTATGAAAATGTAGTCACCTCAAATCCAAATTGAAGGGGAGCTCGAGAGGGTAAAGCACTCTCTATCCCCGATTTAAAGTTAAAGTAATAAGAAAATGTTTACATAAGACGGCACTAAGTTACATTTTTAAACAGGTAGGATACTTTGAAAAGGTTTCGAACCTTCCCCGGGTGTTAAACTGCTGAGCAAGAAAGAAATTAAGATGTTAAAGGGCCATTACCTTTGCTGAAGAGCTGCTGCTCGAAGGAAGAGGCGCAACCCGCCCCCTGCTATACTTCCATACACTAAGCTAGATGTTGTTGAAGTGGCGATGAGCCATGAAAATCAGCAGTTTTTAAACCCTCATGGAGGATTCGTAACCTTTCATGAATAATTAAGACACATCCACAGGCGTTTATTGTTGCCCAAAATTTACACATTCAAATTGGAGAAGAAGGACACTATTGGTCCAAAATTAATAAAAGAAATTCGGGATTGGTTAAGTTCAAACCTGGCGGAAAGAAAAATTAGTATTGCCAACCCATATAAGAAAGAACAAAATTTAGTAAAGACCAAAACTTCTGAATACAAAATATATTCAAGAAAAGTTCCTTCACTTCGCACCAGGGTGCATGATCATAGTTTTTGGTAGACACATCTGTGAGAGAATGTCCACACTTCTTGATAATTAGTAAACAAAAACAATTCGAAATTAACACAGTGACATCTTCAGACAAACGGTTGAATTAATTCAGTTTTAAAGTTCAGAGTTTCAGCTGTAGAGGAGTAATTTAAGGCGGAAAATTCAAATGTGCGGCGTATAGGTGTACCAACCGGTACAATTATTATTATTATTATTATTATTATTATTATTATTATTATTATTATTATTATTGTTGTTATTATTGCATTCTGGGATGAACTAGTCATCCTGCAAATGAAAAGACAATATTTAACTATATATAACAACAATTTGTTTTACGTCACACCGACGATGGGATAGGAAAGGCCTGGGAATGGGAACGAAGCGGCCGTGGCCTCAATTAAAGGACAGACCCAGCATTTGCTTGGTGTGGAAATCAGGAAATCAGGGAAAACCATTTTCAGGGCTGCGACCGTGGGGCTCAAACCCACTCTCTCCCGGATGAAAGCTCACAATTGCGCGGCCCTAAGCGCACGGCCAACTCGCCCGTTTGGACTATATCTGTCACTAAGGAAAGCATATATCAATTTCTGAAATACTGTGCGGAACTAACTACTTTACCCTTATCTATTCTTTCATTTAGACCTATGCCATCATTAGTTATATCGAACATTAATATCCACATCGACTCGAAGACATTATATGACTTGTTCTTTGTTATAACCTGAAATCCAAATAATCTTTTCTTCTCTTGCAAAGGCACAGCAGATACGATATGGACCGCAGAAGCACAGAAAAAAAGGTTAATGACATTAGCGATTTGTTATATTTCAGCAGTTCTTGGCATCACAGAAATAAGAAAGGAACAAGAACAAGATATACGGCATATTGTACCATTTCACGATTTTGTTTCAAGTCAACGAAAAAAATCATTACAATTCGATCCTAAGAATTTTAGTCACTCTAAAGGGCGTGTGCTTTATTAAAATTATACATTCCGAAAATTCCACGAAATATTACTGTAAATATGTTAAAATTAAATTTTACGAGGGTAATTCAATAAGTAACGCAACATAATTTCTCATAGCGTTAACATGCATATCTACTACCCTATAAAATATGGTTTACAATACAGTGCATGAAGCTCAAATTGGGAAGGATCAATTTATTTGCATTTAACGAATCGTTCGCGAGATTTATGATCATTTGATTCACTCAAAAACAAAATTTGACACAATATGCCGTGTATGTGATTTCCATAGGTATATAACATATTCTTTCCATTTCGAATATCTAGAAATTCCCTCTAAACATACTGCGATAAGTGAATATGTACGCTTCGAGGTGAACAGGTCAGCTTCCACGTAGTAAGGAGCATTTTTCATTAAATTTCAGACAGGACCGAAGAGAAATCTCAACAAGAAAAATAAATATACAGTAGTAACACACTACCAAATTTCCGTCGGGAAGTATATGTTATAGTTTGTCAAAAAATACTTCTTAATACAAAATACAAAAAAAATATCTCCTCGCGCAATGGCGGTGTGATAGAACATCTTAATTGGAGCACGGCCGACTGGATTCCTCGCTGCGCTCCGGAGTTAGCTAGAACGATGCATCAAGTCGGCCGTGATTGGAGCTTAATGTTGTCATCAGCTCCCGCTTGGAGCGCTGTGCAAGCATACAGCGAGCCACCTGGTGACGAACGAGAGTACCACTACAGCTCCAACGGTAAAACAATCAAATTCAAACCCTCATTATTGTAGAAGACTTCCTCGGGAGAAGTCGAGATTTTCTTTTAAAGAGGCGGAGCAAATTTCTCGCAAAGACGAATTCTACATAATATATTTACATTTAAAACAAAAAACATCTGTAAAATTATATGTTCAATCTTTTATTGAAATGGCACTTAATTGTTGTTGTTTTCTTTTTTTAGAATTTGCTTTACGTCGCACGAATACAGATAGCTCTTATGACGACGATTGAACAGGAAAGGCTTAAGAGTGGGAAGGAAGCGGCCGTGGCCTTAATTACGGTAAAACACTAGCATTTGCCTGATGTGAAAATGGAAAAGCACGGTAAGTCATCTTCAGGGTTGCCGAATAAGTTTCTCATTTTGAAACAAAATAGTGCGAAACAAAAATAGAATTTTTCAGAGGAAAAAGCGCATTTTTCTTCTTCTTCCTGAGTTTTCCCAAATTACTGGGGTTAGCACTTGATCTGTATTTGGCTATCTTTTACGATCGGAGGCTCCGAAGAAGGCTTATATATAATATTCCCTTTTAATGGATTTTTTCATTAAGCTATACTGTCTTGCTGGCGTTGCACCTCCAAGTATTCGTCGAGAAGTCGCTGTCGATGAAGAACGACTGAAGGTTGAAAACGTTGAAGCTCACCCGCCGTTTGGTCATCAACAATCTCAATCTAGGCTTAAATCCAGGAAAAGCTTCCTACAGACATCAAAGCCTTTGAAAGGACCACGAGATAAGGCAAGACTTTCCTTGTGGAAATCTAAGCAGCAAGAATGGATAGAGCCGCGTGAACAACTTCAGGCTGGCTACAATGAAGGCTGGAGTACTTGGAGGTCCCTTAATGGATTAAGAACTGGTGTCGGCAGGTCTAAGTCCTCACCTAAGTTATGGGGCTTCACATCAGAGGACAGCAAGTGTGACTGGGGAGAGGAACAAACAGCAATATTTAATGCTTGTTGATGACAACGCCCTAAGTGTGGCTCAGTTTTTGAAAAACACCATCTAGATGTACAGTAAATTTGCTCAATTTCCTTCGTCTGTTAATTTTTGTAAATAGTTTAATTATTATTTCATTTTAACTGTATGATTAAGTATGATTCTGACACGAGTAAATAAATTAAGGTCAATGTATTTCAGTAATAGTTAATAACACAACGATCTACTTCAATAATTTGATTAAGGAAAATAAATACATAATTCCTGATGACAATCTCGTAGAATATTACAGCAGTTGCTAACCTGTGTGTCTATTAAATTTTACTTGGAGATGAAACCAGCTGTCAAAATCAAAATGTAATTTCCTCCAATTATCAGATGGTGTATCAGCTTTGCGTGGGAAATGTTAAAAGGGTTAGAGGCCAAATATTATAGAGGATAATCTCTATCTGGCATTACTAATCATTTTACTCCCACTGATCACAGTGTCTTAATTTATATAACAAGTTTGCAAAGTGGTGTACCGTATTGAGAGCATGAATTATCCTGAATAATTAGATTTATAACGAGAGATACAAAATCAAATTGGAAATTCTGAAGCTTTGTATCTTGCCACTGGAGTAGAGACAAGAATGTATTATTCTTACCTGAGGTAGCTTAGTGCGCCGCAATTCCAATTTCATTAATATGAAGGCGAATTGTTGTTCTGTTTGAAAGGCAAGCTAGGAAATACATCCTTCAACCAAACTGGACTTCAGTGTTTGCTCAGTCATTTAGCAAATTGCTATAACCGCTCAGTGAACATGAAAGGAAACTAGAGGACGCTTCTCTGTCATTGTACAAAGAGAAGAGTCCTCTGAGTGGTCTCGCTTGGCAATTTGTCTCTTATTACGTAATTTATTCATCTTCTTTGACAACTACCAGAATAGAAACACGGAACACATTTGGATGTATTAATAATGGAATAACACACATACAATGTGTTTCTCATGAGTTGATTTCTGAGGAGTATGCTGTTAGCTGTTGTCATCACCTAAATGGGAGTAGCATTTCTGGAGTCCACATAAATCATTCATCACATGACTGCATTTAGGACCTTTGCACAGGTAGCAGATTCTCTATTAATCCTTTACCTTTCTATTTCTTAAATAATTTCCAAGAACGTGGAAATGCATCGAACGTTGGCCCTGGAAAACTATTCCATTCCCTAATTCATATTCCCTTAAGTGAATATTTGTACCAATTTGTCCTCTCGAATTCGAATTTTATTTTCATACTAGTTGGTGAACCCGTGCTTCGATACGAAATTCGATATTGTTTACAGAATTCTAGATGATGTCATGTACACGTTGTGAATAAGATGTTGTAGATATTTAAAAATTAAATTTTAGGCACCTTCCCCTAAACTAAAGTTATTTAAAGCCTATACTGTAGTGCTTCATTTCCCGACTTTAAATATCGATTTTCAATTAATTCTGTTCACCCATTTTCTTGTGGCTCGGCACTGACAGACTTAGCAGCAAAACACGATTGTTTTAAAAAATATCTGTTATGATAGCCGGTGCGGTAAAAATGTGAAGACGTAAATTATCGGAAATTTAATTCTATATAACTTAAGTTATGTAGTATTAATCGATAGCACCGCTAATAACATAGACTTTTTTCAATTGCATTCTAGGATTTCCCCTAAACTACCACTTCACTCAGCGTGAATATAATTATTTAGATACTAGATTGTAGTGCTTCATTCTCTGATTTTACATGCCGATTTTCATTGAATTTCCTGCAGTCATTTTCTCGTAATGCGCGTACATACAAACAGACAGGTAGACAGATCATCATCATCTTCATCATCATCACCATCATCTTATTATTATTATTGTTATTATTATTATTATAATTATTATTATTACCGGGCGAGTTGGCCGTGCGCGTAGAGGCGCGCGGCTGTGAGCTTGCATCCGGGAGATAGTAGGTTCGAATCCCACTATCGGCAGCCCTGAAAATGGTTTTCCGTGGTTTCCCATTTTCACACCAGGCAAATGCTGGGGCTGTACCTTAATCAAGGCCACGGCCGCTTCCTTCCAACTCCTAGGCCTTTCCTGTCCCATCGTCGCCATAAGACCTATCTGTGTCGGTGCGACGTAAAGCCCCTAGCAAAAAAAAAAAAAAATTATTATTATTATTATTATTCTACGGTTTTTCCCATACATGTGGTGTCGCGGGTGCGATCTCTGTCGCACATGTGGATTTTGCCCTGTTTTACGGCCGGATGTCCTTCCAGACGCTAACCCTCCATGGAGGGATGTAATCACTATTGCGTGTTTCTGTGGTGGTTGGTAGTGTAGTATGCTGTCTGTATATGAAGAGGAAAGTGTTGGGACAAACACAAACACCCAGTCCCCGGGCCAGAAGAATTAATCAGAGGCGATTAAAATCCCCGACCTGACTGGGAATCGAACCCGAAACCCCTCTGAACCGAAGGCCTCAACGCTGACCATTGAGCGAATGAGACAGACAGGGAAACAGTTATGACGGAACGTTAAAAAGTATACGACCGATACATAAATACCATTCTTTTCTTTAAATTCTGAGCAACGTACAGACAAAGCTCATATTTTATAAGTTATAAATAGATTATGATAATTTCTACCTTTATGAGTACCACTAAATCTTATTCCCCTACCAATATTATTCCACGCCATTTCCCCACTGAGAGCTTGGGACATACCGCTTAGCCGGACGGCTCGTCTCCTTACTCCCAAGTCTTCCCAGACCAAAGTTTGCAATATTTTCGTAACACTACTCTTTTGTAGGAAATCACTCAGAACAAATAGTGCTGCTTTCCTTTGGATATTTTCCATTTCACGTATCAATATCCTGGTGTGCGTTCCATACACTACAACCATACTGTTATTGGGGTCTTACCAATGACTTCTCAGCCCTCTCTTTTACATCATTACTACAAAACCTTAATACTCTCATATCCATATGAAGAGGTATTTTTAAACATGACAAATCTATGTCGCTAGTTTCTAGCAGGGTTAAGAAATGCGGTATACAGGGTAGCATTTAACACTTTTGTGACCTTGCGCATTAAACGAAATGCAACACAACCCACCCCCTCTCAACACAAACGAAATTACCACTACACGTGTAAATAATTGAAGGGAAGGTAATGAAATGAATAAGAAATATACACACTGAATACATTATTGAGTGATAAACCTACACAGAAATATGTAACACAGTCTATAAAGTTTATTTTGTTTCTCCTATCGATTTTCGTCAAAATTTCTGTTGGGTAAAGGGATCAATCACATCATCGTAATCTGTGGATTCGAAAGGTTCATTTTCAATGCACAGAACAGAAAATGTTCATACACTTTCCTTAGAAAGAGAGGTACGAATTCCTGAGTACCTCGTAGTGTTTGCGAGCAATTGCTTTCCTGCATATCGGTTTCATTTTATTTAGAGACGGAACCAACAGCCAGAAGCAAAGTGGAATGCTCCCGTTTTCAGACGGTGCATCAGTTATACGTTATACGCTGAAATGGTGAAAACGAAAGTTGGATGCAGGAGTATACAGGTAAACAAAAAATGATGTCCACATAGGTGTATTCAGTTTTTCAAACACGTTTTTTGCATTAAAACGCGGAAAACAGGTGATGATTGCCTTTGAAGTAAAACGGTCTGCGCTGTAACAATAAGGAAGTTACCAGGGTGTGACACGACAATACATTTTGGTCTGACATCAGAAAAATGAAATGGCGTATGGCTTTTAGTGCCGAGAGTGTCCGAGGTCAAGTTCGGCTCACCAGATGCAGGTCTTTTGATTTGACGCCTGTAGTCGACCTGCGCGTCGTGATAAAGATGAAATGATGATGAAGACGACACATACACCCAGCCCCCGTGTCAGCGAAATTAACCAATTATGGTTAAAATTCCCGACCGTACCGGGAATCGAACCCGGGACCCCAGTGACCAAAGGCCAGCACGCTAACCATGTAGCCGGACAGAACTTACTTGAAGTTGGGCCGATAAACTAGATAATAGGCCCATTCAAAGCAATCATGTATTCGAAGCTAACACGTTTTTGTAATTAATTAATTAACCATTCTGTGAATAAAATCACAAATGAAACCTTCGACCATGAGTGTGAATTCTAAATGTAATATTTTCCTAATTTCGTCATAATAAAAAAATCATAATTTGAAGGAAAATTGCCGCCGTTCGGAGTCATGAGGTCAGGAATAGAACACGTGGCCTCCCAGTAAGAGGCAGCCTCGTTAGTACTAGAAAACACGACCGACCATATTACCCATAACAGAGATGCAAGTTCACATTAAACGTGTTCAGAATTTATCGACCTCCTCTTTTCTTTTCAATTGTTAGACATTTACATTCTTCCTTTCTTCTCATTTACACTACTATCTCTTTTATAACACACTGTTGGTTTCATTTGTTCTATTCTCTATCTCCTTCCTTCTTCCTCCTTTTCTTTCTCATTTGTGGACATCGTTTCTTGTGAATTCTTCCACTCTGTCTGGCCCTGTAAACGTTCTAATCTCCAACGCTCTAGTGCACTTGTAATTCCCTGTTACCCACATGTTCCGTCTAATTTCCCCTGACTCCTGTTATCGTCCTTAAAAAGTAGATGATGACGTCTCTGGAGACACATGAATTCCTTCTTTTCTTTCATTTTAAATTCTCTTTCGGATATGGACAATGAACACTTCAGGAAATCAACAAGGAGAACAGTGACGATGAGAACCTTCCTGTTCTTACTGCTGATTACTCAGCTTACTTTCTTGCAGCTGTGGGAAATTATTACACTGGCGGAAAAAAATAGCGAAACACCAAGAAGGGGTTCTGCAACATTAACAAACGTTGGTGGGCGTATTCACATTGTAAGAATTGAAACACGGACGATAACTAGATCAGAAAGAAAGAGAACAGAAGATTTTGAAATGCGGTGTTACAAAAGAATGCTGAAGATGAGACGGTTAGATATAACCACGAATGAAGAGATACTGAATCGAATTGGTGAGAGGAGTTCCATTTGGCTAAATTTGACGAGAAGTAGATATAGAATGATTGGATATGTCTGAAGACACCCACGACTTGTTCAGTTGGTTTTCTTTACAAGTTGATTTACGTCGTACCGACAGAGATAGGTCTTATGGTGACTATCGGATAGGAAAGTACAAGGAGTGGGAATGAAGCGACCGTGGCCTTAATTAAGGCACAGCCCCAGCATTTGCCTGGTGTGAAAATGGGAGACCATGGAGAATCAATTTCAGGGCTGCCGATAGTGGGGTTCGAATCCACTACCTGCCGAATACTGGATACTGGCCGCACTTAATCGACTGCAGCTGTCGAGCTCGGTCAGTTGTTTTTTGAGGGAAGTATAGGCGGTAAAACGGTAGGGGCAGACCAAGGTACGAATATGACAAACAGATTAGAGCAGATGTGGTAGTTACGTATCAATGAAGGGATTAGTACAGGATAAGGTAGTATGGAGAGCTGCATCAGATCATTCTATGAACAAATGACTCGAACAACATCTACCGGAAATCTGTGGATATAATGAAAAAGAATCAGGTCAGTAGAGTGTGGAGGCAATTGTCCGCCATCAGACCACTGAAGAATGAGTGCACAGGGTCACACTGTGCAGGCTATATGAACACCAATGTGAGAGAGTTGCAAGACAGCTATCAAAGTACGGATCGGTCATTTTCTTTTATAAAAAATAAATGCTAGTCCAATCACTACTTTGTACTTAATTATTATCCCAGTCTCTCCAATCTTCTGAAACAAATAATGATGTTATAACAAAATCCACTCCACTGCGCCATTCCTCAAAGGCATGTGAGCAGTAAGTAATTTAGGACATAGTTTAGACGAACAGTTCTGCAGTGGTTTGTCAAGCTCCAGTACTGTAACCAAGACAAAGTCTTTATATTTAGCGAAGAGCACGAGTTAATTAAACAAGAACGAAGCTAACTCTATTAACTGAGTCACTACACATATTCTGGTGTTCGTTACAGTGCGGTTACTTTGTACCAGACTTTAATTAACAATTATTCTCGAGAGCAACAAGTTCTGATTTACAAGCAGAATGTTGCTGAGAGAAGAAGGAAAATACGCTTTACTTGGTTCCATTAGGGTCTTGGAACTTTTCATTGTCATCAATGAGATACGGAATACGAGGTAGAACAGAACAGGATATTCCCAACCCCTTGTTCCGGCTGAAATCAGGAAGAGAGCATTGCTTCAATGCAATGCATTATATTCTCCTCTTATAATTATTTGAGTACTAGCATATATACTGGTTCTTTGCACGGGAATTGGTAATCGATTTCACGATTCCTTCATGAATTTATGCAAACTTACATACATGTATTAAAACATTTCATAGGCATGTTAAACTGATATTTAATTTATTTATTTAATTGCCTATTTACAACAGGGTAGTAAACCCCAATGACAGTGAACGTAAACATCTTTAAAGTGCTTATTACATTACATTGACACAAAGTCTTCGATTTTAATAACTAAAAATACAATTCTTAATAACTAAATTATTCATTCAATTATTCGGTACCTACAATAACTTTCTGACACCTTTTAGTAGGATGTTAATTCTTAGTGTTGGGGAACTGTAGCTGCGAAACGTTTTATGGATACAGATATTGACATGTTGAAGTCCAAGTTATCGTGTATGTTAACCGCTTAATTATAGTTGCTACATAACCTATAGAGTGGTGAATGGTTGTGGGCGGTCGTCAGAGCTCTTTCAGTCGTAAACGTGCTGCGTTCTCTTGAGTGCAGGCGAGGTACACGAAAATTCATTAGGGACAGTAAATACACATTATCTATGTTATTGTTTACTAATTTATGCAGGTACTTGTCATCGATTATTTTTCGTTGAATTTCAAGGCGGGACATTCCGACACTGGTTAGTAAATTTTTGTAGCGCACCATAAATGGATACCAGCCATGTGTTTGGTGATATACGAATATTAGAAAACGTTTTTGCACTCTTTCGATTAACTTCATACTTCGATTATATACAACACTAGCATATTACAATTTAGTTCGTACAAAGGCCTACGAAAGCACGTGGTAATAACGTCAAGTACGATATAGCTGAACAAAGTGGGGACAGAATGGAGATGATCACAGAGGTACAGTTCACCACACTTCCCGGTCATATATTGTTCTTCATCTGAAACCGGGTGTGGCGCTATTGCTGAAGACTCATGAAACCAATCGTTAACGATAACTTCTCTTATTATCTGTTCTATCAAAAGGAGTAAAATAGCTCTTTAGTTAAACCCATTAACCCACCTTGAGATGACATGACAGCCTGTAAAACAGTCCGTTTATGATATCTCCCTTATTAACCTCCACATCGAAAAGGGAGATACGAGAAAAAAGGTTTAGAAATTGATTTCCATTAAGGCTGGTAGTTTTACATTAACGTTGGTTATGTATATTTTGTGGAAGAGAAGGGTAAAATCAGTGTATCGACTTCCTATAAGCCCCCAAACCAATCCGGGATTTATAAATAATATTGACCCTAACACCTACCCAAGGACAGGTGGATTCTAAATAAGAAGTTCGGTAGAAACGTATCCAATAGATTTAAAGTTATAAGATCTCAGAAAACTAACAAAGAAACAGAGAGACAGACAACAAATCTAAAACTTATGCACATGTCATTATTACACCTGATACGGATTTCATGATGGATACAGTACTTTTGTATCCATCTCTTGGCACAGGCCAGAGTAAAGTGTAGCTTCCACCGAAGTCCCAGTCTCATCCATGGCTGTGACAATATGGAAGCTGCTGGGGTATGGGTGGTGCTGCGTAATGACATTCAGAGCACGACTAGTGCATCTGAGTGTTATGAAAGGTGTTGCTCATAGGGTCAGTCGTGCTGCAATAGCACTTTCTGACCCAGTGAGGAAAGCAATGGCAAACTACCTCACTCCTCGTCTTGCCTAGTACGCCTCATTTCGGTGCTGCCATTGGTTTTTGCGGTTTCCTTATAACCGCATAACCTTTGGTGGTGCTATTTGAGGATCCAACCAGCCTCTGGGCTGATGACCTAACAGACAGACGGATAAATGAAGACAATTTTGACAAAACAGTCAATAGTCCGTCGATACGATTTTATGGATATAGATTACTACACCATATAATTAATTTTGCATTTTCCACGGCAATATATATCTTCCCATTTATTACCTTATTTAATGATTATTTTTGTGGCAGAAATCTTTTGGAGTATCCTACATCACTTAACCTTTTAACCGCCAACGTCCGATTGATCGGACGTTCCGGAAAAAATACTTTCCAAGTTATTTATTCGTCTTAATAATGTGTAATACATGTTTTGGACTAGTATTGGATTAAATAAGACTATATACAACAAGTTTGGTTGAGGAACTTGCTGCCGAGTGGCTTGGTGGCCGAGCGGCAATTCAGCTCCCGTAGGCGGGTAACGAACCCCTTACTATTTTACCGAAAAAACGGAACGCAACTGTTCCGTATTCAGAAAGATTAGTACTAGTCAAGGTGGTAAATGGAAAAAAGACCATATACATTTGTAAACAATGTAAGAAGGGTGTACACCTTTTGTGCCTCCCTAAGCACATTTGCTAGAACACGTAATAAATATGTGTAAATATTGGTAAATAATGTCTTGTATCATAAATCTGTGTGAAATAGACATTAGTATGAATTCTTTGCTTAGAACGAACCAGGAACTACAGCATTTGCATATAATGTAAGATTAGAAAATTTCACGTTAATGTAATAATAATATTAAGGCTCTATTTTTATATGTAGCACAGGAGACACCAACTCTTTAAAATAATGCAGCTTTTGATAGTAAAATTATTTTAATCTTACCGTTTTTCGATCACGAAATACTTTTTCTTTCAAAGAAACGAAATATATATATTTGAATTATCACTTCATAAAATAAACATTTATAAAATAAAGGTGCATTAATTTACGTCAATAAAATGCCCGAAGAATTACCTTCGAAACAAAAATGTCCATCCAATTTACATAAATTGAACACAAGTTATTACGAATAATTTACTGCAAGGTGGACGCTGGCGGTCAAAGGGTAAACGTCTAAATAAAAAATGGAAGATAATGATAGACAATACCAAAATTTATATATTACTACATTTGTTGTTATACTTAACCTACTTGTAATTATAATTAAGGTACAACCCCAGCATTTTTCTCGTGTGGAAATGGGACACAACGGTAAAGCATCTTCAGGGTTACCAACAGTGCCACTCAAAATTATCGAACCGTTTCACCTCATGTATGTACACACATGTATATTCATTGCAACGCTTTATGTTCGATGCGTGCATTACATTCTACTCTTATAATTGACTACGTGCATATGTACCCGTTCTTTGCACGGGAATTGGTAATCCATTTCACGATTCCTTCATGAATTTATGCGAAGTTACATGCATGTATTCAAACGTTTAATACGGCATGTTAAATTGATATTCTTCTACGAAAGCATGGGGTAGTAAGACATTTCTCCATTCACATGAAGCAAAACTGATAGGTAAACATAAATTACTTGATTTAAATAAAGAACCAACGTTAATTTTATTTAAGTTGAGGTTTTAATTTCCTCAGAGTGTGTGTTTATTGCTTATAATTAGAGTCCGGACTTTCATGCATTAATAGGTTAGAATGCAAAGTTACTGAAGCGAGCAGCAAGTATAGTCTACCTTCACAACGATTATGCTATGGGGATGGCATAAACATTAGGGGTACGGCACATCAGAACTCCTATAATTTATGTTGCCGTTGCTACATTATGAAAGAGCGGGTGGCCGGCAGTTTCTACTAACTAAACTATGTTGCAGTCTAACCTGTTAGTGCATAAAAATCCGGGCTTTACTTATGATATATAATCATATTCTGAACTTGTTTGCATTGAATGAGACAGTAATAGAATTATAAACCTGGCTTCTGTGAGCGACATTACATTTAAGATCTGTATGTTACAGGTTTTTTAAGTAAGAACTCTCGTTCGTTCCACAGATTTATTTTTTAATGCGATGAAACCAGTGCAGAAACAGAAATACATGGAAATTTTATTTTTCTGTTTGTGCTGAAGTATAGGTAACGTTTTTGTATGTTTATTGTTCCATTTATAACATCCAACCTCATTGCTCTCTGTAAAAAAAAAGTCAGCTTTTTTATTTGTTCGATTCCATTGTCGGTCTCCCACATGCTTGATCATCGATTGTGACAGGTGACTAAACACGGAAATTCTGCTCACTGATTCAATTCACTCGTTTGGTTCTCTCTTTTCCTTAACAAGAACCCAGTGCACCAACACAATACGTATTGTCATGTATTCTACACGGCACAAACTAGAATAAACGAACGTAATTGTTCTGTATTTGTGTGAATGTGTACCTGACAACCCACGAAACAGTCTATTCATCCTCGAAGACACAACAAATTGGTGATCGTGGTCAATACAAAGCTAAAGGGAAGAGATGATGGTGGTGATGATTGTTGTTTGAAGAACAATTGTGTCCCTGTGGTTAAAGTTGCGTAGCTGTAAGCTTGCGTTGGCAAGATGGTGGGTTCGAATCCCATTTTCACACCAGGCAAATGCTGGGGCTGTACCTTAATTAAGACCACGACCGCTAATTTCCCATTCTTCCATCACCGAAAAACGTTCGATGTGTTAGTGCGACGTAAAATCACTCGCAGAAAGAAATCAGCCGGGCTATGTGGCTCAGATGGTTGAGGCTCTGACCATCTGACCCCAACTTGGCAGGTTCGATCCTGGCCCAGTCCGGTGGTATTTAAAGGTGCTCAAATACGCCAGTCTCGTGTCGGTGGGTTTACTGGCACATAAAAGAACTCCTGTGGAACAAAATTCCGGTACCTCAGCGTCTCCAAAAAAGGTAAAGTAGTTAGTGGGACGTAAAGCAAATAACATTTTAAAAAAATAATTTACTATTACCTTTGCGAAAATCAAATGATCGTAAATATGTCTCTCAGTTGTGGCCATCCATCAACGGCTGCTAATTTCAGATTACAACAAGACATAAGACATAGACATGATAGGTAACAATGTTTGACCATCCATCCATAACTCGCATAACTGCCAGTCCGGCTCTTATAATTACATTTCCGTCACATATTTTCAAGAAGGTTAGACAAAATTTCGGACGATCCCCAACCATAAGACATATTTATGTCAAAAACTGGTAGCGTGAGATCAAGCGAACTGGGAGGCCATTATGCATGTGAAACTATTCTGTCATCAAAGAAACGTTCGATGAAAGCGAGAGACTCATTTGATATGTGGTGCAGAATATGCGCAGTATGAATTAAGATACGCTAATTTTAAAACCTCCCTTTTATATGTATCACTCGATATGATGATTATAGAGCCTTGCATTTAAGCATATGTTTTAACACTTTTTAGTCAAATTAATAGCAATGCGACCTGATATAAGATAACGTCTGGGCAGTACAATTTGTTGTGTTTGGAACAAGGGTTGACCCACCAAGCGACCGATGCTCACTGTGAAGGACTGCAAATTACGAAGTGACCCATGGTCAGTGAGGTGAATCCTCTGGACAGTTATTCTTAGATTTCTAGACCATTTTACCGTCAGAAAGCTCCTCAAATTTAATCATGGAGCACTGCATGGGCTTCCGAATCATTGGGACATATCTAAAGAGCACTAAAAGTAGAGAATTGGTGGAGGATATCCATGGACTACACAAAACGTGCCAAATGAGACTGAATAAATCATGAAGCTAAACTGTGGCAGATGATCGACATACAGATATAAAATCACAAGGCTCGTGGTTAGATGTGAGCGAAAACCATCAGTGACTATAGTCCTAATATTAGTAGAAGTATACGGACAGCTAGCAAAGGGAAGTTCCGTTTACTACCTGCCTAGAGAGACAGGAGTAGGGGTATGGTTTCCATGGATACGAGGGTGGACCCACTGCGGTCGTCATGTATATGTGCCTGCTATCCACCTGGAGTTGCTTGGAGATACCAAGCCTCTCACTTCTCAGTTATATCTTGTCGTGAATGGTTCAGTGTGAGTTTTCGTATGTACGCCGTCCTGTACCAAAGCTACCTCTTGTAAAACCTTCTATTATTATGTCTGATATATTTTAATGATCTTTTGTTGAACGTTAAGTACGACTAACATATGATATCCCTGTAAATATGTATTTTAATTTCGTATAACCTCAAAATCTGTTGACAAACATGATTTCCCTGTTAATATTTTTTGTAAATTTGCATAATATCAAAACCTATGCAGTCGAAAACTGTAGAAAACACTCTAATATTTGTACGTTGGCTATGATCCAGTATAATTCTGATATAAACGGAGGCTTCTGGAAGCTTACCGTAATGTTTCATTATCCAGATATGTGCAAAACTTCGTAAGTTAGATAGACTCCTTCATTGTGATTTGTGTACTGTATATTAAGTAACTGAATATTCGAGTTTAGTCTACTCCAATCGAGATGCCGGTCGATAGATTGTTCGGGTGCGTTCCATTCAGCCTGCGCAGGAACATTTCTAGCAGTTGGGGACTTGTAGACTGTTTGTAGAACGTTATATATATCGAGCTGACAGGCCGGGAGGCCAGTGAGGTAGTGATATGTGGTAGTTGGTCTTGACTTGTCATAGTGTACTGAATAGTCAGTGTGAGGAGTTGTCGATAACTGTACTTGTCAGAATCGAAAGTAAATTAATTCAGCATTGATAGTGTTGCAGTGTTGTTTATAATTGTGTATAACCGTGTAGTCGTTACTACGAATTGAGTGGGAGCTGTGTGGTGCAAAGACGAGACTCAGTGACAATGAAGTGACAATTTTTCAATCAAGAAATGAACGTACCTCGTGTGATATTTATTTACACCAAGTAAAATCGTATTGAGAACGATATATTTCTATTCTCTTTCTGTTATGTTACCTTTATTATGGATCAATCAGAATATAACGTTCAGAACGAATGAACGAACAAGAGAGCAAGAAAGAGAAAGAATTGTAGAAATGTGGCAACACCGCACAACGGAACTATAGTAGTACCTCCCTCTTACACTAGCTGTCAGAACTCTTGTATTAATACTATGACTATAGGTATAACAATGCTGATATATAGCTTTTAGCATACAGTGCATCTTATCAATTTGTAACTTTTCGATACTCAATGAACTACCTTCCAAAGAACAGTGAGGAGAGAAATTACAACAGTTTGTAGCTAGAAATAAGCGGACGACCTTTCCCACTGTCTCAGCTGCGTTCTATTAGTTCAGTTACGTTTTAATTTAGCCCGCAGGAGAGTCTTACAAGCAATTACAAGAAGACTTCCATCTTCTCTAATTTGTACAGTTTCACGGTAGATGTACAAGACCAATTCACTCACTCGGGAACAGCAAGCTTCGGAGCATTAACAAACACAAGATAGCTACGTTCATAGAGTGCTTCAGAGTTTTATATTTCATTGTTACTTTCCTAGCGATTATCGTAAAAATATCCATATCACTAGATCAAACATTTTAAGAATATTATATACTACGGTGCTAAACAGTTTTCCTTTATTCTCGTTTAGAACACTACCAAATTACCAAATGGTTTAAAGATTACCAGGTATGGTATTATTGGAAAGGCGATTTCAAATAGGATTGAACTCTAACATCATAACTAGAGCCCGAATGTTTAGCCGGTAAAAATGAAATACCGTATGGCTTTTAGTGCCGGGAGTGTCCTAGGACATGTTCGGCTCGCCAGAGGCAGGTCTTTTGATTTAATTCCCGTAGGCGACCTGCGCGTCGTGATGAGAATGAAATGATGATGAAAACGGCACATATACCCAGCCCCTGTGCCAGTGAAATTAACCAATTATGGTTAAAATTCCCGACCCTGCCGGGAATCGAACCCGGGACCCCTGTGACCAAAGGCCAGTACGATTACCATTTAGCCAAGGAGCCGAACGTTTAGGCGGTATTACGCTGGAGTGCAAAACAACCTACCTGGCAGCAACTGGCATCTACCCGCTCTTATGTAGTGTAGCGAGGGTAACATAAGTTTTAGGGGTTATGATAGCCCGGGACCCTAGTGTTTATGCAAATCGCATAGCGGAACTGACATCAGGGTAGAGTATACTTGCTATTTGATTTAGTATGTTCGCATTCTAATATCCGGACTCTAACCATAACACTTCTCAGACTTTAATTTCACCGTTTATAACCACACACGACCATATGACGTATTTGATCGACTGCTGGTTCGGGCATACTCAGGCTATATCAATCACCACTTATCCGCATTTGAGGCTGTCACCCCGGCGTTAGATTCCCTACCGATTATTTGCCTAATCTTTTCAAAGAAGTTCGAAACTTACCGAATATTGTTAAATTATTCCAGTCCTTCCTAAAATCGAATATTTTCCTCAACTTATGCCCTTGAATTCATCTTTATCTTCATTTAATCTTATTTTTCTACCGCTTTTCCCATTTCTGTGCGTTCGCGGGTACGAATTGTGTCGCACATGGAATTTAGCCCTGTTTTATGGCCGGATTACCTTAATCCCGCCAACCCTATATGGAGGGATGTAATCACTATCGCGTGTTTCTGTGGTGGGTGGTAATGTTCTGTGTTGTCTGAATATGGAGAGGAAATTGTTGGGACAAACACAAGCACCCAGTCGTCTACCCAGAAGAATTAATCAGATGCGATTAAAATCCCCGACCCGGCCGGGAATCGAACCCGGTACCCTCTGCGTCGAATGCCTCAACGCTGACCATTCAGCGAAGGAGTCGAACCTTTATCTTTATGTAATGATCATTCCTCATTTAAAAATCCATTGAAGCTTATTCCTTTACTAACACCATTCCAAGTCATCTCTCCCTTGGCCGTTAGGAACATACTGCTTAATCGAGCAGCTCGTCCCCTTATTCCCAAGTCTTTTCAGTCTGAAGTTTGGAACATTTTCGTAATACATACGTAAATCAAATATAAACGAGCCTTTGAAGATTTTTGCGCCTGCTTGGTAGAACACCCACGTATTGCACAACGCATCATCATCAAATTTCTCGTCCGGCCGAGAAAATTTTAAAACTCCTGAAATTCGTTTCCGGTTACATGCACAGTTCGGAGACAGAACCCTCTTATGGGCTCCGGTGAAGTACTAGTGTAACGTGTTCAAGGACGGACGTGAGAAAGTTGAAAACATGACACACCCCTGCCACCCCCGGAACAGCATCGCAGCTCACAACATTGTGGCTGTTCAAAGCTGATACGCAACCTACTGCGCTTCAGATCAGCCACGGTCACCGATATATCAGATACGCTGTCACGGAAGTATCTGTGTCAAAATATCGTTTAAGTCATGTACTTAGATTACGTTCACAGGGCTATGTTATCTGCTGTAGCTCAAGGTTTATATCCGTTTTTCACTTTTCAGTTACCTACGGCGATATTAAAGCTGTTAAATCATACATTTTATCTTAGTGAATTAATGAGCACAGTAAAGAGAATACCTATCTAGCAACTCTATATGTCAATAACTAGTTCATGTTTCATACGTAGCAAGATCGAACTGATCAGTCCTCAACTGGCAAAGGAGGCATGTTTGAATACATCATATTTTCTTTTTCGAGAAGTACTTGTCCGATTTTCGAAAAATCACGGTGCTGAATGTGTAATGTTTGTAGATTTAAGGCTATGTGTACAAAATAGTGTGATAGCGTTTAAAAAAGCGAAGTTAGTACCATGATCCCAGAAAATATTATCGTCATGACACAGTACTTTGGTACCGTTACTGAAAGTGAAAACACAATGTCAATATCTTAAGCCGTTCACGAGTTATTTGAGGTGGAGAACTTTGCTGAATAACCCTATATGGGAGGAATCTTTGTATTAAGTTCATAAATTTATTATTTTTAGTCATTTTATTTTTAAACCTACATTAAGTACTGTAAATAACTGGTATCCTGGAGACACGAAACGGGTAATTACATTCCGTTTGTTAATTTATTGCGCATCATATTAACAACATTTTCCTATGCATTATTAAAACTTCAAATTATCAATGTGAATAATATTTTGCCCACTTCTAATGTTCCGAATCATATCAAATAGAAGTATTTCCATACTGGCCACCCGCGACCAAAGAGTGACTGTGACGGTAATCATATGCTCATGTTTCCTGTGACTGAATCGCAGATAAAAATCGCAGATATTTCTTGTCACAGATACGCCTGTCACCGATACTTTGAAATATCGCTTAAGCTCATATCTAGCCACGGGAGTGTTCTGACAATCATCCGGAAGAACCTGGAATTCCGAAAAGTGTCAGATTTTTGGGTCCGGAGGCTGCTGAACGAAGAGCGGAAAGCTGCACGGCTTGCAATTTCTCACGAGCTTCTGACAAGGCGTTAGACGGAAGGTGAGTCATTTCTGAGACAAATCGTGACATGTGATGAGATCTGGATCCACCATTAGACTACCACGTCAAAGAGGGCCAGTATGGAGTGGCAGGGGCGCGAAAAGTGACCACCGCTGAAAGCTAAGATGCAGGCAAAATTTTGGACACGGTCCTCTGGGATTACAAAGGAGTACTGCTGGCTGATTTCCTCGAAGAACGTCGGACCATTACTGCGGCCTACTATTGCAATCTTCTTCGCCAGCTTCGCGCTGCCTACAGGTCAGTGCCAATCAGATTTGTACTGCTCCTTCATGACAACGAATGGCTAACCCAGCAAACATGCGCACAAATGCACTGGACTGCCCTGCCACATCCGCCTTACAGTCCAGACTTGTCACCGTGCTTGGGACGCTGAAGGGCGATCTTTATGGAGAACGCTTCACAGCCAACCAGGAGGTGAAACGTGTTTGTGCTACTTCCTTTGAAGACGGGATGAAGAAATTGCTTATCCGGTGGCAAAACTGTTTCGATAGGATGATAACTTTGGTACTGATTTCCTTTGGATCATTCCCAGTTCTCGAATCAAGTAATCCTGGTGAGGATCCCATACACTCGAACCATACCTGTACTCTAAATTGGGGTCTTACCATTGACTTACACGCCCTCTCCTTTACATCCTTACTATAACCCCAAAATACCCTCATAACCTGTTCCCTTTATTTATAACATCGTTTATTTTATTACCCCAGTGGAGATCCTTCCTTATATTAATAGCTGGGTACTTACAGCAGTCAAATGTATTTTAATTGAACTTCTCCATCCGTCTGTGAGTGTGTGAGTGAATGACAGATTGGTAGAGTGAAAGGAAATAGGCGAGAAAAGAAACTATTAAATGAATGAGTGATAAGCTATCGATAGGCAGAATGAAAGAACATTAAAAATGTAAAAATATATGCACCGGTATATCTTGCAGATTATTATATTATATTATTATATAATTTATGTAAAGGAAAATAAATAGTACATTGATCATAATAATTGTCGAAAAAAGTCCACTTATATGAAAAGAGAAGTTAAGGTAAAAGGGACACAATGAAATGTATTGGTAAAATCAAAACCTATCTGTAAAAGGCAGGAATTAAACCTTAAGTTAACATCCAACATTCAGAAAAGAAACATCTGACATATCCCCCATTTTAGGTGAGCTATATGTACCATTTCAACCACATACCAGTCCTCCTGCTATTCTAAAATTTCTGACGGTACCGGGAATCGAGTCCGGGCCACCGAGTGCTAACCGTCCCACTATAGAACAGACTGTTCAATTAGTGAGATACAAACTATTTAATGAGAATTCATCTTAAACCTGTTTCAGAACTGCCAGTTTTTTCGTGAGATCCATTTCTTTTGAAATTACATACAGAGTCATAATTTTCATAACATTCCATACGGAAAGTTATGAAATTAAATACGAGTTTTATACAAAATAATCCATTCTCTGGTCTCTTAAAGAAAATTAGTTCAACTCTCACTTTAGCTTTTGTATAGTGCTTCTTTTTGAAAAAGAAGGGAGGTAAAGAAAAATGTTTTTCTGGTCATCAAAAGTAGATACGAATCCAGAGGGCAGAAAAAAATGCTTCATAACAAGCTCACGAACGAAGGGCGCCCGCACAAAGTCAAGAGCATGCAGTAAAAAGTTCACTTTTTCCCCAATTCTCTACGTCTGTATATCACAGTCTTGTTAACTCAGATCTTCGCACACTCTCTGCAGGAGAATTATTATGTTTGACGTCTCTTACGTTTAACCATCCGTTCGGAAACGTACGTCTGCAAGGTAAGCTGTAGTGGGGTAAAATTAAGGAAAATAAAATGGAAGAGAAAGGGGGAAGATAATAACAATAATAATCATCATCATAATTATCCTCTGATTGGCGCATTATATTCCGAAAGAAGTTTTACTTAGCCATCTCTATCGTCGTTGAGGCGAGTGTTTACCTTCATTTACGGAAGGTATTATGATATCTCGTCTGGAATTACGAACAATATTCTGTATTACACCACCTTTCCATCTGGGTCACGTGTTGATGTTCTCGTAACAACAGATGCCACTGTGGCGCATGAGTTACGTGGTGAACCATATCACCGGATCCATAATTTATGATACCGTCACCACTAACACTTCGTCAGATGGGTTTGATGCTAAAAGTGCTAACAGACTAACGGATGAAGGGAGGCTCAACTAGTTTTTTTAAAAACTTTCCACATAAAACTAAATAAAAAAATCCAAATATTTTCAAATCGTTATATAAGTGAATATTTCTATCGAATTTATAATTTTTCTGTAATAATCTCCCAATCCCGAAAATATGAAGCAGATATTGACAGTTAAAATTTGAGTGGTAGAAAAACATGTCATATATAAATCTCAAATTGGTAACTATAAGTTATGTAACGTGGAAGGTAGCTGACTCCTTTCATTTCTAAAAGATCCTCACGAATTAGGTCGGGAGAATTAAGGGGGGGACCAACACCTTTGACCGCCCAAAAATACAAATTTTCAATTTCTTTCCAATTTAAAATTGAACTTATCTCTTTATGACAGTGCAAAATTTTTGTTAATATCTCCAATACTTTCTGAGTTATGACTAAAAACGTGAAGGTCTGTTACCCAAGCTTTTATCGGTAAGTTTGTTGCTCGTTTGACGTAAATTTTGTTCTTCAGAACCGTTTCCCTGATAACTTTGAAAGCTTAAAGATAAAATTTTGCATGCAAGTATATTTCATTCGTTAAGTTAAAATATTCAAATGACAATGAATGAAAAATCGACCACTTGAAAATTATTTCATGAAAAATATATTTATACTTGATGGACTTCACTGATTCTAGTACCTATATGATGTAGCTATAACGTTATTTGTCATTACAAAACATGAATCCTAGAAGAATGGAAACGGCAAAAGTGTGACCATTATGCAAAGGATACACCACCATTTTAAATCATTAATTAGATATATAACGGCACAGGCTTATATGATTTCCAAAAGTATGTAGGCATATTATTAAGGAATAATGTGTTTGTCATACTAAGTTTCCTTCTAGTATTCATTTCGCCACTTCTGGGGACAAAAGTTTAAAACACCCCATTTTTCGATTTTCAAATGTGTAGGTGCCCTCTTAACTCTTGTGTGGTCGCGCGAAAGAAGAAGAAAGGGAATTATTACGTTGTTATTATTGACAACAGGATAGATTTACGAAAAGTTTTCTATCTATTCATGGAAGCGCTTCCAACTCCCAATGAAGATCAACCCCGAAATCGCGACCCTCGTCCCCCGAGGCTCCATCAAAATCCTGAGACAACACCTCTACAGCTAATTTTTAATTGTATTTGGTTAATAGATATGTACAAAAATTGATATGTTTACCTTGTTTTTAGCGGCAGCCTGTAAATACAGGAGGTCTTTCCAAAATAAATGGAAATTATGTAGGAAATATGACATAATGTGTCCCTATTAAGCTTTAATTGTGTACTACAATTGAATCGTTGTGATAATAGTATATTTTGAAATAAATTACGGCCATTTCCATAGGAGAATTCCTCAAGGCAGAATTATTCTCTTATACACATAAATGTTATGAATGAGTAAAGAATGGGATGAGAGATAAGGCTTTTTGCGAATGATATTATACTATATAAAGTAATAAGTTACAAGATTGTGAGAAACTACAAAATGACCTACATAATGGTGTGAGATGGACAGTAGGCAATGGTATGACGATAAAGGGGCGTAACAGTCAGGTTGTCAGTTTCACAAGTAGGAAAAGTCCTCTCGGTTCTAAATACCGAGTTGATGGGTTGAAAGTTCCTTATGAGGATCACTGTAAGTACGTAGGTGTTAATATAAGGAAGGATCTTCATTGGGCTAATCACATACATGGGATTGTAAATAAATACAACAGATCTCTGCACACGGTTATGAGGGTATTTAGGGGTTGTAATAAAGATGTAAAGGAGAGGGCATATAAGTCTCTGGTAAGACCCCAACTAGAGTATGGTTCCAGTGTATAGAACACTTTGATTCAAGAACTGGGAACAATTCAAAGAAAAGCAGCTCGATTTGTTCTGGCTGATTTACGACAAAAATAGTGTTACAAAAATGTTGCAAAGTTTGGACTGGGAAGACTTGGGAGGAAGGAGACGAGCTGCTCGACTAAGTGGTATGTTTCGAACTGTCAGTGGATAGACAGCGTGGAATGACGTTAGGAGACGAATTATTTCTTTGCGTGGTGTCTTTAAAAGTAGGAAAGATCACAATATGAAGATGAAGTTGAAATTGAATGGGGGAAATTGGGGCAAATGTTCGTTTAGAGGAAGAGGAGTTAGGGATTGGAATAACTTACCAAGGGAGATGTTCAATAGATTTCCAATCTCCTTGCAATCATTTAAGAAAACGAAATGATGCAACAAGTGCTTGATTGGCTCTTGATTGCATCTGAATCATACATTTCAAACATGGAACAATTACATGACGACATTTTTTGATAAAGAAGTTTTAGGTATGTTGCTGTCACCAAACATTAACTCAGGTTGTGAAAATGAGTCCAATAGTAATAGTTCCGATTTGACTAAAACATCTACCAAGCGGCTGGCGAGCGCCGTACTTTCTACTTACAATAATGTCCCTCATGCACTGGTGATGCATGGGATGCCTATTCACTTGCTTTCAAAGGAGCGCTACAGCGTGCTGTATTTCGGACTTGGGAAAGAAATAGCAGTCATTTTACTGCACACGTTCCATGACACGGTGCATTTGTAAATATGACAAAGATACACAAAAGAATATTAAGTAATTTATTAATTTATACACGTGTAGACATTCCACTCTACAAAAGAGTTATTTGTATGAAACAACAACTAATGCTGTTCAGCTATATACGTGTAGAATGCAGACGCCTGTTTGGAAACTCATGTGCACACCGTCTGCGAGTTTCGGCTGCATTCCGACCAGATTCTCCATAGGTTAAAATGATGTCTGTGTATTCAACGTTGGTGAACATACTAGCCATTGCTCATATGCAGTCAGAAAATATAGTGTTGTTGTACCATACACCAACCCAGTACTAAGAGGTCGAAAATAAGGTTTACTAATGCAAGGCGTAGTAATAAACGGGTAGCGTTGAGGAACATGCTACAAGAGACCGTCCGGTTGTTACCTCTTCACAATTATTCTGACATAACCTGCGTGCTGGCGGTAGTGCCCCTGGGAAAACCAGTTAGTAGATATCCCGTTCATCATTTGTGCGTGCGGGACATTTTTAAGTAGAAAGTACGGCGCTCGCGAGCTGCCTGGTATAATATATATATATATATATGATATGTACAATAAAATAAGCTATTATTTTGTTATAAATATGTGTTTCTGTTAATTAAGTTTGCATAATACCATCCACGGATGTTAGTAAATAGTCACAATGAACTGCACTCAGACGAGAGCTGCGAATCGGGGACCAGGTCAATGAGGAAAGAGCGATAGCGCAATCTGGAGATAAATTGGTAGTCGTAGACGGCCTTACTGGGAGTTCCCAGTAGCGCGATCTACCTGTGTACAAGAGATTTATCGACCAATAAACCAGGGGAGGTCACTTCTAAGGGTCACAGTGAACGGCCAAGTTGCAGAATATCTCCACTCAGGTGTGTTCGCTAAATTTAACTCTGGACTTTATAGCCTAAAGGATCGTGTTCTCTACCGAATCTTTATGGAGCTGGCGAGGCGAACGTCTCTCTCTGAATTCTAAATCAATAAAATGGTTATTTATGCCCTTATTTAAAAACATGTCGTTGAAAATACTGAAATTTAATTGGAAACCTTCCTGCAGAGGAATTGTGCGAGTGCGATAACTTATAAGATAAAAAAATTGGCAGTCCTGAAGATTGTTTTCCATGGTTTCCCATTTTCACGCCAGGAAAATACTGGGGATGTGCCTTCATGAAGGTCACGGCCACTTCCTTCCCACCCTAGGCCCTTTCCTACCCCATTGTCGCCATTAGAGAGACTTGCAAAAAAAAAAAAAAAAGCATTCACGTAAATTCCTAGAATTATGTATCGCCAATATTTTCACGCCTACTGTCGGCCAACAGGATAGGTCAGGTGGTGGTATACAATTTATAATCCCTAGGTTGAGTGCCAAAATATTTGTTTCATTTCCAAAACTCTCCACGATGTCCATAAGGAGTGAGGCACATAACGCACTTGATGATGATCCTTCTGTCGGATGGACACGTGAAGCCTTTAGCAGATCCCTTGGTGTTATTCAACAGGAATAGGCTATGCTCTACCTCCGAGATTCAACCTACATTCACATGTCCTCGGCCATGACGATCCATGAAAATCCATGAAAATCCATGAAATAAATAAATAAATAAATAAATAAATAAATAAATAAATAAATAAATAAATAAATAAATAAATAAATAAATAAATAAATAAATAAATAAATAAATAAGGTACTTTAACTCGTAGTTCGTAATTAGGTTGGGGCGGAAGAATACATTAACGATACCTCCCCCTACAGTAAGAGGTGATTAAAGGGATCTCGGGGGCTTTCAAATTGAAAGCGTGTAGTTTGACAACCAAGGGAGCTCCTAGCTGTGTCTGGCATTGATTCCACTTGTGCTAGTCTCCTTGCTTTAAGATTTCCTCTCTGGCCTACTTTGCTTAACTCTTGATCTTTTCCGTCCCCGATGGTAGGCTATTATGTTCGCAAGGGATAGCGTGCCTTTCATTTCCACGCCCTTCAGAACCTTTCCTTCCTTTGGCCAATACCGTCATTATTTGAGGATCGGACAATGCATTAAGAGGCCGCTAGTAATCAAAATATACATTATCCTCTATTTCTATTTTCAGTAACAATCAGAACTTAATTTCTGTATCTGAGACTTGGATGCTTTGAACGCCAATGTAGAGCGGTTAATTTTCGGTTCAGGAAATTATTCGAATTCAAGTTAATACGTATGTTTGAATACGTGTAACTTTCTGCTAGAGCTTATTAAATCTTAAATCATGTATAATAATTGCGGCACTCACAAGTAACCGATCGTGACAAATTAACATTACGAAGAAAAAGAATAGACATTAGCAGTGACGAATTGCATTCTAATTTCATAAATATTGATCATTTCTTTAAGAAGCGAGTTTAAAATCATTGCACGAAGTGTGCGATTTTCAAATACTATTGCTGTAAGAAAATACGCGCCATCATTGCTGACCACTTCACATTTTGGTTACTGGGACGCGTATTTTATGCCATTATAACATGCTGTAATTATCAATTAAGAAAAGAATGTAAAGCAAAAGTTACTTCTGAAAAAACGTCAGTATAATAATGCACGCGCATTTATTTCCATTCAAATGGATACCATAAATGTTTAAAATATCAAATATTGCTTCAAGTGGTAAGTAAGACTGTCTAATATTGTACTGATTTGTGTATTCCTTAGTTCACCAGTATTTTATGAAAATGCGAGATTTCCCGCACGGTTCCCCTAGTAAATCTATATTCTTCTTCCCTTTCAGCATGATTAGTCCCGTTGACACGAGATATCATTGATGCGGATCCATCTCCTCCATTCATTTCCATCGAACACTACGACCTCCTCCAAATCCACTTCTTTGAGATCAGAGATGACAGAGTCCTTCCATCTCCTACGGGGCCTCCCTCTTCTTCTGTGTCGCAAGATTTTTTGCTAATCTTCGAGCTCAGTTAATTGAAGGTCACAGTTGCGGAATATCAACTTCAAAATGATCAATCACGGAAGGTCCCACACTTATAATACTGTAGCTGTCACGAGTCTGTATGTTTTTCTAGAAAGAAATACTACGAGTTTTTTCAATTTTGAGATCCGCTAATGAGTTTTTCAAGACCACAGTGCAATAAGAAGACACATTACACCCTTGTTTTTTATTGATCACGGTGTTTAAGTGTATACAAAGACACTTCAGATGAACATTATGAGAACTGTCACAGTTTACGTATGTGGTTAAGTTTGTAGTTAGTAATTGTTTTTAAGCCTCCTCTTTCACCTCCTCCCTCCCTTAGCCAGTCATTACGTTTTTCCAATATTTTTTAAAAATTCAAGTATGTTTTAAATATCTTTTTGAGAAAACTATGTCTTTGAACATTTGATATCTTTACCTAAACAAAGATATCTGTAGCTGATGGTGTTTATAATGAAACGAAACATGTGCTACTACTAACACTAGTTTGTGAACTTGCTTAAGACACACAACATACTGTATCGATAAGATGGAGCAATAATTACTCTCAGTTTGTTCAATTACGCTACACATCGATACGGATCATGAAGTTGATGTTCCATTTATGTAATCAGCGTCAGGAAAAGTTATCTAAATCAGTTCCTGACACAAGTAAATAAGTACGGAATGAAGTAGTCTGCTCTTGGAGGAAATTGTTGTCAACTTATCTCATATCTCATTACTGCATAGTAGCCTCGTCGGCTCGCTGGGCACTGAGTGTGTATAAGCAGAGAGGTTGCAGTTAATACAATAGCCCATGCAATTTAACTCCAACCACCCGTCGAGACACACACTATTCTGTACAACAATGCACTAAAACTGATGATACATTTCCGGTTTCCTAAAGAGCAAATAATTCTTGTCAAATCTGAGAAAAATTATAACACAACTGAGTAAAATGTATTAACTCACAACATCTCGCCTTGTCGCTGCAGCAAATATTCCTGCTGATCAATTGCATTAATATAATAGAAGCAAAATATTCTAAACATCTTAAATAAACATCTAAATTCATTATTAATCATTTGCCTCAATGCATTTTCAAGTTACATCTAATTTTTTTTAATTTTAAAGATTAAAAGTATAGTTTTCTTCAAGGTTTGAACCTTACCTGTGCAGGACCAGCTCATGGAGGCACCACTCACTCCGTCATACGAACCATAACGAAACTCACGTTCCCACCTTAAACAAACAAGGAGAAGCAACGTTGAGAGAAGAACTTGAACAGAGTCCTTAAACTTTGCTAACTAACATACTATACTTTGTAATCCTCATATTATTAACACAAGCTTTACGTAATCTCTGGAAGAAAACATTGCTTACGAGAGTTTTACTATAGGTATACACAAGTGAAACGAATATTGATTAAAATTAGTATGCACAAGTTTTACAGCTTAGAATCAGTTAACTGCACAAGAAATAGAAGAGAATAGGGTAAATAAATTAACTCCGTTGTTAAAGGAATGTTATCTCTTTTATAAAGGAGGGACGTACAAAGTTTTACAGAAACCTACGACACACAAATGTTGTGAAAGACTTTCCAGTTCACAATTACGAACAATGAAGTGCTCATTTTGCATAATCTATATATATAAAATAGCTTGTCCTGACTGACTGACTGACTGACTGACTGATTCATCATCGCCGAGCCGAAACTACTGGACATAAAGAAATTAAATTTTGGGGATATATTCATATTAAGATGTAGGTGCTCGCTAAGAGAGGATTTTTGGATATTCCGTCGCTAAGGGGGTGAAAAGGGGGGTGAAATTTTAAAATGAGTGTTCCTATATCTCAAAACTTTAAAACTTTACGAATGTGAAAATTGGTATTTAGAATCTTCTTTAAAAATAAGGAAATACGTATTTTTTTGTTTTTAGAAAATCTCAATAGGACGGGTGAAAAAGGGTGAAAAAGGGGTTGAATGCTTTTAATCAGGATACCGGTACTTATATCTCAGAAACTGAAGGTATTGCAGACCTGAAAATTGGTACTTTTGATCTCTTTTAAAAATAAAGAAACACGTATTTTTTTGTTTTTGGAAAAATCAATTAATGGGAGGGTGAAAAGGGGGTGAATTTTTAAAATGAGTGAATCTATATCTCCAAACATTTAAAGTTTGCAGATGTAAAAATTGGTATTTAGAATCTTCTTTAAAAATAAGGAAACACGTATTTTTTTGTTTTCGGAAAATCGCAATAGGAGGAGTGAAAAGGGGTGAAAAAAGGGTTGAATGCCTTTAATGTGGCTACTTATATCTCAGAAACTGAGGATATTACAGACCTGAAAATTGGTGTTTGGGATCTCCTTTAAAAATAAAGAAGCACGTATTTTTTTTTGTTTCTAGAAAATCCAAATAAGGGGGGTGAAAAGGGGGCAATATTTTAAAATGAGTGTATCTATATCTCAAAACTTTTAAAGGTTATAGATGTGAACATTGGCATTTAGAATCTCCTTTAAAAATAAAGAAACACGCATATTTTGTTTTTCGGAAAATCCTAATAAGAAGGGTAGAAAAGGTTGAAAAAGGGCTCGAATGCCTTTCATGAGTCTACTTAAATTTCAGAACCTGAAGATATTACAGACCTGAATTTTGGTATTTGGGATCTACTTTAAAAGTAAAGAAACACGTATTTTTTCGTTTTTGGAAAATCCAAATATTGGGGGGTGAAAAGGGGGGTGAACTTTTTAAAATCAGTGTGTCTACATCTTAAAACTTTAAAGTTTACAGATGTAAAAATTGGTAGTTAGAATCTCCTCTAAAAATAAAGGGACACGTATTTTTTTGTTTCCTGTAAATCCCAATAGGAGGGGTGTAAAAGGGTGAAAAATGGGTTGAATGCCTTTAATGAGGATACAAATATCTCAGAAACGAAAGATATTACAGAACTGAAAATTTGTATATGAGATCTCCTTTAAAAATAAAGAAACACGTTTTTTTAGTTTTTGGAAAATCCAATTAATGGCGGTTAAACAGGAGTGACAAATTGGGGTGAATTTTTAGAAAGACTATATCTACAGAATATCTTGGAAACGTAAAATGTTACAGACGTAAAAGTGGGTGTTTGGAATCTCCTGTAAATGTAAAGAAACATAGGTGATTTTTTTTGGAAACTCAACTTACGGGGAACTCAAAAGGGGTGAAATTTTAAAATGAGAATTTTTACAGTATATCTAAAAAAACTTAACACGTTACAGAAGTGAAAAATGGTATTTTTATCTCTATTAAACATAAAGAAACGTGTATTTTTAGTTTTCGGAAATACCACTTGATTGGAGGGGGGGGGGTAAAAGTGACTGAAAATGGTGTTGAATTCTTTTAATTAGGCTACTGATATCTCAAAAATGAAGATGTTACAGACGTGAAATTTTATATTTGCAATCTGCTTTAAAAGTAAAGAAACACGTATTCTCGGAAAATCCAATGAAGGGAGGGGGGGGGGGAGTGCAAGAATTGAAAAATTAATTGACTTAATTGTATGAGAATAAATACATCTAATAAAAACTAAAGTTGTTACAGACGTGAAAATTCGTATTAGGATCTCCTTTAAAAACAAAGAAAAACGCGTTTTGGGGGGGAAATCATCTTGGAGGGCGGGAGTGTAAAGGAGTTGAATTCCTTTCATGAGGACACATAAATCAAAAACTGAAGAAGTTAGAGTCGTGATTATTGATATTTAGATGATCTTTTACTATTAAAGAAACAAGTATTTTTTTGCGGGAAAATTCACTTAGGGGGGGGGGATAGTGTGAACTGAAGTGAAAAAAGTAAATTATTTTTATGGGGATACTTATATCTCAAAACTGAAGGTAATAGACGTGAACATTGGTGTTTGGAATCTCCCTTAAACATAAAGAAACAAGCCTTCTTTTAATTTTTTTTGGGGGGGGAGGGGCAGGGGGGCGGTAAATAAACTTAACGGCGGTGCGGTGTAGAAGGAGGTGAGACCAATTGATATTACTGTTCTTAATGTGCTTATAAGGATCCTGCGTTGCTCTGGCGGCAGAGCGCCGGCCTCTCACAGCTGGGTTCCGTGGTTCAAATCCCGGTCACTCCATGTGACATTCGTGCTGGACAAAACGGAGGCGGGACAGGTTTTTCTCCGGATACTCCGGTTTCCCTGTCATCAGCCACTCCAGCAACACATAATAATAGTAATAATAATAATAATAATAATAATAATAATAATAATAATAATAATAATAATAATAATAATAATGTTCCGGACCGTCGTCAAATGTGCGGACCGCGCTGGAAACGGCTCCTGGACGGGTAATGACTAAGAATGCAGTCCGGCCACGGGTTCAGTGCCGCCAAGGCGCCCAATATGACACCACGCCGGATCTCCTGAAGGATTTTATCCATATTAAAAATGATTAAAGGAAAATATGGCAAAGATTTACGGACCCAACTGACCGGGAGGAATACCTGAGCCTAGCCCGGGAAGTACGAAATCGATTGCTGGAAAGGAAGATTAATAAATGGGAGGAAACGTGCCGTAATCTAATAGAAAACGAGTCAGATCTGGAATTTTGGTGGATTCTCGCAGAAAACGAGTCAGATCGCGAATTTCGGCGGATTATGTATCTGAAACAATAAGCATTCAATTATAAATTTCAGTATAATACCGTAGCGAAGCACGGGTATCTTGCTAGTGTGTTATAAAGTATTAACATTAGAAATAATGGAATAGAAAAGTTGTTAAAGTCAACCACAATTACATTCCATTGTCCACAAGAAAAGTACTTTTTCACGTAATTCCATTAAAATAATAATAGTATTTTACATTATTATTACCATACTTCCAGTATTGTATTTCATATAATGGCTATCTGTTATTTGTATTTTAAGTATTTTTTCCTTGGTTGTTACAATTGTTCTCCCCGACATCGTACAGGACCGAGTGCATGTCGGACAATAGACCCAGTCACTAGCACATTGGGCATATACCACTGAAACAATAATGGTGTACTCTTATTGGAAAAAGACGAGAAAAAAGGCTTAAATTTCAAGGAAAACTTACTGTAGAGTAATTTTTAATAAGAGATTTTAGCACACAGATCTGTAAGGGCGTTGACTACATGCAGGAAAAAAGTGTGTTAATATCGCTTCTTTACTAGCATTCTGCCCTACATATAGGATATTCTATCATCAACCAGCTATCGCCTTCAACCTCGGATGAGCTGATGTATCCTTGGAGTATTGCCTATACATGTATCGATGATAACGGAGGACATTTTTAAGATTTCATATCAGAAAGATTTTCTTGTGGTATGAAGTTACATTATGTTCCTCTGTGTTTAGCAGAATTAATGTACTATGTAGAGTTGTGGGAAGTTAGTTCTAACATCAAACTAGGATATTACCTATGGAATTAGAGATTTAGTTCAATGCCTCTATTTTTTTTAATGTTAACAATATAATTCATAAAAATCTTATCATACAAGATAATAGAGATATAATCAATATGACACACGAAAAACCGGAATATTTACACCTGTCAATCACGTGCACTAACTTATGGAACGTCCGGCTCCATAACTAAATGGTTAGCGCGCTGGCCTTTGGTCACAGGGGTCTCGAGTTCGATTCCCGGCAGGTCCGGGAATTTTAACCATAATTGGTTAATTCTCCTGGCACGGCGACTGGGTGTGTGTGTAGTCTTCACAATCATTTCATCCTCATCACGACGCGCAGGTCGCCTACGTGTGTCAAATCAAAATAACTGCACCAGGCCTCTTCGGAGGCCTCACGCCATTTAATTCCACTGATGAAACAATAAGTCTGAAGAATTATTTGTTTAAAATATACAACGAACTACCTCATGAAATAAAATACATGTGAACAATTAATTGATTTAAACTTAGTTTAAGGAAATTATTGTTTAAGTCTTACCTAATGTAAACGAATTTATGTAAAGGAATATATCTGCAAATTAACAAATTAAAACTTGTAAACATATTTTGTTATTAGTTAGACTATAATTTAGTGTCCTTCAATTTTATTCCAGTTTTTCAGTTATTATTTGTATTATTGTAATATTTTAAATGTTTAATTCTATTGTAACTAACTGATGTCACACCTTGAATATGTTCGAATGTTTACATTTTGAGTGTAATGCATACATTATGTCCAATGTATACAGCTCCTTAAAGTGAGCTTTGCTCGTTGGAGCCTTTCATGAATGAATAAATAAATAAATAAATAAATAAATAAATAAATAAATAAATAAATAAATAAATAAATAAATAAATACATAAATAAATAAATAAATAAAAATAAAACAATAAATATGGAAATAAAGCGTTTCTTGACTCATGTCTATATAAGATATTTCCTTCTTCTACGTGTGAGGAATGTGTCTTGAAAGTTTGGTCGTGCGCTATTGCTACACACTGTATAGTCAGTTTGTCGTATAAGAGTTATCTATACCTCGGATTTTTAGCTAGTATTAGGTTAGAATAAGAGCATCCGTGGCTCAGGCAACAGCGCACGGGCCTGTCACCGCTGGGTTCCGCGGTTCAAATTCCGGTCCCTCCATATGAGATTTGTGTTGGACAAAGCGGAGGCGGGACAGGTTTTTCTCCGGGTACTCTGGAGCAGAACTCTCCAATATAATTTCATTTCATCTGTCAGTCATCAGTCATTGCCCCAAAGTAGTGCGACAGGTTTTGGCAACCGGCACAGTTCCTATCCTTACCGCTAGATCGGAGCTTCATTCATTCCATTCCTGACCCGGTTGAAACTGAAAACAGGCTGTGGTTTCGCAATAGAATGTAAGGGACGATCAGAAAGTACGCACAGTCCTGAATCGGGATGCCAACCAGGCAAAATGGCCGTGAGCATTGAGACACTCATCAGACCGACGCACCAGGTTGAAGATTCCCGTGTCCTGCTGCACATCCTAGTACGACAGGAAATATCGACCTTTCAAGGCTTTTTTGAGGGGACCGAAGGCTATGCGCCGGTCCATCCAAATCGCCTCATCCACCGCCCACTTGCTGTCGTTAGTGGATGAGGCTGACCTCCCAGATCGACGGGCATCTTGTGCCGAAAGGTGACCAGCATGGAACTTGGCACACCATTCCACAATGATGGTTTTCGACAGACATGCTGTCCCTTACACAATCTTCATTCTCCGATGAGTGTTCACCGATATTTGTCCTTCGGCAGCCAAGAACAGAATAACAGCACGTTGGTCCTGTTTGGACGCATTTGGCAATAACTTCGCCATAGTTTGCATGGCCGCAATTAACGCACGTACCTCAGCAAGACACGACTGCCAAACCAAACCCTTTGCCTACATCTCCGTGCTTCTGTACCCGTATCGGAGTCGCGCTACGTTGCACGTCCGCTGCAGCAACGCCCTCAAACGGAAACATTTCGAGCAAGCCTTATACACAGAATGCAAACTTACTGAAGCAAGTACTGTATACTGTAGTCTGCACAACGGTTGTGCTATGAGACTTGCATAAAGATTAGGGGTTCGGCCGATCATTACTCCCTAACGTCTATGTTACTCTCACTAGATTACGGAAGATAATAAAGAAAATAACCAAATTAGTTTGCATTCTAATTCATTAGTGCCTAAAAATCTGGATTATACTTGTAACCAATAACGTCATAGACAATCATTTTTTCCACTTCATACGAAACGCTCCACAATAATATTCTTGCGAAGATACATTTTAAGAAAAATCTCCAAGTAATTTAAAAAATTGCTGAACTTAATCTGATATTCACGTTCGACGATATTTGAAATTACCCTCCCCCACCCTGTCGGGCTGAGTGGCTCAGACGGCTGAGGCGCTGCCCTTCTGTCCTCAACGTGGCACTTTCGATTCTGGCTCGGTCCAGTGGTATTTGAAGGTGCTCAAATACGCCAGCCTCGTGTCGGTCGTTAAAGAACTCCTGCGGGACTAAATTCCGACACCTCGGCGTCGCCGAAAACCGTAAAAGTACTTAGTGGGACGTAAAGCCAGTAACATTATTATTATTATTATTATTATTATTATTATTATTATTATTATTATTATTATAGAAATCCTCTAATTATCTACTTCATTTTACTTAAGTTCCATAAAGGAATATACTGAAATAGAGATACATGATTGTCGGCCTTTGTGAATTAATATTTATTTCAATGTAAATGTTGAAGCGGGGGCTGAGGATATTTGTCCTATTTACACAGCTAATTCTTGGCTTTAAGCAATATCAAAGTGCGATGTACTCTGGTGGAATCTAAGGCGTTTGGGATGGCCTCTCAAGACATTCACTAATTACAGCGCTGGATGGAGTTTGAGTGATATTTTAGATGAGAGACGAGGAACGGAGAGCGCAGAAAACAGGGCAGTGAATCTCTTCGCCGTCGAAAATCTAATAATAAAATATTAAATTAATAACTTCCTCTTTGCGTCACGTAGCTGTCAGCTTGTATTCGGGAGATAGTGGGTTCGAAAACCACTGTTGGCAGCACTAAAGATGGTTTTCTGTGGTTTCCATTTTTCACACCAGGCTGTACCTTAAGTAAGGTGATGACTGCTTCCTTTCCACTCCTAGCCCTTTCCTATGCCTTCATCGCCATAAAACCGATTTGTACTATGTCGATGCAACGTGAAAATGATTATAAAAAATGGTTCCTACCCATTATGCCCCTTTCTATACTCCCTAAGCGGACTGCGATTTCTAAAGGAGTTAAATATGTGGACTTCGTACAGTTTTACGGCTGGATGCCCTTCCTGAATGCAACTGTTTGTGAAGAGATGACTTTCCTATAGCTTATTTCTTTCGTGATTTGTAGTGTTATGCGAACCGAAGGCCGCGACGCTAATAGTTCAGCCAAACAAAACAAAAGTAATGGCCCAAAAGCTCTGATGACCCTTAGGCTACCAAGCGACTGTTGCTCAGCCTGAAAACCTGCAGATCACAAGGTGACACATGATCAGCGTAACGAATTCTCTGGGCCACTATCTGACCATAATAAATATCCTCAATTCTTCTTAAGGACGCTGAGTGGACCAAAAACCATTTCTCAGGTGCTGGTAAACATGCCTCACCTGATCGGGAAGCGAACGCGGGAATTCAGGGTGAAAGACAGACTCGCTACCTCTATACCGTAGGGGCGGCTATAATAATAATAATAATAATAATAATAATAATAATAATAATAATACACAGCCTGTTTCCAGTCATTCGATCGGGCCACGATTGGAATGATCAGATCCCCATCTCGCGGCGAGGATAATAATTGCCCCAGCTGTCGAAGCCCGTCCCACTCCCGCAGGGCAATGATTACTGAATGACCCATGAAATCATATTGGAGAGTGTTGGTGGAATGAAAGATGACGAGGAAACCCGGAGTACCCGGAGCAAAAAACTATCCCACCTCAGGTGTGTCCAGCACAAATTTCACATGAAGTGACCGGGATTTGAACCATGGAACCCAGCGCTGAGATGCCGGAGCGTTGTTGCCTGAGCCACGGAGGTTCAATTATGATAATAATAATATTTATTATTATTGTTATTGGAGGAGGAAGCCAAAAGAACAAGTTTAAGAATTTATGTTGAAATAAGCTAATTTATGACAAATATAAGTATGCTCCGGAATTTCTAATAAACAGAAATTGATCTAATAAGGTAGATAAAGAAATTCAAATATTTGGGAGAAACAATTTTTGAAAACGGTTTAGAAAAATTCGCTTTAAAAAGGGATGCACTAGATAGAAAAAAGCATACTGTGTAACTAGGAATATGTACAACAACAAAAAATTTGATCTAAAAACCTCCAAATAAAACGCTACAACATAGTAGCCAAACCGGCATGCCTATACGCGAATGAATGACTAATATTGAACTACAAGGTGAAAAAATGAGAAGTACCGGGAAGACGAATCAGTTAAGAACTGCAGAACTCTGGAAATCAAGAAGTGATGATGACATATATCGGGACATAGAAAACATAACCGATACAATGCGGAAAGGGCGATTTATATTTTTTTGAACATTTATACAAAATGAATGACAACAGGTTAACCAAACAGATCTTCAAGTAGCTTTGCAACAAGAAGTTGACAATAACCTAGATTTATGAAGTCAAGAAAAATGTAGAATGGAATAATACGTGAAAAGGAGAAGGAACATAGTGAAAGATTTTAGGAAAATGGAAGGATGTCATGGTCGGAAGGGAAGAAAAAAGTCTTGAAATTGTCCGAGGAGAGGAAAAGTAAAAAGAAGATAATGAGAAGATTAAGGATTATTACGTGAAGAAGAAGGTAAAACGATGTATTAAGAATTGAAATTCGTAATTGGTCCGTAGAGGACCTTAACGGAGATTAAATAAAAGAAAGAAAGAAAGAAAGAACGAAAGCGTTCGTACATTTTTTCCATTCCGCGGGAAAGCACCTAGTCGTAGATACGTTTTTGGACTTAGAGTACGAGAGAGCAAGTACAGATCCTTTGCTTGTTCCCCCTTTGGTAGCCTCTTACAGTACGACCTTCAGGTGGTGCAGATAATGTATCTTTTGTTCCCAGCCACGGGATGGATAAAGAATTCCAGTAAATCTAAATAAAACGGGGTGTATCCAGAATAGAATTGCAAGGCCCACGAATTGTGTGAAAATGAAAGACATTATAGACCTAGTAAATATTATAATAATAATAATAATAATAATAATAATAATAATAATAATAATAATAATAATAATAATAATAATAATAATAATAATAATAGTCAGAATTGAGGTGCAGATGTAGGGCGCCTGGCTCTTATCCCAAGCTCCTGGTTTCGTTTCCCAGTCAATTTAAGGAGTACAACGGGGTTCACTTGATATGAGATTTTCTCAAGCTCTTAAGTGAGAAGATGACGCTACTGACCTAGTGTACATGGACGAACACTGATTGTCATAGTTGCAGTGGTGTCCGTAAATTGAGGACGCTATTTCCAGACAGACCAAAGTCATATTCGTGTCAATAAAAAATCGTGACGGTTACAACTGCTAGTTGAAGAACGTCTGAAGTAGAGTAATTTAGGCGATCTGTGCATCAATCTTGAGGTTACGGTTGTGCTGTCATCTAGTAGTCAAGCCTAACTCAACAGTGGAGATTGTTTTAATAATGATGATAATAATAATAATAATTGATCCGAGGTATCTGTGGAACAACAGAGGTGAAAGAAGGTGCGGGCTGGAATGGGTCTAACTACAAAGGCCGAAAGATGAATTAAAATTTCAATAAAGGTTATATTTTCAAAACTTAACAATTTTCGCATAGAATTCAAAAATTTAACAAGAACCATCAACAACAATCCAATAATCAGGTACCAGGTACAATTTTACAAACGGGACCTTTACAAGTTTTGGGCTTGAGCCCCAAATTTCACAATCTTTCAGCTTTTAGCTCAAAAATACCAAGTTACAATATGGTTCCAAGGGCAGAAAACCCCTTCATACCAGGAAATTAAGCTCCAAAAACAATATCGGCCCTCCTAGAGGCACTTTGTCACATCAGAAAGAGCTGACCCGCTCTCAATTTCTCACGCCTTTCAAAGGCCACAACAGCATTCGCATTGCCTGCCTCTCAAGGCACACTTACAAATGAACAGGGGTACCTTGTATCCTTTCTACTGGGCCTTAAATAAAAATAATAGGTTAATTTAAGTGTCCCTAAATACAAAAGGAATGGAGGCGAGAACTTGCACTTCTACATGAAACTTGTTAAAACCTAAGTGGCGCTAGGCCAATTACACAGGGGATATTCCCATACTATGGAGGTGACTCGTACAAGAAAATTTTAAGACATTACCTAAAGAAGGAAAACAGTTACAAACGTAGTCACCTCAAAACAAAAGGAAGGGGAGCTCGAGAGCGTTAGGCACTCCCTATCCCCGATTTATAGTTAAAGTAATATGAAAATTTTACATGAGTCGGCACTAATTTACATTTTCAGACAGGAAGGTTACATTGAAAAGATTTCGGACCTTCCCCGGTGGTTAAACTGCTGAGCTAGCAAAATAAAGATGTTAAACGGCCATTACCTTGTAAAAGAGCTGCTGGCGGATGAAAGAGTCGCTTTCCGCCTCCTGCTATACTTCCATACACTAAGCTAGATGTAATACGAATGGCGGAGAGCCAGTAAAATCATCAGTTTTTATACTCTCGGGGAAGATTCGAGACCTGTCATGAATGATTAAGACACACCCACAGTCGTTTATTGAGTAGCTTACAGTTACACATCGACATTGGTAAAGAAAGACGCCATTGGCTGAAAATTAATGACAGAAATTTACGATTGGCTAATTTCAAAACTGGCGGAAAGAAAGATTAATATTGCCAACCCACAAATGAAAGAACAACATTTAGTAAAGAACAAACTTACGAATACAAAATATCTTCACGAAAAGTTCCTTCACTTCGCACCAGGGTGCATGATCATAGTTTTTGGTAGAGACATCTGTGAGAGAATGTCCACACTTCTTGATAATCAGTAAACAAAAACAATTCGAAATTAACATAGTGACATCTTCTGATAAACGGTTGAATTAATTCAGTTTTAAAGTTCAGAGTTTCAGCTGTAGAGGAGTATTTTAAGGCGGCGGAAAATTCAAATGTGCGGCGTATAGGTGTACCAACCGGTACAATAATAATAATAATAATAATAATAATAATAATAATAATAATAATAATAATAATGATGATGATGATGATGATGATAATAATAATAGGTATTGCTTTACGTCCCACTAACTAATTTTGACGGTTTGGAGAGACGCCGAGCTGCCGAAATTTAGTCCCGCAGGAGTTCTTTTACGTGCCAGTAAATCTACCGATACGAGGCTGACGTTTTTGAACACCTCCAAGTAGGCCTACCTTCGGACTGAACCAGGATCGAAATTGCCAAGAGATTATTGTTTTAAAAGGAAGTGCAACTGGGCAATCATCTTCTATTAACACTAGTCAGAAGGAAAATGGAATACTCCTTAGGCCTCGCTAGCACAGTACTGTTCGAGTCGGAAGAGAGCAAGAGTTGACCAAGGGAGGTTATACAGGAGAGATAAAGACGTGAAGCCTGACACAGTTAAGTAGAAGCAATGCCAGTGGCCTACCCACGCTCTCAGGTTGAGACCCTCTGTTGCCCCTTAAAGTCGCCTTTTACGGCACACAATGGATATCGTGAATGTATTCTACCTCCGCCATCAACATGACGTGCTCAAAAGAGCTGTTCTTATGACTGAATTCATTTAGACGCGAAAATACAGAGTGCGCCGATAGCGTTGTTCTTTAACGTGCTATCAGTTACAATATGGAGTTGCTAACTTTCTGTCCATCCTTCAACAAACTGCTTCCCGACCGCATTCGGATCCATACACATGGAATCAGTAATCAGACGCACTTGTTCTGGCTCGACATCTCTTATAATTAAAAGGGCGAACGGTACTCTGAATTTCTCCCGCAGTGTTTTCAGCTACTGTTAATGGCGGATACCTGTAACCATATTCAAATGATGAGGCAGGCTTTGTTGGCGACTGCCTCAGCGTTGGATATTTTAAAACATTCGTGAGGGTGTGGGAATAGTAAGTGACTGATGCTAATGTTCATCTGAGGGAATGTGGACCATTCCGTCTCGATATTTCATTGAACGTTTTGGAAGAAAACACAAGAGTTACTTCCTATGACGTTTTGAAAAATGTACATTTGAAAAGAATTCCACGAACATTCATATTAAACAATTACAAAATACGTGTATCTCCAGCTATTTTGAATGGGTATTTTGTTTAAAGGATTTTCATACCAACTTGAACTTCCCATGTGAGTCATGTGTAGGGTTATTCTGGGTTATTTACTGGTCGAAACAGATGACTTTTGATGGGTCGGAAAATATTTTTGACTTACAATGTCATATTTGTTAGGATGAGTCGTGGTGAACTGTTCTATGTCATCAAGACAAAATTAACCCAGAGCTTATAGTTTGTATTCAACTAACAATAATTCCTTGTAAATGTTGTGTTCTTATCATATTTTGTATGAAAACCGTTTCTTAATTAAATGGTGTCAGATTTCCCAATGTGAAGGTCAAATGATCATAAAGATGTATTATATAGCACAAAACAAAAGTTTAAGACCACCAATGAAAATCAGTTAATGTACGCCTGGACCTACGTATATTGTACGAATTGTTCTACAAAATATGTTGTGGCTTATTTGTGTTGATATACAGGGTGCTTAGAAACATCGTGAATCGAGTATACGAGCGTTAGAGCCAATAGAAGAAATAAACTTATCCAGGGGAGCGACTTGAAGAAGGACCTCCCTGCTGATAGGCTCGCCCCATAACAAGCACGCTACGGTGTGTTAGTGTTAGATGCTCATTTCTAGATATGGCTCTCAAGCAAAGATTTAGAGACACCATCCCGCAAAGCCCATCTGATATCGCCCGGAAAGTGATCTGATTGGCTAACTTCAGGCAGCTGATAAAATGACGACGGTGCGAGAATTCTAATGATCATTTACCAATTACTTATCATCATGACCAATCCTCTAACGTTCATATATCCGGCTCACGTTGTTACCGACCATTCTGAAAAATAACCTTTGAATTTATCGAATGAAGTTTAACAATTTTTCAAACATTTTGAGAACCTATAAAAACACCCCACTTCGGGGTATAATATCACCCTGTTGACTAAACTATTTTTCCATTTGTTTTATGTCACACAAACACAGATAGGTCTTATGGCTATGACGGATAGGAAAGGCCTAGGAGTGGGATGCAAACAGCCATGGCCTTAAAAGTACAGTCCCAGCACTTGCCCGTTGTGAAAATGGGAAAACAACGGAAAACCATCTTCAGGGCTGCTCGAACCCACTCACATCTGCTCACGTCTGCTTGCCCCTAACCGCAACGGCCAACTCGCTCGGTGTTCACTAAACTACAGAAGGTATATGGCTACTTAGCTTTTCCAAATAACTCTCCAAGAGACCGTATTTTTGGCTTAAAAGCCGAAATATTAAAGTGACATAGGGTCGTATGTTTTTCTGTGGATGTTCCTTTCTTCAAATTTCGCATTTAAATAATGAAGACTAACGCTGTATATAGAAATGCTTGAAAAATCTTTGGAATGAGCTACTGCCACCGAACTTGCACACCTCACGTAGTACAGACTCTGGTCAACAGATCGCAGATCTCGATGCATGTTACAGATGGAGAATTATCGCTTACCGGCCTCTTATCTTTGAGGTTACAGTGACCGTCCGAACTGGGAAGTGAGCGTCTTGAAAAATGCAGGAAGAACGACCGTGTCATATTTTCATATTTTGGCTTTTACAGCAATATACACTACATTGGATTGGTATTTCGAAAGAAAAAAAAAGTGGCCATAATGCCTGCTGTAGATTAGTGGACAGGGTGGCTTTTAAACCTAAAAGTCCGGTACTTCTGTAGATTCCCAAACTGTTTTGAACATTATAACTCATATACGTCATTCTATATCTCAACGGTCCATTTTCATAAGTTGTATATCAACACGAATAAGCCAAAAAATGTTTGCAGATCAATTTTTATCATAAATATAGGACCAGGAGCTCATTAACTGATTTTAGTTCGTGATTTTAAACTTTTGTTAGGTGCTATATATCTATTGGTCATGGCCATCTACCAACGGTTGCTAATTTCCGATGACCCCCAGCCAAACGACACAGCCTGCATGGTTGCTAGGTAAACATTGTGTCAGTCCATTCATACTTTACACCATAGCCTGCATGGTAGCTAGGTAACATTGTGTGCCAGTCCATTCATACTTTACACCACAGCCTGTACGGTTGCTAGGTAACATTGTGTGCCAGTCCATTCATACTTTACACCACAGCCTGTACGGTTGCTAGGTAACATTGTGTGCCAGTCGATTCATACTTTACACCACAGCCTGTACGGTTGCTAGGTAACATTGTGTGCCAGTCCATTCATACTTTACACCACAGCCTGTACGGTTGCTAGGTAACATTGTGTGCCAGTCGATTCATACTTTACACCACAGCCTGTACGGTTGCTAGGTAACATTGTGTGCCAGTCCATTCATACTTTACACCACAGCCTGTACGGTTGCTAGGTAACATTGTGTGCCAGTCCATTCATACTTTACACCACAGCCTGTACGGTTGCTAGGTAACATTGTGTGCCAGTCGATTCATACTTTACACCACAGCCTGCATGGTTGCTAGGTAACATTGTGTGTCAGTCCACTCATACTTTACACCACAGCCTGCATGGTTGCTAGGTAAACATTGTGTCAGTCCATTCATACTTTACACCATAGCCTGCATGGTAGCTAGGTAACATTGTGTGCCAGTCCATTCATACTTTACACCACAGCCTGTACGGTTGCTAGGTAACATTGTGTGCCAGTCCATTCATACTTTACACCACAGCCTGTACGGTTGCTAGGTAACATTGTGTGCCAGTCCATTCATACTTTACACCACAGCGTGTACGGTTGCTAGGTAACATTGTGTGCCAGTCCATTCATACTTTACACCACTACCTGTACGGTTGCTAGGTAACATTGTGTGCCAGTCCATTCATACTTTACACCACAGCCTGTACGGTTGCTAGGTAACATTGTGTGCCAGTCCATTCATACTTTACACCACAGCCTGTACGGTTGCTAGGTAACATTGTGTGCCAGTCCATTCATACTTTACACCACTACCTGTACGGTTGCTAGGTAACATTGTGTGCCAGTCCATTCATACTTTACACCACTACCTGTACGGTTGCTAGGTAACATTGTGTGCCAGTCCATTCATACTTTACACCACAGCCTGTACGGTTGCTAGGTAACATTGTGTGCCAGTCCATTCATACTTTACACCACAGCCTGCATGGTTGCTAGGTAACATTGTGTGTCAGTCCACTCATACTTTACACCCACAGCCTGCACGGTTGCTAGGTAACATTGTGTGCAAGTCCATTCATACTTTACACCACTACCTGTACGGTTGCTAGGTAACATTGTGTGCCAGTCCATTCATACTTTACACCACTACCTGTACGGTTGCTAGGTAACATTGTGTGCCAGTCCATTCATACTTTACACCACAGCCTGTACGGTTGCTAGGTAACATTGTGTGCCAGTCCATTCATACTTTACACCACTACCTGTACGGTTGCTAGGTAACATTGTGTGCCAGTCCATTCATACTTTACACCACAGCCTGTACGGTTGCTAGGTAACATTGTGTGCCAGTCCATTCATACTTTACACCACAGCCTGTACGGTTGCTAGGTAACATTGTGTGCCAGTCCATTCATACTTTACACCACAGCCTGCACGGTTGCTAGGTAACATTGAGTGTCAGTCCACTCATACTTTACACCCACAGCCTGCACGGTTGCTAGGTAACATTGTGTGCAAGTCCATTCATACTTTACATCACAGCCTGCACGGTTGCTAGGTAACATTGTGTGCAAGTCCATTCATACTTTACATCACAGCCTGCACGGTTGCTAGGTAACATTGTGTCAGTTCATTCATACTTTACATCACAGCCTGCAAGGTTGCTACGGTTACACACATTCTGTTACACACACTTTTTCCGTTACACAAATTTTCGGATAACCTCTAGAACTAAGACATATTTATGTCAAAACTTTAATGCCCTAAACACAACCGTGAGGAATGTCAGATAGCAATCATGTAACTAGGAGATGGATGAGTAACTAGTATCAGATTGAAAATTCTGAAGACTCGAGTTTAAACCTTTATAAACAGTAGTCAAGTCTGGCCCTTCGGTGTAGGAAGCAACGCGTCCGCCTCTCACCAGGCGGCCCCGGGTTCGATTCCAGGCTGTGTCAGGGGTTTTAATTGTAAATTGTTACTATCCCTGGCCTGGGGACTGGGTGTTTGTGTCGCCCTTAACGTTCCTTTCCTCACATTCAGCACTCTACACTTCCGAAATTCCAATTACACGCAGGTTCATATCACATGGTGCAAGTAGAGGCAAAATATCTCTATAGGTCGACGCCCCGAACAAAAGGTATTAAGAAAAACAGTAGTCAACATATGATGATAGAGGAAGCCCTGGATAATTATTTCCTTGACATTCAAAGGGTGTCGTGCGTTCCTTATCGATATCAGTGGAATTTTATACCTGTGTTGATTAGTCAACTGTTGGACACTCTCTGTATCTTTACGACTGTTCAAAGTCCAAGCATATGCAAAGTGGACGTAGTGTAGGGTCGTCTAATAATTTTGCACATGGCCGCAAATTTCAACCAGTGACATTATTGTCTGCACGATTCGACGTGTAATTCTTTCTATTTGGGTTCGAATTCTGGAAATTTGTGAAATCTGTATGTATAATAATTAAATACAACATATACTATATTCCCATATCAATACGAGAGATTACATGCTGGTTGTATATTTTCTCCAATAATTTAAATTGGTTTCCCATTTCCATACCATGCAAAGGCCGAGGTTGTACCTTAGTTAGGGCCAAGGACGCCTCTTTCGTAGTTCTTTTCTATCCCATCGTCGCCATAAAACCGTCCTATGTCGTTGCGACGCAAAGCAAATTGTCAATAATAAAAAGAATTTAAATTCGTCTCATCTTGCAATTAATCCTGTCTCATTATTTTCTCTTACATTGTTACTTGATGATGAGGAACATGCATTTAAGAAAAATTTATGGATAATTATTTTTACGGCCTTATCAAAAACGGTATTATTCTACGATTATATATTATTATTTATACCGCACCAACAGAGACTAGCCTGATGTTGACGATGGGACAGGAAAGGGATAGGAGCGGTAAGGAAGAGGCCGTGGTCTTAATTAAGGCACAGCCTGGTCTGAAAATGGGAAACTACGGAAAGCCATCTCCAGGGCTGCCGCCAGGCGTATTACGGAAACTAAGATTCCGATAGCATCTCGTTGCTTTCCGCATCGAGTGTCAACGTTTCACGAGGGAAGATTTCTTCCATGCGAACGAACTACACCACCAAAAGAAAGTTCATTGAAGGAAAAAATTGTAACACAGTTACTTCCTAAAGAAATACTTTAAGAAATTGTAATCGTGCATCATGTCGATTAATGTTCAAATTAATATAAAGATAGCATCATAACTGAAGTCTCAACATCGCATACATACAAAATGGATAAACTATGCACGAAGTTTTGAAGTCCTCTGTAACACCTACTCGTGCGTATCGTGTTAGCTAACGATGTGTCTCTTGCGCAACATCGTTATACAGGCACATCCTACACCTGATCACAAGTCGCTCAACAGGAAGTAACAAGATTCCTTTCCAAACTAGCTGCTTCTTTCGTTGGTTCCTTCCTTCCTTCCTTCCTTCCTTCCTTCCTTCCTTCCTTCCTTCCTTCCTTCCTTTCAACATTTCTTCAATTTATTTATTTATTTATTTATTTATGTATTTATTTTACTTAAACCATAAAGATTCGTCTCATCTTGCAATTAATTCTGTCTCACTATTTTCTCGTACATTGTTATTTGATGATGAGGAACATGCATTTAAGAAAAATGTATGGATAATTATTGTTACGGCCTTATCAAAAACGGTATTAATCATTAATCGCATGAACAGTTGGTATTTCACGTCAATATCTCAAGTTCGTTATAGAGAGTATCATTTCCGATTCCGATTCCGTGGCCATCATCCGCCATAACATTTATGGGAAGAAATAAGCTGGGAAAATAATTTACCATGCTTTATCAAAATACATAAATCGAAATGTGTTTACATGCGATTGCGACAGGCGTAAACTACATGCAAATACTCTTGTGTACCAAGTACTTTCGGAAGACATCCCTGCTTATCTCTCCAGCAATTTCCGTCACCTTGGTTCTTTACATCTCCATGGTACTCGCTCAGTGTCCCTCCTAGAAATACCTGTCCACCGAACAACCACATACCATCGATCATTTACTATCACCGCTTCGGGATGGTGGAATGCTCTTCCCAAAGACATCAAGGATCCTGCATCAAAAAGTATATTTAAAACCTCCTACCAGCAGTTCCTCGTTAAGTGCTTCCGGCAAGGTACAATACCTGTATGAGTGGAACGAGTGATTGTGTGTGAAAATGATATGAGATTATTGCAGAATAAATTAAATATTGGTTTAATATGATAATTTAAATTAAATTAAAAACATCCATATTGTATTTACGAAGTAGAAGTAGTCTAAAAATAGCTAGTAGTAAGTACAGTATTTAACTTAGATCTAGTCTTGCAAGGATACAATTAGTTAAATTTCATTTAGTATTTTTATTAAGCTTACTAGTATTTTTACATTCGCATTTCTTTCGTTGTGTATTGATTTATTTTTCCTCAAACCTGTATTATGTAGGCAGTTACTTTTTCTTTCATTCTTCTTTGCATGTATATATTAATATTTTTGTTTAAAAAATTAGTGTTATTTGTAGTTCTTGGTATTTTAAATTAATCAATGTCATTGTATGGAATAATAACAATATGCGTGTGGTTAAGTGTAAGAAAGGGCCAAGAGACCTAACTTCGCCACAGAAAATAAAGGCTTTATCTATCTATCTATTGTCAATGTTGATTTTTAGTATATTTACTTGTGGGAACTAGGAGGAAACCTATCATTTTATTTGTAAATAAACAATTTCTCTTATTTATTTATTTATTTATTTATTTATTTATTTATTTATTTATTTATTTATTTATTTATTTATTTATTTATTTATTTATTTACTAGCTGATGTACCCGTGTTTCGCTAAGGAATTCTACATTGTATACATAATAGGGAACATGCATGATCCGGGGTTTTAATTAAAAATATGCTAATCTGATTCAAAATTGCATGCAGAATTCAAAAATGTGATCAGAATGTACAAATAATAACTCCAAACATGATAAAAATCTACGAAAATGTCACGTCACGCAAGTACGCGATCTCATTGGCCTGACGTCATCGTACAGGTTGACTGAATTAGCAGACGAAATAACACAGTGTACTGTGAGAAGCAGGATACACTTCGCGTATTTCTACTTTACGTTAGTGTCTAGTATGGTTAAATTCGAGGTCTATACATTGGATAATAAGCTGAGTGGTATATTTTAGACTTAAAATGAATCCTGCGCAGACAGTGAGGCAGAAAACTTATAAATGGTGTAGAGTTCCGATGTGCAATAGCACATCGCATACCATACGAAACAGATTGTTTATAAACGTTCCAAAGACGCTAAAACTAGGGAGTAATGGATTTTGGCGAGCTGGAGAAATGCTGGTGATATATCGGAAAAGTCTACAGTTTATTTTTTGGAAGATTTTAACGTAAGATGAATTTGTTTGAATTTTCAAATCACTTTTCCATGTCAGCTGTTCTAGTGGTAAAACTTTAAATTTTAATGTATGATGCTTTATTTAAATGCTTCAATTACATCTTGGAATATGAACGTAATAAACAGTGCATTAAATAATGCTGCTTATTAAAGTATTCTCCAAACCTAACCTATGTTTTGGGTGATCCATGTCAAGATAATAAATCAAAGGGGTTATGAACCATTTTGACAGCTCTAATTCTACCAATATATCTTGGCATGGGACAGTTATGTATGTCTTTATTGAAGAGCTTAATTGGTAAAGAAATTTAGGCTATATCTAAATACTCTATAATGTAACAAAGAATAGGCGTGTACATCATGAAAGGAAACAACGTGAATTTAACAAATTTATAACTCTACACAAAACCAATGCTTGTCTGTTGGGGTCTTATAAGTTAACAATGCTCAATTATAATAATTATCATAATATTAATGAAATAAATAACATAATTGCACACAGGTGAAAATAGTGATGTAGGTGTTTAAAATATTATCCAACTTAGCCTAAGTCTTAGGTTATACAAGCCAAGTCAATAAACCGAAGGGTAAAAATACCGCGCGAGTTGGCCGTGCGGTTAGGAGCGCGCAGCTGTGAGCTCGCATCCGGGAGATAGTGGGTTTTGAACCCTACTGCCGGCAGCCCTGAAGATGGTTTTCCGTGGTTTCCCATTTTCACACCAGGCAAATGCTGAGGCTGTACCTAAGATCACGGCCGCTTTGTTCCCATTCCTAGGCCTTTCCAGTCCCATCATCGCCATAAGACCTATATGTGACGGTGTGACGTAAAGCAAAAAAAAAAAGTCACAGCACCCAAAGACATTCCTGTATTGAGCGACTAAAATGTCACCAGGACACTTTTCTTTCCTGATATGCTCAGCTTGTTAAAAGCCAAATGTAATTAATGTTACTGGCTTCACGCCCCGCTAACTACTTTACGATTTTCGGAGACGCCGATGTGCAGGAATTTAGTCCTGCAGGAGTTATTTTACGTGCCAGTAAATCTACCGACACGAGGCTGACGTATTTGAGCACCTTCAACTACCACCGGACTGAACCAGGATCGAACCTGCCAAGTTGGGGTCAGAAGGCCAGCACCTCAACAGTCTGAACCACTCAGCCCGACTTGTGAAAACTAGATGAAGTCGTATTTATCTTTATCATGTTTAACTTTTTCCCTCCACAAAGATAATTAATTCTCTTTCATGGGGCCCGGAAGTGGGTAGGCCAGTTGTCCCAACCATAAATGTATATTTTTTTGGGAATGATAGGTTATAGCCCTATAGTACTATGATCTTTCTTTCTTTCTTTCTTTCTTTCTTTCTTTCTTTCCTTCTTTCTTTCTTTCTTTCTTTCTTAATCAGTTCATCCTTCAGGGTTGGTTTTCTCTCGGACTCAGCGAGGGATTTCACCTCTACCACTTCAAGGGCAATGTTCTGGAACGTGAGACTCTGAGTATGGTGATGCAACTGGTGAGGAGGGCCATTACCTCGCCAAGGCGGCCTCACCTGTTATGCTCAACAGGGGCCTTGTTGGAGGATGGGAGGATCGGAAGGGATAGACAAGGAAGAGGGAAGGAAACGGCCGTGGCCTTAGGTGCCTGGAGGAGAAGTAGGAAAATACGAAAAACCACTTCGAGAATGGCTGAGGTGGGATTCGAAACCCTTCTACTCAGTTGACCTCCCGAGGCTGAGTAGACCCAGTTCCAGCCCTCGTACTATTTGTTTTCAACTTTCAGGCAGAGCCGGGAATCGAAACCGGGCCTCCGGGAGTGGCACACATTAACCACTACACCACAGAAGCGGACTAGTACTATAATGCTACCTATATGTTTATGTTAGTGCTGAAATCCGATTTCTTACTTTACTAATGCTGAAAGCCCGAAAATGTAATGTTATTCTTTAATAGGGGAATCAGTCTAGAAGGAAATGTTGAACGTGATGTGATATCTATCCAGATTCAGTTGTTATCCTAATACTATGGGTTACAGTACATTGCACGTATATAAAAGATGCCACTTACAAACTTGTTTTTTATCCGCGAAATTCTGCGGCCACAAAAGTCACTATTTTTCAAGAATGATGACATCTACACATGATAGATTGTCTGATTGTGCTGTTTTGAACCTTCCTTCTGTCATTTTGAAGTTATTCGCGATCATGAATAATAAACAATCGGCTTTTAGCAACGGCTGATGCACAACGGCTGGTAGAGCTCCATGCGGTACTGGATCGTGACGTCACAGCGCGCCGCTTACGTCAGAGGCCGTTTCACTCGCCTTGCGGAAAGGCACTATTAAATATTTTTTTAATGGTAGAAAACAAGGCAACAGACCACAATGTAATACGTTTACGTACTATTTCATTGGTGTACTTTTCAAAAAAAGTATTTTTGAAAATGATGCATGTTCCCAATTCTAGATTAGGTAGTGAACAGGATGTGAGTAAGATTGTAATAAATCGCATAGCTCTTCATATTACCCTAGAAACGCAACGGTGAAGTCTCCAAACGTCCTTTTTTATGTGGAGACTGGGTTAGGGAAGTTTCATTATTATGGTAGTCCCTCTTCCCTACTATCACTCACAATCAAGTTGGAGAATTTTCATTATAATGGCAGACTGCCACTCTCCACCTGCCATTTTTTATCCTCAGATAAACTGCCGTAGTGGTTTTTTGAACTGAAATACATATAGGTCATTACAATGACGCCAGTAGGAATCTCACGATTTAAAGCAGTGCTATCATATGAAATACTCGATCAAACGAAAAACCATTTTCTCACTTTTAACGAACAGTAGTATGGTGCCGATCTAACAGTCAAAAAGTTCCAGAGCTGGATTGACCAGGCCGTAGACAGCCGTGAGCCGTAAATACTCTCTTTTATTTTCGTGGGGGTGGGGGAGGGGCGAAGAGTGGACAGTCCCAAGGCAAACACTATACCTTTTTTAGTCTCTGTTTCCTAAGGGTAGCCGATGAGTTAGAAAATATCAATTCACTACAATGGCAGGAAAAACTCTATCCTACTTGGAGGCAAATTTTTCCTCCAAGCTGCTAATTTGGAATAAAATGAATGTAGAATATAAAAGTGAAGAGGAAGGAGCTTTTCTTAAGAAACGGCACATTTCAGGGTTGAATTTTGAGTTGTTCTGCGAATTGTGGTGCTATAATTTGAAATACGCCGAAATTGTAATTCTAGACCAGGTCATAAGGGAGCCTCTGCCATTATTCCGTTAATTGTGCACACTGATCAATCCAATCAGCACATCAGAGTAGAAACTGAATAGCTGGAATACTATGATGAACTAGCGTGTTACGTACCAGCAGTATCAGAAAATATATGAACCAGAGGAATGGTATGCTAGAGAAGAAAGTTATCTAACTCCACTGCTATTTCCCGCCAAAATTCACGCAGGCTGCTGTACTCGGTACGCAGCAGTAATCCCATCTATCGCAGATGAGTGGCAGCTTAAGAGACAAAGACCGAGCTCGATAGCTGCAGTCGCTTAAGTGCAGCCAATATCCAGTATTCGGGAGGTAGTGGGTTCGAACCCCACTGTCGGCAGTCCTGAAGATGGTTTTCCGTGGTTTCCCATTATCACACAAGGCAAATGCTGGGACTGTACCTTAATTATTAATGCCACGGCCACTTCCTTCCTACTCCTAGCCCCTTCCCTTCCTATCGTCGCCATAAGACCTTTCTGTGTGGTGCGACGTATGGCAACTTGTAAAAGAAAGAGACAATGGACATCACAACAAACGTTAGCCAACGTAATGTTATTATTGATCTATTTTATGAGCTTTCGATGCTGTAGGCCTTCACAATTAGTTTCATTCTGACTCTCAAATACCACTCTTATCATAGTCGGTACGGTAAAACAGTATAAAACAAGAATGAACGGAAATTGTATTCTGTATAAATTCTGTTGTGTAGTACGTTTCGACAGGACCAATAACATAGGTATTTAAGCATTAAATTTTAGGCGCCTTCCCCTAAACTACCATTTCATCCAGGATGAATAAAATTGTTTATAGCTTAGGCTGTACTTAATTTTTCCCCGACTCTATTTTCTCGTGACTCGCCGTTGATATGGACTTAGCAACAAAAATACAAATTCATGAATATGTCTTATCATAGCCGGTACAGTAAAAATATATATAAGACATAAATGATCGAAAATTTAATTCTGTATAACTTTAGTTATGCAGTATTTATTGACAGGACCACTAATAACATAAATATTTGAGAATTAAATTTTAGGCCTTCCCCCAAACTACCATTTCGCTCAGCATGAATGAAATTACTTATAGCCTAGATTGTAGTGGCTCATTCTCTGACTTTACATACCGATTTTCATTAAATTTTCTTCAGCCATTTTCTCGTGATGCTTGTACATACATACAGATAGACAAACAAACAGAAATTACGGAAAAGTAAAAAGTGCATTTCCTTGTTACTGTGGACACGACCGGTACATAAATACCATTCTTTTTAAATTATGAAGAATACACAGACAAAACTCTTATTTTATACATATATATATATATATATATATATATATATATATATATATATATATATACTTCATTTCACTTCATTATCAGTTATTGTCCAGGTTTGGCTTTTCCCTCTGACTCGGCAAGGGATTCCACCTCACCACCTCAAGGACAATGTTCTGGAGCGTGAGACATTGGGTCAGCAGAATTTAACTGGCGAGGAGCACCAGTAACTCGCCCAGGTGGCCTCACCTGCTATGCTGAACAGGGGCGTTGTAAGGGGATGGGAAAATTGGAAGGGATAGACAAGGAAGAGGGAAGAAAGCGGCCGTAGCCGTAAGTTAGGTACCATCCCAGCATTTTCCTGGCGGAGAATTGGGAAATCACGGAAAACTACTTAGAGGATGGGATCGTACCCCCTCTACTTCGTTGACCTCCCGAAGCTGAGTGGATCCCGTTCCAATCCTCGTACCACTGTACAAATTTCGTGGCAGAGTCGGGAATCAAACCCGGGCCTCCGAGAGTGGCAGATAATCACACTACCCACTACACCTCAGAGACGGTCTTTATTATTTATTTATTTATTTATTTATTTATTTATTTATTTATTTATTTATTTATTTATTTATTTATTTATTTATTTATTTACAGAAGTAAGCCAACGGCCGTAGCCGTGTTGAAACACCGGATCCCGTGAGATCTCTGAAGTTAAGTAACATTGGGCGTGGTCAAGAAGTGGATGGTTTGCCACGCGCTGTTGGTTGGGGGTAAGGGAATGGAGGAGCGGAAAGGAACTGGCCACTCTACCGTACGTAAACACCGGCTGAGGCACACCTCTGTGGAGGTTCGGACCTGCCAGCGGGCAGAACACAGCCGTACCGTACCGTACAGAAGTAATCCGAATCACGCTAATCCTATGTGTGGTAGTATCTACTCTTTATGTCAGTAATATATACTAAGATGTGTATGTTTAAGTGATATTATATCCACGCCCGTTTTGAATACGTTAATAAATGCTTATATTTGTTATTATAATGTGTTTGAGTGTAAGAGTCCAATTTCTTGGTTGAAAGATCATTATAGTAGCCTGGTATTGTAACCACGTTTGTTTAATTCGCCTTAGCTCGGAGGTTGGGTGTTCTCGAGTGTCGTAATACGCATCTTTACACAAAAATAAATTACACTACTAACAGCCACGTGTGCACGTAATAGTGAATACATACCTCCAAATAGAGTTTGCGTCAGGAAGGGTACCCCGCGGTAAAACTAGGCTTTATTCTCGTTAGTGCCGACCTCAGATTGCTGGCAAAGAGGTGAAGAAACAGGAGAAGAATTCATTTTTCCTGTATAAGAGGTGATCATGAATTCCAACCTTACGATAAATGAATATATAAATTATTAGTGTTTTTATTGGAAGCCTCCGTGGCTTAGGCGGCAGCGCGCTGGCCTCTCACCGCTGGATACCGTGGTTCAAATCCCGGTCACTTTATGTGGCATATGTTCTAGATAAAGCGGAGGCGGGAGAGGTTTTTCTCCGGGTACTCCGGTTTTCCCTGTCAGTTTTCATTCCAGCAACACTCTCCACTATCATTTCATTTTATCTGTCAGTCATTAATCATTGCCCCAGAGGAGTGAGACAGGCCTCGGCAGCCGGCACAATTCCTATCCTCGCCGCAAGTTGGCGACTTCATTCATCCCATCCCTGACCCGGTCATTGACTGGAAAAAAGGTTGTAGGTTTTCATTTTATTGTTATTATTTTATATATTATTTCAGGGCCTGTGTCACACCATGGTGGGGTCGTGGGTGCGAACTCTTTCCCATGTGGACTTGCTTCTGTTTTACGGACGGATGCCTTCCTGACATGAACACTATATGGAGGAATGCATTCACTATTTTTTCTATCGTGTCATAATTTTAAACTAATAAAGTATTCAATATTTAATACATTGATATCCATCTAATTACTATACCATCTTCTGCACATTATTCTTGTTCCCCTCCGCATTAGCAAGCGCATGGCATGCTACATGGATCAAACATAAACGGATACAAATACACTGAAAACTCCAAACAAGGCTTGAACTCGAAGCTCGGGACACGTGGTGTACTAGTGTCAACTATATGTTATGAAAATGTCGAGCTGATAATTCTGTTGAGTTATTTTATCACATGCTCAGAGCATTTCTGAATGCAGGTTGTCGCATGTCTATAAATATGCACTTTCTTCACCAACACCTTGACAGTTTTCTCTCAAATCACGACGCTGAAATTGACGAACATGGTAATCAGGACATACCAACGATTGAATTAAAATATTAGGGTCAATAAGGTGTTAGTATGATGGAATATTTATGGTCGTTCCTGCAGCGATCAACCACATGTCAATATAAGCAGAAAAGCAAAGGTCTCAAGCACTTCTAACAAAGTTTTTAGTGTTTGCTCCATATTGTAAATGCATATCTATCTATCTATCTATCTATATATATAAAAAGAAATGTTGGATATACATTTATATTAGAGTGTAGGTGCTCACTAAGGGAGGAGTTTTGGATATACCGCTGCTAAGGGGGTGAAACGGGGTGTGAATGTTTAAAATGAAGATATCTGTATCTCAAAAACTTAAAAGTTTACAGACGTAAAAATTGGTATTTGGAATCTCCGTTAAAAATAAAGAACGCAAATTTTTGTTTTCGGAAAATCCCATTAATGGGGGGGGGGAGAAAAATGGGGGGAAATGGGTCGAACACTTTTTATAAGGAGACTTATATCTCAAAAACTGAAGATTATCATCTCCGTTAAAAATAAAGAAACATGTGTTTATTTTTTCGACTTGACAGAAGACTGTTTCTCACATGTACACTTCTATATCGTATGGTCGTCTTAGCCCCAAAAGGTAATACCACAAACATGGTTTACAAAGAATTTCTGGGGTGAGTGAAACTCAGTTTTTGGGTGAGTTTCTATACTTTAGTAGGAATTTTCAGATAATGTCCTAGTACAATGCCGAGGAACGATTACTTTGATCAAATTACGAAATCCACGCGCGCGAAGCGGCGGGTAATTGCTAGTCTTCTTGTAAATGTACAAGTGATCTGTACCTGAAAGCAATCATTCCAAACTGCTTCATCAAATTGAGGTTACTTTTCCAATAAATGAATTTCTACATTGTCTGCAGTGTATGTGCAACCCTTGTTGTGTTTCTCTACCGGTTCGGGTATGAAGTGAGATGAGTCTTCGCAGCGAATTTTTACAACCGGGTGCCATTCCTGACGTCAACCTTATCAGAGAAGTTACTGAGATGAATTCAATCACGTAATATATGATAGTAGGAAAGAAAGATGGCGAAACCCGGTGCTGGCACATAGCCAACTCCTATGGAAGAGCACCAAGGCTTTACGTATCAATCCTCACTTCATATGAGTCTTTTGACACACTATCTAGTGGTTTGAAAGTGTGTAAAACCACATCTACTGTCTTACTCACCAACATTCCAATAGTGAAAATGTTTCCCCCCAACGGGACCCGAACCACGGTGTCAGACCATATAGATGATTCAATAAATTATCCACAAAGATGGCAAAAATATTACATCAGTAATTACCCCACAATTTATACAGAAGCAATATGAACACAGCTGGGGTAAATTAGCCCTTTGTATGCTTTAAGTATCTTTTCAGTAAGTACGCTTTAAAATTTACTTCAGTTATAAGAGGTCCATTTTGCCATTCCACACCACAATTAATTTTGGCAAATTTTGAAACTATAATGAATCTGTTAAATATACGCGCTCTTGTTACTGGAGTTACAAGTTCAAAAAAGACACCTGAGCAGCGAACGAAGAACGAATCACCTCAGCGATATGAAAATTTCGCTCCATTTATATTAAATACGAGCTCTTTCATTGTATTAAACCTGTCAGCACGATAACATCTTTCTTAAAGAACTCAATCTCCATTTCCAGGAACATTTGATAATCCAAATATTCTTGGAATTATTAAATACTTCATTACTTTTTATCTTAACTGTACACTTACTCTGTACCCCATCAAGTGTAAGTAATCTGTAAAAAGAGGAATGATGAAATTTATCTAAAGAGAAAAATATTGCTTCCTTTTACCGGAATTATTTCTTCTAATGAACTTCGGGAAATCGAGACAAAAAACAAGCCATATTCTGTTCTTCATTAAAGAAAAAAAGTGCTTTGATTTGTTACAGGAAAAGAGGTAATTACGTAGTGAAGGAAAAAATTATTTAATTCGACGGAGAAGGAGGAAGATACGATAAAGTTTTTTTCTAAAAAGGAACAAGAAACATAAGTATTTTATAAAAGAGTTAATGATGCAGACAGAATTCTAGGGTCTTGAAACTAAACGAGATTAAGGTGAAAACAAGTCTTCAATTAAAGAATAAATTGCAGATATTAATGAGAATTATAAACATCAAAAGGAAACGCATCCAAGAGCGTAAGGAATTTAGCGACTGGAATATTGGAAGTAAATTAGATTCTTCTGGGAGCTGATTCTACAGAGTGTGTAAGATTTTTGAGTACAAACAGCACTGTGGTGCACGAGGATTTTTTCGATACCGGTATGTGTTTTTTTGATGAAGAAAGGTTAATTCAAGTCGGCGTTCACTCCAGAACAAAGGCTGCTCAGAGTAAGGCGATTACTAAACAAATAAAATATCCTGATTGCTCTGTTTTCGTACTAACTTGTTTTGGAACCGTGCTTGGCCCGTGAACTTTACAAAATCATAAACCTTCTAAAATCTAAGTATTTCTATACAACATGTGCAATAACAATTTTCAATACCTCATTTTAAAGACGAAGAACCACTGTTTCTGACGTTGGTTTCACGTCATCGGGAAATGTAATAGTTAGAGTCCAGATTTTGTGACAGTAACAGGTTAGAAAGTAAACTAATTTGGTTATTAGGAAGTGTCGACAAATGCGACGTAAAGAAAATAGCAACTATCGTTAACGAGCTATTCAGGGCCGCTAACCCAATTTCCTTAATAAATTGATTATCCAGGTTAAATTTCTTACAAAAGTTGTGAAATGTGTGAGTAAAGGTGTTTCTTGCTCCTATCATCAATCCTAATACCTCTATGGAGTCCAGGTGATATTTATCAGAGTAATATGGAATTGTTGGTTCACATATATCACATTTCTTCTTGTGAACGTAATGTGGTTGAGTAGATAATGCCTCGGTTCTAGTTGTGGGGTCTGTTATGCACCCGTTACTTGATCCCGGTGGTATGGCTATCATGTCAATCCGCCGGCTTGACCCAGCCTGAGACAATGCATGTACCTCCTCGTAGACTGTATAATGCTTTCGCCTCAGGGCTTCAGCAATCATAGATCTTGTACGTGAGATCCGTAGGGAGCCATTAAATGGACAGGAACCCAAGACGTGATCAAGTGTTTCAATCTCACTGTGGCAACGCCGACACTGGTTATTGTCTTGGAACCTGCCAGGTAATGCTCAAAATGAAAAGATATTTTTTGTCAATTTTATGGTATTTCTCCAGTCGCTGCTGGTGAAATCTTCGGGATTTCTTACCCAAAATTTATGTTACTCTCGCTACATTATGGAAGAGCGGGCTGGACGACTCCTCTTCCTAATAACCAAATTAGTTTGCATTCTAACGTATTACTGCCTAGAAATCTGGGGTCCAGTAATACGTAATAAATTCTGCCAAGTAATAAAGTACATCTACTAGAAAGTACAGGTAATAGCTAAGTTACTGAAGAATGCTATGTGAAGATAATGGTACACAAGTATATATAGCTATAAAAGAAATACAATATTGGTTTATGAATGGAACTGGGAAGTGTGGTAGGCTAAGAAAATGTCAATTTTCCTTTTTGAGCTTAAAACAATTTCTGATCACTCCTGAAGAATTTGGTGTATCAATTATTGTGCTACAGTTACAGTATATTTGATGCAAGAAAATTAGTTTTGAAAATAACACTGCACACTCAATATCATTAGAACATTCTTTTAGGATTTTCCGTAAGTCATTTTTTTTTGAATTGTTGTGTACCTTTTTCTCAGAAACTATGACATCAATATATTTGAAACTTGTTAGTCTCTTAGACACTATATATATCTACTTGTGGAAGTAAATTTAATCAGATATCTTGATTAGTTAATGGAGGCCAGCTCGAAGAGCAGAGAAAATTTTAGAGAAAATTTCAGTTTTTAATTAGACTAAAAACAATTCTCAACTCCTGTAAACAATAGGACAATAATTTTACATAAACATCTCAAAAAATGTTTAAATATTATGCAATCAATGTTTCTTAGGTGTGGTTTCACTATTTTCTCAGAAAAAGGTACATCAGCGGAGGAAATTGTTAACAATTAAAATATCATGTATATCATGTTCTTTCTGGCACGAAATATTAAACGATGAAACTTCATATTCTACGCAAATAATGATGAATGTATTCTGATTATAACAAAAGAACACTCAAGGAAATACCTCTTTTAGTTTCTGAGATATGTAACTGAATAACGGAAATTATATTTTTCTATTGTTTCATACTTCCCGGTTCCCTTCATAGGGCGAAACGGGAAGGAAAAACTGAATTTGGAATACTAACATCAGATGAAACATTTCAATGATGATGTTTTACAATTTGCTTTGGGCCGATGACCTCGATGTTAGGCCCCTTTAAACAACAAACAACAACAAGCAATTTGCTTTACGTCGCACCGACACAGATAGGTCTTACATGGCGACGATGGAATAGGAAAGGCCTAGGCGTGGGAAGGAAGCAGCCATGGCCTTAATTAAGGTACAGCCCCCACATCAAAATGGGAAAACCACGGAAAACCATCTTCAGGGCTGCCGACAGTGGGGTTGGAGCCCACTATCTCCTGAATGCAAGCTCCTAGTTGGGCGCCCCTAATCGTACGGCCAACTCACCCGGTCAAGGATGACTGGCAGACTGTTGGGATGAATAGTTTCATAACGAAGATAAAGAAGCTGAGCAAGAAATTAACGATTAGAGGGAATGTTACTGAGAAGCAGATAATTATGACAGAATCTAAGAGAAAAATAACATTATCGGAATTCTGAGAAATTAACCGAGAGCTGTCAATAGAGGCTTACGAATAGAGAAGTGAGATGTAAAGTTAGGTGGCTAATGATTATATATGTACGAACAAGGGTAAAATAGAGACACATGGACGAGGTGCATCTATTTGAGAGTATGTAGGGAGACTGATTCACGTAGAGTTAATTATCTAGAAAGTGAATGTAGAAGTAACAGGAAGAGAGAAAAAATCCCGCCTGACACAGTGGTTTGCCACTTCTAGTCCCATTGGTAAAAACAGACAAAAATGTCACTGTCACAATGTTGGCCGGCAGGGTAGGAGAGGTTTTGGTATACATTTCGACAGGAATAGGCTATGATCCGGCACTGGGGTTCACTTACTTTCTCTCTTCCTCTTATCACATATTGGGGATTTCATCTCATTACCTCCTTTGATAAGGAGATGAGATCCATCTGACTTCATCCCCGACCCGATAGAGAAACGGGACGAATGTTGGAAATACGTACGGGAAGAGAGAAATGAATTCCATACAAATGTAAAATTTAAATAAAGAGCGGATTTCACCTGGAATGGCAGAAACATTTGTTTCTCTTTTAAAAACACGTGCAAAAAGAAAATAAGATACAAAACGCTAAGGAAATTAAGCGTAGGATACATATTTTTCAACAATATGTAACATATTCACGTGTGCTGCAAGAGCTTATATATTTTGCCTTCTTCAAGTATATTTTGGATCATTTAAAACCTTACGCCAACGGTCGTAGCCGTGTTGAAACACCGGATCCCGTGAGATCTCCGAAGTTAAGCAACATTGGGCGTGGTCAGGAGTTGGATGGGTTGCCACGCGCTCTTGGTGGGGGGTAAGGGAATGGGGGAGCGGAAAGGAACTGGCCACCCTACCGCACGTAAACTCCGGCTCAGGAACACCTCTGCGAAGCTTTGGACCTGCCTTCGGGCAGAATAACCCTTACCTACCTAAAATCTTATCGTCGAAATTTGTGGGTCACCCTATACCGCACGTGTCAATTTTTCTGGGACTTGCTCAAGATACAAGTTTTGAGACGTTCCCAAGGACAAGAAAACTAGCGTCAAATTAAAAATTTAAATTGTATTGCTTTAACTTAATCGAAAGGTAACTCCTCTGCGGTCATTGGTTATTAACTTTGCTGTGTTGCACCACCCAGTGCGGGCCACCTACGGGAAGTCTTCGGCATCATGTAGAGCGGACGTGTTGTCCGGGAACTCTGCCTTCACTTAGTGTAACCAAAGCTTAAATTTCCTAATGTAACTTGATTTTATTTCAAGTTTCAGTTTGTCACAAGACATGTCGATCCTTCTATCAAAAATCAGTTGTAATTTATGATGTTGTAAAGAGATGTTACATTCATTTTCACGCTGGCACGAGGCAAGCTTTTTCTAACAGTTTTGTAACTTAACTTAAATTTTTCATTAAGCTTGAACTCAATAATTCTGAATAATTTTAGAATTTTTTCCTATGACCTGTATTTTAGCTCTTAGTGAAGGTAGTCGCTTCAAATTACAAGTATTTTCCATGAATACTAGTATTTGCAAGATTGTAAGACTGTGAATTCATTACATCAGGATCTGTATTTCTATTTTGTGTTTATGTTATCGGTATTGTTCCTTACTTCCTTTTCTTTGCTGCTTTTTTTGCAATAAATATGTATTAACTAATTTATTCTTTGGCCGAAGTTTCGACCACAAAAGTCCTTCGATCCATAACCTTGTAGGATTCCTTTCGGTTTCCAAATCCTGCCTATAGAAGTCATGTTCTTTTACCTTGTTTAATTTTGATTTTATGATATGTTTTTAACGATTCTAAATTGTATTTAGTGTTTCAAATTATTTTTCTTTTATATTTGTTTTAATTAAACTCCCATTCGCCGCTGTAGCATTGAACAAAATATATTATCAAGCGTATAAATGATATAAATAGTATTTATGTATATGTTGAGTGCTCAGCCTGAAGGCTGGTTTGGTCCTCAACAGCTCCACCATCAGCCCAGGCCCAGGGAAATGAATGAGGTAGTTTCCCGTTGCTTTTCTCACTGAGCCAGAAGTTGCTATTACATATCAATCTGCCAAGCCCACTGAGATGCCCCCACCAACCGACTCTATGAGCAACATTTCACACCCTTCATAACAGGAACTGGCTGCAGAAGGAATGGCACTACTAGCATTGCTTATACCTCGGTCCCTTTCATATTGTCGAAGGCAAGGATAAGACGAGACAGGTCAATGAATGTAACAAATTTGTTCTAGCCCACACCTTAAGACATAATGCACTGTAAATACTAGGTCTTGCCAGCAAAGGTACATAAACAGTATTAGCCTTAAGTATAATATTTAATGTAGTGAAAGGAAAGTAGTTGTAACAAGGAAAATCGAATACAAGTATGAAATAAATGGATTGCAATAAATGATCCCTCCTCAGTTTAAGATAATTCGGAACTAGGGATTCGGGATATCCTATTCTTACATGCCGAACGTTAAGCAGTATGCAAACTAATTTGGCAAGTATGAAATGTCGTCTGGTCCGCTCTTCCGTAACGTAGTGAGAGTAACATAACTCCTAGGAGTTCCAATAGTTCGAGCCCCTAATGTTTGTGCACTGTCATAGTAGAATTGTTGTCCGGGCTCGAGTATACTTGTTACTCGCTGCATGTACGTTTGCATTCTTAACTATAGTACGTGCCTAAACCAGCGGACTCTAATTATTCTCCTGAAAATCGCTCTGCCGTGCAGGTCTCTTCGCAGCCGCTCACAATCCTGTAGCTTATTTTTTACTCCATGCAGTATAACATCATCTGCAAAACGACTTAACTGTCATTATAGTTCATTACTCATATCTATAGCCCGGATTTATAAGCAGTAACAGGTTAGATTGCAAACTAATTTGGTTAGTAGGAAGTGTCGGCCACCCGCTCTTCTATAATGTAGCAGGAGTAACGTAAACTATAGGGGTCCTGATGGACCTTACCCCTAATGTTTATGCAAACCCGATAGCATAATCGGTGTGAAAGTAGATGATACCTGCTACTCGCTTCAGTAAGTTTGCATTCTAACCTACTAACGCATCAAAATCCGGGCTCTACAAGAAAACATAGGGGTCGAATAACACTAAACAGACAGCGTTCGCAACGGAAGGCCGTATCTGTTTCAGCAGGACTCTGTGATTCCGTAAGATTTGATCGTAACCAACCATACCATACACTACCATTATACGACTGATACAGTAAAAGCCACCATTACCGCGGTGAAATTCAACATTCATAAGAAAAATACGATTTGCGCATGTCAACACTTCCAGGCACAGTGTTGTAACTGTCACTATAGATAAAGGTAGTTTCTTCCAGTGAACCTGTTTACTGATCCTTACTGCATTTATGCACTAAGTTTTGCATCAATACATTTAGTTATTTATCAGTAGATCAAGATGCTATTTCGGCTACTTGGGTGTGTAGTCTAGCCAGCCCTTTCGTACAGTGAGACTAACATAACTTCAAGGGGTTCTAATGGCCAGGCCTCTAATGTTTATGCGATTCTCATAGCTGAATCGCTAGAGTAGAGTATACCTGCTATTCTCTTCAGTAAGTTTGAATTATAACCTAAAAATGTATAAATATCCGAGCTCTGTTCATCAGGTATGGCTGTTTTTCACACTGCACTGCGTCTAATGCATCCCCAAATGCCTTACACTCGCTGTATTTACACTCAAATGATTGTGAGCCTGTGTCTCTGAAGACAGCAGACTCAGCACACTTGTCTTCATATATTAACTGGCCAAAAGTCAAGAGAAGATACAATGAGAGGTTAACAACGAGTTTCTCCTCCGCGAGCTCTCAAAACAACAGCAATACGGTGAGGCATCGACTCTACAAGGTGTTGGGATCGTTGTGGAGGGATCTGGACGTACTCACCTTCCACTGCAATTGGTCTTGTGTATTTGGTGCGGGCTTCATAGAGCGTACACGAACGTTGACAGCTTACCATAAATGCTCGATTGGATTAAAATCGGGGGATCTGGAGGGCCAATCCATGGTCGTAACTTCGGTGCAGTGCTCCTCGGAACCACCTGCGTGCAACCACAGAGCGATGACATGGCGCATTGTCCTGTTGAAACACGGCATGTCCTCCAGGGCACTCTAGAGCCAGAAAGAGCTGAACATGGGCTGAAAGAATGTGCACCTGTCAGCGCTCCCTGCAGCCGGGCAATGGGACCTGATTGCGACCATGTGAACGCAGCCCAGACCAGAATTGAGCCACCTCCCGCTTGAACACAACCTTGTTGACACGCAGGATCAATAGCTTAATGGGGCATACGCCACACTCTCACGCGTCCATCAGCTCGATACAACTGGAACCGGGATAAATTAGACCATACCACACGCCGTCGCTTCTCCATGGTACAATGCCGATATTCACGGGCCCATGCACGTCGTTGAGCTCTGTGTCGAGGTGTGAGCAAAGGGACAGGAGTTGGTTGTCGGCTGGTGAAGCCTATGCGGTGTAGTTGCCGCTTTACAGTCCTGATAGGAAAGGGTTCCTGACTCCCAACATCTAACTGGCCGGTGATCTGACTCACAGTAGCCCGTCAAGCGCCCAGTATGGTTCTGCGCAGCCGACGTGATGTCCGTTCGTCAAACACCTTTGGTTTTCCCGTACGGTGGTTTACGCGGATGGTAACATTGTCTCTGCGATATTGAAGATCTACCCTCCACCTCATGACCTCGGAAACTGGAACTCGCATGTAATCTCCGCAATGCTATGACCCATGCGCCGTGCACCGATGATCTTCCCACGTTCAAAGTCGGAAGCTCGCTATCTTCACGACACGCTCTGGTGCCATACACGGCACATTTTCTAATGGGACACCCCTTCCCGTGACTTTTGGCCACTCAGTGTATATGTGCTTATAAGAAGTATATACGAAGTGTTACAAAATAAGTGCAAACTACACGGGTGTGTGCATGGGAATGGCGAAAGGAAACAAGTCCTAATAAACAGAGACGAGAAAGGATATAGTTTTCGTGTTATGACGAAATAACATTTGCAATAGTCAAAACGCGTTCGTAATTTTATATTCCAAGTACCAGGCTGCACATTGGACGTCAACAGCGTCTTGTGTTTGTAGTGGTACATGAAACAGATATCGTGTTACCTCTTAAGTTTCCTAACCAAAAGACTGCCGACATCCATTTAATGAAGGTGCCCCCGAGCCCTCAGGTTCGATTTCTGGCCAGAATTTTATCTGGATTTGAAGGTTAGTTCTATGTACGCTCAGCCTACGTGGGATTAATTTAGGGGATTTTTCAGTTTACTTTGCGTCGCACCGACACATCTTATGGCGACGATGGGATAGGACGGAAGCGGGCGTGACCTTAATGAAGGTATAGCCTCAGCATTTGCCTGTTGTGAAAATGAGAAACTCATGAAATCAATCTTTAGGGCTGCCAACTGTGGGGATTCTAACCCACTACCTCTCGAATACAAGCTCACAGCTACGGGCCCCTAACCGCACTGTCAACTCACTCATTCAAACAAAGAATAAAAGAACAAATATAGTACCACAGATATGAAGAAACATGGTTGCGGTGGCAACCTTAGCGCCAGCCCCCTCAACTACGGTCTTATCTTGAACGAGTAATAGCTGTGAATCTTAGCCGAGTGTATTAGGTAAAGAAGAAAGTGCATAGATGTGTGAGGGTGGTAAAATGTCGGCAGAGTATTCTTTAATGTACCTATTAAATTCTCTCCTATTTCCATCTCTCGCCTCCTACCTTGCTGAAGTTGAAAATATTCTGTTAAAACTTGTAAAACTTAAATGAGTTCAGAAGGGAATTACATCGTCAAACGTAGAAAGGAGGAAAGTTTGTTCGTGATTGCTCCCATGACGTCTACTTCTTGTAGTAATTAGTGTCTAACACACTCGTTTTGAAAGTGACGGCGGGTTTTACTGTCAGGCAATGGCTTTCAAGATATTGTATCTCAAGTCTCGGCAACTGGTGATGTATACCTTGTTCCCAGTGCCCTGGCCACCTGGTTTTTCAGCTTCGTTAGGAATGTGGATTTCGACAATCACTCAGGGGTCATATTGACAGATCTACAGCCTTGCTTTGTGAAGTGTAGAATAAAAAAATCTGTATATACAGACGGTAAAAGTTCTGTAGAACTGAGCGTGTGAATAACGTTGGACAGTGAGAGTGATGTTTTGAGGAGAATACTATTTTGTTTCTTTCACGTACTGTACCGCGGCAATCTAGCCTTCTCAATGGGTGTGTCTACTTTCAAACACCAGTAAAAGAGAAACCTGTTTCTACAATCTAAATAATCCAGTACCGTATCTTCTCCTTTTTTCGAATTTGCCCATATTTGGAGCTCACTTATTTGAGTAAGAGATTTCATTCTAACCTATAACAGCCTGAAAATTCGGTCTCTAATATTATAACCGAGTGCACTACATCCAGACTTGATCGTACCCTGTGCCTGCTGTACTGCTATGCAATGTCTCTACTCACTTAATCTACTGTCGTTACGTCATCTACCTTCAACTCCAACGCATGCGCTATGTAGATTACGCTGACATATGAGCTTGCCTTTACAGTTGTACCGGATGTATTCATTCGAACAACACTGTTGGTATACGCTTCTGCCATATTAACTCTGGAAAGGTTGATTTGGTTCAAATGCATGAGAACCTTTAGGATATTCAATATTGGTTATTAGATTTACGACGCAGGTACATTTGAGGGAGAGCAGTAAGTCAAGGGAAGAAATTAAACATCTCTATTATTTTCTTCTCAACTTCCCCAACTTGTACCGGTGTTAACATCGAAAGAAACTTCCTTTCCTTCACAACAGAACAAAGTTACGCAATGTTCCATGCAAGTTTTCTGAAAGGAAAACAAGTTTTGAAGTTCGAATTGTTTGTGCGTCTCAGATGATAGGTAGACTAAAATTCTCCTCATTTGAAATTGATCTTTTTTAAGAGCATGCGCACAAGGAACAAAACGAACATTACGATACAGTAGCAAAGTTCGAAAAACTCATTTGAAGCAAGAAAATTAAACGTCAGAACTTTTATTAGTAAAACTTTTGTAATAGCGTGTTGGATATTGATGTCGCTCTCTAATGACAGGTCTCACTAACAGGGAAATTTTTGAAGTGACTAAGCTAATGGCGTACATTTGGCAGGAAACAGCCTAAATCGTATTGAAGAGATGAAGTGGATGGATAAATATTTCGTATTTCTGTAATCTATATAATGAATTGACTGGAGATGAAAATCACTACGCCAGTTTTCCCTATTCTTCAGGAGAGAAAGAAAATGTCTTCACTCGAACAGAACACAAACACACTATATCAATTTTGTATATTTTGAAGCAACTACTCAGGTTTTATTTGGTTTGGTGGAAGGTCAACTTAGTTTAATAACTACTTTCAACATCAATTTTGACCGTGCGGTTCACACCCATGGTTTTCCATTTTCACACCAGGAAAATGTTGGGTCTGTACCTTTGTTAGAGCCACGGGCGATTATTTCCAACTCCTAGGCCTTTCCTATCCCATCGTCGCCCATCTGTGCGGATGCAGCGTAAAAAGAAAGGTTAATTTGGGATTGGAATAACTTATCAAGGGAGATGTTCAATATATTTCCAGTTTCTTTGCAATCATTTGAGAAAAGGCTAGGGAAATAACAGAAAGGGTATCTCCCACCTGGGCGACTGTCCTAAATGCAGATCAGTATTGATTGATTGATTGATTGATTGATTGATTGATTGATTGATTGATTGATTGATTGATTGATTGATTGATTGATTGATTGATTGATTGATTGATTGATTGATTGAAAAAATTCTATTTTGAAAAAGGTAATTAGTGCCTTTTAGCTCCCGTGCCGGAGACAATCGATTGCTGGAATACACTCGGCAACCTGAATCCTACTCCCATGTTAAATCAGAAAAACCAGTCTTCCTGATACAAGTAAAATGCGCAGTGAACTCTGTGAAGGAGAATTAGTTAAGTGGTGCAAATTACCACCAACAGGACTAGGAGTAGAGCTGTACAAAGAATATACTCCTGGAAAGACGTGATTGAACTACCACCAAGGTCTTACAAGTAGTGAATGGCGCGAGGCGATGAAAATGACAACCAATGTTCCCTCGGTTATAAGTATGCCCTGGAGATATCATTACGGAAGGCTCTGTCGCAGATGTGTCAGAAAGCATGAAACACCGGGTCACGTCTTTGGAAACTGCCCTTATCATAGGTTATAAACTACATGGTTCTCATCTCTATTGAATTGTAAATACAGTATTATTAAATTAATGTAGTAATGGTATGCAATATTTTAGGGACTAGTTTCGGCCGGGGCTGGCCATATTCAGCCTTAATTTAAAACATCTAATACCTAACAAATGTACATGCACACAATTGACATAAAACAAATGAAACATATACAAATTGCATTAAAAACTGGCATGAAATTATGAGTAAATTTGAAAATAACTAACATTTTGAGTATGCTCGTCATCAAGACTCATTCATGTATTAATATACACAGAATTGTTTGTTCTAATACTGATAATCATTAATAATGCCTAACACCACTCAAATAGATTTGGCGATGAATTACGGATCAATATTTACCACTTCCCGTTTACAATTGAATTATTAATGATTAGTTTTTAATGTCAATTTGTACATATTTGTTTCATGTCAGTTGTGTGCATGTATTAGTTATTAGATGTTTTACATTCAGGCTCAAGATGGCCAGCCCCGGCCGAAACTAGTCCCTAATTAATGTAATTTAGAATATTGCATACTATAGTATTGAAAGGTGAACCGTTACTGCCCTTATGGTTATACATTAATAAACGCCCGCCATCACTAAACAAGATTATTCACTGATACCGTTTACAAAGAGTTCATGGAGTATCAACGAACGGGAGTACCAGAAGAACTGACATGATAGTCTTTTATACAATCGATCACAAAGTCAGAATGGTGCATCACGCAGGCCAGCATGAGGATGTCAACAACGAAAAGATGAGCAACTACACACCTAAAATCGAATTTTATAAGGGAAAGTACCATTTAGAATAGGTGGAAGTACAGGGTTTGATGGCCGAGGTACGTGCCACTGTAATTAGGAACTTTATAGATTTCTGGAATAGATTCGGCTTACAGAAGTTCAGAATGAATTTTTTTAATCGCCACTTTTGAAGGATCTTTATCAATTTTAAAATCATATCTCTATTCACCAGTAGTTCCTTTTAATGTCCTCATAACCAATGTATTGTTCTTCAATTTTTTTGTATATCCAAATGTTTAATACTACAGACTGTGAAAATGAAAACCTACAACCTGTTTTCCAGTCATTCACCGGGTCAGGGATGGAATGAATGAAGCCCCCATCTTGCGGCGAGGAAACGCGCTGCCGCCTGAGCCACAGAGGTTCCTCGCTATAGATTGTATGTGGTGTTATTAATAAGGCCCGGATTTTTATGCAGTAATAGGTTAGATTGCAAACTAATTTGGTTATTAGCAATTGCCGGCCACCCGTCCTGCCATAGCGTAGTAAGGGTAACATAGATGACAGGGTTTTTGATGGATCTTACCCCTAATATCTATGCAATCCACATAGCACCGCGGTTGTGAAGGTAGACTATACTTGCAACTCCCTTCAGTAAGTTTGAATTCTAACCTATTACTGCATAAAAATCCGGGCCCTAGTTATTAATTACACGAATTTCATTTTGTTATTTTTTGATGTAGTTAAAGTTTGTCCTGAGGGAAATTCAGAATGTCTGGAAAATCGTTGAGTTTCTCAATAAATACAGTGCGGTAGAAAACAGCGTAAACCGGGTATATGAATAATATGAAAGAAGTAATTAAATGTCTTACACTGTTGGTGTTTTAACAGCTGCTGTATTAGCCAGTCAGATCACTTTGCGGGTGGATTCAAATGGAATTTACGAGGCGGTATTGCTAAATCTTCAAGTGGCTTAATATTGGCATGGGAGCACCTATCCAATAAACGAACTTCGCCAGGGGAGGGTTTTGAATACAGACATCTGATCTGTCAGCATCATACCATAGTACACTAGTGTCCAAAAGTTAAGCATAATCACTAAACGAGGCCATACCACCTGATAGGAGTGTCATACGGATTGCTGAACGAATGGAAGCTGACTCAGACACCATATGTCACAAACCTTGTCCAAAAAAGCAGTGCCAGAATGGTTCTGATTGCTGAGGTACACTTTTGACAACAACTAACGAAACTTGGCAATGTCTTCCACAAAAAAATATACTGTTAATAGGGTGTATGGTTACCCCTAACGGCCACATATGCTTCGCAGCGACGTGGCATGCTCTCTATAAAATGGTCCAAGTGCTCTTCTGGCAGTCGATCCCATTCCTCCGAAAGGACAATTCGGAGGTCTTGGAGGGTCCTTGGTGGAGCCTGACGGGATGCAATTCGCGTCCCCAATGCATCCCAGGTGTGTTCTATAGGATTCAGATCCGGAAACCTCGCTGGCCAGTCCATGCGATGAATGTCTTCCCCAGCCAGAAATTCATCCAGCAGAACAGCGCGGTGCGGTCGGGCATTATCGTCCATTAAGAGGAAGTCTGGACCAACCGCACATCTGAAGAGTCGGACATGTGGTCTCAGTACCTCATATCTGTATCTCCGAGTGTTAACAGTGTTCCTCGGACCACCCATGAAGATGTGCAGGACAGTACGGCCATTCAACATGATGCCGCCCCACACCATGACGCCACCACTTCCACCATACTGGTCCCGTTCCACGATGCCATCAGGTAGTATTTTTTAAACGTTCACTGAATCGAATTAAAACGGAATTATTAATCGATCTGTTAGGGCTCCGAATGAAGTGAATGTGAAATAATCTACACAAAGAACAAAGATAAAACGGAATGGAATTTATTTTGTTGTGGGGAGTCAAATTCAAATTTCGCGTCGCCTTATTACTGCAACAAATTGCACTGAATAAGATCTACATATCAAATAGTTTAGCCTGGGGTTAAGAAGGAATAGTAACGAGGGAGAACAATATCTCAGGTGCAAATTAATTCTGTCTTCTTCATTCTCAACTTAATCTATAAAAATTAGCATTGTAGCATGATGATGTTACTCAAGCACGAAACACGTGTTCTTTGATGTAGTTGAAGACATTAAGTAGAAGGAGCTATTTGAATTATGTATTCCATGAAAGGGGAAAATATTTCATTCCATATTAATCTGCAGTGATATGAACTGAGGGGTTTGAATTAGCAGCAGCAATCCAGGAAGGGATGAGCCAAGGACTGAAGTTTGCCCCTCCTCCTTTTCATTGTTTATATAAAACAGGTAGTTAAAGGAAATCAAAGAGGAATTTTGAAAGGGAATCACAGTCCAAGGAGAGGAAATCGAAACCCTGACATTGCCGATGATATTGTTATTTTATCGGAGAATGCAGAAGATCTGGAGATTTTGATGAATGGCGTGGACTCAGTCTTGGAGATGGAGTACAGGATGAAAATAAATAAACCCAAAACAAAAGTAATGGAGTGCAGTCGAATGAAGTCAGGTGATGCAGGAAATATTAGACTAGGAAATTAAGTCTTAAAGGAAGTAGATGTGTATTGTTAATTGAGTAGTAAAATAACTAACGATGGTCAATACGTTAATACGTTAAAAATATAGAATTCAGAGATTTGTTGATCCTGGTACGTTTATGACGGGTTTCCGCAAGGACGTGTAATTGGACCTTTATATTTTCTTATGTACAAAAATTGTAAGTGTGAAGAACTGCAATCGCAGATAAGGAGTTTTGTGGATGATATTTTTATATTGTACAGAGTAGTAAATAAAGCGTAGACTACCACAGGCAAGGAAGGAAGGAAGAACTCTACTCACTTCGAACACTGATATAGGAATTACAAAAATGTCTTTGAAGACTTTCGTATGGAGCGTGGCATTGTATGGAGGTGAAACATGGACGATGACTAGCTCAGAAAGAAAGAGAATGCAAGCTTTTGGGATGTGGTGTTACATAAGCATACTGTAGGTGCGATGGATAGATCAAATCACGAATGAAGAGATACTGAATTGAACTGGTGAGAAGAGATTGATTTGGCTAAATTTGACAGGAAGAAAAGGACAAACCTTAAGACATCCAGCACCTGAAATGTTGGTTTATTTTTCTTACAACTTGCTTGCGTCGCACCGATACAGGTAGTTCTTAAAGCGACGATGGGAGAGGAAAGGGCTATAAGTGGAAAGGAATCAGTCGTGGCTTTAATTAAGGTACAGCCCTAGCATGTTCCTGGTGTAAAAATAGGAAACAACGGAAAACGTACTTCAGGGCTGCCGACAGTGGGACTCCAACCCACTATCTCTCGGATGCAATCTCACAACTGCGTTCCCCTAACCGCACGGCCAACTCACCAGCCAGTTTTTTTGCTAGGGGCTTTACGTCGCACCGACACAGATAGGTCTTATGGCGACGATGAGATAGGAAAGGCCTAGGAGTTGGAAGGAAGCGGCCGTAGCCTTAATTAAGGTACAGCCCCAGCATTTGCCTGGTGTGAAAATGGGAAACCACGGAAAACCATCTTTAGGGCTGCCGATAGTAGAATTCGAACCTACTATCTCCCGGATGCAACCTCACAGCCGCGCGCCTCTACGCGCACGGCCAACTCGCCCGGTCACCAGCCAGTTGGTTTCTGAGTGAAGTGTAGGCGGCAAAAATGGTAGGGGTGGACCAAGGTATGAATATGACAAGTTGATTAGAGCAGATGTAGGATGCAGTAGTTAGGTTGAAATAAAAAATGATTAGCACTGTACCGGGCGGTACACCTCTACTCTGTTTATTTAAAAGTTGCGCCAGTTGAAACTCCTCTTCTGGAGGAAGTCTGAACTTTATCTACACTATTAATCTACTAATTTCTCAGAAGATGTCACTACCTGGAAATTTTTGAGTTTGTGAACTGTGTCATTTTTGATGTGTTTTTGTCTCGCTTGAAGTAAGAAGTGTGAACTTTCTCTTCTAGAGGACACTACTGAAGAATTACAATAGTGCAACCTAGTGCGAAATCAAAGAACTATTTTGTTGAAGAAATTTTTATTTCAAATGTTTGTTCCTTGCTAAATTTCTTTCTGTTATTGTTTAAGTTGGCTGTATACCCCTCTTTTTCCCCTTAGTTTGGATCTAGCCAATCCCGAATTTCTTTAATTAATTTTCCACCAATAATGTGTTTCTTTTTCCTCTATGTAGGGGTTTCTTTTCCCTAGCCAATAAAATTTTTGTGGGAGGGTGTTTTCTTTCCCCTAACGCCTAGAATCTTCCGTGAGAGGATATAAACTGCTGATTTTGGGGTCTCCGGGCCACTTCTGTTCCATCTTTCAGTGTATTAAGTACATAGCAGGAGGCGGGGAGCGCCTCTTTCCTCGGCGGCGGTCAACAATAAGGTAATGGCCGATTAATAAATTCTTTCTTTTCTTGCTCAGCAGTTTAACTTTCGGGGCGGGTTCTAAGCGTTCAACCATGTAACCTTTTCCTAAAATGTAAAAACAACTGGTATCTATTCTATTTTAAAACGACATATCGGGATAGAGAGTGCTTAACCCTCTCGAGCTCCCACTCACATCGTCTTAAGGTGAACTTATTTTCTCAACCAATTCTTCCGTAATGTAATGTAAATTGCTATTAAGTCACCTCTGTAGTATGGGATTAGCCCTTGTAATAACGGCCTAGTGCCAAAGTAGGTTTTAAAAAATCAAAGTGTATCAGGAGTGCGGTTAGCCTCCTCTCAAATTGTTATTTTAGAGGTCATGTAATCAACCTCCTTTTCATGTAATAGACCTCAGTAGGTTGGGTATTTTACCCCTGTGAATACGTCCTTAGAGGACAGCTTGAAGGTAGAGTTTGGTGTGGCCTTTGAGAGGCTTAAATTTTAAGAGCGGATCGCTCTTTTGAAAATGGAGTGTCATATGCCTCGTGGAGGCTTTTCTGTGTAATTCGGAGCCAGGGGCTCCTAGGGATGAATGGGGTTTTCTGCCCCTCTGTTAAAACTTGTGTTTGTGGTAAAACTGAGCTGATCGCTGAAGTCAGGGCGTGAAGCCCAAAACCTGTAAATATTGTAACTCCCCTTGTTTTGCTACATTGTACCTGCCATGTCTGTTATTGCTTTGTTTTTGAAAAGAAAATATAACCTTGTTAAATTTTAAATTAATTTTACATGCACTATAATTTCGTAGCTTGAAACCCATTCACACCCGCACCTTCCTTTACGCATAACTACCGCTAAAACACGGTAACAAGTGGTAGCAGAGCGTGGTTGAATGGGTCTCAATTTAGCCCCTTTTGACGGCTAAACATTGCTTTGATTCGAACTCTAACAATTGTCTCAGTTGCTGGAATTTTTTGAGTTTTTCAAAATTGTTCTGTCATCATGCCCGGCCCTCGCGATGTTCTCCTCCTTAACTATTTGCGCAAAGAGGAGTTGATATACGAGTTAACTATCAGAAATGTGCAATCTGGAGGCACGGTTGCAATCGACACCAACAAGCTTAGAGAGTCCCTTGATTTGCCCATTTCCATCCCCAATTTGGGAGAGAAAGAAATTGACGATTCTCTTTCCACGATCGTCGAGAATATTACTGGGCTAGCATCTGTAGTCAGCTTTTTTGATGAAAACGATCCGTCTCCTAATCAAATTAAGCGTGTGCAAGGCAGGCTGTATCACTTTGCAAATAGAGTTAATGATCTGTTGTCTCTAAAGGTGAATGACGTTCAGAGGAAGGACGCTAATACGCTCCTTGAAACTATTTCTGAATTGTCTAATAAGGTTACTCAATTGCTAACCGGCGAAGTTCCTCCCAAAACTGATCAACCCGCCACAGTGAACGTAGGTAGTGATGAAGAGCCTCCTCAGGGAGAAGTCAATAGGATAACCGTTGCTGCTCAAACTATCTCTGCCCCATCGAACAACGAATCTGAACGCCGTGCGTCATTGGGTAACATCCGCTCTGAATTAACTTCTTTGCCATTGAAACCTTTAACGACTATGTCACCTGGGTTCAGTAGCTTGCCTCATCCATTGGCAATGTTGCTTAGAGGTATCTCTAAGTTTTCCGTCAACACCACCAGTGATGTAATTTCATTTTTAAGATTTCTAGTGGAATTTCAGGATCATGCTCTTGTTTTTTCTCTTTCGCCATGTCAAATTTTGCAAATTATCTATCCGTATGCTATTGGTATTCTCTCTGATAAAATCGTAAGAGCCATTGCCGAGCAATCATCTATTGAGGATTTCCATGCCCATTTGCTAGCTAACTTCATCCCGGCTAGGGCCAGGTCCTCCCTGATTCAGAAGTACTATTACCGTGTACAGCGCTTGGATGAAAACTTGGCTGATTTCATACAAGATATCAAATTCTACACTAGGGTGTTTGCTCTGCACTTTCCTGAAGATCAGATTGTGCAGGCTATTGTAGAAGGTATTTCACCATCCTACAGGTCATATTTGTGTTTCGCGGCGTGTCCGCAAACCTTCTCTGAACTTGAAGCATTGGCCGTCTCAGCGGAAGGAGTTAGATACGCCGATTCTTTGCGTGTCGCGAAAGAACCCCCGCCTTCCTTTAGTAACACTCGGCCTCCCCCTCGCCGACCAGTCAATCTCCGTAAATGTTATGCTTGCGGGTCGCCTGACCATCTGCGCAACAAGTGTCCACTGATCAAGCCAAGTGGGACTAGGAATGGAGCTGGTTCATCACAAGGCTGCTTTAAATGTGGGGCTTTCTCACATATCGCCAAGAATTGCCCAAACTCAAATAGCACCCCCTCCTGCTCTGGTGCAAATTCCACCCATGCCAATAATAAAAAGTGACTAGCGGCTTCGGCTGAGTCGACTAATTCTGCTTTCCAAGGCTCAGCCCCGGGCAAAAGGGTCGAGAATTCAGGGAATGAGCAATCTTCAAATTCTTTTTTTGAATGCCCCAGAGAGTGTCTTAGGATTGCGGCGGATACCCCCGCACCTGTTCCTTTTCTTAGGATTGAGTTGAATAACGAGCCTATAACAGCTCTCTTAGATTCAGGCAGCGTTTGTTCCATTATTTCGGCTGATTGGTATTCTAAATTGAAATCTGTTTGTAAACTCCCTGACTATGACTCATCTCCTGTTAAATATGTTTCGGCTAATTCATCTCCATTAGAAATTCTAGGTTCCTTACATGTCAAAATTCGTGTTTTTAAATTTACATGGAAAATCAAATTGTTTGTGGCCAAGCATTTGTCTTGCCCCATCATACTGGGAGCGGACTTCATGTCTCACACTGGTCTGGTGCTCGATCTTCAGAGTAAGTCGTGCACATTCAAATTTGCCTCTAATTGTAAAATCCCTCTATTAAAGTGTAATTCTGCATCATGTTCATCTATTTCGCCTACCCAGGATGAGATGTTGTTAGACCTTAGACATCTACCTGAGGAGCAGGCTGATAGTATTCGCAAATTGTGTCAGTCGTTTCCCGAGGTGTTCTCTGATACTCTTGGTGTTACTGACCTTATTGAATACAAAATTGAGGTCACGGATTCGATTCCTGTTCGCTTTCCACCGTATAGGCTATCTCCACCTAAAATGAAGGCTCTGAAAGAAATCATCGATCAGATGTTGAAGGACGGTATTATTAGGCCCTCTAAGTCAGCGTATTCTTCGCCTATTTTTCTAGTACCGAAACCTCAAGGAGGTTTCAGGCCTGTCATTGATTACAGGGCTCTCAATCGGAAGGTGGTGTTACAATCAGTGCCCCTTCCCGACCTTCATTCTTGTTTTTCATGGTTTCGTAAGGCCAAGTTCTTCACCATCTTGGACTTAAATCAGGCCTATAATCAAATTCCCCTTGCCGAAGAGTCTAAACACCTTACAGCGTTTGCCACGGACTGGAATTTATACGAATACAACCGCGTGCCTTTCGGGCTCCCCACGGGGGCAGCTGTGCTCACTAGGCTACTAGATAGGGTCTTTTCCGACATCAAATTTGAGTACTTATATCACTACTTAGATGATGTCGTCGTATTTTCAGAGACCTTTGAAGAACATCTAGATCATCTGCGAGAAGTTCTCGATCGCCTTCGTAAGGCTGGGTTAACTGTTAAGTTGTCCAAGGTTGCCTTTGCTAAGCCCTCTATGTCATTCCTAGGGCATATTGTGTCACCCGATGGAGTAGCAGTCGATCATTCTAGAACACAGGCCATCCGTGATTTTAAACCTCCCAAGGACATCAAAGGTATCGCCAGGTTCATTGGTATGGTGAATTTCTTCAGGAAGTTCATTCCTAACTTTGCTAATAGAGCGGCGCCCTTAAACCTTCTTCGTAGGAAAGGCATCAAATTCGAGTGGGGACCTTCTCAACAAGCCGCTTTTGAAGATCTGAAATTAGCTCTCTGTAATGCCCCTGTACTTGCTATGCCTGATTTCTCGAAGAAATTCATCGTCCAAACCGACGCATCGTCGTCAGCAGTAGCTGCAGTTCTTCTTCAAGAGACTGAACTAGGGAGGCGACCCATCGCCTATGCGTCTAGGACATTGTCAGCTCAAGAAGCAAAGTACTCCATATATGAGCTTGAAGGTTTGGCAGTCTTATTCGCCTTAGAAAAATTCCGTCTCTATCTGGAACACGTCAAATTCGATCTGGAGACAGATAATCAAGCCTTAAGCTGGGTCTTAGGTAGGCCGCGTCGTACAGGTCGTATAGCCCGTTGGGCCATCCGTATTTCTGCCTTCCAATTCGATGTACGGCATATCAGAGGTACTGAAAATGTTGTTGCCGATGGACTCAGCCGTATGTTTCATAACGACGTAGAGACCCACGAACCGGTCGACAGCTCATCACCTTCCGAGTCCATACTATCTGGTGTTAATGCCCTCTTAACAGATGCTCCCATGCTTTTTAGGGATATTGAGAAATACCAACGTGAAGATCCGACGCTGGCTCCGATAATGGAAACCCTTTCTTCTGGGGAACATGCTGTCCCTTATGTTCTGAGGAATGGTGTTCTATGTTGCCCTTCGAGGCATGATAAGTTGATGAAAGTTGTTGTTCCAGCGGTTCTTGTACCTATGATCTTCAAATACTATCATGAGACCCCATTGGGGGGGGGCACCTGGGTATCTTTAAAACTCGTGAAAAGATTCGTGAAATGTTCATCTGGAAAGGTATGGACGGTGAAATCCGTGAACTTGTAAAAGCTTGTAAATCTTGTTTGCTTAGTAAACCCACCATGTCCACCAAGGTAGGCCTTTTGTCTTCGCATCAAGCGTCGCGCCCCATGGAACGCCTGTATATCGATTATGTAGGACCCTTCCCCCAGTCAAAGGGTAATGCTAACAAGTTCATCTTTGTGTGCGTAGATGGCTTTACTAGATTTTCTTGGTTATTTCCGACTAAGCTGGCTACCGCTCAGTCCACCATTACTTGCCTAAATTCTATTTTTGCTTCTTTTGGTCCGTGCCAATATATTGTATCTGATAATGCTAAGGCGTTCACATCAAATTTATTTCGTAAATTCTGTTTTGACTTGTCCATCTCTCATGTAACTACTTCCGCTTATTACCCTCAACCATCTCTGGCTGAACGGGTTAACCGTAATCTCAGGTCCGCACTTATTGCCTATCATCATGAAGATCATTCTAGGTGGGACACGTCCCTGCATTGGTTAGCTTTTGCTTTGAATTCGGCGGTCCATGAATCACACAAATTTACTCCAGCTTCTTTGATGTTTAAGTTCGTTCCCAACACGCCGCTCTCTAACCTCTGGTCTTTGAATGACATTCTACCCGAGACAATAGATCCGGATAACATTAAAGATCTTTGGAAGAAGGCTAAAGCCAATCTTAAAGTGTCTCATGAAAAGGTTAGGGAAAGGTATGATCGTGGACGGAGACCCACCACTTTGAAGGTAGGTGACCAGGTTATGGTCAAAAATTTTGTTCCCGCGGGCAAGCTTGCCCCCAGATTTCATGGGCCTTGTATCATTCTCGATTTTCTTACGCCGGTTACCTTATTGCTAAGTAATCCAGCCACCGAGAGGATATTTAGAGTTCACCTGTCCCAGGTGAAACCGGTGTAATTTCTGTGTTAACTTGCTTCATATTATTTTGAAAGGATATGAAGGTTATATTTTTTTTGAGTTTCACTTTTAAGGCATTCTGCCCCTTCTGTAATATTTTGGTTTTAGATGTAAGCCTTATGTAAAACCTGCCCCGACCCGTTAAACTGCCATCCTGTGCTTGCCACGGCCATTACCACGCTCCCGTCTCCTGCTCCACCTTACACTGTGGCTTCATTATAGTAAATGCCATGGATATCTACACGCCGCTGGCCCCTCAACCTCTCCACAAGCCTGTACCCTCAAAGAAGACGATAGTCCAACACAATTCTGCCGCCTAACTTTAATGTTTCAGCGCCCCCGCAGCCGCGCAGCGCCGTGCAGCGACTGGGGAGGGGGATGGGCCCCCTCCTCTCCAGCGAGGACGACATGTGCACGGCGAGCCGGAACTCTCCTCCCGGCCAAGGCTGATGTGCGGCGCACGACCTGCTACATGCCCGCAGCCTGTATCTGTTCACCGCGGGCGCGGCGTACTTCAACTCCTCTGCTCCCCTCATAGTGCGGGCGAGCGGTATCTCAGGGTACTTGAGGGGTCCGAGCGGCCTCCGTTGGACGCAAGCTGCAACGGCCGGTCTGGCCATCCGACTCAATCTACATCAACTACATGGACAGTCACCATAAGCAATAACTACACTTGGGAATTCAACAACAATAATTGGTGGACATTGCCAAATTTTTCATCACTTTCAAGTATTAAAAGTTTATCTTCAGAAATTCAACTTCTAAAAACAGAAAGACTTTACTTCACCTGCAACAACAAATTGGGAAACTGAATCACACAACATTCTAAAAATCTTGTAATCTATTTTCATATTCACTTTATAACTTGGAACTTGTTTCAAACTGATTTCATGTGTCACCCCTGGAGGAACTTTTGGGGGGGGAGGTCTGTACCGGGCGGTACACCTCTACTCTGTTTATTTAAAAGTTGCGCCAGTTGAAACTCCTCTTCTGGAGGAAGTCTGAACTTTATCTACACTATTAATCTACTAATTTCTCAGAAGATGTCACTACCTGGAAATTTTTGAGTTTGTGAACTGTGTCATTTTTGATGTGTTTTTGTCTCGCTTGAAGTAAGAAGTGTGAACTTTCTCTTCTAGAGGACACTACTGAAGAATTACAATAGTGCAACCTAGTGCGAAATCAAAGAACTATTTTGTTGAAGAAATTTTTATTTCAAATGTTTGTTCCTTGCTAAATTTCTTTCTGTTATTGTTTAAGTTGGCTGTATACCCCTCTTTTTCCCCTTAGTTTGGATCTAGCCAATCCCGAATTTCTTTAATTAATTTTCCACCAATAATGTGTTTCTTTTTCCTCTATGTAGGGGTTTCTTTTCCCTAGCCAATAAAATTTTTGTGGGAGGGTGTTTTCTTTCCCCTAACGCCTAGAATCTTCCGTGAGAGGATATAAACTGCTGATTTTGGGGTCTCCGGGCCACTTCTGTTCCATCTTTCAGTGTATTAAGTACATAGCAGGAGGCGGGGAGCGCCTCTTTCCTCGGCGGCGGTCAACAATAAGGTAATGGCCGATTAATAAATTCTTTCTTTTCTTGCTCAGCAGTTTAACTTTCGGGGCGGGTTCTAAACGTTCAACCATGTAACCTTTTCCTAAAATGTAAAAACAACTGGTATCTATTCTATTTTAAAACGACATATCGGGATAGAGAGTGCTTAACCCTCTCGAGCTCCCACTCACATCGTCTTAAGGTGAACTTATTTTCTCAACCAATTCTTCCGTAATGTAATGTAAATTGCTATTAAGTCACCTCTGTAGTATGGGATTAGCCCTTGTAATAACGGCCTAGTGCCAAAGTAGGTTTTAAAAAATCAAAGTGTATCAGGAGTGCGGTTAGCCTCCTCTCAAATTGTTATTTTAGAGGTCATGTAATCAACCTCCTTTTCATGTAATAGACCTCAGTAGGTTGGGTATTTTACCCCTGTGAATACGTCCTTAGAGGACAGCTTGAAGGTAGAGTTTGGTGTGGCCTTTGAGAGGCTTAAATTTTAAGAGCGGATCGCTCTTTTGAAAATGGAGTGTCATATGCCTCGTGGAGGCTTTTCTGTGTAATTCGGAGCCAGGGGCTCCTAGGGATGAATGGGGTTTTCTGCCCCTCTGTTAAAACTTGTGTTTGTGGTAAAACTGAGCTGATCGCTGAAGTCAGGGCGTGAAGCCCAAAACCTGTAAATATTGTAACTCCCCTTGTTTTGCTACATTGTACCTGCCATGTCTGTTATTGCTTTGTTTTTGAAAAGAAAATATAACCTTGTTAAATTTTAAATTAATTTTACATGCACTATAATTTCGTAGCTTGAAACCCATTCACACCCGCACCTTCTTTTACGCATAACTACCGCTAAAACACGGTAACAAGCACAATATAGTGTGGCATGGAAAGCTGCATCAAACAAGTCTATGGACAGATGACTCAAGCAACAACAACTGAACAGTAAAATACACGGGACATAACCGTGGTATACGTTAGCGGTTCTTGCAATTAAGTTACCAACTGAATTTTCGAGTATAAGCAGACGTTTTCGCCGACTTTTTTCTTATTTAAGAATTTGTTCGGGGTGTCGATCTACAGAGATATTTTGCCCCCTAATTGTACCATATGATATGAACCTGCGTGTAATTGGAATTACGGAAGTGTAGAATGTTGTATGTGAGGAAAGGAATGTTAAGGACGACACAAAAACCCAGTCCCCAGGCCAGGGATACTAGTACAATTAAAAAACCCTGCCCGGCCGGGAATCGAACCCGTGGCCGCGGTGTGAGAGGGGCATGCGTTACCTCCTACATCGCGGGGCCGAACTTTCCCGAACTTAATTAACTTCCAACAGGGACTTAGCAAATCAGTACTAACATTTTACACTAAGGATTTATATAGCCCACGATCCGAACTATCGATTGAGTTCATAGTGAATGTAGATTCCCTAAGGCAGTAGTTATATTGAATGAAAGTTTTTCAGATCCCATGAATCGATAATAGAATGTCGGCACGCCCCACTTCGTCCCGTGTGCGATGTAACAATACCCACAGGGTGAAATAAATGCTTTGATTCTTTAACTACCATGTGGTATAATTTGATTGGGGGTGTGAACGATGGCTGTTTTGGGGCTGAAGCGCGAAACTGTATCAGCTGATTTCGCTATAATCGTGTGTGCGGACAATTTCGGCACCGTCGACGAAGCCTCTGTAAACAAATAGGAGACCAACAATAATTCTATACTTTTTGTAATTTAATGCACGATATGATATTCTTGTTACATAGGTAGAGGTTTCTTGCCAATATGTGGAATGCACACTCATCCCCATACACGCCCCACAGCGTCGGAATGATGCATTTTCGGACATGGGTTCACCCTTTGAAAATTGATCACTTTGCTGTAATGCACAACTTACTAACCGTTGTCAGTCTTGCGTCGGAACACCATGTGTACTGCCATGGTCCTATGGAAACTATTTACCGAGCGAATTGGTCGTGCGGTTAAAGGCGCGCAGCTGTGAGTTTGCTTCCGGGAGATAGTAGGTTCGAACCCCCCACTGTCGGCAGCCCTGAAGCTAGTTTTCCGTACTTACCCATCTTCACACCAGGCAAATGCTGGGGCTGTACCACAATTAAGGCCACAGCTGCTTCCTTTACACAGCTAGGCCTTTCCTAACCCGTCGTTGCGATAACACCTATATGTGTTGGTGCGACGAAAAGCAAATTCTAAACAAAACAAAAAAATTAATTCGTCTTTCAAATTCTTTCATGTTCCTCCACAACGGTTTGTATACAGGAAATATTAATCTTACGGATACCACAGGATTCCGGTAAGACATATTAGATACTTTAGCATCAAGAGCTAAGTTGGACCGTATCGCTATTGAACTATCCAAGGCTTTTGATACGGTAAATGATGAAAAAGAGGTCTGTTGGATTAGGCAACAGAATGACTATGTAGGTGAATACGTTAAAATATATAGAGATTTGGTGATCCCGATACGATTAAAACGGTTTCCCGCAAGGACGTGTAATTGGACCTTTATATTTTCTTATGTACATAAATTGTAGATGTGAAGAACTGAAATTCCAGATAAGGAGTTTTGTGGATTATACTTTTATATAGTACGTAGTAGTAAATAAGTTACAGGATTGTGAGAGACTGTAAAAAGATATCGTCGAAGTTTTGAGACGGACGGCAGACAATGACATGGTAGTAAACCGGATGAAAAGTCCTGTTGTAAGTTTCACCAGTTTTAATTGCTGTGTTGAAGACGTGACAGTAACCGATGCATTTGTACGTTCACAGGTGTTAAATACAAGGAGAGATCTTTATCTGTTTAATCACATAAACAGGATTGTAAATAACGGATACAGCTCTCTTTACATGCGTGTGAGAGTATTTAAGGGTAAAAAATAATAATGGCGTGTGGCCTTCGAAGAGGCCCGGTGCAGGTCTTTGGAGCTGACTCCATATGGGTGACCTGCGTGCGAATGAAGATGGAGCCATCCCTATGATGAATCGAAACTGGGACCCTCCAGACCAAAGGCTAGCACGCTGACCATTTAACCCTTGAACCGGAAAATATTTTAAGGCTGTAAATAAGAGGGCGATCACGTTACTCGTAAGACCCCAATTGCAGTATGATTCCAATGAATAGGAGCCTCGCCAGGATTACTTGATTTGAGAACTGGGAAATGTATTTTTTTAAAGCAGCACGATTATCTCTCGGCGATTTTAGAGAAGCAAGTAGTGTTATTAAAATGTTACGATATTTCGGACGGGAAGACCTGGTGATAAGGAGACGAGCCACTCGACTGAGCGATATTTTTCGTGCTGTCAGTGGGGAGATGGGTGGAATGACATTAGTAGATGAATAAAATTGAGTGGAATTTTCAAAAGTAGTAAAAAAGATGAATTTGGAATTAAAGAGGTTAAATTAGGGCATATATTCATTCGTAGGTAGAGGAATTAGGGAGTGGAATTATTTACCAAGGTAAATGGTCTATAAATTTGCAACTTTTTAAAAATTGTTATAAGAAGAGACTTGGTAAACCATTTTTAAGGAATCTGCTACCAGATAAGATCTATGGTGAGTGAAACGAAATTAAAATGGAAGCAAAACAGATGTAATGCCACAACGCAACTATCGAAATTCGTAATTGCCGAATGGGTTCTATGACCGTGACAACAACAATTCAGTTTAACAGCATTTATCATCAAAACCATAATTACTGAAGTTACGTAAAACATATGATTGCACTTATTAACTTTTGACATGTTTCAATAACCATTTTCAGTTCAACATTTGATAGCGGTAGTCATGGCATGTTCGGCGTTTTGAATACGCAACACAGTGAAATTTACTCCTGGTTGTATGCTACAGGATTAATAATCATCGGCGTATATTAGTTCTGAAAATTGAGGTTCACAAAATTAACATGGAGTGAATTGTAATTACTAGCAATAAAACACACACGAGTTCAGAATACGGTTCAATTAGTCATTAGACAGCTTTGGAGCTTACACATCAAGTTAAATGATTTGTTTTTCTGTGCAGTTGAGTTTATTTTGAATACGTTATACATGAAATTAAACGATGTAACTATATTTCAATATTATTGGACAATTAATCCTGATATTTTAATCTTGGCCTGGAATTCAAATCATCGAACCTGACGAGACTATCAATTTAATTAATCCTAGCTGATTACCTCAAATTCAGAAACTTCTTTTTTTTTCTTTTTACTACTTGTTTAATGTCGAACTAAGACATAGGAGGTTTTCGGCAATAAAAGGTCGCGGTCGTTTCTTTCCCACTCCTAGCCCTTTCCTATCCTATCGTCGTCCGTCTTAGTGCGAGATAAAGAACATTGTGAAAAACAAAACACCAAAAGGAAACGCTGGTGTCCAGCATTTTTCTGAACAGTGTTAAATCATGGATAATGAAATGAAATGGCAGATGGCTTTTAGTGCCAGAAGTGTCCGAGGACAAGTTCGGCTCGCCAGGTGCAGGTCTTTTGATTTGTCTCTCGTAGGCGACCTGCGCTTCGTGGTGAGGATGAAATGTTGATGAAGACGACACATGCACCCAGCCTCCGTGCTAGCGAAATTAACCAATGATGGTTAACATTCCCGACCCTGCCGGGATTCGAATCCGGAACCCCTGTGAGCAAAGGCCAGCACGCTGACCATTCAGACATGGAGCCGAACAATCATGGACAATGATCGTATTAGAAATCGGATAGATGCCGTTGAAATGACGTGTTGGTAGCGAATTGTCTGTATTTCGTCAATAGCCGGAAGTGGTAATATATCTTTTTTAAGTGAACTACTTGCTGATGTCGCATTTTACGACACTTTGGGCATGTGATTCGCCATGATGAAACTAGTCTTGAGAAAGGATGGGTATACATAAAGCGGATCAGAGGTAGAAAAGAAAATAGATAGATATTTCACCAGAATACCTCTACAGACCTCTGTCAGGGAAGCAGAAGATCGCCTCAAATTGAGTGATAGTGCTGGTGGTGGTGGTGATTATTCTTTTAACACTAATCAGAGAGAAAATAATTTAAACGATCCGAAACTTCGAAAAATGAAGGTATCAGTCAAAGAAAGACAAGGGTTACGAAGGACGTGAAAATGAAAGACTCCCTAGGCTCGAGTGCTGTAATACAGTCGGGGCCGGAAAAGCACAAGAGTAGATCAAGGGATATCGGGTAGGATGTATGGCACAAGTAAATGGAAGCAATGCCAGGACTCAGCTGAAGGCCCGTTGGTCGCCAAGCATCACTCCCAAGTTTAGAGCCCCTGTAGCCCTTCCTTTTTAGTCACCTCTTACCGGGCGAGTTGGCATCCGGGAGATAGTGGGTTCGAACCCCATTATCGGCAGCCCTGAAAATGGTTTTCCGTGGTTTCCCATTTACACACCAGGCACCTTAATTAAGACCACAGCCGCTTCCTTCCCATTCCTAGGCCTTTCCTGTCCCATCGTCGCCGTAAGACCTATCTGTGTCGGTGAGACATAACACAAATAGGAAAACAAAAGTCACCTCTTAAGCGACTGTCAGGGGATACCGTGAGTGTTTTTCTAACACCCTCACCCAGAGAGAAACAGAAATTGAGAGAGATATAACCAAGTCATAGGATCAGGACTCCTCAGCTATGTCAATAGCGAATCAGAAGTTAGTATCCATTATATTAGTTTTCAGCGGATGGAGGATGACTTAAATGATACCAAGCTCTTTTTCCTCGAAAACTGTTCAAAATAGGAAGAAAAGTCCTTAAAAATTATGTACAAAAATGAATTCTAACTAGACTTGTTAGACTCTACGTTTTCAGAAAACGTACTTTTATGCAGAGTATTCACTTTCAAGTATCCTTCAACTTGCGTGAAATTTTCTTTTTCTTCGCGGTTCCCTTGACCGAGCTCGATAGCTGCAGTCGCTTAAGTGCGACCAGTATCCAGTATTCGGGAGATAGTAGGTTTGAACCCCACTGTCGGCAGCCCTGAAGATGCTTTTCCGTGGTTTCCCATTTTCACACCAGGCAAATGCCGGGGCTGTACCTTAAATAAGGCCACGCCCGCTTCCTTCCCACTCCTGTCCCATCGTCGCCATAAGACCTATCTGTGTCAGTGCGACGTAAAAGCATCTAGCGGTTCCCTTGAGAGACTGTGTAATATTAAGTAGCATATATGTCAACCTATGGTTCACCTATAATCTGACCAAATTTGACTTCAATCTGACAAGTAGCTTTAGTGTAAAAGAAAGATACAAGGAAAAACAGACCAATATCCACTTTTCTGTAATTCGAATAATTCGTATTTTAATCAAATTACATTCCTCTATTTAAAAAAAGACAACATAGTTGCACGGAAAACATTACCAGGCGTAGACCTAACCACTCTACCCCACCAAGTGCCGAGGTTACGGATAATAATAACAATAATAATAGTAATAATAATAATAATAATAATAATAATAATAATAATAATAATAATAATCGTATGGCCTCAGCTACCGTGTGCAGACATTTCAATTTGACGCCATCTGACTGTCTGCTCGTCAATTTCGACGTTCCGTTTTACTCTAGGCCCACTAGATGGCAGACCGAGTACACCGAAACTCTCTTGGGCGTCTGTGGCTGAGATTTAATGAATTTTGTCGGGTAAACACCAAATGTGTCACCAGAGATCTTTTACATGCCGACATCGTACGACATGGAGTATCGAATGGACTTTTTTCCGCCCTTCAAAAATCCGACTACCTCTGCCGGGTTTGAACCCGCTATCTTGGGATCCGGGGGCCGACACTCTACCACTGATCCACAGCCTTTAACTTCCATCCCTCCCAGGGCCTTCATGGCCTGTACAGAGATAATTTAAAAACTTAAAACATACTTCTATTTAAGAAAAGACAACATAGTTGCACGGAAAGCATTATTGGCACCCGATGGAGCTATTTTTCGACATTATCGCGACCATAATTGACACACATGTTATATCGTGGGATCAACATTTGTACGCCGGTGTCGTAGAAGTCGACCTGCTGGGAATAGAACCAGCGTGTGACACCCATCTTCAACTCTTCGTCCGTGTGAATGTGCTGACAGGACAGTAATTTCTTGAGGTGCAAAAAAATATCAAAATCACTGGGAGTAAGGTCAGGATTGTAGGATGGATGATCAAACATCAGCCAGGCGAACTCCTGCAAAACAGTTGCTGAGCGCGGAGCCGAATGTGGCGAGCACTGCACTCAGCATAACACCTGCACTCAGTGTTCTACGCGTCTTCTTTTGAATGGCCCATCGCATTTTCCGAAGAAACTTTATCGCAGACCTAACCTCGCAGGTGGCGGGAGAAATAACACGAGTCACTGCTGCTGCGCTACTGACATCAGGCGGGACTTGTTCGACCGGTGTATGATTGCTACGTCATAGATGTATCGCGCATGCTCATATTTCCCGGCTAAATAAGTTTAATTTACAAGAACAGAAATAGATAAAGTCAATTTCTGGATGACCTCTGCATTACTTTTGAGGACGCGTCGGATTTCCATGCAAGTATGGCAGCATGTAATACTTATCCGTACTAATCACGGTGCATATTAAGCCATCTGGCGACGAACTAGGGTGCAGTGTAATTCGACTGAAACCATTGGACATTGTCAAAATAGTCGTTGCCTTCTGGTGAAGCTCTACTGTATAGTAGTGATGGAAATATCGAAGGTTTGAAACTATCGGTAGACTACCGATTGTGAAGCGTGACTATCGAATGAAAACATTCGATAGTTTTCATTCGGTTTGAAATCGGTTATAAAGTAGTATTAAAAGTTTTGTACTGCGGTAGTACTAGTAATATGTCATCTGCTAGTAACTACAGAAATGTGGATTGTTGTACTATACTACTAATTTTAATAGCGTGTTTGTTGTGTTGGTAGTGATATACGCAGAAATATTGAGATTAGTAACAAACGTTACACATTGTTCGAGTGAAGTGATTGGAAACTGAAATGCGTTGGTCTATAAAATAATAACATATCCCGATTAAAGTAATTGTGGTCATTCGGTTTCATTTTTAATAAAATGCATTTTTCTGACTCTAACCACAAGTTAATGAATATAAGATCGCCTGTTCATAAAATAAAGGTAATTTCAGACGAAAGTTAGGTTTACACCTTATTGTAATGACACCACATATTAAAGTAATGTGAATACAGCAAACTAAACTAAATGAAAACAACATATTTTCTTAGGACGAAGTAATAGTGCGCATATGAATTTAAAAATAATTCCATTCATTTAAGGTTAATGTTCAATCATTAGAGGTTCATAGTTAGTATACAGTATGTAAAGTATTTATGAAAACTACAACATGATTATCTATTGATAAAGTGCACAATAATAAAATTTCATTTCTCATTATACAATTTTGAGTGAGATATCTATTCATTTCTGATAAATGACTGACTTCACTCCATAACGAAATAGGAGGCCAATTTCAGCGCAGACTAGTGGAAACAATTGGAATTTGCGATCCGAATGAAAAACCAAATGCAAACGGAATCAATCGGTTGTAACGGTAGTTGACGACTGTCGAACAATACGGTAGTTTTCATTCGATAGTCCCATCATTACTGTATAGTGCAGTAGCGCTCAGAAGTCTTGACAGTGATTCCGAAGTCTAAATAATGGCCGCACAAAACAGACGATCCAACTATGGGGATTAATGTAAGTACGTACCTTAATTCAAATAAAAAATTTGAAATTTTTTAAAAGTGTTAATGTGTACAATATGACACTTCCTTTTCTTTCGTCAAAATCCCATTCCATGTAACAAATTCTGGTACTTTACAGAAGTGCCGTAATGAGGATGAGTAGACCCACCAGCGAGAGCATTCTGAGTTGCTCTTTCAAGACGAGTAATATTACAATTGCCTAAACATTGTCTTATTATCTGAGGCCAAGAAAGGTTTTTTTCTCTTTTTTGAGTATAAATCTTTATCGCGCAAAATAATCCCTAGAGAATAATAGTTCACTTAATCCTTACAGAAAGCAAATACAGTAATTAACAGCCAAAGGTGTGAGTTTAAAGTCTGCAAAGTTTCGAAACTGTAGCTTGAAGCACTCCTTATCTGAGCGTACCTAAACCTTGAAAAATAGACATTGTCGGAATAGGCATTACGTGCTCCTCTGCATTAGGCAAAACAATGCCGTGTATAGAGCTGTTGGAACAAATATTGTTGTCAACACACTTATTAGCGGTGCTGTATTTGAGTACAGGCAGGATTTCCGCCAGTTTGTAGAGTTCCATTTCGATAAACTCAACATGGTCTAATGAATAATTCTCCAGACCTAGACAGCGTTAGGGTTAAGATGTAAATTTTAATTCACTTCCTCTCTGCGTCTAGCGCACTCCCTACAGAGTCCGCGAACAGACTCAGTTTCGTGACAGGCTAATATCGAACTTCAGCAAAAATGGTAGTAATTTACTTCGCTAACTAACCTTTAGACCACGTGCCTCCATATCGCAAGAAATCTCCGGTAGAGAAATTGCACTTTAACTTGGAGGAACGCACGCATCGATTAAAGAACGAGTTTCTCGTCTCATGTAAAATTTTACGACTCTATAAACGGTTTTATGACATAAAGACTATGATAAGAGTAATGGGAGCAACTTTAAAAGCGGCAAGTCTCTTATCTATGCTCAGCGATTATGGGTCGCTCGATGATGATAATAAGGATGGGAGGGTGGAACCAAACAGAGTGTGAAGTCGCTGGCCGAGCACCGCGAAATGATAGCAATTTATCTTCTGATACGGTGCTCCTCTGATGGAGTAATAAGGGAAGAGTAATGCGTAGATACAGTCCAGGAGAAGAAATACTGACCCACAATACACAGATGTCCTTAAGGGACTTTATACATAAAATAATCTTGAACAAGAGGACGCATGCTGCTTCGAACTTTTCTTGAATGTTTAATTTTAGCATTTATATTGCATGTAAATTAATAATATTGTTATTTTTAAGTCCCAGTAACTACTTTTTGACGGTTTTCGGAGACGCCGAGTTGCTAGAATTTTGTCCCGCAGGAGTTATTTTACGTGCCACACTGGACAAACTGGCGGAAATTTTGACAGTAGTGCTCATAAGTGTGTTGACAAGACTGGTTGTTCCAATAGCTTTATTCAGTGTTGTTATGTCTCTTGTAGTAGAGCATGTACTGCCTATCCCGACAATATCAATTTCTCAATATTTATGTACGCTCAGATAAAAAGTGCTTCAAGCTACAACCCATGTGTGTGGGGGACGCAGACAAAGAATACACCCACGGTATCCCATGCCTGGCCTGTTGTAAGAGGCGACTACAAGGGGCGACTAGGGAATTATTGAATTAGAACATGAAACTACTCGTGATTACTACCATCACGCGGGAAACACAGTGGATCGTCTGTACTTGCGAGATGTACCACTGTGTTAGATACACAATAGGTTTGTGATTAGTAGTGGTTCAGTCTAACTCAAGCAAGCAACGGAGGTGGACGTGCTGAGTGGAGTGTGCAGAGTAATAGTTGGAGTGGAACAGTACCGGGCCACGAGAGCGAGGTGGCAATGGCGATTGAAGATGAAAACAATCGAGAAAAGGGAGTGTAAGAGTGATGTATGGAAGATGAGACAGATGGTGTTGGTGGCAACGGTAGTAATGATGCTGAGGCTGACGTATTTGAACACCTTTAAATACCACCGAACTGAGCCAGGATCGAACCCGCCAATTTGGGGGTCCGAAAGCCAGCGTCTCAACCCTCAGAGCATGCCGATGGAGACTTAGAAGGCACCCGAAGTGTCACTATTCATCTTGGCCACCCCACAAAGTACGAATTTGACAATAATATTATAGTCATTTTCAATTATTTATTCATGATAGTCCTTCCCAAACCCCCAATCGTAGGGGTGCTAGGGATGTCTTAACTTCCACAGTTCAGATAGTAAGTCATATATTACCAAATTTGGTTGACAGTTATGCTGAAGCACACACACATACATCCGTAATCTCGTTTATTTTGGATATTTTCCTTTTCACCCCTTTTCACCCCCAACGCTGAGGAGATTTATACGACATTACGACATCCGGAGTGTCACTAAACATCTCATCTATCCCGAAAACTATGGATTCAACACTGATATAGGTCGTTCGTATTATTTCTACATATCTCTCTCCCTACCCACTCCACCGTTAGAGGTGCTAGGTGTGTCCAACCCCCACAGTGTTTCTCTCCAGATAGTATGAAATCATTTGTACCAAGTTTGGTTTAAACTGAAAGATCCCTATAGGCGCTTGCCATTTTTAATCGTTTAGCTTCGCCGGTATCTTAACGTGATGATATTGCTCCTTAACCGTGAGCAGCCTGCTGAGTACAGTCATTTAATTATTTGATTTTAGGATTATTCAAAGTTGAGCCTCCGTGGCTCAGGCGGTATCGTGCCGCCCTCTCACCGTTAGGATCCGTGGTTCAAATCCCAGTCACTCCATGTGAGGTTTCTGCTGGACAATGCGGAGGCGGGGCAGGTTTTTCTTCGGGTACTCCGGTTTTCCTTGCCATATTAATTCATTCCAGTAGCACTCTCCAGTACCATTTCATTTCATCTGTCATTCATTAATCATCACCCCAGAGGGATGCGACAAGCTTTGGCAGTTGGCCGCTAGATGGGGCTTCATTCATTCCATTGCTGACTCGGTCGAATGGCTGGAAACAGCTTGTGGATTTTGATTTTCATTACTCAAAGTTGCCTGAACTTAGAGATCAATCAATTTGACTTTCCCGTACGATGGTGAAAGCAGCACGACGCTTGTTGAGAGAAGTCCAGGTTATTTTCTGCGAATAGCTACCCGCAGGCGCTCTATTGTGTCACAGTAACTGTCGCTGGAAATCAACCATCTGGACCATCCTCCTTACAGTGCGAGCATTCCACTAGTGATTTCCATCTCTTCGAACCGTTGAAGAAGCACCTGGATTGTAAGCGATTCAGCGACGATACGGTGGTTCAGTATGCCGTCATGACGTGCCCTCAGGGACTGGACGTATATTTATCGTTTCGTTGGAACAAGTGCCCGAACAAGAATGGCATCACCGAGCTCGATAGCTGCAGCTGTAAGTGCGGCCAGTATCCAGTGTTCGGGAGATAAAGGGTTCGAAACCCACTGTCGGCAGCCGTGAAAATGGTTTTCCATGGTTTCCCATTTTCACACCATGCAATTGCTGGGGCTGTACCTTAATTAAAACCACGGCTGATTGCTTCCCATTCCTAGAACTTTCCTGTCCCCACGTCGTCGTTATTTTCTGCGAATAGCTACCCGCAGGCGCTCTATTGTGTCACAGTAACTGTCACTGGAAATCAACCATCTGGACCATCCTCCTTACAGTGCGAGCATTCCACTAGTGTGACGTAAGGCAACTTGCAAAACAAAACGAATGGCATCCTATCTGTGCATCCTATCTGCCTGTAAAATAAAGTTTTTCACGCGCGAGCTCATGTTGCCCTGTTTTGGAAGCGCCTTCATGTTATTTATTATTGGTTTAAAGTCGCACTGACTTAAAGAGGTCTCACAGTGACAATGGGGTACGACATGTGTGGTGTTCCAACCTATCACCTTCTGAATGCAAGCTTCGAGCTACATAGCCCAAACCATGCAACCATCTCAGTTCGTAAATTCTAATTAAATATATCTGTTAATCTCATGGTGGTTCATCCTCTAATCCCGAAATCTCTGCATTAAGTGGGGTGAAACAATTTCCGGTTTCATTGCTTTACACTAGGAGTGTTGTATTTCGTCAAAAATGTGTAATGAAAATTTTGAAAGGTCGTATATATAAAGTTGCAACAGGAAGATTATTTCAGATATTACTACATTCGCTTGGCCGGCCACAGTGTATCTTATTCTAAAGTGCAGTCATCTCTAATTGCAACAATTTAAATAATTGTTCGATGTTATTTGTTTTACGTCTTAATAACTAATTTCACGGTTAACGGAGACTCCGAGTTGTTGGAATTTTGTCCCTCAGGAGTTCTTTTACGTGCTAGTAAATGTATTGATACGAGGCTGACGTATTTGAGCAACTTCAAACACCACTTGACTGAGCCAGGAGCGAAGCCCCCTTTTTTTTTAACTTAGAAGGCCGGTGCTCTACCACCTGTGCTACTCAGGCACTCTAATTCTATTTCTCATCAGTGTATTTATGTATCTATTAATGTATAAAACGAAATTTAAAATATATAAGTACCGGTATATAAATAAATTCATCGCCAAATGAATGAACTAATAAAAGAAATATAGTTCGAATGTTTGAATTAATGATTCATCCTAAATATATAAAGGATTATGATGATGTTTGTCGCTTAAAGCAGGGCCTCTCAGGGTGCATGCGCGTGGTGCATGCACTGTGCACGGTGCAAAAGACGACTTGGCTTGGTTGATCAGAGTGCAGACCCCCCACTCCTCGATTTGGAGCAATAGCGCTTACTCTGTCTTTCCTCACGCCTGTCTCGCTCACTCCGCCTGTTTCCCTCTGCCCCACTTGCGCCGTAGCGCTCCAAATCCGAGCTGACTTGAGCCGAGTATAGGCGAGTTGAGCCGAGCTTAGCCGAGTAGCCGAGAGACGAAGCGTTGATCCGAGCCATGCCGAGCGGCAGCGATGCACAGTGCACGGAGCTCTTGCGCCTCTATCTGCACGCGTGAGATTTTGGGCGTTTGAGAGGCCCTGGCTTAAAGGGTCTATCACCTAGGTCATCAGCCGCTAATGATACGAGTTGCAACGAGATGAAATGACAATTAAACCTTCAAAATGTATCCCGTGATTAGGATATAAAAGGAATTATGAAGAAATGACTATGAATCCAAAATAAACTGTGGATTCAATTCACAATGCCGTATTTTCTGATATAACGCCTGTTGTCCAAAGGGGTACAACATACAGGTCACTGGGCCCTCATAAAAGTACTAATCAACTAGTAAAGCTGAACCATGATGTTTCTCCTATAGTGGTACTAATCACAGGTAATGTATACCCAGTGTATATCGCACATAATGGCACTGCTCACAGGCAACATAGATCCATGGTGTTCCTCACAGAGAAGCACTAATCACGAGCGCCGGCTAGCTCCGTGGTGATCCTCGCATAGTGGTCCAAATCACTGGCCACGTTTACTCATGGTGTTGCTCACATAGTGGTACTAATAACAAGCAATGTAGACCCACGGTGTATCATACATTATGGCACCACCCGCAGATAACACAGGCCCATAGTGTTCTTCATGTCATGGTACTACTCCCCGAGAAATCCTCCCCCGATGATACTAATCACAGACCCAGCTAGAGGCAGTAGCAGTACAAGTTCGTCAAGTAGTAGCGATTATTGCTCTATAAGGAAGCACAACGAGGCACATTACTAATCGCGTAATGGTACTAATCACAGATTCTATCATGGCCTTAATTTAACGTATTTCCCGAGCAATTGCCTGGTGTGAAAATGGGAAACCACGGAAAACCATCCTCAGGGCTGCCAATAGTGGGGTTTGAACCCACTATCTCCCAAATACTGGATACTGGCCGCTCTTAAGTGAATGCAACAATCGAGCTCGGTAAGTCGCCCCTTTTAGTCGTCTCTAATGACTAGCAATGAATACCGTGAGTTCTTCATACGCGTCCCCCACTCACATGGTAGGGGGGTTAATGTATATTTGTAATTTGTTTACTCCACACTTCACATAATGTATTTTATTGCCCGTATTTTATTCTCATTTGGCACATTTCGAGGTGGGATAAAATTGATTCAGAAGTAAAGTGTCGAGAAGCCAGAAGAGCATTCAAATCGATGAAAACTAGGACAACATTCTTGTCACGAACAAGGTGAAGAAGAGTGGAGAAGGATCTATGCCGTGAACGTAACCACATTTCTATACACCATTTGACTAGAAAACTAAGTTCCTCTCGACAAATTACGGAACTTCACAAGCTGAATATAACTTTCTAAAGGAAGCTCTCATCTTGAAACGATGCGGTGTATTTTGAATTCCAAGCCAGTGGCAAGAAGTCTCACATTTCTTGGACAGAAGTTCCTACCGTGCCTTTCATATGGAAACTCAAGTGAGGAGACAGACGATTAAACTCAGTTTCAGAAACTGATACAATACAGTGTAGCAATCGCTTGTTGCAAAGTGTTGTGGGGTGGCTTGTTCTAAAGGCTGAGTACTCAGTGCGTGTAAAATCTTGTCCAAAACTAAGGCTGCCCGGGTTTAATTCCACTGAAGCTCAACTTATAGGTATCCAATAAGATATAGCAGATATTTTATATTCAGGATATCAAATTAACTGTATCGCTATTGACTTATCTGAGGCATTTGATAGGTTAGACCATGGGAGACTACTGGCAAAAATGAGTGCAGTTGTACTAGACAAAAGAGCAAGTGAATGGGTGGCTATACTTATTGAAAATATTCCTCAGAGTATATTCGAGTAGGCGAAAAATTATCTGATCCTGTAATCATTAAAAGGGGAGTTCCTCAAGGAAATATGGTTGGACCTTCCTTCTTCTTCTTATTTCTTCTTTTTCGCGAATGGACCACTTAGGAACATGCAGAACCAACTTTTGTTGAGCTTTCCTCCCCGCCCAATACTTCTTCATTTTCATCGATTGTTGTAATTTCTGTTCCTCTGACCAGGTGCGTATTGTGGGTTTCTTCTCATCATCCTCAACTTCCCATGTGTGAACAATTTATCTGATTACATTTATAACCCTGCAGATTTGGTGATCCTAATTCAGCGAAGTCATCCTTTAATTTCTTATACAATTTTGATCTCGCACGTTCGATTTGCAGAAATTTGTGTATTCGATAAGTAAGTCTATTGTTATTCACTCTTTCCAAACGGCTTAAAAAATGAATTATTCGAAGTATCATTATATCAGTAAGTTTATAAATGTTTAAATATATTTCTGAGTTGGGTTTGGGGTAATGTATTTCATTTTTAATTCTGGGCCCTAAGATTGTTCTCATAATTTTCTTTGCTTTAATCTCGAATTGGTTCCTTTAAAATTCCTGGAAAAGCCATATTGATTATGTAATCAGCAAAATTACCACTTTGATAGGAATAATGCACAGATTAAGATACAGTAATTTCTCTCATCAACAATTGAAGTGTATATATTATGCAATGATCCACCCACATCTCACATACATAAGTTTCATTTTAGTGAAGATGTAGGAAAGATTAAGTTAATAATTTGGAAATCCTGCAAAAAAAAGAGCCATCAAAGTCATGTATGGATTCCCCTTACTCAAACAGTCACATGAAGATTTTCCAGAGTCAAATATTCTGCCATTGCATTTTTATCACCAGTCTTATGTATAAGCTAGACAGGAAATTAACGCACTCTACTGTTAACTTCTCCCATTTTAGTGAAATTAATAGATATGAAACTAGAGGATCATTAAGGATATATCCCTCTCACTCTAGTTCAGTAAATTATGGAGTGAAAGGCATAGAATCATCAATGATTAGGGAATATAATGTGTTGCCTCCTGTTATAAAGAACTCTAAATCGGTTATATGTTTTAAGAAAAAACTGAAGGAATATTACTCTTATACTGATACCTTAATATAATCTCTATATAACTAATTTTAATTAATATAATAATATATTGTCCATATTTAATATATTTACAGCCATATGTTAAAAAACTGAGTCTTAGTTATCCAAAAATGTACTTGTCACTTTACTGAAAAAGCTATTGTATATGAAATTTAATTATTGCGTCGCCTTAAGAGAAGTATGTACTAAACGGTTCTTATCACGATCCAGAGGCACATGGGACCTTTTGTGACCAAGAAATTTAAAAAATGATGATGATGATGCTTGTTGTTTAAATGGGTATAACATCGAAGATCATCGGCTCAAAATAATATAAATGGGCGTTTCTGAGGCATAAAGTGTTTCAGGTTTGATCACTGTTAAGTAATGACGAATTTCACTGTTCTAGGACAAGTATTCTTTGTTAGAAGCATTATTCTATTCGTGTGTTGGAAAGCAGTTTAAATTTTCTGCATTGGACCTTTATGTTTTCTTATACACGTAAATGATATGAGTAAAGGACTAGGATTGACTGTACAGAACAATAAGTTAGAAGATTGTGAGCGACTCGATAATTTTCTTAAAAATAGACAGTAGAATAGGGGTGAAAAATCCGGTTGCGAGTTTCACGAAGAGGGAAAATCCTCTGAGTTTTAATTACTGCATTGATGGGGTGATAGTTCCTTGTAGGGATATCACTAGAGTCCGGACTTTCATGCATTAATAGGTTAGAATGCAAAGTTACTGAAGCGAGCAGCAAGTATAGTCTACCTTCACAACGATTATGCTATGAGGATTGCATAAAAATTAGGGGTACGGCCCATCAGAACCCCTATAATTTATATTACCCTTGCTACATTATGAAAGAGCGGATGGCCGACACTTTCTACTAACCACATTATTTTGCAATCTAACCTGTTACTGCGTAAAAATCCGGGCTTTAGATATCACTGTAAGTATTTAGGCGTTAATGCAGGCAAAAATCTTCATTGGGGTAATCACATAAATGGGATTGTAAATAAAGGGTACAGATCTCTTCACATGGTTATGAGGATAATTAGGGTTTGTAGTAAGGATGTAAACGAGATGGTATGTAATTCTCTGATAAAGTATGGTTGCAGTGTGTGGGGACGTTCATGAGGTTTACTTAATTCGAGGACTGGGGAAAATCCAAGGGAAGCGGCTCGATTTGTTCTGGGTGATTTCCGACAAAAGAGCACTGTCACGAAAAATGTTGCAAGTTTTGGGCTGAGAAGACTTAAAACATTAGAGAAGAGTTGCTCGACTAAGCGGTATGTACCAACCTGGCAGTGGAGAGATGATATGGAATAGAATTAGTAGGCGAGTAAGTTTGAGTGGTATTTTGAAAAAATATGAAGGATCACAATATGAAAATAATGTTGGAGTTCAAGATGGCAAATTAGAACATGTCTTCGTTTTTAGGAAGAAGAGTGAGGGACTGAAAGAATTTACGAAGTGGGATGTTCGATAAATTTCCAAATTCTTTGAAATTATTTAAGAAATCACTAGCTAAACAACAGATAGGTAGGGCCGACTGTTCTAAATGCAGATCAGTGATGATCTATTGACTGATAAGAACTTGTAATAACACACTGTATCATAACACTCATACATAGAGCCCGAATGTTAGGGCAGTAATAGGTGAGAATGCAAACCAACTTACCTGGTAGTAAATGTCGCCTACCCGGTCTTCCATAGTGTAGCGAGAGTAACATAAGTTTTAGGGGTTCTAATAGCCCGGGCGCCTACTCTTTATGCAAAATCCAATAAGGGAACTGTTGTCCGGGTGGAGTATACTTGTTATATACTTTTTTATGATTGCATTCTAACCTAATACAGCCTACTAATAAACATGCGTCATTTATATACACACGGTTTATATCCCACTATGAGCCCACTTGCTACAGTTATATATATACAATATAACTGAACGAAATAAAATAATACAGCTCTGCGTACCATTTTTCGAGAGATAAACGTCTTTACGTAGCCACATAACTTTATTGAAGCCTTGGGAATATTTACTGCGGTCGCGAAGATTTACTGCTAGAGCACAAATGAAAAGAAGATGGGTAAAATTATCATTTCTCTCTTTACTCCCTCACATTCTCTCTCTTCCGTTCTGCGGTTCCTTCTAACAACCAGGCCTTAGAGTGTAAATTTCTTATGCTTTAGAAGACATAGAATAAGTTCCCTCTTCAATGTACACATTTGTTACTGCCTCTTCAGTGTTTCATACACCATATAACTTACCCTGCCAAAAATATTCAGTATCTCTCCAACTACGACGGTTGCTACATAAGTCACGGCAATTCTGCAATAACTTCCGACAAAGAAGCAGCGACCTAAATCCAACACATGCACTCGAAGGCTTTTTCAATGATAGCACACAGCTGGGTGCATTGGTTTATCATGTACACAAATCTTGCAAATCTGCAAGTCCTGTTGTAAAATTAGGAACACTGTAAACTGTAATATTCGTATATCTAGTCTATTATGTAATTTTTCTTAAGGATAACTGTCATCTGTGCGTTAGAGGTCACGGTACATCCATCCTGTATGAAGGCAGAATAATTTAATTCCTTATTTATGCTTTAGCCAAGAGAAGAAGAAATGCATTGGGAGCTACGAAGAGTGCTGTGTTTGTATGCCAGATCCACCATCACGGATAAAGAGCAAACCAAAATCCATGACGCAACAGCCCCGAAGGTCCATGGCCTACCAAGCGACGGCTGCTCAGCTTGAAGGCCTGCAGATTACGAGGTGTCGTATGGCCAGCATGACAAACCCTCTCAGCCGTTTTTCTTGGCTCCTTAAACCGGGGCCGCCATTTCACCGTCAGATAGCTTCTCAATTGTAATCGTAAAGCCCAGACTTTTATGTAGTAACAGGTTAGATTGCAAAATAATTTGGTGAGTAGAAAGTGTTGGCCACCCGCTCTTTCATAATGTTGCAAGGGAATTATAGGAGTTCTCTTGGGCCGTACCCCTAATGTATATGCAATCCCCAAAGCATAATCGTTGTGAAGGTAGACTATACTTGTTGCTCGCTTCAGTAACTTTGCATTCTAACCTACAGTATTAATGCATGAAAGTCCGGACTCTAGTAATCAGATAGGCTGAGTGGACCTCGAACCACCCCTCAGGTCCAGGTAAGAATCCCTCACTGGCCGGAAATAGAACCCAGGCCCACCGGGTAAGGGACCGGAACCCTACCCCAACATCGCGGGGCCGGCTAATTACATTTTTCATATTACCGGTATTAAATTCATTTACCTTCTTCTTCTTCTTCTTCTTCTGCCTATTTTCCAACACCTGTGGTGTTGGGGTGTGATTGTAGTCCTTGTGGATTCGGTCCCGCTTTACGGCCGGTTGCCCTTTCTGACACTAACCCCCTTATGTGGAGGGATGTAATGACTAATGCGTGTTTCTGTGGTGGTTGGTAGTAGGGTGTATTGTTTGAATACGAAGACGAGAGTGTTGGGACCAACACAAACAGCCAATCCCCATTTCGTCCGGGGATCGAACCCGGCACCCTATGAACTGAAGAACTCAACGCTCACGATTAAGCCAAATAGTAAGACAAAAGTTCATGTGAAGAGGAATGTCAAACACTTTAAACTCATAAAAATCTGTATACATCTCTACAACTCACTCGTCAGGCCCAAAGTAGAATATGCAAGCGTTGTTTGGAATCCAGCAAACAAAATACATATTTCTCAGATCGAAATAATCCAAAAGAGATATTTAAAATACTTACATTTAAAAAACCGATAACTATCCTTACATAGTATACAACGAACTTCTCCTAAATTTTGAAATAGAAAGCTTGGAACTGAGGAGACAAAAGGTTGACGAAGTTTCTGTACAAAACTGTAAATTCTATTATTGACAATCCTGACTTTTTATGCCTCTTGAGTTTCCACGTGCCCCGCTTTAATGCAAGGACAAATGTAACGTTTCATAATTAAAAAAAGTTAGAACCACCGCTCATAAAAATTCCTCACTCTACAGGCTATGCAATATCTACAAAAGTGCAGTTCAGAAAAATAATTCTTTAGACTTCTGTGTACCTCTAGACCTGTTGTCACAACAATTCACTATCTCCGTGAAAACTATCTATTTTTAATGCTGATTTGAACCACAAAATGTATTCAAAACATTCATCATTAAGCCCTATCCCACAAATTTAATTGTAAGTGTTAGAACTAGAATAAAATAAGAGCTTAGATATAATATTACGATTTTTAGTTTTCTAATTATTATTTTACTCTTTCTTGTAAAGATTAAATGAGCAATATTTCTTTCTCAACGTAAATATAATATTAGAATAGTTAAGATATTAGGTTATTAGACTAATTAGAAACATTAAAAAACACATGTAAACATTTTCCACTGTAATTGGGATTAGAAATCCTGTAGTGCGCAATAAATAAATAAATAAATAAATAAATAAATAAATAAATAAATAAATAAATAAATAAATAAATAAATAAATAAATAAATAAATAAATAAATAAATAAATAAATAAATAAATTTAATTAATTAATTAATTCATTCATTCATTTCTATTAGTAGTACAAAAGGGAGCCTCCATGGCTCAGACGGCAGCGCGTCGGCCTCTCACCGCTGGATACCGTGCTTCAAATCCCGGTCACTCCATGTGAGATTTGTGCTGGACAAAGCGGAGGCGGGACAGGTTTTTCTCCGGGTACTCCGGTTTTCCCTGTTATATTTCATTCCAGCAACATTCTCCATTATCATTTCATAGCATTTATCACTCATTAATAAATCACCTTGGGAGTGGCGACCCCATTGTAATAACATCCTATATATGTTTCATTCATTACATCCCTGACCCGGACAATGACTGGAAAACAGGTCGTACGTTTTCATTTTAAGTAGTATAAAAATTCTCTGCTGCTCGGGAAATATGAAAGTCATGATATGTATATCTGCTTAGAAGGTGAAAAAGCGAGTTCATACTGACAATTCTATGCATTTTCGTGTAGTACGAGTGTCAGTAGTAGGTCACAGCAGCACATAGGTTCGGTAAAGTGTTTTTCGCGAAGAAGCTTGCGTTATTAAACCAATATATATCGGGTGTTCCAGGAGGAATAGTCAATATTCAGGGATATGAAAGCAACAATCATTTGAAGCAAAACACTTCATATGGACATACAGTGGTGGTCAAAATAATAGAGCCACCTGGCAAAGGTTTAGAATAAAATGCAAATTTATTACTAGACATGTTTGTACTATGATGGAAACAAAATTTTACGTTGTACAGGAACCATTACAACAGAGTCACATTGTACCACAGTCAGTTATATAGATAACACAGCTGAAACTAATCAATAATATTCAAAATAATACCAGACCACAGGGTCAAAAAAATAGAGCCAATTGACACAAATATTTTGTAATTGATCTAAGTCTTATGAAATTTACAGGAACAGTCGTTTTTGCATAGGAGTGCATTAGTACTTCGTGGGGTAACCCTTATTTTTGAGGATTTCCCTGCACCTCTTACCCATAGAGTCGACTAAACGCCTGCATTCGTCGCTGCTGATCGCATGTATGGATTTCTTCCCAAAGTTTATCTAAAGATGTAGCTTTTGAGCGGTCAATTCTCTTGTCTACGATCTCCCATAAGTTCTCGATGGATGATGCGTCAGGTGATTGAGGTGGCCACTCTAATACTTCGATATGGTGATATTGAAAAAACTGCCTTATGATTCTTGCAGTATGCTTTGGATCGTTATCGTGCTGAAATTTCCATTTCAGCGGCATTTCCTCTTCAGCATAAGGCAGCATCACACTTGCTAAGATGTCGTTGTACATTTCTGCGTTCATTATGCCGTTGATACGGTGTATTGGACCAAGGCCATACCATGAAAAACATCCCCATACCGTAACACTTCCGCCACCGTATTTCACAGTTTTTAAAGTGTACTTGGGATTAAATTCCTGGTTTGGTGGGCGGCGCACATAGACTTTTCCGTCTGAGGCAAACCTATTGTACTTGGATTCATCGGACCAAAGGATGTTCATCCACCAAATATTGGGTTTGTGTTCATTTCTCCGGGCGAAGGCCAACCTTTTCCGAACATTAGCTTTTGAAACATGTGGCTCTTGCCTCGCAATGCGCCCATTCAATTTTGCGGATCTCAGTCGTCTTTGAATCGTTGAAGTTGATGGTTGAACATCATTCTTGTAGCTAAACAAAATGGCTTTCAGTCGTGGTGGTGACAAAAATGGGTTTCTTTACTTCCCTAGTGACGAGTCTGTCTACGCGAGGAGTAGTTACACGAGGTCGCCCCCTGTTCCCCACCTGCGGGTTTGTTTGTTTTGCCAGTCTAATGACGTTCTGGACTCGTTTTCGCGAAACGTGTAAATCTTTGGCTATTTGATTCATGGATATCCCACTTTTGAACATCCGGAACATTACTATACGACCATCATCACTTGTATGTTCTGCTCTGCCCATCTAGAAGAATGTAAACAAAACCAAACGTCAGTTTACATACAAAATAATATTGAGTGGAGGTTTGTTGACAAATAATATGGCTAGCGCGCAAAACAACTGCAAAACATCAATTTGAACGGGACTTCTGTACAACGGCTCTATGATTTTGACCCATAAGATTCTTACCTTTATGCCTCTTTTCGAAGGTCTAGCTCAAACGCTTCCTTTCGCACGACTACAGACAGCAGCGACGTCTTCCCTGATATTGTCTAAAAGGGACTGACAACACGGCACTCGTGGAGATTTTACGAACTAATAGATATGCTAGTTCTTAATCCCGTCAATAGAGGTGGCTCTATTATTTTGACCGCCACTGTATGTCCTGTTCCGAATGGTTAATTTTTTTTTTGCTTTACGACGCACCGACACAGATAGGTCTTATGACGACCATGTGATAGGAAAGGGCTAGGAGTGGGATGAAGCAGCCGTGGCCTTAATTAATGTACAGCCTCAGCATTTGCCTGGTGTGAAAATGGGAAACCACGGAAAACCATTTTCAGGGCTGCCGACAGTGAGGTTCGAACCTACTATCTCCCGAACATTGGACACTGGCCGCACTTAAGCGACTGCAGCTATCGAGCTCGGTCCTTAATTAAGGTACAGCATGATGCGAAAATGGGAAACCACGGAAAACCATCTGCAGGGCTGCCAACATTGGGGTTGGCCACTAACCGCACGGCCATCTCGCCCGGTCCGAATGGTTTCCGAACGTATATTTGATGTTCGGCTAGGGGCGCGCACGCATGTGTTTTACCTACCCAGCCTCTTTGAAGTTTTATTCTAGCCCAGCCTACCCCGTTGCTTTCATTCCCTTTGCTTGGGATGTTTTTTCTGTCATTAAACTAGCCCGTTGAACGTGCAGTTTTCCGTGGTGTGTTGTGAGTGAAGTAGTGCGAGGGATTGAGAGTGTATCAGAGAGAGAAGCATTGGTTAACTGTGTTTGCACAGGCGCTAGGATATACATATACATGTGAAGTCTTTTTTTTTTTTTTTTTTTTTTTTTGTTTCAAATGATCGTTCTTGTCATATTCCAGAATAGAATAGATCAGGAAGACTGATTGCCTTCGGACCGTGTGTTTGCTGCGACCTAGACGAAACGCCAATCAAAGACAGTGTAAACTCTTTTAAAACTCGACGCCATTTATACCTACTGTATTAAAGAAGGCAGAGTACTGGCACACGATGATAATGTGAGGAAGAATATGACGAAGACGTAGCACAAACACTGGTTGCCTTGATTATATCTCTGTTGGTTTTCTCTCTACGGTAATTCCAGATAGACCCTCTGCCCTAAAATATATCAATGTTAAAGGTAAGACTAGCACATCTGAGAGGAGAAGTAGGTTATTTATTGCATTATCAAACTCTAAGCTACATTGTTTATAGTTTCTCAGTCAAGCAGGAAACCACATAGGATTCACTCAGAGATAAAACGCCGGTGGTGAGAAAGAAGAAGCTCAACAGCCAACAAATCGATAGTTCCGTGCCCTGGTCCTCAAGAAGTAGAATTTGATAGATGTCCCACTCAGCTCTTACTTCAGCATATCTTTTGATAAATTTCCTCCCTTTTAATGCCTTGTCCCAAGACGATGTTGAGAGCATACCCGTCTAACAGACGTGTTGAAGTACAGTCCATCAACTGTGAGTTCTGTAATACAAACAAGTATGGGGTTACAACGTAGCCGAGGTGGTAAAGGCACTTTCAGCTCACGTGGAAGGACGTTGCTTTGATTCTGCTTCAAGAAGTCGAAAATTTATAAATGTCATTTCTACATCCAGAGAGGTCCACTCAACTACTCCAAAAATGAGTAACAGGTTGATTCTTGGGACGAACGGTAGCTAAACATAGAGCTAACCACTCTCTCCTACGTCGCGCTGTAGAGCGTTGGCCTCCTGAGCTCAAGTTGGCCTCGAGTAGGAAGATTTAGTGGAACGTTAAAGAGCACCTGTGAGAAAAAATTCCGGCACTTTGACGTCACCGAAAACTGTAAAAGTAGTTAGTGGAACATGGAAACAATCCTACTAAGTGTCTAAGTTTGCGATAGAGGAAGTCTTTACTTTTCACTACTTCAAGGGACTTTGCAGCCTGCACGGCGATTGTTTGCTTTCTCAAGGTCACAATGTTGATGGACACTGAAGGTTTTGTAAATGAACCGATTTCGAGCCTCTGAAGTGTGGATGCTTCGTAGAATGTTCAAGACCGCATGAGTACATCACGTGACCAACGAGAAGGTACTTCGTCGTGCTGGGAAATCATTTGAAGTCTAAACAGTCACGGAACGCAGCAAAGAAGCACATTTATGTCACAACTTATAAATTACAAATACTGCCTCATACAGCTGAAGGCAGAAAGCAAGGTACGGTATAGAGGAAAGGAATTTTATTTGTTTTACGTCGCACTGACACACATAGTCCTTGACAGAAACGGCTAGGAGTAGGAAGTAGTCAACCGATCCCTTGATCAAGCTACATCCCCAGTGTTTCCATTGTGTGAAAACGGGAAAAACAACAGAAAACCCTCTTCAGGGCTGCCGACAGGTTTTGAACCCACTATCTCCCGAGCGCAAGCTGACAGCCACTTGAAAGGTGCAAATAAACTAATCGTTATCAATTTATGATCATTTGAGTTCCCGAAGACAAATCTGACACCACATTTTTCTATCTATTTTTCAATCTGATTATCCATTCATCGAATTTGCTGGCTTTTCCCCGGGTGTATGGGAAGGGTCTGACGGCGAACGCGCTCTCGTTGACCGATATATAGCATGGAGGATGGTCGGCAAGCATTAAGAGACTCGTCCTGTATTTGCACCTTCCTCTTTCCAACACAACTATTATATTTTTACTTGATTTTATAAGTTTAAAATTATTGAAGGAAGTCTGCTGCACACGCTTCACGGAGTTTTACCAAGAGACCGAGTACTAGAATGAAACGCTACAAGTATGCTTCTAGGTTATTATCTGAATTAACAAAACATAATGAATGAATACCCTCATATTGTAGCTGTATCCATACTAATTTATAGTGAAGTTCATACTGGATTACCGAGCCATTACTCTCATTAGGAACTGATCACGGAGGCCCTCTTGTGTTGTCAGTTTGCATGTTTAAAGTGGATCAAAGGCAGCGTTAAAATCCCACCACAAAGCTTCCTACTGGAGGGTGGAACGAGGCATTCTTAAGCTAAACAAGACTGTATCCTCATGAATCTCAATTTGTGGAATGTACTTTTAAGACCTAGTACATGAAACTCTCCGAAAACTGACAAAATTAACATATCACAAAGCTACTTTGATGGCTAAAGGAGTTTCCATCAAGAAGCGAATCAAGAAATATGATCAAAATTAGCAGAAATATTCGTAGCAAAGGTGAAATAATATTTTATCTATTTCAGAAAGTATGATTTTCTCCATTTGAAAGATTAATAAGGTAGAAGAATACGACACAATTAATTAATTCTAATGAAATGCAGTCCAATGAAATAAGGTACTGCAGGAAAGTCAGAAAAGTCTTAAAATAGATATAAGAATACAGTTGTACAGGGTGAACTTAAACTACATGAACAGACTTCAGGAGGTGGTTTGTGACAGGAAGAAGAATAAAAAAGCTCATATAGACATATGTCCGGTAATGGATGGTAAGTCTGGAATTGAGCACTTATTACAGAACTTTGCATTACAGTGGTAAATACCTTTTGTAAATCCGTACGGCCTCTTCACCATTCCCATGTGCTTGTCCGTATGTGAATACCATCTTGGCTTGTTCCTAATTCGAATACCGGACCATTGCACCTGCTGTTCACTATGATCACTCAATCAACTGAAGTCGTTGTTGTTATGGATAATTATGTGTATAGCAGTGCCATTTGCCATAACAAATACGCATTTGTGGAAATATGGAGTATTACTTACGTTATTATACATACGTTGCATCTTATCTCGGATTGTTAGGCAGTAATAGGTTAGAATGCAAAGTTACTGAAGTGAGTAGCATGCATAGTCTACCTTCACAACGATTGTGCTAGGGGTTTGCATAAACATCAGGGGTACGACCCATCAGAACCCCTATAATTATGTTACTCTTACTACATTATAGAAGAGCGGGTGGCTGACACTTCCTACTAACCAAATTAGTTTGCAATCTAACCTGTTACAGCATAAAAATCCGGGCTTTTACTAATAACCAAATTAGTTTGCTTTCTAAGATATATTTAAATTGGCTTTACGTCACACCGACACAAATAGGCATTATGTTGATGATGGGAGAGGAAAAGGCTAGGAGTGCGGAGAAAGCAGCCATGGCCTTAATTATGGTATTCCTTCATTTGCCTGGTGTGAAAATGGGAAAACACGGACAACCATCTTCAGGACTGCAAACAGTGGGATTCGAACCCACAGTCTCCTGAAGGCAACCTCACAGCTGCGCGCCGCTTACCACACGGCCAGCTCCCTCGGTACATTCCAACATCTTTTTTAATCCATCTACCCTCCTCTACCGCCTCAAGTGCAGTGTCCTGAAGCGTGAGACTTTTGATCGGGGGTACAACGGGGAAGGAGGACCAGTACGTCGCGCAGGCGGCTTCACCTGCTATGCTGAACAGGAGCCCTACCGAAAGGGTTAATAATAATAATAATAATAATAATAATAATAATAATAATAATAATAATAATAATAATAATAATACGAAAAAGGAGAAGAATGGCGTGTGGCCTCTGCAGAGGCCTGGTGTAGATCTTTTGATTTGACGCCCGTAGGCGAGCTGCGCATTGTGATGAGTATGAAATGATGATGAAGACGGCACATACATCCAGTCCCGGTGCTAGAGGAATTAACCAATTATGGTTAAAATTCTCGACCCCTCCGGGAATCGAATCCGGGACCCCCGGGACCAAAGGCCAGCAGGATAACAATTTAGCCATGCAGCCGGACATTGGAAGGGATAGACAAGGAAGATGGAAGGAAGCGACCATGGTCTTAAATTAGGTAACATCCCGGCATTTGCCTGAAGGAGAAGCGGGAAACTACGGAAAACCACTGATGGCTGAGATGGGAATCGAAGACCCTCTTCTCATTTGACCTCCCTAAGCTGAGTGAACCCCGTTCCAGTCTTCGTACCACTTTTCAAATTTCGCGGCAGAGCCAGGAACGGAACCCGGGTCTCCGGGGGTGGCAGTTAATCACACTAACCACTACACCACAGAGACAGACTTCTAATATATTACTGCTTAAAAAGTATGGGGTCGAGTGATTATTAATATTTTAACATCTAGAATTTGAGAGCGGATTTTGTAGCATAATCCTTAAATAATCTCACTTGTGCGTGTGTGTGACCATAATTACTTTTGTTTTCGATTCCAATCGGTCTACTACCATCACTCGTTACTCGTGCGATAGAGAATGCACCAACTAAACCATCTTAACCACATAATGCTGTACCAACTGTTCATTAACAAAATTTGTGATCTGATGATTGTGTTCACATTACATTTACCCGCAACAGTGTCCACACTAAAAGAGCGAAATAAAATGTGGTCATTGTGGGTGAGTTTGTTCAATGTTTGTTTCCAAAATGATTAGAGACTTTGGTTATACCCTTAAATGAAATAACACTGCGTGGAAAACCTGACACTACAACATCAGAACAAATGGATTTTGATACATATATTGCGCCTTGTAATCATACAAGGCTGTCAAGTACAAAATCGTAGGTAATTTATAATATTATTATAAATAGAGTCCGAAATTTCATGCATTAATAGGTTAGAATGCAAAGTTACTAGAGCGAGCAGCACAACGATTGTGCTATGGGGATTGCATAAACATTAGGGGTACGGCCCACCTGAACCCCTATAATGTATGTGACCCTTGCTACATTATGAAAGAGCAGGTGGCCGACACTTTCTACTAACCAAAAATTATTTTGTAATCTAACCTGTTACAGCATAAAAATCCGGGCTTTAATTATAAAAATAAAACGAGTTGTATGGAACGGACGGTTGAGCGCTGCTTTTCTGAGTCTAATTTGGCAGGTTCGATTCTAAATCTAATACACAATCCTCACGTCAGTAGCTTTATCAGCAACTGAAAAATTCTGACACCTGCGCGTCTCAGAAAAGTAGGCAGTACTTAGTGGGACGAAAATAGATTATTATTAATAATAATAAGCACTTTCCAGGAGAAATGGAAATCTCTTCCCCGCTGACTGAAGGAGATGCACAAAGGCATGCGGGTAAGTGATACAAGACCACAGGACATAATGGAGAGAACCATCTTAAGGAAGAAGGTTGCGGGGTTGAGCGATGATCCAGCGGAGAAAACATGTAAAACCGCGGAAGATCTTAGCAGAAGAACTGCTGAAAAGGAGCGCTAGATTGAAATACCTTTGTAAGCCTAAGAAAGGGAGTCAGGCAGCTTGTGTAACTGTAGTACACAGTTGGCTGTATCGAAATAAATAAATAAATATAAATAAATAAATAAATATAATCATGAAAGTCCAGGCCCGAGTTTCGATGATGAACAGATTCCAGAAAAGAGGGTAGATGAAGAAAAGGTTTAGGGACATCATTTGTGCACACTCGGTTGTATATATGTATGTTGTAAATATTTGTAGATATCCGTATAATTTCATAATCAAGAGGAGGACTCTTGGCTTAGGCAGAGTCAGCCCATTACGATACCGGCACAAGCCGTCAGGATATCAACATTAAAACGAGAATTTCTCTTCTTGAGATACACAGACGTGAGTTTCACTTAAAAAACGTGTACAAGGGAAATTTCTTGGGACAAAGATGCCTGGGCTAATTTGATAATATTGGATGCCAATAACTTTCACTTCTCCAAATGTCTTCAAGGCCTGTACGGAAATGACTTCAGTTTTTGCCAGCGTGTCCGAAATCTGTTCCTCAGAAGTTCCGGAAAACTACAACACAAAGTAAGACCCATCATATTTTAAAGGCTAAGCTTTCCCACCGCAGCCATAGATGTCTTTTCAATTCAGTGTAGGTCTTGCAGTTCATCCTCAGAAGCAAGTTCTTGAAATAACTCTCGGTCGTCGTCTTCCTCTTTTCCCGGCAATTTTTCCTAGAGTGATGTTACAAAGGAAATCATACTGCTGCAGAATGTTACCAATAAATATCAAAATTCAGTTATTACCAGACACCGTTTTCTTCCTATCACTCTAAGGACTTCGGTATTGCTCTTCATTTCAGTCCAACTTATCCTCTGCGTTCTCCTCCAGATCCAAATTTCAGTTTCCTAGAGTCTTTTCTATTCCATTTCTCCTAATGTCCGGCTTTCGTAACCGTACAGAAGCACGATCCATACAAATGTTTGTTGGCCATCGGATGCTCTTCTATTCCTTGGAAGCCTCTGTGTGCCATTTCTGTCTTTTTCTTTTTTTTTGTTATTTCTGCTTCGCCCCAATTATCACTCGAGATTAGGGTTCCTAGGTAGCGAAACAGTTTTACTTGTTCAATTTCATCAGGGCCAATTTATATGTGTGTTACATGTGCTTTCTTTGATTTACGTACTGTCAGCTTTTTTGTTTTACTTGCATTAATTTTGAGGTTCCATTTGCCTAAAGTTTCTGCTGGCATGTTATTCATTCTCTGCATGCTTTTGCCTGTTTCTGCTAATGTGGTAATATCATCAGCAAACCTTATAGAATGTACTTGTTTACCATTAACTTTGATCCCAGCTGATTTCTCTTCCATGACTGTGATGGCTTCTTCAATGAGCATATTTAAGAGATATGGAGATAATGGACATTCTTGCCTAACTCCCCTTTTTATTTCGTCATTTCTCGTTCTCCCATTGATTTAAAAATCAGTGTTCTGCATTCTGTATAAATTTAGAATGAGACGTCACCCCTAACAAACTATTCCTGCTATATTCATGATAATCTGATTCTGAGGCTGAGCTGGTTCATAATGAAATCATTGGCGTGAAATGTTGTCCGAGGTATGCGTAAAATTTAACATTCATTGCCAGCACCACAATTCAGAAGAGTCGATTTTCTTCAGTCAGGTAAAATTAGAAGTCTCCTTTTTGCGGGTTTAATACTTACAAATTGCGAATTAATGAATCACTGCAGTCCTTTCAATAAATATGTTTCAGTTATTAGATCCTATTTATACAATATACGGAAGATATTTTAAGTACAGAGCAATAACGGTGAATCAGACCCCAATGGGAATCGAATCCACAGCGTTCTAGGTTTGGGTCCAGTGCTCTAGCAATTGAACTACGGTGGCCTTGCCACTTCTGGCTTGTTGGCTAGGATAGTCATCGAATAAAAATGTCCAGCCCTAGGATTACTTTGACTTTCTTCAATAATTGGATTTCAACATTAAAAAGCAAATTTCTGACTTAGAAATCAGTACAAAATAGAGAAACAGGATAGGGAGGAACCAACTAATGTCGAATATATTATCGAAACCTCTTTAATAACATGAGAAACATTTATTCATGACAAGTAATAGTTCTGGTTTCAAGGAGTAGCAATATTGTACTCTAGGCCACAAAGCACTTCCGTTAAACAGTTGCATACCCTTTCGGTTTACACAACCCTCCTTGCAGACGGTTGAGAGGATCCTTAGAGGCAGATACTATTCCACTCCTAAACTGCATTTAAATCTCCCCTCTGCATAAGAAATTCCTCCGGAGTGGCGCAAAGCATTATTTTATTCAATGTCATGGATATGTTACAGCACTGAAGTAAAGTGTCAAATTGATTTATATTTATCCGTCTTTGTTACCTTCCATGAGTGCTAGGGAAGTCTGGCATTTCCACTCGGCTGCTAGTCTTTCACAGACAGCAGACGGTAAACAGGACTGTTTGTGATTCAAATACTGGAAACCCACCAGAGACGTGTCTGGCATTTAGATGACTAAGCTTTACAACGAATTCGGTCATGCATTCACTTACCATCACATTACTGATCAATTTGTAACTCAACTGAAGAGTGAATAGAACAATTTGTTTAACGAATTGTAAAACATTTCAAGGGGAATTTTGTGGTCAATTCACTGTTACAAACACACAATCATACGCATACATTTGAAGAAAACGTTTCTACAGTATTTATCGGTAAAAAACACACGAATGTACATTTGTATCTTTAAACCATGTGTCTAATAACTTAAATGCTTATGCTTTTTTTAGTGTTGGTTAAAACAGGAAATTCACAAACAACGCTATTTGTTTGTTAATATGACACAAAATGCATTTATAAAGAAAGTAGTCATCCATTCAGACTGCAGAATACGTTCCATAAACAATTCTCTTGGTATATTCTTTTCGAACAACTTGATTTTTCACCAGGAGAAAACCACGCCTGAACTCAAAGGAAATCTAAAGCTAGTAGCATGTAACTCACTCCTGAATCTCTAATAATAAGATATCCAAGACCTATCTCATAAACCCAGACCGATCGCATGCTATTTGTACTCTTCGCTGCAGCAGCTGCATCAGCCCAGCTTACGTCGTGCGCGGCCGCCCTGCTTTAAGCGTGTTTACAATATTGTATGAAATCTTACCTTATAAAAGATGCTGGAAGTGTCATCATCCATAATGAGAGACTTCATAAACACCATTAGGATTTTCTGCACACCGACAGTGAGACTTATGACTGTTTACAGGACTATTAAGATGAAACCAGGCCTCATCCGTAAAGAACACAAGCTGTGTGTCGTATAAGCGATCATTCGAGGATGCAACATAACACTCACAATATTTCACTCTTGTGGCTGCATCTGCAGGTTTCAAACAATGGGCCTATATGAAGCTTTGCGGTCTGATATGTAGCAGCTTTGTAGCTCTGTGTTCAGAAAAAACCTAAACCCCTACTTGTTGCGCTTTTTAAAAAAAATTGCATTTGTTCGTGGCGTCGACCCCTGTGGATCTTTTGCTACTACTTGCACCATATGAAATGAAGCTGCGTGTAATTGGAATTGCGGAAGTGTAGAATGTTGTGTGTGAGACGGCACAAACACCCAATCCCAAGGCCAGGTATATTAATCACTTACAATTTAAAACCCCTGGCCCGGCTGGGAATCGAACCCGGGGCCGGACTAGGTACTTGTTGCGAGTGATTTATTCGGTGACCGTTCAAGATTCGCACCAATGCCATCTAGCTGTTCCTCTGTTAAAACTGTTCGTGTGCGCGCATGTTTTTTTATTGAGCACTGAACCAGTAGTTTCATATTTACAATTACGTGAATCTGTGCTCATGAAGGTGACACTTCACCAGGAAATTGTTAACTGTCTCCGTATGTTAACAGCTGAGATTCATATTAATGCTAGGTCGAACATGTGTACGCATCTAACAAGGTCAAGAGCTAAGCGCGTGAGCGACTTAGGTCTCAGACAGTAGAAACGCCGCTGGACGCTCCGGGTTTGTAAGAAAGACCCTGTACATGAAACGTTTCCCGCTACACGTCACAAGGCACAATCATTGATATGGGCATAGGAACAGCACCATTGGACATTTCAATCGTGGTAAAAGTTGGCTTGGATAGATTGGTCAAGGTACCAGTCGACTGATTTAGCTGAAAGGTATCTAATGTTCCAAGTATACATTTTATTGCACCTTCTAGGTCGGAAATTTAGCGCTGAGTGGATTCATGTGAGGTGGATGGAGAAGCATAGATTGCTTAGGAGAATAATGGTTTAGGCGATGGAGGGTACAAGGAATGACAGACCAAGGAAACGAGAAAGTAAATAAAGCTTAGTGCCTTTTGTTGTAACGTCAACATGCCACGCTTGCAAGCGCATTTGACGCTCTCTCTCACGACAGCTCCTTTTATACCGTACATGCGTCTCATGCGGCATCACTGACGTGTTGCTGTCCAGCACCATCTATTGATCTCAAGCATCGTTACCTCTCTACCTCCAATACTCCGTGAAGTATTGCCTCGTCAAATACTAACGAACTTTTGGGTCACCCTGTATCAGATCCGTTTATCTCGATAGGAATTACACTGTATGCGTTTAAGGGGAGTTAAAAACAATTTTCGGTACATTTTTGACTTTTTATGTTTTTATCCCATGTTAAAATGTGCTATTTCGTTCGTAATCTGTTTTCCCTCCAGGGTCGGTTTTCCCCTCGGACTCAGCGAGGGATCCCACCTCTACCGCCTAAAGGGCAGTGTCCCGGAGCTTCAGACTCTTGGTCGGGGGATACAACTGGGGAGAATGACCATTGCCTCGCCCAGGCGGCCTCACCTGCTATGCTGAACAGGGGCCTTGTGGAGGGATGGGAAGATTGGAAGGGATAGGCAAGGAAGAGGGAAGGAAACGGCCGTGGCCTTAAGTTAGGTACCATCCCGGCATTCGCCTGGAGGAGAAGTGGGAAACCACGGAAAACCACTTTCAGGATGGCTGAGGTGGGAATCGAACCCCCCTCTACTCAGCTGACCTCCCGAGGCTGAGTGGACCCCGTTCCAGCCCTCGTACCACTTTTCAAATTTCGTGGCAGAGCCGGGAATCGAACCCGGGCCTCTGGGGGTGGCAGCTAATCACACTAACCACTACACCACAGAGGCGGACAAAATGTGCTATTTCCTGAATGAAATTGTGTATAAATCAGTTTAAAACTCGGACGGAAAGTGTGTTATTTGTATTTTTTAAAATATTGTCTGCATAGGTTGAAAATATTAAACACATTGCATGCGTTACTTCAAGGTGATATACATTCGGTACTTTTTCACGTAGAAGGCTGTAGTTTATAGTATTACCAATATGGCTGTTGCCCAGAATATAAACATACAAAAATGTGGGTTTTTTTAGTGTTACCTTTTTTAATGCTATTCATTCGCGGCGTCGACCTAGAAATATCTTTTGTCCCTACTTTGCACCATATGCTATGAACCTGCGTGTGCCTGGAAATTACAGAAGTGTAAAGTGTTGAATGTGAGGAAGTACCCACTCCCCAGGCCAGGGATATTAATCATTTGCAATCAAAAACTCCTGACTCGGCCGGGAATCGAACCTGGGGCCACCGGGTGACAGGCGGACGCGTTGCCCCCAGACCGTGGGACCGAACAAGTGTTACCTTTATTCTGAGTAACTGTTAGGAACAGTTGGCTGCATTCGTTCATAAAAGTTAAAAACGTCTCCATGAAGAAGTGTTTCTTGTGACTAGGATTTCCAAGACTGAACTGTACCTTTCACTTTTCGCTGTTAATTTTCGTTCCTTCTAGTCACAAGCTAGTATGGGGATATCCTCTGTTTCTCTGGGCCAGTGTCCCATTAGGTTTATTCTTATGTAATGTCATGGGATCACATGGGTAGTTAGAGCATACCCTCTCTATTGTCTCAACCTATTTTTAAATTTCTTTTCTGATCTATTGACTAAGTCAGAAGACAAAACAACAACATCTTCACAAACTTTTAGTCATTTCAAACTTTAAATTCCAATTCTAAGCATGTACTTTTTCAGTTATATTCTTCCTCATTTCTCATGAGCCGCTTAGATTAAGAGTACTAAACTTCTCAGCGAGTCATAACATGCCTATAATGAGTCTACTGAACTAAAATGACTAGATAATATTGTGTGTAACCAAACTTATTTAGGTGAAAGTACAAAAAATAATTTTAAAAATATGCATATACTTAAAAATATGTATTTCTTAAACTGGTGACTGTAGTCCGATAAAATTATTAAGATCATATTTAAAAAATCAATATAAATCAATCACTACTGATCTGTATTTAGGGAAGTCGCCCAGATAGGAGATTTCTTATCTGTTGTTTTTCCTAAGTTTTCTTAAATGATTGCAAATAAATTGGAAATTTATTGAACATCTCTCTTGATAAGTTATTCCAATCCTTAACTCTCCTTCCTGTAAACGAATATTTGCCCCAATTTGTCCTCTTGAATTCCAACTTTATCTTCATATTGTGATTTTTCCTACTTTTAATGACAGCACACAAACTTATTCGTCTACTGATGTCATTCCACGCCATCTCTCCACTAACATCTCGGAACATACCACTTAGTCGAGCAGGTCGTCTCCTTTTTTACCAAGTATTCCCAGCCCAAACTTTGCAACATTTTTGTAACGCTACTCTTTTGTCGGAAATCACCCAGAACAAATCGAACTGCTTTTCTTTGGATTTTTTCCAGTTCTGGAATCAAGTAATCCTGGCGAGGGCCCCATACACTGATCCCATACACTATTCCAAAATGTCCAGTAAAAAATGCATATCCGTATCTGTAGTGGTTTTTGAAATAATGGGAAGTGAATTAACAAAATTTAACATTGTCGATATGGGGCTTTCCAACTCCCCTTGTCAGCGGTGCGCTTCACGATGTGTGAATCAGCACAGGTGTGCACATGTGTGTACGTATCGTGAAATGGAGTCGCGGATGGAGGGGGAAAAGAGAACACTGGGGAAGATGTTGGTGGGGACTAGACAGACTCTTCTGGCGATCCGGTTGAAAGTACGCGTGCACTAATGATAAGACAGACTGCAGCGTTCTACCTTGTCAATCCGTCGTAAGTCCACTCGCTCTCAATCGGGGAGGGGATTATTCACATTTTTTTTCTAATTTGCTTTACGTCGCACCGACACAGTTAGTTATACTGGCGACGATGGGACAAGGATGGGGCTAGGAGTGGGAAGGAAGCGGCCGTGACCTTAATTAAGGTACAGCCCCAGCATATGCCTGGTGTGAAAATGAGGAAACCGCGGAAAAACATCTTCAGTGCTGCCGACAGTGGGGTTCGAACCAACTATCTCTCGAATAATGGATACTGGCCGCACTTAGGCGACTGCAGCTAACGAGCTCGGTATTCAATAATTTAGGGCTACCTTTGTATGTGAGCGATTATTTTCAGGACTAAACCTAAATAAACCAAGATTGTGAGGAGTAGGAATTTCAGATGAACGCTCGAGAAGTTGTCTAGGCTTGTCCGTAACACGTTCATTTGCGCCTGATTTTAAGACTATTCTTTATTTATGAAGACAAGATTAATTAAAAGAAAAATAGTGATTTATATTTTCTATATTAGCGAACATGTACTATTTTATCGTTATTCTACTTTACGTCGTACCGACACAGATATGTCTTGTGGTAACGATGGGATGGGATGGGATGGGATGGGATGGGATGGGATGGGATGGGATGGGATGGGACAGGAGGGGTTGGCGGGGTTGGGAGGAAAGGGGAAGGGACGGGATGATATGGGATGGGAGGGGATGGTAAGGGATGGGATGGGTCGGTAGGGGAGGGGAGTAGATGGGAAAGGGCTAGGAGAGGGAAGCAATCGTAATAATCAATGTTCTTGTTTTCACGTCCCACTAACTACTTTTGAAGGTTTTCAGAGGCGCCGGGCGCTGGAAATTTATTCTGGAGGAGTTCCATTACGTACCTGTAAATCTGTTGACACGAGGCTGACGTATTTGAACAGCTTCAAATACCACCGGACTGGGCAGCCAGGATCGAACCTGCCGATTTGGGATCACAAGGCCAGCACCTCAACCATCTGAGCCACTCAGCCAGTCTGGGAAGGAAGTGACCGTAACCTTAATTAAGGTACAACCCCAGCATTTTTCCGGGGTGAAAATGAGGAAACCACGAAAAACCATCCTCAGGGTTGCCGACAGTATGTCTCGAATGCAAGCTTGTAGCTATGCGACTCAAATCGTTCAACCACTTGTCCGCTTTGTGTAAAAGTAGAAATACGTTTGTAAATTAAGAAAAAAGCAAGTATCCACTGTATTTAGTCCATTCGTCTACATGTTATACGTCACAGTGGTATTTTTCTCCTTTTGTACATTTTTCTTTCACTGTGTCGAGCAGTTCACAATTTTGATGTCAATTTATTTGTTTTCCATCGCAGCTCCCCACTTGACAAGCTTAATACTGTATTTTCAATGATCTGCCTCAGCTTTATCCTTGGCTTTGATAATATGAAAGTGAGCAATGCTAAAAATGCCATTCCTCATGCATCCAGTCCCTGTTATGAATGGTGTGAAAATATCGCTCATAGAGTCGGCTGGTGCACGCATTTAAGTGGGCTTGGCAGACTGATACGTAGTAACAACTTTTGGCTCGGTGAGGAAAGCAATGGGAAACTACCCCCACTCCACATTTCCCTAGTACGCCTCTTCAGCGATGCCATCTATGACCGTTGATAGCGGAGGATCCAACCAGCCTTAGGGCTGAGTATTGAATATACAATATTTTACGAACAATAATTTTGGTTTACTCGTAATTTCTATCGAAAAAAGAAACGACACCTGTCCTCTGAAGTTATGTTGGGCGAAGAAATGGGGGAGCAAAGACGGATTGAAACTGAGGGGGAACTGTGCTGGCCAGTGATTCGAGTCAAGCACTGTGCACAATGGTGGCCCCAAGTCCTGATGATCTAACACCTTGGTTAGCCGAATCAAGTTCACCATCAGTAGGTTTGCTAGCAGGGTAGCAGAGGTGGTGGTATATAATTTATATTCATAGATTGAGGTGCAAAATCTGGATTCAGTTTCAAACCTCTCTGCGGTGTTCATACTGAGTGAAGGTATATGACGATGTTGGCGATTCGTCCGCCGGATGGAGACATCAAACATTGACCTTGGTGCTATTCGACAGGAGTAGGCTATGTGCCGATACCGGGTTTCCCCCTCTCCCTAACTGATTAATACCATCAAAACTTCACACCCAGAATGCGCAGGTTACCCTGGCATTCAAATAGATTTATTTTTACAATTTGTTTTAGATCGCACCGACACAGATAAGTCTTACAGCGACAGGATGGGAGAGGAAAGGCCTACGAAAGGGAAGGTTTTTTTTTTTTTGCTATTTGCTTTACGTCGCACCGACACAGATAGGTCTTATGGAGACGATAGGATAGGAAAGGCCTAGGAATGGGAAGTAAGCGGCCGTGGCCTTAATTAAGGTACAGCCCCAGCATTTGCCTGGTGTGAAAATGGGAAACCACGGAAAACCATCTTCAGGGCTGCCGACAGTGGGATTCGAACCCACTATCTCCCGATTACCGGATACTGGCCACACTTAAGCGACTGCAGCTATCGAGCTCGGTCGAAAGGGAAGTAAGCCACCGTGGTCTTAAGGTACAGTCCCAGCATATGCCTGGTGTGAAGATGGGAAATCATGGAAAACAATGTTCAGTGGGATAGGTTACAAGCTTCCAGTTGCCCGTCCCTAACCGCAAGACCAACTCACCCGGTACCACGTCAAAGAGAAAAATCTGCACCAGGGAAACTGAACATGTTCTCAGATTCTCCCACCACTAAAATCCATACCTTTAAAAAAACGTTTGTATTTATGACTCCAGGGAAACATCTGATTATTTTGGTCTTCGGTGAGTTAAATAGAACGACCCAACTACGGTTTAATTACGTACTGTGTGTTGACCGTGACACCCCCTTGTTTCCACTCCACTGTTGAAGGGTGGGTGAATTGTACTGCGATATGGCCTTTATCGCTCAAATGAGTTTATTTAGTTAGAGATTAACCCATTCAAGTCGTAGAATGGAGAGTACTTCGTTACGCTACATATAATTCAATTTAATCTTTTATCGTGTTTAACCAACCGCTGTATTTTTAAGCTCTGTTTTTACATCCGAGTGTATTAGCATTACTTTCATTGGCAAATATCAGTGGGGGGGCATTTAACAAATTGAATAGCTTAGCAGGCTATGGATTGCTGTAGCCTTAGCAGGCCTTGACTCGCTATAAAGTAAAGTGCATCAGTGTTCGTGGATGAAAGATATAAAACCACCACAGGTTCCTGATCGACGCAGCACAAACACCGGAATGTAGTCTGCAATACTTGGATAACATGGTAGCAATCGTGGTCGCTACGAAACCTCAAATATTCCTATTCTGAACATGGGAAACCTACTGTGTTGGAGATGCAACTGTGCGGGTTTGAACCATCATTTTAACAATAATAATGTTAATGGCTGTACGTCCCACCAATTACTTTTACAGTTTACCGAGGCACCGAGGTGCCGTAATTTAGTCCCGCAAGAGTTCAATTACATGCCGGTAAATCTACCGATACGAGGCTGAGGCACCTTCAAATACCACCGAACTGAGCCAGGATCGAACTTGCTAAGTTGGAGTCAGAAGGCCAGCACCTAAACTGTCTGAGTCACTCACCTTGACTGTATCATTTTCTAAATGCATGTTTATACAGTAGCTGAACGACTCGTAACGCAGTTTGGCTCACTCCGTGGGAGTGAATAACAATAATAATTTCTTTCTTTCTTTCTTTCTTTCTTTCTTTCTTTCTTTCTTTAACTGCCTCCATGGCTCAGGCGGCACCGTGCACCTCTCACCACTGAGTTCCGTGATTCGAATCCCGGGCACTCCAAGTGAGAATTGTGCTGGACAAAGTGGAGGCGGGACAGGTTTTTCTCCTTCTACTCCGGTTTTCCCTGTCGTCTTTCATTCCAGCAACACTTTTCACTATCATTTCATTTCATCTGTCATTCATTAATCATTGCCCAGAGGAGTGCGACAGGCTTCGGCAGCCGGCACAATTCCTATCCTCGCCGCTAGGTGGGAGCTTCATTCATTCCATTCCTGACCCGATTGACTGAATGGATACAGGCTGTGGATTTTTTCTTTCTTAATCAGTTTACCCTCCAAGGTTGGTTTTTTCCTCGGATTCAGCGAGGGTTCCCTTCCCTACCGCCTCAAGGGCAGTTGTCCTGGAGCGTGAAACTTTACATCATGGGATACAACTGGGGTGGTGGACCAGTACCTCACACAGGCGACCTCACCTATTACGCTGAACAGGGGCTTTTGGGGGGAGGGAGAGGGGCAGATTGAAATGGATAGGCAAGGAAGAGGGAAAGTAACCGCGTTGGCCTTAAGGTAGGTACTATCCCGGCATTTGCCTGGAGGAGAAGTGGGAAACCACGGAAAACCACTTCGAGGATGGCTGAGTCGGGAATCGAACTGAAAAATGAAAACCTACAGCCTGTTTTCCAGTCAATGACCGGGTCAGGGATGGAATGAATGAAGCCGATATAGGCTATTAGTACGATGGGGTCGCTACTTCGGGAATCGAACTACTCCTGCTCAGTTGACCTCCCAGAGCTGAGTGGACCCCGTTCTAGTCCTCGCAACACGCTTCATACTTCGTGGCAGAGCTGAGGAATCGAACCCGGTCCTCCGGGGGTGGCAGCTAATCAATAATACTAATAATACTGTATGTGAAGTCGCTCAAAACAAAATAAGCGCATAGTATTGCGTGAGTTCCACGCAGAGAGGCCTACACATTTCTTAAAAACAGTTTAACGTACTCTACGTTTGTTGTGGGTATCATTTTTTCTTTTTTTCTTTTGCCCGGCATGATAATACGGAAGCACGGAAAACCACCTTCAGTGCTGCCGACAGTGGGATTTAACCCACTATCTCCCGAAACGCCTGAATGCAAGATAACAGGTGGTGGGTATCTACAGGGTTTTGTGTCTACCATAGCAGGTGAATTATAACTCAATAATAATGTGTTCGGTTCAAGGGGCCCCGAGTCGTTTCGAGATTTTACCTTGGGACTGGGTGTCAAAAAAAGGAAAAAATCTAACGATTTCAATAAATCGGGACGAAGACCAGGAATAATAATAATAATAATAATAATAATAATAATAATAATAATAATAATAATAATAAAAAGAAGAAGAAATACTAAATACATCTTTCTTTCTTAAACCATTTACCATCCAGGTTAGTTTTTCCGTCCGGACACAGCGAGGCATCCCACCTCTATCGCCTCAAGGGCAGTTGCCCTGGAGCGTGAGACTTTGGGTCGGGAGGATACAGCTGGGGAGGAGGACTGGTACCTCGCCCAGGCGGCCTCACCTGCTATGCTGAACAGGGGCCTTTTGGGGGGTGGAAAGATCGGAAGGGATAGGCAAGGAAGAGGGAAGGAAGCGGCCGTGACTTTAAGTTAGGTACCATTCCGGCATATGCCTGGATGAGAAATGCGAAACCACGGAAAACCACTTCGAGGATGGGTGAGGTGAGAAATCGAGCACCCCTCTACTCAGTTGATCCCCCGAGGCTGAGTGGACACCGTTCTAGTCCTCGTACCATCCCCTATGTGGGGGGGGGACGCAGACGAAGTATGCACCCACGGTATCCCCTGCCTGCCGTAAGAGGCTACTATACGGGCGACCAAGGATGATTGAATTCGAACCATGAAACTACTTGTGACTAGTACCATCACGTGGGGAACACCATGGGTCGCCTTTACTTGCGAGTATTACAACCATGTTAGGTACACAATAGGTTTGTGGTAAGTAGCAGCAGAGAGCGGTTTACAGTGGCTCCCCTACACTATTTGTTGTTTTATATCACAGGTAATTCAACAATAACGCAGTAGCTTTGTACTCGTTCCTCCTATCGTAATGAATATAAGCAAAGCCAAGTCACCTCCGAACATGCCATGAAGGCCCTTGGAGGAATGGAAGGTAAGGGCTTCCACCATTGTTAACCGCGGCACGTGATGGGATAGAGTGGTTAGCTCTACGCTCGGCCGCCTTTGCCCCCAGGAATTAACCAGTTACTCATTTTTGTTGTAGGCTGAGTGAACCTCAGGGCCATATGCACCTCCGGAAGTGGAAATCTCGTTTCTTAAATTTTACAACTTTCTGGCGGGGATTCGAATCCAGCCGGATAAGTTAAGTTGGTCCTTACGTATACCTTCCTCCAATCTTGTAAGTCAGTTGAAGAAGTTTGGTTATGTATTCTTCTTCTTCTCCTCCTCCTTTTGCTACCGATTTTTCCCACACTGTGAGGTCGCGGGTGTGAACTACGTCGCAATGTGGATTTGGCCCTGTTTTACGGCCGGATGTCCTTCCTGGAGGGATGTAATCACTATTACGTGTGGTATGTTGTCTGAATATGATGAGGAGAGTGTTGGGACGGACACATATACCCATTTCCCGAAACAGAATTAATCAGAACCGATTAAAATCCTCGACTTGGCCGGGAATCAAACCCGCGCCCTCTGAACCGAAGGCCAGTACGCTGACCATTCAGCCAACGAGTCGGACAGTTTGGTTATGTATATTTCTATACTATTAATTTCCCGTAGGAATTCGAAGTTTCTTGCACAGTAATGAACTAGTTCCTTCGTCCTCCTCGGTGGTGTAGTGGTTAGTGTGATTAGCTGCCACCCGCGGAGGCCCGGGTTCGATTCCCTCCTCCGCCATCCTGGAAGTGGTTTTCCGTGGTTTCCTACTTCTTCTCCAAGAAAATGCCGGGATGGCACCTAACTTAAGGCCACGACCGCTTCCTTCCCTCTTCCTTGTACATCCCTTCCAATCTTCCCATCCCCCCGCAAGGCCCCTGTTCAGCACAGCAGCTGAGGCCACCTGGCGAGGTACTGGTTATCTTCCCCAGTTGTATCGCTCGACCCAGAGTCTGAAGCTCCTTTGAGGCGGTAGAGATGGGATCCCTCGCTAAGTGCGAGGGAAAAACCAACCCTGGAGGGTAAGCAGATAACGAAAAGAACTAGTTCCTTCCAAACGGTTCAAACAGCTGAACTAGTTCAATTATGAAGTCCTCCTTACTTAGTTTGCAAACAATTCGAATTTTAGTGCTACGCTCATCAACGATGGGTAGTGAGGATCCCTAGTCTAGAATAAAAACTGACGTTCAAATGGAGCAATATTTTTGCAATTCTTATCAAAAGGGACCTGGAACAACCCAATCGATTTTTTTTCTTTTTTTGCTAGTTGCTTTACGTCGCACCGACACAGATAGGTCTTATGGCGACGATGGGATAAGAAAGGGCTAGGAGTGGGAAGGAAGCGACCGTGGCCTTAATTAAGGTACAGCCCCAGCATTTTCCTGGTGTGAAAATGGAAAACCACGGAAAACCATTTTTAAGGCTTCCGACAGTGAGGTTCGAACCTACTATCTCCCGAATACTGGATACGGGCCGCACTTAAGCGACTGCAGCTATCGAGCTCGGTACAAGAACCCAATCAATATTATTGAAAATCTACGGTGTAAAATCCATTTAGAACACCAAGCAGTTAACCCAGTAAACTTTTAAAGGATACTGTCAGTACTCACCATATCTTACGTTGCTGTAGTGATACCATGAATGTCCTCCACCGTTTCACAACAAGCGCACTTTAAAGAAGAGGATAACGCACAAAATTCACAACAGTTACTATAACAAAACACCACTCTTAAACACATCCACTAACACTCCACACTCGCGAAAGAATCCGTGGACTCCCCAAACGAACTACGATGACAAACCACGCGCCGGCAGAAACAAATTACCTCGCAGCCCGCATACGGCACCAGGTGTTCAGGTTGCGAGGCGACTGAAACAAATGAAGAGTGAAATGGCGATACAGTTGACGCAACGGAATATTGACAGTGTTACAGACAGTGATTTCATATATTTCATCGGTTAACAAATATATGCCAATACATTCTAAAGATGAAAACACAAATTGATTGTGTCTTATAGTTTATTAGATTATAATTTTAATTCCTATTCTTTCTTTCTGAAATCCATTTACAGTCCAGGGCTGGTTTTTCCCTCGGACTCGGCGAGGGATTCCACCTCTACCGCTTCAAGGGCAGTGTCCTGGTGCGTGAGACTTTGGGTCGGGGCGATACAACTCGGGAGGAGAATCTTTTTTTTTTTTTTGCTAGTTGCTTTACGTCGCACCGACACAGATAGGTCTTATAGCGACGATGGGACAGGGAAGGGCTAAGAGTGGGAAGGAAGCGGCCGTGGACTTACTTAAGGTACAGCCCCAGCATTTGCCTGGTGCGAAAATGGCAAACCACGGAATACCATCTTCAGGGCTGCCGACAGTGGGGTTCGAACCTACTATCTCCCGAATACTGGGTACTGGCCGCACTTAAGCGACTGCAGGTATCGAGCTCGGTGGGAGGAGAATCAGCACCTTACCCAGCACCCTCACATGTTATGGTGAACAGAACCTTTGTGGGGGGGATGACAATATTGGAAGGAATGGTCAATGGTTTTCTGTGGTTTCCCACTTCTCCTCCAGGAAAATGTCGGGATTGTACCTAACTTCAGGCCACTGCCGCTTCTTTCCCTCCTCCTTATCTATCCCTTCCAATGCTCCCATCCCCCCACAAGGCCCTTGTTCAGCATAACAGGTGAGGCCACCTGAGCGAGGTACTGGTCCTCAAACTCAGTTGTATTTCCCCAACCTAAAATCCCTCGCTTCGGGACACTGCCCTTGAGGCGACAGGGCTGGGATCCTTGGCTGAGTCTGAGGGTCAACGGATTATAAAAGAGAATACAAGTACAGAACATACCAGCATGCCACAAGATTCTTTCCCAAATCAAATGATCAGAATGCCTTCCGTTAATATTTATACAGGCATCGACCCGCCATCGAACTGAGTTCCGAATAAATGAAGATAAATGTGCGGCTCATTTCCTCAAACCTGTATTTTTTCAAATCCATTTTCCGTGTAACTCCTAAATTATGTGGTGTATTACAGTAATTTTTACCTCATATTCTTAGAGTGACTTTCGAGTGGAGCGTGGCATTTTATGGAAGTGAAACATGGACGATAACTAGATCAGAAAGAAAGAGAATAGAAGCTTTTGAAATGTGGTGTTACAGAAGAATGTTGAAGGTGAGATGGATAGATCGAATCACAAATGAAGAGATACTGAATGAATTGGGGAGAGGAGATCGATTTGGCTAAATTTGACGAGAAGAAGAGATAAAATGATAGGACACATCTTAAGACACCCAGAACTTGTTCAGTTGGTCTTTGAAGGAAGTGTAGGTGGTAAGAACGGTAGGGGTAGACCAAGGTATGAATATGACAAGCAGATTAGAGCAGATGTAGGATGCAGTAGTTACGTAGAAATGAAAAGGTTAGCACAGGATAGGGTGGCATGGAGACCTGCATCAAACCAGTCTATGGAGTGATGACTCAAACAACAACAACAACAACAACAACAACAACATTCTTAGAGTCTACAAAGTTGACCTAAAATACTGACCATCGGTTGTGTGGTTATTCATTTCAAAAAATTCTACGAAAAAATAGACAAAGTTTTGCCATGTTCATTTATTATATGATTAAAATTACTAAATTTAATAAGAGAGTTCTAAAAGTTATCAGTATTATAAGTGATGCATTCAAATATAAACTTCAACAAACAGAATTGTTTTTTGCATGTTCCTTTTCTTTTTTTCTTTCTTTTTTTTTTTTTTTTTTTTTTGCTATTTGCTTTACGTCGCACCGACACAGATAGGTCTTATGGCGACGATGGGATAGGAAAGGTCTAGAAATTGGAAGGAAGCGGCCGTGGCCTTAATTAAGGTACAGTCTCGGCATTTGCCTGGTGTGAAAACGGGAAACCACGGAAAACCATCTTCAGGGCTGCCGACAGAGGGGCTCGAACCCACTATCTCCCGATTACTGGATACTGGCCGCACTTAAGCGACTGCAGCTATCGAGCACGGTGCAAGTTTCTTTACATCGCACAGACACAGATAGGTCTCATGGCGACGATGGGACAGGAAAGGGGTTATTAGTGGGGCAAGGAAGCGACCGTGTCCTTAATTAAGTTGCAGCCTCAGCATTTACCTGGTGTGAAAATGGGAAAACCCTCTTCAGAGTTGCCGATAGTGGGGTCCGAACTCACTATCTCCCGAGTGCAAGATTACAGCTGCACGCCCCTAACCGTACGGCCAACTCACTCGGTAATAGGTTAATAAATATTTCACCTACCAGAGAAACAGTGAAACCGATAACGAAGCAGTCGACATTTTCAACATTTTTTGTATGATTTTTAATTGTGCTGATGACAGTTTTATAAAATTGTAATGGTACTCTACACATGAGCTATATCTTATGTACAAAATTTCATTGATATATATATATATGGTAAGCCTCCGTGGCTCAGGTGGCACTGTGCCGGCCTCTCATCGCTGGCTTCCGTGGTTCAAATCCTGGACAAAGCGCAGGCGGAACAGGTTTTTTCTCCGGGTACTCCGGGTTTCCCCGTCATCTTTTATTCCAGCAACACTTTCCACTGTCATTTCATTTCATCTGTCAGTCATTAATCATTGCCCCAGAGGAGTGCGACAGGCTCCGGTAGCCGGCACAATTGCTATCCTCGCCGCTAGATTGGGGCTTCATTCATTCCATTCCTAGCCCGGTCGAATGACTAGAAACAGAATATTGATCTTCATTTTCATATATATATATAAGGTAGAATCAGAGATAAAAATGTTTGAAATTGCTGACCGCTTTAATGTATTCTGATAATGTGTTAAGTACACCTTCATTAAAAATGCAAACCTGGCGTTAGCGGAAAAGTATTCTGATCCTTTGCGATTCTATTCAAGACAGGTTTTATTTTACTCTATTATACAATAGTGACTGCCCTGATATACTCCTTATTCATTGTCCTGTAATGTGAGGTTCATTACAAAGAAGATGCAGTATTAACTTGTCCAGTATCTCTGGACAATCTCCAATGCGAACTGCTGGCCATTTCTCTCTCTCTTTCTCTTCGTGGCTGTGCGGCGATTCACAAGCGAACACCCTTCCTTTTCTTTTTATCTGCAGTAAGCTTTATTATTTCCTGTTTCGCTACTCTCCGTTTCTCCCCCGCACACTGAAGCGTGTGTTGAACGCTTCAGTAAAAGGGAGGAAGTCCTAAAGCAGATGTTTTAAACCCGGAAAGATTTCATCATTTCCCTAAGAGGACTTTTCATACTTCCCATTTCATAGGAGACATACTATCTGTAAAACGTTTACAAGGAGTTGGTTGCCTAGTTGTATTTCTAATTAGAACAATAATCACCACTGCCGTCACTAACGAGAAGTAAATTTTATTATGTACTACAAAAGTAAAAAGATAAAGAAACAAATAAGGGAAGGACCTTTTTTTTTCTATTTGCTTTACGGCGCACCGACACAGGTATGACTTACGGCGACGATGGGATAGGAAAGGCCTAGGAATAGGAAGGAAGTGGCCGTGGCCTTAATTAAGGTACAAGCCCGGCATTTGCCTGGTGTGAAAATGGGAAACCACGGAAAACCATCTTTAGGGCTGCCGACAGTGGGGCTCGAACCCACTATTCCCGATTACTGGATACTGGCCACATTTAAGGGACTGCAGCTATCGAGCTTGGTAAGGGAAGGACCGGAAAGATGGAGTTAGCCTTTAGATTAGTACAGAATAGACACAACAAAAGGGCGATATCTTATAGAACAAAGATCAGAAACTATACCACGGTTATCAAGACTTTACAGTTTAGCATGTCTGATACAGAATGAGAGAGGGGAAATGGATGAGCTAGAGAAGATAATAATAATAATAATAATGTTATTTGCTTTACGTCCCACTAACTACTTTTACGGTCTTCGGAGACACCGAGGTGCAGGAATTTAGTCCCGCAGGGGTTCTTTTACGAGCCAATAAATCTACCGACACGAGGCTGTCGTATTTGAGCACCTTCAAATACTACCGGACTGAACGAGGATCAAACCTGCCAATTTCTGGTCAGAAGGCCTGCGCTTCAACCGCCTGAGTCGCTCAGCCCGACCGAGAAAACGAAAAGATGGTACAATGAGGAAGAGGATAAATAAAGATCTATACAGACCGACAGAGAAGATCACAGACGCTATACGTAAGAGGACACTGAAGTTTTTTCGGCACCTCACAAGAATGAACGCGAATTGACAAAGCAAATCTTTAACTACAGTATATCATCAAATTAAAAGCAACTATGAAGTGGGTATAAGAAACAAGAAACGGTATGGAGGAAGTTGGCATTAATCCAAAAGGAACCTTTAATAGAGATATGTTTCTAGCTAAAAGTGATAAATACAGGGGATTCCAGGAAAGGCAAAATGAAAAGTCTAAGAACATATGGTCAGAGGATAGAAAGAGGAACCGTAGTGAATTGATGAAGTTCTGGGAGAAGAGAAAAGGACTAACCAGCAAGTAAATTTTTTACCGTGGTCAAAGATAGGACAAAATCGAGTAAAGAAGAAAAATAAAATTCATATAAAACTAGCTCCATCCATCTCTTTTTTTTCACGTCCTTCATTCCACATTCTCCCTTCATCACATCTCCCCAACCCACCCGCATCTCCTGGTCAGAGAGAGGGTGTTGCCCTTTAGGTGGCCTGCCCCACCCCATGAGGGTGGGGAATGAAAGCCTTATTATTGTTATTAGTATGTTTGTTGGTAGTTAAATAATTATTCCAAATTAGTCAGTCAGTTGGACATGTTCCAGTTATCTACAGTTATGGCACATTTAATTCTGTATAGGGTGGTCGGAACTAACGTGTGAAGAGGATATATGAGCGTTAGAAGGTTGGTCATACTGATACAAAGTATGAAACATATAATTCGATATTTCGCGCTGTTGTCATATTATCAGTAGCTGAACTTAGCCAATCAGATATCGCTTCGCGTCGAATTCAAATGAGCTTTGTGAGGGAGTGTTACTAAATCTGAACGTGGCTTATAACTGGCTACTTCCACATAGCTCCCAACCCAAACATATTGTTATTGTTTGGGGTAATCAGTCTTTAGTCTAGTTTGATGCAGCCCCCCATACCACACTATCCTGTGCTAACTTTTTCATTTCTACGTAATCATTACATCCTATTTCCGCTCTAATCTGCTCGTCATACTCATACCTTGGTCTACCTATACCGTTCTTACCGCCTACACTTCTCTTAAAAACCAACTGAAGAAGTCCTGGGTGCCTTAAGAAGTGTCCTATCATTATATCTCGTTTTCTCGTCAAATTTAGCCAAATCGATCTCCTCTCAAAAATCCCTCCATTCGTGATTCGATCCACCAATCTCACCTTCAGCATTTTTATGTAACATCATATTTCAAAAGCTTCAAATGTCTTTCTTTCTTTATCTTTCTTCCATACAATGCTACGCTCCAGAGGAAAGTCTTGAAAAACATCTTTCTAATTCCTACATCAGTGTTTGATGTGAGCAAATTTATTTTCTTAAGAAAGGCCTTCCTGGCCTGTGCTAGTCTGCATTGTATGTCCTTCTTACTTCTGCCATCACCCATGTAACAATATTCATCTACTTCCTTTAATACCTCATTTTCTAATCGAATATTTAGTGCATCACCTCCCTTCGTTCGACTGCACTCTATTACCATTTTGTACTTATTTATTCTCAACGTGTTTTCATTTTGCAAGTCGGTGTCCATGCAGTTTTGCTATTTTTCCACATCTTCTCCAGACTTAGATAAAATATCATCAACAAATCTCAGATTTTTTATTTCCCCTCCCTGGATTGCGATTCCCTTTCCAAATTCGTATTTGATTCCTCTACGGCCTGTTGAAAAGGAGGAGGGACAAACTGCAGCCTTGTGTCACTCCTTTCTAGATTGATGCTTCTTTTCCAAAGCCCTCGATTCTTATCTGCGCGGACAGATTTTTTGTGCAGATCGTATATAATTCGTCTTTCTCGGTATCTGGTCCCTTTCACCTTCAGAATCTTGAATACTTGGTCCAGTCAACATTATCGAATACATTTTCTAGATCTACGAATGCCAAGTACGTGGTCTTGTCTTTCTTAATTCGGTCCTTTAAGATCGGACTAAAGTCGGGATTCCTTCACGTGTTCCATCATTTCTTCTGAAGCCAAACTGAACATGTCCTAACTTCTTCAACGTGTCTTTCCATTCTTCTGCATATGACACGCGTTAAAACTTTGCCAGCGTGAGATACTAAACCAATGATGCGGAGTATATTAAATTTTTGTAGATGATACCTGCCACACACGCACCATTTTATCGGCCGGAAATCAAAACCAGGGCCGAGAATTCACGAACTAAAGGCCAGAACACCGACCACTCAGCCATAAAGACTGTATACCTACAACACAAAGTAGTTTGTGTAGGGAGCATGGTCCAACCACTCAGGACGAGCGGTGCTGGCTGGCTAGCCGTATGATTAGTCTAGACACGAGACGCTGGATGACACATAACATGATGGATAGGACACTTTAACCCCGGCCAACCTATACTATTAACAGGGAGGATCACACGGTTTATCCCCGTATCACTCATCGCCGCTTGATTAAATGTATTCTCACGCACCCGTTGCTCCTCTCATGACAGCTTCTATTCGTCCACGTGTTACAGTCTGGCTACCGCTATCACACAATACATTTATACGAAATGGGTTTGAAAACGTTGCACGTATTAAATTTATTTCCAACAATACGAAGGCGAGTCAATTATGATCGACTGATTGATTGTGTTACGGGGTTACCCGTGGACCAGCAGAGGTGAAAGAAGGTGCCGGGGTGAATGGGTCTAACTACTACGTCAAGAAAGAATTTAAACTGAAATGGGAGGTTATATTTAAAAAAAAAACAAGTTAACAAATTCTTACTTAGTGAGATAACTATGACATAGCAATTTAGAAACAAGACTTAGAAAAATCCAAGATTTCAAAACTTTAACACACCTGGTCTACAAGCCCCTAGTTTTACAATTTTTGAGCTTCCAGCTCAAACTTTACAGAAGGCAATAAATTTACAAAAGGGCAGAAATCCCCAAAATACTAGGAACGCTTGCTCCCAACACACAATATCAAGCCTCCCAGAGGCACTTTTACAACACTAGAAAAGAGCAGACGTGCTCTCAGTTTTTGAAAGCCTATGCAAGGCGATATCAGAAAATTACAATAGCTTGCCATCAAGACACAACTTACAAATTTGAAACAGGGGTATCTAGTATCCAACCTATTGGGCCGTTGCGGAAAGAAACAGGTTAAGTAAATGGCCCGAAACATGAATTGAATGGAGGCGAGTACTTGCACTCCTAGAAATGCATTCTAGAAACCTAAGGGGCACTAGGCCGATGAAATAGGGGCTATTCTCAAACTATGGACATGACTCGTATAAGAAAGAAATTTAAAACATTACGGAGAAGAAGAAAACCAGTTACGAAATGTAGTCACCTCAAACCAATATGAAGGGGAGGTCGAGAGGGTACCTCACTCTCTATCCCCGATTTACAGTTACAGATATTATAAGGATTTTACATAATCCGGCAGAAATTACATTTTCAGAAAGGTAGGTTACATATTTAAAGTTTCGGACCTCCCCCTCGGGTTAAACCGCAGAGCTAGCAAGAAATAAAGATGTTAATCGGCCATTACCTTGCTGAATAACTGCTGCCTGATGAAAGAGGCGCCTTCCGTCTCCTGCTTCACACACATACTTAGTTAGATGTTGATCAGAAGGCCAAGAGACGTGAAAATCGGTAGTTTATAAACACTCGGGGAAAGTTCGAGACCTTTCATGAATAAACCAGCCACAACCTCTCACTTTTATTGGTTGACATCAAAAGTGACACTCAGAATGGAGGAAGAAGCCTGTGATAGGCTGAAAATTAATTACAGAAATTCATGATTGGCTAAATTCCAAACTGGCGGAAGGAAAAGGTCAATGTTGCCAACCCCAAAATGAATGAACATAATTTAGTTAGAAAAAAACTTATGAATACAAAACTTCTTTAAATCAAAGTTCATCCACTTCGCACCAGGGTGCATGGTCACAGTTTTTGTAGTGACATCTTCTGAGTAACGGTTTAAGTAGATGTAGTTTCAAGTTCACTGTTCCTCCAGAAGAGGAGTTCTTTTGGACGCAAGATTTAAATGTACAGCTTAGAGGTGTACCTCCCGGTACAGATTGATTAATGATTTATTAATCCGACCAAAATTAAGCCCAAAAGGCCTTCTTTTACATCTAACCAAGTACTATAAACTCTTTACAGAATGTGTTTATCACTATAGGCTTTTATAAGCTGACCGGACAAAAAATTAGTTGCCTCTGGGGAAATCATTGCAAGCACCATTTAATCCCGTGTAACTCCTCCTCTGGACTTTATAACCTACTGGATATTTTGGTCATATTGCCAGAAGGCAGGAGGCAATGGAAATACTTATCATAGAGGGAAAAGTCGAAGGCCGAAGACCTAGAGGACGTGCGCCGTTACGATAGATGGACCAGATCAAGAACTTAACCAGGATGAGCTTACAGCAAGCAAGTCACCATGCCCAAAACAGAGACTCCTGGAGGAAGATCACCAAAAGGATTGTCGCGTGATGCCACTACACCCTTACGAAGGGTTGGACTAAGAGAGAGAGGATTTGGTTAGGAAATGAGTCCGCAAGGTTGCGCACGTACGTTAAGTCACTCGCTGAGGATTTGATCGTGCAATTCCACCAAATGGCCGGGATGCTAATATCGGCTGTTCTAACATGCCCCACATATTTTAAATGGGTTTCAAGTCAGGGGATTTTGTAGGCCAGTTGAGATTTCATAGGGTGGGGAGTGTTCAAACAACCAATCACGTATGCGCCTAGCCCGACGAACTTTGCTCTTGCCATCTTGAAAAATCGGTGTATCAGTAGCGTACTCATCATGCGGATGTTTACTGAAAGGCAACACCTGCTCATCAAGAATGTTTATATTTACATGCTGGTTCATGTTAGTGATCACCTTAGTGAACGGACCCAATCCATGATACGAGAATCACCCCCAAAACCTCACAGACCTGCCTCCGGCCTGAGCCTCACCTCGCACACATCCAGGTTGAAATGCTTCATTTGTCCTGCGGTGCACTTGACGACGTGCGTCATTGGAATAGATCATTACCACATTACGTTCCGCCAGTCACATACTGTCCACGTTCTATGATTTCTAGCCCATTGAAGACGATCAGCTTCATGTGCCTGTGTGAACAACGGCCTCTTGCGAGATGACCGACTCCAAATGTTCATTGCATTCAGTTCCTGTCGCAATGTTCTCTCGTTAAAAATTTGGAATAGACCTTCATTCACTAACTGCAACAATTTATGTCGGGTTTGGAAGCGATTTTACATCTACTAATATTGACGCACACTGTACGCTTGAAACATCGATATTTCACTGATGGCTACTGCCTACTTAGAGGCAGGTAGAGGCAGGTAGAGGCAGGTAGAGGCAGTTGAGCAAGTGACTCGTTCGCTGCGCCATCTGTACAGCTTTAACGATCCATCTCTGCGTGCGCACTGGGGTGAATAATTTTTTGTCCGGTGAGCCATTTGGTAGATAAGATGATAGGTTAACAGAAGTGTTGGTATATTACTAAAGTATTGATAAACTAGTGGATAAACTCTTAGGTAAAAACTGGTGTAAGAATCGAGTACCTGGGAGGTATTGTGTAGTCGACAGAAATTTCTACTAGCGAAATGAATTCCGAACAGCTTCAGATTTTTCTAAGCAAATTGAGTGAGCTTGAAAACAAAATCTTATCTGGTTATGGCGAACTCATTAGTGAACTGAGATCAGAGTGGAGATCAAACCCGGACCAATTGAAAACAGACTCAAGTGAAACGGAAGAGCGAACAGTTAAAGTCAGAAAGCGAAGTGCGCTCTCTCGAAACCGAGGTCGACGATGACGATGTGCGGGGTGACAACGAACTGGACGAGAAGAGATCCGAAGAGATGCTCGCGGTTGTGGAGTCCGGAGTTCGAGGCCCAGCGGTGGACGTGAGAGCCCTGCGTGCAGAAACAATGGGTGTAGAGACGCGAATGAATCCTGCTAGCAGCGACGGCTGCTCCACCATCGTGAAGTTGGAAACCCTTCAGGACGACGGGATTACTTCCAAGAGAACATGCCGGACCCAGTTCGAGACCGGACCGACGTCCAAGAAGAGTGCCGAATACCCGATCGCCGGACTACGTGTACAGAAGATGATAGTTCAACGCAGCCCCCAGCCAAGTTCGACCTACGAGGAGGTTGTGGAGTGTAGATGGAACATGAGAAACTGAGGAAGAGAGAGAGCGCGCGCGAACCGTGTAAGTGTGTAAGTTATAATCGTAGTGCTTAGTTGATAAATCTTGGAAATAGGACGCTACCAGGTTCTGTACTCATTTATTCATTTATTTACCCTGCCAACACGTAACAGTATGTATATATACAACTGACAAGGCATGAATATTGTGTTTTATCTGCTAAACATATCTAAAAGAACACTATACGCTCATCTGCTTCCATTGTTCACTTAACCAAACTTTGACTTTCGTATCCACTTTCTACAGCCCTGATATACTCAGGTATACTTTTTCCATTCACTACATGCAAAACGTGAGAAGGAGTTGGTGAACTTGGTAGGTCTCTGAGTCGGCTGTGCATGAAGAGAGGTGCTAGGTCATGCTGTGAGGAGAGGTAATTGAAGGGATTTCTCAGGTGGGTGGGTTGTAAGGAATTTCTTATTTTATGAAGGATGCTTAGGGTGTGGTAAGTTCGCCACATGCTCAGGCGTGGCCGAAATAAGTGAGTAAATGATGGTGAAATATAATCTGAGATAACAAGACCTATCGTAGCGTAAATAGTTCGAACTTCCCTACTCTGCCTTTAAATGTAGTTATTATACTCGTCTACCTCGCTACATAATTGTTTTAAAGGTGAATCAAGGGACGTAACTCGTTAAGTAAGTAAGTAAATAAGTAAGTAAGAAATTAGGCCGAACTGCCACTGGCGTCATAAAATGAGGGCTCCCAAAATATCACTGGCACTCTCAGTTCCTAACCCTTTCTTACACATCCAACGCTTCGATAAACCAGGATGATATTAGCTGAAGACAGAATTTGCCTGTACCTTCCAATGGTAGCATCGTAATAACTAATTGGAGACCTGATGTTGTCGTGCAACAATTTGACACATGTTCACATCATCTCAGGTTATAGACCCTTTTTGACGTAGAAATCGCATTGTAGAAAATATTTCAACATTCAGTCATTTTTTAGCCGTGCCATCTTACTACTGATGTACGACATTGTGAATAATATTAATAATAATAATAATAATAGTAATAATAATGCAAGGAGACGGACTCTCTCCTTTACTCTTCAACTGCGTCCTTGAAAAAGGGATACAAGACTGGCTCAAACAGAAGTTATTCAGCATAACCATGAGCTGTACATAACATCTCTGGTGTCATACGGAGAAGTAAAATTGCATTTTATGGCCACTTTTTAAGAATGAAATCAACACGACGGATGTTCACCTATTTTAAAGATACGAAGACACAGTCAACTTGGTTCAAGGAGGTGGAACGGGACCTACAGGAGATACAGGGATCACTTATGAAGTTATCAGAACGTAACCCACTCAGGAGGAAACTAAAACACCACCAGGTGTTCCCAAGAAAGGTCAGAGTTGAAGACGGGAAAGGCGTGCATGGAGGAAAGAAAAGAGCAACACCAGCAAAGAATGAAGGAGCACTGAACAGAGGTCAAAGCCCAGAGAATAGAGCTGAAATAACGTGGTTCTTAGTAGCCCGATGCGAACAAAAGGTGATGATAATAATAATAATAATTTCGACTGCGAGTAAATGCGGAATTATTAAAAAATACAGAGAAAATCGTAGAATTATTTAAAAAGAGAAGACAACAGTTAAGATAATTCTGGAGTACACAGACCGCAGAAAGGCACAATCTGAAGGGATCTCGTACAGGTTACCATGGTAAAATTTTAACAATTATCAATTTTTTCCCCTTCAAAACCACAAACGTTACAGCAGTGACATTTTATGCACTTGAAGCACTGGCGTTGTTTTATATGCAAAACAGCTTTACCATCATGTTAAAAAAAATTGCGTATTTTTCTCAAAATTCAAAATTGTGGTTGTTCATCATACAAGGCTGCAGCATTTTAGTGATAACACCTGTAATTTTTGATATTTTTAGGTTCTGTTAATTTTACTTTATTTCAAACATATCCTTCTAGAAAAGCAAGTACTTTCAGAAACATAGTATTAAAAATAATATTTTTACTTTTGTATTGAAAAGGAAATATAAAATTTTTACAATATTTTTGCTACATTTCATTTTTTTTAAAACTATATTAGAGAGAGTCATGAATTTATATCATTTTGTAGATATAGTAAGCAGAAATGTACACACAAAAATTCATTAGTATATGTCAATTAGCTTTTGAATTATAATTAAAAAGGATGTCAAAAACACAACACTGAGAAAATGAGCGATAAACATTTGTGCATAGATATTACATACCGTTTACCTTGCTACTGAAGTTAAAATGCCTCTGCAGCATAAGTTGTGTAGTTTCTACCAATCCGGACCTCTTCTTGCTTTTTATTGCCTCCTTTGTCGCTTGATGTTTCCTTTACTCTGCCGTCACTACTCTTGTTTCATCTTCATCACGTATAGCAAGTTCACAAAATGTTCCAGATTCTACCCCTAACGCTTTCAGAACAAGCATTCTGTTCTTCATGCCATCATTGAATGTGTTGGTTGCATCATTTGTAGCAATTTTCACTATTTTCTTCCCACAAAAGCCAGCTTTAGGGAAAATTCTTCCATATTTTCTGAGTTCAAAGACTCATTTGCATGTTGAGTGTTTGATCCTACACATCTTAACAGCAGTTCAGTTGCAAGTAACATTTTAAATACAGGCTTGATTACTGCAGGCAGTAAGGTATTCTTATGTGTACTAAATTAAATGACGTGGAAAGAGCACGTGACGGCGTGGCAGTGTGGCAATCCACACTTTCAGGAGGAACATTGGGTGCAGGGCTTTGCTTTTTAAATCATAACTCAAAAACTATGGCGCATGACAACATACTTTTTTCACCAAAATGTTCGTAAAGGATAGGAGCATGAAATAAAATATTTCGAAAAATTGATTTTTTGAAGGTCATAAGCAGTACCAGACTCCTGAAGGGAGTCAAGGAGGACATGGAGAAAAATAACATGCCAATGGGTATAATATATCGTCGCTTCACCGGTAAAAGGTTGTAATCCACAAAGCTCTTCCTATCGATTATTTTCCTTAAGACTGGTCACGCCTCCCAGTCACATATGGATATGCAGGCCATCAGAACAAATTTTGTTGTGTTCATTTTCCTATGCCCATGTGTAAAGGAAAATTAACCTTACTCTACTGTACTATACGAATGTATGCTCGCATTACGTATTTACGCACTCCTATTGTATAATGCATGTTAGGTTCATTTTCAGTTACTCGTCGGCATAGGAAAACGAACACAACGAACATTGTTCTGATGGGCTGCATATTCATATGTGGCTGGGAGGCGTGACCAGTCTTAAGGAGAATAATCGATAGGAAGAGCTTTGTGGATTACAACCTTTTACCAGTGAAGCGACGATATAATAGACATTATTATAGGATGACTATCAACAAAATTACGGGATTCCGCGATCAAACCAAGATCACACGAATACTAAACGGATCGGCAAAACCTGGTTGCAACAACGTAAAGAAACCCAATTCGAAAGGATGAAGAAATATTGGCCGATCGAAAGAAGAAAAGCCAGAAACGAGTGATGCTTTACGTGGTCCATGAAATGAAATGGCGTATGACTTTTAATTCCGGGAGTGTCCGAGGACATGTTAGGCTCACCAAGTGCAGGTATATTGATTTGACTACCGAAGGTAACTCGCGTGTCTTAATGATGATGAAATGATGATGAAGAGGACACATAAACCCAGCCCCTGTGCCAGAGAAATTTACCAATGTTGGTTAATATTCCCGACCCTGCCTGGAATCGAACTCGTGACCCCTGTGACCTAAGGCCAGTACGCTGACCATTTAGCCGGACACGTGGTCCGTAGTTGACCCTAACGGAAAAATGAAGAAACGGAGGAGGTAGAACGGAATAATATTTTTAAGATCACAACCAACAAATGGGTTACTCGCGTATCTTTAATATTTCCACGCGGTTAAAAGCCAGGCTTAGCAATCATTGTGTTAAGAGGAGAAATTTTCAGTGCAATGGATTCGTCTCCATCGTCACTAAGGAGAGCGTTATTCTTACCTTGTTTTATTACTGCGCTCATTTCCTTCTATTATTCATCTCTTGAGCCGTTATTAAATATAAATTCTTTACTCTCGTAGACTGGAGTTTTATCTTCTTAAGGCCATCATAAATGTTACCTTGTAAGAGCTGACATGGTTTCAAAGGTGAACGTTGCCGACATTAAAAAACAAAAACTGTGTTTATCTCAACCCTGGTGCAATATTTAGTGATTTAAAGTTTCTACATCGTGAAGTGGATCGATACTTTAAGATTCAAAATATGGCTTGACGGCCAAACTTCTCCTTAAAGTTCAACCAATTATTGAAGAAAGAAAAAATCTTTTAATAATTCAACCTTCCCGAATTTAATTATACATACACACATTTTCATTACAGCTTTCAGCATTCATTCTGCAAGCCTCTGTGCCTAAATAATTCCCCACTTCAAATTACTGTACATCTGTCGCTTCGTTCAGTTACAAACCTCTTAAAACATTAAAACTGAGTATAACCACCGTCCCCTTTGTTTTCCTCTCCGTATCTTACCCTTTATGATTGAGTCCAAGATTCTATTAGGTAAGCTATCCTCCTCCATTCATCTGCATGACCCTAACATCGAAGCCGATTAAAGCGTTTATCTTCTTAATTCATCGACTTTATTCCGGACTTAGCCTTTTTTTTCTCATTTTGAGTACACTCGTGCCTTTATTTCCACCTGTTTGTAGCGTCAACATTATTCCAGCCTTCATGTCTATTTAACTTACGAAAAAGATTTCCTGAGTCCACCCAGATTTCGCTACCGTACGGCAAAGTTGGTCTGAGAAACAGACTCATATAAAATGATTTTCGTCTGAGAAATAACTTGTTTGTTCAAAATTATCACGGTTAGTTTGGCATAGCTGTGAGCTTGAATTCAGATGATGGTGGGTTCGAATCCCGCCGAGGGCATCCCTGAAAATCATTTTCCATTTTCCCCATTTTTCATACCAAGCAAAAGAAGACATTTCGATGGCATTCTTTTAAAAGCTGGTATCTCACAATGCTCTTCCTATCCACTATATTCCTTAAATTCTGGTCACCCCTGCCAACCACATATTTATATGCAGTCCGTCGGAATAATTTTCGTTGTGTTCGTTTTCAATGCTAACATGTCAAGGAAAATGAACCTTACCATACCGTATTGTAAGGCTGTTGTTTGCATGGTGAATTTACACAGTTCTACAGTATATCGCACTTAAGGTTCATTTTCCTTTACACATTAGCATACGAAAATGATTACACAGCGAATATTGTTCCGAAGTACTGCATATAAATATGTGGCTGGGAGGCGTGACCAGTCTTTTGAATATAATGGATAGGAAGAGCATTGGGACATACGAGGATTTAAAAGAAAGCCATCGATATGCACATCCTAAGTTCTTGAAATTATTCACCTGTTCAAGTTTCGTGTTGTCAATCTGACATTCAAATCCCTCAGATTTCTTCCTTACTGACGTTATTCTTGATAATATACGGCTCTATGGTTAACTGGTTAACATGCTGGCCTCCTTTTCCAAGGGTTCCCAGCTTCCATTCCCAGTCCGGATCGGGGAGTTTAACCTCCATAAGTCTATTCCCTGGCTCGGGGACTGGGTGTTTGTGATTCCATTAAGATTAAATTTAATCCTTTGTAGGGACCTATCATCATCGATGTGCAGGTCGCCCAAAGGTATCAGGTTGAAAGACTTGCACTAGGTCTCTCCGAATCCTCTGGTCTTATGACAGTGAAATTATGTCTGAGGTTTTCGTTCAAGGAAATGGACTAGGCCACTAATTATTATTATATTATTATTATTATTATTATTATTATTATTATTATTATTATTAATCGATGTTCTCATTATACGTATGTTTGTGTAAACTAATTAGTAGTGAGAGAGAGGTAAGGAAGGAGGGAAGATTAAATGGAGTGCTGAGGGTGGAAGAAATGTTATGCTCCAGAAGGGGATAGCGACCTAAAATATTCACGGAGGACTCGTTTAGGGGGTTATGGGGAGTTAATAAGATATGCACATATAATTTTAAACATTTTGTAGAAGAAAAGTCAATCCGCATCTTCGAGACATATTTACGAAGAACAGGGACGGGCCGATAGACGTTTCCAATATTTATCTTTGTCTCGTAATTTACAAAATTATAAGCTCATAAATATTGAATAGACATATCTTGGAGGCTATCGGGAGGTTTAATCTTTCCCTAATCTACAAATCTCTCTCTGAGACTGGAGGAACATAACGTTACTAGTAACTGTATAAGGGAGCTCGCGGTTATTATTAATATGACCTGAAATATTAACATAGAATTCCTTTCAATGCACGTCTCCTTGAGTTGAGAGAGAGAAAGAGAAACCATGCTGCAGCAGGATAAACTGGCAAGTAAGAACAAAGGAGTGGAACAGAATCTCGGTTGAATGGATGGCATTGTACTTCACTAATCTACTTCTCGTTGGCAGCGCGGAACTGTTTCTAAGCCTGTGAATATGCTTAAATATCCCTGTCAGAATGTAAGCTATTCCGGGAATATTCAAACAGTTCCACAGTTGTCTGGAAAGTGTAATAGACTCGGACTATGTTAGTTTTATGAGAGATGAGAGAGCCTTTAGTTCTAATGTCTTGTCTTCTGTTATCTCAAGGGTTTCGATTGCATATCTCCCTAATTAAAGGGTGATGTAACTGAGATAATATCACTAGTTTTTAAAAAGCAGAAAACTCACAAATTGAGCCATAGAAAACTGAAATTGAACTCATTTATCAATAGAAGCTTCGCATATTATAGAGTACGGTCGGTGTAGTTGACAAAATGGTCTTAGTATAGTCATTGATCAGAATTCATTCTACAGGAACATATTACAGCATCACAACTGAAGGTGAATGGTAGAGCCCGGATTTTGATGCATTAAAACGTTACAATGCAAACTTACTGATGTGAGTAGCATGCATAGTCTACTTTCACAACAATTGTGCTATGGGGTTTGCATAAGCATTAGGTGTACGGCCCATCAGAACCCCTATAAATTATGTTACTCTTACTACATTATGGAAGAGCGAGTGGCCTTTCTACCAACCAAATTAATTTGCAGTCTAACCTGTTTCTGCATAAAAATCCGAGTGATGTTTTACAGGCTTAAATTATATACGGGGTATCAGAACTATGCCGACAAAATATCAGGCATGCTTTTCGTATTGTCAACAACAATAGTGCAAGCGGTTTGGCAGAGAAAATAGTTCTAACCGAGAAAATGAGGTCAATTTGTTACTTCCGGGCACGCGATTCAAACTGACGGCCTTTCCACAGCACAATCAACTGCCCTGCTCTAGGGAAGAGAAGAGGAGGGAGGGGAAGTGGGGTGTTTGATGAAGACAGAAATAATGCACCGCGCGTATTCACAATTTTCCTCGTTCGTGTCGCACATAATTGTCCTTGTATATTACAGGAAATATTCATAGTTCGTTTATTGAAGAGCCGTAGCACGCAGTAATTAAGGCGACACTCCAGAGATAATAAACGACATTTTGATAATTTTGGTGAAAGTTTTTTATGACTGAAATATAAAGGATTGAGTTTCTGTTTTCTTGTCACGAAGTTATTCCGCTGAATTCAAACAATTTAAGACTGTAAGAATGATTTGCTTTCCAATTGTAATTGTACATTAAATCCCATTTTTCTCCCATAATATTCTGCAAAAAAAATAACAAAATTTTTATGCTATATGTATCACACCTGCGTACAGAATTTTTCATTGCAGAATTTTTCAAGTAGTAAAGATTTTTAAATCCAAAATTTTAGAACGAAAACATTACACAAAATTTAAAACGATATATCTCCTTATAAAAATTATGTACAGAAAAATCGATACGTATTGCTTTTAAAAGAAGTATTATCTATCTAATTACGATTTTACATTAACATCTATATATTAAAAAAATTATGAAAACCAAAGTCAGTCAGTACGGCCATTCTATCCGGTCGATTTCTTTCATTCTTCATTTAACTGAAAAGTATTCATTCACAGATTTGTCATCAGGTACTATAAATCACTTAACTTCCGCCTTCCTCAAATTATTCGATTTTTTCAATTTTTTGTCTCTTTGAAGCAATCATATCTTTAGTTCTAATTGAGGTACGGGGTTTGTTTTAGCCTAAGAACACTCAGTGATTCAAGCTCTTTTATTTCAGCTCTTAACTATTCAAATTGGTGGATTCTGAGGAAAGTTATGAGTGCACATTCAATTTGACGTCTCATTTCTTCAACATTTTGTCTCATTGAAGCAATCATATCTTTCGTTCTAATTGAGATAAACAGTTCGTTTCGGTCTAGAAACACTCAGTGGATCAAGAGCTTTCTTTTGAGGTAATAACTACTTAAATTGGTAGATTCTGAGAAAAGTTATGAGTACATTTGTCTCCATGACGCAGATCTTTGAAGGACTTTTTAACAGTTCGGCGCGTAGTATTGTTTCAAGGAAGGTTTAATTCAATTTCTTTGTGTGATGTATTTTCAAGTGGTTTTTTTTGCTTGTTGTTTAAAGGGGCCTAACATCGAGGTCATCGGCCCCTAATGATACGAAAGGAAATAACAAAAAATTCAAATTCATCCACTGACCAAAATAAAATAAAAAATGTCATGAATAATGAATGGATGGACATGAACCCTACAAATAAAACAAAAAAACAGTGGATCAGACACAAAAAGGTCGTAACCAAGGGATCATTTGTAAAGCACAATGATGGTTGATGTGTCCAGGGGTGCAAAATCCACGACTAAGGCCCCACAGAATGGTACATGTCGCGAGTAAAGTAGAACCATGGTATTTGTCATCTTGGAGTACTAATCAAAAGTAGCGAAGACTCACGGTGTTCCACACAAGATGGTACTACTCACAAGTATTGTACTTAGTACAGGTAACGCAGACCTATGGTGTTTCGCACACAATATCGCCACTCATAGCCAACGCGAACCGGTAAGGTTCCTCACCTAGGTGTACTAGTCACGGGCGCTGGTATTCCCGTTGTTTTCCTCACATAGTGGGTACCAATCACAGGCAACGCTGACCCACGGTGCCGCTCATATAACGGTACAACTCACAGGCTACGCTCAGACCCGCTCAAGTGTTTTGTTGACATAATATTACATTATATTACCACAACAGATCATGTGCTTTATTTCATTAACTCGAAACTTTGCAAATACATCCGTAATGATAGTAATGAACAACACCATACTTGGTACATTGCGGGCGGAGCCAGCGGGAAACTGCTAGTGTTAATTAAATTTCATGAAAAATAGAATTTAACATTTCAAAATAAGAAAAAATATTTTGGAAAAACTATTAATTGTATATGAAAGAAATGTTCGTGATGTTTCTACATTCCCACAACGTTTCGTGAAAATCCATCACGTCTGTTGGTCGCAGTAACGTTATTTATTATTTAACATGCTCGAAGAGGCAACGCTGCTACCCCACGATTGTGTATTCCTCGAATCACAACATTGTAAATGGAATGAAATACTGAACGACGGAAACAATATGGCCAATGATTTGATTACAGTAGATGTTCAATATTCCTTCTACTTCGGTGCATATTTCACAGCGGTGTAGTAGTGATCTTTGGCCTCTGTTCAGGATGTGTGATGTGGAAAAGCTGTCTGTATTCTTGGTACAAGTTCATCTTCTCTTCCTACGGGGTTCGCAAAGTAGTCAATTTGTGCAGAACAAACTGTGGCTGGGAATTGCTCTGCGAAACGAACGAGGAACTTGTTAATTCGCACCGAGCATTGCCTCTGTTTCCCTCTTCCCACTTCCCTTCCCCTCCCTCGTCTGACGCCCAGCAACAGACAGCGGCTGGCTCTTTCGCATAGCAAATACGACAAGTTAGTCCATTTGAATCGCGAGCCCGGAAGTAACATAGTAACCTCATTTTATCGAAAAGAAAAATTTTCTCCGCCAATCCGATAGCACCGTCCTACTTAAAATAGCAAGAACAGCATCCCTGAGTTTTTGTCGATATACAGGGTGGGTGGGAAGTAGCTACCCCTAGTTTTAAATGTCCATAAGTTTTTGTTAACGAATATGTTCACACGGAACAAGTTGTGTTCGGTTCTCAGGACCATGAGAATGTGTGTACCACACTAAAATTCCACATATGCCCCTGGGATGTCGACCAAACGACGTAAACTTACAGGAATGTCATGTTTTTAAACAGATCCGGCCAATCGTCTCCAACGATAACTCCTGAACATAAAGGGGCTTCCATGGTCTCCAGACAAGGTCCTTCTTTAACACAACACGCACTGTATTCTACTCTCACGAACTGCCTGGCGTGTTGATTTACAAAGACTGCGAGTGAATAACTCCCTCACTGCCGCTACATTTTCTGACGATCGCGCTACCGAAGATCGTCCTCTTCTTGGTTTATCCACAACTGACCAAGTGTGTGACAATTCCTAATGGTTTCAGCATCCAGTGTGGCATGAGGACCATGAACACCCCGCCACCATCGCTGAACAAGGGCTACAGATCGCCACACTTCAAACCGTGAACCAACCTGGGCACGCTCTTTTAAAGTCAAACTTCCTGCCATCTCGTCGTTCACTGGAAGAAGATGCTACTGCAGATCAGGGTATTCTCAGGAATACCGTAACAAAACAAAACGACTTTCATTAATAAATCTCAACAATTATAAAACTTATGGGCATTTAAAACTAGGGAGCTACTTCCCACCCACCCTGTACTTCTGATACATCCTGGATATGTTTATCTCAATCATTATCAAGGAGAATTATGAACATATAGGCAAAGTAGTTATTTACTTTTTGCAACAGGATGTCATAAAATAGAAAGATCGTATGAATCTATAATTATTTGAATGATTACACAGTTTCTCATAGAACAACTAGCAATTATCATTTGCCGCATTATCAAAGAAAAGTTCAAATTATCTGTTGCAGTTCTGAGTAAATTGTTCCTACGTCGTAAAGAATTTAAAGCTTAGAAGACACCTAATGGCGTGGTCCTATATAAGGTGGAATTTGTTTAGGTGAACAATCGCGATCACAAGAATTCCGGTTCGAAAAGGAAACAGGTAACGTTTGAGCGAATATTTTGGCCAATCCTGGGGATGAAGGAGAAGTAACCAAGGCAACGTCACATATGTTCGCCTTCCAGCAGGTGTGAGTTGCGGCGTTGCGCACTCAGAGGTCACTCCCAACTCCAATTTTTCGGGAACTGATTAAGATGTTTCTATAGTTAAACATTCTAGCTATACTAGCTTTTCCTAATCAAGGAAAACAATTAATTAAATATAATTTAGTTGCGAAGAAGTATACACAATATAATCCCACCCCAATATATGGCATTTCATTTTTTGATCAGCGCTGATAATAACTTCATAGAAACGGTTTTCCAAACGCCGTTCTTCTCTGATAATCATAATTTTTTGATACCAGCTTATTTGACTTTTGTTTTTGAGGGTAACAATTATTATTTTCACTATTATTATTAGTACCTAACAGGGCCTATAATGACGAGAATTATGGTCATTGTAACTTACAGTGGTTGAGCGCGATGCCATTTGATAATGAAGTCACAGTCGTCACCGCTAACTTTTCAGCCAGACCTCGCACACAAGAATTACAAAGAAACTGGACAATTTTACCCTCAATGAGTTGACATAAACATTACGTCTGTTGCCTGTGACTCCTCCCTTCATTCCCCTCTCCCTTCATTGTCGAGTCAGTGGGACGTGTGGGCAGGCGGGGAAGCAAGTATTTTCCCCTCCGCGTGTGTTTCGTTCATGCTAGATATCATCGTGCTCCACCTCCCCTCACTCTTCAGATGTCTGCATGTGTTAACGCGTCTAATGGTTTTGACCAATGAGAGAGAGTGTTTAAGCAGGTAATGGGTGGTTCCGAGGGCTGTACTGATTTCTGGCCCGAAATGAATATTTCTGGCCACGAGATACTAAAGATTACCAGTGTACGTAGCTGCCTCTGTGGATCAGCGGTAGAGTGTCGGCCTCCGGATCCCAAGATAGCGGGTTCAAACCCGGCAGAGGTAGTCGGATTTTTGAAGGGCGGAAAAAAGTCCATTCGACACTCCATGTCGTACGATGTCGGCATGTAAAAGATCTCTGGTGATACATTTAGTGTTTACCCGACAAAATTCATTAAATCTCAGCCATAGACGCCCAAGAGAGTTTCGGTTTACTCGGTCTGCTATCTAGTGGGGGCCTAGAGTAAAACGGAACGTCGAAATTGACGAGCAGACAGCCAGATGGCGTCAAATTGAAATGTCTGCACACGGTAGCTGAGGCCATACGATGATTATTATTATTATTATTATTATTATTATTATTATTATTATTATTATTATTATTATTATTATTATTATTATTATTATTATTATTATTATTACCAGTGTACGTCAGTCAGATGAACGAACAGCAAGCTTCAGTGTTGTCAGTCACCGACACGTTACACTCACGGTCGCATCCATTATTCACAGCCGTCAATCGGCAGCTAGTTTCACTCGGCTTCTGTCGTCACCTGCGACAAAACTCGGCTGTTTAGTTTATGTCACTGTAATCACTGCCGCATCAGCACTCAATGTTTTAAAACAAGTCCATACTCCCAAGTTAATACGTTTAAAGTGGAATTTAAAACGAAATAATTGAAGTGATGCTGATAAAATTTAGCCATTAGGTTGATTAAGGTGTTGTACTCTTCATCCCATAAATACCAACAACTTTTTCTAAAATGTATATACAGTTAGCACTTAACTAAATTATTAAATAGTCCTATTTTACCAATTAAATTTAAGGAAGCAGGTGTGGCTACAATGAACAGTCAAATCACAACCGAACTCCCGCTATAACGTGATCATGGAATTGTTTCGAAAGTAATTACCAAAAACGTTATTACACTTATCCCACTGGGAGAAAGATGTAGGTCACTGACGGGTCCACAATCGCACTCACACTTGCACTCCTTTTTCCGAATGAAACCGATGTCCAAGAATACATTTCTTCGGGTCGCCAAAAAATGTAAAAGTTGCAAGGTAAAAGATCCGGGCTTTTGAAGTGTTCCCAACGAAATCGCCTTTGCCAGATTGGAAGTATGGGAGCAGTGATGTGCGCCCTTCTCGGAATCCCCTCTGCCACTCGTGCAAACTCGTCATAAACATGCAGCGTTCGCCACACACAGCCGATATCAGACGATAAGTTTCACCCTCAGCCACCAGAAAACGAACCAAATTGTTTCTGCTCTTCTTTGCTTGCCTCCATTTCTACAGCTGGACTAACACATTAGACCGGCCCGCGCACCAAGACATAGCCCAACAACTGCGTGCACCTGTGAGCTGTCACCATGTAGACCTCCTACCACAGCGATTGTAGTATCTATACGTTGCCCCCTTTCACGCGGAATACGTGTTATGGCTTCTGTTCGGTTTCCATTTGACTGCCCCTTATAATATCTGGTGATATCAATTGATGTTGTTGGATTGACGGTTAGTGCTAGAGGAACTATGCCTCTCCTTTCATTAAGCTACAATACCTTTAATCAGGATCAAGCCTTAATAAGAGAAGTTAGAGACTGCCTTCAAATATTCCATCCAAATCCTGAAGAACGACATCTCCCAAATATTTTAACGAAACCGCATAGTCTGACATTTAAAAGAAGAAAACATTTACAATGTTTTAATTTATCTTTATGTAGTGAACTCGTAAACTTTGTCCCTCAGGGGAATGTCCAAACGAGGGAAATAAATAAATAAATAAATAAATAAATAAATAAATAAATAAATAAATAAATAAATAAATAAATAAATAAATAAATAAATAAATAAATAAATAAATAAATAAATAAATAAATAAATAAATAAATAAATAAATAACGGGGTTCACACTGTCTCGGGAGATCAACTAAGTAGGGGAATGTTCGATTCCCACGTCAGCCATCCACGAAGTGGTTCTCCGTGGTTTTCCACTTCTCCTGTAGGCAAATGCCGGGATGGTACCTAACTTAAGGCCACGGCTGCTTCCTTCCCTCTTCCTTGTATATCCATTCAAAACTTCCAGCACCCCCCCCCCCTCCAAAACAGGCCTCTGTTCAACATAGCAGGAGAGTCCTCCTGGGGGGGGGGTTACTGGTCCTTCTCTCCAGTTTCATCCCCGACCCAAAGCCTCACGTTTCAGGACACTGCCTTCGAGGCAGGAAAAACCAGCAATGGACGGTAAATAAATAAATAAATAAATAAATAAATAAATAAATAAATAAATAAATAAATAAATAAATAACTATTCCTTCTTTATATTTTAACTATTATTATTTTTGTAATAATTGTCTTGCACATTCTATAGGTATAATTATTTCGTTTAGCACTATCTCCATTTTTCTTTTAGTGCTGTTATATTATTTAATTTTCTCGTAGTTTTATTATTTCTATTATTGAATTGCATATATATCTATTCTTTTCCTTACAATTTGCCTTACATCGCGCCGACACAGATGGGTCTTATGAGGCAAGGGAAACCACAAAAGACGACTTAGAATGCTGCTGACAATGGGGTTCGAACCCACTATCTCCCGAATGCAAGCTGACAGTTACGTCACCTAAACCGCGAAGCCACTCGCTCGACGTACTTCCACTTTAAAACAATAATCATCACCACTTCCTTTCAGTCACGATCGAATATGAGTGGGAAGGAACTGACCGTCGCCTTAGTTAAGGTATAACCCGGTGTGAAAACGAATAAACCGTCTTCAGGGCTGTCAACAGAGGGATTCGAATCTCCCACCTGCTCAATGAAAGCTAACAGCACTACGCTTTAGCCTGGCACATTTGAATTTCATGTCTGATTGTTCCCTTTATTTATTATTCAATAGAAAATCACACAATGTAGCCCGCCTGGTGTCCATGATCGTTAGGGCGTTGAAGTCTAAACGTTCTGGCACCGTGGTTAGCCGGTTCGAGTCCCGTTGTGTTGAAAAAATTTCACTATCAGAATGTTGAATGGCAGGGTATACAATTTCTAATCACTAGAGTGCGTGCCAAAAGCCTGGATTAAATTCCAAACCTCTCCGCAGTGCTCATATGGAGTGAGGGCATATGACGCTGTTGATGGTGATTCGTCCATGGGATAGGGACGTTAAGCCTTGAGCAGACCCCTTGCTTCTATTCGAAAGGAGTAGGCTACGTGCCGGTACCGGGTTTCACCCTCCCCCTTCCTAGTATCATATATCACGTCATTCATTTCATCTCATTAATTCATCTGATGACGTTCACGGCAGGAAGGGCATCCGGTCATAAAAACCCGCCACGACAGATTTATCTCACCTCACCTCATACCCGACCGCGTAGAGAAATGGGTCAAGGGTTGGACAAAGAAAGAAAGAAACAAACAAACAAACAAACAAAAACACAAACTTATTCGCTACAAAGTTTTGTCAGAGAACAAGGCCTCTTCTGGCATTCCAGGAAGTGGTAACGACCATAAACTTGTTCACACCTTCGGTACACAAAAGCATGGTTCATTTCGTGAAAACTAAATACAACACATGCCATGGACCGCTGCAGGGGTTACCGTATTACTGAGATCAAAGCAACTTTGTCACCAATTGCCTGTTGCCTTTGCCTTCCTTATATAACGTTCACTCCAAATTTCTGTCTTCTTCGATTTTAATTCATGTAACAGACCTTGATATTCTTTTGTAGACTGTACAGTCATATTACGTCGTAGGTCCTCAATGAAGAAAAGTTCTCGAGTCATTTCATATACAAGTCTTGAAGGTGTGTGTTTAGAAAAGCATAGTGCTCTTTTAGGAAAATTGCTTTCACACTTTCTATCTCTTTTAGGTCTTTCCTTTTCACGAAGGCTCATATGATTTCAATACTGCTTTGATCGATAGCTGACTAAAATTATATATGTCCATTGTTACTATTATTGCTGCCAGACTCCTTTCCTTTATGTGAGCTCTATTTATAACACTATATTCGAATGACTGAGTATTATCCTCACATGTCAAGGTTTCAACACCGTATTACGTGGCATCTGCAGAATCTAATTAAATGAGGGCGTCTAAATGAAAGTCTCCTAGGACCGGCGGCGTCGAAATAGAAAATAGCTCCCCCTAGGAGAAACAGGTATAAAATGTCTATGTAATTCTATATTAAAAAATCCTAGTTTTCAGTAGTATCGTTTACGGTCCACACTGTACTCTGAACATGAAGAAAACCTTATACGTAAAGAGCACTTCTGGCAGCGTTTCAGCTTCTTTGAAGTTAGAGGAAAAGGAGCTACTCGAAAAAAAGAAAATGATGAAAGACACGTCTCTGTGAAGTGCGTCAGAAGAAAGTCCTTATTTAGGACAGTCTTTATACTGTAGAGCTTCACAAGAGACAACGGTCACCAAACATATTCCTGTGCTAGCTGCAGCAATGCCAGCAGACTGATGTGAATGTTTAATGGACTGAATGGAGTTTCGTATTTCCCCTGAGACTTTGGATATTTTCCAGCCTGTCTTTCCAATTCTTGCTCTGCATCCATTTCACATACTGTAAGCTTAAACAAAAATACACTCTGATAGGTCAGGAATGCCATACGGAATTTGTTGGCTGTATATGTTAGTACAGTTCTATATAACTTTTAATAAGATTTTTTCTCATTTAAGAAATATCATAGTAATTTTTATGTCAAGGGATACTTTCAAATAAATGTAAACAAGACAATTAAAATAGTGGAGAAAATCCACTAACGTCTGTCTGATATCTAAGGAATCTTTATAATTTTTGAAAAGCAGGCATGGATAAGAAGGGACAAGAAGAAAATAAATTGTATTTAAATAAATGTTAGTATACAGGATATAACAATAAGGCCAGTCAAACATTTTCTACCACTCCACACAGTACATTAGTCATGTCAAACACACAGAAACAGAACTTACCCATGCCCTCCTTTAGCACTGACGTAATTGAGTACCTTCAAATACCACCAGACTGAGCCAAGATCGAACCTGCAAAGTTGGGGTCAGAAAGCCAGCGACTCACCGTCTGAGCTACTCAGCCCGGCTACTGGCTTTGAACTCTTCCGTTAACGTTTAACCACTTTTTAGTATTAAGCCTATATATATTAATTTACAAGTAGAGATTACATGGGCTTTCTGCGCTTATGGCGTATTAAGAAAACAAGGTGAAACTCTTTACGCTTCTCAGATAATTTTGCTCTGCGTCTTCAGAAGAAAATCTCGACTGTTCACGAGGAAGTGTTCTACAACAATGAAGGTCTGCATTGAGACGTTAGTAATAGAAGAGAAAGTGGCGCCGAAGCAATAGCCTTCTTCTCAAAATGCTCCATAAAGGAATTAGCCACGATGGGCGAGAGTGGTCTTTCTATAGCCACCCCATCCATCTGTTCGTAAAATTGCCCACCCCAGAAGAAATAGCTCGAAGTCATGCAGTGATGAAATAGCTTAGCAATGTACTCATTGAACAGGTGATCAACGAGGGACATGACCGAGTCAATCAGCACTTTACCTAACAAGAACTCCACATCGAAACTCACCAAAAGTGCATTAGTTTGAAGGGTCGTGGTTGACAACTTATTGACGAAGTACAGAGAGTCCCTAACGCATGATTCAGTATGTTCTTTAAGTGCTTGAAGCATCTTGCTTAGATATTTAGCCAAGGTATACGTAGGAGAACCTATCGCACTAAAAATAGGTCTGAGGGGAACGTCTTCTTTATGGATTTTAGGAAGTAATTTTAATCTAGGTGGCACTGCGTCCTCCGCAGCCAGATATTTAGCCTCCTCTTCCGAAACTGAATATTGCCTTCAGGGCTTCACAGTGGCATTGGTACGGTCACGTAAGCACAGTCCATAAACAGGCTCTGACAACATAGCCGAGATCTTGTTCTTGTACTCGCCAGTGTCCATTACCACCGTCGCATTACCCTTATCAGCTGAGAGAATGCTCAATTCAGGGCCATCTTTAAGTTCAATCAAAACTCTCCTCTCGTCTCTTGTTAGATTGGGTGCGGGCACAACAGCGGACCTTTTGATCCTCTCACATTTCAGTCGTACTTCCTCAGCCTCATCCGTAGGTAGTTTGTGGATGGCTGCCTCAACGGCAGTACTTACCTCTTCAGTGGGAGTTTTATTAGAGGGAGGGAAAGCGAAATGAAGTCCCATAGCTAGAATTGCCGTTTGGTTCTTGTCCAAGGATTTCTTGGAAAGATTGATGGCAATTTTGCTAGCGTCCGGGTTCGTGCGAGAGACAGCCTGGTTTTGAGCCAATCGGAGGAAATTAGATATATGAATTAATGACACTTGGTTGAAGACAGCCACAATTCCTGCGAGAGAGTATTGCTTAAAAGCAGGTGTAAGTGAAACAGCTCTCAGTTTCTCACAAGGGTGATGCACCACTCTCTCGATAACAAGGGCCTTGCTAGCACACTGATATAATCTCCTGAACTTAAGAGTGTTTAACGTGTGTTTCAGCTTCACACAGCTGGGAATGATGTTATGGTCCCAGAATCTCGGAAGAAAGCATAAAGAAGAAAGAAGAATGGATTTCTTTCTCCTTAATTTTCCGGGTTTAGAAGCCTTCCTAAAAATGTCCTCCCCACAGAAATTTCTAATGTTAACATTCATGCTTTCACGACCCGTACTTGTAGACATGATATGGACTTTTGAACTTATGCCGTGTCAAGAAAGTAAGGCGAAATTCCTTACCTTTCGCAGAGAAGATTGCTCAAAGTCTTCAGAAGAAAATCTTTACTGTCCACGAGGAAGGCTTCTACAATAATGAAGGTTTGAATTTAGACATTAGTAATAGAAGTGAAAGTAATACGACCATTCGTCACCAGATGGTTTACTGTATGCGGTACAGTGCTAGTATTCGAAGCGAAAGCTGACGGTACCATCAGAATCGGTCTGAGAGAGGGTTATAAATGGCTTCACACACATATGAAAGCATGACGCTGACACAAGCGGAATGAAACATCTGGTGATGAGGAACGTAATAATTTGGAAAACACGGAAACGAATAACGATAGTGAAAAGGCAGGGAAACTGTTAGGATTTCTACTTATTTCCACAGCTTTCCGCAAAATCCTGGACTTGTAGTGTCTAGTGTGGGTAAGAGCTCAAACATCTTCGAACACAACATCACGACTCACATTAAGGAACACCAAAGAAATATCCGTCTCAACCAGCCAGACGAATCAGCAATAGCTGAATACGCCCTATTATGGGCTCATGATGTGTTCCAATCTCTCCGCTGTAGTACTCTACAGCGAAACTAGATGGCCAGGCCACCAACTTAATGACTCTACTACGTAAATAGCACTCACACTGAACCATTCACGACATGATCTAACTGATAAGTGTTTGGCAACTCCAGGACAGCGGACACGTCTCCATGGCGACCTCAGTGGGTCAGCCTACGTTTCCATGGCAACCATACCGCTGCTTTGCTCTGTCCAGCCAGGCAGGTAGTAAATATTACAACTATACCCCATATGTACTAATTCTGTTGATATTTGACTCAAGTTTGACTGACGTTGATAAACCGCATTCAGTATTCTCCAGCTCGGATGCGATAAGATCAGTGTCGTCGGCAAAACGGAGGTTTGTGATTTTAATTCCACCTCGCACTACCAACCGATTCAAATAATTTTAAATGTAAAGCAAGATTGTTAATATTCTACAACTTCTATTTTTAAACTCATGGCGATCATAGCAACATAAAATGTTCGGCAATCATGCTGTTATCGAAAACCACAGATACTCAGTCAGAGAGCTTGTGCAGAGGAGACTTGAACAGTAAAATGTTACTCATTAAACAGGTCACTACGCTTCCAATTCAGTCCTCAAACCTGCATTTTATTTGCGTGCTCTCTTTCCAATTAGTTGAAACACAGGGGACACTGATTGAACGATTTGGACCGTCCTCTACCCGCACGTCAAATCCAATTACACCAAGTTGATAGGTGGCTGTTTTTTGTTAGTTAGTATTTTTGTCGCTGCTTTGAGGATCCTCCGTGCCAACGCACTTTGTAGTTAAAACATAAACATGAAACTAAATGCAAATCGTAAAATGAATGAGAAAAAAGAGAAACATTTGTTATTCAAGCAGTGAGCCAACAGTTAGGATCCGTCGGTGTAAATACCTGCACATCGCGAAAACACTTTGAATATCAAGTCATAAATATGGTTATTCTGCTCCATCTAATTTAACTCGAAGCTCATGCTGTGGGAGAGTTTTTCTGAGGACACACAAGACTCAGCTTGCACTAATTGTCACCCTTATGCTGTTCGTGATCATAATATTAAAACTTACAATCTACACTCCAGTAAATTTTACAGGAAAGGAAAAATGTCTTGAATTCTCTGACATAAAATACTTCCTGACTTACCGCGTTTCAGATTGTTTAAATAGAATCCTAATTTGAATATTTAAGTTTTTATATTTCATATCTATAACACACTGCCTGACAAAGAAATTGAAGCACCCAGAGTAAATGATTGGATTTCAATGTAACTTCGTACACGTCCACGCAATCGGTGGGTATGTAAATTATTGTGGAGTTGGCATTCTCTGTGACAGGTAGAACAGCCACCGAAGTGCATTAGTGTTGTTCGTGTTTACTGCCGTTACAAGGCCTGGTAGGGTATATAAGTAGCGTAAACAGCATCAGATGTTGAGTGATCACTATGAAGGACACGGATATGCCGCCAACTCGTGCGAGACAACGTTATACGTACTCGAGAGAGTTAGAAAGATGCTTCATTGTGGGTTTCTATTTAGCCAAACAAAAAAACCAAACCCCATGGCTCTACAGCCCTTGAAGGGCCTTGGCCTACCAAGCGACCGCTGCTCAGCCCGAAGGCCTGCAGATTACGAGATGTCGTGTGGTCAGCACGACGAATCCTCTGGGCCGTTATTCTTGGCTTTCTAGACCGGGGCCGCTATCTCACCGTCAGACAGCTCCTCAATTCTAATCACGTAGGCTGAGTGGACCTCGAACCAGGCCTCAGATCCAGGTAAAAATCCCTGACCTGGCCGGGAATCGAACTCGGGGCCTCCGGGTCAGAGGAGACACGCTACCCCTACACCACGGGGCCGGCCTCTATTTAGCCGGTTGGTCTAATAGTCCAATATCCAGATTTGTGGGGCATTCGGAAGTGACGGTAGCCCGATGTTGGACTGCATGGGAATGTGAGGGCAGGCATACTCGTCGTCAATGTTCCGGTCGACCACGTCTGACCACCAAAAGTGCTTGGTGCATATAGTAATCCATTCACATCTGCGCCTGTTATCCGCGAAAAGTTAATGGAGTCTCTGTAACATCCCGCATCATCGGTCGGAGACTAGCAGCAAGCAGGCTAGGAAATCACCGTCCAATGCGTGGGTTGCCGTCAACACCACAACACTGGCGGCTACGTTTGGAGAGGTGTCGTGACCGGGAAGCATGCACTGCTGATGAATGGCACCACATTGTGTTCAGCGATGATTTGCGGTTCAGCACTACCCCGAATGGCCATCGTCTGCGAGTATGGCAGTGACCTGGGAAGACGTCCCATTCTTCCAATGTTTTGGAGAAGCGGAGTGGTGTTACTCCTGGCGTCATAGTGTGGGGAGCCATCGGTTTTGACTTCAGGTCACTGATGGTAGTGATTGAAGGAATTCTGACCGGAACAACGGTACGTCACGGACATCCTGCATCCTCCAAATATGACAGTATCGTGGTGCCAATTTTCAACAGAACAATGCTCGTTCACACACGATACGACTCCCTAAGAAATGTCTGCGTGATGCTGAAATACTCCCGTGGCCAGCAAGATCCCCAGAGCTGTCCCCGATAGAACATGTGTGGGATTAGCTCGGATGTCAATTCCGTCACAGTGCCAGTATCCAGCTTATCCAGGACCAGTTAAAATAGTGGCGGGCCAGCTTCTCTCAGGAGAGCATACAACGGGGTGCAACGTCTTACTGATAAGTAGACTCGCACGGCCAAGTACTTTGTACATTTGTCTTGATTTTGTATTCACTAAAGTAACATCACAACATGAGATGTTTCATTTATTTTCTTTCTCCCCTTCTGGGTGTTTCAATATATTTCTATCGTAGCCAATTATACATCAGCTTATCCAGATCAAGTAGTTTAGATAGTAAATACATTCTCAATGACACGAAAAACCAAACACTTCGATTCCTTAAACACACTGAGATTTATTTCAAATTCAAATAACTTTTATGGCTCTAGCCGACTATGGAGAAATGGAAGGAATGGATAGAGGTATTTAAATCCACTGAATTGTTCAGTTTCGCCGGCAAGCCGCTACTGAATTATCAGATGTCATGATTATGGTTTTGTCTGTATTACGGAAGGAAACATCGGTTGGAACAACTGGATGAAGTTAGGCCAATCCAGAAAATTAACGCACGAGTGAAAAAAACGAAACCACCTTCTCCCTTGCGAAAATCAAATGATCATACACGTCTTCCGGTTATGGCCATCCATCAACGGCTGCTCATTTCAGATATCAACCAGCCATAACACATTGCCTGCACGGTTGCTAGGTAACACTGTCTGGCCATCAATCCACACCTTATATCATAGCCTGCATGGTTGCTAGGTAACACTGTCTGGCCATCAATCCACACCTTATATCATAGCCTGCATGGTTGCTAGGTAACACTGTCTGGCCATCAATCCACACCTTATATCATAGCCTGCATGGTTGCTAGGTAACACTGTCTGGCCATCTCTCCACATCTTATGTCGTAGCCTGCACGGTTGCTAGGTAACACTGTCTGGCCATCTCTCCACACCTTATGTCGTAGCCTGCACGGTTGCTAGGTAACACTGTCTGGCCATCTCTCCACACATTATGTCGTAGCCTGCACGGTTGCTAGGTAACACTGTCTGGCCATCTCTCCACACCTTATGTCGTAGCCTGCACGGTTGCTAGGTAACACTGTCTGGCCATCTCTCCACACCTTATGTCGTAGCCTGCATGGTTGCTAGGTTACACTGCCTGGCCATCTCTCCACACCTTATATCATAGCCTGCATGGTTGCTAGGTAACACTGCCTGGCCATCTCTCCACACCTTATGTCGTAGCCTGCACGGTTGCTAGGTAACACTATCTGGCCATCTCTCCACACCTTATGTCGTAGCCTGCATGGTTGCTAGGTAACACTGTCTGGCCATCTCTCCACACCTTATATCATAGCCTGCATGGTTGCTAAGGTTGCACTGCCTGGCCATCTCTCCACACCTTATATCATAGCCTGCATGGTTGCTAGGTAACACTGCCTGGCCATCTCTCCACACCTCATGTCGTAGCCTGCACGGTTGCTAAGGTTGCACTGCCTGGCCATCTCACCACACTTTATATCATAGCCTGCATGGTTGCTAGGTAACACTGCCTGGCCATCTCTCCACACCTTATGTCGTAGCCTGCACGGTTGCTAGGTTACACTGCCTGGCCATCTCTCCACACCTTATATCATAGCCTGCATGGTTGCTAGGTAACACTGCCTGGCCATCTCTCCACACCTTATGTCGTAGCCTGCATGGTTGCTAAGGTTGCACTGCCTGGCCATCTCTCCACACCTTATGTCGTAGCCTGCACGGTTGCTAGGTAACACTATCTGGCCATCTCTCCACACCTTATGTCGTAGCCTGCATGGATGCTAGGTAACACTGTCTGGCCATCTCTCCACACCTTATATCATAGCCTGCATGGTTGCTAAGGTTGCACTGCCTGGCCATCTCTCCACACCTTATATCATAGCCTGCATGGTTGCTAGGTAACACTGCCTGGCCATCTCTCCACACCTTATGTCGTAGCCTGCACGGTTGCTAAGGTTGCACTGCCTGGCCATCTCTCCACACCTTATATCATAGCCTGCATGGTTGCTAGGTAACACTGCCTGGCCATCTCTCCACACCTTATGTCGTAGCCTGCACGGTTGCTAGGTTACACTGCCTGGCCATCTCTCCACACCTTATATCATAGCCTGCATGGTTGCTAGGTAACACTGCCTGGCCATCTCTCCACACCTTATGTCGTAGCCTGCATGGTTGCTAAGGTTGCACTGCCTGGCCATCTCTCCACACCTTATGTCGTAGCCTGCACGGTTGCTAGGTAACACTATCTGGCCATCTCTCCACACCTTATGTCGTAGCCTGCATGGATGCTAGGTAACACTGTCTGGCCATCTCTCCACACCTTATATCATAGCCTGCATGGTTGCTAAGGTTGCACTGCCTGGCCATCTCTCCACACCTTATGTCGTAGCCTGCACGGTTGCTAGGTAACACTATCTGGCCATCTCTCCACACCTTATGTCGTAGCCTGCATGGATGCTAGGTAACACTGTCTGGCCATCTCTCCACACCTTATATCATAGCCTGCATGGTTGCTAAGGTTGCACTGCCTGGCCATCTCTCCACACCTTATATCATAGCCTGCATGGTTGCTAGGTTACACTGTCTGGCCTTCCCTCCATACCTTATATCATAGCCTGCATGGTTGCTAGGTAACACTGTCTGGCCATCAATCCACACCTTATATCATAGCCTGCATGGTTGCTAGGTAACACTGTCTGGCCATCAATCCACACCTTATATCATAGCCTGCACGGTTGCTAGGTAACACTGTCTGGCCATCAATCCACACCTTATATCATAGCCTGCATGGTTGCTAGGTAACAATGCCTGGCCATCTCTCCACACCTTATGTCGTAGCCTGCACGGTTGCTAGGTAACACTGTCTGGCCATCAATCCACACCTTATATCATAGCCTGCATGGTTGCTAGGTAACACTGCCTGGCCATCTCTCCACACCTTATATCATAGCCTGCATGGTTGCTAGGTAACACTGCCTGGCCATCTCTCCACACCTTATGTCGTAGCCTGCACGGTTGCTAAGGTTACACTGCCTGGCCATCTCTCCACACCTTATGTCGTAGCCTGCATGGTTGCTAGGTTACACTGCCTGGCCATCTCTCCACACCTTATGTCGTAGCCTGCACGGTTGCTAGGTAACACTGTCTGGCCATCCCTCCACACGTTATATCATAGCCTACATGGTTGCTAGGTTACACTGTCTGGCCTTCCCTCCATACCTTATATCACAGTCTGCATGGTTACTAGGTAACACTGACCATGGAGCTGACTATTTTACCCAACATAGTTCCGCGTTTATGAACACTGGGCGCCGTTTGCATTCCACTACTGTATGAATACAAAGAAAGCCACGCATGGGGCTGACAATTTCATACCACGTTTTGCTGACGTCGTAGACAGAGAAGGGCTTCACTTTGTATTACTGCAAGAGACGAAATATGGTCAGCTAAGCAAACACACACTATCCGCCTTATTAGTGGCAAGACTGAAGACCTTAAATTGGGTATAGAGAGAACCACTGTATCTCGCAATATCTCCCTATTAATTCCAATGGAAGAGCTTTCTTTCACCTTCATGGAGAGGATATAATCACTCCACATTATGAACAGTGTTCAATCCGTGTAAACTGCGCAAATGAATGAGATATGGCAGATTATACACATTATCTTCCAAGTGTCTCTTAATTATAAATATTCACACCATTTTCGTCAACAAAACAATCAATTTACACTGACTGACAGAGCAAATGCAACACCAAGGAGGAGTGGTTCGAAAGGGATGAAAGTTGGGGAAAAAACAGAGTCGGCACGGAAGAATAATTGATGTTTATTTCAAACCGATATGCAGGTTACACAATGCGCACGGCATCGACTCAGTAGGATGTAGGACCACCGCGAGCGGCGATGCACGCAGAAACACGTCGAGGTACAGAGTCAATAAGAGTGCGGATGGTGTCCTGAGGGATGGTTCTCCATTCTCTGTCAACCATTTGCCACAGTTGGTCGTCCGTACGAGGCTGGGGCAGAGTTTGCAAACGGCGTCCAATGAGATCCCACACGTGTTCGATTGGTGAGTGATCCGGAGAGTACGCTGGCCACGGAAGCATCTGTACACTTCGTAGAGCCTGTTGGGAGATGCGAGCAGTGTGTGGGCGGGCATTATCCTGCTGAAACAGAGCATTGGGCAGCCCCTGAAGGTACGGGAGTGCCACCGGCCGCAGCACATGCTGCACGTAGCGGTGGGCATTTAACGTGCCTTGAATACGCACTAGAGGTGACGTGGAATCATACGCAATAGCGCCCCAAACCATGATGCCGCGTTGTCTAGCGGTAGGGCGCTCCAAAGTTACTGCCGGATTTGACCTTTCTCCACGCCGACGCCACACTCGTCTGCGGTATCACTGACAGAACAGAAGCGTGACTCATCGGAGAACACGACGTTCCGCCATTCCCTCATCCAAGTCGCTCTAGCCCGGCACCATGCCAGGCGTGCACGTCTATGCTGTGGAGTCAATGGTAGTCTTCTGAGCGGACGCCGGGAGTGCAGGCCTCCTTCAACCAATCGACGGGAAATTGTTCTGGTCGATATTGGAACAGCCAGGGTGTCTTGCACATGCTGAAGAATGGCGGTTGACTGGCGTGCGGGGCTGCCACCGCTTGGCGGCGGATGCGCCGATCCTCGCGTGCTGACGTCACTCGGGCTGCGCCTGGACCCCTCGCACGTGCCACATGTCCCTGCGCCAACCATCTTCGCCACAGGCGCTGCACCGTGGACACATCCCTATGGGTATCGGCTGCGATTTGACGAAGCGACCAACCTGCCCTTCTCAGCCCGATCACCATACCCCTCGTAAAGTCGTCTGTCTGCTGGAAATGCCTCCGTTGACGGCGGCCTGGCATTCTTAGCTATACACGTGTCCTGTGGCACACGACAACACGTTCTACAATGACTGTCGGCTGAGAAATCACGGTACGAAGTGGGCCATTCGCCAACGCCGTGTCCCATTTATCGTTCGCTACGTGCGCAGCACAGCGGCGCATTTCACATCATGAGCATACCTAAGTGACGTCAGTCTACCCTGCAATTGGCATAAAGTTCTGACCACTCCTTCTTGGTGTTGCATTTGCTCTGTCAGTCAGTGTATTAAATCGTCGACACTAATATTGACCCTTCCCGACTTTGAAAAAATCAATGACTTAGGAAAAATACGCAGGCATGTCAATAAGTATCTGCAATTTCACTCTAATTGCCTTTAGGTTGGCTCTATGGCGTTGTGTGCTCACCAGCCGCCAGATGGCGCCGTTTTCTACGTCTGTGGTAGGTTTCAGCGTTGTCAGACCAGTCCAGCTTGCGCTGTTGCGACGTAAACATGGCCGTGCCACTCTCTGTTTACACCAACGAAAAGAACAGCGTTCCGTAATTCGTTTTTTGTGGTCTGAGGGTGTACCAGGAGCGGAAATTCATAGAAGACTTTCAGCACAATACGGGGACAATGTTTTGCTACAGAGAAGTGTTTACCAGCTGATTGAACACTTCAAAAAGGAGTCGCACGAACGTGAAGGATGAGGAAATATCCGGGCGTCCATCTGCAGCCGTAACTGATGCCAACATTGAACAAGTGCGTAATATGATCCTTGTACACCCCCAAACCACAAAAAATTAATTACGGAACGCTATTTATCCTTGATGAAAACAGAGAGTGGCGCCGCCATATTTACGTTACAACAGCGCAAGCTCTACTGATCTGAAAACGCTGAAACCTACCACAGACGTAGACAACGGTACCATCTAGAGGCAGGTGAGCATACAACGCCATAGAGCCAACCTAAAGGCAATTGGAGAAAAATTGCAGATTCTTATTGATTTACCCTCGTACTTCTATGATGATTTTAGGTAGAACATAACTTTCGAATTGGCAAGTGTTTCTAACACAGCTAATAATTGAACCTGGGACTTCTATGGGTAAGGAACAATGGACATGAGATTAAACTGTCAAAATAAAAGGCCAGACAGCAATGTGAACAAAGGAATTTAGACTCTCTAATCAGTGAACCTCCAGAAGAAGAGAAATGAACAACACTTAAAAGAGAAAATACCTCTTCGAAGTGGTCCAGATTCTCCCAAGAGACTTGTTACTTGACAACGATTGAAAGGGGAAGCGGCTGGTCACAGGGACGCCGTAATCCAATAAGTAGTGACTAAGCTGTATAAAAGGAAAGGAAGCTTTGGTTCTGAAATCAGCTTTACTTGAAGGAGTCTCGGTTATCTTATTTAAGACGATATTCTCGTATGCATTCCAATTACAGAATCACACGTCTTTCTGTACTTTGACACAACGGGCTTAACTTTGAAACGTATTTGGGAAGACCTATACATAGGAATTCATTTACACGCCAATGCGTGGATACGCTGAAAATCTTTTCTGTTCCTTAAAAAATGCAAGAAGACCGTCGGGTACGTTTTAAAATCTATCTTTCCAACTGTGTTACATTGAAGCCTTATCAGCACGCTTTGAAATTTGGCTGGAGCCTGCTCAAAATTTACAGAAGAGGGCGTCGAATGAATGTAAAGGAGAGAGCATATTTGTCTCTGGTGAGACCTCAACTTGAGTATGGTTCCAGTGTATGGGACCCTTACCAGGATTACTTGATTCAGGAACTGGAAAAAAATCCAAAGAAAAGCCGCTCGATTTGTTCTGGATGATTTCCGACAAAAGAGTAGCGTTACAAAAATGTTGCAAAGTTTGGGCTGGGAAGACTTGGGAGAAAGGAGACTAGCTTCTCGACTAAGTGGTATGTTCCGAGCTGTCAGTGGAGAGATGGCGTGGGAGGACATCAGTAGACGAATAAGTTTGGATGGTGTCTTTAAAAGTAGGAAAGATTACAATATGAAGATAAAGCTGGAATTCAAGAGGACAAATTGGGGCAAATATTCGTTTATAGAAGGGGAGTTAGGGATTGGAATAACTTACCAAGGGAGATGTTCAATAAATTTCCAATTTCTTTGCGATCGTTTAAGAAAAGGCTAGGAAAACAACAGATAGGAAATCTGCCACCTGGGCGACTGCCCTAAATGCAGATCAGTAGTGATTGATTGATTGATTGATTGATTGATTGATTGATTGATTGATTGATTGATTGATTGATTGATTGATTGATTGATTGATTGATTGATTGATTGATTGATTGATTGATTGATTGATTGATTGATTGATTGATTGATTGATTGATTCAAGCGACATTCCTTGATATTTCTGAACCATTTGTTTAACGGAGCCGGGAAGTGTGATAGTCTAAAAATGTCAGTTTTCAGTTTTGAACTAAAGAAAGTCTGAAGTTATATTTGAGGCAATAAAATTAGTTTTAAACAGAACTCTGCACAGTGAATGTCATTAGATGCTAGCTACCAATCAAATATTTGTTTGGATTTTCCGTAAGTCATATTTTTATATATTTGTGTAGCTTTTTCTCAGAAACTATCACATCAATGTATTTTAAACTTGGTAATCTCTTAGACACTATATAGATATGCTTCTGGAAACAAATGTAATCAGATATCTTGATTAGTTCATGGAGTCCAGATTGAAGAGTACTGAAAAGTTTACAGAATGAACAGGGTGGAGATTCAAACTAAATCTGCATTTGCAACGTATATAGGGATGTTAGACTAAATTACATCCCCTAACATGAAGTAAATAAAAATCTGATGATTTGTTTGCCGAAATAGTCAACTGAAACGCCTCAGACACATGATGGGGCATGTCTTATGATGCTCAACTGTGCAGGTGGTTTCCATATTGAAGGAGATGGTGTTTCCTTCCTCTCAATGATCAATACGTCTAGCTGACGCTCAAGATGTTATGAACGGAAGAGCTATTACTTACGGATTATGTTCCAAGCAATAAAATTCTCTGGGATTGGAACTAAATTGATACGTTCCCAGAGCGGCCGGTGATTGAGTTTAACGGGGGGATATAAGGCTCTTGCGGTTCTGTCCTAGGGTAATGAAGGCAAAATCGATATTTTCTATCGCACACTCTCTTTCCGAACAAAATGGGCACATCACATACAAAGAAGAGCATATAACAGTGGACCACTGAAGAATATCTGATCTTAAATGAAGAGAACATAAAAATATATGTTAAATCATCAGACTTATAATACAACTCCTACTGACATGAAATATCATTACATATCCGTATAATGGCTGGTCCATTCATAATAAAATGCAAAACAAGTGAAAAAAATGGATTATCGGCGGGTTGAAGTTTAAATTCCTTATTAGCTGTTATTATCTGTAGAAATTTATTTTGTTGAAACATTCAATTTTTAGTAAAGAAATCTGTACAGCCTCATGAATATAAGATGGAGTTCCGATCCCGTCATTATTGGATATTGAAATCTAGTTCACGACGGTTAGCCGCAACGAATTATCTTGCAAGCTGGTGGTGGGAAACGAAGAAATGGAAAGTGTTGGTCACTGTGTCTATTTGGTAAGATGACTCAACCCACGCTAGAACCATGCCGTCGAAACCAAATGTAGAAAAGTAATTGAAAAATCCATTTTAGTCAAAAAGGGATCTCTGCTGTGTTGTAGATATTTGATTCTCTCCACAGCATAATGATGTGTGTATTCTGTATTATTGTGTGGATTTGAAGCGTATACTATAACCGAAATATCAGAGAGGAAAACTGATTCATTTTAATTTTAATGTGTAGAAGACTATTGTCTTATGGGCTACCTTACATATACTGATATACTCCGGTCATTACCTTACAAGAGATGTTAAAAATGCGCACCTCCCGCCATACTAGAGGCTTATGCCCAATGTCGCATGAAGTTACGAACACACTCGAGCATGTCCGTGTTGTACGTAATGTTTGAACGGACCTTACAATACTGCTTTGAAGTGATGCTTCATCCTCCATAACAATCGCGTACACCAAGTACTTTACTTAAACCCGCACAAGCAAGTCCAATGAGTTTAGATCAGGTGATCGTGGAGGACAAGAAACGCATTTCCGGATCCATGTTCATATATACCTTTTTCCTCCTCGGTATGCGAGGATCCAACCCTGAAATTACGGCGTGTATTTTCGAACCACCTTGCATACAGTAGCCATCTCGTCCGTCCAGATAACAAGAAGTATCTCCAAGGCTATGAAACCTATGTAGCCCCGAGTTTGCTTGCAGAGAGCCTCCGGTTTGGATTATTGCTGAGTGATACAAACCTACGAACTAAGTGGACAAGCACCAGGGGATGTCATTATTGTACCCAGCCCACATTTCGGGGAAGAAATGTTTCGAGAGAGTTTTGTGGTAGATATTATCGGTCGCCTACCACACTGTAGTTCACCAATACTAGAAGAGAAATGCATCTCTTATCCCCTGTGAGAGTGTGTGTTTGGGGGAGGGGGGCTAAATAAAAGTCACACCGTAGCCGGAAAGTCCCGAGGGACACATGAAGCCAAGCAATACGGTCCATGTCTCTCGAGGTTCTAGACAAAGCTCTACAGCATTGTTTTCACAACATTGTAAACCTACTAAAACTGCAGTGTGTGTGGTGTACTGAGATTAGATACGTGCGCTCTTAACTAGATAAAGAGCTGAATACATTCCAAGAAACTGAATAGCATGTGTTTACTTCCTGAAACAACATGGCATGTGTCCTAAAGTATTCATGTTTTTTTACAAACATGACGGATGGTCAGATCAAAGTTCAATGAAAAACCCATTAGGGAACAATTCAAATATTTAAATGCTTCCACTGACATTTCTGATACTGACTCAGACCGCCCTAAATTTTGTAAATTGGTACATTCGTGGTCTCCTCTATCAAAGGTTGTTAAATATCTCAAACCTCTTTCACAGGAAAGAGGGGAAAATCTAACGATAGGACTCAAAAGGTATTGGGAACGAAAACGGGCATTCAAAAGGAACCAATCATAATCGCACCCCTTATGGGAATAACTCATTAATAACATAGAATTTCAACACTCAATCAATCTGATTATGCCATTAGCTAGAGCCCGAATTTAAAGCAATATATAAGTTAGGATGCAAACTTATCGTGTTTTAACGAGCAGTATGTTTCATTCGTCCCTCAAGGCGGTTCTGGAACGAAATTTGCCTAAGTACGAGGGTGGGGCATAAGTAAAAGCAACTATCTCGTTTCTCATATTCTCACGGTGCTACCATACAACGGTCACATGCCCTGAAAAGCTTGATACTCATAGTACAAGGACACAGCACGAGATGGCGGTGTATTGGATAGGTACCACGCAAATGGCGAGGGGACATCAGTAGTGAGTTAGGCTCCGTGCAGAATGGATGTGACGGAGCAAGAACTGAAATGTCTGCCATGCTTACCGGACTTGTCTCCGTGAGATTTTCATCTCATCGCCAAAGATAAAGAACCATTTTGTAGGATACGGTTTGGGACACGAGAGTACGTTGGCAACACTGTGAATCATGAGACAGCGAAATTCACGCATGGCGAGGCGACTGGTACCCGACATCTCGCGTATCACTGGCAAGAAGTTGTGCACTATCTAGAGAACAACTCTGAAAGTTTATAGTAAATGTTACTGTAATCTCTGAGAATGAACATTATGTAGCCAAGGATTTCATGGCTCACAATTTCCTCGCTTTATATCCTACACCTGGTAAACCTACTCGGAATATTTCATACATTCCACAGAACCTAATGCTTTCCACTCCCATCTGTATATTCTGTATCCGTGCCAATAAAGATAGTTGTAATGACATGTTCATAACCGTACACCTGGCTAGAATATTATTATTATTATTATTATTATTATTATTATTATTATTATTATTATTATTATTATTATTAACAAATATACCGCGATTGGAAAATATCCGGCTGTTAATGATCATTTACTGTAGTGAGATAATAACGTAAAGTTGAAAGCTACCGGGTGAGATGGCCGTGCGGTTAGGGGCGCGCAGCTGTGAGCTTGCATCCGAGAGCTAGTGGGTTCGAATCCCACTGTCGACAGCCCTGAAGATGGTTTTCCGTGGTTTCACATTTTCACACCAGTCAAATGCTGGGGCTCTAACTTAGTAAATGCCACGGCCGCTTCCTTCCCACTCCTAGGCCTTTCCTATCCCATCGTCGCCATACGACCTATCTGTGTCGGTGCGATATAAAGCAAATAGCAAAAACCATAATTACCCAACGACAACAACAATGAGTACAAAAGCAATTCCATGGAAAGAAAATATTACAAGGAATACTACTAATTTAACGTGCATCGTCATTCACAAATTCACACACAACATAACTATTTCCAGTGGTTAACACTACACCGTAAAATACTATCCATAGGCTGAACTTACTACTAGCCTAACATTATAACACCGTCATATACTAAGTCGCACATACCTTAAGTAATTCGGATGCCTCTATACTACAATTTACAGTGGGTTTAGCGTTCCATTAAGATATGACATCATCACATAGATATATACACACAATTTTGGAGTCTATCGAAGCATCTTATATTTATGGGAAAAGGATCTATGACAGCTGCAGGTAATCCATTCCAGTCATCAATTCCCCACTTGCTACTCGCCGAACTATTTTACACTCTAATCATTCCATCACCAAGGTGTGTCCGTCCGGTGACAAATATTTCGGAAATACAAGGTACACTAACTGCCATACCGACAAGAGAATTAGAAGGGACATTACTAAAAATGGAAAGAAGAAGGAAACAAAGACATACGGAACGGGGAAAGTGAAAGTAGGAGGAACTGAGGGATGATAACTTAAAAGATGAAGCACAAGAAGGAAGACAAGCAGAAGATTAGTGATGAATCAAATTCAGAATAAGAAGAAACAAAGACATAAGGAACAATGAAAGTGAAAGGAAGAGGAACTGAGGGATGATGACTTAAAAGATGAAGCACAAGAAGGAAGACAAGCAGAAGATTAGTGATGAATCAGATTCAGAATAAGAAGAATGTACACAAACTAAAGAACGGAAAGGAAAAGGGAGAGGAACCGCAGACAAAAGGAAAACACAGAATAGATAACAGTATGTGTAGAAGCGACAAGAAAACGAAGAAGACAATGATGAAGAGAAATAACAAGCCGAGGTATAGAAGGAGGAGGAAAAAATACAATAAGAAAATAAGATGTTTTTAACAACTTGTTTAACGTCGTACTAACACATCGAAGTGTTTCGGCGATGGAAGGGTGGGAAAAGGCTAGGACTGGGAAGGTTGTGGCCGTGGCCTTAACTAAGGCACAGCCCCAGCATCTTCCTGTTGTGAAAATGGGAAACCACGAAAAGCCATCTTCAGGCCTGCCGACAGTTCTCTGCTTATCGGAAAGAGGGTGAATCGAATACAGGACTTTCAGATAACCTACGTGACTGTTTCCCCAGCCATGAGACCGGCTAAGAAGCGAGATATTATTCAATAAGTGTAATCCCTTCTTACTTGTAGGGCACACCTTGCTGTTCTGTATTCAGCAGGCCTCCTGTAACATCCTAAATCCTCCCTTTGAAGTAATCCCCACTTCTTTTGCTGGTGAGATTGCTTAAACAGTTGCTAAGCTTCAAGTTATGAGCCTGGCGGAGATTAAAGTGGATTGTTTCTTTAAGGAACTTAGGAACAAAATTAATTACGTGTACGGGAAACAGCTTCTTAGAGGTGTTCCTGGCAGAAAATATTCTTCCTTTGTTTCCTCTGTGTACTGTCTTCTTCTTTCCTTTGATAGTATCCACTCCAGTTATTACTTTACTCCGTGAGAATGAAGGAGTTAATCAACGTTTCGAAGACAAAAGGAAGGGATGACTTATGGAGTACGTGTATCAGCTAGAAGACACCTAATATGAGCATCTGGATTAGTCCACGACTCCATGCTTTGTATTCTTATAGGATGAAAGTACAGAGAGTACCACATCACAAAGTGAATTTTCTTTGACGTACATCTAAAGCATACATTAAAAGGTAGGTCGCAGAACACTATGGTAAATATTCGTTGGTAAATTGGGAAATTTATGATTGGAATGCATTATCAGCAGCCGTCTTAGAGCCTTTTCCCAAAAATGTAAGATGCTTGAATTGCTGGAAGTGAAGAGGAAATCACTGAGCAGTTTATAGGAAAGACCAAAACAATGGTAGTTGATCAGCAAGGTCAAATCCAACTTACAGGATGTCTAAAGGACCTCGAGAGAGTAAAGGAATTTATAAACCTTGGGTCAGTCATCAATGACACTGGAAGCTGTGAATTAGATATCAAAAGACGTATTGTTCTAGGTCGTGATGATGATAATGCTTGTTGTTTAAAGGGGCCTAACATCGAAGGTCATCGGCCCCGTTCTAGGTCGTGCTGCAATAGTTAAACTCACTAAGATCTGGCAGAACCAGGCAATATCAAAAGCTACGAAGATGCGCTTGGTGGAAGCAGAAGATTAGGGTGGGGCGTGGCGTAGCGAATGTTCAACGGACTGGGAAGCCAGTTGTACTCGCGCCAACGAGTTTTCAACACAGGACTCCATTACGATATGTTCCATATTTCAAGTTCCTAAGTATTTAAACAGTCCTTATGAACGGCTGTGAGACCTGGATCGTAAATGCTAGTGACAAAATTCGAATTGATGCCTTTGAGATGTGGTGTTGGAGGAGAAAACTGCGTATAACCTGGACGAAAATAAGAATCAATGTTTCTATTCTGAATGAACTGAGCATCAAGAAAAGTCCATCTTCCAATGTGAATGAGTGCTAACGCCAGTTCCTTGACCACATGTTCAGAAGAGAACTTGGAAAAGACCATTTTGCAAGGCAAAGTTGAATGCAGTAGACCACGGAGAAGAACAGCAGGTAGATGGTTGGAACTGGCGAAGATGATTACTGGCCTAACTCTTCAGATCACGTTAAGGAAAGCTGAAAACTGCTCTGGATGGAGACATCTTGTCAAGGTTGCAACACAGAAATGATAGAGATATGAGGTGTTGACGCTCATCAATGAGAAAAACGACTAATGATGATGACTACTATTAAAGTTTAAAAGACTAAGTTTGGCAGGCAGCAGCTCAGCAAAGGTTTAGGTTTAGTGCCATTGTCTTCAGTTCTACATAAGACTGACACCCCAGCTCCTACACCAGCTGACCAATATATTCCAGTCTAGGCCTTCCCTTACAATTTCCTCCTTCCACAGAGTCCTCCAGGATGAAAGCTAGTCAAATCTCATGTCTGATTATATGTGTAATCCACGTATTTCTTGAGAGAGAAATAAATCGTTCGTCTTCCAATTAGTTTGACCTTTCAGATCCGGAATACAGTCAATGTTACAATTTCAATGGAGTTTATAAACATCAAAATGTGGAAATTTAATTGTTAGTATTGTTATTATCTTCTTTTTTCCAGGGATAGTGGGAGAGGAATTTTAATCACGTTCTCAGGTACAGATGGGAATCAGTGATTTGTAGAGAGTCCCTCAGTATTACTATATTTGTCTATTTCGCAGAATGGAAATTTCAAATGTTGTAGTAAGGTCGATGTCTGACTAGGAAGGGTGCCTCTTGTTAAGAACAGCAGCCCTCTGAAAATCCACCGATCAATACGTATTTTATATTTTGCTGACAGGTAAGGCAAGCACGGAACATAAATAGCTTACTTTCCTAGGCCCACATCCCGAGCCAGGTTTGAGTCTCTTTCAAAGCGATTGGTGGGATCTAAGACCATTCCTTTACTGTCTTTTCTGTTGATGGCTATGAAGTCAGAACTCCGATTAGAGTCATCGGTAGAGATAAAGTGAACCTTCTCGTGCGCCTTCCATCCACGCTGCCTCACGGGTTGAGTAATCGACCTTCTTATATTGACAAGCTCAGAGTTTCTTCAACTTCTTCCATTACTTCCTCATTAGTAACTCTATCTGTCCATGGAATTCTCAGTATTTGTATATAGCACCATTGTTCGGAGGCTTCTACCCTCTTTCTCTCTGCCACCCCTAGTGTCCAGGTCTCACTTCTATACAGAAATACACTCCATCAATATCTGAGCTAATTGTTTCCTCAGTTTTATGGTATCATTTTTAGATACAAAGATCTTTCTCTTTTTATTGAAGGCTATCTTTTCCCGGTTAATTCTGATGACTAAATATCTCTTACTTAGGCTATTGTCTGTTATTTTGCTTCCTAATTAAGAAAACTCTTCAACGTTACTGAGATGGTTCCTATGCAGAGCTATCTACATAAGATTGACATTGGATGTTTTGTTTGGTAATTATGTTTTAACTTTATGATCATACTACTGTAAGTGATCATTGCCAGCGGAATATTTCCAAAATGCAACGTATCTTTAATAACAATAATAATAACTTAACTTTCAGCCTTGTTTAGATGCCACGTCAGAAGAAAGTGTTAGGTTTTCAATCCGCCGAAACAAATTTTGAGTAATAAATGTATAAACCACCTCAAAAATAAATCGTATCGTAACAGTATTATACTTCAAAATAAGGAACACAACTTAATGGCACGTTTCGTTCTCGAATGCACATCATCAGATTCTATCAAATTATACTCAAATATTTAGAAATGTATAAACATTTATGTTTCTTTCTGTTTAAATACTTAGGACCTTGAAATCTGGAACATATCGTAATGTTGAAAAATCTTTACTGTGTCATTGGCGCGAGTACAACCGGCTGGCCAGTCCGTTGACCTTTCGCTACGCTACGTCCCACCCTGGCTAGGTAAATTACACTCTATATTTTTATTTCAGGAGTTTTATTTTTAGTGCTCCCCGTATTAATGTTTTGTTATTATTATTAATATTATTATTTCAAAATATTTGAGTGTGATTTGATACAATCAGATTATTTTATTTCAAGAACGTAACATATCATTCTATTTTAATTAAGACGTTTATTTTTCAGATAGTTTATAAATTTATTAATTCGTAAATTAGCTTCTGCAAACTGAAGAACCTTACAATTATATACTGAGTCAAAAGTGAAAAGGAATGGCTTCAGATATTACAAAAAGCAACAGAAGACATGCATTTATTATAGCTTTTGAATTCATAATAACCGAGCTGAGTGGCTCAGACATTAATTTACAGCGCTGGCTTTCTGATGCGAATTGGTCAGGTTCGAACCTGGCTCAGTCCGGTGGTATTTGAATGTGCTCAAATACGTCAGACTCATGTTAGTAGATTTACTGGCACGTAAAGGAGCTCCTGCTGGAGGGAACTGTGGCACCTCGGCGTCTCCGAAAACCGTAAAAGTAGTCAGTGCGACGTGAAGCAAATAACATTACTGTTACTGAATTCATAAGAAATACAGCTGTTTGATTTTGTTGAAATTTCTTCTCCACACAGCGTACACATTCATCAATTTTTGGAAATGCAATAAGACATGAATTATCGCATGCTTATCAGTACAAAACCTAACAATGCCAGCAGAAAAAAGAACAACTGAAAGATTGGTAAGCTTAGGAATCTACGAATTTGAATTCAGCTAGACAAGACGTGAACACGCTGGGCATTTCGTCTCGCGGGCACACACCATTTAAGTGGGTAGGCGAGTGACAGCAAAGTTGTGCTTACGTCATAGACCGTGAATGTCAATGGACAGTGAGTATTCATTTGGGTATTAAGGAAATAGTGCACATTTTCTTTAGAAGTGGCTTTACGTTGCACCGACACAGATAGGTTTTACGGAGACAATGGGATAGGAAAAGGCTAGGAGTGGGAAAGAGGCGGATGTGGCCTTAATTAAGGTACAGCCTCGGCATTTGCCTGGTGTGAAAATAGGAAACCACGAAAAATCATCTTCAAGGTTACCGACAGTGGGTTTCAAACCTACTATCTGCCAAATTCAAGCACACAGCTGCGCGACCCTAACCGCACAGCCACCCCGTGATCTCACCGTAGTCCAAGGGAGATCGAATAAAATGAGGCCTGGACGAAAGTTATATACTTCTGGCTTACCAACCGATCTGACAACAGCAAAATTGTTAGTACCGTAAAACAAAACTGCCCAATTCCTGTCCGGCTCGTTGTTCCCCTCACACAACGCTGACGTGCAGAAAACCAAAGTGGCACACACAGCACATAGAGTAGGGACGGATAAATCATGGAACCAGATACACTGCACTGAAATGCGAGATTTTACGATTCAATAAACTGCGCCATGATACCAGTGGGATAGAAAGAGACTGATAAGAGGAGGGAAGCTAGATTTTACACTCGGACACCTCTGGTCATTCACCCACAGTGAACCAGTCGATAATGGTTAAAGTGTGAAGTTCAAATCATTTCAGTTCGTTTGAGCTCAACCTCGCTCTGGCTTGTGGAAAATGTTACTGTAACATTCCGTGACAGGCTTGAAGCAACAATAGAGCTATTTAAATACTCCATTTTTAAATATATTTCCTCTTAAAATACCTGAATGTCCGCCTCTGCGGTGTAGTGGTTAGAGTGATTAGGTGCCTACCCCAGCCATCCTTGAATTGGTTTTCCGTAGTTTCTCAGTTCTCCAGATAAATACCGGATGGTACCTTATTTAAGTACACGGCCACTTCCGTCCCTCTTCTTTGTCTATCCCTTACACTCTTCCCATCACCCCCAAGGCCCCTGTTTATCATAGCAGGTGAGGTTGTCTGGACGAGGTACTGCGGAGTTGTATCCCCCGACCCAAAGTCTCGCGCTCCAGGGCATTGCCCTTGAGGTGGTAGAGGTGGGATCCCTCGCAGAGTCCGAAGAAAAAAAAACCGAACTTGGAGTGCAAACGAATTAAGAAAGAAAGAACCTGAATGCAGAATGACAAGATATCCACCATCCTGGAAAATAAACTTAAGTATTAATTTTTAAAATATATATCACACTAGATTCTTTACCACGAAATTTCTCATTTAGTATTTCTGAATTCAGTCATAATCATCCCATGTTCTTCTTCTTATTTCTCCTCTTATACCGCTTTTCCCACACCTGTGGGGTCGTGGGTGTGAACTGTATCGCACATGTAGATTTCGCCCTGTTTTACGGCCGGATCTCCTTCCTGACGCCAATCTTATTTGGAAGGATGCAATCACTATTGCGTGTTTCTGTGGTGGTTGGTAGTGTAGTGTGTTGTCAGAATATGAAGAGGAAAGTGTTGGAACAAGCACAAATACCCAGTTCCCGAATCATAACAATTAATCAATCCCCGACCCGGCCGGGAGTCGACCCCGGGACCTCTGAACCCAAGGCCTCAACGCTGACCATTAAGCTAATGATTCGGACTTCATAATCATCCCATTATTCCTATATAAATATCTCCTGTTCATTTATTTTTCGCTTCTTTAACTTCTGCGAGTGTTTTGTGACTTCTTTACCTTTTATTTATTTATTTATTTATTTATTTATTTATTTATTTATTTATTTATTTATTTACTTCAACATTGCCTTTTATTTATGTTACCTCCAGTTACAAAAGGCAGTACATAGTGCAGCTACTACAGTTAATGAGATCGTGGACTGGCGCCAATAGTGCAGGCAGCACACTGTACACCAATGTACACCCAGTGTACACCTATGTGGACTGGAACTAACAGTTCAAGGATCACATAGTCCTTTGACCCGCCTTTTCGCGACTTTTTCCCGTCATGATGATACGGATTATTTCGGCTTCGTAATGCTCCGCTAGCGGATTTGCGTAATTTTTGGCAGAACTTAACATTTTCCTGTTGGTCAAACTACGGCATTTTCAACGTCCGACGCTCACATTCAACTACCCTTCAAAATGAAGACCGTTGTTCTGCTTATACTGTATGCACGCAAGTGCCCCTTGCTGGCACTAAGGCTGATTCTCCACGAGCAGGTAAAACGCCGCTGTTCGCCCGCCTATACGCTCAAACTTTTTGCCTATTCTACACGAGCGGTTGAATTGACGCCTGTAAACAGCGCCAAAAACGCCGGCGACACGCGCAGCCATTCTCCACTAGCGATAAACCCGCCATACTGTAATGATGGATGTCGTACAAATAGGTTGTGTTGTCGGAGCTGTTAAACTAGAGTTATTAGCAATATTAAAAAGTAAACCTGGTAAGAAAAGACGTTGGTGGACTCACCCTGCGTTATCGAATCGGCTCACCACTGGACAATTTCATTTAAAGTTGTGCGAACACAGGAACTATCCGCAAATGGTTTTCCAATATTATAGAATGTCAGTTGCTTCATTCGATGAGCTTTTTGAAATTAAGTTGCGTATTACTAAACGAGTGTAGTTTAGGGGAAGTCCTGAAATTTATTCTCAAATATTTATATTTTTAGTGGTTTTATCAATAAATATTACATAAATCAAGTTATATAGAATTAAATTTCCGATCATTTATGTCTCTTACATGTTTACCGTACCGGCTATGACAACAGAGACATTCATGAATTTATATTTTTGTTGCTAAGTCCATATCAACGCCGAACCAGGAGAAAATGGGTTAACAGAATATGATGAAAATCGGTACATGGAGTCGGGGAATAAGAAACTACAGTCTAAGCTATAAAGAATTTTATTCACCCTGGATGAAACTGCAGTTTAGGAAAAGGCATCTAAAATGTCTTTTTGATACCTACAATAAGTTATTGGTCCTATCGAAAAGTACTGCATAACAAAAGGTAGAGATAATGCAGTTTCCGATCATTTATGTTTCACTGCCAAAGGCCGTACCGTGTTGAAACACCGGATCCCGTGAGATCTCCGAAGTTAAGCAACATTGGGCGTGGTCAAGATTGGGATGGATTGCCACACCGGATCCCGTAAGATCTCCGAAGGTAAGCAACATTGGGCGTGGTCAAGCTTGGGATGGGTTGCCACACGCTGTTGGTGGGGGTAAGGGAATGGAGGAGCGGAAAAGAATTGGCCACTCCACCGCACGTAAACTCCGGCTCAAGCACACCTCTGCGGAGGTTCGGACCTGCCTTCGAGCAGAATACACCCTTACCTTTATGTTTTATTCAGTTTCACCACACCAACTATGATGAGAGTGGTATTTCAGAGTCGGAAGAAAACTAAATGTGAAGGCCTACTATATCGAAAGCGCATAACATTCATCAACAATAACATTATATTGACCATTGTTTGTTGTGATGTTCTTTGTCTCTTATGATGCCGCTTAACTCCGATATATGGGATTACTGCTGCGTACAGAGTATAACAGCCTGACTGAATATTGGCGGGAAATAGCTGGGGAGATAGAAAACGTTCACCTTTAGCATTCCATTCCTCTGGTTCATACATTTCCTGATACTGCGAGTACGTAACACATTGGTTCATCATAGTATTCCAGATATTCGATCCCTACTCTGACGCGCTGTTTTGAATGAGCAGTGTGCACATTTAAGGCAGAGGCTCACTTAGTAGTAGTAGTAGTAGTAGTAGTAGTATGACCTGGTCTAGAATTATAATTTAGGTCTACTCCAAATTATAGCACCACAATTCACTAAATAATTCAAAATTCAACCCTAAAAAGAGCCATTTCTTCAGAAAAGCTTCTTCCGCTTCACTTTTATTAAATCTATATTCATTTTATTCCAAATTAGCCATGAAGAGGGGCTTTCTCCTCTGGCTTTGAGGAAGAATTTGCCTCCAAGTCAGATAGTTTCTTCCCCCGCCAGTGTAGTGAATTGAGATTTTCCGATTCATTGTGTATTGCTAGGAAACAGAGTAGTAGTTCTTGCCCTGGGACTCTCCACTATTCGACCCTGACCCCCCCCCCCCCAGAAAAAAAGACGAAGAGTGTTCACGGATCACGATTGTCTGCGGCTTGGTCACTCCAGCTCTGAAAATTTGGATTGTTAGATCGCAAGCGTAGTACTGTTCATTAAAAGTGAGAAAATGCGTGGTTTTTCATTTGATCGAGTATTTCATATCAAAACATTGCTTTTAATCGTGTCATTCCTACTGACATCATTGTAATGACCTATATTCATTTCAGTTGGGAAAATGACTAATACAGTCTTTTTTTTTTTTTTTTTGCTATGGGCTTTACGTCGCACCGACACAGATAGGTCTTATGGCGACGATGGGACAGGAAAGGCCTAGGAGTTGGAAGGAAGCGGCCGTGGCCTTAATTAAGGTACAGCCCCAGCATTTGCCTGGTGTGAAAATGGGAAACCACGGAAAACCATTTTCAGGGCTGCCGATAGTGGGATTCGAACCTACTATCTCCCGGATGCAAGCTCACAGCCGCGCGCCTCTACGCGCACGGCCAACTCGCCCGGTAATACAGTCTTTCTGAGGATGTAAAAAAGGCAGGTGGAGATTGAGTGTCTGCCATTATAATGCTCCCCAAGTTGATTTTGACTGACGGTAGGCAAGCGGGCTTATCGTTACAATGGATATTCCCTAATAGAGTCTTCATATTAGAAAAGACGTTCGGTGACTTCCCCGTCGCTTTTCTAGGGTAACGTTAAGAGCTATGGAACTTAATACGTTCCTATCGTGCGACAGAGGCGGGTGAACTGCTCACAGCCGCCACGTGGAGTATGACTCGCTGTTCTACCGCTAGCGGGAATGACGCCTCGGCTGGCGTTAGACCCGCCTGCCCGCTCATGGACGCGTCCACCCGCGGCGTACAAACCGCCCGTGTAGACAGCTCTACAAATACCCCATAGTTCTGTTCCGCAAGCGGGTTTGTAGCGGGCGAACAGCGGCGTTTTACCTGCTCGTGGAGAATGAGCCTAACGAAGAACAGTCATGGCAACATCCTATAGTGCAAACTCTCCGCTGTAGAACAACACAGCGATACAGCCAGTCCACGAACTTAATGACTCTACTACGTACATATATCATTTTAAAGTAACATGTAAAGGATGAAGAATAGAACAGAACCAAACAAACTGAGTCTGCCTCGCAGACAAATAGAGCATCTTCATGTTCAAACACAATTTATCTTACATTCTAATCATTCCGTTAATTAATATTATCAGTGAGAAAACTGCATGTGTCCTAAAGGAATATAAGGAAACAACTGATCTTCGCAGTACTGAAAATGTTTAATTAAAGATGCATATTGAGGAAATGAAATTACAGACGGATGACTTAGAACTGTACAGTATAATAAATACATTGGAGATACATGGAATGTCAGAGGTTTAACACGAGTACTCTATTCAAACTGCAAACAATGTACTGTAGGTCAAGCGTTAGACCTGCAAATAATTTCAGAGATGATAGATACAGGATCTCTCATATAAACTCAAACTGAACGCACTGTATTTGTACTCTGCGCCACGGCAGCCGCCTCAGCGGAACTTGGGTCGCGCGCGGCCGCCCTCCTTTAAACGTGTATACAATTTTATATTAAATCTTACCTTATAAAAGATTATGTATGTGTCGTCCTCCCTGGGTTATACAGGCATTGTATCTGGTAACCACGTTCTGTCTGACTCGAGTGAGTTCTGCCACTGTAATGATCTTCATTTCATTCGTAAGATTTTTCTTTCTTTTCCCCCAATGTGCGAAGTTTTCTTCGATGCAATTTTTTTTTTTCAGTTTACCCTACAAGTAAAAATCACACACTCTTAGATCTGCACAATGAGGGGCAAATAAATCAGCACTGATCACCGTGTCTGCAAACACTTCTAAGATTGTAAGATGGGATTCTTCTGCTGTACGAGCAAGAGCTGAATCTTGTTGAAACTACCCACACGATTTTTCTTCTTCCGTTAACTGATGGAAGAACGGTGTCAAAATGTAATCTTGGTATCTCTCTGTATTTACTGCCCTCTTGAAAAAATAGGCCCATTTATTCGTCTTGCACTAACAGTACACCAAACACCAATCTTCCTATCACAATAAGGGAATTCATAAACACTATTAGGATTTTCTACACACGACCATTTAGATGAGATAAGGTAAGGGTGTATTCTGCCCGAAGGCAGGTCCGAATCTCCGCAGAGGTGTGCCTGAGCCGGAGTTTACGTACGTTAGGGTCGCCAGTTCCTTTTCGCTCCTCCATCCCTTTACCCCCACCAACAGCGCGTGGTAACCCATCCAAATTTTGACCACGCCCAATGTTGCTTAACTTCAGAGATCTCACGGGATCCGGTGTTTCAACACGGCTACGGCTGCTGGCATTAAGATGAAACCAGAACTTTTACCTAAGAAAATACGGTGTTGCAATGTTAACCGTCTCACAGATGATATTTGGACTGGCGACTGATGCTTGTCAGGTCGAACACATGCAGGCTGCTTGCATGGTCAAGAACTATGCGCACGCCTGTCATACTGGACCTTACGTATCGGAGAGTAAGAACGCCGCTTCGACGGTCTGAGTTTTATGAGAGACCCTGCACATATCATAGGCTCAGGAAACACGAAAACAGGGCAAATGCGGGTATTATTGTTGAATTTGTAAGAAGAGTTGACAATTTCGTGTAGAAGTACAAGGTGAAGAGAAGTTAAAATACGACCAGTGAACCTATACAGGGTGTCTCAGGAAGAATAGTCAATATTTAGGGATATGACAAGAACGATCACTTGACAAAACAATCTTCATATGGACATATGCTCTATTCCAAATGGCATACGAAATAAAACACAGTTAATGTACATGTTTGGGCTAGCGGTGCGCAATTTTTTAACAATAAGTTCACAAATTTAATCAGAAAATCGCAAATTATATTGTGGTATGAAAATATGAAAAGATAAAAACACAATTACTATTTAGAATTCTAACCCCTGTTAATTTTCAAAATTTTAACCCTTTCACGTGGTGGACCAAACTTGTTTGTTCGTATCCTATGGTTCAGTTCACCATACTCCGCGCATTTGCACACAATGTAATGTACACAGCTCGTCAGTCCTACCAACCAATTAACTAATTAAACGTCACAGCAAGATTTGTTAATTATTGGACGTGTTTACATTCTGCATACGCTCGGGATTATCATCTCTCCTCCCCAAGTACAAAGCATCAATCACAATTATGATACTCTAGGAAAGTGTTTCCCTCTCAGAGGGAACTACACCTTACACTATTAATGTACTGGGAAAAATATAATCGAGATGAGTTTTTGTAATAAGACAGATGCTAATATTGTACACTTTAAGTTACGTACAGCCACTAAAAGATCGAATGAGAACTTTGTATTGTATTTTATTTGCACTGTATATTTTATCAGACTTCTAGTGGTTTGAGTCATCAGCCCATGACTGGTTTGATCCAGCTCTCAATGCCACCCTATCCTCTGCTAAACTTTTCATTTCTACGTAACTACTAAATCCTACATCTACTCTAATCTGTTTGTCATATTCATACCTTGGTCTACCTCTGCCATTCCTTCCGCCTACACATTTCTCAGATACCAAATGAACAAGTCCTAGGTGCCTCAACATGATTCCTATCATTCTGTCTCTTCTTCTCGTCAAATTTAGCCAAATTGATGATCTTCTCTCACCAGTTTGATTCAGTATCCCTTCATTTGTCATTCGATCTATCCATCTCACAGTCAGCATCCTTCTGTAACACCACATTTCAAGAAATTCTATTCTACTTCCTTCTGAGCTATTTATCGTCCATGTTTCACTTCCATACAACGTTACGCTCAAGACAAAAGTCTTCAAAAACATCTTTATAATTCCTTTATCATTGTTAGAAGTTAACATATTTCTTTTCTTAAGAAAGGCCTTCTTTGCTTGTGCTGGTCTAAATTTTATGTCCTCCTTACTTCTGGCATCATTCGTTATTTTCTACCCAAGTAACACTATTCATCTACTTCCTTTAAGACATTTCCTAGTCTAATATTCCCTGCATACCTGACTTAGTTCGACTACACTCTATTAATTTAAACTTATTTATTTTCATGCTTTACTCCTTCTCCCAGACTCTGTCCACACCATTCAGAAATTTCTCCACATCTTCTGTAGACACTGACAAAATAACAATATTATCGTCGAATCTCAGGATATTGAATTCCTCTCCTTGGACTGTGATCCATTGCCTAAATTCCTATTTGATTTCTTTACCGCCGGTTCTATATAAACAGTGATTTGGAGAGGGCAAAACTGCATCCTTGCCTCACTCCTCCCTGGATTCCTACTCCTTTTCCAAGCCCCGAATTCTCATAATGAAGACTGTTTTTTGTACAGACTGTAGATCAGACTTAATTTTAATTATTATCACCTTCCATGTACCGTAGATACAAAGCGTGTGTATACCCACAACAAACATATCTGTAGGTAAATTCTTTCTCCGAAGACTGAACCTGCGGGAATCCTCTAATAATATCGTGTGCTCTTTCCTTTGTGTAGGTTAGGCTATATTTTTACCCACTTAAATGAGTTTGAATTCTAAATTATTACTGTCTAAAAACCGCACTTTATTCATAATTAATTACTTTCAACACGATTTCCAACATTCGACGTTTTGAGAGATCTCAACATAATGTGTTGAAAATGTTTCAGATGTCACAAACTAAGAAAGGTTAATATTACCTATTCCATCAACGCACTATTATTATTATTTAAACGAGAACCCTGACGCTAACGAGGTATTTTCAACAGTTCAACCAGTTTCCAAAATTGCCAGAGTAGTAGGAGTAAATACAAGCTATATGACTGAGAATTGTGCACGAGAAATGCAGGACTCTTGCAGGCTATGTCACAAAGAAAACCACGTCGTTTCGCGGTGAGAGTTTCCTCCAGAAATGACAGTACTTGTGAACTCTATAATTGATCAAAGTGAAGTGCATTATGGAAACTGAAAAGTGAAGTGGTTACATTCAAAGGATACAATTGGCTTTGTTGCTGCTGCAACTTTCGTGACGAGAATTTAAATTCCGTCGAGTTTCGCCATCTCGTTCTCTTTCCCTGGAAATTGTATAAGCGTGTTACAACGTGAGTCATCATACAGTTTCTAACTCGGATTCTGTACAATTTATTGAGAACATCAGAGAGATACGAGGGCAAATTAACAAAATGAGGTACCAAACCCTCACATTGCAACACGGTATTATTATTAATATTACTGTTATATGCGAATAAGTCCATTAAGAATACGCAAAGTACTTATAGGCTTGAATTTGCCTTCCTTTGTCGCCATATTTCTTTCTTTTACTGTGGGCTACCTTTCTGTCTTCAGACCAGGTAATTCCAGGCTTCTACTTTGGTCTTTCCTCTTAGTCAACTTGCCATTTGTGAATTTTGGATCTGAATACTACCCCCTGTTGTTTTGGACATTTTCCGGTGTAATTCCTGCCTATTTCAAATCGGTTTTGATTTCGCCAATCCATTTCATTGTGTGTGTTTTAGCTTTAATCCTGCTTTCATAGAATTCGACTATTTACCTGGTAACTCTGTCTATATGCATTATTTTAATATCTCCATAGAATCCTAGCCTCACCAGGTGAGTTGGCTGTGCGGTTAGGGGCGCGCAGCTCTGAGCTTGCATCCGGAGGGTCCGTACCCCACTGACAGCAGCCCTGAAAATGGTTTTGCGTGATTTCACATGTTCACACCAGGCAAATTCTGGGGCTGTACCTTAATTAAGGCCACCGCCACATCCTCCCCACATTCCTATCCCTTTCTTATCCCATTGTCGCCACAAGAAATGTATCGGTGCGACGTAAAACCAATTTTAAAAATCTTAGCCTGCGTTTTCAAATGTCACTGTTAATATTTTTGCGTTGTTTGATTTCCCGTCTGCCTCAAAGTTGGTATTGTCCGTCGGTGAGTTTTGGGCCTAACATTTTTCTTATGATTTTGCGTTCCTTTTTCTCAATTTTTCGACATCTGCTTTCCTGTTCAAAATTACCGTCTCTAATTCATAGAGGCATTCTGGTTTAATGGCTGTGTTATTTTGATGAGCGTTAGAGGGTTGGTCATACTGATAAATATGGAAGAAAACTAATTCTACGGGGTGTTTGAGAAAGGACTCTCTAGTTTTAGTGTGTCCTAGAATCTGTATAAAGTGACATACACTATTCTGCTTTGTGGTGTGTGATTCATCAACTCTCCAAGTTTGGCTTCCCTGCAGTTGGCAGGACTGCTTGACCTTGATACGGCGGCAGTGCTGTTTGTTTCCTCTGTTCCCTCAGTTCAGTCCAGGCGTGCGTGCAGTGCAGTGCAGAACACAAAGAGCACTGGCGCCGTCTCAAGATCAAGCAGACCTGCCAACTGCAGGGGAACCAAACTTGGAGAGTTGATGAATCATACACCACAAACTAGAATAGTGTATGTCACTTTGTACAGATTCTAGGACACATTAAAACTAGGGAGTTCGTTTTCAAACATCCTGTATATCTCAAGCCCTTGTCATTTTATCAGCTGCTGAATTTAGGCAATGAGATCACATCGCGGGTTAATTCAAATCGGCTTCGGGTTGCTAAATCTGCAAGTGGCTTATGATCGGCTACGATAAAGGTAGCGTTTCTTCAAGGAGCCATGTCAATACAAAAGCACACAGGGGGGATCCTTTAAAACTCTGAAAATAACCTTTTTATGAAAATGCTAACTTATTATATTGAGACTATGGTCCCAAAAGGATTTAATTGAATTCAGTATATAAGTGCACTAAATTCCTAACATATGCGCGTCATACGCCAAGTCCTCTTTTTTCTGCATTGCAACATTTTATCTTCGCTGAACTCTTACGTCTGTTTGATTAGGCAGTTGACGGTATCACACTTATCAGAAAAGCCCGGATTTTTATGCAGTAACAGGTTAGATTGCAAACTAATTTGGTTAGTAGGAAGTGTCGGCCACCCGCTCTTCCATAATGTAGTAAGAGCAACATAAATTATAGGGGTTCTCATGGGCTGTACCCCTAAAGATTATGCAAACCCCATAGCACAATCGGTGTGAAGGTAGACTATGCATGCTACTTACTTCAGTAAGTTTGCATTCTAACCTATTAATGCATTAAAATCCGGGCTTTACTTATCAGTAATGTAAAAGGCTGTGAAGCCTCATTTCCTGTTGGTCAAGCCTAGGGATCACCGCGAAAGGTTTGTTTAAGAGATGGTTATTGAAATAACCCAACCTTTTATTTTACGCGACTAGAAATGGTTTAGAGATTTAATTGTGCACTGTCGCAGTGTTGCCAGGTCTCCCGAAATTACAGGAGATCCCCGGATTATTCATTTTGCAACACACCAGAGAACCAGAAAACCCGAACAAAACTAAACATCATGCGAAATTTCTTCTATTTCAAATTTAAGAAAAATGAATAGTAATGATTAATGCTGCATAATATATTTGTGCTAAGCCTCCGTGGCTCAGTCGGCAGCGCGCCGGCCTCTCATCGCTGGATACCATGGTTCAAATCCCGGTTACTCCATGTGAGATTTGTGCTGGACAAAGCGGAGGTAGGACAGGTTTTTATCTAGGTACTCCGGGTTTTCCTGTCATCTTTCATTCCAGCAACACTCTCCAATATACTTTCATGTCATTAACCATTGCCCCAGAGGAGTGCGACAGGCCTCGGCCTATCCTATCCTCGCCGCTAGATGGCGGCTTCATTCATTCCATTCCTGACCCGGTCGAATGACTGGAAACAGGCTGTGGATTTTCGTTTTTCATTTTAATATATTTGTGCTGAAAAAACTCTTTGATCTTCTCACTGTGTGACGTTTTATCGAAAACATCACTTGTTAGTTTCTTCCCCGCATTCCTTTTAGGTTCGAATTATTTAATATCTCCCCTCTTATTGAACTCAAAACTCACGCTTTACTGCATCATTCGAACCGAAATCGCTGACCCGCATATAGAATACAAAATCTGCATCCTGCTACGACTTCAAAATTGGCACATAATTTCTACGCTTGATGAATAACTACATCTACAGAAAGAGTGAGGAGAAAAATAATAAGAAGTAGAAGAAAAGGAAGTATAGGGTGGCCAGAGAGTGCGGGTGAATAAAATTGTATATTTTTCTCATAATAACTTCACATGAGTCTTGCATTCTTTAATTTAGTTATAATATAACATTTCGGTGCTCGAGGAAGTACCGAAAATTTTCATTAAAACGTCCGAAATGTTTACGTACAATCTACGGATTTTTATCGACCTGGCAACACTGCTCTCCTCTCGGAAGATGTGATGTTTCAGCCACTTGTTAGATGAACACGCGTAAGCAAATTTGAAGAGCCCTTCAAGGACTTCAGAACGACCTCGCATGTTTCAACCCTCCTACACTGGCTAAGAGAGATATGCAAACCTTCAGATACTCTACTCATTACCAAGCAATTTAGTCTGGAGATGTTATCTCCCTATCATAGGTATACCGACATTCTGAAAAAAAAACCCGCTTGAATTCTACATTCGTAATCCTGTTTTTCGATATTTAAATACGATAAAGACCAAAGTAATGATCATAAGCAAACATGTCATTCAACCTGTTAACTTGATAGTAGCTGGCACATCACTGGCGCAAATTCAACGCTTTAAGTATCTCGACAGCGTATTTTATCACAGCTGGAACAATCCTGTTGAAATTAGTAAGTAATATGTTTTATTTATCCTGGCAAAGTTAGGGATGTACTCCCTTTCTTACACTTAATCAGTCTTAACCTAGAACACTTAATAATAACTACTGATGATAATAATAATATGATAATATGAACAATAATAACAGTAATAGCACTAACAAAAGTAACCACACTTAAAAAGATCATATCATCTATATAACATAAATCGTACGTAGAGTGCATTAAGAATATAATTATGTATAATGAGTTCTATAACAACTACTTAAGAAAAAGATTAGAAAATGTATATAGATTTCTACAGTACACCGAATTATCGCCTTCAATTGAGAGGTGAAGAGAAGGATTAGTAAGAAGGAAAAGAAGAAGAAGAAGAAGAAGAAGAAGAAGATATGTGAAAGGAAGAGAGAAATGATGATGAAGAGGCTGTAGGAGTAGGTGTTTTCAGGTCACAATTTGATGATTCATGCATGTTTACCTAGTATTTCGACACAAGCATGTTTAAAAGCTAAGCTGCTGGACATGCTTCTGACGTCCACTGGTAAGAGATTGAATAGACAAGGACTGCATTCAAGGGAATCAGCAAAATTATCTGTAACAGAGACTTTCAGTTCAATCTGCGTCCCCGTTTACCTCTCTGTTATATATTTTCTGCCTTACTTTATGGTGCCGAGACTTGGACGCTAACTTCGATCCTTTGAGATGTGGTGCTACCCCGGCCTGCTCAGAATACCATGTATTGGCAAAATACGTAACACTGAAGTACTCCATCACCTAAACAAAGAGCTAGATGTAACAAAAATGTTTCAGTCTGTCAAACACACTGCAATTACAATATAAATTATAACGCTATAAACACAAAGTGGCGGCGCGTGAATAAAGCGTCTGGAAGTTCACTGCTGTCGGAAATAACGTGTTGAGATTTATTGTTACTTCATGTTTAATAGATACTTTGCGTCTGACTGGGCAACATCGGTCTTATGGCGACGCTGGATTAGGAAAGGGCTAAGAGTTGAAGGAAGCGACCCTGGCTGTAATTAAGATTCAGCCCCAGCATTTGTCTGGTGTAAAAATGGGAAACCACGGAGAAGTATCTTCAGAGCTGCCGATAGTGGGGTTCGAATCCAGTATCTCCCACTATCTGATAGCTACGTGGCCCAAACCACGCAATCACTTGCTCAGAGGGCGAATACAGATCGTAAGTACTTGAAATTTATATTCCAGTGTGAAAAACAGTTCAAATATTATATTATTTGTCACCAGAACTTGGCTACTTCCAGTGCATATACAGGTCTTCTTGAGTACAGTTGACATTGCAGCAAGTGTTGTACAGCCTGGACTTCTCCACACTCACACTGAACGTCATACTTTTAACCTACAATACATCCTGAGTCCACCCAGCCTTCATTCCTGTACAGCAAAATTAATCTGAAAACAGACCGGTGTAAAGATAGTTTCGCCGGAGCCTGACTTCTTTCTTACAGAATACTGTTGATCGCAACTGCAAGTTCAGTGCACCTTGATTCTGTCTCATTTACTATACTAGGGCGAAGTTGGGAGTCTCCCCAACTGGCTAAATTAACCTTTAACCTGCCCACTCCAGACCTGAAGCCATTCAGGGACTTTCAAGTCAGCCATTCCTCGTTATGATCAGAAGGCAAAGTTTCTGAAATTCTTCTCCAACTTGTATTTTCTTGATTAATAGACTACCAGAAAGCATTTGACTGTGTGAAGCATGAAAAATTGATGGACATTTTGAGAAATATTGGAATGGAGGAAAGAGATCTGCGAATCATCAAGACGCTGTACTGGAACGAAACAGCGGTGTTGCGTGTTGAAGGAGAACACACCGAAGAAGTCAAAATCCTGAGAGGAGTGAGACAAGGATGTATCTTGTCACCTATACTATTTAATTTGTATTCAGAACACATATTTAGAGAGGCCTTGGAAGATATAGAAGAAGGAATTTTGATAAATGGAGTGAGATTAAACAACATCCGGTATGCTGATTTTACAATTGTATTTGCTGATACTATCCAAGCGCTACAATCACTAATGGATAGAATTGTAAGAGTCAGCAGCCAATACGGGCTTGAAATAAACACCGCAAAGACAAAACTCATGGATATAAGTAAGGAAAATATTTCTGGATTAAACTTCGTTATAAATCAAGAGAGTATAGAAAGGGTAAAACAATATTCATACCTCGTAACCATAAAAAATGAAGACCGGGATTGCTCACAAGAAGTAAAGGTACGCATTGGAAAAGCAAGAAGTGTGTTCCAGAAAAGAGTAATGTGTTTAAAAGCTACAATCTAACTTTAGGGAATAAAATCAGACTTCTGCACTGTTTTTTCTGTTCTTTTATATAGTATAGGGACATGGACCTTAAATAAAAACACAGAGAAGAAGCTGGAGGCCTTGAAACATGGCTTTATAGGCGGATCCTGAGAATATCTTGGACCCAGAGAATGACAAACTTTGAAGTAATGAGATGAGAAGGATGAACACAACACCTCAGTTAATCAAGATAGTGAAATGCCGAAAGCCGCAGTATCTGGGACATATCATGCACAACACAGATAGATACAACCTACTACAAAAAATACTCCAGAGGAAAATCAACAGAAAAGGAGGTCCTGGAAGAAGACGAATATCTTGGCTTGACAGTCTTAGAGGCTGGTGCAGTATGTCATAGGCTGAACTGTTCCACGCTGCCACAAAGAAGAAAAAAATAGCCATCATGTTCGCCAACATCCGAAACGGATAGGCACCGAGAGAAGAAGAACAACCTGTGGGAAGGTAGGTCGCAGTGATTGTAAGTTCCTTCGATGTTCTAAGAAAGCTCTTCCTTGATTTCAGTCGTTGCGGATATGGATGGTATCCACGCACAAGATGGGCTCTTTCCTGCTCTACTTTCTTCTTTTCCTTATTGACAGCTATTTGTCTTCGGATAGGAGTGGTGATATTCCTGAGAGGTGATAAAGCCATTATCCACCTGCTTGACATTCGTGGAACTATACCAAGCAGGACAGGCATACTCTGCTGCGAAATAACACAGCGCCATTGCAGAAGTTCGGATGGTATCAGGATTACTTCTCCACTGTGATCCAACCAATTTCTTGACGAGACTGTTCCTATTGGACACCTCTGACATTCAGTGTTCTTGAACACATGAAACAATCTACTTGTTCCAGTTTTGTATTCCCAATCTAGCATTCGTTTATGTTGGATTTCTTACCTTCTGACATCGGTTTAGCGTTGTAAGGACTTATTTCCTTACCATAATCACTGCATCTATTTTAAAGTGATTTCAGCGCAATCTGCCATTAACATCAAGTCTTCTCCATGAGACAAACTGTTCAGTGCATTTCCACGTAACTGAATCCCTCCCTACCGTTTTTATAAATTTCAGTATATCCATGTGAACCTTAACAACAAATACGAATATTAAAAGAAAGATACATTGGAACAATTCATTGTAATCTCATGCCCATAATATATTTTAGCTTGATTAGATTAATTTGGTTTTGGTAATATTAGACTTAATTACTTTAGGTTCAGTAATGTTACGATGTTTTGTGGACCGGCAGAGGTGAAAGAAGGTGCAGGGATGAATAGGTCTTAACTTACGAAATTAAAGTTAATTTAAAATTTAACAAAGGTTATATTTTCTTTTCAAGATCAAGAAATAACAAGAATGACAGGTACTCAGTAGCATATCAACAAATTAAGAATGTACAATTGCAATTTGTTAATGGATTTGGGCTTCGAGCCCCCAGACACACAATCCTTGAGCAATGAGCCCAACTTTACATATGAACAAGGTTCAACAAAGGGGCAGAAAACCCCAATCATGCCAAGGAGCACTAGCTCCCAATTACCCAATTAAGCCTGCTCGAGGCACACAGAAACCAAATTTAAGAAAAAGCAACCCGCTCTCAAAGTTCAAGCCTATTCAAAGGCCACACCAAACTCCACCTTTAAGCTGCCCTCCAGGCACATAAGAACAGGGGTAAAAATACCCAACCTACTGAGGCCTATTCAGTAAAGAAATAGGACAATTACATGGCCCCAAAATATCAACTTGAGTGGAGGCGTAACTTGCACTCCTAATACACTTTATTAACACCTATTTTGGCACTAGGCTGCTTATGCAAGGGCTAATCCCATACTACGGAGGTGACACGATAGGAAAACTTTATTACATTACGAAGAGAAGGGAAACTGTTATGAAAACGTAGTCACCTCAAAACAATATGAGTGGGAGCTCGAGAGGGTTAGGCACTCTCTATCCCAATTTGTAGTTAAAGAGACAGAATTTATACCAAGTGTCTTTTGCATTTTAAAGGAAAGTTACATGATAAAAATTTCGAACCTGCCCCGAGGGTTAAACTGCTGAGCTAGCGAGCAAAGAAGTTATTAAGAGGCCATTACCTGATGGTTGAACTGCTGCCCGAAGAAAGAGGCGCTTCCCGCCCCCTGCTACATAATCACACTAGGATAGATGTTACTGAAGTGGCCCGGAGACCAGAAAATCAGCAGTTTAAATACCCTCGTGGAACATTCGAGACCTTTCAAGAATGAGAACCCACACCCCCCTCCATTTTATTGGTTAGCTTAAAGCAACATCTTCATATCGGAGAAGACATACGTTATTGGTCAAAATTTAATTAGAGAAATTCAGGATTGGCTAAATTCAAAACAAGCGGAAAGAGAAGGGTTATACTGCCAACCCAAAAAATAACTGAAAGAAATTTAACAAAGAACAAACTTATGACTACAAAATTTCTTCAAAAAAAGTTCCTTCACTTCGCACTAGGGTGCACAATTGTAGTTCTTAAGTAGTGCCATCTAGAAGAGAATGTTCACACTTCTTACTAAGGAGCAAACAAATATAAATCGAAAAAGACACAGTTCAGAACTTTTCAAAATTTACAATAGCGACATCTTCTGAGAAACTTTAGAATTAACATGGTTGTTAAAGTTCAGGCTTCCTCCACTAGAGGAGTTTCAACTGGCGCAATGTTTGAATTAGCGGCGTGGAGGTGTACCGCCCGGTACAAGTAATATTATTACTGTTATTATATAGGTATAATTAGAAGTTTTAATATGTATCAAAATGAATTCTACTGTAATTGAGATAAAAGTTCTGTAACATACAAAACTTTAAATCAAATTTCAAATAAATGCAAAATATTTGCCAAATCCATACCAACATCACAGCTTATGCCAACTTACTGAAAGGAGTAACAAATATAGTCTATACTGCACAACGGTTATGCAGTGCGTTTTGCATAATCATTACAGGTGCGGCCAATAAGAACTTCCTAGACTTGTTTAATCACTGTCTTATCAGGGCAATCGTTGTTCGAACACCGACCATTGCACAGTGGAGTTTAGAAACTGAAAGTCACGTTACTGTAATTCGCATTTCATGTACTGTAGAACTGAAAGCCCCGTCGCTAAGATCACGATATCAACGCCTCGTAAAAAGATTCTGTTTATTTACTTATCGTATGGCTTAATCGTAAATTAATATACCTAATACTCTCAGATATGATGTAATGATCTACTGTAGACATTCAGTTGTTCCAAACAGATCAGTCAAGTCCGCTTGATATCCCGGCGATTGTCTTACATTCGGGTACAATGTTCTGAACAGTCTGTGTGGTAGTACTACAGTCGCAGTGAACGTGAGGAATTTTGCCATGCTTGTGGAGGGATTCAGTACGGATTACTTCTATAATCCTTATTATATAAGTGGCGATCAGAAAGTTTCCGTTCAACGGCCCTCCGCCGCTGAATCGGGATGCAAACTAGGCAAAATCTCTGTAATCGTTGAGCCATTCATCCCACCGACGCACCAGCTTGAATATCCCCGTGTCCTGCTGCGTGAAGAAGTCCGTAACCGCCTGCAGCTCACCCTCGTCCCACAGGAAGCGTCGACACTTCAAGGCATTTTCGAACGGGCCGAAGGCGTGACTATTGCATGGGGAGAGGTCAGGACTACAGCCCTCATCCACAGTCCCCTCGGTGTTGTCCGTAATGGTTGAGGCTGGTCTCCCAGATCTACCGGCGTCTTGTGTCGAAACGCGACCCGCACGGAACTTGGTGTACAATTCCACAACGGTGGTTTTCGACAGATATGCTGCCCCATACACAGTCTTCATTCTCCGATGGATGTCCACCGATGTTTGTCATTCGGCATCCAGGAACAGAATAACAGCACGTTGGTCCTGTTTGGACGCATTTGGTAATAACATCGCCATAGCTCACCTGGCTTCATTTAAGCCCTTAAATTAACATTTCTCCGTGCCCTTTTTACGTAGATAGTTGGTGGCTACAATTGTGGACAATTAGTCCACAAATATTTGACCATATTTGGCTTCCTGAACAGGGATGAATATTAGTTAAATACTTAGCCACACTAGACCGCAACAACTGTGTTAATAATCAGTCAAAACACCGGTCCGATCAAAATTACACCCATACAAACTGCAGCAACGCAATATCTTGCAGACTAGGGAGAAAGATTAAGTTGAGCATACAGAGAAAAAAGCGGTGACTACATATTAGCCACTAATATGTACTGTAAGGGGTTAACTCACGCACCTCGGCACGACACGACTACCATACCAATCCCATTGCCTACATGTCCGTGTTTACAGTATATACCCACATCGGAATCGCGCTACATTTCATGTCCGCTGCAGCAACGCCCTCAAAGGGCCACGCCTTATAATCACAGTAGTCCATCGAAACCGACTTTCAGCCTATTAGGTCGTGTTGCGTACATTTAGTACGTGTTGAAGAGATGTTGAAGTACAGAACAAAAATGGTCAACCGGACACCAGTGGGATCCGAACGCACAACCTTCCAGGGAACACCAAAAAATTATTTTTTCACAGTTTATTATTCCCAATATTCGACCATTGTAATTTATAAAAAGATGAGGGAATCACTCATGTCGACTAGAGCGTGCTTGTAAAGCATGTTCTCAATTCGTTTTAAATATCCCAGTCGAGTACCGTATCAGTCTTCTTCTCTGTCAGCTGTCATGTCCAAGATTGATAGAACGATTCAAATATCAGTCGATTTCCTCTCTTCACAGAGGTCTACAAACAATCAAATCGGATTACTTCAAAATGTATTTAAATTCACCTCCCCTTCAGGTATAGTTGCCTCAGGGTTATCGGTGTGATCACACTTATCCATTCCTAATCATCTTAGTAGTACATACAACTCATTGAAACCTGATTTTCCATCGGTCAATTTGGGTATATCGTTTAGAATTCCAATCGCCGGGCGAGTTGGGTTCGAATCCCACTGTCGGCAGCCCTGTGAATGGTTTTCCGTGGTTTTACATTGTTACACGAAGCAAATTACCTATCCCATCATCGCCATGTGTCAGTGCGACGTAATTAAATTAGCAAAAAAGAATCCCAATAGGTTTTCGTTAATGATTACTCTTGAGGAGTTCAAAATGATTGGCACTACAATTCTTTCATGTTCACAGAAACTATTTACTGAAAAAACGAATAGATATTATACTACATGTATTTCCCGTCAATGTCTATGCACTTATCAAACTAAAAAATTAAATGTATCGTCCTAATTCAATACAAAACATAATTCCATCATTAGACGGAACAATAAAATTCAAATATGTTTCGACTCGTTTGAGCCATCTTCAGTGAAATAAGGGGGGTTTGAAGTAATCTGCAGAATAGAAGCTAAATATGTGATAAAATATAACTAATGGCAAATGAAAAACGAAAGAGATAGTTGGAAATAAAAACAATAACAATATAGAGTATTTACATCACTAGGTGGAGCAATAAATAACTCGCTAAGACAAATTCAGTGAACAAAAGGTTAATATAAAACATAATTGAAACCAAAAAATGTGCTAAACCTAAGAAAAGCCAATAAAAGACAACAGACAAAAACGAAACAATAAGTGCTATTAGTGAGGTTGCGAACCTTTTAGACAGAAATGTTTAGTTAGATAACACTTCAGGAAACAGGACAAAATCACTGTGTTGAAATTCAGGCTGACAGTCTGTCTTGGTAGAACCGAAATCCAAAGAATGGCTAGGAGGGGAGCGTAAAAGCTTGATAAACCAAGTTTGAAAGGAGACAACGTGCCAGGTGATATGTATAAGTGATGGGGAAAAATACCGATGAATTCAAAATTTTAGAATAGCAGTATTCTCAATTCCTTCTCAATCTAGCGGCCCGTTCTCGAAGATGATTTCCAATGTTGGCTAGGTGTGTTTGCCGTATTTTAAATGGTCGGGAGGGCAGCGAAAAAATTGAGAAGCTGTGTTAGAGAAGTAACAGGTGCATGGTAAACTATAAGTAATATGCACTTTTGCCATCGTTCTGCAGCTTCCGTATTTGCGTAGCAAACAATTCTTTGTGAGTATCTTGGCGACACTAGTGGATAAATGCATGAAGTTCTTCATTGGTGGTGAATTTCTTAACCCGCATGACCTCTTTCATTGCGTCGAACAGGGCTTAGTCGTTAGGAGTTCCCAGTATGCTTCAAATCCATAAACTGATGTCTCGTGGAAGAACCATGCCTCGTCGACGGTGATCAGACGCTCAAAGAACTCCGTTGGATCTGCACTGTACTGTTGGCATATCTTCACACTCATCTGATTCTGCGCAATGGTGAGGAAATTGGACAACCATTGTGTACACACCTTCTCTATCTTCAGATCCTCATGGAGGATTGTGTCTCAATTGGCTTTCTTAATGGCGTTCTAAGAGTGCTGAGCAATTTTCAAGACACTCTTCAATCAATTAGATCATCATAGGAGCTTTTATACTGATCGACACCTTGATTCCAATGGAAGAAGAGAAGATCTCTACCGTGGGATGCCATGTGTGTCGAAAAGTTAGCGCACAGGTGTCAAACTTTGCCCGCCGTAAGCACAGTGCCCGTACTAGAAATACCTGTGCATGCGGGCGCAAATATCTTCCCCTCAGTCAGCTTGTACATCGCCACGTTGCTGACTCAGGGATGTACAGGCTCCAGTTACCTGTTTCAGTCTACAAGTAATGGTTGAAATATACAGCTACACTCGCTGTGGCATAAGAACTGACAGTCATTTGTCAGTGTGTATTTTTGTGCTTTTGTTCCCTGAAGAGATGCTACTCTTATCCTAGCCTATTTTTTTTTTATTTCAAGGGAGGCATGTACGAAAATGTGTTGATTTCCTAAATTATCTGTAACATGGATACTATTTGAGTTAGAAGCTTGTTTATTGTTCAAAGGGGCCTAACATCTAGGTCATCGGCCTGAGTTAGAAGTGTGAAACTTTCCACACATTTAAAATTTTGACTTTTTAAGTAAGCCTATATGCAATTTCAATTTGATAAGTTCACAAAAAATACATATCTATTCAAATCTGAAGTCCATAAAATCATGTATTTTGTAATTCCCTTACAGGGAAATGTCTATCAAGTTTAAGATTGATATGTAAAGTATTTCCAGAGAATAAAGTACCTTTGTCATGGAAAAAGGAGGTCCACAAAATGGAAATTTAATTTCATAACACGCAACCTCGCACCGTGCCTATATAAATGAAGCTGTAGGGGGGTCGGCTGTCTGTAATTTCGGTTTTTGTCCATTTTTCAGATATTTATCCGTTTTACGTCAACTAAAGGCGGTATCGGTGGTTTTTAGGTTTCATGTCTGTTTGTTCTACCATCACGGCGAAATGGCTGGATACATCCCTACAAACTTCGTATTTAGAGTATACTCATCCAGGCGAAGGTTCAGATATGCATATGATTTTAAAATCACTGAACAGATTCGGGAATTATAGGAAAACCAGAATAGTTTTCTTCCATTTTCCATTTTAATTTTATGTAAAGTCGATGGACTTTTTGAGAAGGCCCCATGATTTTAAACCACTTGTGGATTGTACATCATTTCGCTTACTCTTCAATTGACGGAGAAAATTACTAAGTTTCTGCAGATTTCATGCTCTGCATTCAGTGGCGGATAGATCGACACCGAACCTACCGGTTACCATGGCAACGTCTCTGCATGCTTGCCAGCAGTGAAGTGACATATTGCCATTTTCGTCATCATTCTTGTAAACTCGTGGTTGTTCCTTGCGTAGAAAGCGAGAGAGACGTCAAGCTGTCATTCTGCAGGATATTGCTGGAATACTGTTGGAGGTTAAAATCGTCCTCGAATAACACTCAGGGGCGCTGTTAATATTTAAACAGTACCGCGGACGTAGCGCATAATTTCACAACGTAAGGTGTTTTCCGGCATTTGCTATAATTATTACTGTATTTCTCTTCTACTTGAATTTTCTCCTTTAAATTTTGCCTCTGTCCAGCCTATTTAGGCTTAAGTGAAACACCATAAGTCATCTTATGTTTTTACCTAATAATCCCTACACTAAATTTCTCCCCTCTTGCCGCCTTCTTGTATTCGTAACTCATATAATCACAATTTAGGGAGGGACATTTCATTTTGCAATATATCCACTTCGTATTTTCATATTTGTCCTATGTGGCTGTCCTCAGTTATAAACTTATTTTCTATTATTTTCGACTTTCTTAACTGTAATACTTTCATACTTAATTAATCCATATGTATGCAAGAGCTAGTCCCGAAACCTGGACATTCTACCCTTTGATGAAAAATTCGAAGCTGTTCAAATGTAAAACATTTCCGCCCCGGATAATATCGAAATATGAGGGCAATTTTTATGACGGTCCAGACCTTCGTTTCAGGCAACTGTTGGCTAAACGGTAAGTCGTATCACAAAACAGAGTACACAGTCGCCGCTCAGTTTAGAGAGATCTTCAACTTTATTTCTATGACTTATTGTTGTATTTCGTTTTTTATACGCTACAAAGCGTTGCATTTCTCGATTTTCATCAGGTCGCTCCAACCCTATTGTACATGGCATTAGGAAATTATACAGAAAATTCTCCATCTCCATCGTGAATGGCAGTTGCCAAATGCGCCTGCCGTCATACTACAAACTCCTAGCTGGATTGTGAATGGCAATAGGAAAAGTTGCCTGCAAATATCATCAAAACTTCCCCAAAGTATTGCGTCCTCCCTGTTTTATTTCTCGGATAGCGCTAAGAGATATGCAATTTAATATAATCTTACTCACTTTGTGTGCAGTATTCTGGGTAGAATTCCGTATATAAGGCAGAATACCGTAGCGAAGCACGGGTACATTTGCTATTCTTGAATGAAGATGGACTTGGATTTGTATGTTCCATGACGAAGTCTGAAAGTCATCTCTAGAGCCCGGGTTTTTATGCATTAATAGGTTAGAATGCAAAGTTTCTGAAGCGAGCAGCAATTATAGTCTACCTTCACAACGATTATGCTATTGGGTTTGCATAAACATAAACATAAACTCCTATAATTTATGTTACTCTTGCAACATTGTGGAAGAGCGGGTGGCCGACACTTCCAATTAACCAACTTTTGTTTGCAATCTAATCTGTTACGGCATGAAAATCTGTGCTTTATTCATCTCCATAATCCTCGCCCTTTCTTAGAGTGCTTCCCTTATATCCCCATGGGTGTGACAATTTCCCCCGCGTATTTAAATTATTATTATTATTATTATTATTATTATTATTATTATTATTATTATTATTATTCTTATTATTATTATTATTATTACCCTCACTATCCTCATCACCATAATCCCCGATAAGTGTTCTAATGAACCTACCCTTTCAACTCATTATTAGTGCTCGTAATTTCCAAGTTAGGTGGCCCCCACTTCGCGTTTGTAACGCGGGTCGGTATTGGCAGGCGATTCAGAATGTGTCCCTTGGCTAAGTAAGGCGATAGTGTGATATATGGGGTAGGCGATCTATAAAAGCCAATGGAGATTCATTGCCCTATATTTTCTGTGCCTCTGGACATTTGCAGGCTATCCATCGCTCACCTACTGAGCATTGCTAGAAGCAATAAAAAATAGAAAGGAAAACAGCTCTAGACTAAAGATTTATTGCTCTTCCGTTGCTACCTTGTTTTGGATAGGACACTCTCTTGGGAAGTCACGTGACGCGCCGGCTGTTACTGTAGAGCAGGTTTATTCCAAACAGGACTTATACTTAATTTCTATTAATGTCATAGATTGATTATTTTTTCACACATTTCTACTCCTCGTTGAGATCTCTGCTTTCTGTCCCCTAGTGAGTCGTAGCCTGGTGCGGTCGGTTGATAACCACTGGCGTGATTTTACACATGGTAATATAAAGTTTCACATCACACACACTGAATTTGTGTCGGTCATTTGAGAAAGCACACGTGTCCACCAGTACTAGTTTTGAGAAAATTGGAAAAAACTACCTACTGCTTCTAATGTTTGGAATTTATGTCTAGTTTTTATACCAATTTATTTATCAGACGTCTTGTAAAATGCTGTTATGCCTTTTTAAATGCTTCTCAGGCATTTCCTGCCTATTAACAGGAGAAAATTTTCAATGTCCTAGTAAAACCCTTATAATGAGGTGGACATGTATGCTTTCCCTCTGGAAGATGGCAATACGTATATGCATTAAAACTATATTGCTCCAAAATGGACATGTGTGGTTTCAAAAGTATCCAATTCATTTAATTTCAAGCTCGAAGATATAAAGCTTTCTATACAGGCTGTTATTAAATCCAAGTCGTCCGCATAGGCCATGTACGGGTAAACTTTGACCCAATTGATAAGCTGGTCGCCCAATGGTTATTAAGTGCTCAGGCCACCTAGAGACAGCTTCGATGATGGTACACATAGCAAAGAAAAGAATCAAAGAAAATGTTGAGTAAAAAGGAGAATAGGGGTGTGTTATTACGCGAGGGTTTCAGCTACGCTTTCTTCAAATGAAGTAAATAAATATAGTATTCCAAAGTGCCAATAGACAGTACATATATTAAAAATAGGCTTCACATAAAATTCAATTCTTAAACCATACAACGGTTCTACATTTCCAGACTGTGAATTACTAGTAAAAGTTATTGTTCTTTAGCGCAGTTCATACACTTTCCTTCAACAAAGACTTGTTAATTCAATAGAGACTAGAATTGAATGAGACACTTCTTCGACCTATTTTACAATAACAGTAATAGGAAAAATTTAATAGAAACTAAAATATCAGCGAAAACTCACAAGAAACAGAAATAATTGTAAGAGATATACGAAGTCCCGCAGGTATAATGAAAATGAGAAGTGGGATGGAGTGTGGGGGAGCGGGGATATCCTAAATAGAGTCGTTCCGACGACTGCAATAGAGCCAATACAAAGTATACAGATATTCATATGATTACACATAGAGTAATTAAAACCATTTAATTACATAACATTTCAAGGCTAAATTTCAAGTATAACAAACTTAGAAAAGGTAAGCACTAAGTGCCCGAAATAAGGGAAATTAATGCTTTAGTAGGAGCCTCCCTGGCTTAGGCGGCAGCGCGCTAGCCGCTCATCGCTGGGTTCCGTGGTTCAAATCCCGTTCACTAATGTGAGATTTGTGCTGGACAAAGCGGAGGCGGGACAGAGTTTTCTCTGGGCACTCCGGTTTCCCCTGTTATCTTTCATTCCAGCAACACTCTCCAATATCATTTCATTTCATCTGGCATTCATAAAACACTGCTCCAGAAGAGTGCGACAGGCTTCGGCAGCCGGCACAATTCCTATCCTCGTCACTATATGGGGGCTTCATTCATTCCATTCCAGACCCGATCGGATGATTGGGAAAAAAGCTGTGGATTTTCAATATTTTAGTAATAATAGGAACACCAACACAATAATTAAAAGTTGATAGAATATATTCTAGAACATTTGCCATAATAAGATTAACCTTCATGCACATGGTTTCGCCTATCTGTTCCCGTAGCAAAACAATAAGAGGAGAAATACTGGAAATGAATAACCAATGAATTCCCAGAAGATCGAAGTTATTTCAGAATAAGTCGAATTCCGGGCCACATTTTCAAACTTTGAAAGTTCGGAGACACCACAACTAAAGATTTCGGAGTTTTACAAAGAAGACGATGTAATATTACCTCTTTCCGATTTACGTTGGCGCGGAGGATAATAGTTGATGCATGAATGGCAAGATAGTTTTGTCCAGGGAGTCGCACAAGGAGATCTCCACCCGTAGCCTGCCGATCCTACACCCGAACTACCAAATTGAGGCAAGGCAAGGAAGGGACAAAAACGGTCGAGAATTGATGACGTAGTCTGAATAAGACATGTGACAGGGTGACGTCACAGTTCCGACGAGGAAGCAGGCAACAAACAGGTAAGAACAGAGGAGATAACAAGCGTTGAATGGAGGAAGTCCAGTATAGGTGATGAAGTACGCAGAAAATAGTAAACACCGCGATGGAGTTGATGGTTCCAGGGAAGACGTAGATATTTTAACTGACGACCCAAGGTGAGTAAGCGATTTTACAAGCATGACTGGTTGAACGTCGTATTTTATTCATATTTCGGCGGTTTGGCGGCAGCTGTAGCTATACAATCATTATCAACTTTTCGGACGCGAACTGTATTTTACATAAACTCAACCTCCAAAACACACCTGCAATTAACGTAATGGAATACAAAGGAGTATCGGATGAGCTCATTCATAGTCCTTACAGCACCCCTCACCCTACTCACTGTACTCACGCACCTGATCGCCCAGGGAGCGAGACAAATAACGATAAAAACTGAAGCGAATAATAAGTATATTCTGGCTTGCACAATGTTTATGCTGTGAATTTTGCATAAATTTTGTGGGTACGGGCCCTCGAAACCCATAGCGTTTACGTTACTCTCTCTACTCTTTATAAATAAATTAACTTGCATTCTAATCTATTGCTGACTAAATATTCGCGGCCTACTAATAACCCTAGATTCAATAAGTCTCGGGAATATAATATTTTCTATTTTATATTAGCGTCACTTCAATAGAATATTCATGATCATAACGATTTTGGTTTTGAATTACAAGCAGTTTTTGTTGTTTGTTCTTGTTCGTTTATCGTATTTTATAACGTCGGTTACAGAACAACATGCCGGGCTGAATGGCTCAGACGGTTGAGGTGCTGGCCTTCTGACCCCAACTTGGCAGGTTCGATCCTGACTCTGTCCCGTGGTATTTGAGAGTGCTCGGATACGCCAGCCTCGTTTCGGTAGATTTATTGGTACGTTCAAGAACTCCTGCGGGACTAAATTCCGGCACCTCGGCGTCTCCGAAAACCGTAAAAGTAGTTAATGGGACCTAACGCCAATAAGAGAGCAACGCTCAAACTGAAATGTTTGTGTTTTGCTACAAAAATCCTCTTCAGAGACATTAATAACGTTATGGTGAAGCAGCAATGAAAAATCCCAGTTTATACCTGGCATAAGGAAACGTTCAGAAAAATGGGCAGAGCATACCTGAATTTCTTTGCACGACAACGCACCAACAAATCAATCCGTCCCGGCATAAATTACCCTCAAGCTAGGTACAATGTTACTGCTTTGGAACATCCTCCATACTGTCCAGATCTGTCACCAACTGACTTCTTTCTCTTTCCGTGGCTGAAAACTCATCTGGAAGGGAGATTTATTTACTTATTTATTTATTTATTTATTTATTTATTTATTTATTTATTTATTTATTTATTTATTTATTTCTTCTTCGTTTAGGCCTACGATGGACCACGTGGTTCTTAACTCTGGTGAGTTCTTTTCTTCCTCTTAGCCCAGTATTCCTTCATTCTAGCGCTATGGATGTATTTTCTTTCTTCAGTCCATTTCACTCCTACTCCTGGACGCAGTGATTTAGTTGTTAGTGACTGGAGAGAGTCAGATGTCTTGACTAACTTTCTGAATTTATCTCGATTGTAAATGTCAATGTGATCAGTGTTTAGGTATTGTAGGTCTTTCCGCACTAAATTCGTCCATTTGGCATTTGTTGCTTTCCCTCTAGATACAGTGTTGAAGATTCTTGAAGTGAGTCTCTGGCTGTCCATCCTGACTACGTGACCATAGAAGATTAGTCTTCTCTTCCTCATAGCTGTTGTAATGCTCTCTGTTACGGAGTTATCCGTGGTAGTTAGAGGTGAAAGAGGGTGCTGGGATGAATAGGTCTCAATCTACGAAATTAAAGTTAATTTAAAATTTAACAAGGTTATATTTTCTTTTCAAGATCAAGAAATAACAAATATAACAGGTACTCAGTAGCCGAACAACAAAACGAGAATGTACAATTACAGTGTTACAGGATTTGGGCTCCGAGAGCCAGACACACAATTCTTGAGCAGTAAGCCCAACTTTATCCGTATACAAAATTCAACCAAGGGGCAGAAGACCCCAATCATGCTCAAGAGCACTTGCTCCCAGTTACATAGCAAAAACCTCCTCGAGGCACACAGAAACAATTTTCTTTGGAAGAGCAACCCGCTCTCAAAGTTCCAGCCTATCAAAGGCCACACCAAACTCCACCTTCAAGTTGTCCTCTAAGGACATAAACACAGGGGTAAAAATACCCAACCTACTGAGGCCAATTTAGGAAATAAACAGGAAAATTACAAGGCCCCAAAATACAAACTTGGGCGGAGGCGAAACTGGCACTCCGAATATACTTTATTAAAACCTAATTTGGCCCTAGGCCACTTATGCAAGGGCTAATCCCATTCTACGGAGGTGACACGATAGAAAACATTATGACATTACGAGTAGAAGGGAAACTGTTAAGGAAACGTAGTCACCTCAAAACAAAATGCATGGGAGCTCGAGAGGGTTAGGCACTCTCTATCCCAATTTGTAAATTAAAAAGACAGAATTTATACCAAGAGTCTTTTACATTTTAGAGGAAGGTTACATGACAAAAGGTATCGAACCTGCCCCGAGAGTTAAACTGCTGAGCTAGCAAGAAAATAAGTTATTAAAAGGCCATTACCTTATTGAAGAACTGCTGCCCGAAGAAAGAGGCGCTACCCGCCCCCTGCTACATAATTTACACACTGATAGATGTTACTGAAGTGGCGCAGAGACCCGAAAATCAGCAGTTTATATACCCTCGCGGAACATTCGAGACCTTTCAGGAATGATAACACCCGCCCACAATCATTTTATTGGACGGCCAAAAGATTACATGTCAAAACTAAAGAAGAAAACCAGGATTGGTGGGAAATTAATTACGAAAATTACTCATTGGTCGAATTCAAAACTGGCGGAAAGTGAAGGGTTATACAGCCAACCTAAACAATGACTGAAAGAAATTTAACAAAGAACAAACTTATGAACACAAAATTTCTCCAAAAACACAGTTCTTTCACTTCGCACTAAGGTGCATAATTGTAGTCCTTCAGTAGTGCCATCTAGAAGAAAATGTTCACACTTCTTACTACAGGCAAAACAAAAGTACATCGAAAACGACACAGTTCAGAACACTTCAAAATTTACAAGTAGGGACATCTTCTGAGAAACTTGAGAATTAACACTGTAGTTAAAGTTCAAGCTTCCTCCAGTAGAGGAGTTTCAACAGGCGCAATGTTTGAATTAGCGGAGCGGAGGTGTACCGCCCGGTACACTCTCTATTTTACTGTACAGTTCCTTGTTGTGCCTGATTCTTTAGCCATCTCCTTCTTTAATTGGACCCATAATCCTTCTGAGGATCTTTCGCTCTTTCAGTTCTAGTTTTCTGAGTTGTCCTTTCCGGGTCATGTTTAGGCATTCTGAGGCGTACAGTACAGATGGTCTTACTACGGTTTTGTAGTGTCTAAGTTTAAGATTCAAGGAGAGGGATTTAGACTTGTATATGTTCTTATAAAGATGATAAGCTCTTTCTAATTTAGCACCACCAACATATATCACTCTTCGATATTTTCTCATTGTATAATACAAAACAATACGAAACTATGTACCATAATACAGGCATAAAAACAAACAAAACATTAACAATGGGAAACTGTTTATAACAATTATAGGGTACAGGCAAACAGAGTTACTTGAGCACTGAGTGTAATCTAATCTTAGGATAAAATATTAAGGATTTAAACGATTCGTCACGTCAAAGAAACTTCCGTGTAAAATCTGCAAAGTTTCCTTCAGAAATAATGCTTTAACTGAACTCAAGGTGCCTAGCATAGTGCGACCATTACTTTCACAGTGATCGAGCTCGATAGCTGCAGTCGCTTAAGTGCGGCCAGTATCCAGTTTTCGGGAGATAGTGGGTTCTAACTCCACTGTCGGCAGCCCTGAAGTTGGTTTTCCGTGGTTTCCTATTTTCACACCAGGCAAATGCCGGGGATGTACCTTAATTAAGGGCACGGCCGCTTCCTTCTTACTCCTAGCCCTTTCCTGTCCCTTCGACGCCATAGGACTTATCTGTGTCCGTACTACGTAAAGCAAATAGCAAAAAACCTTTAATAATAATAATGTTATTCGTTTTACGTACCACTAACTACTTTTACGGTCTTCGGAGACGCCGAGGTGCCTGAATTTAGTCCCGCAGGAGTTCTGTTACGTGCCAGTAAATCTACCGACACGAGGCTGTCGTATTTGAGCACCTTCAAATACCACCGGACTGAGCCAGGATCGAACCTGCCAAGTCGGGGGTTAGAAGGCCAGCGCCTTAACCGTCTGAGCACTCAGCCCGGCAAAAAAACAAAAAACCTATAACTGTGCACCTTCTTCAATAATTTTACATAATAATTGTTACTAACCACAGAGTCTAAATCAAGATCAGGTAATGTACGAACTGTGATGTTACATGTAGAGACTTCTTGTAGAAAGTAATTGTTACCTACCGCATTATTGATAATTCGATGGAGGTATGTTTGACCATATGCCTGTTTAGTAATGAAGTGAAGTAGAATTCTTTCAGGAGATCTTCATAGTGAATTATGCCTCTATGGACAAACCTGTTATATTTAAAAAATACAGATAATGTAAGAAACGTTCCCCATTGTTTAATAAGATTTATAAGAGAAAGAGGTGATGAAGTTACTGCAAACACGATGAGAACACTATACGACGGGTTTCACAAACTGACTTTCAGGAGTGCTTCCAGTACACTAAATACTATTTATATGTTATTAATTAATTTCAGGAACTTTCTAGAGATAGTTTGTACAATTTCACGTATTTAGCTACAACAAATGTATCACGACACAGAAGTTTATACAAACAATTTTGCACTGTTATTAATTCGAGGTTCATGACACGAAAGAATGAGTGAACGAATGAACAGTGATCTCCAAAGTGCCATCTCTTGTACTATATGTGAATTTCAATAAGCAATGCATTTCGTAGGCCAAACTTCCAACTGCAATTCATACAAATTACAGCTCTCTCTGGAATTTTATTGCTTTCAGTAAATGATTAAATTATGAAGAATAAAATAACCAATTTATTTTATTGTGCTCTGAAGGTTTAAATTTTCTACGATCAGAAACATTTATAACTTTGGACACAATCCAAAGCAAACAAAGGTGACGTTGTAGTTACGGACTATACAGTGGGAGCTAAAAGGAAGCTCTGGTCCTATATTTCTCCGCTAACCCTGAGCAAGACATCGCTGGCTGGTAAGAAATATTACTCAATTTATTGCTTTTATGGCCTGGGCAGTGATAAAGATATAAATCCAACGCTTTCCCTTCCTCATAGTGGTGAGTGTGTTGGGAGTGCGATAAGAAAAATGGTGTATCTATAAAGAGGAGTAAACACTCGTAAATGTGGGAAAAAGAAAGATCAAAGAAGGAAACTGCTAATGAAGAGACGTGAAAAGAAGATGTTCGATTAAAAAAGAGCACGAACCATGGGGTGCATGACGATAACAAAAGCAAACTTTTGCAAAATATTGGGGCATCACTTTCTCCCTTATTCCGTTATGGCATTAATATAACACGAATATTTAGGCAGTACGTAGTTAGAATTCTAAATTACGCTAGCCTGCACAACGGTTATGCTAGGAGTTTTGCATAAACATTAGGGGTATGGCTCATCGGAACACCTAGAATGTATGTTACTCTCGCTACATTACAGAAGTGCGGGTTAGACGACATATCCTAACAATAAAATTAGTTTGCATTCTAACCTATTACAGTCTAAAAATACTGGATGTAGTCATTAAACATCATATAGTGTACGGAATTAAGCTTCTGAATGAAGCTTTCTGAAGCTAGTATGTAAAATGTCATATGTTTAGCTACCGAAAAGTGTTTGAATGTATCTACAACAGACATATCACGACAGAGAAGTTTATAGAAACATACCTTTCACTGTATAATCCATAGCTACAACGTCACTTAGTTCGCTTTGGATTGTGTCCAACGTTATAAACATTTCTGATCGGAGAAACCAGAACGCAATAAAATAGACGTTGATTATTTCATTCTTTATAACTGAATTATTTGCTAAAAGCAATAAAATGCCAGAGAGAGCTTTAACTTTTTGGGACTGGAGTTGGAAGTAGATTGGATAATCGAATATTTTTAAAAATCGAATAACCTCCATCCGGTTATTTAAATAATCGAATGGAAAACCTCCCTAGTCGGTTGATGATGATGATGATGATGATGATGATGATGATGATGATGATGATGATGATGCTTGTTGTTTTAAGGGGCCTAACCTCGAAGGTCATCGGGCCCTACTAGTCGATTGACACATTCATTCTAATGGAGTTTCGGATGGAGAATCAAAAAATAATCGAAAAATAAACGAATGGAAAAAATATTCACTGTTCGCTTGCCTCATTAATTCGAGTGGATAATCGAATAAACAATGGGATGGAAAAAAAATATTCACTGTTCGATCGCCTCATCCATTCGAGTGGATAATCGAATGGAGAATATAATCGATTAATCGAATGAAATTAAATAATAGAATAAGCTATTATTTTGTATTCCATTATGTCATCACTAGCTGGATGGCCAATGAAATGCATCGCTTGTTGAATTTCACATATACTACAAGAGATGGCGCTCAGGAGTTCACTGTTCATTCGTTCACTCATTCTTTCGTATCGTGAAGAGAGAATGTGTGAACAATACGTAGGGAAGAGAGTGAGGAGAGAGGAGAAGACGTAAGCTGAGATGAAACGACAAAGTAGAAGGTTATTTGAAAAAGAAAGGATGGGGCCAAAAGGGAAGCGTAAGATAGCAAGATACCGAAAGAGGAGTGTAATGAACGAGACGACAATTCTGTATAAACATGTGAGTAGTAACAAGAAGGCTGACGTATTTGAGCGCCTTCAAATAACTGAGCAAGGATCAAACCTGTTAAGTTGGGCTGAGAAGGCCAGCGCTATACCTTCCGAGCTACTTTGCCCCACAGAAGAAAATATCAGGTACTAAGGTGACCAATTTATACAAAATCATCATCAGTAACCAGATATACAGTAAATATTGAATTTTCACGACCGCATTGTAATCGAAACTGATTTTCAACATATTAGGTCGTATTACGCACATTCAGTACGTGTTGAAGAGATGATAAGTACATAATAAAAATGGCAAACCGGACACCAGTGGGATCCAAACCCGCGAAATCGGGAGGTTGTACCTCACCCAGGCCAAGTCACCTGCTATGCTGAACAGGGATCTTGTGGGAGGATGGGATGATTGTAAGGGGTGGGCAAAGAAGAGGGAAGGAAATTATTTTGAAGTGTGGCGATCTTTGACATGCAAGAAATGTGCTCTATTTACCGACATGCCTTATAAAACAAAAGCATTGTTCTCACCCGAAACTGGGAGCAGTTTTACTACTAGTATTTCTGTCGGTTCAGGATACCTTAGCGCATAACAATCAGAATAAAGACGCTACATTATGATCTGTGACACGCCTCCATTTAGCACGGTTGTATGTGAGGAAATGACATGTCAGTGTGCTAAGGTAGTGCACCGCCCAAGCAAGAGAACTTGGCTGGTCACGCGCTGCACAGGCTGACACAGAAGTTACTCACGATTGCACTTACATTTCTTTGTCGATTTTCTGGTGAACTTTTACTAGGAGGAAAGAAAATACGCTAGAGATCTATTTTGATTTCAGAACACTATGTCCTTTTACAATTTCCGTTACTTATTTTCAGACACTCTGTATACGAGGAGCGTCAGTTAAAAAAGAGCTATTTCCCCCTAAAGAAAGATGTGGAAAAACGCAAGGAAATTTTTAATATGAGGAACGTACCCATGATGGTGTATGGCACATGGATTACATATTTCTGGTCTGGATTGCTTAAGACATTCAACTACTGCAATGCTTATGGACGAAACAAAAAAAAATGTATTGTGAAGTGGAAACAGGATCATAATTCAAAAGTCGTCACAAAATATAATAAATCAATTGATAGGCATAAAAGAGACAGGAAACGTTACCCAACTAATTAGTCCATTAAATGAGGTAATTCAATTCAAACCAACAATATGTAAAATAAATTTACTGTATGACCACATTATGAAATTTAATAATATTATTACTACAAGTAACTCTGAATAGCAATAATAACAATATGTTTCAGTGCATCAATTATATGAAGCCACCTCATTTAAACTGGTCAGAATTCAAATGCTAATTAATGTCAAACGTAATATGAATGTACAATTCATCATGACCATTCACAGTGGTTTTGTGTGCAGGATGTGCGTAAGCTAATGGGTGTGTGGTGGACTACAGGCCATTAAGTCGACGTGAATAGACTGCATCCACACGTTTCTATTTTCAATGATGTCTCTCTGATCTTTCATAGACATATTTATAGTATTATTGGTGAAATATATCCAACTCAGTAACATCCGGCTTGCATCCGGGAGATAGTGGGTTCGAATCTCACTGTCGGTAGCCCTGAAGATGGTTTTCCGTAGTTTCCCACTTTCACACCATAAAAATGCTGTGGCTCTACCTTCATTAAGGCAACGGCCGCTTCCTTCCAACTCGTAGGCTTTTCCTATCCCATCGTAGCCATAAAACCTATCTGTGTCGGTGCGACGTAAAGCCACGAGCAAAAGAAAACTGCCGTCTCTGAGTCTCCTCCATTTTTGCAAAGCGTTATGACAATTGTTCGGAAATTCCAGACCTATCAATTGTCTAAAAAGATCTAAAATTTCTGTGGTGTTGTGGTTAGCGTGATTAGCTGCCACCCTCGGAGGCCCGGGTTCGATTCCCGGCTCGCTCTGCCACGAAATTTGAAAAGTGGTATGAGGGCTGGATCTGGGTCCACACAGCCTTGGGAGTTCAACTGAGTAGAGTTGGGTTCGATTCGCAGCTCAACCATCCTCCAAGTAGTTTTCGGTGGTTTCCCACTTCTCCTCCAGGCAAATGCCCGGAAGGTACCTAACTTAAGGGCACGGCCGCTTCCTTCCTCTTACTTGTCCATCCCTTCCAATCTTCCCATCCTCCACCAAGGCCCCTGTTCAGCATTGCAGGTGAGGCTCTCTGGGCGAGGTACTGGTCCTCCTCCCCAGTTGTATCCCAGACACAAAGTCTCACGCTGCAGGACACTGCCCTTGAGGTGGTAGAGGTGGGATCCCTCGCCGAGTCCGAGGGAAAAACCAAACCTGGAGGGTAAACAGATTAAGAAAGAAAGAAAGAAAGAAAGAAAATGTCTAAAAATATCCAAAAGGGCGTAAACCTGGCAAAAAGGACATAATTCATAATTGTAGTTTAAATTACATATTTAATGAAGGAATATAATATTTAAAATGAAAAATTTTTATGGTATGTATGATACAGTGCACACATGTATGAGTGAAATTATTCCTCCTTCAGATATCACATATTTTTAGATTAATACCAAATCAAATAAAGGAATCAAATCCTAAAGAGAAATCAATGAATTCGTACAGTGTATTTTCATAAAATATACTTATATTTGCCACCAATATTTCCGTGGGCTTCCTTTCCTCTTAAATCACAAAAATCCATGAAATGGGAATATCAATCGATATTCTGAGGCAATTATAACAAAGATTTTTCCATGCGAAGAAAATATCATTTAAACACATCAATAATCACAGATAAGTAAATTTTCCATCAGAAAATTCGCTGAATATTGCACAAAATGGAATTTAAAAATTAACATTCAGGAAAGGAAAGTTATTGTATGTAAAAAAAGAGAAATAATCTAATTAAGAACGAAAGGCGGTGTATAGAATTAGAGGCAGTCAAAATAGTAAGGTGAGGTAAGGGTTAATCTGCCCGAAGACAGGTCCGAACCTCCGCAGAGGTGTTCCTGAGCCGGAGTTTACGTGCGGTAGGGTGGCCAGTTCCTTTCCGCTCCTCCCTTCCCTTACCACCCCACCAACAGCGCGTGGCAACCCATCCAACTCCTGACCTCGCCCAATGTTGCTTAACTTCGGAGATCTCACGCGATCTGGTACTTCAACACGGCTACGGCCGTTGGATCAATAAAATAGAATATTCGGTAATTATACTAGCATCTACTAGTAAATAAAAACAATAATAAGACGTGCAAAGATACTTCAGTTTTCAAACAGATCGCCGGTACAACTGATATTTCGCAGGACAAACAAGTGTATCCCTAGGAATTTGTTCCCATTCGACACGGTCAGAAGAACTCTTGGACCTATCCAATCTCATTACATCACCTTTTACTTCAATTAAGAACCTCTGCATACATGTTACAGCCATGTATCGGAATACATTGTTTATAATCTTAAGTATCAACCATCGCTTTATCAAATCTTCGCATACTCTGATATTAATTCAAGAGGACAATACACGGTAGAACTGAACACTGGAACCTCAATAATAATCTGGACGTACGTGCGGTGATGAAATGTGACAAGGAATGTGCCTTTTATGACAACAATGCATGTGGGACTCTCTCACACCAGTTAACATTAATGTAATTTGACAAAACTTTTGTCGGCACACATATAGTGTTTTTATGTTTCTGAATGTGTTTTTTTCTAGAATTTAAATGTTTTGGAGACTTTTATTAACTTGCAGACTTTACATTACATGAATGAAGAGGGTCGAACCCGGTCCATACATATGACATTGTGATACTTTTAGCTATTCCATTTAATTATGTATTGAAAGGTGGATAACTTCTCTCCTGTTCTCCTGAATACTGTGTCAATACGGATCAATTATGAAGTTTCTTACTTACGATAAAAAAGGATATCTGCCCCAATTTGTCCTCTTGAATTTCAACATTATCTTCATATTGTGATCTCTCCTAATTTTAAAAAACACCACTCAAACTTATTCGCCTACTAATGTAATTCAACGCATCTCTCCACTGATAGCTCGGTACATGCCACTTAATCGAGCAGCTCATCTCCTTACTCCCAAGTCTTCCCAGCCCAAACTTCGCAACATTCTCTTAAAACTACTATTTTGTCGGAAATCACCCAGAACGAATCAATTTGCTTTTCTTTGGGTTTTGTCCAGTTCTCCTATCACGTAATCCAGGTAAGGGTCCCATACACTGCAACCATAATATAGTTGAGGTCTTCCCAGAGACTTACATGCACTCTCATTTACATCCCTACTACAAACCTTGAATCCTCTCATAACCATATGGAGAGATCTCTACCCTTTATTTACAATCCCATGTATGTGAACATCTTTGCTTAGATTAACACCTAGGTACACAGCGATAAGATGAGGAACTTTCACCCCCATCAACGCAGTAATTAAAAAAGAGAGGATTTTTCTTATTAGCGAAACTTACGACCTGACTTTTAACTCCGTTTATCATCATACCATTGCCTGCTGCCCCTCTCACAACGTTCTTGAGGTCTTTTTCCTGTTGCTCACAATTTTGCAACTTATTTTTTACTCTATCCAGAATAACTTCATCCACAACTAGCCTTATCTCTGAGATAAGAAATGCTCTACCATATTTTTGCCAAGTGAACCGTTTTCATCTGAATGCCTTTACTTTCCTTGCTACTTTTTACACTTTTGAAGTTATTGAAGGAAGTCTGTTGTACACTTCTTTTTGCTGAGGGATCCATTAGTGGAACGAAACCTAAAATGTGCACAGATATTAAAAATATAGCTACCTTAAATAAAACCAAATATGAATTACTTTTTTTAGAGATTAGAGATCGTTGATAAACTCTCGTGGTGTAACTGGTGTAATTGTATTCGAATTACTAACAGCAATCCGATTAGACTTTAAATTCGTTAGCAAATGGAATATTTTACGCTTTAAGGATTAATTCTCTGAATAAATATATGTATCTATCTATCAATTATTTGCAAACATATTATATTGACAACAGATGATATTTGGTTAGCTGCGCTATTCGTGGAATCATAATACGAAAATTAACACAAGAATTACAGCACAATGAGCAGAATAAATGATACAGAATTCAAATACAACACATTCACTTCCCACCACGGTATCAATTACGCGGTTTGAATTGTGATACACAGCCTAACGAGGATTCTCATTTTTCGTATATACATAGTGTATAAATAATGCACGGCCAAACTTTGAGGACATATTTCTAACACGTAGAAGAAGAAAATATATTATTTGGATATTCGTCCTAAATAGCGGCTAAAACAGGTCTTTATCAACATAGGAAAGACCGAGTTTGTTACTAACATCAAAGATGCCCCTGGAAAGATGAGAGTCAGTGATAATATCTACATCAAGAGAGTCAAAAGTGAGGAATGGTTCTCAGAAGACCTCAGCGAAACAATGACTCTTGAACACAGGAGACTCAAATTAGATAAGCCTTACCATGCCTGTAGAAAACTATATGCTTCAAAAAATCTGTCCATGAATGTCAAACTAAGACACTACAATGCAGTAAGCAGACCTTCAGTCCTCTATACAGCAGAGTGTCTATAGTTAACTAAGAAGACTCCACTAAGAGCCCTCGAGGTACAAGAAAGAAAGTTCCTGAGACGGATAGTGGGACCAAGAATTTTACCAGATTGAAGCCGATGGTATCAACCAAATCGTGAGCTATATAAACACCAAGAAAATCTCGTAGATGCCATCAGAAGAAGGCGACTGGCTTTTTACGGACACTTATCCAGAATGGACTCAAATAGGTTATCCCATAGGATCCTCAAGGCTGCTAACAAGGGCAAAGCTACTGGATTCGTGTGGATGAAGCAAGTGGAGAACGACCTTTCGAAACTCCATATAAATCAAAACGACATAGCTGATCGGAGTAACTAGCATACAACTGTTAAAACTAAATCCTTTGTAACATCCCTCACAGAAGTTACCCACAGACCAAAAGACGAGACCAGGAAATGGTCTGAGGAACGTAAGATTGAATTTAACCGAAAAATGAATGACTACTGGGCCATCAAAAAAGCTCGAGGTACTAACAAGAAAACAGCTGCCAAACCAACAGCTAAGAACACCAATTGTGGCAAACGACGGCGATGACATCAAGGAACAGCTAAAACACAAGCACGTGGTCCATAGATGGCCCTAACGAAATAATTCTACAACTCTACATAATTCATTAATCATGGGAAACGCACAGAAACAAAACATACCGCTATACCACATTAAAATCTAGCTAACATAAAATACTCGAAATGTCTTTTACAATTTTTTTTACAGTAAAAAAATTATCCGCAATAATTTACGTATTTTTTTCCACATATTCCAATATAATAATATGCACCACCTAAATTATTTGGTCTGTATAGTCATGTCTAAAGGACATGTTTCAACCTGTGTTAGGTCATCCTCAGGTTTCAAAATAAATAATAATACATACACAAATAAAACATTAATATGTTCATATGAATAAAATGAATGAGCAAGAAGAAACAAAGCTTAATTTTACGAGGAAGTAAGTTTAAAATATTTGACATATTTTTTAAATCTTGCTGTGAATGATATTGGTGGTTATTTGACAAAAATTACACCAAGAAAATTGACCATTCGGTTAGGAGCACGCAGATGTGAGCTTGCAATCGGGAGAGAGTGGGTTAGAACTCCACTGTCGGGAGCCCTGAACACGCTTTTCCGCGGTATACGACCACGGCAGTATTCTTCTCACTCCTAGACCTTTCCTACTCCACCATCGCCATAAGACCTGTCTGTGACGCTCCGACGTAAAGTAAATAGTAGAAATAGTAGGAAATGAGTTCGAACATAGGAATAAAGAGTATCCGGACCTATTATTGACCTACCTTGTTGTTACACCCTGTATGTGCACGGTTAGCTATACGATATGTTGAGCGCAGTCCATATAAAATATGAATTACGTTCTAATCGTAAATAATATATATTAAACAGACAAGCTGTTCCGGAAAGAGAATTAGGGAAGAACAGCTTAATGTTTGAATAACTCGAATAATGACTTCTCACTTTTCTCATATTTGATTAGGTGGTAACATTCATACTGTTTATTCCATAGAGCGCAGATATACTGTAGTCTTGAGCGGGTTGGTGAAATTTTGTTGTCGAGCATAGCTTGCGGCAGAATCCGGAGTTTTCGAGTCTTAAAATGGCACCTCCTTCATCCTGAAGTTCTGTAGTTTTGGTCAGTGATTGCGCTCATAATATAGAATTTGAGTTCTATTCTCACGCGCTTCTTACTCCTCGAATCTAGAACTCTGTCAACCATCATGCGGACTTCTCTTTCCGATTTATTGAGAAAAATAAATTGCAATATACAGAATGTACCAAAACTCGACGGAAAAAAATTAGGAATGCATTCCCGACATAAAGAGAAGAAAGAAGTTTATTACAACATGGGTACTTACAGATTTATTCAAACTTTTGTACATTTACACCGTACGTCTGTAACGGCAACTGAAACACTTTGAGCATGTATCAGAGGAAATGTTCAAAGTGACGACCTTCAACTTGAATTTAAGCCTCCGCATGGAGTTACGCACACGATCAAGAATGCCTGGTGTAGTGCGTACTGCCTGAGAGGTTGTCACAATGCGTTCACATAAGTTTCTTCATCAGGAACAGGGGGCGCATACACGAGATACTTAACGTGTCCCTACAGGTAAAAGTCAAGGGGGTTCAAGTCAGGAGAGCGTGGTGGTGGCCAGGCAATCGGTCCTCCTCTACATGTCCAGCGCTCAGGAAAATAGGTATTCAGGTACCTAGAAAGTGCGGGAGCATCATCATGTGTATAAAATATTTGTCGACGGGATGCAAGTGGCTTGTATTCCAAGTAACTAGGTAATGCAGTACGCAAATAATTCGTGTAGTTCTGTCCAGTAAGCCTATTCGGAAGAACGTAGCGTCCCAACAAGGTATCACCAATAATGTCTGCCCAGACGTTAATGGCGTGCCTCTGTTGATGAGACGGTTGGATGATTGCATGAGGACATGAAAATTATTACTAAAATTATTCTGTGTCACAAAGTTTGAATAAATATGTAAGTATACGCTTCCGGATCCATGTTGTCATAAACGTTTTTCTCCTCTCTATGGGAGGAATCCATTCCTAAATTTTTGCCGTCAAGTTTTGGTACACCTGTATAATGTGCATTTCAGTCTAGGAATTACAGATGGTATTTAACAATTCCCAGCATGTTTTCTCAGCACAGATTCCGCTATGGTCTGGATGATGATGATTTCCAGGACTGGTTCTTTATTCTTATGAAATCCAGTGTTTCCCTATAAATCGTCCCTCGAACTCCAATCGTAATCTCAATAACATCCCTTTTTTTTAATCCCATACTTCAGCTTATTTACCCTCTTATGGAACACTCCCATGATTAGCGACGAATGAGTTACTCATATGAGCCAGATATCAGAGCTGCGTAAAGGCAAGCTGTAGTGGACAGTCGAGAAGACAGCTATAAAACGTCAGTAGCAGGGAGCTTTGTAATGGTAATGAGACGGATTCAGAGGGCCTAGCTGCGGTAACACGTAGATACTCTACTAAAGATGTTCTGGTAGATAAGTGGACATAATAGATCCCTTTGTTCTTCGCATAAAAGCAGGTAAAATTAACATTGAAAGATGCCTGATAAGATATGAGAAATGCAATCCTGTGGATCCCGTAAGCTTATTTAACCAGTATACGGCTTTGGTTCTAGAACGGGTGGATTACATTAATCATTTTTATTATTTTCTAAGAACCTTTGCTGATTGATATACCGTATATGAAAGAATACTCCTTGAAGTAAGACTGAAATGAATGTAGTACTTTTCCGTAACAAACCCATTGGTAATTATAACCATTTATCAATTATTTTTTTACTTTCCTTACCAGTTATTCACTAATTTCCTATACATCCCGTCATCAAAGACCTTAACTTTGAATGTAAAGGGCAGTCAGCCAATGATCAATTAGGAAAATAATGTTTAATTAGGAAAGAATATTTCTAGCATCAGTAATTAATTTAGGTACTGACCTCCAACGCGCTACTCTTGAATCTTGGCTTGTCGCTGCGTAAAATGCAAATTACAAAGCAAAAGCTATTCAGATTGTCAAACACACAATTTCAACATAAATACCACATTTTACAATACCTGTAAAATATATTATTAAAAAGGACAAAAATTACATACTATTAAATAAAGAATGGCATGTTTTTTCTTAAAGGAACATAAACAGGTTCTATAAAGTTACATTCAATATTTGGAAATATTTATGCTCATTTCTGTCCAAACATCTATTAATTTGAAATTTGGAACTTATCATAATGAAGTCCTGGTTTGTCTCCCCTCCAGCATACAATGTGAGGCGTTCGAAGAACCGTTGCTCTTTCAATTGCTCAAATCCAAACTGCTGCCAGTCCGTTGCCCCTCCATTACATCACGCTCCCCACCCCCACCCTGGTCATGGCAATGACTTGCTGTACTTGCCATACAGGAGTTTTACCCTCAGTGTTCCCTTAGTATTATCTTTGTTGTTACTATCTTTATTATTATTATTTCTCGTATTTAATTCTTTAAAACTATGCCTAGCGTACTTAATAAGTAAAGCCCGGATTTTATGCAGTAACAGGTTAGATTGCAAAATAATTTGGTTAGTAGAAAGTGTCGGCCACCCGCTCTTTGATAATGTAGCAAGGGTAACATGAATTATAGGGGTTCTGATGGGCCGTACCCCTAATGTTCTTGCAATCCCCATAGCACGATCGTTGTGAAGGAAGACTATACTTGCTGCTCGCTTCAGTAACTTTGCATTCTAACCTATTAATGCATGAAAGTCCGGGTTCCATTAATAAGCATTTAATGGTCTACAATTACATTAATAAGATTTTAAATAAGAGATACAGACCTCTGCATATGGTTATAAGAGTATAATACCAATAATACACTAATCTTCATAAAAAACAGAACACTTTGAAAGACTAAAGGGAGGAAGTTCATATTCACAGGACATGTTCATTAGTATGTTCTGCAGAAACAATTAGAATTGCAGTCACCTAGGTTCAGCATGTGTCCTGTTGCCTAGTAGGCACTGGGTCCTTCATGGGCACTGATAACTTGTTCCATGCGGGATGGCATCGACGCATATAAGGCGCGAATGGAGTCCTGGGATATAGCCATCCATGCTGCATTCACCTGGCACCACAGCTCATCTCTGGTGGTTGGCATTGGGACACAGCGCCTCACCCGTCGTTTCACCTTATCCCAAATATTTTCGATTGGCGACAAGTCCAGTGATCGGGTGGGCCAGCGCAACAGTGTGACAACAAGAAGGGACGAGTTCGTGCAGCAACATGAGGTCCCGCATTGTCCTGATGAAATATGGCGTCTGGGATGTCGTGCAAAATGTGTATGGCTACGGGTCGCAGGATGTTATTCACGTAGGACAAACTGGTTACAGTGTCTTTTACCCAATAGCACCCCACACTATAAGGTTTTGAGTTGGCGCTGTATGTCTTGTGCTATCGCAGTCAATGTGATGCCTCTCATCCTGACTGCGGCGTACCAAACTGCAGCCATCATCTTCAAACAAACATAACATAGATTCGTCTGAAAACACTATCTACTGCTATTCATGTCCCTAGTGACGTCGTTCCATACACCATTGCAGTCTAGCATGTTTATGCACATTAGTCAAAGCTAGGTGGAGAAGTGGACGACGAGCTCGTAACCCAGGCCGTAATAAATAGCGACGGACTGTCACCCATGATAGTGTACGATGTGTTACACTGTCCCGCTGTTGCGCCAGAGCGAGCAGGACGTAGATCTGTCCTGCAATGCCATTCGGGTGAGGTGTCGATCTTCTCGGGGGGTGGTCTGTTTGGTGTGACCAGACCCATCTCGTCGTGTTCTACAGCCTTCTGTGGACCATTCTGTACACACCCGTTGAACTGCCGACACACTTCGTCCCACACGAGCAGCAATTTCCCGGAGGGATGTATCACGTTATCTCATGCCAATAATGCGCCCTCTTTCAAACTCTCTCATTTCACGGTACGGTTCTCGCATACGTCTGCGAGGCATCCTGCACGTCTGCTCAAGTCACACTGATTCATCACATTCAGTTTATATGGACAACGGGAGCCGGAGGTACATTTCACCAGTCGGTGGTGGTGCGCCGAGATATCGATGAGGACCTTGAAGCTGAGGGCCGACATGGTTCAAATGCTAAACATTTCTTCAGAATATACTAATGCCCGTGTACTGTGAATATGAACTTCCTATCTCTAGTCTTTCAAGTGTTCTGGGTTTATTTGAATATGAATGTAGTAATAATAACAATAACATTAATAATAATACCAACGGTAATACTGACGGAAGCGCTAAAAATAAATATTCCCAAAAGTAAAATAAAGTGTTTCATTGATCTAGCCAAGGGGAGGGGCCTGATGAGACGGAAGGTCAACGGACTGCAGCCAGATGGACTCACGCCAATGACAGAGCAACGGTTTTTCAGTCATCTCGTATTAAACGCTGGAGTACATACAAAGAAGGACGTTATTAAGTTAAGTTCATAAGTATTAAACAGAAATAAACATATATATTTATTCCTAAATATATTGACTGTGATTTGATAAAATCTGATATTGTTCTTTGAAGAACGAAACATATTTTAATGAAGTTCATTTTTCAGGAGTAATACTGTTGCAACATGTTTTTGTTTATAAATTTATTCACTCAGAATTAATTTCAGCAGACTGAAAAGCCTAACATTTACGAATTATCTGAGTCGAAACTGATATTAAAAGAAAAATAATACAAATAATCTTAACAAGGAATTTGCTACCTGGGAGACAGCACTAAATGCATAATAATAATAATAATAATAATAATAATAATAATAATAATAATAATAATAATAATAATAATAATAATAATAATAATAATAATAATAATAATAATTTAAAAACTGTATTACACCACCATGAGTAAAGCCCGGATTTTTATGCGGTAACAAGTTAGACTGCAAACTAATTCGGTTAGTAGGAAACATCGGCCACCCGCTCTTCCATAATGTAGCAAGAGTAACATTAATGTTAGGAGTTCTGATGGGCCGTACCCCTCATGTATATGCAAACCCCATAGCTTAATCGTTGTGAAGGTAGACTATACTTGCTACTCGCTTCAGTAAGTTTTGATTCTAACCTATTACTGCATCAAAATCCGGGCTCTAATCATGAGCCTTGCCAAATTATGAAACAAATAAATGAATAAAAGTAAATAAATAGGAATCAAAACTCGTAAGATAAATTATTAAGAGAATAGTTAGCAGAGATTATCGGGTAAGCATTTTATCTGCCGATCTTTATACGTGATGTTACAATATGGAAGCAAATGCATTAGAGCCACGTATAATATCTTAGCTGAGATTATCTGCCACATGGAATGTTCTACTTAAAACCATACTCGTTATTTAATAACTTCTACCCTAAGTTATGAGCAGCCATACAAGAGAGGATATTCTCTCGACAGCACAGCTCGCTCGTTGCCAGCCGACAACTCCAGTAATATTAAATTTTTGACGGGAAGCTAACACACTCACGCAGAGGAGGCAGATATCCTTGGAGGCGAGAGAGAAAGAAAATACTACCTAAAGCAACAGACACAGCTGTGGAGTACTTTTTAAAGTAATGAGTTCAGGGGACAAATTTCACTCACCGGTAAATAATTAATGAAGTAATAATTATCTTACAGCTATAAGTTCATTAAGAGTAACAGGCTTGTTTTCTAAGATTTCGTGCATACAGAAACAATGATGATGATGATGATGATGATGATGATGATGATGATTATGAATATTGTCATTTTAATTATCATTATTACTAGCTGATGTACCCGTGCTTCACTACGGGATTCTCAGAAAGACTGACTTTGTGGCTTTCTTAACTGAAGTCAACATAGGTCATTACAAAAACGTCAGTAGGAAAGTAGCGACTAAAAGCAATGTTATAAATAAAATACTACATCAAATGAAAAACCGCACATTTTCTCACTTTTAACAAATAGTACTACTGTGGCGATCTAACAGTCCAAAGTTCCAGAGCTGGACTGACCAGACCGCAGACAGCCGTGAACACTCCTCTGTCATTATTCCGTTAAATATGCACACTGTTGATTCCAATCAGTGCCTCAAAGTAGGGAGTGAATAGTTCGAATGCTATGATGAACCACTGTGTTACGTACCAGTAATATCAGAAAATTTATGAACCAGAGGAATTGGACGCTAACTGCCCAGCTACAACCTGCCATATTCAGCAGCTGTGAGCTTGCATCTGGGAGATAGTGGATTCGAACCACACTGTCGGCAGCCCTGAAGATGTTATTTCGTGGTTTCCCATTTTCACACCAGACAAATGCTGGGCTATATCTTAATTAACGCGAAGGCCGCTTCCTTCACACTCCTAGTCCCTTCCCGTCACATCGTCGCCATAAGATCTAACTCTGTCGCTGCGACGTAAGGAAAATTTAAAAAGAATACTCGGTATACAGCAGTAATCCTATCCATCGAAGATGAGTGGCAACAGAAGGCACAAAGCACATCACAACAAACAATGGTCAATATAATGTTATTGTTGATAAAATTTATGAACTTTCTATATTGTGGGCCTTCACACTTAAGTTTTCTTTCGACTCTGTGATATTAGGGCGTCTTATAAAATTATTTATAGCGTAGACTGCAGTTCCTCATTCTCCGACTTAACATACTGATTTTCATTAAATTCCTGATTACCCATTTTCTCGTGACTCGGCGCTGATATGGACTTAGTAACAAAAATACAAATTCATGAATATCTCTGTGATCATAGCCGGTGTGGTAAAAATGTATAAGATATAAATGATCGAAAATTTAATACTATATAACTTTAGTTATGTAGTATTTATCGATACGACCACTAATAACAAAATTATTTGGGAATTAAATTTTAGGCCTTCCCCTAAACTACCATTTTACTCAGCGTGAATAAATTTATTTATGGCCTAGATTATAGCGACTTATTCCCCAGCTTTTCATACCGATTTTCGTTAGGATAGGACCACTAATAACATACATCTTTGAGAATTCCTCTTTAGGCTTTCCCCTAAACTACCATTTCACTCAGCGTGAATACAATTATTTATGGCCCAGATTATATTGACTTATTCCCCGACTTTTCGTACCGATTTTCATTAAAATACGACCACTAATAACATAAACATTTGAGAATTGCATTTCAGGCCTTCCCCTAAACTACCATTTGAATCAGCGTGAATAAAATTATTTCTGGCATAGATTGTAGTCACTTATTCCCCGACCTTGCATACCGATTTTCATTAAATTCTCTTCAGCCGTTTTCTCGTGATGCGTATACATACATACAGACAGACAGACAGACAGACAGACAGACAGACAGACAGACAGACAGACAGACAGACAGACATTACGGAAAAGTAAGAACTGCATTTCCTTGTTACTGTGGACATGACTGATGCAGAAATGCTATCCTTTTTAAATTCTGAGCAATGTACAGACAAAACTCTTATATATATATATATACTGTAGATTTTTCTTCCTCCTCCATATACAAGGCAGGTGACCATCATCGAGTGCAATTTCCTATTCTGAACTTCCCGTGTAAGAGTAACCACTTCGGTTCGTTCTCAAAGACTTGAGTGTTTGTCCTTCGACTCCGATAACACATAACTGGAACCGGGATTTTTAGGCAGTAATAGGTTATAATCCGGGTTCGATTCCCGGCCAGATTAGGGATTTTTACTGGATCTGAGGGCTGGTTCGAGCTCCACTCAGCCTACATGACTACAATTGAGGAGCTATCTGACGGTGAGATAGAATAACGGCCGAGAGGATTCGTCGTGCTGACCACACGACACCTTATAATCTGCAGGCCTTCGGGTTGGGCAGGAGTGGCTTGGTAGGCCAGGCTATAGTCCTTCGTGGATATTGCGCCATGGGGTTTGGTTTGAATAGGTTAGAACGCAAACTCATCAAAGCAAGTAACAAAGTATATCCTACACTGCACAACGGTCATGCTAGGAGGTTTGCATAAATGTACGGGGTACGGCCCATTAGAAGCCGTAAGCTACTCTTCAAAGCGTTGCATCTGCTGCTTACTCCTATGCCATTCAGGTGCTTATTTCATTTCTTAAATAAAAATCATTACACAGATATATTTGTGTTGGTCCTCCTGTTCAATGCAGTTTTGATACAAGCTACTTAAAACTAGATAAAATGTACACCTGTAAGAACTACTTGGACTAGGGCTTGTTCCAACCTTTTATGGGGTCATCGTCAACTAGTATAAATGAAATAAAACCATCTTAATATTTTCGAACTAAAATATGTTGATAAAAAAGTGATGAATGGAAAAGTTTCGTGTTAACACATTGAGCGTTTTTTAAAACAACGTGCATTTTTGTCACAGTCTTGATAATATTATAAAGAAAAAACTAAAGAGGACTATTGGCCATTATGGTCTATCTTGGTAGCTACGGTCCAATGTTAATTATAAAATACGCCCACTTGGAAGAGTTGCTTCTTGTCACATTAGTGCAACATTTGTCATACAGATTTTATGGTAAAATGTGAGTAAATATGGGACGTGACATTACATTATGGAAGAAGGGTCTAGATGACAGTTTCCAGTACATAAATAAGTTAGCATTCTAATAAATTACTGACTAAAACTCCCGGGTCTACACATAGCACTTCAAGACAAGACAACGTGCTTAGTATCAAGGTCTCGATTGTACACAATATATTTGAAATTCAGAACACGCTGTGCCCAATCTGAGTTTGATTTCTATCCTGAATTCCATTCTTATGCTATCCAGCCTTTGTGTGCTGTGTTTGGGTCATCAGTCCAGAGACTGGTTTGATGTGGCTCTCCATGCCACTCTATCTTGTGCTAACCTTTTCATTTCTACGCAACTGCTGCATCCTACATCTGTCTACCCCTACCGTTCATACCACCTGCACTTCCTTCAAATACCAATTGCACAAGTCTTGGGTGTCTTAATATGTATCCTATCATTATTTCCATTCCTCTGGTTAAATCTTGTCAAATCTATCTCCTCTCACCAATTCGATTCAGTATTTCCTCACTCGTGATTCGATCTATCCATCTCACCTACAGCATTCTTCTGTAACACCACATTTCAAAAGCTTCTATTTTCTTTCTTTCTGAGCTGGTTATCGTCCATGATTCACTTCCATACAGTGACACTCTCCAGACGAATGTCTTCTAAAACATATTTCTGGTCCCTATCTCAATGTTCGAATTAAGCAAATTTCTTTTCTTAACAAAGGCCTTCTTTGCTTGTGCTAGTCTGCATTGTATGTCTTCCTTACTTCTGCCATCTTACTTATTTTACTTTTTTGCTTTACGTCTTATGGCCTATAAATGTAAACGAAACGGCGGTGGCCTTAATTAAGGTACAGCCCAAGCATTTGCCTGGTGTGAAAATGGGAAATCACGGAAAACCATCTCGCCCGGTACTTATTTTAATACTCAAGTAACATTATTCATGTACTTCCTTTAAGATTAATCTAATCCTATCTTGTGCTAAACGAAACACATGATTTCGTTCGACTGCACTCTATTACTCTTGTTTTGGTGTTATTTACTTTCATCTTGTACTCCCTACCCAAGACTCTGTCCATACCATTCAGAAATTTCTCCAGATCTTCAGTGGTCTCAGATCAAATTACAATATCATGAGCAAATCCCAGGGTTTGGATTTCCTCTCCTTGGATTGTGGTTCCCTTCCTAAATTCCCCTTTGATTTTCTTTACTGCCTGTTCTACATAAATATCGAAAAGAAATGAAACCTTGCCGCATTTCTTTCTGGTTTGATGCTGATTTTTCAAGGCTCTCGATTCTTATCACTGCAGACTGATTTTTGTACAGATATATATAATTTTTCGACTCGGTATCTGATCCCGATCGCTTTCAGAATCTCAAATAACTTGGTCCAATCAACATTATCGAATGCCTTTCTCAAGATCTACGGACGCCATGTACGTTGACTTGTCCTTCCTAATTCGATCCTCTTAGATCAGACGAAAGTCAGGATTGCTTCGCGTGATCCTGCCTGTCTTCTGCAGCCAAACTGATCTTCTTCCAACTAAGTTTCAACTTTTCATTCCACTCTTCTGTAAATAATAAGTGTTAACATTCTGCAGGAATGAGATACTAAACTAATGGTGCGGCAGTTTTAACACTTGTCACCACCGGCTTTCTTGGGAATAGCTACAACGACATTCTGCCGAAAATCGGATGGCACATTTCCTTGTCTCATACATCTTACACACTAAATGGAATAACATCGCCATGCTGGTTTCTCCTTTTTTTACAAATTGTTTTACGTCGCACCGACATACATACGTCTTATGGCGACGATGGGATAGGAGTGGAAAGGAAGCGGCCGCAGCCTTAATTAAGGTACAGCCCCAGCATTTTCCTGGTGTGGAAATGGGAGACCATGGGAAACCACGGAAAACAATCTTCAGGGCTGCCTACAGGGGGATTCGAACCCACTATCTCCCGAATACTGGATACTGGCCGCAGTTAAGTGACTGCAGCTCCCGAGCTCGGTATGAATTCTCTTAAGGCAGTCAGTAATTCAGAAGGAATGTCATCAGCTCCCGGTGCCTTGTTCCTATTTAGGCCTCTCAAAGCTCTGTCGAATTCTTATTTCAAAATTGGGTCTCTCATTTCATCACCATCAACAGTCTCTTCTTGTTTCAGAAATATATCAGCTACTTCTTTACCTCGATACCACTGTTGGATATGCTCCTGCTATCTTCCTGTCTTGCCTTCTTTCCCTAGAAGTGTTTTTTCCATCTGAGCTCTTTATATTCATACACCTAGTTTTCCCTTCCTTCCCTTTGTTCTCGTGTATGTAGCATCTACCTTTCGTACGACCATACAATCTTCAACATCCTTGCACTTCTCCTTCAGCCATTCTTCCTTAGCTGTCCTGTACTTTCTATTCACTTAATTTCTTAATCGCCTGTATTCCTTTCTGTCTTCTTCATTTTTTGCGTTCATATACCTTGTAGTATCTCCTGAGTGATCCATTGATTCTTAGTTGATCTTACCTTTCTTCTTAGCATTTCTCTAGCACCCCTACTGATCCCATTCTACACGACCGTCCATTCTTGCTCTGTTGTGTTTACTTCAGCCTTTCCATTTAATCTTTGTTCTACATGTTCCTTGAAACAGTCCCTCACATTGTTTTCTTTCAACTTGTCTAGATCCCATCACCTTGCAAACTTTCCTTTCTTCAACTTCAACTTCAGGTTGCATTTCATAACGAACAGGTTGGGGTCAGAACGCCAGTACTTCAACTGATCTACTAAGCCCGGCATATATCAAAACTCAAGTTTCATTTTCGCTGTCTGTTCATTGATTCATTTAAAAATTAATTTTGTATTTTGAATATCATCACACTCCAGGGTTTGAGAACTCAGTGCAGTTCTATTCAAGGAAACTAATTCAAAACCATTTTCTCGCCAGCTACTGACACTCCGGAGAAGTACTAACATTTCAATTATGGGCTTCTCAGTAAATGAATAAAATTCAAAACAAGGTTTTGACATATTTCACGGTTAGAAATTTATTTGAGTGGAAGATTTTGACTGGTTCAACCTGTACTGAAACAACATTGGGATTTAATTGCACAGAGGTGTGTATTCGACTTACATAAAAGCAATGAGACGTCTATTAGCTTATTTACTGGAAAGTTTACTACTTAACTATCCGTGATGGTTGTTTCTACTGAGCTATCCAGAATCTCTCAGTTTACCAGAGGACAAAGTCCTGTATCTCACTAGTAATGAAGTTCCCACAAAACACACGAAGTGTTGAAACCGGACTGTCAACTAAATTCTGCGGAAACACACCCAATGTATATGTGAATCGTGTTACAGCGGCATGTTCACAAGCTTTATAACATAACACAAACTTCTCCGAGTCAGCAGACCTCTGCTCCTGCTGCTGTTACTACTACTTTTTGATATTTCGCCTACCATGAAATTATTTAACTAAAAACATATGATTTCAAATTGTTATCTCCAACAGTATATTGAAGTTTCTGATGACTATTCACTCAAAACAACAAATAAATTTTGAATCCAATAATAAATCAAAGAATTAAGAATAAAAATATTATTATTGCCTTTACGTCCCACTAACTAATTTTGTCGGTTCCCAGAGACCCCGAGGTGCCGGAATTTTGTCCCGCGATGAATAAAGATAAAAATATAAAAATATAAGAAAATAACCGAATAAAGGCGCCAACAGTTAAACAAACCACCAAAACAAACCAAACAATCCAATAATGAAACGCGTAAAGACGCACAGTGCGAAATAAAAGTTTTTGCAAAGTAACGAACAAGCAAGCCAATATAGGATCTACACAACACACAGGCCAGCCAAACTGAAAGTTACTACGTCAGTTCCACACCATTAAGAAGGTAATAATAATGTTACTTGCTTTACATCCCACTAACTACATGTTTTCTGTTTTCGGAGACACCGATGTGCCGGAATGTAGTCCCGCAAGAGTTATTTTACGTGCCAGTAAATCTACCGACACTTCAAATACCACCGGACTGATCCAGGATCGAACCTGCCAAGTTGGGGTCAGAAGGCCAGCGCCTCAACTGTCTGAGCCACTCAGCCCGGCTGTAGAACTTTTACATTGGAAATTACGGTGTTGTAATGATAACTGGCTCACCATGTTACCAGCTGAAATTGAGACTGGCGACTGATGCTTGCCAGGTCGAACATTTGCAGGCTGCTTGCAAGGTCAAGAACTATGCACGCGCCTCCCATACTGCAGCTGACGTAGCCCAGAGTACAAACGCCGCTTCGACGGTCTTAGTTTATTTGAGAGTCTCAGATGTCTTCACATGAGGGAACCAGTTAGCAGTTCATTGTTGAATCTCTCTATTCTGCTCTCCTTGGTATTTGCAGGAGCTATAATGCTCAAGATGACAGCTGTTTTACGTCATAGAACACTGTAATGTCAATGAAATAAAGTGACCATTAATTAGTGTGAGCCTAAGTAACATTATCTTTGGTTTAGACCTGTACTGTGTTCTTCAGTTACACACTCGGCTGTACGTTGGGTGGCTGCACCAGGTAGGGGCACACATACTACATACACTGCCGCATCAGGCAGAAGCATTTGTATGGAAAGGAGAGTGAGAATCTTAAGAGCATTCATCTGGACTGTACTATATTCATCATAAATACAAATAGAAGGGCCATTCGAAAAGAAACGATCCGGAGACTATAAAATGAAAACCTGTACCGTTATTTCAAAAATATTGCTTAGTACTGTTGAGGCACTTGTCACACTGCGACACAAGGCGGTGAATTGCCGTCTCGTAAAATTCCTGGGGCTGTGTTGTGAACCAGTTCCGAACGTAATACTTGACGTCGGTGCCCGAGGTAAATTGTTCGCTTCTCAGAGCCTTCTTTAGACCACATAGGATTTTTGGGTGGCGGCGACCTTTCATGCTTCCACTGGAGACTTTGTGGTTTTTGAGACTTGTGAAGAATCTCTTTCAAAAAACATTTGCTAGGTTGTGTAAAATACCATCTTGGATATGACCTGCGTACTATTTTTCTTTCAAAGAAATGTTTACTGTATGTTGTAAAATATTAATGTGGATTATTTTATTTGTATTCCTTTTATCTAAACTTTGAAATGTATCTACTAAATTGTAAATTATTATTATGATGGTTAAGCGATATTTTATAACGTTCCGGAAATTTCGTGAAGCAGACTTTTGGAACAGGGTGTGTTGGTCCCTGTCGATTCTAGAAGCATGTCTTTACTAATTCTGGAAGATGGAAGTTTTGCGATTAGGGTTTACCAATGTTCTGGAATATTTTGAAAACATCCGACTTGATAAAGAGTTTTGATTGGTGGATGTGACTGGCGATGGGAAAGCTCCTGTGCTCTGATTGGTCACTCGGTAATGACACCGGGGCCAGCCTTGCCTTTTTAAGAGAGTGAGGCGAGATTTCGTGGTCTTTCGTTTTCTCGTCAGTCCAGCGTTCAGAACGCACGTCGGCGAATCCTCCTTCCCGGGATGGAGTACCTTGGGGTAAGCACTGTTGGTTTAAGTTCCACCTTAATTTATATTTAATGCTCGCTTGTCATGTCCGCACATATAGATACTGGAGAGTCGAAGATGGGAGCAGGCAATGTGTATATAAGACGACTCGGATTACTAGGCGGGACAGTAGATAAGAGCGGGACGGGTCGCATGACGGTCTGATATCCGCCTCTGCGATTCGCCACGCAAAGAATGGGAGGGAAGCACATTGTCAACAAGGTTTTGGTGGGGATGACATCTGACCCACGGGTGTGGCTTATAGTGGTATCATGGGCGGAAGGGGTTCCCTCCTTACCAGGATATACCGCGAACCGCCAGTTGGCTCCTTTTTTTTCCTTTTTGTTAGTTAGTTGTAGTTAGTAGAATAATAGTTTTAGTGAAGGGTGGCACAGCTCACGGTCTGGTATTCCGCCTGTGCGGCGCCACCAAATAGTTAGAGTATGTAGTTAAGAAGTTTTAAGAGATATATAGTATATATTGTTTGTTTAAATTTTTTGTTTCTGTGTATTTCGCTGTCTTTATTGCCTGTAAGCCGATGGTGTATACTAGGGTGGGCAACAAAGAGATGTTCTATTCTAATGTTCGCTTGTATTTTCACATAGGAGTATACCCTATTCGCCCAGACTCGCCACTCAATTACTCAGATGCCTTAGCTTTTCAGCTGGGCCTGCCTGTTTGATTTCGAGGCGTTCCCCTTTCCTTTGTTTTGCAAAACATATAATTTGTAGATTAATTTATTTCCCTCGGGGTTTGCCTCTTGTTACTCCGTATCACTTGATACACGCTAGGTTTTCCTCTGCCCCACATCGGAAGTGTTTTTGGTGTGGGAACAAGTTGAACTGGCCTCTACGCCAAGTCTAAATATTTCTGATTTCCCCCTATTTCCATTATGTAGCGCGATTGTATCCTGGGTTCCTCTTAGCCTCAAAATTGTATTGCAGAAGTTGCATTATGTTAAGATATATTTAGTTAACCTCTTGGACTAAAAGGAAGCTCTCGGCAACTATATAGAATTTGTATTTTGGAAATAGTGTAACTGGATTGTTGGGATAGGTCGATTTTGTTCTGAATTTCTCTGTAATGTTCATTTTTTAAAATGATATCTTGAATCACGGGATCACAGTTTATTTTTCTGGAAACCCGCAACCTTCGTATCCCAATGCCATGGTAGGTTTCCCAGACTCGTTCCACATTCCTTTATTATAGTCGTCACGTTGCCCAATCTGATCCTAAACTTATTTGTTTGTATTGAGGCAGTTCATCTGATGTCTTCTCGTGTGCTAATGTTTTAAGGTGCCCCTTTTCTTAACTGTGTATCGTGTAACCACTGGAAACCGGTTACAGTTTTGTTCGTGTTCGAAGTGATGACACCATGTCTCATCTCCTGCGACTACTTGTGACAGAAACTAATTCCCTTTCTTGACACAGCGCAGCAGATGTCCAAGAGAGAGGTCCATTCGGCACGCTTCCTGTGCTGGCTGAATACTGTGAGACAACCATTTGGGACACTTTTAGCGAAATTTAAGTCTGTCCATAGTGACGGTCTGGACCCTTCCGATGCTCACTCCGACATCTGAGGCAATGGGTGCTACCGTAACTTGTCGGTCTTGCATAATAAGGCTATCCACCTGCTGAACCATGGTATCGGTAATACCGTGTGCCGTTCCAGACCAGGTATCATCATCCAACGACGTCCGTACTTCTCTGAATCGTTTGTGACATGCCTTGACTCCTGCAACGGACATCCCCGTACATTTTTGCCATTATTCGATGAAGTTTCCTTCCCCTCAAGCCTTCTGCTGTCTTGAAACGCTCTACACCCCTTTGCTTTCCTTCTGAAGCCTCCATTTTACTGTTTTTAGCACAACTGGGTGCAGTGGTGGATCAATCCGTGGCCGTGCTCGCTCTGTCGACATTTGATGTGCACCTATGTTCCTCCAGCGGCGAGTTCAGGACCTCAGCGCTGATTTATTTTGAATGGCCCTCATAATCCAGCAGACAAGAGACATTTGAAATGACGTGTGCCAGATGAACGTTTAAAATACTATGAACAGCAAGAATAAAAAATTCCTAAGTTTTGCAAATATTGAAGCAAAAGAAATGAATGCCTGCTCAAAACAATTGAAAACCGACGACACCTGTTGATAATAAAAAAATTAGCGAAGGGCTACATTACTGGAAAGAAAAGAGAAAGAAAAGAGGAAGATCATGGAGGTTACGGGGAAAATAATTACATAACAATGAAGAGATGCTTATGATCGCACCATCTGAAGATATGTCATTGCAACAGCCTATTCTTGGAACTGAAAGCAAGAAAGAAGAATGATAGCCCTAATATAAGTGGTTTAAAAATGTTTTCATGGTCGTGAATATCGTGAGATATATACAGTATGTCATAAATATGGCTCATCCTTCCCACAAAGAGCGTGCAAAGTTATACAAACACAAGGAGGCAAAACAACTGGTGCGCGAAGGGAACGCATGCCTGAAGTTGTTTCCATCATAACGTTTTATGAGCAGACTCTGGCGCTCAGCTACTTGTGACTCGCAGTGCGCTGCAGACAGTAATTCTACACCACAATACAGCACACGGCTAGAAACAGAAGAACCGAAGAATACTCCGGTAACTAGTTTAATGATCTCTTTGGTAGGCTTCGCTTAATGAGTCGAAAAAAAACACTGGTGTACAAACCATAAGAGAGAAAATCCACAAGAGATAGCTGCTTTAGAATAAGGTGTACTGTACGGAAACAGTATAAATTAATTTTTTTGTAATTTACTGTAAACCGTTCCAATTTTCATACAGTATGTATTGGATAAAATGAACTTATATACTTTTTAATTCTAGAATTCCCCTGTTGTACAGCTATCCCCGACGAGGAATATTTTATATTTCTTTGCATACACCGTATAAGTTGTGATTTACTGTAATATTGACAGTGAATTATGTAAAACATCTAAGTTAATATATTTTAATACGAAACATAAATACAAAAAGGAAGTGTTAAATAACATGAAATATGTTATACATGGGAGGAAATAATACCAGATTTATCTACATATTTTGTTAAAACAAAGTAAAACGTAATTGTACGGGATAATATTGGGAAGCAGCAAAGACATTTTAATGCGATTTTCACTTCTGTATGTTACGGAGTTATCCGTGGAAGGCAGAGGTGAAAGAAGGTGCGGGCTGGAATGGGTCTAACTACAAGTCCGAGAGATGAATTAAAAATTTAAATAAAGTTATATTTTCAATAGACAACAAGATTTAACAAATTTTCACTAGGTGAAATAACAATGAAAAATCAGGTACAGTTACAATTTTACAAACGAAAGCATAAGTTAAGGGGTCCTTACAAATCCTGGGCTTCGAGCCGCAATTTCACAATCCTTGAGCTCTCAGCTCACAGCCACAAATTACCAAAGGGCAGAAAACCCCTAATTACATGGAGCACTTGCTCCCACCTAGTAATGTCAAGCCTCCTAGAGGCACCTTTCAAAACACCATAAAGAGCTGAGCCGCTCTCAACCTTTCAAGCCTATTAAAGGCAATACAATGCTTTACAATCACTTGCCATCGAGGCGCACCTTACAAGAATTAAACAGGGGTATCTTGTACCCAGCCTACAGGGCCTTAAAGGAAAACTAATATGTTAATTAAATGGCCCAAAATACCAATATGAATGGAGGCGTAGCTTGCGCTACTACATGAAACCTTATAAAACCTAAGGGGCAATAGGCCGCTGACACAGGGGCTATTCCCAAACTAGGGAGGTGACTCGTATAAAAAAAAAAAGAGATTTAATACATTAAGAATAGAAAATCGGTTGTGAAAACGTAGTCACCTAAACACAAAATGAAGGGGAACTCGAGAGGGTAAAGCACTCTCTATCCCCGATTTACAGTTAAAGTAATAAGAAACTTTTACACAAGCCGGCACTAAGTTACATTTTTAGAAAGGTAGGTTACAATTGAAAAGGATTCGGACCTTCCCCGAGGGCTAAACTGCTGAGATAGCAAGAAATAAGGATGTTAAAAAGCCATTACCTTGTAGAAGAGCTGCTGGCGGATGAAAGAGGCGCTTCCCGCCTCCTGCTATACTTCCATACACTAAGCAAGATGTTGTACGAGTGGCCGAGAGCCAGGAAAATCAGCAGTTTTTATACTCTCGGGGAAGATTCGAGACCTTTCATGAATGATTACGACACACCCACAGTCGTTTATTGGGTAGCTTACAGTTACACCTCAACAATGGGGAAGAAAGACGCCATTGGCTAAAAATTAATGACAGAAATTTACGATTGGCTAATTTCAAAACTGGCGGAAAGAAAGATTAATATTACCAACCCACAAATGAAAGAACAACATTTAGTAAAGAACAAACTTATGAATACAAAATATCTTCAAGAAAAGTTCCTTCACTTCGCACCAGGGGGCATGATCATAGTTTTTGGTAGAGACATCTGTGAGAGAATGTCCACACTTCTTGATAATTAGTAAACAAAAACAATTCGAAATTAACTCAGTGACATCTTCTGGTAAACGGTTGAATTAATTCAGTTTTAAAGTTCAGAGTTTCAGCTGTAGAGGAGTACCTTAAGGCGGAAAATTGAAATGCGCGGCGTATAGGTGTAGCAATCGGTACACTGTATATAGAGAAAATATCGAGGAAGACACATTTGTATCAAGCATTCATCAATTTAAATTAATTTGAGCAGCGTTTACTTTAACGGAGCAAGTCCAAGAATAAAGCGGCAGTCGGAGCTTCCTCATCATCATACACTTCGTAAATAATCAGCAATACACGTCAAGTACAGTATGTGGGGAAGAACTATTGAACAAACAAAGCTCCCATTCATTGCCCGTGACGGTACATTTTTTCGCAATTTGCTTTACGTCGCACCGACACAGATAGATCTTATAGCGACGATTGGAACAGGAAGTGGCTAGTAGTGGGGGAAAAAAGTAGCGTTGGCCTTAATTAAGGTACATCCCAGCATTTGCCTGGTGTTAAAATGGTAAACCACGGAAAATCATCTTCAGGGCTGCCGACAGTGGGGTTCGAACCCAGAATACTGGATACTGGCCGCACTTACGCGACTGCAGCTATCGAGCTCGGTATGTGAGGGTATAGACCAGCCTACAATAATTTTTATTGGATGGACGGATGGATATATATTTTTCATAACGTTTTGCCCAACGAAGAAGCGTGATTGAACTTATTTAGCACATGATTTTGGTTTCTTCTCTTCCCAGAATTTGTTGCTCCTCACGCTATGATTTTACCTCCGTTCTTCTGACCATGCAGAATTGGTTCTTATCTTCGGTTTTTCAACAAAATAATGTTTCTTCATCTACGTTGTAAATTTAGGCTTGTCCCATATAAATTCGTCTGCAATGATAATTTCTTTATAGCAAGTCGTTCACTGTCCATTCTTTGAATAAGGCCATATAAATTCAGACTTACTTACATACTTACCACTTCTGGGTGGGGGAGGCAGACGAAGAATACACTGACGGTACCCATGCCTGTCGTAAGAGTAGACTAAAAAAGGGCCCCCGGGGCTCTCAAATTGGGAGAGTGGGTTCGTGACCACAAAGTCCTTAGCTGAGTCCTGGCATTGTTTCCATTTACTTTTGCCAGGCACCTCACTCTCATCAATGCCATCCTACCTCTCTTGGTCATCTCGTGTTCTTTTCCAACCCCGAAGGTATTAGAACATTCAAGGCCTAGGCAGCCCTTCATAGTCACACCCTCGTAGCCCTTGTCTTTCTTCGTCCGTTACTTCATTTTTCGAACTGACGGATCCCTGTTTATTTCTTTTTTCTCTCTCTCTACACCCTGTGAGTAGGGGACACATGCGAAGAGTGCACGCAAGGTATCCGCTGCCTGTCGTAAGAGGCGATTAAAAGGGGCCACCAAGAAATGATTGAATTAGAACCATGAATCTACTGTACTGGTGATTTGCACCATCACGCGGGGACCTCCATGGGTCGCCTTTACTTCCAAGTAGTACCACTATATCTCAATGGAGTCATGGGAAAACCATTTCAAAAGCATTCTCAACCTCCAACACCGATCAACAGCTTTTGAATTAACTCCAGTAACAATGACGGGAAATCTCATCCCCATAACGAGGCAGGAAATATATAATATAATAACAGCAGAAAAAATGCAAAAGGCCCCAGGCCCAGACAGCATTTGCACAGAACACCTGAAAGACTCTCTACCTGTCATGCTAGACTACTGGGTAGAACTATTCAACACATGCATGCACACTGGGGAAATTCCAGAGCAATGGAGATTGTCAACAATCAAAATGATATTTAAGAAAGGAGAAACTGACAATCCTGATTCATATCGAGGTATAGCGCTCGAAAATACATCATTCAAAATCTTCATGAAAATCTTAACAATCAGGCTTGCAGAAGAAATAGACTCCCAGATACCAGAAAATCAATTCGGCTTCCGAAAGGGAAGAAGCACACTACATGCCGTAAAATACCTAATAATAATAATGCTATTTGTTTTACGTCCCACTAACTACTGTTTTACGGTTTTCGGAGACGCCGAAGTGCCGGAATTTAGTCCGGCAGGAGTTCTTTTACGTGCCAGTAAATATACCGACACGTGGCTGACGTATTTGAGCACCTTCAAATACCACCGGACTGAAAATACCTAATAGAACAAGTCCAAGATACATTGAGGCATCCAGGAAAGAAATATTTTGTAGTCTTCGTAGACTATCGCAAGGCTTTTGACCTTGTTGATAGAGCAACACTCATCCGGAAACTCAATTACCTAATAGGAGCTACACATCCGATAGCAATCATAATCTCGAATATCCTCAAATATAACTATGTCCAAATATCAGACAACATAACTCTATCCAAAAACTTAACCCAAACAAACGGAGTCCTACAAGGTGACCCAATCAGCCCAATTTTATTCAACATCATGACAGCAGACATCACAGAAATAATCACAGATACCTCAGCATTGCTTATACTTTACGCAGATGATATGGCAATAGGCTCAGAAAACATAGAAGAGCTCCAAGAGGTCCTCAATAGGCTCACATCATGGGCAGAAAGAAACGGTTTGCAAATAAACCACAACAAAACTAAACAAATGACCTTTAGGAAAGGAGAAAAACATGCACCTAAAAATACAATAACCATGCACAACAAACCTCTGGAAGTAGTGCCGAAATTCAAGTACCTTGGCGTCACCCTCCAAACTACTCTAACATCCTACAATATCCACGTCAAAGAAAGAGCAGCCGCAGCAATAAAAGCCATCTACAACATTCAACAACCTCAACAAATATCATTGGGTACAGCAATGCTACTGATCAGGACAGCAATATCACCAATAGCAACCTATGGGATTAGCATCACCTGGGAAAAACTCACACTCAGCGACCTGATGACAATAGAAAAAGTCAAGGCCCGATATCTCAAGAGAATACTAGGCATTGGGAAGTCAGCCCCTTCAAGGCTAACATATGTTCTAACCAAGGAGGACTACTTCATTGACGATATCAAAACACAGTTTTGTCTACCAAACACCAAGCCCTACGAGAATGCACGCCAAACTTTAAACGAGAAAAGGAATGCTATTTGGTCCGACTTCTATTCCACGGACGCCATAATGACGGAAGAGTGGAAGCAAGCAAATTACGAGCTACGGCACGTAATTACACGTTACGCCACTCATGAATTTCACCACAGATTCTGCCAAACCAAAAACTTCCACCAGCCGAACGAAGACTGTATATGTAACCTGTGCAACGATCATTGTGACAGATACCATGCACAAAACTGCAAAATGAGGACAATCTCAATAATAAGAATGGCATTAGCATAGTTGATCATCTGTACAAAAACTGTTTTTGCACATTGTGCGCTTTTCATTTAATAATAATAGGTTTGTGATCAGTAGCAACAGAGAGCGGTCCATTGCGCGTTTACAGTACCTGTGATTAGTGCCCACTACGTGAGGAACACCAAGGGTTTTCGTTGCCTATGAGTGGCCCCATTATCTGAGAAACGCCATAGATCTGCGTTACCTGTACGACGTACAATACTTGTGAGTAGTACCATCATGTGTGGAACACTCGTGAATCTACGTAACTTTTTATTAGTACCGCTACATGAGGAATACCATGGTTCTACTTTACTAGCAGTAAGTACCATTATGAGATGCCATCGACCTGGATTTTTGACCCCTTTAAACAAGAAGCATCATCGATTTAGGATTGCGCTTTGGAAGCAGCCTCTTGTTTTAAGATAGTTTCTGGGAAGGTGGGGCCTGATTGTTTTAAGTTCATAACCATTGTTCATCGTCGTCTTTTTAATTGTAGTCAGTGGATCGATTTTTGAAATATTTTTAACTTTCAGTATTGTGAGTTCGATCCTCTGATTATTTTAAATTCATATTCATCACGTTTTGAATTCTGGTCAGTGGATAAATTTTGGACTTTCAAATTGTCATTCCATTTCATCTTATTTCGTACCAATAGGGGCCGATGGCCTAGATGTTAGGCCCCTTTAAAAACAAGCATCATCATCACCATCTACTTACTCACTCACTTGTATTTTGTATCATTTCTGTATTTGTATTTTTCTTTCTCCCTTCTATATTGCACATATCTGTCTCGATTTCTACTTTGTGATTAATCTTTCAGTTTTGATATTTAATCTGTTTTGTAAACTATTTATTGTGTTTTTAATCAACTTCCTCCTTTCCTTAATTGTGTGTGGCTTAAATTTTAACATAAGCTAAATAAATAACTTATTCGTTGGTTTTGATTTCACTGAGACCGATGTAAAATGCTCAGACAATGAAATCTTCTGATATGAACATGAAGCAGGTTGTGGAAGACAAACTCCAGACCATTTTCTACACATAAAGCTCTTGCACCTTACGTGTCACGACATTAGATCGTAACAGAGAAGTTAATTATAGCAGGAGAGATATTTATTATGAAATTAAATGCCTGTCTCCAGAACACATTTCGATTGAGGAGAATTAAATATACAATCGCATGTACTGACCTCATCAACACACAGAGAGAATTTATTTGTTTATCACCCGGTCGATCTTCAATCGTAGACATTCCCTGGCTAATGAGGTGCTAAAAAAATTGAACTTAGCCTTGATCGCGTCGCTCATTAAGTCACCAACAACAACGAACCACGCAATAAGAGAATATGACGTACTGCCATCTCTTAAATATGCTTCTAGTAGTTGCTGGCCCATTAGCAGGTCAAATGACTTATCAGAACAATACTATCATTAGGTACGATTACATTTCTATGAGAAAAAGCAATAATCCTTAATCACACACAGGGGTATAAATGAAATATGAATAAGTAAGTTGAGAAGCAGTGTGTAGCAGAAGAAATAACCATAAGGATAAGAATAAATAAATAGAGAAGTAAAACATATGCAAGGTTCAAAACTAAATTTCACCGAGCTCGATAGCTGCAGTCGCTTAAGTGCGGCCAGTATCCAGTATTCGGGAGATAGTAGGTTCGAACCTCACTGTCGGCAGCCTTGAAAATGGTTTTCCGTGGTTTCCCATTTTCACACCAGGCAAATGCTGGGGCTGTACCTTAATTAAGGCCACGGCCGCTTCCTTCCCACTCCTAGCCCTTGCCTGTCCCATCGTTGTCATAAGACCTATCTGTGTCGGTGCGACGCAAAGCAACTAGCAAAACTAAATTCATGGGTGAAACCCCACAACCATTCAAAATTAAATCAAGAGTAAAACAAGAAGTTATTACTATTCAAATGTGTCCTCGATAAATTGGTTCAAGAATGGTGCAAATGAAAATTAATCCTGAAAATTTAATAATAAAAATAACGATGATTTTTACGTCCCACTAACTCCTGACGGTTTTCGGAGACGCCGAGGTGCCGGAATTTTATCTCTACGGAGTTCTTTTACGTGCCAGTAAATCTACCGACAGAAGTCTGAGGTACTTGAGAATCTTCAAATACTACCAGACTGAACCAGGATCGAACCTGCCAGTTGGGATGAGAGCGCCAGCACCTCAACCGTCTCAGCCACTCAGTCCGGCTAAAAATTTAATCGCATTAAGCAGAGAAGAATTAGAGTTAGATTACATGGCAATTTCAGGATGACCTAGTAATCTTTTTTTGAATGTTTTAATGTTGCACTAACACATCAAAGCTTTTTTGGAGACGAAAGGATGGGAAAGGCACAGTATTAGGAAGGTAGCGGCCGTAGCCTTAATTTATGTACAGCCCCAATATTTGACTGGTGTTAAAATGGGAAACCACAGAAAGCCATCTTCAGGGCTGTCGACAATGGGGTTCGAACTTAATATATCCCGAATGCAAGCTCATAGCTGCGCGCCCTAACCTCACGGCTAACTTGTCCGGTCTTAACTCGAGACATCTCAATAGACAAAATCCAGATAGAACTCCTAAAGGAAGCAGCAGAGAAAGTTAGCCTTCAGGTTTAATTTGAAAGAAAAAACAGAATTCATTACATGTAATAAACAAGAACCAAAATACACAAAAGCAAAATATTGTAAAATAAAACAACACACACAGTTGAATTACCTCGAAGAAACAATACGGCAAAGCGAAATCGAAAAGAGAAGCGATTAACTGATAACCAAGTACTGCATTCTATTTATTCATACTCAATTTGACAATACTCTCAACTAAAGAATGAAGACGTCTCTATAAATTAATTAAAACTGAATTCTTCCCTATGAGGTGGTTTAGGATATGGCAAGGGTATATAAAACCATGTGAAAATGCAATATTCTTTCGCAATAATTTGCCAAAGGTTGTAAACCTGTTTAGGGTGCGAATTCTTTAACAAATGATACGTTAACTTTATAACAATATTTTAAATTATTTTGCAATATTAAATATTATATAAACTTGACTAAATTTTCTGTTTATAGAATTTCGACTAACTTAAATGGATGTCTAAGGGATACTTTCTGGTAAACATGGCTGTTTTTTTATAAATGATAAGACAACATTTGTGAATGAACTCCGTAGGCAAAAGCGTTCAAAGCCAATAGAGAAATGAACAGGCAATTGATGGTGCTACAATCATGGAATGGTACTATTTCGCTCCTGCCGAGTAGTCCTTAAAACGATCCCATGCCATGATACCGGGCTTAAACAATTACTGTTGCGACAACTCAATAATACTTCAGAGAACCGTCATCATATTAAGACCATGCGTAGGTCGGATCTAAATACTGAATAAACCTAGAAAACAACAGGATAGGTACGGTGTTACAGGTGAACAGACTGAAATAATGAGAACAACTTTATTTTTTATTGACTTCCGTCGCTTATTTTGCCGACATCTTCACTAGTAGTAGTATACTTCACTTAAGAAGTAAAATGCCTTTCGCGTTCACTACCTATGACTTTGCGTTGTACAAGGAGAAGACGAAATTATTAAGAAGAAAACAGCAAAGGTGCCCAAGACTTTCGATTCTGTATTTGATCCACATTTTATGGACGACTAAAATATTATTTAGAGTATTTTAGAATAAATATTGCTATGTTTTAACTTGATCCATAGTATATTTTGGCAGAATATCAAGGTAGATTACGAGGTTTCTCATCAAAAATTCTGTTAGAATTGTCCTTCCCCTGGATAGGCTGTTTCCACTACAGCAAACAGGATCTGTCCATCCCACACACAGGATGTTGGTAGTCGTTCTTAAATGGTTCATAGACATTTCGGTGTCATTGCCTCCACAGAGGGTCTATCACCTACCTAAAGGAAATTCTCGACCTGAAACCGTTGGCTCTGTAATGGTGTAAGATTATTTCCTGCCACGCATCCCATGGCGTTCAGTCACTAGCTGTACCACAGAAGGATAAGCTGGTCAGAGACAATGGAAGTGGAAGGTGAAGATCGCGTTGGTTAGATGGCGTGAAAGTAGATACTGGATGGACGATTACTGAACTGAAAGAAGCTGCTTTGAGTAGAGCTGAATGGAGGCATATGTTCCATCCGAGAGTCCTGCTCTTTTAAGTGAATGGAGCGAGAGAGGGACATTGCTAATTTTAGAGTCATAAGAGATTATTTTTGAATTAATTACACAGAAAATGGTAGTCAAATATTAGATTTAAAGAACATTAATGAAAAAAAGATCACATAGTATTGATGGGGCTACAGTTATGAAACGGTATGAACTCATTTCGATCTTTGAAAAGATCCTTAATTCCACGTGCTTTTAACGTGAATGCTGGTGCTTATGTCTCCAATTACAACTCAATTAAGTTTTAGTAAACTGTCACCGTGCCCAGACCATGCTTGAGTCATTCCGAAAGACTGAATCGAATCTCGAAAAAATACCGATGCTCAGCTTCCAATCCAGTCACCAGCGGCTCTTCTCTACATTTTACGTTGTAACTCGTTTACATTACAAAAAATTGTGTATGCACAAATGTGTTTGAGGCAATCATGGTATACTCACTCGGGACTTATCAAACAATTCCCTCCCTCGACAAGCCCTATTATCTTTTGATCTTCAATAGAGCCGATAATTTTTCAACCTAGCTGTCAGTGAATGACGCGTACGTTTATGTGTTGTCAATAACAACAAAGCGGCCGTTTGTTCGCGCTCATATTCATGAGTATAGAAGGGAGAAAATGACCAAGCTTTAGGCTTTTTACACATTCATTACTTCAAACCCTCTAGTGCTAAAAAATAATATACGCCAACCACGCCGTCAATTAATGGAATGTCAATCAATCTAACAGCCGTGTGAGCGGGAGAATTCATTAACCCTTTAGTAAATTGAAATATCATGCAGTTTGTTTTTATCTGTTAAGACAGCAACTAGAGAAATGTGAAATACTACATACACACACACAGGGTTGTTTAAAGAATTTCAGACCTGAAATAATTGACATCCCATTCACAACTAATGGCGTTCACATGCAAATGAAAAATAAATCTTAATATAATGAGTAGGTGTAGAATTTTGATGGGCATTCGTCCTTTTTCTAGTTAATACAGAAACATATTACAGAGATGCCAACTATTACGGATTGTCCGTAATTGTTACGAATTTAATCTCTCGATTAAGGCATTGCGGTCAAAGGGCGAATTATTACGGAAAAGCTAAAATTGTTCAGAAAAATTCTACAGAGACAACTGAAGGAAGGAAAATGTTCAGTACTGTCAAGCATTTCTGCTAATCCCTCCTCGTTTCATTGCTTGTGAGTTGGCAACGATACTTATCCGATCGTCACTTAATTTGGTACCCATACTCGGTGTGAAAATCATCGTGAATAGAGGAATTAATTAAGTAAGTGATCAAGTAAGTAAGTAAGCACAAAAGAAAGCAAGGAGTGAGTAACTAAGCAAGTAAGTAAGTAAGTAAGTACTTACGTAAGTAACTAAGTAAGTCAGCCAACAAGCAAGCAAATATTCAATACTGCTTATTTTTACATAAGCAAGTAAGTGCTGTAAATAAGTACTTAATTTTACTCATGTTCCCTCTCAGAAATATTTCGAGAGATCATTCTGCCTTGATAACAACAGGTAATGCCGGGAGTAAACAGCATGGTTATAGAAATAAAACAGAAATATGTTGACAGTGGAAAAAGCTCTTTACGTAATATTTTTCTCGTTTCATGTTCTTCACCAACTGAAGTATTCCTTTTATCCTCTTTGCGAATTCATATTTGCGTCTCCAAGAAGGATTTGCTTTTCTAATAAAAGAGTGGAAAGAGAAAGAACTTCCAAGTACCTAATATACACACAAATATCCGCGTCAATAGAACGCTTCCACATTGACGAATATTCTCCACATGAGCTTACCGTTTCTCACACAATAGCTCTCTCTCCAAATCTACCTGCTTCAGGCAAAAGAGATAAATAAACGTAGAATCTTCCGCGTTTATTTTCAATTGCCAGTATTTACGTAGAATTTTGGTAGAATAATTATATTAACAACTAGCTGACCCGACAGACGTCGTTCTGTCAAAAATAAATGACAATGGAACGAACTGAAATTCAGTCTGTACTGCACGCAAAAATCAGAATATTGCAAAGGACTACATTATCAACATCAAATGAGTTAATATTCTACTGCTACAAAACGTTTGTAACAAACTACTGGAAAAAACGTGTATTCATTACCTGCAATATTAATATCTTGAATGTCAATAAGGAAATGCTCAAATAGGTCACAGCTTATCACTACCCAGAAATAACCATGATTGACTGTAACGTAAATGGGAACTGTTCAGCAGGTCTTCAAATCCCTGACAGACCGGGCGAGTTGGCCGTGCGCGTAGAGGCGCGCGGCTGTGAGCTTGCATCCGGGAGATAGTAGGTTCGAATCCCACTATTGGCAGCCCTGAAAATGGTTTTCCGTGGTTTCCCATTTTCACACCAGGAAATTGCTGGGGCTGTACCTTAATTAAGGCCGCGGCCGCTTCCTTCCAACTCCTAGGCCTTTCCTATACCATCGTCGCCATAAGACCTATCTGTGTCGGTGCGACGTAAAGCCCCTAGCAACAAAAAAAGAAAAAATCCCTGACAGAGCCATAATCATATCCCGTTGCAAATCAAGTAATTTGATAAGTTGATGGCATGAAGATAATGTGGCAAAAGTTACTCCTCTTTATTCGAAGGAAAGAACTATCGTAGAAAACACTAATTCCAATGAACACCAAGAAGGTATTTTTCATTGTAAAGCTTTAAGGTACCCGATATTTTTTGCTTGATTACCTGGCGCGTAAACAAACAAAGTTGATTGTTTTCCAACACGGGAACAGGCAACATACAATTGGCCATGCTAGAAACACGGGTTTTCAAGATTAATGCTGCAAACACTCAATGAATGCCCCTGGGATTTATTTATGGTCGTAGCAAAAGCGACCCGCACTGGAAACTGCACTTGTTTAAATTCAAATGGTATGTCAGTCGGAATCGTAGAGATGCGTGGTATCAAAACGTCTTCTCCTTTATACTTCCCAGTTAGAATGGTAGCTTCGAATCAAGTTGTTCAGTCATGTTTTCACCGCTAGCCGTGTGCCATTACAAAGACGCGGTTGGTTGATATTTCGTAACATTATGACCTATGATCCGACCTTTAATTGAAGAATGTGAGGCGGCAATCCTGGCAAGTCCAGCGAGTTCAAAAATATGTAAATTAAGGGCAGGTATATTATTTTTGTCACAAAAACTGTAAAATAAAATAAAATAAACAAAGCAATATGGGGGATAAGTCTGCTTGTTATGTGTTAAAAGAAAGCAATGTTATATGTTACCTTGAAAGTTGGCATGAAATTGTCCCGAAGTACATTTGTTACCCCAAATGAAGTCATTTGAAAGCAGTTGTTATATTTTTGGATATTTGTAAGGAAATGTATGGGATCTGTTCCTGTTCCTGAAACCAATGAGTACAATGGATCTAGTGGTGGAATCAATGGCACTAATTTCACTTTGCCATTTGCGCAACACAATAAAGCGGCTTCATTTTTTTATTTCAGTGCCTTACAATTTTTGGCAAACTGAGTTCATAGATCCAATATCAGCGCACTGGTAGGCACTGTAGTCAATCGAAACATCGTAACTGAAAGCAGCTCGATTGAAACTTGGAAGATTATTAGCTAAACGACGCGCTGCACGGGTTTGTGATATTCGAATCCTTTCAGGTTCATTTCGCTCTTCACCTTGTTGTGCAGTCCGCTTAGACTGACAATTAGCTTGGCTTGTAGCATTTAGAGTTCTTCGACCGAAGTTGCTCCGCCCGCGTCTTATAGGCGGCATGAGTCTTGAAATGAGTATACTCTATATGGAAGCACACACAAAATAAACCAATCAACCAAAGAAATCGATGAACTTGTTTGTTGAGAAGCGAAGATTTATAAACAATCAGGGTAGACAAAGGTCTCCAACTATAACAAAACACGACACTGCATGCGACTGTCAGGAGAGCGTATGTTTGGGAGATCCGTACCGGCAGTCGAGGCAGCCAGACAACCAGCCAGCTCGCGTGAACCCAATCCCAAGGAGGCCTTCTTCCTGTCACAAACTGAGAACTAAGCAGATAAGAACTTGGGGTTTGTTTTAAAAATAACTTCCATATCTGTAGACCATTTGCCTAGCAAAGAAGTTGGCCAGCGACTGACTTTTTCGTGCCTGCACATAAAAACCTCTGAACATGACTGAGAAGAAACATAGATAGTGAATGTTCTTATCATTTAAATTTAAAAACAAACTTTTCTACGTCGAGCTGAAACATTTCTTTACCAGCAGTGAAAAAATTACAAATATAGTGAATATAAAAGAGGAGTTATGACATGATAAGTTCTATGCAATGGAGATTTTGCATTTGAGGTAACATTCCATTATATTAACATTTTCAAACACAAATATTTTGTAAACTTTTTTTTTTTTTTGTTAACGGTATCAAATGCGGCTTGAAATTTTGTACATAATCCGATATTCACCCGTTTTAACCGATAACATTGAGATTTACGGACATTTGGCAAACTCGCTAGATTAGAGGAGGACAGCGCTAAGCGCAAACGTGGGAGAAGAAAAGAGAGACGAAGAGTTTGAATGGAAAAAGAGAAATGGGACTTTGACGTTTTTCCTGGCATTTTTTCCAATTTTCCTCTCGTAGAAACCTTAATCGGACTTCGACGAATATTAAAAAAAATTAATTAGCCGAATTAGTCCAGCCGTTCCCGAGTTTTGTGCTTAGCAGCACATTTAAAGATTCATTTTTATTTATATATTTCTAGTGATATATTTGGCGTTTCTTCAATCTCTCCCTTGTACAACGCAATATTCGCTGATGTTGGCTACACATAAGGCAAGTTTATATCCATAAACTATGAACCCACGTGTCTAACTCGCTCGCTAATATTAATATTTACCCATTTACAGGTGAGCTAGAAACCTGAAATTCGCCAATCTTTTAACATTTAGCCTGTAACCGACGGGAAAATTCCAAGAAGTTCAAATGTTCAGTTTGTTACTCCAGAAAAATTCAATATGGCGGACGCAACTTTGAAGTCGATAAAGACCTTTTGTTTGAATATTTAATGTGCCTAACTGTAAGTCCTATGAAAAAGAATGGATTGAATAAACAGTGTCAGATTTTGAGAGACCTACAAATTTGGTCTTGATACTTTTTGGCGTTAATGTTGTGATTGCTTCCATAAGGTGCAACACAGCGTGGTAATCAGGAAAGCGTTAGGATAAGGTTCTATAAGATGGGTATGCTTAGCCGCCATTTTGGTTCATACATGCGCAATGGACCATGTGATCAAACTCTAGTTTCTAGTTTGAACGTATTGCTTTAATCACCGCGTGCAGGGACAGAATAGTGCTATATTTGTGTGGATATTTAATACACAATGGTGGGTTGTACTGCACCTAATTGTAGTAATGTCTCTACTGCATGATACAGGTTGTTTTGATTCCCTTCTGGTCTGCATTATGCATCCACTCCCTATGCTACACCTTCTAATTCAACTGCTGACTTAAACCTGCATCCAGCTCCCACTGACACTTCTACACCCCTTAATTCAGTCACATTGATCATTCAATATTCAGTTCTGCCCCCAAAGTCCGGGAACAGGAGTTCAACATCCAAACACCACAGGTACAATATGTTTCAAAACTAACTTCATATGACAGAAATAATTTGTTTAACGTTGGTGGTAATACACCAAATGCATTTTTGTAAACTAAGATCTGCGGTAGGCTTATATGCAGACAGGTACATGACATTTCAGCGTTATTTTTGTTCGATGAATATTTTTCTTATTATTTCGACAACATTGAAAATTGCGCCGAATCAATTTTACGCAAGTGTGAAATACCGACTGAGATCATGTCGTATCAAAATCTTCTATCACAATTTATATATCTTCGATACTGACCGATTACCTCGTCAAATTCCACGATTTAAAATTGACAGTAGCCTATATCAATACCACGGTGTCACTCATTTCATTAGACGGTACCGAACAACCTGTCTACTTATCAGTAATATAATAGTAAACAAACTATTTATTAGTAAGCTATTTTTCTAATATTTCTAATATTTCTCCAGTGAGAGCATATGCCTAGTTTGTTTGTTTATTAAAAGGCAAATTATCAACGACCTTGTTTTTACAATCACCGTCTCGAGTAAAAATTACACAATAATGTACGAAATACACTAATATTTCTGTTGTGTAACCGTTTGAGTAATACTGAGAATGAGTATTTTTACAGTATGTTAGTTTAGTATTATTTTCTAGCGTCGAGAACAGTAAAAAAAGAGGAATATATAAGGCTGGGAGGGGGAGGGGGTGGTCAACTGCATTACCAACGTAGTGCAGGAATGAACCATAATGGCGGGCGAGCATACCTAGTCTTTAGAGAGCCCTACGTTAGGAAGAAGAAAACTAAGAAGATGGAGAAGAAAGAGAGGCGTGAGAAGTGGGGGGGGGTAAAGATGATGCCTTTCATCTTGCCACAGCAAACATCCTTCATTAACAACATTTAAAAGGAAAATTGGAAGATCCGACACTCACTATAATACTTCACATTTTACAAGATAAAACACGCCCACATGTTGTAAATAAGTATCTTCAAATACTGAATTAAAATTGCAATTTGTGTTGGATTCACTTGGGAGAACAATTCTGTACTGAAGCGGAAATGTATGTAATTTGCTTCAAATCCCTTCTCGTTTCCATTCGTGTAGGCCTTGAGATACGCGGTGGAGAATGACAGGCCGTAGGAGCTTGGGTGAAGGCCGATGCATTTATCACAGTCCTGTTTTGTGTTCCTGCATATATCCTGGGAGCTCAAAACTTACAGGACCCTTTCGTAGTCACTAACAGCTGATGGTCAGTTTGCTTGGTCATGAAAAATATTAAGTAAATATAACCATTTGTAAGAAAAATGTATAATGTTTTGGCTTGTCACCGTGAGGAGTTTCGTAAGTCGGACAATATCTACACTAGTGTCCAAACGTTAAGCATAATCACTAAATGAGGCCATACCGCCTGATAGGAATGTCAGACGGAATGCTGAACAAATGGAAGTTGACTCACACACCATATGTCACACAACTTGTCCAGAAGAACAGTGCCAGAAAGGTTCTGATAGCAAAGTTACACCTTTGACAACAATTAACAAAGCTTGGTAATGACTTCCACAAAAAAATATGCTGTTAATAGGGTGTACGGTTACCCCTAACGGTCACACATGCTTCGCAGCGACGTGGCATGTTCTCTATCAGATGATCCAAGAGCTCTTGTGGCAGTCGATCCCATTTCTCCGAAATGACAATGCGAAGGTCTTGGAGGGTCCTTAGTGCAAACTGACGGGATGCAATGCGCCTTCCCAATGTATACCAGGCATATTCTATAGGATTGAGATCAGCAGATTTCGCTTACCAGTCCATGCGATGAATGTCTTCCTCAGCCAAAAAATCACCGACCAGAGCAGCGCGGTGCGGTCGGGTATTATCGTCCATTAAGAGGACGTATGGACCAACCACACCTCTGAAAAGTCAAGCATGTGGTCTCAGTACCTCATCCCTATACCTCCGAGCGTTAACAGTGTTAACACCCGTGAAGATGTGCAGGTTCGCACGACCATTCAACATGATGCCGCCCCACACCATGACGCCACCACCACGTACTGGTCACGTTTTACGATGCTCCTGTGGTTGTATCGGCTACCCGGTTCTCTCCAGATTAATGTGCCTACGGGAATCGTTCTGAAAACCGAAGCGGGATTCATCTGTGAAGAGCACATGCCTCCATTCATTCATGGTCCAGTTTCGATGTTGATGCCTCCACAGTAAACGGGCCCATATCTGTGCTGGAGTGAGCGGGACGCACACCGCTGGACGTCGCTGTTCTGAATCACCGGTAAACAGTTTGCCGGGAAACGGCAACACCTGAGACGGCTGCAAGCTCCGCTAACAATTGTCTTGCAGGTGCACTGCGATTTCGTCGGGCGGTCAAGGCCAGATATCGGTCCAGCTGTGGGGTGGTTATCGTAGGTTAACCTGGTACTGGCCTACGACTAACATCTCCTGTGTCTCGAAATCGTCTCCAAAGCCTAGAAATGGCACTTTGTGGCACATTCAAGGATACGGCGACTTCGGTCTGTGTCTGCCCTGCTTCCAGGCAGCCGAGTATTCCATCCTGCAAAATGGGGTCCAAATGGCGTCGTTTTGCCATTATGTTGTCGCGGTCCCCACTAGGCTACACTCCGCACACTATAGCATGGCAAACACGACTGTATCGTTCCAAAAAAACTCTCTAATTGTCCCCATTCTGTCTCGTCTTTGTTCGGCTTTATCGTTCTTCACGTTACTGCCATGTGCTTTCGTAGAAAAATATCATTTTAACGTGCCGCATTGAACGTTTCAATACAGGCATGTAACTTCGCATAAATTCATAAAGGAATCGCGTAATCCGTTACCCGTGCGAAGAACGGGTGCATATGCTAATAAAGAATAAGTACATAAACTAAAACATTTCAAATTGATTTTTAAAATCCTCAGTTTACTACGTATTTCTACTTTTGACAAAAATCTTTCTTGAATGTTCAAATAATGATAATGAATAAATTATTACTTGTTTAAGACAGGTGTTTTCCTCCTCTTCCATTACCGTCGCACCATCCAATACTTAGAGTCCACGCACAAAGTTTCACGATACAAACTCTCCTGTTTATTTTTACGAAGTTCTCGCAAGGCTAGCAGAGAATATATGGCTGGTTATAAATGGAAGGCTGTATAAAGGAATAAGGCTATATAAAGAATGCTAGTCATCAGATTAAACTTCTAACTTCCGTTGCGCTTCCTGAGTTGCATTCATAGTAAAACGTAGCAGCGATTTCCTTTTTATGGACGCAATAAAGTAAGTCTCCGGCGTGCCAAGGCACCATCAGCACCACGCCCACTCTCAATACAAGGAATTAGCTGCGGACAAGCAGCTGGGGTTAAGAACACACATGGCGATAAGAAAAAACACATCATAATCTTAGAGCCCGGATATTTAGGCAGTTAATAGGTTAGAATTCAAAGTTACTGAAGCTAGTAACAAGTATATACTAACCTGCACAAAGGTTATGCTATGAGTTTTGCATAAAAAGTAGGGGCACAGCCCATCAGGACACCTAGAATTATTTATGGAAGAGCGGGCTAGGCGACACTTCCTAATAGCCAAATTAGTTTGCATTCTAATCTATTATTGCCTGAAACTACGGGGTCTAATTATCATTCAGCGATCAACGGACCTGAAGCCCACACGCTGCCTTGCAGAATTTGAACGTGGCGTCACATGATACCTTTTCACAACCGAGTATATATGGCGTTACGGGTACTGTCGAAATAAACTATCTAACCTACAATTATAGGAGATACAAGAAAATGTCATGCAACCAACCATGTAGACTGCGAAGTGATGCGACTTATTGTGTAATCCGTTTGTCCATATGACGCACCGTTTAGCAGCAATTAATCTGTAAATCAAGTTCTTCAGTTGTGAATGTACATATACTTTCGTATTTCGATGTTTATATCTATATATAGCGATATAGAAGTAGGTGTCCGCCATTCAAATCAAAACTCAACAAATCAATAGTGACTGTCATCAGGAAGGGCGCCTGAAGTTGTAATCAATACTCCCCATTAACTGGCATTAGGAATGGGGGCCTTCTCCTAACTCATGTAACTGGCATTAGTAAGCAGAGCCTACCATTGTAATGGATAATTCCCTATTCTATTGGCTGACAGAAGGCAAGGAAGCCTGCAATTTTGTTCAATACTTCCTTACCCGATTATGTCTAGCAGTAACCAAAGGTGACCGCCATTATAAACAAATTTACCCAACTAGAATGTGACTGGCATCTGGGAAGGTGGCCTACTATTATGTAAGGAACTCCCCAACTCGAGTGTGACTGCCGGTAAGGCGACTGGCATTAGCAAAAGAGGTCAGTCATTATATTGAAAACAGAAGAATTTAATTTTGACTGCCATTATAATGAATGAAGTCTCCTCAACTGCAATGTATATGGAAGTAGCAAGTGGGGCCTCCATTGTAACGAAAACTCCCCAAATCGACTGTGACCGGCAGTAGGCAAGGGGGCCTGTCATTATAATGAAAACTTCCCAAGTCAATTGTGAATGGCATTAGTCAAGTGAGTCTGCCGTTATAGAAGAAACACCCGAACTAGATTGTGAAGTGGAAAGGGGGTGAAGGGGTCTGCCATTATCATCACAAACTCGCACTTGATATTGGAAACAACCTCTTGTGTTTCTCGCTATGAGACACGCAATATTTAAAAAAAATCAGTACGCGTACAGTAATTTACAAATTTTCAGTCTTCAAAACAAAACAAAACCGATCAGATCAGAGTGATCAATATCTACATTCATGGGTTACAAACACCTTCCATCACTATGGCAGTGGATGTATTCGGCTATGGTTCCAGTAGAGCGGTACTTGTCTCACGATGCCCGACTCTCCCGAAAGCATTCTTGAAGCTTAGCGTTCGCGATTTTGGACTTTTTAGAATTCTGACAAGCCGCTCTATCCTTCAAGTGTGTTTTAGGTAATTTTGAAGCTATTTACTGTCAATATGTCGCGATATAATTGTGTTTTTTTTTTTTTCTATTGGCCTTACGTCGCACCGACACAGGTAGGTCTTATGGCGACGATGGGACAGGAAAGGGCTAGGACTGGGAAGGAAGCGGCCGTTGCCTTAATTAAGGTACAGCCCCAGAATTTGCCTGGTGTGAAAATGGGAAACCACGGAAAACCATCTTCAGGGCTGCCGACAGTGGGATTCGAACCTACTATCTCCCGAATACTGGATAGTGCCCGCAGTTAAGCGACTGCAGCTATCGAGCTCGGTAAATTGTGTTACGACAATATACCACGTTGCCCTATAGCCCCACACTTTCTAATTATTATAACTGTCCCGCATGTACTAATGGTGAACGGGATGCCTAATTGCTGTTCTTTAAATGCTATTTGTTCGGGTCATCGACCTAGAAAGATCTTTCGCCCCTACTTGCACCATATGTGAGGAACCTGCGTGTATTTTGTAAATGGCGGAAGTGTAAAGTGTTTAATGTGAGGAAAGGAATGTTAAGGACGACACAAACACCCAGTCCCCAGGCCAGGGATATTAATAATTTACAATTAAAAACCCCTAACCCGGCCGGGAATCGAACTCGGGGCCGCCGGGTGACAGGCGCCACGTGTTACCCCCTACACGGCGGACCATGCAAACTAACAGAGCTGCAGTACGTAAATTAAAACTTCATACATACATTCATTCAGTGTCGTAGCCCTGAGGCTCATTTCACATTCTATTCTCCTAGCAAATTAGCAAAAATTAAGTATTAACATGCTTTTCGGTATCTGTCGGCGTACGTTCGTACAGCATCCCTTTCTCAGAATCGTGTCCTTTAAACCTGCCACCTATCTGTTTGGGTAAAAGAAAGAAACATACATGTACTACAGTATTTTGAAATCCTGTACGTATGAAAATTGTCGCAGATAACATGTACATTTAGACATGATATAGGCGTTTTGGGCTTAAGCAGTGTCAAGAAAATAAGGTGAAATTCTGTAATTTTCGCAGAAACCTTTGCTCTGGGGCTTCAGAAAAAAATCTTGACTGTTCACTAGAAAGACTTCTCCAAGAATGAAGTTTGAATTTAGACGTTAATGATAGAACTGGAAAGGGTACGTTCATTCGTCACCGGATGGCTCACCGTACGCGGTACAGCGCTAACATTCGATGCGGAAGCTGACGGCACTATCAGAATCAGTCTGAGACGAGGTCACAGGACAGATGTACACATATTATGAAAGTATGACACTGACTCAAGCATGGAATTAAACATCTGGTGATGAGGAACGTTCAAATTTGGAAAACACCAAAACGAGGTAACAATAGTGAAGGGACAGGGAAGGGAACTACCTCCGTAAATCTTTAATGGTTGACAACTACGTATTACTTAATTGATAGCCAGTGTTCCTGTCGAAATTATTAGGATTTTTACGTATTTCCACAGCTTCCCCTTATAATCCTGGACCTGTCGTGTCTAGTGTGGGTAAGAGCTCGACCATCTTGTAACACAATATCATGACCCGACGATAGGACGTTTTCAGCTATTGCTGATTTGTATGCCTGGTTCACATGAATATTTCGTTCAAGTTGCTTGGTACACATACCAATAGACCGGCATTTTTGGCCAATTTATACCTTGGCGCAAGTAGGGGAATTTTGTAAAAGTGGGGGCAATTTGTCTTTGGTTTACGGGCAAATTCTCCCCACTTTTACATCCTGGAGTATACAGAGTGCTCTGCGAAACGTAAAGAATCTTACCTTATTTTGTTGACAGGGCATAAGCCCAAAAAGCCTATATCATGTCTATAGGCAAAAGCATCAATGGTAACAATATGTACCTTGTTGAAAACGACGCCTCAGTTAGACAAGATTTTCAATTTATAATCAAATACGACCTTATATCTCTATAGCGAGCAAATATGACCAAAGCAACAAAACTGGCTTAAATGTGTATTTATATGCAAATAGAATTGCTTTAAACGGGTCAGGGACTCATCATTCACAGTTATTTCTTAGATTTTGGGTAAAATGACCTCAGGAACTTTATTCATTAATTTATACACATACAGATATTCCACACTCCCAAAGAGTTGCTTGTATGTGCTCTTAATTCGGCGAAATACGTGTACAAAAGGCAGGCAGCTATTTGTAAACTCCTGCGCATATCGCCTGCGATTTTTGGCTGCATTCCGACCAGATTCTCCATAGACTAAAATTATGTCCGTGTATTCGTCCTGCTGAGCATACCAGCCATTGTCGATACATTGATAGCAACTTTAGTACTGATATACCAAATACCAGTCTATTACTATGTATTCCAAAACGCAAGGGGGCGCATTAAACAGGTAGAGCTGAGGAATATGCAGGGACCGGTCGTCAGATTGTTATCTCTTCGTATTCTGACGTAACATTCTTGCAAGCAGTAACACACTTCTGAAAACCAGCTATTAGACATCCCGTTCAACATTACTGCATAAGGGACAGTATAAGTAAAAAATAAGGCGCTGTCAGGCAACATATTTCACGTGGCACGCCAAAACTCGCAGCCCTCACACCAACTCAGCGTGAACCAAATGTGAAAAGTATTCATTTAACATGATAACGTGTACATCCAGGTCTGCTTTAAGGAAATCACAACTTCACGACCTTGAAACCTAACAAGACCCATGCTATAGTATGCACACGTGTTTACCGTCCCATTTCATGTTCATGCTAATGAGGTATTATACGTACCTGTTCAACTATTCATGTGTATACTTCTCCATTAGCACGAAGCCCTATACACTGGCTAGATGGCAAACACCAAAGGCAAATCAGATCATATGTTCTGTATCATGCAGAAAACTGCGTTGACGTTGGTAAAAGAACGTATTAGGTGCATCTCCTAGAAAGTGGATATTCTGAAGACAAACACAAAACAAATCAATGATATTCGTACGAAGTTCAATAATGTACCGGTTGGTACACCTATACGCCGCACATTTGAATTTTCCGCCTTAAAGTACTCCTCTACTCTGAACTTTAAAACTGAATTAATTCAACCGTTTATTAGAAGATGTCACTGTGTTAATTTCGAATTGTTTTTGTTTACTAATTATCAAGAAGTGTGGACATTCTCTCACAGATGTCTCTACCAAAAACTATGATCATGCACCCTGGTGCGAAGTGAAAGAACTTTTCTTGAAGATATTTTGTATTCATAAGTTTGTTCTTTAAAAAATGTTGTTCTTTCATTTGTGGGTTGGCAATATTAATCTTTCTTTCCGCCAGTTTTGAAATTAGCCAATCGTAAATTTCTAGCCAATGGCGGCTTTCTTCCCCATTGTTGATATGTAACTGTAAGCTATCCAATAAGCGTCTGTGGGTGTGTCTTAATCATTCATGAAAGGTCTCGAATCTTCCCCAAGAGTATAAAAACTGCTGATTTTCCTGGCTCTCCGCCACTCGTACAACATCTAGCTTAGTGTATGGAAGTATAGCAGGAGGCGGGAAGAGCCTCTTTCATCCGCCTGCAGCTCTTCTACAAGGTAATGGCCGTTTAACATCTTTATTTTGCTAGCTCAGCAGTTTAACCACCGGGGAAGGTCCGAAACCTTTTCAATGTAACCTTCCTGTCTGAAAATGTAAATCAGTGCCGGCTGATGTCAAATTTTCATATTACTTTAACTGTAAATCGGGGATAGAGAGTGCCTTACCCTCTCGAGCTACCCTTCCTTTTGTTTTGAGGTGACTACGTTTGTAATTGTTTTCCTTCTTTATGTAATGTCTTAAATTTTTTTTGTACGAGTCAGCTCCATAGTATGGGAATGTCCCCTGTGTAATTGGCCTAGCGCCACTTAGGTTTTAACAAGTTTCATGTAGGAGTGCAGGTTCTCGCCTCCATTCCTTTTGTATTTAGGGCCGTTTAAATAAACCTATTATTTTTTTCATTTAAGGCCCAGTAGAATGGGTACAAGGTACCCCTGTTCATTTGTAAGTGTGCCTTGAGAGGCAGGCAATGCGAATGTTGTTGTGGCCTTTGAAAGGCGTGAGAAATTGAGCGCGGGACAGCTCTTTCTGATGTGATAAAGTGCCTCTAGGAGGGCCGATATGGTTTTTGGAGCTTATGCTCCTGGTATGAAGGGGTTTTCTGCCCTTGGAACTATATTGTAACTTGGTATTGTTGAGCTAAAAGCTGAAAGATTGTGAAATTTGGGGCTCAAGCCCAGAACTTGTAAAGGTCCCGAAACTTGTGCTTTCGTTTGTAAAATTGTAGCTGGTACCTGATTATTGAATTGTTGTTGATTGTTCTTGTTAAATTTTTTGAATTCTATGCGAAAATTGTTAAGTTTTGAAAATATAACCGTTATTGTAATTTTAATTCATCTTTCGGCCTTGTAGTTAGACCCATTCCAACCCGCACCTTCTTTCACCTCTGCTGTTCCACAGATACCTCGGAACAAATAATATGATAAATTTCTTACAGAAGCTTGTCAAAGAGTTTTGTCTTTTGTTGCACAATATCAGATGATATCGGTCACAGTAGACTCCGCATAATTTACACTTGCAGTTATCGTCCGGGTCATGGAATTTATCCGTTAGGCATATCCGATGATGGAAACCGTATACGGCAAAACTTGTCAATACATGACGTAGGTCATATCTGGCTTGTGTCCATTCCCTATCGCTGGCTGAATGGTCAGCGTACTGGCCTTCGGTTCAGAGGGTCCCGGGTTCGATTCCCGGCCGGGTTGGGGATATTAACCTTCATTGGTTAATTCCAATGGTCCGGGGGCTGGGTGTTTGTACTGTCCCCAACATCCCTGCAACTCACACACCACACATAACACTATCCTCCACCACAATAACAAACAAGTAGTTACACATGGCAGATGCCGCCCACGCTCATCAGAGGCTCTGCCTTACAAGGGCTGCACTCGGCTAGAAATAGCCGCACGAAATTATTAGTATATACTGCATGAAATAGGGTCTATTGCACAGTCATCACAATCTGGATTGACATGGAAAAAGCCGCTCGTCAGCGTGCAAGATTAAAACGGTTGTCAAGTTTCCCTACGGGATTCTTTTAACTTGCTCTACGTTGCACCGACACGGATAGATCTTACGGCGACGATGGGGGAGAGAAGGGCTAGGAGTGTGAAGGAAGCGCCCGTGGCTTAAATTAGGGTACAGCCTCAGCATTTGCCTGGTGTGAAAATGGAAAACCGCAGAAAACCGTCCTCAGGACTGCGAACAGTAGGGCTCAAACCGACTAAGGGAGAATCAAATGATCATAAGCCTAAATGTCTCTCAGTCATGGCCATCCATTAGATACATACAAACATTATCATTATAGAAATTCATGCCTTTCAGCGCTCAGTCTGCGAGCCTCTGTGAATTTACTAAACGTCGCCACAATCCTTTATTTCCAACAAATGTTGTGGCCTCATTTAATTCTATACGTCTTTAAATCGTTAGAAACTGAGTCTAAGATCGTCGTTTTGGTCACCCTCTACTTCTCTTACCCTCCATAAGTCCGCCTCCGTAGCGTAACGGTTAGTGTTATTAGCTGCCGTCCTCGGGGGCCCGGGTTCGATTCCCGGTACTGATAGAAATTTAAGAATGGCAGGAGGGCTGGTATGTGGTTGAAATGGTACGTGCAGCTCACCTCCAATGGGGGTGTGCCTGAAAAGAGCTGCAACACCTCGGGATGAGGACACGAGTTTACTTTTTTACCCTCCATAAGAGAGTCCATTATCCTCGTAGGTAACTATCCTCCTCCATTCGCCTCAGATGACCCCACCACCGAAGCCGGTTTATGCGTACAGCTTCATCCTTCGAGTTCATTCCTAACTTAGCCTTTATCTCCTCATTCCGCGTACCCTCCTGCCATTGTTCCTACCTATTTGTACCAGCAATCATCCTCTCTACTTTCATGTATGTTACTTCTAACTTATAAATAAGATATCCTGAGTCTACCCAGTTTCCGCTCCCGTAAAGCAACGTTGGTCTCAAAACAGACCGATGTAAAGATAGTTTCCTCCAGGAGTTGACTTCCTTCTTACAGAACACTGTTGTTCGCAACTACAAGCTCACTGCATTACTTTTACTGAACCTTGATTGAATCTCACTTACCATCCATTAACGACTGCTAATTTCAAATGACCGTTAGCCATAAGATACAGCAAGCATGGTTGCTAGGTAACACTGTACGGCCATCCATCCATGCGTTACATGCTAGGTTACACGTACGTCACACATCTTGTTACATGACACAGTTTTGATACACACCTGACAATAAATAGAACCAAATGAATATTTGCTGCTTTATATGAATAATAACGAAACATAATGAAACCAACCAATTTTCTATCAACGCTGTCTTGTACTTTCTTAATCTGTTTACCCTCCAGGGTTGGTTTTTCCCCTCGGACTCAGCGAGGGATCCCACCTCTTCCGCCTGAAGGGTAGTGTCCTGGAGCTTGACACATTGTGGCGGAGATACAACTGGGGAGGATGACCACTACCTTGCTCAGGCGGCCTCACCTGCTATGCTGAACAGGAGTCTTGGTGCGGCATGAGAACATTGGAAGGTACAGACAAGAAAGAGAGAAAGAAGCGGCCGTAGCCTTAAGTTAGGTACCATCCCGGCATTTGCCTGGAGGAGAAGTTGAAAACCACGGTAACCACTTCCAGGATGGCTGAGGTGGGAATCGAACCACCTCTACTCAGTTGACCTCCCGAGGCTGAGTGGACCCAGCTCTCGTACCACTTTTCAAATTCCGTGGCAGAGCCAGTAATCGAACCCGGTCCTCCGGGGATGGCAGCTAATCACACTAACCACTAAACCACAGAGGCGGACAACGCTCTAATATGAAAAATAAAACTTTCTCTACATCTTCAAAACCTGATGTGATAGAGCAAAACGGATTCAGATTTGAAATCATCATGAAAATCTGCACTAGAAACATCATGTCAGATATCTACCCTTTTTAAAATCAGACACTCGTATATTCTCTGAGATAGGGGCTGCCTGGCCGAGGCGGTCAAGGTGTGCTGGGTTCATTCGCAAGGAAGTGGGTTCGATTCTGCGTCAGGTAGTGGAAAAATTTTAGAAACGATATTTCCACTTCCGGACGTGCACATGGCCCTAAGGTCCACTCAGCCTACACCAGAAATGAGTACCACGTAAATTCCTGGAGCCGTGGCCTATACTGAGGGCTACCGAGGCTATCGGTGAAGCTCTAACCTCAAATGAGAACGATGGAATTCTGAAGCACATTATAATGTAAGCATCTGACACATTGTTCCATTTACAAAATTTGAACGCATTGAGATAAAACGTCGCTCGTATTTCTGAGTGCAACGCGTCGGAGAATGATATTGCAGCCCAGGCACTGCGTTCCGCTCCCCTCGCCTCACCTCCCGCGGCTTTCTGCTGACTACCGAATAGGTGCGGGACGGGGGGGATGGGGTAGGTGTGCTAGGCTTCGCTCCGTCAGATCGCCACTGCTAACGAAGGATCTACCTCAAAGACTCGAAGTTCTCTGGAAGTTTCCGAATTGACATATGCATTTTTATCGTATATTCTTCCTCACCTCATACGTCTGAATTAATTATACAGATAACAGAGTGCTGGCATTTGACTCCCTTTTGCTTCTACATCCTTGTAGAAAGACACTGCAGGAATGCTGTGATAAGAGTAATTCTTTTTATAGGTAGATCTGCTTAAATGAAATGCAATCTTTCAGGTTTAGTGTTCTCTTCCGTTAGCTGGAATCGAACCTGTGATCATGGGTCGAACACCACCACTGGTACGACTGTTGGTAATGCTAAAAAATTCAAAATTGTTATTTAATAATAGTGCATGACATCTGTATAGGCTTCGTGGTGACCTAATGAGCATAAAATGAATGACGAAGGTGTGGTAAACACCCAGTCTCCAAGCCAGGAGAATTCAGAGTACAAGAGGGTTGTTATGAGAACTGAACCGGGTCCATCGGTCCAAAGGCAAGCATTCTATCTATTTAGCTATAAAGCCGGACTTTAATTAGCTAAACCTCAGGCTACCATCTCCATTGACAGTAGCAGGGGCCAGGGCAGTAGCTTGTGAAACAGCCTTAACAACACAGCAGGCTACTCCCTTGGCTACTGGCTGCAGCTCAGAACGCTTAGGGCTTGGCATTCCCTACTCTACACACATTGTCTATGTCCACCTTACTAAAACTTATCCTCATTTTGCTTTGTATCACTTCTACTACTTTATATACTATTTCAACCTTGCTTTCGTTGTCTCCCTCCGGCACATCATAAAGAAAAAGGTTTTTCCTCCTGAGTTCTTGATTAGTCCTGTTTTCTGACCACTTTACTTGGCTAAGTTCTTCCTTCAAATCCCAGACTTTCGTCTTCAGTCGTTCTACTACATCCTTGTTTTGAGCCACTTTCTCTTTTATCACATTCAACTCTTCTTTGACACACTGTTTAGCTTAGATTGCTCCGTAATTAAATCCCTTGTCTGCTCGTCCTGGCATGCTTCTTTGACTGCTTTCTTTATCATTTCGAATTCTTTCCAGACAATTACACTCACTGACCCAGGCTCCGGATTTAATTCAACGCCACCAATTTCCAATGAAACTACTAACACTGCTGCTACGATCAAGGTTGCTAATACTCTAACTTGCTGCCCATTTTTCTTCTCTCGTATCAATATTTTGCATTGCACTCCTTCATTCCATCTTCCTGTAACTGTCCTGTACTACACTAGTGAGTCACCCACATTCAGCATCTCACTCAGCACATCCGCTCAATCCACTGTCACGATCATGACTGTTGAAAAGGGATAACGTAAGTCTAGTTGTAGCCCACCTCATGATACCAGCATACGCCACTGTCCTGCAGGCAAAGGCAGCCTGATGTAAAGCTAACCACTCTACCTCATCAATTGTCGAGGCTACGGATAGTGCAAGCTTTTACCTTCCACTGCTCCAAGGGCCTTCATGGCCTGTACGGAGGTGACTTTGTTTTGCTTTACTTTGCTTTTATTTGTATATTATCTCTGCTACATAAAAATGCATAGAACTAATTTGTGAATACGAACTCGCTGTCTCGTTTTCTAAGCAGAAAAATATATCCATAATTCTTCGCCGTTCCATACAGCATAAAAAATGAACGAGAGGTTTCTTTTCAATTCTTCCTGTACTCGTCAACGATGACATCTTTTTTAACCAGAATTTTTCCGTTTCAGGTACTTTTGTGTCAAACACTGTCTAGTTCTTTGTCGTCCGCGAGCTGACAATGTCCTTTATACTGAACTGAGCACAGCAGATAATAACCTGCTGTCTTCACGTTTCGCTTCCACGTTTACAATTTCACTCCCATCAAGATGTTATTTTTCCTTCTTTTTCGCCCGGGTGGTATTATAATTGGAGCTGCGTGGTTGACGTCTCTCATAACTTAAAGTCTGACGTTGAAGAGAAAAAAGGGAGGCAAACGTATTGTGACGCTATTGAAATCAGGTGCAGATAGAAAAGGTTTGAATAAACGTCCACTGCTGAGCATTTAGCATTCACGACAGCATACTACTTTAAATTAACTTTTCAGTTTTTAGATCGTTACCGCTTCCCGGCAACGTAATCAGCTGTCAGTGGACGTCTGGAGCATGTCTAGAAACTGTATTACATTTATCTTTAATCTACGTTATGACAGTCACATAACTAGGGCCCGTTTTCTTTTATGTGCGAAATATGTGAATAAAATTTTACTTAATATCTGTGAAGTATGTAATTAAATGTGAGGAAAGCAACGGGAAACTACCTCACTCCTCATTTCCGTAGTACGCCTCTTCAGTGACGCCTAGGCCATCTATGACAGCTGATGGCAGAGCTGTTGAGGATGCCACCAGCGGAATCGCTGTAGACTGAACATACATACATGTAATTAAATATGCAATATTAATACAAAAGGGGGAAATATATGAACCATTTGATGTTAAAATAGGAGTCCGACAAGTAGATGGGTTGTTCCCTTTATTGTTGTACCTTGTTCTGGACACAGTGATTAGAACTTGCGTAAAAGGAGTTAAAGAAATAACCCTTGGCAGATTACTTGGAAACAAAATTAATTTTGCCTTCGCTGATGACCTACTAGTGTTGTCCAGTAACAGACAGGAAGCAACTGCATCCATTGAAAAACTCCATGAAATTGCATCCAGAACAGGACTCAAGATCTCTTACCAGAAAACTGTCCGCCTCCGTAACATAAAGGTTAGTGTTATCAGCTGCCGCCCCCACGATTCCCGGTAGTGGCATAAATTTAAGAACGGCAGGAGGGCTGGTATGTGGTTGAAATGGTACATGTAGCTCACCTCCATTGAGGGTGTGCCTGAAAAAAGCTTCATCACCTCAGGATAAGGACACGATGTTACTTTGTCGGGCTCCATGGCTAAATGGTTAGAGTGCTTTAGTCACGGGGGTCCTGGGTTCGATTCCCGGCAGGGTCGGGAACTTCAACCATGATTGGTTAATTTCGCTGGCACGGGGGCTGGGTGTATGTGTCGTCTTCATCAGCATTTCATCCTCATCACTACGCGCCTACGGCCGTCCAATGAAAAGACCTGCATCTGACCAGCCGAACTCCTCCTCGCACACTCTCGGCACTAAAAGCCATACGCCATTTAATACACCAGGAAACTCACTACATGGAAATGAAAAACCAATGTGGCAAACTATCCCAAGCGTCTACATTCAAATACCTGGTAGAAGTCATCCAACTTTCAGGAATTAACTGTGAAGCAAACAAAGATTAATTAATGTTATTTCCTTTACGTCCCACCAACTACTTTCACGGTTTTTGGAGACGCCAAGGTGCCGGAATTTAGTCCCTTAGGAGTTCTTTTACGAGCCAGTAAATTTACCGACGCGAGGCTGACGTATTTGAGCACATTTAAATACCATCGGAATGAGCGAGGATCGAACCTGCCAAGTTGGAATCGGAAGGCCAGCGTTTCAACCATCTGAGCCATTCAGCCGGGCAAGCAAACAAAGAAAGGATCTTTAAACTACAAAGAGCATACAGACTCACTTGGAACCCATATAATAAAAGGTCAATATACCCAAATGCGAAATTAAGGCATTACAACACTGTAATCAAGCATGAAGCACTATATGCATCTGAAACACTGATCGTTAGGGACAAATCATTGATTATTGATGTAGAAACGCATGAAAGAAAAATCTTAAGGGACATTTTTGGACCAGTCAGTACAGGGGGAATCTGGATGATAAGGAAATCCCATGACCTGTACTAACACTCAGAGAAAATCTCAGATACTTTTAAGACATATTTTCAGAATGAGTAATCAGGGACTGACGAAAATAATTCTGAACCTCGCCCCATCATAGAAGGTAAAAAAAGAGTTGGCTGCTCAAAGATGGAAAAGATCTTCAGGAAATAGGAATCACAGATGACATTGTGTTAGACAGATCTAATTTCAGAAAATTAGTCGACAGTCACAACTCGACACAACATTCAGGTAATACCACCAAAAGAACCACGTCAGAAGATCGCAAGGAAAGCCACAGCGAGAAGATGAAGAGATTTTGGGAGAAGGAAAAAGCAACGACATCAGATAAATAAGGTCAATCGCACTACTTAGTCGGGCATAACGCAAAAAGAAAAGAAAATATGTAAAAGTATTAATGCACTAAATTTACAAAAAATGTCCTTATATTCTTTTGATTATGACCTATGCTTATTATATGAGACAATACAATTGTTTCCGCTCTAATCTGCTTGTCATATTCATACCATGGTCTATCAATACCATTCTTACCGCCTACACTTCCCTGGGAAACCAACTGAGCAAGTTCTGGGTGTCTTAAGATGTTTCCTATTATTCTCTGTCTTCTTCTCGTCAAATTTAGCCAGATCGTTCTCTTCTCCCAAATTCGATTGAGTAGCTATTAATTCGTCATTCAATCTTATCCACCTCACCTTCAGCGTTATTGTGTAACACCACATTTCAAAAGCTTTTCTCATTCACTCTGAGCTGGTTATCGTCCATGTTTCATTTCCATACAATGGCACGTTCCATACGAAAGTCTTTAAAAATATCTTTCTAATACCGATAACAATATTCGAAGTGAACAATTTTCTTTTGTTAAGAAAGGCCTGCCTTGCTTGTGCTAGTCTACATTTTATGTCCTCCTAGCTTCTGCCATTGCTAATTGTTCTACTGCCCAATTAATAATATTCATTTACTTCTTTTAAGACCTCAGTTCTTATTCTAATATTTCCTGCATCACCTGGCTTCATTCGATTGCACTCCTGGGTTTGTTTTATTTTGGATTTGATTATTTTCATCTTGTACTGCTTCTCCAAGACTCTATCCATACCAGTCAGCAATTTCTGCAGATCTTCTGGAGACTCAGATCCAATAAAAAAAATCGGGAAATATTAGGGTTTTGAATTCCTCCCCTGCTAACGGTTTCAATAAAAAACTAAGTGCAAATTTTAATACCAATTTCGTATTCAGTGGCACCAAATTAAAAGAGTTTGGCCCATTTCATTTCCGTAACATTTTATGTGTATTGAGTGCTCAAAAAGAAACGACAAGATAAACATCATGACAGGGAAAACGTGGTTTGAAAATAAATAGAAACAGTTCCAGAGTAATGAAGTGTACAAGAGATGGGTAACGGAAGGCTGAAGTGCAGGTTTAAGGAGGAAAGCAATGGAAAGTGCTATTCTTTTGCTAGTTGCTTTACGTCGCACAGACACAAATACGTCTTATGGCGACGATGGGATAGGAAATGTCTAAGAGTGAGAAGGAAGCGTCCTTGGCCTTAGTTAAGGTACAGCCCCGGCATTTTCCTGGTGTGAAAATGAGAAACCACGGAAAACCATCTTCAGGGCTGCCGACAGTGGGATTCGAACTCAGATCTTCTCCCAAATTCGATTGAGTAGCTATTAATTCGTCATTCAATCTTATCCACCTCACCACTTGCCATTGGAATTAACCAATTAAGGTTAATATCCCCGACCTGGCCGGGAATCGAACCCGGGACCCTCTGAAACGAAGGCCAGTACGCTGACCGTTCAGCCAACGAGTCGGACTTTATAGATGGTGAAAAGTTACGATCCTGTAACACAGCAACAGAGACAGCCCAAAAAGCGACACTATTAAGGTAATTAATATTCTTTATTTTTCATCTTTTCTTGTAAGGTACATACAAAAAATATCATTAGCTCAAAAATGAGAGCTTCATATTCAGGTTCTGTGACCTCAGAAGATGAAGAAATCATATTCTCTTCACCGTAACATTCAACTGTTGAAAATTTGTTTAACAGTGGAACAAGTGAATTTCTGAAAAGTTTTCATGTTCATCTTCCGATAATCACACCGTATTTTGAACTAGCATTGTTAATACTTTTAAGGCGCGATTGTTGACAAAAAATCTCGAATTTTCAATTTTAACCTAAAAAATCCCAGTTCATCCTGTTTCAATTACCCCTACCATTATTTTTAAAGCTCTAAACGCCGAACTTAGAGCGTAGCGGTTCGGAAGTTCGGCGTATATAGAGCAAGTCCTACACCTCATTCTCTCACGCTGACAGACAAAATTATCTTCAAACTTCTTTCCGATTACAGTTTCAAGAATACCGCTGGAATATATTTACCTCGTAGTACGTCTACGCTCTGCGTGAGAGGAGAAAGACATCTGAGGGTGTAACTTACAGTCCAGAGCACTTTTAAAGCAACTATACTTCTTAACCCTCAAGCACACGCGCCAGATCTTAGGACGCAGACACACGCGTGGGGGTGTTTTCCACCCCACATATCATTGTATTGTAAAATATGAATGACTGTATTAATTGGAGATTTTAAGATAGATTATGCAAGAATGACTCTTTCTGCGGGGATCCAGTCAGAAAGGTACAAGAGCGGGGAGAGCACAGGAAAGTTATTTGTACATTTCACTAGGAAATAAAATGACCTGGGGTGGATTCCACCCCATACGCGTGTGTTTGAGGGTTACAACTTCCAATTTCCTTTTTTTTTGCCTTAAAATGTTTTCAGCTCTTTGCCATACATAAAATGATCCTTGGGACAGAGTTCTAATCATGTTCACCTGAAATTTTCAGACAATGTAAAAATATGTAGAGAAATTACAAGTAGTTCTGAATTTTGTTATCAATTTAGTATTACCTTCATGTTTTTCACATAAAATACCATGAAAATAGAGTTTTGCATATGTAATGAATAATTGAAAAATATCCGTTCAGGCAGACAATTCAATGTTGAAAACTCCTAGGAATATGAGCTACGAATTTTAGGTAAATGAAATAAATAGAATATATTGCCGGCCCTGTGGTGTAGGGGTAGCATGCCTGCGTCTTATCCGGAGGTACCGGGTTTGGTTCCCGCCCAGGTCAGGGAATTTTATCTCCATCTGAGGGCTGGTTCGAGGTCCACTCAACCTACGTGATTACAATTGAGGAGCTATCGGATGGTGAGATGATGGCGATCCCGGTCTAGAGGATTCGTCGTGCTGACCACACGACACACGGGATGAGCAGTGGTCGCTTGGTAGGCCAAGGCCCTTCAAGGCTCTAGTGCCATGGGGTTAGGTTATGATAACATATTCTTTATTTATTCTTAAAAATTACCGTTATCCGGTCAATTAGATTAGCAGTTTGGCTGTTTCTACCACTACGAACCCTAAGTGGGTCAATGGAGACTTTGAGTTAATCCCTTATAAATACATCAGGCGTGATTATTTCTCAAAAAAGTGAAAATACGCCTGAAGGTATTAAACCAAGGAACATATTAAAGAAAGGATAATGTAATTAAGTTAAATTGGCTAGGATTTTAATTAAAGTAAAGAAACAAGTGATTTTAGGCTGTATTTTCCGGAACACCATTTTGGCCAGAAGTGATTTTCGAACTTTTTTTGTTTCATAGAACTATCCAAGACCCATAATTTGAACTCTTTTCGGGTGCTTTATCCCTTCAACTTTCGGCACGATTGAGGAAATTGCTTTATTTTACGTTGTTCGTAGTACGGCGACCCCTACAATGTCCACTAAGAAAGATCTTCAACATTAAAAGAGTGCAGCAAAGAGAATATTGCATTCAACAAATAAAAAATATTTGTCACTAACTTTGCAACCAATTAACGTATCAATTATATACAATATAATACCTTATTTATATTTTTAAGTTTCTCAACACTCTGACACGAAATAAATAAAACGTATCAATTCCAAATGTTGAGCGGGGCTGTATCTCATTAACAGATACTTCTTATAAATTTGGTTTTGGTAAGTGATAAAGTGTAAAAGTTGAAAATGTCAGTCATGACTTCCCCGACTTTACTGTCAATACACTGTGAGTGTCAGTCTCCGCAGAGGACTAGCGTGCTTTCAACACCTCTCTCAAGAGGTCAGTAGTGGGCTACCAGAAGAGGAAGCTATCTAAGTGTCCCATCTTGCTCGCCCTGTAATGAACATCCAATCTCCTTTCATGTGCTGTAAAATAAACGACGGTGAGTCACGGTGCCTGGCCGTACGCGTGACTCACGGCACGCAGACGTAACTCTGATTTACGTCCAGTTTCATTGCTCATAAAGCATTATAATAGGCGCCAAAATTTACATGTGTTAAGGATGTTATATGGAGCACACTTCGTCAACAAAGATAGTGTGAATTATTACTGCAAATAAAGTGCCATTGAAATAAATATGAAAACCTCCTGCAATAAGGCTATTTGCTTTACGTCGCTCCGCCACAGATAGGTCTTATGGCGACGATAGGATAGGAAAATCCTAGGAATGGGAAGGAAGCGGTCGTGGCCTTAATGAAGGTACAGCCTGGTGTTAAAATCACGGAAAACCATCTTCAGGGCTGCGGACAATGGTGTTCGAACCCACTATCCCCCGATTACTGGATACTGGCCGCAATTAAGCGACTGCAGCTATCGAGCTCGGTCCTGCAGTTAAGGATGTAACCAACATATCAGTAAATTTTCAGGAGAGGGGAAAATTATTTTTGATGTTTATTTCATGGTGTGCACTACTGTACTTAAACCAATTGCATATGCAAGTATACAAATGAGTTCATCTATTGAAAAGCAATATTTTATTGCTATAACTTAAGGTTTTAAGGTTTGAAAATTAATGTATGAAATGGAAATGATACAAAGGAAAATAATCTGTGTGACGTACCGACAATCGAACACAAGGACAACGAAAACAACTGACCTTATGTTCACAGAGAGGCACGCCAACTTACGAACTAAAACAGTTGACAATCACAAGGCGCAGTCCAGGAATAAAAGCAGTAGAAATTACACCATGACAACCAATGAAGATTTAAAATTCATATCAATTAACCAAATACAGCCGGTAGCTGTCTTACAGTTCATGGCGCATTGTTAAATGAGACATTTTAAATTCCTGACATACAAAAATGTCATATGTAAGATGCAACCCATTATGACCCGGATTAGAGATGATATCGAAGAACATAAAAGAGAAAAGTCTAGAAAACACAGAAAAAGTCAAAATTGACTTTCTGAAGTCCATCAAAGTACACAACTTACACCTCACCTACGTGCTAACAAAGGAACAGTTCCTCATAGAAGAAATTCGCTTAGACCTGTTCCTGGCAGACACCGAAGCCTTCAAATATCTCCGAAGAGAACTCACCAAGAAGAAACAAGAGATATGGCCGGAGTTCTTCACCACGGACGCAATGATCTACAGGAACTGGATTGAACGCAGATACGAGCTACGACAGTCCATGGCGAGAGAAGCTGTTCAATGTTTCACCACCGAATATGCAAAACAGAGAAATACCATAACCCAGAAGACAAGTGAAAGTAAATGAAATGTGGTTTAAATTGCGACCAATACCACGTAATGTAGTACAAAAACAGAGGGAACTCACTAACAGACTTGTGTACGACATAAAACGGACTAAATGTACAAACGCAATTTACCCTATATTACCTCTTGTAACATGATCTTACGTCCGAATGGCCATTGGCTGCAATGAAATCTATTATTATATACAAGGTGCGATAAAAAATGTTTCCGTTCGTCGGGCGTACAGTCCTGAATCGGGATGTCAATCAGGCAAAATCGCCGTGACCGTTGAGGCACTCATCCCTTTACGCACCAGGTTGAATATCCGCGTTGGTTAAACACCGTATCCTGTTGCACATCCTCGTCCGATGCTTTAAGCCCTTTTTGTGGGGACCGACGGCGTGATAATCGCATGGGGAGAGATCAGCCTGAAGGCCTCATCCACCGCCCACTTGTCTGTCCCAGATCGTCCGGTTTCTTGTGTCGAAACACGACCCACTCGGAACTTCGTGCACCATACCACAACGGTGGTTTTCGACAGAAATGCTGTCCCTTACACAGTCTTCATTCTCCGGTGTTTGTCCTTCAGGAGCCAAGAACAGAATAAGAGCACGTTGGTCCTGTTTGGACGCATTAGATAATAGTTCACGTGGCCGCATTTACCGCACGCACCTTGGCATGACATAACTGCCACACTAATCCCTCTGCCTATATATCCGTGTTGATATATCCGCATCGGAGTCGCACTGCATCGCATGTCCGCTGCAGGAACGCGCTCAAACGGAAACTTTTTGATCGCGCCTTGTAACAGAAGAAAAATCCTGTACATGCATTTCGAACACAAATTATTGCAAATACTATTACTGTAATAATAAAAATAACAATAATAACAATAAACATGTCAAGAAGAGATTTCTAAATACAGATGCGATTTCGTTTGTGGTCTTTATTTAAATGATCTTTTACACCTGGTGATGAACCAACACAAGCAGCGTCCACTATCTTGACTGATGTAAACCAGCTTGAAGTACAGATGACACCAGAGCATAAATAGGAAATATAGTCGTAATACTGAATGATGCGTTATGACAGTTCTTAGAGGGCAGTCCCTTTACTGCCAGCCTGGGAGGGGAGAAGGGAGTAGTGGGGGTGTGGTTGCCATGGAAACGTGGGCGGACCCACTGCGGTTGCCATGGAGATAAGCCTATTGGTCGGCTCGTGTTGCTTGGAGTTGCCGAAACTCTCACTTCTGAGTTACGTACAACAAAACACAGCGGTCTCGAAAAATGGTGAGCTGGAAGGGAACGAAATGAGAAAGGAATGCAGGAATGTGTGTACACCGTACAGTGTTCCTTCTTCCAGCCCTATCTGTGAAAATGCGTCCCTTTTTTTTTTGCTAGGGGCTTTACGTCGCACCGACACAGATAGGTCTTATGGCGACGATGGGATAGGAAAGGCCTGGGAGTTGGATGGAAGCGGCCGTGGCCTTAATTAAGGTACAGCCCAAGCATTTGCCTGGTGTGAAAATGGGAAACCACGGAAAACCATTTTCAGGGCTGCTGATAGTGGGATTCGAACCTACTATCTCCCGGATGCAAGCGCACAGCCGCGCGCGCCTCTAGACGCACGGCCAACTCGCCCGGTAAAATGCGTCCTTTAATATTACAGGTATAGTGAGTCAATTGAAAGCTCCGAGCCTGAGGGCATGGCCGGCCTTTACCTTATTGTTCTCCTTGTCTGGTTTCCCCGGGCGCCTTCTAGAACCAGTAAGGAGAAACTGCTCTCTCTAGCCACATCGCGAATATTCCATTACTCATCAGCCGAGCTATAAAAAAGGAGGCTAGCTAACAGAAGTTCAGCCCCAGGACTGGAACGACAGTGTCCCACCACAGCTAGAGTATCGTCATGTACTGAGCGTCGTACTGTCTGTGTACTACCTCGGAGTACTGAGTGAACAGTTGGTGTGAATAATTGGAGCAGTGTTAATGGTCTTTGTTGTGAGGAGTATTGTCATAGTGGCTAGCACTGTTGAGTTGTTCCTGTTTAGTTGCCTGTATTATGCAGTTCACTGTGTTTGACTGTGTGAATGAATGGACTTTTCTGGAGTCGCACCAAGGAAAATTCATAGCGCGAGGGTCAACAGCCCTGATTCGTGTATGTCCAACTGTAGCTACTGTGCGGGGTGACTTGCGAGTGAAAGTAAGGAGAGCCTGTCAATAAGGATATATAGCCTTCTCAGGTAATATCACCGAGCCGGACTACCTACTGTGGAGAGGACAGAGAGTTGACTGTGGTCATTCATGATTGAATAGAATTTGTGTGTGTGTGTGTGTGTGTGTGTGTGTGTGTGTGTGTGTGTGTGTGTGTGTGTAGGGTGGTCGGAAACAACGTGACCCGGATGTATGAGCCTTCGAGGGTTGGTCATGCTGATGAATATAATTTGAAAAAAATAATTCTGTATCTCACGTTATTGTCATTTTATAGCTGCTGAATTTACCCAGTCAGGTCGATTCGCGGGCGAATTCAAATAGGCTTTGTGAGACAGTGCTGCTAAATCTTCACGTAACTCAAGATCGGCTTGAGAGCACCAGTCGAAGAATAAAACTTCTTAATACTGACAACTCAAGAGTGCTAACCAGCACGTCAATACTCCTCACAACAATGACCATTAACACAGCTCCAATTACTCACACCAACTGTTCACTCGGTACTCCAAGGTAGTACACAGTTAGAACTCCGCTTAGTATCCGGTGGAATTACAGAGAAATGATGTAATTATGATTGCTGATGCAGTTAAGTTGTTTTCTAAGGAGCGGACGTATCCTATGGTGTTAAATTATTTAATACACTAGTGTCCAAACGTTAAGCATAATCATTAAACGAGGCCAAAACGCCTGATAGGAATGTCGGATGAATTGCTGAACAAACGGAAGCTGAATCGCACGCAATATGTCACACAACTTGTCCAAAAAACAGTGTCAGAAAGGTTCTCATAGCTATGGTACACCATTGATAACCACTAACACATCTTGACAATGTCTTCCACAACAAAATATGCTGTTAATACGGTATGTGGTTACCCCTAACGGTCACACATGCTTCGCAGCGACGTGGCACGCTCTCTATCAGATGATCCTAGAGCTCTTGTGGCAGTCGATCCCATTCTCCCGAAAGGGCAATGCAAAGGTCTTGGAGGGTCTTTGGTGGAGGCTGGCGGGATTCAGTTCGCCTCCCCAATGCATCCCAGGCATGTTCTATAGTATGCAGATCCACACACCTCGCTGGCCTGTCCATGCGATGAATATCTTCCCCAGTTAGAAATTCATCCACCAGAGCACCGCGGTGCGGTCGGGCATTATCGACCATTAAGAGGAAGCGTGGACCAACCGCACCTCTGAAGAGTCGAACATATGGTCACAGTACCTCATCCCTGTATCTCCGAGTGTTAACAGTGTTCCTCGAACCACCCTGGAGATGTGAAGGTTAGTACGGCCATTCAACATGATGTCGCTCCACATCATGACGCTACCACCACCATACTGGTCCCGTTCCACGATGTTCCTATGGTTGTATCGGCTACCCGGTTCTCTCCAGATTAATGTGCGACGGGAATCGTTCTACAAACTAAAGCGGGATTCATCTGTGAAGAGCACATTCCTCCATGCATCCATGGTCAAGTTTCAATGTTGATGGCTCCGCAGTAAACGGGGCCCATCTCTGTGCTGGAGTGAGCGGGAGGCACACCGCTGGACATCGGGCAAACAGCCCTGCTGTAGCCCTAAGGTACAGCCCCAGCATTTGCCTGGCGTGAAAATGGGAAACCAGGGGAAACCATCTTCAGGGCTGCCGACAGTGGGGTTCGAACCCACTATCTGCCGAATACTGGATACTGGCTGCACTTAAGCGACTGCAGCTATCAAGCTCGGTTTGTAGATATTTTGGACTAAACCTAATGCTCTTTAATCTTTTGGAGACGAGTTTGTTGTGAGATTATTACTATTAACCGCTCGGTCAACGAAAGTAACAAATTTGTTCTTGTCCATACCAGAAGATATAGTGAACTGCATAAACGCTAGATCCCGCTAACGAAGACAAACTTTATTTGTAATTTCCGTTAATTTTGGTCAGAGTCTTAAGTTGCTTGGTGGTTGTCAAGCATACAATCGCTTGCTGATCCTGGATGACAGGGATGATCCGTTGATAAATTCTGCTCAAGAAATAAATACATATATCATCAAATCTGACCTTCTTAACCAATGTAAAGATTAGAGGAAATGAAAACTTCCACCTTCACCTTGTTCAAGAATGCCCATTGACTGTACGGAGCTAACCTTTTAAAAAGTGTTCCTACTCTTCCGATCAATATCTACCCTTCACAGGATAAGTCCTTTCTCCTTGAAGTAAGCAGTTCCAATCAGCGGAAAGTTCCCAGTCATTGACGAGATAGCCCGGTAATATATAATCCTTAAGACCGGCAGATAGCGTGGCACGGAGCCAACTACTTTTTCCTCATCTCACAGATACTCATCTGTCCTGCGGCACCACTTGATTGGATCGACTCGTTCAGGCTACGAAATAGACGATCATTCACTGTGAGGGATGTCAATTGCTTTCGCTTTCACTGCTTCACACAAAAAAATCCTAACAACGACCACAATATTTCGAATGTATACAATTTCGATAATTTGCCTATATTTTAAAAATCTTTAATTATATGCCGTGTTCATTTCACAGGAACTTAGTTACACCTATTTAGTATCTATTTACTTTTTTACAATTTTTCTTTACGACGCAGCGACACAGTTAGGTTTCATCGCGACGATGGGATAGCAAACACCTAGAAGAGGGAAGGAAGCACCCGTGGCTTAATTGCCTGGAATAAAAAAGGGAAACAACTATCTTCAGGGCTGCTGACAGTGGGGTCCGTATCCACTATCTCCCGGGTACAAGCTCACAGCTGCGCCCCCATAACCACACGGCCAGTACGTCCGATATCAGTTTTTTAGTACATTATGTAAACATGGATTAATAGAACTCTGCATTCCTTGAAATTTTAGGCTGTAATAGGATGGAATGCAACAGAACCTCCGTAGCTCAGGCGGCAGCGCGCCGGCCTCTCACCAATGGGTTCCGTGGTACAAATCTTGATCACTCGATATGAGATTTGTGCTGGAGAAAGCGGAGGTGGTCTCTCCGGTTTTCCCAGTCATCATTCACTCCAGCAAGACTTTTCAATATCACTTCATCTGTCAGTCATTAATATACCTCGGATTTGTAGGTAGTAATAGGTTAGAATGCAAAGTAATTTGGTTTGTAGTAAGTGTCATGCAACACGTTGTATCATAATGTAGGAAGAGTAGCATAAATCCAAGGAGTTCTATAGGCTGTACCCCTAATATCTATGCAAATCTCATACCTTGACCGTTGTACGCTGTAGGGTATACTTGTTACTGGCTTAAGTAAGTTTGCATTCTAACCTATCAGCACCTAATAATCGGGACTCTAGTCATTAATCATTGCCCTATCTTATTTATGTTTATCTTTTAAAATTAGTTTTGGTTTAAGCACAAGATGTTTTTTGAGAAGATAAATCTACGTAACTTCACCTAAACAATGTCATATAGCTGAAGATGTTCCTAAGGAATAAAACACCTTCTACGAATAATTAATGTACTTAAATCAAATATATAGTATCATACAGGTGGGGGTTTACTTTTATTGATTTAATACATCCCTCATTTTTCCATTACATTTACGGAGTGAATATTTATAGTGAATATTTGTAGTCCTCGACGATCTACCATTTGTGTTTCCAGAACTTACATTTGCCATACTGGCTTCTTATTCTGTTAAGTGACGTCCAGACGTTCCTTGGTAAGTTGAAAGCAGGAGGTCGGGTAATCAAGTTGAACCATGTAGATATTACCCGCCTTGAGCCACGACAGAGGTGGGGATTAATCAGGCACTGAGGGAGTTGGCGGTGGTGGTGATTATTGTTTTGATAGGAAATACAACTGGGCAACCATCCTCTATGAATACTAATCAGAAGGAAAATAGAAGGGATCCGAAACTTTGAAAAATAAAGGTATCAGCCAAAGAAAGACAAGGGCCAGGAAGGGCGTGCAAATGAAGGACTCCCTAGGTATCGCATGCTCTAATGCCATGGAGTCCGAAAAGACCAAGAGTTGACCAAGGAAGGTCCTATAGAATAGATGAAAGTGTGGAGCCCGCAACAAGTAAGTGGAAGTAATGCCAGGACTCAGCTAAGGGCCCCATGTTCACCAAACCACGCTCCCCGGGGCCCCTTATAGTCATCTATTACAACCATCAGGGGATACCGTGGGTGTTATTCTAACACCCCGACCCACAGAGGAGGTACTGAGGTAGTACTGAAACGTGGAGTTATGAGACTCTTTTGAGTGGATGTCTGATATGAGAGGTAGTGGATACGATCCGGAAAAAGTAAATCGAAGGGTTCGGACCAGGCTAACCGCCCCACGGTCTAGGGATAAGCGAGCCGATCTCTTACCAAAAAGAGCCGGGTTCTATTCACGGCCAGGTCCACTCCGCCTACTTGATAACAACTGAGTACCTATCTGACACTGAGATAGTGGCCGAGAGGGCTCGTCACATTGACCATGCGTCACCACGTATTCTGCAACCTTTCGGGATGAATATCACTCGCCTGGTACGCTAAGGCCCTTCAAGGACACTGTAACACCAGTCTGTCATCTGCTTAGGTAGCAGTTGTCTTCACATAGTCACATGGGATAAAGAGTGGGGAGAAAACGCCCATTCCAGAATTTTCCACTGAACTGTTTTAGAAGAGAATTTTTGGACGGCTTGGAACCTTTCACGCAAGAAGTGGAGCCTTCCACGGGTCTGGTGACATGCAGAATTTAATTAGGAAGAGACTGCTTCTGCTTTATGTTAGATCACGAACAAACTGTCTCAAAGAAAACTATGTAATAAAGTTTATACGAACCTCACCCATCTTGAATTGTATCCATGAGTGTTAAAACACTCCACACGGACGCAATAAGGTTTAACGAACGGAAATGGTGAGCGGACCTTTATCTCTAATGTGCACATACGTTTACCAAAATTGGGGCCAGATAATGATCACATAAACAATAATAATAGCAAACAGCAATTCTCGGTTGTGTCTGTTCTGTCTTATCTTTGTGATATGTTTCATTACCTACGCAGAGTGTACGAGGAATGAGTCCTGTAATAACTGGCCACGGTCAGGCTCTAGAGGTGGTGGTGGTGGTTATTATTGTTTTAGGAGGAAGTTCAGCTGGGCGACCATGCTCTAGTAACTTTAATCAGAGGATATCGGTCAAACAAAGACAAGGACCTCGAAATTTAATACTTTTGAAGAAATTAAAGAACGAAATTTTAACGAGGGGGTCAGATAGAAAATAATATGGAAGTCAGGATTCTGACACCATTAAGTGGAATAAATGTCATACTCAGCTAGGAGAACCATGGTCTCCAAGTACCACTCCAAAGTTCAGAAGCCCTGGTGTCCCCTTTAGTCGCCTTTTATGACAGTCAGGGTATACCACTCCCACCTAGCAGCGGAAAGTGCACAGCAGTTAGAAAAGCTGTCATTATCCTCTTCTTTCTTTCACCCTAGAACGATAGCCTCTTTTCTCTGAAGTGGTAGGTGTTTTATTGTTATATTGCATTATTTGCTACTTTTAGACATGAAATATGAGGCAATCTCATATAGTTTTACTAAAAATATATCTAGCAATCCACCTGTGAATATAAATACTGACCTATACTCTAATAAGTAGCTCTCCAAATAATTTTAATAATGTAATACTAATTTTTTGTTAATGTTGTATGTCCGTCGCTCCCTTCTCGATCCGCCAGCCAGCTACACGCGTGCCAGTGTGTTATTCTTCGAGCCTCGACGCGCAGCCCTCAGTGCGCGTGCCTGAACGTCGTGTGTGCTATATAAAGGAGCTCCTAGTCTGTCCAGACGCCCACTGACCCCGGTGTCCAGCTCCAGAATACACCCTACGTCGAGCACGGAGGCTACTCCTCTTGAAAATGTGCTTCGGCCAGGTGGACTGAATTTCTGGCAGTAAGAGGTCTCACCTCGGGTCACCGCTCCTCTAGCCTATTCCGCTGTCCATGCCCAGTCTTACCATTATATGCCACTATCATTCCCTAGCTAATGCAGCTCCAATTATCGACTTGGTTTCGCTAAGTAGGAACTCTTCAGTCATTGAACTAACGTTAATGAACTCAGACACTTCAACAAGGAAGGACACTCTGAGATATTTACGTCAGTGCTTCTGATAGTTTTCGACTATCAAGAACTTTTCATGTCACAAGGACTATCTTTCCGAGATAGTAGTGAACGTGAATACTCCAACGTGTATATAGTGTACAAAGACAGACTCTTTCTCCAAATTCATAGTTCAATTTGCTTCGAGATAACTTTCAGTTTTGTTAGTGTAAATATTGTAATTTTACATGTGAAGCAAATAAAGAAGTTGTGCTTTTTGTAAACCCAACCTTGTTTACAACAGTTAACAATCCATCTTTCGAAACCATTGAACAAATAAATGTGCACTAATTGAAACATACACAAAATGTGAAAAATGTCAATGTTTTGAAATACAGAATTCAAGTTTTATAACCTGGTAATTGTACAATTTTTGACTAAATAAAACTATAGCAGTCGGCTTTCAAATCTAAACTATGAAATATTAAAACTGCTTCGTTCGTAATCGAGTGCTTAGCCATCTAGTGAAACCGAACTATCCCCACAAATAAAGCTTACTATCTCTACTAGAAGAACTATAAAAATGATGAATTTATAATCAATTGTAGGGAATGTTTTATCGACTTATGAAGAGGACTATTTGCTTTACGTCACACCGACACAGATAGGTCTTATGGCGACGATGGGATAGGAAAGGCCTAGGACTGGGAAGGAAGCGGCCGTGGCCTTAATTAAGGTACAGCCCCGGCATTTGCCTGGTGTGAAAATGGGAAACCACGGAAATCCATCTTCAGGGCTGCCGACAGTGGGGCTCGAACCCACTATCTCCCGATTACTGGATACTGGCCGCACTTAAGCGACTGCAGCTATCAAGCTCGGTAGAATATTCTTTAAGATTGGATGACGATATTGCCATATTGCCATAAACTCGGCAAATATAACCTAGAAGACAATCTAAAAGACAACTAAAACTATGACAGGATGTGAATCCAGTCAAGCCTTCAAATATTTCCCTGTAAATAATGAACAAGAGAAACTATTTTTCTACCTTTGAAACTTAATCATGAATGAATAAATACAGTCTGTCAGAAGAAAGATTGGAATGGTAAAGTAAGCCAATAAACATATAGATATTTGAACTTTTTGCGAAAAACTTTGTATGAAATCTGGTCAACGGGAGAACGAGGAAAGACTAAAGTATGTTAGGAGCAGTTCAAATTGTGGACATAGATGAGAATGCATTGGATAAGTTAGACTGAAATAAAGGGCAGTATAGCCTCATCGGGCTTCGCCTAACCTACAGGTTACATAGGTTACTAATTATTTCTCTCGCTCGCCAAGCAAAGAAGCCCGCTACTAATGATTCCAATAGCATCTCAGAGTGTGCGGCACTGGCTACGCTGAGTTTCAGAAATGTATCTCACCAAACTTTGTCACAATGAACGTTTACAAATTGGAGTCCACTGATTATTGGGCGGAAGTCGCATCGCAGTGAAAGTAAGTACTCATTTCCAGTAAAAATAATAGTAATGATTCTTGAAGATCACAAATACGTAATGCATGGATAAGTTTGTGGAATCGGCAAAGCGTAGCGAACAGTGGCATATCTTGTAATGATGTAACCTATGGGTTACAGTGGGTCATAGTTAATGTAATATTTTATACATTTGATTTTTCTCTGCAGTTTTACCCTTCTATTCTAATACGATTCCGGAAATTGTCAATTAAAACGTGTCCGATATTTCAGACCTTTCTGACGACGACCGTTGACTTGACTAACTACAAAAATTTTCATTACATACCCTGAAGGAGTGCGGCGGGCCTCTTAGAGCGTAACATCCTCTCTCAAGCCAGGGAAATGTGGAGCAGTGAATGAGATATTTGGGGAAGGTGAGGGGGTTGGTGGCCGTGTCCTATGCTAGAAACTGTCCCTGCATTCGCCTTAGTGCAGGAGAATGAAAAACCGTGAAAAACCCTTCCCAGGACAATCCTCTTCGTCTTACGAATACAGAGTCGTGGCGGAGCTACACTCACTAATGAACTCACAATCACAAGTTGAGATGGAAGAGCCAAGTGACGATATAAATTGAATGATTTTTGGAACGTTGCCCCGTAAAATAAAGGCAACAATATCTCTGCATCCCGACAGTCTCCGCAAAAAGAACGACGATCATCTGCCGGGAATCCCCTGAAAATGTGATATCTTCCCATTGCCGCCTACCAGGATGTGACGTTCCAAAATGCAGGGTCATGTGTTCCAGTTGTAAGGTATTTCTCCATATGAATACAAATCAGAACTTCTACAAACTTTTCTATGAGTTATGATTTGTTGTATTCCGTTTGGTTTACTTTTACTGTGTTAACTCATTCAACCTAAATCTGCAAGAAAATAATGTTAAATCTATTTATTTTGAGGTTTGAATATGGGGTACTGACATTTAACTTCAATGTGTTTTAAAGTAACCAATAATATTTCAAAGAAAATATCCCATACTTTCCTATCATAAACATTAAGACCCACTGCAACCTATAGGTTACGTAAAGTATTCGGACAGTAACTAGCTTCAAATTCGATGTCATTTTTTTCATAAAACTGATATGTCTTGCATCCCGAAAATCTAACAATTGTATTCAAATCTCTTGAACCGTAGGCCTGAGGAGGATAGAACAACCTTAGTATCACAAAACTTAAACCATCGGATTTGGAGAAGGAGAATTGATCAAAGGAAGCTGGATAGAAAAGATGAAAGTGAGGAGTTTCGCTAGCGACCCCAGGGTCATCAACCCAAGCTCCCAAGTTGAGAGCATCTAGGTGGAAGGGGGGGTTCCTTTTTATTCACCTCTTGCGACAGGTATGGAATACCTTGGTTATATTATAGCTCACACCCCCCCCCCCCAACACACATACAACGGAAGCTATCACAATCCTGAGGTGAACAAGACGTGCTTTTATTTCACGTTAAGGAGCATTGGATTCCAGAATAGGGCAATATTCTCGGGGGTTGTATACCAATTCAATTTCGCTGTAACATCCTAGAACCATATACACCTCATAAGATACAGTTAATATTGAAAAGTATACCACATATGAAATGCACTGATGGTGTCGCGGTAATGTCCTGAGGTCACACAGAAGAGACTCTCTTCATACCTTCTGCTTACTGTCTCGCTGTATCTTGCTTCTGTTTCTCTGTCGTGCGTTCTCATCTTCACTTGTGCGTGCCGCAACTCCTAATGGGTCTCTCGTGAACTCCATGGAGGTATAAAGTGAATGAAATAGCAGCAGACATGGCAATATTCTTTTATTCTTTTCAGCTTTAGCTCCGTAAGACTTTCGACCTGAATTATAAATAATTGAACGAATGTAGACCAATATTATATACCAATAAATCGTGTTAAGATAGAAATTTGTGCTCTTGAATTGGAGATCAACTTGCAAAAGTCGAAACTAATGGGGTCGATCTGGAAAGTGGTTTCAGTTCACTGCCAAGCTGATGGACCTTCAGAAGGTGAATGAGTTGATGTAGGATCAGTTCTGAGTGATAGTGGAAGCCCATCATCATCATCATCATCATCATCATCATCATCATCATCATCATCATCATCATCATCATTTCTCCTTACCCAGCTCCTGCCGGGTCGGGGTATTTATGGCACATCTCCATCTTCCTCTTTCCTTCCACCATTCATCTTCCATGATCTTGTCCCAGTCCAAATTTTGTCTTATGTCGTTCTTCACCGATTCATTCCACCTTGTTCTAGGTCTTCCTCTTGCTCTATTGCCCTCGCATTTTGTCTCCAGCATCTGTCTTGGAATTATGTTCTCTTCCATCCTCCTTACATGTCCAACCCAACTCAGTTTATTCATTTCAAATCTCCCATTTAGCTTTCCTATCCTAACTTCATTCCTAACATTTTCATTTCTCACTCTGCATTTCCTCGTGTTTCCTGTCATACTTCTTCGGAATTTCATCTCACTGGCTTGAATTCTATGACGCTATGAATAAGAAATGAAAAGATGAATAGTAACTTACTTGGACGCACAGCAATGGATAAACTAATGGTGGTTCACCGCCATGGAGTTATTGTCACGGGATACGAATATCCGTTTAGTCCAGATTTTTGCGTTCCCTGATTTTCTTACGAATGTGAAATTTGAACTACTAACAGTAGAGAAATGCAGCGTATTGATGCCTTTGAGATGTGGTATAGGCACAAATATGTAAATCAGGAATGGGGAGAGGGCGTAACCCTTTAAGCGACTTGCTCCGCCCGTGTGGTGTGGGGAATGAAAGCTTTTAATTATTTTATTACTGTTATTATTATTATTATTATTATTATTATTATTATTATTATTATTATTATTATTATTATTATTATTATTAAATTTTATTCCCTGTTTTATAGTGTATTTTACATCTATGTTATAGTGTAATATTTATTTTTAACTTGTGTTCGACAGACTGGAAAGCTTTTAGTTGTTATTTTTTTAGAGTTCTGGTACCACCACCATCACCCTGCCCGCGAGAGAGGCCTCCACCTCACTGACTGTGCTGACTAAGACTTCATGCTTAACCTCACACGGTCTTACTTAGCGGGCGATTTGAAAAGTAAGGCGGTTGGCTAAGAGTTCACCCTTAACCTCACTACGTGTTCAGGCTTAACCTCACAGATCCCGGGTTCGACCTTAGGATTAAGGGCCTAAGACCCAAAATCGATGCCAAAAAATGCAAGCTAGACCCAACTGCTAACGTGATTATAGTCGAGAGTGTAAGCTCAACGTAACAGATACGGATTCGACTCCAAGCTTAACCTTACAGGTCCTAGATTCGACTCTAGGCTTAAGGGCGTTAGCTTTACAGACCCAAGTTTGTGATAGCCAAAAATGCCAGCTTAACCTAACTACCAACGTGATTATGGTCATGAGTGCTAGCTTAACCTTACATGCACGTATTTGACGCCAGGCTTAACCTTACACGGGCGTTACAGACTCAAGTTTGAGATTCGATCCCAGGCTTAACCTAACTGGACATTAGCCCGGGTGTTGAACTTTGAGTCTCTTAGGTTAAGCCTAGACACGTAGCCAGCGATCTCCTACCGAGTTCTGCTACAACTACGCAAAGTCGTCATGGAGCATTGTTTTCCTCTACAGATCGATGTATCATAACTGGACCATCAGGATGCGGCAAGACAAATCTTTTACTTGCACTTATTACCTCTTTAAGTGGCATACGCTTCAAAAACATTTACATTTTCGCAAAGTTATTCTGTCAACCGCTGTATACTATTTTACAACTTATTACTTATTACATCTTATTAAGCTCTTAGCTAGCAGCCCACAACGCGCTGTGACGTCACTCACCGGATCAGGTCTCATCCTGGAGCCACCGGATTCCGGATGCCGCCGAAACCCCCAAAAGTAAATACTCTTTTAAAATACATTTAACTGAGTTGACATTGGAAAGTATGACTTCCTTCTTAACAAACCAAAAAATCTACCCATATATCACATTGTATTTCATAAAATTGTTGATTATATAACTACCTCTACAAACCACCCGATTGCCTCATGAATAAAGCCCGGATTTTTATGCAGTTGCAAAATAATTTGGTTAGTAGAAAGTGTCGGCCACCCGCTCTTTGATAATGCAGCAAGGGTAACATGGATTGTAGGGGTTCTGATGGGAGTACCCCTAATGTTTATGCAATCCCTATAGCAGGATCGTTGTGAAGGTAGACTATACTTGCTGCTCGCTTCAGTAACTTCTAACCTATTAATACATGAAAGTCCGGGCTCTACTCATGAAACTTACGAGGGGAGGCTGTGGCACATGGGTGACTGATCCAATCCACCTTTGGTATACACCTAGGGCATGAGCAGAAGTATAACAGGTGTGAGTAGTATGGCGCAATTTTCAGCCGTTTCCGAGAAATTTATTAATGAAAAATTGCAGTGCGCTTATGTGTAAGCTATGTGTGCGAAGAAGACAACGAGCTCGTGGCGCAGCGGCAAGCACTCTGCTTCGTAAGCGTGAGATGGTTCGAATCCTGCCAATGAACGATTTTTTTTTCAAATACTTCACATCTCTCACAAATTAAGGTGTTTACACGTGTACCAAAAGTGGATCGAATCGTTTACCCATGCGGCATAGCCTCCCCTTGTTAGTGCAAATTTGGTACTGATCAGTGGAGATTTGTACAATGAACAAACAACTTACTTCAGATTTTATACAGGGACTCACATATCAACCCAGATCGAGCGAACTTACGTCGCTCGCGGCCTCCCTGCGTTAAGCGTGTATACAATCTTATATGAAATCTTACGTTACAAAAGATGCTGAAAGTGTCGTGCTTTCTGGGATATACAGTCATTGTATGTGCTAACCACTTTCTGGCTGACGTGAGTGAGTGTTGCCCCTATAATGTTTCCAATTTCATTCGTAACCTTTTCTTTCAGTTCCCGCAATGTGTGAGGATTTGTTCGATACACTTTTTTTTCTATCAGTTTAACTCACAAGTAAATATCACACACTGCATTTACTGTCGTATCGAAAATATAGGCCCAATTATTCGTCTTGCACGAACAGCACACCAAACGCCAATTTTCCTCTATCGTAATGAGAGACTTCATAAACACCATTATGATTTTCTGCACACCAGACTGTTCACACGATCAATAACATCTGAAAAAGAACACAAGCTGTGGGTCGAATAAACGATCATTCAATGATGCAAGATACCACTCACAATATCTCCCTCTTGTGGCTGGATCAGCAGGTCTTAAACAATGTTAAAAGTGTTCGTGTGTGCGCATGTTTTTTGTTGAGCACTGAGCTAGTAGTTTCAGATGTACTTATTTATTCATAATTAGGTGAATCTGAGCTCATGAAGATGGTTCTTCACCAGGAAATTCCTGAAGAAATGCATCGCGTACCTGTCGAGCCGACTCGTACTTAAAATAACATTTTACATTCGAAAATATATGTCTCAATTTATTTCCAGACTGGCGACCGCTAGGTTGAACACGTTCACGCTCTTTGCAAGGTCAAGGACTATAAGCGCGCCTCCCGTACTGCTGCTTAAGTCTCGGAGAGTAAAAATGCTGCTGGGCGGTCTGGGTTTATGTAAGAGACCCTGCATATATTTAAAATATAACTTGTATTTCTCTTTCCCCACGGATTTTAATGCGTGATCTGGCCCCTGATGGATTTCTTTAAACGTGACCGACACTTTTGACCGATCCAAGATACGATTTTTTATTTTCATTTAAAATTGAACTTTCCTTTTCATAACAGTTTAGTTAATATCTCTAACACTTTCGGAGTTATGAACAAAAACGTGAAGCTCTCTCACTCATGCAAGCCCTTTACCTGTAATTTTGTTGCTTCCCGAATTTTTGTTTTTTAGAACCGTTTCCCTGATAACTCTGAAAGGTTTTAAGATTAGGTTGAAATTTTGCTTGCATATATATTTTACAGAGAAGAAGAAGATGCACTAGAATTATTGAGCTAGCTTCACTGGTCAAATTTTCAAAATATATTTTCAAATGAAAAGTAAGGAAAGTAAGGAAAATATGACTACAATCAATCAATCAATCAATCAATCAATCAATCAATCAATCAATCAATCAATCAATCAATCAATCAATCAATCAATCAATCAATCAATCAATCAATCAATCAATCAATCAATCAATCAATCAATCAATCAATCAATCAATCAAACAAACAAACAAACAAACAAACAAACAAACACTACTGATCTACATTTAGGGCAGTCACTCATGTGGCAGATTTCCTACCTGTTGTTTTCCTAGCCTTTTCTTAAATTATCGCAAAGAAATTGGAAATTTATTGAACATTTCCCTTGGTAAGCCAACGGCCGTAGCCGTGTTGAAACACCGGATCCCGTGAGATCTCCGAAGTTAAGCAACATTGGGCGTGGTCAAGAGTTGGATGGGTTGCCACGCGCGGTTGGTTGGGGGTGTGGGAATGGAGGAGCGGAAAGGAACTGGCCACCCTACCGCACGTAAACTCCGGCTCAGGAACACCTCTGCGGAGATTCGGATCTGCCTTCGGGCAGAATAACCCTTAGGTTACCTCCCTTGTTAAGTTATTCCAATCCCTAACTTCCCTACCTATAAACGAATATTTGCCCCCATTTGTCCTCTTGAATCCCAGCTTTATCTTCATATTGTGATCTTTCCTACTTTTAAAGACATCACTTAAATATATTCCTCTACTGATGTCATTCCACGCCATCTCTCCACTGACAGCTCCGAACATACTTAAAAATAATTTCATGAAACAATATTTATACTTAATTGACTTCACTCATTCTAGTACATGTTGTATCTATAGCATTACCAATCATAATAAAAAAGTAATCATAGAAAAATATTCATGTGTTTGTAAATATTATCATGGAAACGGAAAAATTATACACAGCCGTTTTGAATAATTTTTTATATTTAATGGCATATGTGTTTCATGTGAAGGAATATTACTATGGAATATAGTGTTTGTTATGGTAAGTTTCCTTTTAGTGTTTATTTCCATTGCTGTGGGAAAATGTTTAATATACACCATTTTTCTATGTTCACAGGTGTAAGTCTCACCTTAAATTAAATTTGCCCTCAATAGGTATTAAGTTGGCCAACCCTGACTTAGACAGTGAGGAGAGATAATAACAATGATATGATCCTGTAACTAAGAATGCTATGATTCTGTCTAAGAAAATACAGGAATTCAGGGCTTAAGAGGAGATAGGAGGTAGTATTATCATGTACATTGAAGAAAGCAGACAAGATCTGACAACATTTCTTCTCTCCCAGGAACTGTGTTGGAAAGGAATGAGCTAACACAGCTGTGTACTTCATATCTGTAAGACAAACAACGACAAGGCTTCACTCTAGAATGTGCTCAAGTAGAAAATGAGGAAAATAATCGAAGCAGCAAGGAAAGGTGTACCGTATAGTGTCGCAACGGATGCGAGCTACTCTGACATTTATCTTAATTTAATCAGGGTGGTGGGTGTAAGATATACAGCTCGGCGAGAGATACTGGGAGACAGGAGAAATACTTGTTTTCGTTAAAAAGAAGATAACGTAGAATGTTTGCTGATGTTAGTGTTCGTTCTATCCAAATAAAATTTTGACGTACCAACTTTAGCTTTGAAGTCGTTAGTTCCTTACTCCTATCTTCCATATATAGAAGATGAGATCGATGACATTTGGTGGTGGTTGTAAAAATTGTTTCAAGGTAAAGTACAACTGTGCCCTACCTCTCTTTTACACGTAGGATACTTTTAAAGAATTTTTAATTTTATTATATTTATTTCAACATATTTTAACTTTATCACTCATTTTCTATTATTATTAATTTAATCTAATTTTTGTAATATAATACAATGTAATATACGTATATTTCAATTCCTGTTTAGATGGAAGAGAAGGACCGGAGGCCTTCATCTCGCTAGGTAAAATGAAACAATACTAACAAACTAACTAACTAAATAAAAGTAGATAACTATTGCAGCGTTTAAGAAAAGAGAATGTTCCGACACTTGAATTAATTTATTGTCACGAGAAAGTAAATGGCCACGAAGGGCGTGAAAATGAAGCACTCTCTAGGACTCTTAAACCTTATACGGTCGAAAAGATACAAGCGTTGACCAAGAGAGGTCGAACATGAACTATAAACGCTAAAAAAACCTAAGTACAAACCGATGGTCGTCCACCCACGGTGTAAGTTAGAAAGCTCTTGAGGTTCGTGTGTGCCAGGCAGGGGGTACAGGTAAAGCACTATTTTAGTCCACCCTTAAGGGAGATACAGAGGTATGATAAATCGAAAGACATTCTAGAACTCGTAAATATAACACTAATCTCATCCTTCCTTCCTTCCTTCCTTCCTTCTCTCTACGTTATACCTAATTAGGAAGTGCGTTTGAACTTGTTATCTTGGTCTGATAGCCTCCCCTTGTTATTCTTATTCTCTTGCCACAATCTCTTCATCAATTCGCTGTAGTATTTTACCCGTTGTTCTGTCCACTGTTTACCAGTGGTCTTTTTACCTTATTCCACGGATGTGTGATTTGCTACCAGAATTCAAAAGAGTTTACAATTTTTTACACTGTCGCCTGTAGCGTTTATTTCTTGTAAATCCAGTTTTAGTATTTCTATTGTCTGGAGTCAAAATGGCGTACTTGTCTCTTATTCCAGGCTTCTTTCTCCGACCAGTTCAAGGATTTTAATTCTGAACTCTGAAGTACAACGGGGCTCATTATTGTTACGAGATTTTCTCAAGCTCTTAGTTACAGGAAGAAAGCACACAGTGAGAAGATGACGCTACTGACCTAGTGTACATAGACGAACACTGGTTGCCATGGTTCCAGTGATGTCGAGAAGTTGATAACGCTAATTCCAAAACACCTCCCACCCCAAAAACATGCTCGTATTAAAATTAAGTAAAATACGATCTGGAAATATAACTTGATCACAGGCAAAGAAATTGCATAATGCTACTGAAAATAAGTTGCTATAGTAGTCCCAGTGTCGTGTAGCTGTCAGCTTGCATGTGGGAGGTAGTGGGTTGGAACCAAAATGCCGGCAACCCTGAAGATGGTTTTCCGTAGTTTTCCATTTTCATACCAGGCTGTACCTTAATTAAGGCCACGGTTGCGTCCTTCCCACTCCTAACACTCTCCTATCCCATCGTTTCCATAATAACCACTCTGTGTCGGTGCGACGTAACGCAAATTGTAAAAGAATCCACAGTTCCAGCCCTTCAGGCAAGAAACCCAATATTAAAAATAACCTAGGAATATGAGCTACGCCTTTTTGCTAACAAAAAAAAATAGTGAAGTATGATAATATAGTCTTTATTTAATTCTAAAAATTACAATTCTCGTCTTAATCATCGTTATTCGGAAGATTAGATCAGCAGTTTGTCCTTTCTTCAGCCACTACGAGCGCTAATGTAAGTCAATGCAGAGTTTCACTTAAGCCCTTATAAATACATTCCTAGTGGACATTAAAAAAAACGTTTGAGGCTACTGAACCAAGGAACACATTACAGAAAGAGTTATGTAAACAATTTATTTTGGCTAGTGTTTGAATAAAAAAGGAAACGAGTAATGAACACGCGATTTCAGGCCGTTTTTCCGGAACTGCATTTCGGCCGGAAGTAATGTTAGAAATCTTTTTCTTTTAAGTTTGATAGAGCTATTCAAGACTCACAATTTGAAATCTTTTTGCTAGTTGCTTTACGTCGCACCGACACAGATAGGTCTTATGGCGACGATGGGACAGGGAAGGGCTAGGAGTGGGAAGGAAGCGGCCGTGGCCTTCATTAAGGTACAGCCTGGTGTGAAAATGGGAAACCACGGAAAACCATTTTCAGGGCTGCCGACAATGGGGTTCGAACCCACTATCTCCCGAGTACTGGATACTGGCCGCACTTAAGCGACTCAATTTGAAATATTTCCGGACCCTTTAGTCCTTCAAATTTCGGCATAATAGAGGAAATTGCTTAATTTCACGTTTTTCGTAGTACAGTATAGGGAAACGTACTTTGCCTGCTATGAAATACTTTCCACATTAAAAAACAGACTACGGTAGCGTCAAAAACTTGTACATGCTGTAAACGAAAAAAATAACATCATGTATAAAATCAACTTATTTGTCATTCCTAATTGCAATAAACGAAAGACTCTAACAGTTGTTCATACTTCACCCTACCACAATTTGTTGCATGACAATTGGTACAACAGGTAATTTTTATATATATAATAAAAGTGAGAAAGTGAAGTTTCTGTCTTTCAGAATAAGTAGCCCCTTAAAAGAATGCAACCCTTTGCTCACCAAAGGAATTTCCACTTTACAATTAGTTCCCTAATCAGCTTCATTACCTTACTGATGAATTACTTCCTTTCCTTTCCTTTACCTTTCTGAGGTGGTTTTTTTTTTTTTTTTCACCTTCAACCAATAAGAATTGGAGCGTTGAAATTCACTCCTTTCACTGCTTCTTTCTTCTTCCACACAGAGGTCTAATAAAATTATGGCACAAATGGAATACAATTCTCGCGCTAGGCAACTCTGTAATCACATTTGTTTGAGTGGAAAGAGCGTCAAAGAATGTACAGAAAAAAGAAACGGAAAGGGAAAGCTCTGACTAAGGAATTTAGAAATTACTCAGTGCAAAGACGAAGACGGGATTCGTTCATTTTGCGTAATCAAATTCTGTTCATTTTCTAACAAACTGCTCCGTGCACTCAGCTTTAGAACACAGAACTCTGTGTTCCTGACATCATTAACGATTTCAATTAATGTCAGGGAAAATAAAGTTTCCTTTTGGTAGGAAATTAGGTTAATTATATTCAAGAGACGTCTGTTCTAGAATGGATTGAATACAAATAATGGTTTTATTACTATTAAGGACTTTCCAACATACTAAAAAAGGAATTCATACATTATTTTCAAGAATTCGTTCCGGGTACTTTGAAGAATTCACAGCGCATTGGACTTCAGTTCAGATGGTTCTGGGTTCAATTCCCTGCCGGATGAGGATTTCAACACTAGAATTCTTACCGAAGTGATGTGCCATCGTACTCCATTCTATTTATTTTTGCAATGTGGTCTTGCTTGTCAAATCAAATCAAATCAAATCAAATCAAATCAAATCAAATCAAATCAAATCAAATCAAATCAAATCAAATCAAATCAAATCAAATCAAATCAAATCAAATCAAATCAAATCAAATCAAATCAAATCAAATCAAATCAAATCAAATCAAATCAAATCAAATCAAATCAAATCAACTCAACTCAACTCAACTCAACTCAACTCAACTCAACTCAACTCAAATCAAATCAAATCAAATCAAATCCAATCCAATCCAATCCAATCCAGTCGAGTCGAGTCGAGTCGAGTCGAGTCGAGTCGAATCGAATCGAATAGAATCGAATCGAATCGAATCGAATCGAATCGAATCAAACAATGATCAACATTTAGGGCTATCGCCTAGGTGGCAGATTTCCTATTAATTGTTTGCCGAAAGGCGAACTATTGAGAAATAACAGGCACCATAGCGTCAGGGGCAGTATTTCAGAACCTCTAGCAGATTTGAAATCATTGAAGAAGTGCACTGTATCTCTAGCGATGGATCCTGTAAACGTGCAGAGTCTGTCGCGATTGACAGCAAGAGAAACATCGGCGTTGTTATTGATTAGAGAATAACGGTCCACAGACCAAAGAAGTTGATTCTGAAAAGAAGAAACACTACGAACCATGTTTTAAGTACTTTGAAGAAAAGTATCACATACCCGCCACTTGCTGGGAGGTGATTGAGTTGGTCTTCGGTACGCCAGGATCTGTCACAAAATTTTCACTTAAGTTCTTCCTTCGTTTTGATATTCCTGCTTCCTTTATAAAATATATTTCTTTAGATGTCATTGTCAATAGTAATTGCTCATTTATACGGTACATGTAAAGAAAAAAGATTTCCTGATCGGGGATCGCTGTACAACAAGGGAATTTAAAAATATAATTTATGCATGAACATTTTATTCCAAGATAAACAGTGTGAAAATTACTACCTATCTGAAGCTGTGACCCAAGGATAACGGCCGAGAGGATTCGTCGTGCTGACCACACGACACATCGTAATCTGCAGGCCTTCGGTCTGAGCAGCGGTCGCTTGGTAGGCCAAGGTCCTTCAAGGGCTGTAGTGCCATAGGATTGCGGTTGATGCTGTGACAGCACGGTACCCCTCGTTCTAGGGCAGCCAACCCCTGTAGATTCTCTCTCTCTCTCTCTCTCTCTCTCTCTCTCTGTCTCTCTCTCTGTCTCTCTCTCCAGAACTTGGAATTTTATCGAACACTTCCCTTGATAATTTATTCCAATCCAAACTCCCTGTTCTATAAATGGATGTTTGCTACAATTAGTCTTCTTCAAATCGAACTTTATCTTCATATTACGATCCTTTCTACTTTTAAAAGCTCCTCTCACGTTTATCCGTCTACTAATGTCATTCCATGCCATATCTCAACTGACAGTTCGGAACATACCACATAGTCGAGCAGCTCTTCTCCTTACTCACAAGTTCTCCCAGCGCAAAGTGTGCGAAAATCAGTTCTCGTATCAAGTAATCCTGGTGTTTGTCCCATAGACTGCAACCATACCCTAATTAGGGTCTTACCAGATACTTATATACCCCCTCCTTTATATCCTTACTACAACCACTACATCGTCTTCTCCAGTCCAGGGTATTCCATAACAAAGGAGGAGTGATTAACTTCAGCAGTGTTCCTTTGGCATAGCTTCAGTGAGGAGTGTGGTAGGGAAGTCAGTCACCCCATTGAACGTTTACGAATACCGAATTTTGTTTGTTACGTGCTGTCAATAGTCTGAAATGCAGTGCCATTTTGTTCAAGGAAAGGAAAATGAGCGTTATTTTTATCAGCAATGCACCGAGATAATAACATTGACAATGTGACAAAGCAATCTGTAATAATTCTACTTTAAAACACTAAGCTACAATGAGGAAGAGTTGATGGAAATGATCAAATAAATCATAAGTTTTACTCCACAGTGTTTATCCCCTCGGTTTGTTCTGGCATGCTTGAGAAATTCTACCTGTAGGAATTAAATCTTAGATGATTTGTAAATCAACAAGAAAATCTGAGAAGCTGAACCTGTGTACCTGCCTGAACCGTCTTGGAGCCGAGCTTGTTACACCGCACATGGGCCCACGTCTGACTATTTTTAAGGGACGTGCTTCTTCTTCTTCTTCTTCTTCTTCTTCCTCTTCTTCTTGTTTCCGAATTTGGCCACCTATGGACCGCATTGAACCTAAGGCTTTCTCTTCTTCTCCTTTTTCTGCAGTTGCTGTTTCTTCTTCTTCTTGTTTCCGAATTTGGCCACCTATAGACCTTATTGAACCTAAGGCTTTCTCTTCTTCTTCTTCTTCTTCTTCTTCTTCTTCTTCTTCTTCTTCTTCTTCTTCTTCTTCTTCTACTCCTCCCCCCAGAACCTCTACATCCTTTCACTTCTAATCTTCCTTTCTTTCTCAGATATGACCAATTTGGGTGTAAATTTTGATGGCTTCTCCTGGAAAGTTTTGATGCTGTCCACTCCGCTTCTAAATTGTTTTCTATTGTGAATCATGAACTTTCGTCTTTATGTTATAACCTTTATCAACCAAGAAAGGAATGGCGTGGTATCTGAACCAAAAGCAAATAAACCAACTGCGAACCAAAGACCGGAAATAAAAAACCCTCTGTGTTTTGTGCGACATACGTATATGCTCTTTCCGTAGGTCAGAAGTACAGACACATTTCAAATGCCGGACGTAGTTTCCGTTGATACGTTGGGTGTTATTAAACCCACCTGGATCACTTCCAATCCTATCCAAAAACACATTCTCTCTCGTCCGCTTGATCTGTCCTATTACTATCATGCTTTCCTGAGTTTAGTTCTTAGTGATTATAACAAACGCCTTCAATTTCAACTTAAATAATTAACTGCTATCTATACAGGATTGTAAAACCGGGTAAAATCATTCTAAAATTTTGTCGTATCAAATGTAAATAACGGGCAGGGCAACAATTCATAGTGATCGTTCTCTGCTAGAAATTTGAGGATTTCCTCTCGCAGAACAAACAAATCTAACGAACGTTTGATCACTATTCAGCCACCCTATTTCTGAATGGTAAATTACGTCGTAATGTGGGTATTCTTCTCTGCATGTGCTTAATTTGAAATCTTCTACATAGGTGTGGTGGGGTACAATGAAAGGGAAGTATGGACTGAAAATTATCCAGGCAGGATTAAATATCTGATCTTTAATACAAAACTCGAAAAAGTGGGACATTTCAAGTACTTAGGAAGTGAGTTCTTCCGGGATGGAAGTATAATGAATGAAATCAAATCAGGGTGTAAGAAGACTAAAGGAGCGATCTCACTGTGCGCAGAAAATTGATTGAAGTGATGGAGCCATGTCATGCGAATGAGGAAGATATGTCACGTGGGAGAGTGTTGGGTTTCAACCATGGTGTGTAAGAGAGGCAAATGCAGAAAGAACGAAAATGTTTAAACTGAGATGTTATTGATTTAACGATTAGTAGTGTCGAACGAAACCAGACAACGGCGCTAGTTACAAATAGAAGGTTGAAGAGCCGCATGAATAATTCAGAGTGGTTTGAAGACTGGACACTGAAAGGCATAGCAGTGGGTAATGGAAATGTATGCATGTATTAGTTTAATTCTATAGAAGAAAAGAATGGTGCCAAAGTTCCCTTTGGGAAAATCATTGGTTATTAATATCTCTTGCATTAACTGAAACTCAAATTGATGAAGATATTTTTTTTGCATCTAACAAATCATTTTCTAGAAACCTGTGTATAGGAACTGGAGTCGACAAATGTAGGCTTCAGTGAATCGAAAAAAGGAAACCGACTCGGGGCCTATACCTTTGAACATACAAAAATTGTGTGTATTAAACATTTTTTCCGAAGCAATGAAAATGAACACTAAAAGGAAACTTACTATAACAAACATTTTATTCATTAATAATATGGCTACAAATAAAACATCTATTCCATTACATATAATTAATTATTCAATGTGGTGGTGTATCATTCTGCCGTTTCCACGATAAGTTCAAAACACGTGAATATTTTTCTATGATTCCTTTTTTTATGATTAGAGCCCGAATTTTGAAGCGAGTAGCAAGTGTAGTCTACCTTCACAACGATTGTGCTATGGGGCTTGCATATATATTAGGGGTACGGCCAATCAGAACCCCTGTAATTTATGTTACTCTTGCTACATTATGGAAGAGCGGGTGGCTGACACTTCCTAATAACCAAATTAGTTTGCAATCTAACCTGTTATTGCATAAGAATCCGGGCTTTAGTAATAATACAGATACAGCATATACTAGAATGAGTGAAGTCCATCAAGTATAAATATTTTTTCATCAGGTTATTTTTAAGTAGTCAAGTTTTCGTTAACTTTCATTTGAAAGTTTTTTTTTAACTTAACATATGAAGCTAGCTCAATAATTCTAGTCCATCTTCTTCTCTGTAAAATATACGTGCATGCATAATTTCATCCTAATCTTAGAAATTTTCAAGGTTATCAGGGAAACGGTTCCGAAAAGCAAAAAAATTATGGGAATCAAACAACAAACTTACCGAAAAAAGGGCTTGCTTGAGTGAAAGAGCTTCATGTTTTTTGGTCATAACTCCGAAGGTATTAAAGATATTAATAAAACATTGCACTATTAGAAAGAGTAAAGTTCAGTTTTAAATGAAAGAAATTGAAAAATCGTATTTGGGCTCGGTCAAAGGTGTCGGTCCCCCCTTAAAAAAATTCCACCAGGAGCCAGATTACGCAATAATATCCATGGGAAAACAGAAATACAGATTATATTTTTGATATGTAGAGGGTTTCTTATATCAACTCAGACCGTCCAGCAGCGTTTTTACCCTCCGAGACTTACGCAGCAGTACGGGAGGCGCGCTTATAGAACTCCACCTTGCAAAGAGCATGCACATGTTCAACCTAGCAGTCGCCTGTCTGAAAACAAACTTAGACATTTATTTTCGTATGAAAAAGTTATTTTAAATACGAGTCAGTTCGACGGGTACGCGATGTATTTGTTCAGTAATTTCCTGCTCGAGTACCACCTTCACCAGCACAGATTCACGTAATTGTGAATGAATAAATAAATAAATAAATAAATAAATAAATCTGAAACTACTGGCTCAGTGCTAAAAAAAACAAGCGCGCACACGAACAATTTTAAAATTGTTAAAAACCTACTGATCCAGCCTCAAAAGTGATATATTGTGAGTGGTAACTTGCATCATTGAATGATTGTTTATTCGACCCACAACTTGTGTTATTTTCGGATGAGGCCTGGTTTCATATTAATGGTCGTGTGAACAGTCGTAGCTATCACTATTGTTGTGCAGAAAATCCTGGTGGTGTTTATGAAGACTTTCATTATGATAGGAAGATTGGCGTTTGGCGTGCTGTTCGTGTAAGAGGAATATTTGGACCTATATCTTTCGAGACGATAGTAAACGCAGTTTGCCATTTTTACTTGTGAGGTAAACTGAAAGAAAACGTGTATCGAACAAATCCTCACACACTGGTGGAATTGAAAAAGGATATTACGAATGAAATTAGAAACATTACTGCGGCAGAACTCACGCGCGTCAGTCAAAATGTGATTACCAGATACTTCCAGCATCTCTTCTAAGGTAAGATTTTACAAAAGATTGTATGCACGTTTAAGGCAGGACGGCCGGGCGCGACTTAATTTCGGCTGAGGCAGCTGCCGTAGCGCAGACTACAAACACCGTGCAAGTTTACATGACAGACCCAGTATAAAATCCGAAGAAAATTTGTTTGTTCTCCAGGATATGAAGAGTTTAGGCCTCCATCCATCAATGTTTCACATCACAGCCTGCAATATCATATCAATCATCTGTACTCAAACGTTCCCCTTTGATATATCTACCGGGCTGAGTGGCTCAGACGGTTGAGGCGCTGGCCTTCTGACCCCAACTTGGCAGGTTCAATCCTAGCTCAGTCCGGTGGTATTTGAAGGTGCTTAAATACGTCATCCTTGTGTCGGTAGATTTACTGGCAAGTAAAATAACTCCTGCGGGACTAAATTCCGGAACCTCGGCGCCTCCGAAAACCGTAATAGTAGTTAGTGCGACGTAAAGCCATTAACATTATTATAATATGTATCTTAGTCATGGCCATCTATCAATACTTCACATCTGGTACGTCAAAGAACACCTGCGGGACTAAATTCCGGCACCTCGGCGTCTCCGAAAACCGTAAAAGTAGTAGTGGGACGTAAAGCAAATAACATTGTTATTAATACTTCACATCACAGCCTGCGAGATCATATCGACCATTTGTACTCTAACACCCCTCTTTGATAATATGTCTCTTAGTCATGGCCATCCGTCAATACTTCACATTACTCCCTGAACGGTTGCTAAGTAACATCAGGTCGCACACTTGTTATCGCTGGTTTCGTGACACAAATTTTCAGTTGACCCCCAGCCGTAAAACATACAGTATTTATGTCAATAGACATTTAGCATAAAAGCTGTACTCTGTTCATATATTTCTGTACCCATATCGGTGTCATGGCCTACTATATTCACATCATTCTCATGGCCCGCTGCAATAAATTGTTGTTTTTTCTTTTTTTTTGCTAGGGGCTTTACGTCTCACCGACACAGATAGGTCTTATGGCGACGATGGGATAGGAAAGGTCTAGGAGTTGGAAGGAAGCGGCCGTGGCCTTAATTAAGGTACAGCCCCAGCAATTGCCTGGTGTGAAAATGGGAAACCACGGAAAACCATTTTCAGGGCTGCCGATAGTGAGATTCGAACCTACTATCTCCCGGATGCAAGCTCACAGCCGCGCGCCTCTACGCGCACGGCCAACTCGCCCGGTGCAATAAATTGTATACTCACGGCAAATATTTTATCCCGTTCCTCTATATCCATGATCCCTTTGTAATATTGCATGTTGTCATGATGATGCAAGGCTCTACAGCCGCACCAAGCTTCTCCAAAAGCGATCGTCTCTCGCTCTAATACCATGTACTGGCTACATGATAACACAGCATTACCTGGAATCCTCATTCGTTCGATAGTACCGCCGATGAACACGAAACCCCGCTTCATCCCCAGGGCTTATTGTCGAAGCTCAAGTTCTCGTTCTACAAGCCTCGTTAACGAGCCAAACTTTAATTCCACTTCAAATGTGGAGAAAGAATCCTTTCTCCGGCTATAGAGTTGAGAAGGAATTTGGAAACCTTCTCTATCCCTTCTCTTAAGAACTCTTCAAAGCACCTTTACACATCATACGCATCATAAGCTTAATGGAAATGTGTATTTGTATCTGAAACCTAATATACAAATTATTGTCAACATTCAAATTCTCGGTCCTATACTAATTACTAGAGTCCGAATTTTTAGGTGGTAATAGGTTAGAATGCAAACTTACTTAAGCCAGTAACAAGTATACCCTACACCGTACAACGGTTATGCTATGAGATTTTAGTAGATATTAGGGGTAAAGCCTATGGAACTCCTTGAATTTATGCTACTCTTCCTACATTGTAGTACAACGGGTTGCATGACACTTCCTACAAACCAAATTACTTTGCATTCTAACCTGTTACCACCTAAAAATCCGAGGTATACTAATTACTATACACCAGATATTTAGGTAGAAATATGTTAGAATGCAAACTAATTTTGTTATTAGGAAATGTCGTCTAGCCCGTTCTTCGGTAATGTAGTGAGAGTAGCATAAATCCTACGGGTCCTGGTGGCCCCTATCCCTAATGTTTATGCAAAACTCATAGCACAAGTGCACGCAGGATGGACTATACTTGTTACTCTCTTCAATGAGTTTCCATTCTAACCTATTATTCCTTAAAAATCTGGGCTCTACTAATCATCTCTGATTAGAATGTGTGACACCTGTAAGATTCATTGCCTGAGGCAATGTGGATGGGAGGTGCACGAATAAGAGAAGAGTGGACATCATAGCCATCAATCAGAAAGAGAATAAAGCGATGGTGTTAGATCCTACCATTCGCTTCTAGAGGGACCTGCAAGGAGCTCAGGATGCCCATCTGAAAAAAAGCGATTTATACACCATGTCTGCCTTATCTATCAGCTATCAGCTAAATGTAATATTCCTCTTGGTCAATGGATTTTCAGAGGCCTCCTGTTCGGATCCAGAGGTATCCTGTCGAAGAACACAGAAACTATCCTTCAAAATTTAAAAATCCCTTATTACAACATACGACATAGAAAAAGTCCTATTACAGATCACAAGAGATTCTCTGCAAAATATGCAGTTTCATTTATACCAGAAAGGTATTATTTCATTATTATAATTACATACTGTAATGTTGCCATTGATGCATTCACAGCCCGTACTTAAAGACATGATGTAGGCTTTTGGGCTTATGCCACGTCAAGAAAATACGGCGAAATTCTTAAAGTTTCGCAGATAACTTCGCTCTGCGTATTCAAAAGAAAATATCGAATGTCCGCGAGAAAGGCCTCTCAGACAATGAGTTTTGAATTTAGACGTTATAATAGAAGTGTAGGTGGTACGTTCATTAGTCACCAGATGGCTCCCCGGACGCGGTACAGCGCCAGCGTTCGAAGCGGAAGCTGACGGAACCATCAGAATCAGTCTGAGAGGGTCACATAACATAACAGGTGTACACACATATAAAAGACATTAACACAAGCCTGGAATGAAACATCTGACGATAAGAAACGCACGAATTCGGATAACACCGAAACGAAATAGCAATAGTGAACGGATAGCTGGCAACCACGTATTATTTAATTGATAGCCGGTGTCCCTGTTGAAATTGTTTGAATTTCTACGTATTTCCACAGCTTCCCGTATAATCCTGGACCTGTAGTGTCTAGTGTGGGCAAGAGCTCGAGCACCTTGGAACACGACATCACGACCAGCGATAGAGCATACTCAGCTATTGCTGATTTGTCAGGCTGGTTGAGACGAATATTTCGTTCATGTTCCTTGATACGAGTACCAATGGACCGGAATGTTTGGCCAATGTATACCTTACTTCATGTACAGGGAATTTCGTATACCCCAGGATGTAAAAGTGGGGACAATTTATCCTTGGACATCCTGAAAATATATAACACTGTATATGATATATGACTAATTTTACAGCTGTTAGTAGACTATTTAATTAATAAAATAGTAGTACATTATTTAACTGTAGAAATGCTCTGCGAAAGAGTGGCATACTGGCCTTCAAGTTCAGAGGTATCCAGGTTCGATTCTTGGCAGGATCGACACTCGGCTCCAGAACTTGGTGTTTTGTCTGCCCCAAAACTCTCCTCTTCATACTGAGGCAACACACCACACTTCACTACTACCACAGAAACACGCAATAGTGAATCAGTTACATCTCTTAACATATTGTTGGCGTCAGGAAGGGCATCCGGCAGTAAGAAAGAGTCAAATATACACAAAGTACCAACTCTGCCAAACTGAGGAAAATTACAGGAAATACTAACAATACAGTATGTGTTATTGAACTATATAAATGTGTAAAAATTAATTATAAATGAACATCCTTCTTAAGTAATACTGATATTAAAAGTATCTTCCATTAATATAAATATTTAAAAAGTAATCCTCATATTTGTTTTGAAATAAAAATAATTCAAAATTTAAAAAAGCAGAACACCTTGTAAGAGATAGGAAGTTCATAGTCGCGGAACATGTTCGTTAGTATGTTCTGCAGAAACAATTATCATTTCAGTCACCTAGATTCAGCATGTGTCCTGTTGCCTAGTGGGCACTGGGTCCTCCGTGGGCACTGATAACTTCTTCCATGCATGATGGCATCGACGCGTATAAGGCGCGAACGGCATCCTGAGGTACAATCATCCATGGTGCATTCACCTGGTTCCACAGTTCATGTTTGGTGGTCGGCATTGAGTCACAGCGCCCCACCCGTTATTTCACCATATCCCACACATTTTCGATTAGCGACAATTCCGGTGATCGGGCAGGCCAGGACAACAGTCTGACATCCTGTGACAACAAGAAGGCACGTGTTCGTGCAGCAACATGTGGTCGCGCATTGTCCTGCTGAAATATGGCGTCTGGGGTGTCATGCAGGAAAGGTACAGCTACGGGTCGGAGGATGTTTTTCACGTAGGTCAAACTGGTCACAGTACCCTGAACACGCACCAACTGTGATTTGTGGTTGTACCCAATACCACCCCACACCATAAGGCCTTGAGTTGGCGCTGAATGTCTAGTGCGAATGCAGTCAATGTAATGCCTCTCCCCGTGTCTGGAGCGAACCGAAATGTGCCCATCATTTTCAAACAAACAGAACCTGGATTCGTCCGAAAGCCCTCTCTGCTGCCATTCTTGTCCCTAGTGACATCGTTCCATACACCATTGCAGTCTAGCATGTTTATGCACATTATTCAAAGGTAGGTGGAGAAGTGAACGACTCGCCAGTAACCCAGACCGTAATAAACGGTGACGGGCTGTCACTCCCGATAGTTTACGGTGTGTTACACTGTTACACTGTTGCACCAGAGCCGAGGAATACGCAGATCTCTCATACAATGCCATTCGGATGAGCTGTCGATATTCTCGGTGTGTGGTCTGGGTGGTGCGACCAGACCCATCTCGTCGTGTTCTACTGCCTTCTGTGAACCATTCTGTATACACCCGTTGCACTGCCGGATTTCCCGGATGGATGCATCACGTTCTCTCATGCCAATAATGCGCCCTCTTTCAAACTCACTCACTTGACGGTACGGTTCTCACATACGTCTGCTCAAGTCACCTTCGGTTTATAGCGACGACAGGCACATTTTACCAGTCGGTGGTGGTGCGCCGATATATAGTTGCGGAACTTGAACCTGTAGGCCTATCATTTGTTCAGAACATACTAATGCACATGTCTTTTTAAAATGAACTTCCTATCTCTAGTCTTCCATGATGCTCTGGTTTTTATGAACATGAGTGGATAGTTTTCACATTTAAAAGTACAATGTATATTTCACCCGTAAATGCTGAAAGTTTACGAAAAGTTTTCATTGCTGCAATTTAAATATTTTTCAAACTTTATCAGTTTTTATTAGAACTTATATGCAATATTACTGAAGCACTAAAATGTAGGCGCATGTTATTCTGCTAATACTGATCAAAATACTGTATGAAGGTTTGGTTAGCCTTATGTGGCACTTTTATATGAATTGATTTGAAGCTCTTGTTGCATAGTGTGTCATAATAATAAAATTCGTATCTACTCGCATATAACTTTGTTTTAATTCACTTTTGAATACTCCAAAGTATATTGCAAAGTAAAAATGCTTTGGGACAGCAATCTCTATCACACATGTGCGAAATTACTAATTAGTCTGATAGAAGAGATTTCGGGTTTTAGGAAAGGTTATTCCTATGAGGACCGAGCTTGATAGCTGCAGTCGCTTAAGTGCGGCCAGTATCCAGTATTCGGGAGATAGTGGGTTCGAGCCCCACTGTCGGCAGCCCTGAAGATGGTTTTCCGTGGTTTCCCATTTTCACACCAGGCAAATGCTGGGGCTGTACCTTAATTAAGGCCACGGCCGCTTCTTTCCAACTCCTAGCCGTTTCCTGTCCCATCGTCGCCGCAAGACCTATCTGTGTCGGTGCGATGTGAAACCACTAGCAAAAAACACATTCCTATGAGGCACAACTTGTAGGATTTCAGCAGCATATGGTAGATATTTTAGACTCAGAAGGTTAAATTGACTGTGTCGGTATTGACCTATCCAAGGCGTTGGATATCTCCCCAGTTTTCAGGAAACCGCGGAACTTCTTGGCGAGTTGTCCAAATCGATTTTGTCCATTACATATCCTCCGACCTCACTTCGATAAACTATTTCAGCTTTGTCTTCATCTTCCTGAAGAACACAAAGATTCTCTTCGTCTGTATGTTTATGTCCGTCTTCAACAAGTAACCATAGAACTATAACCTTCTCTTCCTCATAAATTCAACCACTCTTTCTATTCTTTGATACCGTTCTCTATTTGATTTGAATTTCGTCTCTCCATTTTTTTAATTTCTCTGAGCATTTTTCTTTCTTTTCTCATTTTCGGATATACTGTATTAAAGCCATGTTTTCCAATGATATTCGATGCTCCTTCTGCATGCAGGCACAGAGATGTTCCAAACGGAGTAGTTCCTGTGAAATGTACAGATATAATATACAATACGTACTATACCCTTATATTTACGTATGTATCAGAGAATTGGACTTTGGTAGCGATAAATGAGAATAAAATTCAGCCTAGTGAGAGGAATACCCTGAGGAGTACGGTAGAGAAGACAAAGATAGACAGAGTAAGAAATGTTGGGGTCAGAAAAGAAGGGTACAAAAACAAGTGTTGGAGGCTAGGATAGAAGGAAAGAGGGCAAGAGAGAGGCCCAGAGCAAGGTGAATGGATTCTGTCAAGAGCAGTATAAAACAAAGAAGACTGAACTGAAGAGGAGTGGTGGAAGAAAAGGCGACGGTACAGAAGTGCCATCAACACCCCGACCTGGCAGACGCTGCACAGGGGAAAATGAAAATGATGATTAAGATGATGATGATGATGATGATGATGATGATGATGACAGGCACTCAGGTTTAACAACAGTGTCTAGAAGCCTATACTTAGCCCCATACGATAGAGCTGTTTTGTTGTAGGATTCCCTCGTCAACTGAAATTCCATTTCCATTCTTCTGGCTCGCTGTAATACGTCATTCTTTTCTGAACCATATTATTATTATTATTATTTCCTAAATAACTGGAGCCGAACATTTTAATTTCTATCTAGCATGATATTTCCCATCGATTTTAATTTCACCAGCTTTAGTGTGACATTCATACCATGTGATTTACTATATATACGGCAGTACAATCTCCAATATAACATAAATGATTGGACTGGTCCCATAGCTCGTGGCGCAGTGCACATTCAACATGGCCACTGATGTACTCCTCTCTCTCATATTTTATATAATATGTAATACAAAGAGCAGAGTGAATTTTACTCCCATTCTATGTTGAAATGTATCATACTGAAAGTCTGGTTGAAATGAGAGCTTGTAAAGTGCTGTGAGGAATGAATGAAAGTTTTCTGATTATAGTTATGGAATATCGATTTGCGTCTACGATCATTCTTGAAATATCCACACCACCAAAATGTTAAGTCTTTCTCAATAGATTTTCAGCGAATACTTTAAAATTACACGTTATAATAGGTGCCTTTGTACTCTGATTAATAAGCTAGTTTTGTATATCCAAAGTTACTGCACACATTATCATTATAGACTGTTATGCCTTTCAGCGTTCAGTCTGCAAGCCTCTAAACGTCGCCACAATCCTCGATTTGCAACTAGTGTTGTGACCTCATTTAGTTCTATACCTCTTATCTTTAAATCGTTAGAAACCGAGTCTAACCATCGTCATCTTGGTCTACCTCTACTTCTCTTACCCTCCATAGCAGAGTCCATTATTCTCCTAGGTAACCTATCCTCCTCCATTCGCCTCACATGACCCCACCACCGAAGCCGGTTTATGCGTGCAGCTTCATCCATCGAGTTCATTCCTAAATTAGCCTTTATCTACTCATTCCGAGTACCCTCCTGCCATTTTTCCCACCTGTTTGTACCAGCAATCATTCTTGCTACTTTCATGTCTGTTGCTTCTAACTTATGAATAAGATATCCCGAGTCCACCCAGCTTTCGCTCCCGTAAAGGAAAGTTGGTCTGAAAACAGACCGATGGGAGCTGACTTCCGTCTTACAGAATACTGTTGATCGCAACTGTGAGATCACTGCATTAGCTTTACGACACCTTGATTCAATCTCACTTGCTATATTACCATCCTGGGAGAACATACAACCTAAATACTTGAAATTATCGACCTGTTCTAGCTTTGTATCATCAATCTGACATTTTCACAAAGTATAAATATTTTGCAAAATAAATTAGTATTATTTTCACTGTATATCAAACCATATTCCGCGTGAGTTAGGCGCCGAGCTGGCGAAGATGTTACGCAACATGACGCAACTGAGCTCCCGTACTGACAAAGAAGCTCCAAGCATACACACTCCCCACATACAGTATTAATTTCCGAATAAATATTCACTGTGACGATACGGTCACACTATTGTAATACTTTCCGCGCAGTCTCGTCACCTATAGTTCAATATAATCACAAACAGTCAATATATAGGATCTCTCTTATTTATTAACCCAGACCGTCCAGCGAGGTTTCTACTCTCTGAGACCTAAGCAGGTGTACGGGAGGCGCGCTCATAGTTCTTGACCTTGCAAGCAGCCTGCACGTGTTCGACCTTGTACGCATCAGTAGCCAGTCTGAACTCAGCTGTTAACATGGTGAGGCACTTATCATTGCAACACTGTATTTTCGTATGTAAAAGTTACTTTAATTACGAGTATGCTCGGTGGGTGCTCCGCGGTGTAGGGGGCAACCCGTCCGCCTGGCACCCTGCGGCCCCAGGTTCGATTCCTGGCCGGATCAGGGGTTTTTAATTGTACACGATTAATATCCCTGGCCTTGGGACTGAGTGTTTGTGTCGTCCTTAGTGTTCCTTTCCTCATATTCAAAACTTTACACTTCCGCAATTTTCAAATACACGCAGGTTCATAACATATGGTGCAAAGTAGGGAAAAAAAGATCTTCTTAGTTCGACGCCCGGAATAAATAGCATTTTTTAATTTTTGACTGGTCATGGCAAATTTGGTTATTATTTTCATCGATTCAGAATCAATCCTCCTGATGGCTACGTGTGTGTTTGTGGATCCTCACAAACAGTGGGCCACCTCCTATTTGAATGCGCTGCATTTGAAAGATGAAGGCATGACTTGAACTATTATTTAAATTATTGCAACATTGCAATATCGAAACCCCTGTGTAATTTGTTTAAGAAGCCGTGCTGTTACAAATATTTTATTAACTTCATCCACTTTATTTTCCGTCGATTAGATACATGAATTCATTTTCATTGTAAAGGTGAATATGTAATTTAACTACAACCCTAGTATACTATGTAAAATAGGGTTCCAAACTGCTTTGGATATTCAATAATAATAATAATAATAATAATAATAATAATAATAATAATAATAATAATAATAATAATAATAATAATAATAATAATTTGTTCAGCAAGTTCCTGTTGAAGTGCCACCTTCATGAACACAGATTCACGTCACTGTAAATAAACATGTAACTACTGGCTCAGTGCTTAATAAGAACACACGCGCACACGAACAGTTTTAACAGGGAGGAAAATCTAGATGACATTGGTTCGAATCTTGAATAGACACCAAATAAATCACTCATAAAATTAGCGCAACGAGTGGGGGTTTCAATTTCTTGCGCACACAGGGCTGTTGCATATCAAACCGTAAAGGTTTATACGGGCCCATTGTTTAAAACCTGGGTCAGGGATTATAAAAGAAAAAACTGTATTCTTTATTTATTCCTAAAAATTTAAAATCCGTTTCTTAGTGAAGAGTCCTACAGTACCGGCCACCTTAACTGTTTCCGTTATAAAATATACAATGCTGTACGGTGTGAGATTTTAATACAATGCTTTTGCAATGTCAGGGTGTGATTTCCATAAAATCTTATCAAAAGTTTATAATATTTGAAAATACAACAAAGCTTAATTTCCAAGGGACACAAAAATCTTCTTCCACTACCGGCCAGTTACAATTTTTAAGATATGTATGTCTAATAAAATACTAACATCAAACAAATACAGAATGAACCCGACAACACATAATTAAGGAATTGACACCCACTAACTTCAACTTTGGTTTAATTTTGGCAATAATTACAATTAAAATACAAAATATTCTCTTGGTCTACATGTCCAAAATGAATTTGGTCTTTACATTTTGTACACTGCACCCATTCTTCATCCAATGACTCACAAAAAATAGTACATAATATGTTTTCTTCCATTTCCTTGGCATTTACATAATAATCATAATAAAACTGCTTTCTGGCAGTTTTCTTTTCGTGTTGAACTGGTGAGGTACTTTTGAATGCTCGGACAAAGCGAATGCTAATTGTAAAAAATATCCTGCTAGATTGTCTAGATCCTTCATATAAGTAACCAACTGATTTTACATATCGTAATCCAAGGATTTTTTAATTCATCCCATATGAGCCACACCAACTCTAAGTGCTCTCAGACGATCTCCTAACGTAATTCTTGGTGCACAAAAAGCCTCAGCAGCCTGCATTGCAGTCATTTTGTTAGAAATAATTTAGTTTAGTGTCATCTTCATCCCGTCCTCGGTTCACTTTAATTTTATTTTACCCCTTTTCTCAGTCATTTCACACTGGAAAGTGATAAGAAGTGGATATAATTTTATTTATTTAAAAGTCCTATTGGCAGGTACTGTACGAAACTCACGTGAAGGAACTTCCCCAAATGGATATTGTTTAACACACGATGTCGTGAAACTTTTACCAGCTATAGCATCCTCAAAGAATGTATATAATGTATAAGTAAAAACAAAATCAACAGCTTAGCTGGAAATAGAGTACCTGGGGCTTGAAAATAACTTTTCGCGCGCGATCGTAAGCCGGCCAACGTACAACACTCACATTTCACACAAGACTTAACGCTAAACGAAAACCCCAAAATATAGCACGTGGGAATGTAGCATCCTTCATATGCCACCTGTAAGCTACTGCCATATAGCACCTAAAACAAGAACCAGCAGTGGCCGGTACTGTAGGACTCTCCCCTAATCATCGTTATCCGGTCGATTAGATTAGCAGTTAGCCTTTTTCTACAATTACGACCACTAATGTGAGTCAATGCAGAGTTTCACTTAATCCCTTATATCTACATTCGGTGTGGATATTTTTCAAAAATCAAAAAATGCCTGAGTGTATTGAACAAGGAACACATTACAGAAAGATTTATGTAAATAAGCTAATTTGGCTAGAATACGAATAACAAAGAAAACGAGTTAAGAATCAAGTGATTTTAGGCGGTTTTGCCAGAAATGCATTGAGACCGGAAGCGATTTTCGAAATTTTCTTTTTTAGTTTGATAGAGCTATCCAAGACTCACAATCTGAAACTTTTTCGGGCCCTCTAGTCCTTCAACTTTCGGCACCATTGAAGAAGTTGCTCAGTTGTAAGTTTTTCATAGTATGGGGACACCTACGTTGACTGCTAATAAATATAATAATAATAATAATAATAATAATAATAATAATAATAATAATAATAATAATAATAAAAATATTATGGGCCGGAAAAAACGCCATTGAATAGCGGGCGAGAAAAATGGAAATGGAATTTCAACTGACTGGGAACACCTGTAACAGAAACGTTCTATCGTGTGGGGCTAAAGTAAGGCATCTAGACACTGTTGTTAAACCTGAGTTCTTTTATGACTTTCAGCATTTGAATTATCCTCCGAGTTGGCGGCATTCACTGTTGCAGATTAGAGATGGCTGAAAAATAACGTAGCAGTTACTTTGTCATAGTTACATACATGTCACTGTTACAAATGTAACGAGGACAAAATATAACAGGTTACCGAGTACCGACAACAGATTAACGTACTAGTGAAAACAGTAACTGGGAAGTGGGAACTGTCACTAGTAGCATCTTACAGACAACAGAATGTGACTTTCAGAGTTCAGATAGTACGCATGTCTTCCAAGTGAAAGCGCATTTGTGGGAGATTGCTTTAAGTCAAATACACTATAGTAAGTTGCTGCGTCCATCTGGTATCTAAAATGGAAACTCTTATGACATATTCAACTGCTTAGGGGCAATCGTTGACTCAGACATTGAGCAGGGTTACCCACAGTATAATATTATTATAAGTTTCACCCGTATAATTTTTCTTGTACCATAAAGACATTAGTATGCCAACTTTCCATATTGTTATTATAGATAACATAACATTACTTCATTTTACTTAACCGATCCTCTTGTACCGGTTTGTGTCGAGGTTTGGCGGACAGATCATCATGGTTTTGTTGTCTTCTATCCTTGATCGGGGCATTGTTAACTCACTCCTCTAGATTTAAGAAAAGACGCTATGTTGTCTTCTCATTTCATCCGTTGTCTGCCTCTCGCTAACTTTATAGCAAATAGGAATGCGTGTTTTGCTGCACCGACTTTCAACAGTGTAGTGATGCGTGCGCGCATGTGCGAGTGAATGAATGGGACTTCGCAACACAGCTGTAAGGAGACCAGCTTGAAGCCGTGACCAGGCTGTGACCAATAACTAACGAGTAACATTGGACGGTTTTTTAACTGTTACTTTTCACAGTTACTTTATTGTAGCAGTGAAAAATGTAGCAGTTATACAAACATAACCGTTTGTCACACCTTTAGTGCAGATTGAACAATGTGTTATATCTCTATGGCTGTGACTAGGATTAATTTGAAGTATCGCCTTCTGTAAGCAATAATACCGGGGTCAAGTCATTCCTTGAATGAAGAATAAATAACTACGACTTATTTCTGGTGCCGAGTAAGATATCAAGGTAAATGAGAGCAGTAAGATGGCATGCAACCTCACCGCAGTCAGATCGGTTCCGGGAAGATCATTCAGCACAACCCGTTGCCGCCAAAATGGCTGAAACGAAACAGAAACCCGTGGACATGTGCTGGGATTCTGCCGGAGAACTGATCTAATGCACTACATCGATTGCTCAATCCGTGAGACAGTGTACACGAGGAAGTTCACTGGATCTGTACCGATGACTCTAACCGAAGGGCTAATATCATAGCCATCAAAGTGAAAGGACAGTGAAACAATGATCTTAGATCCCACCATTCGATTTGAAAGAGACTCAAATCAAGCTTGGGAAGTGGACCTAGAAAAGAAAGCTATTTATATTCCGTGCTTGCCTTACCTGTCAGCAAAGTATAAAATACTCATCTATCGTTGAATTTTCAGAGAAACCCTCCCTAGCCAGACATCGAACTTACTACAAAATTTGGAAGTTCCATTCTGCGAACTAGAAAACATACAGTAATACAGGTACTGTGGTACTCTCTATAGATCATTCATTTCTATCTATACCTGAGAACGTGATTAGTATTCCTTCCCCATTAACCCTGGGAAAACGAAGTTAATAACAGCATCAAAAATTAAATTACCACTCTCTAGAGTTTTTAAACTCCACTGAAATTGTAACCTGACTGTATTCCGGATCTGAATGGGGACCCTCATTGAAGAACGGACGATTTATTTCCTTAATAAATCCCACTCTCATAGAAACTATTTGTGAACAAGCAACAGCGCAATATCGCAAATCTAATATCTTGTATTTTGCAAAATACAGATATTATGTCCAAAGGTATTGCAAAATGTTGAGGCATATAGAAATTAGATTTTGAAAACATGAAAAATCTCAAGAAACTCCATTAATGACTAGTTCAAAAATATATGGAGCAGAATTTTCGAAGTTCGGTTATTCCTCAGTAGACCGAGCATTGCTTTCTAAATTTTGAAATCGAAACACGTGAAGAAATATGATCCAAAAATTAATATCAAACAAAACCTTCTTTTTGAATTTTAAAATCATGTAATATCTAACAGTTAAAACTCTCATTGTCTCCTGTACTACCCACTATCAATTCTGTGTAGATGAGTGTTCTAATAAGATCGTAATTCATATGTAACAAGACCAAGAGTTCTCCAGCACACCGTACCTTAATTCTCATTTTTAACAACTTTATAGTTCCCATAACTTGGAGGTGTCTTCCATGCCTTTAACTGCCAATTAGACCCAGCTAATGAACAGAGCATTATGAACCATTAGTTCCAACCCTATAGAACCCATAATAAATTTCGGAGATCTACTGGTGGCAAAATAAATCCAACTATGGGAGATGTCTTCTCTAATAAGGTTAGTTTATAACGTGATTACCAAGTTCTGGTTCACCCCCCACTACTACGACAAGTGTATAATTATAGAGGAACTTTTGTGGGGCGATGCTGAATATTAGAAGGAAAACTGACCAAGTGACTATGCGGTTTGCGGCACGTAGCTGTCAGCCTGCATTCGTGAGATAGTGGGTTCGAATCCCACAGTCAGCAGTCTTGAAGATAGGTTTCTATTGTTTCCTATTTTCACAACAGTGCACTTCTCTGGGGATGTACATTAATTAAGGCAACGGCCACTACCTTGCCACTCGCCATAAAATCCATCTGTGTCAGCCGACATAAAGTAAATTATAACAAGAAAGAAAAGAGTATGATTATGTGACATTTACAGTTCCAATAAGAAGAGGGGTTGAAGAGTCTACTAGATAAACTCTGCTAAAATATCATTGTACTGTTTCTTTAAAAATAAATTTTGAATATGTGCACAGTGTCTGCTAAACATGGATTTCCTCCCATTATTTGACTTAACATTTTATATTGAACGTAAATAATTGTTTGAGAAGGGAATATCCAATAATAATAATAATAATAATAATAATAATAATAATAATAATAATAATAATAATAATAATAATAATAATAATAATCAACTGGTGCTTCATTATTTTAACATATTTTGAGAAATTTACATGAAAATATACAGTCAGATTTTCCAATAAATCTCATTCTAGCGGATCATTCCTCAGTATTTTGTAACAGTCACAGTAAAAATAATAATAATTTAAAAAAAGGTTTCTAGAAGGAAACCATAATTTAATATCACCGACTGCGTAATGTGTAGCATCCCAACTGATGAGCCCACTGCTACAGTGGGGCGAAACGCTGGTCATTTCACGATTGAAAAAGCCTAAAGTTTTAATGAGCTTAAATATTTTTAATTGTACCGGATGGTAGACCTATACGCCGTACATTTGAATTTTCCGCCTTAAAGTACTCCTCTACAGCTGAACCTCTGAACTTTAATAAAACTGAATTAATTCAACAGTTTATCAGAAGATGTCACTGTGTTAATTTCGAATTGTGTTTGTTTACTAATTATCAAGAAGTGTGAACATTCTCTCACAGATGTCTCTACCAAAAACTATGATCATGCACCCTGGTGTGAAGTGATGGAACTTTCCTTGAAGATATTTTATACTCGTAAGTTTTCCTATAACTAAATTTCTTTCTTTCATTTGTAGGTTGGCAATATAAATCTTTTCTTTCCGCCAGTTTTGAAATTAGCCAATCGTAAATTTCTGTCATTAATTTTTAGCCAATGGCGTCTTTTTTCCTCATTGTTGATGTGTAACTGTAAGCTATCCAATAAACGTCTGTGGGTGTGTCTTAATCATTCATGAAAGGTCTCGAATCTTCCCCGAGATTATAAAAACTGCTGATTTTCCTGGCTCTCCGCCACTCATACAACATCTAGCTTAGTGTATGAAAGTATAGCAGGAGGCGGGAAGCGCCTCTTTCATCCGCCAGCAGCTCTTCTACAAGGTAATGGCCTTTTAACAACTTTAATTCTTGCTAGCTCAGCAGTTTGGCCCTCGGGGAAGGTCCGTAACCTTTTCAATGTAACCTACCTTTCGAATGTAACTTAGTGCCGGCTTATGTAAAAGTTTTTTATTATGTAACTGTAAATCGGCGATAGAGAGTGCCTTACCCTCTCGAGCTCCCCTTCATTTTGACTTGAGGTGACTACGTTTTCATAAACGATTTTCTTCTTTTAATGTATTAAAATTTTCTTATACGAGTCGCCTCCCTAGTATCAGCGGCCTAGTGCCCCGTAGGTTTATTAAGGTTTCATGTAGAAGCGCAAGCAACGCCTCCATTTATCTTGGTATTTTGGGCCATTTAATTTATCTGTTCTTTCCTCTAAGGCCCAGTAGGTTGGGTACGAGATACCCCCGTTTCATTTGATGTAAGTGGTGCCTTGATGGCAATTTCTGTAATAGTCTGGTATTGCCTTTAATAGGCTTGGAAAATTGAGAGCGGCTCAGCTCTTTCTTGTGTTTGAAAAGTGCCTCTGGGAGGTTTGAGGTTAAAAGTAGGGAGCAAGTGCTCCTTGAATGAGGGGTTTTCTGCCCTTTGGTAATTTGTGGTTATGAGTTGAGAGCTCAGGAATATTAAACTTGGGGCTCGAAGCCCAGAATTTGTAAAGAACCCTTAACTTGTGTTTTCGCTTGTAAAATTATTATTGTACCTGAATTTTCATTGTTATTTCACCTAGTGAAAATTTGTTAAATCCTGTTGTCTATTGAAAATATAACCTTTATTTAAATTTTAATTAATTTTTCGGCCTTGTAGTTAGACCCATTCCAGCCCGCACCTTCTTTCACCTCTGCCCTCCACGGATAACTCCGTAACATTAATAATAATATTGTTTTTAGGCTCCAGTAATTACTTTTGATGGTTTTCTGAGACACCAAGGTGCCAGAATTTTGTCCCACAGAAGTTCTTTCACGTACCAGTAAATCTACCAACACGAGGGGGACATATTTGAGTACCTTGAACACCCACGGGGGTGAGCCAGGAACGAAACTGCCAAATTTGGGTCAGAAGGCCAGCGCCTTAACAGTCTGAGCCACTCAGGCCGGCTGTAACAGTTGTCTTCCTTGGGGAGGCATAAGCAGACATTACAATTTGCATAGGGAGTTTTTGTTCCACTCTACAGGAGTTGGATCCGGTTGGCCATTTTTGTTCTCTTCTTAACATCTCTTTAACACCTAGTATACAAATAACAAGGCAGCTAAACACTTTCCTACTTCTCTTTTTTATTTGTTTTACGACGCACCGACACTGATAGGTTCTATCGCGACGATGATATAGGAAAGGCCTAGGACTGGAAAGGAAGCGGCCGTAGCCTTAATTAAGGTACATTCCCAGCATTTGCATGGTGTGAAAATGGGAAACCACGGAAAACCATCTTCAGGGCAGCCGATATTGGAGTTCGAACCCACTCTCTCCCGGATGCAACCTCACAGCTGCACGCCCCTAACCGCACGGCCAACGAAATTTGAAAAGTGGTATGAGGGCTGGAACAGGGTCCACTCAACTGAGTAGAGGTGGGTTCAATTTCCACCTCAGCCATCCTGGAAGTGGTTTTCCGTGGTTTCCCACTTCTCCTCCAGGTAAATACCGGGATGGTACCTAACTTAAGGCCACGGCCGCTTCCTTCCGTCTTCCTTGTCTATCCCTTCCAATCTTCCCATCCCCCAGCACGGCCCCTGTTCAGTATAGCAGGTGAGGCCGCCTGGGCTAGGTACTGGTCACGCTCCCCAGTTGTATCCCTCGACCCAGAGTCTGAAGCTCCAGAACACTACGCTTGAGGCGGTAGAGGTGGGAGTTATCGAAATTTAGAGATATACAGAATACCGTTTTTGAGCATGTATAGCACATAATTGTATCTTATGTATCTACGGGCTTATACTGAATACATTATTTTTAAAAGTATTTATAAATATACTAAAAAATTCGTATTTAACGGCATAGCTTTATTTATGAGCCTTCTTCTTCTTGTTGTTTCCGAATTTGGCCACCTATGGACCGCATTGAACTTAAGGCTTCTTCTTCTTCTTCTCCCAGAGCCTCTTCGTTCTTTCACTTCTGATCTTCCTTTCTGTCTCAGATATGACCAGTTTGGGGCTACATTTTAGTGGTTTCTCCTGGAATGTTTTGATGCTGCCCACTCGACTTCTAAATTCTTTTCTGTTGTGAACCATATCCACTGTAAGTCCACCTTCTATTGCATCTCTTTTTACCTCTTCCACCCACTTCGTTGAAGCTTCTAGTCCAGTGATGTACTTGAATATTTACTTAGCCGTTTCTCATCCATTCTTTCTAGATGCCCATAGAATTTTAGTCTTCGCTTTCGCATGGTGACAGTGATTTTTTCGGTGTATTTATAGAGGTCATTATTTTTCCTATTCCTCCACTCCCCATCAGCACTTTTCTGTGGTCCTAAAATTTTCCTTAAGATTCTCTTCTCCTTTTTTTTCGAGATCTTGAAGCTCACCCTTTATATTCATTGTCAGGCTCTTTGAAGTGTGGAGACCCTCTGGCTTTACCACTGAGCTGTAGTGACCCTTATTAAAGAAACGTTTTAGAAGATAGAATACAGTACACAGAGTAGTGGAACAAGAAACATACCTCCACTAACACTTTTGGAAAAGATTCGTTTGTCTCTTCTGTTTTTTACTGTTTCCTTCTGTTATTCCACATACTTTTTCAACAACAATTATTATTGCTGTGAAAAAAAATTGTCATTTATATTCGACTTACTCTGTACGTAGGTTAGAAACCACGCAGCCCAAATTCGTAAATGGAGCTTGTCATCCACGATTTCCGAGGTTGGTTTTGTACGTGACTGGTAATGGATTCACACCCGAAAAACAAGGAGGCTTCGCCGATTTTCCAGTCACTAGAAGTTAGTTTTTTCGGTTCCCGTTATATTAGCTCCCATCACCACTGTAAAGCTTTCTTTACTGCACGGTCAGTGTTGTACAAAATTCGAGTTACAGAGAATTTTTTGCTTCAAGGAAGGAAACGTTTCCTTCGAGAAATCGAATTTCGAGTAATCGAGGTTCGAGGTATCGATGTTTGACTATATGTTCGTAATACTACGTGATAGGTTTAAAGTCAATTTCGATTACAATGCGGTCGTCTGAGCCGAAGTTTACGTGCTGTAAGGTGGCCTGTTCCTTTCCGCTCCTCCAATCCCTTACCCCCCACCAACAGTGCGTGGCAACCCATCCAAATCTTGACCACGCCCAATGTCGCTTAACTTCGGAGATCTCACGGGATCCGGTGTTTCAACATGGCTACGGCCGTTGGTTTCAGAATAGGATGATAATCTAATTTCACTGCTTGAGAATATCTTTAAATATTCATGATTATAAAAACTTTTCCAACAGTGAAAAGCACTATGCATGCTACACAAGAGGTTTGCTTGCTAGTTGTTTTACGTCGCACCGACACAGATAGGTCTTATGGCGACGATGAGACAGGAAAGGGCTAGGAGTGGGAAGGAAGCGGCCGTGGCCTTAATTAAGGTACAGCCCCAGCACTTGCCTGGTGTGAAAATGGGAAACCACGGAAAACCATTTTCAGGGCTGCCGACAGTGGGGATCGAACCTACTATCTCCCGAATACTGGATACTGGCCGCACTTAACCGACTGCAGCTATCGAGCTCAGTCAAGAGGTTTGCTGTGGTGTCTCAATACCACAATAGTCGCCAGGATCCTGGACAGGTGTGACGAGTCTATATTACCACACTAGGACGAAACGCTGATAATTTCACGACTATAAAATCTAATGGAGTTTTCATACTGAATAATATTCGTATCAATGAAATCAAATTATGTTTACTTTCTTGGAACTTAATTTCTGTTACACTCCTTAAAAGTTTCTCTTTGTCTGTGTTGGTACAGTAAACTTCCTGACGGCTGGCTTCTCGAAAACTTCTTCCACTCCAAAAGTTTTGCGCAAATACCTTTGTTAGTGAAAGAAATTTGTACTATTCTACGAGCCTTCACAAGCTACACAGGAAAATAGCTTTGCACGTTTTTCATCCATCGTTATAAGAGTACTCCCGAACTTGAGGCAGAGCTTGAAGCAGATAAGAAATAGGCCGTCTTGTGCAGCACATAATGGGCACTGAAGAGAGCTTGAACGATAACCAATAGGACTCATTCTTCTCCCAGCGGTCGAGATTTTTATTGTCTCCGGAAAGAGGTTCCACACGAGCACACATGCTTTGTATGAATAATGTAATGGGCTCTCCTCCTCTACACACATAGGTTTTTCTAAATCTCGAAGAGAATGTATTGTACTTCCAAAAATAAACCAGCCGTAATATATTTCCACCTCAAACGACAACCCTATATTGCTTTTTCTGTGATATTCTCAGCGTAATGGCTTGATAATTCAATATGAAGGGAGAAAACTTAGCAATCTCGTTTTATAGGAGACTCCTTAAGGCGAGACAGGAAGACCATATCGCCAATGATGGGAAAACATTACATCCAAGTTGGTAAGTAATGTTATTGTAACCTGATCTCTCAAGGTGCTTGGAACGATTTTGGCTACAGTGATTTTTAGTATTTGATGATGATGATGATGAGGTTTGTTGTTTAAAGGGACCTAAGAGCTAGGTCATCGGCCCCTAATGGCATGAGATGCAACGAAATGAAAGGATAATTGCAACCACAAAATGTATCCACTGTCTAAAAAAGAGGTGATGAAAAAGGACCATGAAACCCAAACACTCAGTGGATCCCATTCACAATTCCTTATTTTCTATTGCTATGGGCTTTACGTCGCACCGATACAGACAGGTCTTATGGCGACGATGGGATAGGGAAGGCCTAGGAGTTGGAAGGAAGCGGCCGTGGCCTTAATTAAGGTACAGCCCCAGCATTTGCCTGGTGTGAAAATGGAAAACCACGGAAAACCATCTTCAGGGCTGCCGATAGTGGGATTCGAACCTACTATCTCCCGGATGCAAGCTCACAACCGCGCGCCTCTACGCGCACGGCCAACTCGCCCGGTCCTTATTTTCTGAGATGATGTTTGGTGTCCAAAGGGGTCCAAAATCCATGTCACCGGCCCCTCACAGTGGCACTAAACACTGGTAAAGCAGAGCCATGGTGTTGCTCCTATAGTGGTACTAATTACAGGTAAGGTACTGTAGACCCATGGTATGTCACACACAAAATGGCACCACTCACGGGTAACACAAACCCATGGTGTTTCGCACATACGGGTAATACAAGCAACGCAGACCCAAAGTATTGCTCACCTCCTACCAATCCTCGTCTCTGGAATCAGCTACTGCCTTGCCTCAAACACAGTTTACAAACTATGTAAAAAGATGTAAATTTCTGTGTGTGCATGGACGGGAGTGAAAGGGAGAGAAAATGTCGTCGAGTGAATGAACTACTCTACGAGTGTAAATATATTAATAATGTAATTATCACATTATATATTAGCTAAGCAGGTCTGTGAAGCAACCAATGTATATGATGATGATGATGATGCTTGGTGATTAAAGAGGCCTAACATCTAGGTCATCGGCCCCTAATGCTACGACATGAGACGAAATGTAATGACAAATTAAAAGTACAAAATCCCCCACGGACCAGAATTCAAAACGTGAGGACGAAAAATGAATGGGTGGATATGAATTTAAAAACAATCGGTGGATCCGACCCGCAATGCCCCACATTCCCAGAAACTAGCGTTAAACAATAGTATTACTGGCCAAGGGATTGCTTCTAAAGCACAATACGGAATCGGTGATGCTCGCAGTCTAAAGGGGTCCAAAATCCAAGTCATCGGCTCCTCATAATGGTATTTATCTCTAGGAAAATAGAACCATGGTATTTTGTCATGTTGCGGTACTAACAAAGAGTAGCGTAGACTCGCGGTATTCCACACATTATGGAATTACTCACAGGTAATGAAATTCGCAGATGTAATACATTTTTTTTCTTTTTTTTTTTTTGCTAGTTGTTTTACGTCGCACCGACACAGATAGATCTTACGGCGACGATGGGACAGGAAAGGCCTAGGAGTGGGAAGGAAGCGGCCGTGGCCTTAACACGTTCGCAGCCGATGGCGACACATATGCGTCATGACTCCACTTTCACTCAGTGCCGATGACGACACACGTGCGTCACACTCCGCGCCAAATATTAAAGCTCGTATTTCCGCAAAATATGTATGTAAAGAAACAGACCTCTTATCTGTGCATTGTTATGGTGTTATTAAACATATGCGCCATCCGGGCATCAGATCAATTGTTAGTTACAATCCCTGTAGCCAATACAAGTCGGCATACGTTTCTGCGATGTCAAGGTAAAACAGTGAAGTTTCAGGACCTTCTCTCCGGAAGAAACCCCGTCTTGGCGGGATAAACAGGCCATGATGATAGTCTGGAAGCTCTCCTGAACGCCAGTGACAGTGACAGCATTGATAGTGACGATAGTGATGACAGTGTGAAAAGTGACTGTAGCCACCTGAGTGAGAATCTTAATCACGGATGTGTGTGTCGAGTGTCTACTCCCAATTCTCACATTACAGAAGATGAGGAAGACGTAAGCAATATCTCATGTCCAAATCTCCCGCCAAATAACATGGGCAATATTTCAGGGGTCATTTCTTGGCGTTCAGATTCGTCCTCAATGAAACAAATAAACTTTATTGGTCGGCCGGGAATGAAGCTTCCACTGCCAAGTGACGCGAAACCCATTGATTATTTTCGCTTGCTTGCAGATTACAACTTGCTGAATAACATTGCAAGTGAATGTAACGCATTTGCAGAAGAGTTATTTTTGCGAGGAAATGTCACTGAAATGTAGCACACTGTTTTGACTACTTACATTGTACAGTTTATGGAGTAGGCCTAATGTTAGTAGCCCTATATATTGTTCACACAGCAATAATAAGATTCCACTGCACAGTATTTTTGTGTGAAATGTTCAAAAACTTGTTTTTCTGTTGTAAAGACGTCCTACATTCGAACAAAACATTATTTTCCTCGTTCCACTTCATTACCAGTCATGACGCACATGTTGCGTCAAACGGCACCGAAGGCGAAAAACTCATCTGTAGTGCCGCTGACGCAGCGGGTGCGTCATGGCTCGTATGCACATAAATAATATTGAAATAATTAAAATAATAATCCAAAATGCATAAGGACATGGAAAAGAAGTCCTTTAAGTAAAAAAAGTATTACGGTACCACGGTAATGGTTGCCGATATCCGAGCTGCCGCGAACGTGTTGGCCTTAATTAAGGTACAGCCCCAGCATTTGCCTGGTATGAAAATGGGAAACCACGGAAAACCATTTTCAGGGCTGCCGACAGTGGGGTTCGAACCTACTATCTCCCGAATACTGGATACTGGCCGCACTTAAGCGACTGCAGCTATCGAGCTCGGTAGATGTAATACAGACCTATGGTGTTTCGCGCATTGCGGCGCCATTTAGAGGCAACGCAAACCTATGGAGTTCATCTCATAAGTGCACTAAGCACAGGACTCGTACTATCCCGTGGTATTCCTCAAATAGTGGTTACTAATCACAGGTACTGTAAAAGCTGGAAGCGCACTCTGTTGCTACTAATTACAAACATATTTTGTACCTAATATAGTAGAACTTCGTGCAAGTATATGCGACCCATTGTGTTCTCCGCGTGGTGGTACTGATTACAAGTAGTTTCGTGGTTCTAATACTATCATCCCTTGGTCGCCCCTTTTAGTCGCCTCTTACGACAGGCGGGGATACCCTGAGTGTATTGTTCGTCTTCGCCTCCCACGTACAGTATGTGTATGACCCGACAGCGTGTGATATATTCATTGAGACTTAACGTCTCATTTGTTATTTATTTTTTAGAACTTCTACAGGGCATATTAAGGTGACCCAAGAATAAAATGTTGCGATATTTTTCCAAAAAATTGAATTTTTAATTTTAACCTTAAAATCCCTTAATTCTTCTTCTTTGTAATTCCATCATCATTTTCACCCTAACGTCATGCTTAAACTCTAAATGCCCAGGCTGTGCATAAGAGGAGACAGAAGTGTGAGTGAGTAACTTAGAGTTCAGAGCAGTTTCATGCAAGCATGTTTCTTAAAACGTTCAATTACATTTGTTTTACTTCCCACTAACTACCTCTACGGCATTCGGAGGCGCCGAGATGCCGGAATTCAGTCCCTCAGGAGTTCTTTTACGTGCCAGTAAATCTACCGACACGAGGCTGACGTATTTGAGCACCTTCAAAAACCACGGGACTGAGCCAGGATCGAACCTGCCAAGCTGGCGTCAGAAGGCCAGTGCCTCAACCGTCTGAGCCACTCAGCCTGGCAACTACATTTTTCTAAGTTAAAATATTATCAGCTCATTCCTATATATACAGTGAAATGCCCCTTACGTCAGAGTTCTTATTAGATTCCCTATACTACGAAAAACGTAAAATTAAGCCATTTCCTCAATTGCGCTGAGATTTGAAGGGCTAAAGGGCCCAGTAAGGTTTCAAATTGTGAGTCTTAGAAAGCCCTAAAAAATTTCAAATGTCGAAACTCCCTTCCTGTCTAAATGCAGTTCAGGAAAGACATCCTAAAATCGCTTGTTTCCTTATTCGTTTTCTTTTTCATTGAAATCCTAGCCAAATCAATTTATCTACACAATTCTTCCTGTGATGTGTTCCTTGGTTCAATACCCTCAAGTGGTTTTTGATCTTCTTAAAAATGTCCACACCGAATATAGTTGTAACGGTTGTGAAAGTCTGCATTGACTCACATTAGCGCTCGTAGTGGTGCTTAAGTGAAACACTGCATTGACTCACATTAGCGCTCGTAGTGGTGCGTAAGTGAAACTCTGCATTGACTCACATTGGCGCTCGTAGTGGTGCTTAAGTGAAACAATGCATTGACTCACATTAGCGCTCGTAGTGGTCCTTAAGTGAAGCACTGCATTGACTGACATTAGCGCTCGTGGTGGTGCTTAAGTGAAACACTGCATTGACTCACATTAGCGCTCGTAGTGGTGCTTAAGTGAAACACTGCATTGATTCACTTTATCGCTGGTAGTGGTGCTTAAGTGAAACTCTGCATTGACTGACATTAGCGCTCGTCGTGGTGCGTAAGTGAAACTCTGCATTGACTCACATTAGCGCTCGTAGTGGAGCTTAAGTGAAACAATGCATTGACTCACATTAGCGCTCGTAGTGGTCCTTAAGTGAAGCACTGCATTGACTCACATTAGCGCTCGTAGTGGTGCTTAAGTGAAACACTGCATTGATTCACTTTATCGCTGGTAGTGGTGCTTAAGTGAAACTCTGCATTGACTGACATTAGCGCTCGTCGTGGTGCGTAAGTGAAACTCTGCATTGACTCACATTAGCGCTCGTAGTGGTGCTTAAGTGAAACAATGCATTGACTCACATTAGCGCTCGTAGTGGTCCTTAAGTGAAGCACTGCATTGACTGACATTAGCGCTCGTGGTGGTGCTTAAGTGAAACACTGCATTGACTCACATTAGCGCTCGTAGTGGTGCTTAAGTGAAACACTGCATTGATTCACTTTATCGCTGGTAGTGGTGCTTAAGTGAAACTCTGCATTGACTGACATTAGCGCTCGTCGTGGTGCGTAAGTGAAACTCTGCATTGACTCACATTAGCGCTCGTAGTGGTGCTTAAGTGAAACAATGCATTGACTCACATTAGCGCTCGTAGTGGTCCTTAAGTGAAGCACTGCATTGACTGACATTAGCGCTCGTGGTGGTGCTTAAGTGAAACACTGCATTGACTCACATTAGCGCTCGTAGTGGTGCTTAAGTGAAACAATGCACTGACTGACATTAGCGCTCGTAGTGGTAAAAAGAAATAGTAAACTGCTAATTTAATCGACCTGATAACGATGATTAAGGACAGGATTGTAATTTTTAGGAACAAATAAATATATATTCTCATAATTTATTATATTTTATCTACCTAAAATTCGTAGCTCTTATCCCTAGGATGTTTTAAACATCGAGTAGCTTGTCTGAAGGGCTGCAACTGTGGATGTTTGTTCCTAAAATAGCACCAAAAGAGAGATTTGCCTATTGTGTGAATAATGAGAACTTGGAAAACATTAAATCTCTAATAGTTTATACCTGACTGAAAAACCAAGAGTTATTTTTAAGTATATGAGTATTTTTGACAAGTCTGTCAAATTATAATCCAATAATAATGAAAGCTGTGCCGTCAGGAGCATTCTCCATACAAAAAATAAAAATTGAATATGATTTGTTAATAACTTTGCAATAAATTAACTAATCAACTTCAAATTATGTGTGGTTCTCTACCTTCTTAATATATGCTTATGTTTTAAATTTGGTTGTGATACGTGGTAAACTATGGAAGTTCCTAATTTCAGTCATGACTCCCCTTAAATCTTTATTTCAGTTCTTGCTGTTTGCCTTCTTCCTCTCCACCCTCATTTGTTTCTACAATTACGACCTCTCTTTCCGGAGAAGTTCGATGCTACGTGGTTTATATCATTTTATTTTTTGTTCACCTCTGTTCATCCTCCTTCTCTTGAACGAGCCAACAGAGAAACACTCAATATTGAATACATCCCTCCATACAGAGGAAAGCTTTCGACCGTAAAACTGGACTATTTCCACGGTCAATGCCAACCTTATGCAAATGGGATAAGGCCAGTAAGAAAAAGTGGCCAAGAAATGTCCTCTAAAGACGTGAAGATACGAAATACAAATAAACAGTTAGAGAAATAAGCAGCTTAACCAGACATCAAGGAGAGATAATTATATGTCATGTGAATATCTTTACTTACAGAATTCCTTGGACCTCTTCATCGCAGGAATTTGGAGAACAGCGTAAACTCCCGAGATCACACAGCAGTCCAGAATTCAACATCCTGAAAAGAAAAGAAAACTTAATTAATGTTGAAAGTAAAATGAAATGGCGTATGGCTTTTAGTGCCGGGAGATCCCAGAACGGGTTGGGCTCGTCAGATGCAGGTCTTTTGATTTGACTCCCGTAGGCGACCTGCGTGTCATGATGAGGATGAAATGATGAAGAAGACAACACGTACACCCAGTCCCCGTGCCAGGGAAATTAACCAATGATGGTTAAAATTTCCGACCCTGTCGGGAATCGAACCCGGGACACCTGTAACCAAAGGCCAGCCGCTAACCCTTTAGCCATGGATCCGGATAATAAATGTTTATTTGTCCAACATATCTTCAATTTTACTAAATGCCAAGATCTCGTTATTTTCTTCTATAGATGTTCTTTTAACGTGTGCTAGAAGACATGTCACATTTAAATACACTCTAACGAAAGTAACTTCAGACAGGAATGAACCTGCTGTTCATTGCTTACATATTGCATCATTGAAATCGACTTAATAATATAATATAAAAGTACAATTCCCTTATAGGCTGTCAGGTCTATGGATGTTTATCATGCAATTCTCTGCATATTAACGAAGCGCCTCCACAATCGCGTATTTGCAACGAAGACTGTCACCAGGTTTGGTTCAACATCTAATACCTCGAAATCATTTAAAGTTACTGAGAACATCTCCTCCTAGGTCTTCCTCTTTTCCTCTTTCATAGCTCAGTCCACTATTCTGCTAGGATATGGATAATAATAATAATAATAATAATAATAATAATAATAATAATAATAATAATAATAATAATAATAATAATAATAATAATAATAATAATAATAATTGTACCGGGTGGTACACCTCCACGCCGCTAATTCAAACTTTGCGCCAGTTGAAACTCCTCTACTGGAGGAAGTCTGAACTTTATCTACTGTGTTAATTCTCAAGTTTCTCAGAAGATGTCCCTACTTGTAAATTTTGAAGTTTCTGAACTGGGTCGTTTTCGATGTATTTTTGTTTTGCCTGTAGTAAGAAGTGTGGACATTCTCTTCCAGATGGCACTACTGAAGAACTACAATTGTGCACCCTAGTGCGAAGTGAAAGAACTATGTTTTTGGAGAAATTTTGTGTTCATAAGTTTGTTCTTTGTTAAATTTCTTTCAGTTATTGTTTAAGTTGGCAATATTAACCCTTTCTTTCCGCCAGTTTTGAATTTAACCAATAAGGAATTTCTGTAATTAATTTTCCACCAATAATGTGTTTCTTCTTCATCTTGTGTAGGGGTTTTCGTGGTTAGCCAATAAAATTCTTGTGGGAGGGTGTTCTCATTCCTGAAATGCCTCGAACTTACCACGAGGGTATATAAACTGCTGATTTCCGGGTCTCCGCGCCACTTCAGTAACATCTATCAGTGTGTAAAGTACGTGGCAGGGGGCGGGAAGCGCCTCTTTCTTCGGGCAGCAGTTCAGCCACCAGGTAATGGCCGTTTAATAACTTCTTTTCTTGCTAGCTCAGCAGTTTAACTCTCGGGGCAGGTCCGAAGCCTTTCTACCATGTAACTTTTCCCCTATAATGTAAAGACACCTAGTATCAATTCTATCTTTTAAACTACATATGGGGATAGAGAGTGCTTAACCCTTTCGAGTTCCCACTCATATTGCGTTGAGGTGAACTTAATTTCTCAACCGTTTCTTCCTTAATGTAATGTAAATTGTCTTCTTCTATAAGTAACCTCTCTAGTATGGGATTAGCCCTTGCAGTAACGGCCTAGTGCCAAGTATGTTTTATATAAAGTGTATTAGGAGTGCAAGAACGCCTCCTCTCAAGTTGGTATTTTAGAGGCCATGTAATTGACCTGTTTCTTTACTTAATAGGCCTCAGTAGGTTGGATATTTTTACCCCTGTTTTCATGTCCTTGGAGGACAACTTGAAAGTGGAGTTTGGTGTGGCCTTTGATAGGCTCGAACTTAAGAGCAGGTTGCTCTTTCTAAAATTTTGTTTTCTGCGCGCCTCGAGGAGGCTTTAATGTGTAAGTGGGAGCAAGTGCTCCTGGGCATGATTGGGGTCTTCTGCCCCTTTGTTGAATTCTGTATATCGTAAGGTTGGGCTTATAGCTCAAGAATTGTGTGTATGGCTCTCGGAGCCCAAATCCTGTAATCACTGTAATTGTACATTTTCGAATTGTGTTTCGGCTACTGAGTACCTGTTCTATTTGTTAATTTCTTAATCTTGAAAAGAAAATATAACCTTGTTAAATTTTATCTTAACTTTAATTTCGTATTTTGAGACCTGTTCACCCCCGCACCTTCTTTCACCTCTGCTAATCCACCAAACCGCGGTAATAATAATAATAATAATAATAATAATAATAATAATAATAATAATAATAATAATAATAATAATAATAATAGGGTATGACCTGAAACATTATTACCTTTCTTCTTCTTCTTCTTCTTCTTCAAGTGTCATATTCTGTCCCCCAGACGCTGACGATCACCCTTGAGAAGGCACCCCTTTCTTTAGCTAAACTGAAGAGCAGTTCGGTGTTGTTAATTCTAGTCTAGTCTTTGATATTTTGGAGCCATGACATCGGTGGTCTACCAGCTTCTCGCTTACCTTCCAACTTTCCTTGTACAGTGAGTTTCTCCCATCGGTTGGCCGACAGGCGCGCCCAGCTTATCTGCCTCCCGTTGACTCATCACTCCCCGCTCCGCGGCGTAGCAACAAGCACAACACTTCGCTCATTTTATCCGTGCATGGCATGAGATAACAATTAAACTTAATATGATACGGATTATGAAAATAAGCTCGCACCTTATGACAGAAGATGTTGGAAATGTTCTCCTCCTGCCTGCGCCCACACGTTTCTGGCATCGTCTTAGGAAACTCCGATTCACATGCATAAGTTTGCCTTCCGTAATTGAGATTATTTCAGTTTTAACACTTTCGTAGCCCGCCATGCTGAGCTCAACCCCGGCTTCTTGTCCAAGTCTTCTTAGGGATTTTTTAGGCGTAAGTTCTAATCTTTCTGCGATTTCATTTATTTTTTCATCATCAAGCTCGCGTTTTTTAACACTTCTTTTCTTATCGGGTGAAGAAGTAGTCCCTCTCAATTTGTTTACGAGTTTCCACACGGTCTTTCACACCCGGAAGTTGTGTTACAAATCACCTTACGACTTCCCTGCAAGACTTTTTTTTTCACATAATTACCGTACATAAATACCCTTTCCTCTACCGTGTACACATGTGAAGGCATTATGAGAATTATACCCCGAAGTATAACTTCACAACTGGAGAACAGTTGGAACGACAGATACGTGTTCTAAGCACGGACCTGAACTGCGAAGTGCGGGCATTTCCGTGCGGTCGCTTCGCTGCGTAACGGGAAGTGATGAGTCAACTGGAGTCAGATAAGCTGGGCGCGCCTGCCGGCCAATCGATGAGAGAAACTCACTGTAATATGAGGTATAGAAGCCCGTACTTTCTATCGCGTAGAACATGGGTTTGATCATATTTTCAAGCTCACGTTCAGCTCTGGCTCTCCTCAACACTTCATTATTGGCAACAAAATATGTCCAGGCTATTCTGAGCATGTTCTTATGTAACCACATTTCAATGGCACTAATATATTCGTAAAGGAAGCTTTAACAGTCCAGGTCTCTACTCCATAAAATAGTACTAACCAGAAGAAACATCTCAACAGCCTTTGCCTGGGTTTGAGATTTAGATCATCGTCACAAAGGAATGAACTCATCTTTTGGAAATATGATCTGGAAATCTCAATACGGTCTCTGAGCTCCTTTCGAGGGTACATAATGTTTGTTCCGGTGTTCCCAAGGTATGTGTACTGAATTATTCGTTCAAAGTTTTGATTATGTTATGAAATTGAGGCACTTTTATGGATCTTCTTCTTCTCCTTCTTTTCTAGCCTATTTCAATCCACTGCTGGATATAGGCCTCTTCCATGTGCTTCCATCGTCTTCGGTCTTGAGCCACTTGGAACCAGCGTGTTCCAGCCAACAGCTTTATGTCGTCGAGCCATCTCTTCAGGGGTCTTCCAATGCCTCTCTTGTGTCCCCATGGTCTCCAGTGAACAATCCTAGAGGTCCACCTGTTGTAGTCTTGTCGAGCTACGTGTCCTACCCATTGCCATTTTAGTCTTGTTACTATCTCTAGGATGTCTGTTACATTAGCTCTTCTCCTGATGTCCTCTGAACGGATCTTATCCCTAAGGCTGATCCTTAGCATCTGTCGCTCCATGGCTCGTTGTGTTCGCTGAAGCTTGCGAGCACTTTCCTTCGTCAGAGTCATCGTTTCCAGACCGTAAGTTGTAACTGGCAGCACGCGCGTATTATAAACCTTGGTCTTCAGGTTAATTGGAACATCCTTGTTGGTGAAGATGAATCTTAGTTTTCAGAATGTAGTCCAACTCATACCTATTCTGCGAGGAATTTCTGCACGTTGGTTGTCTTTTCCAAGTTTTATCTTGTGTCCAAGATAGATGTACTCATCGACAGCTTCTATATATTGGTTTCCCATTTTAAGTGGTCGACTCTCTGGGCTTAGTATTTTCGTTTTATTAATGTTCATTTCCAAACCAATCTTAGCAGAAGCAGTTTTTAATTCTGGGATCATGCTTCCTAGTTCATCTAGATTTTCACTTATGAGCACAATGTCATCGGCAAAACGCAGGTGGTTCAAATATAACCCGTTGATTTTTATTCCTTTATTATCCCAATGAAGGGTTTTGAATACATCTTCCAAGGCAAGGGTAAACAGCTTTGGAGAGATTGTGTCACCTTGTCGAACTCCTTTGCCAACTGGGATTTTATTGGTGATGAGGTCTTCGTCCACTCTGACTACCATTGTTGCTTGACAAATGTTTTCCAGAAGCTTTGTATACCTTGAGTTTATCATGGCATTTTGAAGTGCCTTCATGATTGCCCAGATCTCCACTGAGTCAAAAGCTTTTTTATAATCAATGAAGGCCAGATGAATCTTGATGTTGTACTCAGTGGTTTTCTCAAGAAGAAGACGAATAGTCTGGATGTGTTCAAAAGTTGAGAAACCTTTACGAAATCCCGCTTGCTCGGCAGGTTGATACGTCTGCTAAATACCATGAACTTGGTTTTTGTGGCATTGATTCACTGAGATGATTTCTACTGAGCAGTCGTTGCAGACCTCTAATGGTGTCGCATATAATTAGGGTGTCATCTGCATATATGTACATTTATTCACACAATAGACACTTCCTCCATAAGAAGGTTTTCCATGAGGACAAAATATACCAAATACATTTATGACTATACAAATATATCAGTATGGATAATGAACCTTTCAAGGCTTTGAGGGCAACGTTTCTCGTCAACGTCTCTGTCAGTTTAAATCTTGAGCGGAATTCTTCGAAGAACTCAGGAATTATTACTCTTGCACCAATCATGAGGCCTATAACCTCGATGTTATCCAATCCGTATTCACGTCAGTAGAAGGGGATAGTTGGTTCGTAGATGCACTCTTTCCCTCGCGTTCTTCACTGGGCTGGTTAACGTGCAATTCAAACCGAACTGTAGGAACAATACTACATCCAGTGTTGTTACTTTTAAGGCTATCATATCAATCCTACGGGTACTGTAATACACCGACAATTCATGAACCTCTTCGCGCACTGTGCGTCTCGCAATGACTGAGCAATGGGGCTTCGTATCGCATGGTGTCTAGTAAGTCGCAGGGTTTCGCCATAGAGACAGTATCCCAGGACACGAGAAAAGGTTTAAATCTCGTTGTGGCAATGCCGTCAACGGTTATTGTCCTGGGACCTGCCTAGCACGGTTAGAACAGCTGCGATGTTGGCGGTCATCTTTAGAGCATCACGCTAGTCACTGCAATACAGACCATCATGGTGCGTTATCCAACTCTTAGCTGAAATGTTTTCTTTAAATAAGATAACACCTTTTCCCTTTTGAGTCAACAGACACCATTTCTAGAATTTAAAAACCTGGCGCAAGGTGAAATATGCAGGTATTGTAAGCATTTGTTATTCTCCTCAGGGATACGCCTACTTCCTAAAATGTAAGGGTTGCCATTGATTTGTAGTGTAACAAGGGCGCTAATCTGTTGAAGGACAGTTCCTACTGGGATTGAAAAAGTCCTAGACCATTGAACCTTCGGTGTGTGTATATTATACCATCATGTGAATCGGCAGGAAGCTGGAGTATATCTTTCAGCGTGCATTTTATCATTTTGTCGCTATCTTTCAGAAATTTCAGAGGAATACGGTTCAGCGCAACTGTCTGAAATGGATAAATCAATGTTGGGCATATGGAAGAAATTATGGCGATCAACGTTTGGTCTGCCTGAAGGAGAGGTGAAGATGCCAGTGACACCAATTTGAGACGTAGATTCTGCATCGTTCTGTCTGTGTCAAAGGTAATTCTCGTCCGAAATTTCACTCCAAGATATCTGATGGGCTCATCTTGCGATATCACTTTTATATCTCCACCGAAGACAGAAATTAGGCCATCAGTAAACAGAACTTTAGATATGTTTATAGAAACAGATTTTGACGTACTGATATTCAGGCCTACCTCTCTGAATCTTCTCATTGCTGTTTCAGTCAGATCTAGTGCAGAAGCTTTGCCTTTACTAGCAATAACAGTGTCATCGGCAAATCCTGGTATTGTGAGAGGCTTCAAACCTTCTAGGGGTAGAAACCCATATTCTCTGAGAATGTATTCAAATATGGTCCGTTGCATTATTATAAAGAGTAGGTGACGACGCTGAGCCCGGCAAAACACTTCTCCTCAGTTTTATGCTCTTAGTTCTCGAGTAGTTGGCTTCAATTTGGGTTTTATTGCCCTCTTGAAGAGAGAGGATTAGCTCGTCAAGTTTAGATGGAGTAGCAGAATTTTCTAGAGCTCCTCTCAGGTGGTCATGGCCAACGTTATTAAATGACTTGTGGATGTCGAGGAAAACTGTGGTTACATCAGTTTTCTCGTTCTTTGCCTTCGTCGGAATTAACTGTAGCAATGAAGTATTAGTTATCGTTCCGGGTGAGGCAGTGAATCTCCGCTGATTATGATGACTCAATTTACTTTCACACCCAGCTCAGTATCCTTCAAGGCTTCTTTGAAGGTGTTATCGACATAGAAGTTGAATAGGAGCGGTGAAAGTATGCAACCTCCTTTAACGAGATGAGAACCAACACTGCATGGACGGAAGAACATAAGAATAAAACACAGCGAGGAGATGAATATATTCTGGGAAGAGCAAAAATCAATTTCATCTGCTAAATATCTGACTTCAACCGCACTTCATCTTCGGGCACAGCGTTGTGAAAAAATTACTACTGACTAAAGCCCGGATTTTTATGCAGTAACAGGTTAGATTGCAAACTAATTTGGTTAGTAGGAAGTGCCGGCCACCCGCTCTTCCATAATGTAGCAAGAGTAACATAAATTATAGGGGTACTGATGGACCGTACCCACAATGTTTATGCAAACCTTATAGCATAATAGTTGTGAAGGTAGACTATTCTTGCTACTCGTTTCAGTAAGTTTGCACTCTAAGCTATTAATACATCAAAATACGGGCTCTACTAATGACGTAAAAAGAGGACTGGTGCAGATGTTTAGAACTGACCGACGCCTATAGACGACTTGTGCATTTCTGAGGATGTGGTCCTGGCCAGAAGTTGAACCCAGGACTCCTTCGACCAAAATCCAGCAAGCAAACCATTTAACCATGGAGACATTCTTATAGACTGTGCTATTAACACAGCGATGAAATGGTTAGCACATTGCGTTTTGCTCGTTAAAGTTATGATACAAACGACGGGAGTCACAATGATGAATATCCAAATAACTTAAGATTTGAAATTAAATAAATTACGTCACAATTTAATATCACGCTTGCCTTTGTTAATAATGGATATAATATTCCGTGGAATAAGATATCAGAGAGTGCTGTTAATTAAAAAATGAAATCTGAAGATCAATAATTATCAATCGGTAAAAAAAAGTATTTCTTTTCTTTTTTTCCAAGTTGCTTTACAAATACGTCGGACCGACACAGACAGGTCTTATGGCGACGATAGGATAGGAAAGGGCTAGGAGTGAGAAGGAAGTGGCCGTGGCCTTAAATAATGTACAGGCCAGCATTTTCCTGGTATGAAAATGAGAGGAAGGAAAAGTAAAATCTGCACTTTAATGAAGAGTCAGAATGCAATGAAAAGGGATAAAGAGAGTGGATATTTTCAAACACCTAGTGTATAAATTATCGAAGTATGAAAATTTGGACGAAGAGATAACCCATACGATCCATAAAGGGGCACGATTTGGAGAAAAAAGTCAAGTGTGCTCTGCAATGTAAAAATAAATCGCATAGTAAAAGGAAATGAATGAATATGAATATGAAGCAACAGTTCGAAGCAAACTGCAGTTCTCATTGCTCCTTACTTGCTCAACAAGGATTACGTCACAACAGTCCAGGATAGGAAGGAATAAATTTTGAGTTAATCGTTGCAGCATATCCGGTGGTAAAACATCCTGAGGAAAATGCAGCGAACGACCGTCAGGTTGTTATTTCCTCATATTGTGATGTAACCTGACTGCAGGGAGTAACTCTCCTATGAAAATCAGTTATTAGCAGAGCCGGTAATTATAGACAGTTATAGGTTAGAATAAAACCTTACTGAGGCGAGTAACAAGTCTACACCAACCGCACAACGGTCCTGCTATGATATTTGCATAACCTTTAGGGGTACGCCTAGAATTTATGTTACTCTAGATACATTTCGGAACGACGGGCTAACCGATGTTTCCCCCTTAGCCGAATTATTTTGCACTCTATCCTATTACCGCTTAAAATCAGAGCCTAATGATTAGACTTCCCATTCATCATTAGTGTATGCGAGGCATTTATAAGTACGGCGCTCTCGGACCACCTGGTATATTTGAGCAGGGTTGTACTTATCCAATAACACCACTCCCGCAGGATATCCTGATGTGGAATAAAATTCTAACTCGCAATTTTTGACGGTGATTCAGATGAGCTTATGATTTATACATTTTAAACAAAGAAGGGAATTTGGTTCCCTTGTGTGTTGCTATCGTTGGACGCTGAGCGCCACAGCGACCTGCGTTGTTTCGCAAACCTCCAGGGATTAGTATTGGCAGAGCTAGAGAGCATATGCTATGATATTCTATCATCGTTTGCGTTCTCTCTTCTGAACAGTTCTAGTAATAGAATACTTTATTAGCCTGTACTGACCTGTGTATAATGCGGCATACAGTAATTAGTGCACTTGATTTTAGTCATGGAAACCTGATAATGATATTTCTTGTTTAGAGGGGCTTAACAGATAGGTCATCGGCCCCCAATTGTACGAGGTAAATGAAATTAAAATTAAAACTTCAAAATGTATCCACTGACTACAGTCTAAAACGAATGACGATGAAAATATTATCGTGAAATAAAAACAATCAGTGGATCCTATTCACAATGCCTTGAGTACTGGAATAATAATTATCTAAAAGGGTCCAAAATCCAGGTCATTGGCACCTCATAATGGTACTAATTAACAGTAAATCAGAACCATGGTGTTCCTCCTATAGTGGTACTAATCATAGGTAACGAAGACTCATGGTGTTTCTCGCATAGTGGTACTAATCATGGGTAATGTAGACCCATGGTATGTGACACGCAATGGCACCAATCATAGGTAACACGATCCTGTGGTGTTTCGTACATAAGGGCATTACTCACAGGCAACGCAGACCCATGGTGTTCCTCACATAGTGGTACTAATCACGGGTGCCGTTATTCCCGTGGAGTTCCTCACTAAATGGAACTAATCACAGGCCACGTATACATATGGTGTTGTTCATATAATGGTATTACTCTCAAGCAACGCAGATCCATGGTTTTCATCACAGTGGTACCTATTACGGGCACCAGTCAAATCCGTGGTTTTTCTCACAATGTGGTGCCAACAATACGCAACGTAGACCCATGGTGTTCTTTATAAAGAGGTACTACGCCTAGATAACGCAGACCAATTATGAACACAGTAGAACCGACCGGTGGAATGTCCACGATAACACTTATAATAAACAAAAACCAGACCCATAGTGTTTCTCGCATAATGGCACTGCTCCTATGTAACGTAGACCCATGCTTTTCCTCGCAAGCTGGTACTAGTCGCAAGTAACGTTGACCAGCACGTAATAGTACTAATCACAAGTAATCACGTGGTTCTAATATCATCATCCCTTGTCGCCCCTTTTCGTCGCCTCTTACGACAAGTGGGGGTTACCGTGTGTGTATTCTTCGTCTGCGTCCGCTACTCACACGCGGTAGCAATGGAAACTTACTGCCCTTCAGAAATTAAGGGATTTGATGAAGTAACTTGAATCTACTTTAAAATCCCCAATCTCTTGGTCTTAATTACTGGATATCGATAACTGCGTTTCCCTTATTACAAGACTCAGGAATTTTAAGTAAAAACAGGTTAGAATTCAAACTAATTTGGTTATTAGGAAGTGTAGTCTAGCCCGTTCTTTCGGTATGTAGCAAGAGTAACATACATTCTTGGGATCCTGCTTGGCCGTACCCCTAAATTTTATGCAAGACTCATAACATGACCGTAGATCAGTTCAATAAGTTTGCATTCTAACCCATTACTGCCAAAAATTGGGACTTTACTTAATACATAAGGTACATCCAATATTTCTGTAAAGCTGTTGTTACCTTAAAATTGGATCCCTATGTCACCGTGCTACAACGACACGATATATCCTTATCTGGAAATCTCGTGTACTATATCATAAAAGAATCGTGTCAAATTCCCCTTTAGGGGAAACTCAAATGATCATAAATATGTATTAAAATAAATGAAACTCAAATTGATAATGGTTAATTTATTGGCGTCCAACGAATCGTTTTCGAGACACATACGTACGGAATTTGAAGTTAAGTGTAAGAGTCAGTGCATTAAAAGGGGGGAAAGTGACTCAGAGCCTATGAAACTACCAAGAATGAAATAAATCAATTCTTTAGAATATAATGCGATGAGGTCTCTTTCATAAAAAGAGGCTATAAAAACATTTTTGTGTTTATGGAGAGCAACAGGAAATACAGCCCCTATATCAGTGTACCTTGTACGCGTCATCATGCATTACGGAAGATATTATCTCAGCCACCCATCATGCTACTAACGTTGCCCGATACTGGGAAAAGAACATTTAACTTTCTGAGATGTCAGGCCTCATAACATCAATGTTTGCCTGAATTTTGTACATTAACACCTATTCAAAACTAGAGTAGGATATTCAGGATTTAATGGGTTAGAATGCAAATTTATTTGGCTAGCAGGAAATGCCGTCTAGCCCGCTATATCATAATTTATAAGGCTTCTAATATGCATTACGTCTAATGTTTATGCAAACCTCATAGCACAAATGTTGTGCAGGTTAGAGTATACTTCTTACTCGCCTAAACATCCGGGATCTATTCAGAAATCATTACGTACCATTTCGATTATTTTATACGTTTCTCTAGTAATCTTATGTTTTAGTAATTATTTTCAAGTGTCGATGTAGATTAGAATATACAATATCTATGTTCGACCTTATATTAGAAGTCGGTACACTACCACACTTCTGGCACGAATACAAAAAGGAAGTCCTCTAGTTCAAACGTAACTTCTCTAGAGAGAATTTCATAAAAATTTCAGGTTTTAAAACACTATGCCCCTGATGCTTACGCAACCTTTTAAGCAGAAAGAATGTGTAGATTAGAATATATAATACCTATGTTCCACCTTATATTACAAGTCGGTACACTACCACACTTCAGGCACGAATTCGGAAAAGTTCTCTAGTCCAAACATAAATTCTCTAGAGGGAATTTCAGGTTTTAAAACAATATGTCCCTGATATTAATGCAACCCTTTAAGCAGAAACAAAGTGCGGCGTAGACGACACATGGGACTCGTTAACAGTAGAAAACTATTATGACCAAAATCATTATTTTTGTTGTTGTTGTTGTTGTTGTTGTTGTGGTTGGCCTTTTCCCAATTTATTGGAATCGGTACTTGATAGGAATTTGGTCCAGTCTTACGCTCGGTTGCCATTCCTGACTAAAATCCTATATGGAGGGATGTATTCAGTGTAGATGAAAAACAAACACTGAGTGGTGGAGTTAGAAGAATTTGGGATCTCCGGATAGGTCGGTAGTCAAACCTGGGATCGTCTGAACCGAAGACCTCGACGCAGTCCCTTTATTGAAGAAGCCGGACTCTAAATGCCTGCTCCATTTTTATGAAATGTACGACCACATTATTTAGTAAGCTCCTCGCTTGTGAACCTGAGATAGTGCGGCAGAATGATGGTGAAATGTCGAGTCGAGGCATGCCTTCTGAATTCACGCTGAAACACTGATTACGTGAAGAATGTTGACAGAACGCCAAACATTTTCTCTCATCTACCTCCTGCCAGTTAACTCAAGCTTATTCTTTGCAACTTGTTGAAAGTTGTACAAAGTTTTTGCAACGTAATATCAGCTTCATCAAGCGGAGAGAGTGAGTGCGGCGTTGTGAAAAAGAGAAAGGAAAACAGGAACTGAGAGTTTAATAAAAAAAATTGTCAGCAGTTTGTGTGCCTTCGCTCTCCTTCAGTATAGGTTTACCTATATGTGTTATTCACTACAATTACAAATCAAATTTATTTTCAGAAAGAAAGGTACAAATAATCATCTGTAATTACTAAAGCCCGGATTTTTATGCAGTAACAGGTTAGAATGCAAAATAATTTGGTTAGTAGAAAGTGTCGGCCACCCGCTCTTTCACAATGTAGCAAGGGCAGCATGAATTATAGGGGTTCTGATGGGCCATACGCCTGATGATTATGCTATCCCCATAGCATGATCGTTGTGAAGGTAGACTATACTTGCTGCTCGCTTCAGTAATTTTGCATTCTAACCTATTAATGCATGAAAGTCCCGGATCTAGTAATTACCAATGGAATAGATGTTGTTACATAATCTCTCTGTACAGGGTGTCCTTGAAAATGTTCCAATATTTACAGAGGAGGCAGCATGCAACAAACGAAGGAAAAATCCACAGTTCTAGCCCTTCAGGCAAGCAACTCAATGTTGGAAATATCCTACGGATATGAGTTACGAATTTTAGCTAAATAAAACATAACAAATTATGATAACATATCCTTTATTTATCCCTAAAATATACAACCCTTTTCTCATCATCGTTATCTCGTCTATTTGATTAGCAGTTTGCCTTTTTCCACCACTACGAGCGCTAATGTGAATCAATGTATTGTTTCATTTAAGCACCACTTCGAGCGCTAACGCAAGGCAGTGCAGAGTTTGACTTAAGCCCTTATAACTAGATTCGGTGTGATCATTTTTCAAATACAATTATTATTATTATTATTATTATTATTATTATTATTATTATTATTATTATTATTATTATTATTATTATTCAAAAATAGAAAACTACAACCTCACTTCCCCTCCCTCCCGTTCTATTTCTGATGTACGGCAGCGGCTTGCCCTCTGGCATAGCAAATACGGTACTGCGAGTTCGTCAATTTGAATCACGCACCTGGAAATAACGAAGTAACCTCATTGTCTGAGGTCAACTGAGTAGAGGAGGTTCGATTCCCACCTCAACCATCCTCGAAGTTGTTTTCTGTGGTTTCCTACTTCTCCTCCAGGCAAATGCCGGGATGGCGCCTAACTTTAGGACTTCGCCGCTTCCTTCCCTCTTCCTTGTCTATCCCTTCTTAAAACGCCTGCAATGCTACTGTTCGGCATAGCAAGGGAGGCAGCCTGGGCGAGGTACTGGTTCTCCTTCCCAGTTTCAACACTGCCGCCCCACGATTACGTATTCCTTCACTCCCAACATTTTTAATGGAATGAAATACTGAACTAAGGAAACAATACGCCGAATGGTTTTATTACACTAGATGTTCCACCTCTGTCTCCCACTTCCCACTTCCCCTCCCTTCCCATCACTCCTCTGACGCACAGCGACAGGCAGCGGTGAGTTCGCCAATTTGAATCGCGCGTCCGGAACTAACGAGGTAACCTCATTTTCTCCGTCAGTCCGATTGTACTATCGATCTTAATATAACACGAAGAGCATCCTCGATGTTTTTGTTGGTATAGTTCGATACAGCCTGTGTAAGTCGAATTTCGATATCTCGAACCTCCATTAATCGAATTTTCGATATCTCAAAGTAACTTAAATTTCCCGGCCGTTTGTCGTATTCTTCACTTGTATTTATTTCTCTATTGTTCGAAATTCAGTAACACGAATTTCTCGAAGCAAACATAACCTCCCTTGGAGCAAAAAAGGATCTGTACCTCGAATTTCGTGCAACATTAACTGTGGTTTGTGAGGAACTGTTAACAAGTAAAGAAAGGCAGCTCGAAGCTAATCTGACGGGAGCCGAAAAACTAAAACTTCCAGTGATCGGAAAATCGGCGAAGCCTCACTGTTTCTCGGGTGTGAATTAATTACCGGTCACGTACGAAGGCAATTCCCTAAGTCGTGGATGACAAGCTCCATTTACGAATCTCAGCTGCGTGGCATTGACGAGAAGTTTCAACTTGAAGGGAGGAAATTTTAACAATAACAAACAGAAAAACTAACGGATTTTTTCCAAAGGTGTTAAGGGAGCTATGTTTCTTGTTTCGCTACTGTCTCCTGTCTTCTAAAAAATCACTATAATAAGTGTTATAATTAAAGTGATGCCGTAAAATAGACTTTGTTTGTATATTTTTAAATGCCGTTAAAAATAACGTGTCGGACTCATTGACTGAATGGTCAGCGTTGAGGCCTTCGGTTCAGAGGGTCTTGAGTTCGATTCCCGGCCGGGTCGGGGGATTTTAATCGCCTCTGATTGATTCTTCTCGCCCGGGGACTGGGTGTTTGTGTTTGTCCCAATACTTTCCTCTTCAACTACTACCACCACCACAGAAACACGGAATAGTTTTAACATCCCTCCATATAGGATTGGCGTCAGGAAGGGCATCTGGCCGTAAAACAGGGCCAAATCCACATGTGCGAGACAGTTCGCACACCCACGACCCCTTAGGTGTGGGAAAAGCAGCAGAAAAAGAAGAAGACTGTTAAAAATAATGTATTCAGAATAAGGCCGTAGATACGTATGGTTCAATCATATGCTATACAGTCCGGCTCCATGGCTAAATAGTTGGTGTGCTGGCCTTTGGTCACAGGCGTCCCGGGAATTTTAACCATCATTGCTTAATTTTGCTGACACGGGGGCTGGGTGTATGTGTAGTCTTCATCATCATTTCATCATCATCAACATCATCACCACGAAGCACAGATCGCCTACGGGCGTCAAATTAAAAGACCTGCACCTGGCGAGCTGAACATGTCCTCGGACACTCCCGGCACTAAAAGCCATACGCCATTTCATATCATATCATGTGCTATACACACTCAAAAACTGTATTCTCTATATATCGAAATTGCGATAAATCGAAATAAAATTTAGCTCCCGAGGGTGACTCGAGATATAGAGACTCCACAGTACATTATACTTTTGCAAACGGGTGATGGAGGATCAATAATGGCACCACTACTATTTCAACGCTGGGTAGAACGAAGACGGACCGCATTAGTGAACAGCCGCTTCAGGTAAGAATTAGCCTTCGATTGAGGGTAAGGTGCAAGGAAATTGAACAGTTAGGAAGTAAGGTGGGCAACGTAGTAGAGGTGTAAATTCTGACTGGTGGCATAAAAGACCCCACTTCACCATTTGGGTGTTAAATTGTAATACATCACGGAGTATATATCTACCCAGCTCTTTACTAAGTTATATTCCCGAGCCACGAGGTTAAGATATCATTTCTTGTGATAGAAACGTGAGATAAATTAAAGTTGTCCAGTCGTTGATTCTCAAGGGAGCTATGAGACAAGTTACAGCTGGGAACTGGAGCTTAGTTAAAAAGTAAAGCTCCCACAAAACACAAGTGGCTTTAATTGTCAGAAATGGCTTTGTAATGTAGATTATCATGAAGTGGATTATATAATTCACAGAAATACATTGTTAAAAATACAGTGACCTCCAGTGAGGGGCTCAACATTCTGAGATGTACTATCCCATGGGACTCCAGGCGACTCTAATATACAGCTATTATATTTTAAGGTGTCCATTTCACATATTTTTATTGTAATTGTTATTGTTACCTTTCACGTCGTTGCGGGAAGAAAGAAGGGCTGAAGTCTTTGGTTGTTACTCCACGTAGCGACTCTGAAACCATGGCTGTAGCCTAATATTGGTGCAGCACGTGGACTGTATGGCTGTTAACTTAGTATAAAATAATAATAATAATAATAATAATAATAATAATAATAATAATAATAATAATAAAAGACACAAAAATACATTTTAGAGACCGAAAAAAGGGGACAAAACGAGGCGAGTTGTGGGTTCGCATCGGGGAGACTGTAGGTTTGAATCTCGTCGGCGGCAGCCCTGAAGATAGTTTTCTATGGTACCCCATTTTCATGCCAGGTAAATGCTGGGGCTGTACCTGATTTAAGGACACAGCGACTACCTTTCCAAAACACGCCCTTTCTAGCCTTGCGTCGCCAAGGTACCTTCGATGTGTTAGTGCGATGTAAAAACACTGGCAGAAAGGGAAAAGAAATAACAACGAATGAATGGAAGAGAAAATAAATTAAGAGAGAGCTAGAAAGAAATATAGACCGACCGACCGACCGACCGACCGACCGACTGACTGACTGACTGACTGACTGACTGACAATCAAGCAATCAAAACTAAGGAGAAGAATGAGATACATAAAAAAGGGAGAGAGGTGAAATAATAGAAGATTACCTTGTGAAATAATGGAATGGATGACGCAAAGAAAGACAGAAAAAATAAAGATATAAATACAAATATATAAGTAAGGAATAAACATAGGATGAAATAAATATACAGCCTCTAATAACAGAAGGTAATATTAGCATGAAATACGAAATAGAGAATGGAGTAAATAAACATTAATTTAATGTAATAAACAAGAGCAGAGGAAAAATAAGGGACAAACATAAATAAAGACAGGCGGAAGAATAGAACCAGTAAGTCAATAAATAATTGACCGGGTGAGTTGGACGTTCGGTTAGGAGCGCGCAACTCTCAGCTTGCATCAGGGAGATAATGGGTTCGAACCCCACTGTCGGTAGTCCAGAAGATGGCTTTACGTGCTGTACCTTCATTAAAGCATCGCCCACTTGCCATGCCTAGCCCTTTCCTATCCCATGGCCGCCATAAGACTTATCTGTGTCGTTGCGACGAAAAACAACTTGGTAAAAATAAAATAAATGAATGAAGGAAAATATGAAAGTAGGCTATTTGCTTTACGTCGCACCGACACAGATAGGTCTTATGGCGACGATTAGATAAGAAAGGCCTAGGAATTGGAAGGAAGCGGCCGTGGCCTTAATTAAGGTACAGCCCCGGCATTTGCCTGGTGTGAAAATGGGAAACCACGGAAAACCATCTTCAGGGCTGCCGACAGTGGGGCTCGAACCCACTATCTCCCGATTACTGGATACTGGCCGCACTTAAGCGACTGCAGTTATCGAGCTCGGTGATGAAAGTAGGAGAAGGAGTAGAAATAATCAAAGGATGTTTCAAAGATTATCTAAGGGACGATTAAATGGGAAGATCGAAAAAGAGGAAGATAGCGAAAATACGACAGAGAATAAATAAATGAATTGAATACTAATGAAGGAAAGAAGAAAACAGATGAAGGAGGAAGGTTAATAAAAGAGTTTAAGATTTTTCAGGAGAGATGAAAAGAAGGTACGTACGGATGAAAGAGTGGAGGAAAGAGGATAGTTAAAGAATGGAAAACTACCGGCGAGCAAGAAAAGAAGCGGGAATTAATAACGCAAATAATTGGAATAAGTTACTTTTTTCGATGGCCAAAATCGGAAGAAGTTGAAGGAGAAGAAGACAGGAGGAATACAAATATCCAGATATGAAGGTAACGTTGTGGATAATAGAACAAGGAACAGAAAGAGAAGAAATGAATCAACTTAGAGTGGAAATTAAAATATCACAATGAAGAATGCAATTTAAAAGTAACAAAGAAAATGGAAAAATTAAAGTTCAAAAATTTGAACGGGTTTTTGTTGGGGTAAAGGCTGCAATTTTTAATGTAAATAGCCTACCACGTGACAGACATTTTTAAAATTAAGTATCTAATCGGTACGGGATTGAAATTTTATCACGGATATTGTAATTCTGCAATAGATCTTTCAATCGCAGTGAGGAAAGCAATTGCCTAGCACGCCTCATTTTGGCGGCTGTATCCGTGAAGATGGCGATGTTATTACATCACCCGATGACGTCATATATAGGTCAGAATCTTGTTTGTTAGGTACATTGGTACATTCTCTTTACAATGAGAAATAAATTGGGCGCCAATCTTCTTTTTTTTTTAAACATTGCTCTCTGGATCGATACTTTACTTTTAGCCTGTGCAAGTGGATGTACATGTGTACCGTGGCCTAGCAGGAAATCCAGAAATAGTCACCGGTATCCACTGTGACACTCAAAGTGTTAAAACCTTTATGTATTCGTAACACTCACCGGAACAATTACGTTCCCGAAATTGACGAATTATATGCGAAAAGGTTCCAAAAATGGAAAAAAACAGTATTAAGTACTAGGGGAAAATAAAATTCAAAGAAATACATTAATTAATTAAAGAAACAGATGCTGAGGTTATCACAATATTAACATATAGAGGCGATTGGTGTAGCACCGGTAGCATGCTGGCCAGACGCTCATTACGAGAACCCGCTGTGGGATACAAGGGTCGTTACTCATGACACATAGTCCATTACTAAATGCTTACGCTGTACATATTAATAATGTAGTAGAGCGCTATTTAAAGTGGGGACACATAGGACACTAAAGCACGAAAGATAACTGTGGTAATACATCGCCTAGCTTTATCAATTGTGGAGGTGTGTGGTTCATTACTGCTATTACGACCACTAGCAAGAATGGTTCCGCAGCACGGTAATGCAATCTGCTCTTCTCTAGTTAAGAAACATGATTATTTATGAACACTACTAGCGTTCTAAGATAAAGTGTCTCTTACAGGGATTGTTACATAAGACAGCGCTCCGAAAAATTATTATTTGCTTCTGAAAATTAAAATGTTTTCTTACTTAATTCAAATAAATATTTCCTACAGGTTGTAAAATTAAGTTATGGCTAAATTTTCAGGACACATTCTTCGCACATAGAATAGTTGATGTAAGTGTGTAATGGACTAGTTCAATTTGGAAACAATTCTCTAAACCCTTGGGTGAAATAAATGAATGAAAGCCTACAACCGGTTTTCCAGTCATTGACCGGGTCAGGGATGGAACGAATGAAGGCCCCATCTTGCGGAGAGGATAGAAATTATGCCGGTTGCCGCGGCCTGTCGCACTGACAGATGAAAAGAAATGATATTGGAGAGCGTTGCTGGAATGAAAGATGACAAGGAAAATCGGAGTACCCGGAGGAAAACCAGTCCCGCCTCCGCTTTGTCCACAAATCCCACATGGAGTGAGCGGGATTTGAACCACGGAACCCAGCGGTGAGAGGCCGACGCGCTGGCCGCCTGAGCCACGGAGGCTTGTTAAACCCACGGGTAAATAGTGAAAATATCGATCTCGATTAGTAAGTATTATTATTATTATTATTATTATTATTATTATTATTATTATTATTATTATTATTATTATTATTATTATTATTTACGTAGTTATGTATGACAGGTTGCCAGTACGGACTTTAATTGGTATAAGTCGTGGTCGTATAATTTATTAATTGTGTGTTGCATGATCTGTCTTTTGTAACAGAACATGTGAGGTTATGTCACGATACTTGTGCTGTATGTTTATTAATACAACTCTTATTTAATGTAAGAACACGTAATTAATATTGTATACATTATTATTCGCTGTAAATGTGATGTGTAAATCCGATGGAATGTTGTGTAACACAGGGTAAGAGTCGAGAACAACGCACCTTTGTTGTTCGAGTTTTACAGAATGCTCTATTCATTTGTATATAGGTTACTCGAGACTCTAGAGGATACGAGAAAGTATGTTGTGTCATACTTTTCTGGAAGCCTGGCCAGGCAAGGTATGTAAACGAACAGTCTTGGGTTTTTAGATTAGTTGTGAGTGAGAGTCGTTAGTCGAGTTAAGTATGTAAACTCATGTTGTAGTTTTTCCTTTGAAGTGGTTATGTTATGTTGGTACCACATGTTCCATAGTTGGTTGACATGCTGATGTAGCAGTCGTTTGAGTTCAAGATGGTGGTTCCTTTGACGTGCAACAATTAATGTATATATAATTTGTAAACAAAACACTGTACACGATATATTATAATACGAGTCGGAATCAAATATAGACGGGATTTTATTTTTTATTTAAATTCATTTACTAAAAAACACAAGGCAATTACAATTTATTTCTCCACATAGTATCCTGGTTTGGAAATGCATTTGTCCCAGCGTATGGGCAGCTTCTTTAAGCCCTCGTCGTAAAAAGAACAGGGCCGCGTCATCAGCCAGTTGCGCACGAAGTCTTCCACACTCTCTTCATCTTCAAATCGTTGCCCTCCTAGAGCTAAGTCCGGGATGTAAGGAGGATGATCAAGTGTATCTCAGTGCATTTCCTGCAGCTTGGAGACAGAGCTGCAGTACGGGGCCGCGCATTGTCGTGGAATCTGTTGATCTCGTTTCTTGCGGCGATATGCAACCTTCGCCTTCTTCAACAGCTCGCAGTATTAAGTAGCATTGATTGTGCGTCCGTCATGCACGTCGATCGTCGTCAATAATGTCTTCAACCGCACGAATGTGTTCGTGTGTAATACTGGTCCCAGGACGGCGATCGTTTTGCCGATTTTCCACACGACCTCATCCTTCCTTAAACTTTTTTATGCCAGGCAAACACACGCGTTCTTGACAACGTTTAATCACCGAACTGCTCAGTAAATCTCTGGCAAATTTCCGCCGCTGTAACTCCTTCCCGACCAAGAAATGTTATAATTATGCGTTGCACAGTGAAGGAGTGCACTTGTTGCTCCGACATCGTGAGCGGGTTTGGGTCACGTAGCTATCAGCCTGAATTCCGGCGATAGTGGGTTCGAACCCCACTGTCGGCAACCCTGAAGTAAATTTCCGTGGTTTCCCATTTGCACACCAGGTAATTATTGGGGCTGTGTCTTAATTAAAGCCACGGTCGCTTCCTTCCCACACCTATCCTTTCTTATTCTACCGTCGCCATAATGTATACCTGTGTTGGTGCGACGTATTTTAAAAAAAAAATGGAGAGTGAAAAGTAGATCGTACGGAATCAAATGAAGAGGCAGCAAGGGAACGAACTAGGAAAGGAATGAAAGGAGAAAGAATGGAGTGTAGAACGAAGTTAAAAAAGAGGAACAAAAACTACGAGTAAACGAAGTAAATAACGAAGTGAAGGTGGTGATAATTAATGTTATTTGCTTTACGTCCCACTAACTACTTTTTAAGGTCTTCGGAGACGCCGAGGTGCCGGAATTTAGTCCCGCAGACGTTCTTTTACGTGCCAGTAAATCTTTCGACACGGGGCTGTCATATTTGAGCACCTTCAAGTACCACCGGACTGAGCCAGGATCGAACCTGCCAAGTTGGGGTTAGAAGGCCAGCACCTTAACCGTCTGAGCAACTCAGGCCGGCAAAGGTGGTGACAAGGGAGAGATAAAGAAATGAGGAAAGGAAGGGAAGGGAAGATGGTAGCAGACACTTATTTTTATAATTCCTTCCACACCCAACATTATTGTGATAGTGAAGTCTTACCAAAGGTTTCTCTCCCAAAAATACCCTTGACTTTTGTTCAATCATTTGAATTCTGAAACTTGACTTAACAAAGGTAAGCACTTCGTATATCTTATAACACAATTTTCGTAACTAAATTTGTGATAAGCCAAAATACCGATTTCAAAAAACTTTATACACCTTGCAGAAGTACTTCAAAGATTACGGACGTCTCAAGATTCTGTGCTGCAACTGCATTCTTAATCTGCAAAGAATACATCCCTTAAATGATGCAGTTCTTTTGAATGTTACTGCAGTGAATCTCCATCTTCATTATCATTCGCACTTATCAGACGCGCTTTTATCGAGTCGTCTGATTCTAGTCTTGTTGCAAGTGGAGTGACAAAACCTTCATTAAAACGGGATTGAACAACTTCAAAACGAAACTTTGCCATTTAGACGGCAATGGATGAAGACAACAGTAGCACTTCCCTGCTGTGAATATAGCCAACGACTTTAACGTCAAGCTCGTAAGGGAAAGCTTAATTTTAAAACAAGAAGGACATTTATTGAGGCTGTCTAATTACAAAACATACTGCAACGCACAGACGTCATTATCACCACATCTTACTTTGAATTGAAGGATAAATCTTTTTAAAGTTAGAAACTCCGGAATTTATCTAGAGAGAATTTAGAGCTTGAAGTATGCTCATTTTGACTCCTTAGTGAATGACTAAAGGATACAATATGCAATGATACATAATAAATGCCGCCTCTGTGGTGTAGTGGTTAGCGTGATTAGCTGCCACCCCCGAAGGTCCGGGTTCGATTCCCGGCTCTGCCACGAAATTTAAAAAGTGGTACGAGGGCTGGAACGGGGTCTACTCAGCCTCGGGAGGTCAACTGAGTAGAGGCGGGTTCGATTCCCACCTCAGCCATCCTCGAAGTGGTTTTCCGTGGTTTCCCACTTCACCTCCAGGCAAATGCCGGGGTGGTACCTATCTTAAGGCCACGGCCGCTTCCTTCCCTCATCCTTGCATATCCCTTCCAATCTTCCCATCCCCCTACTAGGCCCCTGTTCATTATAGCAGGTGAGGCCGCCTGGGCGAGGCACTGGTCATACTCCCCAGTTGTATCCCCCGACCAAGAGTCTGAAGCTCCAGGACACTGCCCTTGAGGCGGTAGAGGTGGGATCCCTCGCTCAGTCCGAGGGAAAAGCCGAACCTGGAGGGTAAACAGATGATGATGATGATGATGACATAATAAATATGAAGTCTAGGTGGTAAGAACAGTATGGGCAGAGTATGAAAGTAATTGAGTAAAAGTAATGTGATGATTACATTTTTAGTAATTTTTACTTGTAATTTCATCATCATCATCATCATCTGTTTACCCTCCAGGTTCGGTTTTTCCCTCGGACTTAGCGAGGGATCCCACCTCTACCGCCTCAAGGGCAGTGTCCTGGAGCTTCAGACTCTTGGTCGGGGGATACAACTGGGGAGTATGACCAGTACCTCGCCCAGGCGGCCTCACCTGCTATGCTGAACAGGGGCCTGCTGGAGGGATGGGAAGATTGGAAGGGATACGCAAGGAAGAGGGAAGGAAGCGGCCGTGGCCTTAAGATAGGTACCATCCCGGCATTCGCCTGGAGGAGAAGTGGGAAACCACGGAAAACCACTTCCAGGATGGCTGAGGTGGGAATCGAACCCACCTCTACTCAGTTGACCTCCCGAGGCTGAGTGGACCCCGTTCCAGCCCTCATACCACTTTTTCAAATTTCGTGGCAGAGCCGGGAATCGAACCCGGACCTCCGGGGGTGGCAGCTAATCACGCTAACCACTACACCACAGAGGCGGACTACTTGTAATTTACTTCTCAAAATACAATGTTTTAAACGTTATATTCTAGTAATCATTGCTTACTTACAATTAGTATATAACGGGTAGTCAAATACAAACCGAACACCTGCTACAACGTGACCATGGAATAGTTTTATTCCAAAATAATGACCAAAAGCGTTAATACATTTATCTCACTGGGAGACGGGACGATCAATTCCAGTTTTGTAGAAAGACGTAGATCGCTGACGGATCCACAACCGCACCTACTCTTGTACTTCCTCGTACGAATGAAACTGACGTTAACGAATGTCTTCCTTCAGGCCACCAGAAATTTGAAAATCACAAGGTGAAAGATCCGGAAAATACGGAGGATACTGAATTGTTTCCCAACGAAATCGCTTCACCAGATTCGAAGTTTGAGGGCGAACATTATCACGCATCAGCATGACTCCGGCCGACAGCATTCCAGGGCGTTTTGACCTTATGGCGCATCGCAGTTTCTACAAAGTGTCTTCACAGCGCTTCGCCACCAGAAAAGAACCATACTTTTCTACTCTTCTTTGCTTACCTCCATTTCTACAAGTGGACGAACACACAAGACCAGTCCACCAACCAACAAAGACATAATCCAACAATTGAGTGCACCTGTGAGTTGGTACTATGCACTTCTACCACAGTGGTGACAGTATCGATACAGTGTTGCCACATTTCGCGCGGGAATATGTGTTATGGTGAGTGTTCCGTTTTCATTTGAGAGCCACTTATACATCGCATGGAAGCAGCAACATGAAAAAAGTAAGTGATGGTGAGGATGACTTCCATTTCATACTCTGACGAAATTGGCTTCTTCCTGTGCTCAGAAGAGAGTACGGAAACTGATACTTCACCGCACGGCAATTACTTTCAGCACTGTTTAATTAGAAATCGTCTCTGATTGGTTGAACTCCGCTTCACAGTAATACAGACACGGATAGTCAGAGAGATGACAAGTCAAGGAGCACCAAACATAACCTTGTTGAATCGTTCGCCACCAGAAAACGAACCACACTTCTCTGCTCTTCTTTGCTTGCCTCCATTTCTGCAGCTGGACGAACACACAGACGTTCCGTAAATATAAATAAATATACAGTGTGCAACTTTTATTTAACTCAAGTGCTTTCAGGTCATGGTAAATTCAATGTTGTGGGTGGGGGCGGTAGAATAACACCCACGGTATCCCCTGCCTGTCGTAAGAGGCGTCTAAAAGGGGCACCAGGGGCTCTGAGTTTTGGAGCGTGAGCTGGCGACCAAGGGGCCCTCAGCTGAGTCCTGGCATTGCGTCCACTTACTTGTGCCAGGCTCCTCACTTTCATCTATCGTATCCGACCTTCCTTGGTCAACTCTTGTTCTTTTCCGACCCCGACACTATTAGCTTTGCGAGGGCTGGGGAGTCTTTCATCTTCATGCCCTTCGTGGCCCTTTCCTTCCTTTGGCCGATACCTTCATTTTTCGAAGTGTCGGATCACTTCCATTTTCCTCTCTGGTTAGTGTTATATAGAGGATGGTTGCCTAGTTGTACTTCCTCTTAAAACAATAATCACCACCACCACTAACAGTGCTTCTGCACTGAAGACATTCAAACTGTAGAACACATTCTGTTCAACTGTCCTGCTTTTGAGAGAGCACGTTTTGAACTTAAGATACATTTGTTAACTCGCAGTTGCTATTTCGAAAAACCACTAAATTTCTTATTTTATAAAAAATGCTACCCTTTTCAATTTTCAGAATGTAATGATTATGTACTTAAACACATAGGCTATAATTTGATACAGTCTGCTTATTAGCTGTTTAACACATGTATTGTATATATTATGATGTGGTATTTTAAATATTAGGGGCTGCCTGCCCGAGGCGGTAAAGGCGTGCTCGGTTCGCCCGGAAGGACGTGGGTTCGAATCCCCGTCAGGAAGACGTAAAATTTAAGAAATGAGATTTCCACTTCTGGAGGTGCATATGGTCCTGAGGTTCACTCAGCTCGCACCAAAAATGAGTACCAGGTTAATTCCTGGGGCAAAGGCGGCCGGACGTTGAGCTAACCACTCTACCCCATCAAGTGCCGAGGTTGGGGATAGTGGAAGCCTTTACCTTCCACCCCTCCAAGGGCCTTCATGGCCTGTACGGAGATGATTTTACTTTTGCTCTTTATTTTAAATATTAGTACTCTAGTATTAAAGATTGCCAACGGCCGTAGCCGTGTTTAAACACCGGATCCCGTGAAATCTCCATGTTAAGCAACATTGGGCGTGGTCAGGAGTTGGATGGGTTGCCACGCGCTGTTGGTGGGGGGTAAGGGAATGGAGGAGCGGAAAGGACCTGGCCACCCTACCGCACGTAAACTCCGGCTCAGGAACACCTCTGCGGAGGTTCGGACCTGCCTTGGGGCAGAATAACCATTACCTAGTATTAAAGATTGTACATATCATACTTTTATTTTTCCATTTCTGTTCATGTCTATTTTACTGTTTATGTATTGAATTTTATCAGATAAATTGTATATTTTGTATAAACTACAACCCTAACATACCTTATTGTAAAATAGAGTTCACAGCACTTTGGATATTAAGTAATAGTACCCTTCAACGCACAATCCCGCTCGCAGTTGGTGGGCATTTAACGACTCTGCGTCCGATCTTGGACATTTCATAGACCCGAATTAGCTCTCTCATCCACTCCAAGTAATATCAAAACAAGATTTTCAGCACAAAAAAAACACGGTTTCTTCCAATCGTCATGTTTATACAAGAAAATCTCCCAAGAAAAAACTATACCCTTCCTGCTGCAGTAACCATTCTCCTTAGATATTACAGTTTATGGACTCACTATAAACGGAACATTTAGAGTATGTAGCGTTGTTTAACAGTAAATTGATATTTGTCCACCATATACAAAAGATAACCTCACGAGCAATGTCACTTCTCGGTCTGTCGTATAGATTTTCTAACATCACCCATATCCACGCCCTCAGAACTTACTGTGTATCTTGCATCCTACCCATTATTGAATTCGCGTCTCCCATTTTGTCTACCTCTTTACCCACTAATCTGATTCACACTGGCCGCGTGCAGTCATTCTTCTGTGCCATTGTTAGAGCCAGAGTATCTGGCTGTCGAAACATGAGCAGGAATCGAATAGTGGATAAGTTAAACCTTCGCCCGTTATCTACCCGCAGAAAAGTAGTCGAACTTAGATTCCCATATGACACTTAACGGTTTATTTCGTTCTCCTGAACCTGCATCCTACTTTTCCCTACATGCCCCAACTCGCAAAAACCAGGATAAATCCGCCCCCTTCATATTCCATATTCTCGCCTCTCTGTTGTTCAAAGAACTTTATTTATCCGTATTCCAAGCCTCCGTAACTCTTTATCTCCTGACAGGAACTTGGCCTTTTATCCTTCGTATGCCTCCTTTAATCTATTATTCCTTAACCTAGGTCCTTTCCTATGTATTCCTTTCTTTTTCTCCTCATTGTTATGCCCTCTAAGGTACATAATGTATTATTTATTCTTACTGAATTATACCGATACTTCTATGTCATATATGTATTCATCTTACTGTGCCCAGCTGTAAGTTCTTCTCTTCGTTTCACTTTAAATCATTAATTCTCCTAATTCTCTTCATTTTCCTTTCTGCTGTACTGTTAATTGTTGTTCCCCTACAGTTATGTTGTTAGTTCTTAATTTTCTTCCGCTACTTTTGTCATTAGACAATTTTTCTCCGTTGCTTTTTCATTAATTGTTTAAAGTTTGCATTGTGCTACTCAATTGTAAATACACTTTTCATTGCGGATCTCTGTAATTCGGTATCTCACTGTATCAGTTTCCCTAACGAAAAAGTAAAAATAAATAAATGTAAGAATCAGTTCAAGCATCATCATCTCTTCTGACCTTCTCCCGAAGAAAGATACCTACCTGGAACTACTGTGTACTCAGTGTGAATATGGCTTTGGCAAAGTAAAATTGATATTTTTATGCTCGACTGAGTGTCGATAACGATGGAGATATCGACTTTTATAACGTTGTTGGCATTCGTGATATTCAAATATTTCACTCACACGAAACGGAAATAGAAAGGGAAACTCAACCGCTCTGGATATAACACCAATTGCACACTCAATGGGACTGTGAAACTGCTATTCAGTCATCTGATTAGCTGCTCTGGAGTCAATTGACAGCAGACAGAAGAATTCAATTATCCACTTCTGTGCTATTGTGGGGTGACACAGATAGCTGCACGCCAATACAATCCTCTTTTCTCCACGGGTATAAATGCAAATATAAATAACCAGTAACCGTATATGCACTTGCGTGAGCCTAGGTTGACTTTTGAAAATAATAATAATGATAAAAATAATAATCCACAATCACCAATTGGAAAACAAACCCAACACTATAACTTGGACAGAAGAACGAAGGAAGAAGCTCAGCGAGAGGATGAAGAGATATTGGGAGGAGAAGGTGAACACATCACCTAAGCTGGTTCAATGGATCTCCGAAGTAGGGCATAACGATGTAAAATAATAATAATAATAATAATAATAATAATAATAATAATAATAATAATAATAATAATAATAATAATAATAATAATAATAATAATAAGTGGACAATACAGGTCACGAGGATGAGAGGAACTACCAGAAAACCGAACGACTGATGGAATCCATCAAGAGGCGACGACTCAAGTTCTATGCCCACCTATTTAGAATGGAAGACAAGCGGTTGACTAAGAACATTTTTACCGTACTCCATAGTAGACCCAATACATGTGATAAGTAGAGTCCGGATTATTAGGTGGTGATAGTTTAGAATGCAAACTAACTTAAGCCAGTAACAAGTATAACCCTACACTGTACAACGGTTATGCTATGAGGTCTGCATAGATATTAGGGGTACAGCCTATAGAACTCCTTGAATTTATGCTACCCTTCCTACATTATGGTACAACGGTTTGCATGACACTTCCTACAAACTAGCATCATCATCATAATCATTTTTAGATCCTTTCTGACCTCCCTGAAATACTTATTATACCTCGGATTTGTAGGTGGTAATAGTAATAGTAATAATAATAATAATAATAATAATAATAATAATAATAATAATAATAATAGTCAGGACCAAAATGTAAAAACTGGGGAGAGGTGACTCAAATATAACAAATAATTGTATCGAAAACAGAAGGAGTGGTTAAATTGATGAGAAAGAGAAGGCTAATTTATATAGAGAATAGTTGAAGACTAACGAAGAGAATCTTTGAATTCTTCAGGAAGAAGACGACAGAGCTGCAATAGTTTCTAGAATTGAGGTTGGACTTGACTAAGATGGGGGTTCCGGAAGATTATATCTTGGACAGAAATCAACACAGACAAGGAAAGGGAGATCCTATCGAGAAGAGCAGAAGAAGGAAGTTGGATAAAAGAATGAAAATACACCGGAAGAGAAGGCTAAAAATACCGCAATGATTGTCAAACGTGGCCCACAGACGGCCGAAACGAAGGAAGGGAAAACTGGACTGAGCTCAACTTGGTAGAGAAACCAGTCGTCTCCGCGAGATCTAAAAAGCTGGAAATGGCCTATCGATTCACTCAAAACACCTACAAAAAGCTATATCTGTCACGAAACCTGAAGCCGAAATAGCACACACACCAGTCAACAGCCAGAAAGCTCTGTATGCCATGGAACATCTGTCACTAAATAGAAAAGGCTTGGTTGATAAACTAGAAGTCAGAAAAAGGAAAGTTCTCTGGAATATCCTTTGCCCGTTACTGGAAGATCGGGAATACCGGAGACGTCACAAACTTACTTTTGATTTTACGAGGGTCGAGTCATAAGTCATGGCAACTTTTTCTTCTCGCGAACAGAAGACAACACGGAAAACCTAACATATGCATTTGGAAATGTGTAAAACTTCTTTCACTATAATATGGTGAAAGTAAATGTATTTTATCACAGAAGGTGTACATCCTACCTTGGCTAATACAATCTCTTAGTAATATCCAAATATGAGAAGGAAAAAAAATCTCACTCCTTTTAATGTAAGATAGATAATGTTGATGGTAACATTCCGATAACCAACTTCCATATCAGTAAACACCGGAAACAGCATGAATTTCATACTAAAAAGTTAACATTTTAAAATAAACGCCAATGTTGATTAATTAAAACATGGTAATTGCGGCTATTTTAAATTAAAAATGATATAATCAACAGAACAAGCCATTATAATTAATTCAGGGAATAAATAACAGCTCCATATATTTAAAACACAGAAACTATTTATTATAAATTTAGCATTTCACGTAAGTCAACATCATTTCCAATTGGATTTCAATGATAATTTAATGTTGACTAACCAATTAGCGGCAATATTAAAAGCAAACAAATTTCTGTGAATTAGTAATTATTTTGATAAATTGAAACATTTCTCATTAGGTACGTAATTGGTCGACTGATGAGTGTATAGTTATGCTTCAGCATGTAAACAACTGCAACATTCTAAATCGGGAGCGGAACCAATATGTTGAAGCTACTAGAAATCCCATACAAACCCCAAGAAACCCCAAGGCACTACAGTCCTTGAAGGGCCTTGGCCTACCAAGCGACCGCTGCTCAGCCCGAAGGCCTTCAGATTACGAGGTATCGAGTGGACCTCGAACCAGCCCTCAAGTCCAGGTAAAAATCCCTGACCTGGCCGGGAATCGAACCCGGGGCCTCTGGATAAGAGGCAGGCAAGCTACCCCTACACCATGGGGCCGGCACTAGAAATCCAGATGAATAAATTAACAGATGCTTAACTAATGAGGGGAACCTGAAAAGTGAAAAGAGCCCGATTTCGCAGAAACTTAGCTCCGTGAAAGAGGGCCCGAAATAAGCGAACACGTAGCGACTGTAGTTTTCTACGAAACGTTCGAGTGTTTACGGATAAAAGGCGAAACATGTGTTTGTTCACTTCGCTTTCACTGGCAAGTCTGATTCTTATTCTTGGCAGGAGATAAACGTAAATGATAAAACTGAGGAATGAAGAAGAGGCACGGTGAGTGTGTCACCACGAAACACATAAATAAATTACAAGAATCTGAATTTCAGAAATAGGGAGAGCTGAGAAGCAAAAATCAGGGAGTGTGTCCGTACAAGGAGTTAGTTCCCTCCTGCAAACCGCTTGGGTTAGAAAACACTATGGTCTTTCTTGCACGCGGTGGAGAGATGCGTTAAAAATAGCATGTATCGTTGCACCTGTAAGAGCTGTACCGAGAAGGTCCTTTGATGGTAACCGCTGTAGAAGATGTATGTTTATAAATAAGCTAGCTACACTTCTCAAACTTTGCAAATATTCGTTTTACGGCTTAACAATTCCAAATAACCGTTCTTTTTCCGTGCACGTTTGCATGTTTTGGCATTTTTCGGAGACAATTCATGCATAATGCATATTTGGAAGATTTTGGAATTAATAGCGCATATTTGGACGTTTAATATTGCATAATATGACTTTTATTCTGAGTTTGACGCATATATATTGTTAACTTGCATCATAGTACATTTTCTGAATGTTAGTTTGCAGAATTTGAGACAATTTTTCACGTTGTAGGCTACAGTATGTCTATTACTGAGAGACGGAGAGAATGTATTCCTGGCATCCTATGTGACAACCATAGTTAGTAGCCTACATACGGTACAGGTCCTACAGTATAATGCAATTAACCAAACACTTTCTTATCTGTCGCTTGAGTAAACAATGACGTAAGTCGGAAGGCCCCACGTCGAAATCTAATTCTTAGGAATAAGGTGTCCCAGTTTTACAGTTGTACATTGCTATAAATTGAACCGTAAATTGTGCATTAATCATTGACGGCTCAATTTTCGTCTGTTAGACGAACAAAAGAAACCTTGTATCGCACTTCTGTGGCGCCGCGTTACTGGGATAGCAGCTTACAAATTCTGGTTTTTCATTGAACCCTCTACCGTTGTTATCCTGGAATGTCCTACCCGGAACTCTCAATCGTCACACGTCTGTGTTATCGTAGCAAGCAATCGTTACCACTTCTTGTGGACATTCAAATGTGTCTGCAATCATCGCATGGAGAAGCAGCTGCCGCAGATAGAGATAAGTAGAACAAACTAATTCGTTCAAATCCTGATTTTGAATTCGTCAAGCTTATAAAAGACGTATTGTGGTGAAAATGCAAAAGACGTACAATTTGACCTCACTTTGTCCAAATGTCTTCATTAAATTATGCATCTATCACTTCTCGTGACGTAAAAAAATTTTCTATGCTTAATTATGTGCTGAATGATAAACGGATGAGCTTAAATCAAGACAATTTGGAGAAATTAGGGTAGTTTTTGTTCATGTTTCAAAAGGAACTGAATTTTGATAGTGCATATTTTCCAGTTTATTGTGCATGTTTTGCCATATGATAGTGCATGAATGCATGCATATTTTGAGATTTGATAGTCCATGGAAATCCGGGCTCTAGTCATTATTAAGAGTTCTTACTATTAATTAGTTTTATTATCAACTTAGTAATGTATTTAAATTTATTCTCAATTCTATTAATTTTTTGTTTGGTTTTAACTATTTTAAATATCTCAGTATTTTATTTATGATTTTGATTAATATGTGGTTACGTGGAACAGAGGGCCTCGAGCCCTAACTTCGCCACTGAAAAAGGGCATTAATAAATAAATAAAACACAATCAAAACAGGGGTGAGGCAAGGAGATGGTATCTCATGCATATTATTTAACTGTGTCCTGGAAAAGATCATAAGAGAATGGACCAGGTCATTACCTGAGAACACCGGATTAAGAATTGGGTTTAAATCAGACAACCTGAGGATTCCATGCCTGGCCTTTGCTGATGACCTTACTTTATTAGCAAATGACATGCATGAGGCCACTATGCAGCTTCAAACACTGCACTCTATTGCAGCTAAAGCGGGCCTCATGATCAACATTGGAAAGACCGAGTTTATGACCAACATCAAAGATGCCCCTACAACAATGGGAGTCAGTGATACAAAACACATCAAGAGAGCTAAAAATGTGAAGTACCTCGGAGAGTGGGTATCGGAGGACCTAAGTGAAACAATGGCTCTTGAACAAAGGAGAATCAAATTAGACAAGGCCTACCATGCCTGTAGAAAACTGTATGCCTCAAAGCATTTATCAAAGAATGAAAAACTGAGACACTATAATGCAGTAGTCAGACCATCAGTCCTCTATGCAGCAGAATGCCTATCCCTAACTTAAAAAAAACCACTGAGAGCCCTGGAAGTGCAAGAACGGAAATTCCTGAGAAGAATAATAGGGCCAAGGATCCTACCAGATGGAAGGCGATGGTACAAACCCAACAATGAGCTCTACCAGCATCAAGAAAACCTCATAGATGCCATCAGGAGAAAACGTCTGACTTTCTATGGACACCTATACAGAATGGATCCTAATAGATTATCCCATAAGATCTTCAAGGTTGCTAACAAAGGCAAAGCTACTGGATTCCCCTGGACCAAACAAGTGGACAAAGATCTTGCAGAGCTTAATATTAATCAAACCGCCATTACTGACAGAAATGCATACCGTTTAATGGTCAAAACTAAAACTTTCCTAACATCCCTTACATCAGCTAGCCACAAAGGAGCCGGGAATTGGTCAGAGGAGCGCAGGAAAGAATTCAGCGAGAAAATGAAGGAATACTGGGCCAACAGGAAGGCTCAAGAGGCCACTAAGAACACAATCCAGTATGCTAAAAGGGGCAGACGAAGACAAAAACACAGCTAGAACACAAGCACCGTGGTCCACAGATGGCCTAAACGCAAAGAGAGAGAAAAATAAATATTCACCAGACTGAGACATAATTTACTTTCTTTTATGAAATTTCTTTTGTGTATTCTTGTCTTGGAAGAATATTTTGAAAATAAAAAGTCCACAGCTCCAGCCCTTCAGGCAAGCAACTCAATGTTAAAAATATCCTAGCTATATGAGCTAAGAGTTTTAGATAAATAAATATATATAATAAAGTATGAGAATATATTATTTATTCCTGAAAATTGCAATACTTTTCTTAATCATCGTTATCCGGTCGATTAGATTAGCAGTTTGCCTTTCTCTACCACCACGACCGCTAGTGTGAGTCAATGCAGAAATTCATTTAAGCCCTTATAACTACATTCGGTGCGGGTATTTTTCAAAACATCAAAAACCGCCTGAGGGTATTGAACCAAGGAACACATTACAGAAAGAAGTATGTAAATAAGTTAATTTGGCTAGGATTTGAATAAAAAACTAGTAAAAAACAAGCGATTTTAGGCTGTTTGTTCGGAACTGCATTTAGGCCAAAAGTGATTTTCAAAATTTGCTTTTTAGTTTGATAGAGCTATCCGACACTCACAACTAGAGACTTTTCCTGGCCCTTTAGCCCTTCAAATTTCGGCACAATTGAGGAAAGTGAATAATTTTACGTTTTTCGTACTAAGGGGATCCCTACTTTGTCTACTAAGAAGTATTCTTCTTCTTCTTCTTCTTCTTTACCCTCCAGGGTCGTTTTTTTCCTCGTAATCAGCGAGGGATACCACCTCTACCGCCTCAAATGCAGTGTCCTGGAGCTTCAGACTCTGGATCGGGGGATACAAGTGGGGTGGATGACCAGCACCTCTCCCAGGCGGCCTCACCTGCTATACTGAACAGGGACCTTGCGTGGGATGGGAAGATTGGAAGGGATAGACAAGGAAGAGGGAAGGAAGCAGCCGTGTCCTTAAGTTAGGTACCATTCCAGCAATTGTCTGGAGGAGAAGTGGGGAAACCACGGAAAGCCACTTCCAGGATGGCTGAGGTGGGAATCGAACCCACCTCTACTCATATGACCTCACGAGACTGCCCCGTTCCAGCCCTCGGAACACTTTTTCAAATTTCGTGGCAGAGCCGGGAATCGATCCCGGGCCTCCGGAGGTAGCAGTTAATCACACTAACCACTACACCACAGAGGTGGATAAGAAAGAAATGTTTTCATCATTAAAAAGTCCGACTCGTTAGCTGAATGGTCAGCGTACTGGCCTTCGGTTCAGACGGTCCTGGGTTCGATTCCCGGCCGGGTCGGGGATTTTAACCTTCATTGGTTAATTCCAATGGCTCGGGGGCTGGGTGTTTGTGCTGTTCCCAACATCCCTACAACTCGTACACCACACATAACACTAACCTCCACCTCAATAACACGCAGTTACCTAGACATGGCAGATGCCGCCCACCCTCATCGGAGGGTCTGCCTTACAAGGGCTGCACTCGGCTACAAGTAGCCACACGAAATTTTAAAAAAACATTAAAAATATCATCATAATTTACTACATTTATGAACATGATGAGGCTATGTATAGAATGTCCAGTGGATTTGTGTCTTCCACAAACACCTTGTGAATACTCTACAGGGTGCTGCTCCTGCAGTCCAGGGGACAGCGAGCCTTTGTCTTACCAGTCAGTCAGAGTTTGAGTTCTAGTCAGGTCAGGGATTTTGACCACCCTGTGTCTGGGGGCGGTAGAACATCCCACGGTATCCCCTGCCTTTCGTAAGAGGCGATTAAAAGGTCCTCAGAGGCTGGGAACGTGGGAGCGTAGGTGGCAAAGACAGGTTGCCAGATGAATCTGGCATTATTTCCGTTTAATTTTGCCAGTCTGTTCTATGAGTAATGTTAGGAAAATACACCATAGCGGACTATATATCCCAGGATAATGAAACTAGGTTCGAGTGTGTGTGTGAGGGCATCAGTAATGGGTAATTGGATTCTTCTGTGAAACCAATCGTTAATTCCCTCTCGTCTAGACAAGACTAGTGGCTAATGAGCTGTTGAGTGATCGCTACACAAATACAATGAGCACGCCCTCCAATTCAAATTATCAACTGTAAATCCCTCTTGGTATAATACTGGTTACATTGACTGGCTCACGATATCGCAGGCCACCCCCAACTGTCGGAATAGAAGCAATGGCATCGCATTTAGACTCGATGGTTTTCTTTGTAGTACTATATATATCCCTTTACTGAATGAATTATTTTTCACTGTCGTTTGGTGAAGAAAATATCAAGCTTTAATGTTGATCCTACGTTCAGTGTTTTAGATCTACCAGAAATTCTTAGCTGGGGATAATAGCTTAACACTAGTATATGATGTAGATTGCCATAACGGGGTATATAAATGATTTTACGCTAAGATCTTAACATTCAAAGACCGAATAATACCGCCTACTGGCCAAGGGTACCTATTGCAAGGCGCAAGTATACTTGCGCACGACCATAGGTCGGTAATGTCTTTGAGGTTGAGCCAGAGGTACTCCTGAAACATGTGGTAATGTGATGGGGAGAGCCCACGTGAAATAAACGGTGGTTGACGGGGTGGAAGGAGTACCATTGGTTGCAGGGCTGTTTTGTCATATATTATGTAAAAAAAACAAGGCATCACTCGTATGTATGTTTAATTGACTGTACAGTTGAAGGTGTGCCATAAAACCACCTCTGTCCACAATCTGTATACATTTATACAGGTGAAAAGTTATATGTTGCCTGAGGGAAACAGTATGCAGTAAAGGGTTAAATATATAAAATCTCTACCGAAGACTTCAGGAATTGATTCCTCATATATGCAAACGAATTTGGAAACGGTAGGAATGGAATACTACTGGGAAAGAGATTGCATAGAACAGCAAAGAATTTAAAAAACATATTAATATGAGTTGAAGATATTGAAACATAACAAATTGCATCCCGTTGTAAAAAAAGAAGCAAAATACAATCAATTTTTTTATTAATTTAATTGCCGCCTCTGTGGTGTAGTGGTTAGCGTGATTAGCTGCCACCCCCGGAGGTCCGGGTTCGATTCCCGGCTCTGCCACGAAATTTGAAAAGTGGTACGAGGGCTGGAACGGGGTCCACTCAGCCTCGGGAGGTCAACTGAGTAGAGGTGGGTTCGATCCCCACCTCAGCCATCCTCGAAGTGGTTTTCCGTGGTTTCCCACTTGTCCTCCAGGCAAATGCCGGGATGGTACTAACTTAAGGCCACGGCCGCTTCCTTCCCTGTTCCTTGTCTATCGCTTCCAATCTTCCACTCCCCCACAAGGCCCAGGTTCAGAATAGAAGGTGGTGTACTGGTCCTCCTCCTCAGTTGTATCCCCGACCAAAGGTCTCACGTTCCAGGGTACTGCCCTTGAGGCGGTTGAGATGGGATCCCTCGCTGCGTCCGAACAAAAAACCAGGCCTGGAGGGTAACCAGGTTAAGAAAGAAATAAATAGGTCGAAAATCTAGCAACATAGTATATTTTAACATTACGATTTAATAAAGAAGCGTATCGGAATTAATTATTTCACCATATTATTTACACATTTTATTGGGTTAAAGCAAAAATACATCTTATTCTTAAAATTTACCAGTTATGAAAAGTAAGTTTTTGTGATGTTTGCAAAATAGTTATGAAACATTCGGTCAAGTGAGTTTATATATATAATGAAATCGAATACTTAAATGAAGACAAATGAGGGATTTTTACGGTGATTTTAAAGGAAAATAACCGATGGAACACAGGAATGTTAAAAGTAATGAACAAGACTTTAATTGACACGCTACTCGGTAAAGGTTTGCCTTCCCTGCTCTATACAGAATAACATCATCCCAGCTACTTTACGCATATCACGCGCACCTATACAAAAACACAAAGATCCCCTTCTTAATCACTACAGGATTAGATCACGCTTCACCTACTCTAATTCTCTGAGTTATGTTTTCTAGAAATGTAGACACCCCTTCAATCATATTTGTCTATTCCAATAGCCCTCGTTTTTGTCAATAATTTTCCGTGATATACCCTGTCTAAGGTGAATCTCCTAATTTAGAGTACCCTCCTGCCATTGTTCCCACCTGTTTGTACCAGAAATGCAGTCAATTTGACCTCTTTAATCTAAAGAATCCGCTATACCTTCCTGGCGACGTTGATTACTGTTTGATGTTCATTAACAATGCTCGTGGTTTTACGTCCCAGTAACTACTTTTGCCGGTGGTCGGAGACGTCGAAATGCCGAAATTTTGTCCCGCAGGAATTATTTTACGTGCCAGTAAATCTACCGATACGAGGCTGACGTATTTGAGGGCACCTTCAAATAGTACCAGACTGAGCCGGGATTGAGCCTGCCATTTTGGGTCAGCCATCAACTGTCTGAGCCACTCAGCCCAGCCAGTGATGTTTCATTTGCCGCATATTGTATATTTACATGAAGTAATGAAATTATAGAGGGTATTTATAAGAAAAATATTATCTGGCGATACGATATGGTTCTTAAGAGAGGCATGCTTGGTTTGCGTCATTCTGTACGAAGGTAACAATCCGTCTCTTGGTAAATATTCATGGCGTTTTCTAAGGTACAAAGAAATTAAGGACTAAAACGTATTTCTCGCCCTTGGGGAAATACGTCTCAACACTGAGTAGAGTTCAAGTTTAGCACGTTCAGTATCACTTGGTCTGCACAATATAACCTAATTTCCTGAGGCAAGTTATAAGATTTCAGTTCCTCATTCTCTCCTGGATATTTCTGAGAATAAGCTAAGGGAAGGCTGGCTTATTGTCCGGGAAATGCAATGCAGAATATTACACCAGTGTTAGACCAATGAGAATTGTACAATATCTTCATACGAAATTAGTTTTCTACCATTGCATCTAGTTCCTCACGTATACATGAAAAAAAAATTAAAAATTAAATTATTACAAACCATAATTTATTCTGAAAACAAATAATATGCCAACATTGTGAATGAGGTAGGGTTGGATTATATTGTTCTTTAGGTCAAGGAAAGAAAAAAAAGAAGATAAAGGCCTGTCAGCAAAAAAATAAGGTATGTACAAAACCCATGGTGCTACAGCCCATATTAGGATGAGTGGATGTCTAACAAGCCTTCAGACCAGGTAAAAATCCATTATCAGGCTGGGAATAGAACCCAAGGCCTGAGGGTTAGAGACATATCCCAGAATGTTAGGGAGTAGTAGTGTGGAATGCTAACTTACTGCAGAGAGTGAGAAATATATACTAGCCCGTGCAACGATTATGCTATGAGATTTGCATAAACATTAGGGGCACGCCCTATTAAAATCCCTACATTACGGAAGAGTGGGCTAGATGACACTTTCTAATAACCAAATGAGTTTGTATTCTAACCTAATACTTCCTAAACGTACGAGGTCTACTGTTCATTAATATAATGCAGGGCCCGAAAGCTCACGCGTGAAAACCGAGACGAAGAGGTTCTATGTACCGTGCATCGGTCCGACTCGGCTCTATTCGGACCAGCGTTTTTGTCTCGGGGTGACTCGGCTATGCTCGGATGGTGAAGCGCTGCAGAGCGCAATGGCTTTCGCCGCGACTTCACAACCCTCCAGGGTTGGCTTTCCCCTCGGGCTCAGCGAGGGATCCCATCTCTACCGCCTCAAGGGCAGTTTCCTGAAGCAGGAGACTTCAGGTTGCGGTATACAACTGGGAAGGATGACCAGTACCTCGCCCAGGCAGCCTCACCTGCTATTCTGAACAGGGAACTTGTGGGAGATGGGAAGATTGGAAGGGATAGACAAGGATAGATAAGAAAGGCCGTGGCCTCGAGTTAGGTACTATCCCAACATTTTATGGAGGTGAAGTGGGGGAACCATGGAAAACCCTGTTCCAGCCCCGTTTCAAATTTCGTGGCAGAGCGGGTAAACGAACCCAGGCCTCCAGGGGTAGCAGCTAATCACACTAAACACTACACCAGAGAAGCGAACGTAGAACAACTCATGTTTTAAAATTCATTTACCACACAAAATATTAATAGACGAAAGAAAGTATAACGATATTTCAAAATACATTGAACAAAACCATTCGTGCAGTAACCGTCAATGGACAAAAGTAAATGACTGAAACAAAAAATATGTAATTCTTTGGGATTTTAACACGGGGCAAAAAAGTGTGAACTCGCGGCGAAAACTACTGTGCCACCGCGTAGGTAGAACTTGATACGCGCTAATAGGCGCATAAACCGCGTCGGGAAATTCAACCGTCATTTTCTCTGAAACGGTCAGGTATCTACGGATAAGCCGAAACATGTGTTCACTTATTTCGACCCCATATTTACTGAGCAAAGTTTCTAGCAAATCGGATCGAAATTGAGACTCCGAGGTAGGTAGGTAATAGTACCACGCATATAGATAACAAGTAAATGCCCATTCATGACGCAGTCGATGACCCTGTATATTTATAAATTATCTTTTACAATATGCATAGTAGACACGTATTTCATCTTTAAATTACTTTTTTCAATTATATCCGGCTGAGTTCGTGGATATAGTTTCATTGGTCTCCACAGGAATTAGATTGCTCTAGAAAAATTTACGACTCCATTACGTGTGACCACGTTTTAATATTCTTTCAGTTCCGAATAAAGTAGGGGATTATCGTCTCACAACATAGATTGAATAGCTCCACACTGACGTGAAACATCGTGAATTAAATACAGAGCTGGAGCTTCGACCACGTAATAGGAATTTAATTCCCCCTACCCACAATTTTCTAACATAGATAGCTTGATCTTCTACAGGTAAGGAGTGACCTGTGTCGGTAAAAATACTGGTATATCAGAGAACTTCAGTTTCATATACCCACGTTAGTTAACAGACATTTTCATTTTTCTTATTTACATATTTCTTATTCTTCGAATTGATGCCTTTGAGATGTGGTGTTGGCGGAGAATGTTGCATGTACTCCGGAAGGAAAGAAGCATCAAAAAGCGTCTACCTTCCCGTGTGAGTGAGGGTTTTCTTCAGTTCCTTAGCCACATTTTCAGAAGAGAATGAGTGAGCTTGGAAAGGACATTTTGCAAGGGAAAGTTGAAGGCAGTAGACCACGAGGAAGAACAGAAAGTAGATGGTTAGATCAGGCGAAGATCACTTGCCTACCTCTCCAGATCCTGTTAAGGAAAGCTGAAAACTGCTCTGGTTGGAAGCATATTGTCAAGGCTACAACGCAGAAACGATAGAGTTATGAGTATACCTCGGATTTGTAGGTGGTAATAGCTTAGAATGCAAAGTAATTTGGTTTGTAGTAAGTGTCACGCAACCCATTGTACCATAATGTAGGAAGAGTAGCATAAATTCAAGGAGTTCTCTAGGCTGTACCCCTGATAGATATGCAAAGCTCATAGCATAACCGTTGTACAGTGTAGGGTATACTTGTTACTGGCTTAAGTAAGTTTGCATTCTAACCTATCAGTACCTAATAATCCGGACTCTAGTTATAAGGTTTTGGCGCTCAGCAATGAGCAAAACGACTAATGACGATGATGATGATGATGATTCTTCACTCAACCTTAGTACCTTAGTCCGCTAGTTCTTGCCATTTTGTTCCCCAGTTAGCGGTGTAAATACGTTGAAACTTTTGGCGTTTGAAAGTCTGCAAATTCTTGATAACTGAAGCCATTTCTTTTCAGTTTCGACTCAGGTAATTTATACCTGTAAGCTTCTTCACTCTGTCGAAAATTTGAATAAATAAATGTATGAACTCTGTGAAAAAGAAAGCATATGGTAACAGTATTACACCTGAAAAATTGTAATAAAATGGCATGTTTCGTAATTGAAAGAACATCGTCAGATTCCATCAAGTCGCACTCAAATATTTAGAAATACGTAAACATTTTATTAATTCTGTTTAAAACCTTAAAATATTGACATTTGGGATTTAATGAATACATGAAATAAATTAATAAAATAATTTAATAAAAATAATTAATCGAAATGTCCGTAGTATGGGCGCCAGAGTTCACCAGAATGGATCCCCCAAATTTTAATAGAGCATGATAACTCTCTCTCCCTGAGCGTGTACATAAAGCTTCGTACTGGTACATCTGCTTCAGGCCTTACCTAACCTTCTCAAAACGATTAAATAGGTAGGAACTGCACCTAGGTTCATCAGTAACTCCACTGATTCTAAAATAACTAACTATATTCTGAATAATAGCCGTGTATAAAGAGCACCTCATCAATATACCAAAATATACTCATAAGATACCGCTGGAAGCCTCCATATTTACAAAATTGTCCAACAACAACAACAACAAAAACAGTGGGAAACCAAAAGCGAGGACTAGGCTAGGATTTGTAGTCAGCCCGGTGAACATTAATTACAAAGCATACTATTCACTGTCTCTGTGTATAAACACAACTTGCATATTCTCATAACTGTCACTTGTTATATCACATGGATACTGTACCCATATAATTCTGTGTTCACTGATTCTAACACTTGGTTTAAAGATACCTTTACTCGAGCAACACAAGCTTGCTGTTCCAGACTATAAATTGAGGAAAGTCTGAAACACAGCACCCCACAGCTCTCACCAACTTATAAGACACCAAGCCGCCACAAGTGATATAATATACCAAGCTCGATAGCTGCAATCGCTTAAGTGCGGCCAGTATATAGTAATCGGGAGATAGTGGGTTCGAACTCCGCTGTCGGCAGCCCTGAAGATGGTTTTCCGTGGTTTCCCATTTTCACACCAGGCAATTGCTGGTGCTGTACCTTAATTAAGGCCACGACCGCTTCCTTCCCATTCCCAGGTCTTTCCCATCCCATCGTCGCCATAAGACCAATCTGTGTCGGTGCGACGTAAAGCAAATAGCAAAAGAAAAGTGATATAATACCAAGTGCCTAAGCACTCCACAGTTTGTAGGTCATTTCCACACATCACATTCCACAAAAGTTCACGTCAACCACGTTCTACAAAAGTTTTTAGGCAAATCATATCCGTCGTTTTACCACATTCCTAAATAGACCCCTACTTCCCCCTACTCTCACATGGTACGTCTAGACTGATCCTAGCCATCCAATCACGAATGGAAGATCCTATTGCCATACCAAAACCACGCCACGAACCCCTTCCGGCTCCCAAGGCAGTAACAACTAGGCCGCGTCATGACTCTGAGCTGTTCCACATGACTCACAGAAACTTTCCGAGTTGTAAATAGCACTGTTTTCCCATCTACTTATAAAAACAAATGACCCATATCATATACGAAAAATTTTCAGTTTAAAATATTAAGAGTAAATATACAAATGAAATAAGAAGAAGAAGAACAAGAAGAAGAAAACAAACTTCATTTCATCATTTCATTCCTGTCACATGTTTGTACTGAAATTCTTTGCCATGAACATTAACATGCTAGTGGTTTGAAGAATTGATAGAGAAAATGGGGGAGAAATGTAGGACGTAAGAACAAAATACAGTCAATTTGATTACTGTGCGTGTCTGTTCTTTTCACGCGCAACCCATAAATTTGTGTGTCCGCAGTAAATATTCGAGAGTTGCCAATAGATCTGTGAGTTATGGACGTTGGAGTCGTGAAACCTGGTCGGAAATAATATCTTCTAACTAATATATATCATGTGACTGCAATATTAAAATAATGTTTTATTTTCAAATCTGGAATTTCCAGCTGTGTCTAGTGGAATACGTATGTTGGTGTATTTTTCTGGCCACCTGAATATCAACCTAATAGATCTGACGTCGAATCCCAATGACATTCCTTCACATTCCTTCATTGTCTCCCAATTAGTTTCTGAATATGACTATTCATTCATTCTTCAGTATCTAAACATCGGGTTCAACAGTACCAACAAACTGAAGATTTAGATATGTCTATCAAAGAGAACCTTCATAGAGCTGAAATATGCAGCCGGATAATTGAACAGGAAATAAATATTTATTTATTTTTATTTTTATTTATTTTATTCAGGATCAGCAACAGCATAACGCCGAATTACAACGATCTGAGCTATGTACAATAGATATGAATCTAAAATGAAAGATATATAAATACTTACAATACTTGGATGTAATTGAAGATAACGGAAGTAATAATAACAATAATATAATAAAATAATAATAATAATAATAATAATAATAATAATAATAATAATAATAATGTTTTTACGTCCCACTACCTACTTTCACGGTTTTCGGAGACGCCGAGGTGTCGGAATTTAGTCCTGTAGGAGTTCTCTTACGTGCCAGTAAATCTACTGACACGAGGCTGACATATTTGAGCACCTTCAAATACCACTGGACTGACCCAGGATCGAACTGGCCAAGTTGGAGTCAGAAGGACAGCGCCTCAACCGTCTGAGCCACTCAGCCCAGTGATAACGGAAGTAGACATGATCACAGTTCATTTAAAGAGATATGGCAATAATACGAAAACCTATTAAACGGCATTTCTCGGTAAGTATAGGATGGAGAAGGAAACTCATTCAGCGCAATCACGTATGTTCGCCTGATTAAGCTAACACCCGCTGTACAGCTGAGGCAGAGAAGATGCCGAGATCACCAAAGCTGAATGAACAACTGACTTCGTGTAAGAGTTTAGCAGCGTGGGGAATCAGATGTAAGAAAATGATATGTTTGTTTCATGAAAACCATGCGAGTTGACTACACGGTTTGTATCACGCCGCTGTGAGCTTGCCTTCAAAATGGTGGGTAGGCAGCCCTAAAGATAGTTTTCCCTGGTTTCCAATCTTCACACGAAGCAAATGCTTGTGGGTTTGTACCTTAATTAAGGCTACAGTTGCTTCCTTCCCTCCTCTAGCCCAGTCCTACGCCATCGTCGCCGTAACACCTGTCTGTGACAAAAGACAAAAACAAAAAAGGACGTTTCAGGAAAATATAAGCAACAACGAGAAATATTCTCACTTTATCGAGACTGTAAATGATCTGAAGAACATGTTTTCTTTACCTTCCATGATCGTTTAGGCGTCAATATTTTATAGTCTGACGCGGTGGTTACTCGGTTCAAGACCCATTGGTCGAAAAATTGTAATCATCAGAATGTAGGCCGATAGGGTGGTTGCGTGTCTGGAATCAACTCAAATCCTCCCCACACGGTTCATATTGAGTGAGGGCATGTGGGTTTTTGATGATGATCAGTCTCTCGGATGGAGATGCTAAGCCTTGAGCAGATTTATTGGTTATATTCAAGAGGAGTGGGCTATGTGCAGGTACAGCGTTTAATTCTTTCTCCCTTCCTATTATCATATATCACGTCAGTGATTTAATCTCTTCAACTCCTCTGATGAGGTTGGCGTCAGGAAAGAGAGACAGAACACATGGGTCAAAATCACTGAGGAATTACTGGATTGGGTTGAACGTGCTGTTGCTTTTCCATTAGTACATAGTCGCTCTACAAGCAATTAAAAACCTACCTCACAGCGCAATAGAAAATGTGGGACAGTAGCTAAAACAGTTACTCAATAGTCATAGCATTTTGAGCCTACGGTATGATGGTGTTGCGATGCTGAATTTAAGATACGTACTGGCATCGCGGCGTAAAGGATATGGCTAATATTATTCTATTACACTTTCACCCACTCATGAAGGTCTCCAATATGTTCCCACCCGTGTTTAATGATTTATATATAATTGAATTCGTATCTTCCATACTTAAGTAATGTAAACTATGAACAATAGTGGCGATAAGTTATAGCCTTGCGGGACTGCTGTCATGAGGGTGGGAGTGCCATCCCTCGATGTTCTCTGGCAGTATAGCATAACAACACTCCTGCTCATTTCAGATTTACATATCATAGTTTCTGGATTGGGATTGTTTCAGTATCCATAATACTAGAGTTGGTTAGTTCAGAGAGACTTCAGGACGCTGCTGAACCACCGACAAAGAATAACAATAGGGAAGTGAGATGAAACCAATTCTTCCTCCACACGGTCGGTAGACTTGAGGAAGCAGCTGGTCAGCAAATCCACGGCCCTACTTTAAATTCCGTCGACCACAATATTGGAAAGGCTTCTCGGAGGAATCAATATCCTTGGTGTAACAAGTCTGGTATACTCCCAAGTAATGGGTTGAGTCGTGTTTGAACAAGAAGCCAACACCAACAGCTGTGGGTGTGTCACATGACTCTTACACGCCTTCGTCTGCGGAATATGATCTTCAGTCTCAAAGAGAGTAATACTTCCAAGGGAGATTATGAATAAAAATACTTTTTCATTAAAGAAAGTTTGGGCTTGTACAAGGTTGTTATCAAGAGTGCTTACTGTTCATTGCTTACACGGATTGTAGACTGAAAGGTATAATATGGGAAGGTAAGAATTATTTACTTTAAAATGTAGCAAGGCTGACTTAGTAGCAATTATATTAAAACTGTAGAGTAATATCTTCAAAGTTGGAAAAGTTATGATGTGAAAAACAAAAGTTAGTAAATTACACTGATAAAAAAAAGACTTTTAGTGGCACGAGTTCTAAGACAATTGGAATACGGTGATTCAAAATATGCAAACCATTTGTTTCTATGACCCACCGTTCTTGAGATATACGACATCAACCATTTACATATGTTTAACATTGTATCAAGGAAACCAACTCGCAGACAGAAGATTCACTAGAACACTGATTGTTACATGGAGTACTAATGAACATGGATTTATCTAAGATTAGTGTGAATACACCACATGGCACATGTTGCATTTGTTTGTTACATAGCCGCACACGTAGCAAAACAGATCTGGTGAATTTATGCAACTTCTGGACCGCCATAATGTCCACTGTCACTGACAATAAAGAAGAAAATTAAAATATTCGGATTTGCATTAAAAATAACGAAAAAACAATTAAAACAATTATCGATCAACGCTGTTCCATGAAAAACATAACTTTAACAACATGTTTATAACCTGACGTGATAGAGAAAAACAGATTTCAGATTTGAAATCAGCATTAAAAACGGCACTATAACCAGTAAACATCACATCATATATCCACTCCTTGTATTGAGTTATTTGTATTATTTATTTACCATAAATCTGAGCAGAAATAAGGAATATCTAGAGACATAAAATCCCCCGAGAAGTAAGTTAAGTTAATATATTTTCCTATTCTCCCCTCTCCTCCTCCTGCTCCTCTTGTGATGGACTCTGCAAAATCACGGGAAGCTTTGTCATGGTTTGGGTTTTCTTCTTCTCCTCCTCCTAGAACCTCTCCATTTTATCTCTCCTTCTCTCACGTTCTTCAGATTTTTAGTATCCTCTCCTCTCCTCCACTGTAAGCTATTTCTAGATTACAGACGTATCTCACACATGCATTTTGACCACGTTGTAATTTGATCAATATCTTGCACCCAGCTTCTCTATAAATCGCGTCACAAAAGTCGAACTGGCGGGTAAACCAGAGCTTCTATCAGCATTTGTTTTAGTTTTTCTGGAAATAAGTATTTATACCCACGCAGCATGTGCAATGCAGAGAATGTTTTCTGGGTGATGTTCGTAACATGAGTGTTCCATGGCATGCCATCACTGAAAGTAATGCCTAGGACTTTTGCTGATGACATGAATAATATGTTAATATTACATAACGTTATAGATGAAATCTCTGATAGGTTGAGCTCTGCAAGCAATTTCGGGCATCGAAGGATGATGGCTTGCGTTTTTTCTGGGTTTAACATAAGATCCTGCTATGGCAGACTGGCTTACTCCTTCAACTTGCACAGAATATGCTGTGACATTCTTAACTGACCTGATTTGTTCTTTCACCTTGATACTAACAAGCCTTCTTGTCATGTCAATATATGAGCGACCCGAACCACATGGGACTCCAAAGACGTCAGGTGTTTTATGTCAGGAACTTGTTAATAAAGTGACTTTAATCCAAAAAAACTACTTATTTAATCAAAAAACCCATCACTTTAAGATGCACAACAGCTAGTAATATAATAAGACGGGATCACAAATCAATAACGGTGTTAACCTCAAAACATACTCTTAAGTTTCTAACACCAGTAACAATAAAGTAGAGAGGTTATTTTCTATCTAGACGCTGCTACATAACTCCCGCGATACAAGTTTACCAGGTACTTTTCTGCTCTATGATCCGTTTTATATAGCATCCCCTTCCACTTAGCTGATCAACTAGGACACCCCTGTAAACTTCTGCATTATTTAATCGCCTGTGAAAGATGTGTGTGTCTCTACAAGATCGAGTCACAGCTAGTTACCGTGATAAAAATGAACAAATATGTGGCGTATTTATGACACATAATTCTAGAAACTCTGTTGTATATGGGCGAAGAAAATTGGATATTGGATAGACTGAGGAATTAAATGCCTTTCTTTAAGCGTCACTTTATGTAGAGATAGTATTAGATGAAGAAAGGTGACACTCAGAGCTTTTCCGTCTTGGAGTAATTAATAGCTAAATCACGGATTTTTATGCAGTAACAGGTTAGATTGCAAACTAATTTTGTTTGTAAGAAGTGTCGGCCACTCGCTCTTCCATAATGTAGCAAGAGTAACATAAATTATAGGGGTTCTGACTGGCCGTACCCCTAATGTTTATGCAAACTCCATAGCATAATCGTTGTAAAGGTAGACTATACCTGCTACTCGCTTCAGTAAGTCTGCATTCTAACCTATTAATGCATCAAAATCCGGGCTCTATTAATAGCCCTCACCACACAGTGACCTTGTCCTATCAAACCATGATGTATGCGTCTTTCCGCTCCCCAACGTTCGGATGATTTGGATAATTTTCTCATTTTTTCCTTTACGAGATGACGTTCAAAAAAGGAAAGATCCCAAATAAAATCAGTTTGAGTCGGAAATATGACTTTCAAAATACACATTTTTTTCTTCAATAGCAATCCTTCGATTGATTTAAATTGGTCTTAAATTTAAGTTAGATACATATCAATGTTACATATCATTGAAAAAAATGACACCACGACAAATCGGTAAATTTCATCATAAGTTATTAAGTTTCAAATTTGATTTAAATGTATAAGGTTTCATATCTGTCATTTTTATACAGAAGAACGTGACGTTGTCCGGCTGCTAATGCTGACAGTTCAATACTGAAAATCGAATCCAAATTCCTTTTCTGGAACATAATTGTATAATTAGTGTTGTTCTATTGCATTCCACGTGGTTAATAATAATAATATTGTGAACCATGTTGCTAACTTATTTATCACCAACGTACTGAATAAAATGTGCATCAAGGAAAAAATAAAATAATTTATTTATAATATTTGAGTACAAATTTTTTCCTAAATTACGAAGAATTCTCTACATAAACGTTTCTTTTTATGACTTAACATTGATATCGTTAAGACAGGCCTAAAGTGTCTAGACTAACGTGGAAATTTAATTTCAAAACTTTGACATGCACTGTCCATGAATCGAATCGCAGGCACCTCCATGAGAAACTAATAACGATGTCTCTTGTCTATCATGTCCCCGAAGTTTGTTGTTCAAGGAATATTGGTTTGATACGTGGATGGATATATGTGTCGAAGTTAAATCAATGTTTGCCGGGCTGAGTGGCTCAGACAGTTGAGGCGCTTGCCTTCTGACCCCAACTTGGCAGGTTCGATCGTGACTCAGTCCGGTGGGATTTGAAGGTGCTCAAATACGTCAGCCATGTTTCGGTAGATTTACTGGCACGTAAAAGAACTCCCGCGGGACTAAATTCCGGCACCTCGGTTTCTCCGAAAACCGTAAAAGTAGTATGACATAAATACCATAACATTATTAAATCAATATTACCGAGCGAGATGGATGTGCACTTATGGACGCGAAGCTGTGAGCTAGTATTCGGAAGATAGTGGGTTTGAATCCCACTGTCGACAACCCTGAAGTTGGTTGTACGTGGTTTAACATTTTTACGTCAGGCGCCGACACAGGTGGTCTTATGACGACGATGGTATACGAAAGGACTAGAAGTAGGAAGGAAGCAGCCGAGGCCTTAATTAAGGTACAGCCCCAGCATTTGCCTAGTGCGAAAATGGGAAAACACGGAAAACCATCTTCAGGGCTGCAGTGGGGTTATAACCCACTATCTCCCGTATGCAAGCTCACAACTGTGCACCCCTAACCACACGTCCAACTCGCCCGGTCAGTTTTCCTTTAAACTAGTTAGTAGACACTGTACATAGGGTATTATTAGACATTAGTTACTAATTCGATAGTTTTCTGTTATTGTCTACTCACTATTTATCGTACATACTTGTCATTAATAGCAATCGTAACTAATTCTATTACCGTTACTTCTTATCTGATTTACACGTTTTCCCTCATTAATTGTATTTGATTACTACGATATTTTAAACTAACGCTGTAAAATGTAGAAATTGTATGAGCATAAGTGTAAGAGACGGCCAACGGCCGTAACCTCGCTTATAAATAAATAAATAAATAAATAAATAAATAAATAAATAAATAAATATTATTCCGTAATGATACAGAAGGCTGTGCACTATATTGGCTCAACTACAGGTACATTGCCCTAATTTAAATATTTCTACATTAGATCCTAATGTCAAGATATGATGATGATGATCATCATCATCATCATTATGATTATGATTATGTTTGTTGTTTAAAAGGGTCTAACAGCAAGGTCATCGTCCCCTAATGTTATGTGGTGTTTCATTTTTTTGCTAGGGGCTTTACGTCGCACCGACACAGATAGGTCTTATGGCGACGATGGGATAGGAAAGGCCTAGGAGTTGGAAGGAAGCGGCCGTGGCCTTAATTAAGGTACATCCCCAGCATTTGCCTGGTGTGAAAATGGGAAACCACGGAAGTTATGTGGTGTAACGAAATTAAAATTATAATTTCGAAATGTATCCACTGACTCGAATCTAAAACGAACAGTGATGAGAAAATGATCGTGAGATAAAAACAATCAGTGGATCCAATTCACAATGTCTTAAGTACTGGAATGATTCTTATTATCTAAAGGAGTCCAAAATTCAGGTCGCCGTTCCCTCACAATCACTAGTAAAACAGAACCATGGTGTTCCTCCTATAGTGATACTAATCACAGGTAATGGAAACCCATGGTATGTCACACACAATCGCACCACTCGCAGGCAGAAAAAAACCATGGCATTTCGCACATAACGGCACCACCCGCAAGCTATGCAGACCCACGGTGTTCCTCAGTTGGTGGTACTAATCATTGGCAATGCAAGCCCACGGTGCATCACACATTATGGTAACGCCCAAAGGCAACACAGTCCCATGGTGCTCTTCACGTAATAATACTACTCTCGGGCAACGCAGACGAATGGTTTTCCTCAAACAGTGGTACTAATCACGGGGGTGAGCCAAACCCGTGGTGTTTCTTACACAGTAGTACTAACCGCAGGCAACGTAGACCCGTGGCGTAGTACATAAAATGGTACTACTCATAGGTAACGAAGGCCATACTGAACACAGTGGAACGAACCAATGAAATAAACATGATGACCTCTTTCACAAGAAACACTCAGACCCAGAATAGAATGGTACACGCAAGGTGGTACTAGTCGCAAGTGAAGTCGACCCATGGTGTGCCTCACGTAATGGTACGAATCACAAGTAAACGCATGGTTGTAATGTCATCATCCCTTGGTTACCCCTTCTACTCGTCTCTTACGATAGGCAGGAGATACTGTGGGTGTATTCTTCGTCTGTATCCCTCACCCACAGGGTGTAGAGAGCAAGTAAAAAGAAGAAAAAGAATGGATCCGCTGTATTGAAAAATGAAGTAACGGACGAAGAATGGCGAGGGCCACGAAGTGCGTGAAAATGAAAGATTCCCTAGGCTTCGAATGCTCTAATACCACTGGGGTCGGAAAAGAACAAAAGTTGACCAAGAGAGGTCGGACAGGATATATCAAAGTGAGGAGCCTGGCACAAGTAAAGAGAAGCAATGCTAGGACTCATCTAAGGGGCCCGTTGTCGCCAACCCACTCTCCCAAGTTGAGGTCCCCTGGGGCCCCATTTAGTCGCAACTTACGATAGGCAGGGGATACAGTGTGTGTATTCTTCGTCTGCGTCCCGCACCCACAGGGGGTTGACAAGATATGTAATATGTTTGAATTATCATCCAGTCATTTATAATGATAATCAAATTTCTACAGTAATTATTATTCAAAGTAATCAGTTAGCTAGTCTTTTACTTGGTTCTGATTTTGGCCACCTGTAGACAAGTTAAAATGGCTTCCTGTTCAGTATGCTTTAATTACCAGAAATGTCTCATTCTTTTCCTGGGATGCTATCAGTATTCTCTAGCTGTTTTTCTAAATATGTTATGTTGTCGATTCGACTACCAAATTTATTTTTGTAGTGGATCAGCTCTTCTGTGACTCCAGTCACTTCTGCATCCATTTTCACCTTACCAACATACCTGAATTATTGTTATTATTATTATTATTATCGTTATTATTTAAAGTTTTTGTCTTCCTCGTATGGTGGGGGTTATGCCAAACCACGCTGTATTCAACCATTTTGGTCCATCCCATTTAATCAAAATGATAATTATTAATAATTTAAGTATAATTAACATTCATTTTACTGTTGTAGGGTGTACGAAGGGTGTTCAAAAATAGACCGAACTTTTGCTGTATTAACTTTATCTCTTATTGTACAACAGTGTAAGCACTTCTCCGCTCAAAGTAGTCCCCTCTACAGTCAATATACTGTTCCCATCGTTTTTTCCCATTTTTGGAAAGCCTCCTGGAACACACTTTCTGGGACGGCTGCAGGTCTATTGTCGAATTGTCCTGAATCTCCTCTATGTTTTTGTTTCAATATCATAGCCGTAAACCCCCGTCTCATCGCCTGTTACGATGTTCTCAAGGAAGTTTCATTGACACTAGTGGTGGCAAGTAATTTCTGGCTGATTTCAACACGGGTCTGTTTCAGATGATCATTCAGCAAACGAGGCACGAATTTCGCACTGCCACGATGCACCTCAAACTCTTATTGAAATATCTCCGTGAAAGTTTTTCCAAGTTTGTAGAGAAATCACACACACACACACACACACACACATATATATACACGTTGTTCGTCAAGATATTTCATTGTCACTTAGGTACTAATCAGACGAACAACTTGCGTACGTGCTGACTTCAGCGGCTGTACCTTGCCAACTAACGGTCAGAGCGAAACGCGATAAATGGCAATTCGTTGTCTAAACCTGCAGCCCCATCAAAAGTTCGGTTTCTTTTACAAAATACACCTCATGGGCAAATTTTTTAAGTCTCCTGTCATGGCTTATTGTAAATACAACTTCTGACATATTCTTTTAAACAGTCTCGGACAACTTATGCCTCCAATTTCAGCTGGGATTCAGTTTCAAGAGCAATGAGACTGGCTGTATTTTTCAGTATTTTTCTGCACGATAATGCCAGGCCTCATACGACAGTGCGAAATATCATGACGTACCTAAATAAGGTACCACCTAGCTCGGTGGACAGACTTTCGCAGACTGAAGAGATACGAAAATATTAACCATACTGCATCGTTTTCGGGAATCCTGCGAGTGTGCGATAACTAGCCTCCGGAATTTTAAGCAGTTATAGTTTAGAATGCAAACTAATTTGGATATTAGGAAGTGTGGTCTAGCCCATTCTTCACTTATGTAGCAAGTGTAACATAAATTCTAGGGGTGCTGATGAGCCGTACCCCTAAATGTTATGCAGGACTCATACCATAACCGTTGCGTAGGGTGGACTATACTTGTTACCCACGTCGGTAATTTTGCATTCTAACCTATTACTGCATAAAAACCTGTACTCTAGCTGATAATATTAAAATCCTCTCAGCCTTCAGAAGGGAGTGCTGCGAGGAAACTCATCACCCAAAAAGTTGAGGTACAATATGCTATTATATAACTCTCAAGTAAAGTTATTAAATCATTAGTTTAGTTAAAGCGAAGCTAAACAACGCTAATTGCTGCGAGGGAGCTGTCCACATATTACAGAGCACAAGTTCAGTAACTGCGAGGTCGCTAACAGTTGGAAACTGTTCGGTTCTTATGTGTATTTAGTACTCCATGAACTGCTATTATAAAGCTCATTAATTTCATTAACAACACAGTTCGCCCATTTTTATGACGGAGAATTACCGAACGGGGAGGAATGCTGCAGTTAGAGCAGTCGCTAAAGTTACACGGCCTTTGTATCCATTACACAGGGAGCAGTTGAGGGACTGTTTTGAGAAGCAGATTTGCCTCTCGATCCCTGTACTCAATGTTCCCGCATCGAATCTCGTAAATGATTATTAAAAACCTCGTCAAAAAATTTATTTTCACCTTATTTCCGAGAAACATATAATTCCTTAGGAAGAATAACAGTTTGAAAATCTTCCAAATTCATCATCATCATCATCATCATCATCATCATCATCATCATCATACGAGACGGATTTCTAAGCAGTAATATGTTCGAATGCAAACTAATTTGGTTATTCGGATGTGTGGTCTAGGCCGCTCTTCCGTAATGTAGTGAGAGTAACATAAATTCTAGGGGTTCTGATGGCTCTTACCCCTAATGTTTGTGCAAAGCTCATCACATAACCGTTGTGCAGATTAGACTATACTTGTTACTCGTTCCAGTAAGCTTGCATTCTAACGTATTACTGCATAAAATAGGGGGCTCTAATCATCATCATCATCATCATCATCATCATCATCGTCATTGGTGTTCTGACTATTGGCATGTTCATGACACCATATCTGTCTCCATCAGTTCGTCTCCCAGACCAACTGGTTGGTAGTCTGGTTTCCACTTCAGTCAGCATAGTTATTCTTCTACTCCCTAGTTTCATTTCCCCTTTCACTGTTGTTGGCTGTTGTTGGTAGTCCTTTTCCTCTCAATATAATAATTATGTCCCATCCAGTTCATATTCCTCTTTTAATCAGATTTATGAGAGATCTCCGTTCTTTGATTTTCTTCCAGTACTGTACTGTTCTCCAATTTATCCACCCATTTTTATGTTCTCCTTTCTCCTCCAAACTCATATCTTCGGTGCTTCAATTACATGCCCCTTTCTCTCTTTCTCAACGTCCAGGTTTTACAGCCGTACAGAAAAACATCGCACAAAGATTTTAGCCAAAGGTTCTCTTAACTTCATTCCTTTTTTACCGCATATCGAACGTTTGTTTTTTCTTGAAATCATGTGCTGCCATTATTAATCTTGTTTTATATCTTTTTCGGTCACGCGGTTGTCATGTTACACTGAACATTTTATTTGTGATAGCTTGTGGATTAGCGCTACCGCCAAATTTGAATGGACATAAGAAACCTTTACTCTCTTCTATGGATCTAACCCTGATGACATGTAATACTCCTTGAAACTTCATACATCTCTATCAAATAATAAAAAGGTTTTAATTTGGCACTTTGCCCCTTTATACTGATAATTGTCCAATGCTGGAGCTCTCGTTATATTAATACAGACGAGATCACAGGTGATAATACAAACATAAAGACAGTCAGACATCACACAAGATCTATAAGCAATGTCGTAATATATTTCCTCTCTAGCTCTTACGAGGAGCCAAACATAACACAGAAATCTTATGAGAACGAATATCCTGGCAGATATGCCGTAGCAGATGTTAAGCACCGTGCACTTCCCGAAAGCAACCAGATTTCCATCTCTGAAAGAGTGGAGTGAAGTGAAGTGGCATGTCCGATATCAAGATATTCCATCGATCGCAGGCAATATTGAAAGCGGGTATGACATAGATGGAAGTTCTCCTATCTCTGTCTCCCTGCATCACACGTTACCTTAGATAGAACTTCCATTACTGCATGGCTAATGTGAGGTGTATTATCAAGCAGTGTCGTCTGTGGGACAGAAATGTCTCCCCTTCTGAATAGAAAATGACTGACAGAACATTTTTTCGTTGATATGAGTTTTGATGTTCACAATATATACGACTCGTTTACTGAAACGTATGGAGGTATTCAAATGAGTGCAAAGGTAGTAAGCAATCTGGCCTATACTGACGAGTTGATCTGAATGGGAGCCAATGTTGAAACACTGCAACCTAACAACGTGGAGATTGGAACGACGTACAGCGAGTATAATATGAAGGTGGGCATTTCTAAGAATTAATTGATGCCAGTAGGGTCGATCAATCAACATCAATAATCAATCATCTAAATTTGGCAGATTTCTTAAACGTTGTCAAAGAACTTGAATATTTATCGAACATTTCCCATGATAATTTATTCCAACTCCTTATTCTTCGAACTATAAATGAATATTTACCCCACTTTGTTCTATTGAATTCCAAATTCATTCCATAAGGAGGGATCAAATTTTTCCGTTCGACAGCCGTACAGTCCTGAATCGGGATGCTAATCAGGCAAAATCGGCGTGGGCGTTGAGGCACACATCCCACCTACGCACCAGGTTTAAAATCCCCGTGTGGTAAAACACCGCATCCTGTTGCGTGAAGAAGTTCGTAACCGCCTGCTGCACATCCTCGCCTGACAGGAAGTGTCGACCTGAACCTAAGGCGTGATAATCTGCCCTAATCGCCTCATCTACCGCCAGCTCGTAGTGGATGAAGCTGGCCTCGCAGATCGACCAGCGTCTTGTGTTGAAACACGACCCGCACGGAATTTGGAGCACCATTCCACAACGGTGGTTTTCAACAGACATACTGCCCCATACACAGTCTTCATTCCCCGACAGATGTCCAGTGGTTTTTGTCCTTCTGCAGCCAAGAACAGAATAACAGCACATTGGTCCTGTTTGGACGCGTTTGGTAATAAGGTCGCCATTGTTCACGTGGCCACATTTAAGGAACGCACCTCGGCACGACACGACTACCACACTAATCCCTTTGCCTACATATCGGTGCTTATAAACCCACATCGGAGTCGAGCTACGTTGCATGTCCACTGCAACAACGCCCTCAAACGGGAACTTCTTCATCACGACTGATATTTCGTACTTTTAAGAAGCTCCGCTCAAGCTTATTCGCCTACTTATGTCATTCCACGCCAACTCTCCACTGACAGCTTGGAACATACCACTTAGTGGAAAAGCTCGTCTCCTCACTCCCAAGTCTTCCCAGCCTAAAGTTTGTAACATTTTAGTAACGCTACTCATTTATCCGAAATCACTCAGCTGCTTTCCTTTGGATCTTTTCCAGTACTCGTACCCAGTAGTCCTGGTGTGGGTCGCATACACTAATTGCGGTCTTACCAGAAACTCATCCGACCTCTCCTTTACATCTTTACTTCAACCCCTAAATACTCTCACAAACACGTGAAGAGATCTGTAATATTTCTTAACAACCACGTTAATATGATTACCCCAATGAATATCAGTCCTAATATTAACACCGAGATACCTACAGTAATCCCCATGAGGGTGTAAACCTAAAGGAGGCCATCCACGTACAGGAAATCCTCAAGGAAAAATCCTCCGGGATTTCCTTGGGGATTTCCTCTACCGAACCCTCGCCCACGTACGGACATGATTTTCCTCAAGGAAATCCTCAAGCCTTGTTGATTTTCCCCAGGTTCAACTTCAGGCCAAAAACCGTTCTGTGTTGACTGGTGGTGGTTGTGAGTTATTCTCGTGGTTTTTCCATTTGTTTACATCACGACCAAAATGGATTATACTCTAGCGGCTGTTGTTTGTGTAATTTCATGGACTGCTTTCTCAAGAAAAGGCGCAGGGGTGTGTATTGTTCAAAGATTGGCCATTGGTCCCTGACAAACAATTAAAAAACTATATTTATGACGATTTGGTGAATGAACTTCAGGAAGTGTGTTTAGCAGCAGGATTTCCACACAGATGGTATCATGACTTCGAGAGTTCCACATTACAATTCTATAGGTGACACCGAAAATCGAATCTTGTCCTTCCAAACATGGCACAGTCGAACAGTAGATAGTCCACTGTTTAAGAAGATCCAGAAAAGCACAAATTATTGCCTGCAATGTTAATTTTAAAGCATCGAAAGTAGAACAAACTTTCCATGATCGCAGAGAAACTAAGTGGGAATGTATTCTGGCGCTAATGTTATGCACTGGAGTTGTGGAAAATAAATCATCTTGTGACAGACCCCTTTGCACTTGATGTCCAGAGGTTTTTCTACTGTCTTATTAGGTATGTTTTGATTTGGGATTTTTCAGAACTATGCCTTGTTTCATTATGCAAAACTTATGATGCTTATTTTAGAGTAGGAAAGTTTGCATAAACAGCAGGAGTTTTAAAATGCAACGCCTATTCCTTTTACATTTCTATACAAAGTGTTGAATATGCAACAGGATATTAAAAGAGAATGGATCAAAAATATGCTTCCTTTACAGGACTAGGGATATCTCACTCAATACGATCACAAGGCAACCTCTTAGCGCTTAAAACCTTGCTTTCCCATTGATGTATTACATTTTGATTCCTCCATTATTTCAGTCTTAATCCAGTCCTCGCAAGAAATGAACTTGCTCCTTGCTAACTCTCTAAAACTTCTATAAGCCTATTACCCCAACTTCCGTTCCAATTGATGGAAATATGTTAGCTCAATCTGTCAACTCCAGCCAGTAATTAAAAGTACGTTATAAACGAAGACAAATTTAAATTGCCTTCCTCTTTCTTCTTTATTTCGCGTAATGGTAGAAGGACGGAGATAAGAGAGGGGTAGGAACAGACGGTTACCATAGAAACGCTTCATAAAGCTATAGCGACAGCCTTGAAGCTTAGCTTACGCGATACGATCACGGCATTTCAATGCCAACACTATAGAGAGACTCCCACAGAGAGTTTCCTTGATCTTGAGGCGTTTGTAATACATATGTAATTTTAGCTATTAAGAGCAGAGCTACGATACGCAGAAGCGTAACATTTATGTTGCCACACTAAATATCATCGCAATAATATTTCTTCAAAGAACGGCATAGTTAGGTGCATGGTAAGCTCACCTTGGCCTAAACTAGTAAACAATTGGTAAGATGCATTCGAAATATCACAATACCTGTATTATTAACAAAATAATATTCTTCGGGCATATCTTTACGATGGATGAAACAGATTTACCTTAATGTTTTCTTATAAATATAAATGATTTAAGTAAAGAACTGAAATCAGAGACAAGGATTTTGAGGATAATTTTATTCTATACAGAGTATTAAAATATTAGAAGATTGTTAGCAACTGCAAAAAAGACTTCGAGATAGATAGTAGACAATAGTATGGTGATATGCGGGGTTAAAAGTAAGGCTGTGAGTTTCACTAATCTCAGGTTGTTTTTTTTTTTTTGCTTTACGTCGCACCGACACAGATAGGTCTTACGGCGACGATGGGATAGGATAGGCCTAGGAAATGGAAGGAAGTGACCGTGGCCTTAATTAAGGTACAGCCCCAGCATTTGCCTGGTGTGAAAATGGGAAACCACGGAAAACCATCTTCAGAGTTGCCGACAGTGGGGCTCGAACTCACTATCTCCCGAACTCTAAAATACTTTAACTCTTTTTCTTACAAGTTGCTTTACGTCGCACCGACACAGACAGGTCTTATGAAGACGATGGGACCGTAAAGGGCTAGGAGTGGGAAGGAAGCGACCGTGGCCTTAATTAAAGTATAGCCCCAGCATTTGCCTGGTGTGAAAATGGGAAACCACGGAAAACCATCTTCAGGACTGCCGACAGTGGGGCTCGAACTCACTATCTCCCGAACACTGGATACTGGCCGCACTCGAGCTCGGTACTCTGTTTTTGAATGGTAAGCTCACCTTGGCCTAAACTAGTAAACAATTGGTAAGATGCATTCGAAATTGTTTATAGATCATCCCGTGTTTACATTATAGGCAGAGACTTGACTGAAGTATTTCGGTTTTTGACGAAAAGTTCTAATTTTCAGTTTTAACCTTAAAAATTACCAATTTCGTCCTCTTTCAAATTCTGTTATCAGTATTTCTTTAACGTCATTTTTGAGGTCTAAATGCTAGATTTAAAGGGTACATGGAGCAAACTCACATCGCTTTCTCTCACGCCGTCGGACTACCATTTCAATAACCCCGCTAAAATATACGAAGGTCAATCAAATATAAACTGAATTTTTGTTCCTAAATATCAACAATTGGTAGGACTGGCCCCGCGCCTCTACTACTATGCTTAGGTGGGACCGTTAGGAGTGGGGAGAGCATGCTGTTAGATATTTCCCGCCGTTTCTTCAGTAACGCTCACGATGTCGGAGCAACAGGTGCACCCCTCCACTGCGCAAAGCATAATTATAAAATTTCTTGCTCGTGATGGAGTTACAGTGGGGGAAACGTGCCAGAGATTGACTGCATAGTTCGGTGATCAAACATTGTCAAGGACGTGTGTTTGCCTGGCATAAAAAGTTCAAGGAAGGACGATTATGTGTGGAAAATCAGCATCACGATCGCCATCCTCGGATCAGCATTACAGACGAAAACATCCATGCGGTTAAAGACATTATTGAAGATGATCGACGGGCGACAGTATCAGAAATTGCAAAAAAAAAAAAAAATCGAAATCAGTTATGGAAGCTGTCAAGCAAACATCACAATGCAACAATGCATGGCCCAATACTGGATCTCTGTCTCCAAGATACACGAAATGCACTGGAATACACTTCATAATCCTCCTTACATTCCGGACTTATCACCCTGGGCTTTTCATTTGTTCGGACCACTTACAGAAGCTCTAGGAGGGCAACGATTTGAAGATGACGAGAATGTGGAAGACTTTGTGCGCAACTTGCTGGTGACATGACCCTCTTCTTTTTACGATGAGGGCATCAAAAATCTTCCCATACGCTGGGACAAGTGCATTTCCAAAGCAGAAAACTATGTGGAAAATTAAATTGTAATTGCCTTGTGGTTTTCAATAAATGAATTTAAATTAAAAATAAAATCCTGTTTCTATTTGATCTCCCCGTGTATTTACCTTCTGGTAGGCCTACTATCTGCGTAAGAGGAAACGAAAGTCTGAGGAAATAATTTAAAATCCAGAGGAGTTTTAATGCAAGTATGTTCCTTAAAATTTTCTATTGCATTTTTCTGGATTAAAATATTTTCAGCTCTTTGTGATGCATAAAATACTCCTTGTGCCAGAGTTCTTATAGGGTCTACCTGATATTTACAGATAAAGTTTCAATATGTACATAAATTAAAAGTAGTTCTGTATTTTATCAACAGCTGAATATTACCTTCATATTTTTACTCCTGAAATAGCAAGAAACTAGCTCGATAGCTGTAGTCGCTTAAGTGCGGTCAGTATTCAGTAATTGGAAGATAGTGGGTTCGAGCCCCACTGTCGACAGCCCTGAAGATGGTTTTCCATGGTTTCCCGTTTTCACACCAAGCAAATGCTGGAGCTGTACCTTAATTAAGGCCAGGGCCGCTTCCTTTCTACTCCTAGCCTCTTCCTCACCCATCGTCGCCATAAGACCTATCTGTATCGGTGCGCCGTAAAGCAACTTGCAAACTAGATTTTTTCCTGTTGAATAACTAATGAAAGTCTTAAAAAATGATCTCCAATAGTTTCTATCTAACTACAAAACCCGGAGTTGTTCTTAAAAATATGAATATTTTTGACAAGTCTGCAAAAATGTAGCTCAAAAATTAAATTTATGCCAAAAGCAGGATTTGGTTTTGATAAGTTGTAAATTGTAAAAAGTCAGAATTTCTGCCATGACTTTCCTCAACTGTCGTCCTCGGCGGCGCGGCTTCGATTCTTAGTACGGCCAGGAATTTTAGATTAGAATTTGTAACGGTATGTGGTTAAATAGGAACGCATAGCTGCACAACCTCGGGATGAGTACACGAATATACTTATCTTGTGTACTGATAAGAACAACACTATAGTTTGTCTTCTGGAGTTTGACGAATGAGGATGAGGATACATTGGTCTTGGCTTACAGTTTGCAAAGATTAAAATCCACTATCAAACGTCGAATGAAATAATAATCTAATTACATGTTCAGAAACCTGATTTATACTCGAAACCAAAGCTAATTTAATCTGTAAACAAGGCACATTTTTGAGCCGAAGAGTAAAGTCTTCATGTTTCATAGCAAGCGCAGTTCCATAATACGATCTGCAGAGCTACAGAACCACCACAATGAAAGATATACGGTAATATGTAGCGATTATCGATCCCATCCTTTATATTGAGTGTTTATATCGAGCCAAAGATCGATACTCATACAGCTGCTGGTGATATGGCAACCCTGTTTAGATCTGCGAACGACAGAACTGTAGGAGAGCACACTTAACTGCAGCTTACTTCCTATAAATGGCTAAGAGTCGCCAATAAGGTTCTGTATGAAATGCACGTCTTTCAGTACGTCTGGCCTATTCCCGTGACCATACAGTTAGTAAATAATACACTAGACAGCGCCACCGTCCGTGGAAGAATCACTGCAGTGACCGAGCATGTTGAAATCTCAGCTGTTTGGGTAAAGCTCCCTCTGTTGTGCTCATCAGTGTAAATAGAGAACTTTTTAAAAGGGTGAGGATATTGATATGGTTTAAAATTCTTGCATCTCACATTCTCAGACACTACAGTATACTTGTGATGCTTCTGTTCACTAGAAAGGAATCCCAAATAGCTTAAACAGAGGATAAATGTGTGATAAAAGAGGATGGTTGTGATTAAGTAACATAAAAGTTGAAGTCTCGAAATAACATCCTTCATAAACTGTGTGGAACTACCTGGGGATCTTCAACAACCACTTTGCGATCTTCAGCCCTGGGTTTGGTGTATTCAAGTGCTGAGTATTGTGCACCTGTCTGGATGAACAGTCATCATACAAGGCTTGTTGACACCCAGCTTAATACCACAATGCGCATCATATCTGGCGCAATCACATCTACTCCAGTTCATTAGCTTCCACTACTAACTGGTATAATGCCACCTGACCTACGCCGATCTAATGCCCTTATGAAGGAATTTCACAAGATCTCAAGAAATCCTAGTCTACCCGTGAATAGTGACCTGCCACTTCTGAATCTTAACAGACTAAAATCACGCCATCCAACTCTGCGTGATGCCTCTAACATGGATGCTAAGGATTTTAAATCTCTTGATGAGTGGAAAAGTAGATGGGAAGCAGCAACGGATGTGCGCCTTCATACCTTCTTCTCATGTCCCAGACTTCCAAGTGGCTCCCACCTACCACGCAAGACCTAGACTGCCCTGAATAGAATCAGAACAGGACATGGCCGGTGCAGAGCCGCTCTCCATAAGTGAAAAAAACTACCTAATCCAGACTGTGACTGTGGAGCTCCACACCAGACTGTTCGTCATATCTTCAGGGAATGTAGGATTCGAGCCTATCACGGTGCTGCTAACTCCGGATGCTGCACGCTGGATTGAAGAATTAGATATTCAATTGTGAAACACAAGTTGCTTTGTTTCTCAGCTGTAAATATGTATATATGTATATTACTGATTATGTCTGTATAAGCCATACGCTAAATAAATAATACTGTTCATGTTAAGTCTTCAAACAACGTACCTTAAGATTGGGGGTATGTATATTTCTCTATTTTGGTGTAAAGGACCAGAACTTCAGCATAATTATATCCAACGATCGAAAACATTCTCTCTCATACGAAGCGAATGAGCGAGTTCCTAGGCCTGCAAGTAATCATGACTATGTTTCTCCGTAATAGTAGTGAATTCTTCCGAGTTAGGTAGTCATGAAAATGAAAACAGAGACGCTAGTACCATCAGATTATGGTTCCTCCTCCATTAATAAAGCCAGACCCAAAGATGTTTGGAGGTCTCAGAAACTTTGTAAATATGAATGTGTCAATAGGTCTTGTTTTCGATAAGCGGAAGAGGGGCTTTATTTTTTAGTATCTTTTGACTTGTTTTTCTTTTTTCGTACAAGTCAGCTGTTTATATTGTCGATATCCATCGATATCGGGGTCTTACAAATTGAGATGAACGTCTACCTGTATTATTTCGGTACATTTTCGAGAATCTCTCACTGAAAGGATGTGGAGTAAAGCGTTTCCGCGGGGTTGGAGGACGGATTCACACGAGCTCACCTGGCAATTCCCGTATGCAATACGAATTTAGATTTGTCTATTACACTCACTGCAGTGGACTGGGCGTCACAGAGCAGAACCACCAATATTATTCAGCACGAGCCGCCACTGTCTCATAGACCACTTCCCTTCCGATAGGCGGAATGCAAATGACACATTCGTTAACCCCTGCATGGCAGCACAAGAATATATACCTTCACACGGAGGAAACGAGGCTAATACAGACAACCTTCTCTATTACAAATATAAAACTGCTTTCACAATTCTACAAGGGATGGAGAGATTGTTTGATAATAAAACATTATCCTCATCAACTTTTATGACTTCCAAACAGTACTTGAGAACAGATGTGGAATTACTTTTAATGACTTCATAAATAATTGCTCCGAAATTGCATTTTATGGCCAATTATGTCACCCTTTATTACACATAAGAAATATCGTCCCATTCAAATTGATGTGCCACGGCTGCTTTAAATTGAAACTTTGCTATAAGTTTTAAGGGGTTAAGTGTGGTATAATGAGGGAGGGGGAGAACTTAACAGCAGCAGGTCTTTTCCCTTTCCATTGGAGATCAGATCTGGTAGTTTGAATTCATAAATTTCTTCTACTCCAGGATAACCTCGGATTTATTTCCGCTCCCCAAGGGTTCTTTATTATAACGGATATTCAAGTTTGACGATGTCTTCCTCTACTCCAGGATTATTCTCGGATTTATTTCCGCTCTCCAAGGGTTCTTTATTATAACGGATATTCAAGTTTGATGATGTCTTCCTCAACCTTACGGCTGAGTTCTGATTTCCATCTCACTGCCCGAATAACTGAGTCTTCCTAGCTTCTCATGATCTGATCGTGCCATCTTTAGTCTGCTCTCGGAAATTTTGTCAGTAATGGACCTGACATTACTATTATCATTATATTATTATTGGTTTTACGTCGCATCGACACAGATAAGTCTTATGGAGACGATGGGAAAGGAAAGGGCTACGAAAACCATCTTCAAGGCTGCCGACAGTGGGGTTCGAACACACTATCTCCAGAATGCAAGCTCACATCTGCGCGCCCCTAAACGCACGAACATCTCGCTCAGTTGTTTCACTTTTAATTAAAGCAGGTTTGAGAGGAATAAATATTACATTTGGCGTTGCGTACTCAGCCCGAAGCCTGGTTGGATCCACACTCCGCCATCGGATGTCATAGATGGCCTTGGTGCCAGTGAAGAGGAACATCAGAAAACGTGATAACTGAGGTAGTTTCCCGTTGCTTTCCCTTCCGATTCAGAATTTGCCATTCCATATCAGTCTGTAAAGATAGTTTTCCCATTCTCACACCAGGAAAATGCTGTCGCTGAACCTTCATTAAGGCCATGGCCGCTTCCTTTGCACTTTTAGCCTTTCCTGTCCCATCGTCGCCATAAGGCCTATCTGTGTCGGTGCTACGTAAAGAAAATGGTAAAAAAAAGCCCACTGAAATGCATACACTAAACGATCCTGTGAGCAACTTTATCACAACATTCGTAACAGTGACTGGCTGCATACTGAATGGCATTGCTAGCATTTCTCATATTCCAGTCATTTTCATATCCTCTAAGGCATGGATGAGACTGGGATAGGCCAATGCAAGTAGCAAGTACTTTTAAGCCTCTATCGGAAGACACAGAGCAAAGTAATATTTACGCTACGAAGGGGGACAATAAACAGGATGACCTACAAATAATTTAGAATGCATTTTATCAATTATTTCCTTGTTAAAAATTCAATAACAGCGCCACAAGTTTTATAACATGATAATGGATGTCAAATAGTACAAATCATATGTGAAATAGATTTTAGAGAACACAGTGATTCGCTTTCCTCTCCAGCAAAGGCAAACATTTTTCGTAAAACTGACTAATTAAGGCTGCTATATGGTACAATTTTCTTTCAATATTTCCTTTCTAAATCTTTGATAAGAGAAACGTTCTTCACATTCTCCCACTTGTTTCGGGTGTCGCTGGAACATCCAGCATCATTTTGGTTTTCGCCGGGGTTTTAAGTCGAAATGTCCTTCCTGAGACCACGTGATTTTTGAAACAATCTCGACCCAGGATTGACTGGCATTCGAACCTCAGCCGACCATGTGAAATGCCAGCATTCAAACCTAATCACGTTCCCCCTTTTTAAGGGAATCCATGGCAGAAATGTTGCAATTTTCATTTTTAACCTTAAAACCTTAAAAATCCCCCCTATTTTTCCTCTTTCAAATAATCTTATCAATTTTCCCTAACGCAATTTTTTAAGTTCTATATGCCGCACATAAAGGGTAGCGGCGCGACGTGTATACATTAAGCATACTCTCATTTCTCTGATGTTGTTAGACAATATCGCCTTCAAAGTTCTTTCAGATTACCATTTCAATAATCTCGCCGGAATACGTTTACCCTGTATGAGGCCTGGGCTGTGCACAAGAAGAGACAGAAATCAGAGAGAGTAACTTACAGTCCAGAGCTATTTTAATCCAAATCTGTTTCTTAACATTTTCAATTCCATTTTTAGCTTAAATTATTATCAGCTCATAACCATGTATGAAATACCACTTGCAAACGACTTCTAATTTATTAGATTCATCTAAAAGTTTCTGATTACGAGCAACGAATCAAAACGTATAATGTCCAACTCTGGACAAAATTGAGTTTGATACAGTTTCATGGAGATTGCTTTGTGGTCTACGAGTTACCACATTCATATTGTATAAACTAGTGTCCAAAAGTTAAACATAATCACTAAACGAGGCCATAGCGCCTGATAGGAATGTCAGACGGATTGCTAAACAAACGGAAGCTGACTCATACACCATACGTCACACAGCCTGTCCAGAAAAGTGTCAGAAAGGTTCTTATAGCTAAGGTACACCTTTGACAACAACTAACAAAACTTGGCAATGTCTTCAACAACAAAATATGCTATTAATAGGGTGTATGGTTAACCCTAACGGCCACACATGCTTCGCAGCGACGTTGCATGCTCTCTGTCAGATGGTCCAAGAGCTCTTGTAGCAGTCGATCCCATTCCTCTGAAAGGGCAATGCGAAGGTCTCGGAGGGTCCTTGGTGGAGGCTGGCGGGATGCAATTTGCCTCTCCAATGCATCCCAGGCATGTTCTATAGGATTCAGATCCGCAGACCTCGCTGGCCAAGCCATGCGATGAATGTCTTCCTCAGCCAGAAATTCATCCACCAGAGCAGCGCGGTGCGGTCTGGCATTATCTTCCATTAACAGGAAGTATGGACCAACCGCACATCTGAAGTGTCGAACATGTGGTCTCAGTACCTCATCCCTGTATACCCGAGCGTTAACAGTATTCCTCGGACCACCCATGAAGATGTGCAGGTTCGTACGGCCATTCAACATAATGCCGCCACCACCACCATACTGGTCCCGTTCCACGATATCCCTGTGGTTGTATCGGCTACCCGGTTCTCTCCAGATTAATGTGCGACGGGAATCGTTCTGCAAACTGAAGCGGGATTCATCTGTGAAGAGTACATCCCTCCATTCATTCATGGTCCAGTTTCGATGTTGACGGCTTCACAGTAAACGGGCCCGTCTCTGTGCTGGAGTGAGCGAAACGCACACCGCTGGACGACGAGCAAATATCCCTGCTTTTCTGAGCCTCCGGTACACAGTTTTCCGGGAAACGGTAACCCCTGAGACGGCTGCAAGCTCCGCCGACAATTGTCTTGCAGGTGCACTTCGATTTCTTCGGGCGGTTAAGGTCAGATATCGGTCCTTCTGTGGGGTGGTTATCCTTGGTCGATCTGGTACTGGCCTACGACTAACATCTCCTGTGTCTCGAAATCGTCTCCAAAGCCTGGAAATGACACTTTGTGGCACATTCAAGGATACGGCGACTTCAGTCTGTGACTAGCCTGTTCCAGGCGGCCAAGTATTCTACCCTGCAAAACGGGGTCCAAATGGCGTCGTTGTGCCATTATGTTGTCACATTAACCACGAGGCTACTCTCCGCACACTATAACAGGGCAAACACGACTGAGGGAATATGAGGCGCAGGCACTGGCTGTGTTTACCTTGCGGTTACGCCGCTAGTGAATGCAAGGAACATTCCTTTCCTATACAGAGCGAACACGTAAAGTTGGTAGGTTCATATGTCGTACGATTTCGGTCTATTACCCGTTGCCCTGCTTACTCGTAACTTGTGCTTAACTTTTGGACACCAGTGTATATCTGTATACGGTAACATTGAAATAATATCTTGAATGTGAGGAGTTAAAGTAAATAGTATATTGTCCATGCGGTTGACTGAATCAGAACGTAAATGTCCACTAATGACACTGTTCATTTTTCTCTCCGTTAATAAAATGAATAAATGTAGCTTATTCTAAACAATAATATTCTTTCTGGAACAAATTATTGTACTGAACCAGTTTCTACAAGTTAATTTTAGTCTTTGTTGAATTCCTTCAGGCAAATATACATTTTCTGCTGTAGGTAAGTAGGTACAATAATTTTGAGGTGAATGTAAGTCTAATTTCGTAATTTATAATTTCCCGGTGTTAAAATTAATGTGAACTAATGATGATAAAAACACAGTAAACTCATCAAAACTTTTAATGTCCAATAAAATAGGTCAATATGTATATTATTCAAAACATTAACTAACTTTCTAATATCCCCAATGAGTTATTGATCTCTTGCAAAATGATATCTAAAGGTACAAGGGCTCAAATATCAAACCTGTTCATCATTCTTCACCATCGAACTGCGGCAGCTGGTAACTCATTTTCTGCGTTTGTCGCACGAGAATGGAACCGTTTACGGGATGACGTCAGAGGAATACCTATCACAGTCATTTAAAAGAGCCTTAAGCGGTACAGCCGGATACGAATGAACTGTGCATTTCTGGTCTTTTATAATCGTGCTAGTACATTATCATTATTATTGAATATCCAAAGCAGTTTGGAACCCTATTTTACTTAGTCTACTAGTGTTATAGTTAATACGTATTCAGTTTTACAATGAAAACTAATTCATGTATCTAATCAACGGAAAATGAAGTGGATGAAGTTAATAAAATATTTGTAACAGCATGGCCACTTAAATAAATGATATAGGGGTTTTAATAATACGATGTTACAATAATTCAAATGAGAGTTCAAGTCATGCCTTCTTCTTTCAAATGCAGCACATTCACACTGTAGGTGGTCCACCGGTTGTGAGGATCCACAGACACACATGTAGCCATCAGGACGATTGATTCCAATGCTAGTACATTATTACCACTAGCTATTATTATTGTTATTAGGCTATTGTTTGTTGCTGTTGTTGTTATAAGCATGTATATCTCACTGGGGTGGAATTTTATTTATGTCATACAATATTTCGAATCAGTTTAACTGTGCTATATTTAGTATTAATTACGGTAGTGTTGATTATGATTCTATGTACAATATTTTGTTTAGTGTAAGAGAAGCCCTAATGGCCTAAACTACGCAAATAAGGACATTTATCCATCCACCTATCCCGATAAGAAACTAACTGTGAAAACAGAATACTTTAGGAGTTATCACTTTTCCACTTCTCCTAAAAATTTGTATTAATGAACTTTACGCGCTTTGATTGTCAGTTGGCAAAAATGAGTGCAATTGGACTAGACAAAAGAGTGACCGAATGGGTTGCTATATTTCTAGAACATAGATCTCAGAGAATTAGAGTAGGTGAAGCTTTATCTGACCCTGTAATAATTAAGAGGGGAATTCCTCAAGGCAGTATTATCGGACTTTTATGTTTTCTTATATATATACATGATATATGTAAAGGAGTGGAATCGGAGGTAAGACTTTTTGCGGAAGATGTTATTCTCTATAGAGTGATAAATAAGTTACAAGATTGTGAGCAACTGCAACGTGACCTCGAAAATGTTGTGAGATGGACAGCAGGCAATGGTATGCTGATAAATGGGGTTAAAAGTCAGGTTGTGAGTTTCACAAATAGGAAAAGTCCTCTCAGTTTTAATTACTGCGTTGATGGGGTGAAAGTTCCTTTTGGGGATCATTGTAGGTAACTGGGTGTTAATATACGGAAAGATCTTCATTGGGGTAATCACATAAATGGGATTGTAAATAAAGGGTACAGATCTCCGCACATGGTTATGAGGGTGTTTAGGGGTTGTAGTAAGGATATAAAGGAGAGGGCATGTAAGTCTCTGGTAAGACCAAAACTAGAGTATGGTTCCAGTGTATGGGACCCTCACCAGGATTACCTGATTCAAGAACTGGAAAAAATACAAAGAAAAGCAGCTCGATTTGTTCTGGGTGATTTCCGACAAAAGAGTAGCGTTACAAAAATGTTGCAAAATTTGGGTTGAGAAGAATTGAGAGAAGAAAGAAGAGCTGCTCGACTAAGTGGTATGTTCCGAGCTGTCAGTGAAGAGATGGCGTGGAATGACATTAGTAGACGAATAAGTTTGAGTGGCGTTTATAAAAGTAGGAAAGATCACAATATGAAAATAAAGTTGGAATTCAAGAGGACAAACTGGGGCAAATATTCATTTATAGGAAGGGGAGTTAGGGACTGGAATAACTTACCAAGGGAGACGTTCAATAAAATTCCAATTTCTTTGAAATCATTTGGGGAAAGGCTAGGAAAACAACAGATAGGGAATCTGCCACCTGGGCGACTGCCCTAAATGCAGATCCGTATTCATTCATTCATACCTCTACATTTTTTTCCCAAAATAATACCAAACTACAGTAAAGTTTTGCCGATTATATGAATAATGAAAAATTGAAATACGTGTATTTATGATAGTTTATATCTAACTGCAAAACCCAGAGTTATTATTATTTTCGGCAAATCTATCAAATTATAGCCCAAAAGTAAGGAAAACTGTATCACAAGGAGCATTTTCCATGCATCACATTAAAAATCAGTATTATCTGTTAATAACTTTGTAACAGATTAATTAATCAACTTCAAATTTTGTTTGGCCATGATGAAAATAATTATATACTCCGTTCTGTAATTTGAATGATATAGGGAGGTTCTGTATTGAAATACTACTCCGGATTATTTGCTGAGGCTGTCGATTCAGAGATTTCCGGGTTCAATTCCCACCAAGGTTTGGGATTAAAAACTTCTGGTTAATTCCTTTAACTCCAGGATCGGGTGTTTGTGATTATCCAAAGTCAATCCTCTTCCTATAGACATCGCACTCTCAAGCACCACAGAAACATGCAATAGTCAATGCATTCCTCCACACATGGTTGGTGTCAGGAAGGGCATCCGGCTGTAAAACACAGCCAAGTCAACATGTGCGTCTCAGATCGCACACACAGCCCCGACCAGAAGCTGTAAAAAATGGTGGAAAAGGAAGAAAAATATACTGAAATGTCAAAAATTGCCTTCAGATTAATTCATATAATGAAGCACTGTGTTACAAATCGCCCACTTCAAAGTAGGCACCACAGAAACACGTAATAGTTAATGCATTCCCCCACACACGGTTGGTGTCAGGAAGGGCATCCGGCAGTAAAACACAGCCAAGTCAACATGTGCGTCTCAGATCGCACCCACAGCCCCTACCAGAAGCTGTGAAAAATGGTAGAAAAAGAAGAAAAATATACTGAAATGTCAAAAATTGCCTTCAGATTAATTCATATAACGAAGCACTGAGTTACAAATCGCCCACCTCAAAGTAGGCAATCTTATTTCGTGGCAATATTACCAACGTAAGGAGCCTCCGGCGGCAACGCGCTGGTCATTCACTGTTGGGTTTCATGGTTCAAATCCAAGCCAATCCATGTGAGAATTGTGCTGGACAAAGTGGAAAGAGGACAGGTCTTTCTCCGGATACTCCGATTTTTCCTGTCATCATTCATTCCAGCACACTCTCCAACATCATTTCATCTGTCAGTCAGTATTAATTGCCCCAGAGGAGTGCGAAAGGCTTCAGCAGCCGGCACAGTTCCTACTGCCGCCGCTGGATGGGGCTTCATTCATTCCATTCCTTACCCGGCAGAATAACTGGAAACAGGCTGAGAAGTTTTATTTCATTACGAAGGTAATTGATTAAGCTGTGGAAATGAGAACTATCTTTAGGTTCCGGAAACGCGGAACATTAAAAAGTAGCTTGTAAAACAAACGGAAGCATTTCGACGATAACTTAGCAAATATCGAAAACTTGTCTCTCAAACGAAGCTTTTAATAAGTGAGATGCCAATTTATTCACGATTTTTTTTAAAATCTGCTTTACATTGCACCGAACAGGGAGGTCTTATAGCGACGATGGGAAACGAAAGACCTAGGAATGGGAAGGAAGCGGCCATGGCCTTAATTAAGGTACAGCCCCAGCTGGTGTGAAAATGTGAAACCACGGAAAACCATCTTCAGGGTTGCTGGCAGTGGGGTTCGAACCCACTATCTCCCGGATGCAAGCTCATAGCTGTGCGGCCCTAATCTTACGGTCAATTCGCCCGGTTCAGGAAATTGTACATTTCACAGTGGGATGATGTAACATTAAAAACCGTCGAAATGTATAGTTTTGGGGGTTTACCAACAATTATTTCACACACCACATATTCCAACTTTCCGAACCTCTACGGAATATTTCCATCAGCGAAGATTCCTACACCTGCCCGTGTTATGGCCTGCTTTATTTGTTCTCGCTTTTTCCTGGGCTTTCTAGTTTTAGAGTATTTCTGTCTGGGCAGATAAACTGGCTACTATATGAGTTTATTTTCTTACAGAGAATTCGGTATGTTTTTAAAATATTTTATCTTTCAATTTCCAAATTTGCACAAAGACATTTTTCTGCTATCCAGAAACAGTTTTACTATTTCCCCTCTCCAGAATGTTTACTCAAAACGACGTTCAGACAGATACAAAATAATTACATTCGAACCTGTGACAGACATATTCAGTGAAAGCCATTTTGTCACTATTAGCAATCAAAGTAGTTGCAGCGACAGGCGCTTACAAACAATGCATTGAAAATAAGAGAGTAAAATTACATGAATTACAGTTAAAATATTAATTAAAAATATATCCAATTCATCGGAGAGGATTCTCTACATCACAGTATTCTGTGAGGCTCACTGCAAATACCAGCTGGCTCCCATACCCCATAGAACCAATGTTGCTACGGATTGTCCACTGGGAGACGTGTCTAGCACGGCCTGTGTTGAATAGGGATGTATAGAACTAGCACCGATAGAGCGCACTGCTGTTGTACTGGGTAAGCGCAATGCGCTCTTCATTTGTCTTCTGTGTACTCATGCCGCTAAATATCCGCTAATTTAAATTGCTTAAATTGTTATTTTCGTGACTATGACGAGCTATTGCAGTGTTCCTCTTTGAAAAAATCGGGGAAGCTCATTTTCGTTTCACCAGTTTCCACAAAATAAAGAAATGAGGAAGAAATGGAAAAGAAGAAGGAAAAATTTCGGTGAGATTGATCTGACCGAAAATATTAAAGTGTGTTCTCAATATTTTCAACCCGGTGACTTCACGAAAACTTTGTTGGGTAAGTGCGATTTACGAAGGGAAATAATTCCTATTTTCTACCTACAAACTGATTAGGCATTTTGATAACAACCACCGAATTTATGCGTTTGTATTTAAAGGTGAGAGATCAAGATTAAAACCGGGCGCTGTTCCATCGTTTTTTCCGTCGACCACGAACATAACAAAAACAATGAAGTGGCCATACACCAGAAAATTGCTGGATTACCACGATAAGCCTACAATATCGGAATATGCAGAAATCACCTCCTTTGAAGTACGGGAAGGAATCGTGAATATACCGGAAGAAGTGAATGTTACATTTTTGTGGCTCTCATTTTCAAAGACATCAGCACTCAAAACATACTACAGGTAATTTGGTTGTTGAGCAAACAATGCGTAATCCTGATGCCATATAGCTTTATACAGGATTTGTAGACGTCCAACATTGTAATTTGTTGTTTGCTGTTCTGGAAGAAAACAGATACAATTTACAGATATTCCCTCTTGAACCCAGACTGTGTTTCTTCTTGACAGTTATGAAGATAAGGACCAACAAATCTGACAAAGAACTAGGCCTTAACTTCGAAATCCATAAAACTACTGTTGGGAGAATATTTAATGTTTGGATCAATTTCATGTACTGCCTATTTAAAGAATTGAACATTTGGCGTGATAGAGAAAATGCCCTTGAAAACAACCCCCTTGCTTTCAGACAGAAATACCCCTCGACTAGAGTTATAACTGGTGCAACTGAGATTATAATAGCAAAACTTGTTCCAAGGGCAAACATTCCACTTTCATAGGGCTAACTGGACTCAACCGTTTGGTAGGGGAATGCTGAAATGTTTATAAATTTTGGCTGCATGTTTTTGAACACTGAATAATACCAGTCTTGGGGAAGTGCTCTAATGCGTAGCTTACAGCAGCAATGTGCTTATAACATGCCAGCAAAACGTTCACATTCCCTCCTATAATGTCACCAGGTACTCCTAAAATAAGCTTCACATTATAGGTCTTATGTTTTGTGTACTCGGATTTCACAGCACTGCATTTTAGAATTTCACCCGACTGAAATTAACCTTTTAGAAACAAAACAAACTTTTCTCTGAAAAGTCTGTATCCAGCATAACACATAAACACAATGATTCGTAGCTGGAAACAGGTGCTTCATCTATTTCCGATTTTCTAGATACGAAATAATCCATCAGATGGAAATTTGTGATAGTGATCTTCACCTTACGGCTGATGGTCAAATATTCAAAGGAACCGGCAATGGGAAACTCAAGAATATTCACATGCTTTTGGTGGTGGACAAATACTGTATCTACAGTTTCATGTAAGCCATCAACCTTAAAAAAATACATGAATCGAAGTTTATAAGCAAGGGGAGCAAGTGCGTGTTTAAATATCTATTTATGATCTAAGTCTTGCGGATGTACATAATTTATCAATGCGCAATACTCATAAGCATGTTGACTCCTATTCATTATTTGGATAATGAAGCGTGTTAGAATTTTCTAATTACCGCTGTACTAACTCTTCCTTCCTCCCGCTAGTTTTAGCGCTTCTGGTCCGTAGCTCATATTGCAGCTGTTTAAGGTTCAAGCGCTGAAAATCGTCCGCAATATACTAGGGGATATACTTATACAATTAATTAATATAGTCTTGGAGTAAAATTAGAGAAGATACAATCGACTTTAGCTCAGAAAACTCGGCCACATTCTATGCATTACTCGCAGCTGACAGGGAGAAACATAAGACGATCGCCTTGCGCTTACCCACTAGTACACGAGCGCTATCTGGCGCGAACTTTTCCTGCCTACATCCCTATTGAGCCGTGATTTGTTGCACGGTTGCCCGTCTGTCACTATTGACAATCCGTCTCAGATGTCGCCGGTCACGGTCATCGAGGGTGGCAGGATGGCCGATCGTTCGTCTGTTGTGGACGGTGACACCCGCATTCAACCATTCACGATACACCCTGGACACGGTTGACCGTGTGAAGCCGAATTCCCGCACCACTTCCGAAATCGCACTTCCCATCCGTCCGGCACCGACCACCATAGCCCGTTCGAACGGTGTCAGCTCACGACGACGTTCTATGTTACACATGTACAGCTACTGCTCACAAGGTCTCCTATACAAGTGCCGCTGGCACAGGGGGCGTGTGTTGCGCAGACAAGGCACCTGCGCATCAGTGCTCCGCTATCCCATGACATTTGCTCAGTCAGTGTATATACCACCCTCTACTATGTAACCAACATGCTCAGTTTAAGGACAATGTCCGTCCTCGTGCTGGGCCTATTGAACATCCTACCTGGAATTCGAACATGAGACTCTCGGATTATGAGCTCCATTCACATGTAATCGTATGGAATGTGTATGTAACAACCTAAACCAGATATTGGTCAGTGCAGACACATGATGAGCATATCATGAATAGCCAACGAGGTGCACGGCGTAAAGAGCTCGCCAGTCAAATAATTATTCTCTTTGAGCAAGCATTACACATAGAGCTCAAAGTGCTGTGGATTAGCGTAAACTGAACCACACTGGTCAAAGAGTAAACAGCTGAAACCAGAGATATTTACTAGAGAATACATCTGAGTATTTTGAGGAAACTTTTATTACTGGAGTGACACGATGAGGAAATACTTGTTCAGGGGATGAAAAATATTGACACTCTCTGAATCTTAGGCATGCTTTGAGAACAGAAGGGCTGAATTTTGAACAAGACTTGTTTAAAAGTTCAAGTTATTGGCGGAAATAACGACACCGAAAACGCATGCGGAAATATTGGGCAGACATCAAAGTTAGAAGTAGCCAGTTGAAATGACGTGGTCCGAATTTGACTGACATGACATGAATTATTATTATTATTATTATTATTATTATTATTATTACTTCATAGACTATATTTGGGGTACATTGAATCAATAATTTATCTGTGTGTTGTTCTTTTCATAGCGCCCAGTATTTCTTCATTGTTTCTGATGTTCGTTTCCTCTCGTCTTCCGAGATAATAGGTTTGGCTTTTAATGTAGATTTGTCTTGGAAACTTATATTTTCGTATTTAGTTATTACTAAAGCCCGGATTTTTATGTAGTAACAGGTTAGATTGCGAACTAATTTGGTTGGTAGGAAGTGTCGGCCACCCGCTCTTCCATGTAGTAAGAGTAACATAAATTATAAGGGTTCTGTTGGGCCGTACCCCTAATGCTTATGCAAACCCCATAACACAATCGTTGTGAAGGTAGACTATACGAGCTACTCACTTCAGTAAGTTTGCATTCTAACCTATTAATGAATCAAAATCCGGGCTCTAGTTATTACTTTAGCTATTCGATCGAATATTGAATTTTCTGTAATTTTTAATTCTACCAGGTGTTTCTCAGTTTCTTTAAACCAGTTTGCTTTTGTTTAACGGTTACGGAAGAAGTCAAAGATTTGTTTGGTTAATCTATTAGAATGCATTCTGAGAAGATGATCATAAAAATTTATCCTTCCTTTTCGCATAGTATCTGAGAGGTTTTTCAATGTTCTTGTAGAGTGTTTCATATTCATGTATATTATCTTATTATTGTGAAATTTTAGTGCTATGATCTTTCCTAAAATTTTCCTTAATTTAGCTCGAGTTTCTCCATCTGGCCTTTGACATTCATGTTTAGTGTTTCTGCCGCGTGTAATGTTCCCGGTTTAATAATGTTTAATTTTGGACACCCATGAAAGGGATTTCTTGTTGTATGTATCTTTTGTTACTTGGAAGGCCTGTTCAAGTTTATATTTCTGGATTCCATTACTTTGCATTCCACAGCATCCTAACTAATCCATCCTTCAAGGTATTTGAATTCTGATACTATCTCACCCTTTCGCTCTTGGATTTTGAGATATTTTCGGGGGTGTTTCATGTTTGTCATGATTTTGTGTTTTATTTTTTAGAAGGAGAGGTGGAAGAACTATTCTATCTTGATTATCATTATTATTATTATTATTATTATTATTATTATTATTATTATTATTATTATTATTGTTATTTCTTTTCTTTCTCCGTTAGGGTCTTCTATGGTCCATGTGACAATTTCAATGCTTCATCCTTTGTTTTTTCTTCTTTCTCCTCGAGTACTCCTTCATCTGCTCACTATGTCTCCTTTTCTTCTTCTCAGATCCCGTAAGATCACCGAAGTTAAGCAAAATTGGGCGTGGTCAAGATGTGGATGGGTTGCCACGCGCATTTGGTGGGGGTAAGGAAATGGTGGAGCGGAAAGGAAGTGGCCACCCCACCGTACGTAAACTCCGACTCAGGTACACCTCTGCGCAGGTTCGGACCTGCCTTCAGGCAGAATACACTCTTACCTTACCTTACCATCTCTCTCTCTCTCTGTTGATTCTTTTTCCCTTATATTGCTTCTTTCCGAATCTTTCCTGACTTTATTTTCAAAAATGTTTGAACATATGTTTGGTTAACCTGTCGTTATCCATTCTGTACAAGTGTCCAAAGATATCAATCGCCTTTTCCACATAATATTTTTTCTATATTCCACTATATTTCATCATTACTTCTTGATTTCCAGAGTTCTGTAGTTCTTGGCTTACCGAATATCTTCCATATATATTTTTCTGTCCAGTACTTCTAATATATTCAGCTTGTAATTCAGTACCAGGCCTTCACTCGAGTGTAGGCATTTCGATTTGACTGCTGTGCTATAGTGTTGTACTTCTTATTATTATTGTCAGATTACACTTCAAGCTGGGGGTTTCTCTACTATAATCACTACATTAATAGTCACTTAAAATTACAATCCCGCTTGCTTGCTCCCTGCTGGCTTGATATTAATGTTATTAAATTTCAACTACATAATACAAATTACACTAATGTGAACCGCTTCTGAGAATACAATGAACTTGATTGATTAATAATGCGGTGTATTCTTAATATTACCGTTGCGTATTAATACTAGACGGGTATGGTTATTACTCATTCGTCCGGAAAGCTTAGATAATTCTATCCTGCAACACAATGTCAACCTTGAGTAGTCCAAATCCCTCTCAATCCCCTTTCAAAGCAGCATTGCGACACGTTCAGCGGTCAGTAAATTCTCATGTCCGATGTCATCTGTAATTAGAACAAACACACATCACACCTCTACGGCTTATTTGTTATTCAGTATCCCCGGGACTTAGTTCTCGATACGTGACTTCATTGGTATCGGCTGCCGTTTCAATCTCAACATGGCTTATTCATGAACCGAATATCTCAACGACCAACGTGTGAATCCCTTCTCAATGTTGCACAGTGCAATGGAGCTAATAAACAATGTGACATTTGAATTATGTTAGATCTGGGTATGAAATATTTTGAGTGAAGCAAGGAAAGAATCTTATTATAAATCAAATGATCATAAATACCTCATGTTAACATTGATGCTTTCACGGCCCGTACTTGTAGAAATAGTATAGGATTTAGGGCTTATGCCAGGTCAAGAAAACAAGGTGAAAATCTTCCACGTTACGCAGAGAACTTTTCTCTGCGTCTTTAGAAGAAAATCTCGACGGTTAAAAAAGTTTACTAAAAACAGTTTTGGCAAATCCGTCCGTCCGTTCTACTGGACCGATCTGCTTCATTTGTGTTCTATTCTCTCCGGAATTTCCTACCGGTGAATCATGAGATATTGTTAGGTCTTTAAGTTCAGCCAACTTTGAGCAATCATAAAATAAAATCATGAAATGATCGCTCCAATAATTGCAGGCGAAGGCTTACCCTAACCCGCAATACATTCTGTACTAAGCAGGTAGCTAAGCGACTAAAACTTTCATTAGTATTTTAATACATGTTATTTCTTAGTGATGCCATTGCATGCAGCCATATTTTACTACTACCCGTCAAGCCAGAGGGTATACACTTCCTCTGATCACGGAAGAATACTATTCCCTACTAAACTCTCTTAGATTCTCTAACATTTCCCAACTTCCAAATATATTTAACAGATGTCAGAGCGTTTTTTATAACTTAAATGTTGCCAAGAGAAAAATGTCTACGTACAAACAGACCCCATCATAACATACACCTTAAACATTATCCAGGAACACCTATCGACGGATAACCTAGCTACACTAGAAAGAGTGAATACCATGTCCTGGCAATCCTATGAGCTCACAAGACAACCATTCTATATAGGAGAATTGCGATTAAATTACCATTGCCTTCTAGGACACAATACCATGCTTTACATCAAGAATTGCAGGATCAAAAAGCGAATATATGGATAGATATTTACCAAAAAATGACGTCAGAATGGATGAATTCTGACTACGAACTGCAGCATACCATTACGCGCTTCTTATTAAATGTTCATAAAACCATTGAAAAGGGCAGGAAAAACAATATGACTGCGACAGGATCAGTTATCTGACCAATTCATAACGAATGCTGCGGAGCTGCACGGGTGGTACTTCTAGTGAAGGTTTGAACTTAAGAATGATTTACCGTTAGTGGCACGTGGCACGCCCCAAAAGACAGTGTCATGTCTACATTAATATATCTTTCATTAAAATAAGTGGCAGGATGTCTCTGTGATGTGAAGTATTGACAGATGGCCATGACATACATATCCATGGCCTGTGTAGCTCTCAAGGTACTGTTGCTAGGTAACGTCACATTACACATTTGGTTACATAACACTATTTCGTTGCACAAATTTTTGGATGACACCCCTAAATCTCAGACATATTTGTGACAATATAGTTCTTCCACCTTGCAGGCAGTGATATCAAGAATTACACCAACGGTTCACAAATACGATATAAAATGAATATCTCGGAAACAAAATGCCTGATAATCTCGATATTTTCAAAACATCTTCGCTTGAAGATTGATGACTCAGATATAGAACAAGTCACAACTTTGACTTATATAGGTCAGAACATTTCAGATATCTGAAGGTGCATCCCTAAAGTTAAGGGTACTGGAATGTGATTAAAGGATATTTTACACCTCTGAATACATCCATTTCAAATTGTGCTTCGTGTACTTCAATTTACCAGAGGAGGCATAAAAATTACAACAGCTAGCGGAAAATTATCAACAAGCCAAATAATTATGGCAAATCTAAGGTAACACTCCATAAATGCAGACAGCTCAATATATTTTCATTCTTTGTATGTTTTAGTACATATTTAAATTTCACCTTAGTTGTTCGATGAACAGATATTTCCACATACTTACTGACAAACTGCTTTGATGTCTCATATGGTGGCCCCTCATATGCCTGCCACGATTTCAGGAAAGGTTTCAAATGCTAATAAATTCGTCGCTATGCATTCCATTCATTCATATCGAGCATCGTTTCTTTTATGACGACAGAATCTTTCATTTCTGACCACTCCCACTCTCCTGTGACGTCATCGCAATCAGTCATGTCTAAACGGTCGCTCACAGTCCACATTATGTTAGTTAGCTTTAGCTCTCGTTGCGTCAGAACTTTGTTCCTTGTGTCAAAGAACTCGGCTAGAGTAGCCGCAGTGATTGAAGCTTAAATCAAAATAGCAAGGTATGGCAACAGATATTTGAGAAGTTTGCGAAAAAATCTCATAAATTCAAGATGGGTCGCAAATGGATAATGAATACCTCCAATAACTCCTAAAGCGGGTAGTATAGAATAGCTTTACCAACTTTCTAAAAGCTTCCTATGACCGCTACAGAGCGGAAAGCGATGAATGGAGGAGTGTCAAAGACTATAGAGTGGAGCCACAGCCGAATTTCTTGAGCTCGCAAACTGAGAGGTGCATAGTCAAACGAAGAGTAATATTTATATTATTTGGTTATCATAGAGTGCCGTGAAATGGAGAGTGACTTTCACCTATACAAGAGTTCCTTAGGAGCTGCGAACGCCTGCGAAATGGAAGGAACCGATGTTTGATTGTGATTTTGGTGATGGTCTCGGGACTAATTCTTCCTATGGTCCATGACTAATCCGGGAATTTTACATAATAATGCATTATAATAAAAGTTATTTAAGCGAGTAAGAAGTATACTCTAGCCTGCACAACGGCTCTGCTTAAACATTACGAGTTCGTCCATCAGAATCGCTAAAAGTTATGTTACTCTCGCTATATTAAGCAGATCGGACTAGACAACATTTCCTAATAACCAAATTGGTTTGCATTCTAAGCCATTACTGCCTAAAATTCCGAGTTCTGTTGATGACATCTGAGTTATTGGTTTTTAACTGTTTCTGTCCTCACATTCTTTATGTTAAAGCAATTAAACTGCAGTAATTACACATTCTAGATAACCTGCACTAGGGTAATTGTAAATATTTAGTCTACTTGTTGCCATTATACTTTTCACGGCCCGTACTGATAGACATGCTATAGGCTTTTGGGCTTATGCCGTGCCAAGAAAATAAGGTGAAATTCTGTACGTTTCGCAAAGAACTTTGCTCTGGGTCGTCAGAAGAAAATCTCGAATCTTCACGAGAAAGGATTCCCAAACAATGAGGTTTGAATTTAGACGTTATAGCAGAACTGGAACTGACACGTTCATTCGTCACCAGATGACTCACCGGACGCGATATAGCCGAAGCTGACGGAACCATCAGAATCAGTCTGAGAGGGAGTCATATTACATAACAGGTGTGCACACATATGAAAGTATGACATTGACCCAAGCCTTGAATGAAACATTTGGCGCTGAGGGATGTACGAATTTGGAAAAATCCGAAACAAAATAACAATAGCGAAGGGATAGGGGGAGCAAACTGCCTACGTAAATCCTTACGGCTGGCAACTACATATTACTTAATTGATAGCCAGCTATTGTTATTTCGTTTCGGTGTTTTGCACATTTGTACGTTCCTTAACGTCAGATGTTTCATTATGTAATGTGACTCCCTCTCAGACTGATTACGATGGTTCCGTCAGCTTCCGCTTGGAACGCTAGCGCTGTATCGCGTCCGGTGAGCCACCTGGTGAAGAATGAGTGTACCACTTCTATTATAACGTCTAAATTCAAACCTCATTGTTTGAGAAGCCTTTTTCGTGAACAGTCGAGAGTTTCTTCTGAAGACGCAGATCAAAGTTCTCAGCGAAACGTAAATAATTCCACCTTATTTTCTTGACACGGCATAAGCCCAAAGTCCTATATAATATATACTTAGTCTACTTGTTCTGTATGACAATAATTCATATTTTATTGATACAATACTTTTCCAACGTGCCTAATTGGTAGGAATTTGTGCATGGGATTCGTCCAGTTTGTAAATGAAAATGAAAATCCACAGCCTGTTTCCAGTCATACGACCTGGTCAGGAATGGAATGAGTGAAACCCCCAACTAGCGGCGAGAACAGGAATTGTGCCGGCTGCCGAAGCCTTTCGCACTCCTCTGGGGCAATGATTAATGAATGGCAGATGAAATGAAATTATATTGGAGAGTGTTGCGGGAATGAAATATGACAGGGAAAACCGGAGTACCAGGAGAAAATTCTGTCCCGCATCCACTTTGTCCAGCACAAATCACGCATGAAGTGACCGGGATTTGAACGACGGAACACAGCGATGAGAGGCCGACGCGCTGCCACCTGAGCCACGGAGGCTCACCAGTTTTTAATACTACGTAAATATAATAATATGTGTAATGAAATACATGTATGAATCAATAAATATTCTCACTCCACATCCGGCTGTTACAATGAAAGGATACATAAATATATTTTACTCTCAAGACCCTCGCAGCTGTTTTCAGACACCACCCTTTAACAGATATTTTAAAATAGATTCCCCTTCAGGATATGTTCACAAACTTTATAATATCTGTGCTACAGACTATCAGGAGAAATAGACACAAATTATTATGTACATATAACAAAACAAACACATCCTGGGAGATGGGATAAAAAAATTAATTAATATTTTTACAGTAAATCAGATTCTATTCCGCTCTCATTTTTAATTTTATATTTTTCAGCGCAATTCCCTGCAACTCATAGCTTTGATTACTGTAAATATGAAACATCAGTCCCTTGTGATGTAGCTCTGACAGGTAAACGCAAGTAATTTCTACTTTTTTATGTGCGGCTTTATTGATGCTGAATCCATTTCATTTACTATCAACGAGTTGCGAATTACTTTAATAGAGGAAGCCCAGAGAATATTATCAGAGAAATGCTGTTTGATAAAAATACAGAGCGTAATTTTTTATCTCTGGAAACAAATTTGACTTCCATGTCGCTACCGGTTATCATATTTCTTGTCCCTTCATACGAGCTGTCGCTCTGAACTACATTTTTTACTATTGAAAGCTCTTGTGTAGGATAGTGAGTCCAAAGGTTCCCACTCCTCGTTACAGGACGTCTATCTTCCAATGTTCTTTTCAGGAATCCAAGGACACAAAATCCCACGCGAGAGGCAAAAGGATATTTGACTGGAATATCACTGAAAATAATAGCATGTATTTCTGTTTCTTGCTCTATTCCTTGCCAGGAATACTACGATCAAAACTGAAGGGTGATTGGAGACCTTATCTTGATACACGCGGACTTTGTGCCTATCCAATAGAGAGGCGGAATTTCAATGTGAAAATTGGCGTCAAAATTTCATCCTTGTATTACAGGGCGTTCGGCAAATGGTCGGGTTGTTTTGCCTATAAAATTTCCCCTCCATTACCTACTTAGTTACCAAGACCGGAACTAAGAAACTGGCCTCAGCCCAAACAAAGTTGCTTATGGTAATGGACGATAACAGCTAAGTACAGAAAAATGTTCATAAGTTATTAAAGTAAAAGTGGGGGACTACGCCAGTCCCGCGGTGTAGGTGTAGCGTGCCTGCCTCTTACCCAGAGCCTCCGGGTTCGATTCCCGGTCATGTCGGGGATTTTTATCTGCATATGAGAGCTGGTTCGGAATCCACTCAGCCTACATGATTACAATGAAGTGCTATATTATGGTGAGATGGCGGCCCCGCTCTAGAAAGCCAAGACTAACGGCCGAGACGATCAATCGTGCTGACCATACGACACCTCGTAATTTGCAGTCCTTCGGGTTGAGCAGCGGCCGCTTGGTAGGCCATGGCCCTTCAGGGCTGTTGCGCCATGGGGTTTGGTTTGGTTTGGTTTGGTTTGGTTTGGTTTGGTTTGGTTTGGTTTGGTTTGGTTTGGTTTGGTTTGGTTTGGTTTGGTTTGGTTTGGTTTGGTTTGGTTTGGTTTGGTTTGGTTTGGTTTGGTTTGGTTTGGTTTGGTTTGGTTTGGTTTGGTTTGGTTTGGTTTGGTTTGGTTTGGTTTGGTTTGGTTTGGTTTGGTTTGGTTTGGTTTGGTTTGGTTTGGTTTGGTTATGTTTGGTTTGGTTTGGTTTGGTTTGGGACTATACCTTTCATAACATCACCGCTTCATAATTATTGGCTAGTTTACGCAAAGCAAACAATATTCTACATGAATGTGCATGATAAAAAGTGATGTGATTAAATCTGAGGATGTTCTTGTAGAACGAAACATGTCATTTTTGTTTGATAGTTAACATTTTAACAGGTACATTATAGTGTTATATAACTTTTAATTGGTGATTCGAGAGACTGAAAAGCTTTTAACTTACATTAAGAATGGTCAGTTACCCATTGTAACATTAACCCACAATGACCTCAAATCCCTTTGAGAAACTTTGCTTGAATTCATTATACAATTTTGGGTCAGGTTAGGTCAGAAACAAATAAGTTACACGGTTATGTTGAATTTCAGGCTGAGATATTCGAGAGGAGTCGTTGATACTGCGAAACATTTTAAAGAGATGTTCCATCGTAAGGTGACAATATCAATGCTGTATTGCAAATATTAATTATGAAGAATACATTTTACAACGTAATGCAAATAACATTTACAAATATATTTAATTTCACTTGAAAAGTCAGCGACGACCTAATGCAATAAACACAACTAATTTACATTCTATGTAATATAGGCATTACTAAAGCCCGGATTTTTATGCGGTAACAGGTTAGATTGCAAACTAATTTGCTTAGTAGGGAGTATCGGCCACCCGCTCTTCCACAATGTAGCAAGAGTAACATAAATTATAGGGGTTCTGATGGGCCACACTCTTTATGTTTATGCAAACCCCATAACTTAATCGTTGTGAAGGTAGACTATACGTGCTACTCGCTTCAGTAAGTTTACATTCTAACCTATTAATGCATCAAAATCCGGGCTCTAGTCATTACTAAGTCTCGGATGTCTCGGAATTAATAAATCAGAATGCGAACTTACTACGAGTAAGAAGTATTTTTACACCACGGGGCAAGTGTCTGCGCGGTTTGTGTCACGTAGCTATCAGTCTGCATTCGAGAGGTAGTGGGCTAGACACCAGTGTAAGCAGCTCTAAAAAAGCTTTTTCATTATTTCCCATTTTCACACCAGACAAATGCTGGATCCGTCCTTTAATTAAGATACTTTCTTATCCCATCGTGGTCATAAGACGTATTTGTGTTGGTGCTATAAAGAAGTCCAGCTCCATGACTAAATGGTTAGCGTGCTGGGGTTTGGTTACAGGGATCCCGGGTTTTCTTAACCAGCATTGGTTAATTTCACTGGCACGGGGGCTGGGTGTATGTGTCGTCGCTGTCATCATCATTTCATCCGCATCATGACGACGCGCAGGTCGCCTAAGGGAGTCAAAACAAAATACCTTCACCTGGCAAGCCGAACATGTTCTCGGACACTCCTGGCACTAAAAGCCATACACCATTTCAATTTTACAATGAAAAATACTTTAATAATAATGTTATTCGCTTTATGTCCCACTAACTACTTCTGAAAGTTTTCGGAGAAGCCGAGGTGCCGGAATTTAGTCCCACAGGAGTTATTTTACATGCCAGTAAATCTACCGACACGAGGCTGCCGTATCTGAGCACTTTCAAATACTACGAACCTGCCAAGTTCGGGTCAGAAGGCCAGCGCCTCAACCGTCTGAGCCACTCAGTCTGGCAAAAAATACTTTATACCACACAACATTTCTGCCATGAGATTTATATGAACATAAGGGGTAGGGCCTATTAGAACCCCTAGTAATTATGTTACTCGCGCTTCATTACGGAAGAGCGAGCATTCTAACCTATTTCAACCTATAATATCCTAACACCCAGAGTCTAGTAAGTTCTTGAACCATTAGCATGGAACGCTGCCATAGTTCTCAGCTCATCTCAGCAAGAGGCGGTTGTACGTAATTAGCGTAAGCAGAACTGTCGTCTTTGTCGTGAAGTGTAGTTGAATGTAAGCAGCAGATCTAGTGGAGAATGTCGCAGACAGTTGGTAAATCCACCAACGAAACGTTTCATATGACACCTCACAACAAGTCGACAACCCACGATTACATTTTCATAGCTCCTGAGGTCTTGCGAAGAGATACTCTCAAATTGCAGTGTTATACAAATGAAATCCCTTCACAAAATATAATACTGTACCTTAGTTAAGACAGGACTTGTAATTTGACGGACAAAACGTTAATTAGGATATAACATTACTCTCCGCCATTGTCTGTCCGCAGACAAGAACCCGAAGCTTCATTTCCGCAGCAAAACATTCCATCACTCAATGTGACCGCACGATGGGGAACTGTTTTAGGAGCGGAAATGAGAGAAGTTACAATAGCCTTGATGGAGCATCGCTAATGACATCTACAAGACGAAATGGACTTCATTTAGAATGAGCTGGGAAGTGCATAAAGACGCCAATTCCTTTTCAGAAACCGGTTCATACTGAATAACTTACATCATCCTTAAATGGAATTGGGAAAATAAGACATGCGAGCGGCGTTTTCCTGTATCATTGTAATGCCATAACATGAAAGAAAATCTGAATACATTTCAATAGAATTTGGTGTAGCTGCATTCTTAACTGAAATAATGGGTTACATCTGAAAGGGAGAATATTCAGGGTTCACAATCAAAACACATTACGTGACTTGTGGAATTTTTAACATTTTCACACTGTTCTGTGAGATATTTTTGTTCTCTTTACTGGTCATATCCATTAAGCCATATTAGTTCATATTAAAAACTGAATGTTCCAATTTTCTTTTTCTTTTTTATCTTTTCCTAAGTCTCAAGAGGGAAATTTATTTCAGTAGTAAAATATTTCAGTTACACGGTGCTGTTCTTCATCTTCCCCACCTTACCTTTCTTCGCGTTTCCGTTACGTTTTGAATGTTCATAACAGAAATACAAAGGCTCAAACATCCAACCTGCTCGGCATCCCTCGCCATCGAACAGCCGCATATAACAACTCATGCTACCTCTACCTCTACGCGCGAGAATCGAACCGTTTACCGGATGATGCCAGAATAATACCAACCACAATAAAACAGGTACAGCAGGATGCGACTGAACTTGATTTTGTTATTATTAATTATTATTATTATTAATTTTACAATCGTATAAGTATGTATGTCTTTTATTTCAGTTATAATAATTTTGATTGTGTTAATAGTAACTTTGCTTTACTTGGTATTAATTATAATAGCACTAATCATGATTCCAATGTGCTATTTTGGTTTACTATAAGAGAAGATCTTATGGCCTTAACTACGCCATTCAACAAATCTATCTATCTATTTACCTATCTGTTCTGCCACAGTAAGATCGAAAGCACTCCACACGTCCTTGGCATTTGACCGCACTGTGGAACCCTTCGCAATGGCCGTCACAACCCGGCTCTTAAAAAAAAGGGAGGATACACAGTTCATGAGGAACTCTAGACTCACCATACAAGGGAGCACAAAACGAATAGACACCATAGCCTTTGAATCCGACTTAAAAACTGGCTATATACTAGATAGAAGGCTTGACTTGCAAAATGCTACGCATTCCAAATAATACCATTACAAAAATGCAATCTCGGCAGTTAAGGGATCAGTCACAGTTTTACGAAAACATATCTGTACTATGTAACAAGGTCTTATTGTTCTTAATCACTACTACTATTTTTCTATATTTTATCCACCATCGTATAACCATATTATTTGACTTTGTTATTCTTGGTCCGTGTGTCAGCCTTGATTATGTTCAGGAATATAATGAAATAAAATAAACCTATGGCATACTCGTAAACATCCACAATCTGAGATGAGAGGTAGAATTCAAAGACTGAAAATCTGCAAAACTGTTTTTTCGCGAAAGTTTTGCTTCTTTTTTACTCGTTTTCTTTTTTATTCAAATCCTAGCCAAATTAACTTATTTACATAATTATTTCAGTAATGTGCTCCTTGGTTCGATACACTCAGGAACTTTTTTTTCTTTGGAAGACCTCCACACCGAATGCAGTTATAAGGGATTAAGTGAAACTCTGCATTCATTCGCATTAGAACTCGTAGTGGTAGAAAAAGGAAAACTGCTAATCTAATCGACCGGTTGACGATGATTAAGAAAAGGATTACAATTTTAGGAATAAATGAAGAATATATTCTCATACTTTTTATATTTTATTTACCTAAAATTCGTAGCTCATATCCCTAGGATGTGTTCAGCATTGAGTTGCTCGCCTGAACTGTGGATTTTTATTTTCTCTCCTTGAAGTCAGACTTACAATCCAAAGTCTTCCTCGGTTCCATTTATTGCTCGTTCTGCTGTATATAACCGTTTAACATATTAAATTATCCCTATCTCCAACCTCGGCAGCTTCTCAAATCAGCATACGAAGTTAATAATAAAGTAATTAAGAGCGCTATTAAACAACAAATGATCTCTTGACTTACCCCACTTTCCTTCTATCATATTCAACAGCGTAAGAAAATTAATGCACACTCGGTAACGTATTACTTGTCATTAAGGATGATATTTCTACTAGAACTGAAGCACTTAGAAGCATAATCAAGGACTTAACAAGGATAAATTACCCGTAAAATGAACATATAAGTGAAGGTGATAAGGAGAAAGAGAAGGGTTCCGCGTAGAATTACCGCAACATTCTCGGTTCCAGGAACAATTATCCAAGCTTCTGTTACTGTGAACAAGAATTAGGGACTGAGGAGTACATGATTCTGTTACGAATAATACGCTGTCTGCTCATCGATCTAATTTTATTGTGGCCTAAATTAGTTCACACAGTTATTTACACAACATCCAATTATGTTTGTAAATGAAAGACAACAAACAGTTCGTTGATTAGTGGCTATTTATCTACTAGGGACAAGAGTCCGTTCGCATCGTCATTTAGAACGCCTGGGTAGTATGCATAGCCGCTTAACAGCGTGGTCGGACAAGTTGCCGGCTTAACTCAAAGCCATTCCAGTGCAAGGACACCTGTTTTACGGTGATGTAGAGCGGGTTGTCGGCTACCGAGGCTGAAAATTCCCATTGTACGTTTTACAATGCGAACTGCCTCTCTACATCAGATAAAAAAGTCTCTAGCGCTCTCACAGCAGATGGTAGCGACGATCCCTTCAGTAATCTTGTTTGACAGCTCGCTTTTCACTTATCTCACACTACCGGTCACTCTTCACAGGAGCTTCACACATACACCTAGTCCGCTAGCAATCACAAAGCACGATCCCTTGGCTCGAGTCCAGAAAGTCCCGTAACTCAGAGAGACACCACCGTCAACTCGTATGATCTCACAGACAACGTGACCGCTCCACACAGTGGATTGCAAAAACAGATGGCATTTCCATAACTGAGGCAAACAAGGCAAGTTGAGGAGAGAGATAGTTAGCTCATAGATTAGCTCACAGAGCCAGAAAGTGCTATTGTAGCATGACAAATGCTATGAGTGCACCTTCCCGTGAACTATCATATGAAGGAATGAGTGTGCATCACTCTGTGAAGAGTTAAGTTTGTTTCGTGGGTTTCATCATGGACGTGCCGAAACCAGATCAGTCAAAGTGCTCAACATGGTGAGATAATTAAAGAAAAATCACACTCGTATATTTTCTCCGCTACACAAAATCCATACAATTATGGATATATTTTCGTGCGTACAAGACGAAAGAGGGAGTACAGACTCTTCGGTTGTTCTTCTCTTAGTAGCCTCTTACGACATGCCTCCTTTGACTCCACCCACAGGGGAGATCAAAGAGTTCCAATGAATCAAAAGAGAAGTGAGTGAATCTACAAAAGAATAGTAAGGCTCATGAAATGTGAGGAAATGAAAGACATGCTAGACGTTGTAAATATAATACTAATCTTATTATCATTACCCAGTCCTGTGAAGTAGAGGTAGCATACCTGTCTCTTATTCCAAGGCCCTGCGTTCGTTTTCCGGTCAGTTGAAGGATTTTAATTCTGGACTGAGGAGTATAATAAGGTTTATTTGATACTAGATTTCCCAAGCTCTAAGTTACATGAAAAAAGCGCACAGTGAGAGGACGACATTACTGACCTAGTACACATAGACGCATATTGATTGCCATGGTTACAATTATGGCGGGAAATTGATGAGGCTAATTCCAGACAGACCCGAGCCCAAAAATCAAGGGATGGTGGTTTGCAAACAATGAAGACTCCGAGACGTCGTTGAAGAATGGTTCTCCCGACAATCACGGACGTTGCTCGCTCGGGGTATCCGTCATCAATTGCATCGCTGGTACACTTGCTTGAATCAAAAAGGTGACTATGTTAAGCAGATATGTCCCCCCATCATAAGTCTCAGTTTCATTGAAACAATCGTTGTAATCAATGAACTTCGGATTGTAGTGATGTATAACGGTAGATATCAAAACGAAAATATATATTTATTAGGTACTTTCAGGTACCGTAGAAACTTAAATTCTGCTACCAGAAATTCTCATGTCCAAACAATTCCTATAAACATCGGAAATTCTCGAAACTCCCCAATGTCTATGTTAGGGGGATCTAAAATTTAAGGGAGCTCAAAAGCAAAACAGCATAAACACCCGGTTTAAGCATTTTTCACCCAGTGATAATCTTTGGTATTCGTGGCCTTAATAGTTTCCTGTAAATACAAATTAACATTCATTATCAAACCCAGAGTATGTGTTGAGGAAAATTTTCGAGATATTAATATGGTTAGGTGACATGATCTGTGCTAGTCGTGTATAAAGACAGGCATTAGAAATGTAAATATACATGAGGGATTCACTCCTTATGAGGATCAGTTATAGTGTTGGCGTCCGGGTCCGAAGACAACATACTGTATCATCATTAAACCCAGCACAGATAGCCTGATCTTTAAAGGGTGGAGATATGTACATTCGGCACTCAGTGTCGTAGGAAGTCGATACGATAAAGATCTCTGGTGACACGTTTGGTGTTTACCAGACAAAATTCATTAAAACTCCGCCATACATAGTCCATCCGGTTTACTCCTGTCAAGTGATAAAAGCAGCCCTGTGATGGTGCGCCATAACTGTGTACCTAGGTTATGCAACCTGCATAACACCTATGTAGTTGGGGGAAGGGGCGAGGAAACAACAGTCTTACACAGTGATAAATGTTCATTAAACTTTCACAAGTGCCGTACATATAATTCCGTACGGTCAAGCTTAATGCAGTGTAAGTATAGTACAAATAAGAGCACATTCGTCGTCCAGAAGAGGAAGGACATATACGTATAGATTAGGCCTTTACTGGTGAGACATAGTGTCTACAGTGCACCATATCTTCTAGTATAGACTAGAGCATATTTTACTTTCATAGGATTGTCTCAGTCTTATTCTTGGATTTGACAATATGAAAATGACTGAGGTATGAGCGATGCTACTAATGCCATTCCTTGTCTAGCCAGTCCCTGCTATGAATGGTATGAAAATGTTGCTCATAGGGTCGGTTGGTGCATGCATTTTAGTGGTATTGGCCGACTGATATGTAATAGCACCTTCTGGCTTAGAGAGGAAAGTGAAGAAAACCACGGGAAACTATAACACTCTTCATTTTCCCTATTACGCCTTGCAGTGTTGCCTAGATCATACACGAAAGTTAATGCTGGATCTGTTTCGGATCCAACCAGCCTTCGGGCTGAGGATTAAACATACACATAGACCTTCTTTGTGACAGCGTTTCAAACTTAAGCAATTATGTCACTTACTACGATTTGTAATTGTTCAGAACGGTGTTTGTCTGACTTTCGTGACCTGTATTCCCCTTCCTGAAATACGTTGCAACTTTTTGCAATTTCACAAAAAATGAAATGGCGTATGGATTCTAGGGCCGGGAGTGTCCGAGGACATGTTTGGCTCGCCAGGTGAAGGTCTTCTGGTTTGACTCCCGTAGACGAGCTGCGCGTCGTGATGAGGATGATATGATGATGAAGACAACACATACACCAAGCCCTCGTGCCAGCGAAATTAACCAATGATGGTAAAAAAATCCCTACCATGCCAGGAATCGAACCCGGGACCCCTTGACCAAAGGCCAGCATGCTAACCGTTTAGCCATGGAGCCGGACGCAATTTCACAAGTCGCAATGTAACTAGTATAATCCCACTCCCATGCAATTCTATTCTTATTGCTAGTTGTCTGAATTTCATTGTCTTCTTCCAATTCAAGCAGTCGCATTGCTCGTTCTAGACCTGTTAGTGAATTGAAATTAGAACTATTCGTCCAGATATTAAGACTGATAACTATTTCGATGTGCCAATAATATACAAATACCAATTTTCACATTGTGGGCGGTGTACATTACCATGTTATGTTGTAATGTTATGTTCTACGTAGCACTTGTGAACAAGCGAGACATTTAATATTGTTGCCATATTCACAGGAAAATAACGCGGCCTCCCATTCTACTTGAAAGTTTCATTTCGTAGACGTTTGAGAGAGACGTTATGGTACACTGCTGGTGGCACTTCAAATACAAATGGAAACGAGACCGTCTGAGACGGGGTGGGGGTTGTAGGGGTTGAGAAGCAAGAGAAATGCATAGCGGCTCAAAATGTAATCACTAATAACACTTTTACCACAGACGTGGTAGAGTAAAACAAAGAAAACGTTGAGACCGAACTGCATGCAGGATACATAGTGCCAAATTAAAATGCCTGCACACGATAGCTGCGACCATACAATTATTACACAGTTCAAAAAATTGGAGCAACATGTCTTTGAACGTAAGCCAAACTCCACAAAACAATACCTCACACCCAGGTATATTACCAACTAAACTTTTATTCTTTACCGATGAAGTATACAAAATAACATCAATGGATTCACGTTCATTTTCAGAACACAAACGGAAATGTCCAAATAGAGGCGAAAACAAAGTGACAACAGTCATCCAAGGTGGATATTTATCACAGTTGGACAGCTTCGGTATGGTATATGTCCTCCACGAGCATTTATCACAGCTTGGCACCTACGTAGCGTGCTTCGTGTGAGTCGACGGAGGTCACGTTGCGGTATCAAGTCCCATTCTCAAAAGAGAGCCTGTTCGAGGTCTTGGAGAGTCCGTGGTGGTACAGGACGCCCACTAACACTTCTGTCAAGCCTATCCAACACATACTTGATGGGATTAAGATCGGGACTCACTTCTGGCCATTCCGTCTCTTGAATATCCAGTTCTCGCAAGACAGCTCTGGTGATGCGCGCTACATGAGCCTTGGCATTGTCGTGCATGAGTAAGAATTCAGGGCCAACATCGTATGCAGCAACCAACACGTGCTCGACGTAAGATTACCACGGACGACGACAAGATCCGTACGGCCATCAATACTGATGCCACCCCACACTATCACAGAACGTCGTCCGAATCGGTCGCCTTCCTGGACAACATTTGGCATGTACTGCTCACCACAACGTCTCCATACACGTTAACATCCATCGCGCTGTGTCAGGGGAAATCTGGACTCGTCTGTGAACAACACAGGTCTCAGCGAAGTTGCCAGTTAACGTGGGTACTGGCAAACAGAAGGCGAGCTGCGTGATGTTGCTGCGTTAAACGGGGCACTCGAACAGGGCGTCTGGGTCGTAAGGACACTTCTCTTAAACTGTTCCTTGCTGTCTGGTCAGACACCGTGACTCCAGTGACCCTCCTGAGGTCTTGTTGCAGTTCTCTGGCAGTCAGATATCGGTCATCCTGTAGGATTGTCATGCGTCCCCGACCTTGTCCAACCTTCCTTGTGAACTGGCCTGCCTCATTGTAGCGATTCCACAAGCGTTGAATCACTGACGGAGAGACATTGAGATCCACAGCAACATGACGAGACGTCCATCCTTTATGGATCAAACTGACGTTGTGAGGTACACAGACTACTGCGGTCATTTGAGCACGTTGTATGTAAACCAGCACATCTCATGAGACATTTTAACGAGGTTCTTTCCCTAAGAGCTTACTTGTGCAGTCTAATTTTCATGATGAGTTCAGCCATCATCATTGTGTAAAGGCAATGCCCTGTCTATTCAATAATTATTCTCTGTCCCCACCTCCTTCATTTTAATTATTTTTATAATAGGAACCATAAGATTCTGTACCAAGTCTTGAAGGAATCTCACCCAGATATTTAAATATTTTTACTCGGCGCGGAGTTTTGGTGGAGTGTCCAAGATGTTAGTCAATAATTCTATTTTCCAAACGATATCTGCAGACCAGAGCCTCAGTACCTCGGGTAGCAGCACACCAGTAAGTTTCATGGTTCAAATCCCGGTCAACCGATGTGAGATTTACGCTAGATAAAGTTGGGGCGGTACAGGTTTTTCTCCGGATACTCCGGTTTTTCCTGTCACCTTTCATTCCATTGCCCCAGAGGAGTAGGACAGGTTTCGGCAGCCAACACAATTCCTATTCTCACCGCTAGATGGGGCTTCATTCATTCCATTCCCGACTTGATCGAATGACTGGAATCAGGCTGTGAATACTCATTTTCATCTGCAGACCAATTCGTTCGCCGATTTCCTTTAATTGTTCGCATTGAATCCTAGCGGTTTTCTGTGTCGTTTGACAGAATGGCTTTGTTATCGGCACAGATTATTATTATTATTATTATTATTATTATTATTATTATTATTATTATTATTATCATCATCAACATCTGTTTACCCTCCAGGGTCGGCTTTTCCCTCGGACACAGCGAGGGATCCCACCTCTACCGCCTTAAGGGCAGTGTACTGGAGCTTCAGACACTTGGTCGGGGATACAACTGGGGAGAATGACCAGTACCTCGTCCAGGCGGCCTCACCTGCTATGATGAACAGGGGCCTTGTGGAGGTATGGGAAGATTGGAAGGGATAGGCAAGGGAGAGGGAAGGAAGCGGCCGTGGCCTTAAGTTAGGTACCATCCCGGCATTCGCCTGGAGAAGTGGGAAACCACGGAAAACCACTTCCAGGATGGCTGAGGTGGGAATCGAACCCACCTCTACTCAGTTGACCTCCCGAGGCTGAGTGGACCCCGTTCCAGCTCTCGTACCACTTTTCAAATTTCGTGGCAGAGCCGGGAATCGAACCCGGGCATCCGGGGGTGGCAGCTAATCACGCTAACCACTACACCACAGAGGCGGGCATAATTATTATTATTATTATTATTATTATTATTATTATTATTATTATTATTATTAATTTGCAGACGCTTTGGGTCATAATATCCTGCACTCCCAAAGTTATTCCATAGGTGTAGAAATCCACTAGAGATTCCCCAGTGCTTCACCTTATTGTGTCTAGAGAGGGTCTAGCAATCTCATTGTCAGTCCAACCCTGTGTAGCGCCAACAGTCCGGTAGTAAACCGAGTTTAGCGGTGAGCGTGACTGGGACACGAACCCACCTCCACACACACACAATTTTGTGCTACGTGTTTGGCATCGCTGACCAGTTCGGTTCCTATCGGTAATTCCTTTACAAGGCAATTCGGGCAAACCAAGCTTCTGACGCTATAAAAGGGAAGATAATTCAAATAACTGTCATTCCAGATAGAAAGTATATCTATCAGATGCACAGAAAAGGTAAACATAAATAATTAAGAATGAATAAATATATCGTGCAAGAAAACACCGTGCAAGGAAAATCTACCTCAAAATTTTAAAAAAAAATCAAAACTGTGCTAGACATGGAAAATGGCATAATTTCACAAGTGTCATTTTTGAAATATCTTGGAGAAATCATACTACCGTCAGGACAAGACAGTAGGACCAACGTAGAAAGAGTCACCAAAACTCCGTAAGGCGTACAGAAAATAAAAATCCACAGCCTGTTTCCAGTCGTTCGACCGGGTCAGGGATGGAATGAATGAAGCCCCCATCTAGCGGCGAGGATGGGAATTGTGTCGGCTCCGAAGCCTGTCGCACTCCTCTGGGGCAATAATTAATGAATGACAGATGGAATGAAATGATATTGGAGTACCCAGAGAAAAACCTGTCCCGCCTTCGCTTTGTCCAGCAAAAATCTCACATGGAGTGACCGGGATTTGAACCAGAGAACCCAGCGGTGAGAGGCCGGTGCGCTGCCACCTGAGCCACGGAGGCTCCCCGTAGGGCGTACAGACTAATGTGAAATTACTTCAACAAAAGAGTCATACCACGTAATGCAAAATTACAATACACGACAATTGCTTTGCCGGAAGCTTTATACGGCTCAGAAACCATCCCTTGGAGGTCACTCTAAAAGCAAGAAAGGAAAATTCTCGGGAAAATGTATGGTCCCTGTTGTGTGTCCTTCGCGATCTCAGCTCTGCGCCTGATAGCTCCGCAACACGCCGAAGCCCGGATCTTTCCAGACTCTACGAGGTGACTGCAGTGCGCTTGCTTGTGACGTCAGCCAGCGCTATAAAAGGAGCAGCATTCCGATACTTCCCAGGACTTGCACATTTTAGAGAACACATTAATAACCACATAAATGGCAATCCCAGTGTGAAAGGCCCCGAAGATATAGATGCACTAGTGTCCGAGATAACCAACACCATCATCTCGGCTGCTGAGACCTCCGCCGTGGGACCAGCAGTGGTTCAGTCCAGAAAGGACACCCTACCGACTGAAATTCTGGATCAAATCAAAATCAAAAACAGCACCCGGAAACACTGGCAAACCACCCGCAACCCCTACTTCAAACTGAAGTGGAACAGACAAAGAAGAAACCTTCTCATCCTCATTAAACGCCACAAAATTAACGCTTGGAAATCCAGACTAGCTGAGTTGAACGTGGCTGATAACTCCCTTCACAGAATGGCTAGAAAATTCACTAGAAAGCGGACTGGCATACCCTCCCTTCACGGATTACGAGGATTGGCCTACACAGACCTGGATAAAGCAAACGCGCTTGCCGACACACTGGAATCCACTTGTATCCCTAACGATGACCCTTCTGATGATGACTTCATCGATCTAGTTGAAGATGAAGTCGAGGACATAGGTGATACCATCCTTCCCCCTAATTTTAAATTTATCACCCCTCGAGAACTCTACTCAAGTATCCTCAGACTCAAAAACAGAAAAACCCCAGGTCTGGATAACATTTCAGCTACTTTTCTGAAAAACCTCCCTAAAAAAGCCCTTACATTCATTACTAAAGTCTTCAACGCCATATTCAGATATGGTCACTTCCCTACACCATGGAAAACAGCCAAGGTCATCATGTTACCAAAACCCCTTGCAGATTCCACCTTCCCTCAAAATTACAGGCCAATCTCTCTTCTTTCCATTCTTTCAAAATTATTTGAAACTCTCCTTCTTTCCAGGCTAAACACCATCATTGAGAACAATCAACTAATTAACCAAGAACAATTCGGTTTCCGAAGTAAGCACTCTACTGTTCACCAACTCATGAGACTTACAGAGGAAATTACTAAAAACTACAACGACAGAAGACACACGGGAGTCTGTTTTCTAGACATATCGCGTGCGTTTGACAAGGTATGGCATGAAGGCCTCATATTCAAGCTCAACTCCTTCGGCATTCCCCCATTTATGATTCAAATTATCAAAAGCTACCTTGCAGATAGGAAATTCCAGGTACAAGTGAACAAAACCCTGTCCAGCCCCCGCCCCATACTGGCGGGTGTCCCCCAGGGTGGAGTTCTTTCACCAATTCTATTTAATTTGTACATGGCTGACATACCTAAGCCAACGCACGCGAAGGTCTATATGTATGCTGATGATACGGCAATATCCTCTGTCTCTTGGCAACCACCTAGAGCACAAAATTACATCCAAGATGCCCTCTCCACCCTCGAACCATGGTTTCGGAAGTGGAGAATCAAAATCAATGTCAATAAAAGCAATGCTACACTCTTTTCTAAACGTACTAGGATAAACCCTCACCCACTGGTCTTTTTCGGCGAAGTGATCCGGTGGAGAAATGCAACTAAATACCTAGGTGTTATCCTAGACAGAGGACTCACGTTCAAAGATCATATCAATTCGATTTCGGCCCAAGCGAGCAGACGCTTATCTGAAATTATTCCACTTATGAAAGCCGATCAAAGCCTAAATCTAGAAAACAGGCTCACGCTATACAAGACACACATTCGACCTATTCTAGAGTATGCCAGTCCGGTCTGGGGAATGGCAGCCAAAACTCACCTGGATAAGGTGCAGCGCCTCCAAAATCGTGCGCTGCGTCTCATCTCTGGTGCTCAATGGTTTCAACGAAATCGGGATATCCACCAATCCCTTAGGATTGATGAGATCAAAACCAGAATAAAGAAGACATCCCGGAAATTCTTTTCTGGTCTGACTACTAAGCCCAACCCCCTCATCTCGACGCTGGGCAACTATGATACCCTTGGTCTCCGCTATAAGCGACCCAAGGTTGTCTTAGATTAGTCGCCCCTAAAAAGGGCGCAGGTCACATCCTGACCAGTACCGATTTCGTTGATCCAGGTCCCCCTACCATACATCAATGCAGTCTGATTCAACCAGTTAAGAGATAGCACCCAAGACCTACACGGTCGGAGGGCTAGAATCCTCAACGGATCCAAATCTCCTGGATTCCGTCTGAGACTTGGGGCATGGCCAGGACTCCCCAGTGTCCAACGCCAGATTACACTGCAAGTCGAACACGGAGGCCATCCCTCTTAAACATGGGTATCGAACAGGTGGACTGAATTCTGGTGATGAGGTTTCACCTCTGGGCACCGCCTCAACTCCCGCTTCCTGTAGCCACGTTGAGCCCCGATGCCAGTATTCTACTCATCCCTCAGTCCTCACTTATGCTCAGACACCAACATTAGTATTATACTAATTGTGAATATTTATGTCAGTTCCTGACAAGCCTACGGTAATTACTAGCATTCTGTTAGTATGAACTTTCATTGCAAGTTACACAAGTAATTCTACAAGGCAGATAGTTTTCGACTGTCTTGAACTCTTTCTTATTTGACAGACTATCTCCGCAAGATAGATTCGTGTGTATATAGAACTCTCAAGTGTATAAAGTCTACTGTTAATATCATCATTAATTGTGTGCAAGTTCATCCAGCTTCGAGAAAAGTTTAGTTATATTTATGTACATATTGTGTAAAAACTTATTGAAGCAATAAATTTATGTTGTGTTTCTGTATATCGATTCCTTGTATACAACAGTCCCAAGAGAGAAAATTTAATGTGGATTAAGAGGAGAACAGCGGACCTCTTCTCATTAACTGGCAGGTTCACTGATGCCGTGCGCAAGAGACGCCTGTCATATGGCCATATCTATAAAATGGAGCCTTTAATACAATGATAGCCAAGCACAAATTCGTGGAGTAACTTAAAAAAGGAACCTGGTAGGAAGTAGTCCACAAATAGCAAGATAGGAACCTGGTAGGAAGTAGTCCACAAAACGCAAGATAGGAACCTGGTAGGAAGTAGTCCACAAAACGCAAGATGCAACACATACAGACATTTTGGGAGGTTAAGGAGGTTAAAGCGACCAGACCAACCAACAAATTCAAAAGCGCACTTTGAATGGGCATTACGAAGAAAGAAGAAGAAGAAGAAGAATAAACAAATATTTCGTTGTTTTAATGTCTGCCTCTTTGGCTGAACGGTTATTTTCATACTTTTCTTCAGTTATGTGAACCCCCAGTTCAATTCCCCTCCGATGTAGGAATTCAAACTGCACAGGGTAAATTCATTTGGCTCGGTGAATGGGTGTTTTTGTCCGTATTAATACACATCGCCTCATCTAGATACAACACTAAACAGAAGCAACCCTCATAGTAGTGGATATATCGCAGTGTGTTGAGTTGACGAAGTATTCGACCGTAAGAAATGGATTACATTTTCAAGGGCCGACCGTTAGAAATTGGGGAAAAGCAATCAGAGGAAGGTTATATTCTGTTCTAAAAACCATTTTCCTATACGGAAGTGAAAAAAGAAAACCCAGGGAAATTTGGCGATATACTGGAAGTAACTGACAATCAGTCACCACTGATCCCCATTTAGGCCCAGGTGGCAGATTCCCTATCAGTTGTTTACCTTGTCTTTTATTAAACAATTGCAAATAATTTCGGAATTTATTGAGCATCTCCCTTGCTTCATTATTCCAAATCCCTAACTGCTCTTCTTATAAATAAATATTAGTTCCAATATTTCCTTCTGAATTCCAGCTTTATCTTTTATATTATCATCCTTCACAGTTTTAAAAACTCCACTGAAACTTGTTCGTCTAACGATATCAGTCCTATCCATATGTAAAGTAGTAGATCGGAGCATAACGCTTAGTTGAGTTGCTCGTCTCCTTACTTCCAAGTCTTCCCAGCCCAAAATATGCAACATTTTCGTAACACTACTCCTTTGTCGGAAATCGCCCAGAACAAATCGTGCTGTTTTTCTTTCTTTGCCAGTTCTCGAATCAAACAATCCCGGTGTGGAACCATACTATAATATTGTGATATTACCAGAGACACATGTTCTCTCTCTAATCTCCTTACCACAACTGCTAAATACGCTCATAACTAAACTCAAAACGTTCAGGTTAGAATGCAAACTTATTGAAGCTGGTAACAAGTATACTCTACGCTACACAACAGTCATGTTATGAGTCATGCATAAACATTAGGAGTACGGATCCTCAGAACCCCTAGAATTTATGTTACTTTTGCTGCATAACGGAATAACGGACTATTCAACACTTCCTAATAACCAAATTAGTTTGCATTCTAACATATTACTCCTAAAAAAGATCCGGAATCTAGTCGTAACCATATGGAGATATACTTAACCCTAATTTACAATCTAGTTTCTGTGATTTCTTCAATGAAGTGAACCCTCAAATGAATAAAGGAACGAATGGAGCGGGAATGATTGCTGGTAAAAGAATTGGTCTTTATGATAATTGTTGTTTAAACGGGTCTAACAGCTAGGTCAACAGACCGGTAAAATAGTTACTTCATTCAAATAAAGATTTTTACAAGCAATTTGCGTTAAAAAAATATGAAACAGAGATTACGAATATCATCGAACATTGACAAATCATTGTACTGTGTTCAAATAATAATAATAATTTCCTGTGGACATTACTAGCCCTTAAGGGGCAGAACGCCGTCCCCGCGACGAGGGTGGGTGCCGTCCGCCGTATAAAGGAAACTGCGTGTTATTGTCGTAGAGAATAGGATGTGTGGCGTGCGAGTTGCAGTAACATTGGGAATAGTACAAACATAACCTCTGAGACAAGACAGTTATGATTAAAACCCCTCGATCTGGCCTCGAATGAAACCCGGTACCAGAGAAGACGCTGATCAATCAACCATGAAGTCGGACCTCCATCATCTTCATATTATTGTTATTATTAACACTATTATTTGTCTTATGCCACTCATGTGTGGTCGTCCTTTTTGGCAAGCCTTTTCCATTTTCTTCCATCCCAAATATCTTTGCCTGTTGGACGCTTCTCCTTCAGATCTTCACGCAGTGAGCACCTCCGTCTCTTTCTTGGTTTTCCTCTCCCCCTTTTGCCATCCACCTCCGGAGTATGTATTCTCCTGCACACGTAGTCCTCATTTCTGCGCATGATGTGACCATACAAGTCCTTTCTTGAATTTTCTCGCTTAACTCGATCTCTTTAAAACTGCCCCTTACAAAACTGTTTAAAATTCGGTCTATTCGCGAGACACCACAGCATTTTCATTTACGCGATCTACATTTTTTGACACTGCGACTTAGAATTTGGCCATGTCTCTGCTCAATTTTTGTTTAAAGTTGCTTTATATCACACCGGCACAGACTGGCCATGCAGAGACGATGGGATAGGAAAGAGCTAAGAGCGGGAAGGACGCGGCCGTGGTTTTAATTGAGGTGCAGCTCCAGCCACATGGGAAACCAACAGAAAGATCCATAAATCATTTCAGGCCTCATTGCGTAGTTATAGGCTTCCCCTTCATTTTCACATTAATTTTTCTGTCACGGAGGACTTCAAACAACTTGCTGCAGTTGGTCCAGCCAACATGTATCCTGCGAGACGTTCCCAAACCCAAATTACCGATCGGAATTCCAATTTGCTGAATTCCAGTTACATTTAAAAATTCCACTATATATAATTTATTTGTTGAAAATTCAGTACCTCGATCATATATTCTGTATGTAAGAATTGAAACTATCGCTCTGAGTACCTCAGACGCTAGAGCGCTGGCCTTCCGACTCCAACTTCGCAAGTTCGATCCTGGCTCAGTCCGGTGGTATTTGAAGGTACTCAAATACGTCAGCCTCGTGTGGTTAGATTTACTGGCACGTGAACGAACTCCTTCGGGACTAAATTACGGCACCTCGGCGTGTTCGTAAACCGTAAAAGTACATAGTGGGACGTAAAGACAATATTATTATTATTATTATTCGTTCATAGTTTCGGCCAACTAGGGACCATCAAAACACTTCTAACACTAAACTATTCATTCCCAACATCTACCATATTATTCTTTCTGCATATCTTGCGCCTAATTACATCCTTATCCAATTCCTGAACTATGGCTGCTTTATATCATACCTTCACAGAATTTACATAATAATTACTTCACCACTCTGCGACTACCCAGGGGAATCAAGACGGCTGTTCACCTCTTAAGAAAACATACCACAATACTACACACTCTTCCTCCTACTGCAAATGCTTAAACATCACATCAACATTGTCAGCATTCCAAGCTTCAGCACATGGATCCTCCGCCAGTTCCAAGAAAAACATCACTGTGCAACAATGTACAAATTCCGTCAATATCCCGTGATATACAGATACGCGAAACACGAGTGGTATATTTTTTTAACTACTACATTTACAAAAAGCATCGACCATCAGTTTCATTCTCCGGATTTCACAGACATATGTCCAGTTTCTCCAACCACTGTGTGGCATGTGGCGGAGTGCACGTTCCTCTGACATTCTGCTAGGATGTGGTGGATAGTTTGATTCACTACACCGCAGTGACATCTGGGGATAGTTCGCATATCCCACTTATTTAGTAGTGAACGACATCGTCCGTGATTGGTTCCGATTCTGTTCAGGGAGACCTAAGTGCTTCACAGGGAACCAAACCATGCAGGAGGGTGCGCTTGGAGTTAAGTATTATCCACTACTTCTTTGGAGTTGCACTGCTCCATTCAGATTGCCATTCTTCCACTTCATTACAGTATTACAGATATTTATTGGACTAATTTAAAAAGGGTGACCCAATCAACACACACAACTTACTACACTATAGTGGCCATTTATAAAAAGTATCGTGTCCTCAAATCGGATCTCCAAAATCATAGTCATCTCCGCATAGGCCATAGAGGCCATTGGAGGGGTGGAAGGTAAAAGCTTCCACTATCCGTAACGTCGGCACCTTATGGAGTAGAGTGGTCTCCTCTACGCCCGGCCGCCTCTGTCCCCAGGAATTAAACTGGTACTCAGGGCCATATACACATACGGAAGTGGAGATCTAGTTTCTTAAATTTTTCGACTTCCCGACAGGGAATCGAACCCACGTCCTTCCAGGTGAATCAAGCATGCATTTACTGACCTGGTCAGGCAGCCCCTAAAACGAGTCTCCAGCTGGCAGTATTTACCTGGAATAAGCGATCCTTCTAATAATCTTGACTGGCACGTCTTCACTTCGATTCACACACACCGAGCTCGAGATAGTAGGTTCGAACCCCACTGTCGGCAGCCCTCAAAATGGTTTTCCGTGGTTTCCCATTTTCACACCAGGCAAATGCTGGGGCTGTACCTTAATTAAGGCCACGGCCGCTTCCTTCCCACTCCTAGCACTTTCCCGTCCCATCGTCGCCATAAGACCTATCTGTGTCGGTGCGACGTAAAGCAACTAGGGATTCACACACATCATCGTCACTTCACGCAGCAACTGCATGCAGACAGCTTCGAACACCCCTCCGTTGACTATGACAACGCAAGACTACTGTACACTTCGTTCGACTCCAGACAAGGCCGATAACTCGCACAATCAACTCCTACGAACGTTCTATATACTGAACACTCAGCTCACGTCTCGTAACACATTTCTTAACACACACAACACATCAACAACTCAACCGGGACCATCACTTCTCCTTGTTTGCGGCAGGCCTCCTTTTACTTACCTCGTAAAGAATTTGTGTCCTCGAACTAATAGGAACTTTCTAGTTTTGGTTTCCAGGAAGTCTCAGGGAAACCAGAAGTAAAACACAATAGAATTAGAAACCATAATGGGCACACGCTGGTTGTCCAGGAGCTCTCAAGCCTGACTTACTCATCTCTTCCAGTAAACAAAAGAGGTGCTGCCAGAGGGTTGGTAGTCGCATGAGCATGTAACTATAGCTTCAAATGATAAGCATTTGTGCCGTCTAAACTGGTGGCATATTGATTTCAGCTACCTGAATTCCACAGCGATTTTCTGATGGATGGAAAGAGCTACCACGTTGTCAAGGAGTCTCATTCCTGGTTGGTATCTTCAAACACTGGTAAGAACCATGCAGGGCATGAAAGTAAAAGACTCCCTAGGCCTCGCAAGACTAATACTTCCAGGGTCAGAAAGGATCAAATAGCCTATAAGTAATGCTAAGCTCCTGAAGTGTACCGAAAGCATGCTGTACAACAGTCATATTATGAGGTTTGCATAAACAATAGGGGTTCATCCATTAGATCTTCTGAAATTTATGTTACTCTCGCTGCATTACGTAAGAGCGGGCTAGACGACATTTTCTTGTTTATTTTTTATTTTTTTGCTAGTGGCTTTACGTCACACAGACACAGATAGGTCTTATAGCGACGATGGGATAGGAAAGTCCTAGGAGTTGAAAGGAAGCGGTCGTAGCCTTAATTAAGTCGGTTGCTCTACAAATCGGGAGGTTGTGGGTTCGGATCCCACTGGTGTCCGGCTGGCCATATTTGTTCTGTACTTAACATCTCTTCAACACGTACTATATGTACGTAACACGACCTAATACGTTGAAAGTCTGTTTCGATTACAATGCGGTCGTGTAAATTCCTTCCCACTCCTAACACTTTCCCGTCCCATCGTCGCCATAAGACCTATCTGTGTCGGTGCGACGTAAAGCAACTAGCGATTCACACACATCATCGTCACTTCACGTACTTCAATAAGGCACTGCATTTGAAATACAATTATTTATTATGTATTTCAATCAAATTAAAACTGTAAAAAACACATTAAAATTACACAAAGAGAGACTAAAGCAGATCCAATCGAATAACAAAGCAGTTAACAATAGGATACAAATTAAAAATAAGTGTATAATTGACTTTTAAACACGATAAAGCAGCCCACTGTCCCTCATAAAGCGGATAACAAGATCAACTGATTGTTCGTCATCTCGTAGGATGAAGGAGATGGTACTTGGAAGTTTCATACTAAGCACAGATCGGTCAGGACCACGGCCGATCCGAGGACGACATAATACCACTTCTTCGCTCCGAGAAACCCGAAGGGAAGTCTTCCATACCTCCGTAGTTCCTTTAAGCGTTGTCAGTTTATTTGAAAGTAGGGTGGCCTGCCACTCCAGCTCCCAGTGGGACATTACCAAATGGCCCAGCTGTGAATGAATACCATTGGCTGGAATCTTGTATGGCAACGGGGGCAATGTGACCGCCTCCTTGGTAGCCCTATAAGCTAACTCGTTTCCCGCTACACTCACGTAGATAGGGTGCCACACAGAACAAGTTTCCGGTGCTATCAGTTCAACACCAGGCCATCAGGTCCTCAATCCACTGCACCAGAGGGTGTTGAGGGAAATTGTATCAATAGATTGTAACGATATCAAAGAGTCAGTACTCAGCAGAAAGTGCTGACGTTCATTGGACAATGGGTACCGTAAAGCTTCAAGACCTGCACAGAGCTCTACCGAGGCCACACTACAGGTTGCAGGTAGAAGAAAAAGAAACCTCTTATTATTAACAACGATCACACAGCCTACTTTCGCTTCAGCCCTTGAACCATCCGTGAAAATAACTACTGAACCTGGGTAACGGACAGAACGGACAGAAAGAGCCTCCGATAAATCGAGGGAACCCTGGCTTCAACACGAGAGGAGAAATTGTTATAATAATTGTTGTAATTCCCTTACATACGAGTATCTAGTGACCTTAAATAACCTGATAAAATTCCTCTCGCATTCAGGAAATGCTGGTCATTTAAAGACACGCTCCCTAAAAGTTTAAACACGTTCCTTCAGTGAGAGACGCCATTTCTGTGTGGTCGTCTGCTGTCATAGAAGTGGTACGTCTGGAAAATAAATCAGTTGTAACAGTGCTGCACGTATTAGTCAGTGAACTGGAGCTGTGTTATTAGATTCCCTCACACTCCATCTACTCGCTGGCTATGCAAACTGGCGGTCTGGCCTGTTCGATGTGTTGCCCTGCAGGCAGGGGCTAGGACCAGCCAGACGCAATTGTCACTCTTAATTACCGTTATCTAGTCAGAGTGCGGCTCCAATTGAATTACCTGGTAACGTGCAGCATTCCTTAATCTCATAAAGTTTGCTAATTACTTCCAGCGTATTTCATTGTGGGCAAAGGAAGTACTTCTACAAAACAAAGAGCATTACTGTAGTTCTACATACGGAAAGAAGTTCTTCACTTCTCTTCCAATAATAATAGTTCCAGAATCATATTAAACAAGCGTTCCAAAATAGAAGAAATCCTCTTTGTTTATCTCCATGAATTAAAGAGATTTATTCTCGTGTGCCTTTCCACTCCTAAACGTGTTCTCATAACATAGCCAATGCAAGTGAATTTAGTCAAAGAGACATGTTCGAAAAGTAACCGAACTTTGAAAATAATAGTAACATCATATAGCCAAACCTTTCTAGACACCCCACTGAATGCACTCTGTGCGGCGTCCGGCTGTACATCCGAGGCACATGCATGGAAATCAAAGACATGTTTTCATTCAGAATTAGTCAACTCGCCCTAACTTACTGGCTAGTAGGTTCGAACCCCACTGTCGGCAGCCCTGAAAATGGTTTTCCGTGGTTTCCCATTTTCACACCAGGCAAATGCTGGGGCTTTACCTTAATTAAGGCCACGGCCGCTTCCTTCGCACTCCTAGCCCTTTCCTGTCCCATCGTCGCCATAAGACCTATCTGTGTCGGTGCGACGTAAAGCAACTAGCAGTTAAGAATATTTAATAACATGTCATAAGATCTAAAACCACTACTAGTCAACGAATATTAATCTACGCTTGAAACGTGGCTAATCATGGAGCTGCTTCTTCTACTGCAAGGATATCTTGAAATTCCTCGATTTCCTTTACTAATACATTGAAATCACATACTAATCTGAGTATTAACATTAAAGCGATTTTACTATGGCGAAGTTAGGGCTCCTGGCAATTTCTTACACTTGCATACTTCATGTGTATAAATGAGTACTAATTTACAATATAATTCTTACACTTTTACAATATAAGAATTTCAACAATTTACATTTTAATGTATACTAACAGTATAACAAATGAAAAGAACTAATTTAAACATATTAAATCTTGCAACCTAAATTATAAACTAAACTAACTAAAGTATCAGTAACTAAACTAAGGTAAATAAGGTATAACTAAAGTATAAAATATAAACTGCAACACGTTACAATAAACAGCCATATTGACCCTCATTCACGCATCCCATTCACACTCAAGAAAGACTGCAAGTGCTTATAAGATTACGCTGGCAGAGGATTTTAAACTTTCTCTTAGATTTAGCTTCCCTGATGTCATTGGGGAATTCATTTCACCAGCTCGTGACGATGATCGTGAAAGATCTGTTGTAGGTTGCGGTTCGATGTACAGGAATTTCTACGGTATAGCCTGGCCGGGTATTGAACAGGTGTAGTGAACTAAGGTAGCTAGATGTAGTGGATAGGTAAGGAGGGGTGTTTTCAGAAAGCACTTGATACACCAAAGTAGTTGCATGGAGTCTACGTCTGTCATTCAGTCGTAACCAAGATAACTGTTTGTAGTATGGGAATACGTAGGCATACGAACGTATGTCGAATGCATACCTGATACATGCATTTTTGACAAGTTTCAGCATTATGCCTTGCTCATTATTGATACCAGTGTGTATGCACATAATTATAAAGTATTTTTCGTTGTTAATGTCTGTATTACGTAATGTACCAATTGACTGGAGTCCACAACGTTAAGTTTAACATCTACAACAATTCAATACCATAAAGAAAAGCAGTCTGACATGTCGGTAATTAGCCTCATAGTAGGGTCTAGATCTAGACGAACCCCAACATTTTCTCCAGTTCTTCTCAGGGATTTTCCTAAATAAGAGTCTGATAAAGGAAATTGAAATCATCACTCTAAATGATTCCATAATCATCCTCAAACGGTTTTCCGGGAAATTATGCTTTGTGTTAGAAAATTTCTTGAGAACGTACCCCAGGACATTCCCACGTCGAGCTCGATACGTAGGATGGAAATGGATATTTGTATCTACACTGGCGGAAAATAATATCCAAACACCATGTAATAAGAAATGTCGAATACGGAAATTTTTGCAATATATTTGTCGAGGTGACACATTGAATTGATTAAGGTACAAGACTACAGGTTGAAATTCGCGCGAGAAAAGCCATCACAAATGTGACATGCTGGTCCATTAATAACGGTGTAATCGCCTGACTGTTGAATGCAGGCAAGCATTGTATCGTACAGGTGCCGTATGTCAGCTTGTGGGATTGAGTTCCATGTCTGTTGTACTTGGTCGGTCAATACAGAGAATGTTACTTCCGATTGTGGATGACGCTGTAGTTTTCACCCAGTTATGACCAATACGTACTCGATTGTAGAGAGATTGGGGGGTTCGAGTAGGCCAAGACAACATGTCGACACTCTGTTGGGTTACAACAGCAGCATGGGGGCGTGCATTATCCTGTTGGAAAACACCCCCGGGAATGCCGTTCATAAATGGCGGCACAACAGGTCAAATCACCAGACGGGCGCACTCATCTGCAGTTAAGGTACGTGGGATAACCACGAGAATGTTCCTGCTGCCATAGGAAATTGCTCCCCACACCAGAACTTCCGGTGTAGGTCCAGTGTGTCGACGCTGCAGACAGCGGGAATGCAGGCGCTCATATGGCCACTTTCTAACAACACACAGCCATCACTGGCACCAAGGATGAACCGACTTTCGTTGGAAAACACAACGGACCTGAACTCCATATTCCAATGAGCTCTCGCTGGACACCACTAAAGTGGCAGACGGCGGAGATTTGGGGTAAGTGGAATGCACGTCGCAGGGCGTATGGCTCGGAGCTATCCTTCAAGTAACCGATTTCTAACAGTTCCTTGCGTGGTGCCAACTGCTGCTCGAATGCTGCTGCAGACGCAGTCCGCTGCGCCACAGCCATACGCCGAATACGGCGGTCCTCCCTCTCGGTGGTGCCACGGGGACGACCGGAGCCTGATCTTCTTGCGAGCGTACCTTCTCGTGACTACTCCTGCCAGCACGCATGCACAGTGGAGACATTCATGCCAAGTCGTTGTGCAATGGCGCGAAAGGAAAAACCACCTTCAGGTAGCCCTATTATACGGCCTCGTTCAAGCGCACTGAGCTGTTGCTACTGGTCTCATCGTCGTCATAAAGGCATTCTTGACCTACTCACAGTCACTCCGTCCAATCTCTCAGGCAACTAACGCTCTCGCACAGTACAGCCCATATTTAAAGTAAACGTGAGGTGCAAAGTCATGTAGGGGGGGGGGGCACGCTCATGCAATTTGCGGTAAATTTTAATCAACGTAATCTTTCAGGTGTATAAACACGCCTACCAACATTCGTTAAACTAGCACAACCCCTTCTTTTTGTTTGGATATTTTTTGCGTCAGTGTATTCACGGTTAAGGTACAACGATTGTAATACATTTTCAATCTACGACAAATACAAAAGGGAATGTATATTTTAGTTTTACATGAATGACTTTGATATCGCGACGATAGCCACTATCGGCAGCCCTGCAGATATTTATCCGCGGTTTTCCATTTTCATACCAGACAAATACTACTAGGCCTGTGCATTAAATACGGTCACGGCCACTTCCTTTCCACTCCTAGCCCTTTCCTATCCCATCGTCGCCATAAAACACCAGTGTCGGTGCGACGTAAAGCAAAATGCAAAAGAAAAAAGAAGACACAGGGTCTACAGTTTCATCCGGAATCCGAACAACAGGCACACGGCTTTCCATTTGAAGAATCCCATGTGCATTGCAAGGAATTTAAGAGCAACCACTTTGGTGACAAGCCAGCCATTTGACTATTACACCATACTGTTTCGAACGCATAGATCAACAGCGCTTTACTCTTTCAAATGTAGCGTGTGTGTTTAGGGTGTTACTCAGACATGGTGCCTATCAGAGCGGGACTCAGATAACACGAAATCAACTCTCTCTCAGATGGATCGTGTCCTTACTTCAGTAATAAATGCTAGCAAGGCACTAAGGTATTTATTACGTCTGTGACACAGTTACCCGCAATAAATCATGTTGTTCAATGTAGAATTACGTGCTTATTAGTTGGGAGCTAACACAGTCGATCCATCGTCGACAAGACAGCGGAGTAATCACTGTCTCCGCGCTACCTGCTACCCTGATTTCATTGTAATTATGTATAATTCTATGTAATCTGAATTCAACCTGCGATACTTATAACAAGGCACGCCTCGCTCTCACAAAGGGTTGTTCAGTCCATTGACCATCAGTGCTTATCAGTTGCAATCACGATAAGTTCCTGATGCTCTATAATAATAATAATAATAATAATAATAATAATAATAATAATAATAATAATAATAATATCCTGGCACCCTCTGAACCGGAGGTCTCAACGCTGACGATTCAGCCAATGAGTCTAGAAATAATAATAATAATAATAATAATAATAATAATAATAATAATAATAATAATAATAATAATAATAATAATAATTGTTCCGAAATATCTGTGGAACAGATCTTGTGTGTCTTAATGATTCATGAAAGGCCTCGAATCTTCCCCGAGAGTATAAAAACTGCTGATTTTCCTGGCTCTCCGCCACTCGTACAACATGTAGCATAGTGTATGGAAGAATAGCAGGAGGCGGGAAGCGCCTCTGTCATCAGTCAGCAGCCCTTCAAAAAGGTAATGGCCGTTTAACATCTTCAATTTCTTGCTAGCACAAATGAAAGAACAACATTTAGTAAAGGACAAACTTATGAATACAAAATATCTTCAAGAAAATTTCCTTCACTTCGCGCCAGGGTGCATGATCATAGTTTTTGGTAGAGACATCTGTGAGAGAATGTCCACACTTCTTGATAATTAGAAAACAAAAACCATTCGAAATTAACACAGTGACATCTTCTGATAAACGGTTGAATTAATTCAGTTTTAAATTTCTGAGTTTCAGCTGTAGAGGAGTATTTTAAGGCGAAAAATTCAAATGTGCGGCGTATAGGTGTACCAACCGGTACAATAATAACAATAATAATAATAATAATAATAATAATAATAATAATAATAATAATAATAATAATAATAATAATAATATAATAATAATAATAATACATTTTTTTGCTATTTGCTTTACGTCGCGCCGACACAGATATGTCTTACGGCAACGATGGGATAGGAAAGGCCTAGGAAGTGGAAGGAAGCTAATTTTTTTGCTATTTGCTTTACGTCGCACCGACACAGATATGTCTTATGGCGACGATGGGACAGGAAAGGCCTAGGAAGTGGAAGGAAGCGGCCGTGGATTATTTAAGGTACAGCCCCGGCATTTGCCTGGTGTGAAAACGGGAAACCACGGAAAACCATCTTCAGGGCTGCCGACAGTGGGGCTCGAACCCACTATCTCCCGATTACTGGATACTGGCAGCGCTTCAGCGACTTCAGCTATCGAGCTCGGAAAAATAATAATAATAATAATAATAATAATAATAATAATAATAATAATAATAATAATTTTATCAACGTTTAAATAAATAGGCCTATATAGGGTGTTCCCAATTATGTACGAAGTAATTGGGGAGGAGGAGTAGTACACCCTAAAACAATAAAAAATAAGTCCCTATGAACATTTGCCCTAATGCTGATCGTTTACGTGCTAGGCCTGTTCTAGTTACCACCCGGAATGTGAGAATAGTTCGTATTTCGGATTAATTTTGGAGTCAGACGTGCGTTTACGGATATTGGGGTACTTCGCCAAAGTGTGGAGCAAGTTTGCAATCGAATACATGCAATGCTTGGAGTGTGTCGTGCATTCAGGAGCATGGTGGTTACTCTGAGCACTTCTTACATTACAATGCAGTATCCCTGAGGTACACCAACGTGGTGACAGTTACTCGACCTGGGATGTGCCAGGTAAGGCTCTTACCAATATTTCCCGTACAAAGTTGGGAAGAGTGTATTTCGTAAACGATTGACTGTTGGGCGGATGTTCATAGGAACATTTCGTGTTTTGCGTTGCACTATCCACCATCAGATTACTCCTCACATACTTTTTTACAATTCACTTCACGTCGCACCGACACAGATAGCTCTTATGGCGACGGTGGGGCAGGAAAGGGCTAGGAGTGGGAAGGAAGCAGTTGTAGCTTTAATTAAGGTACAACCCCAGCATTTGTCTGGTGTGAAAATGGTCAACCACGAAAAATCATCTACAGGGCTGCCGACAGTGGGGTCGAACCCACTGTCTCCCGAATGAAAATTAACAGCTGCGCGCCCCTAACCGCACGGCCAACTCACTCGGTGTCCTAGAATATACAACACTGTTTAACATCAAGGTCAAAACGGGTGTAAGCATATTTATTAGGCGTATTTATTATGTTTAATGTAGTAACATACAAAGTGTACGACTCCATGGCTGAACGGTCAGCGTGAAGGCCTTCGGTTCGAAGAGTGCCAGATTCAATTCCCAGGCCGGTCGGGGATTTTAATCGCGTCTGATTAATTCTCCTGGCTCGGGGACTGGCTGTTCGTGTTTGTCCGAACACTCTCGTCTTCATATTCAGACAATACACCACACTAGCAAACAACCACAGAAACACGCAATAGTGATCACATCTCTCCAGGTAGGGTTCGCGTCAGGAAGAGCATCCGGCCGTAAAACAGGCCTTTTTTTTTTTTGCACAGTTCGCACTGGCAATCTCGCAAGTTGAGGTAAAAGCGGAAGAATAACAATAATTAATATGCAAACTAATTGTAATCAAAAATCAAATGCATGTATCAAACGAAACAATCTAGATTTCAATAAATGAATTGTTCCGGTCACTTCGAAGGACAAAATAAAATTTGATGGGACATTCCCTATTTGAGTTTGATTTCCACTAGAAAACACACTTTTCAATAATTTCACATCACAATATGAAAAACTACACGAACATGCTTCAAACTCAGTTTTATCGATATGTTAATATACGGCTTGCAATGGTATTCCTCAATCATATATCGAAGACATAAGTAGCAATGGGAAGAGAAAAAACAAGATTTCTGCCACATTAGGTGACGTCGATTAAAGTTAAGTCTTAATGAAGTAATGGCTGAAAATAATCAGGGAATCTTTAATAAATGGTTCCTGTAATGAGCTTGGCATGTCTCTGTCGACAGATGGAGCCATTACATAGCCAAGGAAGTGTGACATGGGGAGGATTAACAGCTCCAGGGTTGCAGAGTGGTTAATAGGAGGTGCGTAATCCTATATGGCAGATGACGGATATTATGTTAAACCATCGATTATACAGCCAGCAGCATCCTACACAGGGACAGTCAATAATTCCACGGCGGGTATTGTATATCCATAGTCCCTGTCACATCTAGACATGCTTGCTCGTATTAGTAGACAAAGGAACAGCCAGCTTATCTCCACACAGATCATGGAGGCCCCTGCAGGAGTGTAAGACAAATCCTTCCATTATTCCTAACAGTGACAATAATTATTTACTTACCTATAAATCTAAGACTCAAATCAGGATGATTAAAAAATACCAACAGCCCAACACTTGGAACAAAAGAACTTCCCCACATTAAAAACAGATTGGATTCAAAAATGCAAAGAGTAAACAACCCCTGCTCTTTACGACTTTCTGGACACGAAGAGAAAAGTTTAGCTTCCTCGAAAAACTTGGGTAACTCTAAACGCAGTGAGTACAAACCATGGAAGATGTGGCTACTTCCTACGTAAGTGCGGCTAATTGCAATCACCGACATGCCACTGTGGTGCAGCTCGACGGGCTATCCAGCACATAGTGGCTGAATGTCCTCAATGTTTGTAACCTGGAGATAATAATGACTTTTTTGCTAGCTTCATCGATACTTCAGTGTATTGAGCAACCCTCATACAAATTCGAATAGTCTGTTTTATTACCCTTTACTTTTAATATTTTATTTCATTCTATTTCATGTGTAGAGGCATACTCTATGTAAATAAGTAAATACATGTAAACAAATAATATATATCTAATTCCGTAGCTTACGGAAAAGTACGATAAAAACTACTGCATCTATGATCGTGCAAAAAAGTCTCCTTCGATTCGTAATTAACACAAGAAGTATATGAAACTGCTCACAACTCGAAATGTTAGTTTTCAAATTTAAAATTGTAAATCAAAATCATTTATATTTAGCATTTTAAAAATTGTGTTGGCAATAGTTATTATGCGGACGCGAAGTATTTTGATCGTTCGTTCATAATGGTCACGGTTTGCTCAAATTTGAGGGTATTCAAACATTCAATCTAAGAAACCAGTTCGCGTTGTGAATTAGTGAAAAAACATGGGGAGTTTTGTTTGGTTATGTAATTCTCACTGCCGACAGCGATCAGTAAGATAGAGTAGTGCACAGTGAATGGTATTGTACGGAGACGAAGCTGCGTATTTTGAAATGAACCAATAACATTTTGAGAACAGCGTCTTGCAAATAAATGTAACGGCCAAGCAGGTGACTTAAAGTTGTGAAAAACGTATTCTAATTATTTCCTTCGTACTTCAAACAATAATAGGACGTTTTATTGAGGGATTATTTCTAGAGTCTGAATTTTAGGTAGTAATAGGTTAGACTGCAAACTTATTGAAGCGGGTAACAAGTATGTCCACTCTACACAACGGTTATATTATGAGCCTTGCGTAAACATTAGACGTACGGCCTATCAGAACCCCTAGAATTTATGCTACTCTTGTTACGTAACGGAAGAACGGTCTAAGCGGTACTTCCTAAAAAACAAATTAGTTTGCATTCTAACCTAAAAATCCGGAGGTTAAATATTTTACTCTGGTGGTTCTGCATGTTACGAATCATATTGACAGGAGGAGGGAGGGTGATAGTCGTGGTTCAGTATAAAGAGAATAAAATTCGGTGGCTAATTGTGTTAGTGTCCAATTTAATTACCGGTACATGATGGTTTTCAAGAAGTTTGTGTTTAAGACAATCGCTGACATCAGGGACGTAGGTGAAAGGTATTCTGTTTCTTACCTGAACTATTGTTTTTTTTTTTTTTTTGCTGTAATAGATGCATTAAAATTGTAAAACAGTCTTCCAACAGTAAATCAGCTATAGCTGCTCCTGGCCACTAGTCTGTCTATTGACACAGGGTAGTGACAAATGCAGTTGCGATCTCATATATGCATGTGACAGAGTGGCATTTGTTGAGGTATGGACGGTAAACCGTAAAACGTTCGGAGCCCGACTTATGAAACTGTATGCTATCTGTATACTGGGCTCAACATGTTGCAAAAGCACCATCCCGCTTAGGGACGAAGGCATGCCTTATAGGTCTCATTAAGGTGCATACATCTGCTTCTGGGGATTCGCTATAACGTCATAAAGTTTCGTGCTGCTATTTGAGGATCAAAACAGCGCGGGTCTAAAGACTATAGCAAATTAATTGATTAATTAATTAAATTTATTTATTTATTTATTTATTTATTTATTTATTTATTTATTTATTTATTTATTTATTTATTTATTTATTTATTTATTTATTTATTTATTTATTTATTTATTTATTTATTTATTTATTTATTTATTTATTTATTTATTTATTTATTTATTTATTTATTTATTTATTTATTTATTTATTTATTTATTTATTTATTTATTTATTTATTTATTTATTTATTTATTTATTTATTTATTTATTTATTTATTTATTTATTTATTTATTTATTTATTTATTTATTTATTTATTTATTTATTTATTTATTTATTTATTTATTTATTTATTTATTTATTTATTTATTTGCCGGTTACAGGAATGGATTCCAAATAGCGATAGTCTGTACAAATTAAGTAATGACTATTAAGATTAATGTTACAAAAGGTAAAAGTAACTGAAATAATATAACAAGTAAATAGAGTAAAATTGTAATTGTTTAACATAATTTAATATAATTATTTAACAGGCATAGTAAATAACAAATTACCGGGTCCAGAATGAGGTAAGATGAAATAAAATTATCTGCTTTGTTTTGAAGCTGGGAAGCTTATATTCTGTACTAGATTAGTAGATAATAATAATACTGATGTTATTTGCTTTGCGTCCCACTAAATACTTTTTTCACGGTTTTTGGAGACGCCGAGGTGCCGGAGTTTAGTGCCGCAGGAGTCCCACCTCAGCAACTCAGTCCGGCAGATTAATGGACCCTGTATATTTATTCAGTAATAGTTTAGAATGCAAACTAACATTTGGTTATTAAGAAGTGTTCACTAGCCCGTTCTTCCGTAATGTAGTGAGGGTAACATAAATGCCAGGCGTTCTGATGGGCCGAACCCCTACCGTTTATGCAAAACACATAGCATGATCTTTGTGCAAGCTATCGTGTACTCGCTTCAGTAACCTCGCATTCTAAGCCATTACTGTGTAAAAATCCGCACTTTATAGATTAGTAATTGACTATCTAACGTATCCTTTACTTCTCCAAAGTGAGACTTGCGTCGCAGGACGTTATTACGAAACTCGAACGGGATAGTTCCTCACATGTCCCCAACTGTAATTGTTTAAACACTTAAAGCCCCTTAATTGTCAGGCCACACGCGTTACATTTCGAACGAAACTGGCAGTCACGTTTTCTTTAATATTAAAATTCCTTGCTGACAGTAAAATGTGGTTTGTTCTGCTACTCACGTCCTCATCAATTCTTCTTTGTGGGATATTAAAAAGTTTCTCGCTCTGATATTGTTTCCTTTTCTCCGTTCCTGTGGCTCCATCTGTCTCCTAACTCTTTCTCTAATGTAGTGTAGACAGCCTCCAACCTGGCTGGCGACAGCGGTCTGGAGTTATGGCATGGCAGTAGCGCAAAATATGGCTTTCTGGAATTGAAAGGGAAAAATATAATGGCTTTAAACTGCTGTGTTTTCTTCTTGGGTAGTTCCATTCACTGTTACTTGTATTGTATTGTTGGAGATACAGTATAGGTTAGATAATTCGAACCCGCATAAAAACTTTAACTTAACTACTAATCCGGATAAAAATGGCATGTAGGCTCGGGAGAGGCCGAGTGCAGATCATTCGAGCTGACGTCCAGTAGGCGCCAAGCGCGTCTGTGAGAATGGGGCCCTACCTACGATGAATACGCAAACAAAGACACACACAACTCGAAACAATGAAGGTTAAAATCATCGACCTGGCCTCGAAATGAACAACCTCGTCCTTTCTTAGTAGTTTTTTGAGTATCAATGATAGTAATATATGAAGAATCTTAACAGAAAATAATTATGATAATGGTGATACTTGCTGTTCAAAGGGACCTAATATCTAGGTGATCGGCCTTTAATGGTACGAGATGAGACGAAATTTAATTACAATTAAAATTCCAGAACTCATCCACTGACAGGAATTCAAAAACATGTTGATGAAGAATGAATGAATTAATGAATATGAATGTAAAATAATAAGCGGTACTAACTCACAATATTGGAAGTTAAAATAATTACAAAATTCAACCACTGACTAGAATTCAAGAAGACGACTACGAACAATGATTATGAACTTAAAACAATCAGTGGATCCGAACCGCAATGCCCCACCGTCACATAAAATAACTTAAATCAGTGGTATAAAATGAACAAGTGACTGCTTCCAAAGCAAAATCCTAACTCCATGATGCTTGTTGTCAAATTGTTCTACATTTTATTTTTTGTACGCACGGGTATGGTTCACATTTCACTTTTGAAGGTGGTGACGTGTAACTAGTGCCTTGTTCCACCGTTTGGTAGCAGCATACGCACAGGGGCCAACAAATGCACCCGTCGTAGCCATTTCAAAACAACACTGTCAGTGTAGGAGCAGACAACATGGAAAGCAACCGTCAGGGACAGTGCTATAAGACCTGATTCATATATAAAGAAGGCATGACCACAGCAGCAATTCATCGGTGCTTGGTGGCAGTCTGTGGAGAATATGCGACGTCACGGATAACAGTTTAAAACTGGTTGGAAGGTTGGAAAACAGGGCTCACACCAGTGGATAACGCAACCAGTTCTGAAAGGAATGTGACAGTGTCAACACTAGCCAACATTGCCCGGATCGAACAGGTCATCCAAGGAAATGAATGCATCACATTTACGGAAATGGAGGCAGCCACGGGAATTAGCCGAAACACCCTGTACGGCCACTTACGGTTGGGGAAGGTGTCATCCACGTGGGAGCCTAGACTCTTGTCTGCAGACGAAAAGCAGAGGCGTGTGGACGTGTGCACTGAACTTTTGCGAAGCCATGATCAAAATACAGCCGACTTCATGGCTTCATGCTTGGCTCCACACTAGCCGAGAGACCACCGCTGCCATTGATCGAGTGGAATTCACAGTGCTGCCACACCCACCATACTCTCCCGACTTGGCACCAAGTGATTATCACCTAACCGGGAACATGAAGAAACCTCTGCGTGGTCGTCGTTTTTCAGGTTTCGCAGAACTGGACACAGGTGTTAAGGCATAGGTACGCAGCACTCCGAAAGAATAGTTTCGAGAAGGTCTGGAGAGACTGACACATCGATGGCAAAAGTGCATACAGTTATAAGGAGATTATGTTTAAAAGGTGGACGTACCAACTGAAATGTAATATACTTCATTTGGGTAGAAAAAATAATGTGTAAAACAATATAGTACACCCTTCGTATATTGCACCCACAACCCCAGTATTCAACGGGTACAATATATCGAAGGGATGTTGAGTACAGAGAAAAACCGGGCTAACCGGACATCAGTGGAATCGGGTTCCCTATTTTGCGGCAGGTGCGCTACCATTGAACTACGATTGTCTAGGTCATATTTGTTATGTTGGAACATGTGACTGCTGCCATCACACTGTAGAGTGAGCGCAAGTCGCCGTTGTCGGCCATTTCAACGACTATTTAATGTTGACGACCGTATTGCACTCGAAATACCGTAGCAGTAGTAGTAGTAGTAGTAGTACAATGGTAGAGTATGTGACGCGTAATCGGAAGGCTGTGGGTATGGATCCATCTGGCATCCTCAGTTATGTGCTTAACATTTCTTCGATATGTACAGGGTGGGCAAAATAAAACAGTCCTGGAAAATATTTATATAACTGACGCGGAACTGCTACTTGCTAATAAACAGGTGAACTTCCCATCACAGGAAATGCTGGAACCCGTGATTTCGATGCACCAATCAGTGGCTGTCACATGTCTGCACGTGGACATCTCCCGAGAACGTCACTGTGTCATTACGTGTGAGCGAAAGGAGCAGACGTGTTTAGTGACCAGCTGAATGCAACACAAAATGGTGCTCACGATGAAAGAGCGCGTGTTCATAGTTAGTGTTATGCAAAGAACGATTCATGGGAAACCTGCGCGGAAGTGCTTTTGCGCAGGAGTTCAAGATCAGTAAAGCCCGGATTTTTATGCAGTAACAGGTTAGATTGCAAACTAATTTGGTTAGTAGGAATTGTCGGCCACCCGCTCTTCAATAATGTAGCAAAAGTAACATAAATTATGGGGGTCCTGATAGGCCGTACCTCTAATGTTTATGCAAACCCCATAGCACAATCGTTGTGAATGTAGAAGATACCTGCTACTCGCTTCAGTAAGTTTGCATTCTAACCTATTAATGCATCAAGATCCGAGCTCTGAAGATCAGAAATATTTTGGCAAAATCTCCAGCAAATTCTGCAATACAAAACTTTGTGGGAAAAATGGCGTGAATTGGGCTCTGTAGCGAATAAAAACCCCTAAGTATCCGGAAAAAGTTCGAAAACCAGAGAACATTGCTCGAGTGGAGGAAAGCCTGGAGTGAAGTCCGACGAAATCTCAACGGCATTTATCTGAGCAAGTGGGAATTAAGAAGTCGTGTAGAAACATTATCGAAAAGGACCTGATTTTGTAACTTGCAAATTTATTGTTGTACATACGTTAAGGCATCCAGACGAACCTTCGTGTGTTGAGTTCGGCCGGTGGTTTCTGAGGGAAGTGGAGTCAAGGCTTCTAGGTCCTCATCAGGGTGGGGAGAGTTCCTGGAGGTTATAACAAACCCCTCACCCACAGTGGAATTTTCACAAAATAAACAGAAACTGGCAATAAAAAGTGGAAATCGACTCCTTTCATCATTCACAGAGATGTAATTATTGTAACAGATCTCTTGAGTCTATTTTATAAGAATCCTCGAAAGTTGGATTTTAGATTGTGTTATGATGATGATTGTTGTTTGAAGGGGCCTAACATCTAGATCATCGGACCCTAAATGAGACGAAATGTAATGACAATTTAAAAGTCCAAAAAAAATCCACTGACCAGAATTAAAAAAGTGATGACGTCGAATGAATGGATGGAAATGAATTTAAAACAATCTGTGGATCCGACCCGCAATGCCTCACATTCACAGAAACTGCTTCTAAAGCACAATCCTGAATCAATGATGCTTGTAGTCTAAAGGGGTCCAAAATCCAGGTCATCGGCCACTCATAATGGTACTTATTGGTAGGAAAGTAGAACCATAGTATTTGTTATGTTGCGGTACTAATCAAAAGTAGCGTAGACGCGTGGTATTCCACACATCATGATACTACTCACAGGTAATGTAATAAGCACTTGTAATGCAGACCTATGGTATTCCTCATATAGGTGTACTAATCACAGGGACTCGTACTATCCCGTGATGTGTTCCTCACATAGTGAGTACTAATCATAGGCAAGGCAGACCCATGGTGTCGCTCATATAGTGGTACTACGCGAAAGTAAAGGCGACCAAATGTGTTACCCGCGTGGTGGTACTAATTACAAGTAGTCTCATGCCTCTAATTCGACCATCCCTTGTTCGCCTCTTTTAGTCGCCACGTAGTACAGGCAGGGGATACTGTGGATGTATTCTTCGCCTGCGTCCCCCCGACCCACAGGGGGATGTGTGTTTGGTCCGCAATAGCGATTTTATCTTCCTCAAGTCCGGCGGCAAGCCGGTTAAGACACCCTATCCGTCACCTTGGACGCGCAACATGGAATTATCACCTCTCCCGCTGCTACGCCTTAGATCGTAATAATAATAATAATAATAATAATAATAATAATAATAATAATAATACTGTTATTTGATTTACACTACTTTTTATGCTTTTCGGAGACGCCGCGATGCCGGAATTTAGTCCTGCAGGAGTTCTTTTACGTGCCAGAAAATCTACCGACACGAGGCTGGCTTATTTGAGCACGTTCAAATACCACCGCACTGAGCCAGGATGGAAGCTGCCAAGGTGGAGTCAGGAGGCCAGCGCCTCAACCCTCTGACCCACTCAGCCCGACTAGATTGTAATCTCAACATAATATTCGGTGTAAAACTCTTGACCTTCACCTTATGGTTCTTGTTCTGTATTTTAATGTAAGATTCTGTAGTGTACCGGTACTCTTATCTGAATATCAAGATAATTCATCTGTATAGGTGCCCTTATTCTGACACCCATGCTACGTGCAACGCACACGCACATTCATTATTTTCTATCATCATTTTGTAACTATAATAATACCCCCCCCCCCAATCGGTCGATCCTGGCTACGCTACTGATCCTCAGTGTTTAATTTCTTCAGATGAGGCCATTTCCAGCATTTTATGTAATGTTCATTATCAAGGGTTAATCGCGCGTCAGTCCTACCGTAAAAAAATTACCGGCCAGCTTTACTGTGCCCACCCTGTACTATATGATCTGAACACGACCAAATAATTTGAACGCTTATTTCGAGCACAGTATTGTGAGAGATGATCATCTATCTTCAAGGAAAGTAGCACTTAATGTGTGGTATTGGATGACATAAAGAATGATCAGGGATTTAAGGAACAAATATATTTTTAAATATCCTCAGAATTTGCTCTCAGAAATTTTTTTTGACCAGCCAGGTTAAACAAAAAGTTGAATAGAAGTTCTAAAACGAACGCAGGAAATTGCAATTTAGATTGAAGCACGTGAGGTAACAGTATAAATATTCATTGCTCATAGCAGAGTTCGCAACATGAACGTGTGGGGCAGCAAAACAAATTCCAACAGTCCGAGTTACAAAGAGGCGTGGTCGTGAACTTGGCCGGTCATTAGTTAAACTCCTGGCACAGTCTATTATTCCCCTCTGTGCCCCTCGCTCCCACCTCGCCTCACACCGGCACAGTTAACTCGTCCTTATGATTTGTTTTAGTTCGCTGTTCGTGTCGCCCAGAGTGATCCTTTATCCAGCGCTCACCACTGAAGTAAATTCCATCAGCATCAATTTAAACTATCCTCAAAGATCATGATTTATAACTACAGCCTGGATTTCTAGGCAGTAACAGGATAGAATGAAAACTTACTGAATCGAGTATCGAGTATACTCCACCTGCACAACGGTTTAGCATAAACATTAGGGGTTGGCCCCCCTTGAATTTATGTTAGCCTCACAACATTACAGATGAGCGGCCTAGTCTACATTTCCTAATAACCAATTTATTTTGCATTCTAACCTATTACTGCAATGAAATCCGGCGTACATTCATAACATTTCAAACATCCACAGAGGTATTTCTGTCGAGGGTAAGGGGATAAGCATCTCGAGATACTCTGAATACACGCTGATCGTGCCTGCCAGGGCACGGCACATGAATTACAGATCTTCGTTGAAAACCTTGACTGGGAAGTAGCAGAAGGAAGATAAAGGTGACGTGCAGAGCACAGAAGTTCAAGCATTTAATTTGGCAATAATAGGCAGGCAAATAGCCACTTAAAATTTAGGAAATAGAGAATAAAAGTAATTCAAACAAGCATTTAAAATGAAGAAAATTGTCACTAAAATAATTTAAAAAGAAAGCACGTTTCCCTTTACGAAAATCAAATTATTATAAATATGTCTCCCGGTCATGGCCATCCATCAATGGCTGCTAACTTCAGATGGCAACCAGCCATAAGACATAGCCTGCACGGTTGCTAGGTAACATTGTCTGACCATCCATCCATACCTTACATCACTGCCTGCACGGTTGCTAGGTAATATTGTCTGACCATCCATCCATACCTTACATCACTGCCTGCACGGTTGCTAGGTAACATTGTCTGACCATCCATCCATACCTTACATCACTGCCTGCACGGTTGCTAGGTAATATTGTCTGACCATCCATCCATACCTTACATCACTGCCTGCACGGTTGCTAGGTAATATTGTCTGACCATCCATCCATACCTTACATCACTGCCTGCACGGTTGCTAGGTAATATTGTCTGACCATCCATCCATACCTTACATCACTGCCTGCACGGTTGCTAGGTAACATTGTCTGACCATCCATCCATACCTTACATCACTGCCTGCACGGTTGCTAGGTAATATTGTCTGACCATCCATCCATACCTTACATCACTGCCTGCACGGTTGCTAGGTAATATTGTCTGACCATCCATCCATACCTTACATCACTGCCTGCACGGTTGCTAGGTAATATTGTCTGACCATCCATCCATACCTTACATCACTGCCTGCACGGTTGCTAGGTAATATTGTCTGACCATCCATCCATACCTTACATCACTGCCTGCACGGTTGCTAGGTAATATTGTCTGACCATCCATCCATACCTTACATCACTGCCTGCACGGTTGCTAGGTAACATTGTCTGACCATCCATCCATACCTTACATCACTGCCTGCACGGTTGCTAGGTAACATTGTCTGACCATCCATCCATACCTTACATCACTGCCTGCACGGTTGCTAGGTAATATTGTCTGACCATCCGTACCTTACATCACTGCCTGCACGGTTGCTATGGTTACACTTCCGTCACTCATTTCGTCGCGTCACGTTACACATATTTCCGGATATGACTCCTAGCCGTAAGACATATTTACGTCAAAATGGTTCATTTAATTGGCGGGAAGAAAAACCGATGTTATTATTAAGATTGTTTTTTCAATATTCATTATCTATTTTTAAAATGAGAATTTACTTTGAATTTGTTGATAATTGATGGTTATAAATTTCCAGTATTTCTTAAATATTCAACTCGGTCCATTTTGAATGTGTGAGAGAAATATTTATATCCGACGCTTCAAGTCCTGTGTCATTTAGATGTGTTGTTATCCTTTCATTAAGAATTATTATTTCGCAATCACTGGATTATGGGTTTAAAATATTTCTGTTTGATTTGTTTTCGACGTATTCTCATGAAACTCATTAGGGTGAATCAAGCCAAAGCACACTTGACATGCTACCCCACCAAGCCTAGAGTGATAATAATTATTAGGCGGCAGCACGATGACTTTAGTTCATCAAGATGGCGGCACCCTTGTATCATTCGATGACATCATACCTCGGTCAGACTCATGTTGCTAGGAACAACAATCCTCCCCTTTAGAATGAGAAATTATTACCTTCGCCGGATCAAGCACGGTTAGGAAGCTGAAAACGCTCAGTCAGAAGGAAGATTATATTTACAGAAGATATTTGGAACACGTCTAAGGTTTGTGATTTTTAAATTTAACCCTCGACAGGTAAGCTTCATTGTATAGGAAAACGCTTGTAAATTTTACGACTTACAATGTTCAGTATTTATTTACAATATATACGACGGCTGTAAATAATGTAGTAGCTATGTAGATCAGAAACTCGCAGATGATCGGGCTGTTAGGAAGCAGTGAGGTGGCGCTGTTTTCGATGTGTACTGAGTATTTGACGGGCATCCAGATTGGAGTGTTGTTGCTGTGTGGCGTTGAAGTGAAGAGTGGCAATTTCACCGCTGTCAGCAGCCTCGAAGACGGTTTTTCGGGGTTTCGTATTTCACACCCGGCAAATGTTAGGGCTATACCTTAATTAAGGCCACGGTTGCTTCCTTCCCACTCTTAGCCAATTCCTATCCCATCGTCGCCATAAGACCTTTCTGTGCCGGTGCAACGTAAAGCATCGCCCTATCGTGTTGTATGATAACGCACGTTGTTATGTCGCAAACAATGTCAAACTCTTATTGCATCGGTGGCATGGCGAGGTCTTCGAACACCCTCCGTATTCACCAGACATGAGTCCTTGTGACTTTGACCTGTTTCCGAAGTTGAAGGAACCCCTTCCACGCCACCGACTTCTTGACGTGACATCTGTACTCCGCGTAGTAGGGCACTCCGTCGCTGTCATCAACAGAGAACACCTTGCCAACGGACCCCAACGGCTTATCAATATTTGAAAAAAAAAAAGGTAATAGACTTCGCAGGTGACTACGAGGTGGGGGGGTGACATATAAACGGGATTTTACTTTTTATTTAAATTCATTTATTGAAAAACACAAGGCAATTACAATTTATTTTCCACATATTTTCCTGGTTTGGAAATGCACTTGTCCCAGCGTATGGGCAGCTTTTTGATGCCCTTCTCGTAAAAAGGACAGGGTCGTGTCACCAACCAGTTGCGCACGAAGTCTTCCACATTCTCGTCATCTTCAAATCGTTACCCTCCTAGAGCTTCTTTAAGCGGTCCGAACAAATAGAAATCGCAGGGCGATAAGTCCGGTCTGTAAGGAGGATGATCAAGTGTAGTCCAGTGCATTTCCTGTAACTTGGAGACAGTTACACCTGCAGTATCGGACCGCGCATTGTTGAATCGGTCGGTCTCGTCTTTTGCGGTGATATGCAACCCTCCGTGCTCAACAGCTCGCTGTAGTAAGCAGGATTGATTGAGCGCCGCTCATGCAAAAAATCAATCAGCAAAATGCCTCGCCGATCGAAAAAAAAACGTTCCAAGAACCTTGCCAGCTGGCAGTCGAGTCTTGGCTTTTGCTGGTGCTGCCTCCCCTTTCTTCCACTACTCCTTACACACACACACACACACACACACACACGTTATTGACAATGTTTGATCACGGAACTATGCAGTCAATCTCTGGCAAAGTTCCGCCGCCAGAAGGAAATGAGAACTTTTCATGGTCTTACTTCCTTCTACATGCACCTCTTGGTCTCACTGGAGCAGAGGATGTAAAATGGGCTGTTATCGGGGCCATCACGTATATTCACCGAGAATGATGTCAGTCACTGCCCAAGGCTGGAATCCTGACCTCTCCTATCTCCACCTTCTAAAGACTAGTTCGTTTCACAGCGGGACGAATCATTGTACGAATTTCAGTATTATCGCACTTAACTACATTTTCCTTTATCCTTGCTGCACGTTCGTTGTTATTATTATTATTATTATTATTATTATTATTATTATTATTATTATTATTATCATACGATGCGTGTTGGATTCCAACATATCTGCATAAGGTACTTTTGTTGACGAATGTAACTGACAGATGAAATGAAATGACATGGGAGTGTGTTGCTAGAATGAAAGACGACAGGGAAAACCGGAGTACCCGGAGAAAAACCTGTCCCGCCTCTGCATTGTTCAGCACAAATCTCACATGGAGGGACTTCGATTTAAACCAGGGAACCCAGTGGTGAGAGGCCGGCGCTCTACCGCCTGAGTCACGGAGGCTCTAGTGAGAAATGCACACCAGTTTTCTTAAATTTTACGAGGCATTCCTATCCAGGTTTAAAGACAGCAACGGTACCTAGATTCCAACGTTTTCCAGGAAATCAATTTTTAGCATGACCTGAAATGGGTTTTGAAGTTAGCTCAGGAAGCTGAGTGCATCTTGTTAAAGTTGGTATTAAATTCAAGACGAAATCAAAACTTGATCCGCCAGATCCCGGCCAATCTGTAGATCCAGTTGTTCAACATCACTAATTATCAGTATCTCTATGGGACATCAAAATACTCTAGCTAAATAGAGCACTCGTGAACCAAGTTCAAAACCTGTGAAATGACAAAGGTAAGAATGAATGGACTCTGAAAAGACAGCTCTGTTACCTTGCAAGATAAATATCTCACCTTTAATGAACATCCCCCTTTAATCTGCTTGTTACACGAGCTCGATGTTGGAATCTCCCTCTTGTTGCCTGTCGAACCGCAGAACCCTCGTTCCCTTTGCTCTTTCACAACAGGCACTGTGTATTTTGTTGGAATTCACACGCGCTAACCAACCAACCAACCGACCAGTCAACCAACCTCGCCACAGGTAATCCATTTGGTTATATTTTTAATGATGTACTGTTTTTATATCTGATGACAACTCTTGTTAACCTGATCGGCAGGTAAAGTATCCATCTCAGCCACCCCAACCAGCAGTGCAGAGAATAATACTGTGGTTCGTTTTACAATGTCCCTACCCTCAGTAGTACGGGTCGGTTGCTCAATAGCATACAGATAATTGACACAGTAAAATATAAAAGATATTTATTTATGTATTTATTTATTTAATTTATTTATTTATTTATATATTTATTTTTTATATTTTATTTTTTTATTTATTGATTTTTTATTTATTTATTTATTTATTTATTTATTTATTTATTTATTTATTTATTTATTTATTTATTTATTTATTTATTTATTTATTTATTTATTTATTTATTTATTTATTTATTTATTTATTTATTTATTTATTTATTTATTTATTTATTTATTTATTTATTTATTTATTTATTTATTTATTTATTTATTTATTTATTTATTTATTTATTTATTTATTTATTTATTTACCTCAAGCGGAAGACAGACAAAAATTATTAAATGAAAGGCAAACAAAACAGAACACGCGAATAAAAAGCCATACTGAAGAATTCTACACTGACTGACAGAGCAAATGCAACACCAAGAAGTAGTAGTTCGAAAGGGATGAAAGTTAGGGAAAAAACAGAGACGGCACGGACGAATAATTGATGTTTATTTCAAACCCATATGCAGGTTACACAATGCGCACAGCATCGACTCAGTAGGATGTAGGACCACCGCGAGCGGCGATGCACGCAGAAACACGTCGAGGTACAGAGTCAATAAGAGTGCGGATGGTGTCCTGAGGGATGGTTCTCCATTCTCTGTCAACCATTTGCCACAGTTAGTCGTCCGTACGAGGCTGGGGCAGAGTTTGCAAACGGCGTCCAATGAGATCCCACACGTGTTCGATTGGTGAGAGATCCGGAGAGTACGCTGGCTACGGAAGCATCTGTACACCTCGTAGAGCCTGTTGAGAGATGCGAGCAGTGTGTGGGCGGGCATTATCCTGCTGAAACAGAGCATTGGGCAGCCCCTGAAGGTACGGGAGTGCCACCGGCCGCAGCACATGCTGCACCTAGCGGTGGGCATTTAACGTGCCTTGAATACGCACTAGAGGTGACGTGGAATCATACGCAATAGCGCCCCAAACCATGATGCCGCGTTGTCTAGCGGTAGGGCGCTCCACAGTTACTGCCGGATTTGACCTTTCTCCCCGCCGACGCCACACTCGTCTGCGGTGACTATCACTGACAGAACAGAAGTGTGACTCATCGGAGAACACGACGTTCCGCCATTCCCTCATCCAAGTCGCTCTAGCCCGGCACCATGCCAGGCGTGCACGTCTATGCTGTGGAGTCAATGGTAGTCTTTTGAGCGGACGCCGGGAGTGCAGGCCTCCTTCAACCAATCGATGAGAAATTGTTCTGGTCGATATTGGAACAGCCATGGTGTCTTGCACATGCTGAAGAATGGCGGTTGACGTGGCGTGCGGGGCTGCCACCGCTTGGCGGCGGATGCGCCGATCCTCGCGTGCTGACGTCACTCGGGCTGCGCCTGGACCCCTCGCACGTGCCACATGTCCCTGCGCCAACCATCTTCGCCACAGGCGCTGCACCGTGGACACATCCCTATGGGTATCGGCTGCGATTTGACGAAGCGACCAACCTGCCCTTCTCAGCCCGATCACCATACCCCTCGTAAAGTCGTCTGTCTGCTGGAAATGCCTCCGTTGACGGCGGCCTGGCATTCTTAGCTATACACGTGTCCTGTGGCACACGACAACACGTTCTACAATGACTGTCGGCTGAGAAATCACGGTACGAAGTGGGCCATTCGCCAACGCCGTGTCCCATTTATCGTTCGCTACGTGCGCAGCACAGCGGCGCATTTCACATCATGAGCATACCTCAGTGACGTCAGTCTACCCTGCAATTGGCATAAAGTTCTAACCACTCCTTCTTGGTGTTGCATTTGCTCTGTCAGTCAGTGTATTAACAAACCTGTACATATAAAAACTAAAAGCAAATTAACCCTGAAAGTGGCTGCAACATGTACTAAGAATATGTGGATATTAACCCTTTAATTGCTACGATAATTGATAATTTAAATGTGAGAATAACGAATATTGGGAAAGAAAACTTGGAGGCTAACCAAATAATTAAAATATGTAACAGAAAATAAATTTCAACGAATAAAAATGAAGGGATCATCATCGTCATCATTTCCCCTTTTCCAACTGACACCAGCTTGGGGCAAATATGGTTTCTCTACACTTCACCCTGTCTTTCCACCATTCCTCATCCAACAGTTGTGTTCTAGTCCAGGTTCTGTTTTATGCTGTTATTCACACAGACCATCCATCGTAATCTTGATCTTCCTCGTTCTCTCTTTCCTGCCATCTGTCTTTCCAGTCCTTGTCTTGGCAGTCTTTGTTCTTTCATCCGCTTCAAATTTCCTAACCTTCTTAATTTCCTCTGTTCCATTTGGTCATTTACGTATGCCTTCACTTCTCACTCTATTCCTCCTTGTCTTCTGTACCATATTCTTCAGGAATTTCATTTCAGTTATCTGTACTCTACGCTCATCTCTCTGAGTCAATGCCCAGTTTTCTGCTGCATATGTCATCAGAGGTAAGTAACATCCCTTGCGCATTATTTTTAATCCTTCATTGGTACATCTTTATTCCATATTAATCTCCGTACCTGGAGGTAAAAAGCACTCCCCCATTTGTATCCTCCCATATGCAGTCTTCCTATTTCTGACAGTTCACTTCTCAACTATTTGAAGTGTCATACTATTTCCAGTTCCTCGTCTCCAATTCTGACAGCTCCTTTTCCTTTTTAATGTTAAGACATTTCTCAGCAGGCAAAGTACTACGGAAAACGTAAAATTAAGCAATTTTCTCAATTGTGCCGAAAGTTGAAGAGCTAAAGGGCCCGGAAAAGTAAATTATGAATTTTGGATAGCTCTATCAGACTTAAACAAAACATATTTCGAAAAACACTTCCGGCCTAAATGCAGTTCCGGGAAAACAGCCTAAAAATGTTTGTTTCTGCACGTCATTTTCTTTTCTATTCAAATCCTAGCCAAATTAACTTATTTACATAATTATTTCTGTAATGTGTTCCTTGGTTCAATACCCTCAGGTATTTTTTTTTTATTTTCGAAAACTGTTCACACCGAATGTAGTTATAAGGGCTTAAGTGAAAATCTACTTTGACTCACATTAGCGCTCGTAGTGGTAGAAAAAGGCAAACTGCTAATCTAACCGACGGATAACGATGATTCTTTAATACCGTATTTTTAGGAATAATGTTTTCATACTTTATTATATTTTATTTACCTTCAACAATGAATTTTCAACAATGAGTTTTCAACAATGAGTGGCTTGCCTGGAGGGCTAGAACTGCGGATTGTTACTTCTACTCATCACCATTGTCTTGCTCTTTTCTACAATGATCCTCAATCCCCATTGTTCAATCCTTCTATTCAGTACTTTCAGCCAATGTTGTACCTCCTGATCTTCTCCCCAGGTCACATCATCATCCACAAAAATGAAATGGCGTATTGCATCAGTGCCGGGAGTGTCCGAGGACATGTTCGGCTCTCCAGGTGCAGGTCTTTTGAGTTGACTCCCATAGGCGACCTGCGCGTCGTGATGAGGATGAAATGGTGATGAAGGCGACACATACACCCAGCCCCCGTGTCAGAGAAATTAACCAATAACGGTTAAAATTCCAGACCCTGCCGGGAATCCAACCTGGGACCCCTGTGACCATAGGCCAGCACGCCAACCACTTAGCCATGGAGCCGCTGACATCATTACATTCATTAGTTCCCCTCTATAACCCTGCCTCGCTGCCATAACAAATGAAGTGATTAACATGGAGTAAAGAATAAAGGTAAAACATTAACACTAATATTTAAAATGTGTAACAAGTATATCAATAATAAATGTTTTATATAAAAAAATATGTTGTATTTACATGTATCCGGGAACCCTTAGTTTCAGAGCTATGTAACTTTCAAGTGTGATCTGCGTTCTTTACAAAACAGATGATGAGGTCTTCTACCAACAGAACGGGGCGCCAGCACGCTACCCTGTAGTAGTGCCAACTTTCGCTGGTGGAAAACCTTTACAGACATTGGATTGTAAGAAGAGGGCCCACTGAGTTCCCCCACGGTCGCCAGATCTTACCCTATGGACATTTACTTGTGGGGAACTGTGAAAGATCAAGTCTATCGATGTAGCCGCACACGCTGGAAGTCATTCGCCATGAGATTACAGTGGCGTGTGCAGCGATCTCCATTGCAACCTTGACTGACGTAGTTCCGTTGACCCTTTGTCGTTCTGCTATGTGCCTGACAGCGAACATTTTGAAAATCTAATGTAACCATGTGCTTAACTGAACACAGTACTACATGCATGATCAATATTTCAAATAAATAATAAGTCTTCTTCTTCTTCTTTTTCTACCACTTTTTCCCACACCTGTGGGGTCGCGGGTGCGAACTGCGTCGCACATGGGGATTTGGCCCTGTTTTACGGCCGGATGCCCTTCCTGACGCCAACCCTGTATGGAGGGATGTAATCGCTATTGCGTGTTTCTGTGGTGGTTGGTAGTGTAGTATGTTGTCTGAATGTGATGAGGAGAGTGTTGGGACGGACACATACACCCAGTCCCCGAGCCAGAAGATTTAATCACAAGCGATTAAAATCCCCGTCCCGACGGGGAATCGAACCCGGGACCCTCAGAACCGAAGTACGCTGACCATTCAGCCAACGAGTCGGACAAATAAATAATAATAAGTAAATAGGTTTTATTCCGTAAGGAGTGTATGCATTTTTCTGGTGGACTCTGTATTAGGGGGAAGAACTGTTGGAAGTATATGCTAGAGAAACACATGAAGCACATTGGAGTATTATAATTGATTTGTTTGTGTGTGCAGATGTTCTAAAAATGGTAAAGAAAATAGAGATTAGAGGGTGGGCTGAATAACGTCATTCCCTGCTATATATGTTATGTTAGGGGTATTTAAGGTAGATCAGGAGGAGGTAAATATTATAAGGAAAAAAGATAATAATAGAATAATCAATAGATATGTGATGCAGTAACAAACCTAAAAAAATACACATATTCAAGAGGAGAAGAATTTCAAATGAGAGTGAAGTAAGAGCAATAATAAGTGAGAAATAATGCGCACCTAGCTGTAGAAAATTATCGGGCGAGTTGGACGTGCGGCTAGAGGCGCGCGGCTGTGAGCTTGCATCTGTGAGATAGCGGGTTCGAATCCCACTGTCGGCAGCCCTGAATATAGTTTTCCGTGGTTTCCCATTTTCACACCAGGCAAGTTTTGGGGCTGTATCTTAATTAAGCCCAAGGCTGCTTCCTTCCAACTCCTTGGCCTTTCCTTTCCCATCGTCGCCATAAGACCTATCTGTGTCGGTGCGACTTAAAGCCACTAGCAGAAAAAAGCTGTAGAATTCGTACAAAAACCTTTTTAAGAGTATACCTCATGCGAAAGAAAATCAGAATAAAAATAAAGAAAAGGGAAAAGGATTGCATAATAGATTGTGTAAAATTAAGAAACTGGCCGTGTATTCAAATACAGTTATTTTCTAAAAAATTTATGCGTTTCTTAAATCCAATGATCAAAATGTTCACGCCTTGCCTGAATGCAATGATGCAATGATGTTTATGGCTAACGGTATTGGTCATTAAATACAGCGTGGGAAAGAATAATGGTGATGTAGAACGAGTGAGCAGGAGTCCAGGCAGGTTAGCGGGGCTATCCCGAGATTAAGCTAATGAGACCCACCTCCTGCTGCAGTGACCGCAAATCTCCTGCCACTGCTGGGAATTGATGTGAGTGGGCAGAAGTTCATTTCGGTGACCGCAAATGTCCGGCATACTCGAAATGTTGGTCTATCGGCGGATCTTTCGTATCTCTGGGACTGAAATAGTAAGGAATACTGAGTGATCGAACGACTAAACACGAAGCGGAGACTCGAATATTTCGGACACGCGATGCGCTATGAAAAGTACAGGCTCCAGCAGTTCATGAGGCAGGGGAAGATCTCCCGTCAGCGGAGACATGGCCGTAGAAGAAACCCTTGACTGAAGAACCGGAGAGACTGGTTCAAGATGAGCACGATGTCTCTTCTCCTATGGCAGACTCGATGATTAGAATATCCATGATGATATCCAATCTTATAAGAAGAGGGCACAGCAAGAATAAGAAGAAGAAGAAGAAGAAGAAGAAGAGTCAAGTGTGTAACAACAACCGTAATCACTTGCGACCACAGTATGAAAGATCACTAAAATTTAAAATCGACCGTAAACTCATCCGTCCTGTATGTCTGCGTAATGGAGATAAAGAACTGAAGTAGACAGCGGGTATCCCTAAATTAAATCGCGTTTCCAATGAACCAACAAACCACGAGAAAATGCGCGAAAGCTCTTTCCGATGGTTTAAGCATTTCTTACGTGAAGGAAGAGACATAATTGCCAAGGCGAGCAACAACCTAGTGGTCGTCAGTAAACGACCAAACGGAAGAAGTTGGGCCAACAGACCACATAAAGACCTCAAGAGAATGAATATCCAGCTATATACGACACCAGAAAGAATTAAAAAGACACAGGAGATCCATGTAACGACCTCGGCAACCAGGCGGAATAAACGCTGAAAAAGAAAGATTATTATTATTACTAGATTCGTCCGACTCCTCGCCTGAATGGTCAGTTTTGAGGCCTTCAGTTCAGAAGATCCTGCGTTCTATTTCCGGGTGGGTCAGGGATTTGAATCGTCTTTGATTAATTCTTCTGGTCCGGCGACTGGGTGTTTGTGTTTGACCCAAACACTCTCCTCTTCATCATCAGACAACACACTATACCACCAACCACCACATGAAACACAATAGTGATTACATCCCTCCATATAGGGTTGGCGTCAGGAAGGGCATTCGGCCATAAAAGAGGCCCAAATCCAATGTGCAACACACTTCAGAAAAAGAAGAATACTAGATTCAAACTCGAATTTATCACCCTACTTTTTATCAAGATAAATGTCCAGAGACAAGACAGAGAAAAAAACGAACCTTTAAAGTATGTTGATTGCTCTACATGTACACTATATCAAAACGTCCAACTCTTGTAATTTTAAAATCGATTGGCGTATTAGGTATTTCCCTATGTGACACTCGCTTAAATGAGATAAATTACAAACAATATATGTTCTTCAAGACCAAATATCTGAAATATAAAGGTGGTTTGAAATGTAATGGATAGTACAGTATTACATGACGTAAATGGGTATGTTTTCAATTTAGATTCATTATTCCTAGTGAGGTGTATTTTCATTCGTAATATAGGCATTATGTTATATTGCCAGCGTTATAAACGCATGAAAACGATTTTCTAAATCTCCTAACATACACGCTACAATATGAACAGAAACGTATTGCAGGCTGCTTCAGAACTCCGAGAATGTAATAACAAGGAATACCAAAGCAGTCAAGTATTGCATTATGTTCGATACATTGGCTGCATTTGAATGTAATTAACAATACCTCAGATGGAAAAATCGTTTCAGAAAATGTGTGAAACTTTCGTAAAACCAAATTCCACAGAATTGGATTAGCATGTAGACAAAGCAATACTTTTTAGATGAGGTTGAAAGCGCACATTATTTTTCTCCTTCAAATATTTCTGCAGAGAATAAAACAGAATACAATTGACTGCAGGGTAAATTTGTAATATTTGAGTCCATCTCTTTTCAATTTGGACTCATTTACAGTATAACCGTGACTGTTAGGATCTTCTGTTTGCCAAAACTAACTTTGAGTAAATAAACTACCTGAATTGGAAACGATTTAAAAAAAGAAAAGAATTTTAAAAATTGTAAATGCTGTGTACATTATAAAACATCTTACGAAACGTCTACAAAATTTTCTGCATGATCAAAACAACATCAGGCACCGCACTGTCTTAACAGAATGCGACATCATTAAATGAGAATAGAATAAATTTTAGGCGGTGACCCAACAGCTGAGTGCAGCATCCAGTGAAATATGATTGTGATTATGATTATGTTTGTTGTTTAAAGGGGCCTAACAGCTAGGTCACCAGCCCCTAATGGTACTAAGTGTAACGAAATGCAAATTAAAACTTCAAAATATATCCACTGGCTAGAATCTAAAATGAATGGTGATGAGAAAATGATCGTGAAACAAAAACAATCAGCGGATCCTGTTCACAATATTTTAATTACTGGAATGATGCTTATTACCTAAAGGGATCCAAAATCCAGGTCGCCTGCCCCTCACAATGGTACTAATCACCGGTAAAGCAGAACCACGGTGTTCCTCCTACAGAGGTACTAAATGAAATAGCGTATGGCTTTTTAGTGCCGAGGACAAGTTTGGCTCGCCAGGTGCAGGTTTTTAGATTTGACTCTCGGAGGCAACCTGCGCGTCGCAATGTGGATGAAATTATTATGAAGACGATACATACACCCAGTCCCCGTGTCAGCAATTACGGTTTAAATTCCAGATACTGCCGAGAATCGAACCCGGGACTCCTCGGACCAAACGCCAGTACGCTAAACATTTAGCCATGGAGCCGGACACAGTGGTACTAATCACAGATAATGTAGACTCATGGTATGTCACACATACAATGGCACCCCTCACAAGCAACTCAGACTCATGGGGCTCCTCACATAGTGGGAATAATCATGGGCGACGGTATTCCCGTGGTGTTCCTCACCTACTGGAACTAATCACAGGCCACGTAGACCCACAGTGTTCCTTATAAAGTGGTACCGTAACACTCGCTCCGGCGAGGACGAGTTTGACTGTGCTAGTGGGAACACGTACGTGCTTCTCGCTCCTCTGTCCCTCTCCTCGCCAGGCGCTCTGTACTTTCGCAGTACTAGTCAGGCAGCTGTACTTGTTAGTACATCTCCGAAAGAGCATTGTCTACTGTTTGTTCCTTTAAGTACGCATTACAAGCATTGTCAGGAAGCACTTTTTAGTGCTATTCTCTTTAAGGTTTTTATTTCAGGGAGCAACAGGGATGATGGAACTGCAGGACGACCTACCAGAGAACTTCAAGGAAGCAGTAGGTGAAATTATTCTGTGGGTCGACCACAGGACCGTCCCACTGAACCAGGCCGTCTCTGTTCTGTTGGTGCAGTACCGACCTGGGCAGGATACCTACACGGAGGCCTACCTTATCATCGAGCTCCTCACTAGGCTCGAGGGAGCTCTCTACCGACGCCATCGAGAACATCGAGAATTGGGCGATAATCATACGCCTCACGGACCCAGGCCAGATCAGCCGCTACGAGAGGAGCTTCTCTGCTTACTTTCAGGTCACCTGATTACCAGGGTTGAGAAGCTGCCCTACCGGCATCGGCAGCCAGGAGACAGTCACCCAGACGTCACAGGGGACGTCTACAGTCGGGAAGCAGACAGCCAGGAAGCAGAGGCACAAGCAGGTGGGAACGGACCAACGCTTCTTGGCTCCTCTGGAGGTACCGAGGACGACGGTGCGACGCAGGTTGATTTGCTGTACTTCACGAAGTACACGCAGACCAACAAGGCCGCCAACCAGGAAAGTCCACCATCTGCCCGGGCCGCCCAGGGAAGGCCCACCAACCGGGCGCAGACCTGCTAGCACCTCGTTCACGATGCAGACATCCATATGCACCCTACAGGACAGGGATCGCACAGAGATGCCAGCAGCGAGCGACGCCGCCGCCAGCCATGAGGAGGGAGAAGACGGCGACGCAGTGGGACCACCCGCTACCCCGAGGTCACCCGACCGGGAGGAGGGCCACCAGGAAGAGACCCTCGGGAAGGAGACGCCGTCTCAGGACCAGAAGGAAGAAGAAGAAGAAGACGGAGAGGGCCCCCAGCCGCAACCCAGGACTGCTCCCAGGACAGCAGTCGACCGAGGAGCCAATCAGGAGACGACCTCAGCGGGTAGCGGCAATCAGGTGATATTGAAACGTCCCCCCTCAACAGCTCTTGCAGTGTTTCCGCTGTCTGACGTGGGGCCATCGGCAGGTCAGCTGTGGGCTCCAAGTGAGGTGCAACCGCTGTGGTGGTGATCATCATTACACGGCCTGAGGAGGCGCCGGTGTGCGCCAACTGCAAGGGGGGGCCACCCGGCCTCCCATCGCAGTTGCCCTGAATACCGGGCCATGGCGCGGGCAGAGAGGAAGGAGGCCCGGCGCCATGTTCCGCATCCATTCAGCAGGTCTCCGCCTCAGCGGGCGTGGCCTCATTCTCCGGGATCGGTGACTGGGTACGAGGGACCCCAAGGATGTCGGGCGGTGCGACAGGCCCTAGTGGCTATCGCCGCAGGGCTCAGCAGCCGGCAAGTCCCGCGCTAGTCACAGCAGTGCCCAGAAGGGCTGATCCCCTGAATAACTGGACTAGCGTGGAATAGGCTTATGACTTGTGCATGATATATATTCCCAACTAACGCAATTACCTGGACCTCTCCAAAACCACATCCTTGCACGTGCTATCTACAAAATGTCAGATTTTACATGTAGGCATCTTTCTATTTACGCCTATGTGGTTTTGTCTTGACCCTTATTACCCGATTACACCACTATTGATACCCACCACCATATCAGGCCTGGTAGCAAGCTGAGCATGGGGACAGGCAGATACTCCTGTAGTATCACACTTCCACTCCTCCCTGCTATCTTTCTCTTCTTAGAACTAATAGCATGTCGGAGGCCATGTAGACTGAGTCGATGGTCACGCGGGAGGAGCGGGCTTCGGCCTCCCCCCCACCCCCCCGAAAGAAAAAACTCGCTCGGGCTCCACTCTAGCTACTCATCTTTACCACTCTTCTGTGTATAATAATTCTTTTATTGTAACCGGTTCCAAGCTTTGGAATTCCCTGCCAGTGTCAGGGGCATTGACTCTTTCCTCAAATTTAAAATAACTTGTCGAGGCTTCCGGCTGAGAGTTACCGATTGAAGTGTGTATATGTGCGTGTGATTGGTAATTGAAAAATTAAAAATCGTTCTGTTAATTTAAATAATGTAAACGTAAGGGTAGTTATTAAGTGTGTAAATTGTAAGTGTGTGTGCAAGTGTCTGTGTGAGAGAGAACAGAGGACTGAATTAACGAGCTAATAAGCTAATAAGCTGCATATTGTGTGGTGTGTGGTTATGTAACTTAAGCTCAATTAGGAAATAGCATAAGTAGTATAATTAGTATAATTAGTAATAGGCAGCCTCAATATTATTTGTTGTATTATGGTTGAGTGTAAGAGAGGGCCGGGTGCCCTAACTTCGCCACATGAAAAAGGCCATAATAAATAAATAAATAAATAAATAAATAAATAAATAAATAAATAAATAAATAAATAAATAAATAAATAAATAAATAAATAAATAAATAATTTAACGCAGACCCATTCTTATTTTGCTAGTGGCTTTACGTCGCTCCGACACAGATAGGTCTTACGGCGACGAAAGGATAGGAAAGGCCTAGGAGTTAGAAGGTAGTGGCTGTGGCCTTAATTAAGATACAGCCCCAGCATTTGCCTGGTGTAAAAATGGGAAACCACCCTCTCTTACACTCCTTCCAGATGTTCTAAGATTTCGACTTCTCCTTTGTCGTTCTTCAACCGAGATGTTGCGTGCTTTGACGAATTTCGCCGGTGCATCCCTTATTCCCGCAATTTTATTCCTATAAGTTGTTCTTTCCTGTATTTTTATACAAAAAACGGAGGCACTCACTTATGCAGGTGGAGGTACGTGTCCCGTCTAGCATGCTGTCACTGCATTATCATCATCATCATCATCATCAATAACAACAACATCATCATCATTATTATTATTATTATTATTATTATTATTATTATTATTATTATTATTATTATTATTATTATTATTATTATTATTAAGATTTATCTTCAAATTCGTCAAGCCGTTCAAATAATGGGAATTCACTAATCTGTCACAGAGAATAATAGAAAGCTATTCAGTACATAAAACACTTCACTCGAACAAAGCGTAAAACATCTAAACAACTGTCGTAATTTTAAGATTGATTGCAGTATTAAATCGTTTCCTACATGACACTAAATTAAGAGCGATATGTCATGTCACTTGTAATCATTCTTCGGTTAAATCAAGTAACTGAACCAGGTAGAACATAGACCTAAACAGAGAACAAAATAACTTTATTAAGTATAATCGACAATGTTATGTAGAGTATTAGCGGAAATTGTCTTCGTTTGTTGTTTATTCGTCCACCTAACAATTTAAACCACTTAGACTTCCTGTTCCTGTGGTACTATCTTTTTTTGTAATACGTATGTTGTTACATTAGCGTGTTTATGTCATGTTTTGGGAAATTACCGAACAAACGGCTGTGCGGTGAGAGTCACATAGCTATCAGATTGCATTCGGGAGATTGTGGGTTTGAACCCCACTGTCGGCAGCCTTGAACATGGTTTCCATACTCCATGTTTTCCCGTTTCACACCCGGCAAATGCTATAGCTCATTCCATGCTAAGAAAACAGTATTGTTCTTATGACAACAGGGTTGCCATATCGAACGGCTCTGCACAACACCATCGCGGGAAAACGGCGGAACATAAATTTGTGAAATTCAGTATTCAAGTTCAAGATAAAATGCGGAAGAAACTAAGCTACAAGTAACTTTTATCAAATATAAAGGGGACGAGGGATTTACAGGAGCTATTTTTGGTTTGTGCAGAATCAGAGGTAAACTACGGCACATAAATACCTCAGCATTGAAGAGTAAGGTAAATTGGGGGAGAAAATATACAAATAATTTTTATGGACTCGAGGGTTGAGAGTTGCATTTAAAGAAATCACACTCATAGGCTTATCGCATAACTAGCACTCTACACAAGACAATTACGCACTGATATCAAGCCTAAAAACACACATTCAACAAATAAATACTGTAGATGGCTTCACTACAGAAGTAAGCTGCCGGCGGTTCATAGAGTGAGGGACTACACGAGGCTTGTACCAGAGCAACACAGAAGAAGGAAAATGAAGGAAGGCAACGAAGCGATGGCTGTTCCCGCAGTTGTGATTATTCCCTAAGCGATGGCTGTTCCCGCAGTTGTGATTACTCCCTAAGCGATGGCTGTTCCCGCAGTTGTGATTACTCCCTAAGCGATGGCTGTTCCCGCAGTTGTGATTACTCCCTAAGCGATGGCTGTTCCCGCCGTTGCGCGTTCTCTCTAGAAATATATTTATGAAAAAGAAAGTATTATGTAGTTATTTTAATAACTCAAGGCATAAATTCCTCATCCTCTTCACCTGTCTTTCATAATACATTACAAAGTACAGTATAATATCCTTTAATTATGCGGAATTGTGGGTGTCACAGGAGGTGTCTGTTCATTCCTTGTAGGTCCATAACAACAATAATGTTATCTTGGGTGGAATGAGCTACAGGGCTATACGTTAATTAAGGCCACGGTTGCTTCCTTCCCACTCCTAGACCTTTCCTGTCCCTTCTTCGCCATAAGAACTTTCCGTGTCTGTGCGACGTAAAGCAAATTGCAAAAAGAGAAAATAAATGCCTAGAAACGATCTACTGTTCTAATAGAAGCGTACTGCTGGCTGCTTCTTGATTCTGAGAATTCTAAAACAATTCTTCTACTACTACTACTACTACTACTACTACTACTACTACTACTACTACTACTACTACTACTACTACTACTATTAAATTGTTTTCATTCCTCCCCTAAACCGGGAGGCGGGCCTCTTAGACGGTGACGCCGTCTCTCAGGCCGGGAGGTTTTTTACGATGAAGATGTGCGAAGAAAGTGAGAGGGTTGGCATCCGTGGTCTACATAGACCTCAGATTTTAGACTAAAAGCCTGAAATGATGAAAGTTTGGCCGAAGTTTAATGGTGCCTAAAATAACTACTTAGCACATTATTATACATGTTCATGCTTTAAAGCCGAAATATGCCTATTTACATTCATTAAATATGAAAATGAAAATCCACAGCCTGTTTCCAGTAATTCTACCGGGTCAGGAATGGAATGAATGAAGCCCCATCTAGCGGCGAGGATAGGAATTGTGCCGGGTGCCGAAGCCTGTCACACTTCACTGGGGCAATAATTAATGACTGACCAATGAAATGATATTGTGGAGTTTTTATGGAATTAAAGATGACATGGAAAACCGGGGTACCCGGAGAAAAAACCTTTCCCGCCTCCGCTTTGTCTCGCACAAATTTCACATGGAGTAATTGGGATTTGAACCACAGAACCCAGCGGTGAGAGGCCGCCTGGGCCTTGGAGGCTCGGTTTTTCGTAACATAATGACGTGAAAAGTTTTGAATGCCAGAGATTGAGTTTATTTCAAAGATATTTCAGTAATTTGATTGTGGAAACGAGGACTTTTCTGGCAAATTATTTGTTTTATGAAGCAGTTAAGCAGATAGGAGAGAAATAAATGGAACAGGAACAGTGTCGTTATGAGATCTTGTTTTTTTCGAAATACGTGTGGGTTGGATGAGAACAAGCACAGGAGTCGAACAGTTTACAGACTTTTATACGTATCCAGTGTTTAATATAGTTTTTCCTCCTAGTATCAGCAATCTGTATTTAATTCAAAATACGATCGTGTTAAATCACGAAGAAAAAATAAACCAGTTTTCCTTTGAAATCAAATTATCATAAATTTGTCTCCCGATCATGGCCATCCATCAACGGATGCTAAATTCAAATGGCAACCAGCCATAAGACATAGCCAGCACGGTTGCTAGGTAACACTGTCCGACCAATCATGCATGTCTAACATCACTGCCTGCACGGTTGCTATGGTTACACTTCTGTCACACATTTTGTCGCGTTACGTCACACAAATTTATGTCAAAAGGAAAGAGATGTGCTCTGCCTGAGCAATGGATCCAGGTTGTAACGGTACTCACCTATAATGGGACGTCTCTCCTATATTCTGCCATCATTGCTGCAAGGAAATAAGTAAATATTAAAATAAGCAAATTGCTTTAAATACATTCTGTCCATAAACATATGAGCCGAGGTACAAATAACCATTCTTAGCACAATCTACATAATTACAAGCCTAATATAATACAACAATTAACGTTAGAGTATTTTTAGTTAATTTTTTCTGGTATTTAGGTATCATGCGAGAAAAGTGTGTTAATGTATGTTAATGACCATAGTGTCATTAAACAGAAGTCACCCACAGTAATACTCGGTCCTTAAATTGAGCCTTATTGACACAACCACATAGCAATGAGGCCGACGAATTTATTGATTAATTATAATTTAAGACTTAATGACGATAGTTTCTAACTACAGTATCTGACTGCAACAATAAAAAAAATGAAAAACTACAGCCTGTTTCCAGTCATTTAACAGGCTCAGGAATGGAATGAATGAAGTCCCATTCTAGCGGCGAGGATGGGAATTGTTCCGGCTGCCGAAGCATGTCGCAGTACTCTGGGGTAATGATTAATGAAATGAAATGATATTGGAGTGTGTTGCTGGAATTAAAGATGAAAGGGAATACCGGGAGTACCCGGAGAAAAACCTGTCCCACCTCCAATTTGTTCAGAAAAATCTCACGTGGAGTGATCGGGATTTAAACCACGGAACACAGTGGTGAGAGATCGGCGCGCTGCCGCCTGAGCCACGGAGGCTCATAGCGTAATGCTTAATACTAATTAATTGTATGCCTGGCTGAGTGGCGCAGATGGTTGAGGCGCTGGCTTTCTGACCCCAACTTGGCAGGTTTGATCCTGGCTCAGTCCGGTAGTCAGCCTCGTGTCGGTAGATTTACTGGCATGTAAAGGAACTCCTCTGGGACTAAATTCCGGCATCTCGGCGTCTCCGAAAAAAACGGTAGAAAAGTAGGTAATGGAATGTAAAGCCAATAACATTATTATTAATTAATTGTATACGAATTCAGTAGGGAGAAGCATAATTTATGTCCATAAAATCCTGTTTTAAATTGCCTAAAACTGTATTTTAGAACTTTTTTCACAATTTTAGAGCATATTTTGGTGCCTAAAATTTGAATTTTTTTAGTGCCTAAACATCGGAGATCTAACAATAAAGAAATTCTGCATTTCTGAATTATTGATTAAATTTGCTCTTTTATTGGTTTCTCTGGAATGGGTTGATAATTTACTCTGGCCGGTGGGAATGAGTTTCAGAAAAAATATTTATTTATCCAAATATCTTCAATCTTCTCAAAATTGACCACAGTTATCGGAAACTTATTATTCCGCTTGAGAATGCTATCAATTTAGATTTTTTCCTTCTAGAAGGGCACGATTGCCGTTCACAGTATTGATATTGTATACTGTATACTGAAACCCCTAGATGTATGCTATTCTTCGTACACAAGCGTGTTACAGGTAGCTCCCTGATTTCGAGAATGTCGTAATGAAACATAAGTTAACCCAGCTGTGCATAGCTCTTTATTCTGGATTCTGAAGAATATAATGATAATTTTACTATGTGGAAAAAATGTTTTTAAAATATACAGTACTGGATTTTTGGCAGCTCTCATGCGCATGTCCGTTCGTCGGCGTATCGTTGCATCAGAATTCCTTGTAGTGTAATGGGGCTTAAAACTTAACGTAAATAAGATACGTTTTATGATAGTATCCCGAATACGACACCAAGATAGCTTGAAGATCAATGGAGATACAGTACAGCAAGTGATAAATTACAAGTCTTTAGGAACGAGTGTAAAGTACAACATTAACTGCACTGAAGAAATAATGTCCAGGATCCGCCAAGCATGAAATGCATTCAATAAAATGAGGAAAGTGTTCTGTAGCAGAGACCTTAGCTTACATCTAAAAATTAGACTTCTGAGATGTTATGTCTTCTTCACCTTGTTATATAGATTTAAGATCTGGACCATAAAGGAAAGAGAAATGGACAGATTAAAGGCATTTAAGTTATGGACGTAAAGAAGGATAGTGTGGTTGAGTTGGACAGATAAGTTCATAAGCGATGAGGCAATGAGGCGAATGAAAAAGAGAAAGTAAATATTAAGTACTGTCGAAATGAGAAAGCTGCAGTAACTCGGTCATGTGATGCGAGGAGCAGCTGGCCATTCAAGGGAAGATACAAGGCAAAAGAAAACCAGAAAGAAGACTCACATCCTGTATTGATAATCTGGAAACTTGATTCAACTGTTCCACTATTGTGCTGCTTGGCACTGCGTCATTTAAAGCAAGAATCTCTATGAAGGTAGCCGACCGGCTGAGAGGAGATGGCGCTGGAAGAAGAAGAAGTAATGCAAAGAATGTTTTGCTGTGAGGTTGGACTTGAAATTGGGTATCAAGACGGAGGAAAAAGTTTTCATAGTGGAGTATTATTTTCACTCGTATGGAAAAGGATATTAAGGCGGGCCGAGTTTGAAGTTAACAAATTAATAAGGCGGCACCAAGCAATACAGTTATGCTGTCTATTTCTACGAAATATCGCCATACTGGTAGTGTATAGTGTCAACGGAAGGGAAGGTCTAGTAGCCCAGTAACTGTGTCCAAAAAATGAGGAGTGTCTGCTGAAAAGACGCTATTTCCACTCTAAGAAAGTTGTGGAAAAAACGGAAGGAAACGAGAAGGCACATGGAACGTACCCATGACCGGGCATGAAATTACATCTTCCTAGTCTGGACTTCTCATGCCATTCAATAGTATTCAACCACTGCAAGAACGTGGACGAAATGGTCAAAAACAAATTCTCAAATGATAATCTTGGACGTGTCCTCGGTCAGGTGTTGGAATCACCAAAAGGAAGTCTTTGACGGTAGACCTTAACATTTAACATCAGCAATACGTAGTTTCAACGAATGTTTAAAGACATACGTGGACGTCCATAGAGATTACAGGCTAGAAACGATTGACGGATCATAATATGCAGGCCAGGATTGTGTATTGTGCAAGAGTCTGGCCAGAGTGTACAAGGATCCAGATTTCTTGCTCGATGTGTGTGGTTCTCCGACGAAAATCACATTGACATGTACAGTTTCATCAGTCGCCAAACAATTCACTTTCAGATATTAAAGGAGAAAGTTTTCACCTGTACAGATCCACCCAGAACTGAGCCTGCATTACGTGAGAAGATCATCTAGTTTTTCAGGAATCTGCAGCATCCCATGTTCCAGGCGTGACCATTACGAACACAGCCTACAGCGCGATGGCACACATTGTGAACATTTACATTATCGTCCCGTTAATTAATAAATAACAGCTCTAATACCGTACGTTGCACCAGTGTTGTATATCTTGGCGCATGCCGTATGTTGGATGCTCGACAGAGATTTGTGAACATGGTCTTTATATGGAAATAATCAGATGCGAATTCATATCGAAACATCCTCATCTAAAAGCGGTAGTATCAGCCTAGTACTCTCAGAAAATGCAACGATAGATACAGGCGCAACAAATCGTATAAGAACTGGGTGGTTAAAGTGAAGAACACTAACAAGAGTATTTTTTTATTTTTATTTTTACAATTTGCTTTACACCTCACCGTACAGTTAGGAATTATCCATGGCCTTAATTACAGTCGCAGGATTTGTCTGTTTTGAAAATGGGAAACCACGGAAAACCATCTTCAGGGCTGCCGACAGTGGGGTTCGAACGCACTCTCTCCCGAATGCAAGCTCACAACTGCGCGCGCGATCCTAACCGCATGACGAACTCGCTCAGTCACAAGAGTATTGCAAGATTAGCATATTTCCAACCGTGGGCAAAGCACATGATCAAGATACGCTACATCTCCTACCCACACAACAAAGCTGCGTGAAGGACGACAAAGAGAAAATAAATCCTAGTAATATAAATCTGATATGAAACAGGAGAAAACAGCCTGGAGAAATGGACAAGGAAGGCGTGATCCCATAATAGAACGTGTAGATGAAAATGTATTACTTCACGCATAAGGTGATGTAAAAGGACTCCTTATAGAACTACCAACGCAAATAGATACGTTTCTTAGCTTATCTAATTTTCTCTAGTGCAGTAATGATGTTCTTCCAGACCATTATCGTGTGAATTCTTGCGGACATCACAAATTGAAGTAAGTCCGGCAATCAACAAGTTTATCAAGAGCTCTGAAGTTTAATTGGATTTCGTCTGACTTTGATGTCCTTCTCACTAACTCTAACGAACATAACTGGATCAAACAGAACTGAATATTGAGATCTAATAACTTAGTTAGGAGAACTTTATCTCTCTGAGGCATAGAACTTGGAAGCTAGCATTCCTATCTAAAAAGTAATGGGAACACCAAAAGTGAATAGCAGAAATTGTCAGATTTTCATTCGAAAAATAATTGAAGACTTATCTAAAGAAATTGCTGTTCATTACCTTGTTCTAGTATAATCAATTCGCTTTTAATTTTACTATATTAAAATTACCAGGTTATTGATATCATCATCACCATCATCAGTCAGTGAACACTACTGCTGAATCTCACGTGCTGCCTTATTTAGATGCCTTCATATTTACTTATTCATTGCTTGTCCCTTCCAGTCTCCCATGAAAAATAGCACAAAATATATTCAAATGAACTTTTCTTCTAGTGGTCTCTCCTCGTCTTAACATTCATTTATGTTCTGAAAGCGATCTCTCTTCATGGACGAATGAAAAGGGAACCAAAATTGGTTGGGTCTTTGTATACTTCTGGGTCAACGGAGCAATACTACAGCTTGGAGGATGGAAAGAGAAGACAAAGAGGGCAGAGATGCAGACTAGAGAGGACAAACGAGACTGAGAAAAGAACAGCTTATAAAGAGGAGATGATGATGATGATGATGATGATGATGATGATGCGTGATTGTTGTTTAAAGGGGCCTAACAGCTAGGTCATCGGCCCCTAATTGTACGAGGTGCAACGAAATGTTACGATAATTAAAACTTCAAAATGTATCCAGTGACTTGGATTTAAAAAGAATGACGATTAAAAATGGCCATTAATCCAAAACAATCAGTGGATCCAGTTCACAATTCCTTATTTTCACAGATGGCGCTTGTTGTCCAAAGGGGGTCCAAAATCCAATTCACCGGCCCCCAATAACATTAATCACTGACAAAGCACAACCATGGTGTTCCTCCTATAGTGGTACTAATCACAGGTAATGAAGACCCAAGGTAAGCAACACAGAATGGCACCTCTCGCATACAACACAAACCCACGGTGTTTCGCACGCAAGGGTACTACTCACAGCAACTAGAAGCATGGTTTTCCTCACATAATGCGACTAATCACGGGCGCCGGTATTAACGCCATGTTCCTCACTTAGCGGAATTAATCCGAGGACACGTATACTCGTGGTGTTGCGCACATAGCGGTACTAATCCTAGACAACGTAGACTCACGGTGTATCACACGTTATGGTAACACCCACAGGCAACAAAAAACCCACGGTGTTCCTCACATACCGGTTCTATTCTCAGACAAGGCAGTCCAATGTTTTCCCCTCATATAGTGGTACTCATCGCGGGCAACACCCAAACCCATGGTGTTTCTCATAAAGTGATACTACTCATAGGTAACGCAGACCCACTGACCCATTCTGAACACAGTGGAACAAACCGATGGAATACACACGATGACCACTATCACAAACAAAGCCCAGACCCGTAGTGTTTCTCGCATAATGGTACTAATCACAAGTAGTCTCATAGTTCTAGTGTCATCATCCTTTGGTCGCCCCTTTTAATGCCCCTTCACTTCTTCGTCTGCGCCTCCCACCCAAAGGGGGTAGGAGAGAAAATATTCCTGTTCTACAAGTCCTCGTTCTCCCTCATTTTTTTCTATTTAGGCTCATGATCTTCGAACAAAATTCCAAGCTAGATCGTAACTTATAACTAGGACCCGGATGTTTATGCAGTAATAGGTTAGAATGCAAACTTCCTGAAGCGAGTAACAAGTATAGTCTACCTTCACAACGACTATGCTACGGGGTTTGCATAAACAATAGGGGTACGGCCCATCAAAACCCCTATAATTTATCTTACTCTTGCTACATTATGGAAGAGCGGGTGGCCGACACTTCCTACAAACCAAATTAGTTTGCAATCTAAGCGGTTACTGCATAAAAATCCGGGCCCTACTTATAACATTACCGTAATTTCACGCATAGAGGAAGATTAATAAATTTTACTATAAACTAACCTTATCGCCATAATTTGAAAAACTTATTTCACTATTTTCTTAACCCAAATCATAAGATTTGTTTAGATAACTCAAAGTTGCGTTAAATAATTTCTATGGGATAAAATTTCATATTGCTCACTGCTTGTGAACCTCTTAAGGCTGAAGCACGCTTCATAAAATGTGCTTCTACGCTGATGTCTCTATTGGTAAAGGTCTTAAAATTATTGCGGTGGATCAGATTTTTCCGTTTCATTTTATAAACATTGCATTTAATTTTCTGCTAACTTAAGGTGAAACAATTTCGTTTAGAAGGTTAACTTTATGAATCAGTGTTTGTTCCGGCATCCAGCAAAATGTTTCGCGTCTCGTGCATGGTTATTTACACCTTTATTGTCGCCAGAATAATAGTCAATGCTTATACAGGCGCTGAGCAGCACAGTCCAAAGGCTTAGGTTTTGATTGTATTCGTGTGAGAACCACACGATCTTCCTGCAGGAGACCTTAATATATCATCACGTGAAAATGCGTTGTTTTTAGTGTTCAGGCAGTGCATGTTAAAATACAGAGCTAGGCTGAGTTTTACACCAAGGTATATATCAAAATATTTCACCTCGCCAAGCAGTGCTGAGTGTCCTTCCACTTCATTATTTCTCATAAGGAAAGGGAAAATTGTTTGAACGAATTTGGCTTCAAATAATAGTACAGTACATAACAAGTCCTTCCAATGTAATGAATAACCAGCCTTCAACAACGCCAAAGCTAAAACCTTGCACTGCCATTGTTGCGTCATCAGCCTAGTACCTAATATTATATGCTGGTTATAGGTGTATACAGTATACAGCAACAGCGCTAAGACCGTGTGATAGCCCCTTTATCTGGATGTGTTATCTTCTCATTTTCCCAAACAGAAGGAAGAAATTAGGCTCGGTTCCGAAATAATATTAATAATGATAATTTTTTTTTTGCTATTTTGCTTTACGTCACACCGACACAGATAGGTCAAAGGGCGACGATGAGACGGGAAAGGCCTAGGAATGGGAAGGAAGTGGCCGTGGCCTTAATTAAGGTACAGCCCCAGCATTTGCCTGGTGTGAAGATGCGAAACACGGAAAACCATCTTCAGGGCTGCCGACAGTGGGATTCGAACCCACTAACCGCACGTCCAACTCGCCCGGTAATGATAAATTGTAATAATGCAACAAGCCTATAATGGCAATAATTAAGACACAAGTATGTTTATAATACTAACGAAGCGAGTTTCAGAATTTCCATACGAGTGTCTTAATTACCATTATAGGCGAGTTGCTTAAGACTATTTATGCTCAACGATAATTATAACTCTATTTTTAAATATTCATAAATTTCTGTCGAGATGTCGCTTGACAGTTGAGTTTACTGAACAGAGCGCAAAGCACATGCGCTGGGTTATTGATTTTCCGTGAGTGGATCAGAGACCTTTACAATGTCATATGTTTTCAAAGCTTTGATAGAAAGTTGTCATAACTTAGCTTTATATCAAATACAAATTTTTTATTGTACAGGTGGTGAAGTGAATTATCAGGAATGTGCCGTGTGGTTGTGGAATATTGGAAGTATAAGGTGCATTGATGTTAATATATGTGTGTCCGACATGTTTGATTTTGTAAACAAGTGCGAAGCTAGTGCTCTGAGCGCAGGTGTGATGCTATCCTTACCTAATTGGTCAAACAGTTGTATCATAATGAAAATCTAAAGTCTGATTGGTGGAGAACCTGTATCATAATGAAACTTGAACTATAATTAACCTCATTAAGATTCAGTTTTCTGGCATCGTCGAGCATAAAAACGATTAAAAGATAAGCATTATAGAAATGACATATAAAATTAACAGAGCTACAGAATACATAAACTAGAAGAGAGGGGTACAGAATGGGGGCCATTGTAAAAGCAGTCGGGAGAGTCCGAACAAAAGCAGAGAAACTCAATGTTTGGACTACAGAATGAACATAATGAAATTCTAAATGCTAACAGAGTATTGTGGAGAAAAGCGGGGTAGCTAATAAACATTTTGATGCGCTTGAATATCATCTCTCTGTCTGAAACATTCTCCAAATTCATAATGGTCTGTATACGTACAAACGAGGAGTGTTTGGTGTAGTATTTCCTGCGCACAGACTTGAGGTCTCTGTTATTGTAAAGAGGTGGGGGGCGGGCGGGTAGTCGTTGGCACCCGATGAATTCATGTCCCTACAGATACAAAACAAAGAGCTATACGAAAACTCTGTCAAGATCTCAAATGTCGTGACACATTAAAAGAATAGGCCAAAAACTTAATAGCAAACAGGATCATCATGTTGCATAAGAACAAGAAAACTCAAGTCGTCTGGGAAATAGAAGTCCACCACGATTTACAGAATTGCGGAACAAGAGAGCAAACGTAGAAAAGAGTTGAGGAAGATATTCGTGGAAATGAAGAGTCTGTCCGAGGAGATATTGAGGGTAAGAGCAACGAACTGGGGTGAGCCAGAGAAAGAAGGATTATTGGCGAAAGACGAAGGTAAGAGCAAGGAACTTCAGTGATGGTGGTCGTGTAATCGTACTCCATAGCTGGCTAAAATGAATACCAAACAATAATAAATCTTTTTTCCTTCACAACGTTGCACGCAATAAAAGGAGCGCGATTGAACTTATTTAGCAGATGAATTTGCTTTCTTCTCTCCCCTGAATCTCTTCATCTTCTCGCTGAGTTTTTCTTCCGTTCTTCCGTCCTTGCAGTGTTGGTTCTTATCTTGTGTTTTTCAGCAAAGTGATGTTTGTTCTCCATTGTTCAAAAGCTAGGCCTGTCCCATATTATTTAACATGTTATGCTGATTTCTTGAAGGATTTTCTTCAAATTCGATTATCCAATTTTTCTTGACTTTTAGTGAGCAGGCATCATTAAATGTCTTTTTAGTAAGTCTATAAATTGTCCATTCTTTGAATATGGCCATAAAATTTCTATTATTACTGTATTATACATCCACCTTCATTGTACTGTGTACTGCTATGTCTTTCAGCATTCCGTCTGCACGCCTCTGTGAATTTACTAATCGCCAACTCTATTTGTAACTAGCTCTGTGACCTCGTTTATTTCCATACCTCTTATCTTTAAATCGTTATAAACTGAGTCCAACTATCTTCGTACAGGTCTCCCCTTACATCTCTTATCCTCGATGAACGAGTCCATTATTCTCATAGGTAACCTACCAACCTGCATTCGCCTCACATGACCCCAGCACCAAAGCCGCTATATCCATACAGCTTAATCGATCGAGTTCATTCCCAACTTGATCATCTATTCATTACGAGCACCTTCCTGCCATTGTTCGCACCTTTTCGTACCAGCGATCACTCTAGCTACTTTCAAGGATGTTACATCTAACTTATGAATAAGATATCCCGAGCCCACCCAGAATTCACTCTCGTACAGCGAAGTCGGTGTGGAAACACACCAATGTAAAGATAGTTTCGTTGTTATTCTTCTTCTTTCTTTCTTCGTTATGTCTATTCTATAGCGCGTTTGACCTTGTTCGTTGGCCTGATGGTTTTCGCCTTCTTATTCTCACAAAATCTCTTCATAAATGCACTGTGTTTCATCTTGCGTTCAGTGGACCACTCCCTACCAGTTCTCTTTTCAGACTTCCCCACGAATTTGTGCTTGGCTACTATTGTGCTAAAAGCTCCAAGATCGTTTATGATGTCGCCCAGCCAATTTCATTTGACCTTCTTTGACTTGATTACTTTAAATGATATTTTGGTGAGTCTGTCGCTGTCTATTCTATAGATATGGCCAGAGAATTTCAGGCGACTCTTGCGTACGGCATCAGTGAGCCTGTCAGTTAATGAATAGAGGTCCGCTGTTATCTTAATCCATATTCCATTTTCTCTCCCGGAACCATAAATTTCACGGAGAATTTCCTTTTCTTGCTTTTCAATTTCTATAATATGAGGCAAAACAACTGTCTTGTAATGTCGTAATTTTGCATTACGCGATATGACTCTCTCGTTGTAGTAATTCCACGTTAGTCTGTGCGCCTTATGGACTTTAGTGGCTCTTTCTATGTTGGTCCTGCTGTCTAGTCCCTATGGTAGTATGATTTATTCTAGGTATTTGAAGGACGATACCTGTGAAATTGTGCCGTTTTCCATTTCTAGAGAAGTTTTTTTGCTATGTTTATGTAGATTTCCCATGAACTGCGTTTTTTCGTACGATATCGGGAGGTCTGCCTTTGATGCTATGTTGTGTAATCTCTCTACGGAGTATCTGGCTTCATCTCTGGTCATAGTAATGATTGCTAGATCGTCAACAAAGGCTAAATTTTTCACCTTGACTTTGCTTCCCAAGTTTCCGATGCTCATACCTTTGACGTCCCTCTCCTATTCTTTATTAACTTTGTCTAGAACTTAAACAGAATAGGGGAGATGCCGTCACCTTGACGAACCCCCGTGCATATTTCAAAACGTTCAGAAATTTCCCCAAGGAATTTCACTCTAGAAGTCGTAATTGTGAGAGTTTGCCGGATTAGTTCTCTGGTCTTCCTGTCTAATCTAAGTTCTTCTAGAGTATCAAAAACGGTCTGTCTGTCCACAGAATTATACACCCTCTTAAACTCCACAAAAATGCCGATCGTGCTGGTAGCTCGACGGATCCTTAATATCGTCTTAATTTCCATATTTGTTCAGCGGTTGATCGACCTTTTTTGAAACCTGCCTGGTACTTGGCGATCAGGTGACCTATCTGTTTTTCTAAACGATTTAATATCAAAATTTTGTATGTGATCGGTAGTACGAATATGCCTATGTAGTAGTTTGGATCCCCCTTGTCACCTTTTATGTACAATGGATGTATTAATGCGCACTTCCAATTATGCGAGAATGTTTCAGTTCCCCAGATTAATACTAGGATTGCATGAATTCTGCTTACAATGTCATCTCTTAGTTTCCACATCTCCGCAGTGTTGCCATCTTCTCCAGGGGATTTATTATTTTTAAGCGATCGGAGGATCTCTGCTGTTTCCTGTATTGTAGGAGGTTGTGACTCAGGGTTCGGCATGGGCTTTCCGAAGTTCAGCTTTCTTTTGGTGGGTCACAGTTGAGGTGTGGGAAGTAGTCACCTAGAAAATTGTGCAGTTCTCTTTGGTGTTCGTTTCTAATGTTACATCTGCTCGATGGAAACATAAAGATGGTGGTTGATAACTGGATAAATTCTAGCGGAAGGTTTTGTAGAAATTCCTGATGTTGTTTTTGAGGAATTCCTGCTCGATTTCTACGAGTCCGTTTTTGCCATTCGCTCGTTTCTCCCGGCGTATTATTTTTGAGGTAATTTCCTGCACCTTTAAGAAGGCCTCCCATTTCGCAGTTGTTTCGTATCCATTCCACTGATTCAACGCTTTATCACAGGTCGTGTTCCACAATCTATGTTTTTGTTTTCTCGGACGCTGTCCTAACTTCAGGGCTGAGGTTTGAAGTGTTTTGCGTAGGTCTGGCCAGCCCTTGGGACCCTGCTCTCGTGTGTCTTGTAAGAAGGTACTTATGTTCTATTTACAGCATTCTGGGTCAACTCTTTGAGATATGTTGAGTTTCGGTCGAGATCGGTTGGGTTGGAATCTCACTTTGATTTGTGATAGATGGTGGTCTGAGTCGACAACTCCCTTTCGTACTCTTATATTTTGAAGCTCGCAAAGATTTTTTCCCGGAGATTGCAACATGATCAATCTGGACTTCCCCTCATATCGGGTTCGGTGATTTCTACGTTCTTTTTGTGAGGAGGTTTCACAAAATATATGGGTTTCAAAGGGAAAGTTTTACAAATGTCTATAAGGCGTTCTGCGTTATTATTCGTCCTCCGATGTGCCGAGTTGCCGTCTTCAACTTTGGCCATTGTTGAAAACCTTGGTGGTCTTTTAGTTTCCTCCCGAGTTGGTTTCGTTCTTATGCATCGTCATAAGTGGTCCCCATCTCCTGTAGTCCCTTTTCCACCTCGTTGAACTAAGTTGGCTGGGTCTTCTTAACTTTAAAATAGGTAAAGATCTGGTTCGATAATCGTGTTGGTTTTATTCTTAGCAAATGGCTTTAAAATGCAATTATCCTTCTCCGCATGATATGAGAGAACTTCTGAATACGGGTATACAGATCATGGTTATGCTGACGTCTATATTTATCTTTGTCTTTAATTGGGCCTAGAATTTTCCTTAAAATTGTCTGTATTTAATTCCCTATTTTTTAAAAGGCATTTCTCTTACAAAACAAGGCACTCCGCTGCATACAAAGCCTCTGGTCTTGGGACAGTGCAATAATGTCTGAGTTTTGCTTTCAAGGATATGGACTTTCTGTTGCAAACAACTTTGGCCAGTTGATAAGCCATCATCGTATTCGTCTCCCTCTACTGCTCTTACTTTCAATGACCGAGTCCATTATTCTCCTAGGTATCCTCATCCGTTCGTCTCACAGGACCTCGCCGACGAAGCCGAATTTTTATTATTATTATTATTATTATTATTATTATTATTATTATTATTATTATTATTATCATCATTATTTACAATTGGCTTGATGTGATAGGAAAGGGTTAGGATTGGGACGGAAGCGACAGTGTCCTTACTTAAAGTACAATCCCAGCATTTGTCAGTTATGAAAATGGGAAACCACGGAAAACCGCCTTCAGGACTGCCGATAGTGGGGTTCGGACCCGCTATCTTCCGAATGTAAGCTGACAGCTACGTGACCCAAACCGCACAACCACTTGCTCGGTAAAGATAATTCCACTATTATTATTATTATTATTATTATTATTATTATTGTGGAATTTGTTTTGTCGTGTATAAAAGCGTGTTTTCTATTTGTTTTCAGTTATTATTTTATTGTTAAGTACGTTTTATTTTACTGACTCTGTTGTAGTTTGCCTCTGTGTGTTTTAATGTCTTATTTTCATTTTTAATTTGAATTATATATATAAGACCAAGTCAAAGGCAATGCCCTACTCTATTTCAATCTATTTTATATCATTTTATAAATACATAACATATTTCGAATTAGATCCACTGACTATGTTGAATTCACATTCATTCATCATCAATTTTTAAATTCTAGTCACAGAATAAATTTTAAAATGTTATCGTTACATTTCATCCATCTCGTATAATTAGGAGACGGTGACCTAGATGTTAGGCTACTTTAAACACCAATCATCGTCATTTTCATCTTTATCCTCACCGTCATCAATAATGGAATTCGAAGATGGTTTAGAATATCGTTGACATAAACTGCCAACGCACCCGATTTAGCATAATAAAAATTTGTTACGCCAGCATTCCCAGCAACGCAGCTCATCTGGTTACAAGTGCGCAGCGATGTTGCCTATCCATCGTGCCTCATTGCTGTTAAATAGAGGAACAGGGGAGTGCGCCTGAAATCCACCTGTGAACTGCCAGCAAAACACATTGGTTATCACGCTTGTCATGTGTACGGCGGGAAGCTGACAAACAAGGGGTACATTCCTGCTCTCCAGATGTGACAGACACAGTCTGTCATAGAAACCATGTCTGATCAAAGTGAACGCTGTAATTCACATTAAATTCAACCGAAGACAAAGTCTTCAAAGACTAATTATGTGCTGAAAACATCCTTAAATTTCCCCTACAAGCATACGACTCACGCAAATGTCACACTTTAAACGAAGTTACCTGAGAACATGCACATGACTTCGTGATGAACTGTTCCATATTCAGTTTAAAATATTCACTCAAAGTCCTTTCCTCCCATTATTATTCATTTTTTGAAAATATTCACACTCTTACATTTTCTCCACCGCACGGGAAAACCATGGATATGTTTATGGGCTTACAAGACGAAGGAGCTAGTACAAATTCTTTAGTTTCTCCTCTCTTAATAGCCTCTTACGAAGTGCAGCGGGTACAGATAATTAATTACTTTAATTCACCCACATACTAGGAACTCAATCCCAGCTGAAATTACAGGCAAAGGCAATCCGAGACTATTTAAAAGGAAATATTTAATGTGGTACTCACTACCGTAACAAAAAGAATATTTAGTTCTTTATTATCAATAAGGATTCTGACTCCTTGGCTGAATGGTCAGCAATGGGGCGTTCAGTTCAGAGGTCCGGCTTCGATTCCCAACCGGATCGGAAATTTTATTCGCGTTTAATTAATTATTTTGCCTCGGGGCTGAGAGTTTGTGTTTGACCAAGCACTCTCCCCTTCATATTTACACAATACACCACACTACGTAGCACCACAGAAAAACGCAATATTGATTACTTCCCTCCACATGGGGTTGGCGTCAGGAAGCGCATCCGGCCGTAAAGCAGAGTCAAGTCCACATGTCTGCCACAGTTCGTACCCACGACCCCACAGAAAGTAGAACCTCGATAACACCCTCCCGTTTACTACGCTGTCCCGGGCAATGCACGCATTCTGGCAGGTCCCCAGATATTTCCTTATAGAAAGGCATTATAAAATTAGCCTTTATAACACGTCTTCCCTCCCCATTGAAGTGTTCTTTTTTCGAAGGAATATTCTTGGAAAAAGTTTCAGCAAAGTTCAGAAATGAAAAACGTTACTCCTTCGTCGCTGATGTAGGCTAGCTGCAGACGTGAAGAAACCTGTAAAGTAGACAACCTACTCAATGTTTGGTGAGGTGTAGATAATAATGGAAGGGGAAAATGTAAGGATACCCTTATTATTTTAGTGAACAAGCACGTACAAATGAACATTCCGATTTAACTAACATTCATTATGAAAGATAAATGATTATGCTATTGCATTCGAGTGAAAGCGACAAACGAGACAAACTACAGGATAATTTGACGTTTCAAGAAGTCTTCACTCTGCTTCCTCAGAACTGAACCTCGAGCATACACAGCTGTTTTAATAATGACGGAATGTTATGTTTCCCAGCAGCTTTTCTATTTGTCCTCCCAGTGGAAGCATCGATCTAAACAAAAAGGGCTGTATTTCTAGCTCTGATGAGTTAACAAGCAACTGAGATGCCTCAGGCCGTACTAACGTTGCGTAAAGGGGACTGCATAACAATTAGGAGTAATCATTCTGTTTATGCAACACGTCCTACAGGACTGTATGGCGAGATAGACGACTTCAGGATACAGAAGGATAAGAAAAAGCTTTACTTATTAACTTAATATATAAAACTCCTTGCATTAAAGGTCTTTAATTATCATTATCACAATATTACTTCTTTAATAATTCAGTAATTGCTGGAAGGTATGCACAAACTACTTCCCATTTCTTACCTATTTTGACAACACAGAATCCTAATTTCTAAAACCAATTGTGCTGTAATAATAATTGTAAGGCCTCATGTACCATGTTCAGGCATTGTGATCTGATGCTATTTAGGCTACCTACATGTCTGTTTCATTCTACTCTACTAGATGGCAGAAACTTTTATCGCTATTGAATTATCTATGACGTAGATTTAATTAATTTTTCTGGCTAACATCATATACCAGGCCGTACTGACATTGCGTAAAGGGGGCTGCATAACAATTAGGAGTACCCATTCGGTTTATGCAGTACTTCCTACAGAACTATATGGTGAGATCGACGACTTCAGGTTGTGGAAGAGTAAGAAAGCAGCTCTGCTTATTGCAAATTGAAAATCCACAGCCTGTTTCCTGTCATTCGACCGGGTCAGAAATTTTTCCATGCCGACATCGTACGACACGGAGTGCCAAATAGACATATACCTGCCCTTCAGAAATCCGAAAACCCCTACTGAGTTTCTACCCGCAATCTTGGGATCTCTAAGCCGGGATTCTCAGACAAAAAGTACTCTATCTCTGGACTTTCGTTGATAACTAGAGCCGAGAAGTTAGGAAAAATGTCTTCTTTATCTGGGTAGATACATCGGACTTTAAAATTGAGAACGGTAGAACCATTTATTATTTTGCCTATTGGGTTCCCGTTGCCTTCCTGAAAGGTTAATGCCTTCTTGTGCCTTTTTTGAGTTCTTCTTCTTGCCGGGCCATATATTTATCCATATAACAGGCACCCCTGAGCTCATTCAGGGTCGGAGAGAGTATTTCTGACGTTCTTACTTACACCAGACCTAACAACACTTCAATTTTCCTCACTTTCCCTTAAGGAAACCTCTTCGGCTCTTCGATGGCAAGATATTTCCGTACTAAATGGTGTTCATTTCTTCTTCTGACCTGACCATACCAGCGGAGCTGTTTTTCCTCCATCTTGTCGCTGATGGGCACAACTTTAAAGGATTCTTGCACATGCTCATTGCGCACTTTGTCATAGAGAATGACGCCCGTCGAGCATCGCAACATCCACATCTCAGTGACATGCATTCGCTCGTCATGCTTTTTCTGTCTTGCCCAACATTCGGAGGCGTACATGAGGGCAGTCCGGGCAGTAGTTTTGTACACTTTTCCCATTAATTTGACTGGCATACGCTTATCACACAAAACACCAGTAAGAGACCGCCATTTCATCTCGCCAACACTGACACAGTGCTTGACATCTGTGTCGATATTACCAACAGTTTTACCAATAGTTGTGATGACTGATCCAAGATACTTGAACTTGTAGGTCATCATCAGCGGTTCTCCAGCAAGGAAGACAGTGTTATGTGAGCCCGCTTCCCTGGACTGTGTGAGGTTGAAGAACATATACTCGGTCTTCTTGCGACTTATTCATAATCCATTTGCCTCTAGTATTGCTTTCCATCGTGCCAAGACTGCCTCAGACTTCTGATATGACACACCAACCTTACCTTTTTGAATAATTATGGTTATTCTCCTATTATTTACATATGAAAATTAATCCATGTAAATAAAATGCTATTCCAATATACTGCATTAATAGTAAGGAGACCGAGCTCGATAGCTGCAGTCGCTTAAGTGCGGCCAGTATCCAGTATTCGGGAGATAGTAGGTTCGAACCCCACTATCGGCAGCCCTGAAAATGGTTTTCCGTGGTTTCCTATTTTCATACCTTAATTAAGGCCACGGCTGCTTCCTTCCCACTCCTAGCCATTTCCTGTCCCATCGTCGCCATAAGACCTATCTGTGTCGGTGCGACGTAAAGCAACTAGCAAAAAAAATAGTAAAGAGAACAAATTATTTTAATTAATTATATATAAATAACGTTGACACAGACGATATTTTCGTATTAGTTTATATTAAACAATTTGTACTATTGTAGAGCCCATTTTAAATGTCTACCTTCACTGTTTTTCTTCATATTTCCTACATTTTGGAACTTAAAAATGGGTGCAATTTGTATAATATAAAAAGTAGCCTTGCTAAGACTAAATTGTTGTCAGTATGTAAGAAATCCAAGGGAAATGAAGGTCAGATTGGGGTTAAAAAGCTGGGACAGACATATCATTTCAAGTGTTTAGTATGTGTGTTCTCCCAGGATGGTAGTATAGTAAGTGATATTGAATCAATATGCAGCAGTCCGACTCGTTGGCTGAACGGTCAGCGTACTGGCCTTCGGTTCAGAAGGTCCCGGGTTCGATTCCCGGCCGGGTCGGCGATTTTAACCTTAATTGTTTAATTCCAATGGCACGGGGGCTGGGTGTACGTGTTGTCTTCATCATCATTTCATCCTCATCGCGACGCGCAGGTCGCCTACGGGAGTCAAATAGAAAGACCTGCACCTGGCGAGCCGAACCCGTCCTGGAATATCCCGGCACTAAAAGCCATACGATATTTCGTTTCAATGCGCAGCAAATCTAATGAAGTGAGTATTCCGTAAGAAGGAAGTCATCTCCCTGACCAAACTATCTGGTTTCAGACCAACAGTTCTACGGGAGTGAAAGCTGAAATTAACAGGCATGAAAGTAGTGAGAATGACTGCTGGCACAAACAGTGGCAGGAGAGTACTTGAAATGAGGAAATAAAGGCTAATTTTGGAATAAATTTCGACGGATGAAGCTGTTCGCATAAGCCGGCTTCGGTGGTGTGTTCATTTGAGGCGAAGGGAAGAATATAGTTTAGCTAGGAGAATAATGGACTCTCTTATGTAGGGAAAGAGAAGTAGAGGTAGACCAAGACGACGATGCTAAGACTCAGTTTCTAATCTTTTAAAGATAAGAGGTATATACCTAAACGAGGCCATAAAACTAGTTATAAATAGAGAAATGTGGCGGTGATTAATAAATTCAATGAGGCTTGCAGACTGAACGCCGAAAGCCGAAAGAGTCAATAATGAAAATGTATTTATGATTTCTTTTAGATCTTCGTTCATTTCCACTAATTGTTGCGGTGTTTGTTTGGAAGTTCCTTTATCAGCCCCTTGTTTTCTATTCTGTGTAGGTTTCCGTAGAATCTTAATTGGCCCTTTTTATTATCTATGCTTTTTCCTGTGATTTCATAAATTTTCTGTGGTGTCTCTTTCATCCAAATGGCATTTTCATATTTTGGTGATACTTTTTTTCTCAGAATTCTGCTCTCTTGTTTGTCGATGACTTTTATTTGTGATTTGCCGCCAATTATCGAGCTTTCGGATGAATAAAGTCCCTCTGGTTTGATGACTATGTTGTAGTGTTGATATTTTGCCATTAAACTCAGACGTCATTCAAGATAGAACAAAATTTAGAAGCTTAGTAAGCAAGTATAAATTTGCAGAGAAACCTAAAAGAAAATATACAAGATGGACAGAAGAAAGCAGGAAGGAACTCACTGAAAGAATTAAGGGGAGTGGGAAAGCAATCATTTAAATGTTATTTTCCAAATGTTGTCTCATAAAATTATTTCTACTCTGCTGAATGAAATGGTGTGTAATGTATTATGATTCGCTACCCGCAAACATTTTTTTTAAAAAATATTTAAAATATTAATGCACAAGTGAGAAATTTCTTACAGAAACTTCTGTAACCGTTTGATCTAGAAGGCTGTGGTTTTCTCTGAACTGTTCCAGAATATGTGTGAAGAAGTTGCTGGCACTGTCATAACAAACACTCAAATAATGCTGACTATGGGCCAGACTGTATTTAGATGCTGACATGGGTAAATGAACATTGTGCCTTACTTTGAACTCTGTTTCTGAAAATTGATTTTTTTCACATGTATAACCCATAATCTCACGAAGTATACAAGCTGAGGAGATCATGTTATTAGTGAGTTATTTTATCCCTTAATCCAGCTACTGACCTAAAAAGTTAATCCGCTCGATTGATTTCTAATTTAGAGCAATATTAACTATTTTTGCTAAAATATGAAACACTAAAAGATTAATAAATGGACAGCTGTTCCCTCAATACACTTCATTCTACAGTTGAACCTGACTTATACGTATATCAAGGGGAAGAGAAGAAACTACTTTTAACTCAGAATTACTTAGAAATCAGACTTACACAATACATCACATATTTACTGAAAAACCAATGGAATACACCTACATGTGTAAATCCTTGCAAATAATAAATCAATTAAGACAGAAAATATTATTTTGAACTTGGTCCAGCCTTAAAGAAATCAGATAGTTTGGCTTGTTTCACTTTTCTTGCATTAAGAGTATAAATCTCCTTTAGCAAACTTAGTAATGAATTCAAAGCATTTTCACTACAACTCTTCGCAGTGATGTAACGCCTACACACTTCGATTGCACTTAACACTTCACTCAGTTTAGGTGTCAAGATTCAAGCGCCGCGTTATTGGCATAGATCAGCAATAATCTCTTCATCCGGTAGTTCTCCACGTACAGCCAGATTATCATCGAAAAGCACAAAAGTATCGAATTCTATACCCTCCGGTAGCGTTAGCTCATTGTTAGACAAAACTTCGTCCCCATAATCATCATTAGAGGCAGCCTCTTCTGGAAACAGTTGCTGGTTGTGGAGGATGAGACCTGCTTCCAGGCAGCCGAAATAAAATCCATGGCTTGTAGCAAACTAATGGAGAGAGGTTCATTTCCTGCATCACTCAGTGTTATTAAATGTTGAACCAGCATTTTTCTATAATGCACTTTGAATTTTATTTTGCAAGTTGCTTTACGTCGCACCGACAATGATAGGTCTTATGGCGACGATACTTTGAAATTTGCTGTTGTTCCCACGAAAGAAATTCTCATATTCAAACAAATTTTTCTGTATTTTATATTGTTATCATGTATCTCAATCTTTGGCGGCGTGTCAAAAACGACGAAGGTAGTGGGGGAGCGAATGGGACTCGCCTTTGTTAAGCCGCCAGTAAGTAAGGGTCAACAATGTCACTCGGCCAAACTCTTTGTATTCTGTTTCGCACCGAAACCCGATCGCTCTACTTCCACCTACGCCGGCAAAGAGGAAACTTCGTAAGTACAGTGGTTTCTTTTTAAGAAGTACATTCTCATTGCAATTACGCAAAACTCAGTTATATTTCACTGACACTTAATACGTATAACAGCGAATTACGTATAAACGGATTACGTATAAATAAGGTTTAATTAACACGCTTTTATATTATATTTTGCCGGGACCTAAAGGAAATTACGTACAAATACGAATTACGCAGAACAGAGTTACGTATAAAGCAGGTTGAACTGTATTTCTGTAACTAGGAGAAGTTTGTAATTATCAGTGGTATACATTTAAAAACTTTAGCATTAATAGTTTGTGGGATATTGGGATATATTTTCTGTCAAATTAACATTGTCAAGATAGGGCGTTCCCACTCCCATTAAAAGATATTGTAAACAAAGGAAGATCGCTGATGCTGCTTGATGATGATGCTTGTTGTTTTAAGGGGCCTAACATCGAAGGTCATCGGCCCAACAAAGGAAGAAACATTGTGCTAAATAAGTTATAACTCGCTCCATAGTTGGGCATAACGAATTAATAATAATAAGGGCATTTTTAAAATTTCGCAGAGCACATTTTATCTCTCACTGGTTTAGATTGATGGCGAAGACAAGCGGTGCACATCACGTCAACAGGCAGTCATTCAAAAAACAATTTATTGCGCTGCTGTGTCAGATGAGCAATTTAATCCTCTGTTATTTACTATCTCGTTCATTCATTCTAAACTTGACGTCCATGCAACCATTTATTTCTGAAAGCAATTAGCATTAAGCTCAATTCATGTTTAATCTGACTGCATCATAAATATTCCGTTTCATCTCGTTCTACTGCATTAACAAATAAATATTTTTAGATGATTTACATAAATATTACCACTTGTTGCCCGATCTCCAATAAAATAAGATGAGGAGGCTGACATGTCCGTTCTGTGTGACCCAACAGTGACACGCTCCTTTCAAACCTCTTATCATATACAATGCTTTGATTTTTCTTGGACGTTCTTCAAGCTCTGCTCCATAGGAGAAGAATTATTAAGGGCATGATATGGAAGAAGGATATCCGTAATATTCATACAAGATTTTTTTTACGAATTTTTTACATCGCACCGACACAGATAGGTCTTATGGTGACGATGGGACAGGAAATGGGTAGGAGTGGGAAGGAAGCGGCCGTGGGCTTAGCTAAGGTACAACCCCAGCATTGTCTGGTGTGGAAATGGGAAACCACGGTAAACCATCTTCACGGCTGGCGACATAGGGGTTCGAACCCTTTATCTCCAGAATACTGGATACATGCTTTGAGTTTTCTAGCACATTTGATCAACACTGAGTCCATACGAATACAATTATTAAGGCGCTTGATATGTAAGGAGAATAGGAAGTATACCATACAATCCCTTTTATCGGATCAGCGGTAGAGTGTCGGCCTCCGGATCCCAAGATAGCGGGTTCAAACCCGGCAGAGGTAGTCGGATTTTTGAAGGGCGGAAAAAAGTCCATTCGACACTCCATGTCGTACGATGTCGGCATGTAAAAGATCTCTGGTGACACATTTGGTGTTTACCCGACCAAATTCATTAAATCTCAGCCATAGACGCCCAAGAGAGTTTCGGTTTACTCGGTCTGCCATCTAGTGGAGGCCTAGAGTAAAACGGAACGTCGAAATTGACGAGCAGACAGCCAGATGGCGTCAAATTGAAATGTCTGCACACGGTAGCTGAGGCCATACGATTATTATTATTATTATTATCGGTTTGCGAACCAATTTGTTTCATTATCGACATTTCTACATAGGTCGTTACATAAGGTGTGGTTCGAACATGTCGCAGCATGGTAAGGCATGCACTATTTTGGAAAATGCTGAGCACACAGTACCGAATGCCACCGACAGATTGCATGACAGCTAAGATGTTCCTGAGTCTCGTTCTGTTTGTGACCGCCACACTGTCAATGTCAAGTACTAGCACACATTTCTACAAGGCAATCTGTGCCATACACTTCAGTGGAAACGTCCGACAACACTCGATAACTGCAGTCACTTAAGTGCGGCCAGTATCCAACTTTCGGAAGACAGAGGGTTCGAACCCCACTGTCGGCAACCCTTAAGAATGATTTGCGTGGTTTCCCATTTCCACACCAGGAAAATACTGGGGCTGTGCCTTAATTAAGGCCACCGACAGGTTCTTCCCGTCTTTGCAGTTCTTTTGACTTGAAACGCTTCCAAATTTTGAATCATAGTTCGAAATATGTTTCTGTCTAACATCTGAACTTCCAGGATGTTGGACTTCTCTAGATCCATGCCGTCCTTGTCTTTTTGTTCCACAGACAGTCGAATAAATTTTTTGTTAGTCTGGTTTTGTTAATCCGGTACAAATGTCCGACAAATGATAACCTCCTCTTTTTCATGGACGCTGAATTTTTCTCCACACTTTTGTAGACTTCATTGTTGTTCAAAAAATTTTCCATCCAGTTTCAGTCTGGACTGGACCCAAGATTTTCCGTAGTGTTCTTCTTTCTAGGATCTCCAGCTTCTCGAACTTGTAATTCATCGAGAGGCATTCGCTGGCATACAGGCATTCTGTTTTACTGCAGTGTTGTAATGCCTCAACTCGACATGAGATGCATTTCTTAATGTAGATGTTTTTAGTTTCCTATAAGCTCTCTGCATTTTGGAAATACGATCGTCTACAGCAGCTTTCTCTAGTTCGTTCTCTTCTATTATTTGACCGAGTTATTTGAACTTTTTAACCCTCTGAATCAGTGCAAACTCTGTTTCAAGGAATTGTCATTCATCATGAATTTGGTCTTCTCTTTCAAGATCCGTCTTGCTAGCGATCGTTTCTAGGAGGTTGATCTGTATGACCGCTTCCTCTAGGTTTTCTGAAAGTATCGCAAAATCATCAGTTAAATACAAGCAGTTGATTTTTATTCATCCCGGTTTTCTTCCTAAGCAGATCGGGGTTACCTTTTGGTTTTCAATTTCAGAATTGCAAACTCTCAGAATCTTCTCCAGGACACAGCTGAATATTTTGAGGTGATAATTTAGCACCCTGTGGCACACCTGTTTTAATTATTATGATTATTATTATTTCCAGATATCAGTCTATAGACCAATACTGAATACTCTAGCGATAGATTAGCGCATCCAGGATTCACTTCCATGACAGGTTGATGCAGGTATCAATGCAAACGGAGGGCATTTTGAACATTTCGTGTGGTATACTGGCAAGGGCGTAGCAAGGGGAGGTTTGCTGGGGGGGTTAGATCCCCCTCCTTTACCACGAAATGTTTACCAAAGGAAATAAATCGAAACTCGTAATAAACAAGTGAAAGTAGACTCAAGGTGTTGGTTCTTTGGAACATTTACGTAGGCATCATTCTAAAACAAACAGATATCTTGCATCTATTTTTTAAGAAGCCTCGAAAGTTGGATTTTAGGTTGTAATCTGAACAAACCATTCGCTGTAAAACTGCAGACCATGATCATATTGTTGTTGATAATGATTATGCTTGTTGTTTAAAGGGAGATAACATCTAGGCCTCATGGTACTAAATGAAACGAAATGTAATGACAATGTAAAAGTCCAACATCATCCACTCACCAGAATTCAAAGCGTGATGTCGAAGAATGAATGAATAAATATGAATTTAAAACAATCAGTCGATCCGACCCACCTTCCCAGAAACTATCCTAAACAATAGTATTACCGACCAAGGGACTGATTCTAAAGCACAATACTGAACCCATGATGCTTGTAGCCTAAAGGTGTCCAAAATCGAGGTCATCGGCCCCTCATAATGGTACTTCTCGCTAGGAAAGTAGAACCATGGCATTTGTCATATTGCGGTACTAATCAAAAGTAGCGAAAAACCCGCGGTATTCCTCACATTATGGTGCTACACATAGGTAATGGAATACGCACATGTAATGCAGACCTATTGTTTTTCTCACTTTGCGGCGCCATTTACAGGCAACGTAAACCTATGGTGTTCCTCACATAGGTGCACTAATCACAGGGACTATTACTAACCCGCGGTGTTCTACATATAGCGGTACTAATCATAGGTAAGGCAGACCCATGGTGTCGCTCATAGAGTGGTACTAATCACAAACCTGTAGTGTACCCAACCTAGTGGTACTACTCGCAAGTAAAGGCGACCCATGGGGTTCCCCGCGTGGTGGTACTATTTACAAGTAGTCTCATGGTACTAATTCAATCACCCCTTAGTCGAAATTGTAGTCGCCTTTTACGACAGGCAGCGGATACCAAGAGTGTATTCTTCGCGTGCGTCCCCCACACAGGGTGATGTGTGTTTGGTCCGCGAGAGCAACTTTATTTCGCTCAAGTCCGCCGGCAAGCCGGTTAGGACCTCCCTATCCGCCACTTGGGACGCGCCACGGGGGAGTATCACCTCTGCCCCTGCTACGCCAGCGTAGTAGGTTCGTGGATCATATTGTCCTTGTTCTGTATTTTACTGTGAGACTTTATAGTGTTCCGGTACTAAATTCTGTCAACATAATTCACTTGTACAAGTGCCCGTATAATAATGACACTCACGCATGCGCGCACCACACACGCACAAGCACCTTCATTGTGTTCTGTCATCATTTTGTAACTATAACCCCTCCATCGGTCGATCCTGCCTACGCTACTGTATGTTGCTACGTTCTGTTCCTGAGTGTTTAATTCGTTTTTAGGGTTCTATAAAATGAGTGCTAACATGGAAATAAAGATTTCCAGAACCTATGTCCATATAATATATTTTCTTCTTCTACGTGTGAGGAATGTGTGCTGAATTAACTGTACTTTATTGTAACACCCTGTATATATGTTGAATTTCTGAGCGACTAGCAGAGTCAACATGCAGCAACGTAACGGAATAAACTGCTATTCTAAGCGTATTTCCCACAGCTGGAAGAGGAAACTTGCTGAGTCTTTGAAACAAATTTAAGCGATTCCACGCTCAGCCAATAAATAGGCAACCCCTTAATCAAGTAACTAACTTATTAAAGCTCTATTAATGTCAGCATTATTACAGACCTATAAACGTAAGATAAAGGATTGAAATTTGCTTGTAGTGGCAAAACATACCCCGTCTCCACATTTGCTGCGCCTGCAGAATTCCTTATTGCTCGAAGAGAAACACTTCCCGGCGGAAAGGATTCCGGTATATTCTCACAAGTAATGAAGGGGGAATATATCACAAGCTATAAGAAACCGTAAGTTTAACAAATAGATAAACATTTATTCTTAAAACTTAATTCAAAATTAAATTTCAAGACATCGTTCTCCACCATGATACCACCCGCGTTAAATATTTTAATTTGAACGGTGTACTGTACTGGGCGCTTCAGATATATACTCCACACGGTGTTGGTTTGGCATTCCAGGCAGGCACGTTTGTATAGAAAGAAAAATGAACCTAAAGCATAATAGGTCTAGGAATTATTACTGTTACACGTTTCATCGCAATAAATATTCGAAGAGTCCCGTTCCCTGTTCAGCACATAATTCTTCATTCCTTCTTCTCTCATCATACTCTTTCACATTCTTATATTTGCTTTACATCGCACCGCCACAGACAGGTCCTATGGCAACAATGGGACAGGAAAGGGCTAAGATTGGAAACTGACTGACTGACTGACTGACTGACTGACTGACTGACTGACTGACTGACTGACTGACTGACTGACTGACTGACTGACTGACTGACTGACTGACTGACTGACTGACTGACTGACTGACTGACTGACTGACTGACTGACTGACTGACTGACTGACTGACTGACTGACTGACTGACTGACTGACTGACTGACTGACTGACTGACTGACTGACTGACTGACTGACTGACTGACTGACTGACTGACTGACTGACTGACTGACTGACTGACTGACTGACTGACTGACTGACTGACTGACTGACTGACTGACTGACTGACTGACTGACTGACTGACTGACTGACTGACTGACTGACTGACTGACTGACTGACTGACTGACTGACTGACTGACTGACTGACTGACTGACTGACTGACTGACTGACTGACTGACTGACTGACTGACTGACTGACTGACTGACTGACTGACTGACTGACTGACTGACTGACTGACTGACTGACTGACTGACTGACTGACTGACTGACTGACTGACTGACTGACTGACTGACTGACTGACTGACTGACTGACTGACTGACTGACTGACTGACTGACTGACTGACTGACTGACGTGTCCTGGAACGTCTTCTGCTCACAAGGTGTAATTTTTTCTAATGCACATCCCTGGGTGGCCTGCGCGTCTGGATATGGGATGATGATGATGATGATGATGATGATGATGATGATGATGATGATGATGATGATGATGATGATGATGATGATCTTTGACAAATTTTTGTGACATCCTCCGACCAACTTAAATATTTATCAAATGCAACTTCGATGTTCTTTACATAATCACTAAATACTTGTATTATTGTCATTCCATTGATCATAACACTTAATATGTGGTTTCCCATTTTCACACCAGGCAAATGCTGGGGCTGTACCTTAATTAAGGCCACGACCGCTTCCTTCCACTTCCTAGCCCTTCCCTGTCCCATCGTCGCCATAAGACCTATCTGAATCGGTGCGACGTAAAGCAACTAGTCAAAAAAAGAAACACTTAGTATAGATCCGTTTTGTGGCTTAGCGTACGATTTATAAAGACCAATTATGATGACATGCTTTCCCACGAAGATGTATCGTTTCCCACTAACATACCCTGCTGACGACCACCAAGATAGCCATGTACCCAGGATAAAGTGCTGTAATAAAATTCCACCGTCTTGAGTTGATTGAGTAATATGTCTCTGTCTATACAGTCGAAGGCTTTACTTAAGTCCAAGAGAACAAGTATAGTCATTAGTACTTTATTCAACGCTAGTTGCTGCAAGTCATTTGTCACTTTCACTAACGCCGTGGTTTTACTGTACAGTACTTTAGTTTCAATCAATTTGTCAAGTAAGTTGTAGCGTGTAAGATATTCAGTCATTTGCTTATGTACTATTTTCTCCAATATTTTTCCTAATATAATAAGAATACTAACAGGACTATAATCTTCGGGACTGTTAGGGTTGTTATCTTAAGGTCAGAGGAGTGCATACTTCCAATACGAAGGAAAGGCCTCCAGTCATGAGTGAGTTATTAATGCTATGCGTGACTGTTGGGAGTATGATGTCTACGATTCTATTCAAAAGAGATAGGTTCACTTCATCGTGAACAGTGGAACTAGACTTTATTTCAATGAAGCTGCTCGCCATTATGTCTTACTTTTGAGAAAACTGTTGCTTTGGTCTCTTCGTCAATCCGAGTAGATCATGAGCTAAAGTATGAATTTAGGTCATTTCTTGGTACATTATAGTTTTCAAAGGATGTGATAGATGGACCCTGGATCTAAACTTTGAAAAACGTATAGATGCCTTTGAAATGTATCTGTATCGCCGTCTCTTGTACATACCTTGGATATTGAAAATTTCAAATGTCGAAGTCCTTTATCGGACGAAAAATCAAAACGAACTGTTAATATTATAAAACAAAGGAAAACACAATGCTTATGGCATTTTATGAGGGGCGAGCGGTATCAATTATTATAGCTAATTATTTAAGAAAAGATACCGGGGAAACAGTCCGTTGGTAGATGCAGAAATTCATGGTTAAAGGACATTAAAAGATGGCAAATCATAAGAAACTTTTCATGTAGCATTGTCAAGATAAGAGCAGGCTACGTGTATTACCAATCTCCGTATGGAGACGGCGTCTTAAGAACAAGAACAAGAAGAGAAGAAGAAATGGAAGATGTTGTCATTTGCCTCGTTTTTGCTTAATCCCATTTCGCGAAGAGATTTCCAAATTTGAGTAGATTTTTTGAGTTTTTAAAATGTCATCAGAATGGCGTATTTCATCATTTCTTCTGTTTCGGGTGTTTTTATAGTTTTCTAAATTGTCTGATGTAGGATATTTCATATAATAATTATAGACTACGTCTCTGATTTTCCATCTGGTCGTGTATTTCTTGGGAAAGCCACGTGTTTGAAGGTTTTTTTATCCCAGCAGTGTGTAGTGGTACACGTCTGTCATACAAAGTCAGTAGCTTATTAAAATGGTTTATGTTTTCATCAATGTCGTTTATGTACTAAATGTTGTACCCATTGTATGTTAAGAGCTGCTTCATTCCTTCGTATAATGACACAGGCGTTACACTTCCACATCACAAATTATACATTTTCATAAAAACTGACTCATATTAATGGAGATTTATTCTGTCAAATTGAAAATGTATTACAAATTAACAGTGGTAATTTCTTTGCCCATGGTATGCCAAGTGCATGAAAGCAATAAATTCCCTTGACGTCAGTAATTTATGATGAAAATATGGGCGCCAACGTATTATTCAAAACAAGCGACTAATAAAGAATGTGTCAGCAATATAATTTAATGTATTACACTGTGGTTGAGGACATTTTTTTATTTCCAAAAGTTTAATAGCACGGTGGCCAGACCAGAATATTTATAATCAGCACAAATAATATCTGGAAAGTAGAACCCAATCAATGCAAAACTCACACATTACCAGATAGTGATCCGTCCAGAAGCCTTACATGCAGCTGAATGTTTGAACCTTATAAAGGTAGGATTGGTCAAGAAATTAGAACTGGTGCAGCGAAACATTCTAAGTAAGATACTGGGAGCCCCAATAACAGAGGAGGTATCATACAGAAAGAAAGCAAACCAAGAACTGTAACGGAAGATAGAAAAGATCTCAGACAACATCCGGAAGAGGAGAGCCATGGACCCGGGAAGACTGATCAACTAGATAGTAAGTTATTTTGATACCAGGAAAACTGTGGTACGCTGACATCAGGAAGTGAGAAGGACCTGACAGAAATGGGAATACAAAGATCAGAAATAAGCAACAGGGAAACTTACAAGTCTAAAATAAAGAGCACAAAAAGTTTCCAAGAAAAAGTTAGTTTGCAGACCCAAGCACCATGGACGGAGGAGAGAAGAATGTTGCAGAGTGAAAGAATGAAGGGTTACTGGGCGCAGATCAAAGCCCAGAAGCAGCTGAAATCTAATTAACGTGCTCCACAGCTGGCCAAAACGAAAGAAAGAAAAGAAATTCTGGAAAGTAATATGGAAAATAGCAAAACATGGTTAGCCTGCTGGATTTTAGTTCGATTCCCTATCGGGTAAATAAATTTTACATTAACTGGTTAATTTCTCTGGCACAGAGACTGCTTGTTTGTGCCATCATCATCATCATCATCATCATTATAATTCATCATAAGTACGTCTCCATCCTCACAGACATGCAAGACGCCTATCGGGCGTCAACTCTCAAGATCTAAAACAGGCCTCGGAGGCCACACGCTTTTATTCTTTATATGGAAGTTACAAATATCACAGTGTCAAGAGAGGTGGTGATTTCTTAAAGAATAACTAACCTCAGATGGGATCGAAACCTTACTCTTAAGGACAACGACTAAAAAATGTTATCACAAACAACTCCCCCTTTAGACTCCACTCCTAAGGATTATGAAGTTCAGAACAACAAACACCAGCCACAAACTGTAATTTTCAAATCAATGATCACGATTTATTCCGAATTCTTAGCATTCACGTATATTTAATTCCAACTTGTTGTGCTGGAATTGAGATAATGTCCAACCGTGAGGAAGGCACCCTTATAAACATCCTTTTCATTAAGCCTTGCGACGCCAGCGTACCATAACTCACAGCATTATTGGAAACGGAGGAATATTTACAGCGGCTTTGTGGATTTATGGCAAGAACGCGGCGAAAAATATGATGTAATCAAATGAACGCTTTATATTCTCCTCTTGTTCACATTCCTCTTTCACAGATTTCTATCCTTCTTTCTCTCATCCTCGTTCCTTCTTTCCTTTCTTTCCATCGTCCTTTCCTACAATTTACGTATATTATGTATGGAATTTCTTTTATCCTCCCTCCTGTATATCACAGGGCAGCATTCCCGAAGAGAACAATGACGCCGTTATTACGCACAGTGACTTCCATAAATGAATTATGTTCACAAGCAGAAGCCGGCGTGCACCTTGAAAATGGCCTTCTTATCAACACTGGAGACAGATTTTTAATGAAATTACCCGTAGGTGACTATGCTGTATAAAAATATTTTAATGCATGTTTCCTTATCCGGAAACTTATTTTAACGCTGAATAAATTTCTTGGTAGACAAGGTAGAGGTCCCCATACTACAAAAAACGTAAAATTAAGCTATTTTCCAAAACTTAAGGACTAAAGAGTCCGGAAACGTTTTACATTGAATAGCTCTATCGAACTAAAACAACACATTTCGAAGACCAGTTCCGGCCCAAATGCAGTTTCGGAAATACAGTCTAAAATCGTTTCTTTGCTCGTTTCCTTTTTCATTCAAATTCTAACCAAATTAAATTATTTGCATAATTCTTTCTGCAATGTACTTCTTCGTTCAATACCCTCAGGAGATTTTTGTGTGCTAAAAATTGTCCACACCGAATGTTGTTATAAGGGCTTCGTTGAAACCGCATTGACTCACATTAGCGTTCGTAGTGGTGCTTCAGTGAAACTGCATTGACTCACATTAGCGTTCGTAGTGGTGTTTCAGTGAAACAATGCATTGACTCACATTGGCGTTCGTAGTGGTGCTTCAGTGAAGCAATGCATTGACTCGCATTAGTGTTCGTAGTGGTGCTTCAGTGAAACTACATTGTCTCACATTAGCGTTCGTAGTGGTGTTTCAGTGAAACAATGCATTGACTCACATTAGCGTTCGTAGTGGTGCTTCTGTGAAACAATGCATTGACTCACATTAGCGTTCGTAGTGGTGCTTCTGTGAAACAATGCATTGACTCACATTGGCGTTCGTAGTGGTGCTTCAGTGAAGCAATGCATTGACTCGCATTAGTGTTCGTAGTGGTGCTTCAGTGAAACAATAAATTGACTCACATTAGGGTTCGTAGTGGTGCTTCAGTGAAACTACATTGTCTCACATTAGCGCTCGTAGTGGTACAAAAAGGCAAACTGCTAATCTGATCGACAGGATAACGATTTTGTTAATAAAATTGTTATTTTTAGGTATAAATAAAGAATATATTCTTATACTTTATTATATTTTATTTCCCTAAAATTCGTAGCTCATATCCTTAGGATATTTTCAACATTGAGCTGCCTGCCTGAAGGCCTAGATCTGTGGATTTTTGCAGGTCTGTCTGTCTGTCTGTCTGTCTGTCTGTCTGTCTGTCTGTCTGTCTGTCTGTCTGTCTGTCTGTCTGTCTGTCTGTCTGTCTGTCTGTCTGTCTGTCTGTCTGTCTGTCTGTCTGTCTGTCTGTCTGTCTGTCTGTCTGTCTGTCTGTCTGTCTGTCTGTCTGTCTGTCTGTCTGATCATCAGCACAGAGGCTGGTTGGATTCTCAAGCAGGACCACCATAGGCTATGCAGTTACAGGAAAACCACAAAAATCAATGATGATGATGATGCTTGTTGTTTAAAAGGGTTTAACATCTAGGTCATCGGACCCTAATGGTAGGAAATGTAATGACAATTTAAAAGTCATACAACATCCACTGAGCAGAATTCAAAACATTAGGACGAAGAGTGAATGGATGGATATGAATTTAAAACAGTCAATGGATCCAACCCGCAATGCCCCACATTCCCAGAAACTATCGCAAAACAATAGCATTACTGACCAAGGGACTGCTTCTAAATTACAATCCCGAATCGATGATGCTTGTAGTCTAAAGCGGTCCAAAAATCCAGGACATCGGCCCCTCATAATGGTACTTATCACTAAGAAAGTAGAACCATAGTATTTTTTATGTTGCGGTACTAATCAAAAGTAGCGTAGACTCACGGTATTCCACACATTATGGTACTACTCACAGGTAATGTAATACGCACATGTAACGCAGACCTATGGTGTTACTCACATTGCGGCGCCATTTACAGGCAGCGCACTCCTATGGTGATCCTCACATAGTGGGTACTAATCATAAGCCAGCCAGACCCATGGTGTCGCTCATATAGTGGTACTAATCACAGGTACTGTAAAACCCACCCTGATTCACACACTGTCGCTACTAATCACAAACCTATTGTGTACCTAACATAGTGGTACTCTTCGCAAGTAAAAGCGACCCATTGCATTCCCCGCGTGGTGTTACTAATTAAAAGTAGTCTCATGGTTCTAATTCGATCATCCATTAGTTGTCCCTTTTATTCGCCTCTTATGACAAGCAGGGTATAGCGTGGGTGTGTTCTTCGCCTGCGTCCCCCCCCCCCCCCACAGAGGGAAACAAAAACCAATGGCAGCACAAAAATGAGGCGTAGTAGGCAAGATGAGGAGTGAGGTAGTAGACCATTGCTTTCCTCACAGGGCCATAAAGCGATATTGCAGAAAGACTAACCCTTTCATAGCAATCAGACACACTGGTTGTGCTCTAATGTCATTACTCAACACCACCCACACACCTGCAGCTTCCATATTATCACAGCCATGGATGAGGCTGGGACTTGTGTGGAAGCTACACTTTGCTCTGGCCGGTGCCATGTCATGGATGCAAATGTACTGCACCCGTCAAGGAATGACAGCAGGCAGATATATTTATATTTAACCTGCGTGTTTTCAGTTACATTTAACCGACTAGACAGTGGAAAGTATTGCTACCTTCTTAACGAAGTATCCAATGTTGTCTGTGTACTGACGATGTCCCGATCACGTAAGCGACGGACAGAGAATTCAGCACAAGACTGAGAGGTTCTGCACTATAATTCACTGATTCAAGCAGTTTCACAGAGAAGCAACAGACACTATATATCCTTAAGTATACACTTTGATATTTACCAGTTCATTTCAGTCAGCAGAGGGAGGAAATGCAATTATTTCTCCATTACTCCACCCGCCTGTTGAAATAGCGCGCTGGTAATTGACTCATTGCCAACTCGACTCGCGTACCTCCACCGTCCACTCGTAAACTCTGTTTAGGACTGATCGTGACTCGGGAACGAACCTAGCTTTGCGCAGTAACCTACCTACAGAATATTGTTCTACGTGTCCTGCCTCGCAGAGCGCTACAATTTCAATCATGAAACTTTACTCCGCGAAGGAAGGTCAACGTGAATTTTCTAGATTAAATTATCTTAACCTCACACACACGCAATCACTCACTGGTCAGAATCGGGAAAAGCTTGTGAATACGCCCTAGTATATAGAAGAAAACTATAATTTTTAAATTATAATGAAGCTAATTCTAATGACTTTCAATCATCGCATAGTTGTCTCATTCGGAAAAAACACAATTGAAATGTTTATAAGATGCCAAGCGCGACTTTTATTTATAAGATACAGTAAATTTACATGTTCTTTCTTAATCCGTTTACCCTCCAGGGTTGGTTTACCCTCAGACTCAGCGAGGGATCCCACCTCTACGGCCTGAAGGGCAGTGTCCTGAAGCGTGAGACGTTGGGTCGGGGATACAACTGGGGAGGCGGCTTCACCTGCTCTGCTGAACATGGAGTTTTGGGAGGATGACAAGATCGGAAAGGATAGAGAAGGGGGAGGAACGAAAGCGGCCGTGGCCTTAAGTTTGGGACCATCCCGGCATTTGCTTGGAGGAGAAGTGGGAAACCACGGAAAATCACTTCCAGGATGGCTAAGGTGGGAATCGAACTCCCCTCTACTCAGTTCACCTCCAGAGGCTGAGTGTAGCCCGTTTCAGCTCTCGTACAACTTTTCAAATTTTCTGGCAGAGCAGGCAGGTAGCTAATCACGCTAACCACTACACCACAGAGGCAGAAAAATGTATATGTTCACTTTCAAAATTTCAGTTACTCTTCAAATACCAATTTCGACTGTCTAAGATAGGCTTTCATAAGTTACTAGTCTTTTATTTATTTTCTCCTTTTTTTCTACAAGCTGCTTTACGTCACACCGACAAAAATAGGTCTTACGGCGACGATGGCATAGGATAGAGCTAGGAGGGGGAAGGAAGCGGCCGTGGCCTTAATTTAGGTACAACCCCAGCATTTGCCTGGTGTGAAAATGGGGAAACCACGGAAAACCATCTACAGGGCTGTCCACAGTGGGGTTCGAATCCACTATCCCGAATACTGTCCGCAATTAAGTGACTACAGCTATCGAACTCGCACATACTAGTCTATACTAATGTATAAAGGGAGACTGTGTGTTTTTATACGTAACGAATAATCTCAGGAACTACTAGACCGATTTTGAAATTTCATTCACCATTTGAAAGATAATATCATCCCAGAATAGAATACAATACTCCCATCTCCTAGTTACGGATTTCCTGGAGCTGAGGAAAAAGTAATCATTTATTGCAATTCGTATTATTCTGATACATAAATGTTTTTCTTATTACATTGAAATGTATTACTGCTACCTTAAACATTGCATTTACACCTAATTACTATTTCCAGCTAATCTCTAAATTGTAGTTTTTAAAAAATATTTCTGCCGTGGGCATTGGCAGTGCTTTATTGACATGATATAGGTTTTTGGGCTCACGTCGAAAATCTCGACTGTTGAAGAAAGGTTTCTCAAACAATGAGGTTTGAATTTATACGTTATAACAGAAGTGGAAGTGGTACGTCCATTCATCACCAGATGGTTCACCAGGATTATACGGGAAGTTGTGGAAATACGTAGAATTCCTAACAATTTCAACAGGGACACTGGCTATCAATTAAGTAATACGTGGTTGCCAGCCATTAAGGATTTGCGTTGGCAGTTCCTTTCCCTGTTCCTTCACTAACTTATTGTTATTTAGTTTCGGTGTTTTCCAAATTCGTACGTTCCTCAACGCCAGATGTTTCATTCCAGGCTTGCGTTAATATCGTACGTCCATATGTGTGCACACCTGTTATGTTATGTTATGTTATGTTATGTTATGTTATGTGATCTTCTCAAACTGATTACGATAGTTCCGTCAGCTTCCGCTTCGAACGCTAGCGCTGTACCGCGTCCGAGGAGCCACCTGGTGACGAATGGACGTACCACTTCCACTTCTATTTTAACGTCTAAATTCAAACGTCATTGTTTGAGAAGCCTTTCTCGTGAACAGTCGAGATTTTATTCTGAAGACGCAGAGCAACGTTCTCTGCGAAACGTAAAAAACCTCCCCTTATTTTCTTGACAGAGGATAATCCCAACAGCCTATATCACGTCTATAAGTACGGGCCGTGAAAGCATCAATGGCAACAGTGTTTTATTATCTAGGAAAAGGTGTATATTAAACTTATTATTAATTGGCGAAAGTATTTATTTTGTTACGAGTCCGAACAGATTTCTCCTTAGCTTACAATAGACATTGTGAATTAACTGAATGACTGGATGAATGACAGCATGCCTGGATGAGCTGCTAATGCATGCATGAATGGATACACACACCTCTCTCCCATTCACGGATAGCCATTAACCGGGTTGAGAGCATCTATACTTGAGTGATTTTCATAACGAAATAGCAAAATGCTCCCGTAAAAACCGTGATTTTAGGTGAAAATGGCAGTAATAAAAAATCTCAAAGTTTGTACGAATGCTAATCTGTGATTTTTTACGAAGAAACTAGTGATGGCGTTGAAATTTGTCAAGCATATAGCTGATACCTTTGGTTAACAAACAGGCTACTTTTACGTGGTAAGTTACATGTAGCGAAAGAAAATGTGAAGCAACATAGAGGAAAACGTACACTTGAGATAAAACGATTGAATACGCTGCCTAAATGGTTCGTCATATTGAACAACGGTCAACGAACAACTTGAAATTCGATTTGCTGAAAACAAGTACATACGAATTTCTTCATATCTCTAATAACTTTCGAGAAAAATATTTTGCTGTGTTTTGGAGCATGCTTTATCGTTGATTCGTTTGCCTTGGTGTCTTTCGCGTAAAAACTACTTCGAAGACCTTGCTTAAATTTGGAAAGCATAAAACTGGAACTTTAGGCGTCTGAATAGCAAATGCGCAAAAACGTAAAGGAAACTCCGCAAATATTAATTTTCACTCCCGAAAAAAGAAAGACGTGTCCATTACCATAGTCTACTTCCAAGCACAGCCGGCGGTGCATTCGTAGAGTTGCGTAGTAATGCTCCCAATCACAATCAGTTATATTTTTCTAGGCTATGTAAATGAAGATGCTAAATTTCCCCCTAATTTATGGGCCAGTGTACCAGCACATGAAATCAGAACTACAAATTTTGTGGAGTCGTTTCAACGACATTTCAAACAACAATTTTACAAACTCCATCTTTACGGAAGGTTTAAAGCAATTATTGCAAAGCGAAACTTATCTGTGCTTTAAGACAGTGCATTATTAAACAAAAGTAAATAGACTTGACCGTGAAAATCATCGTTCTGCTATCGAATTATAGGGAAAACATCAACGTAGTGAATTACTGTTACTGTAGAACGTAAAAAGAATTGTACAACGGTTCCAATTTATGCCATTCTTTATCAGAAAAGTGTTTCACCGAGGCAAGCAGCGTTCTGCGCTGCCGGTTTTAAAGGTGAGCTGAAATGAAATGGCGTATGGCTTTTAGTGCCGGGAGTGTCCGAGGACATGTTCGGCTCGCCAGGTGCAGGTCTTTTGATTTGACACCCGTAGGTGACCTGCGCGTCGTGATGAGGATGAAATGATGATGAAGACGACACATACACCCAGCCCCCGTGCCAGCGAAATTAACCAATTAAGGTTAAAATTCCCGACCCTGCCGAGAATCGAACCCGGGACCCCTGTGACCAAAGGCCAGCACGCTAACCATTTAGCCATGGAGCCGGACAAGGTGAGCTGTCGTACACTTTAAATTTGCGGTAGTGATTTCTAATACTTTGCTGTATAGATATGTACAATTCTGCGGTAATGCAATGCGTCGATATAGGCTACTTACTACTACAGTGTGTCTTAAATAAAATTTGAAGCAAGTTATAGGAAAACGAAAGCCTGGGAACCTTAAAAGTAAACACTCTGCTTAAATGATTACTTCTATTAAATAATGAATTCGGTGAGTGTACTTGACATTCTATTTCTTAGCAAAAAGTTGGTAAGCATTTCCTTTGTAATTTTAACATTGTTCCGGTAGAATATGCTTTCCTCCCTGTGTTTTACTTTTTTCTTGTTTAAAATTTGCTTTACGTCGCACCGACAAAGATAGGACTTACGGCGACAATGGGATATTAAAACCTATGATTGGGAAGGAAGCAGCCGTGGCCGTAAGGTACAGCCCCAGCATTTGCCTGGTGTGAAAATAGGAAACCACGGAAAACCATCTTCAGGGCTGCCGACGGTGGGATTCGAACCCACTATCTCCCGGATGTAAGCTCACAGCTGTGCGCCCCTAACCGCACTGCTAACTCGCCAGGTCCTGTGTTTTACTCACACAATATCTCTCAACGGGAGACCTACACTTTTGAACATACAAAAATGGGGTGTATTAAACTGTTTTTCCGCAGCAATGGAATTGAATACTAAAAGGAAACAGCATGACAATACTTAGTGTAATACGCTTACATATTTAGAAATCATATAAACTTAGGACAATATATATAATTAATTATTCAAAATATCGGTGTACCATAGTCACTATTTTGCCTTTTTCCTGATAAATAATTTCAAAACACATGAATAGTTTTCTATTATTTTAATTACGATAGGTAATGTAATAGCTACAACATAAAATAGAATCAGTGAAGTCCATCAAGTGTAAATATATTTCTTTCATGAAGTTATTTTCAAGTAGACAATTTTCCATTAATTTTCGTTTGAAAATATGTAATTTTTTTTATTTTTTTTGCTAGTTGCTTTACGTCGCACCGACACAGATAGGTCTTATGGCGACGATGGGACAGGAGAGGGCTAGGAGTGGGAAGGAAACGTCCGTGGCCTTAATTAAGGTACAGCCCCAGCATTTGCCTGGTGTGAAAATGGGAAACCACGGAAAACCATTTTCAGGGCTGCCGACAGTGGGGTTCGAACCCACTATCTCCCAAATACTGGATACTGGCCGCACTTAAGCGACTGCAACTATCGAGCTCGGTAATATGTATTTTAAACTTAACCAATGAAGCTAGCATATCTTCTTCATCTCTATGAAATATACAAACGTGAAAAATTTCATCTTAATATCCTAAAAACTTCCGGAATTATCAGAGTAACGGCCTGAAAAAAAAAGTTACTTGCCGATAAAGGCTTGCTTGGTTGACAGGGATTCACGTTTTTGGTCGTAATTTCGAAAGTATTGGAGATATTAACAAAATGTTTGCACTGTTATAAAGAGAAAAGTCCAATTTAGGAAAAACTATATTGAAAAATCGCATTTTTGGTCGGTCGAAGGTGTTGGTCCCCACTTAAGAGGGTCATGTAGCGAAATAACATGTGAAGCAAGTAATATGAAAATACGCCTGGGACCCTTAAAAGTCATTAAACTGAACAGTTAGTCTTTTAAAACTTTGGAGTATATCAGGTGTACGTAAAATTTGATTTGCCAGAAAGAAGTTAATATACATTTTCTTTGTTACTCTAATTATCTATATCTATGTACCTATCTACGGTATACTAATCCATAAAGAAAGGCTGTAAGTTGGTCTGTATGTATCAGGTATTCTCTAGTTTATTTCTAAAGATGCTTGTTAAAACATCACAACTATGTCCGACAAACTTACAGTCCTGTACTGTACTTTATGTTCCCTTGAACATGGAATAAGCTTACTTATGACTAGCATCGATGTGAACAACTTCCCTCTGTGCTGAATTATCATGTATATTAAATTTTGCTTCAAAGGCAAGTTGAGTTGAGCCCACACGAAGTCACAATACTCCGTGAAACTCTAGGGGGTCATCTGCCGTTGTTTGATATCGTGAGCCGGCCAATATCCAGTTTAATTAATGACGTACAAGTTAGAGGAGAGATTAATCATGTGCTCTAAGGTAAATTATCCAGGAGGTAAGTCTCTACAGGCTCCTTCGGCACCTGGCTCTTCGCATAAACATCCCGGGATCAGATTACACAGTGCAGCATCCCTTGCCTTTGTGATAGGCATACTTCGCTCAGGAGACAGCAGATTTCAAAAGTAGCATCTGTCAAAAAAACTTAATAGCTAGAAAAAATTAATGTAGTGTATGCCTATAATTTTGTAATCCTACTTGGAAGTGTGCGCGTTATAAAAACATGAGTGTTAGGAAAATTATACTATGTAATTTAGGATTAAATTTTTATTATTATTATTATTATTATTATTATTATTATTATTATTAAGTTGGCAACAAAACCAATAAACAGGAAGTTCCAAGATGGAGATTTTCATGATTTTGCATATTTAAAGCTCTAAAATGACTTTCATTTTCTCGCAATCCATGAACCTTACTACTTTTTAGTGGATACACTAATTTTTCTTCCGACTTAACGGCAATCTTGATCTTTCCTGTGGGTGCAGTTAAAGGGATGCAATACCAGTACCTGCTGCATGCCGTAAGAGGCTACTAAGAGGACAACAACCAAAGAATCTGTACTCGCTTTCTCCTCTTTAAAACCAAAAAACATATCCATGATTCCAGTATGTTTTTCCATGTAGCGGAGAAAATGTATTCGCGTGTATAATAATAATAATAATAATAATAATAATAATAATAATAATAATAATAAAGTGCGTCCAGTATCCAGTAATCGGGAGATAGTGGGTTCGTGCCCCACTGTCAGCAGCCCTGAAGATGGTTTTCCATGGTTTCCCATTTTCACACCAGGCAAATACTGGGGCTGTACCTTAATTAAGGCCACGGCAACTTCTTCCGACTCCTAGACCTTTCCTGTCCCATTGTCGCCATAAGACCTATCTGTGTCAGTGCGACGTAAAGCCAATAGCAAAAAATTATTATTATTATTATTATTATTATTATTATTATTATTATTATTATTATTATTATTATTTCTTTCTTTCTTTCTTTCTTTCTTTCTTTCTTTCTTTCTTTCTTTCTTTCTTTCTTTCTTTCTTTCTTACGAACCGGCCAAACTTAGAACCATGCCAATATCACTTCACTTCCTTCTTATCATCCCTTCCTCCTTCCTCTTTCTCCACAGTGCCTTCATTCTTTCAGAATGTTGCGCACTTCTCTCTTCAGTCCATCTTCCCCCTCTGCGCTCTTTCTTTTCCTCCACAAGAACTTTTATGTTGGAATGTCTTTTCCTGAACTGGTCTCTATTAAGACATTTTTCATCTGCAATCCCTAACCTGTTGAGTTCTTCCTTCATCTGCTTGGCATATCCCCCCCCCCCCCCTCAGGATCTTCAGGTAGTACATTTTATTAAAAATTTGTTTATTTAACCTTGCGGGATCCATTCTGACCATGTGTCCATAGAATCGCAGCCGTCTTGTCCTTATTGTTGTTTCCAGGTTTTTTGTTCTTTTGTATATCACCTTATTTGATCGTAATCTGTAGTTTCCCTCTAACACCCTTGGGCCGTAAATCCTCTTTAATATTCTCCTTTCAATCTTTAGTAGGTTTTCCAGGTTCGTTAGTGTTGCTGTTTCCACCCCATACAGAATCACTGGTTTTACCACAGCGTCATAATGTCTTAGTTTGGCATTAATGGAAAGATTCCCTTTGTTGTAAATGGCTTTGGTGGCAGTGTTTAGCCTTTCCAACTTAAGTCTCCTATTTTCCATGGCCTCTTTATCCATCCCGTTGCTGTTGATAATCTCTCCCATGTATTTAAACTGCTTGGTGACCTTCACTTCGCCATATTTCGTCTTCATTGTTCTCTTCACATAATTCCTGTCCGTGCACATCATTTCTGTTTTTGTGAAGGAGATGTTTAAATCTGTTTTCTCGGCTATCTCCTGTAGTTCATTTATCTGTGTTATTGCTCCCTGTTCTGTCTCAGCGAAGAGTGTCAAATCATCAGCAAAGGCCAAACACTTGGGTTTGACATGTTTATTTTTACTTCCTATTATAGCACCTGAGTCATTATGTTTCCACAGTGATTTCATGACCTTATCTAGATCCACGTTGAACAGTGTTGGTGATAAGCTGTCACCCTGTCTCAGACCTGTTTTTATCTGGAAGGGTTTGCTGATCTCTCCTCGAAATTTCACTTTGGATATGGTGTTTGTTAGTGTTAACCTAAGTAAGTTGAGTGTTATTTTGATCGATGCCAAATTCTCTCAAGGTGTCCATCAAAGTGTCTCTATCTGTTGAATCGTATGCTTTTTGAAAGTCAACGAAAAAGATGAAAATGATGTTCGGTCTCGCATTGTAATATTTTCTTATCATATCTGGACTCAAGATTTCATCCTGATAAGAGCGCTCTCTCTCCTGAAGCCACCCTGATACCCTCCCAACTTGTGGTCAATTTGGGTTTCAGTCTGTTCCATAATAGTTTAGAAAAAAATCTTATACGTGACATTATTATTATTATTACAGTCGAACCTCGATATCTTGAACCTCCATTATTTGAATTCATTATCTCGAAGTAACTTAAATTCTCCCGGCCGTTTTTCCTATTCTTCACGTGTATTTGTTTCTCTATTACTGGAAATTCGGTTACAGGAATTTCTCGATTTCTCAAAGCACATATTCCCTCCCTTTAAGCAAAAAATACTCTAACTCGAATTATGTGCAATGTTAACTGTGAAATACGGCATTTTCGGTTTGTGAGGAACAGTTAACAAGTAAAAAGAAGTAAAGTAAAGTGATTCTGGGAGCTAATATGACAGGAACCGATAAACTAAAATTTCTAATGATCGGTGTTTCTCGGGTGTGAATTAATTACCGGTCACGTACGAATGCAATCTTTGAAGTCGCAGATGACAAGCTCCATTTACGAATATCGGCAGCGTGGTATTGACGAGAAGTTTCAGCGTGAAGGGATAAAAGTTTAACCGTAACAATTAGAAGAGACTTGCGGATATTTTCCATAGGTGTTAACGGAGGTATGTTTCTTGTACTGTATCCTGTCTTCTAAAAGGTTGCTATAAAAAGCGTTATAATTAAAGTGATTCCGTAAAATAGAGTTTGTATATTTTAAAATCCACCATTCCGAGGCATATTCTGGGGCTTCGCAACAGTTTGTTTTCCGGAGCGAGGTTGTTAGCCTTGCTCCAACCCCTAGCAATCCTGGAGGACCGATGTTTTCTGTTAGGGTTGTCTGCCATAGCTGATTGGTCCCCATTTAAGCGTCGGGAACTCGCTTTCTGCCCTTACATGACTTAGCCGTGTACCTTAAAGAATGTACCCGTTGCCCAGAGGTCACGGCGTGGAGGTGCATGTATCGGACTTGGTAGGAACAGATGGCATTTCCTGTGTTTTGCTAGTGCACTCCCATCAGCAAGAAGTGCACCCACAGGACCATATACTACCCCTTTGGCGGAGAGCAACTGGGGAGGCCATGACCATTTCGGGTCGTCGTGCCATAGATTCAGATTCATATTTTAAAGTACTGTTAAAAATAATGTAATCAGTATAAGCACGTAGAGAGATATGGTTCACTTATGTGCTGTACCGTACATGCTCAAAAACGGCATCCTCTATAACTAGAAATTTCGATAACAAGAAATAAAATTTACCTCCCGAGGTTATTCGTGATATCGAGGTTCCACTGTATTATTATTATTATTATTATTATTATTATTATTATTATTATTGTACCGGTTGGTACACCTATACGCCGCACATTTGAATTTTCCGCCTTAAAGTATTCCTCTACAGCTGAAACTCTGAACTTTAAAACTGAATTAATTCAACCGTTTATCTGAAGATGTCACTGTGTTAATTTCGAATTGTTTTTGTTTACTAATTATCAAGAAGTGTGGACATTCTCTCACAGATGTCTCTACCAAAAAACTATGATCATGCACCCTGGTGCGAAGTGAAGGAACTTTTCTTGAGGATATTTTGTATTCATAAGTTTGTTCTTTACTAAATGTTGTTCTTTCATTTGTGGGTTGGTAATATTAATCTTTCTTTCCGCCTGTTTTGAATTTACCCAATCAGCAGTTTCTTTAATTAATTTCCCTCCAATCACACGTTCCTTCTTCATTTTTGACTTGTAACTTTTAGCCGACCAATAAACGCATGTGGGTGTGTCTTAATTATTCATGAAAGGTCTCGAATCTTCCACGAGGGTATAAAAGCTGTTGATTTTCTATGTCTCTCAGCCACTCGTACAACATCTAGCTTAGTGTATGGAAGAATAGCAGGAGGCGGGAAGCGCCTCTTTCATCAGTCAGCAGCCCTTCAAAAAGGTAATGGCCGTTTAACATCTTTAATTTCTTGCTAGCTCAGCAGTTTAATCTTCGGGGAAGGTCCGAAACCGTTTTGATGTAACCTATACCATTTCGATGTAAAATTTTCATGTTACGTTAACTGTAAATCGGGGATAGAGAGTGCTTTACCCACTCGACCTCCCCTGCATTTTGATCTGAGGTGACTACGTTTTCATAACCGATTTTCTTCTCTTTCCTAATGTATTAAAATTTTCGTATACGAGTCACCTCCCTAGTGTGGGAATAGCCCCTGTTGAATTGGCCTACCGCCACTAAGGTTTTAACTAGTTTCATGTAGGAGTGCAAGTACTCGCCTCCATTCCTTTTGTATTTTTGGCCGTGTAGATTAACCTTTTTTTATTTAAGGTCCAGTAGAATGGGTACAAAGTACCCCTGTTCATTTGTAAGTGTGCCTAGAGAGGCAGGCAATGCGAAAGTTGTTGTGGCCTCTAATAGGCTTGAAAGATTGAGAGCGGTCAGCTCTTTATGATGTTGCCTCTAGGAGCCTTGATGGGAGCAAGTGCTCCATGTAATGAGGGGTTTTCTGCCCTTTGGTAATTTGTGGTTGTGAGCTGAGAGCTCAGAGATTGTAAAAGGTGGGGCTTGAAGCCCAGATCATTAATTTGTCTCTAAATCCTTGCTTTTCTGGTCTTGTACCTGATTATTGGATAGCTGTTGACTTGTTGTACTCGTTAAGTTTTCAAATTCTATGTAAAAATTTGTTAAATTTTGTTGTCTATTGAAAATATAACCTTTATTTAAATTTTTAATTCATCTTTCGGACTTGTAGTTACACCCATTCCAGCCCGCACCTTATTTCACGTCTGCTGTTCCACAGATACCCCGGAACAATTATTATTATTATTATTATTATTATTATTATTATTATTATTATTATTATTATTATTATTATTATTATTATTATTATTATTATTATTATTATTATTATGTCCGCAAACCAACAAAAATGAGACTGAAAATGTAACTGATTGCAACGAAATATTGACCAAAAAATCTTATATCTCTTTCGAAATATCGACATATTGTTGTTTTCGTTCTCATCATCGTTGTTGTTGTTGTTGTTGTTGTTGTTGTTGTGTTCCCAATTTTATATTAAGAGAAGATAGCGTCCCCTATTACTCGTGACCGATGAAGAGTCTGTTGTGCATTACACTTCTACGGATAAGAACAGAATATCTGAATCGCACATTACACCAATTCTGTAATAATAAGTTCCGCGTAACTTCAGAGACGCGATTAGATATCCATTACACACCGAGCAAGTGGCCGTGAGGTTCGGGTCACGCAGCTGTGAGCTTGCATTCGGGAGACAGTAAGTTCGAACCCCACTGTCGGCAGCCCTGAAAAAGGTGTTCCGTGATTTCCCATTTTCACACCACGTTGTACCTTAATTAAGGCCACGGTCGCTTCCTTTCCACTACCAATCCTCTCCTATCCCATCGTCACGATAAGGCATATCTGTGTCGATGCAACGTCAAAGCATTTGTAAAAGAAAATATATCCATTACAGTCCGTAACTCGTCTATTTTGAGCAGAAAGTCCGTTTCTTGTGTAGTTAGAAGCATTATTCCTAAAATCACAACTAACACGCTCCGTGGCTCCTTCGGTTCAACGGGTCCCTTGTTCGATTCATGGCCGGATTAGTGATTTTAATCATAACTGTCTCATGTTTCTGGCTCGGGGACTGGGTGCTTCTGCTGTACTCACAGAAGCGTAGGTCATCCATATGAGTCAATTCGAAAGATTCTCAAATACATTATTATTATTATTATTATTATTATTATTATTATTATTATTATTATTATTATTATTATTATTATTATTATTATTACCTCCCTCCCCCCTTTCCCGACATGTCACCCCATGTGCCAAAAACTAACAAAGTTTCAATGGCACACTCTCCCGATCAGGTCGCAGATTCGCTCGTAAATGGAATATGATAATGCGCCTTCATCCATCATTGACGTGAATCTGATGTCACCCAATTTCATTTCCTCACCTAGCTATCTCCATTCATGTCAGAAACATACTGTACATAGAATGAGGTACTACAGTAGAACTGATTTCCTACTCTTTTAGAAACGGAAGTTGGTGCAAGAGGACAGTGCGAAATATGGTTAGATTGTTGAAATAAATAATGATTTTATAAAGGTCAGAATCCTTCGAAGAGAAAACTGAAAATCAACACCTGTATAAATAAATGCGTAGTGCCTAATACAGCGTATCTCAAAAATACACGGTATAATTTTAGGGTTGGATTCCTCACACATATAGAAGGAAAAAATCTATATAAACATGTCTCGCGAAACGATTACTTTCCGAAATATAAGACGCTGTCATCGATTAGAACTTGTTGTGGGCTATCTTGCACGAACTGATGTACTCAGGTAATTACCTTACAAGAGGAGTTCAAAATGCCGATGCTAGAGGGTTATGTTCGACGTCACATAGCGTTACGAACAGACTCGAATATGTCCGGCGTTGTACATAATGTTTGAAAGGACCCTACAATTCTGCCGTGAAGTGTTACTTCACCCCCCACAACACTTGCGTACACCATAGACTTTCGTTAAAACGGGTTGAGCTCAGCTGATCGCGGAGGACAATAAATTACACATTTACGGTATCATGCTATGTACACTTATTTCCTTCTCTATATTTCATTAATCCAACTCTGAAATTATACCGTGTAATTTTGAAACACCCAGTATACGCTTCAGTGTTTGGCCATATGCTTCGAATTTACATTGGATAAGGTATATAAATTAGTTCAAAGTAAGATCAGTACAATTTCCGTTCGCTTGCTCGTTTGTTATAGAAAACTTAAATTTAATTTCTTGCATGCTAAATGATAAACTACGATCAAGACACAGGGAGAAACTATTGATCAGGTGGATAAGTTTAAATACCTTGGCAGTATTATAACCAGACACTGGATTTTAGTCGATAATAAGTTAGAATGCAAACTAAATTTGGTTATTTTGAAGTGCCGCATACCCGTTCTTCCGTTATGTAGCAAGAGTGGCATACATTCTAGGGGTTCTGATGTGCCGTACCACTAATGTTTATGCAAGGCTCATAACATAACCGTTGTGTACGGTAGACTATACTTGTTACCCGCTTCAATATGTTTGCATTCTAACCTACAACTGCCCAAAACTATGGACGCTAATAATAACTGATGTCCTCCACTCTGTAACAGATATAAAAGGCCGAATTGCCTTAGCTAGGGAAAGGTTCAACAAGAAGGAAAACCAGTTCTGTGGCCCGCTAGAGACAGATCCCAGGAAGAGAATAGTACAGTCTAATGCGTGGAGTATAGCTATCTACACGGTGCAGTAACATAGACGCTCAGGAGGGAAGAACAGAGAAGCACACTCCCCTGACTTAAGCTGCCTGGAACATTTACATTCGAGGAGACGTAAAATCTGCCGTACATTCGATGTTGACTGTAAACAAACTAAAAGCGGATGTCGTCTTAGAAAATAATAGAACGAATGAGCTGGGAGGATAGATTAACGGACGAGAGAATGCTCAAGGGAGTGGGATACGAGAGAAACCCGCTAGCAATGATTCGAAAAGGAAGGCAAAATTGAACGGAAGAATGTACGTCATGATTCCTTATTATGAGTAGTGATGAAAGGGCCTTTGTGACGCAAAGTAAAATTATAAACAATTATTGTTTCATATTACCAGATTAGCGTAATTAAATCTAATGTAAAAGCCTAATGAAATTAATCTTATTTAACCTATTACCACGCAGGCAGTTCATAGACACACGTGCCGTGTGTGGAAGAAAATTGTCCTGTTGAAAAATGGCAGCAAGATACTGTCGCACGAGCTGTAACACATGAGGTCGTAGGATGTTCCGTGACGTACCGTTGTGCTGTCAGAGTTCCCTCAGTCAGTACCCGCCGTGACGTGAAGTCGTACCTTATAGCTCTCCACACTATGACGCCAGGAATAACTCCGCTGTGCCTCTCAAAGGCACTGGAAGAATGGGACCTCTCCCAAGGTCGCCGCCATACTCGCAGACGATGGTCATCCAGGGTAGTGCAAACCCGCGTTCCGCTGCTGAACACGGAAGCTTACGCATGGGACGGTAATTCCCCAGTCAGGCTGATGCTAGTCTCCGACCAACGGTAAGGGATGCCACAGTGTGCTGGAGTTAGTCCATTATTTGTTCTCGGGTGGCAAGTGGAGATGTGAAGGGGTTACGATGGGTTTGGTGCACTACACAGCGATCCTCCCTTGTGACAGTCAGACGTTGTTCACCGGACTTTAACTACGAGTATGCCTGCCCTCACGTTTCTATACAGTCCAACATCAGGCCACTGTCACATCCAAATGCCCCAAAAATCAGGATATTGCACGATTCGACCAGCCGGCCAAATGGAGACCCGCAATGAGCCCCCTTTCAAACTCTGCCAGGTGCTGATAACGCTGTCTCACACGAGTACGCGGCATCAACGTATCCCTCACAGTGACTACTCAATATCTGACGTTGTTCACGCCCCCTTATATACCCTGCCAGGCCTCGTATCAACACTAAACACGATCAACACTAATGCACCCTGGTGACCGTTCTGCCTGTCACAGAGAATTGAAACTCTAATCACTTGCATACCCAATGATAGCGTGTACGTTTACGAAGTTACATTGCCATCTGACAATTTCTTCAGGGTGTTGCAATTTCCTTTTAACTGGCACTGTATTTATCTTTCTCATAAATTACTCACAAATCAAACGAAGGAATCTTTGTATGATTAATTATTTTTGAAAATGATTAAAGAGGAATTCAAGTGATGGAAAAGTCCTATTCCGTGAAATAACGTGCGGAAATATTTCCTTTTCGCGAAATATATACATGTAATATAAGAGTTTTATCTGTACACTGCTCAGAATTTAAAGAGAATGGTATGTGTGTATCGATCGTATCCACAGTAACAAGGAAATGCACTTTTTAATTTTCCGTAATTCCTGTCTGTCTGTCTGTCTGTCTGTCTGTCTGTCTGTCTGTCTGTCTGTCTGTCTGTCTGTCTGTCTGTCTGTCTGTCTGTCTGTCTGTCTGTCTGTCTGTCTGTCTGTCTGTCTGTCTGTCTGTCTGTCTGTCTGTCTGTCTGTCTGTCTGTCTGTCTGTCTGTCTGTCTGTCTGTCTGTCTGTACGCGCATAACGAGAAAACGGCTGAAGAGAATTTAATGAAAATCGGTATGTAAAATCAGGCAGTAAGTCGCTACAATCTAGGCTATAAATAATTGTATTCACGCTGAGAGAAATGGTAATTTAGGGGAGGGCCTAAAATTTAATTCTTAACAATTTATGTTATTAGTGGTCCTTTCGATAAATACTACATAACTAAAATTATATAGAATTAAATTTTCGATCATTTATGACTTATACATTTTAACGTAACGCCTATGATAACAAAGATAATCATGAATTTCGATTTTTGTTGCTAAGTCCATGTCTGCGCGGAGTCAAGAGAAAATGGGTAAACAGAATGTAATGAAAATCAGTGTGCAAAGTCGGGGAATAAGGAACTTCAGTCTACACTATAAATAATTTTATTCAGTCTGGTTGAAATGTTAGCTTAGGGGAAGGTGCCTAAAATTTAATGTATGAGTAGGGCTGCCTAGGTTATTGGTCCTATCGGAAAATACTGTATAACAAAAGTTATAGAGAATACTATTTCTGATCATCAGCTATTCAATCCCTACTCTGAGGCACTGATTGGAACGAGCAGTGTGCACATTTAACGGAATAATGGTAGAGGAGTGCTCACGGCTGTCTACGGCCTGGCCATTCCAACTCTATAACTTTGGCCTGTTAGATGGGCAGTGTAGTACTGCTCGTTAAAAGTGAAAAAATGTGCTGGTTTTCATTTGATCGAGTATTTTATATGATAACATTGCTTTTAATCGCGACATTCCTACTGATGCCATTGTAATGACCTGTGTTGACTTCAGTTGGGAAAACCACAAAGACAATCTGAGAATTCCGTAGCAAAGCACGGGTACATAGCTAGTCGTACATAAATAAATGCCAAAAAAGTCATGCCTACGCTCATCAGTATTGAAATCGAGACGATTCAAGCTATTTTTATACTAATCCACTTGGGTTTACGGGTTCAGTGCAGAGACCCTTTAAACGTTAATCAATTTGATACTGGAGAACTTTTGAGGAATCGCGGCTTAGAAAATCCGTGTTAATAAAAAGTAAACATTTATTTAACATTCTCTTTTTATCCCTCTGTGCTCCCGGAACGGATAATACCTGGCTTGCCGTGAGAGGGATTTCCTGGAACATACACATACAAAATACTATTCAAATATTTACATTTACAGTGAAGTAAATCCACCGTCCGTGCTTCAGTGGTAATTGAAAGTGTTACAGCTCTGTTATCTCAAGTGACGAGTTCGTGAATACACTCTAATCACTCTGAAAGAGCGCGTTATCTAATCCCATAATTCCCGCTCATCACATTTTTAAAAAATTTAAACCATACAGAATTGTGAGCAGTAAAGCCCGGATTTTTATGCAGTAACAGGTTAGATTGCAAAATAATTTGGTTAGTAGAAAGTGTCGGCCACCCGCTCTTTCACAATGTAGCAATGGTAACATAAGATATAGGGGTTCTGATGGGCCGTACCCCTAATGTTTATGCAATCCCCATAGCATAATCGTTGTGAAGGTAGACTATACTTGCTGTTCGCTTCAGTAACTTTGCATTCTCACCTATTAACGCATGAAAGTCCGGACTCTAGTGAGCAGTATCACGCAAGAATATAAAAAATAGCTTAGTGATTGTGACTGTTACTAATTACCACAAAGTGAAAATGAAACATTTTTGACGTTAAAATGGCTCGGGGTCACCTGAAAATTTGCGTTACGAAAATTAGTGTGACGGAAGTGTAACCATAGCAACCGTGTAGGCTGTGATGTAATGAATGGATGGATGGCCAGACAATGTTACCTAGCAACCGTCCAGGCTGTGATGTAATGTATGAATGGATGACCAGACAATGTTACCTAGCAACCGTGCTGACTGTCTTATGGCTGACGATCATCTGAAATTACCAGCCGTTGATGGATGGCCATGACAATTTTATTTTCGCAAACGGAAAATGTTATATTTAACTTGGACACCTTTTGGGTTTGGAAGTCTCCCTGGAGTTAGTGACATCAAATTACCGACGCCATTGTAACAATGGCAACGGGTATTCGTCTGCGTACACTACGTCAGTCGTGTCATTTTCTCGCTATGGGCTTTCTTCCTGTAATGTAAGACTTCTACAGCACTGGGTCTTTACATCAATAAACTTATATTCCTGCTACCTACCCTTCAAGAATGTTAATGATATATGATTATATGTCCAAAAATGTGATTCTTATCTTTAATAATCTGAAGAGGGAAGATTCTCGCTTCATATTCTAGAAGGCACACGGGGAAAACTAAGAGACCAATACAGAGAGAGAGAGGCCAGCCATGTCCTCCGGGCCGGCTGGGAGGTCCCCACCCTGACTTACAACAGGGCTGCCGACGGTCGTTTGAGCACGTAACAATATCAGTTTAGTGTGGTCGGCACTTGATCTAAATTTATCCCGATTTCATGAGGAACTAAATATTTAATTCTTACAATTTGTTCATAATTGTTGGTTTTTTGTTGATTACGCTTGGGTCATCAGTCAACAGACTGTCCTGATGCAGTTCTCTCCATCGCACCCTATGATGTACTAAACTTTTCATTTCTACGTAACTACTAGATCCTACATCTGCACTAATCTGATTGTCATATTCTTACTTTGGTCTACCACTACCGTTCTGACCGCCTATATTTCCCTCAAAAATCAACTGAATAAGTCCTGGGAGTTCTAAGATGTGTCCTATCATTATGTCGCTTCTTCTGTTGAAATTCCACCTAATCGATCTCCTCTCACCAATTAGATTTACTACCACTTGCTTTGCGGTTCGATCTTTCCATCTCATCTTCAACATTCTTCTGTAACGCCATGTTTCAAAAGCTTCCATTCTCTTTCTTTCTTTCTGAGCTAGTTATCGTTCATGTTTCACTCCCATACAATGCCAGGCTCCAGACGAAAGTCTTCAAAAACATCTTTCTAATTTATATATCAATGTTCGAAGTAAGAAAATTTCTTTTCTTAAGAAAGGCCTTCTTTATTTGGGCTAGTCTGCACCTTATATCCTTCTTACTTCTCCCATCATGAGTTACTTTACAACCAAAGTAACAATATTAATCTACTTCCTTTAAGACTTCACTTCCAAATCTGATATTCCCTGATCATCTGACTTCGTTCGTCCTCCAAGACTCTGTCCACCCCATTCAGTAATTTACCCAGATCTTCTGCAGACTCAGATACAAAATAATAATAATATCATCAGCAAATCTTAGAATTTTGACTTCCTCTCCTTGGATTGTGATTATTTTTTCCAAATTCCTCCTTTTTTCTTTCTGCGTATCTGATCCTATCACTTCCAGAATCTCAAATAGCTCAAATGAAGCATTAGCGCGCAATTCTACATAAATTGTTTGAATTCTACAGTTGTATTACAGTGTGTGCTAAGCGTACTAATCCAAATTTGAGAACGAATGTGGGCTGTAATTTATACATTCAGCCATTTTCATTATAGTCATCGTCTTATACGTATGTTCTGTGTTTCAATCTTTCCAATTCATATTTAAAGCGATTATAATCATCATTTCATTTTCCGTCATTATCTACAGAACTAGTGTTTCATTCACGTGGCGTGTTCTCGAGTGCCGGGTCGTGGTGAGGGGGGGCATAAACCTATGTACTTGGGCCGTAGTGGCAATGACATCGTGCATGCGCATTAGGATATTGGAGCGGTCAGGTGGCGCTGTTGTTGATGTGTGGCGTTGAAGTGAAGAGTGTCGATTTCACGCTTTAAGGCATATTTTCAAAAGGTAATCAGCGTTCGTGCGTTAAGATCGTGGTTGACCGTGATAAAAGTGCATCAGAATGCTACCGAGGATTACGTGAAGCCTGTGGCGAGAATGCATTACCGTATGTGGCTCAAGGCTTTGCGTGCGGATCAGAATAAGACTGCGGATTTGCACCGCACAGATCGACCGTCAATTCCTCAAGATCAGATTGACATCGTGAGTGGTCTCGTTTCCGTGCACCATCGATGGAGGCGTGGCTCTTAACGTGAGGAAAATTGCGTCTTGTTGGGTTTCACATCAACTACGTACAAAAGAAAAGCCACCGGTATGCACTGGGTGGCATTCACCTCGACAGATACCGCAACAAAGGAAAAGCATTTCTGCACCGTATTGTCGCCATTGATGAGACGTGAGCAAGAGCCTACGAGCCTGAATTTAAGCGTAAATCGAATGAACCCAGTCTCGCCACGGCTACATAAATTTTGACAGGAACCCAGTCGGAGGAAGCTTATGCTGATTGTGGTATACGAGTACGGGGGTGTTACTGTTACGCATGCTGTGCCTGAGAGACAAACCGTCAACAGTGACTACTACTGCCGATTTCTGGACCGACATCTGCGCAAATGTCCACGTTTAATGCGAGACGATCGCCCGATCTTCGAACACCCTCCGTACTCACCAGACATGAGACCTTGTGACTTCAAGCTGTTTTCTTAGTTGAAGGAACCCCTGCGAGGCAACGGATTTCTTGGCGTGGCAACGTGGCTCCGTCCCTGACATCAACAGAGAACGCCTTGCCAACGGTCCCCAACGGCTTCCCAACATTTAGCAAAAGGTAGTACACTTTGCAGATGACCGCATTGAAAGGAATGCAATACAATTGTACTCGTTACTTCAATAAATATTGCCACTACTTTATGTACCCTCTCCGTGTACTTAAATTGAGCGCATTTTACAAGGCCATCTGCAATTTGCACTTTAAACTATGTGCTAGAAGAAGTTTGAACGTTTTTCGACAGAGGTCTCTACTGTCAACCTAGTTGCTCCCTCTGATGAGAGGATGGACAGTTAAATTTCAAAAGAAATTTGGTAGTCATTAGTTGGTAAAACTGTTGTTTTTGGTGTTCTAAAGTTATCAACACTTCTGTCTCTTACCGCCAACTTAATATTGCAACCAATAAGGAATTTTGTACATTTATTTAATTCACCAATAAGAAAATTTCTATATTTATTTGATTGTCCAATGGAAATTGGGGGTGTGTCAGGGCTTCGGCCCAGAAAAATCTGGAACGTTCCTCTCTGCTATAAAAGCTGGGACATTTCTGGCGATGTTGTCTTTTCGATCGCTCCACTCAAGAGCTTTAGAGTGTGTTCGTAGCGGAGGCAGGGAAGGGCTGCCTCGTCCACCTCCGGGAGGTCCACCAGCTCAAGGTAATGGCAGACATTTTAAGTATGTAATTGTCTCAGAAAGCGAGTTCGAGGGGAACGTTTCTAAATTATTTAGTAATGTAAACTTCCATTTCTAGATGTAACCTTTCAGGCCAGTCTAAAGAACTTAACCGAACTTAGGCAATAAAGAGTGAGTTACCCTCTTGTATTCCCCTTCAACTTGATCTTGAGGTGACTATGATTTTGTAATCTTTAAATATACCTCTTAATTTTGTAAATTAAAACGCTCTCTCTATCTAGTGCCAACGGCCGTAGCCGTGTTGAAACACCGGATCCCGTGAGATCTCCGAAGTTAAGCAACATTGGGCGTGGTCAGGAGTTGGATGGGTTGCCACGCACTGTTGGTGGGGGGTAAAGGAATGGAGGAGTGGATAGGAACTGGCCACCGTACCGCACGTAAACTCCGGCCCAGGGACACCTCTGCGGAGGTTCGGCCCTGCCTTCGGACAGAATAACCCTTACCTTACCTCTCTATCTAGTCACCTCCGTAGTATAGGCTTAGCCTCAGTAATTTCGGGCCATAAGCCAACATAGGGTTTTTATGTTGTTCTAGTAAATTCCATAGGAGTGCAAGTGTTCGTCTCCTAAGATTTTGATTTTCTGCCAGTAACTTAAGCCTTTCCTTTTTTACCTAAGGCCAGACATAATTGGCACGTATTGCCCCTGTTAAAATTCACCATTTTCATTCTATTTTCCTATGTAATTTTGACTACTGAGCAAATAAGACAGTGTCTATTGTTGGTTTTTGTTAAATGTAGGTTGTGCCTTTAATAGGCTTGGAACTTGTAAATGTTGGAGAATAGTCTCCTAGAGAGTAATTGTGTGGAGCAAAGATGCACTTTTTCTACTATTGTATATTCTGGAATTCAGTCTCCTAGAGTATACTCTTGTATAATAAAATTTAACATCATTTTGTGCTCTGTTAAGAGTCAACCATTGTGTACTGCAAAACATATTGCAGGAATGCGAATAAGTGTCCTCCTATGACAAAGTTCGGTGAATGAAGTCAGAACGGTCGATCCGCCAACACTGAACACACACAACGCTGCACCTGCGTAGCAGCAGGTTTTGACCACCTGCTCCCAACGTTGTTCAGTTGAGCATCGTGTGTGTACCGTGTAAGACCTGCCTGATACAGTGCGTGTTTAGTGCGTTGGTTCTGAACTGCGAACACGAACATGAACGACCAAAAGATCAATGTACAGTTTTGTTTTAAACTTGGCAAGACACCAGCAGCTGTGCTCTTGTAAAAGTTGTAACTGAGGAGCTTCAAGCTCATGTTGCATTTAATGTTATCCTAGAGTTTTCTAATATTGTTACTCAAGCTCTCGAGTTAAATTCTTGTACCTGGTTTTTGGTTATTGTCTAACCATGTTTAAAATTTGAAAAGAAACAAAAGTCTAAGAAAGAAATATTATCACAAAAAGTTTTAAATTATCATTTAATCTTTTCTTTGTCCACCCATTCATTCCACCACGGTATCCCCGCAATACTTTATATACAGCCCTCGTATTCATGTACCCGATCAGAAGGTCATAAATATTGTCTACAAGAGCGTGTTGTTAGACACACATATACTTGTGGGCCACCTTAGTTCAACCACTTTAATACTTGCTCATAAATCCGCACCAAGAACTAGTATAAAAAATGCTACTATCACGAGTTCTTCAAAACAGTGGGCATACTCTCTGAGAGAATGGAAGAGGGATTACTTTCTGACCTCCACTATTTTCAGGTAAGACCTGCACGTCAGGTGATAAACGATTCCGAGCCACTGGCTGTCACAGTGGCTGTCTGGGGAGCGTCACCGGCTTATCCATTGTATGCACGTCTAGGCCTCCTGTCAGTTCACTTGCAAAGTGGTGCTGTCAACCGTGGGCTTGGATGGCGTGTGCTTTGGGTGCTATGATGAGCAGACTCATATACGGGGTGTAAAAGTGTACTAGGCAAAATGTAAGGACAGGTTCCTTATACATAGGCTGACCAGATTACTTTCTGGTCATAGGAGGACACTTATCAGCATTCCTGCAATATGTTTTGCAGTACAGAATGATTGACTCTTAACAGAGCACTAAATTACGTTACAATTTATTATACAACCTGTGACAATAAAGTTCGGTGAACGAATTCAGAACGGTCCATTCGGCAACACTGGCGACACACAACGCTGCACCTGCGTAGCAGCAGGTTTTGACCACCTGCTCCCAACGTTGTTCAGTTTAGCATCGTGTGTGTACCGTGTAAGACCTGTTTGACAGAGTGCGTGTTTAGTGCGTTGGTTCTGAACTGCGAACAAGGACATGAACGACCAAAAGATCAATGTACAGTTTTGTTTTAAGCTTGGCAAGACACCGAAAGAAACGCATGCGATGCCGGTACGTGTTTATGACGATCAAGCACTGTCCTTGATGTGTGTGTACGAGTTGTTCGCCCGTTTTCGAGGAGCCGGGAAAGTGTTTCTGACAACCCCCGTAGCGGAAGACCGGCGACCACCGTCAGTGACGAAAACATTGAGAAGGTGAGGACATTAATCACGAACGATCGACGATTAACTGTGCGCATGATAGCGGATTAACTGCAGATTAACCGCGAATCCGTGCGACAAATAGTTACCCAGAAGTTAGGGAAGAGGAAAACGTGTTCTCGTCTTGTACCACATCACTTGACGGACGATCAGAAGCAGGCACGTTTAGAGGCTTCACAGGGTTTTGTCGAAACGGCGGATGCGACACCAAATTTCTTGAACTGTATTGTCACTGAGGATGAAACCTGGTGTCTCAGGTACGAACCTGAAACGAAACGAAGCATGCAAGCATGGAATGGCGTTCTCCGGGATTCGCTCGTCGAAAAAGGGTCAGAGCCAAAAAGTCACGTATCAAACTCGCTTTCAAAGGAAATAAATTTGACGATACTCCCGACATCCAACGAAACGTGACGAGGCTTTTGAACACCATGCCAAAGAAGCCTTCTTGCAAAGTTTCCAGGACATGTATCACCGATCTCAGCAGTGCATAGTTATGGGAGGGGACTATTTCGAAGGACAGTAAAGTCACTGTCGTGCATCGTTCATCTATGTTGATAGTACACGACTATTCACCGAATTTTATTGTCACAGGTTGCACTTCTACAATGTGCCCTCTCCTTTTCAATGTTTATACAAAACAGCCGGTAAAGGAAATCAAAGGGAAATTTGGATAGGGAATCTTAATACAAGAAGAGAAAATGTAAACTCTGAGATTTACCAATGATACTGTTTTTGTACCTCAGTCTTCAGAAGATCTAGAGAAATTGTCGAATTTTATGAACACAGTACTTGAGAAGTAGTACAAGATTAAAATAATTAAAACGAAAACAAACGTAATGGAGTGCAGTCGAACGAAGTCAGGAAATATTAGATTAAGAAGTAAAGTGGATGAATATTGTTACCTGCGTAGTAGAATAACTTATATGCAGAAGTAATGAGTACATAAAATGCGACTAGCACAAGCAAGGATGATATTTCTTAAGGAAACAAATGTACTCACTTCACGACAGGCAAAAGCTGGGGCTGTACCTGAAATAAGGCCACGGTTACTATTTTCTGGGTCCTTGTCTTTTCCCTTATTTACGTCTCCAAATACCTTCGAGGTGTTAGAACGACGTTAAACCGCTAGCAAACATCTACAGCTCTAGCTAGCCTTCAGGCAAACAACTAATTTTGAAAACATCCTAAGGATATGAGCTACGAATTTTGGGTAAATAAAATATAATAAAGGATGAGAATATATTCTTTGTTTATTCCTAAAAATTACAAATCTTTTCCTATTCAGCGTTATCCCCGGTCGATTAGATCACGGCCGACTTGATGCGTCGCTCTAGCTAGCTCATAAGGAGCGCAGTGAGGGATCAAGTAGGCCGTGATTAGATAAGCAGTTTGCCTTTTTCTACCACTACAAGCGCTAATGTGAGACAGTGCATTGTTTCACTTAAGCACCAATAGGAGCGCTAATGTGAGTCAATGCATCACTGCCTGCTCGATCTGCATCCGATAGCTGCTTATACTGCCTGCTCATTACAATATTTTAACATGGCACAAAATGAAACACTCCGTTTTCAAATATCCACAGTGGGTGGCAGCACCAACCGGCTCCAGACCTGTCGTAATGAAATAGCGGGAAACAGGATAGACTGTACTTGTTTTCAGTGAAAATGGTGTACTGCTGCGTGCCTTTCGGCAAATCAAAGAAAGGGAAAGCAGAATGCTGTGATATTTCATTCCATGATATACCTTCAAGTACAGAATTGCGTCGAAAGTGGTTAAGTATTATATCCAGGGGAGAAAACAGCAAGGGAAGTCAATGGATTCCTTCTGATTATTCCGTGGTTTCGTAAATGCCGATTTCCAAGTGACCAGCAAAACGCGAAAATTAAAAACAGGATCTGCACCCAGCCCTTTCCCTGATTATCCAGCTTATGAACAACCGCTAATTTCAGCGATGATTAAGAGAAGGGATTCAAGCACAGAGACGTCTAACAAGAGCTCTTCAAACACCATTGCAGAAAATGGTAAGCGTAAGGTTTGAAGTATTACATACCGTACTAAGTAATATAATTTCTGGGGTCATTGTACTGTTAATGTGAAGGTACAAAACAGAATAATATGCTGTCATAGATTCCATTGTCCGCCTCTGTGGTGTAGTGGTTAGTGTGATTAGCTGCCAACCCCGGAGGCCCGGGTTCGATTCCCGGCTCTGCCACGAGGGCTGGAACGGGGGTCACTCAGCCTCGGGAGGTCAACTGAGTAGAGGTGGGTTCGATTCCCACCTCAGCCATCCTGGAAGTGGTTTTCCGTCGTTTCCCACTTCTCCTGCAGGCAAATGCCGGGAGCTTCCTTCCCCCTTCCTTGTCTATCCCTTCCAATCTTCCCATCCCCTGCAAGGCCCCCGTTCAGCATAGCAGATGAGGCCGCCTGGGCGAGGTACTGGTCATCCTCCCCAGTTGTATCCCCCGACCCAGAGTCTGAAGCTCCAGAACACTGCCCTTGAGGCGGTAGAGGTGGGATCCCTCGCTGAATCCGAGGGAAAAGCCAACCCTTTAGGGTAAGCAGATTACGATTCCATTACGAGTCTTTTGCTAGCAGTATAAAATCGTGTCAATATACTGCTCTTTTTATTACTATTATTATTTACGCAACGGCCAATTTAGTTAATTGGTTAGTTCCAGTTGCTCGGGAGCTGGGTGTGTGTGGCATCTTCAGCATTAGAAATCATTCTAGGTAGGGCCTTCATCTTCACAGACATGCAAGTCACCTAATAGGCCGTCTATTATTATTATTCCCTGAGTATGTACTTGATTTACTGGATGATTTTCGTGAGCCCCCTGAGTCAGTGTGTGTCACTTTGGAAACTGATTATTTGGAAACTGATTATTTAGTGCGTGTAATCGAAGAAAAAACAGAATGCAGCACGTGCTTGAATAACGTTTCTACCTCATTTAATGCATCCCCATTGATAGCTGCGCTATCCCTAGCAACGATTTATTGGCCTAATTATGGGGCTACAGAAAAATGTTGAGGCAGCTCTACCGTACTGCAAGAATTCTGCAAGTCTGCTCCAGACTATTAAAAACTATGTTCTACCTTCTTTGTGCCAATGTAAGTTTTTAAAGAGTTTTAGTAACAAGCACCAGGAACTTGTGTCAGAAACTCTGGCGGCCAAATTCGTGAAACCTCTACTTAGTAATGTAGGGAAGTACTGTACCATACAGACAAAGTTTCCAGGTTTTCTTGTTCGTCGAAATCTCTTTCTTGAAAAGTGCTGAAGCTATAACTCTCCAGAGCACCACTTTATACGTAAAATTCTTTAATTTTTCTCTTACTTTCAGATTTTAAATTTTGCAGGTATGCTTATCTAGTTGTATTCACGCGATAACTAGGTACGTCTGGTGCTGCCATCTAGCGGCAGATTGTTTGTAAGGCGTGTTACACGTTTGAGTATGGAATGAGCAGGCAGTATAAGCAGCCATCGGATGCAGATCGAGCAGGCAGTGCAATGCATTCTTTCACTTGAGCACCACTACAAGCGCTAATATGAGTGAATGCATTGTTTCACTTAGCACCACTACGAGCGCTAATGTGAATGAATGCATTGTTTCACATAAGCACCACTACGAGCGCTAATGTGAATGAATGCGTTGTTTCACATAAGCACCACTACGAGCGCTAATGTGAGTGAATGCATTGTTTCACTTAATCACCACTAAGAGCGCTAATGTGAGTCAATGCATTGTTTCACTTAAGCCTATATAACTACATTCGGTGTGGACATATTTCAAAAAATATTAAAACGCCTGAGGGTATTGAACCAAGGAACACATTAAAGAAAGAATCTTGTAAATAAGTTGCTTTGGCTAGGATTTTAATAAAGAAACAAGACTTGTAAGGAAACAAGCTTTTTAGGCTATTTTTCCGCATATTAGACGGAAGTGATTTCTTTTCTTGGTTTGATAGAGCTATCGAATACACAATTTGAACCCTTTCCGAGCCCTTCAGTCTTTCAACTTTCAGCAAAATTGTGGAAATTACTTCAACATTTAAAAGATTACATTTCAACAAATTCCGCCCCTACCCGTCACTGTCCTAAATGATTATTGGTTGACCAGCTGTTGTCATGGGAACCGGGGAAGAGTTTGCAGAAAGGGGCTCGTAGACATTGCAGAGCTAGACTATTTGTAAGGGAGCAACATTATCCACCAGGCCACGATTGTATTGCACAAACACATAATACCAAAAGAAACATTCCCTTTGCGAAAATCAAATAATCATGAATATGTCTTTGAGTATTAAATAAATGAAACCAATGCTTACCGTAACTGTACATCACACACAACACTACCCTCCGCCAAAATAGCACGCATTTTTCCCACACACACACGGCAGATGCTACCCAGTCTCGTTGGAGGGTCTGCCTTACAAGGGCTAAAACAGACTAACAATAGCCCCACGAGATTATTATTATTATTATTATTACCTGTGGCGTCTTGAAATATTACAATTTTGACATAATTGCGGTAACCATTCCAAAGTCTGTGTCGTTATACTGTAATAACACTGTGTGCGAATTTATTTGGAATGGAATGACAATGCTACACGAACTAGACAGAAAAAGAGATGCCGTGGTTATCTCATCAGATTATAAAGTGCACACACAAGCAAATATGTCGACCATAATAAATTAACACAATGAGCATTGTTAATAATTTCATAGAACTGTTCATTTGTATCATATATTTTATGGCTGTTCATACACTCCTATAGAGAAATGTATTTCAATGCGCCATAGTTTTATTTTTATTTTTTTAACCACAATGTGCATTTAATGTTAATTAGTAAATAACAAATGCAACGCGGCATTCCTGAAATTCATTCGCTCAGAAAACAGTGTGTGCAGTGATCGGTTAGAAATGAATATGTTGCAAATTCAATTAAAAAAACTGATGAAATGTATTTTGATTTATGGCTTCACAGCAGGATGGATCAGTAGGATGTTCTCCTGCAGTTGATACCAAGTTCGCTGATTTAATTCCGTTTTATATAATCCATTTTTATATTTTACTGGAGGGCCTACCAGATAAGAAACGACACTTGGGCAGTGTTATCAGTAGAGCCTGGAATGGATTTTAATCTGGGTGTATATATCGAGTGTCACATAGAGACAAACATGTTTCCGTACGTTTGGGAAAGGTAGGACGAGTTATTATTTTGCCTATTTTAGCTTTCGTAGATAATTTTTTAAGTTTTTTGATCTTTTCTGCTGTTATATAAAAATGAATCCGTGGAAAGTAAAACAAATAATTCCAATGTACTGTATTAACAATAAAGGAAAAAGTAATTTTAACTTTAAAAATAATGATGATGATGATGATGATGATGATGATGATGATGATGATGATGATGATGATGATGATGATGATGATGATGATGATTATGCTTGTTGTTTAAAGGGGCCTAACATCGAGGTCATCGGCCGCTAATGGTACGATATGAGACGAAATGCAATGACAATTTAAAAGTACAAAATCCATCCACTGATCAGAATTCAAAACGTCATAATGAAAAATGAATGGATGAATATGAATTTAAAACAATCAGTGGATCCGACCCGCAATGTCTCGCATTCAGAGAAAATGACGTGAAACAATAGTATTACTGACCAAGGTACTGCATCTATAACATAATACTGAATCGATGATGCTTTTAGTCTAAAGGAGTCCAAAATACAAGTCATAGGTCTCTCATAATGGTACTTATCGCTAACAAAGTATAACCATTGCATTTGTCATGTTGGAGTACCAATCAAAAGTAACGTAGACTCGCGGCATTCCACACAGTATGGTACTACTCACAGGTAATGAAATTCGCACATGGAATACACACCTATGGTGTTTCGCACATTGCGGCGCCATTTACAGGCAACGCAAACCTATGGTGTTCATCATATACGTGTATTAACCACAGGGACCCGCACTATCCCGTGGTGTTCCTCATATAGTGGGTACTAATCATGGGCAAGCCAGAACCAAGGTGTCGCTCCTAAAGTGGTGCTAATCACAGGTACTGTAGAAGCCAGCAACGCACTCTGTTGCTACTAATCACAAACCTGTTTGGTATCTAATATAGTGGTACTACGCGAAAGTAAAAGCGACCCATAGTGTTCCCCGCGTGTTGGTACTAATCACAAGTAGTTTCATGGTTCGAATAAAATCATCCCTTGGTCGCCCCTTTTAGTCGGTGTATTCGTCTGCGTCCCCCACCCACAGGGGGTTGTGTGTTTGGACCGCGTGAACTATTTTATTTCCCTCAAGTCCGCCGGCAAGCCGGTTAGGACCTCCTTTCCGCCACCTGGGACGCGCCACGTGGTAGTATTACCTCTCCCCCTGCTACGCCAGCGTAGTAGGTTCGTGGACTTAATAAATAAAAATAACACTTGCATGAACGATATTTTCATATTGCACAAACCTCTACTGAAAACTCAACAAGCTAAATGGTGGAGAGCGTAGCCAGGTCCCGTCCTTGCTACGTAAAATTAAGTGTTGATGGTGATTGCTGTTTTAAGAGGAAGAACAACTTTGTAACCACCCTCTGATAACACTAATCAGATGATGATGATGATGATGATGATGATGATGATGCTTGTTGTTTAAAGGAGCCTATCATCTAGGTCATCGGCCGCTAATGGTATGATATGAGACGAAATGCAATGGCAATTTAAAAGTACAAAATTCATCCACTGATCAGAATTCAAAACGTCATGATGAAGAATGAATGGATGAATATGATTATTTTTTTATCAGTGGAATTGACGCGCAAAGCCTCACCTTCCCAGAAACTATGGCCTATTACTGACCAAGGGACTGTTTCCAAAGCACAATCCTGAATCGATGATGCTTGCTGTCTAAAGGGGTTCAATATCCAAGTCAACGGTCCCTTATAATGGCACTTATCGCTAGTAAAGTAGAACCATGGAATTTCTCAAGTTGCGGTACTAATCAAAGGTAGCGTAAACTCACGGTGTTCCAAACATTATGGTACTACTTACAAGTATTGTACGCCGTACAGGTAACGCAGACCTATGGTGTTTCCACATAATGGCGCCACTGGTAGGGAACGCAAACCCATGATGTTCCTGACCTAGGTGTACTAACCACGAGCGCCGTTATTCCCGTGGTGTTCCTCATAAAGTAGGTACTGTACCGGGAACACCGCTACGAGAGAAGTTCGAAGTATGTTTGTTGAACTTCGCGCGAGATGGAAGGTAGGCAGCCCGCCGAACGCAGTGACGTACCCAGCGAGTGACGTGGCCGCCGTAAGCCAGCTATCCGCTACCATATATGGTAATGATCCAGCTCGTCCTCAAAAGTACATTTTTGAGCTAATTCATCGCTATTTTGACACTGCCAACTTAAAATCCTTTACAATGGACATCATCTCTTAAGATTTCAAGAAAATCCACCGAGTATTATAGAAGTTATAAGGGTAGATAGTACCCGAGTTCTAGACACTTCCATGCGAACGTGTATAAAAGGAGGCCCACCCGACCTACGAATTCAGTGTCTGTCACTCCGCCGTCTCTGTGACACGGGTGACAAGAGAAGTGTTGTGCGTGTCGAACTTCTAGTCGACAATCTGCGAAATCCAAGTTCGGTATTTTCTCTAAGTGTTGTATCAAGACTTTGTCATATTCTTGAAGTGCCTGAATGGGACTTTACTTTTGAGAGCATCGTATTGAAACTTAGTCATATTGACACATTGGGACTTTTTTTTTTTCGTGTGTCGTGATTGGACTTTGATATTTTCTTAAAGTGCCATATAAGAACTTTGTTTTTTTTCTGAAGCGTCTCATTGGAACTTAGTTATTTTCGCCAAGTGTCGCGATAAGACTTTATTATTTTCTTAAGGTGACGTACTGGAACATTGTCATCGGAACTTTATTTTCTTCGAGTGTCGTGTTGGGACTTTAACATTTTGGCACATTGGAACTTTGTTATTTCTACACATTGGAACTTTTTTTTTTGAAGTGCCACATAAGGACTTACTTATTCGACGACGATTGAATTTTCACGTGTGTTGTGTATCGCATTGAACTTACGCGAACTTATATTTTTGAATCAATTTCTGGAACATTGAACTTAGGGGACATTAAACATTACGTTTAATTGTGAAATATGCAATGCTTTCCAAGTGCTGCACAGGGACTTATGTTTTGATTCTTAAAGACTGTGACAATTCGGAATACGCATATCGCATTTCCCTAAAGCCTAGAACTTTCCAGTATTTTGAGTGATCCATAATTTATGAAGTCAGACTTTTCTTTCAAATATTATTTTCTTTAATGGCTATTCACTTTGCTTATTAATGCAACAGGACAGTTTCCGAGTGCTACTTATTCAGTTCATTGCCAATATGTTTTAAACCTTCAGAACTATGCATTTAGGACTGCAGTAACAGTAATCCTCTAGAACATCCTGACTTACAGTGAGCTTGCCTTATGAACTTGCATTTCTACCAGTACTTGTTCTTCGAGTGATTATTCTAGAACGTTTTTGCAGTAATCATAATTAAAAGGTCATATCTGTTCAGACAGTGCCCTGAATGTGTGGAGTGCCGTACAGGAAATTCAGGTGTGAATTACGTCTCGAATCGAACCCAGGAACGCGTACCAATCTTCGAGACATTCCAGAACGTCGGGACATTCCAGAACGTCGAGACTTCCAGAACGTCGAGACACTTCCAGAACCTCCAGACGTTCCAGAACTCCTCATCCGAGCAGGTGTGGTCCCTGCCCAGTCGATGTCCAGCACCATCCCAGGGCTTGGAGGTACCAACCAGCCACGACATTTCCACGCTGCTGTATGAAGGTGATATGAACTTGCTTTTGATGATCAATAAACTCAATTTATCAAAATCATCTCTCAATTTGATAACTATACCTCTCTCTGTACCAGCTCCAATGATAAAGCCACAACCGAGATTAAGAATCATGCTCGTTCATTTAATATCAAGCGCCTTAAAGATATGAACACATTTTTACGGGTACAGTACTAATCAGAGGCAACGCCCAGATCCGTGGTGTTTCTCACATAATGGTACAAATCACAGGCAACGTAAGTCCGTGGTGTTCCGCATATACTGGTACTGGAAACCCACAATGAACCATTCTCTACTGCTACTGATCACAAACCTATTGAGTACCTAACATAGTGGTACTACTCGCAAGTAAAGTCGACCCACGGTGTTCCCCACGTGATGGTAGTAATCACAAGTAGTTTCAAGGTTCTAATTCAATCATCCGTTGGTCGCCCCTTTTAGTCGCCTATTGTTACAGGCATGGGATACCGTGGGTCTAGTCTACGTCTGCGTCCCCCACCCACAGGAAGGTCTTTCAAGTGCAGGGCATCGGCCCGTCATAATGAAACTTACCGCCAGTAAAGTAGAACCATGGTATTTCTCATGTAATCGGTACTAATCACAAGTAACGTAGACTCACGATGTTCCTCACATAGTGGTGCTAATCACAGGGATCCGTACTATTCCGTGGTGTTCCTCACAAAGTGAGTACTAATCATAGGCAACGCAGATCCAAGGCGTTGCTCATATAGTTGTACTAATCACAGGCAACCTCCAGACCCGTGGCGTTCCTCGAAACGCAAACTCATGATGTCCACATTCAGATGCTGAAACACCCCAGCGAAGTTAGCCTACTTTTATCTGCTTGAGGTGATTTTTTCTTTCTGCAATTGTCTTTACGTAGCACCGACACAGATAGGTCTTATGGCGACGATGGGACAGGGAAGGGCTAGGACTGGGAAGGAAGCAGCCGTAGCCTTAATTAAGGTGCAGCCCCAGTATTTGCCTGGTTTGAAACTGGGAAACCACGGAAAACCATCTTCAGGGCTGCCGAAAGTGGGGTTCGAACCCACTATCTCCGGAATACTGGCTTGAGATGTTCAACCGAACCTGGACAAAGGGTTGCCTCCGTCATAGTGGCGGATACTATACATGGGTGCTGTAAACCCTCATTGATCCACATACAGAACCATGGTATTCCTCACATAGTGGTACTATTCGCAAGGGAAGTGGACTCATGGTTTTCCTCGCGGGACGGTACTAATCACAAGTAATCTCATGGTTCAAAATTCAGCATCCCTTCGTAGGGCCCTTTTAGTCGCCTCTTACAACAGACAGGGGATACCGTGGATGTATTCTTCATCTGCGTCCCCCACCCACAGGGGGTTCTTTCAAGTGAGTCATAATGTATGTTTTAATTGTAGGATACTCCAGAAGACTTGTGTCACAAAAGTAGGCACTAAAAAAGCTAAGGAAGGAGAGGATACATGTTGTCCTAGACTATATAACATTGTTAACATCTAGGACAAAATAAATAATAGTTAAATTATTGTTAGAAGGAGAATGTAATGCATATGCTGTATGTATGTTCATTCTTCGGCCCTAAGGCTGGTTTAATCCTTAACAGCTCCGCCATCGGCTGTCATAGATGGCCTAGGCATCACTGAAAAGGCGTACTAAGGAAATGAGGAGTGAGGTAGTTTCCCGTTGCTTGCCTCTGTAATCCATATATTGAATTTAATGGATTGCAATACACAAAATCTCTCTTCCCAGTTTCTGGAGATCCAGAACTGGGAGATGGGAGTATTCTATTCTAGAAGGACATGAGATCTAGAATTAAGTCCCTCCTCGTAATTCAGGCTCTGATCAAGTTAGAACTAAAATGGCGGACCGGTACTCTTGACTGAGGTTATGTCAAAAATCGACTGATCGATACACTCAATAATAATGGTGTTTGCAACAAACAAAGGAGAAAGACAGAGATTGATGTTGCTTACTTTCGTAGCACTCAGCGCTCCAGCAGTATTGAGTGACCATTTCTCGTCCTTTGATTTATAACAGCACAAGTTCGGCGAGAAGAAGCCATTAGCACGATACGTTCTTGAGGTAAACAAGTTGTCGGAAACTAATATGGGAGATTGAGTCTCTCTGTCACAATATGTAATTGATGAGCGTGGTGAAAATTAGGTTTTACATGCTCGCACACCGTGTAATGTTTAAATATTCGCCAGAAGTACACGGTTTTTTTAATGAAAACTCACAGCCTGTTTCCAGGCATCCGACAGGGTCAGCAATGGAACGAATGAAGCCCTCATTTAGCGGTTGGTGTAGCGACCATGATCCAACGTCTCCCACATCGTTGGCGACGTGTTGTGGACAATCTAGGGAACTACTCTGAGGATTTGCTGTTAAAATGACCCTGTTTTACAGTCGGATGCCCTTCCTGACGCCAAATCTTTGAAGAGGGATGTAATCATTAATGGGTGACTTTTTTGCTATTTGCTTAATGTCGCACCGATATATATAGCTCTTATGGCGACGATGGGATAGGAAAGGCCTAGGAGTGGGAAGGAACTGGCCATCGCCTTAACTAAGGTGCAGCCTGGTGTGAAAATGGGAAACCACGGAAAACCATCTTCAGGGCTACCAACAGTGGGGTTCGAACCCACTATCTCCCGGATGCAAGCTCACAGCTGCGCGACCCTAACCACACGGCCAACTCTCCCGGTAATGCGTGTTTTTGACGTAGTGTGGTGTGTTGTCCGAATATAAAGAGAAGAGTGTTTTAACAAACGCAAACAGCCAGTCCCCGAGCCAGGACAATTAATCAGATGTTCCAACCCTCGTATTTAGAATTTTTCAGTCGTGAAATTACCAACCTGCCGCCCCACTGCAGCAGAGATCTCAGCAATTGGAGGTATCCCTCTCTCCCAGTGCACCGTGTTTCAAAGAAGGGTTACAGTAGTATGTCAGTGGCCCACTATGCACCATCGTCTTGGAGAGGTGTTGCACCCGACTGATGACCTTACGGCCACACTGAGGCGAAACGCTGGTAAATTAATGATTGAGAAAGCCTAAAGAATTTTAATACGTTTATAATACCAACAATTAAGTTAAATTATGGTTTCCTTCTCGTAATGTATTTTAAACAGAATTATAATTAATTACCTATATGAATCTCTGAAAATATTTTCTTTTGACATAAATATGTCATATCTCGGGGCCATACGAAAATTCGGGTAACGTAACTCGACAAAATGTGCGACGGATGCGTAACCATAGCAACCGTGCCAGGTAGTGACGTAAGGTAGCCTACAGATCGATCGCCAGACAGTGTTACCAAGCAACCGTGCAGGCTATGTCTTACGGCTGGTTGCCATCTGAAATTAGCAGCCGTTGACGGATGACCATCGCCGGGAGAAATATTTATGATCATTTGATTTTTGCAAAGGGTAAAGTGGTTCCTTTTGGGAATGTCACTGGAACATAATTACAACTTGTAAGTTTTATCCCGTTAGCTTTAAATGTAAGTTCAAGATTTCACCTGACCATCTCACAGAATGTCAACTTCCTTCACACCCAAACAGTCCTCAGGGTAATACAGTTGCATGGTTCGAGTCGACAAAACTGTCAGGTAGTTCTCCCTTATAGGACAGAGTGATGGAATTGATTTTCAACTAACGAGTTTGGCATTCAATATCATTATCTGCATATTCTCAAAGGAGCAGAATTGAAAGGAGACACAGGAGTTAAATTTGCAGAGAGTAAAGAGTGAATATTTAAGAATGGATCTGCTGTTCGTACATATCAAGCATTCTTATATCATGGAAATACTTTCAAAATATTGATTTTTGTGCATAGAATATAAGTGATAAACCTTAATAACTAATAATTGTTTATTATTTAGTAATTTTCTACAATGCAGTAGATTTCCTTCAACCACATGTCTATATACTTTCTTCCTCAACAATTCTCGATCTTCTGCATCTTCCTCATTTATGGAATACGATACCGGAAGATATTAAAAAGTCTTGCTCGTCTAGGACATTTAAAACAGCCTACCGTAAATTCCTCCAGAGTACATGAATGTAAGAGTGAATGACGTGTGAATGAAACCAAAAATTACGTACTAGATGTAAGTTCTTAGGCTATCCCATTTACGTTCTTACTACTCTCATTTAAGGCTATAGACTGTTCGTAGAAATAGACTACATAGTAACATCGATTTTAGTATACTCAGATTGTAACATACTAATATTCAGTTAATTTATTTTAGCCTTATATTTGAATAAGTTTTCCTTTAAGTTAGTTTAAATATATTCTTTAGGTTATAAGTTGATATTGTTTTATTATTATCCACTCTCTATTTATCCTATAATTTTTCATCAGTAGTAACCTTAATTAATTGTATTATTGTAATTCCTTATCTGACTTACATATCTCAACAACAGTAATTGGTTACAATGATATTTTAGATCAATACTGTAAAAATAAAAATAAAAAATTGAATATGGTTAAGTGTAAGAGAGGGCCAAGAGCCCTAAATAAATATCCGTGCTCCTCCATACAGTGTTCATCCACTTATCTTTCCCGTTTCCTGTTGTTCTCAGCTTCCCAGTTTAGCATCATCTTGGGGATTCTGTCATGCATCAGCAAAACCGTTTTAATCTTAATTCTTCCATCACATCCAATACATTCTTCTATGTCTCACGATTTCCCTGATTTTAATGTTTCTTACTTAATCGTTACGGAACCACTGAACCCTATCATCCCTCTGAGAGGACTAAGAAATTAAGTGAGGGACCGTGAAACTCTAAAGCGTACAGTACGATGCAGTCACCAGATTTCAAACAATATCCCTTGCATATCAGGGGCAGAGGTCGATTACAGAATCCATCAAGGGACAACAAGACTGGGTTTTCAGGGTCGTGTTGCAGCCCGAAGCCACTCAACACACGATTGAATGAGGGATGTCGCTTAGAGTGGTGCAAACAACGCCGTCATTGGTCTGTGGAGTAGTGGAATAAAGTTTTACATAGTGATAAGTCACGATATACACCTTGGCACTCAGATCGGAGTGTGTGGGCCTGGCGGACGGTATTTACCTGAGTGTGTGGTGGAGACAGTGAAATTCGGAGGAGGTGGGACCGGTTATTCCTGGTTTGAGCTCCGACCATTAATTCTAGTGGAAGGAAAGGTTCTTTTCTTACTAACTGCTTTACGTCGCACCGACACAGATAGGTCTTGTGGCGACTATAGGACAGGAAAGGGCTGAGAGTGGCAAGGAAGTTGCCGTGGCCTTAATAAGGTACAGCCCCAGCATTTGACTACTGTATTACCTCATTTCGACTACTGTGACGCCGTGTACAACGACCTGGGGCCTATTCCACGAACGAACTTTGCAACTTTTCACTTTTCACTTTGCACTTTCCAGTTCAGATTTTGTTCCACCAGCACTTTTCAGATTTAGCTTGCAAAGTGAAAAGTGAAAAGTTAGGAATCTTTTCACTTTACAAGCCTGTTATGTTCCACCATTGGTACAGAAATGCAAAGTGCAAAGAAATAAAGTGAAAAGTTTTCATAAATCTTGCAAAGAGATGATTCCCTTTTCATATGTTAATTAACAAGTATCTACATTAGTTTCTCGGCGGAGAATTGGGTTTAGTGATATAAACACGTTACGACGTGAGCTTTTGTTAGCATCAAGTGAAGAACAGTGATGAAGAATCCAATAATAGAACGTACAAAAAAATGATTAATTTTCATAACCTCACTTCGACGTAATAACGCGAGTGATTTCGTATTAACCCAACACAGGCTAACTATATTAATGAAATGATCGGTCATTTATTGAAACATGCAACAAAAAGAAGTCAATTCCTTTCCGAAAAAAGAACAAATTCTTATATGCTTACATTGGTTAGTAAATGGTGCCCAGCTGCACGGTGTAGCAGCAATGTATGGGACATCAAAATCAATTATTTGCAGAACTGTTACCAAAGTCGGAGATGTTATAGTAAATGTAATATTTCCTAACAGTACGTTGGCCTGATAATCCACATAATATAGCGACGGGATTTCTAATGAATGGTGAATTTCCTTCTGTGTGTGGATGTGTTGACGGTACTCTCGTTGACATTGATGTGTGTCATCATTTGTGAGGTTATGTTTAAAGTTGTCGAAAAAGTATGTCACGTTTCTCCTTGACAACTTCCAGCACACCAGCTTCTTGTAATAACCTTTCCTTCCCATGATAATAACTTTAATGGTACGACAATTATACCGCCAAGTTCGCCGCGAAAAGTAAAGCATTAAAATCAGAGTATTAGGCCTATAAAGTTTGCTCATGGAATAAACTCGATCGGATCACTCATTCGCAAAGACTTTTCACTTTGCGAAGAAATTGAAAAGTACAACCTAGCTCATGGTGGAACAGAAAGACTTTGCACTTTGCAAGAATTAAAAAGTGAAAATTGCAAAGTTGAAAAGTTGCAAAGTTCTTTCGTGGAACAGGCCCCTGATTGCTACTCTTAACGACAAACTACAACGCGCGCAAAACACCTGTGTTCGCTATATATGTGACGTAGTTACTTTAACCATGGTACACCTGCCTACGATGAACTCGGTTGGCTAAAACTCAAACAGCTTTGTGCCTTCTTCATCGAATACTCTGCTCATGCTCACCTTCCTACTTGTACAGTCAATTTCACCACGGAACACGGTCAAAATCTGATACACTCGTATCTATTCCACCCCACCGCACCACACGGTACGCAAACTCATTTGTTATTTCTTCGGCACGACAATGGAACACACTACCCGTCTCTATCAAAGGAGCCTCACCTGCTAGTTTTAGGTAACTTGGTCATCGGTACCTAATTAGTAATAGATGAAGTCCTAAATTGTTATTCGTATGTTATGGAAATATTGTAAATTTAGCCTTCCTCAAACTATAGACTTTACATAATCTCACTGTTATTATCAAGGTTAATAGAAATTAGGTAATCATATCATAATTGTGTAAATAATCATCGTTTTCCTACTTTTCTTTTTTATTTTATATTTTTGCTCTCTATAACAATATTGTATTGTTTAGTAGTTGCAAGAAGTTTTAATTTTGCACATGTAGAAACTGTATTTTCTGGTTAGATGGAAGAGAGGTCCTAATGGCCTTAACCTTGCTGACAAAGTAAATCCATTTTATTTTATTGTATTGTAAAATGGGAAACCACGGAAAACCGACTTTAAGGCTGCCCACAGAGCATTTCAAACCCACTATCTACCGAATACTGGACAATGGCCGCAAAGCGACTGCAGCTATCGAGCTCGGTGGCCGAAGGAACGATCAGTTTAGGTATTTATGAAAACGGTTTTTTTCTTCTTTTGGCAACAGATTGGATTCAGACCTTTTCTGTTATAACAGTCCGTGTTCGATAATTGAGAACAGGTAGGGAGAATAATAAAACAGTTATTATAACTGGCATCCGCAGCGGAATATCAAATCATAAGCCCAGAGGGAAAATACAGAGAGTGGTAACGATAAATGTAGTTAAATGATATTTTCAATAATAGCAGTTACTTTTACTCCAATAAATATACTTCTTTACATTTCCGACCAGCGGGAATAATTTCCTATGTGAGTTTAAGATAAATTACACAAAAATGTTAGCCCACGATGATTAGCTGATTACATAACAAAAAGAGGGTGGCGAAGACAACTTGAGAAAACCAGTTGAGCTAGGCCATACATGTACATACAACTGTGCCGGAAAGTTTTACAAACACTAATGTGTAGAGCCCGGATTTTGATGCATTATTAGGTTAGATTGCGAACTTACTGAAGCGAGTAGCAGGTATCATCCACCTTCACAACGATTATGCGATGGGGTTTGCATAAACATTAGGGGTACGACCCATCAGGACCCCTATAATTTATGTTACTCTTGCTACATTATGGAAGAGCGGGTGGCCGACACTTCTTACTAACCAAATTAGTTTGCAATCTAACCTGTTACTGCGTAAAAATTCGGGCTTTACTAATGTGTCAGGGGAATATATTTAGACAATAAAAGTTATATAAATTTAGGCAAGAAAATAAGTGGAATATTTAACATGATCAACATTCACAATCACTGAATATTCTCAGACAAACAATGAAGAAGAAGAAGCTAAAGTTGTTAAATTCGTATACAAAGTATCTTAGGAATCTACACACTCTGAATGATACCAACATTTGAAGTTAGGAAACCGAGAGACACGACCAGAAAATTTTGTTGTTAGATGAACGAAGCAATGAGTACAAAACACACGAGGTTTGTAATAATAGTTAAAGCTTAGAACAGTTCGATTGCAGTGAATGAGAATGTGAGCCCTACAGTAGTTCAAAAGTCTGTAGCCCGTTGACACAGAATGAAAAATAGTGGCCTGTAAGTCGATTTCTCCCTCAACTCCGTCAGCAACCGAAGACTAGAATAATAAGAGAAGATATATCACATAATTTGCTCTGTATTTCTCACCTGGGAAATAGTTGCAGCAGATGGAGCAGAGAACAAGCTCTGTCCAAGACAACGTGCTACACATCCAGCCGGGAATGGACTCTCGTTCAAACTGCCCCGTTAAGCCGGTGGCACGTATTTATAAGAATATAAGTTCGTTCTGGAAATTACGAGAAATAGAACTGACGTCGGGGGATCAAGAGAGTCAGGTGGTTGACCAAGATGGTGGCCAGTACGTGAACAACAAAAGTGGAAGAAGGTAGTTTTAGAATGATGTACCCCCACTGTCGGCAGCCCTGAAGATGGTTTTCCGTGGTTTCCCATTTTCACACCAGGCAAATGCCGGGGCTGAACCTTAATTAAGGCCACGGCCGCTTCCTTCCACTTCCTAGGCCTTTCCTATCCCATCGTCGCCATACGACATATCTGTGTCAGTGCGACGTAAAGCAAGTAGCAAAAAAAAATGATGTAGCAGTGATATGCAAAGTAAGTCCGGAATATTTGTAGCTCGCCACACTGTATCAGCATGATTATGCTCCTTTCCACACAACAAGTACAACTGAATTGTGGTTCAATGAAAATCAGGTGCACATCCTGGACTGGCCTACACAATTACCTGACCTGAACCTCACCGCAAAACTTTGGAATGTACTAGAACGTCCCTTGCGTGCCAGGTCAGTTCGGCCAGCAACCATTGTTGATGACGATGCTTGTTGTTTAAAGAGGCCTACCATCCAGGTTATCGGCCCCTAAGGGTACAAAATGTAACGAAATTTAAAAGTTCAATAATCAGCGGATCCACCTCACAATACTGAAAGTTTAAAAAAAAATCCAGAATCAATCTACTGACTAGAATTCAAAAAGACGAGGATGAACAATGATTATAAACTTAAAACTATCAGTGGATCCGAACCGCAATATCCATCCTTGCCAGAAACTTAAACAATAGTATATACTGAACAAAGGGCTACTTCCAAAGCCCAATTCTGAATCATTGATGCTTGTTTTCTAAAGGGGTTTAAAATCCAGGTCAACAGCCCCTCATGGTGGTACTTATCGGTAGTAAAAAAGAACCATGGTAATAATAATAATAATCGTATGGCCTCAGCTACCGTTTACAGACATTTCGATTTGACGCCATCTGGCTGTCTGCTCGTCAATTTCAACATTCCGTTTTACTCCAGGTCCGCTAGATGGCAGACAGAGTAAACCGGATCTCCCTTGGGCGTCTATGGCTGTGATTTAATTAATTTTGTCGGGTAAATACCAAATGTATCACCAGAGATCTTTTACATGCCGACATCGTACGGCATGGAGTGTCGAATGGACTTTTTTCCGCCCTTCAAAAATCCGACTACCTCTGCCGGGTTTGAACCCGCTGTCTTGGGATCTGGAGGCAGACACTCTACAACGGATCCACAGAGGCAGTCAGAGCCATGGTATTCCTCAGGTAGCGGTACTAATCACCAGTGACGTAGACTCACGGTGCTCCACACATTGTAGTACTACTCACAGGTAATGTAATACTCACAGGTAACGCAAACCTGATTCTAATTCAATCAACCCTTGGTCGCCTTCAAAAAATGAAGTACCGGACAAATAAAGGCAACGGGGACGAAGGGCGTGAAAATGAAGGACTCCCTATGCCTCGAATGCTCTAATACCGCCGGGGTCGGAAAAGAACAAGAGTTAACAAAGGGAGGTCGAACAGGACAGATGAAAGTGCGGAGCCTGGCACAGGTATGTAGAAGTAATGCCAGGACTTATCTAAAGGGCCCGTCGTCGCCAACCCACGCTCCTAACTTTAGGACCCTTTCTAGTCCCTCTTACGACAGGCAAGGAATACCGTATGTGTATTCTTCATCTGCGTCCCCCAACCAAAGGGGGTGCAACCATTGCTTATCACCCTTCAGGAAGAATGGAAACAAATCCGAACTTCAGTACATCAGAAGAGAGCCTCCGTGGCTCAAGCGGGAGCGCGCCGGCCCCTCACCGGTGGGTTTCGTGGCTCAAATCCCGGTTACTCCATGTGAAATTTGTGCTGGACAAAGCGGAGGCGGGACAGGTTTTTCTCCGGGTACTCCGATTTTCCCTGTCCTATTTCATTCCAGCAACACTCTCCAATATAATTTCATTTCACCTTTCATTCCTTAATCATTGCCCCCGAGGAGCGCGACAGGCTTCGGCAGCCGGCACAATTCGCATCCTTGCCGCTAGATGGGGCTTCATTCATTACTGACCCGGTCAAATGGCTGGAAACAGGCTATGGATTTTCATTTTTAGTACATCAGAAATAATAATAATAATAATAATAATAATAATAATAATAATAATAATAATAAAAATAATAATAATAATAATAATAATAATAATAATAATAATAATAATAATAATAATAATAATAATAATAATAATAATGTTGTTTTTATACCCCACCAAGTAATTTTCACAGTTTTTAGATGCGCCGAAGTGGTGGAAGTTTGTCCCGCAGGAGTTTTGGTACGTGCCGGTAAATCTATCGACTCGAGGATGAGCACCTTCAAATACGACCGGACTGAGCCAGGATCGAACCTACATTAGAACTTAGTGGCAAGCGCCTTCCACAAAGATTCGCTGTAATAGTACCTGAGGGAGGTACTATCCGCTATTAGTTACATAGTTGGCGTCTTTCGAACAAACAGCAAGCGGTGTCCGGATAATTTTGGCCACATGGTGTAACATATCCTTTTTTCTCGGGGGGGGGGGGATGCCCTCTGGCTAAAGGGTCAGCGTATTAGGCTTCAGTTCAAAGGGTCCCGGGTTCGATTCTTCGCCGTTTCGGGACTCTAACTTTATCTAGCTAATTTCTCTCCTTCGAAGGCTGGGCGTTCATATTCGTCTGAATGTACAACTTCAATGACATATCACACACTAAGAAAGCGACTCAGAAACAAGCAATAGGGTTGACGCCAGGAAAGGCATCCGGTCGTAAAACTGGGCTGAATCCACACGAAGTGCCGACCCAGGAAATCAGGAAAAGTTGTGTACAATTTCAAACGTATAAATTCCATTGTACCTCTCGAAATAAAAATCAACACAGACCCATACTAAAAACATTAAAAATTATGGATTTCAACAAACCGAGTTAGATAATGGACACAACCGTTTTAAGTCAGTTAAAGGATCTTATTCCTCCTTAAAATTAAATGTACAGCTAGAAACTTACTTCCTTAAGAAATGTTTTTCTCCGTACCAAAGACTGTGCAATATGTCTGGACGGAGAGTGTTTGTTAGTGAAACCCAGGCAGTATTTGGAGATTCAAAAGAACTTCCACAAGCTCCCCAATTAGTGAAGCCGATACAAGAACGCCATTTAATGCAATTATTAGTATTTCCAACTTGTGGAGTGGTTTAGAAAGTCTGTGTTCACCGAAGCATTGCAAATGTATTTACGAACTAAAGAGAGACAAAAACTTTCAATTGGATGACTCGTTGAAGGATTCGATACCGTTAGAACATTAAACAAATCCATACATTGCCTCCGCCACAGGGAAAAGCACTGAATGATGGAAATTGAGAGCTGCATAAAACCAGTCTACGAATTGATGATCTAAATATATATTTATTTATTTACTAATTTATTTATGTATTTATTTGTTTAGCTACTTATGTATTTATTGGTTTAGTTATTTTTGTATTTTTATTTGTTTATTTATTCATTTATTTTTATTTATGTATTATTTATTTATTTATTTATTTATTTATTTATTTATTTATTTATTTATTTATTTATTTATTTATTTATTTATTTATTTATTTATTTACACAAGCTACCTGGCTCTCTTTCTTAGGCTTAAACCTGTTTGTCTACATTGCGACCAAAGTTTTTCAACCCCCGCGGTCCTTTCGAGCCGTTCTTCCGCCGAGATGTTCCGGATCATCCCTCAACCACGCAACTTTCTTACTGAAAATGGTCCTCTCCATTATGTTCTCTGGTCTAATATCATTTACCCGCATGTCCTTGTGCATTTTCCATTTTCCTAGAAAGTGAGCAATTTGTGCGCCACTCTCTCCGGATCCATTCCGTTCTGTTTCTTCATAACGATGGTGATGCTTTCGACTCTCGCATACAGTTCCTCATTTGACCTCAGCTGGAAAACAAAACCCTCGGACATTTTCTTAGGACCCAAAACCTTTTGAGGAACTCCATACCCTTTTTACCAACTTGGTTTTATTTTTGGAAAGGACATTCCTCCGTCCCCCAAATACTACTGCAAAAACTACAATGACGGATGCAAAACGTTCGATTATTGTTATTATTATTATTCATTAATTCACTCATTCATCCATACGGCCATCTTTGCGCTACGTTTACACAATCTACCTGCCCTTCTGTCACGTAGAATAACGCCCTTTTCTTTGCACTCTCGCCAAACATCCTTAAGCGTTCGACTTCCACTTTCTCGCTCTGCCGCCGATATATCCATGGCGTTTCAGCTGCATCTCTTACTCCCGCAACCTTTTTCTTAAACGTTGTTCTGTCCTGTATCCCTTTCTCCGTGACATCCACTTCCGGTAGGTCAGTGTGCTCTTGTGTGAACCACCCAGGCTGCGTTTTCCACTTTTCTTGTAGAAGGAGTATATTGTATGTATTTTCTCCGTTTTAGGGTCTACTAGGGACCTCGTGACAATTTCAATGCTCCATCCTTTGTTGTTTCTTCTTCCTCCTCCATCTGCTCACTATGTCTCCTTTACCTCTCCTAGGATCATTTTGAGCCTGTTTTCTTTCCCTTCCGACCTTGGAATCCTTCCATTTTTAACACTTTATTTCTACAAAAAAATTTCTCTCTCTCTCTCTCCCTCTCTCTCTCTCTCTCTCTCTCTCTCTGTTGCTGCTTCTCTTATATTGTTTCTTTCCAAATCTTTCTTGACTTCATGAATCCAAGTTGTTGTTACTTCTTGTTCAAAAGATATTTCAAGATCTCTTTCCTTAACCTGTTTTCATCCATTCTGTATAAATGTCCAAAAAATATCAATTGCCTCTTCCGCATTCTTTCCATTATGTTTTCTATGTTCAGGTATATTTCATCATTACTTCTTGATTTCCCGAGTTCTGTAGCTCTTAGCGAACGGAGTATTTTCCGTATAATTTTTCTTTCCAATACTAGTAATTTATTCAACTTGTAATTCAGTACTAGACTTTCACTCGCGTATAGGCATTCCGGTTTGACTACTCTGGTGTAGTGTTGTATTTTGACCTTTATAGAGAAACACTATTCGTTTTCGATATTCCTAGTTATACTGCATGTTCCTTCAATCTTGTGTATCCTTTCTTCTACAGCGAAATTTTCCAAACATTTTCTTGAATGGTTTCCACCAAATGTCTGCATTTCTTTAGCTTCATTATTCGACCAATGTCTGTTATTAAAAATTCTGGAGCAGTTTTGTTATATTTGTTATAAATTTGTTTGTTTCTTCTAGAGAAACTTGTTCTGTTAGCTATTTCTTCCAAGAGATTGGCTCGTATTGTTGCATCTGAAAGTATGGCAAGATCATCTGCAAATGCTGGACAGTTTATCTCAATACCTCTGGTCTTTCTTCCCCGTATTATTGATAATAGCTTGTGTTCTTTCAGTTTTTCATTCCAAGTTCTTAACTATTTACTCCAAGACGCAGTGGAATAGGAGTGGAGATAAACCATCACCTTGCCTTACACCTGTATTTATTCTGAATTGTTCAGATATTTCACCCATACATTTTACTTTTGATATGGTGTGTATGGGAGAGCCTCCGTGGCTCTGGCGGCACCGCGTCGGCCTCTCACCGCTGGGTTCCGTGGTTCAAATCCCGGTCACTCCATGTGAGATTTGTGCTGGACAAAGCGGAGGCGGGACAGTTTTTTCTCCGGGTACTCCAATTTTCCCTGTCATCTTTCATTCCAGCAACACTCTCCATTATCACTTCATTTCATCTGCCAGTCATTAATCATTGCCCCAGAGGAGTGTGACAGGCTTCGGCAGTCGGCACAATTCCTATCCTCGCCGCAAGATGGGGGCTTCATTCATTTCATCCATCCCCGACCCGGTCAATGATTGGAAAACAGATTGTAGGTTTTCATAGTGTCTATGCGGGTTGCACGGATAGAGTTTGCCAATTTGGTTTTAACTCCGAACTCTCGGATTATTATTATTATTATTATTATTATTATTATTATTATTATTATTATTATTATTATTATTATTATTTTATTGTTATATTCCTTTTCTGGCGAGTAATAGAGAATTGTTGGAATGGGAGCAATCATTACATTATCCGTGTTTCGAGACTCGCCAGATAAACCAAACCTTCGCTTGCTTCACGGCCTAAACTGAATGCTCCATTTCCGTCTAATGTAATATGCAAATATCCAGAACAGCCCTCTGTAGAGTCGTTACGTCAGTCGGCCACACGATTCGTTCAAATGCACCAACTACAGCCGGCTTTGGATTGAAGCCCCCAGGCCAACTCACTCCAACTCACCTGACTTAATTCTACAACAAAACTGGTTAGTATTTATGAGGAAATTATAATGAAATCTCTCCGTTTCTCTTCTGGTAATATCCTTATTAACATGACTATATTTTAGGTCGGGGGTTTAACTAGAATTAGCATCATGAAATTCCCGACACCATTGTAACCATGGCGTCATTTGGTGACGTTTAATATGTACGTTAAGTCTACACGGAAGAAATCTACTTGTTTTGTTTGCCATTCATCAAGAAGTTTGGACATTCTTCCACAGATGTCACTACTAAAACTATGATCATGCATCTTGTGCGAAGGAAAGAACTGTTGATTTAAAGAAGTTTTGTATTCATAAGTTTTTTTTCTAATTGATGTTCATTTATTTTTGGATTGGCAATATTTATCTTTTCTTTCCGCCAGTTTTGAATCTAGTCAATCCCAAATTTCTGTAATTAATTTTCAACCTATCACAGCCTTCTTCTTCGATTTTGAGTGTAACTTTTACATTACCCAATAAAAATGAGAGGGTGTGGCTAGTTTAGTCTTGAATGGTCTCGAACTTTCCCCGAAGGTTTATAAACTGCGGATTTTCACGTCTCTTGGCCAATTAATCGTCATCTTACTGAGTGTGTGTGTCAAGCAGGAGGCAGGAGGCCTCTTCGTCAGCTACTAGAACTTCTACAAGGTAATGGCCACATAACATCTTTCTTTCTTTCTTGCTAGCTCCGCAGTTTAACCCGAGGGAAAGGTCCGAATCATCAACTATGTAACCTTCTTGTCTAAAAATGTTACTTTCTGCCGGCTAATGTAATAACTTAATAAAATATTCAAGTGTAAATCGGGGATAGGGAGTGATGTACCCTCTCGAGCTCCCCTTCATCTTGGTTTGAGGTGCCACATTTTGGTAATCTTTCGTTTCTGCAATATATTAAAGTTATTTCTATACGAGTCACCTCTGTAGTTTGGGAATAGCCCCTGTTTCATCGGCCTAGTGCCCTTTAGGTTTTAAGAGTTTGTATCTAGGAGTGTACGCCTCCATTCAATTTGTGTTTCGGGCCATTTACTTAACCTGTTCTTTCCCGCAAAGGCCCAATAGGTTGGGTACAAGATACCCCTGTTTCAAATTTGTAAGTTGTGCCTTGATGGCGAGTGATTGTAATTTTCTGATATTGCCTTGAATAGGCTTGAGAAACTGAGAGCACGTTAGCTCTTTTTCAAGTGTTGTAAAAGTGCCTCTGAGGAGGCTTGATATTACAATTTACGGAGCAAGTGCTCCATGTATTAGGGAAGTTCTGCCCTTGTATAAAATTTGTGCTCTTTCGCAAATTCGAGCTAGGAGCTCAGGAAAAATTACGTGAGGGCTTGAAGCCCATGATCTGTTTATACCACCAATTTTGTCGTTCCTAGACCATTTTAATGTTGGCTACTTATACCTGTAAATTGTGAATTTTTGAATTTTGAAAATATAACCTTCAGGTTAAGTTTTTAACTGATTTTGACATTGTAGTTAGATCCATTCACCCCGGCACCTTCTTTCACCTCTGCGATCCACGATAAACTCAGGAATAATAATCATAATAATAATAATAATAATTTTTTTTTTTTTTTTTTTTTTTTTTACGAGGGAAGTGTGGGAAATCTTTCATTAGACACTTGTGAGGGTTCGCACTTCACAAGCGTGTGAGATTCCTACTCACTAAAACCCACACACCCTTTTCCCACGACGTATATCTCCGCCCCGGAACCGCTCTCGCATTACTTCAGGGCGGTGTCGTGCTAATTTGTTAGGTTTCTTCTTCCTTATTTCTCCTTACTGCTGTTCATGAGCATTCATATCTCTCTTTTTCTGACGCAGGATGCCTTCTACATATACTGCTATCTGATCCCAAGATTCTTGGTTTCGTAGCATCGCCTGCACAATAGTTTCTGGCGTCAACTCTCCTTGCTCAGTATATAAACATCTTCTCTGAGTTGACCAATGATAACAAACGAAAAATGTATGAAATACATCGTCTATATCATTGCAATAAATACACGCCGAGTCGTTCGCTCTACCTACTCTATGTAGAAATTTACGGAAGTATCCGTGACCCGTCAATAGTTGCGTAATGTAAAAGTTAACCTCGCCATGAACTCGGGCAACCCAATCAGCTAGGCGTGGTATCAGCCGCTTAGTCCATTTTCCTCGAGGATCTTCCTCCCATCTTTGCTGCCACCGCTCCATTCGTTGCCTATAAGCTAGCTCCTTAGCGCGCTTCTTTCCGAGCTCTCCGTGAGTTCGCCAGACTTCCTGTCTCTCTAAGGCAAGTAAATCAATTGGTGCTACCGCTGCTATCGTAAGGACCGCAGGTTCGGATACTGTGCGATATGCGCTTGTAATACGCAAAGCTGATCTCCGCTGTACCGCAGCTATCCTTCGCCGGTATTTTTCAAACTTCAGAGATTCAGCCCAGACTTCGGCACCATATAGAAGTGTCGAGTGAACTATCGACATCAGAAGTCGTCGTTTGCTAGACTTCGGACCTTTAACGTTGCTCATTAATCTACTCAGCGCATCCGTTGTTTTCACCGCCTTATCTGTCACCCGTTTGATATGATCCCAAAAAGTAAGTTTGGTATCAAGTGTCACTCCGAGATACTTTATACTTCTGGATGTTTCAATTTCTGTTTGTCCAATATACATTGGAATGACGGTCGTGATCCTTTTTCTTGTCAAGAGAACAATCTCTGTTTTATGATCTGCATAATAATAATAATAATAATAATAATAATAATAATAATAATAATAATAATAATGCACTACGTCCCTCTAACTACGCTGAGGTGCCGAAATTTAGTCCCGCAGAGGTTCTTTTACGTGCCAGTAAATCTACCGACACGAGGCAGACGCATTTGAGCACCTCCAAATACCACCGGACTTAGCCAGAATCGAACCTGCCAAGTTGGAGTCAGAAGGCCAGCGCCTTAACCGTCTGGGCCACGCGGCTGTTTCCAGTCATTTCGACCGGGTCAGGAATGGAAAGAATGTAGCCCACATCTAACGCTGAGGATAGGAATTGAGCTGGCTGCCGAAATCTGTCCCACTCCTCTGGGACAATGATTAATGAATGACAGATGAAATGATATTGGAGACTATTGCCGGAATTAAATATAACAAGGAAAACCGGAGTACCCAGAGAAAAACCTGTCACGCCTCCACTTTGTCTAGCACAAATCTCACATAGAGTGACCGGGATTTGAACGACGGAACCCAACGGAGAGAGGCCGGCGCGCTGCTGCCTGGGCAACGGAGGATCTCCTAATTAGGTGTACTGCTTCACTTTAAGTATAAGTTTAAATGTTAGTATATTTTATTCTCGTGGTTTAAGAATGATTTAGAGTATTTCAGAACAGTTGGGACATTTCATAAAAACTGCGTCTTGTTACCTGAACTATGAGTTTGAACAGATGATATCGGAAGTGAGGTTATCATTATTGTAGTGTTGTAATAATGTTACGAATACTGATACACGCTGCCCTAGTTTCCCTGGTGATTCTGCCTAACTTATTTAATTTAATTTTACTAAGCGTTCAGCTATTTTACTGAACTGTTAACGTTTCTTGCAGCAAACTTGCCAAATCGCTTAGAGTCCGTTATAAAAACCCAAGAACATGCATACCAAATACTAAGATTGTGGTTAATTTCAAATGGAAAGGAAATGCCTGTAATCAAAATTTTCAAACTATTCTAATAATGTTTTCACTTCTGTAAAGCGATTCTTCCATAAATGGAACAAATACGTCATTACATTTTTGGCTATAGCTGTTCCATCCTTACTCTCAGGAGCGCAGTTACCTCAACTGGAAATGAGTGAACCAAGGTATAGAATTTCTGAGACGTTCTCCAATTTTCTGAAGATGTCTGCGCTGGCTAAATCAAAAATCATTATTTTAGTCTTGTTTATGTTAATTTGTATTCCCATTTGAATACTGGCAATTTGACATTTGACATGAGAAATGAGCTCTTCCATTTCCTTCTCGAGTGCAGTATCGTCTGCATAACGGAGGTTGGATACTTTCCAACCACCAACAGGAAATCCACCATCCCATTTTTCAAGTGCAGCACTCATTATGTAGAAGGGGCAGTCAAATTGAAACCGAACACCTGCTACAACGTGACAATGAAATGGTTTTATTCAAAAGTAATTACCACTGGGAGACGAGACTATCACTTCCAGTTTTGTAGAAAGAGGTAGGTAGCTGGCAGATCCATATGCACACCCACTCTTTCTACACTTCCTCGTCCGAATGAAAGCGACGTCCACGAATGTCTTTCTTAAGGTCATCAAAAAATGTGGAGGATATGTTGAAGTGTTTCCCAACCAAATCGCTGAAGAGTAGCCTTTGCCAGATTGGACGTATGGGGCGAAGATTAACACGCAACAGAATGGTGTTGAAGATGATAATAATGATGCTTGTTGTTTAAAGGGGCCTAACATCCAGGTCATCGGCCCCTAATTGTACTAAATGTAATGACAGTTTAAAAGTTCAAAATCATCCACTGACCAGAATAAAAAACGTGATGATTAAGAATGAAAGGGTGTACTGTATATGAATTTAAAACAATCAGTGGATCCAACCCAGAAGCTATCATGAACAATAGCATTACTGACCAAAGGACTGCTTCTAAAGCACAATCCTGAATCGAGGATGCTTGTTGTCTAAAGGGTTCCAAAAATCCAGGTCAAAATCCCCTCATAGTGGTACTGACCGCTAGTAAAGTAAAACCATGGTATTTATCATTTACCAAAAGTAGCGTAGTCTCGCGGTGTTCCACACATTATGGTACTACTCACAAGTATTGTACTATGCACAGATGACGCAGAATGCCACTCACAGGCAACGCAAATCCATGGTGTTCCTCGCCTAGGTGTACCAATCACGAGCGCCGGTATTCCCGTGGTGTTCCTCATATAGTGGGTACTAACCACATGCAACGCAAACCCACGGTGTCGCTCATATATTGGTACTAATCACAGGCAACGCCCAGACCCCTGGTGTTTCTCACAATGGTACTAACCACGGGTACTGGAAAACACAAATATACTCACCTTCTGTTGCTTCTAATCACAAACCTATTGTGTACCTAACATAGTGGTACTATTCGCAAGTAAAGGCGACCCATGGTGTTCCCCCCGTGATGGTACTGATCAAAAGTAGTTTCATGGTTCTAATACACTCATCCCTTGGCCGTCCCTTTTAGTCACCTCTTACGGCAGGCAGGGGATACCGCGGGGGTATTCTTCGTCTGCGTCCGACACCCACAGGGGGTGCAACAGAATGACTCCTTCCGACAGCACTTTTACTTTATGGCGCGCCACAGTTTCTGCAAAGTGACTTCACAGATGTGTGCCACTCTGTTCTTTTTTGCTTGCCTCCATTTCCACAGCTGGATGAACACACCGGACCGTACACCATCAATGACATAGCCCAATAACTGCGTCCACCTGTGAGTTGGCCCTGTGCAGTTCTTCTACCACAGTGACGGCAGTATCGATACGTAACAACAGTGTTGCCACCTTTGGCGTGGAATGTGTGTTATGGCGAGTGTTCGGTTTTTATTTGACTGGCCCTTATACTTTCTAATATCTAATGGAAAATTATTCATACCAATCTTCTAACAAACATAAGAAAACCACTGTCACAACCAGGTGAAAGACTACACAGCTCATAATTCTGCTTAAACATTTTCACGCAATGTATCACAGTACGTCGTCGACGTAAATTGAAGACAAAGGCATCGTGAAGATGAGGAAGTGTCAGGCTCGTTAGGGCTAGCTAACGAGGACCGCAGTGGTCTCTCTCCTCATCAAGACGAATGAGATGGTCCTTAACGAGGTAAGACCTTAGTAACGACGTCATAAGCCGCGCTAATTAGGCGAGACGTCAAGACATTTAGTCTTTGAACCGAGAGAGCACCGGCATGCTAATTGATATCACACAGATGATGCTCAGTAGTGTCACCTGTTTCAGAAACATTGCGAATAATAATCATAAGAAGAAGAATACAAAGATAACTAAACCCAGGATTTTTAGGCCGTATTAGGTTAGAATGCAAAGTAATGTAGCGAGAGTAACATAAATTCTAGGGAATCTTATAGGGCCGTACCCCTCATGTTTATGCAAAACGCATAGCATAAATGTTGTGCAGGAAAGCCAGTTCTTCCATAATGTTGCGAGAGTAACATTAATTCTAGGGGTTCTTATGGGCCTTACCCCTAATATTTATGCAAAACTCATAGCATAGATGTTGTGCAGGAAAGCCCGCTCTTCCATAATGTAGCTAGAGTAACATAAATTCTAGGAGTTCTTATAGGGCTTAACCCACCGCACCCCAACCCCAATGCTTATGCAAAACACATCACTTAACTGTTGCACAGGATATACTAGTATACTTGTTACTCGCTTCAATAAATTTGCATTCTAACCTCTTACTGCCTAAAAACCCAGTCTCTACTGATGACGATCAGCTAACCTGCAGATATTTATCCATCAGTCATCATTTAGCTGCATTGAGGTCTGTCCCCCAGGTGGCAGATCCTGTCAGTTGTTTTACCCTTTCCTTAAATGATTTCAAATAACCTGGAAATTCATCAAACATTCCCCTCGATAAATTATTCCACTCCCTAATTCCTCTTCCTAAAAATGAATAGTTGGCCCTATTAGTGCTCTTGAATTACAACTTTATACTATGATCTCTCCACTCAGGCTTATCCGTCTACTGTTGTCTTTCCGCGCTATTTCTCCATTGACAGCTTGGAACACTCCGTTTAGTCAAGTAGTTCCTCCCCTTCCTTCCAAGTCTTACCAGCCTAAAGTTTGTAATATTTCCGTAACATTATTCTCTTGTCGAAAATAACCCTTTAATCTTTTCGATTTCTCGTATCAAATAATCCTGGTCTGTGTCCCCATACACTAGAACCATACCGTACTTGACACTCGTGAATTTTAGGGCGAAATGGATCGGTACGTCAGATACAGGCTCCAGAAAGGACATTCTAGGACCATTAGTGAATAAGGGGACGCTGCCATTTGGACCAATGATCACCGCTATAGACCAAGAATGACAACTTACTTGGACTAGTAAAAGCAAACCGCTTGGATCAAACGACTGAGCAAGGACAACATTCCCCTTCTTAATCACATATTTCAGACTTCGGTTACATTGAACTGAATTGAATTGAATTGAATTGAATTGAATTGAATTGAATTGAATTGAATTGAATTGAATTGAATTGAATTGAATTGAATTGAATTGAATTGAATTGAATTGAATTGAATTGAATTGAATTGAATTGAATTGAATTGAATTGAATTGAATTGAATTGAATTGAATTGAATTGAATTGAATTGGATTGATTGATTGATTGATTGATTGATTGATTGATTGATTGATTGATTGATTGATTGATTGATTGATTGATTGATTGATTGATTGATTGATTGATTGATTGATTGATTGATTGATTGATTGATTGATTGATTGATTGATTGATTGATTGATTGATTGATTGATTGATTGATTGATTGATTTACCCGCTTTGCTTGCAAACAGTGTCACTCATCACAAATTTACCTTATTACAGATCAGTAGGTGCTTGTGCCAGTTCTAGCGCCACCTCCGCCTCACTGGCTGCCATTCCAACTTTGGGGTCGAATCGAAACAGGAAAGAGCATCTGGCCGTAAAACTGTACGAATCGAAATTAGGAAGGACATGCCTTTGTAAAACGGAAGTTGGGGAAGGGCATCTGAAATTCAAAATTTTACGTATCTCGTGGCTGAAAGAGTAAGGAATACCGAGGAGATGGAAAGACTAAACAAGAAGAGCGAAAGAAGTACGTGATGCGGAATGACCCTACAGTTGGTGATGCAGGGGAAGATCTTAGGACAACGGAGACCTGGGGGAAGAAGAATCTCCTGGCTGAAGAACCTGAAGGACTGATTCCAGACGAACACGATGTCGCTTGTCCACATGGTAAGGGTCGCGCGGCTGCGAGCTTGCATTCGGAAGATAGTGCCTCTGAATCCCACTATCGGCAGCCCTGAAGATGGTTCTCTATGGTCTCCCATTTTCACACCAGGCAAATGCTTGAGCAGTACTTAATTAAGGGCAAGGTCACTTTATTTCTACTCCTGGCCCTTTCCTCCCCATCGTCGCCGTAAAACCTATCCTGAGCTAGAAGAATTTACCTGATGTTGCTAAAATCTCCGACCCGGCCAGGAATCGAACCGAAGCCCGCTCCGCTGACCGTTTCAAACAAGGAGACTCGACATGTTTGGTGACAACTCGGTTCCTTCTACTTCTCGTGCCGTAAACCCTATCTGTGTCGATGATGATGATGATGATTATATTTGTTGTTTAAAAGGGCCTAACACCTAGGTCATCGGCCCCTAATGGTACGAGGTGAACGAAATGAAAATTAAAACTTCAAAATGTATCCACTGACTATAATCTAAAACGAATGATGATGAAAATCGATCGTGAAACAAAAATAATCAGTGGATCCTATTCGCAATGCCATAATTACTGGAATGATACTATCCAAAGGGGCCAAACTCCAGGCCACAGGCCTCTCATAATGGCACTAATCGCTGGTAAAGGAGAACCATGGTGTTCCTCCTATAGTGATACTAATCACAGGTAACATAGACTCATTGTGTTACTGGCATGGTGGTACTAATCACAGGTAGGGTAGACCCCATGGTACGTCACCGACAATGGCACCACTCACATGTAACACAAGCCCATGGTGTTTCGTACATACGGGCACTCACAAATAACGCAGAGCCATGGTGCTCCTCACATGTGGTACTACTCTCAGGCAAGGCAGACCCATGGTGGTTCTCATAAGTAACGCACGCCCAATCTGAACACAGTGGAACAGACCTGTGGAATACACACGATGACACTTATCACAAGCAACGCCCAGATCCGTAGTGTTTCTCGCATAATGGTACTAATCACAAGTAGTCTCGCGGTTCTAATGTCATCATCCCTTGGTCACCCCTTTTAGTCGCCTCTTACGACAGGCAGAGTGTATTCTTGGCCTGCGTCACCCACCCAGAGGGGGTGCTATATGTGTCGGTGCGACGTAAAGATCAACGTGGGCAAATCTAATTAAGTGTACCTCCTTCGTATCTACTGTATATTTTCCTACTCAATCAGCAATATTCATGATTTAATCGCAGTCGTATCACCTGCCAGTTATAAAGAATAATTTTTGAGCACACACTCTCTTGCAGTGGTTATGTAATCCTTAGCCACTACCCACTTTTATCCTGTTTCAATATCAGTGATGTATGACGCAGTCCACCAAACAGAAGTAGTTTGGCTCAGACACAGTGAAGCACGATAAGAAGTATATGTGCCGCTTTATTCGCCCTTCAGGCGCGTCTTTATGGGATGCGAGTTATCAAGACATCCTCTTCTAAAACTTATCCCAATATAGCGGACGAGTGGCGGAAATTGAACGACGCTGAAGTCTAGCGTCTCCTGTTACACGCCTTAGGGCACTATCTGAGTGTACGTTCCCCCATCACTAATCCTATCGAACAGAAGATGTGTTGTACCGAGAGAGGAAATCTTGTCTTCTCATGTTTTAATAATAATAATAATAATAATAATAATAATAATAATAATAATAATAGTACCGGTTGGTACACCTATACGCCGCACATTTGAATTTTCCGCCTTAAAGTAATCCTCTACAGCTGAAACTCTGAACTTTAAAACTGAATTAATTCAACCGTTTATCAGAAGATGTCACTGTGTTAATTTCGAATTGTTTTTGTTTACTAATTATCAAGAAGTGTGGACATTCTCTCACAGATGTCTCTACCAAAAACTATGATCATGCACGCTGGTGCGAAGTGAAGGAACTTTTCTTGAAAATATTTTGTATTCATAAGTTTGTTCTTTACTAAACGTTGTTCTTTCATTTGTGGGTTGGCAATATTAATCTTTCTTTCCGCCAGTTTTCAAATTAGCCAATCGTAAATTTCTGTCATCAATTTTCAGCCAATGGCATCTTTCTTCCCCAATGTCGATGTGTAACTGTAAGCTACCCAATAAACGACTGTGGGTGTGTCTTAATCATTCATGAAAGGTCTCGAATCTTCCCCGAGAGTATAAAAACTGCAGATTTTCCTGGCTCTCCGCCACTCGTACAACATCTTGCTTAGTGTATGGAAGTATAGCAGGAGGCGGGAAGTGCCTCTTTCATCCGCCAGCAACTCTTCTTCAAGGTAATGGCCTTTTAACATTTTTAATTCTTGCTAGCTCAGCACTTTAGCCCTCGGGGAAGGTCCGAAACTTTTTCAATGTAACCTACCTTTCGAAAAATGTAACTTAGTGCCGGCTTATGTAAAAGTTTATATTTACTTTCACTTTAAATCGGGGATATAGAGTGCTTTACCCTCTCGAGCTCCCCTTCATCTTGAGTTGAGGCGACTACGTTTTCATAACCGATTTTCTACTCTTAATGTGTTAAATTATTTTTCTTTTACGAGTCACCTCCCTAGCTTGGAAATAGCCCCTGTGTCATCGGCCTAGTGCCTCTTAGGTTTTAAAAGGTATATTTAGGAGCGCTAATTCACGCCTCCTTTCTTTTTTCTGCATTTAGGGCCATTTAAATTAACCTATTATTTTCCTTTACGGCCCTGTAGGCTGGGTACGAGATACCCCTGTTTAATTCTTGTAAGTTGTGCCCTCATGACAAGTAATTGTAAATGAAGGTATTACCTTGAATAGGCTTGACAGATTGAGGGTGAGTCAGCTCTTTCTGGTGTTTTGAAAGGTTCCTCTAGGAGGCCTGACAGTACTAGGTGGGAGCAAGTGCTCCATGTAATTAGGGGTTTTCTGTCCTTTGGTAATTTGTGGTTGTGAGCTGAGAGCTCAAGGATTGGGAAATTGGGGCTCGAAGCCCAGGATTTGTAAAGACCCCTTAACTTGTGTTTTTGCTTGTAAAATTATTATTGTACCTGAATTTTCATTGTTATTTCACCTAGTGAAAATTTGTTAAATCTTGTTGTCTATGGAAAATATAACCTTTATTTAAATTTTAATTCATCTTTCGGACTTGTAGTTAGACCCATTCCAGCCCGCACCTTCTTTCACCTCTGCTGTTCCACAGATACCTCGGAACAATAATAATAATAATAATAATAATAATAATAATAATAATAATAATAATAATAATAATAATAATAATAATAATAATAATCAACATCATCATCATCATCATCATAAAGCCGGAAGCACTCTATGCAGCAGATACATTAGTCATGGGGAAGAAAGGGCAAATGGGGAAATTGGAAATCAACAAGAGGAAAATATTGAGGAAGATCATGGGTCCCAAATTCCAAAATAACAAACAACTTTTTTTATAGAAATGAATACCTCTATGTAATGTCGAAGTTTTGTAACAACACTTAAATTGTTGTACAGTAATGTTAATTAAACCTATTTTTAGGATATTTCACAAGATGTGTTGTTTGAATGATTTTTTTAAGTTTATGCAGTTTATTTTAGAAAAAATTTAAGAATAATTTTCCTTTTCTCCCAGTTTAATTAATTTGTGTGTGTAATCACTCACTTCAAATATTTTGTAGTATATATTTGTACTATGTAAGGTAACTAGTTATAACCTACAGCCCTAATATGCTAGACAAAGTAGGGCTTTTTCATGGATAATAAATAAACAAATATGTAAAGTCGAAGAGACTCTCGGATACCATGAGGAAAAGTAGGATTCATTTCTATAGACACATATTCCGAATGAATCCTGACAGATTAACTAAACAGACCTTTGACTTCTTTTACAAAAAAAAAAAAAAGGCTGAATCCAATTGGTTTTAAGGAAGTTGAAAAGGATCTGAGAGATCTTAAGATTACCAAACTTATGTTAAAGAATGGTACAGCCAAAACCATGGCCAAAGACAAAACTAAGAGCTTCCAAGTTAAGAACACCACCGGAAAACCGGTTCAGATATCAGAGGAGAAAAGGAGGAGATCAGTTAGAATGAAGAACTCTTGGGAGAAGAATAGAACACAAGCATCTAAGAAGTGATTGATCTGACGTACCCCAAAGATGGGTCATTCGAAATGAATAATAATAATAATAATAATAATAATAATAATAATAATAATAATAATAATAATAATAATAATAATAATAATAATAATAATAATAATAATCGAATGGCCTCAGCTACCGTGTGCAGACATTTCAGTTTGAAGTCATCTGGCTGTCTGCTCGTCAATTTTGACGTTCTGTTTTACTCTAGGCCTACTAAATGGCACAGTAAACGAAATATCTCTTGGGCGTCTATGGCTGAGATTTAATGAATTTTGTCGGGTAAACACCAAATGTGTCACCAGAGATCTTTTACATGCCGACATTATACAACATGGAGTGTCGAATGGTCTTTTTTCGGCCCTTCAAAAGTCCGATCCTGCCGCGATTGAACCCGCTATCTTGGAATCCGGAGGCCAACACTCTACCTCTGATCCACAGAGGCACCTATAATAATAATAATTTTAATGTAATAAGAACGGGAGTAGTACAGGTGGATTTGCTCTCTCCGTTGTTAAACTGTACGCTTGAGAATGTAGTTAGAGAAAGAAAAAATATACAAAAGAGTGGAATTAGACTGGGTTGCAATGAGAAGAACCTTAAAATCAATTGTATTGGTTTTTCAGATTATATAGCCTTGTTTGCTGAAACAATGGATGAAGCAAGGGGGAAAATCTTTGAACTAGAGGAACAAGCAGCTAAAATAGGTCTTCATATCTCCTTCGAAAAAACGAAAATCAGAACAAACAACAAACATTCGCATAAATACCACAAAGTCCAAGAACAAGAGAATGAAATATTGAAAGAATTAAAATATCTCGGAGAATGGATTTATTGGAATGCTATGAAATGCAAAGCAATGGAATCCAGGAAAAAAAACTTGAACTTCCAACTTTTCCCCCAGGAATTAACCTGGTACTCATTTTTGGTGTAGGCTGAGTGAACCTCAGGGCCAGATCCACGTTCGAAAGTGGAAATCTCGTTTCTTAAGTTTTACGACTTCCTGACGGGGATACGAACCCACGTCCTTCCGGACGAGCCGAGCACGCCTTTACCACCTCGGCCAAGCAGCCCCTCCCTTTCATTATAAAACAGTTATTAACCAGAAGCACTAAACACAAATTTCAAAGGCCAGTTGGAGAAACTCCAGCTAAAAGAAAGATCATAGGACCAAAATTTCAGCATAATAAGATAATACTGTATACATTAAGAATGAAATAGGGCTAGTCTACAACAAAATTGAACAACTCTCAGATACTAAGCGTAAAAAGAAGGATAAATTTTTACGATCACCTTCCCAGAATTAATTCCAACAGATTAACCAAACAAATCTTTGACTTCTTCCGTAACCGCAAAACATAACCCATCCGGTTTACAGAATTCTATTCATCTAGACGTCAGAATGTTGTTATACCTATTCCCGGGAAAGCATATTCTGACGAGTGTGAAAACTACTGCACCATCAGCTCAGCATCTCACGCCTGCAAAAATATTTATTTATTTATTTATTTATTTATTTATTTATTTATTTATTTATTTATTTATTTATTTATTTATTTATTTATTTATTTCATCATCATCATCATCATCTGTTTGCCTTCCAGGGTCGGCTTTTCCCTCGGACACAGCGAGGGATCCCACCTCTACCGCCTCAAGGGCAGTGTCCTGGAGCTTCAGACTCTTGGTCGGGGATACAACTGGGGAGATAGACCAGTACCTCGCCCAGGCGGCCTCACCTGCTATGCTGAACAGGTGCCTTGTGGAGGGATGGGAAGATTGGAAGGGATAGGCAAGGAAGAGGGAAGGAAGCGGCCGTGGCCTTATGTTAGGTACCATCCCGGCATTCGCCTGGAGGAGAAGTGGGAAACCACGGAAAACCACTTCCAGGATGGCTGAGGTGGGAATCGAACCCACCTCTACTCAGTTGACATCCCGAGGCTGAGTGGACCCCGTTCCAGCCCTCATACCACTTTTCAAATTTCGCGGCAGAGTATTTATTTATTTATTTATTTGTTTATTTATTTATTTATTTATTTATTTATTTATTTATTTATTTATTTATTTATTTATTTATTTATTTATTTATTTATTTATTTATACAGAATGCCCACCTGCTATCTGGTGCAATCAGAAGAATGTGCAATACGGCTGCGCATCGGAATGCGATTGGGGACTCCTGAGGGCGGAGTCTTGCTGGAAGTAAAGCCATCGTAAAGAAGGATAGCCAGATTGCCGTTTGGTCGTTACTAGTCTCATCGTATTTGATAATCTCCTCCTCCTCCTACCAGGTTCTTTCCAAATCACTTGAGGTCAGCAGAACTTAACCGATATGGTCCAGTTTGACAACCGCGTGGCCTAGCTGACGCCAACCCTATGTGGTAGAATTTTTTTCACTATTGCGTAACTCGGTGATTATTGGTAGTGCTGGGTGTTGCACGAATATGATGAAGAGACGTGTATTAAGTTGGTTTTCCGTTGTTTACAATTTTCGCACCAGGCAAATGCTGTGGCTGCACCAAAACCGCTTCCTTCCCATTCCTAGCCCTTTCTTATTCTATAATCGCCATGAGATCCATCCCAAGCTAGAGGATTTCACGTGACGTTGCTAACACCACCGGCCTGACCAGGAATCGAACCGAAGCCCACTACCCTGACCGTTTAGTACTCAGTTCTTTCTACTTCTCGTGCACGCTGCCCCCCCCCCCCCCCAATCACCCTATTCGCCAGGTTGTGCACATAAAGGCATGTAAAAGGAAAGTGCATTTCTACCGTAGTAATTCAATTTGCGTTCCAGAGGTCCCTTGTATCACATTACAAGTAACAGCACGCATGAAGATGAGAATTCGGGGCGAGAAGCATGGAGAAAAGAAGAGAACCAAGAAAGGTGTGGGCTCGGAATAGAAATGTAAATAAGTAGGAGTTATCAAATGAATGCTTCTTGAATTTTCAGATATACAGTAATAGAGTTGAGTGCTTCTCCTTCCACATTTCTTAGTGATTGTACCTAAAGGGAAACCGTTCTAATAAATTGTTACTAACCCTGGGATGGAAACATGGAGCATAGAGTGCCACAGAAAAATAATAATAATAATTATTATTATTATTAAAGCGTCTTTATTGTGGCGAAGTTAGGGCTCCCGGCCCTTTCTTACACTTAACCACTTCATGTATATACAATGTAATTTTTACATAAAATTTAAACATATGAAATTTTTACAACCTGAAGTATAACTAAAGCAACTAAAGTATCACTAACTAAACTAAGGTGAGTAAAGTATAACTAAATTATATACAGGAACATATTGCAATAAACAACCATATTCACTCTCATTCATGCATCCCATTCACACTCAAGAAAGACTGGAAGTGCTTAAAAGATGACGCTGACAAAGGATTTTAAATTTTGTCTTAGATTTAGCTTCTCTGATGTCATTGGGGAGTTCATTCCACCAGCTCGTGGCGGTGATCGTGAACGATCTGTTGTAGGTTGCGGTTCGATGCACAGGAATTTCTAGCGTACAGCCTGACTGGGAATTGAACAGGTGTAGGGAACTAAGGTAGCGAAATCTGGTGGATAGGTAATGAGGAGTGTTTTCAGAAAGCACTTGATACACCAAAGTAGTTGCGTGGAGTCTTAGACTGCCATTCAGTCGTAACCAAGATAATTGTGTATAGAATGGGGATACATGGGCGTATGGTTGTATGTCGAATGCATACCTGATGCATGCATTTTGGGCACGTTGCAGTCTCATGCTTTGCTCGTTATTGATATCAATAAAAACTGTATCACAGTATTCGAGAATTGGAAACAAGAGTGATTGAATGAGCTTTATTTTCAAGGACCAAGGAAATATATTTTTAAACCGCTTCAGAGGATGCAGGCTTTGATATACCTTTTGGCACACTTTCGTCACATGTTGCGACCAGTTCAATGTTTCGCTATCATTTTATGTTGATACCATGACGAATATAAGACCAAGTGTGGGGACTCAGCCATTATAGCATGGTAGTTTGAGGTCCAGCCACTGCAAGTGATTATATCCAACACGTGCTCCAATAGTTCCGGAAAGTCGGATATAGAAAAGTGCGGGAGAGGTTACTCAGCGAGATATTTCAATGAATAAGTTGAATTTTCTTTGCATTCAGCTCCTAAACTCAGTTCATTGTGTGCTGTCTACTTCAAGCATGTATCTGTCTTATGTGGCTTGATTAAGTTAATAGTTACCGGGCGAGTTGGCCGTGCGCGTAGAGGCGCGCGGCTGTGAGCTTGCATCCGGGAGATAGTAGGTTCGAATTCCACTATCGGCAGCCCTGAAGATGGTTTTCCGTGGTTTCCCATTTTCACACCAGGCAAATGCTGGGGCTGTACCTTAATTAAGGCCACGGCCGATTCCTTCCAACTCCTAGGCCCTTCCTATCCCATCGTCGCCATAAGACCTATCTGTGTCGGTGCGACGTAAAGCCCCTAGCAAAAAAATAAAAGTTAATAGTTCAGAATGCCGTATTGTTTCGATCCTGGCTGTAAGTCAGGCTATGGTGGAGTATTTGATGATATGCTATTTTTTTTCACCACCGAAGGATAGAAATCGATTTGAAAAATGACCACAACTATTCGACGGAAGGATGCTGAGTTAATGCGTAATAGCAGAATTTGTCGTGTTCATTTATCTGATGATTTTCATAGTAAAATCAGATAATTTTTTAGTGAATGGTGAAAAAATTGATCTCTCTCGTGTGAGATGGAAATTACAACTGTGACAATAGTGTTCGGTGAATAGTCCTGTACTATCAACATAGGCGAGCAATGCACGACAGTGACCTTACTGTCCTTCGAAATAATCCCCTCTCATAACTATGCACTGCTGAGATCGGCGATACATGTCCTGGAAACTTTGCAAGAATGATTCATTTGGGATGGTGTCCAAAAGTCTCGTCACGTTTCGTTGGATGCCAGGGATATCGTCAAATCTCTTTCCTTTCAAAGCGAGCTTGAGTCGTGGGAATAGGAAGAAGTTTGGAGGATTGAGATCTGGCGAGTATGGGGAATGTTCAAGTTGCACCCCTTTTTTGCCATGAACTGTTTGACGATATTGGCTGTGTGTGTGCGAGCGTTGTTATGAACAAAAAACCATGAACCTCGTTGTGCGTACTGGGGTCGTACCCTGCGTAGACGTTTCATGAAACGGGTCAAAATTTCAATGTAGCGTGCAGTATTCAACGTCGTTCCCTCAGGTAGAAATTCTTTGTGGATAATTCCTTGACTATCGAAAAAGGTGATGAGCATCGTTTTGATACGTGACTTTTTCGGCTCTGACCTTTTTCCGACGAGGGGTGGGGATCATGGAGAACGCCATTCCATGCTTTTCCGGTTCGTTTCAGGGTAGTACCTGAGACACCAGGTTTCATCCTCAGTAACAATACAGTTCAAGAAATTTGGTGTCGCATCCGCCGTTTCGACAAAATTCTGAGAAGCCTCTAAAGGTGCCCGCTTCTGATCGTCAGTCAAGTGATGTGGCACAAGACGAGAATACGTCTTCCTCTTCCCTAACTCTGGGTAACGATTTGTCTCACGGATTCACGGTTAATCTGCAGTTCATCCGCTATCATGCGCACAGTTAATCGCAGATCGTTCGTGATTAATGTCCTCACCATCTCAATGTTTTCGTCACTGACGGCGGTCGCCGGTCTTCCGCTACGGGGGTTGTCAGAAACACTTTCCCGGTCTCCTCAGAAACGGGCGAACCACTCGTACACACACTTCAAGGACAGTGCTTGATCTTCATAAACACATACCAGCATCGCATGCGTTTCTTTCGGTGTCTTGCCAGGCTTGAAACAAATCTGTACATTGATCTTTTAGTCGTTCATGTTCCTGTTCGCAGTTCAGAGCCAACGCACTAAACAACCACTGTGTCAAACATGTCTTACACGGTACATACACGATGATCAACTGAACAACGTTGGGAGCAGGTGGTCAAAACCTGCTGCTACGCAGGTGCAATGTTGTGTGTCGCCAGTATTGCCGGATCGACCGTTCTGACTTCATTCACCGAAGTGATTTGATTTTAAAATTACTCTAAGTTAACTGAACTTAGAGACCTATCGATGTCTTATGATTCACCTGCAGCTAATTCCGAAGAGAATAAAAAGGAATGAAGCAAAACGGTCCAGTAGACCGGCCGGCCGGACTGGACAAAGCTATTTTAAACAAACTTTTTAATATATGGGCTGGTTTTTACGTCCCAGTAACTACATTTGATTGTTTTCAGAGAAGCCGAGGTGCCGGAATTATGTCCCACAGGAGTTCTTTTACGTGCCAGTAAATCTACCGTCACGAGGCTGGCGTATTTGAGCACCTCGAAATACCATCGTACTGAGCTAGGATCGAACCTGCCACGTTCGAGACAGAAAGCCACCGCCTCAACCATCTGAACGAGTAATTAGTGGAACGTAAAGCCTATATGATTAATAATAATAATAATAATAATAATAATAATAATAATAATAATAATAATAATAATAATAATAATAATAATAATAATAATAATAATTCCTACATGAATGATCGAAGTGAGCAAATTCCCTTTCTTAAGAAAGGCGTTCCTTGCTTGTGCTAGTCTGCATTTTATCTCCTCTTCTGCCATAGTTAGTTATTTTACCACCCAAGTAACAATATTCATCTGCTTCCTTTAAGACTCCATTCATAAACGTAATATTTCCTGCATCATCTGACTTCGTTCGACTGCACTCCATTAGTTTTGTTTTGGACTTATATTTTTTCATCTTGTATTCCTTCCCCACGACTCTGTCCATACCATTCAGCAATTTCTCCAGATCTTCTGCAGTCTCAGACAAAAATGACAATTTCATCGGTAAATCTCAGGGTTTCGATTTCCTCTCCTTATTTTGAAAAATAAAGCACTGTACATTCAAGGGGGCAAAGTTTTGAAAATGGTTAAATTGAGGGGGAAAGGAAGCCTTTTTTCAAATATTTAGTTCATGATGAATGATTTGATGTATTATAATTCATATTCTGTGAATAATACGTATGTGAGAGTGATATACGGAAGGGTACTACAAATGTGTGATGCACACCCACCGGTTAGAAATGTATTACAGGCTCGAGGGTTACCATCGATCGTAAAATTGCGCAGTCCTAAAAGCACATGAAGAATAAAACATCGGGAAATAAACACCTACTTCATAGTGAGGGACGCAGCTGTCTTCAGAGTCTCACAGAAGCTAACCATATAAAATATAAACGGAGAATGTATCTAGCATCAGGTGTTGAGCGGCCACTCACTGCTCCGCAGAGACCTGAAGTCCTGTAAGTTATTGGTCGTAAGAGCGGCAACTCAATATCGCCTACAACTCCCAAGAACCTTCGCACAAAATAACCGTGACAGTGCTTCGAGATACGATATTATAGAAACTGATGTGTTCAGCGGACTCCTAGTAAGAATGGATGACAAATTAAAAATATCATCTGATAGATCACGGGATTAAAGGTACCTCCAAGTGGGTAGAAGAGCTCAAGAAGGATGCGGAAGAAGTTGGAATTACACTGCAATGATCCACAGTAAAAGAGAGTTCAGAAGAAAACTCGACAGTCTGAAATCATTTGAAGAGAAGCAGAAATATGAGAAGCGAAAGAATGAAGAAGTTATGGGAAAAGAAGAGGAGAAAGGCCAAGAAGCCATAAGTTGACAAAATTGGGGAAGAGAGAGGGAGAGCTAAGGTGTTGGGAGATTTATATCCGGACACTGGGCGAGTTGACCGTGCGGTTAGGGGCGCGCCGGTGTGAGCTTGCATCCGGGAGATAGTGGGTTCGAACCCCACTGTCGGCAGCCCTGAAGATGGTTTTCCGTGGTTTCCCATTTTCACACCAGGCAAATGCTGGGGCTGTACCTTAATTAAAGCCACGGCCGCTTCCTTCCCACTCCTAGGCCTTTCCGATCCCATCGTCGCCATAAGACATATCTGTGTCTTTGCGACGTAAAGCAAATTGTATATCTAGATACTTTAATATCATGCAAGTCAATACAGTCTAAATTCAACAGTCAGTAGAGTTGTATCTACGATATGAGGTAAATCAGTCGATACTTGGTCACCTGTTATCCACGATTCCCAAGTAACGAAGTATTTATTTATTGTATATAATAGTTTGATGCATTCTGTATTCAGTGTTGTGTTGATTTCGGTAATTGCGATTTTCATAACAGAGGAGGTGTTTATCGTAGAATATTATTTCCAATCATATGATGGGGCGTCAGAATGGGCCGAGTTCGTTTCACATTAAAGAACAGTACGGGGGGGAAATTAGTACACTGAGCTGATGATCAGGATGAACCTTAGAGACAGTGTTCTTCTCCGTATTGTAACACTATTATCTGCCATCCTGGGACGCCCAGGTTCTATTCCCGATAATGGTAGAAATTTAGGATTGTCAGGAGGGCTTACATGGGTTTTAAAAATAGCTGCAGGGTGTTGAGCTATATAGCGGAAGTGTCTGAAAAGAGCCGCACTCGATCTCGGAACAAGGGCAAGAAATTTCCGGTTCCATGTTCCACGGGACGTCGGGTTCGATTCAGGGCTGGGTCGAGGGATTTCAATCGTAAACGGTTAATTTGCTTGGTTTGAGAATTGGGTTTTTGTGCTGTCCCCAACATTCCTCGACACATAGACTACACTATCCTCCACCACAATAACTCATAGTTTCTTATACCCTGTAGTTGCTGTCCTCACTGTTCGGAGGGTCTGCATTACCATGAGTGTATCCGGCTAGCAATAGCCACACACAGTCATTATTACAGACAATGTTTATGTACGGAAGTATGATGCTGATGATGCTTGTTGTTTTAAGGTCATCGACCCCGTACGGAAGTATACATTCCTCTAGGATAGCTTTCATGTTTCCCTAAACCAAATAAGTGGTGATCTTAACACGACTGAGAGGAAAGTAAAGACACCACCAGTACGGTCTGGTGGACTGAGAGTTCACTCAGAGAGAAGGAACCCACTTTGAGGTCTGATTCCCAACTTTATTGAGCGTGTTCCTTCAGATAGCAGGGACGGCCAAATTAAGCATCAAAGGGGAAGAACGGTCGACAAAATTCGGTGGCTTATTCTCTCTTTTTCCTTTCCGATATAAAGTTTGTATTTCTGGAAGCAATTTCAAACGGTCCTGCAAAGTGGTATGACTACGTACTCTATAGTTACGCTAATTAGAAACGACCTGTGCTGTGAGGGTGGCAGTCGTAAGGCGTTTTATCCGTTCACATTCATTATAGAAAGCTGTGGCATTCAGCTTTCAACCTTCCAGCCTCTATGGACTAACCCTGTAATGGATGGGTGAATAAGTATGGAAGGAACACGGGGGTTGGCCTCTGAGAACCAGCGATGTTCAATTAAGGAGACGTTAAACAGATATCAATCAGAATTGCTGATGTTTACCAGAAAAATCATTTCACATGAAGTTACCAGTCAATCTAAGTAAAAATCGTGACATAAATTAAGCAATCAATTGTGATGATGGTGATGATCATGATCATGCTTGTTGGTTAAAGGGGCCTAACATCTACGTCATCGGCCCCTAATAGTACGAAGTGAGACGAAATGTAATGACAAATTAAAAGTCCAAAATCCTCCACTGAAAAGAATTCAAAACGTGAGGACGAAGAATGAATGGATGGATATGAATTTAAAACAGTCAGTGGATCCGACCCGCAGTGCCTCACAGTCACAGAAAGTGACGTAAAACAACAGTATTATTGACCAAGGGACTGCTTCTATAGCATATTACTAAATCGATTTTGCTTATAGACTAAAGGGGCTACTTATCGCTAGGAAAGTAGAACCATGGTATTTGTCATATTGCGGTACTAACCAAAAGTAGCGTAGACTCGCGGTATTCCACAAATTATGGTACTACTCACAGGTAATGAAATTCCCACATGTAACACAGACCTATGGTGTTTCGCACATTGTGGCGCCATTTACAGGCACCGCAAACCTATGGTGTTCATCACATAAGTGTACTACACACAGGGACCCGTACTATCCCGTGGTGTTCCTTATACAGTGGGTACTAATCATAGGCAAGCCAGAACTATGGTGCCGCTCACCCATGGTGTAATTCATATAGTGGTACTAATCACAGGTACTGTAAAAGCCGACAGAGTACTCTGTTGCTACTATTCACAAACCTATTTTGTACCTAACATAGTGGTACTACGCGCAAGTAAAAGCAACCCATGGTGTTCCCCGCCCGGTTGGTACTAATTACAAGTAGTCTCATGGTTCTAATTCGATCATTCCTTAGTCGCCCTTATAGTCGCCTCTTACGACAGGCAGGGGATAACGTGGGTGTATTCTTCATCTGCGTCCCCCACCCACAGGGGGTGCAGTGAATTGTTGCGTTGCTAGTAACTGTTAATAATTGTATACATGATAATGAGCTTTTGGGATTTTGTCGTGTCTGAACACAAGGTGAAAATTCCTTACGTGGAGCAAAGTTCTCTGCGAAATGTAAAGAATTTTCGCCTTATTTCCTGATACGGAAAAAGCCCTCCTCTGCGAACTATGTGACCTTGCCGCGGTGGGGAGGCTTGCGTGTCCCAATGATGCAGATAGCCGAACCGCAGGTGCAACCATATCGGATGGGTATCTGTTGAGAGACCAGACTAACGAATGGTTCATCGAAAGGGGGATAGCAGCCTTTCGGTAGTTGCAAGGGTGGCAGTCTAGATGATTGACTGATACGGCCTTGTAATAATACTCAACATGGCTTAGCTGTGTTGATACTGCTACACGGCTGAAAGCAACGGGAAACTACAGCCGTAACTACCTCCCGAGGACATGCAGCTCTCTCTGTATGAATGATGTACTGATGATGGCTTCCTCCCGGGTAAAATATTCCGGAGGTAAACTAGTCCCCCATTCGAATCTCCGAGTGTGGACTACACGAGAGGGGGCGATCATCAGGAAGATGCATACTGACATTCTGCGAGTCGGAGCGTGGGATGTTAGAAGTTTGAATCGTTGTGGTAGGTTAGAGAATCTGAAAAGGGAGATGGATAGGCTAAATTTAGATGTAGTGAAGTACGTTGGCAGGAAGAACAAGATTTTTGGTCAGGCGACTACCGAATTATCAACACAAAATCAAACAGGGGAAATGCATGAGTTGGTTTAATAATGAATAAGAAAATAGTGGAGCAGGTAAGCTACTACGACCAGCATAGTGAAAGAATTATTGTCTTCAAGACAGACACCAAACCAATGCCTACTAGTTCAGCGGGTGATGCGGAAACCGAAAGAATATATGAGGAGATAGAAGATTTAATACAATATGTAAAAGGTGACGAGAATCTGATTGTGATAGGAGACTGGAATGCAGTGGTAGGCCAAGGAAGAGAAGGTAGTACAGTAGGAGAATTTGGATTGGGACAAAGGAACGAAAGAGGAATTCGGCTGGTTGAATTCTGCACTGATCATAATTTAGTCCTTGCCAATACTTGGTTCAAACACCACAAACGACGGCTGTATACGTGGATGAGACCTGAAGACACTGGAAGGTATCAAATAGACTTCATTATGATTCGGCAGAGATTCAGAAACCAGGTGTTGGATTGCAAAACTTTCCCAGGAGCAGACTTGGACTCTGACCACAACTTGTTGGTCATGAAATGCCATCTGAAGTTGAAGAAATTGAAGAAAGGAAAGAATGCAAAAGGATGGGATCTAGACAAGTTGAAAGAAAAGAGTGTGAGGGATTGTTTCAAGGAACATGTTGCACAAGGACTAAATAAAAAGGCTGAAGGAAACACTATAGAGGAAGAGTGGAGAGTCATGAAAAATGAAGTCAGTAGGGCTGCTGAAGAAATGTTAGGAAGGAAGAAAACATCAACCAAGAATCAGTGGATAACTCAGGAGATACTAGACCTGATTGATGAACGACGAAAATACAAGAATGCTAGAAATGAAGAGGGCAGAAAAGAATACAGGCGATTAAAGAATCAAGTGGATAGAAAGTGCAAGGTAGCTAAGGAAGAATGGCTGAAGGAGAAATGCAAGGATGTCGAAGGCTGTATGGTCCTGGGAAAGGTAGATGCTGCATACAGGAAAATCAAGGAAACCTTTGGAGAAAGAAAATCTAGGTGTATGAATATTAAGAGCTCAGATGGAAAGCCACTTCTAGGGAAAGAAGAAAAAGCAGAAAGGTGGCAGGAGCATATCCAACAGTTGTATCAAGGTAAATATGTAGATAATTTGGTTCTGGAACATGAAGAGGCTGTTGATGCTGATGAAATGGGAGACCCAATTTTGAGATCAGAGTTTGACAGAGCTGTGAGTGACCTAAATAGGAACAAGGCACCTGGAATTGATGACATTCCCTCTGAATTACTGACTGCCTTAGGAGAAACCAGCATGGCAAGGTTGTTTCATTTAGTGTGCAAGATGTATGAGACAGGAGAAGTCCCATCCGATTTTCGGAAGAATGTTGTTATACCTATTCCCAAGAAAGCCGGTGCTGACAGGTGTGAAAACTACCGCACCGTTAGTTTAGTATCTTATGCCTGCAAAATTTTAACACGTATTATTTACAGAAGAATGGAAAAACAAGTTGAAGCTGAGTTGGGAGAAGATCAATTTGGCTTCAGAAGAAATTTAGGAACACGTGAAGCAATCCTGACTTTACGTCTTATCTTACAGGATCTAATCAAGAAGGACAAGCCCACGTACATGGCATTCGTAGATCTAGAAAAGGCATTCGATAATGTTGATTGGACCAAGCTATTTATGATTTTGAAGATGATAGGGATCAGATACCGAGAACGAAGAATTATCTACAATCTGTATAAAAATCAGTCTGCAGTGATAAGAATCGAGGGTTTTGAAAAAGAAGCAGCAATCCAGAAAGGAGTCAGGCAAGGCTGCAGTTTGTCCCCTCTCCTTTTCAATGTTTACATAGAACAGGCATAAAGGAAATCAAAGAGAAATTTGGAAAGGGAATCACAATCCAAGGAGAGTAAATCAAAACCTTGAGATTTGCCGATGATATTGTTATTTTATCTGAGACTGCAGAAGATCTCGAGAAGTTGCTGAATGGTATGGATGAAGTCTTGGGTAAGGAGTACAAGATGAAAATAAATAAGTCCAAAACAAAAGTAATGGAGTGCAGTCGAACGAAGGCAGGTGATGCAGGAAATATTAGATTAGGAAATGAAGTCTTAAAGGAAGTAGATGAATATTGTTACTTGGGTAGTAAAATAACTAACGATGGCAGAAGTAAGGAGGACATAAAATGCAGACCAGCACAAGCAAGGAAGAGCTTTATTAAGAAAATAAATTTGCTCACTTCAAACATTGATATCGGAATTAGAAAGATGTTTTTGAAGACTTTCGTGTGGAGCGTGGCATTGTATGGAAGTGAAACATGGACGATAACTAGCTCAGAAAGAAAGAGAATAGAAGCTTTTGAAATGTGGTGTTACAGAAGAATGCTGAAGGTGAGATGGATAGATCGAATCACGAATGAAGAGATACTGAATCGAATTGGTGAGAGGAGATCGATTTGGCTAAATTTGACGAGAAGAAGAGATAGAATGATAGGACACATCTTAAGACACTCAGGACTTATTCAGTTGGTTTTTGAAGGAAGTGTAGGTGGTATGAACGGTATGGGTAGACCAAGGTATGAATATGATAAACAGATTAGAGCAGATGTAGGATGCAATAGTTACGTAGAAATGAAAAGGTTAGCACAGGATAGGGTGGCATGGAGAGTTGCATCAAACCAGTCGATGGACTGATGACTCAAACAACAACAACGACAAGGGAAAAAGCCAAAAAAGTTATTATCACTTCACAATTACTGGCCGTTAAAGCATCAGTCTAAATGTAAACAAATTTTTATAAATATTTTATAAGTTCACTAAAAACAAGGTACCTTTTTAAGCCAGCCAACAAACCCAGTGTCCTGAACCTCTGAATGTATTCTCTCATTAGATGTTTTGACATCCAGAATCAATTACTTTTCGATTTATCTTATCGTTTCATCATTAATAACTATTCCGAATTAAAATTTGAAATTTCCATCCACTTCTGACATTAAAACGATTTAGTAGAAAAAGTAAACATATCCTTGACATTCTAAGCGATTCAGATGGGTGAAAATGATATAAAGTACGTTCAGGAACGATTTCAAGTTCTTAGAGCAAACGGTTCCAGAGAGAAGGTACATTGTATTTCAGAAAAACTAATTTGAGAGAAAAACGTATAAAACAAATGACCTTCACAATAAGTACACTAACAACTAGGAGAAAAAGAGTTGTTAATTTGTGTTGTAATTATAGTTGATAATAATAATAATAATAACAACAATAATAATAATAATAATAATAATAACAATAATAATAATAATAATAATAATAATGGCTTTACGTCCAACTAACTTCCTCACTGTCGGCAGCCCTGAAGGTGTTTTTCCGTGGTTTCCCATTTTTACACCAGTCAAATGCTGGGACAGTGCCTTAATTAAGGCCACGGCGTTTTCTTCCCACTCCTAGGCCTTTCCTGTCCCATCGTCACCATAACACCTATCTGTGTCGGTGAGACGTAAAGCCCCTATCACCGGGCGAGTTGGCCGTGCGTGTAGGGGCGCGCGGATGTGAGCTTGCATCCGGGAGATAGTAGGTTCGAATCCCACTATGGCAGCCCTGAAAATGGTTTTCCGTGGTTTCCCATTTTCACACCAGGAAAATGCTGGGGCTGTACCTTAATTAAGGCCACGGCCGCTTCCTTCTAACTCCTAGGCCTTTCCTATCCCATCGTCGCCATAAGACCTATCTGTGTCGATGCGACGTAAAGCCCTAGCAAAAAAGAGCCCCTAGCAAACAAAAAAACGTCCCAGTAACTACTTTTACGGTTTTCGGAGACGCCGAGGTACCGGAATTTAGTCCCGTAGGAGTTCGTTTTACGTGCCAGTAAATCTACCGACACGAGGCTGACATATTTAAGGACCTTCAAATACCACTGGACTGAGCCAGGATCGAACCTGCCAAGTTGGGGTCAAAAGGCCAGCGCCAAACAGTCTGAGCCACTCAGCCTGGCAATTATATATATCATTTTAAAGAAAAAGTGTAAATGTGTAACTGATAATCTTAAGATCGTGAGTTCGTACCTCACCCGGGGCACAAAATATTGTAAGAAGTTACGACTTGATAAGACAACCGCCGATTAGCAGTTAGGCATTTCTTTTTTAAAATATAATCACAGCAAAAATTAACAACTCCTTTTTTTACCGGGCGAGTTGGGGTCACGCAGCTGTGAGCTTGCATCCGGGAGATAGTGGGTTCGAACCCTGAAGATGGTTTTCCATCGTTTCCCATGTTCACAATGCTGAGGCTGTACCTTAATTAAGGCCACGGCCTTTTTCCCACTCCTAGGCCTTTCCTGTCCCATCGTCGCCGTAACACCCATCTGTATCAGTGCGACGTAAAACAACTAGCAATAAAAATCTCTTTTGCTCCTAGTTCAGAAACACAGATCACTGCCTCAATGTCAAGGAATAAACAATTGTTGTCGTCAGCGTCAAATAATCATGGAGTAAAAAATACACACACACCATGTGGTTCCCTACACATTTTTTATGATGATGTTTGTTGTTTAAAGGGGCCTAACAGGTAGGTCATCAGCCCCTAATGGTACACGGTGCAACGAAATGAAAATTAAAACTAGAATATAAAACGAATGATAGTGAAAAAATTATCGTGAAACAATAAAAGAACAGTGGACCTAATTCACAGTGCCTTAATTACCGGGATAATGCTTATTATCTAAAAGGGTCCTAAAGCCAGGTCATTGGCCCCTCATAATACTACTAATCACTGGTAAAGCAGAACCATGGTGTTGCTCACTTAGTGGTACTAATCACAGGCAATGTAGACCCACGCTGTATCACACATTATGGTAACGCCCACAGGCAAAACAGACCCATGAGTTTCCTCACGTAATGGTACTACTACTCTCAGGCAACGCAGACTTATGGTTTTACTCACACAGTGGTACTAATCACGGGTGCCAGCCAAACCCGCGGAATTGCTCATTTAGTAGTTCTAATCACAGGCTACGCAGACCCATTCTGAACAAAGTTGAACCGACCGGTGGAATGCACACCATGACACTTATCCCAAGCAACGCCCAGATCCGTAGTGTTCCTCGCATAATGGTACTGCTATGTAACGTAAACCCATGGTTTTCCTCGCAAGGTGGTACTCGTCGCAAGTAATGTCGACCCAAGGTGTTCCGCACGTAATAGTACTAACCACAAGTATGGGCAGGTGCTGTTTTCTCACTATTTACGCATTGTAGGAGATGGTAAGGAGTGATGGGCAAGGGAGAACAGAACATACCCGTAAGAGGACGGGGTAGGTCGGGCCTACCCCAAATATGTAAAAGAAGGGAGACATGAGAGAGGCGGGATAGAGAGGAGAGAGGCTCCAGCTTCACGTGGCCAGCCGCAATGGAATGGTGAGAGAACCGCACTGTCATCTGGTAAGATTGTTGGGGTCTTCTTTAGGGCCCCATGGATAGGGACGGTCGTGTCATCATCGGGAGGGTGGCTTTCTTCTTACCAGGGGTGATGACACGGTCGTACAGTAGCATTAGATTGTCATTAATATTATTTCTTGCTTGTACTTTATTATCCTTTATTCTTCATTTTCCTTTGTTTCTTAATATGAAGTAGAGACGATGGACGTGACATGTAGGAACGGAGGATGACTGCTGTGGTGACCCTCCCTTGGGAGTGTCACGTTTTCGGGGTATTCAATGGACCTCATGGCATGCCCATGGAATCTTGTATTTCTCTTGTTGTGAGTTGTCATGCATTGAAAGGGGCCTTGTGAACATGTATCAGGGCTAATTCGCCTGTTATGTTCAATAAATACCCACAAGTAGTCTCATGGTTCTAATGTCAACATCTCCTAGTCATCCCTTTTAGTAGTTTCTTACGACAGGCAGGGGATACCGTGGGTGTATTCTTCATCTGCGTCCCCCACCCACAGGAGGTCCTACACATTTTTATTACGGGGTACTGGAAGGAAATGGTTTCCACTGCATTTAATCTATAGAAATCTCGATCTTGGCTGATATCGTCGGCAGTTTAGGATGTCTAAATGATAAAATGCCATGTTATTTGTTTCCACGACGTAAAAGAACTCATGTAGGACAAAATTCCGGCATTCATCGTCTTCGAAAACCTGAAAAATAAATAGTGGGATGTGAAACTATTGTGTTTTTAATCCAAGTCTGTGAAGTTCCTCGCTCTTTACTTTCTTCGATATACCATCACTATCTCTCACTGGTCGTAGAGATTTTCTCAAGATTTTCCGTTCATGTTATTCGATTTCGTGCTATTTTCCTTTCTTTTTCAGTGTCAAGCACTCCGAGTCATACATACCTTCTTGTTTTACTACTGATTTTAGCCTTGTAAGCTATTGCTCGCTTGTTGTAGCTGTTCTGGTTTGTCCTCTAGGCTAGTTTCATTTTTCTATTTCTTGCCGTATTTGTCTCTTTATCTGGCACAATTGGTTGTATCCATTCTCCCAAATATTGCTTTCTTTCCTCACGGAGCAGTCGAAAGCAAAGGCTACAATAATATTTAACCTAGGGACTAAAACGATAAAATGTTTTCAGCTTAATGCCGAGCATTGAAAAGTCAAGGATTCAGCAATTTCGGCACAAAGATAATTAAGTGTGTAGCTCCACATCCTACTCCATTTCTCCCCATGGAGCGGTGAAACGTAAAGGTTTCCCCACTGAACTACGTGGGATAGGACCGTATAAAACTATCTAACGCATGAGTCATCTCTCCTGAAGTTGAAAGCTCGTTTCAAAATTTCCCCAAATTCCTAGCGTGCTTACAAACCCAGCTATGCACCCTTGCAGATGTAAAATTTCTAGAATTATCTTCACTTTAATGTGAGGAAATACACCGTGTTTACGAGAATAATCCCCGCAGGTTTTTTAAAGAAATATTTAGGTAAGTAATTGGGGTGTAGGTTTTATTTGCATTAAAGTTAGCAACACGATTGTAACGAGTTGTTAATGACAGTTTGAAGTATGAAGTAATAAGTGCGAGAATAATATTAGGCCTACAGTTCAAAGCTTCTAGCGAATATCTTAAAACATCCGCGGAAATCCCCCTATTTATCTTCTAATTGTAGCAGCTCCGGAGATCACCCACGCACGACCTTGATTCTGGTCGCTGCATTGGCTATGCACAGAGCGGTTCCTGCGCGTATAAAACGTAAAGAGAAGGAAACCTCTGAAAAGGAGAGAGAAGACTGTTGAATTAAATGCATTTAATAAGTTTATGCAAATTTATCCCGTACATATAATTGATTACATCGCAAAACTAACATCCGAGTTCACCGGTGTGTCTGTTTCAAGTATTTACATTACACGAATATAATTATCCACCACCGGCCGTGTAAGAAGACACAGCGTGTGAGAAGTGTTTTAGACGTGGAGTGACGAATTTGTAAGTTATTTAGGAGAGGATTCTAGTCATTCAAGAGACAAGGAATCTTCAGATCTACAGGGAATCGAGACTCTTTCAAGTTCAGGTTAATGAAATACTTATTAATTTTCAAGGCAAATATATGTTATAGCAGTGATAATGTATTTTTATCACCTCAAATATGTTCATATACTGTATGTGTAAAGAACATATGGACCATGATATGTTTGTTTATGCCTACGATACTCTTTGGATGGAATTTTATTTCAGGGTGCGGGGATTATTCGAGTAAATACTTATAAGGGTAGATTTTCTTGACTTCCTGCGTCAAACTAAGAGGAATTGCCCAGGGCAGGTGACACTGTCATAAAGATTCCACCAGTAGAGGTGTTAATAATAAAATTTCTCAAAACGAAATGTGACTGTTCCCAGCCGATGCAATGTTATCGGAATGTTTTTCGTAATTCCGATCGCCCTATTTATCAGCGACGCAAGTTCTCCCTGTGAGTGATGATAGGATGTGATGTTAAGCCCGGCCTGTTATCGGAGACTCAAGTGATTTATCGCTTGCTGATTAAACCAATCATCAATAATTATCCCTTTGGGGGAGTCACTGTGTCCATCAGAGCACATCTGAGCACCAATACCTCTTATTACAGGGAGCCTACTGCAGCCTGTGGATTGTATAGAACAGTGGTAAACAGGTGTAGAACGCAGCTCACGCAGTGAAAAATATGATGATTATGATGATGATGATGATGATTGTTGTTGTTTAAATGAGCCTAACAGCTAGGTCATCAGCCCCTACTGGTACGAGGTGCAACGAAATGAAACGATCATTAAAACTTATGTATCCACTGACTAGAATTTAAAAGTAATGATGATGAAAAAATGTTCGAGAATCCAAAACAATCAGTGGATCCAATTCACAATGCCTTATTTCCTGAGATGATGGTTCTGGTCTAAAGGGGTCCAAAGTCCAGGTCACCGACCCTTCATAATGGTACGAATCACAGGCAACACAGACCCATTGTGTTCCTCACATAAGGGTACTACTCACAAGCAACGTAGACCCATGGTGTTCCTCACATTGTGGGACTAATCAAGGGCGCCGGATAGATCCATGGTGTTCCTGGTACTAATCATAGGCCACTTCTCATGGTGATGCTCACAAAGTGGTACTAAGCATAGGCATTGTAGACCTACGGTGTATCACACATTGTGGTACCACCCACAGGCAACACAGACCCACGATGTTCTGCAGATAATGGTACTATTCTCAGGCAACAGAGACCCATGGTGTTCCTCAGACAGTGGTGCTACCCATAGATAACGCAGACCCATTCTGAACACTGTAGAACCAATCCATTCGAGCGCAGCAATCGGCCCTTATTCCCGTTAGACACCAGTCTATGCCGCCTCGGTGGGATGCACACATGGTACTAATCACAGGCAACGCCCAGACCCGTGCTGTTCCGCACATAATGCTACTGCTCATGAATAATGGTGTTCCTCACATGGCGGTACTAATCGCAAGTAACGTCGACCCATGGTGTTCTTCACGTAATGGTACTAATCACAATCCCTTGGTCGTCCCTTTTCGTCGCCCCTTACGACAGGAAGGGATACCGTGGGTGTGTACTTCACCAGCATCCCCCACCCCCAGGGGGGTCATGCAGTGAAGTGTCTGAGCTGTGTGGATATTATGATCTTTTACATGCTGTTCTCAAAACACGTGGAACAACACACAAAATCCGTATGGATCATTGGATTATTGTACTTCTCTGAATGTGACCGTGTGGCGTAACTTTGGTGTCCATTGCCCCGTGCCGCGCCATTGACAGCTTCAGTACACTGGTAGGAAATATTACTTGACTGAATCCGCATCAGTGAGAGTTATGCTGTATCCAGTGAAATGAAATGGCGTATGGCTTTCAATACTGAGAATGTCCGAGGACGTGTTCGGCTCGCCAGGTGGAAGTCTTTTAATTTGACTCCCGTAGGCGACCTTGCGCATCGTGATAAGGATAAAATGATGATGAAGACGACACAAACACCCAGCCCATGTGCCAGCGAAATTATCCAAGGATGGTTAAAATTCCCGACCCTGGTGGGAATCGAACCCCGGACCCGTGTGACCAAAGGCCAGCACGCTAACCATTTAGCCATGGACCCGGACTGCTTTATCCAGTGAAAACCTGAGAATGCGTGTCAACTCCACGTGAAATGAAGCGCTGGGCCGCCATGTATTGTGCTAGTTCGCTTGAGAACATGGATGGTGTTATTATTAGCAACACTGCAGGGAGAAAAGTGACAACTCCACTTCCTCCTCCTCCTATCCCACTCACTTCTAAGCAACTCTTTGAGGTGCAAGTTCTTAACCTACAGAAAAGCGTATTAATATCTAGTATGGCACTCTGAGCTTTCGCGTAAGGACTGCGTTTTAAACATAGAGAACTGGCCTCTGTCCCGCGCTATTTTGCACGTTTTTGTTAAATTAATTTTGTATCACTAAGCCACGGATTTTTATGCAATATCAAACTTATAAATAGTACATAACAGTGTAGCAAATATCAGTGAAATATGTAATTAAATATTTAATATTCAGAAAATATGTAATAGTATTAATGAACTAAATTTTTTTAAATGTTTCTGTATTCCTATTATTATGAGACAATAAAATTATTTTAAATACCTCCACATTTTATACCCTCGTGGAAGATTAGAGACCTTTCATGAATAATTAAGACACACCCACATGGGTTTACTGGTCGGCTAAAAGTTAGAAGTCAAAAATGAAGAAGAAACCTGTCATTGGAGGGAAATTAATTACAGAAATTACTGATTGGGTAAATTCAAAACAAGCGAAAAGAAAGGATTAATATTGCCAACCCACCAACGAAAGAACGAAATTTAGTAAAGACAACAACTTATGAATACAAAATATCTTCAAGAAAAGCTCCTTCACTTCGCACCAGGGTGCATGATCATACTTTTTGGTAGAGACATCTGTGAGAGAATGTCCACACTTCTTGATAATTAGTAAACAAAAACAACTCGAAATTAACACAGTGGCATCTTCAGATAAACGGTTGAATAATTCAGTTTTAAAGTTCAGAGTTTCAACTGTAGAGGAGTACTTTAAGACGGAAAATTCAAATGTGCGGCGTATAGGTGTACCAACCGGTACAGTATTAATGAACTAAATTTACAAAAAATGTTTGTATATTCCTATTATTAAGAGTTATGTTATGGGACAATAAAATTATTTTAAATACCTCCACATTTTATGACAAAATGATCATTGTTGCTTTAAATAATTTATATGATATATTGCTTTCTAATTCCGACAGCATTAAATAATCAAATTAAAGGTATAATCAAAATTTTAAAATAATGTTATGCGGTGTAAATCGAGGACTATATTGTGCAAATGTATTATTGTAGCTAATTTCCTGTTGCCCTGAAAATGAAACAAATAAATATTACGAAATAAATTTAATATAGAATCTACTTTAATGATAAAAACATTTCATAGCAAACAACGTAAAATTGTACCCAAAGTTGAAGAGATAAAGAGTCCGAAAAGGTTTCTGTACCGGGCGGTACACCTCCGCTCCGCTAATTAAAACATTGCGCCGGTTGAAACTCCTCTACTGGAGGAAGCCTGAACTTTAACTACAGTGTTAATTCTCAAGTTTCTCAGAAGGTCCCTACTTGTAAATTTTGAAGTTTTCTGAACTGTGTCGTTTTCGATGTATTTTTGTTTTGTCTGTAGTAAGAAGTGTGGACATTCTCTTCTAGATGGCACTACTGAAGGACTACAATTATGCACCCTGGTGCGAAGTGAACGAACTGTGTTTTTGGAGAAGTTTTGGGTTCATAAGTTTGTTCTTTGTTAAATTTCTTTCAGTCATTGTTTAAGTTGGCAATATTAACCCTTTCTTTCCGCCAGTTTTGAATTTGACCAATAAGGAATTTCTGTAATTAATTTTCCACCAATAAGGGGTTTCTTCTTCGTCTAGTGTAGTAGTTTTTGCCATTATCCAATAAAAGGCTTGTGGGCGGGTGTTCTCATTCATGAAAGGTCTCGAATGTTCCGCGAGGGTATATAAACTGCTGATTTTCGGGTCTCTGCGCCACTTCAGTAACATCTATCAGTGTGTAAAGTACGTAGCAGGGGGCGGGAAGCGCCTCTTTCTTCGGGCAGCAGTTCAACCAACAGGTAATGGCCGTTTTATAACTTATTTTCTTGCCAGCTCAGCAGTTTAACCCTCGGGGCGGATTCGAAACCTTTTACCATGTAACTTCCCTCTAAAATGTAATAGACTCTTGGTATAAATTATATCTCCTTAAACTACAAATTGGGATAGAGAGTGCCTAACCCTCTCGAGCTCCCTTTCATATTGTTTTTGAGGTGACTACGTTTTCTCAACCATTTTTCTTCGTTTCTTAATGTAATAAGTTTTCCTATCGTGTCACCTCTTTAGTATGGGATTAGCCCTCGCATAAGCGGCCTAGTGCCAAATAGGTTTTTAAAGAAATGTATTAGGAGTGCAGTTTCGCCTCGTCTCAAGTTGGTATTTTGGAGGCCATGTAATTGACCTGTTTCTTTACTTAATAGGCCTCAGTAGGTTGGGTATTCTTACCCCTGTTTTCATGTACTTGGAGGACAGCTTGAAAGTAGAGTTTGGTGTGACCTTTGATAGGCTTGAACTTTAATAGCGGGTTGCTCTTTCTTAAAATTTTGATTTCTGCGTGCCTCGAGGAGGCTTTACTGTGTAATTGGGAGCAAGAGCTCCTGGGCATGATTGGGGTCTTCTTCCCCTTTGTTGAATCTCGTATATATGTCAAGTTGGGCTTATAGCTCAAGAAGTGTGTGTCTGGCTCTCGGAGCCCAAATCCTGTAATCACTGTAATTGTACATTCTCGATTTGTTGTTAGGCTACTAAGTACCTGTTATATTTGTTATTTCTTGATCTTAAAAAGAAAATATAACCTTGTTAAATTTTAAATTAACTTTAATTTCGTAGATTGAGACCTGTTCATCCCAGCACCTTCTTTCACCTCTGCTAATCCACCAAACCACGGTAACAGTTTCAAATTGTAATTCTTGGATATCTCTATCAAACTTTAACAAAAACAAATTTCGAAAATCACTTCCGGCCTAAATTCAATTCCGGAAAACAGCCTACAATAGCTTGTTTCTTTACTATATTTCTTTTCATTCATATCCTAGCCAAATTAACTCACATACTTCTTTCTGTAACGGGTTCCTTGGTTCAATACCCTCAAACGTTTATTGATATTTTGAAAAATGTCCACACCGAATTTAGTTATTAACGGCTGAAGTGAACTAGTTCTTCTTCTTCTTCTTCTTCTTCTTCTTCTTCTTCTTCTTCTTCTTCTTTTCTTCATGGGGCCTCTAACTATTAGTTCCTAATTGGCGTCGACCTCTAAGATCTTTTACTACCATGTTTCTCATTCATTCCCACCTAGATATACCTGCTCCCTTCACAAAGCTGCAGGCTGTTCTTATTGGGTCTTCTTAGAATTTTTTTCTCTCTCTTCACCTGGTAGTGAAGAGTCTGATTCTACCCAGCGCCTCAAATTTGGAAAGTATGTGTTCAGCTGATTCCTCTGCTTCATTGCATTTCCTACATATATTGTTTCTTATTACTCCAATTCTATGTAAGTGTTTTTTCAGATGGCAGTGTCCTGTCAACAGTCTTACTACGCTGAATTTCAGCAGTTCTTTAGTATGCTTCTTGTTTGGTCCTCTCATCAGTTCCTTTGCAAGCTTCCATCCTGGAGTATTTTTCCAGTTCTCCATTTGCTTCTTTTGTACCCATTTTCCAATGTAGTGTCGGGCTTGTCCATAGGAAATCCCGCATACAGGTTCTGGACCGACAAAATATGTTTCTGCCCCTTTCCTGGCCAGTTTATCTGCCTTTTCGTTTCCTTCTATACCTGCATGCCCTGGTACCCATATTATTTTGAAAATGTTGTACTTTGAGAGCTTCAGGATAAGCGAATGGCAATACCAGACATTTCTGGATATTACCCGGACTGCTTCTAGTGCCTTAATGGCCGCTTGCCTGTCCGTAAAAATGAAAATGTTCTTATTCCTATAATTCATTTTCAGATTTTCTTCAAGACATGTTGGGATAGCTATCATTTCAGCTTGAAAGACTGTAGTGTGTTTGCCCAGGCTCATCTGGATTGATCTTTCAAGTCTTCCGTCATTAATCCCTCCTTCTGTGCCATCCCCAGTCTTTGAGCCATCAGTCCACCACACTATATCTTGCTTTCCAGTATTCCACATATTGATATCCCAGTCTTCTTTTTTTTATTATTTGGGTCTCAAACGGTTTTTAAAAGTTGCACTCTGGTATCATATGATCAGAAGGCATGTGTAGAACTTCCTCTGTTATTACTCTGTTAATTTTACAGTTTCATAGATTGGGTCTTTGTGCATTCCAGCACTCTTATTGTGCCAGTCTATATGAACTCATTCTAACCTGTCCTTTTATGAAATTGCATAGTGAGGGCTTAACTGAAACTCTGCATTGACTCACATTAGCGCTCGCAGTGGTAGAAAAAGTCAAACTGCTAATCTAATCGACCGGATAACAATAATTATGAAAAGGATAGTAATTTTGGGAATAAATAAAGAATATATTCTTATATTTATTATATTTTTAAACCCCTATTAAATAACACAAATAGTACGGGAAATGTTTTTATCTAGTTGCGCAGTATGTCACCAAGTACTTCTTGTTTTCCATTGTGATTTTTTGGCGCTGATCCGACAAATTTCTCTTGTAGGCTTTGAAATCACCGGTGCATATTTTCAAATATAAAACTAGATGGGTGAAGTATATTTCGGGGAATCTTCTTGTTCGCCACTAATGACCTTGCAAACAGTTACAGAACTTGAATAACCTAGATTCCGTTTCAAAACTGCATAGATTTTGTTAGAAACTCTGACTGACGAAAGGATTAGTGCTGTTGTATGCAGATAAAGTACTCAGACGTACTGCATTTCACAGACGAATGGTCAGAAATCCTCGTTTTAAAGGAATTTTAAAGCCAAGTTTACCAATTGAATACAGTAGCAATTATTGCGAATTAAAAATGCGGAGGCAAAATATATACAGACAACAAACAGTACCCTGCTTTGTGGGATATAGCGGACGAGAGTGGGGGAGGGAGGCTATAAACATCAAAACTGAAAAAGAAAAGGCTACAAAGTGGTAAGTTTTTTATGCTATCTGAGCGAATTTCGACACAGAGGCAAAGGTTGACATTTTACCAACTTAAGTGGGGTAATAATGATGGGTTTTTTTGAGATTTTGATTCAATACTATATGTTCCGAGTTCTCTGTGGAACAGCACAGGTGAAAGAAGGTGCGGGCTGGAATGGGTCTAACTACAAGTCCGAAAGATTAATTAAAATTTCAATAAAGGTTATATTTTCAAAACTTAACAATTTTCACATTAAAATTTCAGATTTTAACAAATAACAACAAGTCAAATCAGGTACAAGACAAAGAAAGCGTAGATTTAGAGAGACTTTAAAAATCTGGGCCACAAGCCCTAATTTTTACAATTCCTGAGCTCTCAGCTCACAGCCACATATTACCAAAGGGCAGAAAACCCCTCGTTATATGGAGCACTTGCTCCCAACTTTTAACCTCAAACCTCCTAGAGACACTTTTAAAACACAAGAAAGAGCTGAGCCGCTCTCAATTTTCCAAGCCTATTAAAGGCAATAACAGACTATGACACAAATTGCCATCAAGGCACCACTTACATCAAATGAAACCGGGATATCTCGTACCCAACCTACTGGGCCTTAGAGGAAAGAACAGATTAATTAAATGGCCCAAAATACCAATATGAATGGAGGCGTTGCTTTCACTCCTACACTAGGCCGGTGATACAGGGTCTATTCCCAAACTAGGGAGGTGACTCGTGTAGGAAAATTTTAAGACATTAAGAGTAGAAAATCGGTTATGAAAACGTAGTCACCTCAACTCAAGAAGAAGAGGAGCTCGTGAGGGTAAAGCACTCTCTATCCCCGATTTACAGTCAAAGTAATAAAAAACTTTTACATAACTTTTACATAAGCCGGCACTAAGTTACATTTTTCGAAAGGTAGGTTACATTGAAAAAGTTTCGGACCTTCGCCGAGGGCTAAACTGCTGTGATAGCAAGAATTAAAGTTGTTAAAAGGCCATTACCTTGTAGAAGAGCTGCTGGCGGATGAAAGAGGCGCTTCCCGCCTCCTGCTATACTTCCATACACTAAGCTAGATGTTGTACGAGTGGCGGAGAGCCAGTAAAAGCAGCAGTTTTTATACTCTCGGGGAAGATTCGAGACCTTTCATGAATGATTAAGACACACCCACAGTCGTTTATCGGGTAGCTTACAGTTACACCTCAACATTGGGGAGGAAAGACGCCATTGGCTAAAAATTAATACAGAAATTTACGATTGGCTAATTTCAAAACTGGCGGAAAGAAATATTAATATTGCCAACCCACAAATGAAAGAACAGCATTTAGTAAATAACAAACTTATGAATACAAAATATCTTCAAGAAAAGTTCCTTCACTTCGTACCAGGGTGCATGATCATAGTTTTTGGTATAGACATCTGTGAGAGAATGTCCACACTTCTTGATAATTAGTAAACAAAAACAATTCGAAATTAACACAGTGACATCTTCTGATAAACGGTTGAATTAATTCAGTTTTAAAGTTCAGAGTTTCAGCTCTAGAGGAGTACTTTAAGGCGGAAAATTCAAATGTGCGGCGTATAGGTGTACCAACCGGTACACTATACAATAAAACTTTCACCAAAGAAACAATATTACACACGCATTACAATTAAACAGAAATACAGAGCAATTACACAATTAAAAATCATTTAGTATTTGACTACATACGAACAAACTCACAGACACTAAAGAGACTGACAGACTGGTGAACGCGCGAGCAGGTGGGTGAATCATACCCGTCTCCATGACTTTCGCAATAAAATATACCACTGATACCCTTCATCACAGTACATTGAAAGTCACTACTTGTTGTGGCGCTATACAAATTGCTTAGCCGGAACGAACAACATTTCGTGCGTATTTCCACCAATAATTTTGATAAATAAAATAAAGGAAAGAATTAGTTGATAAGGCAACAAGGCTTGCACAAAAGGCTTTTTTTTTAAATAATTACTAGTTTCAGCCGGCTAATGTAATGCTTTCTCCACAAAGTAGGGAGGATGAGTTTACCCAACCCCTTCGCCTCCCATAAACGCCGCTACTGAATTTTGAAATATTTTCTTAGAGATGAAATCCTCCAATTATTTTACTATACTCTGTAAAGTAAAAGAGCTGATAATTTTTATTTTATGGAATAGTTACCTAGATATGTATGAGGGGCGATCAAAAAGTTTCCGTTCGACGGCGTGTCGTAAAACACCGTGTCGTGCTGCGTGAAGAAGTCCGTAACCGTCTGTTGCACATCCTCGTCTGACAGGAAGCGTCTACTCTTAAAGGCCTTCTTGAGGGAGATATAACGATTATAGGGCGAGTGCTCGAGTGTATCCCACTTGAGTTGGCGTAATGGATGAGGTCAGCCTCCCAGATCGACCGGCGTCTTATGTCGAAACAAGACCCGCTCGGGACTTGGTCCACCACTCCACAACGGTGGTTTTCGACACGCATTCTGTGCCATACACAGTCTTCATTCTCCGATGTATGTCCACCGCTGTTTATCCTTCGGCAGCCAAGAACAGAACGACAGCACTTTGGTCCTGGTTGGACGCATTTGGTAATAACGTCGTCATAGTTCACGAGGGCGCATTTAGCGCACACACCTCAGCACGACATGACTGCCACACTTATCCCCCTGTGGGGGCGGTAGAATAACACCCACGGTATCCCCTGTCTGTCGTAAGAGACAACTTAAAAGGGCCCTAAGGGCTCTCAAATTGGGAGTGTGGGTCGGCAACCACGCTGCCCTGACCTGAGTCCTGGTACTGCTTCCACTTACTTGTGCCAGGCTCCTCACTTTCATCTATCCTATACAACCTTCCTTGATCAACTCTTGTTCTTTTCCGACCCCGTCGTTATTATAGCACGCGAGGCCTAGAAGTCTTTCATTTTCACGCCCTTCATGGACCTTGTCTTCCTTTGGCGGATACCTTCATTTTTCGAAGTGTCGGAACCCTTCCATTTTTTCCCTATGATTAGTGTTATATAGAGGATAGTTGCCTGGTTGTGCTTCCTCTTAAAACAATAATCACCACCACCCCCACATTAATCCCTTTGTCTAAATGTCCGTGCGTATATGCCCGCATAGGAGTCGCTATACGTTGAACGTCCGCTGCAGCGACGCTCTCAAACGGAAACTTTTTTATTACACCTTGTAATATTACTAAGAATATGTAAAAATATGTCAAATAAAACACATGTATAACCATATTAGAATCACAATTCGCTGACATCTGTCATTTTCAGTTTTCTGCACATGATGGAATGGATTATGTACTTTGTAACTACATAAGAATCTTGGCCCACTTATCACAGCCTGATCCAGTGGAAATCTGTTCTGGGCTGATATATAATCCGTCTGCATTTCAGTCTACTGTAACTAACTACAGCAAAGGCCTCGGCTCTAACCAATCAGGAAAGGAGTCGGAGATATTCGATACTTCTGCGGATGGTGAACGTCCAGAAAAGATAAAACCTTAATGCACAGTGGTAATAAAATTATCATTTGAAGCAAGGGAGTGTGTTTACAAAGCTAAATCTCCTCTTGATTTCAGACTTGCTAAATTAAAGCGGCTGTTCCGCGTGGAAACAGTAATTAAATTTACATTTATAGGAACGTTTACGTCAAGTTTTTGGATACGAGTTCTAGTTTTGTTTCACTGTCAAGAGAAAATTAGATTATAAATGTCGCTACTAAAAAGTGATAACTAAGTTATTTAAAACCCATTTCGTTCTGAGAAAATTTCAAAAAGTTATTTTTTGTGTCCTTCATGTTTCCTTTCATGAATTAAACTCCGTTGTTCTGTTTTCATAGCCAAATTCCCAAAATGAATTTTAACATTAGTTTAGAATGGATTCTTCGAAGCACAACGTTGTATTATATCAGCAGGCAAGTTGCCCGGCTCCGTGGCTAAATATTTAGCGTGCTGTCCTTTGGTCACAGGGGTCACGGGTTCGATTCCCGGCAGGGTCGGAAATTTTAACCATCATTGGTTAATTTCGCTAACACGGTGGCTGGGTGTATATGTCGTCTTCATCAGCATTCCATCCTCATCACGACACGCAGGTCGCCTACGGGAGTCAAATCAAAGGATCTGAACCTGGCGAGTCGAACATGTCCTCAGATACTCCCGGAAATAAAAGCCATACGCCATTTCATTTCAGTAGGCAAATTTGTATTAGCTTCTTTTTTTATCAAGTATACACTTTGCTGGTTCCCCAGTACTTATTAAAAATAACATACAGGACGATTCAAAATTCGTAACTGACAATTCCAGAACTGATATTTGAATCTATCTATACTGTATGTCTGTTTATTTACTAATTCATTAACTTTTGCACTCAAGGAATGAGTATCAACCCTTATTGATTCACATTTGAACTCGAGGCATCTGCTATTCCTATCACACATTAAAATGCAGTGTAACTGAGGTATCTAACCACCTGATGCCATGCTTCAAGCTCAGGATTATCTCCTGTATGTGCAACAACACATGCGATGTTCATCCGTGGAAGTAATGGATCATATCTGATAGTAATACTATCGAGTGTTTGCGAGCAAAAACCGATATAATTACTTCATCAGTTACAAGCATAAATGTTCTGTTCCGGCATATCTGGTATTTGTATCTTCTACTGTATGAATGAAAACCTACAATCTGTTTTCGAGTCGTTGGCCGGGTCAGGGATGCAATGAATGAATCATATCTCAAAATGATTTTAGGAATGACTGACAGATACTATGAAATGAGAATGGAAAGTGTTTCTGGAATGAAAGATGACAGGGAAAACCGGAGTACCCGGAGAAAAACTTGTCCCGCCTCCGCTTTTTCTAACACAAATCTCACATGCGGATGACCGCGATTTGAACCACGGTATCCAGCGGTGAGAGGTCGATGTGCTGCCGTCTGAGGCACGGAGGCTTCCTTCTACTGTATATCTGGTTCTAATGAGGAAACTCTATGCAGTGTCCCGTCCGCTTATAAATATAACGTATTCTGCCCTGTCTTCACACAGCCACTCTCTATGCAGCCCTGTCTGCAACCATGCTCTTAGCTTATTCGTAATTTCCTGCTATTACGACACTGCCCACCATCTTCTTCTCCCTCCATTTAACGATTCTTCTAGAGCGTCCATCAGACCACTCTTTTCGCAGCCAGTGTACAAGCCACTTCCTCTCCCTTGTATGGATGGTTTGTAGAAACTTCCTCTTTTCTCCAACTCTATCCAGTACCTGGTCGTTCCTACTCTTTCCACCCAGGATGTCCTTTCCATCCTTCTCCATAACCACATCTCAAATTATTTTAGTCTCTTTTCATCTACCTTCCTTAGCGTCCAGGTCTCTGCTCCATATAGCGCCACAGTCCAAATTAAACATTTCGCCACTCCTCCTTAAAGCGTCCACATAGGAGTCTCTTCTTTCAGCTGAAGGCTTCTCCAGCGATGGCAATGCGAGTTCTTACCTCCTTTACTGCTCCCCATATCGTCTGTTATTAAGCTTCCTAGATATTTGAAAGCTGACACTTGTTCAATATGAGTTTTGTATAAACATTACAAATGCGGCCCATCAGAACATCTAGAACATTTATGTCACACTGGCTACATTACGGGAGAGTGGTCTAGATGATACGTCCTAGTAACCAAATTAGTTTGCATTCTAACATATTAATGCATAAAAATCCTGGTCTAATTATTACAAGTGAAACGCGTTCAATGAAATGGCGTATGGCTTTTAGTGCCGGGAGTGTCCGAGGACAAGTTCGGCTCGCCAGATGCAGGTCTTTTTATTTGACACCCGTAGGCGACCTGCGCGTCGTGATGAGGATGAAATGATGATGAAGACGACACATACATCCAGCCCCCGTGGCTGCGAAATTAACCAATTAAGGTTAAAATTCCCGACCCTGCCGGGAATCGAACCCGAGACCCCTGCGACCAAAGGCCAGCACGCTAACCATTTAGCCATGGATCCGGACAGCGTCCAATGTTAGGTGATATGTAAGATATGAGAGGCAATAAGCCCGCAGTGTATGAGATATTCAAAGGGAAAGAGTTGTGTTTATGACCTTATCGATTGACAACACCACAACTTATTATCATATTCTTTCTTAAGCCGTTTGCCCTCCAGGCTTACTCCTCGGTCTCAGCAAGGGATCCCACCTCTACCGCTTACGCCTATGTACTGGAGCGTGAGACTTTGGGTCTGGAGGAAATAACTCCAGAGGAGGACCAGTACCTTGCCCAGACGGCCTCGCCTGCTATGCTGAGCAGGGGGGCCCTTGGGGGATGCGAAGATCGGAAGGGATATACAAGGAAGAGGGAAGGAAGCGGCCATGACTATAAGTTAGGTACCATCCTGGCATTTGCTTGGAGGAGAAGTGGGGAAACCATGGAAACCCGCTTAGAGAATGGCTGAGGTGGGAATTGACCTCACCCCCTCTACTCTACTCAGTTGACCTCCCGAGGCTGAGTGGACGCCTTTCTAGCCCTCGTACCCCTTTTCAAATTTCGTGTCAAAGCCGGGAATCAAAACCCGAGCCTCCGGGGAGGTGGCAACGAATCACACTAACTACTACATCACAGAGGCGGACAACTGCACAACTTACGGTGGTGGTGGTGGTGGTGGTGGTGGTGGTGGTGGATTTTTACAGGGATGGAAACAACGATATTGAGAATAGGCAGGTAGGCCTATTGTTTTGAGGCTAAGAAAGATCTGTGCTACCACACACAGAAATATGAAGCTGTTACGACTGGAAAGGACTCATTTTCTTGTACACATCACTTAGTTGCGTAATATTTAAATTGTTTATTTATTGATCTTCGCTCTAAACCCACGTATGATAGCATGCCCATACTTTTATAATGTTTGATGTTTTAGTTAAACGCTGTTTAAAGACATCACTCTCCTACAGAAAAGCATTGAATCATGGATATTTTTTGGGAGGGGGGGGGGGTTGCTTAGTAGACGAGACAGTGAGTACAGATTATTTGGTTGTTCACCTTCCTGCGACATGTAGGGGTAAAGATAATTTCCTCATTCTTCGACTCCACCCACAGCAGATGAATAATTCTATAAACCGAAAGAAAATACTTAATATAAGTAATGATCTTCATTGGGTAATTATATTAACGAGGTAGATAAGAAAGGTTACAGATCTCTTCACATGGTTATGAGAGTATTTAGAGGTTGGAGTAAGAATGTAAAGGAGAGGGCGTATAAGTCTCTGGTAAGACCGCACTTAGAGTACGGCTCCCCTGTATGGGACACTCACCAGAATTACTTGATAGGAGAAGTGGAAGAATTCAAAGGAAAGCAGCACGATTTGTTCTGGGTGATTTCCTACAAAGGAGTAGTGTTACTATAGTGTTGCAAACTTTTGGCTGGGAAGACTTTGGAGTAAGGAGAGGAGATGCTCGACTTTGAGTGGTATGTTCCGCGCTGTCAGTGGTGAGATGGCGTGGAATGACACAAGTAGAAGAATGAGCTTGAGTGGAGCTTTCAAAAGTAGGAGAGATCACAATATGAAGATAAATTTGGAATTCAAGAAGAGAGATTAGAGAAAATATTTATTTATAGGATGACGGGTAAGCGATTGGAATAAATTATCAAGAGAAATGTTTGATAAATTTCCAAGTTCGTTGAAAATATTTAAGACAGGGCCTCTCAGAGTGCATGCGTTGTGCACGGTGCAAAAGACGACTTCGCTTGGTTGACCAGAGTGCAGACCCCCACACCTCGATTTGGAGCACTAGCGCTGTCTTTCTCTTTCCCCACGCCTGTCGCGCTCGCTCCGCCTGTCTCCCTCTTCCTCACTTGCTCCGTAGCTAGCCGAGTTGAGCCGAGGTTATCAGAGTAGTCCAGGGACGAAGCGTTGGTCCGAGGCGAACCGAGCGGGACCGATGCACAGTGCACGGAGCTCTTGCGCCTCGATTTGCACGCGTGAGACTTTGGGCGTTTGAGAGGCTCTGATTTAAGAAAAAGCTAGGTAAACAATCATAAATAAATTTAAATATGAGACAAACAACTGATAACGAATCATCCACTTGGGCGACTGCTCTAAATGCAGATAGTTGATGACTCATTGAGCACTGCACTATACCTAGATCAAAACCATGAACTAGGTCTCATAAAAACAGATTCCTACAACCTGAGCCATTCAGAGCAGTACTGATAGTTTTCAAACCACAGTTCCGTTGGTTAGAAGTTGACGAAAAAGTAGTAAAATTCCCCAACACCGCCGTGAACCGTTAGTTCATTCAGGGTTGATTACCACTTCAAACCCTCATACACAATATCGAACCGCTGCTCAGCCAATGCAACTGGTTGCGCGTTCAGACCTCAGTGCATGCTTGTTAATGGGTAACCACACATGTCAATAAGACCACTGTGGCCCAATATCGACTGGCGTTGGTGCAGACCAATGAGCAATATATGTATAGAAGAGATCCGTTCAAAATGTAAATGTCCTTTTAAAATGCTTTCTTTCTTCCTTCCTTTCTTTCTTTCTTTCTTTCTTTCTTTCTTTCTTTCTTTCTTTCTTAATCTGTTTACCCTCCAGGCTTGGTTTTTACTTCGGACTCAGCGAGGGATCCCACATCTACCGCCTCAAGGGCAGTGTCCTGGTGCGTGACACATTGAGTCGGGGCGATAAAACTGGGCAGGAGGACCGGTACCTCGCCCAGGTGGCCTCACCTGCTATGCTGAACAGGAGCCTTGCAGGTGGATGGGAGGATTGGAAGGGATAGACAATGAAGAGGGAAAGAATCGGCCGTGGCTTTAAGTTAGGTACCATCCCGGCATTTGCCTGGAGGAGAAGTGGGAAACCATGGAAAACCACTTCCAGGATGGCTGAGGTGGGAAAATCCACCTCTACTCAGTTGACCTCCGGAGGCTGAGCCCTCATACCACTTTCCAAATTTCGTGGCAGAGCCGGGAATCAAACTCGGGTCTCCAGGGATGGCTGCTACTCACACTGTCCACTACACCATAGAGGCGGACGTCTTTTTCAAATGCCGAGCAAAAATTTGTTTTTTAAGACTCGGCGGATGCGTGGCCCAAGGCCTGTACTGCGTACAACCATCGTAAGGACGTTGGGAGGCTTTGTGGTTTTTCACATGATAAAGTGCCCGGCTCCGTGGCTACATGGTTAGCGTGCTAGCCTTTGGCCACAGGGGTCCCGGGTCCTATTCCCGGCAGGGTCGTTATCTTTAACCATAATTGGTTAATTCCCCTGGCACGGGGGCTGGGTGTATGTGTCGTATTCATCATCATTTCATCCTCATCACGACGCGCAGGTCGCCTGCGGGAGTCAAATCAAAAGACCTGCATCTGGCGAGCCGAACTTGTCCTCGGACACTCCCGGCGTTAAAAGCCATACGCCATTTCATTTTATTATTATTATTATTATTATTATTGTTGTTGTTGTTGTTGTTGTTGTTGTTGTTGTTGTTGTTGTTGTTGTTGTTGTTGTTGTTGTTGTTGTTGTTGTTGTTGTTGTTGTTGTTGTTGTTGTTGTTGTTGTTGTTGTTGTTGTTGTTGTTGTTGTTGTTGTTGTTGTTGTTGTTGTTGTTGTTGTTGTTGTTGTTGTTGTACCGGTTGGTACACCTATACGCCGCACATTTGAATTTTCCGCCTTAAAGTACTCCTCTGCAGCTAAAACTCTGAACTTTAAAACTGAATTAATTCAACCGTTTATCAGAAGATGTCACCGAGTTAATTTCGAATTGTTTTTGTTTACTAATTATCCAGAAGTGTGGACATTCTCTCACAGATGTCTCTACCAAAAACTATGATCATGCACCCTGGTGCGAAGTGAAGGAACTTTTCTTGAAGATATTTTGTATTCATAAGTTTGTTCTTTACTAAATGTTGTTCTTTCATTTGTGGGTTGGCAATATTAATCTTTCTTTCCGCCAGTTTTGAAATTAGCCAATCGTAAATGTCTGTCATTAATTTTCAGCCTATGGCGTCTCTCTTTACGAATGTCGATGTGTAACTGTAAGCTACCCAATAAACGACTGTGGGTGTGTCTTAATCATTCATGAAAGGTCTCGAATCTTCCCCGAGAGTATGTTCTGATGCTGTCCACTCGGCTTCTATATTATTTTCTGTTGTGTATCATATCCATTGTAAGTCCACTTTCTATTGAATCTCTTTTTACCTCTTCGACCAACTTCGTCGAAGCTTTCAGTCCAGTGATGTACTTTATTATTATTATTATTATTATTATTATTATTATTATTATTATTATTATTATTATTATTATTACACGGCAAAGTCAGGTTCAGTTCAATGGAACTCGTCAACTGTGTTCTACTGTTAGAGGAGCATGCGGATGGTGAATAAATTCTCCTGGACTCTTTTTGAGGGGAAGTAGAGGTAGTGGTAATCTCTGTTTTAAGAGAAAGTTCAATTCTGCAATCATCCGGGACGGGTCGTGGATTTTAATCGCGTCTGATTAATTTTTCTGGCTCGGGGACTGGGTATTTATGTCTGTCCCAACACTCTCCTCTTCATATTCAGACAACACATCACACTACCAAGCACCACAAAAACACGAATTAATTGATACGTCCCTTCGCATAGTGTTGGCATCAGGAAGGGCATCCTGCCGTTAAACAGGGCCAGGTCCATATATGCGGCACAGTACGCACCCGTGACTCCACAGATGTAGAAGAGGATTAAGAAGGCAACTCTGCAATCTTCCTCTATTAACACTAATCAGAGAGAAAATAGAAGAAGTCCGACACTGCGGAAAAAAGAAGGTATCGGCTAAAGAAAGTGAACAGCCACGAAGAGCGTGAATATGAAATCATTTTTGCCCTTATGGACAGTGTTTCAACTCGAATATCTCATGATGACACAATTTTCACTTCTTTCCCTTCTTCCTCTTCTCTTCCCAAAATCTGTTCATCCTTTGGCTGTGCTTCTGTTTCCTTTGTTCTGTCCAAAATATTCCTGTCTTCTTCTTCTTCTTCTTCTCAGTTATATATATATTCTACGAGAAATATATTTGTTATGACTAGAAACTTTTGAATTTCTGACTTGCTAATTTCTATAGGAAAATAGTATACCCCTGTGATCAAGAGCACGTAACGTTGCTTCCAATCAACAAATACAATTCTTTATAAGTACGTTTTGTTAGTTAAAAGTATTACTATAATTTCAGAAATGTTCATATCAATCAGACAAGAACTGCAGCACATGGAGCTTTCGCGTGAAGCAAAGAAAAAAGGAAGAAATCTACGTCATTTTCAATTGACATTGTAAGAAACAAGTTACTTATTGTATGTTCATTGCTGTTTATGTATTTTTTGACCGAATACAATAAAGAGTTAGGCCTACAACCTCAAATATTTTTATAATGTACGTAATGAATTACAGTTTTTACTATTACATTTTAAGAGGTGCTTTAGAAACATTTCTAATACAATACGAAGTTATGTTGCTTGTGGTTGCTTGGGTTTAAATTATCTGATAAACTCACCAACAACCCAATCATACTTACCAGGAAAAGCATCAGTCAGGTTATTTATTTGAAGGCATACTGTTCACCTATTTCAAAGATACTTTTACATTGTTGTTGTAGTACTGTAATCTTGGATAGTAAATATCTATGTTCTCCCTCGCCATTTAGAAGCTGGCTGTTATCATCGAACGCCTGATAAGTTTTAAATACTATTTTCAGAAATACAGTGAACAGGAACACTGCAAAATCAAGCAGTAAACTTGCTGAATTATGTAATATATACCAGGTGGCTCCCGGACACACTAGCCATTGTCGATAAGCAGACAGTAAATATAGTGCGACTGTACCATACACCAGCCTAGAAGTATGCGGTCGAAAACGATGTTTACTAATGCAAGGGGTGCATTCGACCGGGAACGCTGAGTAACATGCTGCGAGTGTGACTCTGTTTCTTATCTCTTAATATTCTGACGTAACCTGCCCGCTGGCAGTAGTTCCCCTGTTAAAATTAGGTGATAGACACCCCACACATCACTTATGCATGCGAGACATTTATAAGTAGAAAGTACGGCGTCCGGGAGCCACCTGGTATAGTTTCACTGAATGAATAACAAGAATTTTACTTTTTTAAATGGAAATACTGTCATTGCCACCTAAGGAATTATAAATCGTAGCCTGTACGTTTAAACCCTGTACCTTTGTAAATTGTAACACAAACATTATAACGTGTTAGTTTCCTTTGAATGTATAAATACAGGGTGTGCACAAATTATTTGAGCGGTGTTGTCAATTATTTCTAGCCAGATTATTAGAGATATGGTAGTGGTGTTTGATGTTGTAAGGCAAGTATCCCTCAAAGTTTTGTTTGAATAGCCCTCCATACATTGTGCTTCCCCCAAACGCCCTCAACAGCACAACAGTTGCAACATCCGGCAGACAAGATGCGGCCTCTAAGTAAGGACCGACTCCAACAGTTGCAAAGATGGCGACTAACAGTGAAAAAGCGTATACTGTTCTGGAATTTCATTCCAACCAATCTGTTACAACCATGCGACGAAACTTTAGTACAAAGTATCGGAAAGATCCACCCAGTGCCAACTCCATTCGCCCATGGTATCAACAGTTCACAACCACGGGATGTCTGTGCAAGGGAAAATCAACAGGCCGGCCTAGTGTGCCTGAAGAAACGGTTGAGCGTGTGCGACGCAGTTTTGAACGTAGCCCGAAAAAGTCAACTTGCCGAGCGAGCAGAGAAATGAGCATGCCTCGTTCGACCGTTTGGAAAGTCGTAAGGAAAAGATTGCAGTTGCGCCCTTACCGTTTGCATCAGTTCCAAGCATTGACAAAGTGAACCATTTTGAGTTTTGTACAAGTTTTCAGGAGCGTATGGAAGATGATGAATTTTGTGACAACCTTGTCTTCAGTGATGAGGCAGCATTTTTTCTGAGTGATAAAGTTAACAGACACAATGTACAAATCTGGGTGACTGAAAATCCCAGTACCTGTGTGCAGCACGTTCACGACTCTCCCAAGCTCAATGTTTTCTGAGCCTTCTCGAAATTTAAAGTTTACGGTCTCTTCTTCTTCACAGGGCACATCTACCTGGATATGCTGGAGAATTGGCTCATGCCACAGTTGGAGACCGAAAACATGAACTCCATCTACCAAAAGGATGGTGCTCCACCTCATTTCCATGTTGATGTTCGTGACTTTCTCAACAGCAGACTTCAAGAAAGAAGGATCAGTCGTATCGGCAATGAAGATCACGTCCACATGCCATGGCCTCCACGCTCTCCTGACCTCACCCATTGCGACTTCTTCGTATGAGGTTATGTAAAAGACGCACTTTTTACGCCACCATTACCAGATTGGTCTAACAGAACTGCTGGCCCGCATCAACGACGCCTTTGGCCAAATTGACAGCGACACGCTTGACGAACTTGACTATAGAGTTGATGTGTGTAGAGTCACTCATGGAGCACATATCGAGCACTTCTAGCCTCATAAAAAACTTTGTGAGTTTTTCTGTCTGTGTATATAATTTTGTAATGCTACAACAAATAATGAACAAACAGGACTTTTTTGAAACCACTCAAATAATTTTTGCGCACCCTGTATAAGAAAATAAAATTGACTGTTTATATCGAGCGCAGTATAAATCAAACCGGAATTGGCTATCTTGAAAATGTCAGTGTTCTTGCGATTATAGCGTTTTAAAAAAATTATGTACACCAATCAGCATTTCATTGAGTAATGAAGGAGAGCTTCTTTGTCACAATAGAACGTCATTGCTCCACTTCCCTATAAAGTGAGTTCGCTCTCTCGCTTCACTGTGACGCATTTATGTCAGGCTAGCCCGGCAGCACTGGACTAGCCTCAACGAGCTCCCAGTTGAGCATCTCTGTTCTAAAAGGAACGGAAGAAGAGAACTGGGGAGATATCAGAGATTGGATTACGTCAGGCAGTTGGAAGCTATCACTCGCAAAGCCCGGATTTTTATGCAGTAACAGGTTAGATTGCAAACTAATTTGGTTAGTAGGAAGTGTCGGCCACCCGCTCGTCCATGATGTTGCAAGAGTAGCATAAATTATAGGGGTTATGATGGGCCGTACCCCTAATGTTCATGCAAACCTCATAGTATAATCGTTGTGAAGATAGACTATATTTGCTACTCGCTTCAGTAAGTTTGCATTTTAACCTGTCATAGAGTAGAACAGTGTACACAGGATGATCCTCTCCCCTATGGCAAAACTCATGGTGCTGGATGGGGTGATGATTGGGAGGACAGTAAACAAAGAAATCTGCCCCAATACTCTACTACTGTTTGTTAATTACTACAAAGTATCAACGCTAGAGGAGTTGCCTAGCCTAGGCGGTATAGGAGTCTTTAGTTCACCCGGAAGGACGTACGTTCGATTCTCCGTCGAAAAGAGGAAAAATTTCAGAAAAGGGATTTCCACTTCTGGTGTTGCACATGGCCATGAGGTGCACTTAGTCTACACCAAAAATGAGGTATAGGTTAATTTCTGGGCCGGGTTTGGAGATAAACACGCCATCCCATCAATTGCCGAGGTTACAATTAGTGGAAGCCTTTACCTTCCACTCATCCCAAGCACACACCGGGAGTTTTTCTCTCTTCAGTAAGTAGGAGTGCATTTTTATCCCATGGGCGATCAGAAGACGACACAGTATCACTGGTGTTCTCTGAGAAACCCGAAGGGAAGTCTACCACACCTTCGTAGTTCCTTTAATCATTCTCAGCTTATCATTTCCCAATGGAACATCACGAAATGTTTCAGCTGAGAAAGAACATTACTGGCTGGAACCTTGTAAGAAGTCGGCCCCGCGGTGTAGGGGTAGCGCGCTTGCCTCTTACCTGGAGGCCCCGGGCTTGATTCTTGGCAGGTCAGGGAGTTTTACCTGGATGTGAGGGCTGATTCGAGGTCCACTCAGCCTACGGGATTACAATTTGAGGAGCTGTCTGATGGTCTAGAAAACCCAGAATAACGGCCGAGAAGATTCATCGTGCCAACCAAACGGCACCTCGTACTCTGTAGGCTTTAGGGCTGAGCAGCGGTCGCATGGTAGGCCATGGCCCTTCGGGGCTGTTGTGCGATTTTTTCTTTGTGACCACCTCCTTGGCATCCCTCTCACCTAACTCGTTTCCCGTTACACACATGTGGCTTGGAAGCCACAGAAAGGTAATTCTGATTCCCAATGTTGGCAGCCCTGAAGATGGTTTTCCGTGGTTTCCCATTTTCACACCAGGCTGTACCTTAATTAAGGCCACGGCCGCTTCCTTCCAACCCAACTCTTAGGCCTTTCCTGTCCCATCGTCGCCATAAGACCTATCTGTGTCGGTGCGACGTAAAGCCACTACCAAAAAAAAGGTAATTCTGGTGTCAACTCACCACAACCTGGAATAACGTAATTTCTACAGGTTCTAATAGGCTAGACCCCTACTGTTTATGCAAATGTCATAAGAGAACTGTTGTCCGGGCTAGGTATACTTGTTACCCCTCACTTCAAAAGGTTTGCACTCTAACCTCCACATCCAGTCTTTAGTTATGAATCCCCTGTGGGTGGGGTGGCAGAATAACACCCACGGTATCCCCTACCAGTCGTAAAGGGCCTGTTAACTTGGAAGCGTGGGTTGCGATCACGGGGCCACTAGCTGAATCCTGGCAGTGTTTCAATTTACTTCTCCCATGCTCGTCACTTCCATCTATCCTATTTGGCCTCTCTTAGTCAATCCTTGTTCTCTCCCGACACCAAAGCTATTAGGTTGCGAGGGCTAGGGGGTCTTTCATTTTCACGCCCTTCTTGGCCCTCGTCTTTCTCTGACCGATATCTTCATTTTTCGAAGTGTCGGGCCCCTTCCATTTTTTCCCTCTGATTGGTGTTAATAGAGGATGGTTGCCAAGTTGTACTTCTTAAAACAATAATCACCACCCCCACCTCTAGTTATGGGTGTTACTGTGTGCTAATAGTTTCTCTAGCATCACAAGATGCAGGTTTGGATACGCAATTTTTGTCTTAGCAGCCTACAGTTGTAGTAAAAAGAAAAGTTAGTGAATAGGGCTATAATCGTATCTTGGCTTTGATTTATCACCTCCAGAATCACACTGTTGTTTTTCTTTGCCATACATGAGAGTCTCCTCGCCCTGTATATCTACTTTTTGATTAAATAAAATGAGACTCCCTATCTAATTCAAACGATGTAATGAAAAATGATGTATCACCTCACCGCAACACTTTGTGTGAATTAGTACAGCTGAGAAGTAGTGGTTTTCTTTGAAATGAAAGAGATAGCTGAAATGAACGGAGCTATATTACAAGGACAATGGAGAGGAAATTAATGGATTGCTCCAGCGGGGAGGGAAGTAGAAATATCATGCAGAGAGAGAAGAATGATACGCGGAAGATTTATGAAGAATAGGAGAGAGTAAATATTTATTTTTGTAGTGGGAAAATTATTTTCAATTGAATTTATTTATTATTTGCAAGTAAGGACATTGAGCCCCTTTGTTTAGTGAGTATACAATATGGAAAAGGTCAATTGTTTAAAAACAAAGACAAACTAAAAAAATAAAGTACAGTCATTTGGAAAAAAAATGTGCACCTCTGAAGGTGCGTACACACTTGCAAGCATATTGTGACCCGAGCGGCTCAGGAGCACTGCCTGAGCCATTTGTGTGCGAGCAGGACCAGTCTGTGCGTTGTTTCTATCAAGAAATGTCTTCTGAGCAGGAAATTCTTTTTTTTTTCTAGGGGCTTTACGTCTTACCGACACAGATAGGTCTTACGGCGACAATAGGATAGGAAAGTTCTAGGAGTTGGAAGGAAGCGGACGTGGCCTTAATTAAGGTACAGCCCTAGCATTTGCCTGGTGTGAAAATGGGAAACCACGGAAAACCATCTTCAGGGCTGCCGATAGTGGGATTCGAACCTACTATCTCCCGGATGCAAGCTCACAGCCGCGCGCCTCTACGCGCACGGCCAACTCGCCCAGTGCAAGAAATTCTACTTGCTGTGATGGTAGCCAGCGGCGCAGCTATGAATATAGCCTGTTTAAGTAATCAAAAGCCAAAAAAGTAACGTCGGTATTGGCGCACTGAGCTGCACAAGAAACGGAGTGGGTCCCAATTAATATTTGACATGAAATTCCAGAGTGTTGGTTGTCAATATAAAAATTTTACTGAGCAGAATAGGTCACAAAATTTCAAGACAGCAAACGTACCTTCGCTCCCCGGTTTTTTGCTCAAGACAGGTTTGTACTTACTTAATTCCTCATATTTCATTCCATCTCTTCATAGGACGACCAATATCTCTTCTTCCCGTAGAATGGTATTCCAGGGCAAGTTTTGGGATTCTGTCGTTATCCATCCTCAGAACGTGTTTTTTCCAATTTATCCTGTTTTGGAATATTCTTTCATTGAGAATATATTTATTTGTTGTCTTATCTCTTCATTTCGTATTTTATCTTTTAGGGAGTATCCTTTCATTGATCTTAGGAATCTAATTTCAGATTATTGTATTTTATTCCTATAGCTTGTTTTATCCACCCATGTTTCACTTCCATATAACAAAGTTGGTTGGTTGGTACAGCCATAGTACAGTAGGTTTGTACTTATTGTTCTTAACTTTTTAACCAATTTTAAATTATATTTTAGCTCGTATATTTTCGAACCACGTTCATTTGTTTTTTGCACATAAAGTGGAAAATAGTTTCTCGTTATTGTACTTATTTATAGTTATCATTTTCCACTTTTTCATTCAGGGATTTTTTGCTCCTTTCCCTCCGGTGTGATCTCAACAAAGAAATAATTTCCTTCTTACATTCATCCGCGGGTCGTCCTATTGTTGTACCAATATCCCGCCATGCATCCTCTTTCACATTCTTTTTCAAGTGATCGCCATTTTTCTGGTCCCGTAAAACAGAATGTGTCCGATAAGTGTCTATCCGCGGAAACACATCTTCATCCGACCAGGCCGCCATGTTCGCGGGATGCTCACGTTCCTTGGCCGCTCACACTGAGCGCGAGCATCCCTTTGTGCTCGCCTAGAAAATTGACTCCAATCGGCTCGCAGTGAGCGGCTCACAACATGCTCGCTTTACGCTCAGTACCCCGTCCACACTTGCGAGTATGGTAGTTTGAGCGGCACCTTGAAGAGCCATCCCAGGGGGAGGTAAAATGGTAAGGCTTCACCATACTAGGCATTTATAACACGGTAACAAATACCAAATACAGTAGAGACAATACGCGACACTGAGCGAGATATCGAGAGACAGCTATTAGACCTCACTCTAGCGGATAGACCTGAAAACTACTGATTCTGTCATAAGAGCACGTGTATTTTTGCGTGAAGTTTTTGGTCTTATTTATGCGTTTTCAGTGAGTTGACATAATTAAATAGTAGCGTGTGTCATTTCTTGATATCTCCTCTCAATATGAGGGGAAAGATATGTGCTGTGTTTGGCTGCAGTAATTACGAAGTAGAGAAGAATGCGCGGTCGTTCTTCAGGTTCCCTCGTTTCAAGAAAATGTAAGTAATATTGTGTTTGGATATATATTCTTCCAGTGACAGAGATCTTTATAGTACTTCATAACCTTCTCACCTGCTCGACCCATATTTTAACTGGCTTAAAATGTAATACGCAATTTTTCTTTTTTGTATAGTGCAGCAGTTAACCTTCAATACCGATGTGTTGTTGTAGGTGTGATCTGTGGGTTTTGAAATGTCACAGAAGTGATTTGGATAAGGTGTACAAGAAAGAAGGGACGTTACGCTTATATAAGAATTATAAGATCTGTTCAGATCATTTCCAGGCCAGCGACTTTAAAAATCCTCGAATATACAGCCAAGGGTATGTTACATTTTTACTCTAATTGTACGCAAATATTCCTCAAAGCATCACTATCGACAACATTTTCATACTTTTCTTTCTTTTATCCCTCTTCTCAGATTAAAGCCGGGATTTTATAGATTTTCTTTTTGTTAGTAGGCTTCATGTTAAGAGGAAAATTGTCCAGCTATTAAATGTTAATTCATTGCAACATATGTGTAAGGAAAGTGGCGATATTTGTATTGACAAGTGTCTTAATGTGATGATACAATGTTTTTAAATGAGAAAAAAGACAAATCCAACCGTAAGAGTTCAGGCAGGAATGCTAAGGCTAAAAAAGTAATGCATAAATGTAAGATCAAGCCATTTCACAGCAGTCCATTTCACATCTTGTTTATGTCTAATTTCAGTCTTGGAATAATAACCTTTTAAATAATTCTTCATCCATTTATCCAGAATTGCTTTAGCAAATTCGAAGTTAATATCTCAATAACACTTTCTTTCTAGACGTAATTTATTTGTCCATTTCCGCATATACATTTCCATTGATATTTGAATTTAGCGCGATTTTTTCAGGTCAAGTCACTAGGAGCGCCACCGTCGAATTGTCTCCCATTTTAGCAAGGCTAAATCCGTAAGTGTCGCGTATTGTCTCTACTGTATTTGCAAATACTTGCAGGATTCACTTAGCACAGGTTGTACCATCTGTAGTACGGACACAGGTCGGGCATGGATGCATACAGACATCGGGAGTTCTTGAGAGGAAAGTCCGTCCACAGTTGGCGGAACTGACCCTTACTACTACTACTGCTACTACTACTACTACTACTACTACTATTAAAATATTTTCATTCCTCCCCTGCAGGGGGAGGCGGGCCCCTTAGACGGTGACGCCGTCGCTCAGGCCGGGAGATTTGTTACGGTGAAGGAGATGCTTGGAGAAGGTGAGGAGGTTGGCGGCCGTGGCCTACACTAGGAACTGTCCAGGCATTCGCCTTAGTGCAGGAGAATGGAAAACCACGTAAAACCATTCTCAGGACTGCGAAGCCATGAGGTCCAGCCCTGCCCCGCCTCCCGAATGCAGAAGCAGAGAGCCACGGTAGAGCCGTGGCTACCCCTCCTCTGCTCGGTTGGCCGGTCAGTGTGCAGAGTTGTTGACCAGCCGTGGCCACTTGTGGGCCGAGACCCACTCTGCACCTGCCGACCACCCTTCCAAGTCTAATGAAAGTTTTTATTTTATGAGCCTTTGTTTTACGTAAAGCCGGCCCCGTTGTGTAGGGGTAGCGTGCCTGCCCCTTACCCGGAAGTCCCGGGCTCGATTCCCGGCCAGGTCAGGGATTTTTACCTGGACCTGAGGGCTGGTTCGAGGTCCACTCAGCCTACGTGATCAGAATTGAGGAGCTATCTGACGGTGAGATGGCGGCCCCGGTCTAGAAAGCCAAGAATAACGGCCGAGAGGATTCGTCGTGCTGACCACACGACACCTCGTAATCTGCAGGCATTCGGCTGAGCAGCGGTCGCTTGGTAGGCCAAGGCCCTTCAAGGGCTGTAGTGCCATGGGGTTTGGTTTTGGTTTGGTTTGTTTTACGTATTCAGGTGTGTATGCACATTGTGTTTAATAATAATAATAATAATAATAATAATAATAATAATAATAATAATAATACATGTATAACAAATAAATAAGACCGAGTATATTATCAATATCAAAGATGTCCCTAAAACGATGAGAGTTAGTGATACCAAGCGTATGAAGAGAGCCAAAACTGTAAAGTACCTTGGAGAGTGGATTTCAGAACACATTAGTGAAACGGTTGTTCTCGAACAGAGGAGAATCAAACTATACAAGGCATGGTAGACGTTGGTACAAACCAAACCGTGAACTCTACCAACACCAAGAAACCCTCACAGATGCCATCAGAAGAAAAGTGTACGCCTCGAAACATCTATCAATGAGCGTCTAACGAAAACACTATAATGGAATAGTCAGAACGTCAGTCCTCTATGCAACAGAGTGCCTATCTCTAACTGAGAAGACCCACTAAAAGCCCTCGAAGTACAAGAAAGAGAGTTCCTGAGAAAGGTAGTAGGACCAAGGATCCCCTCAGATGGTAGACGTTGGTACAAACCAAACCGTGAACTCTACCAACACCAAGAAACTCTCACAGATGCCATCAGAAGAAGACGGGCTTACACCTGTATAGAATGGACTCCCACAGGCTGTCCTATAATCAAAGTATCCAGCATAGCAAGGGCAAAGCCTGTGGATCCAGCAGCTACAGAAGGATCTCGACAAGTAGGGGATACCGTGGTTGTTATTCTACCGCCCCACCCACAGGAGGTTCATAACTAGACGCTTGGCGTGCAGTCTTGTATAGGTTAGAATGCAAAATTATTGAAGCGAATAACACACATTGGTATCGAAATCCCTCTTGCCATAAGGATCTTTCCTTCAGAACGTCTCATTCCTGGTCACCATTAGTTTCAGACATTAATACTCACTGTTAAATTAGATACATGATGAATGATTTGTTTTCAGCCCCACACGGCGAAGTTTACGTACCATGCATGACTTCGATCTAATTGTATGAAAACTTTCTTTTGTATACCGTTAAAAAGTGCTTTGTTATAAATCAAGGAATATAGTGCGTACACCCAACGTATGTCACAATTAATTACGCTAAACAGTAGTGTATCTGTAGTGTTAGTATAAATCACTTACTATGAAATATATCAAAATGTATAGTATCCCTTGCGTGATTTGAGTTTTCAAGCTGTATCTTTACCAAATTTGGGCTCAGTAGGTTCAGTAGTTTTCGTGCCTATCAGGAACAAACACGCAGACACCATCTCTTTGATGAATGACAGCCGACATGTTCAGCATGTGTTATCAAGAACAGCGACTTTGCTAAAGCTCGATTGTTATGTAAATTATTGCTTGTGTATCGTATGAAGCGCAATCTGTTTGTCATTATGTGTACTTTTATTTTGATGTCAATAAAACCCCATATCATTCGTGTCAATTATTACCTCTCTACAGGTAATATTTTACCTAAAAATTCAACTCTTGTAAAAATAAAAAATAAAAAGTTTGCCTCATAATTGTATAGAACAGAGATACTGCTGTCACGCAATGAACGACTTGCGATGTTGCTTATTTCGTCTACGGTTCATAATGGAATTAACTGCCCCCTCGCAGTGCTTCTACTAATGTTATTTACCTTTTCTTCCGTGCAGCCCTCCTCCGGGCACATAAACGTAATTACCGCGCCATTTCTCCCGGCCAATAGAATTCTACGGTACACATAAATTCGTTATGAAACTCATGAGAAAATAAAACCGAAATATTACGTGATGTATTTTAATAGGTCAACAATCTAAATCTCGTTCATTCCCGGATTAAGGAACTCATGAATAAGTTAATCTTCCTGAGGTAACTACCTATTCAGTATCCATGACTTCTCAAGTTATTCAAATGAGAAATTTCCACAGAGACCAGGAAAAAAGAAAATCATGTAATTCGTCGTGAGGGGATTCAACTGATTGGGGGCTATGTATGGAACCGCTCCATATGATTTAATGTTAGACAAGCAACTCCGCCTGTTGACAATTGATAGTGTGATGGCCTCCGAATTGCAAGGTCACCGGTTCAAACCCAGCCTTGGCAGAAGTCTATTTCATGGGAGACAGCAGACGAAAATGACTGCTATTGTACATATTTTGCTGAAGATACTTTTCCGTGGTTTCCCATTTTCACACCAGGCAATAGTGCTGGTGCTATTTGCTTTACGTCGCACCGACACAGATAGGTCTTACGGCAACGATGGGACAGGAAATGGCTAGGAGTGGGAAGGAAGCGGCCGTGCCCTTAATTAAGGTGCAGCCCCAGCATTTGTCTGGTGTGAAAATGGGAAACCACGGAAAACTATCTTCAGGGCTGCCGGCAGTGGGGTTCGAACCTACTGTCTCCCGAATACTGGATACTGGCCGCACTTAAGTGAATGCAGCTATCGAGCTCGGTGCTATTGTACTAGACAAAAGAGTGGTTGAATGAGTGGCCTTAATTAAGGCTACGGCCACTTCCTTACAACTCCTAGGCCTTTTCTATCCCATCGTCGCCATAAGACATATCTGTGTCGGTACGACGTAAAGCCACTAGCAAAAAAAAAAAGAGAGAGTACGGCAAAGATATGCATTTAATACATCCAGAAATATATTCTTGATCATACTCTTACACGCAACAGCCCGCCTCGTGGCCATGGTCGTTAAGGCTTGAAGTCTTTTTGGTCAAACACTGGCTAGTAAGATCAAGCCTCGTTGGTGGAATAAAGAAACCGTCCATTGTCATTGTTAAGGTTTGCTTTCTGGGGCTAAATGCATCCGAGGGTAGGATTAACTATTCTATCCCACTTACAGGGAAACCTTCCCAATCAACGCCCCAGATCTCGAGACGATCCTAAATAGACAAGAATAATTACAATTTATTTATTTGTTCCAGCAAAACTTCAGGCATACCATAGCAAAGACACCTCCGCCATGAAGGACCTTGCGGGAATAGCAGGTGCTATTTATTATTATTATTATTATTATTATTATTATTATTATTATTATTATTATTATTATTATTATTATTATTATTGTCCGCCTCTGTGGTGTATTGATTAGTGTGATTAACTGCCACCCTCGGAGGCCCGGAGTTGATTCCCGGCTCTGTCACGAAATTTGAAAAGTGGTACGAGGATTGGAACAGGTTCCACTCAGCCTTGGAAGATCAACTGAATAGAGGGGGGGGCTCGATTGCCTCCTCAGCCATCCTCGAACCGTCGTCTCCCACTTCTCATATAGGCAAATGCCGGGATGGTACCTAACTTAAGGTCACGGACGCTTCCTTCCGTCGTCCTTGCCTATCTCTTCCGATCTTTCCACCCCCAGTAGCGGCGATTAGCGGGGGCGAGGGGGAGGCAGTTGCCACCCCCACCCCCACCCCGAATTTGCGGAGAAAATATTACAGCTTAAACTAGGAATTAAGAAAAGCAATTTGTGCAAGGCCTGTTGTCTTATCAGCTGATTCCTTCCTTTATTTTATTTTATTATTAACAAAATTATTAGCGGAAATACGCACAAAATGTCGTATAGCGCCACAGCAAGTAGTGGACTCTTTTCATGTGCTGTAAGGAAGGGTAGCAAGGTACTTTTTTTTTCACTGAGGTATGATTCACCCGCTTGCCACGCGCATTCGTTAGTTTGCAAGTCTCTTTAGTGTCCGTTAGTTTCTTAGTCTGTAGTCAAATACTAAATTATTTTAATTCTATAACCACGCTTTACATTTATTTAATTGTAATAGATGTGTAATGTTATTCCTATGGCGAAAGTTTTGTTGCATAGCATTGAATCAAAGTCCGGCTCCATGACTAAATGGTTAGCGTGCTGGCCTTTGGTCACAGGGGTCCCGGGTTCGATTCCCGGCAGGGTTGGGAATTTTAACCATCATTGGCTAATTTCGCTCGCACGGGGGCTGGGTGTATGTGTTGTCTTCATCATCATTTCATCCTCATCACGATACGCAGGTCGCCTACGGGGGTCAAATCAAAAGACCTGCATCTGGCGAGCCGAACTTGTCCTCGGACACTCCCGGCACTAAAAGCCACACGCCATTTCACTGAATCGAAATCTCACAGACCTATTATTACCGCACTTAAATTGGTAAATTGTCAACCTCTACCTCTCTGTCGAAATTCACTAAGAGAGCATCAAAAAACTTACCACTTTGTAGCTTTCTTTCCTTCAGTATTGATGAAATCCCCCCCCCCCCCCCGTTTCCCGCAAACCCGGGTATTGTTTGTTGTTGTCCGTCTTTTAATTCCCAATCGCCGTCACTACCCATCCCCCACAAGATCCCTGTTCAGCGTAGCATGTGAGACTGCCTGGGCGAGGTACTGCTCTTCCTCCTCACTCGTATCCCCCCGATCCAAAGTCTCACGCCCTTGAGGCAGTAGAGGTGGGATCCCTCGCTGAGTTCGAGGGAAAAACCAACCCTGGAGCGTAAGCAGATTAAGAAGGAATGAAAGAAAAAGTAACTGCTACTTTTTCACCTCTACCTAGCCTTCATATATAATCTTGTACGCCAGGGGCTATCTATGTTGATGAAGGTGAAATGTCCTTATCACTGCACGTACCTAGGTGTTAATATAAGAAAAGATCTTAATTGGGTAATCACATAAATGGGGTTGTAAATAAAGGGTTCAGTTCTCTTCACATGGTTATGGTGCTATTTAGGGGTTATAGTAAGAATGTAAACGAGAGAGCATATAAGTCTGTGGTAAGACCCTTAACTAGCGTATGATTCCAGTGTGTGTGAACCTCACTAGGACTACTTGATACGAAAACTTGAGAAAATTCAAAAGAAAGAAGCACGATTTGTTCTGGGTGATTTCCGACAAAAGAGTCCGTCTCCATAGCTATATGGTTAGCGTGCTAGCCTTTGTCACAGAGGTTCCTGGTTCGGTTGCCTGCAGGGTCGGGAATTTTAACCATCATTGGTTAATTTCTCTGGCACGGGGGCTGGGTGTATTTGTCGTCTTCATCATCATTTCATCCCCATCACGACGCGCAGGTCGCCTAAGGGAGTCAAATCAAAAGACCTGCACCTGGCGAACCGAACTTGTCCTCGGACACTCCCGGCACTAAAAGCCATACGCCATTTCATTTCATTTCCGGCAAAAGAGTAGCGTTAGGAAAATGCTGCAACGTTTACGCTGGGAAGACTTGGGAAGAAGGAGACGAGCTGCTCGACTAAATGGTAGGTTCCGAGCTGTCAGTTGAAAGGTGGCGTGGAATGACATTAGTAGACGAATAAGTTTGAGTGGTGTCTTTAAAAGTAGGAAAGATCACAATATGAGATAAGGTTGGAAAATCAAGAGGACAAATAGACCGAGCTCGATACCTGCAGTCGGCCAGTATCCAGTAATCGGCAGATAGTGGGTTTGAGTCCCACTGTCGGCAGCCTTGGAGATGGTTTTCCGTGGTTTCCCATTTTTACACCAGGCAAATGCCGGGGCTGTACCATAATTAAGGCCACGGCCGCTTCCTTCCAACTCCTAGGCCTTTCCTATCCCATCGTCGCCATAAGACCCATCTGTGTCAGTGCGACTTGAAGCAAATAGCAAAAAAAAAAAAGAGGACAAATAGGGGAAAACATTCGTTTATAGGAAGAGAAGTTAGGGATTGGAATAACCTACCAAGGAAGATGTTCAATTCATTTCCAAATACTTTGCAATTATTTAATAAAAGTCTAGGTAAACAACAGATAAGGAATCTGCCACCTGGTCGACTGACCTAAATGTAGATCAGTGGTGATTGATTGATTGATTGATTGATTGATTGATTGATTGATTGATTGATTGATTGATTGATTGATTGATTGATTGATTGATTGATTGATTGATTGATTGATTGATTGATTGATTGATTGATTGATTGATTGATTGATTGATTGATTGATTGATTGATTGATTGATTGATTGATTGATTGATTGATTGATTGATTGATTGATTGATTGATTGATTGATTGATTGATTGATTGATTGATTGATTGATTGATTGATTGATTTGCACGAAATAAATGTAGCAAAATTCAAGCCCTTAAAGTAAAAAAAAAAAAAAAAAAAAAAAAAGTAAAACTTCACACTCGAGCAGGCTAGACTCAGAGTCATTTCAGAAGCCAGACTGTCACTTATCGCTTGCATCTATAGAGTTGGCCACAGTTTAACGCACAGTACAGTAGTATAATTAATTTTTAGGCTGTTTCCAATGCGTATTGTCAGCTAAAATTATATAGGTGAGCATCGTTTTTAAAAAATACTAACGAAATTGGGTAGTGTTTCAGTTAGACAAGGTTAAGAATTCTGCTGCAGGCACCATTACGAATGCAGTATCATATAACAATCACAGAGCATTGGATATGGAATGATCAACCGACCAGCATTGAGAGAATAAAAAGGTGTACTACTCACTGTGGATTGCTTCTTGGTTTACGAACGAGAAGTATTTGAAAACGCGCTGTAAACCGGATCACTGTTAAACACGCACAAAACAAAAGACTATTCACCAAACGTTAAAAACACACAGCCGGTTCTGTCGGGTAGTTAATCCAAGGCCACCTGAATTTGACTGCATTGGCGGCCGCACACTCGCTGTGACAAAAGAAACAATTGACTGACTGAAACCGAGACATCAGAGAGAGGGATTGCAGTGGATGCAAAGACCATAATAATATAAGATAGTAGACCTCACAAGAAATACACTACTATTATCGACTAGTAATAACTGGTGCCTTGGCCACATTGAATTCATAATTGAAAGTCATTTGAACGCTGCTGGTAAGAGTAGTGAATAATCCAAAAATATCTTAGCTTTGATTAACCTCTGTGTCGCGGCATATTTCTCTCCTCAACTCTCTACATCAGTTATGCGGCACTGAGACAGAATCCTATATGTCAAAGAACTTGTTATTTCTACTATTAAGAGTAGGCGAGTTCGCTGAAATTCATATTGTATTTCAATGAGCTTTAATTTGAAGTGGCATATATTTTTGAATAAAATACATGGAAAGAACACGTTTTAGTTGTTTTTATTCAGCAAGTTCAGGGAACAAAACACTCGGTTGTCTCAATATCTATGTATTGACTATGTTGTTGCTATTGTCGTTGTTGTTGTTGTTGTTGTTGTTGTTGTTTGAATGAAGAGTCCATACACTTATTTGATGCAGCTCTCCATGTCACCCTACCGTATGCTAATCTTTTTATTTCTACGTAACTATTACATCCTACATCTGCTCTATTCTTACTTCGGTCTACCTCTACCGTTCTTACCGCCTACACTTCCCTTAAAAACCAACTGAACTAGTCCTTAAGATCTGTCCTACCATTCTATACCTTTTTGTCGTCAAATTTAGCCAAATCGATCGCCTTCCACAAATTCCATTCATAATCTCTTCATCGTCCGCCTCTGTGGCCTAGTGGTTAGTGTGATTAGCTGCAACCCCCTGGTGTCCCTGGGTCGATTCCCGGCTCTGCCACGAAATTTGAAAAGTGGTACGAGGACTGGAACGGAGTCCGCTCAGCCTCGGGAGGTCAACTAAGTAGAGGGGGTTCGATTCCCTCATCAGCCATCCTCGGAGTGTTTTTCAGTTGTTCCCCACTTCTCCGCGGAAATGCCGGGATGGTATCTAACTTAAGGCCATTGCCGCTCCCATCCCTCTTCCTTGCCTATCCATTCCAATCTCCCCATCCCCCTACATGGTCCCTGCTCAGCACAGCATGTGAAGTCACCTGGGCGAGGTCCTGGTCCCTATCCCCAGTTGTATCTCCCTAACCCAAACTCTCACGCTCCAGGACACTGCCCTTGAGGCGGTAGAGGTGGGATTCTCGCTGAGTCTGAGGGAAAAACAAGCCCTTGTGGGTAAACGGATTAAGAAAGAAAGAAAGAAAGAAAGAAAGAAAGAAAGAAAGAAAGAAAAGAATCTCTTCATTCGTGATTCGATCTATCCATCTCACCTACAGCATTCTTCTGTAACACCACTTTTCGAAAGGTTCTATTCTCCTCTTTTCTGATCTTCTTATCGTCCACGTTTCACTTCCATACAATGTTGCGCTTCATACGAAAGTCTTCAAAATAATTCCTAACATTGAATTCTGAATGTTTATTTTGCGAACAGCGTATTCTAGTGGTATTAAAACCGAATATTCGATTTTTTTGACATATGGGATTCTATCTTAGTACCACAGAGTCAGCGTGTCAATTTTCGCAGCCAAGGAACATCACTTGTACTGTGACAAAATAGACGATGATTTCTCTTTCAAGAAGGCATACATTTTCTTTGGCTTCCTTTTCTTTCATTTCCCCCTCCCACCACTATAATAAAGTTTATCTTTTCCTTTCTTTCTTATAGTGATTGGTAGGGTGGGGGGATGAAAGAAAAGGAAACCAAAGAAAATGTATGTCTGCGATTCCTGAAAGAGAAATCAAAGTTTATCTTTTTTTTCGTCGGTGACCTAGATGTTAGGCCCTTGTAAACAACAAGCAATTCTTTCTTTCTTTCTTTCTTTCTTTCTTTCTTTCTTTCTTTCTTTCTTTCTTTCTTTCTTAATCCATTTACGACCAAGGTTGGCTTTTTCCCCGGACTCAGCGAGAGACCCCACCTCTGCCACCTCAAGGGCAGTGATCTGGAGCGTGAGACATTTGGTTGCGAATACAATTGGGCAGGAGGACCAGTACTTCACTCAGGCGAATGCAATCTGATAGATACGTGACCCAAACCACGCACCCACTCGCTCTGTATTATTATTATTAACAATATTAACCGGTCTGTTTCAGACCAACTCTGGGAGTGGTTAGTTCTATGCTCAGTTGCCTTCGGTGCTAGGAATTGACCTGGTACTCATTTTTTGTGCAGGCTAGCAGAACTGCAGCCCCATGTGGAAATCCCGTTCCTAAATTTTTGACTTCCTCTCCTTGACGGAAAATCTCATTTGATAATGCTTGTTGTTTAAAGGGGCCGAACATCTAAGGTCATCGGCCCTGACGGGAAATCGAACCCACGTCGAGGGATACCAGTTTGGCTAGGCACCTTCAGTGTTAACAGGTCTGCCAATAAAAAAATCGGAAGAAGTTTTAATGAAAATTTTCAGTAGTTTCTCGAGCACTGAAATGTTATAACTAGATTAAAGAATGCAATAGTCATATGAAGATATAATGAGAAAATATGCAATTTCACTCATCCTTACTCTCTGGCCAATCTATTATTCTTCTCCTCCTTCTTCTTACTTTCTTTTCTTTCCTTTACTTTCTCCCCAGTCTTCCTGTACATGGAGTTATTCATCAGGCGTAAAAACTGTGTGCTAATTTTCAAGTCGTAGCAGGATGCTGATTTTGTATTCTCTTTGTGGATCGGTGATTTCCCTTCGGATGATGCAGTCACGCGTGAGTTTTGAGTTCAATAAGAGGAGAGGTAAGTTAAGGGTGTATTCTGCCCGAACGAAGGCAGATCCGAACCTCCGCAGAGGTATTCCTGAACCGGAGTTTACGTACGGTAGAGTGGCCAGTTCCTTTACGCTCCTCCATTCCCTTACCCCCACCAACAGCACGTGGCATCCCATCCAACTCCTGACCACGCCCAATGTTGCTTAACTTCGGAGATCTCACGGGATTACATAATTCGAGCCTAAAATGAATGCTGGGAAGTACCTAGTGAGTGGTGTTACCCATAAAACGCCACGCAGGGAGACGAAGAAAGAGTTTTTCAGCAAAAATATGTTATGCACCATTAATCATTATTGTTCATTTACCTTAACTTGGATTAGAAGAAATTTCGGGAGATTTTTTGTTTTTTTCCGGGTTTTTTGATGTGTTGAAATTTCAGGAGACCTGGCAACACTGGGCAGCCCTATAAATTGAAACAACATAGAAACATCCCGTACTGCAAACCCTTTATTCTAACATACAATTGGCCAATTCATAACAGATATTTAAAAATCCGTCTCAGTAATATTGAATTTATCATTTCCTTTTTTTTTATGTTTCCCTGTGCAGTTTCATCAGCAATGGGACTAAAGCAATGTTTACAGAAATTAAAATAGCGTTAGGTATTAAAAAATTGTGTAAAGCATTTGTGCGTTATTTAATACTACGGAGTAATTACTTCATTTCGAAATAATGGTGATTTGAATCAAACAAAAAAGAGATGATTAGAAGGATTATTTAAACATCTACCCCACCAATAAAAATTACAAAGCATTTGAAAACTAATTAAGTCGGCAATGGAAATCATTTTTGTATATATCTGAGCACCTGCAATTTCTGTTCGTTTAAATCAACAGATATGTAATTACTTCTTTTAAAAATTACTGGCAGAAAAATTTGAAATAAACTAGTCAATTAAGCCCATTAAAAATGAAACAGGTTGTTTCAATATTCCAGTTATTCTATAAATCTGTTGGTTTCTTGTTGCGCATACCAGAGCAAAGTGTATTTATAGCAAGAGACTGTAAGATTCAGGATTTCAATCCTGGAAGTGATGTGACAAGTTCGATAGACAAACTTGGGTAGGAGACGCTGGAAGGTAGAAGGAAAGGTGGTTTGGGTGATGGTGGTGGTGGTGATGGTGGGATGGTCGTGGTGATAATTGTTTTAAGAGGAAAGACAATTCGGCAACTATCCTCTATTAACATTAATCAGAGGGAAGGAAAAAGCAAAGAAGTACCAAGGAAAAATAAAGAGATAATTCGTACGTTTACATGGTGATTGAGATCGATTTGAGTACACTTACCGTATTGAATATGATCCCCTTTTACATGTAGTATTTGAGTATCGTATTGAATCCGCCAGGCAACATCGACGTATAGAGACGATGCAGAATTGTAGTAAAATCGATATCACCTCTTAGAATTTAAAAACGCCAAACGAAGTAGAAGCCCAGGAGATAACTTTAAGTTTTGAAAGTATGTGTGTGGTATTCCAAATGTAATTGGTGCAATATAACTTTAATGGTGATGATTTCGTCAGAACAAACATGGAGTGTGTGCGCAGTCGTTTTCAATACGATTTCAGTACGATCCGCGTTTACATAGAACTCAATTCGAACCGAGTATGATACGATCCCAGATTTTACCGTATCAACCTTGAGTCTCAATCCGAACTGAGTCCCTGTTTACATGGCGTTTTCAATACGGGAAGTGTACTCAGATCAATCTGAATCCTGCATGTAAACGTACTGAATGCACAAAATGCTAGGGGATTTACGTCGCACCGACACAGATAGATCTTATGGCGACGATGGGATATGAAATGTCTCGGAGTTGGAAGGAACCAGCCGTGGCATTAATTAGGGTACAGCGCCAGCATTTGCCTGGTGTGAGAATGGCAAACCACGGAAAACCATCTTCAGGGCTGCCGACAATGGGATTCGAACCCACTATCTCCAGGATGCAAGCTCACAGCCGCGCGCCTCTACACGCACGGCCAACTCGTCCGGTATGTACAAAATGTACAAAAATGTACAAATGTACAAATGTACAAAAATACTGACTTATGCAGCTGAGACTAGGGCTTTGACTAACAAGCAATGGAGTAGAATTCAAGCCAGTGAGATGAAATTCGTAAGAAGTATTATAGGAAAGACAAGGAAAAACAGTGAGATATGAAGGTGTTATGAAAGAAGTTGGGATAAGAAAGCCAAATGAGGGAGTTGAAAAGAATAAACTAAGGTAGTTTGGACATGTATAGAGGATGGAGGTGAAGTGAATTCCAAGACAGATGCTGGAGGCAAAGTGCGAGGGCAAAAGAGCAAGAGGAAGACCTAGAACAAGGTGGATTAAATCAGTGAAGAGCGGCATAAGAAGCGCTATGAAGACACTTTGTAGAAACTGCTACGCGCCATAAAGTCACAACGTCTTGCAATGCTGACGACCGGACTCATCCTCTTGCATGGTAATGTTCACCCTCATACTTCCAATCAGGCGAAGGCTACGCTTCAGTTATTTGGCTCTGAAACAACATTCTCCCTACAGCCCGGATTTTTCACCTTAGGATTTTCCCGTTTTTGGCGACCTGAAGAAAGACATTCGTGGACATCGGTTTCATTAGAACGAGGAAGTGTAATAAGAGTGGATGTGATTGTGGATCCGTCAGCGACCTACCTCTTTCTATGAAACTGGAATTGATCGGCTCGTCTCCCAGTGAGGTAAATGTATTACTGTATTGACGTTTTTTTTTTTTACCTTTGAATAAAACCACTCCATGGTAACGTTGTAGTGGGTGTTCTGTTTTCATTTGACTGCCCCCTTATACTTTCAACAGTTTTAGGAAACTCAGAGGTGCCGGAATTTTGTCCCGCCGATAATTTTAGTGACACGGGGCTGTCAACTTGTGCTCATAAAGCCAGCGCCTTAACCGTCTGAATCACTAGGAGAAGGGACGCGGAGGGGAAATAAGAAAACTAATTCAGGTGACCTAAATACACAATTAGCTGCTTTGTATAATAGCTTTAGATCAGCTACTTCCCTCCAAGCAGAAAGAATACTGAGATTTTATTTTTCAAACACTTCATTGCTGCTCAAATTGCTACAAATAGAGGAACGAAGAAAGAATGTCGATACATCAGAATCTATTTCTTTTAAGAAATCGAACCCCGGACCACTTAACTGCAAGTTACTACAGCATTTTAGCCAACAGATTTCAACAGCACAATTTTCCTTTAAGGAGGTTCGGAACTGTTCCAAAGTGCGCATCCCCACCCAGGTCTGGGGTCAGAGAGTGTCACTTACAAGTAAAGCAGAGCCATGCCAGCCAACTTCTCAAAGTTGTAATGAAATTAACTAGCTCTAGAAACTTGCAGAGAAGGGTAAACAATCTTATCTAATTTCACCTTCAGTAGCGTACTATCAACCTGATTATATCATAGAATACAGCAAGTATGGAATATATTACGAAATTCCTCGCACACATGTTTTAAAAAAGACGATCCACAGCACTGCTTCTTAATTTATAACAATGTTTAGTCTGTATTAAAACCTATAGGACTGTTTTCTTTGTTTGTTTGTTTCTTTCTTTCTTTCTTTCTTTCTTTCTTTCTTTCTCAACCAGTGTACCGTCCAGGGTTGGTTTTTCCCTCGGACTCGGCGAGGGATCCCAACTCTACGGCCTAAAAGGCAGTGCCCTGGAGCGTGAGAATTTGGGTCGGGGATACAACTGGGAAGGATGACCAGTATCTCACCCAAGCAGCCTCACCTCCTATGCTGAACAGGGGCCTTGTAGGGGAATAGGAAGATTGGAAGGGATATGCAAGGAAAAGGGAAGGAAGCAACCGAGGTCATCAGTTAGTTACATCCCGACATTTACCAGGAGGAGAAGCTGGAAATCACGGAAAACCACTTCCTGGACGGCTGCGGTGGGAATCGAACTCCCCTCTACTCAGTTGAACTCCCGAGGCTGAGTCTACCCCGTTCCAGCCCTCATACAACTTTTCAAATTTCGTGGTAGAGCCGGGAATCGAACCCGGGCGCACGGGGGTGGCAGCTAATCACACTAACCTCTACACCACAGAGGCGGGCTAGGAAACTGTTACCAGACTCTAATCCAATGCCTCGCGCATCCGAAGGCAATGTAAGTTGTGCTTATTATAATCTTAACCAAGAAGATGTGACAGAGCCATTATTTTATTCGTCCTTATCGAGCAATTGGCTGCTTGGTTTCGGTCACGTAGCCAACAGCTCCCCTTCGGAGATAGTGGGTTCGAACCCCACTGTAGGCAGCCCTGTTTTCACACCAGGCAAATACCTTGTTTAAAGCCACACTTGTTTTCTTTGTCGTTACTTCATTACACAGGATGACCCAAAGTCCATTAACATTTGACGAGGCTGTACTTCACGGAATATTGGAGGTAGAGCGGTAATGATTGACACACATGATTGGCATGACATGAGGTTTTATTGACACCAAAATAAAGTACACAAAATGAACAACTGATGGCGCTTGTGAAAAGCGGACGAAATTTGACATGGATCGAAACGTTCACCTCTTTCCATGGTATAAATAGGTGAGATACGAGAAAATGTTTAAGACAGTAATGTAGGTGAATAAAAGGGTCGTCTGTTGGCGCAATCCGCACTTCGATACGACGTACCGTTTGGCCGCAATAAATTTCCAAATGAAACTCTGCGCTATTTAGCGTGCACATTGCCTGGCTCTATCTTATATATATAAAGCCAGAAGGCTAACTGACTGACATAAATGTTTACCCAACATGTCGGCCGTCATCTTTCAACAATACCTGTATCGAGGGACAATGTTGTGATCAGCACTGTACAGCATATCCGTAGGTATGGTGAGAAATTGTCGTCGGATGTTGTTGTTTAGCATCCCTAATGACGATCGCGGTAGACATGCGACTTCAGGTAACTCCACAACCAATAATAACACGGATTGAGGTCAGGGGGTCGGGGAGGCCAAGCAAGACATGTCGCGATTGCAAGGCACGTCTGACGCTCTCTCTACTACTAAACGTTTTCATTCCTCCCCTGAAGGAAGAGGCAGGCCTCTTTGATGGTGAGACAGTCTCTCAGGCCGGGAGATATGTTACGGTGAAGGAGATGCACGGAGAAGGTGAAGGGGTAGGTGGCCATGCCCTATACTAGGAACAGTTCCGGTATTGACCTTAGTGCAGGAGAATGGAAAACCATTCTCAGGACAGCCGACGGTGGGAACTAGCCGTGAGGTCCATCCCTTACCCGTCTCCCGAATACAGAGGCGTAGAGTCACGTTAGAGCCGTGGCCACCCCTCCTCTTCTCGGTTGGCCGGTCAGAGTGCAGAGCTGTTGGACCACGGTCCATCTGTAGCCACTTGTGGGCCGAGACCTACAGTGCATCTACCAACGGACGCTCTCCTTTTATACCATCCACGGGTCGCATGCGGCATCACTAACGTGTTGCTGTCCAGCGCCACCTGTTGGCCAGTTTTTGCATTAGCTGTTGGTGACAATAAAACCCCATGTCATGTCAAGCATGTGTGGCCATTTGTACCTGACGTGTTGCTGTCCAGCGCCATCTGTTCGTCATATTGTGTACTTTATTTTGGTATCAATAAAACCCCATGCCATGCCAATCATGAGTGTCAATTATTATCTCTCTTCCTCCAATATTCCGTGAAGTAGTCTCTCGGGAAATGTTAACGGACATTTCGGTCACCCTGTATTTTTCAGTTTGTATTTTACGTGCTTTCCATAACGATTTCTTCACCTTCCTTTTTTATTTTATACACCGGATTCGTTTCCTTTTATTTGCTGAGCATTGCTTTCTTTCCTTATTTATTTATTTATTTATTTATTTATTTATTTATTTATTTATTTATTTATTTATTTATTTATTTATTTATTTATTTATTTATTTATTTATTGTGTCTTCTCGAAATCTGTTATTTAGCTTAATGATCTTTGACCTTATTTCGTCTAAAAGTGTGTTTTTCTGTAATTGACATGGTTAAGTGTTAGAGAAGGCCATGAGCCCTATCTTGGCCACTGCTAAAATCAAAAATAAAAGAATAAAGAAAATAAAGAAGGAAAGAAAAGAAAATAAAGAAATAAATAAATTACAAGATTGTGAGAAACTGCAAAATGACCTCGATAACGTTGTAAGATGGACACTAGGCAATGTTATGATGATAAACGGGGTTAAAATTCAGGTTGTGATTTCACAAATAGGAAAAGGCTTTCAGTTTTATTTACTGCGTTGATGGGGTGAAAGTACCTTTTGGGGACCATTGTAACTACCTAGATGTTAATATAAGGGAAGATCTTCATTGGGATTGTACCGGTTGGTACACCTATACGCCGCACATTTGAATTTTCCGCCTTAAAGTACTCCTCTACAGCTGAAACTCTGAACTTTAAAACTGAATTAATTCAACCGTTTATCAGAAGATGTCACTGTGTTAATTTCGATTTTTTTTTTATTTTTTTTACTAATTGTCAAGAAGTGTGGACAATCTCTCACAGATGTCTCTACCAAAAACTATGATCATGCACCCTGGTGCGAAGTGAAGGAACCTTTCTTGAAGATATTTTGTATTCATAAGTTTGTTCTTTACTAAATATTGTTCATTCATTTGTGGGTTGGCAATATTAATCTTTCTTTCCGCCAGTTTTGAAATTAGCCAATCGTATATTTCAGTCATTAATTTTCAACCAATGGCGTCTTTCTTCCCCAATGTTGATGTGAAACTATAAGCTACCCAATAAACGACTGTGGGTGTGTCTTAATCATTCATGAAAGGTCTCGAATCATCTCCGAGAGTATAAAAACTGCTTATTTTCCTGGCTCTCCGCCACTCGTACAACATCTAGCTTAGTGTATGGAAGTATAGCAGGAGGCGGGAAGCGCCTCTTTCATCCGCCAGCAGCTCTTCTACAAGGTAATGGCCTTTTAACATCTTTATTTCTTGCTAGCTCCGCAGTTTAGCCCTCGAGGAAGGTCCGAAACTTTTTCAATGTAACCTACCTTTCGAAAAATGTAACTTAGTGCCGGCTTATGTAAAAGTTTCTTATTACTTTAACTGTAAATCGGGAATAGAGAGTGCTTTACCCTCTCGAGTTCCCCTTCATTTTGAGTTTAGGTGATTACGTTTTCATAACCGATTTTCTACTCTTAATGTATTAAAGTTTTCTCATACGAGTCACCTCTCTAGTTTAGGAATAGCCCCTGTGTCATCGGCCTAGTGCCCCTTAGGTTTTATAAGGTTTCATGTAGGAGTGCAAGCAACGCCTCTAGTCATCTTGGTATTTTGGGCCATTTAATTTACCTATTATTTTTCTTTTAAGGCACTGTAGGCTGGGTACGAGATACCCCTGTTTAATTCTTGTAAGTTGCGCCTCGATGGAAGGTATTGTAAAGCATTGTATTGCCTTTAATAGGCTTGAAAGATTGAGAGCGGGGCAGCTCTTTATGGTGTTTTGAAAGGTGCCTCTGGGAGGCTTGACATTACTAGGTGGGAGCAGGTGCTCCATGTAATGATGGGTTTTCTGTCCTTTGGTAATTGTGGTTGTGAGCTGAGGGCTCAGGAATTATAAAATTGGGGCTCGAAGCCCAGAATTTGTAAAGATCCCTTAACTTGTGCTTTCGTTTGTAAAATTATAATTGTACCTGATTTTTCATTGTTATGTCACCTAGTGAAAATTTGTTAAATCTTGTTGTCTATTGAAAATATAACCTTTATCGAAATTTTAATTCATCTTTCGGACTTGTAGTTAGACCCATTCCAGCCCGCACCTTCTTTCACCTCTGCATTCCACGGAGAACTCCGTAACAGGGATAATAACATAAACGGTATTGTAAATAAAGGGTACAGTTCTCTGGACATGCTTATGAGGGTATTTAGGAATTGTGGTAGGGATGTAAAGGAGAGGGCATGTAAGTCTCTGGTAAGACACCAACTAGAATATGTTTCCAGTGTTTGGGAACCTCACCAGGATTACTTGATTCAATAAAAGAAAAAAATTCAAAGAAAAGTAGCTCGATTTGTTCTGGGTGATTTTCGACAAAAGAGTAGCGTTACAAAAAGTTGCAAAGTTTGGACTAGGAAGACTGCGAGAAAGGAGACGAGCTGCTCGACTAAGTGGTACGTTCCGAGCTGTCAGTGGAGAGATGGCGTGGAATGACGTCAGTAGACGAATAAGTTTGAGCGGTGTCTTTAAAAGTAGGAAAGATCACAATATTAACATAAAGTTGGAATTCAAGAGGAAAAATTGGGGCAAATAATCGTTTATAGGAAGGAAAGTCAGGGATTGGAATAACTTACCAAAGGAGATGTTCAATAAATTTCCAATTTCTTTGCGATCATTTAAGAAAAGGCTAGGAAAAGAACAAGTAGGGAATCTGCGACCTGGGCGACTGACCTAAATGCAGATCACTCCTAGCCTTTACCATCCCATCGTCACCATAAGACCTCTCTGTGTCGGTGTCCAGCTCCATGGCTAAATGGTTAGCGTGCTGACTTGGTCACAGCGGTCCCGGTTTCGATTCTCGGCAGGGTCGGGAATTTTAACCAGAATTGGTTAATTTCGCTGGCACGGGGGCTGTGTGTATGTGTCGTCTTCATCATCGTTTCATCCTCACCACGACGCGCAGTTCGCCTGCGGGTGTTAAATCAAAAGACTTGCATCTGGCGAGCCAAACTTGTCCTCAGACACTCCCGGCACTAAAAGCAATGCGCCCGTTCATTTCTGTGTCGGTGCGACGTAAAGCAAATTCTTAAAAAATATAAATCCTTCCCACTCCTATCCCTTTCCTGTCCCATCGTCACCATCAGACCGATCCGTGTCGGTGTGACGTAAGGAAAATTGTAATATATATACTTCGTCCTTCGCATATAGTGGTTTAAAGAACTCAGAATTAGCATTACAACATTTTTTATTTCAAAATATCGTGTTACATGTTGCCTAAGGGTTTCACTATCCACTAAATGTAGTTTAGTTTATTGACTTTCTTATATGGTGGGGCTCAGGCTATGAAGCCTGCTATTATGCCAAACCATATTATACAACAGCTTTATATAATTTACAGAATAATGTACATAAAATCTTTTTTACACATATTTCTAAAAATCACTAAAAACTACTATTTGTAAGTCTACTCGCGTTTGAATGTTCCACTTGATACAGTTTTTACTCACGATCGTAGTCAAAAACACGGCGCACACCGACACAGATATAGCAGATATTTTAGATATAAGAAGTCAAGTGGACTCTATCGCTATTGACCTATCCAAGGTTTTTAATAGGATAGATCATGGGAGTGTGCTGATGAAAATGAGGGCTTTTGAACTAGATTTCTAAAAAATATAACTCAGAGAATTAGAGTAGGTGAAGTTATGCAATCCTATAACTATTAAGAGGGGGGTCCCACAAGGCACCATTGTTGGACCATTATATCGTTCGGAATTAGAGACTTTTCTAAGACTACTGAACTTCTACAATAAATTCTTGCCAAATAAAGCAATTTCGTATTTATTTAAATGGTATGAGTAAAGAACTGGGACCGGGCGAGTTAGCCGTGCGGTTAGGGGTGCGCAGCTGTGAGCTTGCATCCGGGAGATAGTGGGTTCGAATCCCGCTGTGTATAGCCCTGAAGATGGTTTTTCTTTGTTTCCCATTTTTCTTACCTTAATTAAGTCCACGGCCGCTTCCTTCCAACTCCTAGCCCTTTCCTGTCCCACCGTCGCCATAAGACCTCTCTGTGTCGGTGCGACGTAAAGCAACTAGCAAACAAATAAAACAGGACAGGACCCAACTGGAAGGCAACCGTTTTCCATTGGTTTCATGACATAGCCTGGAATAAAAATCTACTATTAACCTCAGCGTGAGTTTATTAGGCGTAACCGCTTTTCAAGTTATTCCTGAACTGATCTTTTACCTGCACCATCCCTACAATAACAGTTTGCAAGGAGATACAGAGGTGTTATAATGAAAAGAGACTTTCTTGACTGCTCGCAGTGCAGATTACTTCCGTAGCACGACAGTGTGTGAATTTACATTTCAGCGTAAATGGAACAGAGGCAAGTAAGGAAGTCTCTGCATTTTGGAGAGAAGACACTTTACTGCCTCACTTCAGAGGTAAAATGTTGCTACTTTCGCTGTGAATCCACTGTATGTAATTTGCCACACAAGTTACCGAGACGGTAGTAATTTTCCGGGAGGTGACGCACTAACTTCTTCATTTGTACGGCTAGCGTCTCTCAGGATAGAGGATGCGACAGAATGAAACAAAGTACAAGGGAATTAATTAAGGAGAAATATCTGCTATAAGTATTCTTGTATTCCGTAAGAAGATGAGAGAACGTAGGTGGGAAGAATACAGTGTATACCCATTAGGAGAGCCCCTTCTGCGGGTTCAACCCTGGGAGAGGCAGCACACACTACCTTTCCACAAAACCGGCTCAGTGGACAAAAAATTAGACACTCCTGGTGAAATCATTGCAAGTATCATTTAATACTGCGTAACTCTGCCTCTGGACTTGATAACCACCTGGATTCTGTTAGGCTGTACAGGTACGTCACACCCAGGTTAAGCCACTCACTGAGTATTTGATAGCGCAATTCCACAAAATTGCGGAGATGCTGATGTCAGCGTTTTAATCGCTGTTCAAACGTGTCCCGTACATTTTCAATGGGGTTCAAGTCAGGTGATTTTGCAGGCCAAGCGAGGTGTAATAATGCAAGGGAGTGTTCATAAAACCAGTCACATATTCGTCCAGCCAGATGAACTTCACTGTTGTCATCTTGAAATTCGAGGTATCAATAACATGCTCATCATACAGAAGTTGACTGAAAGGCAACACCTGATCTTCCAGAATGTTTAAATAAACATATGTTACTGATCAACTCAGTGAGCGGGCTCAATCCATGATACAAAAAACACCCCCCAAAATATCACAGACACAACTCCGGCTTGAACCTGACCTTCCACACATCCAGGATGAAATGCTTTTATTTGGCCTTCGGTTCACTCGACGACGTGCGTCATTGGAATACAGGCAAAAACGTGATTCGTCAGACCACATTACGTTCCGCCGGTCAGCTACTGTACACAATCATTGATTTCTAGCCCATTGAAGACACACAGCTTTATATGCTTGTGTAAGTAGTAGCCTCTTGCGAGGTGACTTACTCCAAATGTTCATTGCGTGCAGTTCCCGTGGCTATATTCTGTCGCTAACGGTTTGGGATGGACCTTCATTCACTGACTGCAGCAATTCCTGTCGGTTTTGAAGCGATTTTGATTCACAAGCCGTGAAACGCGTCTCCGATCCCTCTCAGTTAGGATCTTTTTCCGATCACATTTCTGTCATCGTGTTTCGTGACCACTTGTAGTATACCGCTACTTGTACACACGTTGAATAGTCCGCTGAGGAAAACCAACAAATCCAGCAACTTCACGCACCGTGAGGCCATGGGCACGGCCAAACACGTTTGCCCCTTTTTGCCACTCCGTTCCATCCTTACATGTTGACGTAAACCAGGGCCTCTCAAACGCCCAAAATCTCACGAGTGCAGGGCGAGGCGCAAGAGCTCCGTGCACTGTGCATCGGTGTCGCTCGGTGCCGCTCGGCATGGCTCGGATCAACGCTTCGTCTCTGGGCTACTCGGCTATGCTCGGCCCTACTCGGCTATACTCGGCTCAACTCAGCCCGGATTTGGAGCGCTACGGCGCAAGTGGGGGAGAGGGAGACAGGCGGAGCGAGCGAGAGAGGCGTGAGGAAAGAGAGAGTTAGCGCTATTGCTCCAAATCGAGGAGTGTGGGGTCTGCACTCTGGTCAACCAAGCCAAATCGTCTTTTGCACCGTGCACAGTGCATGCACCACGCGCATGCACCCTGAGAGGCCCTGACGTAAACTGTCCGCTTGAAACATCAATGTCTCACTGATCGCTACTGCCTTATGCTCACATAGAGGCAGTGCGCATTCGTTTGAGCATAGGACTCGTTCACTGTGCCATATGTATAGCTTTAAAAAATTCCATCTTTGTGTACGAACTAGGGTGTCTAATTTTTTGTCCGGTGAGCTTAAAATCATAAGGCAATACTAGCTGAACATAAACAGCTAATTAATTTCAGTTATCAAATCTGAACACAGTCTTGGAATTAACTTACATACAACAGAGATTAAGATACGTGCTTTGAAATATTGAGCTAAATACTGTGCTTCTAGCCTGCATTCTTTTATTGAGTTTCCAATAGTATGATCAATCCATTAAACTTCCGAAACCCCCCTTACTGTCCGACAATTGCATGAAGGGACTATACCACATTAGTGGGGAGTTGCTATAGAAGACCCTATATACAGTAGCATGATATACATAACACCGATAATCACACGCCAGTCAGCTTGACATGGTTTGAATGTAAGATTTGGGAAAGCTTTCTTTCTGATTATATTAGACATGTTTGCGAAATTACTAACTGGTTTGATAGAAGGCAGTTCGGATTTGAAAAATTTATTACTAAGTGATGTCGTTTAAAAAGGCAAACAAACAGATATCCTTTAATTTATATATTATGCATAGAGATATACTAATTTTCGCAATTAATACAATGTTTACTTTAATTATATTGTATTTGAATATGTTCGTCTATTTCTTATCAATAAGCCTCGGATTTTAGGCAAAAACCTATTTTGTTCCTGAAGGGATAATTTAAAATGAAATTGTATGTACACGTTTCATGTATTTATACGGTTAAAATGGTGGTCATATAGTGCCCAAAAATGCCTAAATTGATGTTAGAAACTTTATTTGCCTATATTACTGCAATTCCTATATTTTATTCCCTTAACCGATTAAAAATTCTAGCAATTTATTCCTAGGAACTAAAATATTTGCCGACTCGTTTTCAGTACCGTGAACAGTACGTTCTTAAAATACTTTCCAAACAAAATCTTAAAAGCCGGAATCTGTAAACGACACTCCCTAGAAGTCCTTAAGAACATCCCGCAATAAACGGGCCCATAGTCTGGACGTCACGGGGCGAGGAAGTATACCCATTGACCTGTTGAAAACAAAACTTCTGTGAAAATATTTCGTGTTTCCTTTTGTTTCAGTGTGTGAGTTATGCTGAACGTGTCAGTTACCAACTCGTCTTCAATTAAACAGTTGTTACAGAAGTTTCCCCATTTCACACTGGAAGGTAAAATTATGTTCTCTGTCATTTGCAGCGCCAACGGCCGTAGCCGTATTGAAACACCGGATCCCGTGAGATCTCCGAAGTTAAGCAACAATGGGCGTGGTCAGGAGTTGGATGGGTTGCCTCGCGCTGTTCGTGGGGGGGGGGAGGGAAAGGGAATGGAGGAGCGGAAAGGAACTGGCCACCCTACCGCACGTAAACTCCGGCTCAGGAACACCTCTGCGAAGGTTCGCACCTGCCTCCGGGCAGAATAACCCTTACCTACTCATTTACAGCAAAGAGGTGAGGGAAATATGTTTGTTTTTTTTCCTTCACGAGTTATTATCTTTTATTCATTCATTTATTTTTTTCCTTTATTTACATGACGTTACTCAGGCTATGAAGCCTGCTATTCTGCCAGGCCATGTCTTATAATGTACATACAGCTAACAATATATTACACACAGAAATACACAAACAGTATAACATTAAACCGTATACATGGTTATAAAACACATTAAAAAAAGAAAATAAATAAAGTTGTCCTAATGCATGAATAAAAACTAATTTAGTAAAACTTAGTGACACACGGAATTAAATAACAAAACAGGAAAGCAGAATTCATGTATTTACACTCAACTTGATCCGCCCAAGAACCGCTGCCAGCATTTCTTTTTAAATACCGGTTCAGATAAGGTGTCCCTTGTGTCAGACGTGATCACGTACTTGCTCTAGGGAGCCAGTGGATTCGAGCCTCACTGTCGGCAGCCCTGAAGATGGTTTTCCGTGGTTTCCCATTTTCACACCAGGCAAATGCCGGGGCTGTACCTTAATTAAGGCCACGGCCGATTCCTTCAATTCCTAGGCCTTTCCTATCTCATCGTCGCCATAAGACCTATCTGTATCGATGCGACGTAAAGCAAATAGCTTTCTTTCTTTCTTTCTTTCTTTCTTTCTTTCTTTCTTTCTTTCTTTCTTTCTTTCTTAATCCGTTTATCCTCCAGGGTTGGTTTTTCCCTCGAACTCAGCGAGAGATCCCAGCACTATCGCCTCAAGGACAGTGTCCTGGATGGTGAGAATTCGGGTCGGGGGGATACAACCGGAAAAGACATCAGTAACTCGCCCAGGTGGCCTCACCTGTTATGCTCAACAGGGGCTTTGTGGGGGATGTGAAGATAGGAAGGGATAGACAAGGAAGAGGAAAGGAAGCGGCCGTGGCCTTAAGTTCGGCACTACCCCGTCATTTGCCTACAAAAGAAGTGGGGGAACCACAGAAAAACCACTTCGAGTTTGGGTGAGGTGCTAATCGAACCCACCTCTACTCACTTGACCTCCCGAAGCTTAGTGGATCCCGTTCCAGCCCTCGTAACGCTTTTCAAATTTCGTGGCAGAGTCGAGAATCGAACCCGAGCCTCCCGGGGGGGTGACAGCAAATCACACTAATCAATACACCAAGCAGGCGGACAACAGTTAGCCTATTATTAGTTTATCAAATGAAACGGTATTTCAGTTGATTATAAAAATACATAAAATTGAAGCTTCCTAAAATATATTTTAGAACCTCTATTTTCGTATTTGAGAGCAGCTAAAATCACACTTTTAGCACCTAACTATCTAAAGTCTACTTATCAGTTCAGTTTCCTTGCAATGACATCGAGTATATAGCTGAAGAAGAAAGAGACATGGGGAAGACGAATGGAGAAAGAAGATAATGGAGATCATTTTTCTACGTCAGCTGTCTCTGACAACTGGATGGAGAAGTAATCAGTATGGAAGACATCTCACATGATAGAATTCGAAAGGTCATTCTGAAGTCTCAAGCACGCATTAGTCTGACTGCCAGAAGCATATAAGGAAAGATTCTTGCTTACTTGTTGTTTTAAGGGGCCTAACGTCGAAGGTCATCGGCCCGAAGGAAAGATTCGACAAGGCGACCTGTTATATGTACATGAACAGTGATGGATCAAGTACAGGAAAAGAGTAATTGGACTCGATCATATTTACCTGAGAAACAGTTTATTCGCTTATAATTACAAACTGCACTTTCAACAAGTAATCAGTAAAATCGTCCGCCTCCATGGTGTGGAGGTTAGCGTGATTAGCTTCCACCTCTCGAGGCCCGGATTCATTCCGACTATGCCACGAAAGTTTGAAACGTGGTGCGAGGACTTTTTTGCTAGCGGCTTTACGTCGCACCGGCATAGATAGGTTTTATGGCGACGATGGGAGAGGAAAGGGCTAGGAGTTGGAAGGAAGCGGCCGTGGCCTTAATTAAGGTACAGCCCCAGCATTTGCCTGGTGTGAAAATGAGAAACCACGGAAAACCATCTTCAGGGCTGCCGACAGTGGCATTCGAACCCACTATCTCCCAGATGCAAGATCACAGCCGCGGGCCCCTAACCGCACGGCCAGCTCGCCCGGTTGTGCGAGGACTGGAACGGAGTCCACTCAACCTCGAGAGATGTACTGAGCAGAGAAGGGTTCGATTCCCACCTCAGCCATACTCGAAGTGGTTTCCCGTGATTTTCCACTTCTTCTCCAGGCAAATGGCGGGCCACGACCGCTTCTTTCCCTCTTCCGTGTCTATTCCTTCCAATCTTCCCAACCGCCACCAAGCCTCTGTTCAGCATAGCAGGTGAGGCTGCCTGGGAGAGGTACTGGTCCTTAACCCCACTTGTATCACGCTCCAGGACAGTGCCCTTGAGGCGGTAGAGGTAGATCCCTCACTGAGTTTGAGGGGAAAACCAACCCTTGAGGGTAAACGGATTACATAAATAAATAATAGTAATCAGTACCAATACCCACCTCTGTGGTTTAGTGGACAATGTGATTAGCTGCCACCCCCAAGAGGCCCGGGTTTGATTCCTGGCTCTGTCACTAAATTTGAAAAGTTGTACGAAGACTGGAACGGGGTCCAATCAGCCTCGGGAGGTCAACTGAGTAGAGGGGGGTCCAATAATAATAATAATAATAATAATAATAATAATAATAATAATAATAATAATAATGATGTTATTGACTTTAAGTCCCTCTAACTACATCGTCGATTTTCGGAGACGCCGAGGTAACAGAACTTATTTAGTCCCGCAGGAGTTCATTTACGCGCCAGTAAATCTACTGACACGCGGCTGAAGTATTTGAGCAACTTCAAATACCAACGGACTGAGCCTGGATCGAACCTATTTTAACTTGGTCCGTGGTAAGTACAATAATGACAAGGAAATAAGGGAGAAATAGAATAGTCAGGATATTCGTAACAACAAGATTGATAGCAGAATATGTTTATAACACCATTAAAAAGGAACAATATCGTTACACTGAGTAAGTTTCCACATTAGTTAAACACCTGGAACACGGTGGGTTTGTTTTGAACATGAAAGTTAGAAATTTACATACGGTACATAACAAGGACTCTTAAGTAAATTAATCTTATAGATCGTGACTAGACTTCAGGATAAAACACCAATTTAATCGAACCTGAAAGGAATTATTAGGGACAACAATTTAACACTATTGATAAACGCTTCTAACATCGACCACCAGTGTTACAGTTAAAACATTAAATGCCAAAAAAAATTTAAGGACTGACAATTAATTTAATTAAACAAAGGAAGAAGAGGGGGTTGGAGCATTGGTGAGGAGAAAGGTAGAAAGAATGGGGCTGCATTAATTTTAGAAAGTAGTTACACAAGACGCACATAAGGCGGAATTTAGTTCCCTAGGTGACAGCCATTCATTTGATTAAACTTCAAGTGTTCGTCCACACAGGGATTCTTGCAGCGTAACTGTTCGAGATTTAGCGTTATGTTGAATAAAGAGCTCACAATATTGAGCATTCGAATTGCCACAGGGAGGCCTAAAGTTCCAGCTGCTGATAATGCCTGAAGGGCACGATAAAAGAAGTTTAAGGTACAGTACAGAGTATTGCACGAATATTTGCTTACCCAGCCTGATGTGAACAGTTCAGAGTGGTAAAATAAAAGGTCGTACGGACCAGCCGTTACGAACAGAATTGCTCCCTCCACACAGTTCGTCACTCGATGCCTGACCGGCAGTTCAAAGCCAGCGCACACATTTATAGTCGAAGGTAACGGAGTCGAGAACATACGAGAAGTATGCGTGACGTAGCGCTGACGTAGAAGGTGGGAGGGTAAGGAGCAAGGCACAAACACAGTGTAGAATCGACCGGGTAAGCAGGCGGAGTGAAAGGTGCATCATGGATCAGATGTAGAAGTAAACAGAGCAGCAGGCCGGCGAAGCACGTAAGTAGTACATATGTTAGGGAGCACGTAATACTGTCAAGTTAGGGTCAGAAGGCTAGCGCCTCAACCGGCAGAGAGGGCGGTTCGATTCCCACCTCAGCCATCCTCGAAGAGATTTTCCGTGGTTTCCCACTTTTTCCAATCAAATTCTGGGATGGTACCTAACTTAAGGGACGGCCTCTTCCGTCTCTATCCCTTCCAATCTTTCCATCCTCCACAAGGCCCATGTTCAGCATAGCAGGTGAAGCTGTCTGAACGAGGCACTGGTCCTCCTTTCCAGTTGTATCCCCACGACAGAAAGTCTCACGTTCCAGGACACTGCCATTTTGGTGGTAGAGGTGGGATCCATCGCTGAATCCGAGGGGAAAACCAACCCTGGAGGGTAAATGGATTAATTAATTAAATAAATAAATAAATAGTAATAATAACCAGTTAAATTGCAATTAACTTACAGAAAAGGATATCACTGATTTCTTTTTCACATGAGCTGGAATAATGTAAAAGATTTCAAGGGAAAGATATTACTTCATTTTCCAGCACACAGACATTAAGAGGCTATCGCCTCTAGGTGGGTCTAAATACGATACCATGGAACTTCCGAAATGACCTTTTCCCCATCAGTTTAATGGTGAAAACATTTCTCCGCAGACGAAGTACAGTAGAAGTCGCCATACCACGAAACATTAAGTAATTTTCTCAATTGTGCTGAACGTTGAAGGGCTAAAGAGTCCAGAAAGGTTTCAAACTGTGAGTCTTGGCTAGCTCTATCAAGTTAAAAATATACATACATACATACATACATACATACATACATACATACATACATACATACATACATACATTATCATTATAGACTGTTATGCCTTTCAACGTTCAGTCTGCAAGCCTCTGAGAATTTACTAAACGTCGCCACAATCCTCGATTTGCAACTAGTGGTGTGGCCTTATTTAGTTCTATACCTCTTATCTTTAAATCGTTAGAAACCGAGTCTAACCATCGTCATCTTGGTCTCCCTCTACTTCTCTTACCATCTATAACAGAGTATATTATTCTGCGAAGTAACTATCCTCCTCCATTCGCCTCACATGACCCCACCACCGAAGCCGGTTTATGCGTACAGCTTCATCCAACGAGTTCATTCCTAAATTAGCCTTTATCTCCTCATTCCGAGTACCCTCCTGCCATTGTTCCCACCTGTTTGTACCAGCAATCATTCTTACTACTTTCATGTCTGTTACTTCTAACTTATGAATAAGATATCCTGAGTCCACCCAACTTTCGCTCCCGTAAAGCAAAGTTGATCTGAAAACAGACCGATGTAAATATAGTTTCGTCTGGGAGCTGACTTCCTTCTTACAGAATACTGCTCATCGCAACTGCGAGCTCACTGCATTAGCTTAGCTGCACCTCGATTCAATCACACTTACTATATTACCATCCTGGGAGAATACACAACCTAAATACTTGAAATTATCGACCTGTTCTAGCTTTGTACCACCAATCTGACATTTAATTCTGTTGAATTTCTTACCTACTGACATCAAAAATTTAAAATAATATAAATATCAAAAAATCACTTCCGGCCTAAATGCAAATTCGGAAATCAGCCTAAAATAGCTTGTTTCTTTACTCGTTTTTATTCAAATCCTAGTCAAACTGAAGTATAGCCTTTTCTGTAATGGATTCCTTGGTTAAATACCCTCAGGCGTTTTTTAATTTTTTTTTTTTTGAAAATTTGTATTTGATTACTGACCTACAGCTGTCATTGTGCCTTTTCCAAAAATGAAAGTTGCTTCGAGAATAGACTCCAGCATTCTGTACATTGTGTGTAAATTTCTATATGATTGTGTCATATTTCAATGCACTGTAAATTGTAGCATTAACCCTTTACTGCATGAATTATTTTTCGATTTCATTTGGTGAAGAAAATTTGAAGCTCAATGTTCAACTTACGTTCAGTGTCTTAGATTTACCAGTAATTCTTAACTTATGTCACTCGTATTTGATGTGGATTGTCATAACGGGGTATATATACATTACTGCCTACTGGCCATGGGTACATATTGCAGTGGGCAAGTACAACTTTGAGGTTGAGCCAGAGCTACTCCTGAAGTCTGTCGTAATGTAAAATAAACGGTGGTTGGTACGCGTGGATGTTGACGGGGTGGAAGGAGTACCTTTGGTTGTAGGGCTGTTTTGTCTTATGTTATGTAAAAAAAAACAAGGCATCACTTGTATATGTCTTTAATTGACTGTACAGTTGAAGGTGTGCCGTAAAACTACCTCTATCCACAATCTGTATCCATTTATACAGGTGAAAAGTTATATGTTGCCTGAGGGCTACAGTATGCAGTAAAGGGTTAAGGCATATCGAATATTTAAGATATGTGTGAATTTGTATATGAACGCGCTATATTTACAATCTACCGTAAGTCATAGAGTAAAGTTTTGAAATACTTAAGGTCGGTGTGAATTTGCGCATGACGGTGTTGTGATGTTAAGCTAGTAGTAACCTCAACTTATAGTAATGTACGTGGTAGTATTTAGCGTCCAAAATAATTTGTATATTTATCGTAGCCATAAGACCTATTTGTGTCGGTGCGAAGTACAGCTAAATAGCAACAACAACAATTTGTACGGTATATGATGATCGTGCTGGATTCAGAATGTTAAACCAGTAGTACTTCTTTCCATGGAATTTCTTCTCGTGCCCTTATTGTTTTTTTGTTGTTGTGTAATTATGGTTTTACTTTACTTTACTATCACACTACTGTAAGTAAGCATTGCCAACGGGATATTTCCCAATTACGATGTATTTGTTAATAATAATAATAATAATAATAATAACACCTTATCCAGTTATAAGGGCTTAAGTGAAACTGTGCATTGACTCACATTAGCGCTCGTAGTGGTGCTTATGTGAAACAATGCACTGACACACGTCAGCGCTCGTAGTGGTGCTTAAGTGAAACCGTTGCCTACGAGCACGGCCGACTGGATCTCTCGCTGCGCTCCTTATACTAGCTAGAGCGACGCATCAAGTCGGCCGTGCTTCGAAATAAGTAAAGGCCTCTGCATGCGCGGTCTTTTCAAGTACTAAATTGGCAGAGTAGCAGTAGTTCAAAGAGCGCCGCCAGATGTCAGGCTAGCCCTCCGTTCCTCAGCACGATTCCATCTGGCTGTTATGAGAATAACTTGCACATACAAGCACACTACAAAGATAAAACCTTGCGTTTTGACCAGAAAGGTGGGTCGGTAGATGCAGAGTGCGTTTCGGCAAAAATGAGTGCAATTGGACTAGACAAAAGAGTGACTGAATGGGTTGCTATATTTCTAGAAAATAGATCTCAGAGAGTTAGAGTAGGTGAAGCTTTGTCTGACCCTGTAATCGTTGAGAGGGGAGTTCATCAGGGCAGTGTTATCGGATCTTTATGTTTTCTTATATATATAAATGATATGAGTAAAGGAGTGGAATCAGAGGTTAGGCTTTTTGCGGATGATGTTATTCTCTATAGAGTGATAAATAAGTTACAAGATTGTGAGCAACTGCAACGTGACCTCGAAAATGTTGTGAGATGGACAGCAGGCAATGGTATGTTGATAAACGGGGTTAAAAGTCAGGTTGTGAGTTTCACAAATAGGAAAAGTCCTCTCAGTTTTAATCACTGCGTTGATGGGGTGAAAGTTCCTTTTGGGGATCATTGTAAGTATCTAGGTGTTAATATAAGGAAAGATCTTCATTGGGGTAATCACATAAATGGGATTGTAAATAAAGGGTACCGATCTCTGCACATGGTTATGAGGGTGTTTAGGGGTTGTAGTAAGGATGTAAAGGAGAGTGCATATAAGTCTCTGGTAAGAGCCCAACTAGAGTATGGTTCCAGTGTATGGGACCCTCACCAGGTTTACCTGATTCAAGAACTAGAAAAAATCCAAAGAAAAGCAGCCCGATTTGTTCTGGGTGATTTCAGATAAAAGAGTAGCGTTACAAAAATGTTGCAATGTTTGGGTTGGGAAGAATTGAGAGAAAGAAGAAGAGCTGCTCGACTAAGTGGTATGTTCCGAGCTGTCAGCGGAGAGATGGCGTGGAATGATATTAGTAGACGAATAAGTTTGAATGGCGTTTATAAAAGTAGGAAAGATCACAATATGAAGATAAAGTTGGAATTCAAGAGGACAAACTGGGGCAAATATTCATTTATAGGAAGGGGAGTTAGGGATTGGAATAACTGACCAAGGGAGATGTTCAATAAATTTCCAATTTCTTTGAAATCATTTAGGAAAAGGCTAGGAAAACAACAGATAGGGAATCTGCCACCTGGGCGACTGCCCTAAATGCAGATCAGTATTGATTGATTGATTGATTGATTGATTGATTGATTGATTGATTGATTGATTGATTGATTGATTGATTGATTGATTGATTGATTGATTGATTGATTGATTGATTGATTGATTGATTGATTGATTGATTGATTGATTGATTGATTGATTGATTGATTGATTGATTGATTGATTGATTGATTGATTGATTGATTGATTGATTGATTGATTGATTGATTGATTGATTGATTGATTGATTGATTGATTGATTGATTGATTGATTGATTGATTGATTTTATCAGTGGCCACGCCTGGTCCGTGGTCCAACAGCTCTGCACTCTGACCGGCTAACCGAGCAGAGGAGGGGTGGTCACGCCTCTACCGTGGCTCTAAGCCTCTGCCTTCGGGAGACGGGACAGAGCTGGAACTCACGGCTGGCCCCAACCTTCGGCTGTCCTGAAAATGGTTTCCCGTGGTTTTCCATTCTCCTGCACCTAAGCCGAATGCCAGGTCAGTTCCTAATATAAGGCACGGCCGCCAACTCCCTCACCTTTTCCGAGCACCTCCTTCACTGTCACAAATCTCCCGGCCTGAGAGATGTCACCGTCTTTGACGTTTAATAAAGAAAAATAAATATATCACACAGTAATTCAGAAGAACTCATACGAGTCCTAGTTGCGATTGGAAAATAGCGCCAGACTAACAAGGTGACCTGAGATGTGTCAGTGCTCTTTTTTCTTCAAGTCTGTATCCATTGTATTACTGATCACGTAGGCAACGGTGAAACAATGCACTGACTCACATCAGCGCTCGTAGTGGTGCTTAAGTGAAACAATGCACTGACACACATCAGCGCTCGTAGTGGTGCTTAAGTGAAACAATGCACTGACTCACATCAGCGCTCGTAGTGGTGCTTAAGTGAAACAATGCACTGACTCACATCAGCGCTCGTAGTGGTACTTAAGTGAAACAATACATTGACTCACATCAGAGCTCGTAGTGGCAGAAAAAAGCAAACTGCTAATCTAATCGACTGAATAACGATGATTAAGAAAAGGATTGTCATTTTTTTTTAATAAATAAAGAATATATACTCATACTGTACTATAATTTATTTACCTAAAATTTATAGTTCTTATCCCTAGGATCTTTTCAACATTGAGTTGCTTCCCTGAAAGACTAAAACTGTTGATTGTTCTTGCATGCCAGTACATCTACTGACATGAGACAGACGTAGTTGAGCCTGAGCCAGGATCGAACCTGCCAAGTTGGGCTTTATCGTCCGAGCTCCTCAGTCCGGCACTAAATTAAACTGAAGAAACTGAAACAGTCATGATTATGGGGTTTTAGGTTACCGGAATGTGTGAGTGTCACTAGATAAATATAACGTTCAATATTTTTTTTTTTTCCGCAGTCAAGCCCAATCTCTGCAATAATCCTTTCTAAACACGGAAATATCATGTTACTTAATTCATATGACGTATTCATCATCGCCCACCTTACTGACAAGTGTAGTTCCTCATCAAGTCATCACAAATAATTACTGTACAGTGCTGCATTTCACTCCTGCGAGAACGTCTGTCTAGCTGGTTGACTTGGTAATCTAACTTTGTACTCGTTACGCGGGTTATAAAGAAGCCACAACTTTCCACATCTCATCAGAGGCTTCTCGTCAGCTCTCAGCCACCACCGCCTCGGGCGATAAAAGAGACTCCCAGAGGCTGGATTAAAGGGCATAATCCTCTTCATCTTAACGAAACCACGCCATCAATACATGAATGCAACAAAAAAAAGTTACAACTATTCAACAGGGCCACACTGAAAAGATATAAACATTTAATGACCATAGAAGTTTTCAAGCATTACCAGTAAGAGTGGTGTAAAAATACAGCATGCGGACGGGCATTGTCCTTGAGTGGACCTTCGTAAAGAAATGTATATCGAGAATTTCCAAGTACGCATACGACATTCTGAGAAAGATCAATGGTACTCTCGTGGCTGGATTACGACTTTGGAGTTCACTTCCATTTGCTGTCAGGAACTCGAAGGCAATATCAAAATTTAAGACTGCACGCAGAGATTACCTGTTGAATACCGCTGATCGTTTCGTGTGATTGGAGACCTATGATAGGTTGTGTGATTCTGGTATGTAAGCTAGTAACATAACTTTTTTACTTTACAACTGAAGACCAGTTTTGTTTCTTACAACTAATATTAGACATTTTTTATTGTTATAGAGTAAACGTATATTACATTTAGCTTTTAGCTAATGTACACAGATCAGTCTTTATTGACATACTTATTTATTCACTTCAATTCATTATCTGTTTAAGGCGACACTCCGGAAATAAAAATCTATATTTTCGTCATTTGGTGAAATTTTTTATGAATGAAATTGAAAGGATTGAATTTCTTTTTTCTTGTCACGAAGTAATTCTGCTGAATTCAAACAATTTATCACTGTTATAATCCTTTATGTCCGCCTCTGTACAGTAGTGGTTAATGCGATTAGCTGCCACACCCGGAGGCCCGGGTTCGATTCCCGGCTGTGTAACGAAATTGAAAAAGTGGTACGAGGGATGGAACGGGGTCCACTCATCCTCGGGAGGTCAAATGAGTAGAGGTTGGTTCCATTCCCACCTCAGCCATCCTAGAAGTGGTTTTCCGTGGTTTCCCACTTCTCCTCCAGACAAATCCCGGGATGGTACCTAACTTAATTTCACGGCCGCTTCCTTCCCTCTTCCTTGTCTATCCCCTTCAATCTTCCCATCCCCGCGCAAGGCCCCTGTTCAGCATAGCAGGTGAGGCCGCCTGGGCGAGGTACTGATAATCCTCCCCAGTTGTATCCCCCGACCCAATGTCTCACTCTCCAGGACACTGCCCTTGAGGCGGTAGACGTGGGATCCCTCGCTGAGTCCGAGGGAAAAACCAACCGTGGAGGTTAAACAGATTAAGGAGAAGAAGCAGAAGAAGAAGAATGCTTTATTTGCCAATTGTAATTTTACATTTAAATCCCATTTTCTCCCATAATATTCTGTCAAATGTAACAAAATTTGTATGGTTTATGTATCACACCTATATTAAGAAACCTGCGTATGTAATTTTTGATTGCAGAATTTCTTCAAGTAGGGGGGATTTTAAGTCCAAAATTTTAGAACGTAAAAGTTACACAAACTTTAGTACGATATATCTCCTTATATAAATTATGTACAGAAAAATCGATACGTAGTGCTTTCAAAAGAAGTATTATCTACCTAATTACGAATTTACGAAAAAATGGAATTAATAATTAATAATTGATAATTTCAAAACAAAATATTTTGTATAAATTATTACATGTATATGAAAGAAATGTTGGTGATATCTCTATTTTTATGTAGGTGACATTCCCACAAAGTTTCGTGAAAATCCATGCGTTAGGTAAAAATATATTTCTTATCTCCGGAATGTCACCTTAAATTCCAGGGTTGCGTTTCCTCTCGGACTCAGCGAAGGTTCTCACCTCTACTGCCTCAAGGGGAGTGCCATGGAACGTGATAATTTTGGTTAGGGATACAACTGGGCAGGACGACCAGTACCTCGCCCAGGCGGCCTCACCTGCTATGCTGAACAGGAGCTTTGTGGGGGGCGACTGTTCTCCGTCACCCTCCTACCCCCCTAATCACCTCCACTGCATTCACAATGTCTGTTGTAATTGGAAGCTAACTCTGTACGGGCTTATGGCATAAATAATCATTTGGATACAGACATTTCTATACAGAAATATTAATTTCGTTATAGTTTCATTAACTCCAAGCTAAAATAGTTTCTCCACATAACTAGAGACAAGATGTTTAGATAGTAATAGGTTAGAATGCAAAAGAATGTCGAGCAGGAGTGTCGGCTGGCCCGCTCTTCTGTAATTTAATGGGAGTAACATAACTTTTAGGTGTTCAGAGAGGCCTGAGAGAAGACTTCCCTCCGGGCTAGAATATATCTCCTTACTCGCTTCAGTTAGTTTGCATTCTAACCTATTACTGCATAGACATCCAGTCTCTACTGATAACAGTCATGAAAAAGTTGAAACAAGTTTCTTTCCTGAGGATGCACAGCAAAGGTTTGGCGAAACTTAGAGAATTCACACAGCTTCGTTCTTTCACACGACGGAAACCCGAAAGACGATCCTGTCTATTAAATCGGGCCGTGGAGGCAACAATCCAAAAATTAAAAATTATTGCCTCATTCACCAGCAGTGATTGAGCCTGACTTTACAAGATAACGATCGACAACCAAACTAAGCAGAAAGTTGAACTGGGGAAGTAAGTCCAGCCAGCGCAGTGGGGACGAACGAGGCAATTTCTATTCCCAAGCACGAACAATGACATCGTTACGATAAATTATGTAATGGCTTCGCTACTGGAGTTAAATTATCTTTACGACAGCACTAATTGCTGTGTTAAGAAGGGATGGCGTTTATAGTTCTCGCAGGCGTAACTTAAACAGTAATAGAGCCAGAGCAATAATCAGCACTGGACATATGGCTTTTATGAGCTCCCTTATTGGCTAATGGTTATTATTCGAAAGTTAGAGGAAACTTTGCATTATATGGGAACTAACTAGCGTCGTAAGGAAGAGTTATTAAGGGTGAATTTTACGTTTTCGTCCATTTTAACTCCTCTATAAGGTTATACAATTTTTGGTGTCAGTGTGGTGTGGTCACTTACATCTCTGAGCCAAAATAACCAATACTACCCGCGAACATTTAGCACCCCTGGAGCAGGGAGACGTATTGTTTCCTTCTTTCAGTATTTCATTCCATTTACAATGTTGTGAGTGAAGGAATACACAATCTTGTGGTGACAGCATCGCATCTTCGAGCATGTTAAATAATAAATATAGTCCGGACTTTCATGCATTAATAGGTTAGAATGCAAAGTTACTGAAGCGAACAGCAAGTATAGTCTACCTTCACAACGATTATGCGATGGGGATTGCATAAACATTAGGGGTACAACCCATCAGAACCCCTATAATTCATGTTACCCTTGCTACATTATGAAAGAGCGGGTGGCCGACACTTTCTACTAACCAAATTATTTTGCAGTCTAACCTGTTACTGCATAAAAATCCGGGCTTTAATAATAAATAACATTACTGCGACCAACAGACGAGTTGAGAGACGATCTGCTGCTTTCCTTGACTGAGAAGTGTGTCGTAGTTACAGCATGTTCTTGTACTGTGTGTGCAGTTACGTCTGTTTAATAAACGAATTGTGGACATTACCTGTAAGAGATAAGGACAATCCTATACGAGTCGAAGGAGGAAACGTGTGCATACGCGCGGAGCATTATCTCTGCCTCCATTACACACACCATTTCCCCTCCCTCCCCTCTCTTCCCTGAAACACAGCAGCGGCTTGTTCTCTGGCATAGCAAATACAGCGAGTTCGTCAATTTGAATCGTGTGCCCACAAGGAACAAAGTAACTCATTTTCTCGAAAAGAAACATTTTTTCGACCAGTTCGATTGTACCATCGTTCTTAACACCACAAAGAACTACCCTGATTTATTGTCGGTATAGTTCTGATACATCCTATATGCAGAGCAGGTCTACAGCCTCATAATCCAAAGGCCGTGCTCTAATTTTGCACTTTATTGTTATCTTTGCATGTATGTTTGTTTGTGTGCTTATAAATTAAAATGGAAGTGACATGAGTGACGACCACCGCAAGGCCGGGACACCCAAGGGAAGAAGAAAACAAGACGAAGAAGAAAATGATAGCCGCAACATCCTTGGCTAATAGTATACCTTTCTCCATATACGGAGTCTTGGCACCAGGGAGCACTGGCAGCTGGACAATGGGACTTACCCTGTAATCCCTCAGCCCGGACGCCACTGGACCCGCAGTGCCAAAACTGATGATCCCGTTAACAAACTTACATTGCAGGAAAATGGACATGACTTGTGTATGATACATACTCCTCACTAACAGAACCTGGAATGTTCCAGCCCACATCCCTGCATGTGATGTCTACACTATGACAGGTTTCACATGTAGGCATCTTTCTATTTCTGCCTATGTGGTTTTGTCCTGACCCTTACTACCCGATTACACCGCTATGATACCTTATCACTACATCTACCCTGATAGCATGCAGAGCAGGTATCACTTACTACCAATCCTCCCCGCTGTTTCTTTCTCTACTTAGAAATAACACCATATTGGAGGTGATGTAGATTGTTCTGATTGCCACGCGGGGGGTGCGGGCCTCGGAGGCAACCCCAAAAAGATAAAAGTCCTTGCCGTTAGTAATGTCTCAGGAGTCAGGTGTTTGATTTAGGGCAAATTGCACTGGCACAGTGGCTTGGTACGAGGATCTCTGAAACGGCGCGGTTTGCAAACTGCTCTCGTACCGCTGTTGGGAACACGTATCAAAAGTGATGCAGCGATGGGGCGTGAAGAGAGCATGAGATAAACTGGAGATAGGAAAGAGATCAAAAGGAAGACTGAGCATGAGATGGAAGGACATGATCGTGGGTGAACTAAAGGAGAAAGGATTTCGGGACAAGAGACAGACAAAAATGCAGGAAACTCCCTGTTGCAACCGACCCTGAAATGGGATGATGTGGGGGAGAAAGAAAAGAATACTTCATGTATACTAACATGGAAAAGGAGGGAAAACTGCATCCCTACCTCACTCCACTGCTGGTCAGTTGCTTCTTTTTTCTCACAACCCTGCAGTCATATTAATGTGGAATGATTTTTGATCAGATTGTAGATAATCCTTCTTTCTTGGTAATTGAATTCGATCACCTTTAGAATCGCAAATAGCTCGGTCCAATCAAAGCTATCAAATGCATTTTCTAGATCTACGAATACAATATACGTGGGCTTTCTTAATATTCGATCCTCTAAGATCACCGATAGAATCAATATTGCTTCGTCAATTTCTTCTTTCTCAGAATGCACAACTACTTAATTATATGTATATATATTTGCAACAGATTTGGAATTACTACGAGAAAGGCATTCGTAGATCTAGAAAAGACATTCGATAATATCGATTGGACCAAGCTATTTGAGATTCTGAAGGCGATCGGAATAAAAGTATCGAGAAAAAAGAATCATCTACAACATGTGCAAAAAATCAGTCTGCTGTGATAAGAATCCAAGGCTATGAAAAAAAGAAACAGCAATCCAGAAAGGAGTTAGGCAAGGCTGCAGTTTTCCCCTTCTGCTTTTCAATGTTTATAAAGAACAGACGTTAAGGGAAATTAAGGGAATATGGAAAAAAGGAATCCGAATCCAAGGAAAATAAATCAAAACCCTGAGATTTGCCGATGACATTGTTATTTTATCTGAGACTTCAGAAGATCTGGAGAAATTTCTGAATGGTATGGACACGGGGAAAATAAATAAATCCAAACAAAAGTAAAGGAGTGCATTCCAACGACGTCAGGTAATGCAGGAAATATTAGATTAGGAAAGGAAGTATTAAAGGAAGAAGTTGCTTGGGTAGTAGAATGAATAACAATGCCAGAAGTAAAGAGGACATAAAATGCAGGCCAGCACAAACAAAGAAGGCCTTTCTTAACAAAAGATATATGCTCATTTCGAACATTGATATAGGAATTAGAAAGATGTTTTTGAAGACTTTCGTTTGGAGCGTGGCATTGCATGGAGGTGAAACATGGACGATAACTTACTCAGAAAGAAACAGAATAGAAGCTTTTGAAATGTGGTGTTACAGAAGAATGCTGAAGGTGAGATGGATAGATCGAACCACGAATGAAGAGATACTGAATCGAATTGGCGAGAGGAGATCGATCTGGCTAAATTTGACGAGAAGAAAAGATAGAATGATAGGACACATCTGAAGACACCCAGGACTTGTTCAGTTAGTTTTTTAGGGAAGTGTAGGCGTTAAAACGGCAAGGGTAGACCAAGGTATGAATATGACAAACAGTTTAGAAGAGATGAATGATGGTAGTAGTTATATAGAAATGAAAAGATTAACACGGGATAGGGTGGCATGGAAGGCTGCATCAAAAACCAGTCTATGGACTAAAACAGTGACAAGAGAAGTCTAATTTTGTTTAAAGTATATCTGAGAAAATATAAACGATGTTCTGCCATTCCCCTCCTTACAGCAAACTTATTAACAAAAGAGCAATATGGAGTCAGAAGCATTGCATTCCAAACCAACAACTACCTAGATATTCTCTCATCAGTAAAGCCCGGATTTTTATGCAGTAACAGGTTAGATTGCAAACTAATTTGGTTAGTAGGAAGTGTCTGCCACCCGCTCCTCCATAATGTAGCAAGAGTAACATAAATTATAGGGGTTCTGATGGGCCGTACCCCTAATGTTTATGCAAACCTCATAGCATACATAGCATAGTCGTTGTGAAGGTAGACTACATTTGCTACTCGCTTCAGTATGTTTGCATTCTAACGTATTAATGCATCAAAATCCGGGCTCTACTCATGAGAAACAAACAAATATCTCGCAAGCTTAGAGCGGTCTGAGTAAAACTGTTTCAATTTCTTGTATTTCTCTCTCTTGCTGTCTCATATTTTTCCCCTTTATTATTCGCCACAGCAGTCTACAGGCATTTCTCTTGTTCTAAATTAAATCCTCTTCACGACCATAAAGCAACCTTATGTCTTCACTTATCCTCAACTATTCGTTGTTGTGGGATATCACAAAGTTTCTCGCTCTCCTATTGTTTCATTTTCTCTGCTCGTGTTGAGGCTCCTAATTCTTTCTGTGGCGAAAAAGGAATCTGGACGTTATGTGGGTGGCCTAGTTTCATTACTTTAGACTGAAGTCAGAGATAACGAATGGGTCAGCTTATGTTCGAGGACGTCTCAATGATTAAAGGGACTGTTCATAATATTTTAAACCTCGTTTGGATACTTGTCTCAGTAGAAAGAAAAATTGGAACGAGGCTATGTCGAAGTCACGACCACAAGTTTCGACATAAAATTGAAAAAGTTCAAAAGAAATATAAATACTACAAAAAACACTTACCAGATAAGCTGAGAATTTCTTATTATGCTGTTGCAGTTTGTTCCCCCTCATTTTCAATGCCTATATATAACAGGCAGCAAAGTAAATAAAAGAAGAAGAATTTGGGAAGGGAATCACAATCCAAGGAGAGGAAATCAAAACCCTGAAATTTGATGATGATGTTACTTTATCTGAGACTGCAGAAGATGTAGAGAAATTGCTGAATGGTGTGGACTGTAAGGAGTGCAGGATGAAAATAAATAAGTGCAAAATAAAATAATGTAAAGCATTTGAACGAAGTCAGATGATGTAGGAAATATTAAATTACGAAATAAAGTCTTCAAGGAAGTAGATGAATATTGTTACTTGGGTAGTAAAATAACTAACAATGGCAGAAGTAAGGAGGACATAAAATGCAGACTAGCACAAGCAGAGAAGGCCTTTCTTATGAAAAGTAATTTGAGCATAGATATAGAAATTAGAAAGATGTTTTTGAAGACTTTCGTCTGGAGCTTGACATTGTATGCAAGTGAAACATGGACGATAACTAGGTCAGAAAGAACGAAAGAAAGAGAATAAAAGCTTTCGAAATGTGATGTTACAGAAGGTGAGGTGGATAGATCGAATCACGAATGAAGAGATACTGAATCGAATTGGCTAAATTTGACGAGAAGAAGAGAGAGAATGATAGGACAAGACACCCAAGACTTGTGCATTTGGTTTTTGAGGGAAGTGTAGACGGCAAGAACGCCAAGTAGATTAGAGCAGATGTAGGATACAGCAGTTACGTAGAAATGAAAACGTTAACACAGGATAGGGTGGCACGGAGAGCTACACCAAACCAGTCTGTGGACTGATGACTCAAACAAAACATATCATTAGACACGCACCAAGAAATATATCAACAATTGTTCCTGCAAAAAGTCATAAATGGCAGTATAGACGGTGGTGATTTATTACCAGAATTCATTTTAGCGTAAAGAAATCAAACTTGCGTAGCCTAAAATACTTTTACAATACCTTATATAATAATAATAATAATAATAATAATAATAATAATAATAATAGTAATAATAACAATAATTTTATTCAGCTTATCCCAGCTATTTCTGGGGACACTGGAGCCACCCAGACTCATTCTAATTTTGGCGGGGGGTTTGGAACCGGATGCCCTTCCTGATGTCGCGTGATTCTTCAGATGCAAGTCTCGGCCCAGGATTGACCGGTACTCGAACCTCAACCTTCCGGGTGGGAAGCCAACAGCTAAGCCACTGAGCTATTCACGCCTCCCCCCTTATCGATTATATTAATTCACAAAAACTTCCTATTAGTAAGTATATGCTCTGCTTTTAATAGACGTATGCTTGTTAAGAACCACGACTTAGATTTCTCGATGTCCCTATTAGAGTTCAAAATCTGTCTACTAAATAATCTGAGTAAATATAAATGAAAAGTTCTTTGAAAAAGCAACATAGATTAAAAAATATAGACTTAGCTATGCAAACTCATCACTGTAAAGCCCGTATTTTTATGCAGTAACAGGTTAGATTGCAAACTAATTTGGTTAGTAGGAAATGTCGGCCACCCGCTCTTCCATAATGTAGCAAGAGTAACATAAATTATAGGGGCCCTGATGGGCCGCACCCCTACTGTTTATGCAAACCCCATAGCATAATCGTTGTGAAGGTAGATGATACCTGCTACTCGCTTCAGTAAGTTTGCATTCTAACCTATTAATGCGTCAAAATCCGGGCTCTACATCAGAATGAATTTCAACAGTATGTTATATGAAGCAATGAACAGTCCGCTAAGCTACCAGAGTCGTAAACATGGTCCTCTGGTCCTGAATTTAACAAGGTAATACGAAATTTATGGCCGCCTCTGTGGTGTAGTGGTTAGCGTGATTAGCTGCCACCCCCGGAGGTCCGGGTTCGATTCCCGGCTCTGCCACGAAATTTGAAAAGTGGTACGAGGGCTGGAACGGGGTCCACTCAGCCTCGGGAGGTCAACTGAGTAGAGGTGGGTTCGATTCCCACCTCAGCCATCCTGGAAGTGGTTTTCCGTGGTTTCCCACTTCTCCTCCAGGCGAATGCCGGGATGGTACCTAACTTAAGGCCACGGCCGCTTCCTTCCCTCTTCCTTGCCTATCCCTTCCAATCTTCCCATCCCTCCACAAGGCCCCTGTTCAGCATAGCAGGTGAGGCCGCCTGGGCGAGGTACTGGTCATACTCCCCAGTTGTATCCCCCGACCAAGAGTCTGAAGCTCCAGGACACTGCCCTTGAGGCGGTAGAGGTGGGATCCCTCGCTAAGTCCGAGGGAAAAACCGAACCTGGAGGGTAAACAGATGATGATGATGATGATGAATACGAAATTTATGATATACTGTGTCTGTCTCTGTGGTGTAGTGGTTAGTGTGATTAGCTGTCCCCCCCTCGCAAGCCCGGGTTCCATTCCTGGCTCTTCCACGAAAAATGAAAAGTGGTATGAGTGGGGGGTTTCCGACCCCCACCTCAACCATCTTCGAAGTGGTTTTCCGTGGTTTCCCACTTCTCCTTCGGGCAAATGCCGGGATAGCACCCATCTTAAGACCACGGCCGCTTCCTTCCCTCTTCCTTGTCTATTCCTTCCAATCGCGCCGTAGATGTGCCAATGCCCTCTTTCTCTGTAAGTGTCTGACGAATAGAGGGGATTGCTCAACATTATTGGAGTTGAATCCATTATATGTTCCTCGTCGCAATGCTAGGCAAAGGTATATTTTCCATCTGCCTACAGTGAGAACTGTGCCTCGGGAAAACTCATGGCTGCTGAGGGCACTAACATCAATGAAGTCCAGCCCCGCGGTGTCTGGGGCAACGCGTCCGCCTGTCACCCGGCAGCCCCGGGTTCGATTCCCGGCTGGATCAGGGGTTTTAATTGTAATTATTAATATCGCTGGCCTGGGGACTGGGTGTTTGTGACGTCCTTAATCTTCCTTCCCTCACACACAACATTCCACACTACCGCCATTCCAATTACACGCAAGTTCATACAATATGGTGCCAGTAGGGGAAAAAGATCCACATGGGTCGACGCCCCGAACAAATAGCATTTTTAAGAAAGATCAATGAATGAGTTGGATCTTTTTCAGTCACCCCCTTCTAAAATCAGATGTGCTCTAACGATCTCATGAATGTAGTGGTCCTCTTTGTAAAACATGTGTATGTAAATGACTGTAGATGTAGTTTAATCATGACAATTATTTAAGGAAATATAGTTTTGCTTGCTTGCTTGCTTGTTTGCTTGCTTGAGGAGTTGTAAATATGCGTATATAAATGTATCCAGGTTTAGTTTAAACTCGGTTATTTTTTAGGATATTAGTGTTATTTATTTAAGGTGTATTTGTTTTATATTATGTTTTATTGAATCATCTGTAACTGGGCAAACAACCTGTTGATGATAAAAGAAATCTATCTATCTATCTATATATCTTCCCATCCCCCACAACTCCCTCTTCAGCATAGGAAGTGAGGCCGCCTGGGCAAGGTACAGGTCCTCCTCCCCTAGTTGTATCCCCATGACCAACGTCTCACGCTCCAGAACACTGCCCTTGAGGTGGTATAGGTGGGATCTCTCGCTGAGTCCGAGGGAAAAACCAACCCTGGAGGGTAAATGGATTAAAAAAGAAAGAAAGAAAGAAATCATATAATGTCATGTATGCGATATTTATCTGTCGGAGATGGATTAACCTACGAGTATACATTAGTCAGAATTCTGACGATGGCAGATAACTTGAGCTGGGAATGCAGATACGCCATTTTTGTGCAGATGAGTATGTAACTACGGTGCTGCAATCAGGCGGAGAATCAGTCAATTAATCAGTTAATTAATTAATTAATGAATTAATTATGCGCCTTATCTGTCTTTAAACCTCCGTGCTTGCACATATACACATATTGGGTCGATTCATAAGTTCGTGCGGTATTCTTTTGGGTTGGCAACAATGCGCTGTGAAGTGATTCTAGAGTCCGGATTATTAGGTCCTGATAGGTTAGAATGCAAACTTACTTAAGCCAGTAACAAGTATACCCTACACTGTACAGCGGTTATGCTATGAGATTTGCATATATATTAGGGGTACAGCCTATAGAACTCCTTGAATTTATGCTACTCTTCCTGCATTTTGGTACAACGGGTTGCATGACACTTCCTACAAACCAAATTACTTTGCATTCTAACCTATTATCACCTACAAATCCGAGGTGTAGTAATCACATATCATTATTCCTTTGTTTCAACTGACTTTGGAGTTTCTGTGTTGTGAAACACAGGTTTTCTTGATTGTGAACATATTATTTGTGTATATTTCAGACAAACTGATATGGAATATCAAGTTGAGAAAAACGAGCATTTCCGACATATTTTACTCTTTGAGTTTAAGCGAGGATCCAGTGCAGCAGGAGGTGCGAGAACAATTTTTGAAGTGTACGGGAATGAAGCAATTGCTGAAAGAACAGCACAGAAATGGTTTTACGGCTTTGGAGCATGACAGTTTGACTTGTCTGATGATCCACGTTCTGGAATACCTTCAGATTTTGACGAAAATTAGTTGCTTCATGAGAATCCTCGCCAAACAACGCGGAAAATGGCGCGCAAGTTTTTGAATGTGATCAGTCAACTAATGTACGCCATTTGCATTTGATGGGTAAAGTACAGAAATTGAAGACAAAGACAACAACCAGTCTTATTGCTCCATGATAATGCTCGTCCGCATACAGTGCAATTGACCAAAGTTGTAATTGCTGAACTTGGCTGGGAACCTCTTCCTCATCCTCCGTATTTCCCCTAGAATTACTCCCTCAGATTTCCATCTTTTCCGCTCTCTTTCTAACCACATTCAGGGGCAAGTGTTTCCTGACGAAGCTTCTCTTGACTAATGGCTAACAGATTTCTTCCAGACAAAACCAAAACAGTTCTACAGGCGAGGCATTCAACTGCTACCTGAACGTTGGCAGAAGGTCATAGAGAGTAGAGGTGAATACAACACTGAGTGGTTGTGATTGTGAGTTACAGGGCGTGACAGTGACAGTAAAATAAAAAATAAAATAAAATAAAATATAAGAACCCAATATTTGTATATATATATTGTATAACTGATAGAAATAACAGTCAATAATTGCAAATTTAAAGTGAAATCTTATCCTGATCTGTGTATGCCAATTTCTTTAGATCTGCTCTTCATTTCTGTGTTATTTTTTTTGGAATTGTATTATTTTATTATATCAACTACGTAACGCTTGTTGTAATTGGAGTATAACTCTGATTTTTTTTACAAGTTGCTTTGCGTCGCACCGACACAGGGTCTTATGACGACGATGGGATAGGAAAGGGCTAGGAGTCGGAGGCAAGCGACCGTGACCTGAATTAAGGTACAGTCCCAGTATTTACCTGATGACTCTGTTACAGGCATATAATAATAATAATAATAATAATAATAATAATAATAATAATAATAATAATAATAATAATAATAATAATAATAATAATAATAATAAAACCTAACAACACAAATCAATCTCTTGGAAGAAATAGCCAACAAGAGAGGTTTGAGAAACTCCGTAAAAAAAAATTATTACAAACATCAAGAATGCTCCAAATGTTTTGGCAACAGATGCTGGTCCAATGGAAAGAGTGACGCAATAAAAATATCTGGTAGAAAAAAATTTCAGGAAAATGGTTTCTAGACAAATTTTCAACAGAAGATTGCTGAACTTACCCCAGAATAATTGTTAAAAATTAAACAGAAAATTACGTACAAAACTGAAGAAATAACTAGTTCCTTTTAGAAAAAATGTCGTGATGCTTGGCTATCTCTCGCACTCGTTTCTTCTTCGTCCAACTTCGCCACGTAGGTGAAGAAGGAAGAAAATGTCCATAGCAGATGCACCATCAGGGGCCTGTATAGTCCTTCACTGTGAGCTATCGTTTTTAACTTTCCCGTTGTCTTCTCTCTCTCTTCGTCTTCTGATTCATCTTCATTTTTATCTTCATTCTACATCACTGGTGCGACTGTTTGACTATCTTAAAGTTCACAGTTTTCATCCTGATTTTGGTATCACAAAGACTTTTTATAACAAAAATTGTCCATCGAAAAATCTTTAAATTAGGCACTACACTACAGTGGTAAAACCAGAACGTCTATACGCAATTGAATGCCTGGTACTAAACTGTAGATTAGATAAACTTGAGGTACTGGAAACGAGAATCATCATGATAAAAATCTTAGGCGCTGTGAAAACAACAGAAGTGTGGAAATTAAGATCTAATGATGAAATATACAAGAACATAGAAAACATAACAGAAACCATAAGAAAAAGGAGATTGCAATTTTTTAGACATATTTACATAATGGATTATTTCAGATTAACAAAAAGGATTTTCAAGTATCTTTGGGACAAAAAGGCAACAACTAGCTGGATTCAAGAAGTAAAGAAAGATTTAGAAAGAAATAATGTAAGAGAAGAAGATATTATGGACAGAGACATTTTTAAAAAGAGGGTAGTAAGTATGGAAGGATTCTAAGGAAGACTGAACAAGAAACCTGTTGCAAATTGGTCCAAGGACAGAAAGAAACAGCATAGTGAAAGGATTAAATAATATTGGAAGGAACGGAAGAGAAAACAACACAGTATGAAGAACTGAATTGAAATTGGCATGTGGTCCTTAGCAGGCCTCATCGGAAAGAATAATTAATAATAATAATAATAATAATAATAATAATAATAATAATAATAATAATAATGTGAACCTATTCTTTGCCTCGGAATACATTTCTATTGTGATCCCATCGACCAGATTTTCTTGTTTTGTATTAAAAGCCTGAACAGCTACAAACCAGCGAGACAGGCATTGTGTTCCACGGTCCAGCTGCTGTTGTTGTATCATACAATATTACTAATAAAAGCGATTTAATGGACGTGCCTTAACGAGTTTTTGAAAATTTGCAACGCTAATGGAACCTATTATATTGTTTAAGCTTAGGTTATTCATTTTTTTTTGTTCGTGTTCACGTTTGAAATTGTTATGTCGGGGAATGATATTACAAAAAAAAAGTGGGGTTTGAGAATTATACTTTTATCCAGTGCGGCTGCTCGTATATAGAACTGTGCTATTGTAGAATTTCCTCAGCACTTTCTGGCTTTGTCCCGACCATAGTTACGTATACTCGAGGACAAAACATGACGGCCTCCGTTCTTGGAAGCGAGCTGGAAGCCAGCTGTCAATCACACCCTGCTCAGTTAACGAGCTCTAAGTGATGCTTGTTTGGTGTGGAGAGGTTGCCAAACCACTTTCTTCCACACTCTCTTCAGCCCGTACCCTTTCTTCGTGTCGAGTGCAGTAGACATTTGGCAACTCCGGCTAAGTAGACGTATAAGCCGACAATAGAAACCGGCATGCTGCTGCAGAATAGAGGCGAGGTCATCATGTGTTGTTGCCAAGTATATCTGCATCCTCTATAATAAAGTTTCCCAACTGCTGGTACTTGAGAGCGGTACGAAACGAATTGGATGCATAACATTTTAAATTATGACTAAGAGCTTAATATCTGTTATAGCAGAAGCCATTTTTTATGTATTTTATATTTATTTTCACCTGAAACTTCATTTATAACTGTAATAATTTTCAGTTTTTCGAAACTAATTCAGAATTAATAAAATTAGAAAATACCTTGAAATTTAATTAAAAACAGAATGACATGTTTCGTTCTTGTAAGGACATCATCAGGTCCTGTCAAATCCCACTTTTACTTTTTATTTCGTTTAATGGATTTATAAATAAAGTATTTTTAAATGCTACCATTTGTTATGAACCTGCATGTATTTGTAATTGCGGAAGTGTAAAGTGTTGAATGTGAGGAAAGGAACGTTAAGAAGGACACAAACACTCAGTCCCCAAGCCAGGGATATTAATCATTTACAATTAAAAACCCCTGATCCGGCCGGGAAAATCGAACCCGAGGCCGCCAAGTGACAGTCGGTCGTCTTGCCCCCTACGCCGCCGACCCGGACTAAATACAGTATAGTCCCGCAATCTCGACCTAACGTGGACTGAGATGGTGTTGATTTTCCGAAATGTGGAGTTTTACGGAATAGAGGATAGGTTATTCACAGCTCATAATATGTTACTGCGTATCATTTCCCCAATGAAATGTAGGGCACAGGAAAAGTATAACATATACTAGAATAACTGTTGACAATTAAACAGAAACTCATATACAAAACTGAAGAAATGGCAAGTTCTTTGTAGGAAAAAATGCAGTGTAGCTTGACAGTCTCTCGCACTCGTTTCACCTTTGTCAATGTTCGTCACCTAGGCGACGAGAGAAGCAAATGTCCATAGCAGATGCTCCATCAGCGGCCTGTGAACCATCTTTCTTCACTTTTCCGTTGTCTTCCATCTCTTCGTCTCCTTCGTCTTCGTTTTTATCTTCGTTCTATTTCACTTGCAACTACTTCACTATCTGAAAGTTCACAGTTTTTCATCCTGTCCATTCCATTCTCCAACATCATCACCAATAACATCCTCGCAGCCTGGAATTTTATTCAATAAGTCCACTATTTCACAACTTTCTGTCTCCTAAGCTTTTATCCTCGATTTCATTTCAAGATTCAGATCTCCAGCCTACAACAAGTCTATTTTCTTTAGTTTATCTATTATGTCACACACTTCCTCCACAGCCAAGATAGAGAAGAAATAAGTATATGTTCAAAATTCCCTGGTCCATTGACACACGTAAGTCACGTTGAGAGCGAGAATTATGACTCTTATATTTTGATCAGCGAAAATAATTTAGTAATTTAAAAAAAAAGAAGAAAAGTTAGTGCTCCTCAAGTGGTCGAGTAACTGGGAATGGAGTAAGCGGGATTCTACTGTATTGTGACCAAGAGTAAAACTAGTTATGTTAAAATTCTGGTATACACCTTCGTAATAATTAGAGCCCGGATTCTTATGCATTAATAGTTTAGAATGCAAACTCTGAAGATGGTTTTCCGTGGTTTCCCATTTTCACACCAGGCAAATGCTGGGGCTGTACCTAAATTAAGGCCGCTTCCTTCCAACTCCTAGGCCTTTCCTATCCCATCGTCGCCATAAGGCCTATCTGTGTCGGTGCAAACTTCCTCAAGCGAGTAGCAAGTATAGTCTACCTTCACAACGACTATGCTGTGGGGTTTGCATAAACATTAGGAGTACAGGCCATCAGAACGCCTATAATTTATGTTACTCTTGCTACCACTATCTCCCGAATTTGAGCCCTATCCGAACGCCCAACTCGCCCGGTTCATTTTTACCAATAGTATAGATAAGCCCGAATATGAGCGCATGATTTTGATTGAATTAAGTTCGAGTGTATGAAGCTTGATTTTACAGACGTAACATCAAAATGCTTTTGGGAATCGTGTTCCAGTGGGGGATGTTATCAAATATTTTCACTGGAATCGTGATACGTGGAGGCTCATTTTCATGGTATCCTGGTTGTATTAGATGATAATAATGTGTGAAAGGGTGGTTGATAAAACGAGACCCGTGATTAATGGCTCTAGTTAACCCTATTATTAACGAGACTGAAGGGGGAGTGACATGAACACTCCTTCACGGAAGAGGTGATAACAGGTTCATAATCCGACATGTTTAACAGCGGATATTGGTTTCACCATTGATTACACCATTAGTAGCTCCTGGATTAGTCGGGTGTTACAACAGGGCCCTACACCGCTATGGCGACAACCTTTTATCAATCGTAAACAAGGCAAGAGCACAAGCTTTCAGAGGCTCAAAATTAGTGACAGCGGGGACTTCAGCTGGGACCTAATATTGCTTTAAATTACACTCAACTAAAAAAATCTATCGACTTTTTCCTGAGAAGTTTTGTATGAAAATCATGTTTTTATTCATTTATGTTAATTGGTAAATTCATGATCTCTTCTACCACAGGTTGTTGAATCTCTCAAACCTCTTTCAAAGGAAAGAAAGAAAAAACTAATAGCAGGACTCAAGAGGTATTGAGAACAACAGCGAGCATCCAAAAGGAACTAGTCATAAGCGCCCCCCAGTGAGCTTAAATCATAATAATAATAATAATAATAATAATAATAATAATAATAATAATAATAATAATATTTTATTTGATATACGTCCCACTAACTACTTTTACGATTTTCGTAGATGCTGAGGTGCCGGAATTTAGTCCCGCAGGAGATCTTTTTACGTGCCAATAAATCTACCGACACGAGGTTGACGTATTTGAGTACCTTCAAATACCACCGGATTGAGCCAGGATCGAACCTGCCAAGTTGGGGTCAGATGGCCAGCGCCGCAAACATCTGAACCACTCATCCCGGCATTATAATTTTTATTTTTATTATTATTATTATCATTATTACTTGTGTATGGACCCTGTTAGATTAGGAAGTGCTTTTACGATTGACCTTTCTAGTCTTCCATATGGCTTGCATTTTTTCTCTGTGGTTTCTCTTCCTTTCTTCAGTCCTCTTTGTTCCCGGTCTCCTTGGAACTTCATTCTCTGGCTGTACTACCCATCTGTTTACTTTTGTAATGAACAGATTTCTGTCTAATATTTCTGATACATCTATCTGTGCTTTCTCCAGGACCTTTTTGACTTCTTGGATCCATGGTGGAGCTTTCTAATGGTACTTGCACACAAGGGATCAGAACTGGTGTTAGGCAGTCCAACCACTGATTTTTCAAATTATTGATGCAAAGTTTCGAGGCTCCCAGTCACTTATTCATGTATTTACTTCTTTCATGTAGTAAAGTTAGCTCATTTTTTCTCTTTTCCTGGTTCGGGGGATCCAATAAAAACTTGAAGTCTTTGGGAAGGAGAGTTCACTTAACTAGAGCACTCGAAGGACATAGAAATTGTTAAAATCTGCCAGGAAGAAATCTAGACATAATGGTTAACGTGTGAAGCATCAGAACTTTAAATGTTTGATGGTTACTTAATTTTAGTTATATTTCTTAACAAATATGTCACCATTTGAAAATGACAAACACAGCAGGTACTGATGTATTTGTGTTCCTAATAATGTCACTTATACTTGTTATATTATCTATTTTGGAACACAAAGAGACCAGAATAATTATTTAAATCGGTCAAATTGTTCACAGAATACTTCGCGTTGGCCTGTGTGGAATGGGCATAATCGAGTGCTCAAAGCACAGGCCTCCGCGGGGAGAAGTTGCATAATTACGCTAAATTTACCATTGCGAAGTTTAGCTGCAGTCTTCAACTACCTCACGATATCAAAATTCCTATCAGAGTGTGAGAAACTTGGTGTGTAGGAAGGAAGTACCAATGATGGGTAAAGATTTGATACTGTCCAACACTGACACATGCAGCGGAGACATGGACGCTGACCAAAATGTCAGGAGAATAAACCCCAGGCCATTGAAATGAAATTTTTAAGAAGTGTAGTAGAAAGGACAAGAAAAGGTAAAGTAATAAATTAGAATGGCAGCAAGAACATAGCAGTGGGAAAGCTTTTCGATAGAATGGAGAGAAATAAACTTAGATGGTTTGGAACTGTTAAGGGTATGGAAGAAGGAAGGATACCTAAGCGGACGATCGAAACGCAGATAGAGGGAAAGAGGGCAAGAGGGAGACCCAGATTAAGGTGGTTGAAAACAATCAAGAATGGTACAATTAGAAGAAATACTGTTCAGAAGGAAGAATAGTGGTTGGATAGAGGAAGACGTAAATGTGCAATAAACATCCCAACACGGTGGGAGCTTGGCGAGAGAAATTGATGATTCATCATCATCATCATCATCATAATATATCGAATATATCATTTAGATTTTGCCAGTAACATGATAACGCCTATTTACCGCGCGCATGCAGATCTGCGGAGTGAGCGGTTTTCATGTCTAAAGTGGACGTTGCGATTTTCTCTTGTGGACAGGATGGGGGAGGTAATTCTCCAGGTTTATATGTTGTCAAATTGAAATGGGTTTGGGTTATTAGGATATAATGTTACATTTTCTAAGTACTGCTTGTCTTAACTATAGCCGTGGCCACCAAATCAGGTGGGTCAGATTTATGTAGCACTGGCGAAGAAATGCATAGTATTGAACACATATGCTAATTTAGGAGCGCGAGGCAATTTTATATCTCCTACAATGTTGCAAAAACAAATTATATTACTATCTTCAGGAATGACTGGTGGTTTCAGCGGTATAACTATTTTCCACATACACCAATTAGATTAAGTGAGGCGATGATACTCGAATGTAGCAAGTAAAAAGGACTGAAATTGTGTTGTTTCGTGAAGAAAATAGCAAACGATCATGTCAATGATATGGAAAAGGTAGCAAGTCAACTGGTACAGTAGATTTACTTCTACGATTGGCGCAAGATGTAACCTGTGTTAAGGCCACGAGGTTTGACATGGAGAAGATAGTAAGTCAGCCCGTGCCGCTGGCGGAATTAGGTATAACCAAATACAGGAGAGACAATACGCGACACTTCCGGATTTAGCCTTCTTAAAATGAGAGACAAGTCGCAAGTGGCGCTCCTAGTGGCTTGACCTGAAAATTCGCACTCAATTCAAATATCAATGGAAATGCATATGCGGAAATGGATAAATAAATTACGTCTAGAAAAAAAGTGTTACTAAGATATTAACTTCAAAGTTGCCAAAGCAATTCTGGATAAATGAATGAAGAATTATTTAACAGGTTATTATTTAAAGACTGAAATTAGACATATAATCAATATGTGAAATGGACTGCTGTGAAAGGGCTTGATCTGTCATTTATGCATTACATTTTTAGCTTCAGAATTCCTACCTGAACATTCACGGCTAGATTTTTCTTTTTTCTCATTTAAAAGCATTGTATCATCATATTAAAACACATGTCAACAAAAATGTCGGCACATTCCTTACACACATGATTCAATGAATTTACATTTAAGAGCTGGACAATTTTCCTTTTAACTTGAAGCCCACTAACAGAAAGAAAATCTATAAATTTACCCTCAAAAAATTCAAACTTTCCCTATAAGCAATACTTGTCATTACATTAGGGTAAAGCAAATTTACATCATCATATTGTATCAACAAAATATGTACATTTCTTAAACCACCCATATTTTCTTCAGTGCTTGACAACGCATTACGGCATTCTAAATGGGGTAACTTGGAACACAACCAGCCACACTCATATGCATATGTATTTTCCTGAATTAAATCAAACCCACAGATCACACCTACAACAACACATCGGTATTGAAGGTTAACTGCAGCACTATACAATAAAATATGCGTATTATATTTTAAGCCAGTTAAAATATGGGTCGAGCAGGTCAGAACATTATGAAGTACTATAAAAATCACTTTGTCACTGAAAGAATATATATGCAAACACAATATTACTTACATTTTCTTGTCACGATGGAAACTGAAGAAAGACCGCAAATTCTTCTCTACTTCATAGTTACTGCAGCCAAACACAGCCCATACCTTTGCCCTCATGTTGAGAGGAGATATCAAGGAATGACACACGCTACTATTTCATTATGTCAACTCACTGAAAACGTATAAATAACACCAGAAACTTCACACACCAATACACGTGCTCTTATAACAGAACCAGTAGTTCTCAGGTCAATCCGCTAGAGAGAGCTCTAATAGCTGTCCCTCGATATCTCGCTAAGTGTCACTACTGTATTTGGTATAACCTATACCATTTGTTGACAGTCAACTGCGTGTAAACCTTGTTTATAGCTATTATAGTGCGTCATAGTTATACTTCAGTTGCCAGAATGCCTCCGAAACCTAATTTATTCAAAATGATGATGTAGTCACAATGACGCACACAAAATGCTGTCAACTTGCGTACACGGATTTTTTTTACAATTAGTTATTTACAAGCTACACATTTAACTTGCACATTACCTAACCAACTGCCGTCACAAACAAAAACGCACACGTCAACAAACCACCATTTTTAACAACTTCCTATCACTAAGAACATGGAGACTGCAACTTTGAAACAGTTGACTGCAGGGTGCTTACATTAGCATGTCGGCCTTAAACACAACACAACTCCTCTTAAACAATAACTCCTCTCCACCATCGAGACCGTCTCTTTATATAGGCTGCCTGGCCAGCCTTCTAGAAGGATATGTCATAACATATCTTCTAGTAATTTGGAAAGTGCCTAAAGCCTACATATAATATAATGAATATTCTACATAGTTCTCGTCTCACCTAGTGATATTCTGGATATTACAACGTGTTTCGTAATACTGCAGTGGATTACACATCATATATACAGGTAATAATAAATTAAATACTATTAATTACAGGTTCTTATATTAACAAAACTCATATAAATATATGTACACAGCACATGTTTCATGACATAACCTCACAAATAATGCGATCGCAAATAATATTGATACTAATACTAAAACGTGGATGTACATCACAAGTCATAATAATAATAATCATAATAATAATAATAATTCGAACTCGATAATTGCATTACTAAACCATCGGTTAAAGGATATTGTTTTAAAGTTAGATCAGTCTATTCCACTTGCGTCAATGGTAAGTCGTTATTGCCATCACTTTGAACATGACGTTCATACTAACTCTTTATTTTTATAAATAGGTATTACGTGTGTCCAACAATGGTCCCAGAAGAAGTTGCGGAAATGATCAGAGAGGCTGAACATCTTCAACCATTTCATGCAATCATGATGACGCGTGGGGATTTTTGTAACTTCTCCATGGAAAGAACGAGAGATTTAAATACTCAACACCTTAAGATTAACACTGTGAGCTAGATAAGGATTTTCAAAGCTGAACTTCCATCAATCAAGATAAGGCAATCATTCAAAGAGTTAGAAACGTGGAAGGAGCACAACATCCTCAAAATAGGACGGTCCTGTCACATGATCAACAACACACAGTCCTTACAACCACTTGGAAGGAGACAAACCATCAGCGAACCGAAAGAAAAGGACTTACTGGCCATGCTGAATTTCTGCGAAAAAAATATTTTGCGTTTTATCGTGAAATTTCAGCTTGAATCATACACGTCAACTGACAAACTGATTAGGCAGTGATTTTTCACAATGTGTTTTATTGCATAATTTGTGCCTGAAACTTTGTGTGTTCTCGTTGATTTTACATAATAATAATATCGTGTGGCTATTTCTAGCCGAGTGCAGCCCTTGTGAGGCAGACCCTCCGATGAGGATAGGCGGCATCTGCCATGTGTAAGTAACTGCGTGTTATTGTGGTGAAGGATAGTGTTATGTGTGGTGTATGAGTTGCAAGGATATTGGAGACAGCAAAAACACCCAGACCCAGGCCATTGGAATTAACCAATGAAGGTTAAAATACTCTACCCGGCCGGGAATCGAACTCGGGACCCTCTGGACCGAAGGCCAGTACGCTGACCATTCAGCCAACGAGTCGGCCTTGATTTTACATTATATTCGTTCAATATCATCTGCTTCATGGTGCTGGCAAGACTATTTTTTTCTTCTCCTGTAAAATTCACTTTTTATGGCTTACTATCTTTCCCATGCCCATGCCTCAATTATTAAGAATGAAAACCTGAACAAGGAAATTTAAATCCAGAAAATTATGTATTGAAATTTTCAGTAAGCGACCACTTTTTTGTTTTTCAGCCAATAAAAGACTGTCTGCTGGAAAAATGTAGAAAATCGTCTAACTTAAATGTATTACCTGAAATATGGTACTTTTCATTTTCCTGGAAAATGGCCGCATAAATGTCGCTAGTCGAGTTCATTCGGGTCGCGCCCTTCAGTTTACGTATTAATCTGTATCCGTTCTATTTAAATATTTGCTTATGGTTTAAATATAATTTTAAATACTTGAATACTATATATTGGAATGCCTAATATAGAAAGGAGAACTGCTTTAAAGAATGCGTGGACCTTGAGTGGACACGGTCAGCGTTGCCGATCTGCTCTCAGAGGTAAGCTATTCGCGACCATCTGTCGCTTCACCGTTCCCATATCTGACAACAGCACAGTTTTCCTCACCCGTATCATTCAGGGGCCGCAGGTTAAGTTTTGAAACCATGTCAAAACTGGTAATCGAACCTGTGGGGGTAAACTGGGGTCATTACGATACAAGAACAAATGATAGCCACATTCCATCGTCCTGACAAACAAGCTTAACACATGCCAATCAATCATTCAGTGCGATTTTCACTTACGTTGCGAGAAATAATGGAAAGCCGTACCTTAATTAGCACATATTGACATACAGAGAATGATGAAGTATGAGGTGTGGCAAAGTGATTACCACGCTGTCTTGTCGATGATGGATCGCCTAAGCCCGTCACAAGCTAATAGACAGGTAACCCGAGATTCAGTTTGATGATTAATGGTTCGTCCTAAAACTAGCACTGAGCCGTATGTCTTATCTGCATTCCACCAGAAACAATCTCTGTTTAATCTCTTATAAAATGCGACTGCGAAAAGTGAAATTCGTTGCAGTCAGCAAAACGAAGGTGCTCCCTGTAATACCGCAGCCCACCAAACACTTAAAGTGAAAGAGTTGCCATCATTGCTTACGCCCTCAAAAACTTCACTGACTTCACTTCGAGCTGCGTTCCATCAAGGAGAGTTAAATTACCGTACAATGTAACCCTGGGTATGTTAACTGCTGATAAGTATTTTAACTCATTCCTGCGAGTCACGCGTTTCACCGAGTTTTTTCGGCAGAGTTAACTAACTTCATATGGCGGTGGTGGTGATTATTGTTTTAAGAGGAAGTACAACTAGGCAGCCATCCTCTATACAATACTAATGAGAGAGAAAATAATGAAAATTATCCGACACTTCGAAAAATGAAGTAAGGGACGAAGAATGACAAGGGACACGAAGGGCGTTAAAATGAAAGACTCCCTAGGCCTCGAATGCTCTAATACCGTCGGGGTCGGAAAAGAACAAGGGAGGTGGGACAGGATAGACGAAAGTGAGGAGCCTGCCACAAGTAAGTGGAAGCAATGCCAGGACTCAGCTAACGGCCCCATGGTCGCCAACCCACGCTTCCAAGTTAAGAGCCCCTTGTGCCCCTTTAGTCGCCTCTTACGACAGGCAGGGGATACCGCGGGTGAATTCTACATCTGCGTCCTCCACCCGCAGAAGGTAGTGTGTTTGGTCCGCGAGAGGTATTTTATTTCCCTCAAGTCCGCCGTCAAGCCGGTGAGGACCCCACTATCCGCCACCTGGGACACGCCACGTGGGAGTATCACCTCTCCCCCTGCTGCGCCAGCGTAGTAGGTTCGTGGTTAAGTCAAATACACTGTGGTGTATAATATACTCTATAGTGTATTTGTTTAAGTTGCTGCTGTCATCTACTAACTAAACTGTTATGACATATTCAACTGCTCAGGGGTAATCGTTGACTCAGATATCGCGCAGGGCTACCTGCATTATAATATTATTAAAAGTTTTACCCGTATAATTTTATTGTACCATAAATAAATTACTATGCTAACTTTACATATTGACATTATAGATAACATAACATTACTTCATTTTACTTAACCGATCCTCTTGTACCGGTTTGTGTCGAGGTTTGGCAGACAGATCATCATGTCTTCTTGTCTTCTATCCTTGATCGGAGCATTGTCAAACTCACTCTTCTAGATTTCAGCAAAGACGCTATGTTGTCTTCTCATTTCCTCCGTTGTCTGCCCCTCGTTAACTTTATAGCAAATAGGAATGCGTGTTTTGCTGCACCGACTTTCAACAGTGTAGTGATGCGTGTGCGCATGTGCGAGTGAATGAATGGGACTTCGCAACACAGCTATAAGGAGACAAGCCGTGACCAATAAAAAAAGGTGAGTAACTTTGGACGTTATTTTTAGCTGTTACTTTTCACAGTTACTTTGTTGTCGCAGTGACAGATGTAGCAGTTACACAAAAATAACCGTTTGTCACCCCTCTATTTGCTTGACCTAGATGACATTGTGTTTTTAACAACTGCCGTCAAAACTAAGAGAACTAAGATGAATAGATTTGACTGTTCTCAAGTGACATTTCGCTGCGTCATTGCTCCCACGACTGGTACCGTATGTGGAGAGACCATTCTGTCACATTAACGATGTTTCCTCACCAAGATTATTGCTTCTGCTCCTGCTTCCCTTCATTTCCGTTCCTAAAACAGTTCGAGATCAACTCCATTATGCAGTGCGGTCACACTGAACGTACCTGGACGTGACGCAAACGGAAATGAAGCTTCTACTGGCGCTGAACAGTATTATTGCCTGTAGGGACGAGCGGATGATGAATTCAAAAATATTACCCTAATTAAAACCTTTCTCGCTTCGAATTTATGACTCACGAACGTATTCACTAACGTCAGTTACTTTTTTTGTTAAGATTTCCAAAAACTTAGATAATGTCATTATCTCGGATAACGGTCACTTCTGTATTAACCACAGCATTTATTATCTCGGTTTACCAAAACTAAGTTTTTGTTTCAATCTGAATTTGAACGTAACACTTTTGTTTTCATACTGACGCACAGAAAACAGTAGACTACGTCCTGCCGCCCTTATGTAAATGTAAAGCAGTTTTTAATTACCTTCGGTGTTGACAAATAATTTATGAAAAATGATATCCGCTGTTGACTAGAAACGAAGAAAAAAGTCTAATATGACGTACCAAGAGAAGGAAAAGTCTTGAATTTGGTGGCAGAAACCATTAACATGAAAGGAAATGTCGTATGGCTTTTAGTGCCGGGATATCCCAGGAAGGGTTCGCCTCGCCAGGTGCAGGTATTTCTATTTGACACCCGTAGGTGACCTGCACGCCGTGACGAGGATGAAATGATTATGAAGACAACACATACACCCAGCCCTCGTGCCGTAGAAATTAACCAATTAAGATTAAAATCACCGACCGGTCGGGAATCGAACCCGGGACTCTCTGAACCGAAGGCCAGTACACTGACCGTTCAGCCAACGAGTCAGACAATATTAACATCATAGAGAATAAGAAAACAAATTATAGCCTACACATTGCATTCTTCACTAAAAGAAAAATAAGCCAATATTCCATTATCTGAGTTTTGGACATCTAAGATAACAGGTAAAGTAACTGACATTCCTGAATACGGGCTTTAGACTTAAATTGTAGCTCACCGGGCGAGTTGGCCGTGCGCGTAGAGGCGCGCGGCTGTGAGCTTGCATCCGGGAGATAGTAGGTTCGAATCCCACTATCGGCAGCCCTGCAAATGGTTTTCCGTGGTTTCCCATTTTCATACCAGGCAAATGCTGGGTCTGTACCTTAATTAAGGCCACGGCCGCTTCCTTCCAACTCCTAGGCCTTTCCTATCCCATCGTCGCCATAAGACCTATCTGTGTCGGTGCGACGTAAAGCCCATTGCTTAATGGCTTAATGAAAACCAGTGCAGAGTGTGACAGCACGTCACCTCATGTCACAAATCGCATTTAACAGTCTCTTATGACACAGTGACACATGTGTATATCAATTTGCTCGCGCTCGGTCTAATGTGACATGTATGTCGCCCGTGATAAGCATATCTCATTACCAGGAATTTATTAGGGTGTTGTCTCGAATAAAAATGGAAATTTATACCGGGGGTATTAATTCCTTGATGTTGAAAGGGGACTTCTGAAAATTTTTTCTTCTTCTTTGTCTGTTTACCATCCAGGGTCGGTTTTTCCCTCGGACTCAGCGAGGGATCCCACATCTACCGCCTCAAGGGCAGTGCCCTGGAGCTTCAGACTCTGGGTTGTGAGATACAACTGGGGAGGATGACCAGTACCTCGCCCAGGCTGCCTCACCTGCTATGCTGAACAGGGGTCTTGGTGGGGGATGGGAAGATTGGGAGGTATAGACAAGGAAGAGGGAAGGAAGCGGCCGTGGCCTTAAGTTAGGTAACATCCCGGCATTTGCCTGGAGGACAAGTAGGAAACCACGGAAATCCACTTCCAGGATGGCTGAGGTGGGAATCGAACCCACCTTTACTCAGCTGACCTCCCGAGGCTGAGTGGACCCCGTTCCAGCCCTCGTACCACTTTTCAAATTTCGTGGCAGTAATAACCGGGACTACAGTAAAAAGAAGAAAGTATTCCTTCCTTACGTGGCAGGTATAACTGACAGAATAGGGCGCATTCTTAGGAAGCACAATATAATTCCAGTTTTCACCACAGACCAGAAGCTCAAATCCCTGTTTCGGCCATTCAAAGAAAAACCACATCTTGAAACACCGGGCGTGTATGAAGTTTCATGCTGTTGTAGTTGCTCATATATTGGCATGACGAAAAGGCTTGTCAGCACCAGGGTGAAATAACACATTAGGTCGGTAAAGAATGTCGCTCTTTCATCCTCCAGTCTGCCATAGTAGAACTTTTCTACAGTACAGACCATGAAATCCTCTTTGACCAGGCGAAGGTCATCGCGCCTGTAAAAGACTTCTATGGGTAAGAGAAGCCATATAGAGCTGCGCCCAAATAATATCAACAGGGAAGACGGCTTCGAGTTATCAAATACATGGAGACCTGTACTACAGAAATACATGCATAACACCACCATGGAACAGCGGGACGCACTCACGAAACCATCGACAGAGGGCGGTGAATCACAGCACGACGATCCTTGAGTCCAATTAGTGGGGTAGGCCGAGGATAGTACGGTCATGCCTTCCACGTTTCTTTGACTTTCTTTGCTCACTGTCGGAAGCAGAACTTAACATGCCCTGATGAAGGCCAATGCAATTTGACTGAAAGCTCGGCTTCATTAAATAAATATAGTGGCTTTAATCCAGTAATCATTTATTTATTTACGTTAATACTATAAGCCACGCAAGCCTACGTTCATAACTTTAAAATCAGTTAACTGGGATCTGATGTAAGTTGCGATCTCATAACGTTCATCATTGATTGCCCCAGCAAGATTGTAACCACCCATTTTTCCTCTTCTGAAGAGATCTTCACTCTCATTGGTGTGTGTTTCCTGTAGTGCTATCAAATCCACGTTATTCTCCAGCATAAGACAAGACAGATACTGACTCTTTGGTTATGTAAGTCTGATCGACATGTGTTCTGGTTGGTTCTGAAAAGGACTGTTAGTGGACATAGTATTCGCTGTGTAGCAGCGCCTTCGTGGGCAGGCTCCTTCCGTGATCCCCGTTTGTTGAGATGCATTTAGCTTATGGTGCTGCTCAGCAAAATTAAGCAGAGGCACGGAGGATTTACAGTGAATAATTTTATCATTCAATGCAGCAATAAATTTAAATCAATCAATCAATCAATCAATCAATACTGATCTGCATTTAGGGCAGTCGCCCAGGTGGCAGATTCCCTATCTGTTGCTTTCCTAGCCTTTTCCTAAATGATTTCAAAAAAATTGGAAATTTATTGAACGTCTCCCTTGGTAAGTTATTCCAATCCCTAATTCCCCTTCCTATAAATGAATATTTGCCCCAGTTTGTCCACTTCAATTCCAACTTTATCTTCATAGTGTGATCTTTCCTACTTTTATAAACGCCACTCAAACTTATTCCTCTACTGATGTCATTCCACGCCATCTCTCCGCTGACAGCTCGGAACATACCACTTAGTCGAGCAGCTCTTCTTCTTTCTCTTAATTCTTCCCAACCCAAACTTTGCAACATTTTTGTAACGCTACTCTTTTGTCGGAAATCACCCAGAACAAATCGAGCTGCTTTTATTTGGATTTTTTCCAGTTCTTGAATCAGGTAATCCTGGTGAGGGTCCCATACACTGGAACCATACTCTAGTTGGGGTCTTACCAGAGACTGATATGCCCTCTCCTTTACATCCTTACTACAACCCCTAAACACCCTCATAACCATGTGCAGAGATCTGTACCCTTTATTTACAATCATATTTATGTGATTACCCCAATGAAGATCTTTCCTTATATTAACACCTAGATACTTACAATGATCCCCAAAAGGAACTTTCATCCCATCAACGCAGTAATTAAAACTGAGAGGACTTTTCCTATTTGTGAAACTCACAACCTGACTTTTAACCCCGTTCATCAACATACCACTGCCTGCTGTCCATCTCACAACATTTTCGAGGTCACGTTGCAGTTGCTCACAATCTTGTAACTTATTTATCACTCTATAGAGAATAACATCATCCACAAAAAGCCATACCTCCGATTCCACTCATTTACTCATATCATTTATATATATATAAGAAAATATAAAGGTCCGATAATACTGCTTTGAGGAAATCCCCTCTTAATTATTACAGGGTCAGATAAAGCTTCACCTACTCTAACTCTCTGAGATCTATTTTCTAGAAATATAGCAACCCATTCAGTCACTCTTTTGTCTAGTCCAATTGCACTCATTTTTTGCCAGTAGTCTCCCATGATCCACCCTATCAAATGCTTTAGACAGGTCAATCGCGATCCAGTCCATTTGACCTCCAGAATCCAAGATATATGCTATATCTTGCTGGAATCCTACAAGTTGAGCTTCAGTGGAATAACCTTTCCTAAAACCGAATTGCCTTCTATCGAACCAGTTATTAATTTCACAAACATGTCTAATATAATCAGAAAGAATGCCTTCCCAAAGCTTACATACAATGCATGTCAAACTTACTGGCCTGTAATTTTCAGCTTTATGTCTATCACCCTTTCCTTTATACACAGGGGCTACAATAGCAACTCTCCATTCATCTGGTATAGCTCCTCCGACCAAACAATAATCAAATAAGTACTTCAGATATGGTACTATATCCCAACCCATTGTCTTTAGTATATCCCCAGAAATCTGATCAATTCCAGCCGCTTTTCTAGTTTTCAACTTTTGTAACTTATTGTAAATGTCATTGTTATCATACGTAAATTTTATTACTTCTTTGGCCTTAGACTCCTCCTCTATCTCGACATTTTCCTTGTAACCAACAATCTTTACATACTGCTGACTGAATACTTCTGCCTTTCGAAGATCCTCACATACACACTCCCCTTGTTCATTAATTATTCCTGGAATGTCCTTCTTGGAACCTGTTTCTGCCTTAAAATACCTATACATACCCTTCCATTTTTCACTAAAATTTGTATGACTGCCAATTATGCTTGCCATCATGTTATCCTTAGCTGCCTTCTTTGCTAGATTCAATTTTCTAGTAAGTTCCTTCAATTTCTCCTTACTTCCACAGCCATTTCTAACTCTATTTCTTTCCAGTCTGCACCTCCTTCTTAGTCTCTTTATTTCTCTATTATAATAAGGTGGGTCTTTACCATTCCTTACCACCCTTAAAGGTACAAACCAGTTTTCGCATTCCTCAACAATTTCTTTAAACCCATCCCAGAGTCTGTTTACATTTTTATTTACCGTTTTCCACCGATCATACACTGACTGACAGAGCAAATGCAACACCAAGGAGGAGTGGTTCGAAAGGGATGAAAGTTGGGGAAAAAACAGAGTCGGCACGGACGAATAATTGATGTTTATTTCAAACCGATATGCAGGTTACACAATGCGCACGGCATCGACTCAGTAGGATGTAGGACCACCGCGAGCGGCGATGCACGCAGAAACACGTCGAGGTACAGACTCAATAAGAGTGCGGATGGTGTCCTGAGGGATGGTTCTCCATTCTCTGTCAACCATTTGCCACAGTTGGTCGTCCGTACGAGGCTGGGGCAGAGTTTGCAAACGGCGCCCAATGAGATCCCACACGTGTTCGATTGGTGAGAGATCCGGAGAGTACGCTGGCCACGTAAGCATCTGTACACCTCGTAGAGCCTGTTGGGAGATGCGAGCAGTGTGTGGGCGGGCATTATCCTGCTGAAACAGAGCATTGGGCAGCCCCTGAAGGTACGGGAGTGCCACCGGCCGCAGCACATGCTGCACGTAGCGGTGGGCATTTAACGTGCCTTGAATACGCACTAGAGGTGACGTGGAATCATACGCAATAGCGCCCCAAACCATGATGCCGCGTTGTCTAGCGGTAGGGCGCTCCACAGTTACTGCCGGATTTCACCTTTCTCCACGCCGACGACACACTCGTCTGCGGTGACTATCACTGACAGAACAGAAGCGTGACTCATCGGAGAACACGACGTTCCGCCATTCCCTCATCCAAGTCGCTCTAGCCCGGCACCATGCCAGGCGTGCACGTCTATGCTGTGGAGTCAATGGTAGTCTTCTGAGCGGACGCCGGGAGTGCAGGCCTCCTTCAACCAATCGACGGGAAATTGTTCTGGTCGATATTGGAACAGCCAGGGTGTCTTGCACATGCTGAAGAATGGCGGTTGACGTGGCGTGCGGGGCTGCCACCGCTTGGCGGCGGATGCGCCGATCCTCGCGTGCTGACGTCACTCGGGCTGCGCCTGGACCCCTCGCACGTGCCACATGTCCCTGCGCCAACCATCTTCGCCACAGGCGCTGCACCGTGGACACATCCCTATGGGTATCGGCTGCGATTTGACGAAGCGACCAACCTGCCCTTCTCAGCCCGATCACCATACCCCTCGTAAAGTCGTCTGTCTGCTGGAAATGCCTCCGTTGACGGCGGGCTGGCATTCTTAGCTATACACGTGTCCTGTGGCACACGACAACACGTTCTACAATGACTGTCGGCTGAGAAATCACGGTACGAAGTGGGCCATTCGCCAACGCCGTGTCCCATTTATCGTTCGCTACGTGCGCAGCACAGCGGCGCATTTCACATCATGAGCATACCTCAGTGACGTCAGTCTAGCCTGCAATTGGCATAAAGTTCTGACCACTCCTTCTTGGTGTTGCATTTGCTCTGTCAGTCAGTGTAGTTACTTTTTAGAAACTGCCTCATGCCTGCTTTATCAGCCATATTGTACTGCCTAACAGTCCTACTTTTAAGACCTTCCTTTCTATCACATTTATTTTTAAATACGACAAAAACAGCTTCATGGTCACTAATACCATCTATTACTTCAGTTTCCCTATAGAGCTCATCTGGTTTTATCAGCACCACATCCAGGATATTTTTCCCTCTGGTTGGTTCCATCACTTTCTGAATCCGCTGTCCTTCCCATATTAACTTATTTGCCATTTGTTGGTCATGCTTCCTGTCGTTCGCATTTCCTTCCCAATTTACATCTGCCAAATTCAGAACTCCCGCTACAATCACATTTCTTTCCACGTCGTTTCCCACATAGCCGACTATTCTATCAAATAATTCCGAATCCACGTCAGTGCTACCCTTTCCCGATCTGTACACTCCAAATATATCAACTTGCCTATAATCGTTAAAAATGAGCCTTACACCTAGAATGTCATGTGTCTCATCTTTAACTTTTTCGTAGCTTACAAATTCTTCTTTCACCAGAATGAACACTCCCCCTTATCCTATCTCTACGATACACACTCCAGTGCCGTGAGAAAATTTCTGCATCCACTATATCATTTCTCAACCATGATTCAACTCCTATTACAATATCTGGTAAATATATATCTATTAAATTACTTATTTCTATTCCTTTCTTTACAATACTTCTACAGTTCAACACTAACAATTTTATGTCATCCCTACTTGATTTCCAGTTCCCTGTTCCCTTATCACCGCTCCCTAGGCCATCCCGTTTCCCTGAATGTACCTCCTTATTACCCTTCCAAACAAATTTCCTAACTTATACGTTCCACTGCGGTTTAAATGAAGGCCATCCGAGCGCAGATCCCTATCTCCTATCCAGTGAGACCGCTCCAAGGCCAGCAGTAACTCGGGACTCCTTATTAACGAGATTACTGTTACAATCTTTCAACTTTACATGATCATTCAACTGCAGGATGACCCTTGTTTATGGCATTTAAAGAAATACCACAAGTCACTCATTTTAAGGATTTATTCAAGAGATTCTCAACAACACAGTACAGCAAGTAAATGTACATATAACACTTTGAACTGTAGTAATTTGGAACATTAAGATTTTATGAAGAACATTTTGATGAACATTATGACAAGCTGTCACAGTTTTATATATTAAAAAAAGCATTTAAAGTCAGTAGATACTAACGTATCCACAAAGACGCACACGAGATGCTGTCAGTTGTCAGTTGGTTGCGAAGCATGTGACCTTGCCGCGGTGGGGAGGCTTGTGTGTCCCAATGAAGCAGATAGCCGAGCCGCAGGTGCAACCATATCGGATGGGTATCTGTTGAGAGACCAGACTAACAAATGGTTCATCGAAAGGGGGGTAGCAGCCTTTCGGTAGTTGCAAGGGCGGCAGTCTAGATGAGTGACTGATACGGCCTTGTAATAATACTCAACATAGCTTAGCTGTGTTGATACTGCTACACGGCTGAAAGCAACGGGAAACTACAGCCGTAACTAACTCCCGAGGAAAGCCACTTCTAGGGAAAGAAGACAAAGCAGAAAGATGGCAGGAGCATATCCAACAGTTGTATCAAGGTAACGATGTAGATAATTTGGTTCTGGAACATGAAGAGGCTGTTGATGCTGATGAAATGGGAGACCCGATTTTGAGGTCAGAGTTTGACAGAGCTGTGAGTGACCTCAATAGGAACAAGGCACCTGGAATTGATGACATTTCCTCTGAATTACTGACTGCCTTAGGAGAAACCAGCATGGCAAGGTTATTTCATTTAGTGTGCAAGATGTATTAGACAGGAGAAGTCCCATCCGATTTTCGGAAGAATGTTGTTTTACCTATTCCCAAGAAAGCCGGTGCTGACAGGTGTGAAAACTACCGCATCATTAGTTTAGTATCTCATGCCTGCAACATTTTAACACGTATCATTTACAGAAGAATGGAAAAACAAGTTGAAGCTGAGTTGGGAGAAGATCAATTTGGCTTCAGAAGAAATGTAGAACACGTGAAGCAATCCTGACTTTACGTCTGATCTTAGAGGATCGAATCAAGAAGGACAAGCCCACGTACATGGCATTCATAGATCTAGAGAAAGCGTTCGATAATGTTGATTGAACCAAGCTATTTATGATTCTGAAGATGATAGGGATCAGATACCGAGAACGGAGAATTATCTACAATCTGTATTAAAAAAGTCGGCAGTGAAAAGAATCGAGGGCTTTGAAAAAGAAGCAGCAATCCAGAAAGGAGTCAGGCAAGGCTGCAGTTTGTCCCCTCTCCTTTTCAATGTTTAAATAGAACAGGCAGTAAAGGAAATCAAAGAGAAATTTGGAAAGGGAATCACACTCCAAAGAGAGGAAATCAAAACCTTGAGATTTGCCGATGATATTGTTATTTTATCTGAGACTGCAGAAGATCTCGAGAAGTTGCTGAATGGTATGGATGAAGTCTTGGGTAAGGAGTACAAGATGAAAATAAATAAGTCCAAAACAAAAGTAATGGAGTGCAGTCGAACGAAGGCAGGTGATGTAGGAAATATTAGATTATGAAATGAAGTCTTAAAGGAAGTAGATGAATATTGTTACTTGGGTAGTAAAATAACTAACGATGGCAGAAGTAAGGAGGACATAAAATGTAGACTAGCACAAGCAAGGAAGAGCTTTATTAAGAAAAGAAATTTGCTCACTTCAAACACTGATGTAGGAATTAGAAAGATGTTTTTGAAGACTTTCGTGTGGAGCGTGGCATTGTATGGAAGTGAAACATGGACGATAACTAGCTCAGAAAGAAAGAGAATAGAAGCTTTTGAAATGTGGTGTTACAGAAGAATGCTGAAGGTGAGATGGATAGATCGAATCACGAATGAAGAGATACTGAATCGAATTGGTGAGAGGAGATCGATTTGGCTAAATTTGACGAGAAGAAGAGATAGAATGATAGGACACATCTTAAGACACCCAGGACTTGTTCAGTTGGTTTTTGAAGGAAGTGTAGGTGGTAAGAACGGTAGGGGTAGACCAAGGTATGAATATGACAAGCAGATTAGAGCAGATGTAGGATGCAATAGTTACGTAGAAATGAAAAGGTTAGCACAGGATAGGGTGGCATGGAGAGCTGCATCAAACCAGTCTATGGACTGATGACTCAAACAACAACAATGTATACATAACCTTGATCACTGCTGTTTGAGAACAAAACACTGTCACACCACAAACCGCCATTTAAAGACAACTGCCAATCGCTGCACATCGAGATGACAACACTGAAACACAAAAAAAACAGTTGACTGCGTATACAAGCATGTCACTTCAATATGTAGGCTGCGTTTATCGCATGTCACGAAGTCACAACTATTGTACGCGCACTTTTTAGTGATAGATTTTTGTACTGGGTTGAGGAGTAAGGAGGGACCACTGTCGGTTCCAGCAATGCTGCCAACTGACTGGAAATGAAATCTGAATTGAATCGATAATATGATCGATCGATATGAATTTTCTAAACCTTTATTATCTTACGCCAACAACTGTGTCACGCACACAATATATAATATTATATAACATTTCTCGATGCGAAACTTGTTCCTAGCATGAATTCTGTGGTTTGGCTTTGCTGTGTAAACAACAACAGTTCGAGTACGTAAAGAGTACGCCAGATGTCGCACAGCGATCGTAAGCGATTCTTAGTTTGTGTTTCAAAGGTTGCCAATACGAATCTCGAAGATAACCGAGGTCGACCGTTTCAGCATCTATCACTAAAAAGTGCGCGTACAATATATTCCTTGTTACACCATAACTCGTCAACCAACAACTTCCAAACAGTAACTCATTTCACTGTCATAATCACCTCTTTGTATATATCATGGCCAGGTTTCCAGAAAGATGCATTACAACAAAAACTACCTTTGTGAATATTCTAGAGTGCGTAACACATAGATTACAATGTACAGAATATTCTCAATTGTTCCATTCTGGAAGTTACACTGTGTTTCACAATTATAGATTACAATTTATATATACAGGTAAGGATAAATTTTAATATAAATTAATTTTAATATTAATTTACAGGTATTTACATTAACTGATATAAATGTCTATATACAGTGCCTCTTACATGACATAACCTCAAAAAACAGCGCGATCATATCGTCCATACATATAACTTAGCTAGGTACATAAATAATACTAATACTGAATGGATGTTAACACTTCATAGCTATACATACAATAATAATAATCGTAAAATAATAATAATAATAATAATAATTGTACCGGTTGGTACACCTATACGCCACACATTTGAATTTTCCGCCTTAAAGTACTCCTCTACACCTGAAATTCTGAACTTTAAAACTTAATTAATTCAACCGTTTATCAGAAGATGTCACTGTGTTAATTTCGAAATGTTTTTGTTTACTAATTATCAAGAAGTGTGGACATTCTCTCACAGATGTCTCTACCAAAAACTATGATCATGCACCCTGGTGCGAAGTGAAGGGACTTTTTTGAAGATATGTTGTATTTATAAGTTTGTTCTTTACTAAATGCTGTTCTTTCATTTGTGGGTTGGTAATATTAATCTTTCTTTCCGCCAGTTTTGAAATTAGCCAATCGTAAATTTCTGTCATTAATTTTCAGCCAATGGCGTCTTTCTTCCCCAATGTTGATGTGTAACTGTAAGTTACCCAATAAACGACTGTGGGTGTGTCTTAATCATTCATGAAAGGTCTCGAATCTTCCCCGAGAGTATAAAAACTGCTGATTTTCCTGCCTCTCCGCCACTCGTACAACATCTATCTTAGTGTATGGAAGTATAGCAGGAGGCGGGAAGCGCGTCTTTCATCCGCCAGCAGCTCTTCTACAAGGTAATGGCCTTTTAACATCTTTATTTCTTGCTAGCTCAGAAGTTTAGCCCTCGGGGAAGGTCCGAAACTTTTTCAATGTAACCTACCTTTCTAAAAATGTAACTTAGTGCCGGCTTATGTAAAAGTTTCTTATTATTTAACTGTGAATCGGGGATAGAGAGTGCTTTACCCTCTCGAGTTCCCCTTCATTTTGAGTTGAGGTGACTACGTTTTGATAACCGATTTTCTACTCTTAATGTATTAAAATTTTCTTATACGAGTCACCTCCCTAGTTTGGGAATAGCCCCTGTATCATCGCCCTAGTGCCCCTTAGGTTTTATAAAGTTTCATGTAGGAGTGCAAGCAACGCCTCCATTCATCTTGGTATTTTGGGCCATTTAATTGACCTATTATTTTTCTTTTAAGGCCCTGTAGGCTGGGTACGAGATACCCCTGTTTAATTCTTGTAAGTTGTGCCTCGATGGCAAGTTTTTGTAAAGTCTGGTATTGCCTTTAATAGGCTTGAAAAATTGAGAGCGGGTCAGCTCTTTCTAGTGTTTGAAAAGTGCCTCTGGGAGGCTTGAGGTTAAAAGTTGGGAGCAAGTGCTCCTTGAATGAAGGGGTTTTCTGCCCTTTGAATAAATGAGTGTACCTTGGTAATATTGGGAAGTAGCTCAAGGGTTGTGTAACTGAGGCTCGAGGCCAGAACTTGTAAAGAGCCCAAAACTTATGCTTTCGTTTGTAAAGTTATCAGTGTACCTGTGTTTTTATTGTTATTTCACCTAGTGAAAATTTGTTAAATCTTGTTGTCTATTGAAAATATAACCTTTATTGAAATTTTAATTCATCTTTCGGACTTGTAGTTAGACCCATTCCAGCCCGCACCTTCTTTTACCTCTGCATTCCACGGATAACTCCGTAATAATAATAATAATAATAATAATAATTGCTACCATTGTGCAACCACATAGTTACATACCAACAAAAATTAACGCAAAGAGACATGATAATAACACCCACGAAATTAAAGCCATACCCACTTTAGGCACAGAAAACAATAACAAACAGTTTAACCAACATGACGGCTAAAGAAGGATAGTTGGAAAGCGGCTGGGAACCATATCCAGGAGGTGAAAGTTATTGGCAATGCTGAAGAAGCGAAATCAAAGGTGATTCTAATTCCATAAGTTTACTTAACAATTTATATTCCAATTAGAGCGCAAATAATCAACAAAATACCTTTAAAAATCGAAGATAGTTTTCACAATAATAACAATTTACCCCGAGGCTAGAATTTTAGTTACCGTATTTAACCTTAGGTCTGAACATCTCACACAACGTTCCACTGTTCATGGCGAAACATTTAAATTACATAATACTGACGAAAGAAAAGGAAAGTAACATTATACAGTCATGAGTATGTACATGTAAGAAAGGGAAACAACATATAAAATATTTATCCTAGTGCAGGGCGCCTTTAGGAGGCAACCCCCTCAAGAACACTTCTGAGAAAGGGTGCCCGTCCTAAATGTGAATACTCTAAGATGATGCGGAATAAGAAAATACAACCTTTAAAAGATAATCTTGGCGCAGAGCACCTTCAGTAGGCAGCCCCCTCAAAAACACCTCTGAGAAAAGTTACCCGTCCTAAACGTGAATACTCCAAGATGAAACGGGATAAATGAGACAGCCCCAAGGAGAAATTTACACTTTACGATTACATCGAGAGGCGTTGAATATCTAATTTATAAAATCAAAGAAATGGGAACTGTCTCTTAACACAAATCTGAAATGACTTGCAGGAAGGCTAAGTCATTTTAAGAAAAAATTGACGACTGAAGGAAAAAACGGATAAGCTCCGGCAAAAGAAATTAAACGGAACACTACATTTGAAGATAACCTGAAAGATGAAAAACAACTAAAGTGTTCACATGTTGGAGGGGCCAAGAAGACCCGTCACCTGAAGAAGGCAACCTTTCCCTTCACTGGTCAAAACAGAAAGACGGCTCACCAGAGCTTGGCGTTACCCACGACCTCTTCTCCGGAAATTAGGAAACCGTAAAACAACCAATGAACGTCCGTATTTTCCTTCGTCCGCCAATCACACTTACTTTTATTTTATCCAATGAGAGCCCAGCACAAAGTGCTGATAAAGAACACCGAGTAACCTTGAGAAATTTCGAAATTGATGCAATATGATGAAACCGGAAACATTCCATCCCGATCTAGCGCGTGCGGTACCGTGTGTTTCCTAATTATTACATCATATTTTAATTTTTTACGACAACCTATCTTAAAGCCATATCAAAATTAAATAATTCCAAAATTCACACAGAGAACATATAAAACATAAATAAATATTATCCGCACACTTTATCTTGGTGCATTTGTATACGGGGGTGAGGAGTAAGGAGGGAGCTGCCCCGGTATCGATAGTGCTGCCTGGTGCTGCCAACTGAATGAAAATGAAATCTGAATTGAATGGAGAATACGATCGATCGATATGAAATTTCTAAACCGTTATTATCTTAAGCCAACAACTATGTCACATACACATTATATAACATTATAAAACATTTCTCGATGCGAATCTTGTTCCTAGCATGAATTCTATACTTTGGCTTTGTTGTGTAAACAACAACTGTACTAGTACGTAAGATGTACGCCAGATGTCGCACACCGATGCTTAAGCGATTCATAGTTTGTGTTTCAAAGGTTGCCAGTACGAATCTCGAAGATCGCTGAGGTCGACCGATTCAGCACTAGGGTGTAAATGCACCAAGATAAAGTGTGCGGATAATACATGATATAAAATTCCCCAGTCTTTCAATTTCAAATAATCACTATAGTTGATACAGAGATGGAAGGGTCGACAACTCGGATGACGCAGCTATACATTTCTGGAGAAGACTGAGGTGGCGCTGGTGGCGATGGTATTTGTGCGTCGGCGATCTGAACTTGTGGTGTAGCTGGTATGTCTTGAAGTGGCTGACGTTTCAGATGAGGGGGGCGGTCCGGTGACAGAAGTAAAAAGGAGGATGTGATCGGAGAAGGATGAGAAGACGTAATCGTGGTGAGAGAAGCAGAAAGATGGATGCGACTGGAGATTGTGGTTGTGATCATTGTGGGAGGAAGGAAAGGATCGCAGATGGGGAGGCCAACTGCCAGTGCGGAGTCGGCCTATGTGCGTTCTTGGGGTCGGCGGAAGCTGCAAATAAAAAATGAAGAGCCACCCGGTCCAGCAAAAATAGGAGTTGCGGAGATTGGAGATGCCCTATAACAGCGATGTCCAAAAAACACTAAGCGGAGGAAGTTATCAACGCTCTACAATAATTGAGCTTATGAGTACTGTTCTTAAAGTGTTTTTTTATTCGTGTAAAATGTGTATTTCTAACTTCGTGAATGCATTTACTGATGTGTGTGTTTCTTAGTAGCATTTTACGAAGAGTGTCTATTTATCATAACCATCGTATTGGTCTAAATGTAGTGAATATTGGTGAAGTCATTCAAAATCGAACACGCCCCCTTTTCTGTCGGCCTACAAGAAATACAAGGCCTGCCCAATAGCCACTCATAGCTGTCCGCCCTGTGGATGCTATAATTGCCGCTAGAGGCGCTGCAATTCAACCTCACATGAACACCTCAGCCGGCGGTATTTCTACACATTGTATGCTTACTGGTGACTGGACCTGAGGGCTGGTTCGAGGTCCACTCACCCTACGTCATTAGAATTGAGGAGCTCTATGACGGTGAGATAGCGGCCCCGGTCTCGAAAAGCAAGGATAACGGCCGAGAGGATTCGTCATGCTGACCACACGACACCTCGTAATCTGCAGGCCTTCGGGCTGAGCAGCGGTCGCTTGGTAGGGCAAGGCCCTTCAAGGGCTGTAGTGCCCTGGAGGTTTGGTTTTTTTGTGTACTGTTGCATACCGTTTAGTAAACAAGGCTCTAGAAATAAAGTTCCTGGAACTAGTTTCCATGCATACCCTTGCGAAGAGCCAACTAGGGAATTATGGATTAAAGCAATAAGCAGACAAGGTATGGTACAGTAAATGCGCAGACCATGTGACGGCAAAAATTAGGTTACTTATTGTTATTGCTCCTGTTCTGATGACAATAATATTATCTTCGATATAAATCTCCTGGCCCGAGAGACGGTGTCGCCGTCTAGGAAGCCCGCCTCCCTCTTCAGGGGAGGAATGAAAATATTTAGTAGTTACATGATCTGTCAACATTAGCATATTATTTGGGAAGATGTAAGCAATGTCATACTCCTTGGGTGTCATGGCCATCGTATTTGGCACAAATATTGGAGTACGTACCCCAGGACTTGAAGGCTCTCTCATACTTTCATTATTTCAGTCGTATACTCTACATGAAACTCACATTGAGAATTGCCAGTGTTGAAACTATGATTTGAACCTTGGAATATTCGAAGAGTGCGGCTGCCCATTCTTATCACGGAGCGAATGTTAATATGCTCGTCTATGCAGGGGGAATACTTCTTGAGAAGAACATATCAAGGAAAATGGTTAAAGTCGTTCCTTTTCACTGAAAATCTACGATGCGGTAGTAAAAATATCTGGTACAGGCCTTATATCCTTTTTAATGCCAGACATAAATTTCGACAGTTATGTGTGTTATCTGAAATGAAAATCCACACCTGAATTGAACTCCTAGGGTAAAATGTGAACATTTATTATCTTCTACGTCATTCTTCTCAGTAACGTATATAATATACAGGAAGTATAGTGCAGAGGTAAATTTTTGCTGGTTTTAACTCCCATTAGCAATACTAGTGAGTGGTGATGTGAGGTGGCATACTAGCGCTGCAGTGGTCAAGCTGCACACTGCCAGGCGAACACAGTTTTTGGAAAGAGCATTGCGAGTGAGCAGACTTTGTATTCCATGCCCACGGCCGACTTGATGCGTCGCTCTAGCTAGCTCCTTACCGGCCTTGACAATCGGGTCCACACACTGTAATCGGAGTAGTTACACAACTCGACACATGGCGCTGGCGGCCGACCTATTTGCAGTAGAAATGCATACTTCTTTATGGAAAATATATTGACTTTGGTTGCCGATTTATCGTAATTTAGAGCTATGGAGAATATTACATGGGTTAATACTGTTAAAATTATTAATCTTAAAGGTTACTTTCGTTGATATTTGCCAAAATGATGTCGTGAAATGAAACTGCGGGGAGATGATTTAATCCAGCTGACGTTCTGTTATTGACTCTGATTGCCGATGTATCTCAATTTAGGGAATAAAATAGTATGTTACATTGACTAATATTGTTAAAATGATTAATCCTAAAGGCTACTTTCATTGATATGTGCCAAAACAAAGTCGTGAAATGAAACTGGGGAGGATGGAGTAGTCCAACTGACGTTCCTTAATTGTGAGGAATAATAGTAATCGTTTTTATTATCATGGCATTTAGATACATAGCAGAACTTACCACGATGCTTTTGTCTTCTGATGTTAATATTGAGAATAAGAGTCATTGTTCAATTAGAGTTTTAAAATTCTTCAAGCGCTGCTCTCAGGAAGGGGGATGGACAAAACACAAGAGTCTTACTTTTTCCATATTCGTTGTATGCAGAACATAAATATTTTGACTCAAACATGTTTAAATGTTAATTTCAATATACAGGGTAAAGCGTAATTCGCGCACTCGGGCGTCGCAGCGCGACTCCTCACATGCCAGCAATAAAAAAATGTCTCTTACACAATTTCGTCTTGCGAGTATATCATCATCATCATCATCATCATCTGTTTACCCTCCAGGTTCGGTTTTTCCCTCGGACTTAGCGAGGGATCCCACCTCTAACGCCTCAAGGGCAGTGTCCTGGAGCTTCAGACTCTTGGTCGGGGGATACAACTGGGGAGTATGACCAGTACATCGCCCAGGCGACCTCACCTGCTCTTGTGAGTATATCCGGCAGAAAAACGACGTTGAAGAGTAGCAATCTGGCAACACTGTAACCATATGTATGGTAACTACCTCTGTCAACAGGTGTTAGTCGTATTGTACAGTTGGTGCAGTGGATAGAGTTTTGAGTTACCATGCAGGAGGTCGAGTGGTCGATCCTGGGTTCAGGCGTATGTTTTTTATTTCGTAAATGTAGTACAGGCGGTATGGTATCTGGCATCTTAATCGTCAACAGCGATTGCAGTGGGTCCTCTAGAAACCATTTGCACTTACATACTACGATCCTAGAAATGGACGAACAATCGTTTTCATTGGTCAGCTTTGAAAGGCGCCCTTTCCACGTCGTGAGGGTGAATTTATTCGCACCACTTCATCTACTAGATGTGAAACCTGTTTGTTTCAGCTGTCTATTTCTTATTAGTCTAACCAGGTATTTGTTGTTTAAGCGTTACAAAATGTTGTAAATGTAGGATACATGTCACCTCAGAAACGGTGTCTTACTGTATTACGGTAGGTAATGTCAGATGGGTCCGCCTCTGTGGTGTAGTGGTTAGCGTGATTAGCTGCCATCCCCGGAGGCCCGGGTTCGATTCCCGGCTCTGCCACGAAATTTGAAAAGTGGTACGAGGGCTGGAACGGGGTCCACTCAGCCTCGGGAGGTCAACTGAGTAGAGGTGGGTTCGATTCTCACCTCAGCCATCCTGGAAGTGGTTTTCCGTGGTTTCCCACTTCTCCTCCAGGCGAATGCCGGGATGGTACCTAACTTAAGGCCACGGCCGCTTCCTTCCCGCTTCCTTGCCTATCCCTTCCAATCTTCCCATCCCTCCACAAGGCCCCTGTTTAGCATAGCAGGTGAGGCCGCCTGGGCGAGGTACTGGTCATACTCCGCAGTTGTATCCCCCGACCAAGAGTCTGAAGCTCCAGGACACTGCCGTTGAGGCGGTAGAGGTGGGATCCCTCGCGAAGTCCGAGGGAAAAACCGAACCTGGAGGGTAAACAGATGATGATGATGAATGTCAGATGGAAATTAGCAAATAAAAAATGCGCCTCAACCCAGGATCGAACCATCGACCTCCTGCATGCCAACCAAAAACTCTACCCACTGCACAGTACGACGAGAACGTGCTGACAGCGGCAGTTATCCTACATATGGTTACAGTGTTGCCAGATTGCTACTCTTCAACGTCCGTTTTCTATCGGATATACTCGCAAGACGAAATTTTATAAGAGACATTTTTTTATTGCTGGCATGTGAGGAGTCGCGCTGCGACGCCCGAGTGCGCGAATTACGCTTCACCCTGTATATAGTTTCAGATTATATTTCATTCATACCTTTCACTAGAATATTAAATACCGGGCAAGCTGGCCATGCTAAATTCAGAAAATAAATTTTACTTGAAATGCAGTAGGGTGGAACAAGTTGGCCGCGCGGCGTGGAGCTGTGAGCTTGCATCCGGGAGATAGTGGGTTCGAACCCCACTGTCGGCAGCTCTGAAGATGGTTTTCCGTTGTTTCCCATTTTCACATCAGGCTGTACCTCAATTAAGGTCACGGCCGATTCCTTCCCACTGCTAGCCCTTTCCTATTCCACCGGCGTCATAAGACCTATCTGTGTCGGTGCGACGTAAAACAAATAGCGAAAGAAGAAGAAGAATTTTAAATAAAAATTCAGTGAGAGAAAAGTATTTTGAGTAAATAAAATGAAAACTGTTCTCTGCTCGATGATGATGCTTGTTGTCTAAAGGGGCGTAACATCTAGGTCATCGGTCCCATTGCTCAGCTAACAACACTTCATACGTGATTCTTACTTGTCAATATTTAAATGTTAAAGTTCAGATTATCTTGAACAAAAATGTGTTGTGTTGCTGTCATATGGCAAACACGACACCGCATAAAGGATTATTCTATGAAAGAAAATTCATGGGTAAAAATACCTGATTAGCGTGATTAGCGGCGACTCGCGGAGGCCCGGGTTCGATTCCTGGCCCTGCAACGAAATTTCAAAATTGGTACGAAGGCTGGAACGGGGTCCACTCAGCCTTGGGAGGTCAACTGCGTAGAGGGTGGTATCGATTCCCACCTCAGACATCCTCGAAGTGGTTTTCCATAGTTTCCCACTTCTCCTCCAAGCAAATGCCGGGATGGTAACTAACTTAAGGCCATGGCTGCTTCCTTCCCTCTTCCTTGGATATGCCTTCCAATCTTCCCATCCCCGATACAAGGCCCCTGTTCAGCATAGAAGTTGCAGCCGCCTGGGCGAGGTACTGGTCATCCTTCCCAGTTGTATCCCCCGACCACAAGTCTCACGCTCCAGGATACTACCCTTGAGGTGGTAGAGGTGGGATCCCTCACTGAGTCCGAGAGAACAGCCAACGCTGGAGGGGTAAACAGAGTAAGAAAAGAGAAAGAAAGAACGAAGGTAAATACCCGACCTAGAAACGGAAAACTAAGATGAGAGTGTTACCTGCTTTTAGCCACTCCGTAGCTTTGTCCTGGTCTACAGAGAATCCGTGAAATGATAGTGTCTCTTTGCTTTTTTTCCTGTTCGGAATACAAAAAAGGCACACAGCAATATATATTCGAATATTTCCTAACACAGTTAAAAGCAAATCAACACACCAATAAAAAACGAATTATCACATAAATTAAAATCCTTGTTCAGGACGAAGTTACAGCGAGAAATCACTTTGTTCTTGTTTCCATAAAATTTCCGCTCGAAGTACGAAAAGGTGCACAAGAATGTCTCAAATTCCAAGATTTGTAAACACAATTTAAAAAATATAATCACCACACTACACAATAAAAAATAAACTCACTAGCGCATAACTATCAGATTTCATTATCAAGCCAACAAACACCTCATTGCGAACACATTGCCAACATTTACGACAGCAAAACCAAAAAATTAAACTGGAAATTCGGCAATTTGCGGTATACAGCTTCCTGTCAGTGGGTAGTAGGCCAGCGCTCCAGCGGCATTACGGTGAAACTTTCCAATTACAGTTTTATGCTGGGCTTCACAAGCGATTGTCAAGGCCGGTATAAGGAGCACAGCGAGGTATCCAGTCGGCCGTGCCATGCCAAGCGTACCTTCCGGCCTTAATTGTAGATGGCTCTGTCTGGTACGTATTTGACACCGCCGTCTCGATCCTCCTATACTGCCTGCTCTATGCCAGCCTTTTTTGCGACTACGCTGCGACAAAATTTCTCCGCTAGATGGCAGACATAGACGCACAATGGTCAAAACAAAACACAACAAAACAAAACACTATGCAGTATGGTCATATGTTCACTGAAGCTCGTAAAATACATCAGTAATAATAAATATCGGCAATATTACTTGCACGAAGTCGCAGTTGGCCTCTTCATGCACAATTTAAAGATTTTCCTGGACGAAGGCTTGGAGTGGTACCGTACTTTTTGTGTGTTCTTGACAACGCAATATCAAATAATAGAGGTCTTACGAACATCGCTCTTCCAAACTCGGAATACGATCTATGCCAGTTTTTACTACGGCTAGGGAACACTCCAGTCTCCACTTCGTACCCTAGCCGTGACAACAAAGCACAATCAGGCCAAGACACCAAACTGGAAGTCGGCCTCCCACCACTATGCCCAACTGCATCCTACCTGGCGTAGATCTAGCCTACACAGACGATGTTCTGTTCCGATACCTGAAAAATGAAGGAATCCCGATTATAAACCTCCGGAGAATACATCAGAACTACATGCCTACTGACCGGGTACTCCTCCAACTTTCTTCAGAACGAGCTGTCCAAACTGCAATAAGATATGGAATCTTCATCAACGCTAAGCCGCACTACGCCGAGCCCTGCCCACCCCAACTGGAAAACGAGTTCGGACCGGACCCGGGAACCAAGCCACCTTGCCGGCCACCCCCAGTAAGGACACCCCCATACATCCCACCGCCCCAGCCATCAACCCATCCCCTCACTACCCTAGTCACTACCATCACCACCACCATGGCTACTACTCCTGCCCGCAGCTCTCCCTACACCCCTACAACCATTACCACCATGACCCACTCCTCCCCTATTATGATGTCCCCAGTCTCCCTACCCAACCCAACCCAACCCGACCAGAGACAGAAGAAGCAGCCCACAATACCACCATGGACACAGAAAAACCACCGTCACCGCCACCAGCTCCCAAGTCCGAGTCCGAGCCCAATAGAACAACCCAGCATCCACCAGCTCCAGAACTTCATACCAGCTGTGTCATTAGAGGAGTGAATCCAGCCATCCCACCGGAACTAATAAACCAAGAACTTCAACGAGCAGGACTTCAACCGAAGAAAGTAAGCAGAATCTACAACGCTACAGGACCCACCTATATGATAAGAGTTCAACTCCAGCTCCCCGAAGAAACCCACCGCCTGACCAAAAACGGAATCCAGCTCTTCGGGAAGCACCATCGGGTGGAAGCATCACGCTCCCCTCCGCAAAAACCCACCCACCCCAATCGCAACCCTTCCCGGAACCATACCCGTCTCGCTCCCCCTACCAACTCACACAACAACTCCCAGCTCCTTCTACTACTCCTAACCTCCCTAGCAAACATCACCTCCTTCTACCATCAAATCATCCCACTATTCCTCCCATACAATCGCAACCTCATTAGAATTTAAGTCTATCTATGTAACCAGCCAATGTATGTAAACCGTAAAATAATTCCAATTAATGTATGTAACCACAAAGATATCAATAAAAAGCAAAGAACAGATACTGCACCTTAGCCAAGAGGCCAATCCCTCACTTCAACAAATCCAAAGCTCCTTCCTTTTAACATCAAACCTCTCCAAATCCCCGAACCCCGCCAAATCTCCTGGCCAGAGAGAAGGCGTAACCTTCTAGGTGGCCCGCCCCTTCCCTTCGGGAAGGGGAATGAAAACTTCCCCCTTGGTCCTTGGTCTTACGAACTTGGTAAGGATAATATCACTAACATTTTGCTGATGTTCTTTGACCTTACACTGTAACAAAACACATTCTGAAAGATTTTTAATATTTGTTTTAAGTCGCACCGATACAGATGGGTCTTATGGCGATGATGGGATAGTAAAGGCCTAGGAATGGGAAGGAAGTGGCCGTGGCCTTAATTAAGGTACAGCCCAGAATTTGCCTGGTGTGAAAATGGGAAACCACGGAAAACCAACTTCAGGGCTGCCGACCATGGGGTTCGAACAATCTATCTCCCGGATGCAAGCTCATAGCTGCGCGCTCCTAACCGCACGGCCAACTCGCCCGGTATTCTGAAAGGGAAGACGTCGCAAGTCCTCGTATTACGCTCACACGCTTGAAGGACTTCGACAATAGGGCACATCAGTTTAAACGAACTCCTGGAGATGCTTCACCAGAGCAACAAAACTAAGTTTTGGGTATCGAACTCCTCCTCTGTCCTCATGTATAATCAGTTCCATTTAGAGGTGTCAAAGCTCTAGGCAGTGAGATGTTGCTGACACAAATGTAACACTCCACCCTCTCTTCAACAACACGAACCTAGTACCCGCAAGCTAGGATTTGATTTCCTGTTTCTAGTTTGATTGGAATATTATCATCTGGATATCTGAGGTTATCCAAAATGTCTAAACATGAAGGTGTTTAGTGATTGTCCGTCACAATTTTTATCGCAAGGAATCCACTATCCTCCACGGCTTTAATCACCTTCTGGAAAAAAATCCGCAGCCTCTTTCCAGTCATTCGACCGGGGCAGGAATGGAATGAATGAAGCCCCCATCTAGCAGGGAGGATAGGAATTGTGCTGGCTGGCGAAGCCAGTTGCACTCCTCCGGGGCAATGATTAATGACTGACAGATGAAATAAAATGATATTCGAGAGTGTTTCTGGAATTAAATATCACAGGGAAAATCGGAGTATCCGGAGAAAAACCTGTCCCGCCTCCGCTTTGTCCAGCACAAATCTCACATGGAATGACCGGGATATGAACCACAGAACGCAGCGGTGAGAGGCCGGCATCTACTGCCTGAGCCGCGGAGGCTCCATCAAATTCTGAAATAAGGTGCGAAGGCACAGATGCGAGAGTAATCTGAGGATATACAATTACTTCCTTCATTAGATCTTTGCCTAGATAAAGTCGACAGCCGCTTTTCTCTCAATTCTCTTCTAGACTGTATTTCATGGAGTCGTACATTTTCTGGCTGCGAACAACCTTGCTGAGATTGGCAACATGGTATACAACAGTTGAATATTTCGGGGAAAGAATCTGAAGTTTCAGTTCTACGAAAAATATGCCTTGCACGAACGGAAAGAAACAAGTACCAACACCTTAACATCACTTTCGAAATATCTATAAACATAACATGATTAATTCATTTCACAGTTCTATTCAAAATATATCTGTACGAACGAAAGTGACCAGACACATTTATTCATTGTACAAAATAACTAAGGTTTTCAGACACATTCATGCACCAATAATACAGTGCTACACCCACACTGACAGCGAAGATTGTGTGTCTACTGCTGCACTCTTACGGAGATTTGGAGAACTATTGGTAGTCGCGCCTTCCTGTGTTAAACTAGTGGCATAGAGCAGGCAGTATAAGAGGATCGAGACAGCGGTGGTATTTGAATGGTCCAGACCAAGGGTTTGACAGCGGCATAGGTCCTACCCTTCCGAGGGCTCGGCTCAGACTGAATACTTTCGCCCTCCACTCTTGTGAGCGCGCTGTTGTACATCACGTCACTCACCCATAGCCCACGTGACGAATACGGCAGCTCCTATTGGTAGAAACATCTTCCGATTGCTATTGGTCGATTTGAGTTGGACACCTTGGACCACATGGGACGACCACGTTTTTGACGTTTGTGACAGTTTGCTTCACTTTGATTTGGATGCGTATATCTGCTATCTTCGTTTGCGTGTTTGAAGAAAAAGTACAAGATATTTGAGGTAAGCATCCTTAAGTAAGTTAATAAGTTGATGATTGATAGTTGCTTCTGTTCCCAAAAATGTATTTTTATTATTTTTGACTGTCACCTTTTTATTACCTTTTTGCATGGTGGTTGATATGATAGTTACATAAGCCTACTTGAAACAGACACCTTAAAATTCAGTTGATGTAATGTTATATTATGTCTGATAAGCCACTATCGTTTTGGTAGTATTGATATTAGCAGTAAAAATATAAGCTGATTACAGTGTCCTTAATGATTTTCTTCTATTTCTTTTCATGTCTCAGACCATGCACGAAAAGTGTCAGATCTGTGGAATGTACACAGATAGCGAAGAAGGCCGGCAACAGGGAATCTTATTTCATCATTTCCCTGTTGCTAGACCTAACATTTGCAGAGAGTGGTTGGACGTTGTGGGGGTCGAATGGTTGCGGCAGCTTCCCCCGAAGCAGCTGAGGAAACGCACTGTGTGTTCGAGGCACTTTCGTCACTCCAGCTATCCAGGACCCCTATCAAAGATGCTGTATAAAGATGCTGTCCCGGAAAGAAGTAAGTAGTTGTTATTATTGTTGTTCACAGTACCGGTACTGTGACCTATCACATTTTTCTGTGATTCATTTCAAATTGCTCTCTAGAGGTAATGATCATAAATTCATCAGTGCCAGATGAGGGGGAACCTCGCTTCTCATAATGAAATTTACTATAATGCCTGTCATACCTGAGCTTGCCTTACCTGTAAGTTGAAATGTGTACATTCTTTGAGGGAGAGTGTAGCTGAAATACCTAACATTTATTATTAACAAAATAGTGCACACATGTGCAAATGTTATTCCTTGTTATAATCCATCAATGGCTTTACGTTGCCTGTATTGTGAAGGCGAGGTATTTAAATGAGCTCACTATCCTAACTGCCTCTTTATCCGAAAACCATTTGTACCGTTTTGTCCAGGTTAATTTTAAGTTTGTTGTCTTCAGAATATTTTTCAAGGCTGACCATAGTTGCTTGAAGATAATCTTTGTTGTTAGAACCTATATCTAGGTCATCAGTGTATAAGTACAATTTGGTTGTGTTAAGAATTATTTCTGTAACGTCTGCTGTGGCGATATTGAATAGAAGCGGACTGATAGATCACCCTGTAATACTCCACCCCACTGTTTAATAGTATCTGAAGTTGTTTTGCCATCATGAATTCCTACTTATTTTGTGACAAGACATTGTTTAGTATTTACCTGCTTGTTACCATCATGTTTCCCGGATCTGTGTACATAATCTGTTGCACTAGAATTCATACAATGGCGCCTTTCACAAAAACTAAGTCAGTGGTACTGTACTGTTTAGGGTTATATATATTTTTTCCATTGAGTTGTTGATTACTTTGTATCCTTCATCATTTATTAATTATAGTATAATCATTGTCTTTTGATATGGTGAATTAACTCTACACCTTAGGTCACCTCCCAGAACTACAGGCTCTTTATTTTTCACTATTTTGATGGCTTTCATTATGTGCTGAACTGCAGTGTCCACTCTTCATTTAGAGGATGGTTTGAGGTCAGGAGTTCTGGTCAGTGATCTACGTTGACTTGGTGTCTGCACAGGTGACCCTGGGGGTGCTTGGAGTGTCCGGGTTGGCTAAGCAGAGGTGAACCAGGCCCATGGGGGGAGGGGATGGGGAATTTCTAACATTTGAATGTACCATTTTGAATTTATTTCCAACATCCTCTCAGCATGTAGGGAATCTTTTCTGGACTCAGTGAATATAAAATGTGCAAGTACAATTAGGTTTTCTTCCTTAAGTTCAACTGAACATGAATGGAGCAAAAACAGTTGTATGACATCTCTCAATACAGTTACTGTTAATGTATTCAAGTGCTTAATATTTAGGTGAACAATATCATATGCTCAATGTAATTTTATTGCTGTTTTGCCTACTGTAAGAACCATAGAGGGACCATAAGAACCATAATACATGTTTATGAATGAATGACATTATGAGATTTGAAAATCAATACCCTGCATTCACTGTAGTAGAGGAGGAAAAAATGGTACCATTCTTATTGTTTTTTCTTGTGCATGTAGGTGTGCCTGAACACGAGTCTGGTCCTCAGCCAAGGCCTTCAGCTACTACTACTACTACTACTACTACTACTACTACTACTACTACTACTACTACTACTACTACTACTACTACTACTACTACTACTACTACTACTACTACTACTACTACTACTACTACTACTACTACTACTACTACTACTACTACTACTACTACTACTACTACTACTACTACTACTACTACTACTACTACTACTACTACTACTACTACTACTACTACTACTACTACTACTACTACTACTACTACTACTACTACTACTACTACTACTACTACTACTACTACTACTACTACTACTACTACTACTACTACTACTACTACTACTACTACTACTACTACTACTACTACTACTACTACTACTACTACTACTACTACTACTACTACTACTACTACTACTACTACTACTACTACTACTACTACTACTACTACTACTACTACTACTACTACTACTACTACTACTACTACTACTACTACTACTACTACTACTACTACTACTACTACTACTACTACTACTACTACTACTACTACTACTACTACTACTACTACTACTACTACTACTACTACTACTACTACTACTACTACTACTACTACTACTACTACTACTACTACTACTACTACTACTACTACTACTACTACTACTACTACTACTACTACTACTATCACCGGTGCTGTTGCTGCCACCACCATCTCCACGCCTGCTGCTACTACGAATAAACTTTTAATGAGTCATCGCTCGTCTGTACTGACAGTGATATATAACCCTTAGAAAGAAATCTTCCCTTCCTGAGTGGATGTCGTTCATTGTAAAGAGTTGTTATTATGAAGAACTATTGAGGTAATTTTTTATTCGCTTCAGCCTGTGGACTGTAATTGTTGTTTCACTAATTGGTATTTATGTGCTCAGTGTTCTCCCTAGGACCTTTCTAATGGGTGCACCACCCTGCCGGTTTTAGAGACCGCTTGACTAAACCTAGATATATGCTAATTACATAATATTATTAATAGGTACACATTTGAGTCATTGGGTGCTCCAAATTCACCTATAAATACTGTAAATCTGCCAATTTAAATGATAAATCATTACCATAATTGCATCAGTTACATCGGAGATCAAATGTTTAGCTTGACCACTATGTAGTCGCGAGCAGGGGTCTGGATTAGCGTGGAATCGCATGCGAGCCCTCTATTCCGTATGACATCACAAACCTGTATGGCAGTCCACATGTCCACAGCAACCGAGTGGGAGGCCTAAGTGTTACATGATTTGGAAGGAGCAATAGAACACTAGATGTTCAACGTACTCTGTTATAACTTGTTCATGATAATAACATTCAAATAGTTCAATTGTGCAGTTAATATTTACCTGTCTGATATTACTGTTAACGCCCTGAGGGGAACGAATTGAAATTCATATTGAAGTTTTACGTAGTATTCCCCGCCCGGCTACTCATTCTTGCCACCCGCCTGACAAACATTTCTGGGGAGAACACTGGTGCTAATGTTATTATTGTTAATTTTACATTCAAATTAAGCAATTTCAGTTTATGAATGCTAATGATTGTTTAGCAATATATTTAATTTTGTATTACAAAACACCCAACAAGTAGGCTGTGCAGTGTGGTCATGTATCTATGAAATTGCGCTTGGGCAGTGGTGGGTTCGAACCCCACTGTTAGCTATCTTGAAGATGGTTTCCCTTCTTTGCAATAGGCAGGCAGATACTAAGGCCATACCATAATTAAGGCCACAGTTGCATCCTTCTGAGGCCCATTCCATCATTGCCATGAATCGGTGTATGAGCCTCATAGGCAAAAAAATGAGATCATTATGAAGCCCAGAACATCATTATAATTGTTCATAAAGGTGGAAAAATGTTAAGTTCATGTTCAGTGTTGTAATTCAAAATATGCCATACATCTGCATGTTTCAGACCCCCATTTGTCTTAATTGCATTCATAATGACTTTTATAAATTCCTGCCCTACAGTTGTTATATAATCAAACACTTTATTTAAACTTCATGGGACATGTATTATTATCATTAATATTAGTATTAATATTAATATTATTATAGGGAGATTAAGTACAGCATGAAACATATCTGCTAAATGGGAAGTGAAAAACTGTAATGTGGAGTTATTTTCAAGAGCAATGAACCTTTCAAACATGTGGTTTACTGAACTCATAGTCTGTTCCTTTATATGAGATCATCATTTGTATGATAATATTCAAATACTGAAGTGGAAGTGTCATGTGATATTGTGTGAATGATTTGTGTAAAGAAGTCATAGTTTTGGTTAAGCATCCATTTCTACCAAAGGAGGTTTCACTGAAAATCTTGTATTTTGGAGAACATTTCTCATCAGAACACAGGAAATATATTATGCTCTCCCCTCTCTTATTTGCAGTTTGTATGCACATCCTCCTATACAAAAGTATGTACTGGTATGTATGCAATGTCCGAGTAACTAAATTAATATTTGTGAATTTTGTGATGTTGGTAACCCATTCACTTGATGTGATGGTAACAGTTCTACAAACTTTCCTTATCATAGTACTGGGCAAGTTGGCCGTGCGGTTAGGAGCGCACAGCTGTGAGCTCGCATCCAGGAGATAGTGGGTTCGAACCCCACTGTTGGCAGCCCTGAAAATGGTTTTCTGTGGTTTCCAATTTTCACACCAGGCAAATGCTGGGGCTGTACCTTAATTAAGGCCACAGCTGCTTCCTTCCCATTCCTAGGCCTTTCCTGTCCCATCGTCGCCATAAGACCTATCTGTGTCAGTGCAACGTAAAGAAACTAGCCTTATCATAATTGTCCCCCTGTGGGTAGGGGGTGGGCAACCACGCAGCCCTTAATTGAATTTTGGCATTGTTTCCGCTTACTTGTGCCAGGCTCCCCACTTGGTTGGCCGGGTGGAGTGCATGCTGTCAGACCACAGATCAGCCTACTCTGCAACCACCAACATAGATTTCCGCCTTCGATATACAGTAGGTACAAATGGCACTGTCTGAAGTGAGTTTCCATTGTCTTCAACAGGCATTTCGTCTAGATCACAGCAAAGGCCCTTGCACACCATAATGTTGTGGAAGTAGCAGCATATTGTTCATAATACTGTACTAAATTAGCATACAATTCCTTGGACATAGCTCTTAATAGGCGGAGCTATGTTGTGACTTGGCATGGTAATGTTTTGTGCTGGATCAGCTGCCATATTATTGTACGTAGATCCTGATGCTACATATTTCTGTCCATTTATTGGAACTCCTCTCCTGCGGATGGACAGAAAGGAAGCATTATTTGTACCTCCTGCATGTTGTAAGAGGGAACAATCACAGAATCTGTAAGTGCTCCCTTGTCTTTTAAACCCACAAACATATTCATGATTCCATCTTTTTCCATGTAGCAGAAAAATTTAGATATATCCTACTGTCACATAAAATAGAACATTTTTAAGTATTGTAAATAGTGCAGATCAATGAATACACGGGATGCATACAATTTTGTAGCTTGACATTGTTTATCATCTAAATGCAGATGACTGATTGAATGATATGTTGTGTTTTGGTGCAGTATGTAGGAACAGAGTATGTGCTATCATGTCTTGGTTTCTTCAAACACTACTCTGCCAGAGATTTGCCATCCTCTAGTATATGCAAAAGAAGTACAAATCTCAATATTTCTCAGTGTGTGGCCCTAGGTGCCTCTTTTGACAGACTGAAAGATTTATCATATAGTAAGTTCCTTGGGAAAATACAAATGGTGTTGCTGAAAACTTTTGCAATGTCAGTGCAACGTTAGACTGCAATAAGAGAGAAAAGTATTATGTTGTAACTTGTCAGTTCCAGTCTTTCTTTCCTAAATGAATGATTTTGTATTTGTGTTGTACTGCACAGTTTTCTGACTGATGAATATTAATTGATGATTAACACTGCTGAATGTAATGTCATGAGATTATGATATACTATGATCACTAAAACTTTTGTTCAAATTTCTACACAATTTTATACCTGTAACACTGTGGATAGTAGGTAGACTATAGCTCCATAAACCAAAAGATCATGTTTCATTTTAATTTATCTTTGAATCCTACAAACTCCCTCCTTATCATAAGAGTTTCCTTTCATCATGTGGTTCCTGTGTATGGTTTTCTTTCTTACATTGTATTTATATTTTATTTCCTGCATAAGTGGCATATCTTGATACTATTGACTGTTACGGTTGGCTTAAGTAGTGTTAAAGAGGACTGATGTACGAGGGGATGTTAGTGTCTATTTCTGTCATAGGTCTTAATCTGAGATAGGGATTGCCAATCCCACTCACCTTCTGGTCACTTCCTTCCTCCCTTTGTGAGTTAGCTTCCATTTTCCTCAGCAGAAACAAACAAAAGCAGCACAGGCAAGGCCAGTCACTCCCATCCTTCATGGCTTTGTGAATTAGTAAAAGTAAAATATAACTCCATAAATCAAATAATTATAATAAGCAGCACAAGCTGGTAAGCTTCTTTTCTCCAGCAACAAATTATTAATAATAATAATAATAAAGCACAGGCCAACCTCCAGGTGTATTGTTGTTCAGAATGCAGTATTTCAGAAAAAGGTAACAAAGAAGGAAGGAAAGAAAGAAAAGGAAATGAAAGAAAAAATATGAGGAAAAAAAGAACAAAAATATATTTAATATAATATTTAAGAGTGGGGGGGGGGGGGGGGGCGGCGAGAACCTGGGGACCCTCCGCGCGCTAAACGATTTAAATCGCCCGCCCGGTAATTTTAGTTCAGCCCTGTGCTCACTAGAGGAGCTATTGTGCAATTCCTGGCGATCTTTGCGCAGCCGTTGCGTACAGAAGTGAAAAATAACGTTGAGAGTCATCTCTTACTCATTCTCTTTGGTCCAGACCGTAGGTTGGTCACCCTGGTGTTGCACGATGGCAAATACAGTAGAGACAATACACGACACTTACGGATTTCGCCTTCCTAAAATGGGAGACAATTCGACGGTGGCGCTCCTAGTGACTTGACCTGAACAAATCGCGCTAAATTCAAATATCAATGGAAATGTATATACAGAAATGGATAAATAAATTACGTCTAGAAAGACAGTGGTATTGAGATATTAACTTCGAAGTCGCTAAAGCAATTCTGGATAAATGAATGAAAAATTATTTAAAAGGTTATTATTCACAGACTGAAATTAGACATATAAACAAGGTGTGAAATGGCTTGATCTTTCATTTATGCATTACTTTTTTAGCTTTAGCATACCTGCCTGAAATCTTACGGTTGGATTTGTCTTTTTTCCTCATTTAAAAACAATGTATCATCACATTAAAACATTTGTCAATAAAAATATCGGCACATTCCTTACACATATGATGCAATGAATTAACATTTAATAGCTGGACAATTTTCCTCTTAACATGAAGCCTACTAACAGAAAGAAAATCTATAAAATCCCGGCTTTAATCTGAGAAGAGGGATAAAAGAAAGAAAAGTTTGAAAATGTTGTCGATAGTGATGCTTTGAGGAATATTTACGTACAATTAGAGTAAAAATGTAACATACCCTTGGCTGTATAGTGGAGGATTTTTAAAGTCGCTGGCCTGGAAATGATCTGAACAGATCTTATAATTCTTATACAAGCGTAACGTCCCTTCTTTCTTGTACACTTTATCCAAATCGCTTCTGTGACATTTCAAAACCCACAGATCACACCTACAACACATCGGTATTGAAGGTTAACTGCTGCACTATACAATAAAATATGCATATTATATTTTAAGCCCGTTAAAACATGGGTCGAGCAGGTCAGAAGATTATGAAGTACTATAAAAATCTCTGTCACTGGGAGAATATATATGCAAACACAATATTACTTACATGTTCTTGTCACGAGGGAACCTGAAGAACGACCGCGCATTTTTCTCTACTTCGTAATTACTGCAGCCAAAGACAGCACATACCTTTCCCCTCATGTTGAGAGGAGATATCAAGGAATGACACACGCTACTATTTAATTATGTCAACTCACTGAAAACGCATAAATAACACCAAAAACTTCACACAAAAATACACGTGCTCTTATGACAGAATCAGTACCGTTCAGGTCTATCCGCTAGAGTGAGCTCCAATAGCTGTCCCTCGATATCTCGCTCAGTGTCGTGTATTGTCTCTACTGTATTTGACGATGGCCTGATTTCTAGCGCTAGCGTTCGTGTCGGTGATGTATGTACTAGATTATAGACATCTGCGATTCTATACAATATCTATCGAGTAAACTGAAGATACATAATCATGGGGACAAACATGCTTCGTTAGATAAAAATAAAAGATAAGGTGAATTGAAGTAGTCTTTTTTTTATTCTTCTGCTATCCCTGTCATTACTCCTAAAATTATGATAAACACTACGAAATAAATTCAGAATCCATTAAACCTCTAGCATGGGAAAGATATAGTTCAGTATACAGAGTTATACTCAATTTTTAGAAGATTCTCCGAAGGCGGGGAATCTGTATAGAAAGAAATGTGAAATACCCTCGCAGGTTATTGTGTATTGAATGTGCCCCGCCTCATACTAAATCCACGACGAAACGACTACCCGCTGTTACGGTATGTTAAGTCATGTCGTGGTTTGCCATAACATATGTACAGATGCGAACCCCTTGGTATTTCGAAAGATGGAACGCCCCACTGAATTATCCTTACCCCCTTCCAGTTTCCACGACAGGTTGTTATTCAACGCGAATAACCACAACGAATGTTTGAACTGGTCGGGACGAGGAAGATTGATGTTTACAAGACACAAGTGACAAGACAGTCGATAAAATGTCTTCACTGTCAGCTCTCTAATATAAATGCTCGCAGCATATGAAATTTTACCAGTACCTATGTTTATTGACATACGTCCAGGTATAATGCTGGATAAATAAAACTTAAAGCGGAAGATGTCACTGTAATCTAGAATAATCAGCTAGCTGAACCTATTAAAAATGTTTATAACATAAACTGTATTGCATATCACGGAGCTAGAAAACAAGCTGCGGATACAGCCATTATGAGGTGTTGTGTCGTTACAACCACAACGTCTTCGTATTTCTCCGACAGATGAAGATGGGAGTGTTCTCGTAAGGAAGTCTATTTTCTGTTTTCATTCTACTCACAACATAACCTAATTCATGTTACTGTGTACAATGACCCTGAAGATTATGTAACTCGTATATAAGTTACGTTAACAACTACAATAAAATGTGTCGTGCTTACAACGTTGTTAATAATCACTGTTTGCTAATTCGCGAAATGAACAGGAGGATAGTAGGAATAAAATTATGTGACGTTAGATCAATAGAACGTAGAAACCAGAGAATAAAATCAGTGAGTGACATTGTCACTCGCGTTTTAATAAACCGGCTGTGGGTCAGATCCTGGACAAAACTTGTGGGATTCTTGAAATGGAAAACGACGTCCCTGTTGTTCGGATTCCACGTACACTCGGAGGTCCTGTGTTAATCATCACGAAATCACGTAGGAACTTTAACCTTGCTTTTAAAATAAAATAAAATTCCAGGAATAATAATATATTTTTCTACATTTCTGGTTCTGTTTAGAGGAAATTATTAATATTGCTGTTGTAAGTATGGTTAGGTTACCGTACTGGATAATTTAAGTAACCAACAACAGGATCTATATAAACCTATAGTTCAATTTTACGGATTAGTTCTATGAGGGAAAAATACCATAGCATAGGATTTCTGGTGAAAAACGAATTGATCGTATTTAGGTTAGGTTTCAGGAAGGATATCCAGAAATCATTAATGAACAAGTGTATATGTGAGGATTTATAGATGCCAGAAGTATTTAGTCAGCAGTATATTAAAAAATAGTTAGACATTAGGATAATGCCTCGGTAGAGCAGGTGACTGACTACTAGCAAAGTACTGAAATTTACCTATCACAATAAAGATATTTACTAAGTGAAACAAAAGTTGAGAGCAGGTGGAGTTGATAAGATTTCTGGAGATTTTCTAAAGGCAAAGTGTTAGAAGTGCTTAGTTCATTACCGTACAGTTTGCATGAAGGAGCGATACCAAATGAATGGAGAGTTGCTATAGTAGCCCTAGTCTACAAAAGAAAGAGTGATCAACGTTAAGGAAATAATTGCAGGGCCTTCAGCTTGACATATGTTGCATGTAAGCTATGGAAACGCATTATTTCTCTTTATATTAGATATGCTTGTGAATTTACCAATTGGTTGATAGAAGGCAGTTTGCATTTAGGGAAGGTTATTCCAGTAAGGCTCAACTCACAGGATTTCAGCAAGATATAGCAGTAACTTTAGATTAGACGGTCAAAGACTGGAAAACAGGTTGTAGGTTTTCATTCATTTTTCATTTAGATTAAGGAGGTCAAATCCACTATATCACTATTGACCAATCCAAGGCTTTTGATAGGGCAAATCATGGAATATTACTTATAAAAATGAGGGCTATTGTACTAGACAAAAGAGTGATTGAATGGCTGATTAAAGTTCTAGAAAACAACTCATAGAATTAGAGTAGGTGAAGCATTATCTGATCCTGTAATGATTAAAACGAATACTGTCTATATAGATCGATTGTGTGCAGCCTGTGCAAAGGCCTGGTACAGGTCCTATTTCATGCCCATGGGCAACCTGGGTTGGGAAAGTGTGAAATCCAGTGTCGGCACATAGCCTACTCATATCAAATTATACTAACGGGTCTGTTCAAGGCTTTAATGCAACCAGTAGTGATGATTGGGAATTAGAAATGGGGCGGGCCAAAAAATGTACAGAAAGCAAAAAGTACCCTAGTTTGTGGGATATAGCAGGCAGGGGTATATACACTGAATGAGCAAATGTCATGGGATAGCGGAGCACTGATGCCCAGGTGTGTTGTCTGCGCACCACACGCCCCCTGTGCCAGCAGTAGTTGTATAGGAGACCTTGTGAGCAGTGACTGAACATGGAACGTCGTCGTGAGCTGACACAGTTCGACTGGGGTATGGTGGTCGGTGCCAGACGGATGGGAAGTGCGAATTCGGAATTGGTGCGGGAATTCGGCTTCACACGATCAACCATGTCCAGGGTGTATCGTGAATGGTTGAATGCGGGTGTCACCGTCCACAACAGACGAACGACTGGCCGTCCAGCCACCCTCGATGACCGTGACCAGCGACATCTGAGACGGATTGTCAATAGTGACAGACGAGCAACCGTGCAACAAATCACGGCTCAATTCAACACAGGCCGTGCTAGACACGTCTCCCAGTGGACAATCCGTAGAAACATGGGTTCTATGGGGTATGGGAGCCAGCGCCGCACACGGGTGCCACTGTTAACCCAAAGTCATCGGGCACAACAACGCACATTTGTCGCCAGTCACCAGGGATGGACACTGGAACAATGGCGTAATGTCATATGGTCGGACGAATCACGATTTCAACTGCACCATGCCAATGGGAGGCACCGTGTATGGCGCAGACCACATGAAGCAATGGATCCCGCCTGCCTCGAAGGTGTGGTCCAGGGCGCTGGTGTCTCTGTTATGGTCTGGGGTGCATTTTCCTGGTATGGAATGGGCCCTCTAGTTGTTCTGGAAGAGACTTTGAATGGTACGGGGTATGTTGAGCTGCTCGGAGACCATCTCCACCCATTTTTGGCCTTCCAGCGCCCAGACGGTTCTGCGGTGTTTCAAGATGATAACGCGCCGCCACATCGCTCCCACATCGCCCGGGAATGGTTCCAGGAACATGCAGCGGAGGTCTAACGACTGCCATGGACACCCAGGAGCCCCGATATGAACCCTATCGAGCATATCTGGGATGACCTGGAACACAGGCTCCGTGCCATGGATCCTGCACCCACGAACAGACCAGCATTGGCGGCCGCTCTGTAAACGATTTGGTGTCAGCTGCGTCCAGAGGACTACCAGGGACTTGTCGACTCACTTCCACGGCGTTTCACATTAGTTTGCAGGGCCAGAGGAGGCGGCACACGCTATTAGGTGACTATCTCATGACATTTGCTAAGTCAGTGTACATCTAAATTGAAAAAAAAAAAAAAAAACCTACCAAACTGTAAGTTTTTTGATGTTCTCTTAATAAATTTCAACAGAGATGTATAAATTGACAGTTTACCAACTTAAGTGTGGTAATAATAGTTGTTTTTTTTTTTTACACTTTGATTGAATACTGGAGCCTATACAATAAAATTTTCACCAAAGGAACAATATTACACATGCATTACAATTAAATATGAGTATGGCCTGGTTATACAATTAAAAATCATTTAATATTTGACTACACACTAAGAAATTAGCAGACACTAAAGAGACTGCCACACTGACGAATGCGCACGGCAAGCGTGTGAATCATACCTCAGTGTCCATGACCTTGGCAAGAAAAAAAAATAACCCCTGCTACCCTTCCTCATGCAAAGTCACCATCACTTGCCGTTGCGCTATACAAATCAGTTAGTCGCTACGAACAACATTTTGTGCGTATTATCACTAATAATTTTGTTAATAATTAATGAAAATAAAGGAAAGAATTAGGTGATATGACAGCAGGGCTTGAAAAAATTGCTTTTTTAACAATAATTCCATGTTTCAGCCGGCTGAATTGGAATAAAAATGTAGCGTGTTCTCCACAATATCAGGGAGGGCGGGGCACTGACTCCTAATCGCCGCTGCTGAACATCTCCACCTGCAGACAAATCACTATCAGCAGTGTCATGCCTTCATCCATATGAACACTGCAGAGGGATTTGGAATTGAATTCAGGCTTTTAGCATGCAATCTAGGGATCAGAAACTGTAGGCAGCTCACCTATCCTGCTGGTCGAGGTTCTGACTGTGAAAATGTTTCCCACCAATGGGACTCAAATCATGGCATCAAACCATAAAGACTTCATCCCTTAATGATCAGGGTACCGGGTGAGTTTGCCATGCGGTTAGAGACGTGCGGCTGTGAGCTTGCATTCGGGAGATAGTGGGTTCGAATCCCACTGTCGGCAGTCCTGAAGATGGTTTTCCGTGGGTTTCCATTTTCACACCAGGCAAGTGCTGGGGCTGTACCTTAATTAAGGCCACGGCTGCTTCCTTCCAACTCCTAGACCTTTCCTATCCCATCGTTGCAATAAGATATTGGCCATCAGATGGACTTACATGTGTAAAACATTGAAAATACAGGGACATTCTTTTATCTATACAGGGGATTATCGCTCACCCGGTCGCCTGCACTGCGAGCCTATCTCCCGCCAATTTCTTTCCATAATACAGCCAGCACTCACCTGGCACTTAGTCATAGAGTGTTTCTGCACAAGATTTCCTGTACTTTATGAAGGTATTATGTACATACAGACACTCACGTAATGAAAATGGCATTGGAACAACACACTGAGCACTAAAACATGTAAACACTTGACTAAACTGAACCTCATTAACTAGTCATGTTGGTGCATCTGCCTAATCACTACTGTACCAAATCAATTGTGTAAAAGATTTAATTCATTATACATCATCAATCAATCAATCAGTCACTACTGATCTGCATTTAGGGCAGTCGCCCAGGTGGCAGATTCCCTATCTGTTGTTTTCCTAGCCTTGTCTTAAATGATTGCTAAGAAATTGGAAATTTATGGAACATCTCCCTTGGTAACCTATTCCAATCGCTAACTCCCCTTCCTATAAACTAATATTTGCCCCAATTTTTCCTCTTGAATTCCAACTTTATCCTTTTTCATATTGTGATCTTTCCTACATTAAAGACAGCACTCAAACTTATTCGTCTACTGATGTCATTCCACGCCATCTCTCCACTGACAGATAGGAACATACCACTCAGTCGAGCAGCTCGTCTCCTTTCTCCCAAGCCTTCCCAGCCCAAACTTTGCAACATTTTTGTAACACTACTCTTTTGTTGGAAATCACCCAGAACAAATCGAGCTGCTATTCTTTGGATTTTTTCCAGTTCTTGAATCAGGTAATTCAGGTGAGGGTTCCATACACTGGAACCATACTCTAGTTGGGGTCTTACCAGAGACTTACATGCCCCCTCCTTTACATCCTTACTACAACCGCTAAATACCCTCATAACCAGGTGCAGAGATCTGTACCCTTTATTTACAATCACATTTATGTGATTACCCCAATGTAGATCATACACTCAAGTCTGTTTTATTCGTAGCTCTATTCGGTTGATTCACTATCCCACTGTCTGTTGCAGTGTGACCTTCATATTATTGGACACGATTGGTTTTATTCATCCTGGCAGGATAATCACTGACTTACCAGTCTTCAGTTAGGGATGAATTGACAGTGCTTATTTTATAGCTTACTAGATCTGTGGACATAAATAAGAGATCTGGACTGGTGGGTTTTTGCTACAAGAAGGACACATGTGATGCCACACCAAGATAGTGCACCACAATAACTACAGAATTGTTAAATTACAATGTAGACTAGCTGATATTCCCGTGCTTCGCTACAGAATTCTCAGAAAGACTGTCTTTGTGGTTTTCCCAACTGAGGTCAACATAGATCATTACAATGATGTCAGTAGGAATGTAGCGATTAAAAGCTATGATATAATATAAAATACTTGATCAAATGAACAACTGCACATTTTCTCACTTTTAACGAACAGTGCCGATCCAACAGTCCAAAGTTCCAGTGCTGGAATGACCAGGCCACAGACAGCCATGTACACTCCTCTGTCATTATTCCATTAAATGTGCACATTACTCATTCCAATCAGTGCCTCAGAGTAGGGATTGAATAGCTCGAATACTATGATGAACCAGTGTGTTATATACCAGTAGTATCAGAATATTTATGAACCAGAGGAATGTCATGCTAAAGAAGAGAGAGATCTAACTCCCTAGCTACTTCCTGCCAATATTCGGAGATGAGTGGCAACAGAAGGCACAAAGCACATTACAACAAACAATGGTCAATATGATGTTATTGTTGATCATTTTTATGAGCTTTCTATATTGTAGGCCTTCACATTTAGTTTTCTTGCATCTGCATTAAAATCTGTTTACCCATTTTCTCATGACTTGGCGTTGATATGGACTTAGCAACAAAAATTCAAATTCATGAATATCTCTGTTATCATAGCCGGTACAGGAAATATGTATAAGACATAAGTGATCAGAAATTTAATACTATATAACTTTAGTTATGTAGTATTTATCGATAGGACCACCAATAATATAAATATTTGAGAATTACATTTCAGCCCCCCACCCCCTTCCAAACTACCATTTCCCTCAGCGTGAATAAAATATTTATGACCTAGATTGTAGCAACTTATTCCCTGGCTTTACATACCGATTTTCATTCAATTCTCTTCATCCGTTTTCTCGCAATGCGTGTACGTATGTACGTACAGACAGAAATAACGAAAAAATTAAAAAGTGCATTTCCTTGTTACTGTAGACACGGCTGATATGGAAATACCATTCTATTTTTAAAATCTGAGCATATATATATATTATGAATATGACAGGATTGGAAACATGATTTGTGTTATTGTACATCTTTTGCAGTTTTAACTTTTAAGGGGGCCCCCTCCTTTTCTTATAAGGTCTGTGCATAAATATGTGATTTTCACTTGTATAGCTGAAGAAGAGAATCCATATATTCATGTAACATATATTATCTATTTCATGAGTGTATAATGAATTAAATCTTTTAACACATTGATTTGGTACAGTGTTGATTAGGCGGATGCACCAACATAACTAGTAATGTGATTAAGACAATATGGACCCATCTGTGGCCATTACGATCAAGACTATACATAATAAACTGAACCTTACGCTGATAAAGTTCTCAGCAGACTGCAAAGGAGGGGAACTTGTGGTGCCGAGAAGTGCATTACGGCAAAGTGCTAGCGACCGGGCTTGTGACAGTCCTCTGCATAAAAATTGTTTGAAAATGAGATTGTGTCTGTATCTTTCTGGGTCCATTATGCCAAAATTACTGGACTAATTGAGCTGAAATAGGTATGCGTTGTAGTAATAACACTGATGTCATACCCTCCCTCCACTCCTCCACTCAGGCATCCTAAGGCATGGAGCGCTGTCAAGGCTGCTAATAAGTGTTCGTACTCCCCATGTGAGCCATAGCTCACTCCTAACCAAACTCTAGCCTAAACCTATCAGTAACAGTGCTTTCCAGCAAACCAAAATAATTCACAATGTGTATTTGAATTTTTTAATTTTTTTTTTAAAGGTGGAGGTTCTGAACAGAAATGAGCTGCACCTAGGCATTGAGGAGTTCTGTAGGGACAGTCTTCGTCAGCGTCTGGGCTAGAAGGAACAAAGTGTGGTTAATATACTCTTCAGTGAGGTGATGAGTGTTGTGGAGGTAGAATTCAAAGCGTTGTGAAGAATAACCAGTTTTGAGACACTTTCCTAGAAAATAATGGATGACGAACCATGTAAGTGACTGTAATTTAACTTACTGTTAATCTTAAGTTGTGAGTTTCTGTGTAGAGGCTGATCTTGGGAAACAGTCAATTTAAGAAATTCTTTCACCATTAGAGTTCATATTTCTTCAAGATTGTCATAGGCTATACAGAGTGTATCATAACTTTACCAAAAAAAATCAGGGATGCTCTTCGTGGTATGATAAGAATGACGGTGCAGTCAGATTGGCGGAGAACGGCCGTAACCGTGTTGAAACACCGGATCCCATGAGATCTCCGAAGTTAAGCAACATTGGATGTAGTCAAGATTTGGATGGGTTGCCACGCGCTGTTGGTGGGGGTAAGGGAATGGAGGAGCGGAAAGGAACTGGCCACCCTACCATAGGTAAACTCTGGCTCAGGCACACCTCTGTGGAGGTTCGGACCTGCCTTCGGGCAGAATACACCCTTACCTTACCTTCGAGAAAATTAGGCTACTTTGTTACTTCCGGGCACACGATTCAAATTGACGAACTCGCAATGCTGCCACCCCACAATTGTGTACGGTAATCCTTCATTCACAATATTGTTAATGGAATGAAATACTGAACGAAGGAAACAGTACGCTCAATGGTTTGATTACAGAAGATGTTCAGTATGCCCCCTCCTACTTCAGTGCTCAGTTCACAACGGTGTAGTAGTGACATTTGAATTCTGTTCAGGATGTGCGGTGTGTTGTGCATTACCTCGGTCTGTTGATAAATGTGACCATAATAAGTATTTGTATTTCTTTGTGTACTGACTTGTCTAAAGCTATTAAAAACTATTTAAAATATGTGCTTTGTCCACCTTGCCAGTACACCCTTATAATTGAAATGTTTCAGGAACATTATGCATTCCCTTCATCAGTGAAGTCCAGTCAAAGAATAAAAACAATATAACACTCCCTGTTGTTTAGCCCAAATTTAAAGAATTAGTATATCATAATTCACCATATGAATGAATAAACACATATTAGTGATATATTAAGAAAATTACCATTATATAAAATGTTTGCATATAGATGATGTTGAATGAGAATACCTAAACGATTAAACGTTTAATCATTTGAGGAAGGAAAAAAAAGATCGAACTTGAAGATATTTAATTTACTTAGGTATTCTCATTCAAAAAAAATTCACAACCTGTTTCCAGTCATTTGACCGGATCAGGGAAGGAATGAATGAAGCCCCATCTAGCGGCGAGGATAGGAACTGTGCCAGCTGCCGGGGGCTGTCGCACTCCTCTGGGGCAATAATTAATGACTGACAGATGAAATGAAATGATACTGGAGAGTGTTGCTGGAATGAAAGATGACAGCCCTCCTCCAAAGTGTTCGAAAACGGTGGGTGAGAGTGAAAGGCCCCGACGCCCTCTCGTTCGATCACTTTCTGGGGAACCTCGTTCTACCAGGAAGAAGGCCCACTGTTCCCAGTCAATGAGATCAATGTCCGCAGAGTGTCCAGTCACTGCGCCTCCTTCTTCTGAGGAGACGATGGAAACTGAACCACTCATTATCGCAGATGATGACAATACCGACAAGAACAGCGGAAAATGGCAGGTAGGTGACAAAAAGAAGGGCAAGCAATTGTCCTAATTTTGCAGCACTACCATCCACACAATGGCACTATTGCAGTGGAACTGCAGTAGTTATCACTGTTGCCTAGCTGAGTTACGTCAGTTGATATCCGTCTATGCGGCCTCCATAGTATGTCTACAGGAATTTCGTTTGAGACCTGGACACGACACGACACGACTATGAGAGGATATCATCTTTATTCCAAAGACAGAGTAGCTGTGGATGGCACAGCAACTGGGGGCGTTTCTACCCTAGTTCGCTCCGACATCTTCAGCGAAGAAGTACCGCTCCGTACTCAGCTAGATGCAGTTCCAGTTTGCATTCCGTTGCCAGTTATGACAACGGTTTGCAACGTGTACATTCCACCGGATTACAATCTTGAAATTCGTGCAGTACAAGATTTGATCACTCAGTTGCCTCCTCCTTTCCTCATGCTGGGAGATGTGAATCCCCATAACATACTATGGTGTTCTCCATCTTCCTGTGCTAGGGGGAGAATACTCGAGCAAATGATCAACCTCTTTGATCTTTGTGTGCTTAGTACAGGGGAACCAACACATTTCAGCAGCGCACAGGGCACATTCTCACACCTGGATGTCACCTTGTGCAGCCGTGCGCTAGTTCACCTGCTACGGTGGCAAGTACACGACGACCTCTGTGATAGTGCTCACTTCCCGATAATTCTATCTCTCTTGAATCAAAGACAGTCCGAAGTACCCAAGCGCTGGTTACTTCGGCGGGCAAATTGGCCAGAATTTTCGAAACATGCAGTGATGGCTGATGGTATGCTGGAGAGTGTTGACGACCACGTTTCTTCCATTACTACTGGAATTTTGGCTGCTGCGGAGGAAACAATTCCCTCCTCATTCGGTATTCATCACCGGAAACAGGTCCCATGGTGGACGGACGAAATTGCAGCAGCCATACGTGATCGCCGACGGGATTTTAAGCATTATCGTCGGAATCCTACAATGGCCAATCATATCACTTTTAAGCGTCTGCACGCGAAGGCCCATTTTTTTATTCGAGAAAGTAAGAAAGCTACATGGGAAAAGTATGTGTCATCCATCATGGCACATACTCCGTCATCACAAGTGTGGACAAAACTCCGCCGTATTGTCGGAGTACAGAATGTGCCCGCACTACCCGGAATCTCCATTAATGGAGATATAGTTATGATTCCTTCAGTCATTGCCGACCACATCGCGTCACATTTCGCAGATACGTCCAACTCTAGGAGATACGACTCTGCATTTCTTCCAATTAAGTACGAAGCAGAGGGACACCATCTCTCTTTTGCCTCTAGCGCTTCGCATCCCTACAATGTGCCCTTCACGGAGTGGGAGTTGCAGAGTGCACTCGCGCTATGCAGAGATACGGCTCCTGGACCGGACAAAATCCATAATCAAATGCTTAAGCAAATGCTTAAGCATTTGAATGACAGATGTCTCAAGGATATCCTCACCCTATTCAACAGAATATGGAGTGAGGGAGTGTTTCCATCTCAATGGCGCGAGGGAATTGTGATACCAGTTCCCAAGCCAGGTAAAGATCCAAAATTTCTGGATAGTTATAGGCCAATATGCTTTATGAATGGCCTCTGTAAGCTATTTGAAAGGATGGTTAACCGGCGTCTTGTGTGGGCCATGGAAAAGGAGGGTCTCTTGTCTAACTACCAGTGTGGTTTTCGCTCTCATCGGTCTGCCACTGATCATCTGGTCAGTCTGGAGAACGCCATTCAGGAGGCCTTTCTCTGGAAGGAACACCTAGTCGCCATGTTTTTTGACCTGGAGCAAGCTTATGACACTACCTGGTGATATGGGATTCTCTCCACTCTACACCTGTGGAGATTTCGGGGAAATTTGCAAACATTTATTGACAACTTCATGTCCCTCCGTCTCTTTCGAGTCCGAGTAGGGAATGCTTTTTCTCAATATTACGTTCAGGAAAATGGAGTACCTCAGGGATCTGTACTGAGTATCACGCTGTTCGCAATCGCCATCAACGGCATAGTTGCGGTTGCTGGGCCCGTAGTCGTTCCATCGCTGTATATAGACGACTTAGCTCTACATTACAGCTCCGGAAGGGTGGCGTTTGCCGAGAGACAGCTACAGCAAGCTATTAACCAAGATGACAGATGTCTTACCAGTGGTTGACACCTGCAAATTCCTGGGTCTCCATTTTGATAAGAGACTTACGTGGCAGCGCTACATCCATCAGTTGAAGGTTGCCTGCATGAAGAGACTTAACATGCTTAAGTTTCTCAGCGGCACTTTGTGGGAGGCTGACAGTGCGGTACTGCTACGATTTTACACGGCAACGGTCCTCCCCCGAATTGACTATGGAAGTGCGGCTTATGGCTCAGCATCAAAATCTACGCCGAGCCGTTTAGACAGTATTCACCATAGTGGAGTAAGGCTGGCAACGGGTGCTTTCCGTACTAACCCCATTCCCAGCCTACTTGCTGAAGCGGGAGTTCCACCTTTACGGATAAGGAGGCAGCAGTTACTCCTCATGTACGCTGCCAAAATTCGCGAAATGCCACTACATCCAAGCTATCAATGCGTCTATCATACACAATACCACCAGCGGTACCAAGACCGGCCGAATGCCACAAGGCCGGTTGGGTTTCAGATTGATAGCTTGTGTCATGATTTGAATATTGATATCGGTGGTTGTCTTGAACAAACTCTTAGCGAGGTACCTCCGTGGTTGGTTCTGCGACCGGATATACATCTAGATCTGCTCCATGGACCCAAGGTGAACACGGATTCCTCCATTTATCAGAGGTATTTCCAGGACTTCGTTCACCAATATCCGGCTGCGAGACATATCTTCACGGATGGTTCTAAAATAGGAGAATATGTTGGTTGCTCTTTTGTCATTGATGATATGAGCACAAAGATCTCGCTTCCTAAAGTATGTAGCGTGTATATTGCAGAGCTTTACGCCATCTTAGAGGCTCTGCAGTTTGCACTGCGTGACATAAGAAGCCACTTTCTTATATGTACCGATTCGTTAATCTCTCTGCAGTCTATTGAAACCTGTTTCTTGCAACACCCACTGGTACAACAGATACATGACCTTCTAGCCAGGTTAAGGGATGCTGGCACCAAAATCACTTTCGCGTGGCTTCCAAGCCACGTTGGGATTGCGGGAAACGAACTTGCGGATGAAGCTGCAAAGGAAGCTGTACTTTTACCTCCAAGACCAGATGTACCTGCTAAGGATATTTGTTCTCAGCTACGTCGAACCATCTTGGCGTCCTGGGAATTGGAGTGGCTAGATATCCAAACTCCCAACAAGCTGAGAGCAATTAAGAAGACAACTACAGTGTGGCGGTCCTCTTTCCGACCTTCACGGAAAGAGGCCATAGTATTGTGCAGGCTTAGGATAGGTCATTTACGATCCACGTACTCTTATCTCCTAAAGAGGGAAGACCCCTCAGTGTGTTCTTGTAGTGCCGACTTCACCGTGGCCCACATCCTCACAGAGTGCACCGATCTCTCTGGCCTAAGACGGGGCCTCGGCCTGCAGGAAACACTTGAACGCAAACTAGCCGATCACGCGACTACTGCTGATCTCATCGTCCGCTTTATGTGCGACAGTGGACTTATCAAGGGTGTATAAATTACAAGTGTACTGTTACTCAGGGAACGTATGTTCTCTTTTGATACGTTAGTAATCTTTTTGGCCTATTTCTATAATTGTTTTTGTTTTATTTTGTACTGTGTTTCCAAATTCCTTTATTGAATAAATAATTTTGATTTATATTTTAAATTTCTTTTCCACTTATTTGTTCAGAGAGGATGATTACCTGGTTGTACTTCCTCTTGAAACAAAAATCACCATCACCACCACCACCACCACCACCACCACCACCACCGGAGAAAAACCTGTCCCGCCTCCACTTTGTCCAGCACAAATATCACATGAGCGGTGAGAGGCCGGCTAATGGTGGAGCTGTTGAGAATCCAACCAGCCTTTGGGCTGAGAACTGAACTTTCTTTTTAATGCTACTTGTTCGGGGCGTCGACCTATAGAGATCTTTTGCCCCTACTTGCACCATGTGATATGAACCTGCGGGTAATTGGAATGGAGGAAGTGTAGAGTGTTGAATGTAAGGAAAGGAACGTTAGGGACGACACAAACACCCAGGCCAGGGCTATTAATCATTTACAACTAAAAACACCTGACCCAGCCGGGAATCGAACCCGGGGCCACCGGGTAACAGGCGAACGCTTTTCCACCTACACCACGGGGCCGGATAAGGACTAAACATATATACACATCACTAATATTTGTTTATTCATTGATATGATGAATTATGATATACTACTACTTTAAATTTGGGCTAAACAAAAGAAGGTTTTATATTGTTTTTATTCTTTGACTAGACTTCACCGATGAAGAGAACGTATTATGTTCCTGAAACATGTGTGAATAAATGATTTTCAATTATAAAAGTGTACTGACAAGGTGGAACAAGCACATACTATTTTACGTTTTTAATAGCTTTACCTCTGTCTCCCACTTCCCCTCCCTTCCCTTCTCTTCTCTGACATACAGCGGCTGGCTGTCTGGCGTAGCAAATATGGCAAGTTCGTCAGTTTGAATCACACGCCTCGAAGTAACAAAGTAACATCATTTTCTCTAAAAGAAAATTTTCTTCCTCAATCCGATTGCACCATCGTTTTTAACATAACACGAAGAGCATCCCTTTTTTTTTTGTACAGTTATGATGCACCTGTATATTATCATGGTAGCTTACCAGGTAGGTTATTAAACATAGAGCTGTTTCTTCCTCTTCAGGTGCCTCCTCCATTAGTGAAAGTTGGCTAATATCTTAGCGAAGCTGGTTTGATCACCTGATGTCATTAAAGTCCTAGAACCCAGTCCTGCAAATTCCTCAATTATGTATGTCTTCTACGACATTGACTTCATCCCCTGTCAATTTTTTGGAGTGTCACATTAAACTCCTGACCGCTCTGTCTTTAACCATAGACGGGCTTCCCTGTTTCTCAGATGAAATGTGCACACTTGTATTTTAGACAGATTTGTTTCAAGCTAGTTTGCATTGTAGTAACTTGACAGACCTTTGAGGGTATTAGTCAAGCTGCTCTCTACTGTTTCAAAGTCTGTGCTGTGGGTACCCAAAGCAAGATCATCAGCATACAGGACACTACTGGAGCTGTGGGCAGTAGGTTGGTTGTTTGTATACGTGTTGAACACAATTGGGGCCAACACACTTCCTTTGGGAAGGCCGTTCTTCTGCATTCTCCATCAACTGTTCTGCCTTTGGAAGTCTACAAAGAACCTAAGATTCTGAAGAAGAGTGGAAATAAATGTGGTTAGTTTGATTTCATTGGTCACTGTCAGCAGCCCTGAAGATGGTGATGCCCCATCGCTGACCAACAGCTGACTGACGACCCTCCTGGGACGAGCCTCGTATTTATAGAGGTCCGAGGCTCACGTGTACTGAAGGCAACACTTCCCGGGAGGGTGCATCCGGCGTATTGTCAGCCGATGCGATGGGGTGCCACGAGAGGCATAAGCCCCTCCGTGTTACTTTATTTAAGATTTTATCGTTCTGCAATACGATTTTATTTTAAATAAATAATTATCACACGAGAACACGTTCACTTCCTTGTATAAATTACTTTATTTACACGGTAAGTCACAACACACAATTATACACAGTAGCAAATGACACTACAACACTTAATAGCTGAGTACCCTGAAGTCGATTCTGATAAGTACAGATGTCAACAACACTGACTCGCGCACTATAACATACACTCTCTTGAATTCACCGCCTTACTCTCTGACGACTCGATATATATATATATATATATATATATATATACTGTTTGATCAACTATGTAGAATTATCGATTTCTGGAAGGGTTCTTACAGCACTTTAATGGAACACACTCGAAACATAGATCGACCAGCTAGTCAATGGAGTACTCCAGTAATGGATCCAACTCGAACTTTCGTTTTCTGTGTACTAATACACATAGAAATATCTCCAACATTCCTAATGTTTCTCCATGTATCTGGATAATAAAACCTTACAGTAAGTTTCCAGAACCCTTCATATATACCAAATTATAGTACAATAAGTCTAACATACGAACATTGTGGAATTTTCGACCGCTTTCGACTCTATAGATTTTGAGGTTAAACTTATGCACAATATGTACTTGAGGTTATACAAATTTATACTACACATTTACAGGGAAACCATGTACTAGTCATGTTTATCATTTAATAAAAGATAATTTAGCATTAAATAAACTATAATAAAAATATATTAAACATAATAATTTAAGGTTTTTTACCGGTTACGATGTCGTACCTACAACAGTTTGATCATACAGGTCAAGAATAAAAGGATTATCATGCAGAACAGCCACATGCCCACACTGCAAGGAGTACCGATCTACAGAGCTGTCTGTATACACTAGAGCATGGTCATAAGCAAACGAATCAAATTTTCTCCGCCAGTCCAATTGAACCGTCATTCTTAACATAACACAAAGAGCATCCCCGATTTGTTGTCGGTATAGTTCTGTTACACATGTACAGCATCAACTTCAAATTCAGAGGCCACACGGCATTATTATTATTATTATTATTATTATTATTATTATTATTATTATTATTATCATTATCATCATCATCATCATCATTATCATCATCATCTGAGCGTTTTTGCTGTCATGGGAAGCACCATATAGGGCAACTGAGCAAAATACAGAACAGTAAATTTTCAACTTGAACTGGTCTAGGATCTTCCTACACAATCCCACTTAGTCATGCACTTAGAGATCAGCAGCAATTGTCGAGTCAATGTCCTTCATTTTGAAGGTATCCAAATCATTTAGATCTGCAGTTAGATATTCTGTTCATTCTATTCTGATCAATTTCTGGTTGTGGCGGTATCCAAATCATTTAGATTCTGTCTTGCCAGGTCTTTTATATACTTGACCTGAGGAACTTAATCTCTGTTGCTTGTTTCTCACTGTTGTCCCTTCTAAACATATCAGATCATCATATCAGATAAATACAATACATCAGAACATATCCAACTTATCTACTCTTTTGAATGTTTCAGAATAAAAGGAACTTATTAGATAAGTTATGTTGAATTATATAATACTGAAAATTCCTTCTCTTTTCTCCTTTACAGGTGATGGTGAATCATCTTTAGATATGACTTTGAATGCTGGGTTTTTGCCAAGGGATGTTCTGGTGAAAATATTCTCCTATTGTTCCTTTAATGACTTAGCCAAATCCTTTCAGTTTGTTTGTAGTTGGTGGCAAGATGCTTCAAGAGAAAGATGTTTGTGGAAGCACTTCAGCTATGAACCACGTGGGGTAACCAAGGAAGAGATCATTAACATGTTCAGAATATGTCCTCAGCTAAAAGCTGTAAACTTGATGTCAGTCACAATAGATGAAGAGATTTTCCTGGAATTAATTGTTAATTGTCCTTATCTTGAGGTACTTTCTATATCTTGGGATGCAGTTTATGAACTGATAAATCTTGCCATTATACAACCTCTGACCAATATTAAGACCTTGAAACTTAGCCGCAAAGAAAATATGATCATCGATTTTGAACATGTGAACAATATTTTCCCTAATCTGGAACATCTAGAATTTGACGTTCTTTTTTGTAGATTAAAGGATCTTATGATTTACTTACAAGAGAAACGGAATTCTTTGCATACTCTGAGTCTGCCGTGTTGCAGTGATGATGGTTGTTGTATTCTACCCTATACAGAAGCTTGCTCTAACCTGAAGACATTGTCTCTGCGTAATCTGTGTGATAGTGTGGAATCAGTTTCCTATGATGAAGTCCGTCATTTAAAAAATATTACATCTTTAACATTTCATTACTCTGATGTTGGTGCTGAAGGTGAGGATGGGACAGTTTTCAAGTTTTTTCCTAACATTGTAGAGTTGAGACTGTATGTTTGTACTCAGACTAGTGGTAAATTCCTGTACGAATTATCTCTGTCATGTCCAGCACTTCGGAAGTTAACTATTTCTAATGAATGGCATGGGCTTGGTTCTGTATTACAAGATCACAACTTAGAGCAGCTGTCCAATTTGAAGAGTCTAACACATCTCACTATTCGATTTAATGGTTTCATTACAGATGAGGGGATAAAGTATTTAGAAGAAATCCCCTGTTTGACGTATCTCGATCTGTATGACTGTGAACAAGTGACTATACAGTGTTTGAAAGTTGTGTGTAGTTTTAGTAAACTGGAGGTTTTCAAGTTTGATCTTCAGTATAATGACTTACCTATCGATTTGACAACTGATTATGTCAAGAACAAGAATCTTCAACTTAGGTTTTATAACTGTAATGATCTTTCAGTGTTGCAACATCTCAAAAAGAAGTTCCCAAATGTGGGTGTTATAGAAGAAAACCATTGTTAAATTTAGCCATGTACAGGTTGGGCACTGATGCTAACCAGTAGAGATATTTTCTGAGTTGAGAAGCACATGAGTAAAAGAAATGAAAGCAGAAACAAGCTGTAGAAGAACCGAGATTGATAAGGAGAGAGGGCTTATCTGTGAGGGTCATTCAAAAAGAAATGAGCCGGAGGCTATAAAATGAAAACCGCTGGAAGGATTGTAATGCAATTGCTTGCGGAAGAAGGTGTGGTCCCTATAAGAGCGCTGAGGTCACCTAAACTCGCCGCTGGAGGGGACATGGGTGCACGCTACATGATGACAGATTGTGTTGATCGTCCACTGCACCCAGTCATGCTATGCTAATAACAGTGAAATGGAGGATTCAAAAGAAGAGCAAAGGGCTGTAGAGCATTTCTGACAAAAGAAGGAGTGAGGAGAGTGAAAATTCATCGAAGAATGACACAGGTGTATGAGAACTTTGCACGTCCATTGCAAGTGTCAAGGCGTGGCACAAGCGATTCAGGGAAGGACGGATGTCATTGGCCAGTGATGCACGATCTTGATTGCTACGCCACATTACGGATGTCATTGTCCAGCAGGTGGATGCCCTCATGATACAAGACCAGCGAGTTGCAATAGCAGCCCTTGCCATGGAGTTTGGAATGAGCGTCGGAAGTGCTCAAGGCCATCATTAAGGACAGACTGAAATGTCGCTAAAAGTACACCCAATGGGTGCCTCACGGTATTACACCAGCACAGGAGGAATGTCGAATGGACCTCTGCTGTGCTATGCAAAGGAAGAAGATAAGTTCCTGTCACGAGGAGTGGTCGCCGGAGACGGGTGTTATCACAAAGTTTCCAGTGGAAGCATGCAGGGTCGCCGTGACTAAAAAAGGCTCTGAGAGGCAAACGATGAAATCAAACAGTACATTCGGTACTGGATCACAACGCAGCCCCAGGAATTTTATGAGACGGCCATTCACCGCCTTGTGTCGCAGCAGGACAAGTGCCTCAACAGTGCTGGGCAATACTTTTGTGATAATGGTACAGGTTTTCATTTGATAGCCTCTTGTTCGTTTCTTTTTGAATGGCCCTTATGTATGAAGATGTGGAGATTGTTCTTGTCATTTTGTGTTTCCAAGTTTGTCCTCGTCTTGTATTTCTGTAGCTCCCTCTTCACCCACTGACTTGCCATTGTGTTCAACCTATAATGTGTTCCTTTCTTGTTTCTCTCCCTCCATATTTCACTTAATTGTAACAAATACTTTCTTAGTTATTTTTGCTTGTAATCATGACTCTTTTTTACAAAATGTAATTTCTACTCATAAGTTACTTCTTGAAATTAAACGGTAATCATTATATTCTAGTAATTGTTTTAATCTTGTATTCGATATACATCACATGGAAGCAAAAATGGGATAAAATTAAGTTGTTGATGATGATGCTTGTTGTTTAAAGGGGCCTAACATCTAGGTCATCAGACCCTAATGGTACAAAATGAGACGAAATATAACGATAATTTAGAAGTCCAAAATCATCCACGACTAGAATTCAAAGCATAATGACGAAGAATGAATGGATAGATATGAATTTAAAACAATCAGTGGATCTGACCCGCAATGCCCCAAATTCCCAGAAACTAGCATTAAACTATAGTATTACTGACCAGGGGACTGCTTCTAAAGCACAATCCTGAATCGATGATGCTTGTAGTCTAAAGGGGTCCAAATCCAGGTTATCGTGAATGGTACTGATCGCTAAGAAAGTAGAACCATGGTATTTGTCATGTTGCGGTACTAATCAAAAGTAGTGTAGACTTGCGGTATTCCACACATTATGGTACTACTCACAGGTAATGCAATACGCACATGTAATGCAGACCTATGGTGTTTCTCACATAGGTGTACTAATTACAGGGACTCGTACTATCCCATGGTGTTCCGCACATAGTAGGTACTAATAACAGGCAAGGCAGGCCCATGGTGTCGCTCATATAGTGGTACTAATCACAAACCGATTTTGTACCTAACATAGTGGTACTACGCACAAGTAAAGGTGACCCATGGTGTTCCCCACGTGGTGGTACTAATTAGATCATCCCTTGGTTGCCCCTTTTAGTCACCTCTTACGACAGGCAGGGGATACTGTGAGTGTATTCTTCGCCTCCGTCCCCCACCCACAAGGGTAAAATTAAGTGATAATGAAGATAATTTTTTCAAGAGGTTGTGGCCTCACCAGTGCTGGATGGGATACTGTGTTATCTCCCCAATACTTCCAATGACATCAAACTTAACCTACAGTATCTCTTACTCCTGGGGTGTTCTTAAAATTAAACACAGGTATTCCTTCAGTGCCTCTGTAGTGTGTCTTTTCAGGAAATACAATATGTTTGCATACAATAAACTTCCTGTTGAATTCCGTATTGATGTTGATTATTCGCATTTTAAGAGAGGTATTAGATCCACCTTTCAATACAAATAGTGGTACATTGAAGGACCAAAATTAACAGTGTTGAGTCTTAAAATGTCCTGTCTAAGTTAAACCGAGGTGAGGAAGGAAAGATACAGTCTTAGTAGCAGTGACTGCTGAGAAGAGACGGTTATAGATTATGGTTTGTTTACTTTGGATAGCAGAAATGGCAGATGAAAACAATAAATGTTATCCTAACTTTACTTCCAAGGAAGTACAGAACTGACTGTGCAATTAGTACGGAAATATGTTTTGCCTTGTGATGTTTCCATGCCAGTGTTCTTGTTAATTTACAACAGTTTCTATAATGCAACAGTGGAATTACGTGTTATAGGAAACTGAAAATCTTGAAAGCTGACATTGGAATTGAAAGTGTCATTTTGTAATTAGAATACATTCCTCTTTTATTCACTGAAAAGTCAGCAGTTTAATAAAATGCACGTGTTACTTTGTTCTCTAAAATTTATATTCTCAACATTAGCAGCTCAGAAACGTCATTTCTGCATTGTTATCTTTTAGTTGAATATTTTACTCTAGTTCCGATTTGCGGAAATAGGGTTATGACAGTCTGTTTAAAAACTCAGCTTCATTTCGTACATGAAATTGGCATGCCCTTGATCACAAAATTAATGCTGATCATGGTCGTTCAATAATTTGAACCGCTTTTTCATCATCACTAAGTAATTCTTAAAATACTTCAAAAATATCCTCGAGATCCATTTGTTTAAACCGAAACATCAGTTTAAACCTCTATTATAATAACGGTCCTTTAGGAAACCAAGAATAACGGCTGAGAGGATTCGTCACGCTAACCACACAATACCTCATAATCTGCAGGCTTCAGGCTGAGCAGCAGTCACTTGGCAGGCCCTTCAAGGCTATTGTGCTGTGGGATCTGGCGGGTTTTTTTGCACTCCTCCATGTCTGATTGATCAGGACATCAAAGCCAGTACGTGAACAAGATCGACTAGACACTGAAAATAAGGTTAGTTCTTAGCACGCAGTCCATAGGGGCTCAATTTGAATGTTAAACTACTACTACTACTATTATTATTATTATTATTATTGTACCGGGCGGTACACCTCCATGCCGCAAATTCAAATATTGCGTCAGTTGAAACCTCTCTACAGGAGAAAGCCTGAACTTTAACAAACTGTATTAACTCAACGGTTTCTCGGAAGATGTCACTACTGTAAATTTGGTAATCTTGAAGTGTTCTGAACTGTGTCTATTTTGATTTGTGTTTGTTTGCCCGTATCAAGAAGTTTCAACATTCTCTAACAGATGTCGCTACCCAAAACTATGGTAACACACTCTGGTGCAATGGAATGAACTTTCTTGAAGAAATATTGTATTCCTAAGCTTTATTTTTACTAAATTTTGTTCTGTGGATGTGGGTTGGCAATATAAATCCTTTCCTTCCGCCAGTTTTGAAATTAGCCGATCATAAATTTCTGTAATTAATTTCCCACCAATAAGGTGTTTCTTCGTCTTGTGTATTAGTTTTTGCTGGTAGCCAATAAAAGTTTGTGGGTGGGTTGTTATCATTCATGAAAGGTCTCGAATGTTCCACGAGGGTATATAAACTGCTGATTTTCTTGTCTCGGTGCCACTTCAGTAACATCTTTTTCACTGTGTGAATATATAGCAGGGGGCGGGAAGCGCCTCTTTCTTCAAGCAGCAGCTCATCTACAAGGTAATGGCCGGTTAACATCTTCATTTCTTGCTAGCTCAGCAGTCTACTCTCGGGGAGGGTTCGAAACCTTTAATATGTAACCAATTCCTTTAAAATGTAAATTAACTTTTCTGTGTAAAAACTTCATATCTCTTTTACTGTAAAGCGGGGATAGAGAGTGCTTCACCCTCTCGAGCTCCCCTTCAATTTGAAATTGAGGTGACTACGTTTTCATAACCATTTCTTCTCTTCCTTATGCATTAAAGTTTTCTCATACGTCTCACCTCCCTAGCTTGGGATTAGCCCCTGTATATCGGCCTAGAGCCACTTAGGTTTTAAAAGGTGTATTAGGAGTGCAAACTACGCCTCCAGTCAATTTGGTATTTTGGGCCATGTAATTAACCTGTTTCTTTTCTGAGTAAGCCCAGTAGGTTGGGTACATGATACCCCTGTGTAAATTTGTAAGTTGTGCCTGCAGGCAAGCGATTGTAAAAGTCGAGGATGCCTTAAATAGGCGTGAGTAACTGGGAGCCGGTTCGCTCGTTTCAAATTAGGTTTTGAGTGCCTCTTGAAGGCCGGAATGTATTTGGTGAGAGCAAGTGCTCTTTGATTTCAGGGGAATTCTGCCCCAGGTGGTCTGGTTGAATATTGGTAAAGTGGAGCTTGGAGCTCATTAATTATTCACCCGGGGCTTGAACCCCAGCAATGTAATTTATTAACTTGTTTTCCTGCTACTTGGTACCTGTTTCTCTGTTGTTGTTATTTGTTGATTGTGAAAAGAAAATATAACCTTTGTTAAAGTTTTAAATTAACTTTAATTTTGTAGTTGAGACCTATTCCCGCCCGCACCTTCTTTCACCTCTAACTACCACGGATAACTCTGTAACAATTATTATTATTATTATTATTCAATCTCTACTCTTAAAGGATATTTTCTGAGTCACTGAAGGAAAAACAGCAGGGCATCATTGTAATAGGATCACAGTAAATAATCTGCTACATATAGATGATACTGTTCTGTGTGCAACAAGAGCTGAAGATCTACAAACATTACTGAACCGTGTCGTCGAACACAATGCTGCAGCAGGTCTGTGTTTAAACATGGAAAATACCAAAGTAATGGTCATAAGCAAACACGTTATTCAGCCTGTTAACTTGACAGTAGCTGGCACATCTTTGGAACAAGTCCAAAGCTTTAAGTATCTTGGCTGCTTACTTGATCACAGCTGGAGCAATGCTGTGGAAATTAGGTTCCAGATTGAACAGGTACAGACTGAATTCAAAAGAATGAGGCCTGGACCCCTAAGAGAGAATAAATAAATAAATAAATAAATAAATTAATTAATTAATTAAAAAATCAATAAATTAATTAATTAATGAATACATAAATAAATAAATACTTCGAGATGTAATGCTACAGACGCTTTATCAGAATACCATGGGTTGATGGAACATGTAACACTGAAGTTCTGTAACATCTAAAGAAAGAGCTAGAGTTATTGCTCAACATAATTTTTTTTTTTTTTTTAACTAGAGTACTTTGGCTGTATCATTCAAAAAGGTAAATACAGACTCCTTCAGTTTAACTTACAAGGTAAGATTTAAGGAAGGAAGAAGCAGGCAAAGAACGAGAATATCTTGGCTATGGAGTCTGTGAGAAATAGTATGGACTCAGTGTCCCCATGCTTTTTCCTGTTGCTGAGAATAAGAACCAGATCAGCCTGATGACAGCCAACATCCAATGAGGATGTGGTATAACAAGGAGGTTATTATTATTATTATTATTATTATTATTATTATTATTATTATTATTATTCATTCAAATGAAGAGAGTACTTTGTAGCCTTACAAATTCACTAAAGTTTCATCGAGTGAGTTGGCCGTGCAGTTCAGGTCATGGAGTTGTTTGTTTATATTCAGAAGATAGTATGTTTGAACTCTTTTAACGGCAGCCCTGAAGATGAGTTTCCATGATTTCCCATTTACACGCCAGGAAAATGATGGAGCCATACCTTAAATAAAGCCATGGCCCTTCATTCTCAGTCACGGTCCTTCACCTCATCGTCACCAAAACCCTGTCTAAAGTCGGTGCAATGCTAAAACATTAGCAACCGGGCGAGTTGGCTGTGCGGTCAGGGGCGCGCAGCTGTGAGCTTGCATCCGGGAGATAGTGGGTTCGAATCCCACTGTCGGCAGCCCTGAAGATGGTATTCTGTGATTTCCCATTTTCACATCAGGCAAATGCTGGGGTTGTACCTTAATTAAGGCTACGGCCGCTTCCTTCCCACTCCTAGCCCTTTCCTATCCCATTGTTGCCATAAGACCTGTCTGTGTTGGGGCGACATAAACCCACTATAATGTATACAAGACAGCATTTATTTTATTTTTATTTGTTTTTTTTTTTTTTTTTTTTTTTTTTTGCTAGGGGCTTTACGTCGCACCGACACAGATAGTCTTATGGCGACGATGGGATAGGAAAGGCCTAGGAGTTGGAAGGAAGCGGCCGTGGCCTTAGGTAAGGTACAGCCCCAGCATTTGCCTGGTGTGAAAATGGGAAACCACGGAAAACCATTTTCAGGGCTGCCGATAGTGGGATTCGAACCTACTAACTCCCGGATGCAACATTTATTATTTTGCCACCTATTCAATACAATACAAAATGTTAACATTTATGTTAACTCATGAATGTTAACATGAGTTAAAAAACATCGTTAAAGTGTAATGAGACTTGTTTCACCTCTTGTGAGGCATCCTCAGTCAGTATCAAAACCTTATTTTTTACCAGGTACATGGTTCAAGATTATTCTAAAATATGTTGGAAAATGATGTGTGTAAGATAAAATTTACAGGTCATCATAAAAATGTTTCTGAAATAATTAAAACTCAAATAAAATGATAAATTCATACGTGGTTCACTTAATGAAGGAGACGTCATTTGATTGTAACATAATTGTTGGCTTGAAGCCATAGTCAGTGCTTAATGTTGAAGGAAATTAACAAGCTAATACATAGTAGAAAGAATATAAAATAGGTTTAATGTTGAATATACAGTACAATACAATGATAACTTCGTACGTAGTTCACTTAAAGAATGAGAAATCATTTGATTGTAAGTAACATAATTGATCGCTTGAACAGTCAACAGTTCATAAGTTGTTTATGGTTTAATCCGGCGAGATTGTGTTGACATGGAGTTCAACAGATGCTTGTAGTTGGCCTAATTTGTTGTGAGTCAACATGTGAGTTTGCTGAAATGATAATGGGCCATCAATCGCTACGTTGATATGATTTTTTAACTTATATTCTTCAATAACAAATGTTTCACAATCAACGTTAAAAAATTCTGTCACTCGGAAGAAGAAAACAACAACAACAACAAATCAACATTCTTTTCTAAGATATCAACTCAATTACAAAACGTCTAATTTGAAGCAAGGAATATCATCACCCTCTTTGCGTCAAAAGAATCTGTTGAACTGCAAATCAACACGATCTCACCGGATTAAACTATAAAAAACTTATGAACTGTTGACAAAGAAAAGTTTCGGACAACACACGTCAAAGTCAATTAATGACACTGGCCCAGACTGGTATGTTTTTCCTTCCCATTTTATATTCAACACTGAACCTATTTTATGTTCTTTCTACTATGTACTGGCTTGTTGATTTCCTTCTACATCAAGCATTGACTACGGCTTCAAGCCATCAATTATGTTACTTACAATCAAATGACGTCTCATTCTTTAAGTGAACTACGTACGAAGTTATCATTGTATTGTAATGTATATTCAACATTGAACCTATTTTATATTCTTTTTATATATATTTGCTTATCAATTTCCTTTGACATTATGCATTGACTATGGCTTCAAGCCATCAATTATGTTACTTACAATCAAATGAAGTCTCCTTCATTAAGTGAACTATGTACGAATTTATCACACTGTATTAGAGTTTTAATTATTTCAGAAACATTTTTACGATGAACTGTAAATTTTATCTTACACACATCATTTTCCAACATATTTTAGAATAATCTTTAACCAAGTACCTGCTAAAAAATAAGATTATGATATTGACTGAGGATGCCTTATAAGAAGAGGCGAAACATGTCTCATTATATTTTAACAATGTTTTAACTCATATGTTAACATTTTATATTGTATTGAATAGGTGGTAAAATAATAAATATTTTCTTGTATACATTATATGATACTTTCAATACAGACCAAAACCAAAAATGATTATCATTACTTGTAATAAAGCCACTAGCAAAAAAAAAAAAAAAAAACACTGGCATGAAAGAAAAAACACCAACGATGTCAACCCCCACTCAGGGGAATTATTTGGTTCCCCCAGCTCATTCAGCACCTTCCATTAGTACTATGCAGGTAAAGTGAACTTCTCACTTTCCTCATCAAGGCCAGAACTGTGCTTAGTCTCTTGATGGTTATAGGCTTAAAATCCTAAACAAAAGCTCTCCCTCCAGTGAACATAGATAATGGCGACAATGGGATAGGAAAGGCCTAGAAGTGAGAAGGAAGTGGCCGTGGCCTTAATTAAGGTACAGACCCAGTAATTGCCTGGTGTGAAAATGGGGAACCACAAAAAAGCCATCTTCAGGGCTGCTGACAGTGGGATTTGAATCCATTATATCCCATGTGCAAGCTCACAGCTGCGCACCCCTAACTGCACGACCTACTCACCCGGTCAATGAGAACAATTAAATAGCTATCAGATTGTGAGACCGTGGCCCCAGTCTAGAAAACCACGCATCACTTCGTTATCTACAGGCATTCAGTCTAATCAGTGGTTACTTGGTAGGCGAAGGCCCATTAGGGCTTTAGAGTCATGGGTTTCAGTTTTGATTTGAGTCATTTACTTCAGCATCTAATTACTATTTGAAGTTACAGTTTAGGCACATACAGGGGAGGGGCCCCAGGGGCTCTGAAAATTAGAGCGTGGGTTGGCGACCACAGGGCCCTTAGCTGAGTCCTGGCATTGTTTCCACTTATGCCAGGCTCCTCACTTTCGTCTGTCCTATCCGACCTCCCTTGGTCAACTCTTGTTCTTTTCTGACCTCGATGCTATTAGGTTTGCGAGGGCTAGGGAGTCCTTCAAATTTCACGCCCTTCGTGGCCCTCGTCTTTCTTTGGCCGATATCTTCATTTTTCGAAGTGTCGGATCCCTTCCATTTTTTCCCTCTGATTAGAGGATGGTTGCCTAGTTGTACTTCCTCTTAAAACAATAATCACCACCACCATCACCGGGGAGGGATGTTGGTTTAGGGGATATATAACTCACCCCCGAAAAATAAATTTAAAGAAGGGAAATGAATGACTGAGTCCTGTTTTCAGGTTATAGAGAGTGTGGAAAAATCCCCCTCTAATTTAGTTGTCAATAATGCGCAAGACACATTATTTTGACATATTTCATTCCTATAAAATATGCAAATGAATCTACATTATACAGTGGCAGGAGAATATGGATCGAGTCCATTTTGAAGTGATAATAATAATAATAATCATATGGTCTCAGCTACCATGTGCAGACATTTCAATTTGACGCCATCTGGCTGTCTGCTCATCAATTTCGACGTTCCGTTTTCTCTATGCCCACTAGATGGCAGACCGAGTAAACCAAAACTCTCTTGGGCATCTGTGGCTGAGATTTAATTAATTTTGTCGGGTAAACACCAAATGTGTCACCAGAGAGCTTTTACATGCCGACATCGTACGACATGGAGTGTCTAATGGACTCTTTTCCGCCCTTCAAAAATCCGACTACCTCTGCCGGGTTTGAACCCGCTATCTTGGGATCCGGAGGCCGACACTCTACCAACTGATCCACAGAGGCAGCTTCTGAAGTGATGAATGTGAGTGTCATCACAGCCAACTACATGACAAAGCAGGGAACATTTTTCGAAGCTCTGGATGTGTGTGGAACGTTATGGGTTACAGCTTCATTATCTCTTTCAAAATTGGCTAGCGGATGGTCCTTTTCTACTTTAAGGAGATTGAAAACCTTTGTATGAAATAATGAAATGAACAGTTTGGCTCCTATGTCAGTTTATCAAGAAATAGAATTCAACCCAGACAATGTGCTAGACATTTTTTGGAAAGGTTGACTGCCACCTTTCCTATGTATGTTCAGTCCGTCAGCGATGCCGCTGGTTGGATCCTCAACAGCTCTGCCATCAGCTGTCATAGATTGCCTATGCATCACTGAAGAGGCGTTCTAGGGAAATGAGGAGTGAGGTAGTTTCCTGTTGCTTTCCTCACCAAGCCAGAGTTGCTATTACATATCATTCTGCCAAGCCCACTGAAATGCATACAACCACCGGCGCTATGAGCGACATTTTCACACCATTCATAGCAGGGACTGGCTGCATAAGGATTGTCATTACTAGCTTCGCTCATACCTCAGTCACTTTCATATTGTCAAAGCCAAGGATAAGACAGAGACAGACCTATGAAAATAACAAAATTGCTCTAGCCTATACCAGAAGACATAGTGCACTGTAAACACTAGGTCCTACCAGCAAAGGCATACCTTTCCTATACGAGATATATTTTTAATTAATTAATGTGTTTTATTACTAATTAGACAATGATTCTTTATTGTGTTTGTTGAATATGTTAATTCTGTCATACTTCTCAGTTTCTTATGATGTGACATATTATAAATTAGCCCGTCGCCATCTCATATCACTATTAATAATCTTCACCATAATGGCCTTTATATCCCTCTGACAGTCACGTGTCAGCCTTGCACATTCACTTGTTTTATATCTGTAAGTTTTGATAATTTTTACGTGCTGTGCTGTCATTTTGTTTATGTCATACTCACTCACTTTCACTCTCTATTTTATCTCTCCTTCTTACATACTATGTAAGGTTCATGTCAACCCGGCGGCATAATTATCCGTCATCCGAGGGGATCGGCTTGACAGCTTGGTTTTACATCAATTTATATTATTTTTAATATAATCCAATTTGATTTTCATAATGGAGTATTGGATTAACGAGGACACATTGACGTCATATCACAACAGTGCTCAACATTTTATCTATAGTACATAAACATCCCCCTAATATCATGTTTATACGGAGATGACAAGATGGAATTTACTTCCATGCTACTGTTCATCAATTTTTAACATGTCATATTGTACATGTCACAGTTTTAGTTTTCATAGTGCCCCCTCCCCCCCACCTGTTTCATTAGGTCTTATTGTAATATACAAATTTTAACCTCTTTAGTTTAAGAAGAGAATGAACATATTCTTCAAACATGTACTATATATATATTGTAAATGTAAATACATTTTTAATACATAGTATTGACTAGGCGGATTATCCATCTCTCTGTTTACTGTATCTCATAATACTACATTTACATCCACCATATTAGCCCCAAAATTATTTTCTGGATATGCCCCAGTAACAGGTCTTCCTTCTTTCAATTTTGATGTTTTATTTTTTAATCTTCAAATACTAAAATTCTTTTCTTAATATTAATTTTTCAGTTTTTGGTGGAGGTGCCATTGGGATGAACGTAACTGCTGACACCTTACCTCAGGACGTGTTGCTGAAGATCTTTTCATATTGCTCTTATGATGATCTGGTGCTGTCAGTACAGTTTGTGTGTACTTGGTGGCACGAAGTGTCAAGACAGCAATGCTTGTGGAAACACATTGTATACAGACCTAGGAGCAAGGAATCCATTGATATTCTAAAGATATCTCCACAATTACAAGCCCTTGACTTATCAAAATGTAATGCAGATAGATGCCTTATTGAGAAACTCCAAAAATACTGCCCTGAACTTCGGCGATTACATGTATCTTCAGATGTTTTTTATCCTTTGTTTGAACTTAAGTTTACAGTGTTCCCCAATATAAAAGTGTTGATCCTTACACAAGGAATAAATGACTTCAGAGCTTGGCAGTATCTTGCTAATTTTTTTCCAAATTTAGAACATGTGGAAGTTCATGATTTTTACTTGACAAGAAATGATCTTGTTTCTTTCTTGAAAAAAATGCAACACCAGTTGCATACACTCTGTATCCCTTGCCGTACCTTGGACAACTTCTGCAGTATTCCTTACTTATCCGTGTGTTCTGAGCTGAAAAATTTGTCCCTTCTTCGCTTGTGCGATGATCTAAAACACTTACATATTGAAGAAGTAAACTTTTTAAGAAAAATATCATTTCTAACATTTAAAGATGCACAAGGAGATTCTCTGAGTGGTAATATGATTATATTTTCATGGTTTCCAAACCTTATAAATCTAGAGTTATGTGATTCTAATCAGCCTTGTGATGAATTCTTCCAGACAGTTGCCAAAAGCTGCCCTAAGCTTCAGAAAGTGTCTCTTAGTGCTTCTTTTTATTTCTCACTTATACATGATTTTAGTATTAATAATCTGCATTTTTTGAAGAAGCTAACATCTCTAACTATACTCTATAATGGTTGTATTACCAGTGATTGTGTTACACATCTTCAGCTAATCCCTCACCTGACATATCTTGAGCTCTATGCATGTAAGAAACTCACAGGAAAATGCCTAAAAGTTATATGTGGTTTCAATGAGTTGCAGGTTTTAAAATTTGATCTCAGATACAAGGAACGTCTAATTGATCTCACTGCAAGCGATGTGAAGAACCAAAATCTCAGACTCATGTTTTATCGATGTAGGGATATTTCAAAGTTAGAATATTTGAGAAAGCAACATCTCAGAGTGTGCATATTGCCAGATAGGCTGGGAAAGTCAGTACTTCTCCAGTGATTCTTTGGGATGAATGTCCTTTGCAGGGTAAGATCATTGAATTACCGGATGGCCAAAATAAAAGTGACGCAGAAAATATTTATAAGACTGTTGCGGAATTGACCCTTGTTAATGAACAGGAGAACTGATCATCACAGGAAAGGCTGGAAACCACAATTTCGATTTATCAATTTGTTGCTGTCACATGTCTGTACGTGCGCATCTCAACATGCTTAACACACGAAGGTTTGTCTGGATGCTTTATTATTATTATTATTATTATTATTATTATTACTATTATTATTATTAGAAAGGGGTGCCCAAATGGACATTAGGATTTACATTATTCACTTATTGACATGATTCTCTTGTTGCAAGTCGTGATGTCATACCTCTTTTTTTTTTTCTTTGCTATGGGCTTTACGTCACACCGACACAGATAGGTCTTATGAAGATGATTGGATATGAAAGACCTAGGCGTTGGAAGGAAGTGGCCGTGGCCTTAATTAAGGTACAGCCTCAGCATTTGCCTAGTGTGAAAATGGGAAACCACGGAAAACCATCTTCAGGGCTGCTGACAGTGGGATTCGAACCCACTATCTCCCGGATGCAAACTCACAGCCGCGCGCTGATGTAATACCTGTTACATTGTTTGCCACATAAAACACATATACAACTGTCATCTGGATTATGAAAAGATTTCACAGTGCATATTTTGTGGTGAAAACCATGAATGGAGAGATGTGTTATGATGTGTCTTTGATCTTGATTTTCTTTGGTCCAGTTTCTCACCAACATGGCATCTGAGGTATAAAAGTCAGGGTCGATTTCCTTTTTCTTTTCTTCCCTTCTGCGTAGAAGTTCATTGTATGTTCCAGTAGATGGCAGATGGAGTCGTGTACTGAGGTCCTGAATGTAAAATGTTTCTTTAGCCAATTCATATGCTAGACGTGATGGAGCCGATTTTCCAACTTGTAAAGTACATTTCAGAAAACATGCTTTTCTTTCTCTATCCTTTCGAGATCTCTAAGTTTGAGATGATCCCAAATTAATTCTAATCCATAAGTCAAGACAGGTGATAGTACTGTGTGGAATAACATTATTTCCGTAGGTAAAGATAGGGCTGCGAGATATTTTATCTTGTAGATGGCCCTTATCGCTGCCGCAGTTCTTTCTTCTGTATGGTAACTAACAGACAGTGCTGTCGTTTGAAGAGTTATTCCCCAGTACTTAAATTTGTTGACTGTTATTAGGTCATTGTCAAATAAAGAAATAAGTGTCCCTTACTGAAGATCTCCCTCCTTTTCTAAAGGTCATTTGGACCATCTTCTGAAGATTGATCGTGAGCTGATTTTCATTACCCCACTTTTCTAACTCTAATAAGGTGGCTTGTAAGCTGTCTTTGTTTGATGATCCTAGAACCATGTCATCTGTGTAGAGAATAACTGTCGTGTCGGGTGAAGGTTTTACTTTATTCGTAATGTCCGCAGTGGTAATGTTGAACAGTAAAGGGCTCATCGGATCACCCTGCAGCACTCCATTAGTTTGTCTTATCAGATCCGAAATGTCGACTCCATCTTCGATCTCTATATAGTTAACCATCAAGATATTATTTAGCAACGTAATAAGGCGATGAGCTTCGCTGATCACGTTTTTTATCTTCGTTAGGAGAATTTCTCCATTTACCAAGTCAAAAGCCTTTGTGAAATCCACAAGAACTGCATAATACTTTCCTTTGGGTAATCTTAATGCTTCTTCTACATCCTGTTACAGTGTGAATTGTGCTTCTTCCAGGCATAAATCCAAATTGGCATTCCGGGATTATTACAGAATCTTGTAATTTCTTTTGTAAGGATCTTCATAAATATTTTGAGGATGTTATTTTCCAATGCAATGCCTCTAATAAGAATTGGGATCATTTGTCTGTCCTTTACCCTTGTATAGGATTTTCACTGATGATCTCCATTCCTTGGGTATAGTTCCAGATCTTAGGCAGGCATTGAATAAGTTCGTCCAGAAAGGCAGTAACATTTCTTGTGTTTCTTTGAGATGTTCTGTATGAATAACATCAGGGCCAGGAGCTTTCTTGATTTTCAACTGATTTATAGTTACTCTGAGTTCATCAAGTGTAACCTGGATTATATTTCCATTTGAAGTCTAATTGATTCCAGGGAATGCCTGGGTTTTATTTTCCAGATTCAAAACACCTTTGAAGTGTTCTTCCCATTTATCCATAGGGATTTCTTGAGCCCTTGAAGCAATATTTTTCAAAGGACTATTAATGGGTCATTAATGCCACTGAAGTTAGCTTCTTTGCTTCGGCTTTCTAATATTTATATCTCTGCCAAACAGAAAGCGAATAGCTCAACCTTGATTTGACGAAGAGTGTTATTTCAAACGAAAGAAAACCCTAGAGCAGCTACACAATGCCCGCGTTGTTGGCTCATCTTTGTCTGGATGCTTTAACGAATGCACAACAGTAAATTTGTAAGGATACAGTTTTGCATTGCCATGAAGTTTTGTATTGCAGACTTTACTGGAGGTTTAATAATAATAATGTTATTTGTTTTACGTCCCACTGCCTACTTGTACGATCTTCGGAGACGCCAAGGTTCCGGAATTTAGTCCCACAGGAGTTCTTTTACATGCCGGTAAATCTACCGACACTAGGCTGTCGTATTTGAGCACCTTCAAATACCACCGAACTGAGCCAGGATCGAACCTGCCAAGTTGGGGTTAGAAGGCCAGCGCCTTAACCGTCTGAGCCACTCAGCCCGGCTACTGGAGGTTTTGCCAAAACACTTCCAGTCTTAGACTCCAGCACAAACAGTTCCACACAGGTTTTCCATGAATCATGCTTTTCATAGCACTTGACAATGAACCCACGCTGTTTTATTATGAGCATCATTTTGTGTTGCATTCAACTGGTCACTAAACACGTCTGCTCTTCTCACTCACTCACATATAATGACACAGCAATGTACTCGGGACAGAGCATGCGGAAGATGCGCACGCGCAGACGTGCGATAGCAACTGAGTGGTGCGTCGAAATCACGGTTTCCAGCGTATCCTGTGATTACAAGTAATCATGCTCATATTGGTCCATACTGACTATATATCTTGAGAAAAAAGATATATAAATCACCTGATAAATACACAATATAATCTCCAAGCCTATTTATCTAACAAATGTGGACATGTTTCAGCTCTTGGAGCCATTGTCACCACACAAACACTTAAATAAGATTAATAGCACTTAAATAAACCCATTTAAAAGGAAATCGTGAACGTAGTAATGGCATATATCTTGATTTTTGAGACAATTCAAAACAAAATATTGGAGCTCATTGGTGAAAGGTTCATAAATTTACCACAAGATGGCTAAACATTAATATTAAGACTAAATACACCAAAGATGAGAACCTCAGACTTGAACTGCTGCAGGGCATCCATGCAGTAGTCTAGTTGAGGAAGAATGCAAAGTGCATAGTTGAAAGGTAGTGGCATCAAATGTGGTATCTTCTTGTTAATAAATGTAGACTTCTTCACATGTTCATCATATCGATGATGATGATGATGATGATAATAATAATAATAATAATAATAATAATAAATAGTTTAAGGTATACATAATAAAATATAATAAATATGAAAATTAAAGAATGTGTTTGGAGATGAGGGAAGGTTGAACATTTGATGGGTAGGGGATATGAAAATGAAGAGGTGGATTCCAAAACGCACTAAGTCAAAAAATAGTATTTTTCAGAAGAAGCCTTTTTTTTTAAATAAATATATTTAGGTATCATTTCTTAATTGCCTCTTACAGGTAGAATGATTATTATTTTTATAATACAAACGTCCATTCTCGGAAAAGTACTGGGTTTTAATGTTGGTGGTTAAGTACATAGATTATAAAAACAAAAGCATTCCAGAGTGCTACCTTCATTGGAACATCATCATCATCATCATCATCATCATCATCATGTTTTCCACTCCAGTTGCCCGGGTGTGGTTTACGAGCACTCTCATTGGAACATAACTGAAGTAATCTTTCAGCTTGATATCAGGCTTACATTACAGAAAGGTTCGTCTTCATCCCAGTGAACATTGTCAATTGTCCTTAGCTAGGGATGTGTAGGAGCCCAGAGCTTTATCATAAAAGGCTTTGTCCTTTGGTTTGAGCTGCACAAATGTTAATAATTTCTCTACATCCTTCTTCTTTAACTCACTTATCTTGTTCTTCTCTTCAATTTCTGAGCGGGATTCTTAGCAGGATCTCCAGAAAGAGCCTGATGTATGTGACAAGAAAATTGTCTTGCTCAGGTTTGGTTTTATAAACACAACTTACTGTGAAAATCAACAATGGCTTCTTTATTCAATTCCCCTGCCATGCATTGCTTCGTTAATTATTGCAGCTTTTGCTAGGAACGCCATGGGTACTACTACTATTCCGAGCATACTTGCGTTTGTTTTTGTCCCAATTTTCTGGCTTCAGTTTTCTATTCCTACTCTCCTCATTTTCCTGTGCATTTGCTCCACAAGGAATGTCGTGGTAAAATATTACTATTACGTGTTCTACTGCTCATGCGCAATATAGCAGACCGTGACTAAGAACATTATGGAATATTACATAAACTGCCTTAGGAGAGTTTGGAAAAAATCTCCATTTTTCCACCTGATTATCTACGTGACTCAGAACCACTTGGCAAATATTATTCTCTCAACCGATACATCTATGCCTTCTAAGCCATAACAAATGCAAAATAACAAAAAATTGACTTTGTGCGTTTTGGAATCCACCTCTTCAAATAGTTATGGACTGAATATTTTTGGTTTGAAGTTGTATTGGAAAAATATATCAAGTTTTTCTGTTCATTAACTAGGGTAAATTCCAAGTTAGTCTTATAAATATTTTTCAGGTCCGTTTTATTTTGTCACCCTGTATTATTTATTTATTCATTTATTATCTGGAAGCCTATAACATTATATGTTCAAAGTATGACTGCAAGTGGCCATGCTAGGAACTACTGCTTGTTTGCTATTTGCTTTACGTCGCACCGACACAGATAGGTCTTATGGCAACGATGGGATAGGAAAGGCCTAGGAATTGGAAGGAAGCAGCCGTGGCCTTAATTAAGGTACAGTCCCGGCATTTGCCTGGTGTGAAAATGGGAAACCATGAGAAACCATCTTCAGGGCTGCCGACAGTGGGGCGGCTCAAACCCACTATCTCCCGATTACTGGATACTGGCCACACTTAAGCGACTGCAGCTATCGATCCCGGTCTACTGCTTGTTTACGTCCTTGTTAGGTTCCAACCCCACTATGGCGCAACAGCTCCGAAGGGCCATGGCCTACCAGGCGGCCGCTGCTCAACCCGAAGGTGCCGTATGGTCAGCACGACAAATGCTCTCAACCGTTATTCTTTGCTTCCTAGACAGAGGCCGCCATCCCACCATCAGATAGCTCCTCAATTGTAATCACATAGGCTGAATGGACCTTGAACCAGCCCTCAGATTCAGGTAAAAATCCCTGACTTGGCTGGGAATCAAACCCGGGACCTCCAGGTAAGAGGCAGGCAAACTACCCCTACTCTACAGGGCCGGCCGTTCCTCGGTACAGCAGTGCGGTAAATCTACAACACTCCGTTAGTCAATCAGTCAGTCCTTGGTAATACGGCTGTTCCCTTCGCTCTAACAACACTATTCCAATGCATTTATAATATTCACAACTTCTTCTCTAAAATTTATGATTTTAATTCTAAAATTAGTAATGCAAGAATTATGTGATGCCTGTACTTGGTCCACTAACGTGCCCGTTGCTCGTCCTGCTTTTTTCTTTTTTTAGATTTTGCTTTACGCTGCACCGACACAGATAGGTCTTACGGCGACAATGGCATAGGAAAGGGTTAGGAGTGGGAAGGAAGCAGACTTGGCCTTAATTAAAATACAGCCCCAGCACTTGCCTGGTGTGAAAATGGGAAACTATGGAAAACCATCTTCAGAGCTGCCGACAGTGGGATTCGAACTCACTATCTCCCGAATGCAAGTTTACAGCTGCGCCACCTTAACCGCACGGTCACTTGCTCGGTTGTCCTTTACTCTACTAACTGCGATAAGCACTTATGCCACTTTGCCCAAGTGTGACTGTATTTTTAATATGTAACACCATTGAAGACACTACTAATACAGTGAAGCTTCTCCTAATGAACACCTCTGAATAGTTAACATCTCCAAATTACAGACACTTTAAAATGCCTCTGCAAAAATTCATGGGTTTTAATGGCAATATTACTTCTCAGTAAAGATGTTCTTAAAAATGGGGGCAGACACTGAAAAGTACCCCCCAATGCAATTAAAACTTCCTGAAAGAAAACGGTTGCAATAAAATAAGCCCTTAAGGGCAATGGCCTAGTAAACAGCTGCTGCTCAGCGCAAAGGCCTGCAGATTACGAGGTGTCGTTTGGTCAGCACGACATAGCTCCTCAATTGTAATCACTTAGGCTGAGTGAACCTCGAACCAGCCCCCAGATCCTGGTTAAAATCCCTGGCCTGGCCAGGAATCAAACCCTGGGTCTCCGGGTAAGAGGCAGCAATGTTACCCCTACACCAAGGGGCTGGCTAAAAAGTGCGGAGTCTGGACATAATTCTTTGTGGTTATCTGAAGAAGTGAGTATCACATATGCTTCGATGTCACAGATACACATACGATTGACTTTAAAGGAAAAAGTTGAAGTAATCAACGTCTATGAGAAAGTGTTCGAGACATGGCCGTGCAGTTTCTGTTGTTGGAAAAGCACAGATCAGCAACATCCTTAAATGTGGACTGGAAAAGGAAATTTTTCGGGTAAATGCTCATTTTGACATCCTTAAATTGTGGATTGGAAAAGGAAATCATTCTGGTAAATGCTCATTTTTCAATACACCAGGCTTAAAAGTAGACAACTGAACATTTGACTGGTTTTGTCGTACTCATAGCAACAACATGCCTTTGAGTGGACCTGTTATCCATCAGAAAGCACTGAAAATCAAACCAAAATTAGGGTATCATGAGCTTAAAATAATCCTTGGGCTGGTTTGATAGGTTCAGGATTAGGCACGACATCTTTTCGAAATGTCCATGAAAAATCGTGTTAAGTGTCACAGTGGGCTGAATAGCAGACACTTCTTAGTAACAGACATTTATTTTTCTCCCAGGTTCTCAAATTTTGAAAAGTTTCACTTTATCTGCATTTCCATATAAATTTGCACACCCTGTAACATGTATTCAGTTACGGTGAAAATTGGTTTAGCCTTTTCAGACCTCAGAGAACAGTTTTTACACGCAGAATGTGCAAGATTTTGAGAGACTGATTTCCCTCTTCTTCGAAAGTTTTGTCAGTAGTACTTATGTTGGTGTATTGATGACCCTGACCTTGAATAGATGATATTGTGGGTGGATGAGTCATGCTTTACGCAGGAGGGGGCTTTTATTAGCCAAAGCCGTCACATTTGGGACTGCATGAATCCTCACAAAACTCACATCAGAACAAATTTAGTCTAAACATTTGGGCAGGTATTATTGGTAACAGTCTGGTGGGCCCCATCCTACTCCCTCCCCAGTTAGAAGGAGGCACGTATCTAGCTTTTCTATAAAATGCATTGCCAGTTTATTTAGAGGAAGTTCCGCTTGAGACACGCCGAGCATTGTGGCCCCAATATGGCAGCGCTCCACCACATTTAGCTCTTCTTGTACACCAACATCTAAATGCTTTGTTTCCTCGTAGATGGATTGGTCAAGGTAGCCCAGTTGCCTGGCGTCCTTGTTTGCCAGATCTAACGCCCCTAGACTCTTTTCTCTTGGGGTACATCAGAACAATTGGTACACAACCTCTGTGGATTCAGACGAGGAACTTGTTGCTAGAATAATTTTAGCTTTCGATGAAATTAGGGACCAAATGTAGTTAAGGACTGCATATTCAATGACGCAGGATTGCCATACCTGCATTCGTGCTCAGGCAAAACATTTTGAGCAACTCTTGTAAAATGTTTCTTATGTTTTAAGCCTATTTTTTGGTTTGTTTTTAATTGGTACTGTAAAATTGAGCTTACTTTTTTTGAGTTTTATGATAATACATGTTAGTTGCAAAAATAATTAATTTTGATGAATGAAGTCTTGTTGGAAACAAAATTTATGTTTGTTGAAACCTAGTCAACCTTGATCCAAACAACCTTAATAAAAAACACACATAAAAATTAAATTACCTTTTCTTTTCTTCAAAAATAATAAATGCATTTAGCACTAAATTATGCCATTAAGAAAATTCGGTCTCAGAAGCAAACTTGGTGTATACGAACCATTGCAAAATGATGTCGACACTGACTAAGCTTGCATTGCAATGTGAAGCCAAGTCCACTGTACACTTGCCGCATTGCCATAAATGACCAATCGCTTAACGGCTACCAATGCCGAGAAATCAGCATCAAACACAAACACACTGTGGGTTTCAGATGTTGTCACTGTAGCGTACTTGTTATTAAACGATCCTGTCAGCTTGGAGGTCCGTGTTCAAATCCCTCCCCTGACAAAGTTTTTTCTTCGATTGGTGTTCTGAAGCTAGCCATAAGCCACGTGCAGATTTAGCAACATCACCTCACAAAGCCTATTTGAATTCACCCACCAAGCGATCTGATTGGCAAACTTCAGCAGGTGATAAAATAACAGCACGAGATATGGAATTATTTTTTAAAATTATTTATCAGCAGGACTAAATGCTGATATACTTGGTTCATGTCCGACTCGTTGGCTGAAAGGTCAGCGTACTGGCCTTCGGTTCAGAGGGTCCCAGGTTCGATTCCCGGCTGGATTGGGGATTTTAACCTTCATTGGTTAATTTGGCTCGGGGGCTGGGTGTTTGTGCTGTCCCCAACATCCCTGCAACTCACACACCACACATAACAATATCCTCTACCACATTAACACGCAGTTACCTAAACATGGCAGATGCCGCCCACACTCATCGGTGGCTCTGCCTTAAAAGGGCTGCACTCTGCTAGAAATAGCCACACGAAATTTTTAAAAAAACCCGGTTCATGTTGTTTCCGACCATCCCGTATAGAAGAGCCAATGCCTTTGTCATCACACTCCAGCATCTTCACTTTGGATGATGATCATGATGTCACAGCAGAGAGTTAAAAAAAAAAAATGTTTTAAGCAGAGAGCGTAACATCCTTCATACTGATCAATGATTATGATGGGAAACTCAGAATTTCATCAAGGAATTTGTTTTTGCAAATTATTGGACATCCTGAATAATGACAGCATCTAGGTTGCCTGCATGTCAAATTCATTGTTCCATTTGACCCTGCCAAATGGCAGAGAAACCAACCTCTTTAATCAAGTTTTAATCAGTTTTGTTGGGTTAACACCAAATGTATCACAGAGATCTTTTGCATGCTAACGGTGTATGCCATGGAGTGTTGGATGGACATATTTTTTTTTCCACCTTTTAGAAATCTGACTACTTCTGCCAGGTCTAAACATGGGATCCAGAGGCAGGCACTCTACCACCAAATGATAGTTTCCAGAAAAATTCAGATTATTACAAGATGATATAAATTTAGAAAGTATTAAGATTAATGAAACGAGGATCACTTCAAATTCTGAAAAGCCATTTGTATGGTACTCGGTAGGAAATCAATAAATTTATGTCTAGAAAAACAATTCTTTTGCAATTTTTTAAAATTTGAATATTTCTGTATCCTGTATCCCTTCTTTTATACATAGCAGCCTTCAGTTGATTTTTTTTTTTTTTTTTTTCTGCTATTGGCTTTATGTCGCACCAACACAGATAGGTCTTATGGCGATGATGAGATAGGAGAGGCCTAGGAGTTGGAAGGAAGCATCCGTGGCTTTAATTAAGGTACAGCCTTAGCATTTGCCTAGTGTGAAAATGGGAAACCACGGAAAACTTTCAGTTGAGAGAAGCAGAATTTAGAAGTAAATTCTTTATTATTTTTATTACTACAATATATTTTCTCTCTTTCTTCTAAGGTTTTTCCCCATCAAATGGGTTCTGCTATTTAGCTGCATTCTTGCCATTTGGCCCTGTCTAGGATGTTTCGAGGTTTGAGGTCCACAACGCACATATCTTTCATAATGTTGTCAATCCACCGCTTCGGTGGTCTCCCTCGTGGTCGGCGCCCGCCTGGGTCAAGCTGCATGGCCGTTTTAATTACTGAATTGTCATTGATTCACATGACATTGCCATACCACCGGAGTAAAGGCTCTCTCGCTTTCTCCACGATTGGGGCCACACCTAGTCTACGTCACATATTTTCATTTCTGACATGGGCTAGGCTCGTTGGCCATGTGGTTAGGGGCATGCAGCTGTGAGCTTGCATCCGGGAGATAGTGGGTTCGAACCCCACTGTTGGCAGTTCTGAAGATTGTTTTCCGTGGTTTCCCATTTTCACACCCGGCAAATGCTGGAGCTGTACCTTAATGAAGGCCACAACCACTTCCTTCCCACTCCTAGGCATTTCCTATCCCATCGTCACCAAAAGACCTATCTGTGTCGGTGCAATGTAAAGCGAATTGTGAAATTTCCGACATGACCCAAGAGAGTCAGCCCCAGTGACCATCGCAACATTCTCATCTCCATAACATGGAGGATATGTCCATGTTTTGTTGTCAAAGGGCAACATTCTACTCTGTAGAGAGCAGCTGGTCTTATCACCGTCTTGTAAATTTTAGCCTTCAGGTATTTGGGCATCACTTTATCACAAAGGACACTAGTTACCTGCTTCCACTTGAACCATGCTGTGCTGATCCTCATCTGTGTGTCAGGGGTAGCATCATTATCTCGTGTGACTAAAGATCCAAGATATTTAAAATGGTTGACTTTTTGTAAGGTCAGGCCATTGGTTTGGGCGCCACATTCTTGACATTCTGACTTTTGGATGTCGAGTCGAAACCTATCCTCATCCAGCCTCTGTTTCCAGTTTTCCACCTGGTGCTTAAGTGCAAGGCTACACTCTTGTGAAATATTTTACTGATTAAATTCTATTATATATGTGTTTTAATTTGTATACACCTTATATATCATTCTTGTCTTACTGGTAAGGTGTAATTCAAATGAAGCAATTGGAGCCGTGTGATTCATCCACACAATGCGAGTCGCAGCAGCTGTAACGATTGCACCATTCTTTAGACGCAAATGCAATCGCATAGATTTAGTGCCATTGGTTTCATTACTTTCTGATTGTGAGGGAGAAACACATAGATAAGTGATACTCCTCCAACTATTGTTGCTCGCAGAGGAGGAAGATTATATAATCTTAGGTCAGAGCGAGTAGAATATGTTGAAATCAAGAATAGAATAGGGGTTAACTACCATTCTAATGAATACGAGGGCGGATCAAAAGTACTGTAAGTTACACTAGCTCGCCACGAGAGCATGCTGTGTTTCATGCCCATGGCCAATGTGGAGCAAGCTACAGTAACTACTGACATGTCCGATATGAATGTTGGTGTGGTATCCCGTCCTGTGATGTGTGCAGAGCGGGCTAGACTCAATGGCGCATCAACTGGATGTTCACTCCAAATTGGAGGTGCGTGCAACAATCAGATTTATATGGGCTAAACAGCTCAATTGCACGGACATTCATCATGATACCACTGCTGTATATGGTGAGCAAAAATTTCTCGCCCAGGTATTGTAAAATGGTGTAAGCCATTTGATCCTGGATGTACGGATCTCACAGACGAATATCATGAAGGCAGGCCCGCAACGTCCATTACCGTTGCAATGTTGGCCGTGTGGATGGGATCATTAGAGAGAATCAGCGCAGGAAATTGCCAGCATGCTGAACATTTTGTATCGCAGTGTGTTCTCCATTGTTCACCAGCACCTTGGATTTCGTAAACTGTGTCGAAGATGGGTCCCACGTCTGCTCACCGATGTTCACAAGGGAAGTTTCCTGTAGAGGACCAACCTCACCCTCTCTTTGGTCACCAACCTCCAAGGAGATGGCTCAAATCAAGAAAAAGCTTTGTGCTGACAACAGCTATGCTCACTGCAAAACCAGAGGAAGCTAGGACACAGCCATAGCAATCCACTGTACCATCAAAGTGGATGAAGGCCTGCACATCATGACACAAACTGGGAAATCAGGCGATCACTCAACAGACTTGGGAGTGGTGTGGGGAGATGACGAGTGAATTTTACATAAATGGGGATACCTACAGGGATCAGATCTCTGTGAGCGTGGGAAGAGACAAGACTGTTACACGTTCATACCTGTGAACTGTACCCGTACATTTGCACAACGGAAGAGTTAGTGATAGGCTGTGATTATGCTATGAAAGTGGCCCATTTCTGGGTGAAGATCATCTAATCTGAAGCATTTTTTTTTAAATTTATAATTGTAACATTCCTTTAATGCATTGTAAGTTATTGCTTTTAACTAAAGCAAATAAATTATATAAATCCTTACACTGTGGAAGAACTTAAAAGACAATATAACAACGGGAGAATTACGGAAGAAGAACTGAAGGGCGTGAATAGAAATTTCATCAGAAGATGTCAGGAATGTGTGAATCCAGGATGACACCACTTTCAACATCACCTATGACAAGGTTAGTACTCATTATAGAACATTATATTATTACCCAACCGCAATAAATCCCCATGCTAGTGTTGGGTTTTGGTCCCAGCAAGCCCTCCATGCTTATATATCCAATGTCATTTCTCTGCTGGTCATTAATCATTACCCCAGAGGAGTGCAAAGGCTTCGGCAGCCAGCACAATTCCTTATGTTTGCAGTTCCTTAGTTTACTGTAGGATTCTTTCACCTGTCCAGAGGATTTCCAATTTATCATACAACTTTTAAACCCTGAATTCCTGCCATATCTCTTTTTTTTAATTTACATACTTTTCAGAAATTTCATTTCTGCTGCTCTTTTTTACTTCAATCTTCTTTGTCACTGGCCAGGTGTCAGCTGCAAGTAACATATCTTGTAAACTATCGTTCCTCAATAATGACTTAAATATATGTAAACTTTTTTTGACCAAGCAAGTTGGCTATGTGGCTAGAGTTGCACAGCTGTGAGCCTGCATTCGGGAGATAGCGAGTTTGAATAAAAAAAATCCACAGCCTGATTCCAGTCAATCAACTGGGTCAGGAATGAAATGAATGAAGCCCCCATCTAGCAGTGAGGATAGGAATTTTGTTGGTTGCCAACGCTTGTCGCATTCCTCTGGACCAATGATTAATGACTGACAGGTCAAATGAAATGATACTGGAGTGTGTTGCTGGAATGAAAGATGACAGGGAAAACCAGAGTACCCAGAGAAAAACAGAGAACCAGAATACCCAGAGAAAAATCTATCCCACCTCTGCTTTGTCCAGCACAAATCTCACATGCATTGACCGGGATGTGAACCAGAAGCCAGCGGTGAGAGGTCAGCGCACTGCCGCCTGAGCTACAAAGGTGCACCACATCTGAATATAAGTCTGGTAAAAGTATTATACGAGACCATCTGAACTAAAAACAAGCCACCACAATGGTTTCTTTTTTTGATTAACACAACATTCATTACACGTAATAAATTTAATATTGCGTTCTGTATTGACTATGAATTAAAGTAAAATTTACACTCCAAACCAACCAATCTCTTACTACTTTTTTTTTAGCATTTTTCAATGTACAAGTTGATGCAGAGAGAGGAAATAACATTTATTTAATAACAAATTATATTGATAATATCCATCAATTCAGTACTTTCACATCTCCAAGTAGAGGGAGAATGTCTTCTTAATTAGTTAAGAATAAGGGGATCACTAAATGTTTAAATTCCTAAGTGTAAACAAAGGATTCCAACTGAGGAAAATTTTTGTAAACAAATCGAGCTGGTGGATTTTAACAATTTCTTATTAAAGAAATATTATATTTTAATTGTTAGTCAATACAGAATGCAATAAGAAATTTTTTAGTCGTAATTCTAATGCCAACCAGAAAAGAAAACCTTCCAGTTATTAGTAAAAGTATTGAACAGGGGGGATTTTATCAATATTATTTCTTATTAAAGAAATTATGTTATATTTAAAGCATGACATTTGTCCAGGAGCAGACTTATTTTCGATCGCAACAGCAAACTCATTGCTTTAGCTTTGCTGCACCCTAGTTCAGTTTCACTTAGAAAAACTCCTTCTCAATCAACTCTCCACAAGATATCGACGTGAGCCTCGGTGGACAAGAAGTATAGTTTATTCATATGATCCACTAGCATGTACCAGCAGCTTCACCCGAATTTATTAATTCAGCCATTAGATGTTTTAAACTATTTATTTAAAAGCAAAATAAAACATATTTTATTAACACACATCATTTCTACATAGGTAAATTGGATAAAATACAGTTCTTTTATTTTTAATATCTGTGCCAGTGACTTTAATCACTTTGAATTTCCTTTTTGACTTTTAAAGCTTCCGCTCAACTTTTGAAGTATTTTGATTTTTTTTTTTTTTTAATTTTTTTTTTTTTTATATTAATCTCATTGTAAAATCTCTTTATATGCAATGTTTGGTGTACGATTACCTGGAGCTAAAACAACAATGCCAGTGGCATCCCTCACTCGTGAACATGTAACGTATAGCTGCCCATGGATAAAGCAACCCTTAGTTAAATCTATGCCAGCTTTGCTCAACGTTTGCCCTTGTCACTTGTTGATTGTCACAGCAAAGCTGATATTGATAGGAAATTGCAGTCTTTTGAAATCAAAGGGAAAATTCAATGGTATGATGGGAATCCGTGGTATAAATACCGTCTCACCTTTTCCACATCTGCATATTATACGACCTTCTATAACGTTTCTTTGGAATGACACTACTCGCAATCTAGTACCATTGCAAAGTTTTGGTGGGTTTAAATTACGGAGTAGTATGATGGGCATGCCAATCTTAAGTTCTAGTTTGTGAGGGGGTAGACCAGGCACATTTATACTGTTTAAAAATTCTGTTGGATAATTAACAGCTTCATCCGGATTGCAAACTGTATTGAAGGAAAGTTATGTTTGTGATTCACCAGAAAGCTTATCTAAAATGCACTGATTAAGCACAGTAACCTGGTCATTCATTGGTGTTAAAATTGATCTTTCACACAACCACAAACCTTCTTTTATTTAAAGAGGCATTAATTCCATCCGCTCGCATACCTTTAGTGACAATTGGTAATATTTGTCTAAAATCTCCAGCGAATAAAAATGTTACTCCTCCAAATAGAACATTACTTCTTAAGTCTGGCATTATTCTGTTCACGGCTTTGATTGAAATTTTGTTCGCCATAGTGCATTTGTCCCATACTACAAAGATAATCCTGTAATACTTTGGCTTTATGACTATTTTTCGATACACTGCAGACTGGATTTTCCATACGCTCTGCTTCTATTGGTATTTTGAACATGGAATGTGCTGTTTTCCCCCCCAGTAAGTAAACTTGCAGCTATTCCCGAAGATACAACTGCTATGGCAATCTTTTTTATCTGAACGTATTTTGGCCAATAAAAGATTCATGAAAAATGTCTTGCCAGTACCACCTGGTGAGTCTAAAACATATACACCACCAGCGTTAGCAGCATTCACACTGTTAATGAGGAGTCAGTAAACTTGATTTTGTTCGTTTTTTCATCTTGGTTCATTCTGATTTATCGTATGTTCAAATTCAACTGGATCAAAATTTGTGTGTTTATATTCTCTGTTCAAATTATCAACAATCCCATCAGTCACTTGTGGAGATAGTAAACCATAATGAGGGAGAGTACTGCCGTCTATGGAAAGAAGAATGTCTTGTAACGCAAACAGAGCACGATTAGTAAAGTTTTGTAAATGAGCATTTATGTCTGCATGTGGGTAATGTCATTGGAGGTCTCTTACATAATCTTCCATGAAATGATCCTTAAACTTGTCCCATATTCTGAGGGATTAGAAACATTGCAGAATACCAATATAATGGCAAATAGCTCTCGCAATTGAGATATGCTGCTGCTTATACTGGCATCTGTTAATGATATGTAGGATGTAAAATACCATTCACACTTTTGAGACTTTCAAAAGAAGTTGGTCCCTTGACAGCATTTAATAACATCCTTAATGATAACATTCCAGATTATTAGGATGTATTTTATAAATTCTACCAAGAGTATGCTTGTGAAATATGCTGGGATGACCCTCCACAGGAGTACCTCGGCATCGACGTTGGAACGTGCCATTTTCTTTATCAAATGTGTAATAAGCTGGTACTTCTTCATACAATAAACTGGCTGCGAATTCATTGTTATGACACAGATCGAAAAATGCCATCAATGTGATATTCCTTGGATTCTCTACCACTCCACGGACATTGTTTGGATCAAAATAAATTCTCTGACTATTTTCTAAATGGATATCCAGATGTGTTACTGCGGGGAAATGTCCACGAATCGAAAACGACAATTGCGCCACATTGCTTCAGAAATACTAATATATCTTTCATTCTGATATGTCACTTCATCGTTAGCATTTTGTACTCCAAATACTGCCAAGTCTGAACCTTCGTTGACATTCTAGCATATATATTTTTTGATTTTGCACTGCTACAAAGTTCAACGTTGTGCTCTAAAATTGCATGACAGTACCGGGGGAAATAGAACAATCCAGCGATTATCGATATCAACAAAGTTAGTTCGTGAATGAATTGTCATTTGAATACCACCATTTTGAGGTGAACAATGTCTATAAAATGGATAACCATCCTCACCTGTAACAGTTTCTGTACTGAAAGATTTAGGAAATCTTTTACTACAAATACCGTTCTTCATACACGGAGATTGAGGATAGTAAGGGCTACATGGACTGTGTACCATGTGGGTTTTTATAACATCAAATAGTTCTGGATCAACTTCTCGGTCTGGCAATTCTGCTGGAATAACATCAGTTTTATACTCTACTCCCTTACCATCCCTGCCGAAAGGGGTGCTGTGAGTGTCTTACCCACATAGTATAATTTTTCCAGATAGTAATTCGTACGTGTACCAATTTTGGGGGGCAAATCTCCCTGCTGTAGAATCCTTGAGCTGATGTTGCCATGGTTATGACTGGTCATTTCTTTACCAGATTCCTAGAGCAGGGATAGTTTGGTGCCAATATCTTCATAACCATTGGTTTTAGGGCTTTAAAACTTGGTTTTCGGGCCCATAGGGCTTACCAAATTTTGTTCTTTGCATGAAGGGTCTTAAAATGAGCTTTGTCTTGTCCCTGTACAACAAATTTGATATTTTGCCTATTATTGTTATATCCCCCCATTGTCCCCCCCCCCCCCTCATTTGTTTTGAAAATTTAAAAGTAGCCTAAGTTACTCCTTATACCATCAGATATCCGCCACTGAAAGTCCCATCAAAATCGGTCCAACTGTTTCGGAGATTAGCCAGAACGGACAGACAGACAAAAATTGTTAAAATTGGTTTTTAGTTATATAATAATTTCATATGCACTTAGTAAAACTGTTATTTTGACATTACAAATAGACACTTCAGTTTTCTTAATTTGTACAGATGAAACATTTCAGCTGCATATGATTAATGGTTATGGAACAACAAGAAGGAGGACAACTTGACTAAAATAAATTAAAGATGTATAAGTATAACAATGTATTGTTTTATGATTTTTTGCATATTGAATAGATGTGGATTAGCAACTAATGTTAAAAACTTCATATTTGGTCCGTATTGAAAGGAGATTAACACAAAACAAAAGAGAGTATAAATGATCCACCTTATATCAATACAAATTATGTTATTACAAAATCACAACATTTTTATTAGGGACCGGTTTCGATGTCTTTGGACATCATCCTCAGCCATAACAGGTTAAATGAACACTTGCTTAACCACCTCATGATTCAATGTTTATCTCATGAAAACTGAGATACAGGCCATTACCAAGTTACAAAATTTTTCCATAGAGAAACAACGATTACGACAATTTTTCTACAGAGGAACAACGATTTACGTCAACTTTCAGACGTCAAAAAATTTCTATTTATGCCATGCTCAAAAACTTTTAGACATCACATAATGGCAAAGACTTTTTAAACTAGTTATAACATTTTCATTCCTATTTTATTATCTGACCATCAAGTTTTAACTTGTACATTTCGTAAAATGATTCTTGAGCATCATGTTGTATATTTCTCCCATTTTATATTATTATCTCATTATTAATGGTTTATATTCTGTATTGTAAGATATACATCTTTGTTCATTTAACCTGTTATGACTGAGGATGATGTCCAAAGACATCGAAACCGGTCCCTAATAAAAACGTTGTGATTTTGTAATAACAACATAATTTGTATTGATATAAGGTGGATCATTTACACTCTCTTTTGTTTTGTGTGGATTAGCAACACAATCATTTTTAAAACAATTTACAATGTTACATTACATCATAATTTAAAAGCCTCACTTTCACCAAATACAAGTTTGTAACATCAGAAATCCAAATTAAATTAGATTTAAAGACAAGGAAATAGAGATATTCTATTTGGCAAATGAGAATTAATTCAAATTTTGCTTTGTATCATGAAAATTTAAATAGACTTAAAAATAATGAAATTGCACAGCTATATTTGCCACCAGTTTAAGCCTCCATGATACGAAAATCTGGTTAAACATACATTCTTTAACTCGGGCAACTCCATTTACCCACCCAACTGGCTTGATAATCCTGCTTCTTTTGCTTTTACTGTGACAGGAAATCATCACTGTGAGCAGGATGACTAAACCTGTACTTCTTTTGTTCACTATTCATGGTAAACAAAAGATTTTGTTTAACTAAACTTATACTGATAAATCAAACATCTTGAACAGTTTCCAGCTGATGCCAACCCTCCAACAGTGCCGACAGATGGTTTTCCAGGGTTTCCCATTTTCACACCATTCAGGCTACAGTTGCTTAGTTCCCACTCCTAACCCTGTCCTATTTGTGTCAGTGCGACAGAAAAAAATAATCAATAGCATTTTCTAAAATTACTTGATCATTCTGAAAATCCGGTCGTAGCAGCCTTTCTGTGATCAAAAACCACAAACTTATTCTTCCCACCAATGACTGCACCCTCCTTTCCCAAATGCCTGTGAACAGTCAAATGTCTCAAAAATTAAATCAATTTTAAGTATTATTAATATCCCACCCCCTACAACAAAAACGCTCTATTGTACGGGTCTACACTAAGGCATCTAGACAAGTGTTGTTAAACCCGAGCAAAAACATGGATATGATTGGGAAAGTTGGGCTTCGAGACAGTAGCGGCGACTGGGAATTAAAAGTGCGGGAGCGAAAAGAAATACAGACAACAAACAGCACCCGGGAGTTTACATACGTCAAAACTGAAAAAGAAAAGCTACAAAATGGTAAGCTTTTTCTGCTCTCTGAGCGAATTTCAACAGAGAGGCAATTTAAGTGCAGTAATAATTGATTTTGGAGATTTTGATTCAATACTATAGAATAAAACTTTCACCAAAAGAACAATATTACACATATATTACAGTTAAATAGGAATACGGTGTGATTATACAATTAAAATCATTTAGTATTTGACTACAGAACTAACAAACTAACAGACACTAAAGAGACTGCCAGACTGATGAACGTTTGCGGCAAGCAGATGAATCACATCTCAGTGACCATGACCTTGGCGAAAATATACCCCTGCTACCCTTCCTCACAGCACATACAAAATGTCCACTACTTCATGTGGTGCTACAGAAATTGGTTAGCCGCGACGAATGGTATTTTGTGCGTATTTCTGCAAATAATTTTGTTAATAATTAAAGAAAGTAAAGCGAAGACAACAGGTCTTGTACAAATGTTTTTCTAATAATTCCTAGTTTGTCAGCTAAAAAGGAATAAAAATGTAATATTTTCTCCAGAAAGTAGGGAGGCGACTGTCCCCCCTCGCCCCCACTAATCGCCACTACTGCTTTGATATATCCAGAAGAGAGAAAGAAAAATGCTCAGAAAAATTCTGGAATATAAAAAGTTGAGGAGACTGAACTAACAAAGAGTTTTATCAAAGAACAGGAGTGGTTGAATAGACGAGGAAGGGAAGCATATAGTTCTGTGGACACTCGTTGAGGATGGACAATACAGACTGGCGAGGAGAACAGTTTTAATTCTTCAGGTAGAGGAAGACAAGAGATGAAATAGTTTTGAGAAGTGAGGTTGGACTTGACTAGGATGGGTGTTATGGAAGTTATATAATGGACAGAGGTTACGTAGCGCATTCCTATCTAAGAAATGTCACTGCAATATTTGTCCCAAATGGAACATAATTGCTTTTACACAAATTAAGTCGGAAATCAGTGGTAAATTAAGAAATAGTACAAAATATTTTAATTGCAGAGAATGATATGAATACATACTTTACTATCTTACAACTTTTTTTTTTTTCTGTTACGTCGCAGCACATCCGTATGTGTTTTGTTTGTCTAACACTTTCGTGTGTGATGTCTTTCCTCACTGAAGTTGTTTGCATTACAGAGTGTCCACCAAATCCAGATTTTAAAATTCCCTGACATTTCCCTGTTTTCCAGACATGAAAACCAGTTTTTTCCCTGACACAAAATGACAAAAAACAAAATTATAAAGGAAGTATGGGTAATATTAAAATACATTACAATAAAAGCAATTAATGTGCATATTCAATTTCAAAACTTGGAAGTTTAATTTAGTCTAATTAAATTCACTTTTAAGTTTTTTTAATGTACTACCATTACTGCTTCAGAGAAGAAATTTCTTCATAGCCACCAACGACTGTCGAGCTTCTGCCATCACCCTCCGCTTCTTTTCTTCTAATTCTTTCAGGAACAAAGCGGCCTTTCTCTCTCTTTTTTTTTTGGCAAAGAATCTTCTACTTCCAATGCTTCACGTTTCTCCTTTAGATTTTGGACATACAAGCACGAGCACTCCTTGCAGCATGGAGCATGTTCTTATTAATGGAGACCTTTTCAATTCCACCAGGGTTTGGGATAGCATCATATATTATTCTTTGTGCTACAAGGGATACTTGTAGCATGTTCTTGACTATAATTTCTTTATTAAAAGGAAACCACGTTCAAGTGAAGCATTTCCATAAAACAACATTAGTATCATTTTGAGAAATGAAGCCAACTTTTCTGTTTTCGAATTTACTGTTGGAAAAACAGTGCGAAGCCAAAAGTGAGCTAACCTCTCGTCTTTAGAAGTCAAAGAATTCACTTCTTTCAAAGTATCATTCTCACAAACAGAAGTGAATCCCCTTTGTACATAATCGGCTTCATTACCTGAGATCCATTTGTTTTCAACAAAGGCATTTAAAGCTATCCTTAGCAGCCTGCTGCTTAGAGGCTACTTGGCTACACTTAGATCGAAACAAGAAATTAATTTAGTCAGTTTATATGCCAGCGGTGAGCAGACCCAGCCAACAGCTGGAAACTGCAGATGATGATGACACTGATATGCCAGCCGTGACTTTTGCAGTAACTTCTTGCATAAAGCTACCATTCCTCTTAGACAATCTGTGCGAAACACTAACATATCTCTATCATTTAATCCAGGAGTGCCATGAAGTGCTGCTTTAGCAGCAGAACCTATGTCAATTTTAGATGCAGGCAGAAGATTTTCTTTACTGTCTAAATTCGTTTTAGGACATTTTCTGAAGACTGCAGCAACTCAGACTTAAAAAACCTTGTCATGACATTTATCATCAATAAAAGATTCGTAAAGGAGTGATACAAATGGAAGATCTGTCTGAAACTTTTAGGATTTCTTTCACTGCCATTTTATACGAATTGTGCACAGTATGGAAGCCACAAGATCCAATGTTCAACAAAATAGGGGCATCTAGATCATCAATAAATTACCAAAATTATGAAGGAACTTTTTATTAAAATTTGGACCATCCATTGAAATTTGTAGTTTTTTTAGATAGAGTCCCTGCTGTGCTTGCAAAAAAAACATTTAACAAATCTGAGGAGGTAGAGTGACCAAGAAACACGGAATCAAAATAAGAAGTGCATACTTCATTAGTATCAGGATTGAAACGATGAACTACAAGATCCATTTGGTCGATGTGAGAAACTTTATTCAGTGACTCGTCAAACCCAACGGTGAAATGAGTGCACTTACTCAAGAACTTGTTTATGGAAATAGACAACTAAACCACGAGTGATTCTATACGCAACTTTTGTTCTGTGCAGTTGAACTTTCGAAGTTGTTTCAGAGTCTGGAAACAAACGTACACTAGCTTCACTGGCACGTAAAGAATGGTGTTGCATGACAGTATGCATGCACCATATAATCTCAGCTTTGGTTACTTGCTCTCTTGAAAGATAATTCTGTAGACATCTCGTCTCTGGTGAACCTTCTTTAATGGAAGAAGAAGAAGTGGAGTCATATGTGATAAAGTTCGTTGTGGTAGCTGTGGCAGGCAGAGGGCAACTTGTGTGCGGCCAGGTATTATCTACTGAGATTAAGTCTCTTGTTACTTCACTATTCGAATGTTCCTTTTTAAAATAACTTGAAAGGGATGACGAGAACTGGTTGAACTTGACAGAACTGGCATGCATCTTTCCTCCCATGTGACTTTTTAATGCCTGCTTCCCCATGTTGCTAACAGTAAATGATGTTTTACATATTATGCAATATGCTGAAAATTTGTCTTGAGGCATGGGTTTCAACCATGTTCTAAAAGTACCATCAAGCAGCCACCTTTCATTAAACAAAGTTTTCCTTGGCTTTGATGAAGATATTGTTAGCTGAAGAAAGAAGAAAGATAAGGATATTGTAAAAATCTTTTAAATAGTCCTAAATTCCGCACAGCTTTCTTCTAAATTGACAGTTCGTAAAACCTGTGAGCATTGCCTTATCTATGCTGCCAGCACTCTACTGCTTCAATAACAGCTGATGCAATATAACAGCGCTACACAGCCCTCGTAAAATGTAATACTGTACTACAGAAATCACACGCGAATCACAAGTGAAAACAAATTCACAAATCCTTCTAAGATAATGCATGCACTTCCTAACAACATCCGACACAAACAAGAATAGGTACATTATTAATAAGAATAAAATAAATATATTATTCGCGACTAATGACTGGCATAGGAAGGATGTTATATGGCTGATCGAGACCACGGTGCCAATTTTTGCCGAGTCACATTCTTGCCACTTGTCTTTCATGAACTATACGAGGTATGATACACAGACTAACTATATACTAACCAACACACGGATGTAAATAAAATTTCATCTACACTGAACACTATTAAACCTATACCACACACACGGAGTGAGGTAGCTTAATCACATAGTGATGTAGACAATACAATTGTCAGCCAAGTTTCGAAATAGAACTCAACCGATATAAATCGATATGAACGGCAGCTTGGGATTGGCTATATCAAGACCGAATACATCCAAACATACTTCACTAACTCAAAATCTCTTAACCAACAAACAACCTTCATCCTTTTTTACGTCGCACCGACACAGATAGGTCTTATGGCGACGATGGGACAGGAAAGGCCTAGGAATGGGAAGGAAGCGGCTGTGGTCTTAAGGTACAGCCCCAGCACTTGCCTGGAGTGAAAATGAGAAACCACGGAAAACCATCTTCAGGGCTGCCGACAGTGGGATTCGAACCCACTATCTCCTGAATGCGAGCTCACAGCTGCGGGCTCCTAACCGCACGGCCAACTCGCCCGGTAACCTTCATCTTACAATGTGATGTCACTATTTTAAATCTTGTTCTGTATTCACAAAATTACACATGATATTACAAGCTACTAGTCGTGCCTCAACACTTCCGAACCCCTCACACGAAAGATAGGTTCGAAACTCAACATGGCGCAGCCCAAATGGTGTTATGATGCACTACATATTTACAAAAGGCTTACCTACATCAGCGCATTTAATAATAATAATAATAATAATAATAATAATAATAATAATAATAATAATCATGAGCACTCGAATGAGTATTAAGTTTAAGAGAATTTCACACTTTTCTGCATTCAGTCAGTGTTTTGTGTCTGTTTTTACATTTTACGAGGTAGTAACTATCGCACAAGTCATTACATAGTAAAGTTAAAAATTTCATTGTTCCGTATTGAAAAATAACACAATTAAAATTGAAATAATTGATAAGGAGATTCCACCTATTCAATACCAAAGAATAAGAAATGTAGTGAATTACATTCTCATTTAATAATAATTAGAATTGGTACCGGTTTCGACCCTAGTCAGGTCATCATCAGCCGATTAAGAAATGGAAAACAATGCATAGGATCAGTAGAAGAGGCAATATAAAAAAGAAATGAACGGGGGTAGACACTGTAAAACTTAGAAGAAGTGGAATTTCCTTATCAATTATTTCAATTTTAATTACATACTAAACAAACACAGTCATCCGTTGGGTTGTGGAATTTTGTCTATATGCATATATTGTTGTGGAAGCCATGCATTTAAGCGATTTGAAAAATTGAGAACTCAATATAGGCCAAATTCAAAAGCTCGCCATTCCTCAACAACACAGAATATTCAATAGTAAGCAGATCAAACATTGAAAATTCAATCAATCAATCAATCAATCAATCAATCAATCATATATATATTATTGGTTACTTCACATTAGAGATCACACTTTATTAACTTTTCATTACAATTTATTCCTGGCATAAAAGACATGCCCTTAATGTTATAAAAACTGAAAAATGTGTTTATATTACATGGAAAAATACGGTACGTCAATTTTATCTGGCAGAAGAATGAATTTCCAGAATTTTTCCTGAATTCCCTGACATTTCCAGGTTTTCCCGTTATTTATCGAATTCCCTGACATTTCCCTGTTTCCCAGGTTTTCCATACGGGTGGACACCCTGCATTAATTAGGTGTCGTTTTCTTCATGTTGCCTATTAGTTTTGTGCCCTAACTCATTCATTAAATGATATATTTATTGGTCCAGGGATCATGCTATTTTCCTTTCAACAAAAAAGTAATATATTTAAAGGTCCAGGGTCCAGATAATGAGAATTCACAGACATAGCACTCCCATTCCTCGGTGCTAGCCCTGGACCTCAAGAAAGAAACAAAAGAAGCGGAATACAACATGAGGGAGTCCTGTCTACAGCCCGTAAGTACGTATACATATTTCTCTACTAACGATGGTATTTCTTAATTTACTGCAGAGTTTTCACTTCATTTGTGTAAAAGGAATTATGTTCCATTTGGGACAAATATTACACGACATTTCGTAGATAGGTATGCGCTACATAACCAAAGGGAGGTCCTATAGAGAACAGAAGGGAATAGAAGAAAGAGTGAAAAGATACTGGCAGAGAGAGAAGGCAAAAAATAATGCAAAGATTGTCAAAACGTGTTCCATAGTTGGCCGACTAAACTAAATAAATAAATATCCCACCTCCATCGCTTCTACCTAATGTGAATTACTCATGACAGCTTATATATATATACATCCACAGCTTGTTTCCAGTCATTCGACTGGGTCAGCGATGGAATGAATGAAGGCCTCATCTAGCGGCGAGGACAGGAATTGTTCTGGCTGCTGAAGCCTGTCGCACTGCTTTGGAGCAATGATTAATGACTGACAGATGAAATGAAATGATACTGTAGAGTGTTGCTGGAATGAAAGATGACAGGAAAAACTGGAATACCCGGAGAAAAACCTGTCCTGCCTCCACTTTGTCCAACACAAAATCTCACATGGAGTGACCGGGATTTGAACCACAGAACCCAGCGGTGAGAGGCCGGTGCACTGCCACCTGAGTCACGGAAGCACTCACTCATGACAGAATTTCAATCAAAAATCAAATGATCTCAGTACCTGGCAAGTGGTATGCAGACCTCTCAAAGGTGTCTGTACTCCCACACGACAAGTGATGGCAACATATCTCTGGACGTCAGAACAGACATCAAGTTATGAGTGTCCTCTGTGTTCACAACATCCCATTTTAGGACGGGGGGGTGATAAAGGTGATAAAAGATTTCATTTCATACCTGGACAGGGTATGGCGGGCATCCTAGATGGTAACGTCGTCTCTCAGTCCAGGGAGATTTGTCACAGTGATATGATTTGTAGAGAAGGTATGGTGGGTGCGGCCATGGCCCATAAACATCCCACCTGCACCTCAAATCGGTTACCTATTCTACAATTGTCAGTCTAATGGAACTGTATGGTGCTGATGCTGACCTGTGACAAATCACCACGATGCTGCACATAGCGGAAAAGGATGCTAAGATGATCACTGGGAGTGTTGCAACTGGACCATGTTAAGAACGTGGATGTCCAGAACACACTTTTATTAGCCCCATTCCTTTTTTTTCTTCCTTTTAGTTTTGATGCAGTTAATTTATAATGGATAGGTTCTTCAGTCTGTTGAAACTAATTTATGAATGAACACATTTCAAAACTACCTGAAAAAGAAAACCCATAACAGAAATATACAAAAAAGAAACAACTTATTTTAAAATGGAATAACGAGTTTCATTCTTGAAAGATCATCATCAGAATCTATCAAATCACACTCAAAAATATTTAGAAAAATATAAACAATTATATTTAATTTCTGAAATACTTAAAACCGGGCTCGATAATTGCAGTCGCTTAAGCGTGGCCAGTATCCAGTATTTGGGAGATGGTGGGTTCCAATCCTACTGTCGGTAGCCCTGAAGATGGTTTTCCATGGTTTCCCATTTACACACAATGCAAATGCTGGGATTATGCCTTAATTACGGCCATGGCTGCTTCCTTCCCACTCCTAGCCCTTTCCTGTCCCATAGTCGCCATAAGATCTATTTGTGTTGGTGCGACGTAATGCAACTTGTATTTTAAAAAATAAAAACCTTAAAATTTGGAACTTTCTTAAGAAGTCCTCCAACAGAGCTTCCTCACGCTTTTCTAATCTAGCGTGGAAATTGTATACAGCCTGTAATAACCTGGAAGAAATAAGCTTTTTAGTGGTGAAACAATTACTTGAATTGGTTGAGTTGTTCCCAGTATTAGCCTTCCACATATAAACTTACACTTCCTCCCTCTACATCAGGGCCTCTCAGGGTGCATGTGCCTGGTGCAAAAGATGACTTCGCTTGGTTGACCAGAGTGCAGGACCCCCGCCCCCCCCCCCCACTCCTCGATTTGGAGCAATAGCGCTGTCTCTCTCTTTCCGCACGCCTGTCTCGCTCGCTCCCCTGTCTCCCTCTTCCTCACTTGCTCCGTAGCACTCCAAATCCGAGCCGAGCTTAGGCGAATAGCCCAGAGACGAAGCGCTGGTCCGAGCCGAGCTGGACCGATGCACTGTGTACAGGAACTCTGCGCCTCTGTCTGCACGTGTGAGATTTTGGGCGTTTGAGAGGCCCTGCTCTACATTATTAGTACAGATGAATAAGACAATATCAAACTAATGAGGTTTATCACCACTCTTTAGTGGACTTCTAAGGGTAGCACAGTTGATGGAGAATGCAGAAGAATGGCTCAAATGCTGTGCAACAAACAAATGACCAACCCACAGACCACAGATGCAGGTGTTTCCTGTAATGCTGATGGTCTCACTTTGGCGACACAGAGCACAGACTTTGCAACAGTGGAAAGCAGTCGGACTAATGCCCTTGAAGGTCTGTTAAGTTACTACAGCGCAAACCAGTTCAGACCCAATCCCTCTAAAACACAAGAGCGCCTTTCATCTGAGAAATAGGGAAGTCTGTCGAAGGTTAAAAATAAAGTGGCCAGGCGTTTAACTAGAACATTGTGACCCTTCAAAATACCTAGAAGTAATGCTAGACAGACTTCTTGCATTCAAACAGTACTGCACGAAATTCAAGTTTAAAGTTTCCACCAGGAACAATCTGTTGCAAAAACTGGATAACAGTGGGGTAGTCAACCCCAAACTATCCAAACTTTGCCATTGGCTTTGTGCTATTCTCGGTACAGTTCCTATCACACCTTACATGTTGAGACAGCTTTCAATACTGCCTGTGATAAGAGGCGACTAAAAGGCGCCCTAGGGGGTCTGAAATGGGAGTGTGGATTGGCGACCACGGGACCTTTGGCTGAGTCCTGGCACTGCTTCCACTTAATTGTGCCACGCTCCTCACTTCCATCTATCCTATCCAACCTCCCTTGGTGAACTCTTGTTCTTTTCCAACCCTGATGGTATTAGATAATTTTCATTTTCACGCCCTTCTTGGCCCCTGACTTTCTTTGACTGAAACCTTCATGTTTTGAAGAGTCGGATCCCTTCCATGTTTTCTCTCTGATTAGTGTTGTATAGAGGATGGTTGCCCAGTTGTACTTCCCCTTAAAACAATAACCACCACCAGCACCACCTCCATCATCACAGCTCTCAATAACACTTTTAAATTGTTAACAGGATGTCTAAAATCTACCACAGTCGAATGGCTTTCCAAGTAGCACCACTCTGTGTCTGACGAAAAGGTGCAACGAGCAAGGAAAGGATAACAGTGGAACATGAGATCACCTACCTATTGTATGGACATAAACTGCCCATGCAAAGATTTAAGTCCAGGAAGAGCTTTTTAATAATATCAAAGGAACTCTACTCCAATAAATATACCTTTGATAATTAAAAGACAGCCTTGTCAATAACTACCGTATTTTTTATCACCTCATACACCGTACATGATTCGAGGACCATACTGTCCTCTTCCTCAGCGTTTTCTTCTCACTACCAATTATCTCTTGGAACTCTTTACTGAATATTACACATCAAACACCAAAGTTCTAAATGTCATAAGAACACTAAAACTACACTACTCTATTTGCAATTTTCTTAAAATGTCATCCTCTTCTATTATCTAAGAATACAATCAATGTATTAAGATTAGCATCTCATAAAATTTTTACTAAAATTTTCCACTTCAGAGATCATGTCATTTAAATTTTGCTTCCTTGAAAATTCCTACAGTTGTAGCTCTTCACTCCAACCTAAGTTGAAAATCAAACCACAATGGTTAAGTTAATAACATCAAAGGAACTTACAATCCCAGCTGAAAAAGCCAGACTGCAGCTGTGGACAGCAAAGAACTCTCTTCCCTCTGGTTGGAAAAAGAGTAGCTGAAAGCTTACCACCTGGTCATGAGGAGGTATGGTTGGTATGGCAGTCTGAACAGCTGGGCAGGTTCCAGGGAGATCTTGGCAAGATGAGGCTATGTTAAAGATGATACCAAATGTGATCACAGAGGATTGCAGACACATGCTTCAGTGTCAACAGTGTCCAACTTTGTGGACGGAAGACGACCTATGTCAGGCCTCGGAGAATGAGCTGGAGGTGGTCAGGTTCTAGTTTAAAATCATATGTTTCTCATAACTCTTTTATACTTATGTTCCTGATACAAGAATAATAATAATAATCCAACACATGATAAAGCAAACAAGTTTATTAATAATGACCCTGCACAACCTCCCGTTTACAAGTATATCATTGTTCCACATACAAAAATAAATGCCCCTTGAAAACCTTAATTAAACAGGAACTGAAATCTTCATCTATAAGTGCAAAGTAAAACCTATTTACTTATACATAACAAAGTAAAAAAAAAAAAAAATACAATAATTGTACTCTTCCAGTGTAGCTAATACATTTTTTTTATTTTTCTCTCCATTATCATTTGTTTTTATGGGGAGAGAGGGGTTGAATCAATTTTTTAAAATAAGATGGTAATGTATAAAACAGGCCTGGCCAACATGTTGATCAATTTCTAACGTTTTGCAAGTGAGAACAATTCAAAACCTCCGAAGGAAAGATACGGTTGGTGTTGTGATTGGCTTGATTTCTGCCTAGCAAAACCAAATTCTACTGATAGTTACTAACTTATCTCATATTTCTGAGGTCTCTGATATCTTCCAAGCTCATTTTGGTTTTTAATAATAATAATAATAATAATAATAATAATAATAATAATAATAATAATGATAATAATAATAATGTTATTCATTTTATGTCCCGCTATCTACTTTTGTGCTTTTCATAGACGCCGAGGAGCCAGAATTTTGTCCCGCAGGAGTTCTTTAACATGCCAGTAAATCCACCAACACAAGGCTGACACATTTGAGCATCTTCAAATACCACTGTACTGAGCCAGGATCAAACCTGTCAAGTTGGGCTCGGAAGACCAGCGCTCTACCGTCCGAGCCACTCAGCCTGGCTATTTTGGTTTTGGCCGAGCTTTTAAGACTTGATACCCTTTCAGAGGCAATGTGATTTTTTAGGTGAAAATTCTTAGCCATCCAGATGCAGAAAGCCAGCAGGAAACCACTACGTTAATCATGCCCTCACCTGTTTCATCCGATGATTACTGACCTTCAACAAAACAATTTCGATCACTTTCTACACTTGCAAGATCACAAGCACAGATTCTGCGACTGAAACTGAGAAATTTGTTGTTAAAATAGGCAAAGTTCTTCAGGAGTTTAAATATTGATTCAGCAACTTCAAAAATATAAGACATGGTTCAACAACCTTTATTTTTATTCCGACAAGACTTAAAATACAAAGAACATCGCAGGAAAATTAGTATGATCTCCTCCATGGATAATGCATCTCCTGAGAATGAGAAACTCTTCAGTGTAACCTATTCTTAAAAGTGCTGTCATCAGAGGTCTGAATTTCCATGTCTGAAACTAAGACAAAACATGACTTCAGTTTCAAGAGATCTGCATTTGAGCTTCTTGAGGCTGATCCTATCAAAGCAGATGTCTAATTTTCAAAAGCACCTTAAGACTGACCCTATAACAGCAGATGCCTGAATTTGAAAGGCTGATTGACGACATGAAACCACAAATCTTTTCATCAACACGATACCTGTCCTTTAATGTGATTAGTATCTTAAAAATTAATTTTTGTAGGGAAGAGAGAACTGATGCTAAAAATACAGAGAAGAAGAGTTAAATTCACGGGCATAAGTAGACCCAGTAGTCCATCACTGACCTTAATATTAACAGGTAGATCACGCCACAAAACAAGATGGCCAGGCCTACTATAAAACATACATTATTTCTTCTGTCAAATTATACTGCAATGGTATAACAAAATATGTCAAAATAATCATAATATTTTATATTGTCTGTCGACTTCTTTTTGTAATAGTGATAGTGAAAAGGGCATAAGTAGACCCAGTAGACCATCACTGACCTTAATATTAACAGGTAGATCACACCACAAAACAAGATGGCCAGGCCTACTATAAAACATACATTATTTCTTCTGTCAAATTATACTGCAATGGTATAACATAATATGTCAAAATAATTATAATATTTTATAAACACGATTGCAACACACACTTTGAAGTATTACAAAATTTGCTAGTACAACAGCTCAACGATATTCTACCTCCTTCATCTAGATATTTGCTTTTCTAAATCCATTCATTGCATGCATGATTTTGGAAATGGAAATACGTAGAGCAATATACCTTATATGGCACGTACAGTAAGCCAAAATAATTCTGGCGAAGAACACAGTATATACACAAGTAATCCCCACATATTTTTTCTCAAAACTTGGTGAAGAAAAGTTGATTGTAGCTATTTGTTCATCAATTATATGAATTTAGGGCTGTCACCTAGGTAGCAGATTCCCTATCATTTGTTTACCTAGTCTTTTCTTAAATGTTCTCAAAGAACTTGGAAATTTATTGAACATCATAAATTACTACACTCTCTTATCCCTCATCCTATTAATGAACATTTGCCCCAATTTGTCCTCTTGAATTTCAACTTTAACTTCATATTATGGTTTTTCCTACCGTTAAAAGTTCCACTCAAACTTATTCATCTACTTATGTCATTCCATGTCATCTCTCCACTGACAGCTTGAAACATACCGCTTAGTCAAGCAGCTTATCTCCTTGTGTCAATGTTGGTACAATTTATTGTAAATATGTTTTTCATTGCGGAACTCTGTAATTCGGCTTCTCGCTGTTTTGGTTTCCCAAATAAATAATTTTTAATTTTTTTTAAATTCCGATACGTAGAAATTTGGAAGCTGGTATTTTTCTGCACACATTGTTGGCAACTCTGTTCCTGCCACTAGCAGTAAGAAGTGTTCCATGCACACTTATATCGTGTCATTTGTATGGCATCAATTTAAGTCCTATGGGTCAGTGGTAGAGTATTGGCCTCTGGATCCCAAGACAGCAGATTCAAACCTAGCAGAAATAGTCAGATTTTTGAACGGCAGAAAAAAAAAAAATGTCCATTCGACACTTCATGCCGTACCATGTCGGGTGTAAGAGATCTTTTGGCGAGACATTGGGTGTTTTCCCAACGAAATTAATTAAGACTCAGCCATAGACGCCCAAGAGAGATTCGGTTCACTCTGACATCAATAGACCTAGAGTAAAATGGGACATCGAAATTGATGAGCAGACAGCCACATGACCATCAATCTGAAATCCCAGCTCACAGCAGCTGAGGCAATATGATTATTATTCTTACTTCATTATGCCCAAATAAGGAGCGCAACTGAACTTGTTTAGCAGATGTCATTGTCTTTTCCTTTCCCCAAAATCTCTTCATCTTCTCACTGTGGCTTTTCTTGCAATCTTCTAACTAGGTTTTGTTCTGGTAGTGCTTGGATGATGTTTAAAGCGGTGATTGTAGATTAATTTTCTGAACTTAGATCTAACACAATGTCATCTGTGATCCAACTTCGAGCAACCAATTGTTTTTTACTTTCATTGATAGGGCAAGGTTCAGAATTCTTTTGGTCAATCTCTGATTACTCGTTCTGAGAATACGTCCATAAAATTTCAAACGTGTTTTCCTAAATGTGTCTGAGATTTTCCCTGAGTGCTGGAACAAGTCATGAGATTTCCTTATCATCCAAATTCTTCCTTACAGACTCGTCCAAAAATTTTCCTTAAGATCTTTCTTTCTTGCTTTTCTACATCTTTAATCAGTGATCTGCCCCCAATGATCATTGTTTCAGATTCATATACTGTAGTGCTTCAGGTTTGATTACAGTGTTATAATGTCGTAATTTTGCATTTTAGGATATAAATTTTGTATTATATCTGCTCCAAGTGAGCCTGTATGCTCTTTGTAGTTTAGAGACCCTTTATTTGTTTGCTTCACAACAGAGTCCTGAAGGATGGACGATATCTCCCAGGTATTTGAATTTACGCACTTGGGATATTTTTTATTATTATTATTATTATTATTATTATTATTATTATTATTATTATTATTATTATTATTATTATTATTAAGTTGTAACATGTGTTTAGAATGGCTGGTGTGAGCTCTTGTTATAGGCCATTCACAGCTAAAGAAAAGCTCCACACTACTGAAAACTCAGAGCGAACTGGTAATCGTGCAGCAGTAAGAAAGTGCTATGCGGACGAGAGTTGCATATGATTGGAGCTTCTCTTGAACCAACAGTAACTGCCCGACATTCTGCAGATAAAAGGTGAAGTTTTAAGAAATCAAAAACAGGATATGTGAATATGTGACTGAAAAAAAAAAAAAAAAAAAAAAAAATAGTTTGGATGAGCAGTCGTGAGTAAAATGTTGGTTGAAAGCTGCAGCGATAATAAGAGACTGAAAAATTAGAGGTTGTAAGGCTAGCCGTGGATGGTTCACACCTGTTTTTCAACAAAATAACTTCAGTCTTCATAGGAAAGCTCACATTGCTCAACAACTCCCAGCCAATTTTGAAAAGACTGAATTTCCACAAATCTGTTGTCAGTTTGAACCAAAGAAATTTGTATTTATTCTCTGCAATGTGGTAGCCTAATCCACATTATAACGTTACAAATTATTGTAATGTAGTATTTATGGTTTTCAATATGAATATTTAAGAAAGCTAAAAATAAAAAATTTCCCTTCCTAAAATTAGGGTGCCTGGATTATTTGTATATATATATATATATATATATATGGTATTTGGGGAAAGACACACAAGAGGTTAAAATAATATAATCCTTGAGAGACTGAGAATATAAATATATTGCTTAAGCCCTGATATACGAGTATGACTGAATACGAACACTCACATTTACTTCACCACTTGTCACAACATTAAAATACAATATTTTTCCATTCCCTTTTAGTATGAACCACCTCTTGCAATGTACTGCATGCAAGAGAGAATAAAATCCACAAAAGAAAAATGCTTTTGTTAATTTTATGGAAAACTGTATGAAGTGGAACCTAGTTTGCATTTTCTTGATTAGTACATAGACTTTCTTAAATCCCAGTATATTACATTTGTTTAAATAAGCATAAATATTTCTGCCATCTTCTGTAGTACGTTTGCTTTGACCAACAAGATTTTTAATTTGTGGTGCTGGATATGGACTGAATATAAATTTGATTTAATCAAAAGTATCTGGACACCCCTTGTACACGTAAAATACAGCTTAGATAGTTCCCTCTTTGGATCAAAGGTAGATACTCCATATCGTAGTGTCAGCATGTAAAAAGTTTCTGGTGACACATTTGGTGTTTATTCAAAATAAGTCATTTCAAAATTAAGGCACAGATCATCCAACAGAGATCCAGTCTACTGTGCACCTGGTGGAATAAATTTCAAAATTGATACTCAGGCAGCTTACATGGCATTAAATGAAAATGCCTGCACATGGTAGATGAGGCCATACAATTCACAGCCCATACTCTGAACATTAAGCCGGCCCCGTAGTGTAGGGGTAGTGTACCTGCCTCATACCCGGAGGCCTAAGGTAGATGTATTTGACTGCCAAATACTGTGCTGCTGTCTGGCTAAATAGTGCCCACACAATTATCGTACATACTCAACTGAACACCACAATGCGTCTCATCACTGACACAATCAAATCTACTCCTGTACAGTGGTTACCAGTGTTAAGTCATATTCCTCCTCCAGATCTCGGACGTAAAGATGTTCTCCCAAGAGAATTCAACAAAGTAATTAACAATCCAGAACTGCCAATACAGAATGATACCGGTGATGCAAATACTAATCGTCTGCATTCAAGAAAACCACCAACAAGAGATGCCATAAAGTTGAGGAACAGTAGCTACCAAACTTCCGTTGAATGGCAGAAGAGACTCAACAACCAATACTACCCAACAATGCCTCCAGTGCAGAAGACGCCACCACTTGGTTTCCACCTCCCTCAAAGACCACGGTCCACATAAACAGGATTCGAACCAACCACGAGAACTGTGCAGCCTTCGACTTCAAGTAGAACAGAATTTCAACGCCTGAGTGTGACTGCGGTGCTACACAACGCACAATCCAGCACATCATCACCGACTGTAAGACAAGAAAGTATAATGGCAGTGCTATAGCGACTTTGCTGTAGCGACCCCAGAAATTATAGACTACATCCAAAATTTCGATATAAGTATTAGAAATGTAGATCCTACCTAAGATAGACACTGTATCTCTACCCATATGCTAAATAAATGTTAGCGAGTGGTTTGTGGACAATAAGACTCTGAACTGAACTGGTCAGCCCAAAGCTCCCACCTCAATCCTATCGAAAATCTTTTGAATGAACTAGAATGGTGACTTCGCTCTAATGACCTACATCACTAACTATGTTTGCCACAACACTGCAGAAAGAATGGTCTGCCATTCCCCTGGAGACATTACGACACCCGGCAGACATTCTCCCTCGCGGAGCTTGAGCCACCCAATATTAATGTAGACTACTAGGCTAGGCAGTAACTATTATTTGAGGAACACTTACAGGGCAGTTTCACATGGATATTTTTGATCAAATAGGGTATAGTTCATATCTCATTGGAGACCAAGGCTTGAGCATCGTGCACGTATTATCAGTTGCAAGCACCTGATTTATGAACAACAAATGCCCTAATTAGAGAGTAGAAAAGATGTACACAAACTCTCAACTACCCATTTTAGAAGACCTTCCCACACTCGAACTGCAGAAGCTCAAGTCATGTCACCCACCCTTATGTGATGGAGCCATAAGGGTTGCTACCAAATTTGACCCTTTGTAGGAATGGAGAGGTCACTGGACAGCCCGTGATGTACCTCGAAATGCAGACCCATGATGTCCACAACCAGATGCATTCAACTTCGTTTCTTGTTTATGTATATAATTTTATAAATATGTGTAACACTATTACCACTATTGTTAAGAATAGAAGAACTCAAAATGAATCTATCCAATCTGTAGAACTTCCTAATGGTGAGGTGACTAGGGATAAGACCAAAATATTACAGGAGTTCCAAAGGCACTTTGAAACTTTGCTGAACTGTTATGAAAATGTCACTCCATTAGACGACGAACCTTATGATTTTGGCAGCACAAATACCACTAGTCTGACATGGTTGGAAGTAGAGACAGCAATATTTAAACAGAAAAACAACACATCAACCGGATCAGATGAATTAAGTGTTGAGATGATCAAAGCACAAGGAGAGGTTGGACAACAGTGAATGTACACGGTACTAAATACCCGAATCTGGAAAGAGAATGTAATACCCAATGACTGGAAGCAAAGAGTCATCATCCTATTGTTGGAAAAAGGAAAGAAATGTACCAACTACAGAGGTATAACTCTGCTATCACATGGCCTCAAAATCTACAAATCCATCCTTGAGAGCAGGATTAGAAAATATGTCGAACCTACACTTGAGTAGGAACAACATGGATTTAGACCTCATTTTTGCTACCAGAATGCTCTATGAGAAGTATTGGGAGAAAGGTAAAACACTTATAACTGTTTTTCTGGACATCGAGAAAGCATATGAACATGTACCACGCAGGCATATACGGGAATGTTTGAGACATAAGAAAATGCCCGATGACATCAAAGCACGAGTACAACGATTATATGATGAAACCAATTGCTGTGTCCAGGTGCAGGATGGAAGGTCAGGTTGGTTCGAAACAAAGAGTGGAGTCCAGCAAGGAAGTTGTCTTTCACCACTTCTCTTCATAATCATAATGGATGAAGTTTTAAAAGTGGTTAAAAGAAAGGATCCAACAACTAATGCCCTGGTTTCTGCTGATGATGTAATGGTATGGGGTAAGACAGAAATGGTAGTAAAAACTAGACTAGATCTCTGGCATGAAGCTTTTACAATCTTAGGTCTCAAAATCAGCAAAACGAAGACAATTGGCTTGGTGATGAGTAGAAACTCTCCAACTGTTCATCTAAGAATTGAAGATGAGGAGATGGATTTGTAGACAACTTCAACTATTTAGGTAGTGTTCTGTCATAAGACAATGCCAAACATCAAGAGATTAGCAACAGAATACAGAAAGCTTCCGAATTCTATCACGCTGTACGTCAAATACTTTGGGATGAAATATTTCCGTTAGTTTACAAGATCAGCTTGTAGAAAATATATCTAGTACCTAAATTGATGTACAGCCTGGAAGAAGCAACACTTACTGGACCAACAAAGAGTCGTCTTCAGGCAACAGAAATGAAGTTCCTCTGTTCTTGTCGACAAAAGAAAAAAAAGAAAAGAAAAAAAAATGGATAAAATAAGGAATGTGGATATCCGGCAACAGCTTGGATTGGAAAGAAGCTTGCTGGACTAGAAGTGAAGAGATTGCAATGGTATGGTCACATAAAAAGAATGGACTCTCACAGGACTCCTCGAACATACTTTGACCACAATGTTCCTGGGAAGAGACCAAGAGGAAGACCTCGTGATTTTTGGGAAAAACAGATATTGAAGGACCTTGAAATTAGAGATGTGTACTGGTGTCCCATATATAAGCAGCATCTGTGGATGGATACGACAAACTGGAGGAGGCTCGTACACAACCGCACCTGGCTTGCTGGAGCGAAGAAATGACGTAACACTGAATACGCTAAATAACTGAGTTGCAGAATAAAGTTTGGTATTTTAGAAACAGGAAATATGCCAATTAATGAGGTATCTTAACCCTTTGCACTCCATTTTGTCTTCAATAGTCCACTGTGATTTATTCTGCACTTTCATCAAAACGTCACCTAATTTGTAACCATGAATTTGTCCGAAACGGTTCACAACAAGGTCTTAATATGTTGAAATGAATGTGTAATTTAGTTAAATACAAGTGCGTTTGAACAATCTTCAAGACTTTATGAAATGTACTACACCAGGGTAAAATGTATAACAACACACATCTCTCGTCGAGACATAATCATTTACTTATAATATTATCCTATCAACAATGGTAATGTTCAAAACGACAACAATGGAACTTGGATATATTGCAAATTGTACGAGCATTATTTCTGCTGCGTCTCCGATAGTGTTATCATTCGTCAGCTTGTTCCAGCACAGTAAACATATCTCGTAAACCATCAGTTGCGGAGTCTATTGCATGACATTCCTGAAGTTATGTCTGATGCAGAATATGGTCCAAATATAAATGACCTAAGAAGAGAAAGTCCATACAAAGATTACCACCAATCAAGTGATAACTCGAAAAGCAGCGATTCAGATCACTCTGAAAACCGGATTGTTCAGACTGAAGGTAAGTTGATATTAGTATTAATATATCAATCAGCATAACAACTTCGGTGAAATTCCTTGATTTATTCCGTATTCAAATTATAATTATGCCTTGCAAAGGCTGAGTACTGACGAATTTTCAATTATTCTATTACAGCCGTAAAAACAGTAACCTGTAAAGCATGGCATAATAGGAGACACGACAACCAAGATAAAAGCCTCCCATGGCCATATAATATGTCATTAGGTACTGATGGCTCCATGGAGTGGACTGTAGCAAACTTTGGGAAGACTACACCCAGTAGGTTTGCTTGCCATAACCCTTCGAAAGAATATCCAGGACTTGCTCAGTATTCAAAGCAGCATTTTTCTGACGACAATGTAACGAGTGTGCGGCGTCTTTTAATTGATAAATCAATACTGAAACTCATAAAACAATGTACAGAAACAGAGGCAAAACAATAACAATGAGGAACCGTGCATATCGAGAACGAAAATATAATAATTTCATTAACGGACAAAATGACCGCATTGGCGGTTCAAGGTATATAATATATTCGAGCGGTTCTAGTGTTAATACACAATTGACCAGAACCGTAAGCTCTGAAAACCATGTTTCAGGATTTGTGACACCCAACAAATACACTATAGAGAATAGGGCCACTTTATAATATATCGCAAGACATTAATTGCCAGCGCAGCTAGCCTTGAAACTGAGTGCAGTATTACACTATATATTATGAATTATGCTGAAAGTGTCAGGTTCCAGTTGACTTTAATTAAGAAGTAAAATTATATTCTGCGACATGGTGTCGAGTGAGGCAGTAGAGTAAAGTTGCTCTTGCTACACCCTGATTGAATTGGAAGTTAATTAGCTGAAAGTGCTAATCCGTGTTAAAAAAGTTACATATTTAAGTGCCTTCTTCTTTAAAAAGTAATCACCATGTCTGTAAAGGAAGTAGCTAAGAAGATATCGGCTTTCGAAGATTGCATGAAAGACTTTCAAGCTCGCCTAGACTCAACAGTCAGTGCCGCCAACCCACCGAACGTGCTCCAAGCACTTGGTGGCGAGTTCCAGGCATTCAAGAAACAGGCCAGCGAAGACATCTCCAAGCTTAAAAGGGAGTTGAAGGCTCTGGAAGATTGGCTCCGGAAACAAGACCACGTGTTGGACGAAGCCGAACAGTACAGTCGCTGGAACTGCCTTTTATTGCATGGTGTCCAGAAAGAGCCGTCCGAGGAAGTCTACATTAAAATGCTGGACACCCTGAAAAATAAACTTTCGGTAGAACTTTCAGTTCTTGATGTGGATCTCTGCCACAGACTAGGCCACCAAAATAGAACATCTGCTGAAGTGGTCTCACAGGGAAATCGACCTATCATTAAGTTCCTTTGATACCATGATTGTGATCGAGTGTGCCGCGCGAAACAAGCTTTGAAAGGCAGTGGGCTCATGCTAACAGAGTCCCTCACAAGTGTGAGAAAACATATCCTTAATCAGGCAAGGGATTTATGGGGAATGCAGAAATGCTGGACTCAAGATGGATGCATTTGTGTATTAAGAGAAGATGGAACTAAATCTCAAATATCCATGATGGCACAGTTAAAAAACACTGCAGGGAGTAGGATGAACTTGTGAAGTTACGAGAAAGAAATTATGCATGTAGTAATTAATTTATATTTGTGTGTGTGTAGGTGTGTGCTTGTGAAAGTCAGTGGATCAACTCACCAGGTTACTCGGGTATGCTTATTTTACACCTTACTTAATTTTTGTTTTTCATACTGCTTAGTTTCATATGTTTGTTGACCAGTGCAACAGTAACACCATTGACCTACATTCCTCTCCACAGCCCTCACCGTCTCTTTCGTCCCTACCACCTTCAACAGGACTTGAGGTGCAAGAGCAGCTCAGTAGCCACCCGCAGACGTTACATTGTTGCCACCTAAATGGTCAGTCCTTATTAGCTCATATGGTAGAGGTTCAGGTTATTTTTGAATTTAACAATGTACATACTATTGGAACCAGTGAAAGCTGGATGCGTACAGACATGCCGTCATTGACAGCTAACCTTAACGGATACTCAATAATTCGCCATGACCGTATTGACAAAATAGGTGGTGAACTTCTACTTTATTACAGAAATTACCTAAAATGTAAGATAATTTCTATTTCTGACCCAAGACTTACACTGCGACTGGAATTTGTTTGTAGAGTTAGACTGCCATAAAAAGATATTAATAGGGATTGTACACAAGCCGCCTAAAATAAGACAGACTGATGATTTTGAAGAGGCATTAGCAAATCTTATCTCAGCATACGTTGACATTATAATCATGGGCGACTTTAACACTGACCTTTTGAAGCAGACTAGCGACGCGAACAATCTACGGAATTTATTTCTCGCTACAAACATGACAATTTTACCCCTCAACGCTACTCATCATGTTCATTACTCTGACCGCACAAGTCATACCTTAACTGATCTTCTTGTGACAAATCAACCTCAAAAAGTAATTAAGCACGGACAGATCCCTGCTCCTAGCATCTCTTCACATGACCTATTGTACATGTGTTATTCTACAGGGATACCTAAGTACAAACCACGCTACATTACAATATGAGACTTACGGCATATGGACCGGAATAAACTACGCCACGATGCATATAACTTACCTGGGATAGTTTACGTTATTTTCTGAATATTAACTCTAAAGTAAACAAATTCAATTCATTGGTACTGGAAATATTTGACAAGCACGCACCAGAGAAACAGGGAAGAATCACCCGCCATTCTTCCGCGTAGCTAACGGCCGAGATAAGATCTGTTATGGCCAGTCATGACCAACTGTACGGACAATACAGACAGATGCGTGACACAGATGATTTTGAGCGATACAAGATTCTGAGAAACAGAACCAAGCAGTTAATTAGGAATTCTAAATATACTTTCAGGAACTGATGAAAAATAACAGCCAGAGACAAAAATGGAGTAAATTACGCATGTTAGGTATAGGTAAAGCTGTACAGCAACATGTACCAAGTATATTGCTAGAGGTTTTAAATTATAATTTTGCACGGCCAAGAATAGCCTCTACCTCCTTCTCTAAAAATTTACTGTCCTTGTTACAACAGCAGTCTGTGTATGAGCAATTCTCTTTTAGAAATGTCAGCTCGAATGAAGTTAAAGATGTGATGTACTCTATTACATCTAATGTCACAGGTAATGATGACATTCCTATATCACTTATTAAGGATATCTTAGGAGCTGCTCCGCCAATACTAACTCATATATTTAACTACTGCCTGACAAACAGAGTTTTCGCAGATGTTTGGAAAGATGCACTGATTATACCCGTCCTGAAGAGCTCCAAGTTAGATTATCCTTCAGATTATCGTCCAGTATCCATCCTACCACCCTTATCCAAGGCACTTGAACGTCTAGTTCATACACAAGTTACTGAATACCTTACCAAGCATTCCCTCCTTAATCCCTTCAATCCGGCTTCAGGAAAGGACATAGCACTGCAACAGCTTTACTACGAGTGACAGATGATATCAGACGTGCTATGGACCAATGGGACGTGACTGTACTGACATCATTAGATCTCAGTAGTGCCTTCGACACTGTCAATCCTCAGTCACTACTGCAGAAACTTCGAGAGCTAAATTTTAATAGTGTATCACTTTGTTTCTGTTCATCATATCTTGAAAATAGCCGGCAACGTGTGACAGTTGGAAATTTGAGTTCAGGATCGCAAAGTAAGACCCTCGGTGCCCTTCAGGGGTCATTTATCATCCAAATTAATGCTATATCAAAAGCTCTTAAATTCTGCAAATTGCAAGTGTACGCAGATGATGTACAGATTTACTATCATTCAAAACTGAGTGATATTGATACTGTAATTATTAAAATAAATTCCGACCTTCAACATCTTAGTGACTATGGAAATAAAAACAGTTTATTAATGAACCCAAATAAGACTCGAGTTATTATTATCAGTACCAGTAAAAACCTATATTCCCTCAAGCAACAGAACATCTCCCCAATAATTTTAAACAATAAAATCATACCCTACTCCAATTCAGTGAATAACTTAGGAATTATTATGAGACCCTAAATTGGACTCAACAGGTGATAAGAACATGTAATAAAGTACATACAGTACAACCTCGATAATTCGAAATCGGTTAATTCAAAATATCGCCTAATTCGAAGCAGCTCTTGTTCCCCGAAACATGAGGTACGGTTTTGCATGTTATTTAAATCGCTTAATTTGAAATACGGATAGTTCGTAATTCGAAGAACAATGTCGGTCCCGTTAGCGAAATTCAGACTTTTAATTCAAAACTGCCTTTACACTTTGAAAAAAATAGTATTTACAGAGTAATTTAAATTCAAAATTTCTCTGCGTCATGAAAGAACGCGTCTTCCAGAATGTGCAGGGGTAACTTTGAGCACTTTCACCTACTTCCGCATGTCTACAGTGTGCTTCATGTGTGCTATGTTCGAGCAGAATAGTAATTATTAGAGACGGGAATTTGCCTATTTGCCTATTTTATTCCTGTGTTCAGAAACGTAGGCTTTGGAGATATAAATCCGTTTTAGGGTCCTTTTAGCTATATTTCGTTGGTTTTATTGTGCCTATAAATGCCTATTTCAGGGGTTTGTGCCTATTTAGAGTATAAAAGCCTATTTGATGCCTTTTGGCTGTATTTTAAAAAAGCCGAGTTTCTTCCAGTGAATTACGAAGTAGCTAGTATGCTCGACAGAATTAACTTCTCTTTTTTCAATGTCTGTTTACCCCACGTACAAAAATGGGAATTCTCAGAAGTCACCAGAAATAATTCTTGGAAAATTTCTATCAGGGGTAACAAGGAACAATTTGACCTCGAAGCCAACCCCTCCAACCTCCTAAGACATATGCGAGAACCAGTCAACGTCGAACTATGTTGCACAACCCATATGCCCTGTAACTCCCTCTGGATGCGAACTGTTGTACGCGTATGCTTTAGGTTCAGAACATGTTGTCATTTATTGTGAAGTGGAAGAAGAAAAGTGTGTTTGCGGCAATGCCCAAAGAAAAATCGTTAAAGTCCTACTGGCTGGAGCCGTGGATCAGAGGGGATCCCAATTTCACTACGGATGGAAGGATAGTCGGTGAAGCTTGCAGTAAGGAGGTAAGTTCGTTTTACCTCTTTTTGTGATTGAGAGCTATGATCGCATTTCATTGTAGGCCTATTAATTTATGTATTGTCCCAAGTTGTTTTGTTGTAATGCTGTATTAGTCATGAACTTTCAATTATTCTTTTATATCGCTAAAATGTAAATAATCATTAAAGTACTGAATGAGGAGTTAGAACGCCGATGGTCTCTTGTCACAGAATGGATTAACATTAAATCGGTATTTTGAACTGTGATTCATTTCCTGTGAAAATAGAGATTTAGAATTGAAATGCAATTTTGAAAACACCATTTAAAAAATTGTGAACCAAGCTCGATAGCTGCAGTCGCTGAAGTGCAGCCAGTATCCATTATTCAGGAGGTAGTGGGTTCGAATCCCACTGTTGGCAGTCCTGAAGATGGTTTTCCGCTGTTTCCGAAGTTTGATAAGCCACGATTTTTTAAGGGCGTCGGGTACTTCCGTGCAAGCACAAGGCATCTAAAATACATAGAGTACAGTAATCCAATGACTAAAGCACTTGCACAGGGGAGCCAGTATAGATTTCTCCTCTTTCGTCACCATAAGGCCTATCTGTGTCAGTGCGACACGAAGCCATTAGCAAAAAAAAAAAAAAAACATAATAATAATAATAATTCTCCTCGTCTTTGAATCATGTTTTCTTTCTTTTGATTTCATTGTGTGAGGTTAAGTTTGCCGGTGAGTTATCGAGTTATTCAAGTGCATTATTTGAATACTGTAAATGCATCTTGTTGGATACATTTTGGAAATAGTTTTTTTTCCATGGCATTTGAGAGCTTTAAACTGTGAATCAAGGTTCACTGCATGCAGAAATGGGTCTTAGAATATATTGTGACGCCGCAAGGGTTGGCATTTCCGAAGTACGTGTTGGCGGTTAATTCGAAATCACGTACGTCCTGACAACTTCGAATTAATGAGGTTTTAACTGTAAATGCTTATATCCCCTGAAAAATTTCGCGAATGTATTCTCTGTTTGACTTAAAGTACAAATAATTCACTCTCTTATACTACCTATATTTGACTACTGTGACACTGTGTTGACTGAAATAACCTGCGACAGTAACAAGAAACTGGACCAGAGCCTGAACAGCTGCGTAAGATATATCTTTAATCTGCGATATGATGCACGTATGTCACCTTAATATAAGGAGCTGTCGTGGCTTCGAGTGCACCAGCGCCGTGTGAACTTCACATGATATCACTTCTGCACAAAGTACTTTCCATTAATACTGCAGACTATCTGTCTTCATCTTTTTCTTTCCTCTCGTCCTATCATGAACACAATATAAGAACTGGCTCCTCTCTTGCCATACCTGTAAACCGCGCTTCTGTGTATAACCGCTCCTTCATAATCTCTGTGTCTAGGTCATGGAATTCGCTACCTGTGAACATTAGAGACAATCCTTCTCATCGCAAGTTTAAAGTGGCTTGCCGCGAGCATTTGCTGGGTACATCCCGCTGACTTGCTGGATAATTGTTGAGTGAATGAAGGAATGAATGAGATGAATGAACAGATTACTGTTGTTACATCATTTAAGTGTACGTTATTTTATGTATTTTAAAATTAAGGATTCTTTCATTATTATTATTACTATTATTATTATTATTATTATTATTGCTATTAATATTATTTGTTTTATTTCTATTTGAAATTATATGTTATGTAAATGTATACTCATCTAGTGGTTAAGTGTAAGAGAGGGCCTTGAGCCCTAACTTCGCCACCAATAAAGACGTTATCTCTCTATTTGCAGCAAAGAGGTGAGTGAAACTTGTTTTATATTTCTCCCTAACGAGTTATCATCAATGTAACAAAATAAACATTGTTTTTAATTGATGCCTATTAAAATACGTAAAATTGAAGCTCCCTGAAAACATTTTAGAACCTATTTGAGAGTCTAAGTCAGTTAAAGTAACATTTATGCACCTAAAATTCTGAGGTCTAGTAATCACTATTGCATATTTCTGTGGTGGTTGGAAGTGTAGTGGGTTGTCTAAATATGAAATGTGTTAGAACAAACTCAAACACCCAGTCTCCGAGCTACAAGAAATAATTAGACGCGATTAAAATCCCCGATCCAGTTGAGAATCGAATCCAGGACTTTCTAAACCAAGAGCCTCAACGCTGGCCATTCAGGTAAGGATTCGGACAAAACGAAAAAATTATTGAGTTTCATTATTTCTATCAGTATTAACATTCAACTTTCGTAGCAGAACAAAGCAAAAATCATTATTTCTATCAATTTTAACATTTAACTTTTGTAGTTTCAATTTTGCCGCCTGATGTTTAAGGTCGGACCGCCAGTGTGCAACTGTCAACATGTGTCTTAGTTTAGTACCGGAAAATGCGGAAGGGTTCAGTATTGTCCACAGTGTATTTGCCCCCAGTAAGGTGGGGAAAAAATAAGAAGGATTTAATGTCCTATCTTTTAGGTCTGCACAAAAACATACAAACCAGGTTCCACTTCAGGTAATACTTCATAACTAATTTAGGACTGCAAATGATTATCTTAAATGAGTTAGCATATGCCTTTTTAAGTGACTATCTTTAGCAAACATATTATTACACACTAAGCATGGTATAGTCCTTTGCGCCCAGAGAGTATCATGGCTGTGCTGTCTGAGTAGCGTGACAGTGGGAAATCGAGGTTCACTGCGCTGTATGAGGGGTGTAACAGTGGATAACTTAGTTTTCATGCACTGTCTGAGGTGGGCGACAGTGGGGAGTTGAGCTTCACTGCGCTGACTGATGTGGGTGGCAGAGGGGAACTCAGCTTCACTGCGCTGACTGAGGTGGGCGGCAGAGGGGAACTCGGCTTCACTGTGCTGACTGAGGTGGGTGGCAGAGGGAAACTCAGCTTCACTGTGCTGACTGAGATGGGTGGCAGAGGGGAACTCAGCTTCACTGTCCTGACTGAGGTGGGTGGCAGAGGGGAACTCAGCTTCACTGTGCTGACTGAGGTGGGCGACAGTGGGCACGTGAGTTTCACTGCTCTGTCTGACGTGGGTGACAGTGGAGAGTTGAGCTTCACTGCGCTTTCGTCTGACTCGGGCGACAGTGGGGTGTTGAGCTTCACTGCTCTGTCTGAGCTGGGCAACAGTGGGGACGCGAGTTTCGCTGTGATGCATGACATGGGTGAAAGTGGGGAACTGAGCTACACATGGTGAGCAAGGATGAAAACTATTCACAAGATTGCCTTCTAGAGCACGACGGAAAACATCTGATTTCAAACGGACTCTGATCATTCCTGACACGCCTTGGTTGTCCGTAGATTCATTGTCCGGTTCAAAGAATCCACTTGCCGGTCGATAGCTGCTTTCGCTTTCACTGCAACATATCAAGTGAAAGGCATAAGAAACAACAATTACAACAATACACATGCAATAGGCCTTTGTAAAGAAAATGAAAAGTACAATAATAATTAAAAAATTAAATATTATACAGTAGAACCTCGATAATTCAAAGTGATGGGGACAAAAAAAAACAACTTTGAATTAGATCACTTCGAATTAAATGAATTTCTGTGTAACAAAATAATACTGAAAATAATTAAGTTAGTGTTGTATTCAAGACTCAAACCTGGAAACCTCCAATCCTCAACACAAATAGAGCAGAAATTGTAAGAAAGATAATTTGCATTTTTTCCAATATAGAATACAACAAGAATAAAAATAAGCTGGAAAAATTGGGTGTACAGTACAGAGACTTAGGTAATAATAAAGACGTCTAGGGTTCATCAGTCTTAAAATTTACATACCTAAAGAGACTGGTCCGCTCTTCCTGAATGTTTAGAACACACCTATCCATTATTATGATTAGTTTTTCATAAATATGAAACTATAAACTGAAGTAACAAAACTGTTGTCTATTCTGCTATCGACAGAAAGGATGTATGATTGCAGCGGATTTCACTAGACAATTGGAAGCAATTCACAGGCAGTGTCTACAAACACGAAAAGAATAGAGTAATACAATGTGGACACAGTAAGAATTTTGAAATTGACTAGTTATACAGGTTAACAGGCCAGAAATTGGGTTAAGTGCGCCACCAAACCGTTTCCGGTCTGTAGTGCTTTATATCCTATATTTACGAAGAAAAATAATTCCAGAGTTATATATGGTATGAAGTACTCGTGTAACTATTGTAAGTTGATTATAATCCAGGATGCAATGATCAATGTACACACAATATTCTATTTGACTTATTCTGAAACCATCAATACCCCAATGTTTGAAACACATGAAAACACAGAAAAACTTTCCAATCAGAACAGGAGTTAGACAGGTTGATGTCTCTCCTGCATTCTCTTCGACTGTGTCCTGGAAAAGATCATTAGGGAATGGAGAACGATGCTACCACCGATGACCTCATTCTACTGGCAAACAATAGAGAGGAGGCTACCTACAACTTACAGAGTCTTTACAGTGTAGCAGTTAAGACTGGTCTGAAGATCAGCATCCAGAAGACTGAATTTATGACCAATATCAAGGAGGTCCCTTCTACAATTCCTCTCACAGATGCTACCATATGAAAGGTACCTGCACTTAAGTACTTGGGAGAATGGATCTCTATGAATCACAACAAGAACCTAGCCATAGATGCCAGATGTACCAAGTTTGAAAGGGCTTATCACTCGTGTCGTAGTATCTATTCATCTAAGTGCCTCTCCAAGAACCTCAGACTCAGACACTACAACTCAAGTCATCAAACCATCTGGTCTGTATGCTACTGAGTGCCTTGTAATGACCAGCAAAGGCCCCCTCAGAAAGCTGGAGTTAAAAGAGAGGAAGATCTTGAGGAGGATATTAGGACCAATCAGAGAGGAAGGAGGCATTTACAGAATCCGCCATAATGATGAACTGTATGAACACCAAGAGGACATTGTCACGTCTATAAGGAAAAGGCGCCTGACCTTTTATGGATTCCGAAAGACTCACCAACAGGATATTCACAGTAACACGAAGAGTCGAGGCTTCTAAGAACAAATGGTTCAAGTCAGTTAAGTCGGATATGGAACAACTAGATATCCCACTGGGACAAACTCTGACTGACTACTGTTCCGTCAAGCCATCCGACACGGAGTTTTCCCAACGTCCCTTACAAGTAAGAAGACTACAGGAACTAAGTGGACAGAGGAGAGAAATCTGGCTCACAGTCAGCAAATGAAGGAGTATTGGAAGAAGAAGAAGAAAGCAACAACTTTACAGAAGAGTAGCTACAAGCCCCGTGGTCCTCAGTAGGCCTAAACAACAAAGAAGAAGAAAATAGAGGGAGAACAATATGGCTTTAGACCGAATAGATCCACAATAGACTTTATATTTACAGTGCCAACGATAATGGAAAAACATCTGGAAAAGAACAAGGAAATCATATTCGTATTTTTTGGATTTGGAAAAAGCTTATGAAACAGTTAAGATAAAACATGTATGAAAAGGAATGTACCAAAATCATTAACCCAATCACTGTCAAACCCGTATATACCGTATTTCACGGCATAATCGTCGCCACCGCGTAATCGTCGCATCCTTTATTTTCAATACAAAAATCGGACTTTAAACCTTTAATTACATAATCGTCGCACGTCCAAATTTTGTTCACTAATCTGGTTAAAAGGTAAATGGAACTGCAACGTAAGTTGCACATGAATGCGCAATTTAAATACGTGTATGGTTTATGGGCAATCTGGCAACACAGTCATGTTTGCGACATGTTGCACAACGTATAAATAAATAATACCGGTATATGTACGAGGCATGGCTTACCGGTAGACTATCGGCAGTTTGACAACGTGGTCGCGAGACAGTGTACTATTTATTCACCACCTACATATTATGCTTACCGGTAGGCTATCGGCAGTTTGACAACGTGGTCGCGAGACAGTGTACTATTTATTCACCACCTACATATTATGAGTTCCCATTTGAAATACGTAAGGCTGTAAGTTATCGCTTATCGGCAACGTCGCCAGGAAATACCGGCTAGGTAGGTTGAATGGACCTCGAACCAGCCCTCAGATACAGGTAAAATACCCTGACCCGGCCGTGAATTGAACCCGAGGCCTCCGTGTAAGAGGCAAGCACGCTACCCCTACACCATGGGGCCGGCTCCTGTGTTATTGCGCACGAAGTGAAATCCAAGACGATAACGCAGATTTCCACGGAATTATTCAGCCGAATTATTTACGATGTCTCAGTTGTCATCGCTAGACTCTTATCTTACTACTACGTCATAAGTGTCCAGGCATGGGATGAAAACTTTTATCCAAGCAGTCAAGATAATTATTATCCAATGCTATTAAAATTTTATTTTATAAACTCGTCAGTAATGTAATGTAAAATCATCAATAACTGGGAAGAAATATTAACCTAATTACCGTATGTTTAAAAGAAATTGAAAAAAATGAATGTTTGTTACTGACGTCTCGGAATACAGTCAACTATACAGTAGATCTATACCGCGCTAGCTAGAGCTCCGGTTTGCGAGCTTTGCGCAAGAGCAGTAGTGTGTCGCAACCAACGAGCTAAACTGATAAATTGTTGCATGCTTCCTTGCTGCCTAACAGTATTGGCTGCTCTGGAATGGACAGATCACAGATGCATTTATTTGTTTCAGATTTACGTGATTACTGTAGACATGTGTGCGTGAGAATTTAAGTTTTTAATTTGTGTTTTGGGTGTTTGCAGAAATAATTTGTTTTAATAGTGAACAATTACGGAAAGTCATTTATATCGCAAAACATTAACGTGTGAAGCATTTATAAGCGATTATGGGTAAATATAGAAACTATTCTGCGGGCTTCAAGCTATGCGTAATTGCTTTCGCTGAACAGCACGGGAACAGAGCTGCAGAAAGAAAATTTTCTGTGAGTGAAAAGTTGGTGCGTGACTGGCGGAAAGTAAAAAACAAGTTAAAAAGCACAAACCCTTCTAGACGCGCGTTTAGAGGTCCTAAAACAGGGAAGTTTCCTATAATTGACGAAGAAGTGTTTAGGTATGTCAGTGAAATACGTAACAATGGCTGCAGTGTATCATATGAAATGTTACAAATTAAGGGACAGGAGGTAGCGCGCAAACACAACATACCGGTAACTCAGTTTAAGGCGACTCGTGGGTGGATTAAGGGGTTCATGCGACGACACAATCTGTCAGTGCGAAGGAGAACAACACTAAGCCAAAAGTTGCCTGCTGATTACACGGACAAGATTGTAAATTTTCACCGATTTGTTATACGTTTGCGCAAGGAAACTTCGTACTTGCTTTCTCAAATCGGTAATGCCGATCAGACTCCAATCTTTTTCGATATGCCTCGCAACAGCACTATTGCGCTAAAAGGATCACGGAGTGTAATAATGAAAACCAGCGGTAGTGAGAAGTTGCGATGCACGGCAATGCTAGCCATTACAGCTGACGGGAGAAAGTTGCCGCCTTACATCATTTTCAAGAGGAAAACGATGCCTAAGAATATACAGTTTCCCCGTGGAATTCATGTACAAGTGCAACCAAAGGGTTGGATGGACGTAGAACTCATGCTGGACTGGGTTAAAACTGTGTGGAATAGAAGACCTGGTGCACTACTAAAACAACCAGCTCTGCTTGTTTTAGATAGTTTCCGAGGTCACCTCGTGAACGAAGTGAAGCAAATTCTCACTACAAATAAGACACGATAGATGGTCATTCTTGGTGGCCTAACATATGCTTTGCAGCCACTAGACGTATGTGTTAATAAACCCTTTAAAGACCACTTACGTCGATTTTACAACGAGTGGATGACGAGCGGCGATCAGCAATTGACACCCGCCGGAAATATCAGGCGTCCACCCTTGGACTTGTTATGCTCGTGGGTGAAGAAGAGTTGGGATCTTATACCACCTGAACTAGTCTCCAAGAGCTTCAAAAGGACTGGGATTTCGAATGCACTAGACGGTTCCGAAGATGACGCAGTGTGGCAGGGAGACGAAGAATCTGATACTGGTATTAACAGAGGCGAGGACGGCGCATCAGATAGCGAAACCTGCGATAGCGACACCGAAGATTTGGAATAAATTGCGTACCGGTAAGTCCGCATTTCACAACAAAGCGATAATTCTTTGCAAGTGTAATATTTTAACTTTAATACTCAAATTAATGACAAATTAACTTAATACGTTCATTTTTATTTTCAGGTTGGAAAAACGTTCGCCAAATTGTTGCGAAAAATTATGAATTTTGTTTTAGACTATTTTAATTATTTTGATGTATGAACGCGAGTATTACGTGCATCTTAAATTTGTATCAAATACAATTTAGTTATAAATACATTTTTTGAGTAATACAAATACTGGTATTAAATATTCATCGTATAATGGTCGCACCCTACAATTTTTTTCGAAAATTTTGGTATAAAAAGCGCGACGATTATGCCGTGAAATACGGTATACGTTTTTTGAATGCCATGCCAAGTCCGCCAAACCCGTATATACACGTTTTGGTGCCGTGTGTACTTCACCAATCTCACAAATGAACGCGATATAATGTCAGGCATTGAGATTCCATGGAGATGCTCAAAGAAGTTCTGTACTGCAGACATGCCACTCTATTTCGCGTGTTTTAAAAGCGATTTGGTGTTATTTCAGCTTCGTTGGAGTGGAACATCTTTGCCGCTTACATGCAGCCATCATGGCGTCTTGAAGTATACATTCATCTCTTGTTGACGAAGAAACTGAATTATTTCCTCATAAACAGTGATTCTGGAGAGCTGTATTTTGATAATGAAGTTGGAGAATATCTAAGTGGTGACATTGAACTGCAAGAAAGTGCAAGACAAAGTAGTAATGATGAATTTCATGTGGAATTATCACCCCTTCCTCAGATAAATTATTTTTTCCCCAAATGTAAATGATTTTGATATTACCAGTTCTTGGATAAAGAATTTTATATTATATTTCAGTAATAGTATCACCAAGCGGAGTAGCCACGCGTATTAACATGCTACGGCTATGGAGCCAAGCTCTGCACTTGGCAGGAGAGTGGGTTCGAACCTTATCAGCTGTCTTGAGAATTTCTTTTCTTTTCTTTTCTTTGGGTTTCCCTTTTGCACTTCCAAGTAAATGTCGGGACAGTTCCTATTCATAAGCCACAGCCGATTCCTTCCACTTCTGTACCCAGTTTCATTCACAATCATCATCATCATCATCATCATTCATTTCATATTCATTATCTTCTCAACTGAGGTTTGCGTCGGGAATGGCATCTGGTCATAAAATGTGGTGCAAAAATATCTCACTTCATCCCCGACATCGTATTGGGCTGCAGGGCTAAGGGGACGATATGCATTACATTAATAGTATCAGTAAATATGTATCTGTCAAAGTGCTTCTTCCTTTTAAAAAAAATTTTAAAAAAAAAACTGCCCACAGGGTTCGGCTGGTCATCAAAACTCGGCAGTGAAAAGGTTAATTAACAAGATAAAAATGTTGCATCATGAGAGTAAAAGCAGTGTACAAGTGGGAGTGATGACTCAAACAAGCAAGGAAGTGCACCAACACCATCATTATTATATTAATGGCTGAAATCATAAAACGTTTAAAACAGAGTATCGGTAGTGATGAAGTGAATGCTTTGGTATTTGCAGATGATGTGGTGATTTGGGGAAAGGGAGAAAAGGAAGTACAAAGGTGACTGGACATTTGGAATGAAAATCTGAAGGAGTTTGGAATGGTAATTAGAAAAAGAAAACTGTAGTCAAGCACTATGGAAAAGAGAAAAAGAGAAGCCAAATGAACATAGACTGATAACGGTTAGAGAATGTAGAACCTGAAATTAATAACAGACTAAGTAAAGGTACAACATTTTATCCTCAAGACAGAGAGCTTTTATGGGATGACAAAGTACCCAAGAGAACAAAATTAACATTATATAAACAGTATTTCATACCAATTGTAACATACGGATTAGAAACACTGGTAACTATTAAGAGACAAGATAGTAAGATCCAAGCAGTAGAAATGAAATTTTTATGAACGTCGGTTAAAAAGACAAGAAAAGATACAATTCAAAATTTTAAAATCAGAGAAGAGCTAAATACAGAACCGTTAGTACAGAACATACAGAAAGCAAGACTGAAATGGTTCGGACATGTAAAAACAATGGAAAAGGAACAGGTAGCAGGAAGGGAATTGGAAAGAGAAGTTAAGGAAAAAGAGACCTGTTGGAAAACAGAGAATAAGGTGGATGGATCAGATCTGGAAGGACATTAGAGAAGCTGGACTGGATATGGCGGAAGAAATGGAGCAGGGAAAGTGGAAGGACAGAAAGGAGTGGAGGAGGCTTGTTAACCTCACCCAGGCGACTGGAGTGGGACATTGATGATGATGATGATGATGGTGGTGATTTACAATATATTGAAGTTGCATTATTTACCAATATGTCCAACCAACCACTCAGCTCGGGAAACACTTTACTGTCTAGCCAAAGTTTATTAAATGTACACTGCTTGTTAGCCATTGTCATGAGTTTCAAGGAAGCATCCTAGAACTGAAATAAAAAGGAATAACATAAAAATGGTTGAAAGAAATGACACTAGGGCACAACAAAAATTGTAGAATTGTTATGCACTTCTTGTGAAAAAATACCTGAAAAAGAAATGCTACAATAGCCTGGGTTACATCAGACTAGAGCCTAAAAATATCCCCTCAAATCCATCATTGGTGAAGATTTCCCTGACTTTCTAGATTTTTTGTCAATTTCTCTGACTTTCCCTGACCAAATGTTTTTCCCCTGACTTTCCAGAATATGGACACTATGGTGAATCTCTTTGCATTTCGCAGAGAACTTTGCTCTGCGCCTTCAGAAAAAAATCTCGACTGTTCATGAGGAAGTCTACAAAGATATTGTAGAAGACTTATTGTTTCCTTGACATGGCATAAGCCCAAAAGCCCATATCACGTCTAGAAGTACGGGCCATGAAAGCACCAATGTTACCATTAAATCGCTTATCTTGATTACTACAAACAAAACACCAGTATTTACTACGCTGAAGAGACAAAAAGACACACACACACACACAAAGATAACCAATTTTTAATAGGTATTAATTTCTCTATTGTAAAAAGCATAATGAAGTATCCGCAAGTGTGTTATTCACTAATTCTTTCCTATGAAAGTAGGGTAGGTGTAAGAAAGGGCCACGAGCCCTAACTTCACCACTGCTTAAGTCAATAAATAAATAAATAAATAAATAAATAAATAAATAAATGAAAGTCTTAATATTTTATTTTGGGACACCACCTTCTGCAAGAGGTACAAATAGAAGGGTCCTAAAAATTGTATACACACTTCAACATGAAAAAAATGCACAAAATCAGCATGAAATTTGCATTACTAAACTTATGTAGATTGTACCAGGCGGTATACCTCTACGCCACATATTTAAATCTCGCGTCAATATAACCTCCTCTACTGGAGGAACAGTGAACTTGGAACTAGACCTCCTTAAACTTTTATACTCAGAAGATGTCACTACCCTAATTTTGTGATTGTGAAGTTTCCAGTACCGGTACTGCATAAAATTCTAAGCGTTTTGCTTACCATTTATCAAGAAGTTTGGATTTTCTGCAACAGATGTCACTACAAAAATTATGATCATGCACCCTGGTGCGAAGTGAAGGAACTTTTTTTAAGAAATTTTGTATGCATAAGTTTGTTCTTTACTAAATTATGTTCGTTCATTTGTGGGTTGGCAATACTGATCTTTTCTTTCCGTCAGGTTTGAATTCAGCCAATCCCTAATTTCTGTAATTAATTTTCGGCCTATCACAGGCTTCTTCTTCGATTTGATGTGTAACTTTACGTTAGCCAATAAAAGTAAGAGGGCGTGGCTTGATTATTCATGAAAGGTCTCGAACTTTCCCTGAGGGTTTATAAACTGCAGATTTTCACAGCTCTTGGCCACTTGATCAACATCTAACTAAGTGTGTGTATGTGAAGCAGGAGGCGGGAGGTGCCTTTTTCATCAGGCAGCAGTTCTTCAGCAAGGTAATGGCCCTTTAACATCTTTATTTCTTGCTAGCTCAGCAGTTTAACCCGAGGGATAGGTCCGAAACTTTAATATGTAACCTACTTCTCTAAAATGTAAGTTCTGCTGGCTAATGTGAAAATTTTCTAAAATCTTTAACTGTAATTCGGTGATAGAGAGTGATTTACCCTCTTGAGCTCCCCTTCATATTGGTTTGAGGTGACTACGTTTTGTAACTGGTTTTCTTCCTTTCTGTAATGTCTTAAATTATTCTTATAAGAGTCACCTCCATAGTTTGGGAATAGCCGCTGTGTCATCGGCCTAGTGCCCTTTAGGTTTTAAGAAGTTACATCGAGGAGTGCAAGCATTCGCCTCCTTTCATTTTGTGTTCAGGCCATTTATTTAACTGTTATATCTTTTACACGAAAGCCCTGTAGGTTGGGTACGAGATACCCCTGGTTCATTTTTGTAAGTTGTGCCTTGATGGCAAGAAATTGTAAGGTTCTAATATCGCCTTGAATAGGCTTGAAAAACTAAGAGCGTGTCAGCTCTTTTCTAGTGTTGTAAAAGTGCCTCTGGAAGGCTTGATGTTAAAAATTGGGGGCAAGCGCTCCATGTATTGAGGGGTGTTCTGCCCTTGCATAAAATGGTGATCTTTGTAAAGCCAAGTGTGTAGCTCAGGAATTGTTAAGTGAGGACTTGAAGCCCAAGTTCTGTTTATACCACTAATCTTGTCTTTACTAGACCTATTTTTTTACTACTGGTACCTGTGACATTATTACTTGTTGGTTTTGTTTTAAAAGAGAAATATATATATATATATATAACCTTTGTTACAGTTTTAAATTAACTTTGATTTTGTAGTTAGATCCATTCACCCCAGCACCTTCTTTCACCTCTGCGTCCACAGATACCCCGGAACAAGGTATGATCGACAACTGCAATCACTTTAGATGTTCAAAATGTCCATCATTAGCATCCATACTCTTCTGATTTGGGGAAAGCATTGCACGAGCAACAGAAGCTAAAATGTTCACTACCGAGCTCGATAGCTGCAGTCGCTTAAGTGCGGACAGTATCCAGTAATCGGGAGATAGTGGGTTCGAGCCCCACTGTCGGCAGCCCTGAAGATGGTTTTCCGTGGTTTCCCATTTTCACACCAGGCAAATGCCGGGGTTGTACCATAATTAAGGCCAAGGCCGCTTCCTTCCAATTCCTAGGCCTTTCCTATCCCATTGTTGCCGTAAGACATATCTGTGTCGGTGCGACGTAAAGCAAATAGCAAAAATGTTCACTACGATTGTTCAACAAGCCAACTCAATTTCTCCCCAGGGTGAAGGCAGTGTAGCTGATTTTTGACGGTACTCTATTTCCTTCAAGGTTTCCCCACTCAGGTAGATTTCAAGGGATGTTTTGTTAGAGGAACAAGGAGAGAATTCAACAGCACCTCTTCGTCCTATCGTGGTAGATTGTCATCAAGATGGCAAAGTGACTGTAACCCATTTTAGAAACAACATAATACTACATACACTTTAATACCATATTTCAACTCAAGTTTTTAAAATTTTATAACTTTTAAAGAAATGTATTGTATTTCTCCAAATCCAAGACAACCCCCACTTTTTCCTTCAAAAAAACTAAATCAGGCTTAAAAAGAGCTTTGTAAAATCATATGAATGCCTTTCTTGTACAGTTATAAGCTATACATTTCATTTTTGTTCCGTATTGAAGTGCAATTATAAGAAATAAATTGACCTTTTCAATACAATATATCAAGTAAATAATATTACATCAGTCTTGGGGCTAGTTTCAGCCACTTACTGGTCATCTTCAGCCAAATAATTAAACAGATTATATGATAACTAAAACTTATGTATACCAGACAAAGACAATGTTGCAGGAATAATTATAACATTAAAATACAGGTAGACCTTGTTATACGCGATAGTTATGTTCCGTGGAATCGTCGCACATACCGAATTCGCATAAATCGAGAGTCATTTTATATGTAAAATATAGGGTTAGGTTTTGGTTTTCTCACATATAAAGTTTAAAATAGCAGAGATTCTTAGTATTTTTACACAAAATAACCATTATCATGTTTCTGAAACGCAGTTTAATGCAAACTTTATACACTTAAAAATTTAACACAAACACACAATAATAAAGTAAACTCTGCATATAAGCTCTTGGCTTTAGCTTGAATAACAGTTCCAGGGAGAGACCTGTGTTGCTGGTTGTGATTCTCAATCCATTCCATTCTTTCGATCGCTTCCGAGCGAGATTTGGTCACTCTAGTCACACTTAAGTTAGTAGAAGATAGAGCAGTTTTTCGAACTGATTCCGCATTGTCACGAACAGTTCTCACCTTACATTCACTAAGTCCCGAAGCACGCTGAACGTCAAGAACACACTCTTGTTTCTCATAGCGATCCAAAACTTCTAACTTTGTTTCTAATGAATACGACTTTGGTATCCGTCTCTTGGCACAGGCCAGAGCAAAGTGTAGTTTCCACTAAAGTCTCAGTCTCATCCATGGCTGTGACAATATGGAAGCTGCTGGAGTATGGGTGGTGCTGAGTAATGACACTCGGAGTACAAATAGAGTCTGAGTGTTATGAAAGGTGTTGCTCATAGGATCAGTGTGCTGCAGTGGCACATCCTGGACCAGTGAGGAAAGCAATGGCAAACTACCTCACTCCTCATCTTGCCTAGTACGCCTCATTTGGGCTCTGCCATTGGTTTTTGCGGTTTCCCTGTAACTGCATAGCCTTTGGTGGTGCTATTTGAGGATCCAACCAGCCTCTGGGCTGATGACCTAACAGACAGACGACTTTGGTACACGCTTCTTTCCTTTGACAGGCACACTTTCTTTCCTTTTACCCGACGTTTTAAATACGAAACCTGTTAAGTGCAACTTCACAGCCCTACTAACCGGAACTGGACAGAAAATGCGCGTAGATATGCGCTTGCCGCGTTTAACCTTAGCGCGCGACGTAGTGTACATTTCACAGTTCGGCACGCATGTGTGTATCCGCCTTAAAGCATTACAACTTCCACGTACTGTTAAAAGATGGCAGCACTAGACTTAAAACCAAAATCGCATATAACGAACCCGCGTATAATGGGGTTTACCTGTACATATAATAACAAAAATGATGGTTCAGACATTAGAGATTTACTTCCTTGCCTGAGGTCCTAAGTCAACTTAAAGACATCATATTACGACAAGAAGATCATATGCAAGAAGATCATAAGCAGAGATTTTTTAATTTTTACAATCTGTTTTACGTCGTACCAACATAGAAAGGTCTTATGGCTATGATGGGACAGGAAAGGACTAGGAGTGGAAAAGTGCAACTATTCAAAATTTGAACTTCATTGGCGGTTTTTCTCTGTGTGTCACATACATTTCACCTGGCACGTGTTTCCTCTCAAACTTAAGTTCCTAAGTTTTTCTCTCCCCTCTTAACTATTTGTGATGGCGACTCAACACACTGAAAGTTTTAGACAAAGAGGTCCACAACCTCGCCATAATCACTTATTGCTTGTTTCCGTCTTGTCTCACTTGGTTTCGTTCGTTTCTTCATTAGGTTTTAACACAATTTTTAGCGTCAATTATGTAAAAAATGTTAACTTCTTTCACTGAAGATGTCTCAAACAAGTTGATTTTTACTCCATCTAATGATGGAAATATGTACGTATTGAATTGTTTTTTATTTCAGTCATGTCTCTTGTTTTTCTTTCTTGCCTTCATTATGTTTTTAACACTTTTTTAGCATCTATTATGAAAATAACTTTAACCTCCAACGAGTTGAAACATATTTGACTATTATTACTCCATCTAATAACAGAGATGTGTACGCAATGAATAGGAGGACATCTTATATTTCCTTCGTAAAGTCTCTTGGAATGATGACAGCCGGTAGCAGCGAAGTTGGCGGCACAAGACGATAATTCAAATGAAAGCTGTGATCAGGTTTACTCAGGTTTACTGTGTGGTAGGCGTACTGCTCAACTTGCAGATGACTGGCTATTAAGTTATTTTGTATCAATATTGCATAATATGATACCCTTATGCCTTTTCTTTATGGGATCGAGTATGAAGTAAGACGAATCTTCGTAGCGAGTTTTTACGACCATATGCCCTTCCTGACGTCAACCTCATCAGAGGAATTAATGAGATGTAACGAATGACGTGATATAAGAGTAATTAAAACTGACTATATTTACTTTATATATAGGCCTAGACCTAAAAGTTGTGTTCTTTGTTTATCTTTTTACATTGAGAAATACTGCCCTCCATTAAAAATAGCTAGTATAAATACATTCATAGGTTTGTTAAAGAATAGTGTAGAATGTTTACATGTACAATTTATAGCCAAGAAGTCATGTGTTCACTGCACAAAATTTGAGGTTATCAAATACTGAACCCCCCTCTACTTATTTTGGCTGTAAAAGTGGGGGAAAAAAAAGGGGGGGTCTAATACGTGAGTGAATATGGTATTTACATAATATTAATACATACTTGAGTCATTGGGTTCACCAAATTAATATGTAAATACTGTAAAACTTTTTGTTTGATAAATCTTCATTATTGTCAGCATAATTGTATCAAGTACATCAGAGTTCAAATGTTTAGCTTGACTATCACGTAGTGCCGTGCGCAAGCAGTGTCTGGATTAGCATGGAATTGCACGTGAGCACTCGATTCTGCGTGACGTCACAAAGCCATATGGCACTCTGCAGTAACCGAGTCGTAAGCCCCAGTGCTACATGATTACGAATGAGCAGTAGAACACTAGAAGTTCAAAATACTTTGTTATGTCTTGTTCATGATAATAACACTAAAATAATTCAATTTTGTAATTAAAGTTTATCTGTCTGATATTATTACTGTCAAATTTTTCACATTCATTTTTACGTAGTATGCCCCGCCTGGCTACTCATTCCTGCCACCCGGCTGATGAAAATGTTTGGAGAGAACACTGTGTCACTATCTTATACATCACCTCTTCACACTTCATTGGAACTTCCTTCCTCCACACCAGTTTCTCACACACTACAGAATGCATTTCCCTGTTGAATCCTTGAATCTCCATGTCCAACCAGTATCAGTTCACTTGAAGTTCTCCACAATTTCAAGGTTTTGTAGGAATGAACTCCATGGATGAAACTGTGCGTATAAATCGGCTTTAGTGGTGAGGTCACGTGAGGCGAATGGAAGAGGATAGTTTAGCAAGGAGAAAAATACACTCAGTCATGAAAGGTAAGAGAAGCACATGCACACCAAGGCTAGATTGACTAAAGAAAGAAGAGAGGAGCCACAGTGCTAGTAGAATATAGAGTACTGTACTGCGGAGGTGCATAGTTAATTCACAAACACATGCAGACTGAATGCTAAATGATATAACAGTCCATAATCAAATTAAGATGTATGAAAGATAAATCTCTTGTACGTAATTTAATTAAGTAAATTTTGTCACATACTTTTCATCTTCATCATCACACAAATCCACCAGAAGCACATCACCTTCTTCTTCTATGATATCGGGACTGCTCTCCACATAGCTCTCCTCTGTTCCGTCAAAAACCTATCAACAATTCAGAATATTTTTATAATCACTAATTAATGGATACAAGCACATTGAAATTCTAATTTTTAAAATGACAATGTTTCATATTGCTAAAAGCGTAGCTAATACCTAGGGTAGAGGCTGATTCACTTAGGATTAAATACAGTAGAAGTCTGTTACAGCGAGAATTCACAACAGTGGAAAATTTACTCGCTATAGCGGATTGTCGTTATATTCGTTTTTTGTAAACGTCGGAAAACTCCCATACACATTAAACGGCAGTCAGTTTGTTCAAAACTTGCGTTTCCGCCAATGATATCCACACTACGGCTTACTTGTTTGTTATTTTTCGAAATCCGATACTACGTGAAAGTGTACGTTTAATTTCATTCCCAAAAAATGACAGTACCACATTTCTCTGAATCCAAGACGAACCCCATTTTTTCCTTCAAAAAATTTAAATCAGGCTCAAAAAGTGCCTTGTAAAATCATATGAATGCTTCTGTTGTACAGTACACACTTTTAGACTATTTTTGGACGCCGAACATTGGCTTTCATTATGCCGCATTTTCTTGCGGCCCCACAATTATTCTCTATTTCCGCGGGTTTAATGACCATTAACTTAAAACTGGCATCATAATACTGAAGAGAACCTGTTGAAAATTTGCCGACAATACCTATTCCATGCGTCTCTACAATACGACGATCCTTCAGGAAAATATTCTCGCTGTCTATAAAACTGTTACGGTACTTTTACTCAGTGTCAGATATAACCAGCTACTGCTACACGCACGTCTCACTTGACGTGTTCGACCAACTTCAGCGGCTAGCGATGTATAGGCCTAATCGCGGACGTTGAAGGTCAATGAACGAGTTTATTGCTCCACGGTATGGCCATTCCACCCTTGAGTTTTTCGTGCACATACCTCACAATTTCATCTTCGACTTCTTTAAGGCGTCCTTGTTGTGGACCACTGAATGCATTTTTTTGTACAGTACATATTTTTTTAGCTATCTTTATCTTCAAACTGACACCAAATATTGGCTTTAGTTAGGCCTATGCCATATTTTCCTGCAGCTGCACAATTATTCCACATTTCCGAGTGTTTAATAACCATTAACTTAAAATTGACATCACAATATCGACGAGAACCCGTTGAAAATTTGCTGGCAATACCTGTTCCACATATCTTTACAATGTCCATCATGATAATATTCTTGCTGTCTATAAAACTTAATTTTACTAAAAGTCAGGTACAGTAGACACATAACTCTGCCACTGAGTAGCAGTGGCCTTTCTAAGAATTCGAAGGCTAGCGTGTTTTGATGCCATTCTGCAGATTTGAGAAACGTTTTTGTAGAGGCTAACAGAATCATGCCTTTGCTGGCAGGACCTAGTGTTTACAGTGCACTATGTCTTCTGGTATACGCTAGAGCAATTTTGTTACTTTCATAGACCTGTCTCTGTCTTATCCTTGGCTTTGACAATATGAAAGTGACCGAGGTATGAGCGATGCTAGTAATGCCAATCCTTATGCAGCCAGTCCCTGCTATGAATGGTGTGAAAATGTTGCTCATAGGGTCGGTTGGTGTATGCATTTCAGTGGGCTAGGCAGACTGATATGTAATAGCAACTCTGGCTCGGTGAGGAAAGCAACAGGAAACTACCCCACTCCTCATTTCCCTAGTATGCCTCTTCAGTGATGCCTAGGCCATCTATGACAGCTGATGGCAGAGCTGTTGAGGATCCTACCAGCAGCATCGCTGACGGACTGAACATTAATACATACAACAGAATGTCATTCTATCTTCACTACTTCCCGAGATCCAGTGACGTTACACACAGGCACTGTACAACCGGTTGTCACAGCTAGCAATGTATAATAAAGAGGCGGTTGTTTATTGTCAACAAATTTTGTATGTGCGTGCACGTGCAGGGGTCAAAAGCAGCAGCGTGATTACCGCGAGAGTTGCCAGCGATATTAATTACTGTTAGGCCACGAATGCAAGACGACCCTTGATTTTTTTTGCACGAGATTGTGAGGGAAAAAATGTCATCTTGGATTCGGAGAAATACAGTATCACTCCAGAGTTTTCTTCTTCAAATGGTGTCACCTTACCCAACCATATATGTGTCATGAAAACATATTTGAAACGCATGTAGAGAAATGAGTTATCCTCGCTAAAAATGTACATGTGAATAGCCTTTCCGAAATTTAACTAGATGCAAGAAAATATGAACTATCCTCTGAAATCAGTGATGTACTTTGCCACATCTTGAGGTGTATCACATTCTTACTTAATTTCAGCATATAACATTAAAATTAAGAGATCGTTTAGTTCAGCCGTTATTTTTAACATGTTAACAACTGCTATAATACCGATATAAATGGTCCGTTATTGGACATTTCAGATTCCCTATGGGAATCAACATCTATATCATCTGATGGCCAAGCAGGCATCAATTTTTGGTAATGAGACGAAGTCTCTCAGTGCATTGGCACTGCCGGTGGCTCCAGTTAGCCTACGCAGTGGCCTCCACGGTATGCACTAGCCAGCGTATTGGTAGGTGTGCTAGGTACCAACTGATGAGCCTACCCTAGCACACGAGGGCGAAACGCTGGCAACCAAGAATGAGTTAGCTGGAAAATTTATAATGTCCAATAACGGACCATTTATATTGGTATTATAAATTTACTCATTCAGGACAAATATTTCAGATTCCCTATGAGAATCAACATCTATATCATCTGATGGCCAAGCAGGCATCAATTTTTGGTAATGAGACAAAGTCTCTCAGCGCATTGACACTGCCGGTGGCTCCAGTTAGCCTACGCAGTGGCCTCCACGGTATGCACTAGCCAGCGTATTGGTAGGTGTGCTAGGTACCAACTGATGAGCCCACCCTAGCACACGAGGGCGAAACGCTGGCAACCAAGAATGAGTTAGCTGGAAAATTTATAATGTCCAATAACGGACCATTTATATTGGTATTATAAATTTACTCATTCAGGACAAATATTTCAGATTCCCTATGGGAATCAACATCTATATCATCTGATGGCCAAGCAGGCATCAATTTTTGGTAATGAGACAAAGTCTCTCAGTGCATTGGCACTGCCGGTGGCTCCAGTTAGCCTACGCAGTGGCCTCCACGGTATGCACTAGCCAGCGTATTGGTAGGTGTGCTAGGTACCAACTGATGAGCCCACCCTATCACACGAGGGCGAAACGCTGGCAACCAAGAATGAGTTAGCTGGAAAATTTATAATGTCCAATAACGGACCATTTATATTGGTATTATAAATTTACTCATTCAGGACAAATATTTCAGATTCCCTATGGGAATCAACATCTATATCATTAACAACTGCTATCGGCCACGTTATTTATGCATTTATTATGAAAACTTGTTATCCTCTTTCATTTTGAATTTTTTTTTTTTTTAGAGAACAGCAGACGTTGGGTATTACTAATCCACTCCAACATCCCCTTTGAATGTCGACAAGAGAGCTCGCAAATGCACATAGTGAGAAAACTATACCATACCAAAGATAATCAATCGCATTTTGTGGCGAACGTTTCATCTTCCTTATTCAAACTGCGTCACCTATCCTAACTTAACCATACTATACACATGATGAAAACATACTTCAAGCACCAATAGAGAAATGATAATCTTCTCGCTATGAATTTACATGATAATAAACTTTCCGTAATTTAACCAGATGCGAGAAAATGTAAACTAACCTGTGAAATCAATTATGCACTCTGCCATATCTCGAGGTGTAGTATCCCATTTTTACTTAATTGCAGTATTTAGCACTAATATTAAGCGATAGCTTAGTCAGCCTTTATTTTCAACGCATTAAGAACTATTATCAGACACGTTATTTACGCATTTATTACAAAATTATGTTCTCTTTCATTTCATTTCATTTGTAACAAGGAAAATCAAATGCACCAGTAAATCTACCGACACGAGGCTGACGTATCTGGGCACCTTCAAATACCACCAGACTGAGCCAGGATCGAACCTTCCAAGTTGGGGTCAGAAGGCTGGCGTCTCAACTGTCTGAGCCACTCAGCCCGGCCAGTTTCACATCAACCAGAACTAGGAGAGAGGAGAATTCTGTTCTATACTAATACAAACCAATGTAAGATATATTCCAGACTATTCAAAAGATTGCACAGAAACTTTAGTAGGTCTAGTCCAAACAGGAACTATTAGTCTAGGACGAAACCCTACATCAAAGCAAGCCTGGGAACGTAAGGAACAACAAAATAAACTACTTATTTTATCTTTTTTTGCAAAATGCTCTGCATTCCTAACAATTCCTGCCATCTTACTTTATACTAGGAAGCTGTGAACACTTGCATAATTTTCTGTGTATGCCTGGATTCGAAGCATCCATCCGTTGTCAGCCCTCATGAGTGACTGGCACGGTAATCTAATATCCTTTCCATATCTCTGATTCAAGTTTTACAGTGTTCATTTTGCATTCTGCCACAACAGAACACTTTGCACAACCTATTAACTAGTTTGTATGAGCGATATGTGTATTATAAAGGCATGGAATAAACAGCCTGTTTTTGGAATAGTCCTTTTATTTGGTGTAAAGATATCATACAGTCCTTTTACCTGTGCAAGTCTGCCTTGTTTTACGTCAACCATAAGGACTATCAGTGTTGGACAAGTTGGTTAGCTTCATAAATTACAAGGGGCTAAAGGACCACCCTGTATGTTGATGATTTAGCCATTTCAGTGTTTATGTTGATTTAGCTATTTCAGTGTTTATATTGTGTTATCACTGAATAACAATCTAAAGCATCTAAGCAGCACATTGAAGAATAGGGCAAAACATACATGTTACATAAGTAGTAATAAGTAATAAGTAGTAGTAATAAGTAGTACTGCCAGGCTGACTGAATGTTAACTTTATTTAAGACCAATCTTATAAAAACCAATGATGTGATTAAGAGTTGAACATACTCTTCTGTCTAGAAATTAGACACAGATAATAGAACTACAGTGGAACCTCAACTTGATCATTCTGGAAACATTTTTAAAAGATGTTAAAAGAAAGTACTACGACTACTTTTTGTAAAGAAGTATAAAGTTATAAAATGTGTACTGTTATTATCATTCCATTATTCATCATTATTTGTTTTAAGTGCGACCATAATTATATGTGCTTTATGTTTAAGCAGACATGCCAACTTTCAAAAGTGAAAAATCAGGAGAAATTTCGCAGTGAATCGCGACGTATTACGACACATCGCTGATGGCAGAACAAGTACAAATTCATTATAATTCAATACATTAACAATTCTATTTGCTCATATATATATTTTCCATCATTTACATGTGAATACTGAATACTGGACATACCTGAACTGTAGGAACATGTGACTTCTCATCCTTCAACATGGTGATCACATTACGACTAATTGTTGTTCAACACACCAGTAGCTGACTTAGCCTTCTTCAGAAACTCGGAACTAAACTTTTGCTCAAAGCACTTGCCTTGCTGAACTGATTTCAAGGTTAAAAGTTTCTCCAAAGTTTGTTCAGACAGCAAGGATCTGAACTGTGTTTTTGTCTTTGTGACTCTGCGAAAAATCCTTTCAAGTTCTGCATTTCTATGTGGAATTGATGAAATAGCAAGCATCATCTTAGAGAGTCTGTCATATTTAAGTACACCATCAGCTGATTTCATCTGACCTACCAATGCCCATTGAACATCAATTCTTCCTTTTGCCAGGTCTGTTACTTCGAGCTGAAAGTTACAGAACTGGGAGTGCAGAATATCAGTTTCTTTATCCAAATGTTCCTTTTCACTAGTCAAAATGTTCGGACACTTGTTTATGAAAAATCTAAGGCTAGAAAATGATGCCTTACATATAGCAGAAATATTTGAAACTTCTGCATTAATTAAAACTTCTTCATTGAATGGAAATTAGTGTACCATGTAGTCACACGATGAAGAGAAACACTTTCTAACAGACTTAAAGAATATGCACTTTTCCTCAGACTTCCCTATCATCAGATCACAATCATCCTTTTAATTTGCTGGAGTATGATAATCTACATCAAGAGAGGAGGATCTTTTAATAACGTCTGGTTTCACAAAACTTGCCATCACATTCTTCAATAGTTCCTCCCAAACTGACCCAATAAGTGGATGTGCGGCATACTTGACTGAAGAGGTACATTTGGATTCTCAAAGATATCCATAAAACTTGAGAGAATAAGGCAAAAAGATTTATGTAAATTTGATGAAAGGAACATGAAAAGTCGTTCTTCACGTGACAATGCATGGCTCTTAGTGTCATAAGTAGTTTCATTTTTTTAGTGAAACTGATGACTGTCTTTTCCTTTTAACTGAGGAGTGAGGTGAAATGTTATGACAATCCTTAACATTTTCAGACAAACAAGACACATCTGCACTTAAACTGTGCTTAGGAATTTTGTAAGTCTTCAAAGTTCCCATCTGAGAATCCTTACTCACAATTTCGCTCCTGAATAATGTAACCAAAGGGTCCCACTGAAGCAAAATCCTATCTAAACACCTTCTTAGTGATAACCATCGAGTAGGCAAATACTTCAGAATTTTCCTGATCCCTGTGTTGTGTATTTCAGTCTGAAATTCTCTGAACTTTTCTTTCCTCTTTGCACACCTTTCCAGATAATAAAATATATCAATTATACTTTCATCTACATTTACGAGCAAGCATGCCGCACCCTTCTCGGCAGCAAGATTAATTAGGTGACAAGAGCAGCCTACGATGATTATGTTACTATTTTGCCGCTTCAAACATCCTGCCACACCATTCTTTAATCCTACCATTACTGGAGCATTATCAGCACCAAGAGCTAGGCAGTTTTTTAATGGAATGCAGAATTCCCGAAAAGTTGAGAGCAAAGGCAATGTTAGCTCCAGTAGCATCCCCTTCTAAATTAGGCACAGAGAGTAGACAACTCTGAATTTCATTGAGTTCAGGCTTAAAAAATGTTACAACAATGGGATAGGCCTATATCTTTAAGTCGCTTTTATTGCTACCATCAGTAGCAACAGAAAATGCATTCACCTGCAAATGTGATACAATTTTTGCCCTTTCTTCCATGCACATTTCTGTAATGATAGCCACTGTTTCCGTTCTAGCCCACCCATATCGTTTAGCGATTTCCGAATCAGGAAACATTTTGCAAAACAAAGGTCGCGCGTGATCGGCACAATTTACAGGCAGGTTATTTTCTACTATAAATGACGTAAATAACGCCTCGGCATTCATCACAGGATTTACATCTTGGTTTTTACATGAAAAGTTCAGTTTCTGTTTTCTTTCTACATACTGAACACTCTCCTTATGTTTTTGCGTTTGCATGTGCTTGAGTATATCGCATTTCCCGCCATGTGCAACTGCAAAATCAAACCTACATATAGTACAGAATGTGAACGTTGGTCCCTTTCTGGATTCACTCAAACACGGAAACTCTTCCCTATAAGTACTTTTAAACACTGCATCATATTTCTTTTTTTGACATTTTGGCCAAAACAAATATTAAGGCACAACACGAACACTTTTGCAGGTCTTGCCCCTGGTAGAACGACTATGTTTCTGAGGTTAGGTTACTCCAAAGAGAATGTTACTCGCTTGACTCGCTTGCGAAGAGAATGACTGTATTATAGAACAAAGAGCAGTACGACTGGCCACCGTGCCCTGTACTGCCATCTGGTATCATTATTAGAACTACTATCGACCAGCCATACTCAGCCATATATCGATAAAACGAGGAAATCCACGGGAGTTAAAAATAATACGAAAATTACGGATATTGCCCTGAAAATCGGGAGATTAGACCCAGTGATCGGGAGATCGGGAGGAACGATGAAAGATCGGGAGTCTCCCGCTCAAATCAGGAGACTTGGCACGTCTGTTTAAGTATTATGTTTGCAACGCTTTATATAACTGATGTTTCCCGCATCCACCAATTTCCCGCGTCTACCTTTTTTTTTTTTTTTCTCATTTTCTTTTCATGATCCTGTTGAAAACTATGAATTGAGGTTCCGCTGTATAACTTTTTCAAAATATGACGCATTTAGGTGAGGCAGCGCTAGTGTTTGTTTACTGCAGTTGGCAGAGATATGTCAGTGGACCAGAGTACAGTCATCTCATAAGCCTCACATTACGAACAGGACAAGTTGAATTTTAGAGAACAATATGCGAGTGTATAAATGCAAAACAATAGGGTGAATTCAGAATGGAATGCACAATGACTTTTCAGGAGTTAGCGATGTTAGAACAAAAGAAACAGTCACTGTATTAACATCAAGAACAGACAGGTCAACAGAGCCGTCACAGATTTAGCGTGCTACTGTACCTGGAAAAAGAGCCAGGACGTAAACAAGTAGTAGTTGCTAGCATAACCGAGTGCAATCATATTTTAAAACTTAATTCTACATTGGAAAGTAAGTCAGAATAATCTACCCTTCAGCATCCATACACTCTAAAGCTAGTCTAAATTAACAATGAACTGTAGAGTATTGCAATTTAATTCTCTCATACTCTATACATAACTTATAAGATTTTACCTCGTACATATCATAGTCTGATGTATCTGGCTCAATCTTGGGTACCAGAAGCGTGGTCACTTCACATCCAGGTTCCCGTTTGATGTGCCGTGTGCTCACCATAATTTCATCAGATTCCTGAACAAATTGCAAATACAAATGATAAAATTTATATTTTTCATCATTATGAAGTTCATACCTTTTGACAGTATGGTCCAATTAGAACATCAACTTAATCTCTTGATTATTCACATACAAGGGAAGAGGAGTGATAAAATTATAATATGAGCCATTAGAATGGTTGAGAGCTTCAAACATATGAGAACTGTAATATCACAAGATGGAATAATAACTAGTGAAGTCAGCAACAGGGTACAGGTGTGGAATGAGCAGGTATCAAGACGATGCAAAGAGGTGTTGTTAAAGACCTATTTTGTCCCAGTTTTGACAGTTGGAGCAAAAACATGGGTTACAACTGCCAGAAATGAAAAAGAAAATACAGGGAATTGAAAAGAAGTTTCTGCAAAGCAAGCTACAAGAAACAAGGAAGGATTGTATAAAGACTACATGACAGCATAAGGAGGAACAAACTGAAATCTTATGACCATGTCAGAAGGGTGAAAGTAACAAGAATTCCAAGAGTGGTGCTCAAATAGACGGTGAACAGGAGACCGAGGAGCAGGATTATTACACTCTTAAACAAATTTTATTGATCATAAAAATGCTTAAATTAGTTCTGTTTTGTTTTCTTAGTGCATTTCCTATTAACAAAATTATGAGAATGATGGCAAAGACCCTTTGCTTCATAATGAAAATCAATCTTAAGAAAGTAGATAGGCTTGCCTGCAACCCCCCTCTCCCTACAAGTTCTTCAAGTTGGTTAGCTGTGTATAACCGTGCCATTTCCACTGTCCAAGACTAATGCCGAGGTGAGTCAACCTCAGTTACATCTTAACCGATAGCTTATCATGGTTAAGTAGAATGTGTTACGCCAAACCCGGTTTTGAAATTCTTGAGATTTAATCATGGTTAAAAGTTTACCAATCGTGAGCGAGCAGTTAAGCAGCTAAGCAGCTAACTGAGGCTTTAAGGCCTAGTGCTCTACATAACCTCACGAGTAAGTTGTGGTGCTTCCAAACCGTCGTGATCTGATTTTAAGTTTAGAGATGCAATGTTAAACCACTTGAAAAAATAATAATATATTATAATAACATAATCCCACATTGCGTGCATCCAAAGTGCACTGATCTGATCATTCAAATGGATTTGGCACCACACCTCATATATTTACAACATCTTGAGGATGATGATGAACAGAAAGAAAGAGACAGGGAGAGGGGGGGTGATCCATCTGAAGATTGAACAAACTCTTCATTCCAAACCAGGTTTGGTTGCAGAAGGAGACTGTGACTTCGCTGTTACAGTTAACAGGGGACAGATTCAAGTTCCCTACTCGTAGAAATAATCCCGTTTCATCCAGAAATCATCTTCCTACTGCACTGTGATTTCATGTGACAGGATAATTTCATCAAGCGACATCAACAGAAACAACTGTAGTGCCTGTTGTACACCATCAAATTTTTCCTTCAATTCAATATTTCACAAGGAAGACTGTCAAATCTTATCAAAGACTGTTCAACATTTTAACAAGATTTGGAAATATTTGGCAAGTTAAGATAGCATTTTGTTTCAACATGGAAGAAAGGCAAACAGCAGTTGTGGTTCTGGGATTAGCAGTGGGATATTTTCTTTAAAAAAAAGAAAAACGTGCAATAAATCATAATTTACCGTAATTTACATGGGGACAGGGCCAGATTAACGGGGGGGCTAAAGGGGCTGCAGCCCTGGGCCCCGCGTGCCAAGGGGCCCCGGCCCTTGGTTGAACCTAAAATTGTATAAAAAGGCCTGCTGCTCCACCTCCGTGGATGTATATGAATATTAACGCTCGCAAAATATAGAACACGCACTCTTCCTTCCTTCTTATCAGTTGTCCGCGTTAGTATTTCATCACTGCTAGAATCAATTACCGTCCGGAGACATGAATCGTTGCTACTTACGCACTGTAGTTATTGTAAAGGTTATTGTTGAAGAAAATTTAAATCCGCAGCTTGCGAGTACGGGCAGAGGGGGTATGGGGAAGAGGTCTAGTAAGTGAGCGGGAGGGGACAGGGGAAGCACGGTGGAATGCGCATGCCATACTATATCTTTGTATCAGGAAGAGAACTTCCAGTTCACCTCTGATTATTGAACCACTCGTAAGTTACAACTGTAATGTTCTTGTAAAATGGATAGAAGATATCCACATGGTACCAAAAAAACATAAGTTCTGTTTTGTATGTCGATTTGATAGCGATGATGAGACAAATGTACAATATGTTTTGGCATTATGAAATATTAACATGGAAAATAGAGAAAAATTGTAGTCTATTTCAACACTTCCTTATTCATCAATTTAAGTGGAAGTAGTTCTATAACGACTTCAGTATGCTAGTCTTACGTGATGTTACGTAGAAGGAGCCCCACATTTTTAAATAGCCCAGGGCCCCCAAACACCTTAATCCGGCCTAGGAGTGGGAAGGAAGTGGCCGTGGCCCTAATTAAGGTACAGCCGGTGATCAAAAGATATAAATTTCATGATGATTGATCTGCATTGAACTGTGATCACAATAACAGTTAAATATTTTATTTTTAAGGTCCACCTTTTCAATAGAAACTATGTAATGTTTACATTACATATCCGTTCAGGGACTAGTTTCGATCTAACTGTAGGTTATCATCAGCCACAAAGCAAATCACACAAATACATTATGGGTTGTGCATACAGTTTTATTTTAAGGCCAATGTGTCTGTACATTGTTTTATTTTATTTGGTGAAGATCATCACAAATCGAATATTGCTGATAGTATTTACTTACAGGTTACCATACGGTAATAAACATAAAAGCTGTCCACTTTCTTAAGAAATTTTTCTTACAATCTCGTACACTGCCATTTTATTAATTTTATTATTTTAATACACACACTACTATCACCCGGTCATGAAGACAAAGCCATTTTTATTGTTTTGATTCCCAGCAATCCCAGAATGCCTAGTGACCTTAAAACTTTTCGGTGTCCCTTTAACATTTCTAGAAAATAATGTGAATATTCTGTGCCTTTATAATACTAATGACAATAAACTAGGAAACCAGAACTTAAAGAGAGTAAGATCTTGAGGAGGGATACTAGGACCCCATAAGAGAGGAGGGTGCCTGCTGTTATTTCTTGATGGATGCAGTACTTTTGCAACCATCTCTTGGCACAGGCGAGAGCAAAGTGTAGTTTCCACTGAAGTCCCAGTCTCACCCATGGCTGTGACAATATGGAAGCTGCTGGGGTGTGGGTCGTGCTGAGTAATGGCATTCAGAGCACAACCAGTGCGTCTGAGTGTTATGAAAGGTGTTGCTCATAGGGTCAGTCGTGCTACAATAGCACTGCCTGGCCCAGTGAGGTAAGCAATGGCAAACTACTTCACTCATCGTCTTGCCTAGTACGCCTCATTTAGGTACTGCCATTGGTTTTTGTAGTTTTCCTATAACTGCATAGCCTTTGATGGTGCTATTTGAGGATCCAACCAGCCTCTGGGCTGATGACCTGACAGACAAACAGACAAGAGAGGAGGGTGGCACCTACAGGATCAGGCACAACGACAAGCTCTACAAACGTCGGGAATCACGTGTATGAGGAAAAGGCGAGACGACCTACGGGCACATGATCAGCCTGAAACCCTGCAGGCTCACCAACAGAATCCTCACAGTGACAAGTAGGGGAAAGGCTTCCAAGACAAAGTGGATCACCTCAGTAAAATCAGACCTACAGGAACTGCAGATCCCATTAGAGACCACAGAAAACTGATCTCAGTACCGACAGGCCATCCTACAAGGAGTCTTCTCACTGTCCCTCACAGAGTACAGGGACCACCAGACCTAAGTGGACAGTTGGAAGGAAGCAGGCACACAGCCAGAAAATGAAATCGTACTGGGCCAAGAAAAAGCAGAAGACCATGGCTAAGAGTTAACTCTTTGAAGCATGGTGGTATGAAATATGTACCACCTTTTCAATTCATTCTGGGGACGTGGCATGGTGGTAAATTTCTACTACCACCACATAGTGCTGTTCTGCTGATTCTCTGCTTTGCGGATAGAGTGAGCGCTATGCTCTGTTCTTCTTATCGGCTGCATAAGGGTGTTCTTACTTCAGAGAAATGAGCATCGGAGCGTAACCTGTTGTTATTTACCAGATTGTGGCTGTAGAATCCTACATTTGTGCCGTTTATTTCTGCTGAGCATTTCGCTACATATTAGAGCTAAGGTATATAACAATCACTTTACTGTACTTTTGAATGTCCATGTTCCTCACCTGGGAATAGTGGGTGGTATGTTTTATTTACCACCATGCCTGTACCACTCAAACATGGACCTTGAATGCTATAGCCAAACTTACCCCTATTCCGTTGTGATGGATGTTATTTCAATTAGTTTTATTTCCACTCGCTCGTGAGTTTGTCAGGCTCCGTTCTCTAATGTCAATTTCTAACGGAATTTCAGATAATTTCGCTTGAAGGACGAATGACGAAGCTAAAAGATAGTGAAATAGAGACAATTTTGTTTGAGGTTCGATTCGATGAAGAGTCTGTAGTGGACAAGAAATTCCGTTGTGCCTCAGTGAAAACACAACATGTTTCCATGATTTTCACAAACTTTAGGACGGTGTTGCTGATAATTAGAGAAGCAATGTAATTTTTCTGTAAGGAAGTTTTCTTTTGTTTGTTTTGATATTTTACTTTTGTGTTTTGTTTTTTCCTTTTTTGTAATAAATGAACATAATTTTATCAAATATTCATCATTGTATTAATTCAATTAATAAATAATAGTAAATAAGAAATAGTAAAATATGGTTTATTTGTATTTTTTAGCATATATATAGGTTGAAATTTTTAGAAACCAACTGGCATGGTGGTATGCTATTTATAACACCTTATACCACTCATTACATAAAATCAGCTTCATGGTTCGTATCGCACTTCAATAGAGTCACAATTAAGTATTTATTTATTTTCCACCTAGTCGATACAATGATTGCTTAAGGCAATTTTTAATGGTCAAAAGTGGTACATGTTTCGTATATTATCAACATCTTCAGCCACATAACACTGTTTAGATGAAAAATATATAAAATTGACAAAGTAATGCTTTAGAGGAAGTGTCCTTAAAATTAACATAAGATTGACAAGATTAAAACAAACAAATAACTCAAGAGAAAATATATAAATTATTTCTACAATAGAAAGCAGTCGTCAAGGAAACACTTGTACAATATTCCATAGAGAAATTGTCCTAATAAATATTCTTTTCTTAATAATTCATGAAAAAAGATCAATTTATAAATTAAAAATTATACAATTTATAAGTAATTATCGAAATGAAGAAATCCTGATATCACAGTGCGGCTCTTTAATAAGAGCCGCACTAAACAGTGTTATGTGGCTGAAGATGTTGATAATATACGAAACATGTACCACTTTTGACCATTAAAAATTGCCTTAAGCAATCATTGTATCGACTAGGTGGAAAATAAATAAATACTTAATTGTGAATTTATACCACTCATACAAAAACACTAAGTGTTTCAAAATCGCTCTTATGATACTATTCTAAGTGCATTTAGAAGAAATAAACATGTTATGAACATTTTCATTACAAATACACATATTGTGCTTCAAAGAGTTAAGACGAGCCCTGTGGTCGAGAGTAGGCCAAAACAAATAAAACAACAATAATAATTTAAAGGAGTAACTTACCATATTCTGAATTTCTTCTGGCTCAATTTTGATAACCTCTATATCCATGTTGAATTTATAAACATAGAGACTGAAATCTTAATCACAGCATACTAAAGTAGACCTTCCATGGAATTATTCCTCCAAGTCTTTATTGACAGTCTCCAGTATACGTTCTCTTGTAAAGCCGTCTTTATGCTGAAACAGAATGTTTGTTACATCACGAGGATACATATTTATTGGTACTGTAAATGTTTATAGCTTTTTATGCATGAATAAAGCAGATATAAACATCAGTAAACCATATGAGTATAAATTTTGGTTTTTCTTTAAGTCAATAATACAGTGTTGTTCATTTTGTTTTAAATCCCTTAAGTCACCGAGTTTTAAACTGATCTATAAACTAGGCAAAGTAAAACTTCATGTCCTTCTTCCATGATGTCTTTCTACAAATATTAATCCTCAGAGACAAACAAATTTACAAATAGTTTCTGATTTATTCACCAGTCAGTTTTTTTCTGTTTTCCCACAAGTTTACATTTCGTGACATATGGGGTTTCAAAAATATCCGATTCAAATGTAATCAAGAAAATTGTTCACACAAGGGAATTTGAGGAAAATTACATTGTTGCTCCTCTGCTTGCTGATGCAAGGACATGTTTGTTTGGTTCAGACAAGTGTAATGTTGTTTTAATTTTGACAAATTTGGTACCAGCTGAAACTGAAGAACTTGACGGATAAAATGGCTTGCATGGTCGGACGGGATTAAGAGGAGAAATTCCGATTTATATGAAAGGTCTTAGAACTATAGCAGTGTAAAATAAGGTCTTAAGGAAAGGAGAAGTTTCAAGAACAAGGTTTAATTCATTTTGTTATCTGAAAATTATTCTATTTTTAAAGTTTTTTCTAAATGACATGGTAAGTGTAAGTGAACAGTTTAGATACAAAAGAAATATTTTAATGATTTCAAGATTTATGTATAATTTGTTTTGTTGATGACAGTATTGTACAAATATATCCAGTCCAAGGATTTAGTCTGATGTTTTGGCACCACTGAAGAAGAGAGCAGTAGCTCTCAAAACATGTATGGTAGATAATTATAATAAAATGTAAAGTATTGACAAGGCAGAAAAGTGCTTCATAGAAATCAAAATATTCATTACTCATATTTCGTAATGCCATATTTAGACATACACTGTACTAAAAATGTATATACCCACTGTAATCAATCAAATGAAATGAAATGAAATGGCGTATGGCTTTTAGTGCCGGGAGTGTCCGAGGACATGTTCGGCTCGCCAGGTGCAGGTCTTTTGATTTGACACCCGTAGGTGACCTGCGCGTCGTGATGAGGATGAAATGATGATGAAGACGACACATACACCCAGCCCTCGAGCCGGCGAAATTAACCAATGATGGTTAAAATTCCCGACCCTACCGGGAATCGAACCCGGGACCCCTCTGACCAAAGGTCAGCACGCTAACCATATAGCCATGGAGCCGGACATCAATCAAATAACAAGATATATACAGAAGTAAAGAAACTTGCACCGAACGGAAAACTATGAAATAAAATTAAACAAAATAACAAAGCAGAGCCCGTGAAGGTTTTATTTACAAACACTACATAAACGGCGCTGAAAGAGATTGTTGGAAATCTGTACTAATTTATTTCTGCGAAATTGAGCCCAAAGAGGTTGTAAATATGAATTAAACTGAACTCATGGCTGTTGTCGACATGGAGAACGACAAGAAGTAGACTGTCATGACAAGCTGTTGAATAAATGAGGAAATACGAACATGTCGAATATTCGACAGTGCCACTACAGCAAGGACCAAAGTGTTGAATACTCGACAATTGCCAGTTCTAAGGTTAAATAAAAATAAACATAAATGTTAATGTGATTTGATAGAATCTGGTTATGTTCTTTCAAGAACGAAACATGTCCTATTTTAATTAAGTTTTTTTTCTTTTTCAGATGTATTACTGTTACCATATGTTTTATTTTTTAGATAGTTTATAAAGTTATTTAATCACAAATCATTTTCACAGATGGGAAAACCTAGCAGTTATAAATTATCTGAGTTAAAACTGAAGACTGATGCTTGTTGTTTAAAGGGGCTTAACATCTAGGTCATCGGCCCCTAATGGTACAAGTTTTGCAAGTTGATTTACATCGCACCGACACAGACAGGTCTTATTGGCGACGATGGGACAGGAAGGAGCTAGGAGTAAGAAGGAAGCGGCCGTGGCCTTAATCCAGGTACAGCCCCAGCATTTGCCTAGTGTGAAAATGGGAAACCACGGAAAAACATCTTTAGGGCTGCCGACAGTGGGGTTCGAACCCACTATCTCTCGAATACTGGATACTGGCTGCAATTAAGCGACTGCAGCTATCGAGCTTGGTCCCTAATGGTACGAAATGAGACGAAATGAAATGACAAATTAAAAACCCAAAATTCTCCACTGACCACAATTCAAAACATGAGGACGAAGAATGAATGGATGGATGGATATGAATTTAAAACAATCAGTGAAACCGACCCACAGTGCCTCACGTGCACAGAAGCTGGCGTAAAACAATAGTATTACTGACCAAGGGACTGCTTCTATAGCACGATACTGAATCGATGATGCTTGTAATCGAAAGGAGTCCAAAATCCAAGTCATCGGCCCCTCATAATGGTACTTATCGCTAGAAAAGTAGAACCATGGTATTTGTCATGTTCCGGTTCTAATCAAAAGTAGCGTAGACTCGCGGTATTCCACATATTATGGTACTACTCACAGGTAAATGTATTACAGACCTACTGTGTTTCGCACATTGCGGCACCATTGACAGGCAACGCAAACCTATGGTGTTCATCACCTAAGTGTTCTAACCACAGGGACTCGTACTATCCCGTAGTGTTCCTCATATAGTGGGTACTAATCACAGGCAAGCCAGAACCAAGGGTTCCGTCATCCCATGGTGTCTCTCATATAGTGCTACTAATCACAGGTACTTTAAAAGCCATCGCACTCTTGTTTGCTACTAATCACAAACCTATTTGGTACCTAACATAGTGGTACTACACGCAAGGAAAAGCGACCCATGGTGTTCCCCGCGTGATGGTACTAATCACAAGGAGTTTCATGGTTCTAATATAATCATCCCTTGGTCGCCCCTTTTAGTCGCCTCTTACGACAGGCAGGGGATAACGTGGGTGTATTCTTCGTCTGCGTTCCCCACCCACAGGGGTTATGCGTTTCGTCCGCAAGAGGTATTTTATTTCCCTCAAATCCGCCGGCAAGCCGTTTAGGACCCCCCCTATCCACCACCGGGGATGCGCCATGTGGGAGTATCACCTCTCCCCCTGCTACACCAGCGTAGTAGGTTCGTGGAAAACTGAAAAGAGATAGCTTCAGATATATAAAAACTTATTCATATAGAATAACTGAGTACTTAACAAAACTATGATGCTAAGGATTCCAACAGCCAAAATATTGTAGTGATTTTAAAAATACCATTGACCACCATGTGTTGAAAATTACTTTATGAAGACATTCAAACATTGAAAAACAGTCTTTAAGTAAAGTGATCTCTATTTCTGAATCTTGTTGTTGTGTTATTATGGAGATACAAATTTCCCACTGTACCTTCTAAGTTTTCTTTTAGGTATATGCATCCTTTGTTGTCTTTCCACGAGAGATAAGGTTCAGCAAAGGGAACCACCCTGAAAAATAAAATAAAAACACACATTAACTTTTCCCATTAAATCTGAATAAAACACAAGAGACAATCATGTTAAATTTATTTCCACGCAACACAGATTTTTAAAAATGAATTATAAACTTGGTATTTTTAAATGTTTGCTTTTGATCATGATTAAAACGAAGATACAGTATTTCCTAAAATGCCTATTTATTTCTTTAGTTGCAAAACATGCAGCGTATAGTTAAAAACCTGTTTTGGATCAAATCTTTCGTGCCAGGGCTAAGGAGTACAAGTCAAGACATAAGTTAGAAGTTTTGAAAACAGAGACAGTATTACTATCTGCGTCTGAAAAGAAGTTGTGGTAGCTTGTAGGTACAGCACAAGTAACATATACTACACTCTTAGTTGCAAACATTAGTCGTGACAGGCAATGCGAGTTCCTGCATATTTCTTTTTAAACCGTGCCTTATGCAGTATATATTACAGTAAGTGTGTAACTAAGGTACAATTGCTTTATCACTTTGAAACTTCACGACACCACCTCAATTCGCAAGTCACAGGCGGAGCCAATGTATATTGACAGGCCTTTGGACTTGAGATAGGCGCATGTGCGGCAGCCATGCTTACCCCCTTGCAACTCTTAATTCTCATCAGACAACTATAGTATTTGTAGAGGGTTTGAAATGAATAGGCCTACATCAACATATTTATAAGCTATAAATTTCATTTTTGTTCCATACTGAAGTGCAATTATAAGAAATAACTGACAAGAGGATCCCACCTTCTCAATACAATATATCAAGTAAACAATATTTCATTAGTGTTGGGACTAGTTTTAGCCACTTAGTGGCCATCTTGGGCCAAAATTAAATTAAACAATTTATGTGATAACTAAAACATATGCATACAAGACAAAGACAATGTTGCAGGAAGAAATTTTTAAACCAAACCCCATGGCTCAACAGCACCGAAGGGCCATGGCCTACCAAGCAACCGTCGCTCAGCCGGAAGGCCTGCAGATTGAGGTGTCATGTGGTCAGCACAACAAATCCTCTTGGCCATTATTCTTGGCTTTGTAGACCAGCGCCGCCATCTCACCATCAGGTAGCTCCTCAACTGTAATCACGTAGCCTGAGTCGACCTCGAACCAGCCCTCAAATCCAGGTAAAAATCCCTGACCTGGCCTCGAATCGAACCTGGGGCCTCCGGGTAAGAGGAAGACACACTACCCCTACACCACAGGCCTGGCATACAAAAGAAATTACGATGAACAAAAAGAATTTGTTAGTGCCCATAAATGCCCATTTTTTGAACTGAACAGCTAAAATGCTGCATTTTAATTTTTTTAATGTAATTTTTTTTTCTTCAAAGTACCTCGATCAGCAGAGAGTAACAAACCACTTATGGGCATAAGAACAGATAGAATGGCAGACAGAAAATGGCCTGGATGAAATGCCTGGAGGTATGGGCAAACGCTTCAGGACCAATTCAGAAAGTTTTTTTTTTTTTTTTTTTGCTATGGGCTTTACGTCGCACCGACACAGATAGGTCTTATGGCGACGATGGGATAGGAAAGGCCTAGGAGTTGGAAGGAAGCGGCCGTGGCCTTAATTAAGGTACAGCCCCAGCATTAGCCTGGTGTGAAAATGGGAAACCACGGAAAACCATTTTCAGGGCTGCCGATAGTGGGATTCGAACCTACTATCTCCCGGATGCAAGCTCACAGCCGCGCGCCTCTACGTGCACGGCCAACTTGCCCGGTCAGAAAGATTCTGCCAAGGAATTCTTGTTGGGAATGTCACAAGTGGAAATGGTCTTCTTTACGAATTCTCCGACCACATTTTGTGAGGCTGAGAGTACACTTGCTCAATTCTGAAAGAAACAAGACAAAAATTTACACAATAAAACCCTGCATAATGAGGAGTAGTCAACTGCAATGCATTCTGAGAGTAAACTGCATCAGTGGTTTCATTCCAACTTCACATAACTGGGATCGATAACAAACAAACACTTCCAAATACAGTAAAACCTCTATTTAAGATTGTTTAGGAGATAATTCAAATGTTAAATAGTGAAGCACAGTAGTTAATATAGCCTAGGTTTGTAAACACTGGGATAGTGCCTACTTCAGTGCCCTTCTTTAAAACAATTTTAGAGCTTATTTTGGCAGACTAAAACAAGATTTTTAATGCCTGAATGTCCTCAGCTCAATGACAAAATAGCTCTCCAATTATTCAATGAGGATCCCTAAATGTTCTATATTTGTTCATTTCAGTCTGATTTGCACCAAATTTGAGACAGATATTGAGAAACTCAACAACTTTCGAGACATTCTGAACTGCCACAAGGACAAAGTTTAACATCAAAAAAAAGTACAGTCTAAGTTAAGAAACATTCAAAATTTGGTTTGAAATGAGCAATTAATTTGGGAGTTAAGGTTTTATAATTTTTCAAAGTGGTCTTCTTTCTTTTAAATGCTCCAGGCTTGACATTTTTTTGTTTTCTGGTTTGCAACTTTGTAATTAAACTTAGGAAGGTCAAAGCAGTAATAATTCACAATATCATGTTCGTTATTAAATAAAAGCTTATAATTTTAAACATTTAAAAAAATAATAAGTAGCACTGCATTTTAAAAATAGTTTATTTTTCCATGCATTGAATTAAAATATTTCTGCAAGGTTTCAACCATTTTGAAAAATGGATACTACAAATTATGGAAAACATATAGATGCACTGCAACTGGATGACTACAGGTGACTGCAGAAAGAACATTGGAAATGTACAAATGTTTCATACATAGGCCTACCTCTTCATTGTGGATTGTTATGCCTTTCAATACGGAAAGCAATTCTTTGCGCAGTAGGAGGCCCAGTATGAGTAAGCTGTGAGGGGTGTCAGATGATTTGGACGCAACCACAACACAAAGAATTGCTTTCCATCTTGAACACAATTAGGCTTAGACCAATTTATCTGGCAAGAAAATTCCCCTATCCATCACATCAAGGTTGAGTGCTACAAGAACTTGCATAGCTACACACCACTGTTTTCAATTATTTATTAAGAAATTTTGAGGAGAGTTTTCAAGTAGCTTTTCATGAACACATCTTTTACATCAAAAGATAAAAACGAAATGTTGTCTGGCCTCTGGAGAGGCCTGGTGCAGGTCTTTTGATTTGATACCCGTAGGCAACCTGCATGTTGTGATGAGGATGAAATGATGATGAAGATTTCACATACACCCAATCCCCGTGCCAAGAGAATCAACCAATTCCCGACCCTGCCAGGAATCGAACCCGGGACCCCTGTGACCCTAGGCCAGCACGCTAACCATTTAGCCATGGAGCTGGACACATCAGGCGGTGCCAAACAATGACAACGAAGAGAAAAACATTGACTCTTTAGACATTTAAACCTTTTATTTAGTCAAGGACAAGTTGTTTTTACCTATGGTATTTTAACTATCATTCAAGATCATGGCTGAAGATGTTTTCCATGGAAAACTAAACATGTATCAACAAAAAAAGTGTTTTAAATAAATTAATGTTACTGTAATCTAAGAAAATTGTAAGATTTTAAAGTGGTGGAAAGGTGGAACTTCCCAAACGTACAAGTTGAAATTTGTTATATGGTATGTAGAATGATAAATTCTAAGTTCCCATGGAGGGAATTAGATATTTTTCCACCAATAGAGCATATCAAAAATTAGATCAACAATTAGAAGTATGGCCATACTTCTAATTGTTGATCTAATTAATGTAGAATGATCTCGGAGAGATTGGCATCTCAGAAAATATCAATGACAGGGAATGAATTTAAATGGATAGATTGTCAAATAGCTCTCTGGGATTCAAGTGGAATCAGAGCTCGAAGACAGAAGAGGCCTCCGCCGGAAGAGCAAAAGAAGGCACTGATCGATGGAGAGATAATGGCAGGCTGGAAGACTAACAAGATCTGGACTCTTGATAATGAGATTGGCTGTTGACATGCAGTCCACAGAGGCTCAGCTCGAAAGTTAAAGAAAATAATGCAAAGCAAATCAAATCAAACATTTCTGCCTTTGGCTGGTGAGCGCTACAAAAACATACAAATTTTCAAATCAAAATAATTTCTAGACAACACATGCAACAACAATGTTCGATATCTCACTGTAAAGAGAAATGACAAATGTATCTAGCAACAAGAGTCTGACCTCGATACGACATCAGGTGATGCAATAGTGCTGCCATCTTGAAGTACAAAAAATCACCATGCTGCTCGGCTAACAATTAGTGTAGCACTGGGCTCCAGCATGGTAGCACCTCGTGTGAGGTCTCATTTCATTCATCTCGGTAGGCTCTACATGTATACAACAAAAATAATTCAAACAGTGAACATCTGAGCAAATTGTGATGAAAAAAAAAAAGTAAATTTTGTAAATTCTCATGACATGAGACTTCAAAATTACTGAAAATGTATTCGAGAGGATAGAACGGCTTGTCAGAACTCCAAAATAACCATGTCAAGCGTCAAAAGGAGTACTGGGAGCGCCTCAAAGTTCAAGTGCACCTACTGCCCTAGTGGATGAAAATGGTTCTGAACATGAGAAGTGTAAATTTGTTTAGAATTAAGAAATTAAATTCTAGCAATAAAATTATGTCCTGCTGGTGTAAGTCAGAGTGTTATTACCAGTACAATCATTCTTCCCCAACAACTGCATTTCAAAGGGAAAAATTTAGGAAAACGTTACGCCTCCCCCCCCCCCCCCAAACCCGCACGATCATTTCTTCAAGCACAGATAAATATATAATTAAGTTGATACAATCGAATAATATACTGAATGTAAAGAATGCTGGTTTCTTTATTTTTCCTCAAACATTCCAAATGGGCGTAATATTTGCCTATTGTTAGTAACAAGCAACTTCTCAATAAGTTAACAATCTAGTGTTAATCAAACTATCCTTCGAAGACACAAAATAACTTGCCAATTGTCTTTGGTAGTACTGTATTTCGACTTTAAGGCTTATTAAGTCTTAGTATTTTACCCCTAGAATACGGAAGACTGCAGTAAGAATAATCAAATTCTACTACGGCATGATCACCGATTCTATCAAAACGAAATTGCCGGGCTACAATCTGTTGGTAGTTGAACAACACAGGCCCAGAGGTCATTGGCCCCGCAAGTTCTAACGTACTTCAACCTATACTTTTCATCACCTTCTAATATTTATTAATTTACTCAAGTACCATAATCCATTATAGCAAGTATGTTCCCTTTAAACCGTAGTACACTAACTGAAAACTGATCGTAGGAACTGAAAAAACGATTACACGAAGGAATCTTTATTATTATTACTTCTTTCAGTTTCAATGTATAATATTCTGTGCGATTCTGTGATTCGTTACAATCGAGAAAACACAAACTATAATTATTTTTTTTAAAAAGCTGCACTTTTGACCTTATACCCGTCGATCCACCCTAATGAAGAACAGGGTAATGTTGTTTACATAACATTCTGAGAATCGTCCGACAAGACATTTTGACAGCGAGTTTATTAGACTCGTAGATTACGAAAGGGCCGTCAATATAACTATTAGGTAATGTAAAAGTATCGTCGCATAGCGAAGGAATATTCTTAAATTCCTAGTTCAGTTTCCCTTTCTCTGTTTTGATTGTGTACCGGTGGTAGAAGTTGGTTAGGATGCTTTTATTATCCTTCCCTCCCAACAAATAAATTGTAACTACAAGGGTTTCTTTCTATCTGAGGCACCTTTCAATTATAAGCAGTAGACTCAAGTACAGGTTCAAAAATAAAGGAAAATATTACTTACCTCTCTGATACACTTCAACCCCGCTCAACCCGACGCTATCGGCCTGCTATTGACTGATGTGTCATTGTCGTCGGGTTGTCGTCATTGTGTCAGGAAGGAATAGCATAACTGCTATTTTCTGAAGCTGTTACTTTGGGTGCTACATCGCCTACATCCGAGTAGCAGTTACAACCTGAGACGAAACTGGGAATTGTCTGCTTGCTTCTGACGGAAGACGGAAGTAAGATGTTTGTGAGATAATGAGATATTCTTCAGTGTGCTAGGAAATATGGAAACATGTGGAAAGGAACTATACTGTTAGCATATATCTTGGCCCTTGCGAAGACGACGACATATTTAAAAATGAGATACCGGTATGCTCGTTATCGCGAATTACAAGACATAAGGTCTCTGCTAACGACATGTATCCGTTTGATATCGTGAACGCCTTTTTAATGTGTAGTTTTAGTTTCACTTCCTAAACATTAACCCTACCACATCCAGCTTGCTAAGTACTTACTGTAGTTCCTTACTTCTAGAGCAGAGTGTTCTCAACAGTGGAACTTATCAACATACCTGGGAACGACTACAACCGGGAAACGGAACGCCTTAGTAGCAGTGACTTCAACTGAAAGATTGGTGGTGGTGATTATTGTTTTAAGAGGAACCATACATAACACTAATCCGAGAGAAGAAATTAAAGGGGTCCGACACAATTGAGAATACAAAGCTACCTAGCGTCCTAGGTAGAGAAATGATATTGCCGCCCCTTATTTTGACATCTGTATGTACCTCAGAAACAGGTTCCGTTCCAAGAAGGACATTCCAGGAATAATTAATGAACAAGGGGAGTGTGTATGTGAGGATCTTCAAAAGGCAGAAGTATTCAGTCAGCAGTATGTAAAGATTGTTGGTTACAAGGATAATGTCGAGATAGAGGAAGAGACTAAGGCCAAAGAAGTAATAAAATTTACATATGATAACAATGACATTTACAATAAGATACAAAAGTTGAAAACTAGAAAAGCAGCTGGAATTGATCAGATTTCTGGGGATATACTAAAGACAATGGGTTGGAATGTAGTACCATATCTGAAGTACTTATTTGATTATTGTTTGGTCGAAGGAGCTATACCAGATGAATGGAGAGTTGCCATAGTAGCCCCTGTGTATAAAGGAAAGGGTGATAGACATAAAGCTGAAAATTACAGGCCAGTAAGTTTGACATGCATTGTATGTAAGCTTTGGGAAGGCATTCTTTCTGATTATATTAGACATGTTTGTGAAATTAATAACTGGTTCGATAGAAGGCAATTCGGTTTTAGGAAAGGTTATTCCACTGAAGCTCAACTTGTAGGATTCCAGCAAGATATAGCAGATATCTTGGATTCTGGAGGTCAAATGGACTGTATCGCGATTGACATGTCTAAAGCATTTGATAGGGTGGATCATGGGAGACTACTGGCAAAAATGAGTGCAATTGGACTAGACAAAAGAGTGACTGAATGGGTTGCTATATTTCTAGAAAATAGATCTCAGAGAGTTAGAGTAGGTGAAGCTTTGTCTGACCCTGTAATAGTTGAGAGGGGAGTTCCTCAGGGCAGTGTTATCGGACCTTTATGTTTTCTTATATATATAAATGATATGAGTAAAGGAGTGGAATCGGAGGTAAGGCTTTTTGCGGATGATGTTATTCTCTATAGAGTGATAAATAAGTTACAAGATTGTGAGCAACTGCAACGTGACCTCGAAAATGTTGTGAGATGGACAGCAGGCAATGGTATGTTGATAAACGGGGCTAAAAGTCAGGTTGTGAGTTTCACAAATAGGAAAAGTCCTCTCAGTTTTAATTACTGCGTTGATGGGGTGAAAGTTCCTTTTGGGGATCATTGTAAGTATCTAGGTGTTAATATAAGGAAAGATCTTCACTGGGGTAATCACATAAATGGGATTGTAAATAAAGGGTACCGATCTCTACACATGGTTATGAGGGTGTTTATGGGTTGTAGTAAGGATGTAAAGGAGAGTGCATATAAGTCTCTGGTAAGACCCCAACTAGAGTATGGTTCCAGTGTATGGGACCCTCACCAGGATTACCTGATTCAAGAACTGGAAAAAATCCAAAGAAAAGCAGCTCGATTTGTTCTGGGTGATTTCCGACAAAAGAGTAGCGTTACAAAAATGTTGCAATGTTTGGGTTGGGAAGAATTGAGAGAAAGAAGAAGAGCTACTCGACTAAGTGGTATGTTCCGAGCTGTCAGCGGAGAGATGGCGTGGAATGACATTAGTACACATCAAAGAAAAGTACAATAAGTTCCACCTTTTCAATACATTATATTATGTGACAGTTTTACGTTACAGTTAAACCTTCACATTTTTATACACTCGGGACCGGTTTCGACAGTGTACCTGTCATCATCAGCCAAGAACAATTAATCGAGGACAATAAACCTTACAATACTTCAGGTATGATATAACAGTGAATAAAATTATACATTATCTATCTACAAAAAGGTGTGAACATGTCCAGGTAAAAAATCACGATTTAAGAAAAATCATAGTCCTGTAGGGTGTACACTTATAAAATTTCTAATTAAAATAACGTGTTAAAAACCTGCTGTTATATTATAGCTATAGCAGAGATGTTTATAGGTGTAAATCTATGGAGTTTTGGCACTCAAGACATATAGCTATGTTTGACAAGTTAAAGTGTTCAAACATTTAGTTAAATGGTGTTCCACTTAGAATATGTGATACAGTTCAGCTGAGGTTATAGTAATATGTTTGTAGGCTTAGTTTGGTATTTTTAACACTCGGGACATATAGCCATGTGTGACAAGTTAAAAGTTGATAAAACATTTAGTTAATGGTGTTCCACTTAAAATATATGGTAAAGTTCAGCTGAAGCTACAACTTGGACTTGAGGAGCAGATAATTATGTAAAATATCAATATAAGTAGAAATGAACAATTTGAATGGGTCACTGCTTGTTGATGTAGATGATCAGCAAGTCCTATTAAACAATTATACATGTCGACATGTGGTTGTATATCATCTTGCTGAGAAGTAACAAAGGTCCTGGCTAAAATGGTGCTTGTAGATCTTATGTTGTAGGTTGTGATTACATAAATTGACTAGAAGGGATCCTGATCCAAGTCGGAACCTCAGGTGCCAAGTTGATGGTAGACGGAACGTAGTGGAACTCTCACATAATATAATGTATTGAAAAGGTGGAACTTATTGTACTTTTCTTTGATGTGAATTCTGCTTCAATACGGAACCTAAATATGAAGTTCTTAACTTTAAATGACATTAGTAGACGAATAGGTTTGAATGGCGTTTATAAAAGTAGGAAAGATCACGATATGAAGATAAAGCTGGAATTCAAGAAGACAAACTGGGGCAAATATTCATTTATAGGAAGGGGAGTTAGGGATTGGAATAACTTACCAAGGGAGATGTTCAATAAATTTCCAATTTCCTTGAAATCATTTCGGAAAAGGCTAGGAAAGCAACAGATAGGGACTCTGCCACCTGGGCGACTGCCCTAAATGCAGATCAGTATTGATTGATTGATCATCATCATCGTCGATTTTCCGCTCCAGCAAGCAGAGTGCGGGTGTTTACAAGCCTCTTCCAGTTCGTCCTGTCCATCCACAACTGATGTTTTACCTTTTGCTGTCAGTTTACATCACGTTTGGCAAGGTCTTTGAAAATTTGATTCTCCCAACTATCACGAGGCCTCCCTTTGGGCCTCTTTCACCAACAATATTCCTTTCATAGTATGCTTTTGGGGTCCTAATTGGAGCCATTCTTCTCATATGTCCATACCATCGTATTCTGCTTAATTCTAAGGTTTTCAACAGGCTCCTGTCCAATCCAAGTTGTTGCCAAATACTTTCATTCCATTTTGTCTCTCCTTGTCTTTTGGAGACATGACTGAAGAAACTTCATTTCAGTGGGCTGTAGGCGACTTTGTGCAGATCTAGTCAACATTGCTGCTTCCAGTCCGTATGTTAGAATTAGTAAAAGATATGTTTTGTACAGCGTGAGCTTGCAAGCTTCGGGAAATGAATTATCCCAAAGTAATTGATGAACGAAGTGGTAGAATTTTTATGCAGCTTGTATTTTATTACCTATTTCGTGGTTTATGGTACTGTCAGAAGAAACAAAGCTCCCTAAGTATTTGAAGTTATTGATTGTCTACTTCTTCATTTTGCACTCACAGGTGAACTGCTTCAGGATAGACTCATCACTAAACCGATGGTTTTAGTTTGGCTGATGACCATCCCCATTCGTTCAAATTTTTCTTGCCAGAAATCTAGTTTAGCTTGAACTTCTGTTTCTGTCTCACCCCATAGCAAAACATCATCAGCAAATACAAGTGCATTTGTTGTCTGATCCTTCATTTTCACTGCTTTCATAACCTCATCCATTATAGGAATGAAGAGAAGTAGTGATAGACAACTTCCTTGTTGGACTCCGCTCTTGGTTGTGCTTACGTGGTACATGATCATATGCCTTCTTAATTCTATTCTTTTCCCAGTATTTTTCAAAGAGCATTCTTGTCAAAAAATGAAGTCTAGCGTTGATCTGTTCGCTCGAAATCCATGTTGTTCTTCCTCAAGTTTAGGTTCAACAAATTTTCTGATTTTTCTTTCCAGGATGGTCTCACATATTTTTAACTCATGAGATAGAAGGGTTACACTTCTATAGTTGTTACACTTTTTTTGGACACCTTTTTTTAAATAGTGGAATAATCACTCCTTGCCTCCAGTCACTGGGGCTTTCATTTTCTTCCCAAATACAACCATTGTACTCCAGGTTCTCCAAGTGCTTTGAACATGTCCACACTGAGCTCATCCAATCCTGCAGCCTTTTTTTTTTTTTACATATTGCTGTCTCCAATTCCAGCCAGGTCAAACTTTCTACACCAGTATTCGGGAGATATAACTGCATAGCCTTTGGTGATGCTATTTGAGGATCCAACCAGCCTCTGGGCTGATGACCTAACAGACAGACATTTGGGAGATAGTGGGTTCGAACCGCAATATCGGCAGCCCTGAAGATGGTTTTCCGTGGTTTCCCATTTTCACACCAGGCAAATGCTGGGGCTGTACCTTAAACAAGGCCACGGCTGCTTCCTTCCCAGTCCTACCCCTTTCCTGTCCTATCGTCGCAATAAGACCTATCTGTGTCGGTGCGACGTAAAGCCAATAGCAAAAAAAAAAAAAAAAATTCTACATTATAATTTATAGGGTATAGAGGGTCATCATGTGTGTCGTCAGTTGTATTACAGTTCAGTAAGTGATTGAAATATCTACTGAATTCCTGTAATATTTCATTTTCATTTCTAATTACCTCTCCGTTTGGAAGCTCTACTGTGTTGATAGTACTATTATCATTTCCTTTGTTTTTAACAATGCTATACAGGAGCTTCTTATGTTTGTCTTGCCCTATTCTATTGGCAAGATCTTCTTTGCATTTCCATTTCTCAATGTCAGCTATTCGTTTGACCTATAATCTTTTGTCTCTATCCTCTATTGCACTTGGATTTCCTCACACTCTGGCATGGTACAAAGCTCTTCTTGCACCATTTCTAGCTTTGACAGCAGCTTTTACATCCTCATTCCACCATGCTGTTTCTTTGGATTTTCTTATTTGGCTTTGCCTTCCACATACTCTCTCAGCTGTCTTCACCAATACTCTCCTTAGGTTATCCCATTCCTCATTTGCATATCTCAGATCTTCTTTTGGTAACATCTTCCAAATATTTTCTCGAAACATTTCCTTCACCCTTGGTTCAGAAAGTCTCCAAGTCTTTATTTTTGATGTTCTTTTGTTGTAGACTTTAGGAGGTCTTCTTTTTGTGATATCTGCAACCAACAGCCTGTGGTCTCCATCCAAATTTTCACTAGGAATTACTTTGACATTTTACAATCTTCCACACTTCTTGGTCGGCGAGTATATAATCAGTCACAGTTCCATATTGTTCATCCCAACTATATCTTGTGATCTTATGTGTGTCCCTTTTCTTGAACCAAGTGTTACTCACAACCGTATTGTTCCTCATACAAAGATCTAGAACATGTTCGGCCTCTGTCATCCTATTTGCCATTCCATGAGGACCCAGGGAAGATTCATAGCCCAGTCTGCCTGATCCAACCTGAGTATTAAAATCTCCCATTACTACCAAATTTTCACAATCCATATATTCTTCCAAGTTGGACAGGAAGGCTTCTTTTTCTTAATTTGAACATCCTGATTGTCGAGCATAGACCTGGATTGTATGATATTTGTCTCCATTCCAATTTACTGACACTTTAATTATTTAATCACTGACAAATTCAATCTGGCTACAAACATCAAATCTCCATTTCTTGACTCCAAGTTATTTCCAGACCAGTATAGTTTATAGTCTAGACGGAGGTGTCTTATTCCTGTTGCCTTTCATTTCGTTTCACTCATTCCCATGATTCCATCATATCAACTATTTCTTCAGTTTTATTTGTCAGTGTTAGAATATTCAAGGTTCCAATCCGGCAACTGGGTCTTGATTTAGGTTTCATAGCTGGTGAAGCATCAGGCTGTAAGCTGTCATACGCACCTAGCTGCTGTTGTTGTTGTCTTGAGTTCTTCGATCCAAGGCTCGTATTTGTCTTGAAAGTGATTGCAACTACACTCCAATTGTGTTAATGTTAGAGAACATTTTCTGTCACGGTTATCTCCCTCAGCCTTTAGCAGTCCCTTGCCACACCATAGCCACGTAGCTGAATAATAATAAACCGAGCTCGATAGCTGCAGTCGCTTAACTCTTTCGCTGCGCTATTGTTCAACAGAACACTTACCGAAAAATGTAATTTTTTTCGTATTTTCGAAATGAAATGAAACTTTATTTTTTTAAAGGTTAGTGACATTCAACACCATTGCACCATTTTTAACTCAACTTTGGTAAACTAGCAGTGACATTTGACCTTGAAACACACATTATCGTGATCCATCTCCGAACATGGAACTGGACACATTGCAGGCTATCCCGGACAATTTTTACCAAAAAAAACCTGTCTGTTTTCTCTTGTACAGTCTCTTTCCTTTCTTTGAACATTTTAAAGGTAATATGGAGCAAATAACACAATTAGGTTTGTGACTCTTGTCCTGCTGCTCCCCAAGAAAGTGCCTCTCCGCCAGGCGCTTGAGATATGTAATCAGAATGTCTTCTTCACTGCGCTGATACTCTCGTAGAAATCCCTTTATGACAGAATTTCTGAAGTCAGGAGCACTAACGGCCCTTTTTTGAAGCTTATTGTACAATATTCTTCCATTCATTAGTGCAGTTTCAATGTCATCACTAATATCCCGCTAGTCCGATACAAAATGAAGATCTTCCTCATTGGCACTTTCTACCGAACAATCACTGTGCACATCATCACTTGTTTCATTGTCCAAATTTACTGAACAGTCTGAATAAGAATCGGCCACTAAAAGATTGAAGATGTCTTCACTGTCATTACTAATGTTGTTCCACGCGCTCATAGCTGCTGAGTGAAGCCTGCTATCGGCCAGACAGCTGACAGGAATGTTGGCGGGTGGGCGGGTGAAAGATAACAAATAAACATAGGTCCAGTATTAGCGGCAATATTTTCAAACAATGCTTAGTACATAGTCAATACATTACTATAGATGTTTGTATTATTAAATGCGCCTTTATTAAAGAAGCACGCGGAAACTATAGCAGGAACATACCAAGTCGACGAAAGTCGATTACCGCAGCGAATGCTATAGGGAAGTAAGTCGACAAAAGTCGACCTCCGCAGCGAAAGAGTTAAGTGTGGCCAGTATCCAGTATTCGGTAGATAGTAGATTCGAACCCCACTGTCGGCAGCCCTGAAAATGGTTTTCTGTGGTTTCCCGTTTTCACAACAGGCAAATGCTGGGGCTGTACCTTAATTAAGGCCACGGCTGCTTCCTTCCCACTCCCAGCCCTTCCCTGTCCCATCATCGCCATAAGACCTATCTGTGTCGGTGCGACGTAAAGCAACTAGCAAAAAAAAAAAAAAAAAAAGAATAATAATAATAAGAAGAAAAGGAGGTCCTGTACGGAAGAGCAGAAGAAGGAAGTTGGAGAAAGGATGAAAAGATACTGAGAGAGAGTGAAGGCAGAGAGGGTTAAAAATACTGCAAAGATTGTCAAACGTGGTCTATAGACGGCAATACAAAAATTAAAATATATATATACCAATGATAATAATAATAAACCGGGCTGGGGCTGAGTAGCTCGGATAGTGGAGCTCCAGCCTTCTGAGGCCAACTTGTCAGGTTGGATCCTGACTCAGTCCGGTGGTATTTGAAGGTGCTCAAATACGTCAGTCTCATGTGGGCACATTTACTGGCGCGTAAAAGAACTACTGCAAACATGAACAGCATCACTCTCTCTCCATCTCTTCTCATTATTATTATTATCATTATTATTACTATTATTATTTGATAATTTGATGAATATTATTAACAAGTGCAGAAACATTTATATACTTGGGGACAAAACATGACGACCTCACCTCACACCACTTCTCTCCAGCGGTGCCCAGTGTCTATTAGTGGCTTATATATCTACTGAAGCCGGAGTTGCCAAATCATCTACTGTACTCCACACGAAGAAAGGGTAAAGACTGAAGAGAGTGTGGAAGAAAGTGGTTTGGCACCCTCTCCACACCAAACAAGGATCATTTAGAACTCGTTAACTTAGCAGGGTGCAAGGTGTGATTGACTGCTGGCTTCCAGCTCGCCTCCAGGAACTGAGGCTGTCATGTTTTGCCCCAACTATATTAAAATTTAGTGTACACCTTCCTAATATTATTTGAAATGCTTGAACTTAAATTAATGAAGTGTTTTTGTTGTGCTTCCTCTCTCCTCACTAGTCCAGCTAGGAGTACGTAGAACCAAATTATACATTAACCCTCCAGAACACGTGCACGGTGGAAAGGATCACAATTTACGTTTTGCAGTATAATGAAGGTAGCATTTCTTTTAATCATATTAATGTTTTATTTTGTTTGTTTCTACATTTAATTCCTTGGAAGTAAGATACGTAGCCATTTATTTATTATATTTTTACATATAATTAATCACCAATGAAACACTAATATCACAAAAGTTATCACATCTGTAGTTAAAGGTATACACAGTAGAACCCCGTTCATCCAAAATAAAGTGGATTTTTTCGGATGACACATGGTAAATATTTTCGGAAGTTAAATATCGAAATAAAAATGCATACAGTCTGTTAAGCAAAAGTGCATACCGTATATTAACATTAAAATGTTTACATAATGTCACTCATTGTATAAAATCAGTGATTTTCTTCTGAATTTTCTTGGTGCAGCGCTGTCATGCAGCTGTGTCGCGCCACCGTTTAATCAACAATACATCAGCTGGTGTAGATTCAATGCTTTGTTCAACAAAGCACAAAGCGATCTCAAATAATGAAACAATTATTTTGTTACTACTGAACTGAATAATGTATACAGTAATTTTATTACAGTGTTAGACTATACGATCATTTGCCCCTAGCTCCTTAATGACAATATTTTGTTGCTTTCTTGTAAAATAAGAAAAGTGACTTACGATATGACATATATAATTATATAATTGTTCTCAGGTACAGAAACAAAATATAATTCATAAAAGGAAACACCATAAAGGGTCTACATATGCTGAGTAACAACGTATGTATACGAAGATAACTTAAATGGCACTAGAAATAATTAATAAAATAATGACATTATAATTATTCACAAAATGAGCACATTCTTGTTTTATTATGTCCACAACATCTCTTCAATTCCACTGAGTCCTCTGTCATCACTTCTGTCGTCCTCACCGAATGACATGTCGTCGGCTCCCAGCTGGATCGCAAAGGACTCCATAATGTCTTCAAAATATTCCCATCCCTTATGTTCCAGTCTTCATCGGATATTGACGCGAATTTCTGTCTAGTGAGTTTCTCTATGTCGTCAATAGTGAAGGTGACGTCGTAAGAAGCTACCCAGTTCTTCACTTTTGCCCACATTATTTCAGTACTGTTTAATTCAGGGTGATATGGGGGCAGTCAAATTACCGAGTGTCCGTACTGTTCCATGAGTTCATCTAGGACGTAGGTTTTGTGTGCCGGCTTGTGCAATTTGATAAGCTCATAAAGCTCGTGTTTGTACATCATCTCACGGTGTGGAATGTTCCTATTCACTAGCCAGGAGATCATCGTCACTTCACGTGAGCTGGAGGTTGGAGCACGATCTACTTCCTTGTTGTGATATGACGAGAACACTGCAAAGTGGAAGATATCTTTCATATCTTTCATTCTCTTAAAAAAAAGTCACTATTCATGTCATCGTGGTAGTCGCCACTCTTGCTGTCAGACTTCCAGATTAGCAGACAGTTCTTGATGAAACACATTTCACCGCCAGCATGTACAACTATCCTCCGCCCGACACTGGGCATTTTTGTAATAAACAAACCTTTTGTATTTTATGTCATGTTTTTCCATTAGGATGTGCTTGTTAGTGTTAGTTTTTTCTGATGATATCCTAATGATCGAAGAATTCGCTTGGTCTTTACCTAACTTTGCAAGAATTTTTGAAATTGTAGGTAAACATTTTTCATCTAAATAAAAATTGCTAACAATACAACGTACGGCACCTTCGTCAAAGTCATCCAATCCAGTAATATTCTTTGTGTGCATTCTGTTTTTTGTTTGGTGTTTCAAACAGACTATCCATAGGTTTTCCTAATTCTTTTGTTTTTCGCTCTTAATCCGTACCAAAGAACTTTCTGACACTCCAACAGCTGCTGCTACTCTTTCCTGCACCTTTTTACAATCAATCATGAACTTTTCTTCCATTGCCTCCCTTTCCATAAAGTCTATAACATTCAAGATTGCTGCACGAGTCTGACTCTTTAGCACCTTACGATGCACGCTACTTTTAACGCCTTCGATACTGTCACAGATAGGCCTAACGTACACCACCACTAACCACAGTTACTACTCAACAGGAAATTAGAAAGCAGAGTGTGGCAGCTGAGTGTAAACTTATACACTGAACTGTCCTTGTAGCAGGAGCTCTGTTAGGAGGGGATACGCTACGCGAGACAGTCCAAAGTGCTCATGCGCTCCCAGATGTCTTCCTAGCTGGCCCGATCTCTACATCATCTAAGTTTATTTAATATAGGTGGATCCATTCCTCCCTTATTAACTTGTACAAACAAAGCTATGCTTCTGACGTAGAATAGTTTTTAAAACTGTATTTGCATCGGCCAGTGTTGCAAAAACGCCGGCTCCGTGGTGTAGGGGTAGCATGCCTGCCTCTTATCCGGAGGCCCCGGGTTTGATTCCTGGCCAGGTTAGAGACTTTTACTTGGACGTGAGGGCTGGTTTGAGGTCCACTCAGTCTACGTGATTAGAATTGAGGAGCTGTTTGACAGTGAGATAGTGGCCCCGGTCTGGAAAGCCAAGAATAACGTCCGAGAGGATTTGCCGTGCTGACCACATGACACCTCGCAATCTGCAGGCCTTTGGGCTGAGCAGTGGTCGCTTGGTAGGCCAAGGCCCTTCAAGTGCTGTAGTGCCATGGGGTTAGGTTAGTGTTGCAAAAACATGAAAGTTTTAAAATAAACATTATTTCTAGACAACACGGGCATTGGCAGCATTCAAATGAAGGGGAATGACTAATGTATTTAGCAAGAATAGTACCTTAATTAAGGCCACAGCTGCTTCCTTCCCATTCATAGGCCTTTCCCCTCCCATCATCGCCACAAGACCTATCTATGTCTGTGCGACGTAAAGTAACTAGCAAAAAAACCCTACTTTTATGGTTTTCAGAGATGCTGGTGTCAGAATTTAGTCCTACAGGAGTTCTTTTATGTGCCAGTAAATCTACCGACGTGAGGCTGACATATTTGAGCACCTTCAAATACCACCGGACTGAGCCAGGATCGAACCTGAGGTCAGAAGGCCAGCACCTCAACCGTCTGAGCCACTCAACCCGGCCATCTATCTAGTGAAGAAAAGTGGAACAACAACACTTTTTTTTATTGCACATACAACTAGCTCCATCTTCAGGTTGTTCTAAAAACTATCTCCTCCAACGTTTTGCCTACAAGCCCTTTACACATGCACATTTTTAACTAAAAAACCTGTTGTTTTCAATTTTGGCACTTAGACCCTTTTTAATTCACCTGGTCATTGTGTTCCTGAATATAGATAAGGCCTATGATAGTGTTATAAGAGATAAGATCTGGGAGTGCCTGAGGAAAAGAAATGTGCCTGAAGGACTGGTAAGGAAAATTCAAATGTTGTACAAAGACTGTACTAGCTGTGTGCAAATTGGGGAAGGTCAACCATCATGGTTTGAGACCAAAAGTGGAGTTCATCAAGGAAGTGCACTGTCCCCACTACTGTTCATCACAGTTATGGGCAATATAATGAAGAACGTCAAGGAAAAGTTAGGTGAACTGAATGCAGTGGCCTTTACTGATGATATCATGATTTGGGGTGAAACAGAAGAGGAAGTACAGACCAGACTCAATGTATGGAAATCCCAGTTCCAGTAATATAACCTCAACATCAGCGAGACCAAGACAGTGGTGATGGCAGTAAACAGAGAAGGGCATCCAGCAAGTGTAAAACTAGGAGACCACCAGCGAGAGTGTGTGGATAGTTTTCCTTACCTTGGAAGTGTAATCTCCAGTGATAATTTGGTCAGAAATGAAATTACAAACAGAATGCAAAAGGGATCAGAATTCTACCAAAAAGTAAGAACACTTTTATGGGATGACATGATTCCAAAACCAGCCAAACTGATGATGTTTAACAGCTATTTCATACCAATATTGATTGACCTATGGTATTGAAGCGTGCACCCTCACAAAAACAGATTCATCAAGACTGGAAGCATCAGAGATGAAATTTCTTAGATCCACCATCCAGAAGATCAAGACGGACAAGTTAAGAAGTCCATAGAAAAGTTCTACTTACAGTATATTACTCACTCATTCACAGTCACTTACAATACCTAAACGTAATTTGGTCTCATTGCAGAAAGACAGTCCTTCATGAACTTATGGTAATACAAAATAGAGCAATCAAAAATATCTATAATCTTCCTTTTGACACAGCCACTCGAGTTCTATACGCTAATAGTAAAATTATTCCCTTATCTATGTGCACTGCTTTTAGATCATCAATATTAATTCAAAAATTAAACTAAACAGTGTCCTGCATGATAGTAACTACACACTGAATTCAGACATTCATAATTATAACACACAACAAACAGATGGCATAGGTCTCTTTCAAATACACTCATATAAGTATGGCAACTGTAGCTTTAAGTTCTCAGCCATTCAGTCATATAATCATCTTCCAAGAGATTTAAAATCAGTTTCTAGTATGTCATCTTTCAAAATTAATTTAAAGAAAGTGCTATGGAATCAGTACCTAAGTAAGTAGACAACTTTCTTGATAAGACTGTGTGTAATGGTGGAAAATTCTAAATTCCCGTGGAGGGAATTAGATATTTTTCACCAATAGAGCATGTCAAAAATGATATGTTTTTGACATTTTTGTGTAATGGTAACGTAAAGGAAATATTTATAGTAACATTCATTATAACAAATTTATGTATTTATTTGCAGCCAATGTATATGTATTATATTAATTTTAGATGCTAAACAAATTGTATTGTACAAATCCTGTATATGAGCCTTTGGCTCATTGGAATTAATTAATAAAGTAAATAAAAAAAATAAAAAAATGAGGAGGTGAGGAAAGAAGAAGGAATAAAGACATCCCTCTTACACCGAATCAGCACATCCAGACTACGTTGGTACGGGCATGTGATGAGGATGGAGCCTACAAAAACAGCCAGAATAAGTTTGGAAAGACAGGTGGAGGGGAAAAGACCTGCAGGAAGACCTAAAACCCGATGGATCGACATGATCAAGGTTGATCTACTTACCAGGGGATGGACAGTGGATGATGTTCTTCATGACAAGTTGTATATGGACAGGAAGAAGTGGAAGAGGCTCATAAACAGTGCCTGGGAAAGTGGAACTGTACGATGATGATGATGATGATGATGAGTAGGTATTCTGGTCTCCGGTGGTCCCTGTCTCAAATTGATACATATGCTCTTCTCCAGCATCTATGAAAGTCTGTATCATCATCATAGGAACACTCTTCATAAATGAATGCAAGGCCAAAGTTATGAAAGTATAGCGAGTTAATGACAACGTCCCAAAAATATCAAGAGTTTATGTATAGGTACCTAGAATTACACTCTGAAAGCTCTATATCCGAGAAATGGTATGGCAAGGACAGTTGTTGTAAGATTAACAAAACTCTACAGAGATCACAGCATCACCAAACAAACAAAACTCCGACTATTCAAAAGTCTCGTCTTTTCAGCATTACTGTACACAGCAGAAACATGGACAGTAAAGAAACTCAGTGCCTTTGAAATGTGGTGCTCTCGTAGGCATTACATGTCCCATGGACCGAAGAAGATACAAATGCATCCACCACCGAGGACCTGGGTATTCAGAAGCGACCTTATAAATGAGAGGATCTTGCATTATTTTGGCCACATAGTAAGAGGAGACAACCTCCAAATCTTGATGTAGAGGACAAATTAAATAGTAACAGACTCAGAGTTTAAATTCCTAGATGCTTTTCAACACAGATTTGCCAAACAACTGGCAACAGTTTTCAGACTGTAGTCCAGGCAGCAAGAAATCGCAAGAAACTGAGGAGGATACCCCTGACAAGGGGTACAGAATGAGGAGGAGGAGGAGGATAGCAGCACTATCTGAGGATCCAGCTGCTTCCTGACTGCAGATTTAGCAGACAAAGAAAATATTCATAGTGATTCATGGTGATTAAATTGTAATATTCTCTATCCCCTCTTACCTGTAACTAGAAGAGAAAGGATGAGGTCCACCCTTTGAAGAATTAAGGTATCCCAAAACAGAGGTAAAGATCAAGAAGGGTATGAAATTGATGTTGTAAACTTACCTCTGTCAAGGTCAAAAGTTAACAAGAGTTGACAAAGGAAAGTTTGGCAGGAAATATTAAAATAAGGAGCCTGGCAGAAATAACACAGAAATTTGTCAGACTCAGCTAGACACCCCATGGTCACCACCCCATTTTCCTAAGTCAAAAGCACATCTCCCACACCCAAGCGAAAGGTTGTTTTTTTTGGCTAGTTGCTTTACGTTGCACCGACACAGATAGGTCTTATGGCGACGATGGGACAGGAGAGGGCTAGGAGTGGGAAGGAAGCGGCGTGGCCTTAATTAAGGTACAGCCCCAGCATTTGCCTGATGTGAAAATGGGAAACCATGGAAAACCATCTTCAGGGCTGCCGACAGTGGGGTTCGAACCCAGTAGCTCCCGAATACTGGATACTGGCCGCATTTAAGCGACTGCAGCTATCGAGCTCGGTTAAGCGAAAGTTTCACTAGACTCAAATCCATCATCTCAAAAACAAAGTCATTTTATTAGACAAAGTTCACAAAAATCCCTTAATATCAATGTACAAGTATCAAATTAAATTATACAGCCAAGTTGATATTTCTTTTTTTATAGAATTCACTTTCTTGAGAAGCAAATCAGGAATAATATTCAGGATTCTATCATTCCTCAGTTGCTTACAATTAATGAAAAAACTAGGAATCAGTCTTTTGCCAACCTGATCTGTTTACAATCAGCCAGTCCTAAGTTTGGAAAAATGAGGAGGTCAGTATTGTCCTACTCCAACTGCTACTGAAACCAACATTCTACTGAGTTCACTTGTGTTTAATAATATCTCACTTAGAATTTATCTGTTTCAATAATGGACCCAAAATCTTCCACGCAAAATTTGCCTGAACTCAGTTTAAATAGTTATTTCTCTTAGTCCACAGAAAGTTTTCGGAATGATCCCTCGAAACCAAACATTTCGTCATATGTGTTAGGTTTTCCAGGTCTTTTGCTCTCGTCCACCTTGAGATTGTCGTCCTCACTGAACCAGTCCCTGTATTCTATTAGCTTATTTTTCCATTTCTCTGTGAACAGAAAACAACACAATTACCAATTTACTGAAAATTATTGGGAAACTAAGAAGAAAGTTATTATAGATGCTAGTATAGCATTCTGTGAAGTGCAAGGAAATTATGTGTAGAAATTTAAAGCGTAGGTCCCTCTAATGTTTTTTTTATTTTTTATTTATTTATGTAGAGGAGAGAACTAGGTTATATCAATCAGGGTTTGGAAATCTTCATTTCTGAGTTATCGGGCTATCAAGTATGAATTTTGCACGGCAAAACTACCTGCCTTGACTAAATATGGGAATTGTACCTCATTAGATGCTGGCTGTAATTTACCTGACCATAACCCAGACAGAAGTTTTCTACATGCGAAGAAATACTCACCTAGAAGATCTTGAAGAGGAGGTTCTTTACCACCATATTCCTCCGGGAACATTTCACGAGGTACCGAGTCGAACAGATTACCTACACCATCAGGATGAACATATATCTGTAGGATAAAGAAAATATGATTGCTTTATAAACACGGCATACAATTTAGTAAATTTACTCACAATCAATTATATTAAATATATAAAAACTACGAGGAGGATAAATTAAATTTTGATTGTATAAAGCCTTTGCACCCTTAGTACTCTGTCCTTTGTTTACAAGTTGCTTTACATCGCACCGATACAGATAGGTGTTATGGCGACAATGGGACAGGAAGGGACTAAGAGCGGGAAGGCTATGGCCTTGATTAAGGTACAGCCCCAGCATTTGCCTGGTGTGAAAATGGGAAGCCATGGAAAACCATCTTCAGGGCTGCCGACAGTGGGGTTCGAACCCTCTATCTCGCGAATACTGGACACTTGCCGCACTTAAATGACTGCAGCTATTGAGCTCGGTGTGTCCTTTGTTTTACTGATACCTTCATTCTTTGAATTCTCAGACCTTTGCAACATCCTCCTCTGATTACTTACGATTACAGTCATGAACATTTAAAATATTAAAGATTTTTAGCCTCGCCAGTGACTGCCATTTTCTCTTGTCTCAAACTTTTTTTTCTCCACTGACATCCTGAAGATCCCGTACGGTTTGATCTCTTCAATGAAGTCCGGTCTACCCAGAGAAATTCAGATGTAGGTACTGTGGGTATGAGCAGTCATTAAGGAATATGAGGGAAAAGAGTTTTAGGGAAATACTTAGATTTCTAACAGAGGACAGGAATAAAGGTAGGTCTCCCTAAAAATGCACAGGATAGGGTAGGTAGGCAACAGGGAGGGGAATAAAGGGGAGATGTTGTGCAAGACAGTGATCATCTCCAAACTGTTCTTCTACAGCAGAAAAGCTGTCCACCTTTAACGTTCCTTCCATAAAAAATCACACCTGTTCGTCAGCCCTACCTCTGCCAAATATTACTGTGGACACTGCGAAGGCTTGCATCTGTTGTTCACCTGGCATTCATCAACCCAAAATAAACAGACCCTTCTGACTTCATCATATCAAATGACATGTCTCTGTGGCAAATGTGGTGCTTAGCATTCACCGCCGAATGGTATGGTTGCGTGAACCATGAATCTCTCAGGGCACATTCACGGTGATTGCAGTACAATTAGTACCACTGCAGAATCCACAGGTGATGGTATCACATGATGCCATAGGGTATTCCCGTATCCGTGGTTTTGTTGTGGTTGTATTCTCCCTTTTCTACTTCATAACTGATGCAGGATTTCGAGTAAAGGCCCTGACTGATTATTTACTGATCTAGCAACCAAATACCATTCCTCGTTCTCTAAGCTCCCTTGCTACGCTCAATTTTGCAGGTGTCTTGTGGCATTGAACAACACTGAGCCCTCAGTTGTCTTTTACAGAAGCAGTGGCAGTCGTAATGAGGTCTGGAATCTGTTTTAGATGTGTAGAGTTGTGTCCTGCTATCACAAAGTTGCTATGCTGAACATCTGTTGAGGCTAACACAGTATGGCTGGGCTCACATGTCTGAAATGTGGGCAGCTTACACACCAAGCGTACACCAGAGTCAAGCGAGAGAGTGAACAAACTCGGCACAGGACAGGAGCAATGATGTTCAATTGTGAGTACAAAGTTCTCCTTGCACCATTCAACAAAATGCTGATTGGAGTCTGGTATTTAAATAAACACTATGATCGTAAGAAATACCAATATTTTACAAATATTTGGGTTTGATTTATACTGAAAGCAAAGCAAAGTGAAGCAAAGCGAAGCAAAGCGAAGCAAAACAAAGCAAAGTCATCTCCCTACAGGCTATGAAGGCCCTTAGAGGTGTGGAATGTAAAGGCTTCCACTATCCGTAACCTCGGCACTTGATAGGGTAGAGTGGTTAGCTCTACACCTGGCCACCTTTGCCCCCAGGAATTAACCTGGTACTTATTTTTGGTGTAGGCTGAGTGAACCTCAGGGCCATGTACACCTCTGGAAGTGGAAATCTCGTTTCTTAAATTTTACGACTTCCTGATGGGGATTCGAACCCACGTCCTTCTGGGTGAACCGAGCACGCCTTTACCGCCTCAGCTAGGCAGCCCCTTGATTTATACTGCACTCAATATAAATTGACATGGTTTTGTTTTCTTATATGTATACAGTCAAAGAAAACTGACACGTTGCAAGTTTCATATTACAATGTACAAATATACGGAGTTGAATTGTGCAAGCTGACAGAATTTCCACTAAGAAAAGTAAAAGGAATTCAGTCATTCGTTCAGTAAAATGGAATATATTTACATACATCAGCAAGTTTCATGCTTGCTTTTGCATAGTGTTGTAATGCTATGTTAGATTTCCTATTCACCGAGTTTCTGAAAAAATATTTAACACTGATATTTATTTTTCCAAGTGCAAGAACAGTGTAAATGTGACAAGTAGATTTACAATATGTCTACAGAGAAATAATTTAACTGATGTTATTCCCAGTAAACTTGACTGGATTGTTGATGAATTCATCACATCATTTATCTGCTTTACTCCTTGGGAGAAAGGTAAAACACTTATAACTGTTTATCTGGACATCGAGAAAGCATATGACCATGTACCACGCAGGCATATATGGGAATGTTTGAGACATAAGAAAGTGCCTGATGACATCATAGCATGAGTACAACGATTATATGATGAAACCAAGTGTTGTGTCCAGGTCCAGGATGGAAGGTCAGGTTGGTTTGAAACGAAGAGCGGAGTCCAGCAAGGAAGTTGTCTTTCGCCACTTCTCTTCATAATCATAATGGATGAGGTTTTAAAAACAGTTAAGAGAAAGGATCCAACAACTAATGCCCTGGTTTTTGCTGATGATGTAATGGTATGGGGTGAGACAGAAGCTGAAGTACAAACTAGACTAGATCTCTGGCATGAAGATTTTACAACCTTATGTCTCAAAATCAGCAAAACGAAGACAGTTGGCTTGGTGATGAGTAGAAACTCTCCAACTGTTCATCTAAGAATTGGAGATGAGGAGATGGATATTGTAGACAACTTCTAGTGTTTAGGTAGTGTTCTGTCATCAGACCATACCATACATCAAGAGATAAGCAACAGAATACGTCAAATACTTTGGGATGGAACATTTCCGTTAGTTACCAAGATCAGCTTGTACAAAATATATCTAGTACCTATACTGATGTATGGCCTGGAAGCAGCAACACTTACTGGACCAACAAAGAGTTGTCTTCAGGCAACAGAAATGAAGTTTCTCCATTCTTGTCTACAAAAAACAAAAATGGATAAAATAAGGAATGTGGATATCCGACAACAGCTTGGTTTGGAAAGAAGCTTGCTGGAGACTCTAGAAGTGAAGAGATTGCAATGGTATGGTCACATGAAAAGAATGAACCCTCACAGGACTCCTCGAACATACTTTGACCACAATGTTCCTGGGAAGAGACCAAGAGGAAGACCTCGTGATGTTTGGGAAAAACAGATAATGAAGGACCTTGAAATTAGAGATGTGAACTGGCGTCGCATATATGAGCAGCATCTGTGGATGGATAGGACAAACTGGAGGAGGCTCGTACACAACCGCACCCGGCTTGCTGGAGCGAAGAAATGATGATGATGATGACTCCTTGTTATGTTAGAAAAGTTTCTAAAGCATGTCCCTCTTAAAACATAATAGTGAAAATTGTATTTCATTGCCTGGAAAACAAAAATATTTTGAAGTGCCAGTAAACTCTGTACTGAACCTGGTCAAGATACATAAACAGAGCAGAAATAAGTAATTTCTTACAATAAAGTTATATTGAAAGTTGTCTGAATTTCTGTTCCCTGGAAAAAACAATCCACTGTTTCCTTAATAATCCAATGATCATTCACCGTTCATTGACGTTCACGGCCTGTGAGTCCTGCCGAAGCGCATACAGATCGCTTGCCCGCCCTCTTATATGCTGTGTGCCTGGGAGATGAAACACCCAGAGTGAGCATGGCTGGGATATCAGATAGTGTATTTGGAAAAGGCTTTTAACATGAATGAACACCTTAGAAAAAATTGATAAACAAAAATTAATATTTGAAAATACGTACAAAATGCTCACTATTAAAAAGTTCCCTTGTAACTTCCTTGGCCCAACTGTTGATTAACATCTGAACTTACCCTGTTGGCCATTTCTTCTTCATGAATGGCTTGAAGAGACTTAATATTGTATCGATAAAAGGTGGGGCATAAATAATATGGATGGCCTTTATTCGAACTGGATATGCTTCCTAGAAGAAGAAAATACAAAACATTATAGTACAGTAATCTTAATCCCTCTAGAGGTTGATACAAGAATTTATACACTGCCTGACAAGAAAAGTTGAGCGCCCAGAAAGAGTGGTTGAAAGTGAATGAAACTACATATGCCAAAGGACCATGTGCTTGTACTGAACTGGTTACAATATGGGATGAAAGAGACAGGGCAGTTACAGGTGAAACACGTTGGCGCCAGGTCAGTAGGATGTTGCACTCCCCTGCCGCAATACATGCCCTCATGCAGTTCGCAATTGTGTCAAACAGCCTTTAGATCCTCTCCTGAGACAAGTTTGTCTACAGATGTTGTAGCTGTCCCTCTAGACCCCGTTAGTTGGTACTGGGACAGAGTCCCCTTCCAGTGCCATTCCATATGTGTTCAATGATGGAGAGGTCCAGGGATCTTGCTGGCCACGGAAGGACCTCAACATGCTCTAGGCTGTACATAGACATACTTGCTGTGTATGGACATGCATTAGGCTATCTTGTTGGAACACTGTCCCAGGGTGCTGTGCCGTAAGGGGTAGGACATGCGGACGCAGAATGACTGCAGCGTATCCCTGTGATGTCAAAATCTGCTGAAGCACTATTAGAGGTGATCTGAACGCATATCCTAGAGCTCCCCACATCATGATGCCAGAGATTACGCCTGTGTGTCTTTCCACAATACGGACACGATCTGCCCTCTGCCCTCGATGCCACCAAAACCTGCACGCTATGGTCATTGGAGGTTATGGAGAAGCGAGACTCATCACTGAACATGATGCGATTCTAGTCGTCCTCTGTCCATGCCTGTCCGTGGTCCATGGCACCACTCCAGGTGTAGGCGTTAGTGTTCTGGTGTTAGTGTCAACCAACACATGGGGCGTTAGGACCCCAATCCGACAGATGCGAGTCATTGAGACACTGTGCAGGAGCTCACAGAATGTCGTAGAGTCTTCAGTACATGTTCACGGATGGCGAGTGCCGAAGTTATGGGATCCCGCAACGCTTGGCGCACCATACAACGGTCTTCCCTCGGGGTGATGTGTCTTGGTTGACGTGATTGGTGCCCTCATGGGCCCAACATCAGGCCACTGTCACATCTGAATAGCCCATGTGCCTGGCAACTGCATGATACGACCATCCAGCCTCATGCTGTTCTGCAATGCAGCCTCTGTCACTTGGTGGATGAGCAGTCTAATGCATCTGCGAGGCATTGCGGGTGCTTCATACTCACAGCAGTTGACTGGTAACAGCTTATCAACAACAGGACGTTGTCATCACGAATGCACTCTGGTGGGCATTCTACACATTACAGATCCTTGTAAATCTAATCATTTACTCACACATCAATGGTATGCAAGTATACCAAAATGAGACAATATTGGACCGCTCCTTCTGGGTGCTTAACTTTTTTTGTCTGGCAGTGTACATATTTCTCATAATCGTGAGACATCTTCCTGGCATTTCAGGTACCATACAGATTTACAATACAATTACAATATTGGTATGTTACAAATTTCTGTGCAGGAAACAAACAATAGTTAAATAAAAGACATTAAAAATAACTAAGTCGATGTGAAATTTACTGTTAAAACTTGCAGGCAAATTCTTTTTATATCACGTCCTGGAATGTCCAAAAATGTCATATAACATCCTTTAAATCTGCGGCAATTTCTGTGAGCTCTAAAATGTAGCCATTTGACTTCCCATCCATTAGTATATATACCGAGCTCGATAGCTGCAGTCGCTTAAGTGCGGCCAGTATCCAGTATTCGGGAGATAGTGGGTTCGAACCCCACTGTCGGCAGCCCTGAAGATGGTTTTCAGTGGTTTCCCATTTTCACACCAGGCAAATGCTGGGGCTGTACCTTAACTAAGGCCACGGATGCTTCCTTCCCATTCCTAGGCCTTTCCTGTCCTATATCGTCGCCATAAGACCTATCTGTGTCGGTGCGACGTAAAACAAATAGAAACTCCTAATGATTGCATGAGAGACTCCTATATCGATTATACGAACGATACCTTAGATGATACAATTTCAATATCTCAAGAGTTAGTTTTCTCTATTATCAAGAGCATAGCAATTGACACTAGCCCAGGTCCGGATAAGGTTTTATTGAAATCTGTTTATGATCCACTCGCTGCTAATATTTTAGCCCATATCATCAGAAGAATATTTGAAAGTGGGTTCATTCCTGAGGTTCTTAAGGCAGCGAGGACTGTTCTTATACATAAAGGCGGTGAAGAGAATGATCTGTCCAAATGGAGACCGATTAGTATTTGCTCCATTATTCGGCGCATATTAAGTAAGATCCTTGATAAAATTGTAAGGGAATACATTCCTTTGAACCAGTTCCAAAGAGGTTTTGTCATGACCCCTGGCTCTTTCATTAACGTGAATATTGTTGATGGCAGTTTACGAACAGCTGTAATGAAAAAGATTTCAGGCTGCGTAGTATTCCTCGACATCAGCAAAGCGTTTGATAGTATTGGACATAATCATTTAAAGGCGACAATAGAGAACTCTATACTACCCAGATCCATTAAGAAGTTACTAGTCAACCTTCTCACAGAAAACACAACACAAGTTCAAACTGCTCGTGGTCATACAGATAAGATAAACATCAAATGTGGAGTGATGCAAGGAGATCCCATTTCACCTTTCTTATTTAACTGGGGTATAAACCACATCCTTGATGAACTCACAGACATCAAAGTATCAGAAATGTATGGTTTTCAATTGAGTCCTAACACTGTACCTTTAACATCCCTATGCTTTGCCGACGATCTGGTGATCATAGCTAAAGACCAAGCAGCAGCTTCAATCCTAGTCACTTCTGTCATAAATCTGCTTCAAGAAATAGGTTTGCATAGAATACAGACAAATCAAATGCCATTATTATAGAAAATGGTAAACTTCATTCTGATGATATTGTGACGGTCTCTGGAAACATTAGAAGTATAAATGATAGTGAAGAAATAAAATATTTAGGGGCAACTTTCAGACAGACTTTAGTCTTCAATGAACATCAGGTACTTGAAAAATTGAAAGCTAACTTAGATCAGATTACCAGGACTCACTTACTCCAACCGCATCAAAAATTGACTGTAATAAATCAGTTTATTGGCCCTACACTGATATACCCCTTCCAGACTGTTTCGGTTGAGAAAATTCCCAAATCAAGTCTGTTAAAAGCCGACAACATGATCAGAAGCGCACTTAAAGAAATTCTACAACTTCCGAGTGACACACCGACAAGTATGATCTATTCGAGCCACAAATATAAAGGGTTAGGACTAATGCGCGCTACTTGGGAAGCGTACCTTCAACAGCTGAACATCAATCTTAAGCTAGAAGCTGTGAATGATTCGCACGTAAATGCTGTTCGAAATTTCACAGCAATAAAAACTCGCTGCCTATCTGAACTTCAACTCAATGAAGAGACATCAACGAAATCTGTTAGACAACTGCGTGATATACTTAGAACACGCGAATTTGAAGCTTGGTGTGCATATCCACAAAAAGGAAGAGGTGTTGAGTTATTTGCTCAAGTTCCTGCTGCTAATTCTTGGGTTACCAGAAGAGATGGTTTAACTTGTTCGGAATGGAGGGAAATGTTGAAGATGACCGCAATGGTTGCACCAGTACGTACTCTGCCGGGACGTTCTACCAGCACAGGCCACTGCAGACACTGCAGTGAGTGTGAAACCTTACCACATGTGCTGGGGAGTTGCCCTCAAGGAGAACTGCTTAGGATTAAACACCATAACATCATCAGAAACCTGATTGCTAATGCTCTTCATCTCAAAAATCTACAAGTGTACGAAGAAGTCCACTGCCTCGCCAAAGGAGGCAGCACTCACAGGATTGATATTATAGCGATTGACAGACGGAGGAACGAAGCAGAAATTATTGATCCTACGGTACGCTTTGAATCTTCAGCCTCTCAGCCGACTGATGTAGACAATGAGAAAAAGGATATCTATAATCCAACCATCCCTTTCTTTCTTGAGTCGTATAACCTTAAAAAAAATTATGGTGACTGGACTTTTCTTTGGCGCGAGGGGAACAATTCTCAAATCTTTCGTCACATGGCGACAAAAATATAAACTAGCAAGAAGCCTACAAGATGAGATAGTCGTCTCACTCATCAAATATTCCGTTTCGATTCTTGGTCACCATTTATATGGAGTTCATGTCATTTAACATGGTTAATTGTAACCTATCATTTTTTAAACATTAATCTTTTTATCTTCCCTCAAAATTGTTATTGTGAATTATTCTGTGTCTTATGGCAAATCTAGGGTGTCCCGGATCAGATTAAATAATAAATAAATAATCTCTTTTCATTGTTCACCTCCACTGCTTGCTGAATGCATTGCTCTATTCTGGTGGCTCGGCCCAAAACGAGGTATCTTTTTGTTTTTCTGCCGACTGCCACAATATCCGCTCTTTGATGACTACTATCCTCAGATACACGGTGTACATTTACCATTATGGAGGAATGTAGAGATGAACAATCTGTCAATGTTTTGGATCAAGGATTTGATTTCAGTGTGGAGTATTTTATAATCTATACATCTTTGAAATTAAAATAATTAATAAAATTAGTTTTATGTCCCTCTAACCTACTTGCTCAATATTTAGGGATGTATATTTGTTTATAAATTATTATAACTGTGTGATTTTATATTGCAACTGTTATTGCTTCAATGTAGATATTTTAAAAATTTGAATATTAAGTTATGATCTTCAGTGGTCAGTATTTAATCTCCAGAAAATCTGTTCAATATTTGACATGATCATTTCACCAGAAAAGAGCAAAATAATGGCCTTTAAGGGGAAGGACCCTATCTCCGGTCAAATCTGTTTAGGTAATAAAATCTTGGAAAGAGTCAATGAATTCAATTATCTGGGATACAGTTTATCTTACCAAGCAGAAAAGTGATATCTCTGCAAAAATAACCAAGTTTACCAGAACAACAGGAATTATAAATCACGTCATGAAGCCATCTCTTGTCCAAAAACACACTTGCTTACGTCTTTATAATACTTCAGCTAGACCAACTCTTTGCTATGGCAGTGAGGCATGGACAATAAGAACTCAAGACATTTCCACAATTGCAGCACGTGAAATGACGTTCATATGCAGGACAGCAGGCTATACAAAATGGGATCACATAACAAATGAAGATGTGCTTAAGGGACTGAATGTGAAACTAGAAATCAACTACATTTATGATTACCAAGAAAACTGGAAATGTCACGTTCAAAGGATGGAATCTGAAAGACTACCAAAGGAGATCCTACATTAGCAACCAAGAGGACACAGATCTATAGGACGTCCAATGAAGCGATGGAAAAAAAATTCATGACTGTAACGGGCCACATGGTTCAATATTTGGAAGGATGATGATGATGATGATGATGATAATAGTAAAGATTCAAAAGGAGATTAAGAAGTAATACTAAATTTATCACAGATAATTTAAAAGATATTGAAGGTGTCTGTCTGTTTCATATCTTGGATGAAGTATATTCAGGAGCATCTGAAGTAATTAGTAACCTTCTGTTACATATGTGTACTCGTTGACATGGCTATCATGGCCGACTTTGACTTTTAATTGTACACACAAAATTACCCCAAGGAGATCACAAATGTCGTTTTGTCGTCCTGTGATTTTACAACGTTATGTTCCTGATCTTGTCTATCTGGCATTTCCATTGCTCTTCTTCTAAGGTTTTATCTTGGTGATGGGTAATGGAGAGTGACATGACGTTCCTTGACGCTTGTTTTTACAAGCATTATTTCAAACGTTTTAAGATGTGAACACTATTGGTCTCGAAGGTTTCCAACATGCTTTATTGCACTTATATGAATGGCTTGATGAAGGTAGTTTAACTACTATGTTTTTGATATGTTTTGGGGTTGGCTACTATTTCTTTGTTCTCCATAGCTATTTATTTAGTTATTTTGTGGCCCGTCTTTATTTGTTCCGTTGTTGCCCATGTGACATGATATTAGCTATGTTTTTCTTGGTGTCACAACTCGGTACTTTGATCTGTGTCTTACTATCATTGAGTGTCTGTATTGTGTGAATAAGCTCTGTTGCACCTTGAAGTGTGTTACTTTAACTTTATTCTATGGTTCATGTTGTGGAGGTCTCTATCTTATTACTCATATACCAATTTGCTCTCCGATGTCCCCGCTATGTGGTTGTGTACATGGGAGGCTGGTGCTGCTCTGGCATTTGAGTTGTATATGAGAGACGTAGTGATGATGTGAACTGGGTCTCCGATCTTGTGTGGGTTTCGCTTTGCATATCTGTGTGAGACGTTATTCATGAACAGTATTTCTAGATTTTTGCATTCTTTTCTGACCGTTGTTCTCTGTTATACGTACCCTGTTCCTTGGACCCTTTTAACCTATTGCATGAGTGTTTGAATGTGAGATATGTAGGGTGCATATCATATTGCCTAGTTGTGTCGTTTGTTTGTTCTTATCTTTGCATTTTCTTGGCAACTTGCATTTTTTGTGTATGTTTCTTTAGCAACTCCTTGATTATCCCTGAACCCGGGCACCATGCTTGCGTAGGACCCTCCCTTCCTTTTGATCTGACCATATTTTATCTTTCTGCCTTTTGTTGAAGTTCGTTGGAAACTACTGTTGTGAGTTGCATTTTATTTTATGACCGTGTGTCACAACCTGTAAATATTCATCCTGCTGATATGGATATCAAAATGATGTATTGCTTGGCCCGAGGTCTGCGTAATGCAACAAGGCTATCCTGTTCCTAAGGTAACCATTTCTTTCCCTATATTCTACATATTTTTATTTATGAAGGTTGAACCTGTTGGCTGGATCATATTATGGGTAGGCACAACGGTATGATGGTAGTGAAAAGGTTTATATGTAATGATTTCTCAAAGCCTATTTTCTTTATTTTATTTGTTGCTGATTTTCATGTGGCTGTTGATATTGTTTTGATCTAATGTTTATTTAATAAACTCTTTATTTCCCACTCAGCGTTATTATTGAAGGAATACGAGTGACAACCTTTTAAATGTTACCCTTTTGATTTAATAGGTTCGAGTTCAGTTCATGACTTTTGTTTCTGGTCATTTTTGATCCGGTCTGCACAAACTATGATTGGTAAATATTTATTTATCATCCTGTTACCTCTGGTTGATTGGAGCTTCCATTGATTTTTTTTTATTTTTCGATATCTTTCTGTCTGTGTATGGGTTGTGTTTTCCAGTTAATTATTCCTTGGTGCTCATCGTGCCCAACCCCACCATGGGCATTACATGTGATAATTATCAAATTGAGATGGTCCATAAAGGTCCAATTTAAACATCGTTCTTCAACCTTCAACCACAACTTCGTATTTTTTTTATCAAAGTGAACCACATCACCATATGCCATTGACTTTCGAATCTCATCTCTTCTAAACAAATAACTGCTGGTCACTTGACCATCTTTCATTATTATTTTATTCTACATTATTTTTATTAAATACAATTTTTATCGTCATTTTCGTTGTAACCGCTGGTCGGCCAAAAAAATAATTTTTAGCAATCCTATCACTTGTTCATATCAGACTGTTGCTTTGTTCATTTTAATTATAATAGAAGCCTTCTAATGTCAATATCACTACTACTTTCACCAATTGTATATCCTTACTGATTGTAATATCTTTAAAACTAACTGCATTACAGGTCTTTCACCACGTGTTAATTTTAGTTCAAGCCTCTCCAAAGTTTTTAAAAAATTTATATTTTTTCATGTATTTGTAAATCAGGTACCTGATTCTATTTTAAGGTTAAGGTAATGGCTGATGATGCCTAGATTCAAGGCGAAACATGAACCATGTTAGTTAACATGCCAAAGTAAATCAACTAAGGCAAGACTTAATGTATTGATTAGGTTGTGAAATTAATAAATTAACTCATTGTTATCATTCCAATCTGCCATGGGCATGTGAGAAGAATAACATAGGGTGGTCTAGCACAAGCACATACCGTATTCATCTAAGTAGCAGAGAGACGCAACTTCCAAATTGCTGGCAAAGGGTTGTACACAATGCTGGTGACTATTTTGAAGGACTTAGTAATATGTATCTCTTTTGTATCATGCAATTAAATAGTTGTCACTATTAAAGTTTCAATCCCCATAAATCCAAAATATGCTCTCTTGTGTTACATTCACAAGTACAACCCATAACCCTCATTTAGACCACCTCATTGTATCATCTGATGAGCTTGGTGCACTTTCTACAGTACGTATTGTTACGTGTTGGCGGGGTAAATAAGTAAATAAATGAGTACAGAACCTGGTAGCATCCTATTTCTAAGATTTATTAACTTAGCACTACAATTACAGATTTACACACACATGTACACACATGCGCACATGCGCACACACACACGCGTGCGCGCGCGCGTGCACACACACACACACACAGTCATTGATTATTTACACTGCACTCATTCAGCCACTCAGTCACACTCGTCAGCACTGTCACAGTCCACAGCCTACATGTCAGTCTTGCAGCTCGGGATAGTATCCGCTGTTCACTCAATCCGTCGAACTCCGCAGTCTTCACATGTCAGCCCCAGTGTTCCCTTCACGCTACTCCAGAACACCCAAGGTTCTTCTCCAGCAGCCGGTCCCAAGAGATTCACACACACAACGTCAAGGAAACAGGAACGAGTCCTCGGCTCCAACAGGCAGATACTCCATCAGGCTGACACCTCAGCCCAGGCTATCACTGACTGCGCTCTTCGCTAACTCACTCCAGCGAACTCAATCTCGCTCTCACTCACTCACTCACTAACTAACTCTCACTGACTGCAGGCAGGTCATTCCTCTCTTATATACTTGCACTGGCCCTTCTGGAATAGTCCGGATGTTCGATGGATCCAGGAACCTCCCGAAATAGAAGACTCCAGATTAATCTTCCAGTTATTTCCGTAGTCCTCTGCTGTGGGACCACGGGCAGAGGCAAGAGAGGCTGGCCTAGCACTTAAGTGCTGCACATGATTGGCGCGGCTGAACTAAGGGGAAGGGACGAATACGGTGACGAGGCGGGCCCGTAGCAAGTTGGCATGGTGGACGCTATAACCATTACAATATTGTATAATTGTGCTTCTCTAAATGTGACAGTGTGGCAAGGCTTTGATGTTCCTTGCCTTGTCCATGCCAATGACAGCTTCAGAAGACTATTATATCCTCTTTGGGGGAAATATTCTGTGACTCAAGACGCTCCAGTGAGAGTCCTGCTGTATCCAATGAAAACCTGAGAATGTTCAATGGCAGTTTTTTGTCAATTCCGCGTGGAATGATGCACTGGGTTGCAATATCTTGTTGTATATAACAAATTCCAACATGTAAGTTTAAGAAGTTCCACTTATCCACTACTTTAAAAATCTTACGATTCTTCTTAGAATAAAATAACATTAATTTATTTAAAAAATTGGCCAGTACATGATTCGTTTTACATAGAAAACATCTTCTGCCGTAATCTTGATTTACAGTTAAATTATGCACAAAAACACAGGTTACATAAGTAAAATACAATTAACCACTCGTATCAAGAACAACTTGTACTTGACAAGTTAAAAGGTCCAAATGTCTAAAGAGTATTTTTTTTTCATTGTCACTATTTGACATCTCTTGATGTAAAAGATGTGTTATTCATAAAATACCACTTGGAGAATTACCCCAAGACAAAGGGATCTTGAAGCTTCTTATTGAATAAATGAAACAGCAGTGTACAACTATTAAATTTTTTTTGTTATGTTTGGGTAATATTCAACACTTGATGTATGCTTTGAGGTGTCAGTTTTTACCCAGTAAAAGCAAAGCAAAGTCACCTTCATATAGGCCATAAAGGCCCTTGGAGGAGTGGAAGGTAAAGGCTTCCACCATTGTTAACCTCGGCACGTAACAGGGTAGAATGGTTAGCTCTACGCCCGGCCGCCTTTGCCCCAGGAATTAACCTGGTACTCATTTTTGGTGTAGGCTGAGTGAACCTCAGGGCCATATGCACCTCTGGAAGTGGAAATCTTGTTTCTTAAATTTTACGACTTCCTTGCGGGATTCAAACCCACATCCTTCTGGGCGAACCGAGCACGCCTTTACCACCTCGGCCAGGCAGCTCCTGTTCTTACCCGGTAGAGAAACAAAATAATACATCACGAAGGCAGTGGTATAGAGTTATTTTCTATAGATGTTATTCTTGCAATGATGACAATAATGTAACGGTTCCAAAGTAACCAATGTTATTTTTCCACATCACCAGTTTCAATACGTACCTGGATGATCATGAGAAACTTCTTGGCTTGAGGGATGGTGATAGTGGAGAGGTGACCGAAGGTAAATCCTCGCAGATCGTAGACAAGTACCCAGTTAAGACAAGCGCCTTCAAGTAATTGGACGGTGGCCATCAACAAACCCATCTTTGCAGCCTTGCAGAAATCAAACTCCTTTGCATCTAAATCCAAAATTTTGTACATGAGGACTCTACTTCCGTTTGGAGTCAGTTTCGGAAAAGGATAAGCGAACCTGGAACACATAGTATAAACAAAAAGCAGAGAGAACTAAGTTTATTTACAATATCTACAAATAAAGCAAACCTGCTCCGTACAGGAGATATGATACTACACAAAGTACAGACCACTTATAAAGTAAAGTGAACCCTCACTAAGTCTGAATTATAGGTGTGTTTTCTCATCATCAATCAATACTGATCTGCATTTAGGGCAGTTGCCCAGGTGGCAGATACCCTATCTGTTGCTTTCCTAGCCTTTTCCTAACTGACTTCAGAGAAATTGGAAATTTACTGAACATCTCCCTTGGTAAGTTATTCCAGTCTCTAACTCCCCTTCCTATAAATGAATATTTGCCCCAGTTTGTCCTCTTGAATTCCAACTTCATCTTCATAATGTGATCTTTCCTACGTTTATAAACGCCACTTAAAATTATTCGTCTTCTAATGTCACTCCACACCATCTCTCCGGTGACAGCTCGGAACGTACCACTTATTACATGTAACTAATCTCATTATTAGACCCGTATTGAACTATGCTATGATATACTAACAATTTGTTGGATATTTTGATCCACCTTTTCAATACAAATTACAGTTTGTGTTGCTAAGTTGTAATGTTACAACACTAATTTACCGGGACATGTTTCGCTTTTATTCACAAGCATCATCAGCCTATACAGTTGCCTCAAGGTTTGTCATATTTGGATTGTTGTTACAAATTTCATTACATTGAATGTAAATCTAATTTCAGTGATAACAATATTTAAAACACAAGACTAATATACACATTAAAAATTATGACAATATGATTTGCAATGTTAAAGTGGAGTAACTCTTAATTCTAAAACACATTGACGTCCAAAACACAGTTTTTACAGTTTGAAAATTTGGCTAAAAATTGTTTGCAATGTTAAAATAAAATTGATTCAACTATAATTTGGCATTAAAATTTGAGTCATAAATATAAATATTGGATGTTAATATATAGGAGCCATAGTTTCTGAAGTGCGTTGGTTTCCAGAATACAGTAACTTTTCAGTATTGAGAATTTTAGTTAAGAATTGTGCTCTCTAAATAATGTTATTTAAAAAGACTGTAATTTTGCATTATGCGTGATTAGTCATGATGATAATCTAGAATTGAAGTCTTGGGTTCGTTGGAAAATGGCTTCTAGATTTGATGAGGCTTGCTGCTGCAGTTTGGCAATTTGATCAGAGGAAGTATTGACATATTTAATTCTTGTTTGTAGCGACCAGACTCTCCGTTGGAAGTTGATTGTTTTGATGTAAGTTATGGTTAAAAGAGGCTTCAATCCAAATTTTGAGTATCTGATTATGTTTCTTTCGATTTATAGAATGAAGAAGCATCTGGAACAAATGGAAATGAACTTAAGTAATATTGTGTGTGTGTTGTGCTTGTAATGTGAGTGTTGATGTTGCATTATCACTTACCCCTTTGTCTGCTGCTACAGAATCTTGTGGACCTTATTGCGTTACTGTGACTATTGTCTGTTGTGGCTCTACTCCTTGTGTTGTACGTATGAAAGAGCTGTTGTGAAGGGCGGGTAGGAGGTTGAGGGGAAGAGATGTTGGGCGGGGCGTTTGCTATTGACGTGCTATGTGGTAGGGAATTCTTATCTGTTGTCGAGTTTGGGGTAGAGGACGATCCTGCAGGCGGGGCGTTAAGCTTTGGCGTGTTATGTGGAGGGGGACTTTTTTGCGTTGCCGAAATGGTTTCAGTTGTAAGTGTATTTAGATTGAATATTTTAAAGAATTTGCTTTTATCTGATTTGAGATTTCGTAATAATGTTGGCAACTGCTCTATTAACGGACTTTTTATTTTGACCGCATCATTCAAGTTTTTTCCTTTATTAAAGTATTGATCCAAATAAATATATATGTTTTCGAATTCTGTCATTAGCTTCCCCTTTTTGATTCTTTTGATTATTGTAAGGTCTTTGTCTATTGAGGTGTAATGATGGCCGGTTTCTTTCATATGATTACTCATTGCAGAGTATTTATTGTGTTTTAAGGCGTTAAAGTGTTCCATGTATCTGGTTAGGAAACTGCGTCCAGTTTGGCCAACATATGAAGATTTACACTGTGCGCATGTTAGTCTGTATATTCCGGAGCCTTGAAATTTGTTATTGTAGGCAATAGAGTTAGAAATGGCTGTGGAAGTAAGGAGAAATTGAAGGAACTTACTAGGAAATTGAATCTAGCAAAGAAGTCAGCTAAGGATAACATGATGGCAAGCATAACTGGCGGTCATACAAATTTTAGTGAAACATGGAGGAGTATGTATAGGCCTAGGTACTTTAAGGAAGTAACAGGTTCCAAGAAGGACAATCCAGGAATCATTAATGAATGAACAAGGGGAGTGTATATGCAAGGATCTTCAAAAGGCAGAAGTATTCAGTCAGCAGTATGTAAAGATTGTTGGTTACAAGGATAATGTCCAAATAGAGGAGGTGACTAATGCTAAAGAAGTATGACACTTAAAACTAGAAAAGCAGCTGGAATTGAAAAGATTTCTGGGGATATACTAAAGACAATGGGTTGGGATATAGTACCATATCAGAAGTACTTATTTGATTATTGTTTGGTTGAAGGAGCTATACCAAATGAATGGAGAGTTGCTATAGTAGCCCCTGTGTATAAAGGAAAGGGTGATAGACATAAAGCCAAAAATTACAGACAAGTCAGTTTGACATGCATTGCATGTAAACTTTGGGAAAGCATTCTTTCTGATTATATTAGACATGTTTGCAAAATTAATAGCTGGTTTGATAGAAGGCAGTTTGGTTTTAGGAAAGATTATTCCACTGACGCTCAACTTATAGGATTCCAGCACGATATAGCAGATATCTTGGATTCAAGAGGTCAAATGGACTGTATTGTGACTGACCTATGTAAGGCATTTGGCAGGGTTAGATCATGGGAGACTACTGGCAAAAATGAGTGCAATTGGACTCAGTGGCGGCTCGTGAAAAAATCGTCCTACGTGCTACAAAAAACAAGCTAAATACGCTGTTTTAAATCTGCATATTGCCATGATGAACAACGCATACTTCAAACTTGGTACTACTACTACTACTACTACTACTACTACTACTAATAATAATAATAATAATAATAATAATAATAATAATAATAATAATAATAATAATACAACTTTTCTCACAATTTATAACTCAGAACAAACAAAAACAACATTAATTTGGAAGCAGATGAATTCTTCGACAACTGTCTACGAGATAAATAATTCATTCGAGAAATATTGTTTTTACTAACCTAATGGCGCAACTTACATCAGTGCAAATAGAATCGTGGGAATATAGATCCGCACTAAGAACACTAATTTAATTTCACTTTATATACACTGCAGTTAATAAAAAATTTGATAAAACTTCGTATAAACTTTAGCACTAACACAATGACAGAAAAAACACGCACCAGTAATATAACTGCGAGTTTAAAAACCGCACAAAGCAACTGAAAGAGCTGCTAACTGATTCATTGAGACCTCCCCTATTACCAGAGTAAATGTCCGGCTCCATGGCTAAATGGTTAGCGCGCTGGCCTTTGGTCACAGGGATCCCGGGTTCGATTCCCGGCAGGGTCTGGAATTTTAACCATCATTGGGTGTACGTGTTGTCGTCATCATCATTGCATCCTCATCACGACTCGCAGGTCGCCTACGGGCGTCAAATCAAAAGATCTGCATCTGGCGAGTCGAACATGTCCTCGGATACTTCCGGCACTAAAAGCCATACGCTATTTCATTTCACCAGAGTAAATGACATTGTAATGCGGGATAACATTTAGGGTCAGTCAAAGATTCTTTGACTCACCTACGAATTCCTTATTTTTGACACAAAAGGAAGATGGATATTTTAATAAGCATGTGTGAGATAGATTGCCTCCACTTACGCTTTACTTTCGAGCCCAGACGATGCTACTCTCTAGTGGCAGATTCGCTTACCACGTTCAACATAAGCACGGCCGACTGGATCCCTCGCTGCGCTCCGGGCAGCAGGAGACATCGAGTAATTCTACCCCCTTGCGGGAGAGGAAGTAACTATAAACGGGATCAGTGAAAGTTGATCCCGGTTTACGGTATACTCCGCCGGCTAGGGGGAGTGTTGCAAGCTTGGCTGCGCCTGCGTATTGCTTCCTTCAGGCTACAGGCAAGGGCTCACTTCACATGAGCACGAGCCTTGTTCCCCGGGAGAACGGCGCTAGGTGTTCGACAGATCTCGTCCTGATTTGCACAAAACACAAATTCATATCGTACTCAAAACAACGAAAAGGCACCAGGATAATTGTACTGTACATAAATAATATTCCTTACAGTTCCAAGCTACGTGCTGGAGCCCGGTTGCACGTACTGACCGGCCGCCACTGATTGGACTTGACAAAAGAGTGACTGAATGGGTGGCTATATTCCAGAAAATATATCTCAGAGAATTAGAGTACACAGAGCTTTATCTGACCCTGTAATAATTAAGAGGGGAATTCCTCAAGGTATCGTAGTATAATTGGACCTTTATGTTTTTTTTAATATATATATCAGACCAAACCAAACCAAACCCCTTGGCACTACAGCCCTTTAAGGGCCTTGGCCTACCAAGCGACCGCTGCTCAGCCCGAAGGCCTGCAGATTATGAGGTGTCGTGTGGTCAGCATGACAAATCCTCTCGGCCGTTATACTTGGCTTTCGAGACCGGGTTATATATATATCAATGCTATGTATAAAGAAGTGGAATCAGAGATAAGGATTTTTGTAGATGATGTAATTCTGTACAGATTAATAAATAAGTTACAAGATTGTGAGCACCTGCAAAATGACCTCTATAATGTTGTGAGATGGACAGTAGGCAATGGTATGATGATAAACGGGGTTAAAAGTCAGGTTGTGAGTTTCACAAATAGGGAAAGTCCTCTCACTTTTAATTACTGCATTGATGGGGTGAAACTTCCTTTTGGGGATTATTGTAAGTATCCGGGTGTTAATATAAGGAAAGATCTCTATTGGGGTAATCACATAAATATGATTGTAAATAAGGGGTGCACATGGTTATAAGGGTATTTAGGGGTTGTAGTAAGGATGTAAAGGAGAGGGCATATAAGTCTCTGGTAAGACCCCAACTAGAGTATAGTTTCAGTGTATGGGACCCTCATCAGGATTACTTGATTCAAGAACTGGAAAAAATCCAAAAGAAGAGCAGCTCTATTTGTTCTGGATGATTTCCGACAAAAGAGTAGCATTACAAAAATGAAAGTTTGGGCTGATAAGACTTGAGGGAAAGGAGACGAGCTGCTTGACTAAGTGGTATGTTACAAACCATCACTCCCATTTTTGTTCCATATTGAAAACAGCGATCTCACTTAGTTTACAAAAGTAGTATATTTATTACCCCACCTATTCAATACAATTAATACCACATTTTGTGGTTAAATAAACAGAAATTCTAAATTTTAAAATTTTCACGTCTGTAACAGCTTAAGTTTTTATTAGATGTAACTATCCTCATACAATTAGATTTAGATTTAGATTTATTATTTTTCTTTAGATCTACAGTAATAATACCCATTTGATCCGTTATAAAGAAAAATAACAATGTCCAGCCTAAGCCAAATTACATACTACTAACTTGGTGGACCCTACACAGGCGGAATACCGGACAACCATGCAAGGTTCCACCCCTAGCTAAATCTGTTAAGCTGCCTCTAACATGGACGGATGACCGGCTCACATGCTAGGGCACCCCCTATCTCTAAATTAAGCCTATAACTAATTACAACATTAAATCTATACTAATCTATCTTAAGCTGCCTCTAACATGGACGGATGTCCAGCTCACATGCTAGGGCACCCCCTACGTCTAAATTAAGCCTATGACTAATTACAACATTAAATCTATACTAGTTCTAAATCTATACTAATCTATCCTAAGCTGCCTCTAACATGGACGGATGACCAGCTCACATGCTAGGGCACCCCCTACATCTGAATTAAGCCTATAACTAATTTCAACATTAAATCTATACTAATTCTATCCTAGTACCTCTTATCATTAACTAATAAATCAAAACCAATACTGTCTCAATACACATAAATACACCTTCACTTGAATAAATACCCTCTAAACTTCGCTATCTTTCCTAATATCCATAAATACACCTTCACTTGAAAAAATACCCTCTAAACTTCGCTATCTCTTTTAATTTCCATCCATCGAACTCAACAATCACTCACTTCATTTCCATGCCACATTCATTACATATCTACCTCTTATCATAAAGACACCTTTACTAGAATAAATACCCCCTAAACTTCGCTATCTTTCTTATCATCCATTCGCCACCATGCCCCTGCTGAACATACACACAAACCTTTACACATTCCATTCCTCCTACATTTCCTCTACTTGTCTCTCTCAGGGTTGCTGATTCCATGCTTCAGCGGTATTATGAATGTCACAGACCCCATACACGCTAACCTTAGCACATTCCATTCCTACTACATTTCCTCTACTTGACTCCCTCGTGGTTGCTGATTCCATACTTCCGTTGTACTCACATTCTGCTAATACGTATTCTACTCATGTTGCAACTTTATCACTGCACTACCTATCTATTCCTGCTCATCTTATTCAACCATGCTTAATCTAATTAAATAATCATCTAAAACCAACTTTGCTTGCCGATTTACCATTAACTAATAAATCACTTACCAATACCATTTAAACTTCGCTACCTCTCTTAACATTCATCCATCATCGTCATACTTAACACTTCAATTCCAGTCCTCATTCACTTTAGAATTATAATACACATTAAGACATCTTTACTTGAATAAATACCATCTAGACTTCGCTACCCCTCTTCTCATCCATCCATCGAATTCAACAATCTATCCATCTTATATCTCAAGTCTCATTACTTGAATAAGTACCATACAATTACATTACACTTAAAAACACCTTATCACCTCGCTACCTCTCTTATCATTCATCCATCATACCATACATATGCAGATACCATCACTTCTTTACTTTAAACATTACAATGCCCTTCGAACTCAACAATCCATCCATCTTATATCTCAAGACACCATTATATGAATAAGTGCCATACAATTACAGTACACTTAAAAACACCTTATCACCTCGCTACCTCTCTTATCATTCATCCATCATATATCTATTATCATCACCTTTCATATTTAACACTTCAATTCCAGTAGATACCATCCAACCTCCTTTATATCTCCAAACTCGTAACAATTACACTACACATATAGACATCATTACTTGAGTAAGTACCATCTAAACTTCGCTACCTCTCTTATCCTCCATCCATCTAAACTCTGATCCAACTTCTAAACATCAATACATATCTACCTCTTATCATTCTTCACTTGAATAAATACCCTCTAAGCTTCACTACCTCTCTTATCATCCATCCATCGCACTCCACAATGATTCTCTTCAATTCCATACCACATATCCTTACATATATACCTCTTATCATTAACTAATAAATCACTCACCAATACGATCTCCGTCATGTCATCACTTGAATAAATACCATACACTTGGTCTATCCATCTTCTACCTAAAGACACCATCACTTCAATTACAATTATACTACACATACAGGCACCATTACTTGAGTAAATACACACATACAAACACCACCATAACTACGCTTCTGTCCTCCATCATAGGCAAACTATGTTACTTACTACTGTTACTTGACTTTTTACTTCTCGTAATTATTCCTTCCATTTTTCCTTTTTTGTCCCATAGGTCCTTCAAACTCAAGCTTCTCCCTTTGATCACGGCACTTCTTACTTCTGCTTCCTCCCTCAAACCATTATTCTCGCTCCGATTCTGTCCGCTTGTCTTCCCCTGTGGTTCTTTTTCTTCCCTCGCGCAGACTTCCGACACTAATTCGTCCATTAAATTCCTGACTACTTCCATCCTTCTTGCATTTACTTTTTCTTCAGCTCTTTTCATGATCTCTTCCCAGGAACCCCATCTACTCAGTGTTCCTTCATTTACAGTATGTACATCAGCCCTGGTAGTTTCTTCTTGCCTCGAACTGTCAGCCCTGCTAGTTTCTTCTTGCTTCAAACTCTCATCCATTAATTTCAGTTTCGATATTGTCCACTTTCGGGTCCAATTCCTGTCGCTCACCACGAGTATCTGACCACTAATATACGCTTTCAATCCCTGAATTTTTGCTTTCACAAGATGTTTCTTAAGAATTTTAAAATTTCTACTCTCTTCTCTTCCGAAATCTCTCTTAATTCTAATGTTCTCACACTGTAGATTACCAGCGTTCCTTATCACTATGTCTGCCATCAATGAAGATAGCAGCGACACTTTTATGGGCCTGTGCCCTCCCACCTTGCCAACTCTCTCCACATTGTCTATATCTACCTCACTGAAATTTATTTTCATTTTTTTTTTTTGTATAACATCTACCACTTTGTAAATAATGTCCACTTTAGATTCTGCCTTGTCTTCCTCCACCCCATAAATAAATATGGATTTCTTCTTGCGCTCCTGTCTGCAGAATTCGATTTCTTTCTTCAGGTTTACAATCTCTTCATATTTTTTATTTTCTCTCTTAGTGACACCAGTTCTTTCTCGCTGCCTTCTATCATCGCCTTCGTATTCTTCATATAATCCTGGATCCACTGTCTCGTCTTTTCTTGCTCCTGGCCTTGTTCTTGAAGCATTTTCTTTAATTGTTCAAACGGACATACCTCCTGTATTACTTCTCTTACTACTTTCCTCATAACCTCTACGTCTACCCAATTCATCGTATCTATCTCCTTGCCGACCGCTTGACCTTACCGCTTCCTCACTCTTAATCCACTCCACTCAGCAGGCGCACGCCACACGACACGTCCGTCCTCCTCACTGGCTTAAGCTAGACTGCTCATACAATTAATTCAATTAATTTTTCAATTCTTCCCCCCCCCCCACTCCTTCATTGGATTTTCTGAAATCAAAAGAATACATGTTTCTTTACTTTTAAAGCAGATTTCAAATACCAATTTTCACATCTGCAACATCTTTCGTTTTTGAGATAATAGCATCTTCATACAAATAATTCAAACAATTTTCAATTCAATCAATCAATCAATCAATCAATACTGATCTGCATTTAGGGCAGTCGCCCAGGTGGCAGATTCCCTATCTGTTGCTTTCCTAGCCTTTTCCGAAATGATTTCAAAGAAATTGGAAATCTTCCCTCTGCAATAAGTGGATTTCTGAAAGCAAAATGTATGTACTGGTATTTATTTATTTTTAAAGGAGATTCCAAACACCAGTTTTCACATCTGTAACATCTCCAGTTTTTGAGGAAACAGTATCCTAATAAAAATAATTCAACCCCATTTTCAGTCAATTTTAACACCTCCCCCACCATAGTGGTTTTTCCAAAAACAAAAAATGCATTTTCTTAATTTTTAATAGAGATTAAAAAATATCATTTTTCACTTCTGTGATATGTTAAGTTTTTGTGATATACTGTAGACATATTCATTTTTAAATTTCATCCCCTTTTTAGTTCCCCATAAGTGGAGTTTCCGAGAACAAATCACCTATGTTTCTTTACCTTTACAGAAGATTCCAGATACCAATTTTTACGTCTGTAACATTTTTTATTTCTGAGATATACTGCTGATATAGTCTTTCTAAAAATTCACCCCAATTGTCACTCCTGTTTAACCCCCATTATTGTATTTTCCCAAAACAAAAAAAGACGTGTTTCTTTATTTTTAATGGATATTCCAAATACCAATTTTCAGGTCTGTAATATCTTCAGTTTCTGAGATATAAGTATCCTCATTAAAGGCATTCAACCCCTTTTTCACCCCTCCTAGTGGGATTTTCCGAAAACGAAAATACGTGTTTTTTTAATTTTTAAAGGAGATTCTAGATACCAATTTTTACATCCGCAAACTTTTAAAGTTTTGAGATATATATGTACACTCATTTTTCTAAAAAATTCACCCCATTTGTCACTCCTATTTAACCCCCATTAATTGAATTTTCCAAAAACAAAAAGGTTCATATTTCTTTATTTTTAAAGAAGATTCCATATACCAATTTTCAGGTCTGTAATATCTTCAGTTTCTGAGATATAAGTATCCTCATTAAAGGCATTCAACCTCTTTTTCACCCCTCCTAGTGGAATTTTCCAAAAACAAAATATACATATTTATTTATTATTAAAGGAGATTCTAAATACCAATTTTTACATCTGTAAACATTTAAAGTTTTGAGATATAATTACACTCATTTTAAACATTCACCCCCTTAGCAATGGAATATCCAAAAACCCTCCCATAGCGAGCACCTACATTGTAATATAAATGTATCCTCAAAATTTCATTTCTTTATGTCCAGTAGTATTGGCTCAGCGATTATGAATCAGTCAGTCAGTCAGTCAGTCAGTCAGTCAGTAAGTCAGTCAGTCAGTCAGTCAGTCAGTCAGTCAGTCAGGACATGTTCTTTTATATATATGAATATACTAATTGTACGTAACTAGTATTTAAAATACCGTTATATACTTACTAACGGCCACAAAACAGAAATAGAATGTCACTGACAATGAACTGCGTGTGACAAGATCTAATTCAGAAGTGAGAGGTTTGCCAACTCCAAGCAAGACGAGCTGCCCAGAAGATTTATCTCCATGGTAACCGCAGTCGCCCCGCCCTCGTTTCCATGGTGACCATACGCCACAGTTCCTTTATCCCGCCCCGGCAGGCAGTAAACGAACCTCCCTCTAAGAACTGTCAGAACTCAACTTTAGATATTAGAGGTATGGTATCTATTACTCGTGCCGTAGCTACAAGCTGCCGCGATTTCTCGTCAGACGCGGATAATAATCATAACTCTAGATAAAAGGAAGAAAAGTTTTTCTTACTCACTGTTTGTTGAAGATTTCTTGCAGCTCGAGGTCCAGCGGGTCTCTCTTACCAAAAAACTCTGGCACTAGATCTTTTACAGTGTAAAGCATATCTATAGAGTGTTTCACTTTCTCCAAGCTGTTCTTGCGGGCAATTAGCGAATTTCTGACCAATCGTTCATCTGAAATTGAAGCCCATTCAGAATTATTAATATTGTTGTTGTTACGTGCTCACACGACTGCCGGCTCTCTCCCCCTCTCTCTGGTAGCACCCTTTGGTATTTCCCCGAAGAAATGAGTGAGTCAGACCGGGAAGCTCTCAGCCGGCGTGAGGGCATGTAACAATGTCTTACTTCTCTTTTTTTTTACAACTAGCTGAAGACAACCCTCTTCACTGGATTATTTGTACACCCGGCGGTTTTATCTATACAGGGTGGTTGGAAACAACGTGAACCGAATATTTGAGCATTAGAGGGTTGGTCATACTGATAATAAATTTGTAATAAATAATTTGGTATCTCGCGAAATTATCATCTTATTAACTGACGAAAGTAGCCAATCAGATTGCTTCATGGGTGCATTTAAATGGGATTTATGAGGCGGTGTTGTTAAATCTGCTGTGGCTTAAACAGTTATTTCCGACCACCCTTTATAATACAGAAAACGTGCATAAAAACACTCTTTTTCTGTTTCTTCTTTTGTATTATCTTTGCGGGGTACATAAATATCTTACATAATAATTAATTTCATAAAAATACATTATTATACACTTCATTTGATGTCTTGTTGTCTGGCGCATGCACAAACAGATTTTCTGCTTATCCAACACATGAGTGCTCCTATGGAGCGAGGGCATATAACGTTGCTGAAGGTGATTTGTCCGTCGGATGGAGACGTAAAGCCTCGAGCAGACCTATCGATGCTATTCGACAGAAGAAGGTTATGTGCCACTACCGGGTTTTCAACAACTTGCTTTATGTCGCACCAACACAGACAGGTCTTATGGCGACGATAGGACAGGAAAGGGCTAGAAGTGGGAAGGAAGCGGCCGTGGCCTTAATTGAGGTACAGCCCCAGCACTTTCCCGGTGTGAAAATGGGAATCCACGGAAAACCATCTTCAGGGCTGCTGACGGTGGGATTCGAACCCACTATCTCCCGAATACTGTGTACTGGCCGCACTTAAGCGACTGCAGCTATCGAGCTCGGTACTACTGGGTTTTACCCTCTCCCTTCCTACTATCATATATCATGTCATTCATTTCATCTTATTAACTTCCCTGATGAGATTGACGTCAGGAAGGTCATCCGGTTATAAAAACCATCTTAACAGATTAATCTCACCACAAACCCAACACCGTAGAGGAACGGGACAAGGAATGGACACACTTTAGGTTAGAACGTCATGCACCCTTAGCCAGCAGTCTGCATTTCAAATCATCCACGCTGTGACGTCACAGCTCTGTCAGGAGGAGGACTGCGCCTTCGGTTGTGTAAAGATAAGCATGCATTTTTAAATCGCCCGGTAACTCACAAAGTCACCGCGAGAGCGCACTGATATGTATGTAGCGGGATCTGATAGTAATTTGTCACGTTGTGATGTCACAGCTCTGTCAGGAGAAGACCTGCGCCTTCGGTTATGTAAAGATAAGCATGCATTTTTAAATCGTCCGCGCTTATTACGTCACAGCTCCGTCTACTCCAAGGGAGAGACGACAAAGAGCCTGTGAGGTTAGGTTAGTTCGTGGTCTACGTTAACCACATCTACAAGTCACCTCACTAGTTCGGCTCCTCCAAGGACAACCTGTCTGAGGTCAGGTTGGCGTTCCTCGTAGCGAGGTTAGGTTAACACCTCATAACCTCAATATCAGTCATCTAACCAATTGAACTCCTCCATGGGGAGCCTGTGTGTGTGTGTGTGTGTGTGTGTGAGGTTAGGTTACCGTAGCATTCGCGTGCAAGGTTAGGTTAACACGTCATAATGACGTCTTAACCTCATGTGCAGGTCACCTAACCGATTTGTGGCTCCTCCATGGGCGCCCGATCGATTCGGCTCCTCCCAAGGTGTCCGTGACCTTTCTGACTCGGCTCCTCCAAGGGGGCCCGTGAGGTTAGCATTGCCCTCGTACGTAAGGGTATGACACCTTAACCTCACCTAGCGGTCAAAAACACTCCAGCTTGGCCAGTGTTGTTAGCATTGCCCTCGTTCGTATGCGTATGATATCTTAAGCTCACCTAGGGAGTTCAAAAGCGCCCTAGACCATTCCCTGGCCAATTAGGTCCCCCAATAGAGTCTGTGAGGTTAGACTTGCTCTCGTACTCAAGGTTATGACGGTATTCCGCGTTCAATCGTCTAGAACCTGCATAGCCTTACTACTCAACTAGGGATCAATGACCTCATTCCAGAATCGACATAGCCTAACTACTCAACTAGGGGTCAGTGACCAAGTGGGAAAATACTGACTCAGCACCCACTGTTTTAGAACACACATTGCTCATACTACTAGCGGTCACCTCTGAAAACACTATCAGATTCCCGAAATCGTTCATTTCTCTCAAAACCGATTGAGAGTTTATCTTTATTTTACCACGGATACACAATAACCCTGATATCGAGCGGAGTGGCCACGTGTGTTAACGCCCAACGGCTATGGGGCTAAGCTCTCCATTCGGGAGATGCGTGGGTTCGAACTCCACTGTCGGCTGTTTAAAAATGGTTTTATGTGGTTTCTCAATTTCACTTCACGGCAAATGCGGGGAGAGTTCCTATTCATAAGCCACAGCCGATTCCTTGCACATTTTTGATCAATTTTATTTCATTCTTCATTAACTACTCAACTGAGGTTGGGATCAGGAAGAGCATCCGGCCGTAGAAACATACCCTACAAATTCAGACCCCGTATAAAGAAACAGGACTAAGCGCAGACCTCGCACATAGTAACCAACTTACCGATACCGTCCGGCAGATGCGGCTGCTGTGATATCCAGTCCATGAGATACTTCACATCTCGCTCTAGACCTTCAGGGGTCATGCTCAGCTGCTTGTAGATAAAGGCCAATTGTTCCTCTGTAAGTGGTTCTAGCACCGACATCTTGTCTCTGAAATGACAAGAAATAAATGTTAGAATTTAGCATGTCTGCACCTTTAAGCACAATTACAGCATAGCAGTATTCAACAACGGATAGAGTAGTTTTCGGCTTAAGAGCGGCTGGTTTTCTAGTCTTGAACTCTTTATTTTGTAGGTGAAGGAGCTGGTCCCCAATGTCGGCTGCCCTGAGAATGGTTTTACTAGCATTGACGCTCGTCATTTTGGAGGCGGAGGAGGTGGTCCGCAACATTGGCCGTGCTGAGAATGGTTTTACTAGCCTTGCAGATCTTTATTTTGCAGGGGAGGAGCTGGTCCCCAATGTCGGCTGTCCTGAGAATGGTTTTACTAGCCTTGACGCTCGTCATTTTGGAGGCGGAGGAGGTGGTCCGCAACATTGGCTGTGCTGAGAATGGTTTTACTAGCCTTGCAGATCTTTATTTTGCAGGGGAGGAGCTGGTCCGCAATGTCGGCTGCCCTGAGAATGGTTTTCTATTCTTCTGAAGTAAGGAGAATCGACGATCCTGTCCGTCATTAAATGAGGTCTGCCTGGTCTTGGTTTAGTTGCTGTTGTTCCTTCGCGTTTCCACTTCACAATACAATCACGTCACCGACAGCTTTAGAAGGGTTCATGATGACTCAGATGACATCCGACGACTAGTCCACGTTCGAAGTCACTGATCTGTACTGACTGACCCATTCTACTTTTACTGCTTCTCCACTGACAATACAATTCTCCTAGCCTCCCTTTATACTGGCGGGTCCGTCTCTCGTGACATCTAGGATTTAATTCCGCGTTAGATTGAGGTGTCCACGTAGTTTTGATCAGGTAGAGTATGTGTGACAATTGTTATTTCTCGTTGCCCTACAAATACTTTGTAATCCTCAATAACGCCTTTGTAAATAAATCAGTACTAGTAATGATTCCTATACATCTCAATAGAAAAATTTAACACATAATGTGATTTGATGTTAATGTTCATGAGGATCTTCATAATATGAGGGGGTAAGTTCCAAAACCTGCCACGTGACATTTTCGGTCAAATTGAATTATGCATGCCATTCGGTCATCCATATCAAACTCTACCAATGCGGAAATGTAATCTTGCTTAATTCAACCGTGTGGTATAATATAAGGCTTTGAATATTAGGTTGAGTTTCAAATTCTGCAACGTGAACCGAATTATTTAATTTTTTGCCTTTCAAAACGTGCAGCGTGTATGCACCAATCATAATGCTTCGCGTCAGATCACGCCACGCTCGTTGCCTTGCTTTTTTAGGGTGTTAGAGCAAATACAGTAGAGACAATACGCGACACGTCCGGATTTAGCCTTGTTAAAATGGGAGACAAGTCTCAGGTGGCGCTCCTAGTGGCGTGACCTGAAAATTTGCGCTAAATTCAAACATCAATGGAAATGTATATACGGAAATGGATAAATAAATTACGTCTAGAAAGAAAGTGTTACTAAGATATTAACTTCAAAGTTGCTAAAGCAATTCTGGATAAATGAATGAAGAATTATTTAACAGGTTATTATTTAAAGACTGAAATTAGACATATAATCAAGAAAATGGACTGCTGTGAAAGGGCTTGATCTTTCATTTATGCATTACTTTTTTAGCTTTAGCATTACTACCTGAACGTTCACGGCTAGATTGGTCTTTTTTCTCATTTAAAAGCATTTTAATTTCGTATGGCTATTTCTAGCCGAGTGCAGCCCTTGTAAGGCAGACCCTCCGATGAGGGTGGGCGGCATCTGCCATGTGTAGGTAACTGCGTGTTATTGTGGTGGAGGATAGTGTTATGTGTGGTGTGTGAGTTGCAGGGATGTTGGAGACAGCACAAACACCCAGCCCCCGGGCCATTGGAATTAACCAATGAAGGTTAAAATCCCCGACACGGCCGGGAATCGAACCCGGGACCCTCTGAACCGAAGGCCAGTACGCTGACCATTCAGCCAACGAGTCAGACATTTAAAAGCATTGTGTCATCACATTAAAACACTTGTCAACAAAAATATCGGCATATTCCTTACACACATGATACAATGAATTTACATTTAAGAGCTGGACAGTTTTCCTTTTAACTTGAAGCCTACTAACAGAAAGAAAATCTATAAATTTAGCCTCAAAAACATTCTAACTTTCCCTATAAGCAATACTTGCCATAATGCCATTACATTAGGGTAGAGCAAATTTGCATCATCATATTGTTTCAACAAAATATTTACATTTCTTAAATCGCCCATATTTTCTTCAGCGCTTGACAACGCATTACGGCATTCCAAATGGGGTAACTTGGAACACAACCAGCCACACACATATGCATATGTATTTTCCTGAATTAAATCAAACCCACAGATCACACCTATAATACAACAACACATCGGTATTGCAGGTTAACTGCTGCACTATACAATAAAATAAGTTTATTATATTTTAAGCCAGTTAAAATGTGGGTCGCGCAGGTCAGAAGTTTAGGAAGTACTATAAAAATCTCTTTGTAACTGGAAGAATATATATCCAAACACAATATTTACTTACATTTTCTTGTCACGAGGGAAACGGAAGAATGACCGCGAATCCTTCTGCACTTCATAGTTATTGCAGCCAAACACAGCACATATCTTTCCACTCATATTGAGAGGAGATATAAAGGAATGATACACGCTACTATTTACTTATGTCAACTTAACGCAAACGCATAAATAACGCCAAAAACTTCACAAACAAATGAATGTGCTCTTATGACAGAATCAGTAGTTCTCAGGTCACTCCGCTTGACTTGCTCTAAAAATCCTATAGCACATGTTTTCACTGTTCCCTTCTGTTTGAGTTTCAAAACTGATAACGTGCAAATAAAATACACAAAATTCTTGGCAATAATGGCTTCAGATCTTCGAATACTCATGATGCTTATAGAGATCACGAATGGCAATTAATTCACCAAATTTGAACTTTGTAAGTGTAACAGTATAGAAGTTGCACGTTTTTCTCATTGATCTTTCTTTCTTTTCTTTCTTAATCCGTTTACCCTCCAGGGTAGGTTTTCCCCTCGGACTCAGCGAGGGATCCCACCTCTACCACCTCAAGGGCAGTGTCCTGGAGCGTGAGACATTGGGTCGAGGGATACAACTGGGGAGGTTGACCAGTACCTCGCCCAGGCGGCCTCACCTGCTATGCTGAACAGGGGCTTGAGGGGGGTGGGAAGGTGGGAAGGGATAGACAAGGAAGAGGGAAGGAAGCGGCCGTGGCCTTAAGTTAGGCACCATTCCGGCATTTGCCTGGAGGAGAAGTGGGAAAACACGGAAAACCACTTCCAGGATGGTTAAGGTGGGAATGGAACCCACCTCTATTCAGTTGACCTCCCGAGGCTGAGTGGACCCCGTTCCAGTCCTCGTACCACTTTTCAAATTTCGTGGCAGAGCCGGGAATCGAACCCGGGCCTCCGGGGGTTGGCAGCTAATCACACTAACCACTACACCACAGAGGGGGACCTCATTGATCTTAAAATGTTAAAAGGTCACGTGGCAGATATTGCAACTCATCCCCTCATATAGGCTAGTATTTATATAATTATGCATGTGCCTAGATGTCACTGTACATACCTAATTTTAAAAAATATATAATGTACCGCATGTACGCCTACGTGAATTCAATGGAAATATGGTTGCATGTAAATTGTTATACCGGGCTGAGTGGCGCAGACGGTTGAGGCGCTGGCCTTCTGACCCCAGTTTGCCAAGTTCGATCCTAACTCAGTCCGGTGCTATTTGAAGGTTCTCAAATACGCTAGCCTCGTGTCGGTAAATTTACTGGCACGTAACAAAACTCCTGTGGGCCTAAATTCCGGCACCTCGGCGTCTCCGGAAACCGTAAAAGTTGTTAGTAGGACGTAAAACAAATAATATTGTTATTAATAGTAGTAGTAAATTATTACAGTGATGTTTGTGTCTAGACTTTAATTTGCGGAAAATAACACACACACACACAGTAGGCTAAGCTTTTTTTGAATGTATATTGTTGGCATATTTTGCGCCTTAACTTTTCATGCCATATCTCGTGACTAATAAAATTTGAAAACCTGTTCCATACTTCCTTTAAAATTTAAAAGCAATACGTTTTCGTATGCATGTGAAATTTCGAGATCCCTCATTCAGATATCGTGTCATAGCGGACAACAGGAGCGGGCGAGAGCTGGAAGTCTGTGTCTCGTCCGCCTTGTCGGTATTATATCAAGTTATTTAATCTTAAAATGTCGTACATGTTTCCAGAATCTGACTTTCTCTCTTCATCAGCGATCAAACTTTCCACCAAATAATAGGAGGTTAGGTTGGGTTAGGTATCAAGTCTGACATTTTATTAATATAGATTAAATAACATTTTATAGTATTGACAAGGTGGACATAGATTTTAACCAGCGATTTTCAGTGGTGTGTTAGATATAAGGCAATACGGACCAAAGTCAAATAATGGTTAAAAATAATGAATTCGACTGTCCTTCTCAATTTAACTTATTTACCATATGTTGGTCATGCTTTCTGGTATTCACATTACCTTCAATCAATCAATCAATCAATCAATCAATCAATCAATCAATCAATCAATCAATCAATCAATCAATCAATCAATCAATCAATCAATCAATCAATCAATCAATCAATCAATCAATCAATCAATCAATCAATCAATCAATCAATCAATCAATCAATCAATCAATCAATCAATCAATCACAACTGATCTACATTTAGGACAGTCGCCCAGGTGGCAGATTCCCTATCTGCTATTTTCCTAAACTTTTCTTAAATGATTGCAAATAAATTGGAAATTTATTGAACATCTCTCTTGGTAAGTTATTCCAATCACTAACTCACCTTCCTATAAACGAATATTTGCCCCAGTTTGTCCTCTTGAATTCCAACTATATCTTCATATTGTGATCTTTCCTACTTTTAAAGGGTCCAATACACTGGAACTATACTCTAGTTCGGGTCTTACCAGAGACTTATATGCCCTCTTCTGTACATCCTTACTACAACCCACCGGGCGAGTTGGCCGTGCGGTTAGGGGCGCGCTACTGTGAGATTGCATCCTGGAGATAGTGGGTTTGAACCCCACTGTTGGCAGCCCTGAAGATGTTTTAACGTGCTTTCCCATTTTCACACCAGGCAAATGCTGGGGCTGTACCTTAATTAAGGCCAAGGCCACTTTCTTCCAACTCATAGGCTTTTCCTATCCCATCGACGATCTTGTCCCAATCTAAATTTTGTCTTCTTATGTCACTGATTGAATCCACCTTATTCTAGGTCTTCCTCTTGCTCTCTTACCCTCGCACTTTGCCTCCAGCATCTGTCTTGGAATTCTATTCTCCTCCATCCTCTTTATATGTCCAAACCTCCTTAGTTTATTCTTTTCAATTCTCTCATTTAGTCGGTGTGACGTAAAGCCACTAGCCAACTTCCTTCCTAACATCTTCATTTCTCACTCTGTCTTTCCTTGTCTTTCCTCTCATACTTCTTAGGAAGTGGCGGAGAAGGTGGACTTCAGCATGACATCGATGGCGGAAGAGGGGAAACTTGTAGTGCCTGTACTCCAGTGGAGCGGCCTAGAATAACATTTGGCAGTAGGTACAAAATGCCTTTGGGAGTGGCGACCCCATCGTAATAATAGCCTATAAGTTACATGACATGGTACTAGTAAATCGTGTAAATTAAAATGATAATACGAAGTGAAAAAAATACCAATGCGATGAATAGAAATTAACGAAAACGTACACTTCCAAGACAAAATATTTGTTTATTTTTGCAATAGTAAATAAAAAAATCACCCACTTGGCCAGAAAATTCTATAAAACAATTCGTAATTTGGGAATTTCTTTCACAAAATGGTACAAATTTGCTAGACTTTCTTTCTTTCTTAATCTGTTTACCCTCCAGGGTCAGTTTTTCCCTCGGACTCAGCGAGGGATCCCACCTCTACTGCCTCAAGGGCAGTGTCCTGGAGCTTCAGACTTTGGGTCGAAGGATACAACTGGAGAGGATGACCAGTACCTCGCCCAGGCAGCCTCGCCTGCTATGCTGAACAGGGACCTTGCGTGGGATGGGAAGATTGGAAGGAATAGACAAGGAAGAGGGAAGGAAGCGGCCGTGGCCTTAAGTTAGGTACCATCCCGGCATTTGCCTGGAGAAGTGGGAAACCACGGAAAAACACTTCCAGGATGGCTGAGGGGGAAATCGAACCCACCTCTACTCAGTTAACCTCCCGAGGCTGAGTGGACCCCGTTCCAGCCCTCGTACCACTTTTAAAATTTCGTGGCAGAGCTGGGAATCGAACCCGGGCCTCAGGGGGTGGCAGAAAATCACACTAACCACTACAACACAGAGGCGGACATTAATTTATTTTACGTCCCAACAACTACTTTTTATGGTTTACGGGGACGCCGAGGTGCCAGAAGTTTGCCCCGCGGGATTTTTTTCACGTGCCAGTAAATCTACCGACATGGGGCTTACGAATTTGAGCACCTTCAAATAGTCCGGCTCCATGGCTAAATGGTTAGCGTGCTGGCGTTTGGTCACAGGGGTCCGGGGTTCGATTCCCGGTAGGGTCGGGATTTCAAACCATAATTGGTTAATTTCGCTGGCACGGGGGCTGGGATGTGTGTGTCGTCTTCATCATCATTTCATCCTCATCACGACGCGCAGGTCGCCTACGGGAGTCAAATCAAAAGACCTGCACCTTGTGAGCCGAACTTTTCCTCGGACACTCCCGGCACTAAAAGCCATACGCCATCTCATTGCATTGCCTTTAAACTGCAGCGGCGCTAAGAAGCTCGGGGCCCCACCACAATAATTGAACCCCCTGTGGGTGGGGGCGGTAGAATAACACCCACGGTATCCCCTGCCTGTCGTAAGAGGCGAGTAAAAGGGGCCCCAGGGGCTCTGAACTTTGGAGCGTGGGTTGACGACCACGGGGCCCTTAGCTGAGCCCTGGCATTGCTTCCACTTACTTGTGCCAGGCTTCTCACTTTCATCTATCCTATCCGACCTCCCTTGGTCAACTTTTGTTCTTTTCCGAGCCCGACGGTATTACGGATGGAGGCCTAGGCAGTCTTTCATTTTCACGCCCTTCGTGGCCCTTGCCTTTCTTTGGCCGATACCTTCATTTTTCGAAGTGTCGGACCCCTTCCATTTTTCTCTCTGATTAGTGTTGTATATAGGATGGTTGCCTAGTTGTACTTCTTCTTAAAACAATAATCACCGAGCTCGATAGCTGCATTCGCTTAAGTGCGGCCAGTATCCAGTATTCGGGAGATAGTAGGTTCGAACCCCACTGTCGGCAGGCCTGAAAATGGTTTTCCATGGTTACCCATTTTCACACCAGGCAAATGCTGCGGCTGTACCTTAATCAAGGCCACGGCCACTTCCTTCCCACTCCTAGCCCTTCCTTGTCCCATTGTCGCCATAAGACCTATCTGTGTCGGTGCGACGTAAAGCAACTAGCAAAAAAATAATAATAATAATAATAATAATAATAATAATAATCACCACCGCCACTACCGCAATAATTGAAAATGGGCGCGTCTTTTCCTGATAAGGAAATTTACAAGTTTATTTCGTAGTACAAGGTTGTCTATTATTACAATGAACAGCAACGACAATAATAATAATAATAATAATAATAATAATAATAATAATAATAATAATAATAATAATAATAATAATAATAATAATAATAATAATATAAACAGCCATTCCCCCCGCCCCACGGGGTCTGCGGGGTCCTTATCGCCGCCACTGCCTTCATATACCACCGGACTGAGCCAGGATCGAATCTGCCAAGCTGAGGTCCGAAGGCCAGCGCCTCAACCATCCGAGCCAATTAGTCTGGCGTTATTAATATTATTGTTGTTGTTATTGTTCTTAATCTGTTTACCCCCCAGGGTTGGTTTTTCCCTTGGACTCAACAAGGGAGCCTACCTCTCCCGCCTCAAGGGCAGTGTTCTGGAGCTTCAGACTTTGGGTCTGGGATACAACTGGGGAGAATGACCAGTACCTCGCCCAGGCGGCCTCACCTGCTATGCTGAACAGGGGGATGGGAAGTTTGGAAGAGGCAGGCAAGGAAGAGGGAAAGGAAGCGGCCGGAAGAGGCATCTGCCTTGAGGAGAAGTGGGAAACCACGGAAAACCACTTCGAGGATGGCTGAATTGGGAATCGAACCCACCTCTACACAGCTGACCTCCCGTGGCTGAGTGGACCCCGTTCCAGCCCTCGTACCACTTTTCAAATTTCGTGCCAGAGCCGGGAATCGAACCCGGGCCTCCGGGGGTGGCAGCTAATCACCTAACCACTACATCACAGAGGCGGACATTATTGTTATTAATAAACGAAAGGTTGTGTTCCATTCACCTTACGCAAGGAAAATTGCCACACTTTACTACTGAACATAATTGTATTATTATGAAAGAAGAGAATCATCCATTACCGAACAAGATAAACTAAACATGTCGAAGAATGACTTACCTCTTTGCGGTGGTACAGCGGCACTGAACTGCAACCTGCACTCATACATGAACTGAGTGCATGTTGAAAAATGATTGAAAAAAAAAAGTAAATATAAAAATAAAAATAAAAATAAAAATAATTCAGCGACGTGGTGTCAAGGCGAACGGGATCAAGTTTCTAGAATTACTGTCTGGAGTTGCCCGTGGCTGGGAGGGTATTTACTGAGGAGTTACGTAGTCTCATGCAAAATTTCCAAGGTCTTGAAAATCACTTAAGAAAAAACTAGGTAAAGAATTGATAAAGAATTAGCCAGCTAGGCGACAGCCCTAAATGCAGATCATTGATTTGATTGGTTAGCATGCTGACTTTTGGCCACAGGGGTCACGGGTTCGATTCCCGGCAGGGTTGAGAATTTTAATCATAATTGGTTAATTTCCCTGGCGCGGGGACTGGGTCTATGTGTCGTCTTCATCATCATTTCGTCCTCGTCACGCCTACGGGAGTCTCTGGAGGCCACACGCCATCTGTATAGGTTATATAAAACGCTAACGTGTAGGCTTCACAAAACTCAAGCTCTTAAACTAGAGGGACTTGAAAGGTGCGGTTTGTACCAAAATATATTTATTTTCTAGATAATAATAATAATAATAATAATAATAATAATAATAATAATAATAATAATAATAATAATAATAATAATAATAATAATAATAATAATAATAATAATAATAATTTCGTACGGCTATTTCTAGCTGGGTGCAGCCCTTGTAAGGCAGACCCTCCGATGAGGGTGGGCGGCGTAGGTAACTGCGTGTTATTGTGATGGTTATGGTGTTATATGTGGTGTGTGAGTTGCAGGGATGTTGGGGACAGCACAAACACCCACTCCCCGAGCCAAGTGTTTTAACCATAATAATAATAATAATAATAATAATATAAACAACCATGGGCTCCCCCGCCCTGCGGCGTCTGTGGGGTCCTTATCGACGCCACTGCCTTCATATATCGCCGGACTGAGCCAGGATCGAACCTGCCAAGCTGGGGTCTCTAATGATGGAAGAATATTTGAATCTCTGATCTTCCCCTTCTTCTTCTTCTTCTTCTTCTTCTTCTTCTTCTTATGTATCTGTTTACCGTCCAGGGTAGGTTTTTCCCCCGAACTCAGCGAGAGATTCCACCTCTACCGCCTCAAGGGCAGTGTCCTGGAGCTTCTGACTCTGGGGATACAACTGGGGAGGATGACGAATACCTCGCCCAGGCAGCCTCACCTGCTATGCTGAACAGGGGCCTTACGGAGGGATGGGAAGATTGGAAGGGATAGACAAGGAAGAGAGAAGGAAGCGGGCGTGGCCTTATGTCAGGTATCATCCACTCATTTGCCTGGAAGAGAAGTGGGCAACTATGGAAAACCACTTCGAGGATGGCTGAGGTGGAAATCGATCCCCCCCCCCCCCTCCCAACTCAGTTGACTGAGTTCCAGCCCTCGTACCACTTTTCAAATTTTGTGGCAAAGCCGGGAATCGAACCCGGGGGTGACAGCTAATCACGCTAATCGGGTATTTATTACCCCTAAATTTTCTTTCATTGAATAATGCTTTAGGCGGAGTCGTTTTTACCACATGACAGCAACACAACACATTTTTATCCAAGATAATTTGATAATTCGTTAATTTGAACATTGACAAGTAGAAACCATTACTGTTATGACGGTAAAGCCACTGTATGAAGTGTTATCTGTGCAATGAACAGTTAACAATGTATTTACTCAAAATACTTTCCTCTCACTGAATTATTTGTATTAAAATTCTTCATTTTTTGCAATTTGTTTTACGTCGCACTGACACAGATACAGATAGGTCTTATGGCGAAGGTGGGATAGGAGTGGGAAGGAATCGGCCGTGGCCTTAATGAGGGTACAGCCTGATGTGAAAATGGGAAACCACGGAAAACCATCTTCAGGACTGCCGACAGTGGCGTTCGAACCCACTATCTCCCGGGTGAAAGCTCACAGCTGCGCGCCCCTAACCGCACGACCAACTTGCCCTGTATTGAAAATTCTAGTGCAAGGTATGAATGAAATGTAATCTGAATATATATATGTTGACATTAAAATTTAAGCATGTTTGAGTCAAAATATTTATGTTATCCATACACTGAATATAGAAAAATGTCAAAATTTTATGTTTTGTCCAGCCCCCCTCCTGACAGCATCACTTGAAGAATTTTAAAACTCTAATTGAATAACGACTCTTTTTTTTTTTTTTTTTTTTTTTTTGCTAGTTGCTTTACGTCGCACCGACACAGATAGGTCTTATGGCGACGATGGGACAGGAAAGGGCTAGGGGTGGGAAGGAAGCGGCCGTGGCCTTAATTAAGGTACAGCCCCAGCATTTGCCTGGTGTGAAAATGTGAAACCACGGAAAACCATTTTTAGGGCTGCCGACAGTGGGGTTCGAACCTACTATCTCCCGAATACTGGATACTGGCCGCACTTAAGCGACTGCAGCTATCGAGCTCGGTGAATAACGACTCTTAATCTCAAGATTATCAGAATACAAAAGTGTTGTGGTAAGTTCTGCTATGTATCTAAATGCTATGGATAATAAAAGTGATTAGGCCTACTATTATTCCTCACAGTTAAAGAACGTCATTTGGAATACTCCATCTCTTCGACGTTTCATTTCACGACATTATTTTGAAAAATATCAACGGAAATAACCTTTAGGATTAATCATTTTAACAGCATTAACCTATGTAACATTCTCCATACCTCTGTGTATGTATGTCTAGTCCTCAGCCCGAAAGCTGGTTGGATCCTCAACAGCTTCGCCATCAGCTGTCATAGATGGCCTAGGCATCACTGAAGAGGCGTACTAGGGAAATGAGGAGTGAGGTAGTTTCCCGTTGCTTTCCTCACCGAGCCAGAAGTTGCTATTACATATCAGTCTGCCAAGCCCACTGAAATGCATGCACCAACCGGCCCTATGAGCAACATTTTCACACCATCCATAGCAGGGACTGGCTGCATAAGGATTGGCATTACTAGCATCGCTCATACCTCAGTCACTTTCATATTGTCAAAGCCAAGGATGAGACAGAGATAGATCAATGAAAGTAACAAAATTGCTCTAGCCTGTACCAGAAGACATAGTGCACTGTAAACACTAGGTCCCACTAGCAAAGGCACCTCCATACCTCTACATTACGATAAATCGGTAATCAAAGTCAATATCTTTTCTATAAAGAAGTATGCAATAGTTAAGCCGCCAGCGCCACCTGTCGAGATCAGTGACGGCTGGTGCAGAAAATCAGTTGTGTGGTGTAACCCATACCCCGTCCAAAAATAAAAAAAAATTAAAAGTTTTAGAAACATATGCGGTTTTCAAGAGGCTCTCCACTGAGTTTTTCATACTGAACAAACACGCAAACAATTCCAACACATATACACATTCCTCATGAAAAACTAATTAAACATACAGTAACACCTTCAGTCACAAAACATTCACGAACTCAGAAACACTTGGTGTGAGCGCGCAGAAACAAAGAAGAGCTCTGGTCATCATGAGAAGAAGCTCTGTCGACAACACAGGAGGGCAAGAGGCGAGGAGATACACTACACAGCACGCATCGCTTCTTCGTCTCATCCTTTATTTTTGATCGGCCGAGGGGACGCCACATCTATACTTCGTCCTTCGCCGAGCTAATTAGCATATCGGCTGTCCCCAAGTTGGGTTGACGGCCATCCCCAGCCATGTATACTCTCCTAGTCAGTGATGTTGACCCAGCTCTATCGGTTGAAGACATTGCTACTGAACTTCGCCCGCTCGGTGTCTTCAGTGTCACTCGTCTTTATTACGGCTCTGTTCCCGCACCGGAGATACTTCTTCACTTCCACTCTGCCAGTACATGCAACTCTGTCCAAACTATCGGCGTGGTTATCCAGCGCAGACGTCATCGAGTATCGCCTGCCCCAGCAAACATCAGCGCTCAAACACCTGCTCCGCCTGCCACTCGCTTGCCTCCTCCATATAATCCACCCCCACTTCCATCGCCTTCTTGTTGCCTCACTACCATTTCTCCCAACATTTCGCCTACCGTACCGGTCCCTACCACGACAACTCCCACTATCACTGTTACTTCTACGCAACTTTATCCCATCATTTCTATTACTACTACTACCTCGTCCCATCCATCTCCTCTCCTGACCTCTCTTCCTCTCCCTCCCAACTCTGAGCAGACAAGTCACCAGGAAACGTCTCAACCACCATCTACCGAGGGAACTTCTACCGATCCTTCTGAAAATGCGGCACATCCATCTTCGCCATTACCGCCATCTGATCGTACCTCAACTTACAGCTGTGTTCTGCGCGGTATGGACCCTAACGTACCGCCTGCTGCCATCACACGTGCACTTCGCCAGGCAGGAGTACCTGTCAAGCAAGCATCCCGTATTTATAACTCCGACGGTCCCACATTTCTGGTGAGACTCCATCTGCCGACGCACGCCGACGTTCAGCGCCTCATCGATCAAGGAATCCACATCTATGGCCGCTATCATCGGGTTGAACCCTCCCATTCTTCTCCACTCCCTTCGCACCGTATGCCCACGCCTCGCGGCCGTCCCCGGCCCGTTCCATCACCCCAATCTCCTCGTCCTCATCTCACCACTCCACCACCTCTCAACTACTTTACGCCTCCCTTACCCAACCCGGACCTTTTCACCCTTATCCTCACTTCCCTTCTTAACTTCTCCTCGTTTTACAATCTTCTAGCCCTCCATCTTTTCCGTCACACCACCATGTAAAGCTCTGTATCTAATATATTGTATCTTTGTCAATAAAGCACAGCAAATGCAAATCTGCCAATAAAGCGCTAGAGAACCTACACTTCCTTTATCCCATCTCCTTTACTATTTCAAACCGCCTTTTCCCCATCTCCCTCTTTTTTCACTCCTTCTCAACCCCGTCATCTCTCCTGGCCAGAGAGAGGGCGACACCCTCTAGGTGGCCCGCCCCACCCCTTCAGGGTGGGGAATGAAAACATTGAAGCAGCAGCAGCGCAGAAACAGAACTTCGCAACGTTATATGAAAATCAGCAACATCGTAATGCAAACTTACATGTTATGTTGTTATAGTGAAATTCTTGTCCGCCTCCGTAGTGTAACGGTTAGTGTTATTGGCTGCCGTCCTCGGGGGCCCGGGTTCGATTCCCGGTACTGCCAGAAATATACTGGTCTTGTGCTCGATCTTCAGAGTAAGTCGTGCACATTCAAATTTGCTTCCAATTGTAAAATCCCATTGCTAAAGTGTAATTCTGTATCATGTTCCTCTATTTCGCCTACCCAGGATGAGATGTTGTTAGACCTTAGACATCTACCTGAGGAGCAGGCTGATAGTACTCGCAAGTTGTGTCAGTCGTTTCCAGAGGTGTTCTCTGATACTCTTGGTGTTACTGACCTTATTGAATACAAAATTGAGGTCACGGATTCGATTCCGGTCCGTTTTCCACCTTATAGGCTATCTCCACCTAAAATGAAGGCTCTGAAAGAAATCATCGATCAGATGTTAAAGGATGGTATTATTAGGCCCTCTAAGTCGGCGTATTCTTCGCCTATTTTTCTAGTCCCGAAACCCCAAGGGGGCTTCAGGCCTGTCATTGATTATAGGGCTCTCAGTCGGAAGGTGGTGTTACAATCTGTGCCCCTTCCTGACCTTCATTCTTGTTTTTCATGGTTTCGTAAGGCCAAGTTCTTCACCATCTTGGATTTGAATCAGGCTTATAATCAAATTCCCCTAGCTGAAGAGTCTAAACATCTTACAGCGTTTGCCACGGATTGGAATGTGTATGAATACAACCGCGTGCCTTTCGGGCTCCCCACGGGAGCAGCTGTACTCACTAGACTGCTAGATAGGGTCTTCTCCGACATCAAATTTGAGTACTTGTATCACTACCTTGATGATGTCGTCGTATTTTCGGAGACTTTTGAAGAACATCTAGATCATCTGCGAGAAGTTCTCAATCGCCTTCGTAAGGCTGGGTTAACTGTGAAGTTGTCCAAGGTTGCCTTCGCTAAGCCCTCCATGTCATTCCTAGGGCATATTGTGTCACCTGATGGGGTTGCAGTCGATCATTCTAGAGCACAGGCCATCCGTGATTTTAAACTTCCCAAGGACATCAAAGGTATCGCCAGGTTCATTGGTATGGTGAATTTCTTCAGGAAGTTTATTCCTAACTTCGCTAATAGAGCGGCGCCCTTGAACCTTCTTCGTAGGAAAGGCATCAAATTTGAGTGGGGACCTTCTCAACAAGCCGCTTTTGAAGATCTTAAATTAGCCCTCTGTAATGCCCCTGTCCTTGCTATGCCTGATTTCTCGAAGAAATTCATCGTCCAAACCGACGCGTCGTCGTCGGCGGTAGCTGCAGTCCTTCTTCAAGAGACTGAACTAGGGAGGCGACCCATCGCCTATGCACCTAGGACTCTATCGGCTCAAGAAGCCAAGTATTCCATCTATGAGCTCGAAGGTTTGGCAGTCTTATTCGCCTTAGAAAAGTTCCGTCTCTATCTGGAACATGTCAAATTCGACTTGGAGACTGATAATCAAGCCTTAAGCTGGGTCTTAGGTAGGCCGCGTCGTACTGGTCGTATAGCCCGTTGGGCCATCCGGATTTCTGCCTTCCAATTTGATGTTAGGCATATCAGAGGTACTGAAAATATCGTTGCAGACGGACTCAGCCGTATGTTTTGCAACGACGTCGAGACCCATGAACCGGTCGATAGTTCATCACCTCCCGAGTCCATACTATCTGAGGTTAATGCCATCTTAACAGATGCTCCCATGCTCTTCAGGGACATTGAGAAATACCAACGTGAAGATCCGACGCTGGCTCCGATAATGGAAACCCTTTCTTCTGGGGAACATGTTGTCCCTTACGTACTGAGGAATGGTGTTTTATGTTGCCCTTCGAGGTATGATAAGATGATGAAAGTTGTCGTTCCAGCTGTTCTTGTACCTACGATCTTCAAGTACTATCATGAGACCCCATTAGGGGCATCAGCAACATCGTAATGCAAACTTACATGTTATGTTGTTATAGTGAAATTCTTGTCCGCCTCCGTAGTGTAACGGTTAGTGTTATTAGCTGCCGTCCTCGGGGGCCCGGGTTCGATTCCCGGTACTGCCAGAAATTTAAGAATGGCAGGAGGGCTGGTATGTGGTTGAAATGGTACATGCAGCTCACCTCCAATGGGGGTGTGCCTGAAAAGAGCTGCATCACCTCGGGATGAGAACACGAGTTTACTTAGTGAAATGTATAAACTAGACGTTTTGCAATTAAAGGACATCACAATATCATGTCCTTATTTTGACAAGATAAAAAGTACATTTTTTTTATAGTTCATCGATTTACAAATGTGGCTATAGAATAGGCAAGTTAGGAGTATTAAAAGACCTGCAGCTGATGGCTTTCTCTACAGTATTTAGTTTCCCGTTTGCTTTGAGCGATCCTCTCTTAAATGCTACCGCTGAGTGACCTGCCGCGTCCTCATTGCGGTCGAAATGCTGGTGTGAATGTGGTCGAACGAAGACTCGCTGTGAAGTGATGTCTTGGCTGCTCTTTCCACAGCCTATCGAAGAAGTTAGGCAGGCATGCGCAAAAGGCGAAGTTCCTGCTTTGTGGCAAAAGGCTTAGAAATTCTCGCTGAGCTGTGATCTGCACAGCCAGCACCCGGCGTAGAGCGCACGACTAGTTACGTGGTTGTAAGGAGAGTTGAATGATGTGTTATTCTTTGGCTGACGTCTTTTTAATTGCACTGTATTTGACTGTAGATAATATTATTAAAGTAATTTATTTTTCAAATAGACCATGTGCTGTAGTCAAGGTACGGACGCCCATGGCTCGAAATGTGTAACTACTACGATTACAGTGCATGGACCCGTTTGTCAAGGCCGGTAAGGAGCTAGCTAGAGCGACGCATCAAGTCGGCCGTGGCAGAAGAAAGAGTAAATTCATTCCCTACCCAGTAAGCAGTGCTATTTATATTTTAACATTTTCTAGTTCTCATTTAGCTTTTACCGAGCTCGATAGCTGTAGTCGCTTAAGTGCGGCCAGTATCCAGTAATCAGGAGATCGTGGGTTCGAGCCCCACTGTCGGCAGCCCTGAAGATGGTTTTCCGTGGTTTCCCATTTTCACACCAGGCAAATGCCGGGGCTGTACCTTAATTAAGGCCACGGCCGCTTCCTTCCACTTCCTAGGCCTTTCCCATCCCATCGTTGTCATAAGACATATCTGTGTCGGTGCGACGTAAAACAAATAGCATTTAGCTTTTTATAGCTTATATTGGATGATGATCTAGCTTATTAAACGAAAATCGGGTTGGCAGCACTGATACCAGATCTCTTCGTGCCACGTGAAGCAAAAGACGAGTGGTAAGAGGAAGAGTTACGGTAGCTTACATTTGACCCGGAAAAGTCCCACTGTTTCCTAAGTCGTGAACATGAACAAGAAGCTCAGTACTTATTATGTAAAAAGCATGTCGTCTGTAAACGTTTAATGTTAGGCGTCATTATGACTAGACTAACAATGCTTTCATTGCTTTTATTCCCCACCCTGAAGGGGTGGGGCGGGCCACCTAGAGGATAACGCCCTCTCTCTGGCCAAGAGATGCGGGCAGGTTGGGGAGATGTGACGGAAGAAGGAGGTGGGCAAAGGATGTGAATATGTAGGAGATGGGAGGGGAATTGTGCCTATGCCTAAGTATTTATTCTTTATTGAAATTAGAATACAGTTGTGATTATGTCAAAATGAGCTGTGAACAATGATGCAAAGAGGAGAGGGGTTATACAAGGTGAGAGGGAAATAAATGAAGGGCAAGGGTGTTATAAAAGGAGGAGAAGCTAACAAGGGAAGTTAAAAGAAGTCGAAGGATATCAAAAGAGGGAGGTGGGGGAAAGTAAGGAGGTGGGGGCGGGAAGAGATAAGGATGAAATGATGGATGAGGTGGTTGGGGAGATGGGGCCGGCCGGGGACTACTTCGAGGTGTGGAGGTGAGTGAGATGTTTCGATGCGATGATGACGGCCGTTGAGGTGGATCCCGGTGGCGATGAGGCGTTCAGCGTCTTCAGCAGTCGGGAGATGAAGTCGGACGAGATAGGTGGGTCCAGCGGAGTTATAGATCCGAAAGGCTCGGCGCGCTGGTATCCCTGTCTGGCGGAGTTTCTGGATGATATATGCTGATGGAAGACTGGGCTCCACACCGCAGGCGACGCAGCTAAAGATGGTAGTGCTGGTGGAAGGCGGTGGGACCAATTATGGCTGTGCCAAGTTGCCAGGAGTATCTTGATGGGAATATCCCTCTTCAGATGACTGAAGTGATGAGCGCTGGGGGTGTGTGGGGTCAGTGGAGGGAGGTAAGGGGAAAGGAAATGCCATGAGAGGGGAAGGATGATTCGTAATAGTAGTAGTGATATGAAGGGAAGAGGAGGTGTGAACTGAGGTGGTAATGGTGGTGGTAGCAGTGGTTAGAACAGTGACAGAGGTAACAGGAGTGAAGGACAAAGGGGGCGGGTGTGAGCAGTAGGGAGGTAGTGTGGTCGCAGCGAGCAGATCGATGGTTCCAGGCGGAGGGTCGTCGGTGTCCGGTAGCTCAGCCAAAAGATCCTCTGGAGTAGGTTCAACTGCATAGAGATGGTTGTGGATGCGTGCGCCATTCTTGATGATGGTAGAGACGTCAGCTGGAGTGGATAAATAGAGAAGTACATCGGATAGTGGTTGAGCCCCGTCGTCACCATAGGCACCCGCCGGACGACGAGCAGTGAGGACTTCTTGGTCTGAGAAGACGAGAGGAACGTGGCGGGCAACGTGGTGCCAGCCTATATGCTTTGTTGTCTCGGCGGGGTGATAAGTAAAGGTGAGCAGTCACCCAGCCGAAGAAAAATTATGCGTTGCGTTGAAGCAGAGCAGAGCAGCCGTGTTGTGTGATGTGTCGTGTGGTCGACGATGTCATTATGAGTTGTGGAATCCGTAAGTATACTTAAGTGATGTGTTAAAAAAAGAAAGTAGTGTGTCATGAGAACACGAAACAGTAATGGATCCTTCGTCGACTACAGCGACTCTAGCGACAGTTTTTAACTAACGTCCATCGACACCCACACACTAAAGCCTAACACGGCTATTTATAGCTGCTTAAAAAGTGTCTAGACAGGTGGACTGAGTGATGCCCGAATTGACGTTTCGCCCAGAGAATTGTCGAGGTTTCTGTCTTTTCCACCAGAGGTCTCCATCGAATTGTGCAGAGCAGCTAATTGAACTTTTGGATCGTCATGTATCACTGCGTAGTCACCACCACCAGTGACACTCGCACCACCACTACATCAACAACTTCTGTTGCATCCGCCGCCCTCGACTCCGCCACCGTAGCCTACCATGCTGCCATTATGCCCTCCTTCGCAGATCCCAACTACCAGGTGAGATTTCTATCACGAGTTCCATCTCCAACGCAGTGGCGGCTGGTGGTTTAAAAGTTCAGTGGTGCACAATTTTTACCAATGATATAATATGATTACAGGCTAATTTTCAAATCTAGATACATCTACAATACTTTTTTATTATTAAAATTAAAACAAACATTTTACATTTCTATTTTCAGGAATATTACTATAACGCATTAACATTTTTTCATTTAAAAACTCTTTTACCATACTGAAATGAAACACTTTCAGGTAGCCTAATTCCGGTATTGAAAAAATATCCTTTTGTAACTTATCTGGTTTCGAAATTAAACGTCGCGTGGGCCTTCCCATTCGTTTCACCTCGGATTGTTCCTCGGCAGTCCGTTGCGGAAACGGCCTAGACATTAAAGACTGCACCGAATTCATGATCTGGCAAAATACCACTAACTGATAAAAACGCACAATAATAAAAACACACATGCTGACACGAATGTTTACACAATGAAATCAATAATCTACTTAGCTTGTACGCACATAACAAAGCTCACGACTATATTGAAAGAAATGGCGGTTTTTATTGTCAAATTTAGAGACATTAGTTATATATCCAGCCACGGCCGACTTGATGCGTCGCTCTAGCCAGGAAGAATAGCTCCAGCTAGCTCCTTACCGAGCGCAGCGAGGGATCCAACCAGCCGTGATCCAGCAGATGAACTTCCATCCGGTGTCGCTAGATGACACTCCCGTTCTATAACAGAATCTCACATTGAGCAGCAACGGTCTCTATCGACTTCGCTAGTAGTTGGTTACGTAGGACACGGCCGACTTGATGCGTCGCTTTAGCTAGCTCCTTAGCGCAGCGAGGGATCCAGTCGACCGTGGTAAGAGGAGCCAGGTTGATAATAATGAAAATAAGACTGTCTCTCTGACCTTCAGAAAAGGAGGAAAACGGGGAACATTCTTAATCAATGACCAACAACTAAAGTCAGTCACAAATTTTAAGTATTTAGGAGTCACTTTTCAAACACCGGGGAACGTGTTCTCTTTACATGTAAAAGACCGACTAAATGCTGCCATAAAATCCATTAACGACATCAGATCTTTGAGCCAGCGAGGGATCCAGTCGGCCGTGCGTAGGAGCACGGCCGATTTGATGCGTCGCTCTAGGTAGCTCCTTAGCGCAGCGAGGGATCCAGTCGACCGTGGTAAGAGGAGCCAGGTTGATAATAATGAAAATAAGACTGTCTCTCTGACCTTCAGAAAAGGAGGAAAACGGGGAACATTCTTAATCAATGACCAACAACTAAAGTCAGTCACAAATTTTAAGTATTTAGGAGTCACTTTTCAAACACCGGGGAACGTGTTCTCTTTACATGTAAAAGACCGACTAAATGCTGCCATAAAATCCATTAACGACATCAGATCTTTGAGCCATCTCTCACTATCATGTGCCATCGAGTTATTTCATCTTAAGGTTAGTCCTGTAGCCACCTATGGATTAGAAAATATATGGATAAATCTTGGAAAGAGGCAACTACATAGTATAGAGAAGGTGAAAGCATTCTATTTAAAGAAAGTACTTTGCCTGTCAAAGTACACTCCATCACGCCTCGTATACCAACTGTCGAGAGAATTATTCTTTGTGGAAGAGCTGCGTTTGAAACTACTGCTCCCGGCCACTCCAGCGTATAAGGAACTCCTACAAGAGCTTCAACAAAAGAGAGACAGCATATGGTGGGACTTTTACCAGTGTGATGCGATGATCAACCGCAACTGGACTCGGGGAGGCTATGGGTTGAGACACGTTGTGACCAGACTCTCAGTCCATGGGTTTCACCAACGCCTGTGTATTAAAGCGAGCTTTCATGAGCCAAGTCCGGACTGCAGGCGAACTTTGTGAACGCTATCACGTACTTAAGTGTAAACTGAGAATAGAATCCTTAACAAAATTCTGTACAGACGACTGCTCATAAGAATTATTATTATTTTTTTTTCCATGCACATTTGTGCGCAATAAAACAATTATTATTATAAACCTCCATTTAAGCAATGTATAAGAAGCCACGCCTATCTTTTCCTCTCCCCGCGCACCCCTCGAGCAGCCCAAGTTTCATTCTACCTCAGGTTGACTTCCCGCTGCAAACTTTTCGGTTCCTGCAGTGAACATCTAAGAGTAGCGGCTTGTAAAGTACCCTGTAGTCAATATTTGCTCTTTCAAGCTCTTGAAAGGTTTGTCTTGCTGAATGAAAATACAGTAGTTGAGTAATCCAAATGATAAAACTTTACCTAAAATAAACATAAAAATTTAATGGGGGTAGCGCAAACCTGCAACCTTATGGAAAAACCGCCCCTGCTCCAACGTGACACACCAACAGCCTTCAGTATGAAATGTCTGCCTCGGCTACCCCTTCAGAAGATACATAACAAATCCAATAGGTACTTATCAGGTCAATCTTGATCAATCTCCATCCCTCTGCACGGAAACTGCACCCGAACGCCCTCTTCTTCTTACCAGTGAATCATTTCCCGTCTCAGGAGCCCTCCGTCCTGTCACACTCTCTCCAGACCCCACCAACTGGTACCCACGTCAATCTCCTTGACAATCCAGCTCAGTAATTCCGCTCCCCGCGGCTCGAGGCTGTAAAGTATGGCGAAGCGCTATAACCCATTCGGTTTTGAGCGACAGATTTAGGAACTACGTGTTGTTTTTGGTTGTTTTGTACTCGTACCTCGTACCTGTGACTGGCGGAGGGTCCAGCACGTGACCAAAAATGTATACAGACTGGAGCGCTGTGTAACGTCACAGGGCGGCAACAATGTGGCTGCCTTTGCTCTACAATCCAAAGTAGAGATAAGATCTGACCGGGAGACTAACAATTATAGAAGCGCGGCACCCTTGGGAAGAGCTGGACATTTTGTCGTGTTTTCGTTTATGACGCACAGCTGTTTACTGACACCAGAAACCGAAAAAGTTATAGTACTAAAGAAAATATATATTTACATTAATTGTTTTTCTTAATAATTGAATCCTCCTATGTTTTGTACATCAAGTCGATCCTTCGATCCTTTAAAGGTGCAAACTTGTCGGTAATGTCTTCATAGAATGATTGTTTGTTCATTAACTGCATAAGTAGTTCTTTCTGAATAGCAATATTCCCCAAATAAGAAAGTCTCCCTTCTGAAATTGCATTTCTAAGGTATGTTTTTATACGTTTTAGGCAAGAAAAGCTTCTTTTCACCGACGCAGTAGTAGATGAGATGGACAGAATAAGGGAGGACAATTTGTAAGCGTCCGTAAAAATGTCTTTATCTTCGTGAAGCATTTGGAGCATCTTTTCAGTAGAAACATGTCTGTACTTTTCATCGGCATACAAAATAGAGAGTTCGTTTCTCAAGCAATGCATCTTGGGAAACACAGATCCAAAGAAATTTTGCACGTTTTCTAGAGCGCTAGAAGGAAAGCACGTGTTGTATTCTTCAAATTTTGTGTTATCGGCTAAACAAACAAATTAAATTTTTTCACAATCGCGAAATCTCTCATCAATTTCCATTAAAATGTTATCCAAAATTTCAAAATATAAAACTCGATACATCTGAACTCATTCGTCCTGAGTAAGGGTGCTATACTCTCGGGTTTGGCGCATATCCGTCATTTTGCTGGCCTTTTCAAATATAATTAGAAAATGCTCATCGGTACTCTTGTTTCTTAGAAGAGCACATGTTGTTCTTATTTTTGATATACAATAGTTCACATCCAAACATCCAATGACTTCTTTTGCAAAATATCATAAAGAATATCAGTTAAACAAAAAATGTCATGAAACCCTACTGCCAGAAAATTGAATTTAAAACTGTTCATGTGAAGAAATCCTCTGGCAAGTACAATATATTTGTCACCGGACTGTTCACTGGTAACTATATTTTCGAAAACTTCTTTCAGCTTTTTCTAGTCATCCACAATTACACTCAATAATTTTGAGTCCGAGCTCCAGCGGACAGGAGTCACGGTTGGAATGCGAGGCTCCGATACAGCATATAGTTCTCTTCGCCGAGTGATGGAAAATGGATGGTATTCCAGAAATTGATGAAAAAAATATACGACACTTTCGTATTGTTTTACAACTCTGTTGTAAGATCAAATTTAATCGGTGCGCCAAACGGTGTACAAATACTGCAAGAGGAGCTTTCTCTTTCATCTTTCTCTGGAGTCCATTTAAATGGCCAGACATCACGCTAGCACCATCGTAACACTGTCCTACTAATGTGTGCTCGTAATCGAATGGTCCCAAAATTTTGTCTAATAAAGCAAACAAAACATCTAAAGATCTGTCAGCACTTACATCATGGAAACCTAAAAAACGTTCCAGTATTAATAATAATGTTATTTGCTTTACGTCCCACTAACTACTCTTTTACGGTTTTCGGAGACGCCGAGGTGCCGTAATTTAGTCCATCAGGAGTTCTTTTGCGTGCCAGTAAATCCACCGACACGAGGCTGACGTATTTGAGCACCTTAAATACCACCGGACTGAGCCAGGATCGAACCTGCCAAGTTGGGGTCAGAAGGCCAGCGCCTCAACCGTCTGGGCAACTCAGCCCGGCCCCGTCAGCATTAACATCTGTTCGCACCAAGGAAGAACAGCATTCCGTAATCCGTTTGTTGTGGTCTGAGGGTGTGCCAGGAGCAGAAATTCACTGAAGACTTTCAGTACGATACGGGGACAATATTTTGCCACAGCGAAGTGTTTACCAGTGGATTGAACAGTTCGAAATGGGTCGCACAAGCGTGAAGGATGAGGAAAGATCGGGGCGTCCATCAGCAGCCGTAACTGATGCCCATATTGAGCAAGTGTATAATATGATCCTGAATAACAGACAAGAGACTGGTGATGATCTGGCAACCCACACGCACATTAGCCCTGGTTCTGTTTATGAAATCATCCATAGCAGGAATCGGTGCATACGTGGCAACCAAAAACCTTTTTTGCTGAGAAAGCTTGTGAACCGGTGGACCATGTGCACTGAAAATCAGAGTGACTATTTTGAAACATGATATCAATATAACGTGTGTAATAAAATTGACTGCAGATACTTATTGATTTGCCCTCGTGCCTTGGCTCATTTCAAAATTTATTTTGTTTAATCCGAACTTTCATTAACTCAGATAACTTAGAGCCCCAATTCGTCCGGATTAATGAGGTTTTCCTGTAGTATAAATTTCTCTTCTTATTTCAATGTATCAGTCACTTATAGTTCTTAACAGTCCAATTGCATCCCTTGTTCCCTTCTCTCTTCTAAACCTATACTGTTCCTCTCCTGCCTTCCACAGAGTCTTCTATGTATCACCCTAAGTACAACTTTTGCTGCGTGAGACATAACACAACACAATTTGCTGTGAAGGGAAACTTGTTTGTTTACGCAACTAGTGCAGTTTGATTTTTCTCTTCGGTACGAATCGCTACATGTCTACAAAATACAATGAACAAACATTGGAACACAAAAGTGTGAAGATGTTCTTGTTTGATGGAGATAGAAATAAATAAAAAACTATCTTTGGCAGCTGTCAATGTGCCACCCCACTTCACGCAGTCCACATACAAATAATTTTTAGATATATTTTTGTAATTCGAATACAGAAAAATCGTTATGGGATCCAAGAGTAAACAGCACAAAGATCTGAAATAATCATTGATTTTTTTTTAACTAAGGACTGTGTTGTAGGCAGTCACCACACCTTTGACAATGGGTATGAAGTGAGGAGGAGGAGGAGGAGGAAAACAGAATTAACACCCGATTTCACCAGCCGGCCTGCTGTTTTTTTTTTTTTTTTTTGCTATTTGTTTTACGTCGCACCGACACAGATATGTCTTATGGCGACGATGGGACAGGAAAGGCCTAGGAATGGGAAAGAAGCGTCCGTGGCCTTAGTTAAGGTACAGCCCCAGCATTTGCCTGGTGTGAAAATGGGAAACCACGGAAAACCATCTTCAGGGCTGCCGACAGTGGGGTTCGAACCCACGATCTCCCGAATACTGGATACTGGCCGCACTTAAGCGACTGCAGCTATCAAACTCGGTGGCCTGCTGGTAATCGCACGGTCCGGCGTACACAAAAACTCCTTTCAATATTACTCTTTATAAATTCGGTACCACACTGTACTGTTACAGTTGTTGTAGTTTCTGATAACCATGACTGAGTGCTTCAAAACAAGCCCAAGCTTGCTGCTGTACTTTCGTCCTGGGCTGAGAAAGAGTTGCTTTAGAAAAATGATATGAACTTTTTTCGGGGTGGTTGAAAAAAATTGTAACTTGAGTATTACTCTACAAATACATGTGGCTATAACATATACAAATTGCATTATCATCAGACAAGTAGTTTTCCTTGTATATATTCCTAAGTGAGCGCTCCTAGAGAAGAAGCCAAAAACCCGGGCAATATTTATTACAACCACAAATACAAAATATTTAGTGAACGTCAAAAACAATGTGTCTTATATACGCTAATGAAAAATAAAACAAGGAAAATATTGGTATAAATCGCATTGCAATAGGGCTATTGGTTCGTCTGTAATTAAAGCTTAAACTCGAGTGTCCATAACAAAAATCCGACAGTAGTTGAGGATCCATCTGCCTCCGCACTGCAGATTTAACAGACAGAGAAAATATTCAAATTAATAACTCATAGTGATTACATTGTAATATTCTCTATCCCTTCTTAACTGTACCTAGAATAGAAAGGAAGAGGCCCACCCTTCGAAGAATTACGGTCTCCAAAAACAGAGGTAACGATCACGAAGGGTGTGAAAATGATGCCACAAGCCCACCTACGTCGGGGTGAAAAGTTAGCAGAGTTGACTAAGAAAAATCGGGCAGGGGAGATTAAAATCAGGAGCTTGGCGCAAGTAAGGGTCAAGCGATGTCAGACTCAGCTAGAGACCCCATGGCCACCACTCCATTTTCCTAAGTCAAGAGCATGTTCTCCACGCCCAAGAGAAAGTTTGACTGGACTCGAATCCACCGTCTTTGAAACAAAGTCATTTTATTAGACAAAGCTCATAGAAATCACTTAAAATCAATGTACAATTATCAAATAGAAATATACAGCCAAGTTGTTTATTGTTTATTGAATTCACTCTCCCGAGAAGTAAATCAGGAATAACATTCCAGGATTATAACATTTCCCAGTTGCTTACAATTAATGCTAGTTGCTTTACGTCGCACCGACACAGATAGCTCTTATGGCGACGATGGGACAGGGAAGGGCTAGGAGTGGGAAGGAAGCGGCCGTGGCCTTAATTAAGGTACAGCCCCAGCATTTGCCTGGTGTGAAAATGGGAAACCACGGAAAACCATTTTCAGGGCTGCCGACAGTGGGGTTCGAACCTACTATCTCCCGAATACTGGATACTGGCCGCACTTAAGCGACTGCAGCTATCGAGCTCGGTGCTTACAATTAATGAAGAAACTAGGAATTCAGTCTCTAGCTCATTTGATTTATTTACAATCAGCCAATCCTAAGTCTGGAAAAAATAATGAGGACAGTATTGTCCCACTCCGTTAGCTACCGTAACCAACATTCCGCTGAGTTCACTAGTGTTTAATAATAAAATAATTTTTGTCTGTTGTAATAATGGACCCAAACTCTTCCATGCGAAATTTGCCTGCACTCAGTTTAAATAGTTATTTCTCTTAGTCCACAGAAAGTTTTCGGAATGATCCATTGAAGCCAAACATTTCGTCATAATTGTTAGGTTTTCCAGGTCTTTTGCTCTCGTCTACCTTGCGATTGTCATCCTCTCTGAACCAGTCTCTGTATTCTATTAGCTTCTTCTTCCATTTTTCTGTGAACAGAAAACAATACAATCACCAATTTATTGAAAATTATTGGGAAACTCAGAGGAAAGTTATTATAGATGCTAGTGTAGCATTCTGTGAGGTGCAAGGAAATTATGTGTGGAAATTTAAAGCATACGTCCCTCTAATGTAGAGAAGAGAAATAGGTTATACCAATTTATGTTCCGAAATGCTTAATTTCTGAGTTATCCGACTTTCAAGTATGAATTTTGCACGTCAAAACTACCTGCCAGGGCTTTATACTGGATTTGTACCTTACTTGACACTGGATGTGTAATTTATATGACCATAATCAAGACAAAAGTTTTCTACATGCGAAGAAATACTCACCTAGAATATCTCGTAGAGGTGGTTCTTTACCACCATATTCCTCCGGGAATATATCACGAGGTACCGAGTCGAACAGAGTACCCACACCATCAGGATGAACATATATCTGCAGGATAAAGAAAATATGATTGCTTTATAAACATGACATACATTTAGTAAATTTACTCACAATTAAGTATATTAAATACATAAAAACTCTAAAAAGGAGGATAAATTAAATTTTCATTGTATAAGTACCCTCTCCTTTATTTTACCAACACCCTCATTCTTCGTATTTTCAGACTTTTCCCATAACCTCCTCTGATTACTTACGATTACAGTCATGAACATTTAAAATATTAAAGATTTTTAGCCTCGCCCTCAAGTGATTACTATTTTATCTTGTCCCAAACTTGTTCCTTCTCTCCACTGACATTCTGAAGATCCCGTATGGTTTGATCTCTCCAGCAAAGTCTCGTCTACCCAGACGAATGCAGATGTAGGTACCGTGGGTGTGAGCGGTCATTAAGGAATATGAGGAAAGATTTAGAGAGTTTGAGGGAAATTATTACTTAGACTTCTAATAAAGGTTGGTCTCCCTCATACAGTCCGGCTCCATGGGTAAATGGTTAGCGTGCTGGCCTTTGGTCACAGGGATCCCGGGTTCAATTCCCAGGAGGGTCGGGAATTTTAACCACAACTGGTTAATTTCGCTGGCACGAGGACTGGGTGTTTGTGTCGTTTTCATCATCATGCCATCCTCATCACGACACGCAGGTCGCCTACGGAAGTCAAATCGAAAGACCTGCATCTGGCGAGCCGAACTTGTCCTCGGATACTCCCGGCACTAAAAGCCATACGCCATTTCATTTCATTTCCCTAAAACAATGTTCAGGGTAGGGTAGGTTGACAAGAAGGGGATATGTTGCAGAAGACAGTTTCATTTCTAGCAGACAAACTGTCCTTATACCCTTCCGCCTTTAACGTCCTTTCCATGAAAAACCACACGCATCCGTCAGCCCCTCTCCGCCAAACGTTACCATGGGCACGGTTCAGGCTTGCATCTATTGTTTGCCTGGCATTCATCAACCCAAAGCAAACACATCCTTCCAACTTCATCACACCGAATGAAGAATCTCCGAGGCCAACGCCGAAATGTACGGTTCCATGAGCCTTGAATCTCAGTCATGGAATGTTCCTGTGCACAATTAGTGCCACTGCAGAATCCACAGACGATATTTCATTACCCCTGGTTTTGTCGTAGTTGTGTCGTCCCTTTTCTACTTCAGAGCCAACTGGGGCATCTCGAGAAATGGCTCTGACTGATTATTATTTACTGATCTAGCAACCAACAACCATTCCTCGTTCATTAAGCTCCCTTGCTACGCCCAAACTGCAGGAATCTCGTGGCACTGAACAACAACGAGCATTCAGCCGTCTTTTTTTGAATGCAGCACATACTGTGTAGAGATGAGAAGAATGCAAGAATGAGGAATGTGGCCTGCAAGCACGAACTTCATGTTCTGCCCAGACAGATCGGCTCTTATCTGCTCGTATCTGCTACTCGAAAACATTGACTTGCACTTTGCAGTTTGCTGTATTACAACTGACAAGAGCGAAGAGCCGCTAGTAGAAGATATTATAAAGTCGCCTGGATAGTAGCGGAGTTGCTATGGTAACCATTGCGTCACTGGCTCTGCTAGTGAAAACTCTTTCGCTCCGTGCCTCATCGGGCATGTACATTCTTCTGATCTCCCAACAGTACATTCATAGTGACATCTGGGATCTATTTTACGTGTGTAGAGGCGTGTCCCGCTAAAAGAGAGATGCTCAGCTGGGCGCCCGTTAAGGCTAGCCCAGCGAGGCCGGGCTCGCTTGTCTGAAATGTGGGTAGATTTCGTACCAAGCGAATGTCAGAGTCAAGCGAGAGAGCGTAAACAGGAGCAGTGATGTTCATTTGTGACTACGAAGCTCTCCTCGCACCATTCAATGAAATGCTGATTGGAGTCCAGTATAAAAATACACTTTAATGGCAGGAAATACAAACCTTTTACAAATATTCGGGTGTGGTTTATACTGAACTCGGCATTAATAGACATGGTTCTATTTTCCTACATTTATACAGTCAAAGAAAAGACGAATAACTTTAAGTGGCGTCTTTAAAAGTAGGAAAGATTACAATATGAAGATAAAGTTGGAATTCAAGACGACAAATTGGGGAAAATATTCATTTATAGGAAGGGGAGTTAGGGATTGGAATAAATTACCAAGGGAGATGTTCAATAAATTTCCAATTTCTTTGAAATCATTTAATAAAAGGCTAGGAAAACAACAGATAGGGAATCTGCCACCTGGGCGACTGCCCTAAATGCAGATTAGTATTGATTGATTGAACTGACATGTTACAAGATTTGTATTACAATATACGGAGTTGAAGCACAGAAGCTGACCGAATTTCCACTAAGAAAAATAAAAAAAATCCCGTTATTCATTCAGTAAAAATGTAATATATTTACATACGTCAACAAATTTAATGCTTGATACTGCGAAGTGTTGTAATGCTGTGTCTTTCCCCGTTCACTGAGTCTGAAAGTAATATTTAAAACTTATCACCGGAAGTCCATTGAGAACCACATCTGGGATATCAGATAATGCATTTGGAAGAAGCTTTTGGCAACAGTGAATACCTTGGAAGAAGTTCATAAGCAAAGATCAACGTTTGAAGATACGTACAAAATGTTGACTATAAAAATATTTCCTTGTATCTTTCTTGGCTGAACTGTTTATTAACATTTTAACTTACCCTGTCGGCGAGTTTCTTCTTCATGAATGGCTTGAAGAGACCTAGTAATGTATCGATGAAACCTGGTGCGTAAATCATATGGACTGCCTTTATTCGTATCGGATACGCTTCCTAGAAGAAGAAAATACAAAACAATCTTAATCTCTCTAGAGGCTGATACAAGTTTTTCTATCTATCTATCTATCTATCTATCTATCTATCTATCTATCTATCTATCTATCTATCTATCTATCTATCTATCTATCTATATGTATATAATAAAGAGTTCCGTCAGTACATTGCTTAGAATTTAAAAAGAATGGCACTTTCTAATTTTCTGACATTTCTGTCTGTCTGTATGTACGAAGGCTGATCAACAAAGAGTGAGAGTGATACTTTTCACAGATGTTTATTATTCCATTTCAATGTTTACATGATCTTTTCAAAGTATCTACCTCCTACTTCAATGCACTTTTTATAGCGTCTCTGCCAGTCCTTGAACACACGCTGCAGACCATTCTTTGTCAGGTCCTTGAGAATCGCCTCACTTTTCTTGAGCACTGCTTCAGAGTTCTCAAATCGAATGCCCCTAAGCTTTGCCTTTAGTGATGAGAATAAAAAAAAAATCACAGGGTGCAAGATCAGGTGGATGCGGTACACAGGTAATGTTGAATCGAGCCAGAAACTACATGAATTGATTTGCGACGTGAGGCCGTGCCTTGTCGTGATGAAGTCACCCAGCCAGTCCGAGAAAGCTCTGGTCGTTTCTTTGCAATGCGCTTCTTCAGTGTAGCCAATACTGACGTGTAGCAACAGTAGTGTGAGGGGGAACTGCATTCTGGTAAATCATTTCATTACAGTAAAAAAAATGTGATCACCATCACTTTCCCTGAAGATGGAACAACTTTTGCCTTTTTTTTTTTCTTTTTTCGATTTCCACACTATGCTGGCTTGTTTTCCTTCATGATCATAATGATGCTTCAGCTTTTCGTAAGTTTCAGTGGCTGTACGATTTAAATGAAAACAGAATTTGATTGCGCTGTACTGCTCCTCTCGCGTCACCTCCATTGTCTGGTATGCGAAATGCACGTAGTGTCTACAAAATAGAGCATTACTACCAACATACCGATAAGCGAGTGCTGCCGCCTACAGAAATTATACATAAAAACACGCTCTTTTCAAATATTTATGTTACAGATAGGGAACTATCATGGCAGCTACAGGAAAAAAAAATATCAGTCTTGGTCTTTGTTGATCAGCCCTCGTATGTACGGGCATGACGAGAAAGCGGCTGAACAGAATTTAATGAAAGTCGGTATGTAAGGTCGGCGAATGAGGCACTACATTCTAAGCTACAAATAATGTTATTCACGCTGAAAATCAATCAATCAATCAATCAATCAATCAATCAATCAATCAATCAATCAATCAATCAATCAATCAATCAATAATAACATAACACTGACCACTGTTATCATGTAATTTGTCTCTTCTGCTGCCACTCATCTCCGTTAGATGAGATTACAGCTGCATCGTGAGTGAAACAGCCTGCCTGAATATTGGTATAAGGTAGCTGGGGAGTTAGATAACTTAGCACATTCTATATGCATGTCCCGTCAACGACGCGAACTGCAGCTAGTATATATATGCATGTCCCGTCAACGACGCGAACTGCAGCTAGCATATATGTATATTCTATATGCATGTGCCGTCAACGACATGAACTGCAGCTAGTATATATTTATATTATATATGCATGTCCCGTCAACGACACGAACTGCAGCTAGTATATATATATTCTATATGCATGTCCCGTCAACGACACGAACTGCAGCTAGTATATATATATTCTATATGCATGTCCCGTCAACGACACGAACTGCAGCTAGTATATATATTCTATATGCATGTCCCGTCAACGACGCGAACTGCAGCTAGTATATATATTCTTTATATATATATATATATACTGCAAATTGAGTATTTATTTCATAATTGTGAGACACCTGACTGCCATCCCAAGTGACCATACAGATCCAGAACACAAATAAAATATTCTTCTTATTATTAATCTGTTTACCCTCCAGGTTGGTTTCCACGCTCAATGAGGAATTAAGGAAATAAACACACTTTCTCACTCAAATTAATGTTACATATTTCTGCCTTCATTTTTATATACACATTACTATAACCATATTCTTGAAAAGAGGGTTGTCTCAAACGATGCAATTTATTTAATAAGTTTTTGCAGTGTAATTTTCGAAAGTTACAGAAATTACTTAATGCCTTTCCTTTCTTTTGCTCAAACGTTTTCTTCTCTCTTCAAAAATCGGTAAAGGCTAGAGATTATTGAGGATACTTTCAGCTTGCAGGCAGGTTGTATCTTCAAGCTTATCCAGGAAACATATAGGAGTACGAATGTACCACACTACGTGAACGAAAATTAGGTCAGCTTTCAAGTTCACTGCGGAATTAATGATAATAATAATGTTATTAGTTCTACCAACTACTTCTATAGTTTTCATAGACGCCGAGGTGCCAGAAGTTCATCCCGCAAGAGTTATTTTACTACCCGGTAGATCTACAGACATTGTGTTACATTCAGAAGCACAGCATTAGACCACCTCAGTCGATCAGCTGATGTGCTTAGCGCACTTTCTGCAGTAACTTACAGCTTGTATTATTTAAACGATCCTGTGCGGTGCGGCTTTGATATTTCTAGCTTTGTACCGTGCAAATGATAGCTTCAGTGGATTAGGGGTGGGGGGATATTCTCTGACTCAGACCGCGCCATTGAGATCTCTGCAATATCCAAGGAAAACCTGGATGGCAGTTTCTTGTCAACTCCGCGTGGAGTGACGCGCTGAGTTGCCATATCTTGTCATATCGTTATTACATATTTCACAGGTGTGATATAAGTGATTTGGGTACTAAGTAACCAGTAGCGACGCTAAGAAGCTCGCCCCCCCCCCAATAATTGGAAATGGGCCCCCCGTTTCCTGCTAAGGTAAGTTACTTCGCAGTAAAAGGTTGTCTATTATTACAATGAACAGCAACGAAGATAATAATAATAGTAATAATAAGTTACACAATTTAGTTTTCAAATCCGAAGGAATTTGAACACACACAAGAAATATATATTCCAATTATAGTAACAGTCAAAATATTAAGAAATAATCTCGCTCCTAGGACCAAATAATTTACTACTCAACCGTTCGTCGTAGGCTATTTAGGTACACAGACTGCCGAGAGTTATAAACAGGCTCGAAGCTCCAGTATTTAGAGTTTAGATGAGGAGAATGTCTTTGTTATCGCATATTCGCCACTAATGGGTTCTCAGAACTGGTTAATTACTTCAAAAGCCTTGATGATTGTTGTGAGTGGCAGCGAGGGATGGTTATTATTGGAACAGGTTGGGAAAGCCACATTCTTTCACAAATAACTACCGTTCTCCTGTTGACGAAAGAAGCTCTGCACTACGACGACCTGAATTTGGAGTAACCCTCTGTCATACATGTACCAGAAGGTACACCTCAAAGCCACGCATTCAAAATAAGCGCCTTAATGAACTCCTTTATGGGTCAAAAGGTGAAAATGATACCACATGAAGTTGGAACTTTAATCAGAAGATGTCACCACTAAAATATTGAGGAACTGTGTTATTGTGAAGTTTCATAAACACTGAATTTCTCCTGGTTTTGTTTGGTATACATCAAGAAGTTTGGACATTTTTCCACAGACGTCACTACCAAAAAAATTTTATCATACACTCTGTGCAAGGTGGAGGAACTTATAACTTAAAGAAGTTTCATATTCCTAGGTTTTCCATAACTGAATCTATGTTCATTTATTTTTGGGTTGGCAACACTTCTTCTTTCCACCAGTTTTGAATCTAGCTAGCCAATCAGGAATTGCTGTAATTAATTTCCAACCAATCCCGCATTTCTTGTTCACTTTGAATCTGCCAATAAAAATTGAGAGGGTGTGGCCGGTTTAGTCTTGAATTCTCTCGAACCTTCCCTGAGGGTATATAAGTTGCAGCTTTTCGGGTTTCCTTGTTAATTGATCACCGTCTTTATAAGTGTGTGTGTTAAGGCAGGAGGCGGGGCGCCTCTTTCTTCGGTCAGCAGAATATCTATAAGGTAATGGCCACCTAAAATTCTATCTTTCTAGCTGTTTCCGCAACTTTACAGTTTATGAGGGGAAGGTCCGAATCTTTAACTATGTAACCTACTTTTCTAAAATGTAAAGTTTCTTTCGGCTAATGTAAAACTTCATAAAGTTTTTAACTGTAAATCGGTGATAGAGAGTGAGTTACCCTCTCGAGCTCCCCTTTGAGGTGACTACGTTTCCGTAACTGTGTTCTCCTATAATGTGTTAAAGTAATTTCCATGCGGGCCACCTAAGTAGTTTGGAAATAGCCCCTGTTTCATCGGCCGAGAGCCCCGTAGGATTTTAATTTTTTTCATTATCTGGAGCGCAGTGTTCGCCTACATTCAGTTTGTGTTCGGGCCGTTTATTTAACCTATTCTTTTTCGCAAAGGCCCTGTAGGTCGGGTACTAGATACCCCTGTATAAAATTATTTTCAATTTGTAAGTTGTGCCTTGAGAAGCCAGAGATAGTAAGTTTTTGGTGTTGCCTTGAGCGGGGTGTTAGAACCTGAGAGCCTGTTTGCTCTTTTCAAGATTTTGTAATGGTAAAGTGTGCCTCTAGAAGGCTTGATATTGTATTTGGGCAGCAAGTGCTCTTGAATTAGGGGATTTCTGCCCTTGAGTGAATGATTCCTTGTTTGAATTAAAGTTGTAAACTGGATCCGGTATCTCTGGAATTGTAAAACCAGGGGCTTTCAAGCCCAGAATCTGTAAATTTCACTAAACTTGGATTTTCCTAGTCTTGTTTCAAGATTGCTAATTGTACCTGTCATGCTGTTATTTGTTGATTTTTAAAATTCTAAAGAAATATAACCTTTGTTAAAGTTTTAAATTAATTTTGATATTGTAGATAGACCCATTCACCCCGGCACCTTCTTTAACCTCTTTCTGCTCCACGGGTATCCCCGTAACAATACAAATAATACTGTGCTGTGTGCTGTAGCTTTATCAGTATGTAAAATCACTTTTTAGCTACTGAAGTAAGAACCTGTCATGGGCACCTCACAAGCCATGGTCCCCGCCCGGCCAGCGGGGTCCTTATCGCCGCCACTGTAATCAACCACAAGGTGCAACTCAATCAGCAGTTGATCACACCATAAAATAAATATGAAGTGAGCAGCGAACTTAAAATAAATAAACACTGCACGGCAGAAAGAAAACGACTCTCCCCATCCTACTCACTTCTATGCAGCCCTTTCAGGTGCCGGTTGTTATCCAATAGAGAAGCACAAATAATACATCACGAAGGCAGTGGTAAGGTGTTATTTTCTATTTTCTTGTAACGACGACAATACTGTAACGGCTACAAAGTAACCAATGTTATTTTTCACCCATCACCAGTTTAAATGCGTACCTGGGCGATCATGAGACACTTCTTGACCAGAGGAATGGTGATAGTGGAGAGGTAACCGAAGGTATAGCCTCGCATATCCAAGACTAGCACCCAGTCAAGACAAATGCCTTCAAGCAATTGGATGGCGCCCATCATTAGAATTACCTTCATAACCTTGGAGAATATATAATCCTTTGGGTCTAAATCCAAATTGTTGTACACGAGCACTCTACTTCCTTCTGGAGTCAGTTTTGGCAAAGGATAAGCGAACCTGGAATACATAGTTTAAACCAAATCAGAGAGAAACAAGTTTATTTACGCACAATACCTATAAATACAGTGAAGCTGCTCCATGCAGGAGATACGATAGTACACAAAGTACTGATCAGTGGCGGCCGGTCAGTACGTGCTACCGGGCTCCAGCACGTAGCTTGGAACTGTAAGGAATATTATTTATGTACAGTACAATTATGCTGGTGCCTTTTCGTTATTTTGAGTACGATATGAATTTGTGTTTTGTGAAAATCAGGACGAGATCTGTCGAACACCTAGCGCCGTTCTCCCGGGGAACAAGGCTCGTGCTCATGTGAAGTGAGCCCTTGCCTGTAGCCTGAAGGAAGCAATACGCAGGCGCAGCCAAGCTTGCAACACTCCCCCTAGCCGGCGGAGTATACCGTAAACCGGGATCAACTTTCACTGATCCCGTTTATAGTTACTTCCTCTCCCGCAAGGGGGTAGAATTACTCGATGCCTCCTGCTACCCTTATGTTCACGGCCGACTTGATGCGTCACTCTAGCTAGCTCCTTGGAGCGCAGCGAGGGATCCAGTCGGCCGTGCTTATGTTGAACGTGGTAAGCGAACCTGCCACTAGAGAGTAGCATCGTCTGGGCTCGAAAGTAAAGCGTAAGTGGAGGCAATCTATCTCACACATGCTTATTAAAACATCCATCTACCTTTTGTGTCAAAAATAAGGAATTCGTAGGTGAGTCAAAGAATCTTTGACTGACCCTAAATGTTATCCCGCATTACAATGTCATTTACTCTGGTGAAATGAAATAGCATATGGCTTTTAGTGCCGGAAGTATCCGAGGACATGTTCGACTCGCCAGATGCAGATCTTTTGATTTGACGCCCGTAGGCGACCTGGGAGTCGTGATGAGGATGAAATGATGATGAAGACAACACGTACACCCAATGATGGTTAAATTTCCAGACCCTGCCGGGAATCGAACCCGGGATCCCTGTGACCAAAGACCAGCGCGCTAACCATTTAGCCATGGAGCCGGACATTTACTCTGGTAATAGGGGAGGTCTCAATGAATCAGTTGGTGGCTCTTTCAGTTGCTTTGTGCGGTTTTTAATCTCGCGGTTATATTACTGGTGCGTGTTTTTTCTGTCATTGGGTTAGTGCTAAAGTTTATACGAAGATTTATCAAATTATTTATCCACTGCAGTGTATATAAAGTGAAATTAAATTAGTGTTCTTAGTGGGGATCTATTTCCCACGATTCTATTTGCACTGATGTAAGTTGCGCCATTAGGTTAGTAAAAACAATATTTCTCCAATGAATTATTTATCTCGTAGACAGTTGTCGAAGAATTCACCTGCTTCCAAATTAATGTTGTTTTTGTTTGTTCTGAGTTATAAATCGTGGGAAAAGTTGTATTATTATTATTATTATTATTATTATTATTATTATTATTATTATTATTATTATTATTACCAAGTTTGAAGTATGCGTTGTTCATCATGGCAATATGCAGATTTAGAACAGCGTATTTAGCTTGTTTTTGTAGCACGTAGGACGATTTTTTCACGAGCCGCCACTGGTACTGATCACTTATAAAATACAGTGAACCCTCACTAAGTACAAATTATAGGCATGTTTCCTAAAATAGTAACCTGAAGCTATAATTAGGAATATAATCTAGTGGCCAAAAATCACAGGAATGTGTGTCCCATTAGAAAATGTGCCGTATATGACGTCTGAGCGTTGCAGCTAGCTGCAGCGTAGCTGAGCAGCCTGTGACAGACACCAGTGTCGTGAGGATGGCAATAAGTCGCGAGTGAAGCGACTTTGAGGCCGGGCGCACATTGAGAAGCAGACGGCCGCAGAGCAGGGCAGATCAGGTCAGGACAGCGTAGCTATGACGAAACTGCGGAAGTGTATGTGTACGCACATTGCCATGCAGTCTCGCGTCAGCAAGGAGCAATGGCTAGCAACAAAGTTCCGAATGAACAAAATTTGAAAATCCCTCTTCCAGCATTTGTGAATAATTTTGTAGAACCGTTGCCGTACGTTTTTGTTGGTAATGAGGCCTTTCCATTGTATGAAAAATTAATGAGGCCGTATCCCGAACAAAGTGTAACCGGAAACTATGAAAATAAGATTTTCATTTACATGCTGTCACGAGCAAGGCAAACTGTTAAATGTTCTTCTGGCATACTGGCGTCGAGGTTCCGTGTTTTCCGAAAACCATTCGAGATCAAAGTTGACAGTGTTGATAAAGTCACAAAGGCGGCTTGTGTGTTGCATAATTTTCTGAGATACAACACTTTGCCTGAAAATAATGTAGATGAGGACATTATCAAAATGCCTGAGAACCAGTTGCTTCCATTGGTACACAACAGGGGGAGTGCATCCAGTGCTTTTATAGTGAGACAGAAGTTTACCAATTATTTCAACACGGTAGGAAGTGTGCCGTGGCAAGCTGATAAAGTTTCAAGAGAGAACTACTGACTTACTACAATGACAAGAAATTCCAGGTAACTGGCATTGTTCCCAAAAATATACCTTGGGAAGCCGAATTATTGCCTGGTGTGCTGGCATATTCTTCAGATTGTTTAATTTCTTTTTAATTTTCGTATTTACGTAGATGACTTATTACGATTATTCGTTTTCTACATATTTGTCCTTTTCCTAAAGTATAAAAAGTATTTGTGAATAAATTGTTTTGATAGTAGCCTACTTACCATCGTTAACATTCACGTCCTTGGCAATTTCGCTCCAAATATCTAGTTTTAATTTATTATTCACATAGTCCACATGATTCACATCGTATAGAACAGGGTACGACCGCACGGCTTCGACAATTTTTTCCTCCATGTCTCAACTACTCAACTAACTACGCGACACGTGCGCAGGAAACTGTGTTTCGAAGACTGCGCGTGGTAGGCGGAAGTAGGTGCAGAACTGATCTGCTCTGCTCTGACCTGCCCTGTCTGTCAACTTGCGGTGGTGCAATGATTTGTGTGAATTACAAAAATCTGCTCTGCGCTGCGCTGCTTTAGCTGCTTCGCCTCCGTCCTAATGTGTGCCCGGCCTGATGATCATCAGCACACGCCGCACGGGTCATAGCACTGCGGAGATTACACGAAAATTCGTGTGTCCGAGGTCAACAGTGTCGAGGTTGGATCTCCAATATAACAAAGTGAATTTTACCACCCGAGTAAACCGCCGCGCGGGGAGAACACAGATGTTTAACAAACGGACATCACGTCGCCTCCGCAGAACCATACTGGGCGCTTGACGGGCTACTATGAGTCAGATCACCACCCCTAGTTGAACTGTAAGGACTGTAAGGAGGCAACTGCACCCCATAGACTTCACCAGCCGAAGACTAACTCGCGTTCCTTTGCTGACACCTCGACACAGAGCTCAACGACGTGCATGGTCCCGCGAACATCGTCAATGGTCCATGGAACTGTGGCGGCGTGTAGTATGGTCCGATGAATCCCAGTTCCAGTTGTATCGAGCTGATGGGAGCGTGAGAGTGTGGCGTGTGCCCCATGAGGCTATGGATCCCAGGTGGGAGGTGCCTCAGTTTTAGTTTGGGCAACGTTCTCACGGTCGCAGTTACACCTCATTGTCTGGCTGACAGGTGCACATTATGTGGACATCCTTCCAGACCATCTGCATCCCTTTCTGGCCCTAGAGTACCCTGATGGAGATGTCATGTTTCAATAGGGCAATGCGCCATGTCACTGCCCTATGGTGAAACGCAAGTAGTTGGAGGAGCACTCCAGTGAAGTTACGATCATGGATTGGCCTTCCAGTTCCCCAGATCTTAATCCAATCGATGCTGTCGATGCTGGTGTACGCTCCATGTAATCCACACCAATTATACAAGACCAATTGTGCGTAGCATTGCAAGATGCGTGGATCCAGATCCCTCCTGAGCGATTCCAACACCTTGTAGAGTCGACGCCTCGCCGTACTGCTGCCGTTTTGAGGGCTCGTGGATGATCATCCCACGTTCAAAGTCAGTTAACTTCCGACTTGTTGCCATCTTCATGACACTGGCGTCTGTGACAGACTGCTCAGCTACGCCGCAACGCTCAGAGGTCATACACGGCACATTTTCTAATGCAGGGCCTCTCAGGGTGCATGCGCGTGGTTGGCTTGGTTGACCAGAGTGCAGACCCCCCACTCCTCGATTTGGAGCAATAGCGCTAACTCTCTCTTTCCTCACGCCTCTCTCGCTCGCTCCGCCTGTCTCCCTCTACCCCACTTGCGCCGTAGCGCTCCAAATCCGGGCTGAGTTGAGCCGAGTATAGCCGAGTAGAGCCGAGCATAGCCGAGTAGCCCAGAGACGAAGCGTTGATCCGAGCCATACCGAGCGGCACCGATGCACAGTGCACGGAGCTCTTGCGCCTCGCTCTGCACGCGTGAGATTTTGGGCGTTTGAGAGGCCCTGTTCTAATGGGACACACCTTCCCGTGAGTTTTGGCTACTCAGTGTATAATGCGGTTTTAATAATGTTTGTAATTTGTCTTCACAATTAGGACAAGATATGCATGTGAATTATATTATCCCCATTTTCAACCTACAGTTCACCACACTCTCATTTGCAAACATTATGCTAAACCTTCAAAGTCATTGATCGCATAATAGGAAACAACTTCTTCACTAAGTTTGCTGCTTATGGTATCAAATAGGATGACAAAAATAGCACTAGAAAGGTAATCAGTTATGTTCTAAAATCAAGTAACCACCATAAGCTAGTATTCTGATTTTTGATGACAAGGTTTTCTTACAGTCTTGTAATGATATTGCAATAAATTATAGCTAGTAGTTTAAATGCCCTTAAAATACAAAAATAACTAAGTACCTCTGGTACTGTTCAATATGTAACATTTAGAAAAATATATCAGTGAATGTATAAATACTGAATAACATAACTCTTACATTTTCTACTTAATATCATTATTTGTGCTTCAATAGTTAAATACAAATTAACTTTGAAAATCTCATTAATCTTTAAAACTCAGCCAACACAAAACTGACAAAATATATGTAACTTACTGAGTTGCAGCTAACTATAAAATACAAAGTAAATCTGCACCACTGAATAGGAGCCCAATAACTTTAAATGCAAGCAAGTATTAAATAAAAACTAACAGACTATAGAAAAATAAGATTTACTCCAGTATAATTAACATACCTTGTAAAGTAATAACAAAATAATAATAGGATATATAGATATCATTTCCAATCAAAGATAAACATATGAAACTCATTCTCAAAAGGCATGCACCAGATCATAAAAGCTCTTCCAAGAATGTTCTTGAAAAATAAAATTACAACAACAATTCATCAATGAACAAATACTGAAATTACATGTACACCATGCTATTTTGATTTAAAATCATTACTCTGACTACCTTCCTGCCATCCAATAGCACAATTAACTGTCTCAGATTCAAAACTAACAAGTCAAACACTTTGGAGACTGTGCATTATAGGATGTTTGTAATTTAATATTTTTTTATAGTGCCTAGTAAAATAATGGTCAATAACTCTATATCTTCAAACAAGATTATGTTATGTATAGTAGGATACTGTCATTTTATTACAACCAATGGGTGGAACATAGGCCTGTGTGAGGATGTATCAATGTGGTAAAAATGCAGGGTATCGTTTGAGGGTACTATTGTAGTAAAATGGGCAGTAAGGGGTTGCACGATATGAAAAAGGTAGAAATCGTTGGTATAGAGGACACAGTTCCTCTAGATTTTTTTTCACGTCAAATAGTACAGGAAACTAACCCATAACATAATCATAACTCCAGACAAATAAATGTTTCTTACTCACTGTTTGTTGAAGATTTCATGCAGGTCGGGATCCAGCGGGTCTCTCTTTCCAAACAACTCCGGCGCTAGTTCCTTTGCACTGTACAACAAATCTACACAGCGTTTCACTTTTTCCAAGCTGTTCTTGCGGGCAATTAGTGAACTTCGGATCGCTCGTTCATCTGAAATCGAAACCATTCAAAATTATATTTATTGTTGTTGTTGTTGTTGTTGTTTTATGCTCACGCGACTGGTAGCACTCTTCGGTATTTCCAAGAAGGAATGAGTGAGTCAGGCCGGGAAGCTCTCAGCCGGCGTGAGGGCATGTGACAGCGTCTCACACTTTTTTTTTTTTTCAATTTGCTTTACGTTGCGCCAACAAGGGAGGTCTTATGGCTGCGATGGGAGAGCAAAGGTATAGGAGTAGAAAGGACGTAACAGTGGTTTTAATTAAGGTACAGCCCTAGCATTTTCTTAGTGTGAAATGGGAACCAAGGAAACATCATGGGCTGCCGACAGTAGGGTTCAAACCCAAACCCACTTCCTCGATATACCTCACTACTATTGTGCTGTTCGTCTGGTATGTCCATGGACTTTGTGGAGGCGAAACTAGGATGTTCTTATTCTGGCCACACCCCAAAGTTTCTAGTACTTGATTAGCAGAGATATAAAGGCAGGCTCACCGCGAACAAGAACGACTATTGCTGGAGAGCAGTGTTAAGTGTTACAGGAGTATTGGGCGTTGGTTAGTGGTCGGAGCAGAGTTATGCCTATTGCTCGCGGTAAAATGTTTCGTAAAATTTGTTGTACAATTAATTTTATAAAATTTTTTGTGAAAACAAGTTGTGTTGCTCACGGTAAAATCATTTTATAAAATCCGTGGAAACATCAGGATGGCCATCTATGAACTTACTTCTGAACTAAGATATGTATGTGCTGCCATCTATCAATAAACTTTTAAACCAAGAATCAGCTGTTCAACTTACAATGTTTTTGAGAGTATGGCTCCAACAAACAAAGCAAAACTTGCTGTTTTAGCTGCAATTATATGTTGTACAGTGGTAAAAAGGAAGAAAAGAAATGTCAGGAAATGCTGGACCCGGCATTGGATCAAAAGAAGAAAAGGAGGTCCTTGGTCGAAAATTAGTTGAGGTTAGAAGACCAGTATTCATACAGAAATTCGCCGATTGTGCTTTTTGCCTCTCTTCCTGCATTTCTGCTGTAGTAAAGTGGCGATTTAACTTCGTACAAACAAGGATATTTCTGGTATTCGCCAGTAAAACACTAACAGCTTCCTTAGTCCACCCGGATCCTGCCATTTTAGAAAGAAATGTTTGTTTACAATCGAGCTTCGCAATCTTCTCCCGACGTAGCGCCAGCATCAACGTAATGTCAGCTTTGCTGATTGGTTCATTTAGTAAAATTAATTTTACGGAATAGAACATGTCCTATTTTATGAAAAGTTTTATCAAAGGTTTTATAAAACTTGAATTTGACCGTGAGCAACAGAAATTTTATAAAATTAAATTATTGTACAATAAATTTGGTCCGCCTCTGTGCTGTAGTGGTTAGTGTGATTAGCTGCCACCCCCGGAGGTCCGGGTTCGATTCCCGGCTCTGCCACGAAATTTGAAAAGTGGTACGAGGGCTGGAACGGGGTCCACTCAGCCTCGGGAGGTCAACTGAGTAGAGGTGGGTTCGATTCCCACCTCAGCCATCCTGGAAGTGGTTTTCCGTGGTTTCCCACTTCTCCTCCAGGCGAATGCCGGGATGGTACCTAACTTAAGGCCACGGCCGCTTCCTTCCCTCTTCCTTGCCTATTCCTTCCAATCTTCCCATCCCTCCACAAGGCCCCTGTTCAGCATAGCAGGTGAGGCCGCCTGGGCGAGGTACTGGTCATTCTCCCCAGTTGTATCCCCGACCAAGCGTCTGAAGCTCCAGGACACTGCCCTTGAGGCGGTAGAGGTGGGATCCCTCGCTGAGTCCGAGGGAAAAGCCGAACCTGGAGGGTAAACTGATGATGATGATGATGATGATGATGACAATAAATTTGACAGAAAATTTTACCGTGAGCAACAGGCATTATGATGTGTTGCCGAGTGATATGTGTTGAGTAGTCACATGCGTTGATTGTGCGAGTTACAGAGTACAGCAGTGGTGGTGCTGTGATAGTCAAGATCGTGTGTTCCACCCTGTCTGCATTGGAAATGGCGTGTGAAGAGTATAGTGCTTGCGAAGCCAAGTGAAAGTTGAAAGCTGTCAATCAAGATCGAGGACGGATCGCCCGATACAGGTAAATACCAACAAGCTGGAGACCCGCCGTGAGGGCCAAGATTTCTGTAAACAGCCACTAATTCGTGAAATGCTGGCATTCATTGTCCATTATAATTATGTATGTGTGTGCTAAGTGGGCCATCCTAGATTAAATTACATTACTAAAACCGACAGCGTTTTATTCGTAACATTATTGTTGTTGTTTGTGCTTCATTTGAGGGTGGGCGTCGGGACACGGGTAATGCTGATTACCTCCCACAGATTAGGTTCTGGTTCCCTCCCCAGAAAGAAGACAGCCTTATTTACTCCCGCTTTGACGACATTTATTGTTTAGTGTCGCCTGATTCCCTCCATAGCAAATATTCATTAACCAGACACACAAATTTCCGTCATAATTTACACCGACTTAGGACTGTCAAGATTAGAAAGTAAAACCCTTCGTGGGTTTAAATTGACATATTTATTTATTTATTTATTTATTTATTTATTTATTTATTTATTTATTTATTTATTTATTTATTTATTTATTTATTTATTTATTTATTTATTTATTTATTTATTTATTTATACCTTTCTGTACATTGTAGGGCTATAGCTATTTGATACTTTAAATAAACTAGAGTACCCCTGCTGCTCCGTGACATTCGTTATAAATAGGTCAGATAACTCGTCTCGACAAGCCTGTGGTAGTCATATTGATTTGGCTGCCCTTCCAACAGTTTTATGAACTTTTAATACCGGTACATAATAACTGAATCATTCGTAATGTAGTTTTTAACACTTATTTCCGTACAGTACTCAATGTACTTCGACATTCGGGCGTATCTGGATCTTAACATTTTCAAACGATCTTGCCCGAGATAGTGCAACATACAATTGGCCGTAGCTGAATACTGATTCGGGTAAGTAGACTACCCACTTTTTTAAGGGTTTGTACCTGCGCTTTACTAATTATCATACAGAAGGCTGGTCGATTTGATACCTTCCCGTCTGTACGTACGTCGATGTTTTGTATTAGCAGCATGTAAGTTGTTAGGAAAGTTCTGCCATCTGTTGAGTATATTTAGAAGCTGGAGAGGTCAGAGAATCAAAGAGTATCTAGCGCAGAATAATATTCTTCCATGATCAGAGGAAATGTATACTCTCTGGCTTGACAGGTAGTAACAAATACAGTAGAGACAATACGCGACAGTCTGCGAGATATCGAGGGACAGCGATTAGAGCACTGTCTAGCGGAGTGACCTGGGAGTAACTGAATCTGTCATAAAAGCACGTGTATTTGTTAGTGAAGTTTTTGGCGTTATTTATGCGTTTGCATTAAGCTGACATAAGTAAATAGTAGCGTGTGTCATTCCTTTACATCTTCTCTCAATATGAGTGGAAAGATATGTGCTGTGTTTGGCTGCAAAACCATAAAGTGCAGATGGATTCGCGATCTTTCTTCCGTTTCCCTCGTGACAAGAAAATGTAAGTAAATATTGTGTTTGGCTGTTTGCATAGATATTCTTCCAGTTACAAAGATATTTGTATAGTACTTCCTAAACTTCTGACCTGCGCGACCCACATTTTAACTGGCTTAAAATATAATAAGCTTATTTTATTGTATAGTGCAGCAGTTAACCTTCAATACCGATGTGTTGTTGTAAGTGTTATCTGTGGGTTTTGATTTAATTCAAGAAAATGCATATGTGTGTGGCTGGTTGTGTTCCAAGTTACCTCATTTGGAATGCCGTAATGCGTTGCCAGGCACTGAAGGAAATATGGGTGATTTAAGAAATGTAAATATTTTGTTGAAACAATATGATGATGCAAATATGCTTTACCCTAATGTAATGGCAAGTATTGCTTACAGGGAAATTTTGAATTTTCTTGAGGGTAAATTTATAGATTTTCTTTCTGTTAGTAGGGTTCAAGTTAAAAGGAAAATTGTCCAACTCTTAAATATAAATTCATTGAATCATGTGTGTAAAGAATGTGCCGATATTTTTATTGACAAGTGTCTTAATGTGATGATACAATGCTTTTAAATGAGAAAAAAGACAAATCTAGGCGTGAAAGTTCAGGTAGGAATACTAAAGCTAAAAAAGTAATGCATAAATGAAAGATCAAGCCCTTTCACAGCAGTCCATTTCACATCTTGGTTATATGTCTAATTTCAGTCTTTAAATAATAATCTGTTAAATAAATTTTCATTTATTTACCCTGAATTGCTTTAGCAACTTTGAAGTTAATATCGTAGTAATACTTTCTTTCTAGACTAATTTATTTATCCATTTCCGTATATACATTTCCATTGATATTTGAATTTAGCGCAAATTTTCAGGTCACGCCACTAGGAGCGCCACCTGAGACTTGTCTCCCATTTTAACAAGGCTAAATCCGGAAGTGTCGCGTATTGTCTCTGCTGTATTTGGTAGTAATCAAACATGGCTGCATGCAATGACATTACTAAGGATGAAAATCACGTGTCGCTTAGCAACCTGCTAAGTACAGAATGTATTGCGGGTTAGGGTAATCCTTCGCCTGCAATTATTGGAGTGATCATTTAATGATTAATGGAAGTTAGCTGAACATAGAGACTTATCAATGTCTCATGATGCACCGGTAGGTGTTTCCGGGGAGAATACAACAGAAATGAAACAAATCGGTTCAATAGAATGGACGGACGGGTTTGCCAAAGCTGTTTCTAGTGAACTCTATTAATATGTAGATGTAATTAAATTTGAAATGAACATAAAATGTCATTTGATAAAGATTTAAAGCAACACGAAAGCTACCGTTGAATTATTAAAATGAATGCAGTTGCTGTGACTAAAAACTAAATCTAGATCAATCAATCAATCAATCAATCAATCAATCAATCAATCAATCAATCAATCAATCAATCAATCAATCAATCAATCAATCAATCAATCAATCAATCAATCAATCAATCAATCAATCAATCAATCAATCAATCAATCAATCAATCAATCAATCAATCAATCAATCAATCAATCAATCAATCAATCAATCAATCAATCAATCAATCAATCATCGATTTTCATATAGGGCAGATTTCCTATCGTTAGTTTACCTAGCCTTTTCTGAAAAGATATCCGAAAACTTAGAAATGTAACAAATTATTCCAGTCCTTAACTCCTCTTCCTATAAACGAAAATGTGGCCCGGTTTGTCCTCTTAACTTCTAACTTCTTATTATGATATTTCCTACTTACAGAAACTCCACTCAAGCTTTTTCGTCTAATAATATCATTCCAAGCCATCTCTCTACTGAGAGGAACATTCCGCTTAGTCGAGCAGCTCGTCTCCTTCCCCTCAAGTCTTCCCAGCCCGAAGTTTGCAACATTTCCATAACACTACTCTCTTGATGGAAATCACCCAGAACAAATCCTGCTGTTTTCCTTTGAATCTTTTCCAGTTGTTGAATCAAGTAATCCTGGCGAGGGTCCCGTACAATAGAACCATAAAGTAGAGGGCCCAATTTCATCCACTTAGCAGATTTGGACTTGTGTCAGAAATATTATGGACAAGGCTAGAAATTGGTATATAATATATTACTGAATATGTTCTCCACTTACGGTCAAGTTTCAATGAAACTGTAGTCAATACTTGACATAAACGCTACAAAAACTAAACTACCAAGACTGTGTTCGTAATTTCGTCCCCTACCAAATTTATGAAAAGTACAATTAATTTTAATATATTTTTTCCTTTCTAACCTTACCAAGTGCTTTCCCTATAATGAATTACATGAAGGCAATTTATGAAAAACAAATTTGATGTTATTTTTTACATAGTCTTCCAGCGCCCCTCGTGGGATGTTAAACACTTTACTTGCACGTTTGTGACCCATTATTTTGTCCGTCACTGCCTCAATAGCCTTTTTCATAGCCTCCTTATCCCACTGCTTGCGTTTTCCCATCTGAAAATAATGATAAACTTCATAAATATCAAATAAAATGAAGGGGGACGAAATTACGAACATTCCCTGATTTATTATAATGGCCGCTACAGTAACTCACGCCAACCATCTCACTGTAGCGATTACACGCCAGGAACTACTCCACACATATTAGTGCTCATTCTAGGAATAACAGGCTCTTAATTTGAATTCTGCACTAACTCAGCTCAGTATGAAAAATGAACCCTCCTTGTACACGGAAACTAAACGTGGCGCACACAACCAACTCTAAGAAGACAACGGGATGAGGCTACGCGTGTGCGCGCGGCTAAACATTAAGTACGAACCGTGCAAACGGAATTTGGCCTCCTACCTTATTCTAACTGGGGTCTTATCAATAACTTAATACCTCCTCTCCTTTAACTCCTGACTGCAACCCCCCTAAATACCGTCATAACCATATGAAGAGATCTGTAACATAAACTTTATTTAAAATCTCCTTTATGTGATTACTCGAATGAAGATCATTCCTTGTATTTAAACCTATGTGGGTGGTTACAGTGATGCCCATGAGGAACTTTCACCGAGAGAGTTGGCTACGAGGAGCGCGCAGGTGTGAGCTTGCATTCGGGTGGCAGTGGGTTCGAACCCAACAAGACGATTTTCCGTGGTTTCCCATTTTCACTTCCAGGCAAATGCCGGTGCAGTTCCTATTCATAAGCCACAGCCTATTCCTTCCAACTCCTTGCTCAATTTAATTTCATTCTTCATTAACCATCAACAGTTGAGACTCAATGAATGGAAGGTTAAGTTCCAGGAATGAAGATAAGCGAACCCAAAACAATAGTGATGCCAATAAACAGACGGGGGCAACCACCGAACATCATGCTAGGAAACATCCACTGGAAAGTGTGGAAAACTTTACATACCTGGGCAGTGTAATATTTCGAAGTGGCAAACAGAGAGCAGAAGAGCTCTCACTTTTACCAGCAAGTACAAACACTCCTCTGGGATCCCAAAGTACCAACAAAATTAAAGCTGGTGATGCTCAATCAGTACTTCATACCAATCTTAAGGTATGGTATCGAAACCTGCATCTTCACTAACAAGAACTCATCAAGGTTGCAGGCATCTGAGGGGAAGTTCCTGAGGTCCACAATTCAAACAACAAAACTGGACAAGTTCCATGGTTAGAAAGGAAGCTGGGATTGAGACATCGTTGTTAGATGGGGTCAGCGTGTCCAGATTGAGGTGATTCGGGTATGTAATGAGGATGGAGCGAACAAGGACAGCTTACGTTCGGATGCTAAGTGACTTGCAGGCTGCGTTGAACACAATCAGTACAATGTCAACCCAATAGCTGCTACTATAAGATCTAGAGCACAGCAGTGCCCCCATGTCTGTTTTTCCTGGCTTCGAGGACACACCGGTTCTCCTGGAAATGAAAAGGCAGACATCCTCGCTAAAGCAGCCTCCTCATCCAACATAGAAATCACCTACAACAAGTCATCCCCAAACTACGCAAAAGTCCAAATCAAAACGCATCTAATAACACAGTGGACTAACCTTTCGACGTCAAGTACAAAAGGGTCTGTCACAAGAGAATTATTTTTTCCGATATACAGGATGTACCAAAACTCGACGGCAAAAATTTAGGAATGGATTCCTCACATAGAGAGAAGGCAAAAAGGTTATGACAACATGGGTCAGGAAAGGTATATTTACAAATTTATTCAAACTTTTGTAGATTTACACCGTACGTCTGTAACGGCAGCTGAAACACTCTGAGCATGTATCAGAGGAAATGTTCAAAGTGATGACCTTGAGCTTGAATACAAGCCTCCGCTCGTTGTCGCATGGAGTTACGCAGGTGATCAAAAATGCCTTGTGTAGTGCGTACTGCCTGAGAGGTTGTCACAATGCGCTCACATAAAGTTGCTTCATCAGGAGCAGGAGTCACATACACGAGAGGCTTAACGTGTCCCAACAGGTAAAAGTCCAGGGGGTTCAAGTCAGGAGAGCGTGGTGGTGGCCAAGCAATCGGTCCTCCTTCACCTATCCAGCGCTCAGGAAAATGGGTATTCAGGTACCTGCGGGCAGCAGACCGAAATGCCCGGGAGCACCATCATGCATGAAAAACATTTGTCGACGGGATGTAAATCGCATGTCTTCCAAGTAATCAGGCAATGCAGTACGCAAGAAATTCGTGTAGTTCTGTCCAGTAAGCCTATTCGGAAGAACGTAGGGTCCCAACAAGGAATAACCAACAATGCCTGCCCAAATATTAATGGCGAACCTCTGTTGATGAGACGATTGGATGATTGCATGAGGACATGTAAATTATTACTAAAATTAATTTGTGTCAAAAAGTTTGAATAAATCTGTAAGTATGCATTTCCGGATCCATGTTGTCATAACCTTTTTTTCTTCTCTCTGTGTGAGGAATCCATTCCTAAATTTTTGCCGTCGAGTTTTGATACAGCCTCTATATAGCCGACTCCAGTGCAAAACATTAGTGACCGAATTCATTCTCACTCAGTTTCTTTCCGACCATGGAAAGTTTAAGTGCTACTTTGAACGCTTCAAAATTAACATTGCAGGAGATTACTCGTGCTTTTGAGGATCTTCAAAAACGGTTGACCATTTACTGTTCGAAGGTGCCATGTTCGGAAGGACAAGATTCGAACTTGAGTGTCACTTAAACAACTATAATATGGAAATTCAAAGCCATTATACCATCTGTTTAGGAAATCCTGCTGCTACAAACAGTTCCTTAAATTCCTTCACCACATCTTCACTAATTTATTTTCCTAATTTTGTATCAAGCACCAATAATTTTTAAAAAACTGATCAAAACTATAACCCTAATATACTCATGTGCAACAGGGTTCAAACTGTCAGGATATTTAATAAGTACTATTTTAAATTTAGAGAGACACGTGACAGGAAAACGGATGGTGGGAAGACCAAGATCCCACTGGATGGACATCGTAAAGACGAACATTGCACATCGGGGAAGGACGCTGGAGGATGTCATTAACAACAGAACGTATCTCAATACGACAAGAGTGGAAGAGCCTCGTCAAAAGTACTCGGGAAACTGGAATTGTAAAATGATGATGATGATGATGATGATTAACTATCAACTGAGGTTGGTGTCAGGAAGAAAAACTCAACTAAGGTGTAGACATGAACACATAATCAACTTACCAATCCCGTCCGGTAGATGAGGCTGCTGTGATATCCAGTCCTTGAGATACTTCACATCTCGCTCTAGACCTTCAGGGGTAATGTTCAGCTGCTTGTAGATATAGGCCAATTGCTCCTCTGTAGGTGGTTCTAACACGATCATCTTGGCTGTGAAATGATAAGAAATATGAATGTTACAGTTTAGCATTTCTGTACCGCTAATAGCATAGGCCTAAACAGAACAGTAATTAACAAAAAATAGAGTAGTTTTCGGCTTAAAAGCGGCTAGTTTTCTAGCCTTGCACCTCTTCGTTCGGGAGGCGGAGTAGCTGGTCCCCAACTTCGGCTGTCCTGAGAATGGTTTTACTAGCCTTGTAATTTTTCATTCTGGAGGTGGAGGAGTTTGTCCCTAGCGTTGGCTGTCCTGAGAATGGTTTTACTAGCCTTGTAATTTTTCATTCTGGAGGTGGAGGAGTTTGTCCCTAGCGTTGGCTGTCCTGTGAATGGTTTTAATAGCCTTGTAATTTTTCATTCTGAAGGCGGAGGAGTTTGTCCCTAGCGTTGGCTGTCCTGAGAATGGTTTTACTTGCCTTGTCATTTTTCATTCCGGAGGTGGAGCAGTTGGTCCCCAACTTTGGCTGTCCTGAGAATGGTTTTACTAGCCTTGTAATTTTTCATTCTGAAGGCGAAGTAGCTTGTCCCTAGCGTTGGCTGTCCTGAGAATGGTTTTACTAGCCTTGTAATTTTTCATTCTGAAGGCAGAGGAGCTTGTCCCTAGCGTTGGCTGTCCTGAGAATGGTTTTACTAGCCTTGTAATTTTTCATTCTGGAGGTGGAGGAGTTTGTCCCTAGCGTTGGCTGTCCTGAGAATGGTTTTACTTGCCTTGTCATTTTTCATTCCGGAGGTGGAGCAGTTGGTCCCCAACTTTGGCTGTCCTGAGAATGGTTTTACTAGCCTTGTAATTTTTCATTCTGAAGGCGAAGGAGCTTGTCCCTAGCGTTGGCTGTCCTGAGAATGGTTTTACTAGCCTTGTAATTTTTCATTCTGAAGGCAGAGGAGCTTGTCCCTAGCGTTGGCTGTCCTGAGAATGGTTTTACTAGCCTTGTAATTTTTCATTCTGAAGGCGAAGGAGCTTGTCCCTAGCGTTGGCTGTCCTGAGAATGGTTTTACTAGCCTTGTAATTTTTCATTCTGAAGGCGAAGGAGCTTGTCCTTAGCGTTGGCTGTCCTGAGAATGGTTTTACTAGCCTTGTAGACTTTCGTTCGAGAGGCGGGGGAGTTGGCCCGCAACGTTGGCTGTCCTGAGAATGGTTTTACTAGCCTTGTAATTTTTCATTCTGAAGGCGGAGGAGTTTGTCCCTAGCGTTGGCTGTCCTGAGAATGGTTTTACTAGCCTTGTAGACTTTCGTTCGAGAGGCGGAGGAGTTGGCCCGCAACGTTGGCTGTCCTGAGAATGGTTTTACTAGCCTTTTAGTTCTTCGTTCGAGAGGCGGAGGAGTTGGCCCGCAACGTCGGCTGTCCTGAGAATGGTTTTCCATTCTCCTGCAATAAGGCGAATGCTGGGACGGTTCCTATTATAGGCCACAGCCGCCAATCCCCTCACCTTCTCCGCAAATAGCTTCAACAATGCAAACCTCCGTAGGCTTAGAGACAGCGTTACCATGTAAGAGGCCCCCGCCGTACCATACCCTAGTACGGAATTATAGATTTTACACCCCCTCTCTCCCCCGCTAATCAAGTACTAGAAATAACTACAGACAATAATACACCGTACAAGGAATTTTTAAAATGACTGTATTCAGAATTAGATAAATTTTCCAATTCATCAATCATAGAAGTTTTCAATTCACTTTGACGGAAGCGAATTCGTCGATCATATCTTTCATCTGCGCTTCTCAAACCTGGAACTGCCCTAAACACAGATCAGTGGTGATTGATTGATTGATTGACTGATTGACTGATACTGTACCCTGCGTGAGGTAGCGGAGGCTGATTTGGACCTCAACAGCTCTGCCATCAGCCGTCATTGGTGGGCCAGGCGTCACTGAAGAGGCGTACTAGGGAAATGAGGAGTGAGGTAGTTTCCCGTTTGTTTTCCTCACTGAACCAGAAGATGCTATTACATCTCAGTCTGTCAAGCCCACTGAAATTCCCGCACCAACCGACCCTATGAGCAACATTTTCACACCATTTATAACAGGGACTGGCTGCATAAGGAATGCCATTACTAGCACAGTCACTTTTCATGTCAAAGCCAAGGATGAGACTGAGACAGGTCAATGAAAGCAACACATTTGTTCTAGCCCACACCAGAAGGCTTAGTGAACTGTACACACTAGGTCTTGCCAGCAAAGGCATAGCTTTTTCATATAAGAGCAGAATCAATAAGAAACCGTCATTCTATACTTTCCACGCGCGCCGACTTGGGGTAATTATTGGGGGGGGGGGGAGGGCATGATTAACATGAACACAGGCATATGAAGTAACAATATTCACAAACAAACAGAACAATAATAGAGCTTGTTTCTCAAATACATTTTTGAACGATTCTAATGTACAGAGTTTTCAGTAATATTCATAAGTAAACAGAATAAATTGATTCATAAATATTTAGAAGGAATGCTTTGTGCACGAAGCTATCAAAAGTAATCAAATGTTTAAAAAAATAGAACTTGCTTCATAAATACATTTTCTTAGTAAATCCCCTATTCCTGTATATTATGTTTCATGATACGAAATGTGAAATGCTCTACCACCAGAGGTACAGCCTGAACAGTCTCCATTGGGAAATGTAGTTCTCTGAAGGAATGCACGCTTTCTAATCTCGTTTCTACCGAGCTCGATAGCTGTAGTCGCTTAAGGGCGGCCAGTATTCGGGAGATAGTGGGTTCGAACCCTACTCTCGGCAGCCCTGAAGATGGTTTTCCATGATTTCCCATTTTCACACCAGGCCTTAATTAAGGCCACGGCCGCTTCCTTCCCAGACCTATCCCTTTCCTGTCCCATCGTCGCCATAAGACCTACCTGTGTCGGTGCGACGTAAAGCCAATAGCAAAAAAAAAAATCTCATTTCTTGATATAAAACCATCTCCAGATTTAACACCTTAGCAGTCTTCGAAGACTTACGTTTTAAGAGGACTTAACAGATTGACAAATATAGTGTAACTGTACCATACACCAGCCTAGAACTATGCGGTGGAAAACAACGCTTACTAATCCAAGGGGTGCATTAGACCGGTAGCGCTGAATAACATGCTGCGAACGACCGTCCGGTTGTTACCTCTTCATATTCTGACGTAACCTGCCCGCTGGCAGTAGTGCGCCTGTGAAAATCAGTTGGTAGACATCCCATTCATGAGTTGTGCATGCGGGACATTTATAAGTAGAAAGTACGGCGTTCGGGAACCAGCTGGTATAGAGTCATTCTATTGGGGACTTAACACCGCCAAATATCTTAGGTCTATTGAAACCAACAGAAGAATATAAATTATGAATGAATAAGGAAATATAGCAGAAACAATCAAAAGGAGATTGCTATTTTTAGGACATATCTACAGAATTGATGATAACAGATTGACAAAACATATATTCAAGTACCTTTGGGAGAAAAAGTCAACAACGACCTTTATACAAGATGTCAAAGAAGGATTGAAAAAGCACATAAATTACGAGAAAAAATTAGAGAAAGGGAGATTTAAAAAAAAAATTTAAGAATGACAAATTCCATAAAAGAAAGAAAGAAAGAAAGAAAGAAAGAAAGAAAGAAAGAAAGAAAAGGAAACCCGGTCCAAAGTGGTCTGAGGAGAGAAGTATAAAGCATAGTGCAATGATGAAGGAATACTGCAAAGAGTGGAAGAGGACATAACAAGGAAAAAGAATTGAAATTGACATATGGTCCATAGCAGTCGTCATCGTAAATAATAATAATAATAATAATAAAGTGAAGAAAAATTTGAAAATAAACAACATAATGGGAGAGGTAGCAACAGAGAGGGAGAGAGAGAGAGAGATTTTTAGAAATAAAATGTTAAAAATGAAAGGATTCATAGGTCGGGAGGGAAAGAAAACAGGCTCAAAATGGTCGAAGGAGAGGAAAATGAGACATAGTGAGCAGATGAAGAAGTATTGGAGGAACCAGAATAAACAACAAAGGATGAAGCATTGAAATTGTCACGTGGTTTTTAGAGGACCCTAACAGAGAAATAACAATAATAACAATAGGAATTTAAGTACTTAGGTGAATGGATGACTGAACATGGCAATGAAAATAAATCAGTAGCTTCAAAAATTCAGAAAAATGGAAGTTGCTTTTCAGCATACAAAGAATATTTATTTATACTTGTCGTGGAACAGTAAAATTCGTCAATACTTAACAGTGATCAAACCTGAAACTCTTTATGCTACAGAAACGCTCAATTTACACAATAAAACCTTGAAGGAACAATATTAGATATTAAAGAAAGGAAAAATCATGAGAAAATTCTTAGGACCCAGAATTAAAAGTGGAATATATTACCCTAATTCCAACTTCGAAATATGTTTAAACATATCTAAACTTACTGAAACAATGAGAATGTGACGAATTCAATTTTTAAGCCATTTGGAAAGAATTAATTACAACAGACTTATTTATCGAATACACAAATTTCTGCCAATCAAACATACGAGATAAAATTGGTATAAGCATGTAGAGAAAGACCTCACTGAATTAGGATCACCAAATCAGCAGGAGAGAAATGTAATCAAGGAAAATCGTTCACACAAGGGGACTTGAGCAAGACGGGAAGAAACCAACACGACGTACCTGGTCGGAGGAACAGAATAATAATAATAATAATAATAATAATAATAATAATAATAATAATAATAATAATAATCATCATCATCATCATGAAATGAAATGGGGAATGGCTTTTAGTGCCGCGAGTATCCGAGGACAAGTTCGGTTCGCCAGGTGCAGGTCTTTTGATTTGACACCCCTAGGCGACCTGCGCGTCGTGATGAGGATGAAATGATGATGAAGACGACACATACACTCAGCCCCCGTGCCAGCGGAATCAAGAAATTATGGTTAAAATTTCCGACCCTGCCGGGAATCGAACCCAGAACCCCCGCGACCAAAGGCCAGCAAGTTAACCATTTAGCCATGGAGACGTAGATAATAATAATAAAAATGCCGGGCTGAGTGGCTCAGACGGTTGAGGCGCTGGCCTTCTGACCCCAACTTGGCAGGTTCGATCCTGGCTCAGTCCGGTGGTATTTGAAGGTGTCAAATACGTCAGCCTCGTGTCGGTAGATTTACTGGCACGTAAAAGAACTCCTGCGGGACAAAATTCCGGCACCTCAGCGTCTCCGAAAACCGTAAAAGAGTAGTTAGTGGGACGTAAAGCAAATAACATTAGTAATAATAATAATAATAATAATAATAATAAATGAAGGTACTATCCCAGAGGAGGCACTCGCGCCATTATCACAACCAGCACTACGCATGTTTAATTAAAAACATGTTAGAAATTAACGAATGTACCTTTCCAAGATAAAATGTTCGTTTAAATCTTATTCAAAAGAAAAACTAACATGGTCCAGAAAATTCTTAAAAACAATGTGTAATTTGGGAATTGATTTCACCTAAACGGTACAACTTTGCTAAATTCTTTAAATTACCATCAAGAAGCACACTGAATCACTAAGTAGGGGATACATAATAATGTGAAACACTTGTTAAAGCCAGGCTTCAAGTTGAACGGGAATGACTGAATGAAGTTGAAATAATGTGTTCTCAAATGATTAATTAGATGTCAACCAAACAGTAGCTGCAGTTCGATAAGAAGGTGGATACATTTGTTCGCAGCCAAAGAATAGCTTAGATGTGAACACAGATCCGATGACCTAGCTATTCTTCGAAATGCAAGAGAAAATAGGACTGTACTTGCGAACCATTTATTGTGAAAAAAAATCATCAGCCTGTTTCCAGTCATTCGACCGGTTCGGGAATGGAATGAATGAAGCCCCATCTAGCGACGAGGATAGAAATTGTGCCGGCTGTCAAAGCCTGGGGAATCATTAATGACTGACAGATGAAATGAAATGATATTGGGGAGTGTTGCTGGAATGAAAGATGACAGAGAAAACCGCAGTACCCAGAAAAAAAACCTGTCCCACTTTCACTTTCTCTAGCACAAATCTCACATGGAGTGACCGGGATTTGAACTAAGAAACCCAGCGGTGAGAGGCCGGCGCGCTGCCGCCTGAGCCACGGAGGCCCCGATCATTTATTGTGCTTCCAGATAAATGACTTATAAAGCAATTAGCGGACCCGAGATCCATGAACCGTAAGTCAATACGGTAACCAACCAACACATTATTATTATTATTATTATTATTATTATTATTATTATTATTATTATTATTATTATTATTATTATTATTATTATTATTATTATTATTATTATTATTGTACCAGGTGGTACACCTCCACGCCGCTAATTTAAAATGTGCGCCTTTTGAAACTCCTCTGCTGGAGGAGGGCTGAACTTTATCTACGCTATTAATTCTCTACCTTCTCAGAAGATGTCACCACGTGGAAAATTTTGAGTTTTTGAACTGTGTCATTTTTGATGTGGTTTTGTTTCACTTGAAGTAAGAAGTGTGAACTTTCTCTTCTAGAGGACACTACTGAAGATCAACAATAGTGCAACCTAGTGAGGAGTCAAAGAACTATTTTTTTGGAGAAAATTTAATTTCAAGAGTTTGTTCTTTGTTAAATTTCTTTCTGTCATTGTTTAAGTTGGCAATATTTACCCCTTTCTTCCCCTTGTTATGAATGTAACCAATCCCGAATTTCTTTAATTAATTTCTGACCAATCAGGGGTATCTTCCCCCAACTTGAATCTGTTGCGGGGTCCTATCCAATAAAAACGTTGAGGGAGGGTGTTTTCATTCCCCTAACGCCTAGAACCTTCCGCGAGAGGATATAAACTGCTGATTTTAGGGTCTCCGGGCCACTTCTGTTCGATCTTTCAGTGTATTAAGTACATAGCAGGAGGCGGGAAGCGCCTCTTTCTTCGGCAGCGGTCAACAATAAGGTAATGGCCGATTAATAAATTCATTCTTTTCTTGCTCAGCAGTTTAACTTTCGGGGCGGGTGCGAAGCGTTCTACCATGTAACCTTTTCCTAAAATGTAACTACTCTTTTCCTCTATTCTCTTGTAAAGCTACATACTGGGATAGAGAGTGCTAACCCTCTCGAGCTCCCACTCATATTGTTTTGAGGTGAACTTATTTTTCTCAACCTATTCTTCGATAACGTAAAACAAATTGTTCTTTTCTAAGTCACCTCTGTAGTATGGGATTAGCCCTTGCATCAGTGGCCTAAGAGCCAAAGTAGGTCTTAAAATCAAAGTGTATTAGGAGTGCAAGTTCGCCTCCTCTCAAATTGTTTTAGAGGTCATTTAATTAAACCGCTTTTCATTTAATAGACCTCAGTAGATTGGGTATTTTACCCCTGTGTTTATGTCCGTTGAGGACAACTTGAAGGTGGAGCTTGGTGTGGCCTGGGAAAGGCTTAAATAAAAGAGCGAGTGGCTCTTTTGGAAACGGAGTGTTGTGTGCCTCGAGGAGGCTTTACTGTGTAATTTGGAGCAAGTGCTCCAGGGTTTGATTGGGGTCTTCTGCCCCTTTGTTAAAATTTGTATATCGGAAAGTTGGGCTAGTTGCTCAAGAATTGTCAACTCAGGGCTCGAAGCCCAAACTCTGTAACCCCTGTAATTGTACATTTCAAATTGTGTTTCGGCTACTAAGTACCTGTTCTTTGTTATTACTTAATCTTGAAAAGAAAATATAACCTTGTTAAATTTTACATTAACTTTGATTCCGTAGTTTGAGACCCGTTCACGCCCGCACCTTCTTACACCTCTACCTACCACCAAAACACGGTAACAATTATTATTATTAATAATAATAATAATAATAATCATACTTCATGAAAGGTTGTGTTCTGTTCTGCTTATTCGCTATTAAACATAATTTTATTATTATGTAAGAACGGCATCTTCCATTGCCGAACAAGATAAACTAAATCTGCCGGAGAACGACTTACCTCATTGAGGTGGTACAGCTACACTGAACAGCAACAACACCTAAAACTGGGCGAATGCTGCAAAATGATACCAAATAAACACAGTAAAGAAAAAAAAAGAATTTAATAACCTGCTTTGTCAAGGCGAACGGGTGTCGTGTTTCACAAATTACAACAAGAAACTCGTATCCTCATCCCAAGGTGGTGCAGCTCTTTTCATGCTGCACGTACCAATTCAACCACATGCCAGCCCTCCGGCAGTACCGGGAATCGAACCCGGGCCACCGAGGACGGTAGTTAATAGCGCTAAACACTACGCTACGGAGGCGGACTTCACAAATTACTACATGCAGAATTTAAGACACTTGGCCCTGAGAAGTTAACGCCACTTTCGGACCTGTCTGCTTAAGATATTTGGAGTTTTTTTTTTTTTTTTTTTTTTTTTTTTGCTAGTTGCTTTACGTCGCACTGACACAGATAGGTCTTATTGCGACGATGGGACAGGAAAGGGCTAGGATTGGGAAGGAAGTGGCCGTGGTCTTAATTAAGGTACAGCCCCAGCATTTGCCTGGTGTGAAAATGGTAAACCACGGAAAACCATCTTCAGGGCTGCCGACAGTGGGGTTCGAACCTACTGAAATGAAATATCGTATGGCTTTTAGTGCCGGGATATCCCAGGACGGGTTCGGCTCGCCAGGTGCAGGTCTTTCTATGTGACTCCCGTAGGCAACCTGCGCGTCGTGATGAGGATGAAATGATGATGAAGACAACACATACACCCAGCCCCCGTGCCATTGGAGTTAACCAATTAAGGTTAAAATCCCCGACCCGGCCTGGAATCGAACCCGGGACCCTCTGAACCGAAGACCAGTACGCTGACCGTTCAGCCAACGAGTCGGACTTCGAACCTACTATCTCCCGAATACTGGATACTGGCCTCACTTAAGCGACTGCAGCTATCGAGCTCGGTAGGAGTAAATTGTGGCATGCGTCTGTATCCTCTCAAATTAAGAAGAAAAAAGCCCTGCTGATCCAAACAATTCTTTATTGCTCGTAGAACGAGTACAAGTCCGCCTCTGTGGTGTAGTGGTTAGTGTGATTAGCTGCCATCCCCCGATTCCCGGCTCTGCGACGAAATTTGAAAAGTGGTACGAGGGCTGAAACGGGGTCCACTCAGCCTCGGGAGGTCAACTGAGTAGAGATGGGTTCGATTTCCCCCTCAGCCATCCTGGAAGTGGTTTTCCGTGATTTCCCACTTCTCCTCCAGGCAAATGCCGGGATGGTACCTAACTTAAGGCCACGGCCGCTTCCTTCCCTGCCCATCCTCCCGCAAGGCCCCTGTTCAGCATAGCAGGTGAGGCCGCCTGGGCGAGGTACTGATAATCCTCTCCAGTTGTATCCCCCGACCCAGAGTCTGAAGCTCCAGGTGGAAGAGGTGGGCACTCGCTGAGTCCGAGGGAAAAACCGACACTGGAGGGTAAACAGATAAAAAAGAAGAAGAAGAAGAAGAAGAAAGAGTATAAGTAAAAATACCCAAGTTTTGAGCACAGGCAATTATATGTTTCACATGTCAGGCCTAACAATGTTCTCTGCTTGTAAGTTGCTTTAGGACGCACCGATACAGATAGGTCTTTTGGCGACGATGGGAGAGGAAAGGGCTGGAAGTGGAAAGGAAGCGGCCGTGGCCTTATTTAAGGTACAGTCCCAGCATTTGCCTGGTGTGAAAATGGGAAACCACGGAAAACCATCTTCAGGGCTGCCGACAGTGGGGCTCGAACCCACTATCTTCCGAATACTGGATACTGGCCGCACTTAAGCGACTGCAGCTATCGAGCTTGGTAAACAATGTTCTAACCGTACAAAACTAATTACTTAGAAGTGGATACTTTAAATTAAAACAATGTATAATTTAGAGACATATTTGGAAACGATGAAAGTATGATATGTACAGTACTATTGGGCCAAAATCTTACACTGACTTGTGCTGTATTGCCACAGGCTCGTAATGAATTATATTTTACTAACCTATTCAGAAGAATCACAATAGGCAAAGCTCTCATCTATTCTCTCTCTCTCTCTCGTATCGTTCCCTCAATTCTGAGGACCGTGATCTCTGAGGAAGATATTGCTCAGTTGTCTTGGGATCCTCGGCAAAACGCGCTAAACCAAAGATGCAGTTATATTCTTGATCATATTCGACCATCGAGTGGTAATACGACTACTAAAACATTTTCATTTCTCCCTGAAGGGGGAGGCGGGCCTCTTAGATCTCAGGCCTGGAGATTTGTTACGGTGAAGGAGATGCTCGGTGAAGGTGAGGGGGTTGGTGGCCGTAGCCTGTACTAGGAACTGTCCCAGCATTCGCCTTAGTGCAAGAGAATGGAAAACACGGAAAACCATTCCCAGGACAGCCAACGGTTGGGACCAGCCCTGCCCCGTCTCCCAGAGGCGTAGAGCCACGGTAGAGCCGTGACCACCCCTCCTCTGCTCGGCTGGCCGGTCGGAGTGCAGAGTTGTTGAACCAGGAAACAGCCGTGGCCATTTGAGGGGCTTATTCGATTACTGTCTGCATGAATGAGCTATACCAAATGAATGAAGAGTTGCTATGGTAGCCGCTGTGCATAAAGAAAAGTTGATCGACATAAAGCCGAAAATTACAGGCCAGTCAGTTTGACACCAGGCGAGGTGACCGTGCGGTCAGGGGCACGCGGCTATGACCTTGCATCCGGGAGATAGTGGGTTCGAATCCCATTGTTGCCAGCCTTGAAGATGGTTTTCCGTGGTTTCCCATCTTCACACCAGGCAAATGCTGGGGCTGTACCTTAATTAAGGCCACGGCCGCTTCCTTCCAACTCCTAGCCCTTTCCTGTCCCATCGTCGCCATAAGACCTATCTGTGTCGGTGCAACGTAAAGCAAAAAAAAAAAACTAGTCAGTTTGACACGTCACTGGAACCCATTATCTCCCGGGCTGACAGGTGCGCGCCCCTAACCGTACGGCCAACTCACTCAGTGATTATTGTGTTTAGGAGGAAGCACAATTGTTCAACCAGCCTGTATTAACACTAATCAGAGGGAAAATAATTGGACGGGTCCGACACTTCGAAAAAATGAAGGCATCGGCCAAAGAAAGACAAGGGTCACGATGGGCGTGAAAATGAATGACTCCGTCGAGTGCTCTAATACCCTTGGGTTTGGAAAACAACAAAAGTTGACCAAGGGAGGTCGGATAAGATAGATGAAAATGAGGAGCCTGGCACAAGTAAGTGGAAGCAATGCCAGGACTCAGCTAGCGGCCCCGTGGTCGCCAACCCATGCTCCCAAGTTGAGAGCCCCTGGAGCTCGTTTTAGTCGCCTCTTACGACAGGCAGGGGATACCGTTGGTGTTATTCAACCGCCCCCACCCTAGGGGGTCAGGAAATGAAATGGCGTATGGCTTTTAGTGCCAGGAGTGTCCGAGGACATGTTCGGCTCGCCAGATGTAGGTCTTTCGATTTGACTCCCGTAGGCGACCTACGCGTCGTGATGAGGATGAAATGATGATGAAGACAACACATACACCCAGCTCCCGTGCCAGAGAAATTAACCAATGATGGTTAAAATTTCCGACCCTGCCGGGAATCGAACCCGGAACCCCTGGTGCTAAAGGTCAGCACGCTAACCATTTAGCCATGGAGCCGGACAGGGGAACAGGAACTCGACAATACAGGTGAAACCGTGCAGGACAGATCTACATTCATAACTCTGGTCGACAGTCACCAATTTGGAGATGAACCAAAAATTAAAACCAACAATACCTGGACAGGAAACGCAAGAAAATTTTCAGGGAGAAGATGAAAGGATTTTAGGAAAAGGAGGAAAACGAACATATCAGCTAAATACGTTCAATCGTATTCTTCTGTTGGATATAACGATGCAAGCTAAAGATGGAAAACGGAAGAATTTCAGAGGTGTCCTCCTTCAAATACTTTGGAGAAATCATACTACCATCGGGACTAGACAGAAAGGTCAACTTTAAAACAGAGTCACCAAACTCCATAAGGCGTACAGACTTACGTGGAATTACAGCAAGAGAGTCATATCGTGTAGTGCAAAATTACGACATTGCAAGACAGTTGTTTTGCCGGAAGCTTTATACGGTCAGGAAGAAAAAAGTCCTTTGGAGGTCACTCTAAGATCATAGAAAGCTGGTTTTATCGTATGGCAAGTATACAAAAGAAAAAGAAAATTTACACTATATACAAGGGCAGGAATGTTGGTAGCGTTCACATTTACTAATCAATGTCCAGTTGCTGTAGCCATTCTAATAACAAGGGGAGTGTAGCACATGACATCTTGGGCTGGTCCACCATACTTCCTCAGAGGGCACACTCCTCAATAATGTGCTGCACTGACTGGAAAGGGGCTCCGCAGTCACAGGCAGGGGATTCTCGAAGTCCCCACTTATGTAGCATAGGTGAAAAAACAAACAAACGAACATGAAAAGCAATAAAGGAAAATAACGATTATTGTTTTTTTTTCAGTTTGTTTGTGAATATTGTTATTATATTGGAATGTTCCCATTAATGGTTGCTCCTCATTTTATATGTCTGTGTTCATGTTAATCATGCCTCCTCTCCCCCCCCCCCCCAAACTAATAATTACCCGAAATCGGCGCGCCTGTGAACCGGCATTCACCTTAGTGTAGGAAAATGGAAAACCACGCAAAACCATTCTCAGGACAGCAGACGGTGGGGGACCAGCCCCTCTCCGACCCTGCTCTGCTCCATTGGCCGGTCGGAGTGCAGAGCTGTCGGACCACGTGGCTAACTGTAGGCCGAAATCTATGCTGCATCCATCCGCCGTCCTTGAGACTGGAGAATTACCGGGCTTCTAGCGAGCACATGGCAAGAGCCACGTGAAGTTGTCTATTACCTCGGCTGATTGCCGCGATTACATCAGACTGTTGTCGGATACCACTGACATCAACATGCAAATAAAATGCAATGATGATACGGATTACGAGATAAATTGTTATCATTGCTCGCGAGGAATAAACAACACGTGATTGACAAGTCACATCTGGATATTTGACATCTCAGAATAGAAATAAAATTATATACGGAACGTTGACGGATTTGAAGTTATGCTTAAAACGTAAAGATGCGTAATAAATCATTCACAACAGCAAAAAATTAGAATCAAACGTATACACTTTCAATCAGTGTCGCCAACTCAGCGGATTTTTTGACGCATTTTCAAACTTCTTTTGTCGATTTTGAGCGGTAACAACATCACCTACCCCCGAAGGCCCGGGTTCGATTCCCGGCTCTGCCACGAAATTTTGAAAAGTGGTACGAGGGCTGGAACGGGGTCCACTCAGCCTCGGGAGGTCAACTGAGTAGAGGTGGGTTCGATTCCCACCTCAGCCATCCTGGAAGTGGTTTTCCGTGGTTTCCCACTTCTCCTCCAGGCGAATGCCGGGATGGTACCTAACTTAAGGCCACGGCCGCTTCCTTCCCTCCTCCTTGCCTATCCCTTCCAATCTTCCCATCCCTCCACAAGGCCCCTGTTCAGCATAGCAGGTGAGGCAGCCTGGGCGAGGTACTGGTCATACTCCCCAGTTGTATCCCAAGACCAAGAGTCTGAAGCTCCAGGACACTGCCCTTGAGGCGTTAGAGGTGGGATCCCTCGCTCAGTCCGAGGGAAAAACCGAACCTGGAGGGTAAACAGATGATGATGATGATGATGATGATGATGATAGAACTTACTACGGCATAATAGTCTACTTATTCCCGTTGTATTGAACTTATGCTGCAAACTATGACTCGTTTTCTAGACCAGCTCTGGCCCACAGCCTCAGTCAGAATTTGTAACAATCGTTATTGTACTCTTGATGACCCGGCTAGTGTCGTGTTTGCTAACGTGTATCTTTCGACATCAGGTTCTTTTTGTTGCGTCAATATGTCGAAATTGTTTGACATTATTTCTTTCCGCACCTATCAAAAACAATAAAAACAGTAATGAAAGGGAAAATAACTTTCGAAATGAATTTGAAAATTTCCGTATGGTCTTTGCTGCTGTGAACTGCCAGAATAGTACCACGTGGCTTCACATGAAACCACAGGACCTCACCTCAGCAATCTGCTTCATAGCATATAGTGCGCGCAAGGCAAGATGATGAACTCCTGTTCTGAAACTGGTGAGTGTTGAGTTAATCGCTTTAATTAAGTAATTTTGTGTGGCTATTACTAGCCGATTGCAGCCCTTGTAAGGCAGACCCTCCGATGAGGGTGGGCGCCATCTGCCATGTATAGGTAACGGCGTGTTATTGTGGTGGAGGATAGTATTATGTGTGGTGTGTGAGTTGCAGGGATGTTGGGGACATTACAAACACCCAGCCCCCGGGCCACTGGAATTAACCAATTAAGGTTAAAATCCCCGACCCGGCCGGGAATCGAACCCGGGACCCTCTGAACCGAAGGCCAGTACGCTGACCATTCAGCCAACGAGTCGGACATCGCTTTAATTAAAACACCTGGTATATACTATTTTGCTACAGTTCGAATTTTTTTTTTTTTGCTAGGGGTTTTACGTCGCACCGACACAGGTAGGTCTTATGGCGACGATGGGATAGGAGAGGCCTAGGAGGTGGAAGGAAGCGGCCGTGGCCTGAATTAAGGTACAGCCCCAGCATTTGCCTGGTGTGAAAATGGGAAACCACGGAAAACCATCTTCAGGGCTGCCGATAGCGGGATTGAAACCTACTATCTCCCGGATGCAAGCTCACAGCCGCGCGCCTCTACGCCCACGGCCAACTCGCCCAGTAGTTCGAAATTTAGCGGATTTTCAACTAAAATTTAGCGGAGAAAAGATTTATGGGTTGGCAACACTGCTCTCAATATTTCAATAAAATTAAACTCTAGATGGGAAATATAGCTTTGAAATGTCAATATTTAAGAAAATTAAAAATGTATGTATATCCAACCCTAGTCCAATTTCTCTACAGGGTCGGATATGAAGAGAGGGGAATCTTCACAGTGAGGTTTTACGACCGGGTGCTCTTCCTGACAGCAGCCTCCTCAGAGGAGTTAATACGATGAAATGAATGACGTGATGTCTGGCTCCATGGCTAAATGGTTAGCGTTCTTGCCTTGGGTCACAGGAGTCTCGAGGCACGCGGGCTGGTTGTATGTGGCGTCTTCATCACGACGTGCAAGTCGCCTTCGGGTGTCAAATCAAAAGACCTGCACCAGGTGAGGCGAACTTGTCCTCGGACACTCCCGGCACTAAAAGCCATACGCCATTCCATTTCATTTTCAATGAAGAGATATAATTATGATAGAAGGAAGGGAGAGGGTGAAACCCGGAGCCGGCACATAACCTACTCCTGTCGAAAAGCACCAAAGGATCTGCTCAAGGCTTAATGTCTCCATCCTACGGATGGACCACTATCGGCAGCGTCATATGCCTGCACTTCATGCGAGCACTGCGGAGAGATTTGTAACTGAATGCAGGCTTCTGACACGAAATCTAGTGATTATAAGTTTATTTATTTATTTATTTATTTATTTATTTTCCGTGCCCAGATACATTGCTGTTTTTCCAATATTCTGCTATAAGGACAGCTCTATCATTGGCCTGTAAAACATCTTCTTTTGTGCACGATGATGGTAAATGCTGACAAACCAGAAGGTTCTGATGGTGAACATTTTTTCGACTAACGAGACTCGAACCGGCTAACCAAGGTGTCAGACCATGTGGACTCAACGCCCTAACTATCATGACCACCAAGCGAGCTTAGGAAAATTAAAAATGTGCTTTCCCTAATTCGAATTTGATAAAGGAAGAGCTCCTTCCAAGTTGTATTCCTTTCTCTTCTCTTTCTCACTGCTGTTCGTAGCATTTGTAGAGATGAGCTTAAGTGATATTTCTGAATATCAGTGACCGGCGTACCTGTGACACAAACATATCTGTCACAGGAAGCACGAGCATAGAGTTATCGTCACGGTCACTCTTTGGTCGCGGGCGGCCAGTATGGAAATACTTCTACTGTGTAGAGATGAGAAGAATGCAAGAATAGGGGATGTGGCCTGCAAGCACGAACTTCCTGTTCTGCCCAGACAGATCGGCTCTTATCTGCTCGCATCTGCTACACGAAAACATCGACTCACACGTTGCAGTTTGCTGGATTACAACTGACAAGAGCGAAGAGCTGCCAGTAGAAGATATTATAAAGTCGCCTGGGTAGTAGCGGAGTTGCCATGGTAACCATTGCGTCACTGGCTCTGCTTGTGAAAACCCCTTCGCCCTGTGCCTCACCGCGCATGTGCATTCTTCTGATCTCCCAACAGTAGTTGATATGATGCCAATGTCGGGTAGCATTTTTCGGAAGATTCGGGACATTAGAAGTGGGAAAAATAATATTCACGTTTACAATTTGAAGTTTTAATAATGCATAGGGAAAAGGTTATTAATATGATGCGCAATAAATTAACAAGCGGAATGTGATTACCCGTGTCGTGTCTCCGGGATACCAATTATTTACACTAGTTAATGTAGGTTTAAAAGTAAAATGACAAAAAAATAATACATTTATGAATGAAATACAAGGATTCCTCCCATATACAGGGTTATTCAACAAAGTTGTCCACCTCAAGTAACTCGTGAACGGTTAAAGATATTGACATTTTGTTTTCACTTTCAGTAATGGTACAAAAGGGCTAATAATCGGACTTAAAGTCCTGTGTCATAAAGTTAATATTTTCTGGGATAATGGTACTAACTTCGCTTATTTTAAACGGTACCACACTATTTTGTTGTACACATAGCCTTAAATCTACAAACATAACACATTCAGCGCCGTGATTATTTTGAAAATCGGACAAGTACTTCTCGAAAAAATATTACGTATTCAAACATGTCTCATTTGCCAGCTGAGGACTGATCTGTTCGATTCGCGCTAGGTATGAAGCATGAGCTAGCTATTGGCATATAGAGTTGCTAGATGAGTATTCTGTCTACTGCGCTCATAAATACACTATGGAAAAATGTATGATTTAACACCTTTAATATCGCCACGACATTTTGTCACAGATACTTCATTGACAGCGTATCTGATATACTGTATATATGGGTGACAAAGTAGCAGGCTGTGATGTATCGACCGTCTCTATATACGTATATGGCCACGTGCAAAGCCAAGGTGCTCCACCTATTTGTTTACATCAGGATTAAACTCTCGTGAAAATCCATTTAATCATTCGGATTAATGACAAGACGGTCGAGAGACATATCGCACAGATCGTCCAATTCCCAGAAACGCAGCTCTTTCGCCACCACGCAATGAATAAAGGCACGACACTTTTCAGCTGCTACATTCACCAGAGATGCTTCAAGTTTAAAGGTTTTATTATTACGCTCAATCAAGGCAGTACCCAGAGGAGGGGGAGTTAGAGAGGCTCGTACACCCTCCCCGAAAAAAAATGATACGACAAACTTAAGCAGCACATTAAAGTTTACAAAAACAATCCCATCAAATTAAAACTACAGTACAAATCTGTTATGACTGCCCCAACGGGGCTGCCAGGCAAGGTCGTTATAGCCGATAGTCGCACAAACCAGTTCATGTTGTTCTTGCTAGAAATGTCATACCTGCAAGTTTTAGGTTCACCTTCATGGTTAAGATATTAAGATGAAATTTTGCATGATTGTATTTCATAGAGAAGAATGAGATATACTAAAAGTATTGAGCTATCTTCATTGGTTAAGTTTTAAATAAAACATCAAAGAAGATTGATGAAAAAAATTAACTAGCGGTACTTGAAAATAACTTCATAAAAAATATTTATACTTAATGAACTTTACTGATTCTAGTATATGTTGTAGCTGTAGCATTACTAATTATAATAAAAAATAACCTCTTTCTTTAAATTTTGCTTTACGTCGCACCGACACAGATAGGTCTTATGGCGACGATGGAATACGAAATGCCTAGGAGTGGGAAGGAATCAGCCGTGGCCTTCATTAACATACAATGTGTCTGGTATGATAATGAGAAACCAAGGAAAACAATTTTAAGGGCTGCCGACAGTGGGATTCGAACCCACTATCTCCCGGATGCAAGCTCACTGCTGTGCGCCCCTAACCGCACAGCCAACTCGCAAATTGTAAGGGAAGCGGCAAAATAGTGTCATGGTACTCCGTCAGGTAGAAATATAGTCTGTCCCGCAAGGATTATAACATAACCCTGTGATTCTGGAGGAGAGATGTGCACATTACGCCTGCCAGGGACCAACCCACCCGCCCCTAGAAGTATATTTACTTACATAACCTAAATTAATGGCCCAGGCGCTATTATTCATTGCTTCTGTCAAGGATGACGGGCATTGGTCCTGATATCGAAGATTAGGACGTCATTCCTACCAATGAAGAGGCAGAGATTTCGTTACCAACCACTGCAGAAAAGAAAAAATCTAAAGAGGCCCGCGAAGTTTGAAAGTGTCATGTGTCGGACGATAACCTTTCACTTCCTCAATGTTCAGCTCCATGGCTAAATGGTTAGCAACCGAGCTCGATAGCTGCAGTCGCTTAAGTGTGGCCAATATCCAGTAATCGGGAGATAGTGGGTTCGAACCCCACTGTCGGCACCCCTGAAGATGGTTTTCCGTGGTTTCCCATTTTCACACCAGGCAAATGCCGGGGCTGTACCTTAATTAAGGCTACGGCCGCTTCCTTCCAATTCCTAGGCCTTTCCTATCCCATCGTCGCCATCAGACCTATCTGTGTCGATGCGACGTAAAGCAAATAGCAAAAAAAAAAAAAAAAAAAAAAAAAAGTTAGCACGCTGGCCTTTGGTTCAAGGAATCCCGAATTCGATTCCCGGTCGGGTCGGAGATTTTAACTTTCATTAGGTGCTTCCTAAGGCTCCAGGACTGAATGTTCGTGACGTTTCCAGCATTATATTTCATCTTAGATAGGGCTCCATCCACATAGACGCGCAGGTCGCCCATACGGCGTCAACTCGAAAGACCTGCACCAGGCCTGTCCAGAGGCCACACGCCATTATTATTATTATTATTATTATTATTATTATTATTATTATTATTATTATTATTATTATTATTATTATTATTATATTACCAATATATTAAAAGAGTTTACTAAAAACAGTTTTGGCAAATCCGTCCGTCCGTTCTACTGGACCTATTCTCTTATTCTCTGTCTTACTCTCTCCGGAGTTACCTGCCGGTGAATCACGAGACATTGGTAGGTCTCTAAGTTCAGCCAACTTTGAGTAATCATTAAATGATCACTCCAATAATTGCAGGCGAAGGATTACTCTAACCCGCAATACATTCTGAACTGAGCAGGTTGCTAAGCGACTAACACTAACAAAAAGAGGGTATACACTCCCTGTGATGAAGGAAGATTACTATTCCCTTGTTGATACTCTTTGATTCTCTAAACTTTACCAACTTCCGAAGATATTCAACAGATGACAGAGCGTTTTTAATAACTTACATGCTGCTAAGAGGAAAAAAAAAAGTCTACGGACAAACAGACCCCATCATGACATACGTCTTAGGCTTGTTTCACACCTACTCGGCTGTCGGGTAACCAGTAGCCGGCTCCGGCAAGAATGAGAATCCTTTTCACATATACCCGCCAAGAACACGGCAGCAGTTGTGTACACATCGCGGGTTGGAATGGATCGCAATAAATTACTAACGTTTATGGTCTTGTATAGGCGTTTGAAGAAAAGGAGAAAAAAATAGACTACTGTGGGTGCATCCAGTCAATATGAGAAGAGACGAGGTTGGGGCATTCTTTATACTTTTTGAAGACTTAAGAAATGACAGCGACAAATTTTTCAACTATTTTAGGATGAGTGTGCAAACTTTCTGTGTCAATTTCCGCCATAAGAACAAATACGTAATACACTAGAGCGTAAAAACAAGGAAACGCAACACTCGAGAAGACTGTAGACAGCTGCCGTGCTGGCTACATGTGTCAACATCCACTGATTCACAGCCCCCACTACCCTCTCAATCTGGTTTTGTTCGCCCGGCAGCCGGCCCGTACAGTGGGGCCTGCCGGCTTCCTACTACAAGAGCACGGCACCCGGCAGCCGGCCCGTACAGTGGGGTCTGCCGGCTTCCTACTACAAGAGCACGGCACCCGACAGCCGGCCCGTACAGTGGGGGCTGCCGGCTTCCTACTACAAGAGCACGGCACCCGGCAGCCGGCCCGTACAGTGGGGGCTGCCGGCTTCCTACTACAAGAGCACGGCACCCGACAGCCGGCCCGTACAGTGGGGGCTGCCGGCTTCCTACTACAAGAGCACGGCACCCGGCAGCCGGCCCGTACAGTGGGGCCTGCCGGCTTCCTACTACAAGAGCACGGCAGCTGTCTACAGTCTTCTCGAGTGTTGTGTTTCCTTGTTTTTTCGCTCTAGTGTATTACGTATTTGTTCTTATGGCGGAAATTGATGATGATGATGCTTGTTGTTTAAAGGGGCCTAACATCGAAGGTCATCGGCCCCATGGCGGAAATTGACACAGAAAGTTTGCACACTCATCCTAAAATAGTTGAAAAATTTGTCGCTGTCACTTCTTAAGTCTTCAAAAAGTATAAAGAATGCCCCAAAAATGGAAATGGCGTATGGCTTTTAGTGCCGGGAGTGTCCGAGGACATGTTCGGCTCGCCAGATGCAGGTCTTTTTATTTGACACCCGTAGGTGACCTGCGCGTCGTAATGAGGATGAAATGATGATGAAGACAACACATACACCCAGCCCCCGTGCCAGCGAAATTAACCAATTAAGGTTACAAAATTCCCGGCCCTGCCGGGAATCGAACCCGGAACCCCCGTGACCAAAGATCAGCACGCTAACCATTTAGCCATGGAGCCGGACAGAATGCCCCAACCTCGTCTCTTCTCATATTGACTGGATGCACCCATAGCAGTCTATTTTTTTCTCCTTTTCTGCAAACGCCTATACAAGACCACAAACGCTAGTGATTTATTGTGATCCATTCCAACCCGCGTTGTGTACACAACTGCTCCCGTGTTCTTGCCGGGTGTATGTGAAAAGGATTCCCATTCTCGCCGGAGGCGGCTACTGGTTACCCGGCAGCCAGGTAGGTGTGAAACAAGCCTTAGACATGACCTGCGAGCACCTATCGAAGGATAACCTAGCTGCACTAGAAAGAGTGAAGGCCACGTATCTTAAAAATGTACCTGCTTGGCAAGAAACGCTCCTTCGAGGCTAACCTACGAGCTCACAAGACAACCGTTCTATTTAGAACAGGGGTTTCCAATTTGTAAGGGCTCGACGGCCATTTTGGAAACCTTAGTCATGTTCGCGAGCCGCACTTCAATAGGCCAAATTTCGTAAAATTCTGCAAATAGTACAGAAGCACCATAATATGCATAGTTCAAATGAAATGACAGTTTGATCATTTTAATTGCTTAAAACATTGTTTTAAAGTTGGATAAAAGTGTGATTTTGACCCGGGCTGAGTGACTCAGACGGTTAAGGCGCTGGCCTTCTGACCCCAAGTTGGCAGGTTCGATTCTGGCTCAGCCCGGTGGTATTTGAAGGTGCTCATATACGTCAGCCTCGTGTTGGTAGATTTACTGGAACGTCAAAGAACTCCGGTGGGACAAAATTTCGACACCTGGGCGTCTCCGAAAAACCATCAAAAGTAGTCAGTGAGGCGCAAAAATAATAACATTATTACTTGAAATTTGGATTTTAAATGTTTTAAAATCAAAAATAATCTGTTGAGAACAAGTGAATACTTGAAAAGAGGAACTAGTGTTAAAGAATAATTACTTCTGACTTGGGTCTATAAGGTGTATACAAATTAATACGTTTTTGAACGAGCTAATAAATATTTTTGTGACTTTTCTTCACATTATTCCTTACAGTACTCTTGCGGGCCACAAAAATGGCTTCGCGGGCTACATGCGACCCGTGGGCCGCCAGTTGGAAACCCCTGATTTAGAAGAACTGCGATTAACAATACCATTGTGGTCGGTAGATGCAGAGTCTGTCTCGGCCCTCAACTGGCCACGGCTCTACCGTGGCTCTACGCCTCTGCATTCAAGAGACAGGACAGGGCTGGCAGCGAGTGGCACGATAAAGTGATTTTGTAACACGACAACGCGCTCGACCCCACGTTGCAAAAGAGGTCAAAACATACCTGGGAATGTTAAAATGGGACGTATTCTACAGACATTGCTCCCTCTGATTATCACCTGTTTCGATCAATGACCAATGGCCTGGCTGACCGACATTTCCGATCTCATGAAGAAGTCACAAATTGGATCGATTCGTGAATCGCTTGGAAAGATGAACAATTTTTTCGACACGGGATTCGAACACTGCCCCAGAGATGGGAAAAAGTCGTGGCCAGCGATGGACACTATTTTGAATGATACATGTGTAAGTAATCTGTTTCAGTAAAGCCTCCAATGTTGGGAACAAAACTGCGTAAGCAAAGTTGTACACCTTGTAACAGCCGTTCGCCTTGGAACCACCCCAGACTATCTGCATCATATGTTTAATTGAATGTTTCTCTTTTGCATCATTTGCAACATTCTCTCGGTTTATGCGTGAGCGTTGTTGCAGTTTAGTGTCGCAGTATCATCGCAAAGAGGTAAGTCATCTCGCACATATCTTGTCAGTAATGGATGATTCTCTTCTTTCACGAGAACACAATTATGTTCAGTAGCGAAGCGTGGGAATATTCTTTACGTAAGGTGAATGAAACACAACCATTCGTGTAATAATAATAATAATAATAATAATAATAATAATGTTGAAATTCCTCCAGAAGGTGAAGAAAAGTTAAGTATTGAGTTACATACGTGCCCAGTTTACAAAACCAAAATTCAGGAGAAATTGATATGAAAATCAGGAAAAATCAGGAGATGTAATTGGTTAATACTGCTTATTCTACATGTCGTGTGCAATACAAGAGTACTATGGTATATATTATAACTAAAGTCCGGATTTTCATGCAGTAATAGGTTAGATTGCAAACTAATTTGGTTATTAGGAAATGTCGGCCACCCGCTCTTCCATTATGTAGAAAGAGTAACATAAACTATAGGGGCTCTGATGGGCCGTACCCCTAATATTTATGCAAACCCCATAGCATAGTCGTTGTGAAGGTAGATTATACTTGCTTCTCGCTTCAATAAGTTTGCATTCTAACACATTAATGCATAAAATTCCTGGCTCTAATTATAACACTTATTGTCTCAAAACCCGACTGTTCACATTCGAGGTTACAAGGCTAAAAATTGCACATCTCTGTTCTCTCACAGGAAGTATGTGAGTGAGATGATCGACCTCTGTTAAGCCTTCCGAAAATAGTATGAACTCCTGTTCCACACATGTGAATCAGTCATGCACTTATGCCGATTGTGCGAAGCGCAGTGTCATTTTTATGAAGTAATAAATTAAAGTATGAAGGCTTTCACGGCCGGTGTCAATATAATAAAAATCTTCCCGGCTATTATGCCGTGGTCCACTCCTCTCGCTTCTCCCAGACGTTTCGACTACTGCTGCTGCGGTAGTCATCTTCTGTGGCGTCGTATAGATACGCTCTCCTGTATCCCGCTGGCGACTGCGCGCCTCTACGCGCGCGGCCAACTCGCCCGGTGGTCAGGGGATAAAACTGGGACGGAGGACCATTACCTCGCCCAGGCGGCCTCACCTGCTATGCTGAACAGGGGCTTTAGTGGGAGAGGGGGATTCGAAGATTGAAAGGAATAGACAAGGAAGAGGCAATGAAGCGGCCGTGGCCTTAAGTTAGGTACCATCCCAGCTTTTGCCTGGAGGAGAAGTGGGGAAACCACGGAAAACCACTTCGAGGATGGCTGAGGTGGGAATCGAACCCACTTCTACTCAGTTGACCTCCCAAGGCTGAGTGGACCCCATTCCAACCCTAATAGCATTTTTCAAATTTCGTGGCCGAGCCGGGAATCGAACCCGGGCCTCCGGGGGTGGCAGCTAATCACTCTAACCACTACACCACAGAGGCGTACTTTCAAAGTTATTTACTTTCTATTACTTCACGGAATATTGGAGGTAGAGTGGTAATAATTGACACACATGATTGGCATGACATGGGGTTTTGCTGACACCAAAATAAAGTACACAAAACGACCAACAGATGGCGCTTCATACCATGCACAAGCAATAATTAGCATAACAATCGAGCTTTAACAAAGACAGTGTTCTTTACAACGCATGCTCAACATGTCGGCCGCCATTCATCAACAATATCTGTATCGAGGGACAATGTTGTGAACAGCACTGTACAGCATATCCGTAGGTATGCTGAGAAATTGCCCTCAGATGTTGTCTCTGACGTCGGACGATCGCTGTAGACATACGACTTCAGGTAACTCCACAACCAATAATCACACGGATTGAGGTCGGGGGACCGTGGAGGCCAAGCAAGACATGCCGTAATTGCAGACACATCTGACGCTCTCTCTACTACTAAACGATTTAATTTCTCCCCTGAAGGAGGAGGTGGGCCTCTTAAACGGTGAGGCCCTCTCAGACCGAGAGATATGTTACGGTGAAGGGGATACACGGAGAAGGTGAGGGGTAGGCGGCATTAGACTTAGGGCAGGAGAATGGAAAACCATTCCCAGGACAGCCGACGGTGGGAACCAGCCGTGAGGTCCAGCCCTTTCCCGTCTCCCGAATACAGAAGCGTAGAGTCACGGTAGAGCCGTGGCTACCCCTCCTCTGCTCGGTTGGCCGGTCAGAGTGCAGAGCTGTTGGACCACGGTCCATCTGTGGCCATTTGTGGGCCGAGACCCACTCTGCATCTACCAACGGACGCTCTCTCTCTCTCTCTCTCTCACGACAGCTCCTTTTATAGCGTTCACGGATCTCATGCGGCATCACTGACGTGTTGCTGTCCAGCGCCATCTGTTGGCCTGTTTGTGCATTCGTTGATGGTATCAATAAAACCCTATGCCATGCCAATCATGTGTGGCAATGCTTATCTCTCTAGCTCCAATATTCCACGAAGTATTGCCTCGTCAATTGTTAACATACTTTTGGATCACTCTGTAGAACACTACTACAAAGCGAAACAAGCTCATTCACATGATACCTTTTTAGGAGATGCTCAAAACTATTTTTTTACCTCTAGGTGCAACATTTTTTGTAACAATTTCCTCATATTTCTTCATAATTAGTTACTTTCTATTACTTTGGTTAGCCGGTTATAGTCTACTAGCTGTCGGCAGCCCTGAAGATGCTTTTCCGTGGTTTCCCATTTTCACACCAGGCAAATGCCGGGGCTGTTCCTTTAATTAAGGCCACGGCCGCTTCCTTCCAATTCCTAGGCCTTTCCTATCCCATCGTCGCCATAAGACCAATCTGTGTCGGTGCGACGTAAAGCAAATAGCAAAAAAATCAATCAATCAATCAATCAATCAATCAATCAATCAATCAATCACCACTGATCTGCATTTAAGGGAATTGCCCAGGTGGCAGATTCAGGTCCAGGTTTGAGAACCGCAGATTAAGACTGCTAGTATTTAGACTAGCCACATTTTAAGCTTTAGAGAAACGGAGTGCTTCTCCCAAATATGAGACAGTTGAATCGTGATGACATCGAATAGGAAGTGACATATTAGAACTATGAAGATCTGATCGACGAGTTCGCTACGGTCAAAGTGAAATGAAAACTTCCGTGATTGATACATTTATTTACTTCCATCTTTAAAACTTATCCGGTTTTGAATGACAGTCATTTTAAATATTCCTTGTACGGTGCATTATGGCCCGTAGTTGCTTTTAGTACGTGACAACTGGGGGTGGGGGTAAAATCTAACATTCCGTACTAGGGTGGTACGGCGGGCCTCTTCGACGGTAACGCCGTCTCTAAAGCCAGAGAGGTTTGTATTGATAAGCTATTTGCAGAGAAGATGACGGGGTTGGCGGACATTGCCTACAATAGGAACCGTCCCAGCATTCGCCTTAGTGCAGAAGAATGGAAAACCATTCTCAGGACTGTCGACGTTGGGGACCAGTTCCTCCGCTCCCAGAATGAAGAGCTACAAGACTAGGAAAACCATTCTCAGGACAGACAACACTGGTGACCAGCTCCTCCGCCTCCAGAATGAAGAGCTACAAGGCTAGTAAAACCATTCTCAGGACAGAAAACATTGGTGACCAGCTCCTCCGCCTCCAGAATGAAGAGCTGCAAGGCTAGTAAAACCATTCTCAGGATAGCTGACGTTGAGCAGCAGCTCCTCAACTTCCAAAATGAAGAGTTGCAAATCGAGTAAAACCATTCTCAGGACAGCCGACGTTGGAGACCACATCCTCCACTTCCAAAATGAAGAGCTGGAAGTCTAGTAAAACCATTCTCAGGACAGCCGACGTTGAGCAGCAGCTTCTCCACATCCAAAATGAAGAGGTGCAAGGCTAGTAAAACCATTCTCAGGACAGCCGACGTTGAGCAGCAGCTTCTCCACTTCCAAAATGAAGAGTTGCAAATCGAGTAAAACCATTCTCAGGACAGCCGACGTTGGAGACCAGATCCTACACTTCCAAAATGAAGACTGCAAGGCTAGTAAAACTAGCCGCTTTTAAGCCGAAGACTACTCTTGTCGTTGTTGAGTATAGTTCATTTTTGGAGGGAACGGCCTATATGTTAATTGTTGCTTAGCGGTGCAGAAATGCTGAATTGTAACGTTCATTTCTTATCATTTCAGAGCCAAGATGTCGGTGCTCGAACCACCTACAGAGGAACAATTGACCTATATCTACAACCAGCTGAACATGACCCCTGAAAGTCTAGAGCGAGATGTGAAGTATCTCATGGACTGGATATCACAGCAGCCTCATCTACCGGACGGGATTGGTAAGTTGGTTACCATGTGTGCATGTCTCCAATTTAGTCCCCTTTCTTGATACAGGGTCTGGGATGAGGTGAGATGAATGTATATGGTATGTTTTTAAGGCAGGATACTTTTCCTGATATCAACCTCAGTTGAGCAGTTAATGAAGAATGAAATGAAATTGAGCTAAAAGGTGAAAGGAATCGGCTTAGGGTTATGAATAGGAACTGTCCCAATATTTGCACTGAAGTGAAACTGGGAAACTATAGGAAACCATTTTCAAAACAGCCGGCGTTGAGGTTCGAACCCAAGTGTCCTCTGAATGCAAAGCTTGCCTCCATTGCCGTAGCGCGTTAACACACGTGGCCACTCCGCTCGATATAAGGGTATCTATGTATCGGTGGGAAAATAAATTCTTCGCCAGTTTTGAGAAAAATTAACGGTTTCGGGAATTTGGGAATGTTTACAGAGGCAGCCGCTCGCTGTGAACTATTGAGAAGTTGATGTAAAATCCTGGAAGCCAAGCGATATAACCGCTACGTAGTTCCATCAGCTGGCATGACAGAGAGAGCAGGGCGAATATGAGAGGGTTGTTGCAATCTCTCGCCCTTCGCTATGGACAACTTTGTTTTCAGCACTTGTCATCGTTTAACACACGGAGATAATAAACCTCCGACAGCGTAAAATATCATATAAATCTGTGGATGCAGAGTGGGTCTCGGCCCTCAAGTGGCCACGGCCTCCAACCCCCTCACCTTCTCCGAGCATCTCCTTCACCGTGACAAATCTCCCGGCCTGAGAGACTGCTTTACCGTCTAAGAGGCCCGCCTCCCCCTTCAGGGGAAGAACAAAAACAGTTATACACTGCAACACTCAATCACTTCTGATCTCTATTTAGGGCAGTCGCCTAGGTGGCAGATTTCCTATCAGCTGTTTATCCAATCTTTTCTTACATAATTTCAAAGAAGTTACAAATTTATTTGACATCTCCCTTTGTCAATTATTCCAATCCCAAATTTCTCTTGACATAAACAAATATTTGCCCCGATTTTTCCTGTTCAATTTCAACTTTATCCTCATATTACCTTCTTTCTTTATTTATCCGTTAACTCTCGAGGGTTGGTTTTTCTCTCGGACGCGAGGGATCCCTCCTGTACCGCCTCAAAGGTAGTGTCTTGGAGCATGAACTTTGGGTCGGGAGAATACAACTGGAGAGGAGGGCCAGTGACTGACCCAGGCGACCTCACCTGCTATGGTGAACAGTCTTGTGGCGGGTGGGAGGTAGGGGGGGGGGGTGTTGAAGATTGGAAGGGATAGACAAGGAAGAGGGAAGGAAGTAGCCGTGGCCTTAAGTTAGGTACCATCCCGGCATTTGACTGGAGGAGAAGTGGGAAACCACACCGAAAACCACTTCGAGGATGGCTGAGGTGGGAATCGAACCCCACTCTACTAAGTTGACCTCCCGAGGCTCAGTGGACGCCGTTCCAGCTCGCGTACGACTTTTCAAATTTCGTGGTAAAGCCGGGAATCGAACTCGGTTCTCCGCGGGTGGGAGCAAATCACACTACACCACAGAGGCGAGCGTATGATTATTATCTTTAAATACTTCTACCAATATCACTGACAGCCATCTCTCCGCTGGCAGCTCGAAATATACATACTGCTTAGTCGAGCAGCTCATCTCCTTACCTGCAAGTCTTCCCAGCCCAAAAGCTTTTTTTTCTTTTTTTACAATTTGCTTTATGTTGCACCGACACATATAGTTCTTATGGCGACGATGGGATAAGGAAGGGCTAGGAGTGGGAAGGAAGCGGCCGTAGCCTTAATTACGGTACAACCCCAACATTTACCTGGTGTGAACATGGGAAACCACGGAAAACCATCTTCAGGGCTGCCGACAGTGGGATTCGAACCCACTATCTTCCGGATTCAAGCTCACAGCCACGCGCCCCTAACTACATGGCCAACTCGCCTGATCCCAAAGTTTGCAACATGTTCGTAACGCTTCTCTTTTGTCGGAAACCACCCAGATCAAAGAGGACTGCTTCCCTTTGTATCGCTTCCAGTTTTCGTGTCAAGTAATCCTGGTCCCATAGACTGGAACTATACTGTAATTCATGTCCTCTCAAACGCCCAAAATCTCACGCGGGCAGACAGCGGCGCAGAGTTCCTGTGCACAGTGCATCGGTCCCGCTCGGCTCAACTCGGCTCGGAGCGCTACGGAGTAAGTGAGGAAGAGGGAGACAGGGGGGAGCGAGCGAGACAGGCGTGGGGAAAGAGAGAGACAGCGCTATTGCTCCAAATCGAGGAGTGGGGGTCTGCACTCTGGTCAATCAAAAAAAAAGCCTTTGGGCTGGGAAGACTTGGGGGTAAGGAGACGAGCTGCTCGACTAAGCACTATAGATAGAAACAGTGGATAGGGATAGCAAATCACTTCCTTAACAGTTGTGTACTACAGTTCAACTACAAACGTTTACTGAATAGTAAACAATCTGATACAATCACGTTACACTTCTTCCAATGGACAAATCACTTTAACCTTAACTTATAATAAGAATCTTTGTGATGGAATTAACTTATACACAATCCGAACGAAAAGGAACATAAGTGTATTCTTATACAAGAGCCCGACAAGGTAAGCACTAACATTCAGCTTTAGTCGAAAGATAACTTTTTAGTCTAAAAGGAAAACTTTCCAAAAGACAAGCAGTCTAAGCGCAGAAATATATGACAAACCAAGTCCTGTAAGTCCACCAATAGATTATACTCCAATACTCCAATACTATGTCCCGGAGTGAAACCCCCACGACAACCAAACTCCGTCCACGTAGCTGGTACACATTTTTACTCGACCATAAATCGTCGTGTCCGGCGTCAAATGTCAGGGTGTCGCTGGACCAGCATGCCCATTAGCCTCGGTAAGGCGATGTGCTGTCCCTGCTACTACTACTACTAAAACGTCTTCATTCCTCCCCTGAAGGGGGAGGCGGGCCTCTTAAACGGTAACGCCGTCTCTCAGGCCGGGAGATTTGTTACGGTGAAGGAGATGCACGGAGGAGGTGAGGGAGTTGGCGACCGTGGCCTACACTAGGAACTGTCCTCGCATTCGCCTTAGTGCAGGAGAATGGAAAACCACAGAAAACCATTCTCAGGACAGCCGACGGTTGGGGCCAGGAGTGAAGTCCAGCTCTGTCCCGTCTCCCGAAAGCAGAGGCGTGGAGCCACGGTAGGGCCGTGGCCACCCCTCTTCTGCTTGGTTGGCCGGTCAGAGTGCAAAGCTGTTGGACCACGGACCAGCCGTGGCCACTTGAAGGCTGAGACCCACTCTGCATCTACCGACCCTGACAGACCACGCGTCACAATGGATATGTGGGCGGAGCCCAGATCCTTTGTGCAGTTTTAGCCCTTCGACCTATTCGATCTTGAGTGCTGCTTTCGACAGGTAATGAATGAACTGGATGATTTGGGTGGTGGTGGTACCTTGTAAGATATCGCGCTGGTCAGAGTGTGACCTGCACCCCAAGGGGTGATAGATGGCCTAGGTACAAGCCCAAGGGTGTCATAGTTTCCCGTTGAGGGATGTATAATTTGGAATTCGTGGTATCTTATTACGTTGGTTAGTAAAGCAAATGGAAGGCGAATGGTCACCCATCCAAGTGCTAGCCATGCCCAATGCTGCTTAACTATTATAGAAATGGCGGAGTGAAGAACATACAGAAGAAGAAGGGAGGATAATGGAAGGAGTGTCTGATAGGGCTTTAACAGGAGGGAGGTTACCTCGGAGGTTGGTTACTTGATGGGAATTAGTGGATAATGGGTTGTTTGTCAGGCATGGCTGGAGGTAAAAGGGGTGCTTGGGGGGAGAGTAAATGTAGTGTTAGTCGGAGTAGAGAAGAGGAGTCCAGACTGAGTTGCTGGGAGGGGTGGGGGAGAGCTGAGTTTTACTGATGGGTGGTAGGATGTTAAGATTTAGGAGCGGGGGTGGTGGGTTGCGGGAGTTGAGATGCTTGGCTTGCTTGTAATGTGCTTTAATTGCCTTTTTAATAAATGGGCAACCGCGAAACGAAGCGACGTGGCTAGCGTTGCAGTTAGCGCACTTGGCCTAGTCCCTTTGTACCGTGCAGTAAGAGAGGCGGTGGGGACCTCCACATCTGTTGCAGCGGGCGGCGTTCTTGCAGGTGGCAGCTGTGTGGTTTAGTATGAGGCAATTATAGCATTGGATTACAAGTGAGGGATGTGGAAGGGTGTGGAGTCGATTCTGTGTAGGTGTCTTGGGGGGAGGGCGAGACTTGGAAGCAGGTTTGTTACTTCTGCTTTTGGGTTTAGGTTTACTCTTGGTCCGAGAGGAGCAGTTTGGGAGTGTTGGGAGTGTGAGGGTCTGGGGTCTGCTTGGGCGGGTGGGCGGCTGCTGCAAGAGTGGTCTAGGTGGATGGAGATAAGGGTGTAGAAGAGGGAGATGGGGGGGGGGGAAGATAGAGTTGGGATGGCAGTTTGAACTTCTGCTGCGTGTTTCCATATATATAGGTTTACACACACAGGATGGCGTTACGTGCCAGCCTACGTCACACCCAACTGCTTGAACGTCATCCGGAGCTCGCAGCCCATCGCTGCTCAAACAGGAACTACCACACTTACTACAACCTTCACTCATAGCCGTCGCATAGTATTTGGCTTTCATTTTGTATTGGTTGCACTAAATAAGTTATAAGGTGATGTGACTTATTTTGTTCCTTATAGGACAGTGCTTGTGGAAGTAGAGTGTTTCAGTTTTAATTAATAGCCATGAATGATAGGTAAAAGGTAACCCTAACGAGTAGAGGTTGTATCTACAATCAACTCACTCGGCAGCAGAACTCAACTCACCACCAACCATTCCTGCTTTCTAGCACTACTCGTCCTTATTCGCGACGAACCTGCTTTTATATACCTGATGACGAAGCACTAGAAACTTCGCGGTTTGGCCGGAGTACAGACGTTTTAGTTTCGCCCTCCAGAAGGTCCACGGAGACACCTGACGAAAAGCACAATAGAAGCCAGATATACCATGAAGTGACTGCCTGCTTTGAGTCACGTAGCTGTCAGATAGTGGGTTCGAACCCCACTGTATGATGAAGATGGTTTTCTGTGTTTTCCAATTTCATACCAGGCAAATGCTGGGGCTGTACCTTACTTGAGGGGGGACCAACACCTTTGACCGACCAGACACGTGATTATTCAATATATATGTTTAATTTAATATTGAACTTTTCTCTTTATAACAGTGCAAAATTTTTGTTAGTATCTCCAATATTTTCGGAGTTATGACCAAAATCATGAAGTGCTGTCACCCAAGCAAACCCTTTATTGTTAAGTTTGTTGCTCATTTCCTGTAACTTTTGTTTTTCAGAACCGTTTCCCTGATATCTATGAAAGTTTTAAATATATTAAAATGGAATTATGCATGCATGTAGATTTCACAGAAAAGAACAAGATATACTAGAATTATTGAGCTAGCTTTATTGGCTACATTTAAAAGAAACATCTTCTAACGTACGAATTTGGAAAATTCCTCGTCGCCAGATGTTTCAATTCAGGCTTGTGTCTATACCATACACCTGTCTATGTCATATGTTACGCAAACACGTTATGTGAACCGCTTAGTCTGATTGTGATGGTTCGGTCAGCTTCCGCTTCGAACGCTAGCGTTGTGCCACGTCCTGGAAGCCATCTGGTGGCGAATGAATGTACCATTTCCACTTCTATTATAACGTCCAAATTTCAATGTATCATTGTTTAAGAAGCCTTTCTCGTGGTCAGTCGAGATTTCTTCTGAGGACGCAGAGCACAGTTTTCTGCGAAACGTTAAGAATTTCACCTTATTTTCTTGACGCGGTATAAGCCCAAAAGTCTATACAGTATCATGTCTATAAGTACGGGTCGTGAAAGCATTAATGGCAACAAAAAGAATCATATAAAAATATTCATGTGTTTGGAAATTATCAGGGAAACGGCAAAATAGGGGCCATGATACACCGTCATTTTGAATAATTCTTTTTTTTTGTCATTTAGGCCTACTGAGGACCACGGTGATCGTATTTAGTCTTCGGTAAAGTTGTTGCTTGCTTCTTCTTCCAATACTCCTTCATTTGATGACTGTGAGCCAGCTTTCTCTCTTTTGTCCACTTAGTTCCTGTAACCTTCTTACTTGTAAGGGACATTTTGAATAATTAATTATGTAAATTGGCTTAAGTTTATATGATTTATAAATATGTAGGCATATTATGAAAGATTAATGTGTGTGTCATACTAAGTTTCCTTTTAGTATTCATTACTATTGCTGCGGAAAAAAAAGTTTATTGCACTCCAATTTTTCTATGTTAAAAGGTGTAGGTCCCCACTTAAGGTCACAGTCGTTTCCCATGCTATCCCATGGTCGCTATGAAACTTATCTGTATCGGGGCGGTGCCTACGAGATACGAGATACTTAAGACCGGGAAATACAGCACACTAGATTCGGCCTCGAGATACTTCAGACAAGCGCCACTAGAGTTCTCTTTACTGAGCTGTCTCGTCCGCTCATTGCAACACGTTCGAGTACGAAAAGCTATAAAAATTCATTAAAACTAGTAATTTCAGAAGACACCAAACAGATGTGAGATAAAAAATAGACCAAGTGCAGTTGTATGACTTACTTTCTACAACGTATTTTTTATACTTTGCTTAAACGAAATAAGTAATTCACGAAAGAAGCAGAGAAGTCTGTTAGCGAGTTTGCCACTTTTTCCCGTTTTCTCTAATTCTGCCTCAGTGTATCCGATAAATTGACCGAGATTGCGGTCATAAATAACTTTGGGTTTAATCGCCTTCTTATAAATTATCAGCGATCCTATCTTTTCTTCCACACATCTGATGTTGCGACATTCGTATTGAAGCCGCTGTTTGGAGAGCGATGTTATGCCCGTTTCGCCATTAGAAAATCCTATGTAATTTTTCAGAATCTTCTGATGTTGTACAGTTAGGCAGTGCAAGGATCGCAAATCCGTAGCCGGTAGGTGCTTTCCTATGCTAGAGGAAGCAAATTCTTAGCGTCGTTTCTCCGTATTTCACTTTTTATTCCCGTAAGATTCAATTTGTTGTAACAGGAATAAAGCTCCTAAATGATCATTTGTACCATTATCTTCAATTTGGTTTTCTTTTTGGTCAAGTTCAGATACCTTAAATCTTTTTTCTGATTTCATTACCATGTCCTACTTCTCAATATAAGAACTGTTTTACGTAATCTGGCATATGAAATCTCATCAATGTACTGTATAATATATATATATATATATATATATATATATATATATATATATATATATATATTTAACATAGATAATCGTAGCCTTTCCTTGACATAGAAACGAGACTTGTAGGGTAGGTACTTCTTTTTTGTTTGTGGTTGACGTAGAACAGTTATGTGTGGAAGATATGGTATGTTCATCGTTATCTGAATCAGACATTTTACTAAATTTCGATGGCAATACGTCATTTCTGAGAGCTTCCTGCGTTTGACACTTAAATGTTTGTGAAAAGGACATACACTAAAAACAGAAGGAACTTCATGGTAAGAATTCGCTTGATTGATATGCTTATACTGAAATCTGATGTATTAAAATGCAAGCTACATACTCGTGCCTCGAAATACCTTGTCTGCATTTCTCTCTTAAACCGCACTGCGAAGGAAAATTATGGAACGGCACATTTTCTTGCTTTTTAGCGGTATCCGAAGTACATAGAGGTACTCATTAGTGCAGCATGGTTTTCAACCTCACGGACACTCACCGACAGAAACAATACTCACAATAAATTGCATAAAATGAACACAACATCACAATAAATTACTCCGTTCATCACAATGTTAAAGTCCGCCAAAAGCAGAACAGAAACCTGACACCTGGCGGCCGAAACCGTGAACACGGTCGGGCCATTCTTTTTCAGCGGAAAATTAGTAGCTATGTCCCGGCCTTGTATAATATCTCATAGGCAACGGTCGGGGTGACGTAAATCAAATTAAAAAGAATAACAAATAAAATAAGTAAAACGCTGTCACAAACCCTCTCGCCGGCTGAGAGCTCCCCGGCCTGACTCATTCATTTCTTCGGGGAGATACTGGAGATACTGACGTGTGCTACCAGAGAGAGAGAGAGAGAGAGAGAGAGAGAGAGAGAGAGGGAGGGAGAGCGAGAGGGAGAGAGAGAGTGAGAGAGAGGGAGAGTGAGGGAGAGGGGGCGGGAGAGAGAGAGAGAGAGGGAGAGAGAGGGAGAGAGAGAGGGAGATAGAGAGAGAGGGGGGGAGAGGGAGAGAATGAGAGATGGAGAGAGAGAGGGAGGGAGAGAGAGAGAGATGGCAGTCGCGTGAGTATGTAACAGCAACAAAAACAAGAAAATTAATAATTTTAAATTTTGGCTTCAATTTCAGATGAACGATGGATCAGAAGTTCACTAATTGCCCGCAAGAACAGCGTGGAGAAAGTGAAACACTCTATAGATTTGTGTTATACTGTAAAAGGACTAGCGCCGGAGTTTTTTGAAAAGAGAGACCCGCTGGACCCCGAGCTGCATGAAATCTTCACCAAACAGTGAGTAAGAAACAATTTTATTGTCTAGAGTCATGATTATGTTGTGGCTTACTTTTCCGTACTCTATGACGATCAAAAAAGACAAAAAACAAAAATTCTGGAGTTATCTACGTCGTCTACACGATCGTGAATGTTTTGGGTGTGGCAATGATCGCGCGCGACGTAAGAAAATGTAACTTGATTTCCAATGTATTCAAGAAGATAGCGAGGCAATAGACTTTACATAAATGAATGATGAGTATGGTGTCGATACTCCGATTTTTCAAGATGACAACAGCATGAAATAAACCCGAAAAATAATTATCCTCTCTTGTGAAAAATGACTCATTTGTGGGGTACATCATTATTCCGGGGAGAACTTCACTGTTACATATGTAACGAGGACAAAAATAACAGGTTACCGAGTAACGACAACAGAATAACGTACTAGTGAAAACAATAACTGGGACATGGCAACTGTCACTAGTAGCAGCTTACAGACACAGAATGTGACCTTCAGAGTTCACATGTACGCATGTCTTCCAAGTAAGATCGCTTTCGTAGGAGATTGCTTGAAGTCAAATATACTATAGTGTATAATATTAATACAGTGTATTTGTTTAAGTTGCTGCTGTCATCTGCTAACTAAAGTGTAAACTGTTACGACATATTCAACTGTTCAGGGGTAATCGTTGACTCAGACATCGCGCAGGAATATCTACATTATAATATTATTATAAGTTTCACCCGTATAATATTTCTTGTATCATAAATAAATTAGTATGGTACCTGTCCATATTGATATTATAGATAACATATCATAACATTACTTCATTTTACTCAATCGATCCTCTTGTACTGGTTTGTGTCGGGGTTTGGCAGACAGATCGTCCATCATGTTTTCTTGTCTTCTATTCTTGATCGGGGCATTGTCAAACTCACTCCTCTAGATTTCAGAAAATATGCTATGCTGTCTTCTCATTTCATCCGTTGTCTGCCTCTTGTTAACTTTATAGCAAATAGGAATGCGTGTTTTGCTGCACCGACTTTCAACAGTGTAGTGATGCGTGCGCGCATGTGCGAGTGAATGAATGGGACTTCGCAACACAGACAAGCTTGAAGCCGTGACCAGGCTGGGAACAATAAAACATGAGTAACGTTCGACGTTATTTCTAACATTTACATTTCACAGTTACTTCATTGTAGCAGTGACACATGTAGCAGTTACACACAAATAACCGTTTGTCACACCTCTACAAGTTTGAAAATAAGCTTTACGTTGTTGTCAGCAACCTCAAAACGCGTAACGAACAAAAATCAACATTGAACGTTATTACCATTGCATTTCTCAGAAAATGTGATGAAAAATATAAGCTGTCTTCTTCGATATGTCGTAATGAGCGATTTTTCAAATACAGTGTTTATATAGGATTCAGAGGGGAATGTTAGATTTCGTCGTTATATCCACTACGTCGTTATAAGCGATGACGCAATAACCAGTTTCGAGTTAATTAAATACAAACAATCAATCAATCAATCAATCAATCAATCAATCAATCAATCAATCAATCAATCAATCATGGATGCTGACATTCTACGAGTCGGAGCGTGGAATGTTAGAAGTTTGAATCGTTGTGGTAAGTTAGAGAATCTGAAAAGGGAGATGGATAGGCTAAAATTAGATGTAGTTGGTATAAGTGAAGTACGTTGGCAGGAAGAACAGGATTTTTGGTCAGGCGACTACCGAATTATCAACACGAAATCAAACAGGGGAAATGCAGGAGTTGGTTTAATAATGAATAAGAAAATAGGGCAGCGGATAAGCTACTACTACCACCATAGTGAAAGAATTATTGTCGTCAAGATAGACACCAAACCAATGCCCACCACAATAGTGCAGGTCTATATGCCTACTAGTTCAGCGGATGATGAAGAAATTGAAAGAATATATGAGGAGATAGAAGATTTAATGCAATATGTAAAAGGTGACGAGAATCTAATTGTGATGGGAGACTGGAATGCAGTGGTAGGCAAAGGAAGAGAAGGTAGTACAGTAGGAGAATTTGGATTGGGACAAAGGAACGAAAGAGGAAGTCGGCTGGTTGAATTCTGCACTGATCATAATTTAGTCCTTGCCAATACTTGGTTCAAACACCACAAACGACGGCTATATACGTGGACGAGACCTGGCGACACTGGAAGGTATCAAATAGACTTCATTATGATTAGGCAGAGATTCAGAAACCAGGTGTTGGATTGCAAAACTTTCCCAGGAGCAGACGTGGACTCTGACCACAACTTATTGGTCATGAAATGCCATTTGAAGTTGAAGAAATTGAAGAAAGGAAAGAATGCAAAAAGATGGGATCTAGACAAGTTGAAAGAAAAGAGTGTGAGGGATTGTTTCAAGGAACATGTTGCACAAGGACTAAATGAAAAAGCTGAAGGAAACACAATAGAAGAAGAGTGGAGAGTCATGAAAAATGAAGTCAGTAGGGCTGCTGAAGAAATGTTAGGAAGGAAGAAAAGATCAACTAAGAATCAGTGGATAACTCAGGAGATACTAGACCTGATTGATGAACGACGAAAATACAAGAATGCTAGAAATGAAGAGGGCAGAAAAGAATGCAGGCAATTAAAGAATCAAGTGGATAGAAAGTGCAAGGTAGCTAAGGAAGAATGGCTGAAGGCGAAGTGCAAGGATGTCGAAGGCTGTATGGTCCTGGGAAAGGTAGATGCTGCATACAGGAAAATCAAGGAAACCTTTGGAGAAAGGAAATCTAGGTGCATGAATATTAAGAGCTCAGATGGAAAGCCACTTCTAGGGAAAGAAGACAAAGCAGAAAGATGGCAGGAACATATCCAACAGTTGTATCAAAGTAACGATGTAGATAATTTGGTTCTGGAACATGAAGAGGCTGTTGATGCTGATGAAATGGGACACCCAATTTTGAGGTCAGAGTTTGACAGAGCTGTGAGTGACCTAAATAGGAACAAGGCACCTGGAATTGATGATATTCCTTCTGAATTACTGACTGCCTTAGGAGAAACCAGCATGGTAAGGTTATTTCATTTAGTGTGCAGGATGTATGAGACAGGAGAAGTCCCATCCGATTTTCGGCAGAATGTTGTTATACCTATTCCCAAGAAAGCCGGTGCTGACAGGTGTGAAAACTACCGCACCATTAGTTTAGTATCTCATGCCTGCAAAATTTTAACACGTATTATTTACAGAAGAATGGAAAAACAAGTTGAAGCTGAGCTGGGAGAAGATCAATTTGGCTTCAGAAGAAATGTAGGAACACGTGAAGCAATCCTGACTTTACGACTGATCTTGGAGAATCGAATTAAGAAGGACAAGCCCACGTACATGGCATTCGTAGATCTGGAAAAGGCATTCGATAATGTTGATTGGAACAAGCTATTTATGATTCTGAAGATGATAGGGACCAAATACCGAGAACGAAGAATTATCTACAACCTGTATAAAAATCAGTCTGCAGTGATAAGAATCGAGGGCTTTGAAAAAGAAGCAGCAATCCAGAAAGGAGTGAGGCAAGGCTGCAGTTTGTCCCCTCTCCTTTTCAATGTTTACATAGAACAGGCAGTAAAGGAAATCAAAGAGAAATTTGGAAAGGGAATCACAGTCCAAGGAGAGGAAATCAAAACCTTGAGATTTGCCGATGATATTGTTATTTTATCTGGGACTGCAGAAGATCTCGAGAAGTTGCTGAATGGTATGGATGAAGTCTTGGATAAGGAGTACAAGATGAAAATAAATAAGTCCAAAACAAAAGTAATGGAGTGCAGTCGAACGAAGGCAGGTGATGTAGGAAATATTAGATTAGGAAAAGAAGTCTTAAAGGAAGTAGATGAATATTGTTACTTGGGTAGTAAAATAACTAACGATGGCAGAAGGAGGACATAAAATTCAGACTAGCACAAGCAAGGAAGAGCTTTCTTAAGAAAAGAAATTTGCTCACTTCAAACATTGATATCGGAATTAGAAAGATGTTTTTGAAGACTTTCGTGTGGAGCGTGGCATTGTATGGAAGTGAAACATGGACGATAAGTAGCTCAGAAAGAAAGAGAATAGAAGCTTTTGAAATGTGGTGTTACAGAAGAATGCTGAAGGTGAGATGGATAGATCGAATCACGAATGAAGAGATACTGAATCGAATTGGTGAGAGGAGATCGATTTGGCTAAATTTGACGAGAAGAAGAGATAGAATGATAGGACACATCTTAAGACACCCAGGACTTGTTCAGTTGGTTTTTGAAGGAACTGTAGGTGGTAAGAACGGTAGGGGTAGACCAAGGTATGAATATGACAAACAGATTAGAGCAGATGTAGGATGCAATAGTTACGTAGAAATGAAAAGGTTAGCACAGGATAGGGTGGCATGGAGAGCTGCATCAAACCAGTCTATGGACTGATGACTCAAACAACAACGACAATCTTGTAACTTATTCATTACTCTATACAGAATGACACCTTCCGCAAAAAACCTTATACCTGATTTCACTTCTTAACTTGCCTTGAGGAATTCCCCCTTAATTATTACAGGTTCAGATATAGCTTCGCCTATCCTAATTGTATGAGTTCTATTTTCTAGAAATATAGCAACCCATTCGGTCACCCTTTTGTCTAGTCCAATTGCACCCATTTTTGCCAGTAGTCTCCCATGATCTACCCTATCAAATACCTTAGATAGGTCAAACGCGATACCGTCCACTTGATCTCCTGAAACTAAGATATATGCTATATCTGGCTGGAATCCTACAGACATAGTGAGGGTTCACTGTATTTTATAAGTGATCAGTGCATTGTGTACTATCCTATCTCCTGCATGGAGCAGTTTCGCGTTATTTGTAAATTTGTTTCTCTTTGATTTGTTTTAAACCATGTATTCTAGGTTCGCTTATCCTTTGCCGAAACTGACTCCAGAAGGAAGTAGGGTCCTCTTGTACAACATTATGGATTTAGAAGTAAAGGATTATGAATTCTCCAAGTCTACGAAGGTGGTTCTGATGATGGGCGCCGTCCAATTACTTGAAGACATTTGTCGTAACTGGGTGCTTGTATTCGATCTGCGAGGCTTTACCTTCAATCACCTCTCCACTATCACCATCCCACAGCTCAAGAAGTTCCTCATGATCGCCCAGGTACGTATTCAAACTTATGATAGGTGAAAAATAACATTGGTTACTTTGGAACCATTACATTATTGGCGTCGTTACAAAACTAACGTGTATGATACAGAAAATAATGCCTTATCACTGCCTTCGTCATCAGCATAAATGAATTTTCTTGATGATGCGTCTGGGAGGTCGTATATGTACAGACTGAAAAGAAAGGGGGCGAGGACTGATCCTTGAGGTAAACCCTCGTTTAATTTAAACACTCTACTTCTGTCTGTGGTTATCTGTTGTGCAAATGGGGTTCGACTACCTCTGCAGATTGTGATTGTGGTGCCTCTTCTCAGCCAATCCACCACATTGTTGCTGACTGCCTAATTCGAGCTTTCAAAGGAACACTAATGGGCATTCACCGCACATCGGATGAAACAGTTGATTGGGTCAAAATGCTAGATCTAGAGTTATAGTATTGTACGGACTTGTGACTACGCACATTTGTTCTGAACTATATACATGTGTGTACATAGATTCATTATACGATAAATAAATAACTGCCTTCGTGATATGTTATCGTTAGAGCTGTCGATCGATTATAATTTTGATCGGTCAATCGAAAGATTAATCAAATTTTAATTGGTGTCACACAGTATCCTTAATAGGCGTTGTCAGCCGCTACTCGTTTCCGAGAATGCGTTTTTATCCTGCAATTCTTCTTAAAATCTGTTGGTTATGTGGATATGTCGCTGATGACTGATCAAGCCAATCTTCGCACGAAACATCTGGCCACACAGGTCACATCTAAAGGTGGGTGGAAGACGCGGTTGGATCTGACGTAGTTTCTGCTTTTCATGGGTTTCAATTTCTTGTCTGCGACGTGCCTGTTCAAACAGTAAGACACCTGCTGCATTATTTAAATTACTGTGCATCTTGCATGCTAACAATATTGTTGAATTCGCGTCTCTCATTTGGTCTACCTCTTCACCCACTAATCTGAATAACATTGATCGCGTGCAGTCATTCTTCTTTGCCATTCTTAGAGCCAGAGTGTCTGATTGTCGTAACTTGAGCAACAATCATAATATACTGGATAACCCTTCGCCCGTTATTTACTCGCAGGAAAGTAGCCGAACTTAGATTCCTATATCCACCCCTTCACATTCCGTATTCCCGCCTCTCTCTTGTTCAAAGAACTTTATTTATCCGCATTCCAACCCTCGTCAACTCTTAATCTTCTGACAGGAACTTGGACGTTTTTTCTTTGCATAACACTTCTTCCTTAACCTAACCTAACCTAACTTAACCTAACCTAGCACATTTCCTTCATATTGTCGTATTCACAAAGACGCCCACACGAAATGCTGTCAATTGTGTACACTGTTTTATTTACAAATTATATACACGTTATATACACACACACTAATGAACTGCTATCTTGAACAAAACACTGCTACGAAGAAGAAGAAGACTACCACACTAGCATGTCAACCAACTACCAACACAACAAAATCACTTGACTAACGACTTTCGCTAACAAGTCTCGCTAACAGTTCAACTCTACTCCCAAGACTGTCTCTATATACTTTGCCTGGCTAGGCTTCTAGAAAAGTATGACACAAAATGTTTTCTCGAATTTTCTCGAATAGAACATTCTATTCAGTTCCAGTGACAAGATGTGTGTTTTGGACTATTAGCCTGTGTTGCACAACAGAACATTGGATCATATTTACAGGTAATAATAAATTATATACTATTAATTACGTGTTCTTACATTAAATAAACTCTTATTAATATACATACAACAGATGTATCGTGACATAACCTCACATGTTTTGTTACACTAGACAAATCATACAACACAAAAATAATAAGTGATACGAACACGACTTATACCAAATAAAGTCCGTACATAACTACGTAAATAATAATAATAATAATAATAATAATAATAATAATAATAATAATAATAATAATAATAATAATAATAATAATAATGGCGTGTGGCCTCCTAAGAGGCCTGGTGCAGGTCTTTCGACCTGACGCCGTATAGGCACCCTGCGCGTCTATGAGGATGGGGCCGTATCTATGATTAATTCTAATGATGAAGACGGCCCCCGTGCCAAATTAATTAACCAATGAAGGTTAAAATCCCCGACCCGGCCAGAAATCGAACCCGGAGACCTATGGACCAAAGGCCACCATGCCAACCATTTAGCCATGAAGCCAGACTGTCATTAGATGATTTCCCTTCGTTGCTCTTTCATTTTATTTTTTTCAGTTTGCGTTGTGCCACTCCGCTGTAAATATACCTTTCATTGCGGAACTTTGTAATTCGGCATCTCGCTGTTTTAGTTTCCCAAATAAATAAATAAATAAATAAATAAATAAATAAATAAATAAATAAATAAATAAATAAATAAATAAATAAATAAATAAGGTATTTAAGAAAGAGCACATGTCCAGAAATGTAACTTGTCGGGAGGAGCAAAAAGCTGATTTAAAATCCAGTCTTGCTATTTACGCTCAATGTACGGTACCGTATGTATTTTGACCGTCATGCCTGTTGCTCGGGATAAAATGTTTCGTGAAAATTGTTGTACAACTATTTTATTTAAAAAAAATATGACGAAAACAGGTTGTGTTGTTCAAGGTAAAATCTATATATTTAAAGAGTTTACTAAACACAGGTCTGGCAAATTCGTCCGTCCGTTCTACTGGACAGATTTGCTTCAGTTTTGTTTTATTCTCTCCGTAATTATCTGCCAGTGGATCATGAGACATTGATAGGTCTCTAATTTCAGCCAACTTTGAGTAATCATAAAATCAAATCATTAAATGATCACTCCAGTAATTGCAGGCGAAGGCTTACACTAACCCGCAATACATTCTGTACTTAGCAGGTTGCTAAGAGACTAACACTTTCATTAATATTCTGATATATGTGATTTTCATGTCCGCCTCTGTGGTGTACTGGTTAGTGTGATTAGCTGCCCCCCCCCCCAGAGGCCCGGGTTCGATTCCCGGTCCTGCCACGAAATTTGAAAAGTGGTACGAGGGCTGGAACGGGGTCTACTCAGCCTCGGGAGGTCAACTGATTAGAGGTGGGTTCGATTTTCTCCAGCAGCCATCCTGGAAGGTGATTTTCCGTGGTTTCCCACTTCTCCTCCAGGCAAATACCGGGATGCTACCTGACTTAAGGCCACGGGCTCTTCCTTCCATCTTCCTTGTCTATCCCTTCCAATCTTCCCATCCCATCACAAGGCCCCTGTTCAGCATAGCAGGCGAGGCCGCCTGGTCGAGGTACTGGTCATTCTCCCCAGTTGTATCCTCGACCCAATGTCTCACGCTCCAGGACACTGCCCTTGAGGCGGTAGAGGTGGGATCCCTCACTGAATTCGGGAGAAAAGCCAACCCTGGAGGGTAAGCAGATTAAGAAAAGAATTAATTGGAGGAGAGGTGGGAAACCACGGAAAACCACTTCGAGGAGGGCTGAGGCGGGAATATTTATTTATTTATTTATTTATTTATTTATTTATTTATTTATTTATTTATTTATTTATTTATTTATTTATTTTGGGCACTGTTCTAGGCCGTTAGGGCTGCTTATGTGGATGTTTTATAAGCAGGACAGGACGAGGATAGAATGGTTGGGGGTTTGAATCCGCTTGACTCAGCAACAGCCTGTTAGCGCAGTAAATGTAGCTCTTTGTAGCATTGTCGGTGTTACGGATTCACAGGCTTCCGTAAAAAGGTTCCCAAGGCTTTCAGGATTTTCCGGCTGCTGAGCGTACACTACATCCTCCAAATAGCCGCGTAGGAAGAAGTCCAGTGGCATCGAATCGGGTGATCTAGCAGACCAGGTGATAGGTCCTCCCCTTCCGATCCTTCCAAAGGAAGACGATGGATCCTCTGGCTTAATGAAAGGCCAGTATGTGTCCGATCCATTTGGCCTTCCACTGAAGAATTGTATTCGGAACCGTTTTCTTCTCTCCTACTCTTCTCAGCACATCGTCTTCCTCCAACACCACATTCCAAAACTTTCTATTTTTTTTCTCCCTCTTTCTCATGGTCTCTGCTGCGTACAGTGCAATTCTACTTCACCAATATCTTCCTTAGTTCCAAGCTCAACCTCCTGGTGAAACATGCTGCTCCAGCATGGTTTCCATAATTTATTACCAATGTTTCACTGAATTGGTTTCGACCTGTTACTATATGTGTTTCCGGTTTTAATCGATAGAGGACAGCCCCCTCTGTCGAGAACATTAATGATCTTTTCTCGACTAAGTCTTTAACTATCTTCTCCTTGGTTTATATTCTGTTCTGAGGATGGTGGCTTATAATAATATGGGACCCTCACACACAGGAGCTATGTTAGTGCTTTTCAAATGGATGTATCGTAAGTTTAAAACCGTGCTGATCGCTGCACGATTAACGTGTTCTGATGCTTGATATTGTGGGTGATCTACCATTTAGTATTTGTATTTCTCCCTTTTTTGGCCGACCGTAACCCGTCTTGATACTCGAAGAGAGGAAGGCGTGTGTGAGAGTGTGTTGTTGATATAATAGTGGTGCATTCATAATCTGAGTCTCTGTGCATTATAATGAATTTCTCAATGAGACGTCTTTGCTCTCGTTTGGAATTATGATCTGTGTGTCGGCCGTCGAATTATTATGGCCGTACACAGCGATGTTTGTGGCAGATCTACGCGTGGCCTTGAAGCCACGACATGTGCTGTTGTCATTCTACTACTATTGACGTTTGGCCTCATTGATGTTAGGTAATATTGCACTCTACGAGTTGACTGGATTGATCTATTCGCACCATTTGTCACTGTTATCTGCCCTCGAGGCGATTGGTTCGTATGGCTGAATGAATGAATTAATGAATGAATGAGTCGAGTATTTAGATGAGGAAGTGTCGGCCTATCTAATTTATGTTTAACCTTTCGTTATTTGCCCCTTTTATCTCGGGTTCTATTTTTCTCCTTATTTGGTGCGCGCCCTGATCTTTTTCGACCTGGGCGTCGCCATGTTGATTTATTTTGTTCCTTGGCCGCACGATGGCCCGTGTTTATCTGATTGATTCATCCTATGTATCTTTTTCTCTTTGCCCGCTGGGGTTATTCTTTACCTGGTCTACCCTTTTTTGGGGTGTGTGCGCTCCTTGGTGTGTGGGGGATCCTAATGAAAGGAGATCATAGTATTGTTTAAAAAAAAAAAAGGAAATGGATAAGAAGTAGGGGGTGGAATGAATAAGGTACTCCCGATTTGTAATCATGTGTTGACCCTCATTAGTTATTCTTCTCGCAATTGTTATATGCGAAATCTTCGTGAGTAAAAATGCTAAGATCCCTTGCGTAATTCTGCAACTGTGCATGTACGTATTGATGAGATATGGATATCACGATTAATTGTCATTGGTGCTAACCCATATACGTATGTATTACCCTATTATATCTTATGTTTTCCTTTTCAATTAATTCTTTAATTAACGTTGTTTTTCAATAAACATTCATTTATCACTTATTCGGGTTTCGACTCTTAGTAGTGTTAGTTTATGCTAGAACTAATTAGGTGAATAACATTTCCAGTTCAGGGCAGATTTATACGCCCTTCTTGATCGTGATTCACGTGCAGTTTCCTCTTTTATCCTCCTTTTTTTGTCTACGTATTTATTTTTACTTGAGGGAGGGTGTGGCTCACTGGTCAACAGAGTCCTCCTCTTGTTGAGTGAGACTTTGGCAATGGCTATTCTTGCTCGAATTTCATTTGTGCAGTGGGCATCCTGATCTGATAACCCTAAAACCTACCACAAACGTAGACAATCAATGGTGCCATCTAGTGGCTGGTGAGCACACAACGCTATAGAGCCAACCTAAAGACAATTAGAGCAAAATTGAAGATACATCAGAGCCATCTACAGTTAAAGCCTGAAGGTACGCTTGGCAACGCTGTATCTATCTGTCAAGCGGAGGCCGAGAGAAAAGGGGGCGTGTCCGACTTTGAATTGACTTCAATGATATTCAGCGCACTTAGACCAACATGATGGTTATGAAAAATATACACACTGTGAAAAATGACACTAAGAAACACACAAATCAAGAAATGCACTCAGTAAAGTTAGAAATACACATTTTACATGCATAAAAACAAAACCCTTTAAAGAACAGTACTCACAAGCTCAATATTTATGGAGTGTTGACAGCTTCCTTCGTTTACTGATTTTATCATCACTGCTGGCATAACTCTTGTTCTTAATCTGCTTCCTATAATTATTCAATATGACGTTGCAAAATGTGGACAATAAACAGTCTATTAGACTATTATTGTCATGCCCACAGTTACCCTGTTCAAACCAGAACTGTTGATTTTCATCTCTCCCTAAAGCAGCTCTGGATAGAGAGAAGAGAACTTCTTTGTGATTTCCACAATCCAGGTAGTCTTCCTTGTAGTCTTCAGACACCAACAAGGTAAACATTCCTGTCACTGTTACAAACACACACAACACAATCTGATGGCACCACTAACCCACCTCTCTGAAGTTCTTCAAAATAGGGGTCATCTGTTTCATTGCACTGCAGGAGACCTAAACATGTGTCACAGCTTATCCTTTTGGATATTACCCTTACTGCATACCCAGAAATGTATATTACACCTGACATCTCAAAATGCCCATCAGAAATGTCACATGATAAAAGTGAGTCGAACTTTTTTATCACTGCCATATAGAGCCTAATATCATCTGTCTTGGTGGAATCAGACATTTCTAACTGGCTACAGTCAAACTGCACTTTTCCATACCTAGATGAGTGCAAGCCCAAAACACTCTTAATCCTAATTTTCTTCTCACTTTCTATAACTTGAAGTGCAGTAACATTGTAGTTACAACCACTAAGCTGTCTGTACTGACCAAACCTTCTTTCCAGATTGTCACTCTGAAACTTCCCTAACAGTAAATAATTTGGTTTTACAGTTTCAAATGAAAATTGGATAATTTTTAACAGGACAGTTGTGGTATGTACCAAAGCTCTTGAAGTGTCAGTTGTTAAGTGACCATGAACCAAATTTAAATCATCCCAACTGCTTACCCACTCACAGGAATGTTGAAGAAATTTAATGCGGTCATCATCTAGTTCAGTAAAAGGCATTTGATTGTGCTCCCTCTTGCAAATTCCTTTAGTTACACTTTTGAAGTTTACAATACGCCACCACTTACTAATAATTTCTAAAAAAATTGCAGTGGCATTAGAATCTAGTTGACTGGTTTTTAAAGCAGCTATGGTGGTGTCATGGAACAGATTATCAACAAGTAACACTTTCTGCCTATCAAGATTGTTGGGATACACCGTTTTATAATTAAGTTTAAAAGCTGTAGCAATCAGGTTGGATGCATGACTGTGGTACACATAAAGGTTCCTTAAATCATTAAAGCACGCCTTACGGATAATCTGATCTACTTCAAAATCAGGGAAAATAAAAGTTTTGTCTCTGTCTTTCTGATTCAGCCAGTTATTCCTGATGTTCTTAAATACATGTACAGGATCAAACATGAGAAATATCTGTAAATTCTTGTGTTGGGGATTTGGTACACAACATGGACTTTCACTTCCAAACAATGAACACATACTGCTAAACATATTCTTATTTATCCTATTGTTGTCACATATTATGCACATAACAATTAGTCCTGTATTCTGAACAAGTGTCAGAGCATTCATTGTCAGGTTAAATAAAATATCTCCGGACTGTGCTTTCACTGGGGTGAGAGAGATGACTTCCTTAAAGGATCCAAATGCAGAATGCACCATGAAAGCTTGTATTGTTCTTGCTTCTTGTAAAGGGCCATTCTTGGCTTGACCAATGAGTACTCCGTTCTTGTACTCAAGAGAGGGATTCACATAAATTTCATCAAGACTTAAAACTACATATTTTTCAATGTCTGATAAATTCATGGTCACTCGGTAAAGAAAGTTTCTGTTTTCCTTTTCCGAATTAGGTGACACTTGTAAATTTGCTGCTAATTTTTCAAGGTACTTAGGGTGTGGTAATATCAGTGTACCACTCTCACGCAAAGAACAATAAGCAGCATGAGACTGACAGTTCAAGGCAAGAATCAATGTACTTTTTGAGTAACTCTTTTTCCTTTTAGTACAAAGTTCGAATTGTTCCCTTAAGAAAACAATGTTAGATGAGAAATCTGTGCTTTCACTGCTAACCTCACAAAACTCTATGAGCTTGTCAAGCATTTTAAGTACATTACGTTGTACACATTCAACACTAACACTACTAGCAGTGGCTCCTGTATAATTTAATAAATATTCATTTAGCTGCGACCACTTGGAGATTTTACCATCAGCTAAACATTTAATTTCCTTGAATGACACCTGATAACTATTAACATATACAGTCACATGCATATCCTGGTGAATTTTTAGTAAATCACTCATATTTGGCAAATCATCCAGATTTAATCTGTATATGCAAAGAAATTCATTACAGATACTGATCTGCCATACTGACATGTCAATTTTGGTATGAAGAAGGGATTTTAAATTATTAAAGTCAGCTATTAAGTCATCTTGAAGCTTTGATTCCTCCAAATCTGTTTTCCTCTTGTTTTCCCTACTCTTAATTTCCAGTCTCCTATCTTCAGGATCTTTTCTTTTTACACTCTTTGATGACAAATAGTTGGGCAAATTTGGGAAAATAGTTGGACATGCATTAGGAAGAAGTTCATTAGGTTTAGGTGGTTGTACAGTTATATTGCCTTTACTATCACAAAACTTTTCCCCTTTTGAAAAACTATCATCTGTGAAATGTTTTATACACACGACTGAATCCTTCCCAGGTTCCCAATTATCCCGCTTAACTTGACGAATCCATTTTTGTTTTAATTCCTCATCAGAAGGAAACCTAAATGAGGTAACATAACCATCCTTTTTGATGTCATAGTTGCTACGACACATAGGAACACAACATTTTCTGGGCATCTGTAAATACACGAAACGTGTTATTAATAACCCAAATTCGGGCATGCCTTCACGTATTTCGATAATAGGTTCTACGTATGTCACTCAGTCACCTACCTTGTTACATATACTCGAACATATCCATGAAAAATACAAATAAACACAACACGAAGTTCACTACACATCAACATACACAGATAGCTCTCGCGCTTTCGCCTCCGCCTCCGCTGGACGTTGCCAAACTTACATGACTCCGGCTTGTAAACTGTAGACGGCTCTGAGATACATAATTATTAACTTGCTTACGTATGCCACGTCAGGATTTACGATAACAGCACGTATTAAGGTAATCAGACATACTGTAGGTTACGTTAGTTTAAGTTAGGTTAGGTTGGGTTAGGTTAGGTTACGAAAGGTGTATGCTATCTTCACCTGGTGAGTAGGTAACGTAAATTATTCAAGGGACAAAATGCTTCTCGTGGACTTTATTCATTGAATTGTTACCGGATGGCACGTTTTTCTTTTTTGTGGAACGATACATTCAGCAAGCGGCGGAAGTGAACGACGAAAGCGTGGCAGTATACTGGCCAGGCATTCCTCACCTTGGTGAGATATAGTTCATCTATTAATCCATGTATGGTAAAATGGCTACTTTCCGAAGCTCGAGAAAGTTGCCACAGAACACAGGGCGTTCCAGGATTGTGATATAAACAGAATTTGCCTGAAAATTTTAAGAAGAATTGTTGACAATTTCACACAATCACCTGTACTGTCAAAATTAACAGTAAATTTCACATCGACTTAGTTTTAACACTTTTTTGATTAACTATTGTTTGTTTCTTCCACAGGAAATGTGAAAATACTAATAATGTATTTGTATTCTGGACCTTTATGGTCACCTGGGATGTCAAGTAAATGTATCACGATTATGAAATATACGTAAACTTGTATCAACCCCTAGGAAAATTAAAATTACTATAGTAATTTAGCGTTATGTGTTTTCTTCTTCTAGGAAGCGTTTCCGATTCGAATGAAGGCAGTCCATGCTATTTTTGCCCCACCTTTCATCGATAAAATATTAAGTCTCTTCAAGCCATTCTTGAAGAAGAAACTGGCCGACAGGGTAAGTTCAAATGGTATTAAACAGTTGGGCCAAGTTACAAAGAATTATTTTTACACTCAACATTTTGTACGTATCTTCAAACGTTGATATTTGCTTATGAATTTCTTCCAAGGTATTCATTCGTGTTAAAAGTCTCTTCTAAATATATTATCTGCTATCCCAGCCGTGCTCACGCTGGGTTTTCGTCTCGCGGGCGCTCGGCATATACGCTGCGTGCGTATATCGGCCACCGCATGAATTAAATATGGACTTGCCCCTTTCATTTAGTTAAATGGAATAATGAATGTAGGGTGTAATAAAATGCAGAAAGGTAAACGAAGGGGTAGTTCCGTACTGTGTTGTGTTGTAGGGTGTTCTCTGTTCTTTTCCTAAGAGGGTAACTGAGGCCATGATGATTTGAATAACACCACCACAGTGAACCGTAACAGCTCGCTGATTGGCTCACACTGCCTTGTCCGTTCCTTCAACTGCCACGTTTTGTGGAGCGTTATAGTCGCTCTGACCTCACGCCAGGTTTCTATGCACGTCTGGGAGACCTCTGACATTATGTTACCGCGTCTAAGGACAGTTTGTCTACTGTAGAGGAAGTGTTCGGAGATGGTCACTGTCTACCACAACGTGCCCTCTAAATTCCCCTCCCTCTTGTCTACCTAACCTAACCTAACCTAACCTAACCTAACCTAACCTAAACTAACCTACCCTGTACAGTGTTTGAAGGGGGAACTACCTTCATTCCTGTCCTCTGTTAGAAATCTAATTATTTCCCTCAAACTCTCTAATTCTTGCCGCATATTCCTTAATGACCACTCACACCCACAGTACCTACACTGACTGACAGAGCAAATGCAACACCAAGAAGGAGTGGTCAGAACTTTATGCCAATTGCAGGGTAGACTGACGTCACTGAGGTATGCTCATGATGTGAAATGCGCCGCTGTGCTGCGCACGTAGCGAACGATAAATGGGACACGGCGTTGGCGAATGGCCCACTTCGTACCGTGATTTCTCAGCCGACAGTCATTGTAAAACGTGTTGTCGTGTGCCACAGGACACGTGTATAGCTAAGAATGCCAGGCCGCCGTCAACGGAGGCATTTCCAGCAGACAGACGACTTTACGAGGGGTATGGTGATCGGGCTGAGAAGGGCAGGTTGGTCGCTTCGTCAAATCGCAGCCGATACCCATAGGGATGTGTCCACGGTGCAGCGCCTGTGGCGAAGATGGTTGGCGCAGGGACATGTGGCACGTGCGAGGGGTCCAGGCGCAGCCCGAGTGACGTCAGCACGCGAGGATCGGCGCATCCGCCGCCAAGCGGTGGCAGCCCCGCACGCCACGTCAACCGCCATTCTTCACCATGTGCAAGACACCCTGGCTGTTCCAATATCGACCAGAACAATTTCCCGTCGATTGGTTGAAGGAGGCCTGCACTCCCGGCGTCTGCTCAGAAGACTACCATTGACTCCACAGCATAGACGTGCACGCCTGGCATGGTGCCGGGCTAGAGCGACTTGGATGAGGGAATGGCGGAACGTCGTGTTCTCCGATGAGTCACGCTTCTGTTCTGTCAGTGATAGTCACCGCAGACGAGTGTGGCGTCGGCGTGGAGAAAGGTCAAATTCGGCAGTAACTGTGGAGCGCCCTATCGCTAGACAACGCGGCATCATGGTTTGGGGCGCTATTGCGTATGATTCCACGTCACCTCTAGTGCGTATTCAAGGCACGTTAAATGCCCACCGCTACGTGCAGCATGTGCTGGGGCCGGTGGCACTCCCGTACCTTCAGGGGCTGCCCAATGCTCTGTTTCAGCAGGATAATGCCCGCCCACACACTGCTCGCATCTCCCAACAGGCTCTACGAGGTGTACAGATGCTTCCGTGGCCAGCGTACTCTCCGGATCTCTCACCAATCGAACACGTGTGGGATCTCATTGGACGCCGTTTGCAAACTCTGCCCCAGCCTCGTACGGACGACCAACTGTGGCAAATGGTTGACAGAGAATGGAGAACCATCCCTCAGGACACCATCCGCACTCTTATTGACTCTGTACCTCGACGTGTTTCTGCGTACATCGCCGCTCGCGGTGGTCCTACATCCTACTGAGTCGATGCCGTGCGCATTGTGTAACCTGCATATCGGTTTGAAATAAACATCAATTATTCGTCCGTGCCGTCTCTGTTTTTTCCCCAACTTTCATCCCTTTCGAACCACTCCTTCTTGGTGTTGCATTTGCTCTGTCAGTCAGTGTACATCTGCATTTCTCTAGGGTACACCAAGACTTCACTGGAGAGATCAAACCATACGGGATGTTCAGGATGTCAGTGGAGGAAAGGAACAAGTTTGGGACAAGAGAAAATGGCAGTCACTTGGGGGCGAGGCTAAAAATATTTTAAGTTTTAAATGGTCACGATTATTGTACCGGTTGGTACACCTATACGCCGCACATTTGAATTTTCCGCCTTAAAGTACTCCTCTACAGCTGAAACTCTGAACTTTAAAACTAATTCAACCGTTTATCAGAAGATGTCACTGTGTTAATTTCGAATTGTTTTGTTTACTAATTATCAAGAAGTGTGGTCATTCTCTCACAGATGTCTCTACCAAAATCTATGATCATGCACCCTGGTGCGAAGTGATGGAACTTTTCTTGAAGATATTTTATACTCATAAGTTTTCTATAACTAAATTTCGTTCTTTCATTTGTGGGTTGGCAATATAAATCTTTTCTTTTCGCCAGTTTTGAAGTTAGCCAATCAATAATTTCTGTCATTAATTTTCAGCCAATTGTGTCTTTCTTCCCCAATTTTTGATGTGTAAATTTTAGTTAGCCAATAAACGCATGTGGGTGTGTCTTAATTATTCATGAAAGGTCTCGAATCTTCTCCGAGAGTATAAAAACTGCTGATTTTCTTGTCTCTCGGCCACTTTAACAACATCTAGCTTAGTGTATGGAAGTATAGCAGGGGGCGGGTAGCACTTCTTCCTTCGGGCAGCAGCTCTTCAACAAAGATAATGGCCTTTTAACATCTTTATTTCTTGCTAGCTCAGAAGTTTAGCCCTCGGGGAAGATCCGAAACCTTTTCAATTGTAACCTACCTAGCTAAAAATGTAACTTGGTACCGGCTTATGTAAAAATTTCTTATTACTTTAACTGTAAATCGGGGATAGAGAGTGCTTTACACTCTCGAGCTCCCCTTCATTTGAGTTGAGGTGACTACGTTTTCACAACCGATTTTCTACTCTTAAGGTATTAAAAATTTCTTATACGAGTCACCTCCCTAGTGTGGAAATAGCCCCTGTTTAATCGGCCTAGTGCCCCTTAGGTTTTAACAAGTATTCAGGTAGGAGTGCAGGTACACGCCTCCATTCTTTTTGCGTTTAGGGCCATTTAATTTAACCTGTTCATTTTCTATTTAGGCCCAGTAGGCTGGGTACTAGATACCCCCGTTTCATTATAAGTTTTGCCTTGATGGCAATCATGTGTAAAAGTCTGATATTGCCTTTAATAGGCTTGAAAAATTTTAGAGCGGGTCAGCTCTTTCATATATGGTAAAAGTGCCTCTAGGAGGCCTGATATGGTTTTGGAGCAAAGGTTCCTTGAATGAAGGGGTTTTCTGCCCCTTTGGATAAAATGTGTGCCTTGGTAAAGTTGGGCTAGTTGCTCAAGGATTGTGAAATTGGGGCTTGAAACCCAGAATTTGTAAAGACACCTTAACTTGTGCTTTCGTTTGTAAAGTTATAATTGAACCTGGCTTTTCATTGTTATTTCACCTAGTGAAAATTTGTTAAATCTTGTTGTCTATTGAAAATATAACCTTTATTTAAATTTTAATTAATCTTTCGGCCTTGTAGTTAGACCCATTCCAGCCCGCACCTTCTTTCACCTCTACCTTCCACGGATAACTCCGTAACAATTATAATCGTCTGTAATCCGAGAAGGATGTGGAAAAGATCTGAGCAATCGAAAAATGAAGGTATGGGTAAAATCAAGGAGATGGTACGAAGGATGCAATAGGTTTAAACAATAAAACATACTTGTTCGTCCTCCTCATAGTTTTTAAATATTTATTATAATTGATTGTGAATAAATTTAGTAATTCGTTACCATGTTTATAAAGCAATCGCATTTTCTTTCCCCTGCAGATACATGTTCACACCGATGGTTTTGGTACTCTGTTCGACTCGGTACCTCGTGAAATATTCCCGAAGGACTACGGTGGTGAAGAACCTCCCTTTCGAGATCTTCTAGGTGAGTAGTTCTCCCTGCGGGACAAAATTCCGGCACCTCGGCGTCTCCGAAAAACCGAAAAATAGTTAGTGGGACGTAAAGCCAATAACATAATTCTTAGGTGAGTAGTTCTCCGTATGTAGAAAACTTCTGGCTGGGTTATGGTCAGGTGAATTGCACAGCCAGCGTCCTCTGAGGAGCAAATTCAGTAATTAGTCATGGCAACCGATTTTGAAGTGCAATATTCATACTTAAAAGACGGATAACTCAGAAATTAAGCATTTCCTAACCTAGATTGATATAACCTATTTCTCTTCTGTACACTAGAGGAACCTACTCTTTAAATTCCCACACATAATTTCCTTGCACCTCACCTATACTGGTTTCTTCTTCTTCTTCTTCTTCTTCTTCGCGAACGGGTCACTTAGGACCACGCGGATTCAACATTTGTTGGCTTTTTCTTTTAGCCCAGTGTTTCTTCACATGAAATGAATGAGTATTTCCGTTGCAGGGACCACACAGTCGGTTAGACTTTCTCTCATTATCCCCAAAACCCCGTAATAGTGTGATTTTTCTGATTTCGTCTCGGTCCAGTAGATTTGGTGATCCTAATTCCTTCAGGTCTTTCTAGCATCTATAATAACTTTCCTCTGAGTTTCCCAATAAATTTCAATAATTTGATGCTTGTGTTGTTTTCTGTTCACAGAGAAATGGAATAAGAAGATAATAGAATACAGAGACTGGTTCAGTAAAGACGACAATCGCAAGGTGGACGAGAGCAAAAGACCTGGAAAACCTAAGTCATACGACGAAATGTTTGGTTTCGAAGGATCATTCCGAAAACTTTCTGTGGACTGAGAGAAATAACTAAATAAAGTGGGTTAAAGCAAAGACTTTTTGGTCAATTAATACTACAGACATATTCTAAATGGGATATTATTAAACACAAGGCAACTCACCAGAATGTTGGTTTCAGCAGCAAAATTTTTCTCCTCTTTTTTTTCCAAACTTGGGACTGGCTGAATGTAAATAAATCGGATGAGCTAAAAACTGATTCCTACTTGCTTCAATAATTGTAAAATATAGAGGAACATAGAATACTAAAATGTTATTCCTGATATATTTCTTAATAAACTGAATTCAATAAAGGAATATATCAACATGGCTGTAGCCTATATTTCTTTTCGATTCAAAAATTTGCCTGCCATACTTATACATAGACTAACTGTAGTAGGTGTCGTTGACGGGACAATGACATAGCAGGTGCAAAGATGTAATTCCCCAGCTTTTTTCCACCAATATTCAGGCATGTTGTCTTTTCGGGACGCACAAGTGAGTCCATCTATCGGAGATGAGTAGCATCAGAAGAGACAAATAATAACAGAAAATGGTCAATGTCATGTTATTGTTGATCAGTTTTATAAGCTTGCTTGCTTGCTTGAACAATATTTCTATGTTGGCAATGCTCGGCGTTGATATGCACTAGGCAACAAAAGTATAAATTCAACAATTCTATTATCATACTTGGTGCGCTAAAACTGTATAATACATAAATGATCGGAAATTGCATTCACTATAGCTTTTGTTATGTACCACTTTTCGGTAGGACTAATAGCATAGACCTTCAAAAATTAAATTTTAGGCTCTTTCCACTAAACTACCATTTCATCCAGCGTGAATAAAATTATTCATAGCCTAAACTGTAGAGCCTTATTCTCTGACTTTACATACCGATTTTCATTAAATTCTCTTCATCCATTTTCTCGTGATGTGCATAGGTACATACACAGAGACAGACAGACAGATGGACATGACATGACCGATACAGAAATACTATTCTTCGTTATATCTGAGCAATGTACAGGCAAAACTCTTGGATATATTTGAAGTGATTTCTATGCTATTTGTCTAATACAAATGACTTAGTTGGCAAGAAGGTGGATTTGAGTCCAGTCAAACTTTCTCTTGTGCGTGGACGATATGATTTCAACGTTGAAATATGGGGTTGTGATCATGAGGCCTCCAGTTGATTCTGGTATTACTTCCCCTTACTTGCATCAGGCTTTTGAGTTTAATCTACCCTACCCGACTTTCCTTGCTCAACTCTTGACTAACTTTTGACCGCGACGTAGGTACCCTTGGTGATCGTTATTGTTGGGAGATCAGAAGAATGCACATGCCCGGTGAGGCACGGGGCGAAGGGGTTTACACCAGCAGAGCCAGTGACGCAATTGTTACCATAGCAACTCCGCTACTACCCAGGCGACTTGATATTATCTTCTACTGGTAGCTCTTCGATCTTGTCAGTTGTAATCCAGCAAACTGCAAAGTATGAGTCAATGTTTTCGTGTAGCAGATACGATAAGATAAGAGCCGATCTGTCTGGGCAGAACAGGAAGTTCGTGCTTGCAGACTACATTCCTCATTCTTGCATTCTTCTCATCTCTACACAGTACCTCTGTTTTGGGGATACCTTAATTCTTCGAAGTGTGGTCCTCTCCCTTTCTCTTCAGTTACAGTTAAGAAGGGATAGAGAAAATTACAATATAATCACGAGTCCGTATTTCGAATATTTTCTCTCTCTGTCTGGGTTAAGTCTGCAGATCCGAGTCAGATTGTTTCCCACTGTGGGTGGGGGTGGTAGAATAACACCAACGGTATCCCTGCCTGTCGTAAGAGGCGACTAAAAGATTTTGGGAGTATGGGCTGGCGACCACGGAGCATTTAGGGCAATCACCTAGGTGGCAGATTCCCTATTTGTTGCCTTCCGTCGGTGAGACGTAAAGCAAGTTGAAAAAATAATTGGAATTTAATCCAGGTTTTTCGCACGCAATCGAATGATTAGAAATTGTATATCACTACCCCTCCTTCCCTTCCGGCCAACATTCTGATGGAGAATTTTTTTTGTTCAACGGGACTCGAACCGGCTAACCACGGTGTCAGACAATATACAGTAGACTAGCCTTAACCATCATGGCCTCCTGGCTGCCTTTTGTTTCGCTGTTTATGACTGGATTCATTTTTTTCTCAGCCTGCTATTATATTTTGGAAATGATTATAGATTAAAATTCAAAAACTCTATTATTTAAGCACATGTTGAAAATAATAGGCGTCTAGCTCAAATGGTTTCATAGCTATTTGGTACCTTTACATTAAAAATATATGGCTACAGAAAGCAGCTGACAAAAGTATGCTGTATTTTTTCGGACATTTAGGGCCTACCTTAATTTTAGAACATCCCAGCTGCATAATCCACATCTTTATGCGAATCTGTGTCTTCCTTTGCCCTCTTCTGATTCCTGTCTCTTCTCGTAGACACAACATTTTCCATGTTGTGCCCACATTTTATACCAAAGCTCTCTTACGCCACCATTGAAGCAGATTACTGCATCTAAAACACCCTTATTGGGAATAAATAGTCTTACAAAACCTTTTTCTCTCTCTCAAATGCAGTGTTTAAAACTCCAAATGGGATTCTGGGTGCCCCCATGCAAACACTTGGCAAGATACCTGGAAACTGGTTTAATGGCAAGCATTACTGTCTCAGGAGGTGAACGTTAATGCGCATATGGCTTGTCAGATATCAGTAACCACACCAATGGTCACCACCAGTGGCGGCTCGTGAAAAAATCGTCCTACGTGGTACAAAAATCGCTAAATACGCTGTTTTCAATCTGCATATTGCCATGATGAACAACTCATAAGTTACTTCAAACTTGTTAATAATAAAATAATAATAATAATAATAATAATAATTTTAACAGCTTTTCTCACAATTTATAATACAGAACAAACAAAAACAACATTAATTTGGAAGCAGATGAATACTTCGACAATTGTCTACGAGATAAATATTTATTTCGATAAAGATTGTTTTTACTCACCTAATGGTGAAATAGGAAGTCCATACGGCGATATTTCTTGCTGAAAAACTTGTCGATCACCTTTTGGTTAAAGTCCTTTATTTCCGAGATAAGCTTTTTCTCGATTGATAGCATCGCTAATGCATTCAACCGTTCCTGACACATAGTATTTCGAATGAACGTTTTAATCCTTTTTAAGATTCGAAAAGCATCTTTCTGGTTCGGAAGTAGTCATTGGAATCGTAATCAAAATCCTGGAGCAATTCTGTTATCTGGGCGAAGGTATCTTGCAGTTTGTTCTTCAGGATCAGTTGAAGCAAAGGAACTCCACCGTCAATTTCTCTGAAATCAGTTCTTTCATACAGAACGCTGAGCTCAGTCATTAGTCTATTCTTGTCTGGGAGTCTGCATACGTCACGCACAGTGTTAACTCCTTTTACAGGGAACTGTTTTGAATATTCGCTAAAATTAATCGAATCTAATAAATTTGCAACCTCTAAATAAGAAAGAGACTCAAATCTACGATCTAACTCTTCAGTGATTCGATCACAAACATCCGTCCTATAGTATTCCGTTCTGCGTTTTTTGCGTTGTGGCATTTCTGAAGAAACTTCATTTGCTATTTTATCGACAGAATCCCTGGCTGAAGCAACAGTCTTCTTAAAAATGCCAACAGCTTTTCCTATTATTATTGCATCTGTCGATCTTGCTTGTAGCTGGGAGTACAAAATATCCACATGACGCATTATTCTGTGAAAGAATGACAGCCAAACTAAGAACTCTTCGCCCTCCAAATTGTGTCTGAGTCCACGTGCTTCTTGAACTGTTCTTACAAATTTCGACTTTTCCAGGTCCAGAAGGCATTGCAACAAATCATCTTTGTTTTCATGCACGACATTGACGGTTCTAGACTTGAAGTTCCACCTTGTTGATGAACATCCTGGAATTCTTCGTGCTACCACTTTCTTCAAAGCTGCCAGACGTTGAGGAGATCTGGAAAAGAATGCAGGAAATGCAGATAGGTTACAGAAAAATACGCGCGCAGCTTGATCTTGAGAGGCCGCGTGCTCTAATACGAGGTTGAGCTGGTGAGCGTAGCAGTGAATTTAATTGTCTAGGGGATAGTGAGCTTTGATTTTCTTTTGAACTCCACCTCTTTCACCACTCATCACAGATGCTCCATCGTAAGTTTGGGCGATAATCTTATCTGGATTAACCCGAAAAATGGTATTGATCTGCTGCAGTATGCACTCAGATATTGCATCTGCAGTTTGTCCATCTGATTAAAGGATCCCCAAAATCTTTCAAGTGATTGTCCATTTAATACGTATCTGAACACAATTGCTAACTGTAGCTCTTCAGAAACGTCAGTAGTTTCATCTGCCATGATAGCAGTGTACTTAGAGTTATGTATTTCCTCCAGTATCTTTTCACGGCAGACTTCCAGCATACAGTCTAGCAATTCATTCTGGATGGTTTTTGATGTGCCCTTAAATACCTTATTGGATTCCATGTGTTCCTTAATGGCACTGTCTAGACTGCTCATAAAATCAACTAATCCCAAGAACACTCCTGGATTTTCAGATACGGAAGACTCATCATGACCATGTAAAGCTAGTTCGAATGCCCCACACAATTTTACACAATCAATTATTTTAGACAAAATATACATATTCTTCGCTATTTCTGTATTATGTCTCTGCAAATTGTCGTAATATGCCCTACTAAGTTCTGTTGCAATATTCACATTTCCTAGAGCACTTAGGTCCACTACATTATTGATGTGTTTTCTGTTCGACGAATGCTTCTTCATATACTCGTTTAAATGCCCCAGATCCTTAACACCTATCGTACTCCAGATATCATTATTTCCAAATAAGACGCAAGGAAAACAAAACAAAGCATTTCTTATATCACAGCCACATATCCAACTCTTATTGTCGTGAACTTTACAGTTGAAATGCCTGATATAACTGGAATTTTGCCCTCTCGAAGCCTTCTGAGTTAAATTTAAGACTGGAGTGGGACGACCTATAATTTTTATGTTCACTTTTTCTTCTAATGTTCTCCTAGAAAATGGTTCTTTCATCAAACTGTCCACACTATTTATGCTGTATACTCACTTCCCAAATAGGATGATGGAAATATAAATCCTCACTAAGAACACTATTTTAATTTCACTTGATATACACTGTAGTGGATAAATAATTGGATAAATCTCCGTATGAACTTTAGCACTAACACAGTGATAGAAAAACACGCACCAACAATATAATCGCGAGATCAAACACCGCACAAAGCAACTGAAAGTGCTGCCAACAGAATCATTGAGACCTCTTCTATTACCAGCATAAATTACATTCTAATGCGGGATAACATTTAGGGTCAGTCCAAGATTCTTTGACTCACGTACGAATTTCTTATTTTTGACACAAAAGGAAGATGGATATCTTAATAAGCATTGGTTGGTTACCTTAATAACAACATTACGTTTGCGATAGATTGCTCCCAGTTACGCTTTACCTTTTGAGCCCAGACGATGCTACTCTCTGGTCGCAGAATCGCTTATCACGTTCAACATCACGGTAGCAAGAGGCATCGAGCATTTCTTCCCCCTTTCGGGAGAAAAAGTAACTATAGACGGGATCATAGAAAGTTGATCCCGGTTGACGGTATACTCCACCAACACTACCTATTCTCCGGACCACCTTTTGAGCAGACTGAAGCGGAAATGACGTCATTGTGTCGTCACACTCGCCGTGGTTGCCAAATAAGCCGGCGCACGATTCAAAGTTGTACTCCACCACTATAATACAGCACAGCTCATGGATTGAACCTCGAATGAATTTAAAATAATTAATACATTAACGTATGCGTGTTAAAATCCCATAGTTTTTTTAAGGGCTTACATCTTTAAACAATTAATTTACTGAATTAAATTTTAAATGTGAAAACCTACACTCTGTTTTCCAGTCAATGACCGGGTCACGGATGGAATAAATGAAGCCCCATCCTGCGCCGAGGATAGGAATTGTACCGGCTGCCGAAGCCTGTCTCGCTCCTCTGGGGCAATGATTAATGACTGACAGATGAAATTAAATGATACTGGAGAGTGATGCTGGAATGAAAGATGACAGGGAAAACCGGAGTACCCGGAGAAAAACCTGTCCCGCCTCCGCTTTGTCCAGCACACATCTCACATGGAGTGACCGGGATTTGAACCACGAAACCCAGCGTTGAGAGGCCGACGCGCTGCCACCTGAGCCACAGGGCTTTCACAGTTTTAATGTACTAACTACAATTTCACGCTTAAAGCACTGCGAACGAATTCTTTTGACATAAACAGTAAGCATTGCATTCATTAAATTATTCTATTATCATTATTATCAATATATATACTGCATATAACTTAATATTTTATTATTTATTATTCACTATTATTATCTAAATATATGGCCTGATTCCTGATTGAAATGAGCTGCTACTCACGGGCGATTTATGAATAAGCGAGAGAAGTGAGGATTATGTACTTGTACTGGAATTAACTTGAAACTGACAGATGAAGTTAGGGATCCAGGCGAAAACCTGTCCCACCTCCGCTTTGTCCAGCCCAATTTCAATAAATTAATTATTACAAATATATTGTTATAAAAATATTATTACATATTATACTATTATTATTATTATTATTATTATTATTATTATTATTATTACCATCATGCAGGAGGTTTCAGCGTCAGCTTACCTTGTGCCGCAGTAATTAATCTGTGTCACTATCGAGTGGCTGCACATCCAAGTCGGAATCAGAGCCGGGTTCAGCACACGAGGTAAACTAATCCCGCCGTCAATACTATTCGCTCGGAAATGTTTATAAACAGACAGAATTATGTTTCTCTCGCCGGACGTAAAAATCTTGCGTTTCTTGTTCAACTGATAACAGTTTGAAGTTTTATTCGGATCCATTGCACAATAATATCCAATAACGAGTAAGAAGAAACCTACAAACGTACAAGGGACTACAAGAATTATGAATTAGCACACAATACGCACATACATTCTTTTTGTAAAAGCGAAGCACACTGATAAAATTCCCTCACTGCTGTTTTAAACAGACTATGATTGGAACTAAACCCACGTGTTCAAGACATCCACAGAGTGAGTAAGTATGGCAGCTCCGCATTGACTGCACCATTGCCAAAACTCGCTCTGAGGAGCACACCCCCCTCGCCCCCTCACCTACAGTGTGACAACACCGTAGGCGCTGCCCCTGTCGCCCGCGCCATCCCCTGGTCTATACACTCACTTCCGCTTTAGTCTGCTCAAAAGGTGGTCCGAAGAATAGATAACATTCATCATTTGAAAGACAGAATGTAAAATTAGCTCTGCAAGTGTTCAATGACAATGTTATAGAAGGGCTGAAAGTGTTCGGTGAAAAGTGTAAGCTACCATATTGTAAAGAAACAGCCTCATATATCAAAATAATAACAGATTGGTGGGCTGTTGTCAATGTCAAAACACCAGGTAAAGGGGTAAGGCTCAACAACAGCTTAATGTGTCCAGTCTCTTCGAATTCAGGGGAAGGGCTTCAATATTTGAAGAAATTCCTACAATGGCTAGTAAAGTGGAGAGATCTAGGTGGAAAAGGTCCATTATCATCTGAAACAATGGCTGCTTTGATATTGACAACTGAAGGATTGTTGATGTTGATAGAATATTGTTTGTCAAAACTTAATTTTGCATATGTCCTATTAGGAAAATTTCAAACAGACATCTTAGAGGACAAGTTTGGGAAATATAGGCAGCTTGCAGGAGGGCAGTACAATATTTCTGTGAGGCAGTTGTTTCAAGTTGAAAAGAAGTTAAGGTTATTGTCATCACTGACTCTAAAGATAAGATCAAACGCATTTGGGGAGATTGAAGTAGATGAGTTCTCTGACCCGCCTCCTGAATCCTCTGCCTTTTTGGATTTTGATAATTCATTGTGTAAGAGCATAGATGTACATATAAGTTTACACGATATTGAAAACTGTAACAATGACATGCCAATTTTAGTCTATTTAGCAGGTTATTGTTGCTATAGTGTCTCAAAATATTTGAAATGTGAACACTGTAAAGGAATTCTTGTTACTGAGGACTTCATTGATGCTGAAGATGAGGCATATAATCTAATTAGAAATAAGAGTAGGGATAGACTTGTGTTCCCTGAAATGTTTGTTATCAATGTAATAATACATAATTATCTGGTAGTAACAAAATTATGTACAGATTTTGAAACAGAGTTTCTTTTAGTAAATGATCATAGGGAGGTTGCATATGAGAGTACAATGAAAATTATTCATGATAAAGAACTTTTGTGGGAACCAGATATGTGCAATAACAGACATACATCAGAATGTGTTTGTAGAAAACTGGTATGGACTTCAACAAACATTCTTTTGAATAATTATTGTAAGAAAAAAAGTTCCATGTCAAAGAATGTATTGACGAGGAAGAAACGTGTTATTTGTCAACAGAACTGAATTTCATGCAAATCTGCATTTATGTAAATAAGTGTGTTGTTGCTTTCAATTATTTTTTTTGTGGGTGGGGGGACAAAATAAAACATTTATTATGAATTTCGGTATTCTGCCATTCCCTTAATTCTTGAACCTCACTTGAATTTCAGCATTATTTAGAAACCTTGTGTACCAACTATCCCTAATTTTTTCAGAAAGGTTTCTTACAGGTGTAAGTGACTTTTATATGAAAGAATGAGGGTTTGGGGTAATTATTTTGAGGTTTAAGTAGCCAGATCAATTAAAACATATGGTAAGATGCCATAGTGACATTATGATGATTGCCTCTATTGTCAGCCATCTTGGTTTCGTGCTCAGGCCTTATATCTAGGTGGTGTTGACTCCACCGGCTACGGGGTGTTTCAAACTTGGCTGCGCCTGCGTATTGCTTCCTTCAGGCTACACGCTAGAGGTGTGACAAACTGTTATTTTTGTGTAACTGCTACATCTGTCACTGTTACAATAAAGTAATTGTGAAAAGTATCAGTGAAAAATAACGTCCACCGTTAAGACCCATTCACAATGCAAACGTAACGTAACGTAAACTTAAAATTAACGTTAACTTAGAAGTTAGCGGCCATCTTATCTAATGGAACCATTCACAATGCGCCGACGTAAACTTAACTGCGAGTCCGTAAAATTAAGGGATTGCAAACTCCAAGCTCTTGCGGTTCATTTTACGTTAACTTTAAGAACCAGCCAATCACAGCAGAGGTAAACATTGTGTGTTGTGCACGATATAATGACGTCTTTCGACGAAACGCTTGTACTTCTCTTTCAAAATTATCTTTGTGTGTATGTATGATAGAAGGAAAAAGAATTACAAATACGCTGTACCGAAAAAGTAATAGGTGGAAATAAATATCTTGTAGCAATGAAATCTGACGGTAAATGGGGGGAGACAAGCTCGCAGCTCTGGCGAACGGACGAGACAATCCCTGTCATAAATAAAACAGTATCCCTGTATATTTCTTAACGTTATGACGCACTACTGGTTTACGAAAATGATATCATCCAAACAAATAGATCCAAACATCTCATCGGAGTGTGATAGATAGGGGCATAGATGTCGGTAAAGGAGACCTTACATTTCTTTTTATTAGAAAAGGGGAAGCGAATCGTAAGAAAGGCGAACAGTTCAGGTTTCATCCGCATGTCCAAAACGAACTGATGAGGGTCATTTCTTACAGTAGATTACCGAAATCGCCCTGAGATAACCTTCTTTGATTCAAGGGATGAACCCATTTTCTGCACCGTTGTTTAGATCTCCTTTTCAGGTACCGTAGGCCTACACAGCTCCCAGGAGCAAAGCAATATATGTTTGAAGTAATATGAATTCCGCTACCACGTTGTTTGATTCCATCGAGGTATTGAAATATAAAACTGCGAGATAGCCCAAAACTCGCCTTTCGTGCTAAATAACATGGCAGTGTTTTGATTGGCTGCTGTATACTCCTTACTTTAATGTTACGTTCCTCCATTGTGAATACCACAAATTTTACGTTAATTTTACGGTTACGTTACGTCGTTAAGTTTACGGTTACGTTTGCATTGTGAATGAGGCTTTACTCACCTTTTACCGGTCACACATTGGTGTTCTGTGCGGTCACAGCCTGGTCACGGCTTCAAGCTTGTCCCCGTTTAACGTCCAACGTTACTCACCTTTTACTGGTCACAGCCTGGTCACGGCTTCAAGCTTGTCCCCTTACAGCTGTGTTGCAAATTGCCATTCATTCACTCACACATGCGCGCACGCATCACTACACACACTGTTGAACAGCAAAACACGCATTCCAATTTGCTATAAAGTTATCAAGAGGCAGACAGAGGATGAAATGAGAAGACAACATAGCATCTTTTTCTGAAATCTAGAGGAGTGAGTTTGACAATTCCCCAGTTAAGGATGCAAGACAAGAAAACATGATGATCTGTCTGCCAAACCTTGCACAAACCGGTACAAGAGGATCGTTTAAGTAAAATGAAGAACCGATAATGTGTTATTTTGTTATAATGGATTGTGTGAAATGAATTAATAAAAACTTAAGTGGGTGAAGAGACGTTATCACGTTCGTTTCATTCATGACAATCTGAAATGTTTATTGTACTTGTTATGAATATTCAAACAATTGTGCTCATTGTGTTCCACGGTGTAGGGGGCAACGGGCCCGCCTGTCACCTGGCGGTCCCGGGCTCGATTCCCGGCGGGGTCAGGTTTATTCAATTATAATGATGTCAAAGTGAAATAGTATTACAAAATGCATTTTATCTACGTTCATTCTATAATATCAGTTCAGTATGGAAAGTTAGCATAATAATTTATTTATGGTACAAGAAAAATTATACGGGTGAAACTTATAATATTATAATGTAGGTAGCCTTGCACGAACAGTTGAATGTGTGATAACAGTTTACACTTAGTTACCACTACCAGATGACAGCAGGAACTTAAAGCAATCTCCTACGAAACCGCTCTCACTTGGAAGACATGCGTACTATCTGAAGGTCACATTCTGTGTCTGTAAGGTGCTACTAGTGTGCAAGCTGCTACTAGTGACTGGTCCCCACTTCCCAGTTACTGTTTTCACTAGTATGTTTTTCCGTTGTCGTTACTCGATAACCTGTTATTTCTCGTCCTCGTTACATTTGTAACAGTGACAGACATGTAACTGGGACAAAGTAACTGCTACGTTATTTTTCAGCCATCTCTACTACACGCCCGAGCTCATTTCTCGTGAGCACGAGCCAGGTTCCGCCTCGGTTACTAGACTAGTCTAGTAAGTCTAGCAACCGTGGGTTCCGCGGGATCTCTTCAATTTCGTCTACAAAATTAACTGCATCGGCAATATCTGCCATTTTATTATTTTTCTGATCTCAGAGTCTACTTAAGTACGGAACATCGCCGCTAGGTGTTCGACAGATCTCGCCCTGATTTTCACAAAAACACAAACTCATACCGTACTCAAAACAAAGAAAAGGTACCAGAATAATTGTCATCATCATCATCTGTTTACCCTCCAGGTTCGGTTTTTCCCTCGGACTTAGCGAGGGATCCCACCTCTACCGCCTCAAGGGCAGTGTCCTGGAGCTTCAGACTCTTGGTCGGGGGATACAACTGGGGAGGATGACCAGTACCTCGCCCAGGCGGCCTCACCTGCTATGCTGAACAGGGGCCTAGTGGAGGGATGGGAAGATTGGAAGGGATAGGCAAGGAAGAGGGAAGGAAGCGGCCGTGGCCTTATGTTAGGTACCATCCCGGCATTCGCCTGGAGGAGAAGTGGGAAACCACGGAAAACCACTTCCAGGATGACTGAGGTGGGAATCGAACCTACCTCTACTCAGTTGACCTCCCGAGGCTGAGTGGACCCCGTTCCAGCCCTCGTACCACTTTTCAAATTTCGTGGCAGAGCCGGGAATCGAACCCGGGCCTCCGGGGGTGGCAGCTAATCACGCTAACCACTACACCACAGAGGCGCAGAATAATTGTACTGAATATAATTAATTCCTTACACTTCCAAACTACGTGCTGGAGCCCGGTAGCACGTATTGACCGGTCGCCACTGGTCACCACCATCACTCTCCATACACATCTCCGAAAGAACTGCGATATGTTTGGTTAGGTTCATGTGATAACAACACTTTCTGTATGAAACTGGTTTCCCTTGAACTCATTCTTACCAAACTTCCTTGTGAGAGGCATTATTTATATTATTTAATGAAATACTTCACCAAACAATTAAAACAACACTTCTGTACGACACAACACTCCAAATAAAACTTTCAGTGACAATATCCAAGTAATACAAAGTTTAACATAAACAAAACTATACACATCCAACGAGCGCGCTGGAAACTTTTCATGGAATTTATATCTAAATCAGGATAGCCAACCCATGCATGCATACCTTTTTTCCATACGCTAAACAACGAATTTTATGTGTTATGCCCAAGTTAGTTACAGGCATCGAAACCCCACAAAACTTCAGCGAACTGTACGAAATGTACAGTAAACAACAACACGGTACAACACGGAAGAACTTAGCAACAGAAATATCCTTTATTCGTATTTTAGCATTATTAGTATATAGGAGGTTTGTAAACTTTTTTCTGATTTCCATACCTCCACATGGGGTTTTCGTCAGGAAGGGCATCTCACCGTAAAACTAGTCTAACTCACTTCGAAATGCCGACCCCTAAGTAGGTGGGAAAAGGCCAGAAAGAAGAATATAGATGGCCCTGCAGAAGTCCGCTCCTCTGTCTTCTAGAAGAGTAAAACGTTACGTCATAATTGGCACGCAGGTAGCCCAGATGGCATCGAATCTAAATGCCTGCACACGGAAGCTGAGGCCATAGATTCGTATTATTATTATTATTATTATTATTATTATTATTATTATTATTATTATTATTATTATTATTATTATTATTATGACAGCAAGAGCCGAGGTGTGGTTGCCAGGAGGAATTGACTAATTCGATAGAGAGTAGTAACAATATGGACAGGGCCAGCAGTGATCAAAAACAATAGCCCTGGCGGTCTGTTGACGAAACTAGCAAACAATGGAAAGGAGCTGGGAGTGATCTGGAATCAATCAATCAATCAATCAATACTGATCTGCATTTAGGGCAGTCGCCCAGGTGGCAGATTCCCTATCTGCTGTTTTCATAGCCTTTTCCTAAATGATTTCAAAGAAACTGGAAATTTATTGAACGTCTCCCTTGGTAAGTTATTCCAATCCCTAACTCCCCTTCCTATAAATGAATATTTGCCCAAGTTTGTCCTCTTGAATTCCAACTTTATCTTCATATTGTGATCTTTCCTACTTTTATAAACGCCACTCAAACTTATTCTTCTACTAATGTCATTCCACGCCATCTCTCCGCTGACAGCTCGGAACATACCACTTAGTCGAGCAGCTCCTCTTCTTTCTCTCAATTCTTCCCAACCCAAACTTTGCAACATTTTTGTAACGCTACTCTTTTGTCGGAAATCACCCAGAACAAATCGAGCTGCTTTTCTTTGGATTTTTTCCAGTTCTTGAATCGGGTAATCCTGGTGAGGGTCCCATACACTGGAACCATACTCTAGTTGGGGTCTTAGCAGAAACTTATATGCCCTCTCCTTTACATCCTTACTACAACCCCTAAGCACCCTCATAACCATGTGCAGAGATCGGTACCCTTTATTTACAATCCCATTTATGTGATTACCCCAGTGAAGATCTTTCCTTATATTAACACCTAGATACTTACAATGATCCCCAAAAGGAACTTTCACCCCATCAACGCAGTAATTAAAACTGAGAGGACTTTTCCTATTTGTGAAACTCACAACCTGACTTTTAACCCCGTTTATCAACATACCATTGCCTGCTGTCCATCTCACAACATTTTCGAGGTCACGCTGCAGTTGCTCACAATCTTGTAACTTATTCATCACTCTATAGAGAATAACATCATCCGCAAAAAGCCTTACCTCCGATTCTACTCCTTTACTCATATCATTTATATATATATCTAAGAAAACATAAAGGTCCGATAATACTGCCTTGAGGAATTCCCCTCTTAATTATTACAGGGTCAGATAAAGCTTCACCTACTCTAATTCTCTGAGATCTGGAAACTATGTCGAGAATCCTCCACTGACCTATAAAAAAGGAGCGAAGCTAGGGAGCACTAGTGTGCCGCGAGAATGTGTCGCCGACGAGTCAGTCAATCAGACGATCTTGGCTACGAGGAATTCAGCGCTGCGTGTAAGTTCAGTTGTGAAGTGAACTGCGCTGCGTGAGGCCTTGTTAGAGAAGTTCGACGCACCAGAGTGCTTTGTGTTCGCACCAAGCTATTGAGTACGAAGTGCGCTTAATAAGCCCCCCATACACTATCCAACCCGGTACGTCAGTTCTTCCAACTTGGTCGGATGGCAGACCGGGTTGGACAACGGTTCGATAGTGTGTGGTGGCGAGCGAACCGCACCGTACCGGGTTGGACGGACCTCAGGTTTTCCACCCCGGCCGTAAACACGCGCCAACCTGGGAGCAACAAATGTTCGGCGCACCAAGTCGGACAGTGTGTGTGCGCATCAAACTGGTTTGAGCCGGACCTGAGGTGCGCGGCAGACAATCGAGTGATTCACTTCAGTTGTTGATCTCACAGTGGACGTGTCAGTCTCAGCGGTCTGTGTTCACATTTATTTCGTTGTTTTTGTTAACACTACATTATGCACGAGGATGTGAATGAAGAAACGCCACCAGATAATATTGTGTCAAAACAATCGAAGAAAATGAAGGCTGGAGATGCAGATAAGACGATGGTGTTGAAATTTATGAACCCTGCGTTTTTGAGAGATGTTATAGAAACCTACAGAAACGCTCCCTGTTTATGGCAGATATCGTCAAAGGAGTACCATAACAAGCAAAAGAGGGATTTGGCTATGCAAGAGCTACTAGAATTCACAAAAAATACAATTCCTGAGGCCACTTTGGGTTTTGTAAAGAAAAGAATAGATAACATTCGGAGCTGCTTCAGAAGAGAACTTGCCAAAGTACAATCAGTAGCAATCAATACAATTTATTACTCACAAATTAAAACAAAGTGATAATGTGTATGTGACTCTACAAAGGTTGATTCGATACTGGTACGACAGTGTGTGGGAATGCGACGCACCAGACTTTCGTTGAACAAACAGCTGACGTACGAGGTTGGGGCCTTGAGGGGCAAACCTTGTTCGATAGTGTGTGGAGATTCGCTGACCGAACATTTGTGTTCCCCAACTCCGAGCAAACCTTGTTCGGCCTGGTTCGTCGGACCGGGTTGGATAGTGTATAGGGGGCTTATTAAGTGAAAGACTCGAACTTGAAAACACTTTCATACCAAAAATGAGGTTCCTATTGTTCCTATCGTGAAATTTCCAGCGTTTAATATGGCAGCGCGTTCGTCAGTTGGCCTTTGTCCTACAAACGAGGATGTCAAATCGCATTTGGAACTACGTATATGAAGATCTGTAGTCAGGCAACAGGCGGCTATTCTTGAATATTTGATTTAGTTTATATCAACAAAGTACATCATAAATCCTGTCCGACTCGTTGGCTGAACGGTCAGCGTGCTGACCTTCGGTTCAGAGGGCCCGGGTTCGATTCCCGGAGGGGTGGGGATTTTAACCTTAATTGGTTAATTCCAATGGCACGGGGGCTGGGTGTATGTGTTGTCTTCATCATCATTTCATCCTCATCACGACGCGCAGGTCGCCTACGGGAGTCAAATAGAAAGACCTGCACCTGGCGAGCTGAACCCATCCTGGGATATCCCGACACTAAAAGCCATACGATATTATCATAAATCCATAAGAGGTAACCGATTTGGGAAACACAAAATTTATACTTGGATGTCGGATAACTCAGAAATTAAGCATTTCCAACTAGGTTGATTTATTTCTCTTCTCTACGCTAGAGGAATCTACTCTTTAATTTCCACACATAATCTTCTTGAACCCTGCTATATTAGTATTTATAACAACTTTCCTCTGACAGTTTCCCAATAATTTTCAATAATTTGATGCTAGTGTTATTTTCTGTCCACAGAGAAATGGAATAAGAAGATAATGGAATACAGAGATTGGTTCAGTAAAGACGACAACTTGAATGTGGACGAGAGCAAAAGACCTGGAAAACCTAAGACATGTGACGAAATGTTTGGTTTCGAAGGATCATTCCGAAAACTTTCTGTGGACTAAGCAAAATAACTATATAAACCGGGTTAACGCAAATTTCACACCACAGACATTTTGGTCCATTAATACTACAAACATATTCTAAATGAGATGTCAATAATCTTTATAACAATAGAAGGCGGAATGGGACAAAGTTTTTCTTCCTCATTTTTTTCCAAACATTGGACTGGCTGATTGTAAACAAATCAGTTGGGCTAAAGACTGATTCCTATTTTCTTCAATAATTGTAAGCAACTGAGGAGCGAAAGAATCCTGTAAAGTTATTCCTGATTTACTTCTTAAGAAAGTGAATTCAGTAAAACAGTATATCAACTCAGCTGCATATATTTCTATGTGATACTTGTATATGGATGCACTTTATCTAATAAAAATTATTTTGTCATCATGAGGTCTCTAGCTTGAGTGAGGAATTGCTTCCCCTTGCTTGCGCAAGAATCTTTATTCTGACCTCTCCAGTCCGACTTCCCTTAGTCAACTCCTGCTAAATTTTCATCCGAACGCGCAGTGGGGCAGTGAAACGTGGTAAATATTCAAAAATCAAAATTCGGCTGATTCATGTTTCTTGATCCTGGTTGCGTTGCCCTATCTGAAACATGCACCAATTTGGCCAGTGGCGTGTTCGGACAGAAGTGTTGCAACGTCAAATTTGGTTGGTTGATGAGCTCACGCAGCGCGCGTTGGGTGTATTCTAGTGTGTTTGAGCTTGTATTGCGTAAATGCGAAGGAATTGTGGAACAAAATTAAAAAGGCTGGTACATTGAAAGGCGAGTAAAGGTGTATCGTCATAATATGCGAAAATATTGTGTCTGTAGTTGCACGAAGGTGCATATGTCAACTGTTGACACAATGACCGTAAATTCATGAATTGATGAAGATTTAGATACCTTCCAAATGCGTCCAAGCAAACTTTTTGTTGCATTACATCGAGCATATTTTAAGTGTATAATGAGAAACTTTGCATGTTTTTGCCCCTTTCCAAAAACAAGTTGTTCTTAGTTAGTCCCATGAGGGGAACAGGGCACGATAATATTCAAAAACAGATCTCTTTCTTGAAAGAACACATTAGAGTATTAACTAATTGTCCCGATTCGTCTGAAAATGAACTCAATCATCTTATTTCTCAATTTATGTCGCAATATAAGCACAAATGTACGGTAGATTTATTAATATCAATGAAAGATGGCTTAAGATATCACTGTGCTTTCCTGTATATGAAGGCAGTGGAGGAAAGGAAAGAGGTCACCCGTCAGTGCCTTTTTCGGAAGCTTCTGACTGCACTAAACGTAAGAGGACCCAAGAACTGCGGCATAAGCCACTCAGATGCGTTTGCGAGCTGTTGGTTATATAGAGGCTCCAAAGTTAGTGAAGGAAATCACTATTAATGCATCTTCTTCCCGAACAATGTAATATAGAAAAGCTATTCGGGATTAGGCCAACAGAATATCTCTACCCTGACCGGAGAGGAAGGTCTTTCCATGGTTATAGAAGCCAAAATTTCAAGAAATCATCATGAAGTTGTGAGATTTAAAGACAAAAAATAGATTTCTTTCATATAAAGTGATCCAAGAAGCTATAACGCAATTTAATTTGGAGGTCAATAAACAAATATTGTTATATTTAGCATTATTTATATTATCCATTATCCTTTGTTATTAACTCAGTTCAATAGTGTTCTTCATTTCCCTTAAAATATTTAATATCAACTTTTGAGGCCTTCTGTCCCATTGTACGACGTAGATAGGCTTGTGAAATCATTTTCATACCCTTCGTGATTTTCACCTCTGTTTTGTCATACCTTATTTCTTCGAAGGGTGAACTCTTCTTTTCTCTTCTAGTTACAGGTAAGAGGGGTTAGAGAAAATTACAATATAATCACCACGAGCCCGTATTTCGAATACTCTCTCTCTCTGTTCCTTCTGCAGATCAGAGAAAGGTTGGATTGTCAAATACTGCGGACATCCTCCTACATCCTCCTCCTCCTCCTCCGCTTCCTCATTCTGTACCCCTTGTCAGGGCTGTGGTGACTGCCTGCAACACAATTCTCCTCCATTTCTTGCGATCCCTTGCTGCCTAGACTGCAGTTTGAAGACTGTTGTCAGATGTTTGGCAAATTTGTGTTGACCAGCGTCTAGGAATTCGACCTTTGGTTTTCTTACTATTTAATTTGTGCTGCATCACCAAGTGTTCATAGTTGTTTTGTTCTCTTTATGAGATCAATATAACATAAGATCATCTAAATGATCATGTAGTGGATTTACTACTGAATTCCTAGTTCCTTGATGATGGATGCATTTGTATCTTCTTCGGTTCATAGGATAAGTACAAGGCGTCAAGTTTCTTACGAACGACTTCCTTTGCTGTTCTGCTGCATACAGTATTACTGAAAAGACAAGAGCATTGTGTAGCCGGAGTTTTGTTCGGTTGGTGATGCCGTGATCTCTCCGTCCTTGCCATCTCAGTTCTCACGTATGGAACTTCAAAACTTCAAAACAGCCTACTCTCGGTATTGCTGAGCTCGGTCTACTATCATAACTTGATTCTTTCAGACTTGATACAGACTTTCAGCGATGAGGACAAAAGTACATGTGAGGAGTGTGTGTTAAAAAGGTCCTATTTCCACCTCAAATGTTTTTTAGTATTCCGTCATCATGCATTAGAGTAGATGAATACTATCGAACGTCATGAATAGAGCCCGGATTGTATACGTAATGACATATTCTGTTCCTATATATGTAGCTACAAGAAAAGCTAAAATGTCGGCGAATCACGCTAAAAGGAGCATTATTCCAGCAGATTAAAGTTACACATTTTTACGTATTTCAATGCATAACACATATTTTGATAAATATTACTTATTTTTAATATTTTCAAGGATATAGCGCATTTGAAAGTAAACATAATTATTTTTTCACTAATTTTACAACGATTTAAAGTGTTTTAATTAAACACTTTAAAATAGTTTAGAAAGTCTGTACGTCTCTACCATCTAAAAATAATTTAAATGTGGTAATCTGTCAAAGAATCGCATCCCTTAGTTATGTTGACGGTGCAAGTCTTGGGTGTCTCGAGCTGTATCTGTCAATCTTCCCTTGCACATACTTTGTCACATTGTTCTTACCTCATATTTATTTTGTGAGCCCTTCGCCAGTCCTCGGTTTAATGTCAGATGTTAAAAGCGCCCTTTCTCTTTCTTTCTTTCTTTCTTTCTTTCTTTCTTTCTTTCTTTCTTTCTTTCTTCTTCGGTTATTGCCCATGATTCATTTTCATAAAGGGCTACACTTCATACAAAAGTCTTCAGAAACATTTTTCTAATTAGCATATTTGTGTTTGATGAGATCAAATTTCTTCTCTCGTAATAAGGACTTTCCTTCCTTGAGCAAGTCCAAATTATATATCTTTTTGCCGGACAATTTGAAATACGCACCAGTGACTTCATGTTAAGTTGAAAGGTCTTTCTTTATATATACCAGGTGGCTCACGGACGCCGTACTTTCTACCTATAAATGTCCGGCATGCATAAGTGATGTGTTGGGTGTCTACCAACTGATTTTAACAGGGGAACTAATGCCAGCCGGCAGGTTACGTCAGAATATGAAGAGATAAGAAACAGAGTCACACTCGCAGCATGTTACTCAGCGCTGGCGGTCGAATGCACCTCTTGCATTAGTAAAGATCGTTTTCGACCGCATAGTTCTAGGCTGGTGTATGGTACAGCCGCACTATATTTACTGGCTGCTTATCGCCAATGGCTAGTGTGTTCAGAAGCAACGAATACATAGACATTATTTTAATCTGGACAACCCGGTCGGAATGCAACCGAAGCTCCAAACAGACGTATGCCTTCTACACAAGTATTTCACCGAACAGTATCGTTTTTGTTTCATACAAGCAACTCTTTTATCGAGTGGAATGTCTACACATGTATAAATTAACAAGTGATTAAATTTCCTTTTCTGCATCTTTGGCGTGTTAACAAACAGTAGCGGCGATTAGGGGGTGGGGCGTGAAGGGAAAGTCGCTCCCGCCCCTCGCCACTTTGTGGAGTAAAAATTACATATTCACTTTAGCCACCTGGAACTAGGAATTATTATTATTTGTTTTGCTAATTGCTTTACGTCGCACCGACACAGATAGGTCTTATGGCGACGATGGGATAGGAAAGGCCTAGGAGTTGGAAGGAAGCGGCCGTGGCCTTAATTAAGGTACAGCCCCAGCATTTGCCTGGTGTGAAAATGGGTAACTACGGAAAACCGTCTTCAGGGCTGCCTACAGTGGGATTCGAAACCACTATCTCCCGGGTGCGAGCTCGCAGCTGCGCGGCCCTAACTCCACGGCTAGCTCAGCCGGTACAATTAAATAGAAGTACGGCATGATCATGCAATTAAAAGTTATTTAGTATTTAATACACACTAAGAAACTAACATACACTGAAGAGGCTGCCAGACTGACGAATACGTGCGGCATACTGGTGAATTATAACTCAGTGTCCACGACCTTGGCAAACACATTATACCCCTACTACCCTTCCCCAGAGCACATGCAAAGTCTCCACTACTTGCCGTAGCGCTATACAAATCGGTTAGCCGCGACGAACGGCATTTGGTGCTTATTTCCGCCTAAAATTATGTTATTAATTAAGGAGAATAAAGGAAAGAATTAGCAGATAAGACACAAACGCTTGTACAGATAGCATTTCTTTTACAAATAATTCGCTGTGAGCTTGCATCCGGGATCTCGTGGGTTCGAATCCCACTGCGGGCAGCCCTGAAGATGGTTTTCCGTGGTTTCCCATTTTCACACCACGCAAATGCTGTTGCTGTACCTTAATTAAGGCCACGGCCGCTTCCTTCCAACTCCTAGGCCTTTTCTATCCCATCGTCGCCATAAGACCTATCTGTGTCGGTGCGACGTAAAGCAATTAGCAAAACAAATAATAATAATTCCTAGTTCCAGGTGGCTAAAGTGAATATGTAATGTTTACTCCACAAAGTGGCGAGGGGCGGGGGCGACTTTCCCTTCACGCCCCACCCCCTAATCGCCGCTACTGTTTGTTAATACGCCAAAGATGCAGAAAAGGAAATTTAATCACTTGTTAATTTATACATGTGTAGACATTCCACTCGATAAAAGAGTTGCTTGTATGAAACAAAAACGATACTGTTCGGTGAAATACTTGTGTAGAAGGCATACGTCTGTTTGGAGCTTCGGTTGCATTCCGACTGGGTTGTCCAGATTAAAATAATGTCTATGTATTCGTTGCTGCTGAACACACTAGCCATTGGCGATAAGCAGACAGTAAATGTAGTGCGGTTGTACCATACACCAGCCTAGAACTATGCGGTCGAAAACGATGTTTACTATTGCAAGGGGTGCATTCGACCGCCAGCGCTGAGTAACCTGCTGCGAGTGTGACTCTGTTTCTTATCTCTTCATATTCTGACGTAACCTGCCCGCTGGCAGTAGTTCCCCTGTTAAAATCAGTTGGTAGACACCCCACTCATCACTTATGCATGCGGGACATTTATAAGTAGAAAGTACGGCGTCCGTGAGCCCCCTGGTATATACGAGTAAGAACATCCTAACAGAAGACGGCATTCGATAACTACAGAAAATTTAGAAACATATTAAGTTATTAATTGTGCCTCCAGATAAAAATTAGAGATTGAATAACCTGTGGAGTTTTAATTTTTTACGGTTTTGTTTCCTTTCCTATGTACAAGAGTACATCAAATAAAGCTTAAATATTAAGTTACATATTTTTTATTTATTACATATTTTGTCAATTTTAGCTACATATTTATGCACACATTTCTCATTTTTATATAACATAGTCATGAGCAATCCAGACCAGGGTACATCTTTAAAAGTAGTACCAAAGTGGCTCACGGGTATGTTCCATCTGCATTTTCTTATTCTTTTTTCCTCCTCTTCTTCTTATTCTTCTTGGTTCGAATGGGCCTACTTTGGACCATGCTCGTTCAACTGTTGGGCTTTGATCTTAGCCCAGTATTCTCGCATTTTCTTCAGGTGTAAATCCTTTCTCTCATCTGTCCAGGGGGTACCAGGGGGTACCTTTCTTCCGGGATTTTTCCTGAAATCCATAGACTTCTTTCAGGGCGTATCGTACAGACCGTCTATCTTGAAGATAGGTTTTAAATGTCCTTCTCAGTTTCTGTAAGCCAAGTGCCACGAATCTTCTTGTTCTGCCAGAAGATGAACAGGCGGTTTGGTCAGTCTTTTGGGATGCAGTCATATGTCCGGTTACAGAAAGGTCCATCAAATCATTCCTTAATGGCAGGGTCTCCTGAAAGAATTTAAATTCACTTCATTATTAAACAGACGTATAATAAATGATCAAAAATACCTCCATAGAGTTATCAATAATGTGGTAGATAACAGTTACTTTCTACAACAATTCTCGTTCAATACCCGGAAAGGAAGTTTAAGACACAGACATCTCTTGTTTCTTCCGATTTCTAAAACAGTATTTTATAGAAGCTCACCACTGTTCAGAATGTGCACTACTTATAACGGTACAGTTCAAAAATTTCCTGATCTTGATCTAGACTTTGCTGTTAGATACAATTATTATGTAAAATTATTGAAGAAGGCACACAGTTGAAGTAATGGTCACACTATGCTGGGCACTTTGAGTTCAGTTCACTATTTCTGAAGGTTTACCCTATAGGTGTATATATGTACTATATTTATACTTATTTCTTGGTTAATTTGTGTTTCATTTTTGTTCTTTATTTTATTTAAATTCATATAATTTAAATATAGATAAAGAAAATGTAGGGAAAACTGCAAACAAATTATCATTACTAATGTCTATTTGCACTTAATATTTAATGTGCTGTTCATACCTATTGCTACAACTCATCTCTCACCAAACACATATATTTCATGCGTTACTTTCTATGATTTTCTTTTTGTATGTCAGTTTCTTTAACTGGTGTCAGTCTAAGATTGGAGTTATTTCTTTTGTAGATGCTAATTCCTAATTTATTTTATGTTTCTGTATTTCTACTTTTTAATTCATTTTTAGATATTAAGTATTTTAGGTCATAAGTCCACTTCGAACCTGAAAAAGTCTACTTTTTAAATGAATTTTTAGATATTACAGAAAGTATATTTAAACTTGAAAAAGTATTAATGTGCTGTAAATTCCGTTTGCTACTCTACTTGTTAATAATGTTGTTTTATTTTTAGATATTAAGTTCTTTCTAACAATTGTTATTTTTAATAATTAATGCATAATGACTAAGCCACCTGTAATTGGAGAAACATCTCTGTTGGTGGTATGAAATGAAATAAATAAATAAATCAGCTGATTGCCAATCAGCTTTAATTCCAGAGCGCGTTCCAGAAAATCTAAACCCTGATCAACTTTCTCCAATTTACTGATTGAATATCCGAGAAGAAAATAAATCTGGCAACAGCGCAATTAGTGACAACTGCCTTGTTGATGCGTTAAGAATCAGGGGGCTGAGGCCCCATTCACAATGCAAACGTAACCGTAAACTTAACGACGTAACGTAACCGTAAAATTAACGTAAAATTTGTGGCATTCACAATGGAGGAACGTAACATTAACGTAAAGAGTACACATCAGCCAATCAAAACACTGCCATGTTATTGAGTACGGAAGTCAGGTTTTGGGCTATCTCGCAGTTTTATATTTCAATACCTCGATGGAATCAAACAACGTGGTAGCGGAATTCATATTACTTCAAACATCCATTGCTTTGCTCCTGGGAGCTGTGTAGACCTACGGTACCTGAAAAGGCGATCTAAACAACGCTGCAGAAAATGGGTTCATCCCTTGAATCAAAGAAGGTTATCTCAGGGCGATTTTTGGACATGCGGATGAAACCTGGACTGTTTGCCTTTCTTGCGATTTGCTTCCCCTTTTGTAATAAAAAGAAATGTAAGGTCTCCTTTACCGACATCTATGACCCTATCTATCACACCCCGATGAGACGTTTGGATCTATTTGTTTGGATGATATCGTTTTCGTAAACTAGTAGTCCATCATAATGTTAAGAAATATACAGGGACACTGTTTTATTTATGACAGGGATTGTCTCTCGTCCGTTCGCCAGCGCTACGAGCTTGTCTCCCGCCATTTACCGTCAGATTTCATTACTACAGGATATTTATTTCCACCTATTATTTTTCGGTACAGCGTATTTGTAATTCTTTTTCCTTCTATCATACATAGCCTATACACAAAGATTATTTTGAAAGAGAATTACAAGTGTTTCGTCGAAAGAAGTCATTATATCATGCACAGCACACAATGTTTACCTCTGCTCTGATTGGCTGGTTCTTAAAGTTAACGTAAAATTAACCGCAAGAGCTTGGAGTTTGCAATCCCTTAATTTTACGGACTCGCAGTTAAGTTTACGTCGGCGCATTGTGAATGGTTCCATTAGATAAGATGGCCGCTAACTTCTAAGTTAACGTTAATTTTAAGTTTACGTTACGTTACGTTTGCATTGTGAATGGGGCTTGACACTTCATAGGGAGCGTACGAAGCAGTTCTGAGATGGGCTAATCGATCTCCGCCAACTAATGAAAACTAAAATTCTCTTTTAGAGGGTTAATTTAGAAGGCAGAGGTTGGCATTTCACACTCAGTTGCGTGGTACAACAAATTCAAAACACAACACCGTTATCGTTGCGCGCGAAGGGACCTTTGTCGTACGGTATGTAATAGTGCTTGTTAGACGAAAATTTGTTGAGATTCTTTCGCGTTGAACGAGATTTTTGATCCAGTTTTTTGAGAGTATGGTGTGAAATTATAATTATACGCGTTCTTAGTGTGAAGAAATAGTATTATGATCATGAACGTACTTCACATTGAACTACCTAGCTGTTGCGAGTAAACGTATGTGTGATTGTGCTTCTTACCTGCTGTTTGGAATAAATAAATTCAAAATATAAACTGTGTGCATTATGCTGTGTTTTACTTTCATCCTTTCCTTCTCGTGTTTTCCATTCCCAACGTTCAACGAACGAACGAAAGAATGAGTTTATGTTAGATCGTGATTTAGGCAAGTATGGGCGTTTTGGGGGTTTTATATGAATTGAATTAACATTTTCAGTAATCAATGTTGCATTTATCACTTAATAGATGTAAATTTACATTAAAATGCGAACGGTGAAACAACGATACAATCTAGCGTTATAACAGTATTGCCAACATACAAATACGGTAATTGCAATTTACTTTTCAAGTAAAAGACACGAGAGAAGCTTTAGATACAACTTTCCTGCCGAAATGCAATAATTATCTCTATCACAATTAAAATTTTAACAAAGTAACAACTATCATCACCGTGTTTACTACGAGGTACTATCGTGGGATTTATTTCCTTATGTTGGCAGAGAGAAAGTGGCCACTGTAGCTTCCATGACCTGTTTTCTCAGCCAACTTTATTATACAGGAGTGACGGATCTATTTCTCTTATATGATCCTTGTTAAGAATGGTGTCTATTTTATCCTCTTTGGGGGCTTTCGTTTGATTTAATTGATTTTCGACAATGTGGCACTAAGAAAGTGACAGGGCCAAATTTGTCATTGAATGATAGAGACCTCTTACTTAGTATAGTTGAGGGATACTTTCATATAAATGAAAATGTATATTAAAAAAAAAAACGGATGTTGTGTGGGCAAAATTATTAAAGAGTAAATAACCATGCTGCGGATAAGTTGAAATTGTGTCACGTTGTGTTATTAATTCTAGAAAGTCTGGGTTTACATGAATATCAATATGCCAGAGATAAGTATTTATTTCAAGATTTGATTGATATAAATGAACTAGTTCCATGTTCAAGATTGAGGTTATATGTGAGAATAATGAAATGGAATGGAAATGGCGTATGGCTTATAGTGCCGGGAGTGTCCGAGGACAAGTTCGGCTCGCCAGATGCAGGTCTTTTGATTTGACTCCCGTAGGAGACCTGCGCGTCGTGATGAGGATGAAATGATGATGAAGACGATGCATACACCCAGTTCTCGTGCGAGGGGAATTAACCAATTATGGTTAAAATTCCCGACCCTGCCGGGAATCGAATCCGGGACCCCTGTGACCAAAGGCCAGCACGCTAACCATTTAGCCATGGAGCCGGACTGTGAGAATAATGAGTACGGAAAACAAAACAGTACGTCACTCAAATCGCACTTTCTACATGAAATTGAATTTATTTATCATGTAAACGTTTAATCAAATGTGTTTAATGAAAGAAAAGCATCCTTAAGTTTATAGACTGCAAGCACCGATTGGAGAATCAGTGCTTGATCAGTAGGCTATGAATTTGCTGGTCAAGTATGATGGGAGATTGGTCGTCGATCAAACACCCATTTCTGTTTCTGCAACTCACATGGGATGATTGCCATTCAAACCCACACTGATTGCCAATCAAATTTCAGTCAAATTCTGATTGGCTTTTCTGCAACCGGGCATTGCCATATAGCCATAGAAAGCTACTCTTCTTTCCCTAGCATGTTCGTAGAGCTCGGAATTGTGCCGTCTACGGAATTCCTTATCTTTCTTTACCGGACCTAAGAACTTCCTGAAAATTCTCTCTGACTTCCAGTTTCCCCATCAGATCTCTTCGGATCAATGAAAGAAACTCCATGGATGGCATACATACCTCATTTTCAGGTTGCGTGACAGGAATTTTTTGTTTGTAAGTGTTCTTTGTCAGTCGATAGGCCAGTTCAAACGCTTTGACTCTCATGGATAACTACTCTCGCCGTCACATTACCAACATTATTCGTCTTCGCTTTAATCATGCCTTTACTCCTCTGTATAAACATCGTTTTAACCTTGCCCCCCCACTCCTCCTGTCTATGTGGTACTCCGAATGCTGATGTAAATCATTTATTATTCCAATGCCCTGTGTATGATTCTTTTCGTCCGGCTTTTATTTCTCGTCTTATCAGTCTTCAGAAAGCTCTCCCCACCAATGTCTCCTGTTTGCTTACCGATATGTCTCCTGCTATAATACATGCTATCAAACAATATTTGGATGACTCTCATATTCATTTGTAACTTACTGTCTTTTTATTGTTCGCTCAGTTACATACTCCTGCTTCCACTGTTTTTTACTTCTATGCACTTCCTTTGTTATGTTACCCGCTATTTAAGATGTGTACATAGACATGATGCTCAACTTTGTTCTTGTGACCTTTGTAGTGAGACTCATTGCGTGTGATCTTCGTAGTGTGAATAATTGCGTGTGATTTCGCATATTAAATGTAATATCACGATAATAAGTGTAGTGGCTGGGTGAAATAATAGAGCCCATAACTTCTCCAACAACAACAACAACAACTCTTTGTGATAAGTTGGGTTCAATCCATTCGCCGAGATACTTTTATTATACGTTTCCTTGCGGTTTTCTACAACTTTCCTAGGATGGAAACAGCACAGACACTCCTCATGTGTCAGTTTAAGCTGGGAAACTCCGATCCGGAAACGCCGGAGCCCAGAATACTTACTATAAATTAAAATGGGTCGAAGTGCCAGAATGGAAAATTTCACGGTATTAGAACCTATATAATCTATACTATTTGTTAGTTTCCTGCTCTAGGCAACGTTAGATGTGCAGCCTTCGCGGTCTGGTAAATACCAGATACTTCTGCAGGTAACCACACTTTTTGCTTCAGTTTCGCTATTTGAATCAACAAGCCACAAGGACAATCTCTAGTTGTAGGACTCGATCTTTGGAAACAGTCGTTTTCCAATTGTCGATTGTACGTGGGTTGTTCAAGAGTTGGAAAGGCAAATACTCTATACACCTTAGCTCCAAATGAAAGCACTCTTAATATAAATTATTCGGAAGCTCTATAAGCAAAAATTAGTTTGTTTTTATATACAAATATGGTCTTTCATGTATGTATGTTCAGCCTGCAGCCCAAAGGCTGGTTAGATCTTCAACAGCTCCACCATTGGCTGTCATAGATGGCCTAGGTGTCACTGAATAGGCGTACTAGGGAAATGAGGAGTGAGGTAGTTTCCCGTTGCTTTCCCCACCGAGCCAGAAGTTGCTATTACATGTCAGTCTGCCAAGTCCACTGAAATGCAAGCACCAACCGACCCTATGAGCGATACTTTTACACCATTCTTAACAGGAACTGGCTGCATAAGGAATGGCATTACCAGCATCGCTCATACCTCAGTCACTTTCATATTATCAAAGCCAAGGATGAGACTGAGACAGGTGAATGAAAGTAACAAAATGGTTCTAGTCCATACAAGAAGACATAGTGCACTGTAAACACTAGTCTTTCATATTGTTTTAATATTATATGTACTCTGCACGCACCCGGTATCCTAAGCATTGAAGTTAACAATATTATTAAAATTAAAAATAATTTATTTTTGCAATTAATGTATAAACTATACATTTTATAATTGATAAAATTAATTGCTTTTAAATAAATGGTTTGAACATCGAGCGGTTGAATAATTAAACGCGGGAAAAGCCGCACGTACATGCTAGTATGTAATAAGTTTCATAACGAAAGTAGAGACATTGGTTGGTTTCAAGAACATGGTACACAGATCCATTTTAAATTTTTAGTTTTCATCAATGTGTTTTGTATTGACATTTTTTGCTTAATATATATGTACAGTTTTGTAAAACGTGTGTGCTAATTGGTTTTAAAACGTAGTCCGGCTCCGTGGCCAAATGGTTAGCGTGCTGGCCTTTGCTCACCGGGGTCCCGGGTTCGATTCCCGGCAGGGTCAGGAATTTTAACCATCATTGGTTAATTTCGCTGGCACGGGGGCTGGGTGTATGTGTCGTCTTCATCATCATTTCATACTCATCACGACGCGCAGGTCGCCTACGAGTGTCAAATAAAAAGACTTGCACCTGGCGAGCCGAACTTGTCCTCGGACAATTCCGGCACTAAAAGCCATACGCCATTTCATTTTTTTTTTTTTTAACGTTACCTTGTAATAAACACTTTTTCCGCTTTTCTCTGCTTTTTGCACTTTGACACTTAGATCTTTTCTCAATTATAGTATTCAGTTATTAGCCGTTCGATATGGCAGATAGCAGCGCTATTACATCAGCCGATGGCGTCATAATTCATTCATACTATTCTTGCTAAATATCTTGGTTCTTCCTCTTCATAATGAGATATTGAACGCTGTCGTCTATAAGTTATATCTATTCTAAAACTTTCATGTTTTCTCAACACTCGCCAGCGCAAGTACAGTTTCAAAACCATTCTACGTCAGAAGTATAACTTTTTTTTTTTTTTTGCTAGTTGTTTTAGATCGCACCGACACAGATAGGTCTTACGGCGATGATGGGACAGGAAAGGGCTAGGAGTGGGAAGGAAGCGGCCGTGGCCTTAATTAAGGCACAGCCCCAGCAATTGCCTGGTGTGAAAATGGGAAACCACGGAAAACCATTTTCAGGGCTGCCGACAGTGGGGTTCGAACCTACTATCTCCCGAATACTGGATACTGGCCGCACTTAAGTGACTACAGCTATCGAGCTCGGTAGTATAACTTTGTTAGATCAAATTTGTTACCTTCATGACCCAGCTTAGACGTAAAGCTTCCACAGACTGGGATGTGGATTTGGCCAAGTTTTACGGCCGGATGCCCTTCCTGACGCCAACCATATGCGGAGGTATATAGTTACTATTGTATGTTTCTGGGGGTGGGGCTTGATAGGTGGTATAATAATTTCGTGTGGCTATTTCTAGCCGAGTACAGCCCTTGTAAGGCAGACCCTCCGATGAGGGTGGGCGGCATCTGCCATGTGTAGGTAACTGCGTGTTATTGTGGTGGAGGATAGTGTTAAGTGTGGTGTGTGAGTTACAGGGATGTTCGGGACAACACAAACACCCTGCCCCCGGGCCACTGGAATTAACTAATGAAGGTTAAAATCCCCGACCGGCCGGGAATCGAACCCGGGACCCTCTGAACCGAAGGCCAGTACGCTGACTATTCAGCCAACGAGTCGGACCTGATAGTGTGGTGAATTGCCTGTATATGAAGAGGAGAGTGTTAGGTCAATCACAAACACCCAGTAACTGAGCCAAGAGAATTAATCAGACACGATTAAAATCTCCCACCCAGCCGAGATCGTTTGAACCGAAGGCCTCAACGCTGACCATTCAACGGACGCTGTCAATATTAGTGGAACTTCTGAAAGAAAGAAAGAAAGAAAGAAAGAAAGAAAGAAAGAAAGAAAGCAGAAGCTTAGTGAAGTACATTCAGGATGAGCCAGTGGCAAAACAGCACAAGTCAGTATACAAGTAATATTTTCTTCCTTTCCAAATAATTTTATAAAAATGTTATATCTTTCTTTCTGTCTTTCTTAATCTGTTCACCCTCCAGGGTTGGTTTTTCCCACCTCTACCGCCTCAAGGACAGTGTCCTGGAGCTTCAGACTCTGGGTCGGGGGATACAACTTGGGAGGATGACCAGTACCTCGCCCAGGCGGCCTCACCTGCTATGCTGAACAGGGGCCTTGCGGGCGGATGGCGAGATTGGAAGGGATAGACAAGGAAGAGGGAAGGTAAGCGGCCGTGGCCTTAAGTTTAGTACCATCCCGGCATTTGCCTGGAGGAGAAGTGGGAAACCAAGGAAAACCACTTCCAGGATGGCTGAGGCGGGAATCGAACCCACCTCTACTCAGTTGACCTCCCGAGGCTGAGTGGACCCCGTTCCAGCCCCCGTACCACTTTTCAAATTTCGTGGCCGAGCCGGGAATCGAACCCGGGCCTCCAGGGGTGGCAGCTAATCACACTAACCACTACACCACAGAGGCGGACTTATAAAAATGTTATGATGATTAATTTAAAGTATCCACTTATAAGTAATTAGTTTTCCAGAGTGTACGGTCAGAACACTATGAAACATTAAATTACCTGTACTGTAAAGTTGGGTATTTTAACTTACACTGCCCGGTTCCATGGCTAAACGGTTAGCAAGCTGGCGTTTGACCGCAGGGGTACCAGGTTCGATTCCCGGCAGGCTCCCGAATTTTAACCATAATTGGTTAATTCTCCTGGCACGGGGACTGGGTGTATGTGTCATCTTCATCATCATTTCATCCTCATCACGACGTGCAGGTCACCTACGGGAGTCAAATCAAAAGACCTGCACCTGGCGAGCCGAAGTCCTCGGACACATCGCTGCACTCAAAACCATACGCCATTTCATTTTATTATTATTATTATTATTATTATTATTATTATTATTATTATTATTATTATTATTATTATTAGCCTCCGTGGCTCAGGCGGCAGCGCGCAGGCCTCTCACCGCTGAATACCGTGGTTAAAATCCCGGTCACTCCATGTGAGATTTGTGCTGGGCAAAGTGGAGGCGGGACACATTTTTCTCCGGATACTCCGGTTTTCCCTGTCATCTTTCATTCCAGCAACACTCTCCACTAACATTTCATCTGTCAGTCATTAGTCACTGCCCCAGAGGAGTGCGACAGGCTTCGGCAGCCGGCACAATTCCTATCCTCGCCGCTAGATGGGGGCTTCATTCACTCCATTCCTGACCCGGTCGAATGACTGGAAACAAGCTGTGGATTTTCATTGTTATTATTATTATTATTATTATTATTATTATTATTATTGTTATTATTATTATTATTATTATTATTATTATTATTATTATTATTATTATTATTATTATTATTATTATTATTATTATTATTATTATTAGTTACACTTCTTCTACCGAGTAATAAATTTGAGAGGACACAGGTTCGCCTCTGTGGTGTAGTGGTTAGTGTGATTAGCTGCCACCTCCGGAGGCCCGGGTTCGATTCCCGGCTCAGCCACGAAACTTGAAAAGTGGTACGAGGGCTGGAATGGGGTTCACTCAGCCTCGGAAGGTCAACTGAGTAGAGGTGGGTTCGATTCCCACCTCAGCCATCCTGGAATAGGTTTTCCTTGGTTTCCCACTTCTCCTCCAGGCAAATGCCAGGATGGTACCTAACTTAAGGCCACGGCCGCTTCCTTCCCTCTTCCTTGTCTATGCCTTCCAATCCCCATCCCCCCGCAAGGCCCCTGTTCAACATAGCAGGCGAGGCCGCCTGGGCGAGGTACTGGTCATCCTCCCCAGTTGAATCCCCGGCCCAGAGTCTGAAGCTCCAGTACACTGCCCTTGAGGCGGTAAAGGTGAGATCCCTCGCTGAGTCCGAGGGAAAACCAACCCTGGAGGGTAAACAGATAAAGAATAAGGAGAAGACGAGAGGACACAGGTTCATATGCCATATTTTACTCACGGTCACCTCATAAATTGCCCGCCAGGCTACGAGCAGAGAGAAATTGATTTGAAGTTCTTGAAACAGGACACCCGTTCGCCTTGGTAGAGGTCATTTGTTTTTATTTTCCATCCGTCTTCGGCGTTCGCCCAGCTGATGAGTGTTGCTGCAGGTGCAGTGTCGCTGTATTATCTCAAAGAGGTGAGTCGCTCTCCAGCATACTTAGTTTTCTTGTTCGGTAATGGAAGATTCTCTTCTTTCTTTCTTTCTTTCTTTCTTTCTTTCTTTCTTTCTCTGTTTACCCTCCAGAGTTCGTTTTACTCTCGGATTCAGTGATGGATCCCACCTCTACCGCTTCAAGTGCAGTGTCCTGGAGCGTGAGATTTTGAGTCGGTGTGGGAGGGGGCGGGGGGGAGGTTCAGCTGGGAAGGAGGACCAGTACCTCGCCCACGTGGTCTCACCTGCTATGCTGAACAGGAGCCTTTTGGTGGGATAGGAAAGTTGGCAGGGATAGGCAAGGAAGAAGGAACGATGCGGCCGTGGCCCTAAGTTAGGTACCATTTCGGCGTTTGGCTCGAGGAGAAGTGAGAAATCACGGAAAACCACTTAGAGAATCGCTGAGGTGGGAATCGAACCCGGGCCTCCGGGGGGAATGGGTGGCAGCTAATCACACTGACTACTCTGGTCTTATACAGTAATATATTTCTGTTCAGTAGCGAAGATTGGGAATTTTATTTGCATTAGCTGAATGGAACACAACCTTTCATGAAATATTAATAATTATAATAATTCTCGGAAAGAATGAAAGCCTATTGGAACAACAACAAGAACGCACAGAAGAACTGATTGAGTTATTTGTTTAACGTCCTCCAGTATTGGGAGAATTCGTTAATAATTGTAAAAATAATAATAATAGCTAGCCTGGTGTCCATGACCATTAGGGCATTGAAGTCTAAACGGTCTGAAACTGAGGTTAGCCGGTTCGAGTCCCGTGGGTCGAAATGAAATTCACAATCAGAATGTTGGCCGGCAGGGTAGTGGAGATGTTGGTATACAATTTCTAATCACTAGATTGCGTGCCAAAAGTCTGGATTAAATACCAAACCTCTCCGCAGTGCTCATATGGAGTGAGGCCATATTGATGGCGATTCGTCCGTCGAATGGGGACGTTCAGCCTTGAACAGACTCCTTGGTGCTATTTCACTGGAGTAGGCTATGTGCCGGCACCGAGTTTCACCCTCTCCCTTCCTGCTATCATACATCATGCCAATTTCATCTCATTAACTTCTCTGATGAGGTTGACGTCAGGAAGGGCATATGGTCGTAAAAACTCGCCAAGAAAATTCATATCACTTCATACCCGACCCCGTAGAGGAACGGGACAAGGGTTCGACTTACATATAATAATAATAATAATAATAATAATAATAATAATAATAATAATAATAATAATAATAATAATAAAAGCCCGGATTTTTATGCAGTAACAGGTTAGATTGCAAACTATTTTGGTTAGTAAGAAGTGTCGGCCACCCGCTCTTCCAAAATGTAGCAAGTGTAACATAAATTATAGGGGTCCTGATTGGCCTCACCCCTAATATTGATGCAAACCCCGTAGCATAATCGTTGTGATGGTAGATGATTCCAGCTACTCGCTTCATTAAGTTTGCATTCTAACTTATTAATGCATCAAAATCCGGGCTCAATTACAAAAGCCGAGGTGGACATCCCTGGGTGGTGGTCCTAGTAGATTTTCAGAAAGCTTATGACTCTGTGGACAGAGACACCCTTTTCTCCATACTATGGGAACTTGGTCTGGATGGGAAGACCCTACGATTGATTCAAGCCACTCTGAGGAACACGACGTCCAAGGTCAGGTTCAGAGGTGAACTATCTGAAAGCTTTCCAATCAGAACAGGAGTTAGACAGGGTGATGGTCTCTCCTGCATTCTCTTCAACTGTGTCCTGGAAAAGATCATTAGAGAATGGAGAACTATGCTACCACCGGGAGCTGGACTGAAGCTTGGGTACAAGAGAGACAACCTCATTGTCCCATGCCTAGCCTTTGCCGATGACCTCATTCTACTGGCAAACAATATAGAGGAGGCTACCTACAACTTACAGAGTCTTTATTGTGTAGCAGTTAAGACTGGTCTGAAAATCAGCATGCAGAAGACTGAATTTATGACCAATATCAAGGAGGCCCCTTCTACAATTCCTCTCACAGACGCTACCATACGAAAAGTACCTGCGGTTAAGTACTTGGGAGAATGGATCTCTGCGAATCACAACAAGAACCTAGCCATAGATGCCAGATGTACCAAGTTTGAAAGGGCTTATCACTTGTGTCGTAGTATCTATTCATCTAAGTGGCTCTCCAAGAACCTCAAGCTCAGACACTACAACTCGGTAGTCAAACCATCTGTTCCGTATGCTTCTGAGTGCCTTGTAATGGCCGGGAAGGGCCCACTCAGAAAGCTGGAGTTAAAAGAGAGGAAGATCCTGAGGAGGATATTAGCACCAATCAGAGAGGAAGGAGGCACTTACAGAATCCGCCATAATAATGAACTGTATGAACACCAGGAGGACATCGTCACGTCTATAAGGAAAAGGCGCCTGACCTTTTATGGACACTTGGCCCGTCTGGATTCCGAAAGACTCACCAACAGGATATTCACAGTAACAGGAAGAGGCAAGGCTTCTAAGAACAAACGGATCACGTCAGTTAAGTCAGATATGGAACAACTAGATATCCCACCGGGACAAACTCATGACCGACTACTGTTCCGTCAAGCCATCCAACACGGAGTTTTCCCAACGTCCCTTACAAGTAAGAAGACTACAGGAACTAAGTGGACCGAGGAGAGAAAGCTGGCTCATAGTCAGCAAATGAAGGAGTATTGGAAGAAGAAGAAAGCAACAACTTTACCCAAGAGTAGATACGAGCCCCGTGGTCCTCAGTAGGCCTAAACGACAAAGAATAATAATAATAATAATAATAATAATAATAATAATAATAATAATAATAATAATAATAATAATAATAATAAAGTCACTGGTAAGAGTCAAATTAGGGTATGGTTCCAGTGTAAGGGACCCTCACAAGGATTACCTGATTCGAGATTTGGAGAAGTCCAAAGGAAAGGAGGACGATTTGTTCTGGGTTATTTCAAACAAACGAGTAGTGTTACTAAGTTATGACTAAGATATCCTGATTACACCCAGCTTTCACTGCCGTACAGAAAAATTAATCACTATTACCATATTTCCATTCGGGAGCTGACAGTTTATCGCAACTGCGAGTTCACTTCATTAGCCTTGGTATCACCTTGTTTCAGTTTCAGTTACTATACTTTGGCCGTGCGGTTTGGGACGCGCTGCTGTGAGCTTGCATTCGGGAGATAGTGGGTTCGAACCCCACTATCGGCAGCCCTTACTACCTTAATTAAGGCCACGGGCGCTTCCTTCCCACTCCTAGCTCTTTCTTGTCCCATCATCGCCATAAGATCTATCTGTGTCAGTGGGACGTAAAGCAGGGGTATGATGCGCAAAGGTATCACCCAAATATCACTATAAAATTTGTCATAAATGGAACATAATAATTACTTTCACACATATCAAGTGAAAACTCCCTGGCAAATTAAGAAATACCGTCGTTATTTGAGAATTATGAAAACATACTTAAGGCTAGTAGACAGGACTGGTTTATGTCGTACTCCGCTGCTAGTGCCGTCTTTTGTTACTTTCTTCAGGTCCAGGGCTAGGACCGTAGAATGGGAGTGCTATGTCTGTAGATTCTCATTATCTTTGGCCAGTACAAACAGCAAAATGGAGGTCAAAAGAAAAATAGCATGATCCCTGGACCAATAAATCACTAGTCCACTGAATTTTTCTTATGTACATTGGCCATACCATTTTGTCGCCTATTAAATATTGCATATCGCGATACAATTCATGAAAAGATGTCATTGACAAGTGAAGAATGAAGCGAAAGCAAAGATCTTCAGTGAACACAGATATCACACACGAAATTGTTCAAAGTGTAAGACAAAAGACATACGTGTGTCAGTGTGAGCGCAACACCAAATGTACTTGTAAAGTGGTAAAGTACGTATTAATATTCTCCAAAAAACATATATTTCTTAATTTTCCAGGGATTTTTCACTTGATATGTGTAAAAGTAATTATTATGTTCCATTTGTGACAAATTTTATAGTGATATTTGGGTGATACCAATGCGCACTATACCCTAAAGCAGCTTGTGTATAAAGATAAACCAATAAATGATGTAGAATTTATTCACAGCTTTGTTGAATTGAATAGTCTTCTGTAATTCACCTTTGTTGCCCGTAACTGGGAGACAGGACTTGGAATCCAGTCCATTCATTCATTCATTCATTCATTCTCTTAGGCAGTCAGTATTTCATTAATTCATAATGGAATGTTCAATTCAGTCTACCAAATTATTCATCACTCAACCAATCACCCATTCATCAGTGAATCAATGAATTAAAAGAACAGTCACTCGTCTGTTATTCCGGACCATATCACGCATTTGTTCAATATTGGCGTCAGTTACGACTGCAGATGGACGACCGGATCTTTCCTCATCCTTCACCCCCGTGCGACCTCTTTTGAACTGTTCAATCCATTGGTTAACACTTGGAAAATATTGTTCCCGTGTTGTGCTGAAAGTCTTCTTTGAAATTCCGCTCCTGGTACACCCGCAGACCACAAAAAATGGATTACGGAACTTTGTTTTTCCTTGGTGCAGGCAGAGAGTAGCGCGGCCATTTTTGTGTCGCAACAACGCAACCTCTAACAGGGCTTTTGGTTCCAATCTGTAACTAGCTTCAGGTACTTTAAGTCTCTTTTTCTAGATGGCGCTGGAGGTCATTCATAACGTGTAAATAGTGATATACACGTTCTGTAGATGGCACGCAAGTAAGCATGAAATGAGCGTTGTTAATAATTAAAGGCAGTTTGTCTCGAAGTGAAGTATTTAAAGTATTTCAAGTCTAACCTCAATCAGTGGGCACTTCTCACAAATTAATTAGTCATAAAACGTCAAGCATTGTGGAGATAATATTGCTGAATTGCATCGAATTCGACTTTACCCAATCGATTAACCTTGTTCAAACTTATATCGATTTTAATCGATATTTCCCATGATGCTACAGTATTTGTGTTGTTTGAATTCCAAGTGATCATGTGCTTGTGATGTAAATCTTAGTTCCTTGTGCTTGTTTATTTGAAATATATCTTCGCCAGTCCTCCTGAAATCCTGTATTTCCTGTTTGAGTACACATCAGGGGCTGAAAGCTGAATGGTTCTATTAATGTAGTTCTATATATTTCCTGTCTCAGTGCATCTAATTCTGTTATTTTTATTTTCATGTGGTTCTTGGATATTGATGTGATACCCCATTGTCTTGCATATGGTGTGCTCTGTTGTCTTGCTTTCGAAGGGATTTCTTATTTGTTATAATATCAGCTTTGTGTTAATGTGTCAATCATTCATTTGAAGTTAAAGCTGCTTTGAGGTGTGTGGTTATGTTCTCAGTAACATAGTATGCCATACGAACTAGGGGTATCAGATCATTATTTACAACGTAGTAAGTACTTGGAAATAAAAATATATGAATTACAATGTATTGGGCATGGAAGCAGTAGAACTGCATTATTATCGCCGTTTGGGGGGGGGGGCAGGGAAAGGAGGGAGAGGAGCCGTAAGCATACCCGGATGTGCGTCACTGCGCCGGATGTTAATTCTCCGCGCTATCTGTTGATAGTAATACTAAGGTATTGCACCAGAATGCACACTGTGGTGCTATCTCGGAAAAGAGACTAAAACTACTAGCGCCAAGTGGCTTGGAACCGAAATTTATCATTGATTTTCATCTCTATTCTATTCTATCCTCTTTGGATCTAATACCGCTGAAACCTACCACGGACAGAGACAGCGGTGCCATCTAGCGGCTGGTGACTACACAACGCCATGGAGTCAACCTAAAGACAACTGCAGATGCGTACTGACTTGCCTACGTAATTCAGTACAACACTCTGATACTGATACAGTTTTTCCTTTATTTATTTAGCATATGGCTTTACAGGTACAATACATACGTATATGGTTTTGGAAAGCAAACTATATATTTATGTAGCCCGCCTCGTGGCGATGATCGTTAAGGCGCTGAAGTCTAAACGGTCTGACACCGAAGTTAGCCGGTTCGAGTCCTGTTGGTCGAAAAAATTTTCACCATCAGAATGTTGGCCGGCAGGGTAGGGAAGGCGGTGCTATACATTTTCTCTCCGCAGTGCTCATATGGAGTGAGGGCATATGACGCTGTTGATGGTGATTCGTCCGTCAGATGGGGACGTTAGACTTGAGCAGACCCCTTGGTGCTATTCGACAGGAGTAGGCTATGTGCCGGCACCGGGTTTCACCCCCTCCCTACTAACATATATCACGTCATTCATTTCATCTCATTAACTCCTCTGATGAGGTTGACGTCAGGAAGGGCATCCGGTCATAAAAACCCGCCACAACAGATTCATCTCACCTCATACCCGACCCCGTAGGGAAACGGGACAAGGGTTGTACAAAATAAACGATATTTTTATGTCCAGGTTGTTTATGTAACTAACTGTCTCTGCAAACGCATGAGGAAAACCACGGATGTCACCAATGTATCTTTTTTTTTTTTTTGACACTCGGTGATAATATGCTGCACGGTCTGGTTAGCTGCACCACAGTTTCATAATTCTGATTTCAAAGGTCATGTTCAGTTCTGGAAATGATCTCGTCAATTATAATCTGGGCATTTTCAATCTTACCCATAACTTAGAATTTTCACATAAGACCTTTTTCAATTTCCTTATTCTCATTTCAAAGGTCATGTTCAGTTCTGGAAATGATCTCGTCAATTATAATCTGGGCATTTTCAATCTTATCCATAACTTAGAATTTTCACATAAGACCTTTTTCAATTTCCTTCACGTCACATCGACGCAGACATGTCTTATGGCGATGATGGAATATGAAAGGGGTAAGAAAGCGACCGTGACCTTAATTAAGGCACAGCCCCAGCATTTTTCTGAAGTGAAAATAGGAAACCACGGAAAACCATGTTCAGACCAGCCGACAGTGGGTTCGAACTCAATACCTCCCGAATGCAAAGCTTCGCTCCACAGCCGTAGCGTGTTAACACGGGCAGCCACTGCGCTAGGTCTGAAAATACTTTCTTCAGTATATGCCCCCTTTACGCCAAATTGAGGGAAGTTTCGTAAGGGATTGGAATACATTATCAAGGAGAATGTTCGATAAACTTTTAAGTTCTTTGAAAATGTTTTAGAAACAGTTAGGGAATCTGCCACTTCAGCCCTAAAGCAAAATCATTGATGAATGATTGACTGGCATCGGAGATTTGTCATACGCTGACATACTCTTTGAAAATTTTGGAACTACAGTGCTGCCTGTGACCCGGCTTTTCCCTTCTGGCAGACATTTAAAACCTCCAGAACCGCTGATGTTGGCTACGCCGTGCGCTTGCTGTAATTGTGCTTAACGGTTCAAAAATGCTATATGAAGATCTCCTTGAAATAAGGATGTAATCAACAAAATTTTGAAAAGAGAGATTTCAGTGGAAATAGAATGGATCATCACGCCTCTATGCTGTGGTGTCATCTTACGTCTTATATGTCTTGGTTTACAGCCAGCAGAACATTGTCCTCCCTGGAGTAAGTGTTTGTGTGGGTTCATCATCAGGTGCAATAGATCATTTTTAAACAGCTATAGACGAAATTCACACCTATATTTTGAAATATTTTCTTGACACTTTCATTGTTATTGTTGTTATGTGTTTGTTTTTACACTAATATTATTTGCTATCATTTGTATTAGTTGTGAATAAACATCATCATCATCATCTGTTTACCCTCCAGGGTCGGCTTTTCCCTCGGACACAGCGAGGGAGCCCACCTCTACCGCCTCAAGGGCAGTGTCCTGGAGATTCAGACTCGTGGTCGGGGATACAACTGGGGAGAATGACCAGTACCTCGCCCAGGCGGCCTCACCTGCTATGCTGAACAGGGGCCTTGTGGAGGGATGGGAAGATTGGAAGGGAGAGGCAAGGAAGAGGGAAGGAAGCGGCCGTAGCCTTATGTTAGGTACCATCCCGGCATTCGCCTGGAGGAGAAGTGGGAAACCACGGAAAACCACTTCCAGGATGGCTGAGGTGGGAATCGAACCCACCTCTACTCAGTTGACCTCCCGAGGCTGAGTGGACCCCGTTCCAGCCCTCATACCACTCTTCAAATTTTCGTGGCAGAGCCGGGAATCGAACCCGGGCCTCCGGGGGTGGCAGCTAATCACGCTAACCACTACACCACAGAGGCGGACGTGAGTAAACATCCTGAATTAATTCACACCAACATCAAGCTTACTGACAAGATAGTAGAACAAGTCACCAGTTTCCTTTACTTAGGAACGCTGATCACAAAGAACAACAGGTTCAGCAAAGAGATCAAAAGGCGAATAGCCGTTGCCAAACAGTTGTATAGTAATAAGAAAAATCTTTTGGCTGTGAATATTTGACAATCAGAGATCAGGATTTGGAACGACTGGAAGCGTTTGAGATGTGAATCTGGAGACGAATGCTACGGATTAAATGGATTCAAAAGAGAACAATCGAAAGCGTTCTGCGATAAATTCAAGGCAGGAGAGAATTAATGCTAAGGATACAGAGAAGAAGACCTGAATTCACTGGCCACATCTTGCGACATAATACCTCTTGCCAATCTGCTGGAAGGGAAAATCACGAGGAAGAAAGGCCAAGGACGACCGAGGACAAATTCCTTCAAAACTTGGCACTGAGTTTTCATTATGGTTCCTACACTGACTGAGCAAATGTCATGGGAGAGCGGAGCACTGATGCGCAGGAGTTTTGTCTGCGCACCACACGCCCCCTGTGCCAGCAGCAGTTGTATAGGAGACCTTGTGAGCAGTGGCTGTGCATGTGGCAGGTGTAACATGGAACGTCGTCGTGAGCTGCCACCGTTCGAACGGGGTATGGTGCTCGGTGTCCGACGGATGTGAAGTGCGATTTCGGAAATTTTGCGGGAATTCGGCTTCACACGATCAACCGTGTCCATGGTGTATCGTGAATGGTTGAATGCAGGTGTCACCGTCCACAACAGACAAACAACCGGCCGTCCAGCCACCCTCGATGACCGTGACCGGCGACATCTGAGAGGGATTGTCAATAGTGACAGACCGGCAACCGTGCAACAAATCACGGCTCAATTCAACACAGGCCGTGCTAGACACGTCTCCCAGTGGATAATCCGTTGGAACATGGCTTCTATAAGGTATGGGAGCCGGCGCCGCACATGGGTGCCACTGTTAACCCAACGTCATCGGGCACAACGACGCGCATTTGTCGCCAGTCACCAGGGATGGACACTGGAACAATGGCGTAACGTGGTATGGTCGGACGAATCACGATTTCAACTGCACCATGCCGATGGGAAGCACCGTCCATGGCGCAGACCACATGAAGCGATGGATCCCGCCTGCCTCGAAGGTGTGGTCCAGGGCGCTGATGTCTCTGTTATGGTCTGGGGTGCATTTTCCTGGCATGGAATGGGCCCCTAGTTGTTCTGGAAGAGGCTTTGAATGGTACGCGGTATGTTGAGCTGCTCGGAGACTATCTCCACCTATTTTTGGCCTTCCAGCGCCCAGACGGTTCTGCGGTGTTTCAAGATGATAACGCGCCGCCACATCGCTCCCACGTCGCCCGGGAATAGTTCCAGGAACATGCAGCGGAGGTCCAACGACTGCCATGGCCACCCACAAGCCCCGATATGAACCCTATCGAGCATATCTGGGATGTCCTTGAACGCAGGCTTCGTGCCATGGATCCTGCACCCACGAACAGACCAGCATTGGCGGCCGCTCTGAAAACGATTTGGTGTCAGCTGCGTCCAGAGGACTACCAGGGACTTGTCGACTCACTTCCACGGCGTCTCACTGCAGTTCGCAGGGCCAGAGGAGGCCCCACACGCTATTAGGTGACTATCCCATGACATTTGCTACGTCAGTGTATTATGAAATGAAACGAGGTGCTGAGGACGGAGAACATTGGTTGCATAGACACTGATGTTCATGTGTGTTGCAATTCAAGCAGGGAAATCAAAAACCCACTAACTCCAGTAAACCTAATTTTACAGGAGAGAGAAAAACTGATAATTTCCCAGACTGATTTTAAATCTAGTGCGTTTATGTGCTCACATTAAGTAAAGGTATATTCTTTATCAATTAAATGCTTTGTAACTTAAGGTGTTTATGTTATTTAATGCTACAATTAGAATTAAATAATGGTGGAGTTACGGTTTTTTTAATTTCCGGAGTGTATGAAATAATGAAATATAAATAATGTGACAGAAAAGGTACTAGTATACCATAACTACCATATGAAACGATAGTATATGTAAGTTCATTACTAAAATTAGCATTGTTACATTTTTAAATTTCAAAGCTACAGCGTGAGGCTGATATCCATTAAATACTCTAATCTAAATGATACAAAAATACAATCAACAAATAAACTTAAAGACTTTCATTACAGGTATTCTGTTTCACTTTCATTCTCTTGTTCAGTATGTGAATCAGGGTTATTACCGTCAGCAAACAGAGTTTTGTATCACATCGTACTTTCCTCCGAAGTGGAATTAATTCAATTTTGAAAGTCCTTTTGCTTTCCTATTTTTTTAGTGGCAAGTGTGAGTATTACTTTTGTTGAGTGGGAAAAGAAGCAGTTTTATTGGGTCTCTGGATGTTAAATCAACTCCATATTGTAACTTTTCGCAGTTTTACTCACATGGATTTCAGTTTTGTGGGATGCCGAATATCGTATTACTTTTGTGTTATGAGAAATTTCTCGTTTCAATAATGTGTTGCTTTACTCCATCAGGGTATTTAGACGAGCACTGCTTTTTGCACCTAGAAAATTACTAATACTAACGCATTTATTTAAAGCGCATGTTTATATATAACATTTATACATGACAATAAAAATTCTATTTCACATCTCAGCAGTGATACATTGTTTAATGTTCAACTTTTTGGGTAATACAATATCAAATGAAACATTTGTGGTTAGCTAATTGCCCTTTGCTTTAAGCCTTTAAATACTCTTCCGCTTCCATTTGCCTTCATTTATTCGTTTCTTTCCACTTATTTTCCTTTCGGAATTTGAATCTGATTCCATTTTAACCTTTCAATCCCTGCTCAGATGGTTAAGTGATGGTGTTGCCATCTACCTGGAAATAAAGCATGGAAAGAAACAACTCTCTAAATCCATGCAGTAAGAGGTGTTTTGCTTTCCATGGATTTTAAAAAACACCTCCTGTATGCGGATGAATGACGGAATTAGAGTATTCTTCCCTTCTATCCATGCGGAACCCACTAAAAAGCCCCATCCAGCCCATAACTCAATTTTGTCAAAAATTGCAGTCAGTGGGTTTTTGATCTCCCTGCTTCAATTGCAATTGAAAGTGCAGGATTTCTCTTCTGTTATATACAAATGTAAGATATACCTGCAGATTATTTTCAATTGCATCACTTCCAATTCATAAATTATCTTTAAAACCTTAAGTTATAACAATAAAATATTTTTTAATAGATGAATTCATTTCTCCACTTGTATACGCAAATTGGTTCAAGTAAAAATTACTGGTTTGTTGGTTACATTCTTATTCCGAAGGGGTCTTCAATTGTAACATTTCTCTCTTATCATTTCACAGCCAAGATGTCGGTGTTAGAACCACCTACAGAGGAGCAATTGGCCTATATTTACAGCCAGTTGAACGTGACCCCTGAAAGTCTAGAACGGGATGTGAAGTATCTAATGGACTGGATATCACAGCAGCCTCATCTACCGGACGGGATTGGTAAGTTGGTACAGATCAGGGTTACTATACACCTGTATCCCGTCTATTGATTTAAAGTCGTGCATTTTATGCAGTTTCTTTTGAGGGCTCTTCAGCTTTTCCCTCTTCCCTGGCATATTTCCTAATACAGGCCGTGTAATTTAAGACTTCGCAGTGGAGTACCGAGGGATAAGAGCAAATACAGTAGAGACAATACGCGACACTTACGGATTTAGCCTTGATAAAATGGGAGACAATTCGACGGTGGCTCTCCTAGTGACTTGACCTGAAAAAATCGCGCTAAATTCAAATATCAATGGAAATGTACAGTATATACGGAAATGGATAAATAAATTACGTCTAGAAAGAAAGTGTTATTGAGATTTTAACTTCGGAGTTGCTAAAGTAATTCTGGATAAATGAATGAAGAATTATTTAAAAGGTTATTATTCAAAGACTGAAATTAGACATGTAAACAAGATGTGAAATGGACTGCTGTGAAATGGCTTGATCTTTCATTTATGCATTACATTTTTAGCTTTAGCATTCCTGCCTGAACTCTTACGGTTGGATTTGTCTTTTTTTCTTATTTAAAAACATTGTATCCTCACATTAAGACACTTGTCAATAAAAATATCGGCACATTCCTTACACTATGATGCAATGAATTAACATTTAATAGCTGGACAATTTTCCTCTTAACATGAAGCCTACTAACAGAAAGAAAATCTATAAAATCCCGGCTTTAATCTGAGAAGAGGGATAAAAGAAACAAAAGTATGAATATGTTGTCGATAGTGATGCTTTGAGGAATATTTACGTACAATTAGAGTAAAAAATTAACATACCCTTGGCTGTAGAGTCGAGGATTTTTAAAGTCGCTGGCCTGGAAATGATCTGAACAGATCTCATAATTCTTATATAAGCGTAACGTCCCTTCTTTCTTGTACACATTATCCAAATCGCTTCTGTGACATTTCAAAACCCACAGATCACACCTACAACAACACATCGGTATTGAAGGTTAACTGCTGCACTATACAAAAAAAATATGCGTATTACATTTTAAGCTAGTTAAAATATGGGTCGAGCAGGTCAGGAGATTATGAAGTGCTATAAAAATCTCTCTCTGTCACTGGAAGAATATATATGCAAACACAATATTACTTACATTTTCTTGTCACGAGGGAACCTGAAGAACGAGCGCGCATTCTTCTCTACTTCATAGTTACTGCAGCCAAACACAGCACATACCTTTCCCCTCATGTTGAGAGGAGATATCAAGAAATGACACACGCTACTATTTAATTATGTCAACTCACTGAAAACGCATAAACAATACCAAAGACTTCACACAAAAATACACGTGCTCTTATGACAGAATCAGTAGTTTTCAGGTCTACTCGCTAGAGAGAGAGCTCCAATAACTGTCCCTCGATATCTCGCTCAGTGTCGCGTATTGTCTCTACTGTATTTGATAACAGCACAGGGTAGCGGAAACAACGAACGCAGTGCCCGCTATGGTGAGCGAACGTACTCGTCTCAAAAAAGCGGTATGATTACGCCTACAGAATGTAAACGAAACAGAATTCAACAGTTATGTTCAGGACAAACAAATAAATCAAGTTCGGATGTCGTGAACACTGTTTATTAGCCAATTGCACAATCGTATTCTTGTGGTATGTTATGGACTGAATGATTTTAGTAAGATCGTATATGTAATCCTTTTTTCCATTACGTCCTAACGAATGTGAAATACAGTTTCCTCAGCTACTCTCCGAAGCAAATTTTATGGACTTACTAGAAGTTTTGCCCTTACCATATCTTCTAACCTTTCCTGTGTGAAAACTGCTCTCCTTCGCTGGTTTTTCTTATTAGTTACGGAACCACTACTAAGCCACATGCGAACGAGTTGCTGCACGTAAGGTTTTGACGGCACTGTCGAACTGGGAAACCGTCCACGGAATTTTCGAAGGCGCCTTTTAACTGATTACTTCTTTTTATGCAAATGGCACTCGACTAAAAATTTTCTCTGTGCTGTAGTGTATTTGATCATCGCGAATATAACCGTATAACAAACCTTAAAATGCCCTGTGGTTACTAGCGAACTGAGTGAGAGAGTCAAGTATCTCCTGCGTCAGCTGTCAACACTTCTTATCACGCCAAACTTGACACAAGCTATATGGCGCTGACTTGGAGATTCCCGCGGCCTGTTACCAGAAGTGCGAAGTCTTAAATTATACTCCCTCTGTTATATGCCTTCCGAGGCTCCCTTCAGCACCTCGTACGATGAAATGAAATGTATGGCTTTTAGTGCCGGGATATCCCAGGACGGGTTCGGCTCGCCAGGTGCAGGTCATTCTAATTGACTCCCGTAGGCGACCTGCGCGTCGTGATGAGGATGAAATGATGATGAAGACAACACATACACCCAGCCCCCGTGTCATTGGAATTAACCAATTAAGGTTAAAATCCCCGACCCGGCCGGGAATCGAACCCGGGACCCTCGGAACCGAAGGCCAGTACGCTGATCGTTCAGCCAACGAGTCACCTCGTACGATGTGACCAAAGAATTGGACAATCCTTTACTCACACACTTCAAAATGGACTTGATGGTGCGAAATACTGTCTGTTCTTGTCCAGGATAACATTTCAAAATAATTGTTGAACTTTAGGCCCATTTAGACAAACATTCTTCATTTCAGTTCAAGCCCCAGTTCATGTCTAGCTTAACGCCAAATGATCGTGTAAAGTGGAATGAAACTCTAGGAGTGATGTGGCTTGAGGCGTGGTGGGGTGCATGAAAGTCAAACCTTCATGATAATACCATCATGACTTGAATATTTCCTATCGCTGGGGTTCATCCGAAAATTGTGTAACGTAGCGTGACAAAATGTGTGATGGAAGTGGCGTCACATTAGTCGTTACCGTAGGCCTTGATCGCCAAGGAAGCTCTGTGAAATAATAATGCAAATAAATCGTCCGTTATCAATTTTTGAGTTTAATTTATTAAAAGACATATTCATGATCATTAGCTTTTCGCAAAGGAAAAAACATTAATGTTGAACACATTTCTTCAACTGCGTCGAAAGTTGAAGGGCTACATGTTCCAGAAAGGTTTCAAATTGTGAGTCCTGGATAGCTCTATCGAACTAAAACAATCGAAAAACTTCCCGCCTAAATGCAGTTCCGGAAAAAAACAGCTTAAAATCGCTTGTTTTTTTACTCGTTTTGTTTTTATTCAAATCCTAACCAAATTAACTCATTTACATAATTCTTTCTGCAATGTGCTTCTTGGTTCTATAATCTCAGGCTTTTTTTTTTGAAAAACGTCTACACCGAATGTAGTTATAAGGGCTTAAGTTAAACTCTGCATTGACTCGCACTAGCACTCGTGGTGGTACAAAAAGGCCAACTGCTAATCTGATTACCCGGATACCGATGATTAAGAAAAGGATTGTAATTTTAGGAATAAATAAAGAATATATTCACATACTTTATTACATTTTATTTACCTATAAGTCGTAGCTCATATCCGCGAACAGGAGGAGTAGTGCTGGAGAGCAATGTTGGAGTGTTGCAGGAGTGTTGGTCGTTGTTTAGTAGTTGTTGGTGCCTTGTGTTGTGCTGCCGAGTGTTATGTGTTGAGTAGTCACGTGAGTTGATTGTGCGAGTTATCGGTCTCGCCTGGAGTCGCGCTAAGTGACATCAGTCCTGCGCTTTGATAGTCAAGCTCGTGTATCCAGCCTGCATTGGAGCTGCCTTGTAGAGTGTTTAGTGCGTGCGAATTGAAGAGAAAGTTGAAAGCTTCCGATCAAGATCATGGGAATATCGCTTTGTCGATGTAAATACCAGCAAGGTGAAGAACCTCTGTAAGGATCAGATACTAATGTAAAGAGTCACTAATTGGTGAAGTATTGGCATTCATTGTCGAATATAATTCTGTGTGTTCTAACTGGATCATCCACGATTTGTATACATTTTTAGTGATCTGCAATGCAACGTTCATCTTCTTTGCTCTTACCTCTACGCTGTTTTCTTCATAGTTGTTTACATTCACCTAAATATTTGAAGGGGTTAACTTATTTGATTTTGTTTTGATTTTATGAATATTTCATCAGCATAATCTTTAACGTTTGTTAGAAATTCTGTCTTTGAGAAGGATATTTGTAAACTTATTTTTCCTGGTTACTCTGTTAAGTTTTCGATTTGGATTTTGGCGTTGTCCGGTGTGTCCTCAAACAAGGCAAATGTCATCCACCAAAGCCACGCAATATATATAGTTATCTGTTTGGTTTCCCGATTTAATACCTTTCGTGATTGATTTTCTCCACTCTCAAATCACCTTCCTCAGAGCACAGTTAAAATAGGAAAGGTGACAAACCATCCCCGTCCTGACTCCTGTTTTTATCGCATTTTTTTAGAAAATTGTCCGTTATTATTATCATCATTTTACTAATAAAACGCTGTTTATTTTATTCCTCTTTTAATCGTGGATGATCCAGTTAGAACACACAGAATTATATTCGACAATGAATGCCAATACTTCACCAATTAGTGACTCTTTACATTAGTATCTGATCCTTACAGAGGTTCTTCACCTTGCTGGTATTTACATCGACAGAGCGATATTCCCATGATGTTGATCGGAAGTTTTCAACTTTCTCTTCAATTCGCACGCACTAAACACTCTATAAGGCAGTTCCAATGCAGGCTGGATACACGAGCTTGACTATCAAAGCGCAAGACTGATGTCACTTAGCGCGACTCCAGGCGAGTCCGATAACTCGCACAATCAACTCACCTGACTACTCAACACATAACACTCGGCAGCACAACACAAGGCACCACCAACTACTAAACAACGACCAACACTCTTGCAACACTCCAACACTGCTCTCCAGCACTACTCATCCTGTTCGCGGCGAGCCTGCTTTTATATCCCCGGTGACGAAGCACTAGAATTTAAAGGGCGTAGCTAGGATACGAACGTTCTTCTTTCACCCTCCAGAAAGTCCACGGAGATACCAGACGAAAAGCACAATAGTAATGATATGCCGTCACGATCTCTAAATCCGACTGGGAGCTTCCCAGCCGTACTTACTCATTTCTTCCAGAAAATATCAAAGGGGCTACCAGAGTGGGAGAACGAAATGATAATAATCATCATCATCATTATTCTGAATGGTTTTAAATTTCAGATGAACGATGTGTCAGAAGTGCGCTAATTGGCCGCAAGAACAGCTTGGAGAAAGTGAAACACTCTATAGATATGCTTTGCACAATAAAAGGACTAGCGCCGGAGTTTTTTGGAAAGAGAGACCCGCTGGACCCCGAGCTGCAAGAACACTTCAATAAACAGTGAGTAAGAAACATATTTTTTGTCTGGATCATGCTTATTGTGTGGGTTAGTTTTCCGTTCTCTATGCCGTGCAAAAACATAAGGAATAATAACGGAAAGAAATATTGGAATAAACTGTGTCATTTACACGATCGTGAACGTTTTGGGCTTGGCAATATTCGCGCGGGACGGAAGAAAATGAAACTACAGTATATGTACAGTGCATTCGGGAACATAACAAGGTAATAGGCTTGAACCCGAAATATTTCTGAAATGGAAGGTGCTATTGACGGCAACGCCGTCTCTCAGCCTGAGAGATTTGATTCGATGAAGAAGAACTATGGAGAAGGTTGGTGGCCGTTGTCTATACTAGAAACAGTCCCGGCATTCGCCTCAGTGCAGGAGAATGGAAACCACGGACAGCTATTCTCAGGACAGCCGACAGTGGGGGACCAGTCCATCTTCGTCTCCCGAATGCAGAGAGAATGTAGAGCCACGGACTCTGGTACGGCCGAAGTAGACTCTGCAGGGGCGTGATGTCGAGCCGCGTGTTTGTGCGAAAGATGCCTGTGCACTCCACTGTGAAGGTATATCTACTCACGTGGCCATAAAAGGAAGTATTTCGTGACGTAGAGTAGAGAGAAGGTACGATAAATAGTACCAAAATTGTGTGCGTGTTTACAGAAAATATCATGTTACAGCGATTCCAAGATAACACATTTCGCGCTCCAAACTTGCGGTGAATAAAGACCTCAGCTCGACCTTTTTTGCAGTGAGTGATACACGCTGAGTATGTGATTCAAGGAAATTAGAAATCCACATCTGCCCACCTCCCATCAAGTGGCATGAGCCGCCACTGAGTAGGAGTTTTCGGAAGTTCAAGGTATAATGCCTTCTTTTAGGATCATGATAAACAGTTTCAAATGCTGCCCTTAAGTTCTTCCATAAATTTCGCCTGAGTAAGGAAGAATTGATGCCCATTTGTAGAGTTGTACTAGTGCATTCAATCAACATCATCAGTTAACATTTACGGCAATTGATAGATATTTTGTTACGCAAAGAGTTGTGCTATTTTGTGCTAAATAACTGCAATAACGACATAGGAACAAATAGGAACAAACAGTCTGAACATATATTTGTCAAAAATATAACAAAGTATATTTCAACTATTAATAAACTAAGGGAATTCATGTTTCAGTCCGACCTGGTCAAAAATGTTTTTCTGTAAATTATGAAATAAATTTTTGTTTTTAGTTTATTTCAATTTTAATCTAGTTTTTTGTTTATGTTATTGGAGTAGTTTTTAATTCAGATTTCATTTTACGTTACTGATTCATCATACATTCCGAACATGTTGCAGTTGATCACTTGCGCATTATGGATATGTCCAATGTATGCAGTGCCTTTAATGAATAAATATATATTATACTTTATAACTGATCAGTACGTTGCGTCCTATTGTATTTTCCGCATGGAGCGGCTTCGCTATATTTGTAGGTATTGTAAATAAAGTTGTTTCTCTCTGCTTTTGCTTTCACCATGTGTTCCAGGTTCTGTTATCCTTTGCCGAAAATGACCCCAGAAGGAAGTAGAGTCATCTTCTACAAAATTTTGGATTTAGACGCGAAGGATTTTGATTACTGCAAAAGTCTGAAGTTGATTTTGATGATGGGCGGTCTCCAATTACTTCAAGATATATGTCTTAACTGGGTGCTTGTTCTTGATATGCGAGGTTTTACCTTCGGTCACGTCACCACTATCACCATTCCTCTTGTCAAGAAACTCCTCATGATAGTCCAGGTACGCATTCAAACTGGTGGTGGGTGAAAAATAAAAAATGTTAATTTTTTTAACAGTTACACTATTGTCATCGTTACAAAAATAACGCCTCAGCACTGCCATTGTTATATACAAGCTGTGCTGTAGAAGTAGCGCCAAGTCGATCAGCTAATGGATTGAGGCGGTCTAAGCGAATGTTACGAGTTGTACTTCTGTATTCTATTTTAATTTCTGATTGATTCTTCGAATGGAAGGCTGTCTCGACAAGTTTTATCTAAGAAATATAATTTACACAAACAATAATTCATTTAACATAAGTACAAAATTGGGTATAAACAAAATGGTGAAGACAGTAAAAAGGGTAATAATTGTGGTAGATATATGAACATTTACAGTTTTACGTAGAATAGGTAAATTAGGAAGCGTACAAACGGTTTCATAATATTCATATTGTACCCTTCCTGCACACTGGTCAGTTCTTGAAAATCCTGGCGTAGCTGAAATACTCACCTATTCTTCTTCTTCCATGGGTCGTGATAAGCCCACCACACTTTGATAGGATACAAAGGTTTCCCTAACTGATCTGAACTACTAAATCAAAGAAATACGATTTTTAGCAACCCAAGCCGAAAGAAAGAAAATAGGACTATTAAAATTACTTTAATCCCCAAAGCCAAAATTGTTTCATAAAATTACACAATAACGTAGAAAATATAAAATAGTACATGAATATAATCTTCTGGGTCACCAACATAATTTTCATAAATAGTCGCAATTGGGATTTTGCATGAATCCGAATACTCACATAGGACCCTTTTTAAGGATTCCATTTGATTCCCTTTGCTAAAACGGTAAGTCGGATTTCATGTGAATCCGTTTGTCAATACCATTATTAGGATTCCACTTGAATCCGTTTTTCAATACCATTAATAGGATTCGACATGTATCCGTCTGTTAATATCATTGTTAAAGCACCCTTCTCATGACACAAAGAAACTCCAAGACCGCGCGTTTTTTTAAATATATCAATACAGTAATTCGTTTTCCACTATGGACTGAGCAGATCTGTTACTTGAACTTCTTTTCTTTTGACAAATGTTATTTCATTTCTCATAACTAAAAGAACCGAGCAACTCATCTTCAAAATCTTACAAATCTCATCTAAGAATAACGTTTAGCTGTTGTTGAAGCGTATTTAGTTTATCGTTGCCTATGGTTAAGGATATTTAAACCAGTTCCTACCCTAACATTCCTTGACAAAACAAATTAACAAACGTGGAAATCTAGAATGTCAAAAAATCTCAACGCATCAACGTAGATTACAGAGCAATAGCGACATCACTGCATATCACAACATACAATGAATGAAAAAACCTATAAAACACTCCAATAAAACATGCGTTACCCACGATGATAGTTAGGGAAAACATATAATATTTACATATGAAAATAGTTCAATTTAAATGCTAGGTTTATAAGTTTTTAGCTATTCATTACTTCTAATTAAAACTTATTATCGTTATTATCATTATTATTATTACTATTGTTCACAGTTGGACATGCACCTTAGCTTCATGATTTCCTGGCATTCTTCTAACTTCATCTGATTACAAACATTTCACACCCTGCAATAATGACAAACACCATGACTGAGATGACCATGGACTTGTACAAACAATCACCCATGGTCCATTCTACCAAAATACTTTTATCAAAGAAAATCTCTACACGTTCATGGTTGGCACCTAAATCCTATATTAGTCCACTCATGAACTACGAAATTGATTTTGCATTACTTTACTCCATTAAAATTTAAACACGCAAAGAGACATGAAAGTATCCATTTCTAACTTATATAAATTTACCTCAAACTCTCTCATTTTAACTTGACATCCCATAATTTACGTGAATATACAGACATTGCCTCAGTGATACATATAATACTCCCTCTACATTTCCATTCAGCATTCTAGACACTGATCCTGCCGTAGACTATTACCTGGGTTTACAACATTCCACTGAGGTTATGGAAACCAATGTTGGAGCAGTACTATGCTAAGGGATACAACGACGATTATAACTACACATCATAAACAAAGTCTAACAGGGAATAGCTTCAAAAGACACTGAACTTCACTGCAGTGTTCCACACTTCCCTAAAATATATATTCAAACATAATACATCACGTCCTAACTTCAGTTAATCCAGTCAGGAACTTATAAAAATCTCGAATCGATCACACGACTCATTTCACAGGACAAGACACAATCTTTTGCCATTTATCACTATACAAAACGCACGGCAACTATCACGTGACAATATTTTCCAAATATTCAGAGATAAATCTGTCATTAACATCATCAGTAACTGTAAAGTACCCCTAAGCTTAACCTTATCAGCGAAGATTGAAATAAACATACGTAACCTCTGATGCAATTTTAATTCAAGTCACACGTTCAGTTATTCTAAAACAGATATTCTTTCCAACGGTTTCAATTACCACTTTCATTTCTGGGGAAATAATAAAATAATTATTTCAATGACTCATGACATTTCACAACGTAACTTAATCCATCTCGGAAGCTGGAGTCTTCATGATATTGCACAGTATTGTTAATGAACACATTGAGAGCACTTGATAATAAAAAATACAAATTCATATGTTACACAACAAAAGAAAGAGAGATACTGTACACTTAAAAAACGCGTCGTACTAGCACACCCGTCTTTTCATTCAGTTAAGGGGGAGACCCAGCTTAACAAAGGAAAAAAGTAGTTTAATATTCATTCGATTGTTAAATATGATACAATTGTTGTTGACAATTGCTGGACATATCCCAGTATTGACATGCTTCCTGGCAACCAGAAGCAACTTTAATAATGTCAGAATTTTAATAATTTTATTATTTTAAAATAAAATGTTCAAAATTTCCCGCCTTTTTAACAATATATCACTGTTTCCCTTATAAATTCCAAGTTTATAAAAATTTTCGTACTTTTCCTTTTTTTAAAGTGTGTATCAAAACTCCAGCTACAAAATGAACCTCAATCATTAACATAGACTGTGATTTGGATTTTTTATCGCGTTTTTATTCCGAGCACCAGAAATTTTTTATAGTTTTTTAAAAATGAAAATGTTATATAAAATCTAATTTAAATCCTATTGATCTGAACAAGGTACAGATTGTAGTACAACACTATGCGAGGAAACTCTGAAAATTTCATAATTATCCGTGAATCAGTAAGAGGGTTATGAAGGAAACCGTGATATATTGTTATAAAGGCGGGAAATTTTGAACATTTTATTTGAAAATGTTATAATTAGAATTTTGACATTGTTGAAGTTGCTTCTGATTGCTCTGAAGCATGGCAGTACTGGGATATGTGCAGCATTTGTCAACAATGTTTGTAGCATATATAGGCCTAACAATCGAATGAATATTGGCCTATTTTCCCCGTGTTAAGCTAGGTTTCCCCCCTTAAGTATTCACGCCGGGACGTCTGAGATGAGCTGCGATATTTTGCCAATCGTGTTCACGAAACATGTCATTGAACTCCTTTTCCTCCACAGTAACGTATTTTCAGCGAGCCTTTTGTTGTGGCCATAAATATGTCAATATGTCCTCAAATGAACTGTTTCTTTACAGGCCGTGCAGCGAACTAGCTGTGTGATTTTACCTTACAAGATAAGCTCGGCCAATACACAAACTCTAGTTCACTTCTCTTCTAGCGAACTCAATCATTTACGAGTTTGTCCGTCACAAACTAACTGCCAATCTCAACGTCAGCTGAGCACACAGTGAAAGTCTTTCTGTTGCAAGCCACGTACAATAAATGGCTATGTTCACCGAACTCATCTAATTCCCTTCAAAAATAAAACTTCGAATTACAATAATTTCTGGAACCAACGAGAATGGTAATCGCTTCGCGACAATCTTAAAATGAAACGTTGAGTCCAGGCGAGACACTCCTTAATATTCACAGCCAAAGGCGTCTTACTTCTCGAGTGGGGTTCCCCTTCACAGCTGCAGGGATTACTCCGCCGGCAAGTTTCTACAATTTCTTGTGTTCACATACTTCTCAACTCCATTTTCACTGTGTACATTTCTGAAATGATCTCTATAATATAAGTTATATTTTTACACATCCTGTTTACCTTGTTTTCTGGGTATGCGTCACTGGGACTACATCTCGCTGCGTGTCCATTTACTTCAAGCCTCATAACTGCACCATGCGTTCGCACGTATCATGTGCAAAACATGCTGCATGATATGTTTATAAGAATGAAGCACAAATTAGCACTTTTAACTTACGGATAATTCCTCTTATCATTTTCCCATTCTGGCCAAATAATACATTAAATAAGTTCATCTTTCTAATGGAGATTCGCCACATGATTTCGTCTTTTAATATTAAACAAGTGAATATTGAAGTTCTCTTATTGGTTGAAACTGGACAAAGAAAACCATTTCTTGAAGCAGCTCATACCATCCAAAAAGAAGAAAGTAAGGTATATCTTCCTCCGTCATACAAAAAGCATCTTAACTGTTGCAGATTAATCCCCTTCGCTGTGTAAGTGCGACGTTAAACCACTAGGAAATTAAAACATTAATCAGAGTAGAAAATGAAAGAGCCAAACTCTTCGAAAAATAAAGATATCGGCAAGAGAAATTGAATAAGTTTCACCAAGAGGTCGTCTGATAAATGTATCTGAGGAGGGCAGTCGTCGAGGAGCAATCGGCAGAAAAACGAGAAGTGTCCTTATTTTGGACCCGACCACCAAAATGGAACAATAACTTCAACAAGCGGCGGAGGTGAACGACAAAAAAGATGTCAATATGCCGACCAAGCATATCAATCAATCAATCAATCAATCAATCAATACTGATCTGCATTTAGGGCAGTCGCCCAGGTGGCAGATTCCCTATCTGTTGCTTTCCTAGCCTTTTCCGAAATGATTTCAAAGAAATTGGAAATTTATTGAACATCTCCCTTGGTAAGTTATTCCAATCCCTAACTCCCCTTCCTATAAATGAATATTTGCCCAAGTTTGTCCTCTTGAATTCCAACTTTATCTTCATATTGTGATCTTTCCTACTTTTATAAACGCCATTCAAACCTATTCGTCTACTAATGTCATTCCACGCCATCTCTCCGCTGACAGCTCGGAACATACCACTTAGTCGAGCAGCTCTTCTTCTTTCTCTCAATTCTTCCCAACCCAAACTTTGCAACATTTTTGTAACGCTACTCTTTTGTCGGAAATCACCCAGAACAAATCGAGCTGCTTTTCTTTGGATTTTTTCCAGTTCTTGAATCAGGTAATCCTGGTGAGGGTCCCATACACTGGAACCATACTCTAGTTGGCGTCTTACCAGAGACTTATATGCCCTCTCCTTTACATCCTTACTACAACCCCTAAACACCCTCATAACCATGTGTAGAGATCGGTACCCTTTATTTACAATCCCATTTATGTGATTACCCCAGTGAAGATCTTTCCTTATATTAACACCTAGATACTTACAATGATCCCCAAAAGGAACTTTCACCCCATCAACGCAGTAATTAAAACTGAGTGGACTTTTCCTATTTGTGAAACTCACAACCTGACTTTTAACCCCGTTTATCAACATACCATTGCCTGCTGTCCATCTCACAACATTTTCGATGTCACGTTGCAGTTGCTCACAATCTTGTAACTTATTTATCACTCTATAGAGAATAACATCATCCGCAAAAAGCCTTACCTCCGATTCCACTCCTTTACTCATATCATTTATATATATAAGAAAACATAAAGGTCCGATAACACTGCCCTGAGGAACTCCCCTCTCAACTATTACAGGGTCAGACAAAGCTTCACCTACTCTAACTCTCTGAGATCTATTTTCTAGAAATATAGCCACCCATTCAGTCACTCTTTTGTCTAGTCCAATTGCACTCATTTTTGCCAGTAGTCTCCCATGATCCACCCTATCAAATGCTTTAGACATGTCAATCGCGATACAGTCCATTTGACCTCCTGAATCCAGGATATCTGCTATATCTTGCTGGAATCCTACAAGTTGAGCTTCAGTGGAATAACCTTTCCTAAAACCGAACATCACTTTGGCAAGGGATCATTTATCTGTTAATGCATGGAACGTCAAATGGCGTTCCAGGACGTGATATAAAAATAATTGGCCCGGAAATTTTAAGAGATTTGTTGACCATTTCACACAATCACAAATTTACCTGTAAAATTTCATATCGTCTTTATTATTTTAAATCTCTTTTGTTTATTCTGTGTTCCCTCTACAGAAAATGTTAATATACTAATAATTTATTTGTATTCTGGATCTATGTTGTCTCTTGGGATGGCAAGCAGATGTCTCTATCTATTTATAAATTTGTATCAAACTATAGGGAGATTAAGATTACTATAAATTTCAGTGTTTTGTATTTTCTTCTTCTAGGAAGCGTATCCGATTCGATTAAAGGCAATCCATATTATTTACGCCCCAGCTTTCATCGATACATTATTAGGTCTCTTCAGGCCATTCTTGAAGAAGAAACTGTCCGACAGGGTAAGTCCCGATTTTAACAAACAATTGAAAAAATGAACGTTACAAGGAAATATTTTTATAGTCAGTGTTATGTACGTATCTTCAAACATTGATCTTTGCTCAGCAACTGCAACGTCGTCGTTACGTCACAGGCTGTGGCGGTCAATGAATGCTTTTTTTTTTTTTTTTGCTATTTGTTTTACGTCGCAACGACACAGATATGTCTTACGGTGATGATGGGATAGGAAAGGTTTAGGAACTGGAAGGAAGCGGCCGTGGCCTTAATTAAGGTACAGCCCCGGCATTTGCCTGGTGTGAAAATGGGAAACCACGGAAAACCATCTTCAGGGCTGCCGACAGTGGGGATCGAACCCACTATCTCCCGAATACTGGATACTGGCCGGACTTAAGCGACTGCAGCTATCGAGCTCGGTGGTCAATGAATGATGAACGTTCATTTGAATATTAGAGAATAGCGTTATTTTTTAATTTCCAGTGGATATAAATTCCGGTCATTTTTCAATATAACTTACATTGTATGGAATGATTTATTTCTGTTCTGATTATGTTTATTGACCGGATACAGTACACAGTTTACCGGCGCCTCAAATTATTTTTGTTATCTATACAAGGAAAAATAATATTTTCACTATTAAATTTTAAGGGAGTATTCTTTAGAAATATTTCTAACATAATAAGTAGGGGAGGGCAAAGCAGATAAGCTGCGTCTTTTTTTTTTTTTTTTTTCCTTGAGTTGAAATGATCTGACAAACCCATCAACAATCCACTCTTGCCTAGTTAGAATATCTATTTGAAGACAAATACTTGTTATTATTTTTACAGCGTGGTTGTACTTGGATAGTAAATATCCGTATGTTCACTAACGATGAATTTCGCTATTTATTATTATGAATGGACGTCTGATGATATGTTTTAAATTCTACATACATACATACATACTGTCCGCACACTTTATCTTGATGCATTTGTGTACGGGGTGAGGAGTAAGGAGCGAGCTGTCCCGGTATCGATAGTGCTGCCAACTGAATGAAAATGAAATCTGAATTGAATCGAGAATATGATCGATCGATATGAAATTTCTAAACCGTTATCATCTTAAGCCAACAACTATGTCACATACACATTATATAACATTATAAAACATATCTCTCGATGCGACTCTTGTTCCTAGCATGAATTCTATACGTTGACTTTGATGTGTAAACAACAACAGTACTAGTACGTAAAGTTTACGCCAGATGTCGCACAACGATGCTTAAGCGATTCATAGTTTGTGTTTCAAAGGTTGCCAGTATGAATCTCGAAGATCGCCGAGGACGACCGATTCAGCACTAGGATGTAAATGCACCAAGATAAAGTGTGCGGATAGTACATAAATTAACATTATAGATCGTTATGCCTTTCAGCATTCAGTCTGCAAGCCTCTGTGAATTTATTAACGTCGACAAAATCCTCTATTTGCAACTAGTGCTGTGACCCCATTTAGTCCTCTAACTGTTATCTTTAAATCGTTAGAAACTGAGTCTAACCATCGTCGTCTTTGTCTCCCTCTACTTCTCTTACCCTATATAACAGAGTCCATTATTCTCCTCGGTAACCTATCCTCCTCAATTCGTCTCACATGACCCCATACCCAAAGCCCGGTTATGCGTACAGCTTCTTCCATCGAGTTCATTCCTAACTTATCCCTTTTCTCCTCGTTCCGACTACCATTCTTCCATTATTCCCGCCTGTTTGTACCAGCAATCATTCTCGCTACTTTCATGTTTGTTACTTTTTAATTTATAATATATCCTGAGTCAACCCAGTTTTCGCTCCCGTATAGCAAAGTTGGTCTGAAAACAGACCGATGTAAAGATAGTTTCGTCTGGGAGCTGACTTCCTTCTTACAGAATACTGTTGATCGCAACTGCGAGCTCACTGCATTAGTTTTACTACACCTTGATTCAATCTCACTTACTATATTACCATCCTGGGAAAACACACAACCTAAAATACATAAAATTATCTACCTGTTCCAGCTTTGTATCACCAATCTGACATTCAGTTCTATTGAATTTCTTACCTACTGACATCAATTTAGTCTTCGAGAGGCTAATTTTCATACCATACTCATTGCACCTATTTTCACGTTCCAAGATATTAGACTGCAGGCGTTCGGCACAATCCGCCATTAAAGTCGTCAGCATAGGCCAGACTGCTTACTACACTTCCAACCAACTGAATCCCTCCCTGCCACTTTCTAGCTTTCAGCAGGAGATCCATGTATACAACGAACAACAGAGGTGAAAGATTACAGACAGCCTTGTCTAACCTCTGTAAGTACACTGAACCAAGAACTAATTCTACCATCAATTCTCACTGCAGCCCAATTATCAACATAAATGCCTTTTATTGATTTTAATAATCTACCCTTAATTCTATAGTCCCCCAGTATGGCGAACATCTTTTCCCTCGGTACCCTGTCATATGCTTTCTCTAGATTTACGAAACATAAACACAACTGTCTATTCCTCTCGTAACATTTTTCAATTGCTGTGAGCTTGCATCCGGGAGATAGTGGCTTCGAATCCCACTGTCGGCAGTCCTGAAGATGGTTTTCCGTGGTTTCCCATTTTCACACCAGGCAAATGCTGGGACTGTATCTTAATTAAGGCCACGGCCTGTTCCTTCCAACTCCTAGGCCTTTCCTATCCCATCTTCGCCATAAGACCTATCTGTGTCGGTGCGACGTAAAGCCACTAGCAAAAAAAAAAAAAAGAAAAAAACAGTTTTCAATTACCTGGCGCATACTGAAAATCTGATCCTGACAGCCTCTCTGTGGTCTGAAACCACACTGGTTTTCATCCAACTTCCTCTCAACGACTGATCGCACCCTCCCTTCCAAGATGCCAGTGAATACTTTGCCTGGTATACTAATCAATGAGATACCTCGATAGTTGTTGCAGTCCTTCCTGTTTTCTTGCTTATAGTTAGGTGCAATTACTGCTTTTGTCCAATCTGAAGGTACCTTACCAACACTCCATGCTAATCTTACTACTCTATGAAGCCATTACATTCCTGCCTTCCCACTATACTTCACCATTTCAGGTCTAATTTAATCTATTCCTGCTGCTTTATAACAGTGGAGTTTATTTACCATCCTTTCCACTTCTCACGCGTAATTTCATCAACATTACTTTCTTCCTGCCTCCGTGGCTCAGACGGCAGCGCGCCGGCCTCTCACCGCTGGATACCGTGGTTCAAATCCCGGTCACTCCATGTGAGATTTGTGCTGGCCAAAGCGGAGGCGGGACAGGTTTTTCTCCGGGTACTCCGGTTTTCCCTGTCATCTTTCATTCCAGCAACACTCTCCATTCTCATTTCATAGCATCTATCAGTCATTAATAAATCACTTTGGGAGTGGCGACCCCATCGTATTAATAGCCTATATCTGCTTCATTCATTCCATCCCTGACCCGGTCAATGACTGGAAAACAGGTTGTAGGTTTTCTTTTCATTTTCTTCCTCCCCATGAGCTCCGTTGTTCGCGACACCACCAGGAAGATTTCTTTTCACGTCGAGAAGATTTTCAAAATGTTCCCTCCAGTCCAGTGATTCCCTGGGATCTATTATGAGTTCGCTGGAATTACCCAAAACACTGTTCATTTCCTTTCTCCCTCCCTTCCTAAGATTCTTTATTACTGTCCAGAAAGTTTTCCCTGCTGCTTGACCTAGCCTTTCCAGGTTATTACCAGAATCTTCCCACGACTTCTTTTATGGATTCCACAACTATTTGTTTCGCTCTGTTTCTTTCATCTACTTACAATTCCCTGTCTGCATCGACCCTTGCTTGGAGCCATTTCTGATAAGCCTTCTTTTTACGTTTCCACCAAGATGTTCGCTTTTTCCCATCCTTGCACACAGTCGTTCCTAGGCATTCCCTTGCTCTTTCTATATCCTGAACCTGCTTACTGTCCACTGTTCGAAACTTCTCACTAATCATATCCATGTACTTCAGTCTAATTTCCTCGTCCTGGAAATTTTCCACCCTTATTCGTTTGCCGACAGATTTCACTTTCTCAACCCTAGGCCTACAGATACTTAGTTCACTATAGATCAGATAGTGGTCGGTATGATCGAAAAATCCCCGAAAATTCTATTTTCAGAAAATCACTGAACAGTGAATGTCACTTAGAATGACAACATTGTTCAAAATCAAGCATTAAGCATTTTGAAGTATGTTATAATATTACGTTTTATTGAGCGAATAGTAGGGATTTTCCTTTTCTTAGTGTAAATTCTGTCTTCTGATCCAAGAAACAGTAAATCGTAGCTTGCAGGGTTCAGCGACGTATTTTTGTTAACATCATTACCGCCTCATTTGGCATCGTTCATTCAGGTTTTCAACCACATGTCCTTCATTATCTTAATGTGAGTGTTTCTTCTGTTCTATGAAGTCATTTCGCTGGTTTGACCTCATCTTCAGGTATCCTCCAATCCTGGATTTGTTGTTTAAAGATGCGTCCATCTAGGACATCTTGTTCCGTTATCCCGCTCAGCCTCAAATCATCAACCACTCCTTGCTGCCATCTGAGAACCCAAACTTGTGTCAGGATCTGTTTCGTCAGACATACGGAACACATGACTGAAGGAAGTCAGCCTCCTTTTCCTGATAACGTCCGTTGCTTTGCCCACCTTGTTATGCACTTCTTCATGTTTTTTCAGCTTCCATATTCCTTCCTTTTCAATGGGTCCTAAGATCTTTGTCCCTGTCCACAGTTCTAGTTTCTCCAGTACTTCAGCGACGTATATTTGTACATTATAACAGGAAACTTGAAATACGTCAGTTTTTTTTATGTGTGAATGTAGGAAAATGTAACCATTAATATCGTGCACGGTATAAATCAAACACAAATATTTTTGAAAGGTTGGTTTTCCTTGCGATTGTAGTGTATTTTTTATACTGTAGGCTTACTCCAATCAACATTTGAACTCTGCGAGCAGAGCTTCGTACTCACAATCGAAACTGGCAATCATTTACGGGCGAGGCTAAAATTATTTTATGTTTTAAATGATCAGGATTGTAATCATAAGTAATCAGAGAGAGAAGGATGTGAAAACTGTCTGAGCATTCGAAAATCAATGTATCGGTAATATAAAGGGAAGGATATGAAGGGTGAAAAGTGTTTATACAATCAAAATTTAATTTCTCCTACTCCTCATAGATTTTAGATATAAATTTAGTAATTCTTCACCATGTTTATAAAGCAATCGCATTTTCTTTAACCTACAGATACATGTTCACACCGATGGTATGGGTAATCTGTTCGACTCAGTACCTCGTGAAATATTCCCGGAGGACTACGGTGGTGAAGAACCTCCTCTTCGAGATCTTCTAGGTGAGTAGTTCTTCGTGTGTAGAAAACGCCTGGCTGGGTTATGGTCAGGTGAATTACACTGCCAGCGTTAAATGAGGTACAAATCCAGTACTAAGTCATGGCAGGTAGTTTTGACGTGAAATGTATTTAACATTGAGAGGTTGGGGGTCAGCGGTGAAAAATAGATGCAACCCTTTTCATGTAACGCAAATAAGTTTACGAAAAATTGTGTCAAATTTTCCACCAGGGAAAATCAAATGGTCATAACTATATCTTCATCGAAATTGGAAACTGACTCAGGGCCTATGAAACTACAACTAACGAAATAACCTTTTCTCTAGAGTGTGATGAGATGAGGCTTCTTTGATATAAGAGTCTTCTATATGTCTCTCAGTCAAGACCATCCATTAACACAACATCACAGATTGCGAGATCACATCGACCATATTTATTCTAACACTCCTCATTACTAATATGCACCCGCGACTTCGCCCGCCTTCAGCCATTAGATATTTTAAGGGGAGCCGGAGGTGGTCAAATAAAAAAATACCTTATTTCATTTTTACTACTAAACATTTGATTTATCATTCTACTCGCCCTAGAAGTGGAGTTATTGCTGTTTCTATACGTGCTTGCAGAGGAAATGGGTGCAAGCGCTGAATGGAACTGACAGCCCCTCGTGTGTTCTTAGCGAATTACTTGGCATTTTCTCGTCCTGAAGTTGCACATTTCCTTACATTATCCAGAAATTTTTGAATTATATTAATTACATTAACTAAGTATATGTGTGTGTGCAAAGGTTAGCTACACTGTTTTCTATAACAAATAGAGAGCTAAGGGCGCCAAACATCCCACTTTTGTTATTGTTAGTTTTGGAATATTTCATTGACGCGCCTATTCTTCTTGATATTATACTTATCGTGTAAAGCGCTCCTTTGGTTACGGGGGCGTTTTTGCCCTTCATCGAGCAGGCCAGCGCAATAAGGTAATAGTGGCCAGCTAACCCGAGAGGAAGGTTTCCTGTCTTTAATTATGTAACCTTTATCTCCAACAATGTGAATTTCATCTTCAAATGTAAATCTCAAAACTAGACTAGAAACATAGACGAAATTCTGGAATAGAGTGTGTGACACCCTCTCGAGTTCCCTATCAACTTGTATTTGAGGTGACTATGTTTTTGTAACTTAGTTAAATATAGCAATTTTTTTCAAAAAATTTAGGGTTGGTAACAAAAAATTAAATTAGAGGAAACTATAAAAGATAGTAAAAAATCCCCCGCCCTGACTTCAAGACTGAAACACTGTATTTCTTGACAAATTTTCAAATTAATAGAAGTAATAGTTTTCCCATAAATGTTCCTTAAATTTCATATTTTTAACATGGGCAGCATGGGCACCTCCGGCTCCCCTCAAACCATCTATTTAAGAGCAAAATAAAACATTACAGTTTCAACACACATTGTTTTTACATAAATTGCATCAAACACATTATTTTATTTTTAATAATATTGATACTTTCAATGCTTAATATGCCGGGTTGTAGATGGTACAAATAACGTTAAAACAATATAAAAGACCATGGTTACATAAAAACTAATTTTTCCTCATATACCTTTCGGATAACCTACACTGACTGAGCAAATGGCATAGGATAGCGGAGCACTGATGCGCAGGTGTGTTATCTGCGCACCACACGCCCCCTGTGCCAGCGGCAGTTGTGAGCAGTGGCTCTGCACGTGTAACATAGACCGTCGTCATGAGCTGACACCGTATGGGGTATGGTGGTCGGTGCCTGACGGATGGGAAGTGCGATTTCGGAAGTGGTGCGGGAATTCAGCTTCACACGATCAAGCGTGTTCAGGGTGTATCGAGAATGGTTGAATGCGGGTGTCACCGTCCACAACAGAAGAACGACCGGCCGTCCAGCCACCCTCGATGACCGTGACCGGCGACATCTGAGACGGATTGTCAATAGTGACAGATGGGCAAGCGTGCAACAAATCACGGCTCAATTCAACACAGGCCGTGCTAGACACGTCTCTCAGTGGACAATCCATAGGAACATGGGTTCTATGAGGTATGGAAGCCGGCGCCGCAGCCGGGTGGCACTGTTAACCCAACGTCATCGGGCACAACGACGCGGATTTGTCGCCAGTCACCAGGTATGGACACTGGAACAATGGCGTAACGTGATATGGTCGAACGAATCACGATTTTAACTGCAGCATGCCGATGGGAGGCACCGTGTATGGCGCAGATCACATGAAGCGATGGATCCCGTCTGCCTCGAAGGTGTTGTCCAATACGCTGGTGTCTCGGTGTGGGGTGCATTTTCCTGGTATGGAATGGGCCCCCTAGTTGTTCTGGAAAAGACTTTGAATGGTACGTGGTATGTTGAGCTGCTCGGAGACCATCTCCACCCAGACGGTTCAGCGGTGTTTCAAGATGATAACACGCCGCCACATCGCTCCCACGTCGCCCGGGAATGGTTCCAGGAACATGCAGCGGAGGTCCAACGACTGCCATGGCCACCCAGGAGCCCCGATATGAACCCTATCGAGCATATCTGGGATGTCCTGGAACGCAGGCTCCGTGTCATGGATCCTGCACCCACGAACAGACCAGCATTGGCGGCCGCTCTGCAAACGATTTGGTGTCAGCTGCGTCCAGAGGACTACCAGGGACTTGTCGACTCACTTCCACGACGTCTCACTGCAGTTCGCAGGGCCAGAGGAGACCCCACACGCTATTAGGTGACTATCCCATGACATTTGCTAAGTCAGTGTATATTAAACGTCCTTCTATTTGAAGCTAAGATGATAATGTGTTCCAAATTTTGAACAACCCACGTAGGCTACAGCTGACCATGGAAGAAGCACCATTGTAACTAATTAACGAAGGCAGGTTGCCTGTATAAGGATTCGTCTACGGATACGCTTAAGTTAAACATTTCAGATCTCTGTGTTGCGTAGGTTTGCCAGGGCATCGCACACATACACATAGACAAACACTTCCAGATATGAACGGAATGTGGCTCCTCGTCTCGGGGACTTAAAATGGCTCCTTGATTGTGTTCTCTACCTATCTTACGTACGTTGCCTGATGAGAGTGAATCTATGCATTTGATCCTGGTGACAGCTCACTGGATTGTCATATCCCAACACACGTTTTCCTCCGGGTTTTGTACAGTTCGAAAGTTGGGAACAAAAATGAAAAATTTTGGGTTGGAAATTTACTTTTGCTTTTGATACGGAAAATACAAATTTGTTCAACTTAATACCTAACTTTTTTTCATATTCGTACCCAACTTTTGAATCATTTATAAGAATTCTTATCCAGTATATACGTAGAATGAAACATACGAACGGGAAAAAAGGAAGGGAAAAACACGCATGCAGCGGGACTTGAATCAGTGATGCCCTAAACACAAGACTCGAGCGTACCCACTGAGCCACGTGCTCGCTTGTCATTTCTCTAACGTTTAGTTGCCAGAAGGCTCCTGGCCTTTGGGACATTTATAATCGAAAAGTCACCTTTACAAAGGTCTTCTATAAGTAAATAGTGACAATGAGCAGCTGGAGCTGAAGCCAGAAGTTTGCGGCCGCCACCGTCTTAAGTCACCACACTGTTTCAAGGCAAAAAGGTAAACACTGCCTTCGTGATGAAATGAAATGAATGCAATGGCGTATCACTTTTGGTGCCGGGAGTGTCCGAGGACATTTTCGGCTCGTCAGGTGCAGGTCTTTTGACTTGACGTAACGTAATATGGTCAGACGAATCACGATTTCAACTGCACCATGGCGATGGGCGGCACCGTGTATGGCGCAGACCACATAAAGCGATGGATCCCGCCTGCCTCGAAGGTGTGGTCCAGGGCGCTGGTGTCTCTGTTATGGTCTGGGGTGCATTTTCCTGGTATGGAATGGGCCCCCTAGTTGTTCCGGAAAAGACTTTGAATGGTACGCGGTATGTTGTGCTGCTCGGAGATCATCTCCACCTATTTTTGGCCTTCCAGCGCCCAGAATGTTCTGCGGTGTTTCAAGATGATAACACGCCGCCACATCGCTCCCACGTCGCCCGGGAATGGTTCCAGGAACATGCAGGCGACCTGCTCGTCGTGAAGAGGATGAAGTGATGATGAAGACGACACATACACCCAGCCCCCATGCCAGCGAAATTAACCCATAGTGGTTAAAATTTTCGTATATTTAGAATGGATCATGCCAGCTGAGTAACCCTTTTATTTCATTAGAATTAGAATCTAGGTTCAGAAATGCTTATTTTATTTAGTTATCCGTCTTCCAAGTATCAATTTTGAGTATTCAAAATCGGTTACCTATGATCGATTTAAAATTTTAACTAAATCAAATATTCGTGAATAACCCTCTGTTGCTTGAACGCAGATCTTAGATCGTCATCTCATTTACGTTGGTCCAAACGCGATCTGACATCCCTTTTCAAACATTCCCAAGATGCTGGCTGCTACTGCACCGTTGAGACACCACTGCATGCCTCCTTTGTAGGATAAAGGACAACTGACAAGCCTGCTGTCACACTGGGGCGGAACGCTGATCATTTCAAGATAGGAAAACACTTAAGTGATTGACTACCTTTGAGGAACCTAATTTTTTATATGTTCGAGATTTTTACTCGTCTCAGTTTGTACTCAATAAATTGGTGCGAACACAGCACTGCGGTGCGTCGAACTTCTGGATTCCCACGCAGGGCTGAATTCCGTGTAGGCCAAGATCGTCTGATAGACTCGCTCGTTGGTGACACATTCTCGCGACACACTCGTGCACATTCGCCAGTGGAGAATTCCCAATAAAGTTTCCACTTCCAGATCATTCCGGACTCCTCTCCGTTGTTAGTCAGCTTCCGGGGCTATTCTTTCTGATCACCGCATGCCTAGCCCACATTGTTACAGCTCTTCACCTACTTAGTCCAGTCATTCTGACAACCACACTCTCAACCCTCACTTTCACAAAAGCAACAACAAGAAGAAGAAGAATCTATAGCCTCAAGTACCTTATGCAGGTATATTTATGTGATTCAATCTTGGCTGCCTGCGTGTCAATTTTACGTCACTTTTTGATCTACCAGATGACAGAGGAATAAACTTCCGCTGGGTCATCCATCTTATTGTTACTGGCTTTTTTTCTGAGTTTCTTGGGGGTCGACATTTAGAATTGAGTCAGCCTGACGCCAACCCCATATAGATGGTTGTATTCTGTATTGTAGTTTTCAATGTGATGTGTTGTATGTGTTAAGAAGAAACCAAATACCCTACCCCGGCCTAGAAAAATTAGCCAGAAGCGCATAAAATCCTCGACCCGGCTAGGCATCAAGCCCGCGCCCTCTGAACCGATGGTCAGGACGCGGTCCATCATCCAAATTGCAGGACTCGGTGATCTATGGAGAATTTTTTTCCAGGTAAACATATCAGGGCCGACTGAACATTTTTTTCAAAAGATCCGTCTACCTCTGCTGGGCCTGAACGCGTGATCTTCAGATTCAGAGGGCAGACGTACAGAGGGAACTATCCTCCAATGATCGTAGTTACTAACAAACTGCACATTCTGTAATGGATATGGCTTTTAATCTTACGCGATCATACGTAATTTCATCTCTTTCTCTTGATATTCGTCTAATATAATTCCTATGTCTCTCTGTGGAGCAAAAGACATCATGGAAAGCTCTCCATTCACTACGATGTGCAGCCAGGTCTTCTACATCATCCCACGTTTTCCCAATTCTAATCAGTTCCTCTCTAACTGTTCGCCTCCAAATGTTCATAGAAAACAAAGCGATCAAAAAGAACAGCTGGAATGCCACAAAGTCGACAAGTGTAACCCTCATTATTCAATCTGGATATTAATTTACGATGAAATCTGTGATCCGAGTTTTGCTACTCAACATGGTTACATTTTGAATTATGACACCGAGCCTGTCTACATCACAAGATTTGCAGATGACCAAGCTTTGACTCCCTGCAGCATCAGTTCAGCTATTCCAGTAATCGACGCATAAAATATTTATTATCATCTATATACCTAAAAATTAAAGTCATCAAAAGTTCAGCAATTTTAATTACAGCAGGATAGTGTTGGTTCAGCAGAAGTGATTTCTTCAATTTTGGACAGCGATATAATTAAATATCTAGGTGGCACATATTATTCTACAAAACCTTGGAAAAGTTTTCTAAATCACCGCTGTTAGAACAGAAACAAAAGCTTATCAACGAATATACACTCATGTTCGTAAAACCCAGAACATCTTGAAAGACTAGAAATAGGAAGTTCATATTCACAGGGCATATGCATTAGTACTGTATGTTCTAAAGAAATGATTAGCATTTGAACCATGTCGGCCCTCAGGTTCAAGGTCCACATCGATATCTCGGCGCACCACCACCGACTGGTAAAATGTGCCTGCGGCTCTCGCTGTCGCTATAAACCGAAGGTAATGGACCAGTGTGTCGTGAGCAGACGGGCAGGATGCCTCGCAGACTTATGCGAGTACCGTACCGTCAAATAAGTGAGCTTGAAAGAGGGCGCAGTATTTGGATGAGAGAACGTAATGCCGAGAAATCGCTGCTCGTGTGGGACGAAATATATCGGCAGTGCACCGGGTGTGTACAGAATGGTTCACAGAAGGCCGTAGAACACGACGAGATGGCTGTGGTTGCCCCACCCAGACCCCCTCCCGAGAAGATCGACAGCTCATCCGAATGGCATTGCAGGACAGATCTAAGTCCTCCTCGGCACTGGCGCAACAGTGGAACACATTTTACACTATCAGGAGTGACAGTCCGTCGCCGTTTATTACGGTCTGGGTTGCCGGCGCGTCGTCCACTTCTCCGCCTACCTTTGACTAATGTCCACAAACTTCCTAGACTGCAATGGTGTATGGAACGACGTCACTGGGGATAGGAATGGCGGCAGCATATAGTGTTTTCGGACGAATCCAGGTTCTGTTTGTTTGAAAATGATGGCCGCATTTTGGTTCGCCGCAGGCAGAGGGAGAGGCATAACATTGACTGAATTCGCACAAGACATACATCGTCAACTCAAGGCCTTATAGTGTGGGGTGCCATTGGGTACAACCACAAATCACACTTCGTGCGTGTCCAGGGCACTGTGACCAGTTTGACAAGCCGTGACCTTTCCATTTCACTACGGACACGACTACTCCGGTGCTACGTTTTCAGCATTCTGTTTTACAGCGTTGAGGCATGGACACTAACTGAGACCATGTGCAAGAGATTGCAAGCATTTGAAATGTGGACGTACCGAAGGATGCTGAAGATACCTTGGACAGCTAAAATGACCAATATAGACGTTTTGCACCGTATGAACAAAGAACCAGAAATTCTCACTACCATCAAGAGAAGGAAACTAGAATACTTTGGTCATATGATGCGGAACTCTAAATACCACCTTCTGCAAGTAATACTCCAAGGGAAAATTAATGGAAAACGTGGTCCGGGGAGAAGTAGGACATCATGGCTCGGCAACTTGAACCAGTGGTTTGGGGTGACAGAGCTTACTCTGTTCAGAACAGCTATGAACAAACAACAGATCATGCTACTGATCGCCAACGTTCTGCGAGGACATGGCACATGAAGAAGAAGAAGAATGACATCCTGCGACCCGTAGCCTTACCCTTTCTGCACGACAACCCAGATGCCATCTTTTAGCAGGACAATGCGTGACCACAGGTTGCTGCACGAACACGTGCCTTCTTGTTTTCGCAGGATGCCTGACTGTTGCCATAGCCCGCCCGATCACCAGACTTGTCGCCAAACGAAAAGGTGTGGGATATGGTGAAACGACGGGTGCGGCGCTGTGACCCAATGCCAACCACCAACGATGAACTGTGGAACCAGGTGAATGCATCATGGATGGCTGTACCCCAGGACAGCAGTCGCACCTTATACGCGTCGATGCCATCACTCATGGAACAAGTTATCAATGCCCATGAAGGACCCAGTTCCTACTAGCCAACAGGACACATGCTGAACCTAGGTGACCCAAATGCGCATGTCCTGTGAATATGAACTTCCTATCTCTAGTCTATCAAGGTGTTCTGATTTTTATGAACATGAGTGTATATTTCTTTCACTGGTTTACCTGCTACGTTCAGCCTCACTGACCAAAATTCCACTGTATATCCTTGTGGACCTGGATATCAACATATGGCGAACTATCAAGGAATATTATAGGACTTCGAGACAGAACCACTAGTAATATGTTCTATGCGAATTAGGCTCGGTAATCTGCAAAAGGAAATCTCCGTTACAACACCTGTTGGTAGTTTACAACATTTCAAAATATGACGATCCCTATTTCTCTTCTCTATACTGGAGGAACCTTCTCTTTAAATTCCCACACCTAATTTTCTTGCACCTCACAGAATGCTATACTGGCACCTATAATATGTTTCCTCCGACAGTTTCAAAATAATTTTCAATAAATGGATAACAGTGTTGTTTATTGTTCACAGAGAAATGGAAGAAGAAGATGATAGAATACCGAGACTACTTCAGGAAGGATGACGATCTTAAGGCGGACGAGAGCAAACGACCCGGAAAACCTAAAACATGTGACGAAATGTTCGGTTTCGAAGGATCATTCAGAAAACTTTCTGTGGATTAGGCGATATAATCATTTAAACCCTGGTTAATGCAAATTTTACGCCAAAGAAATTTCTAAAAGATATATTATTAAACACAAGTGAACTCATCGAAATGTTAGCTTTAGTTAGCTGATATAGTGGGACAAAGTTTCCCTCCTTACTTTTTCCAGACTTAGGGCTGGCTGATGGTAAAAGAAATTCAGATGGGCTAAAGACTTATTCCAATTTTCTTCACTAATTGTAAGCAACTGAAGAACGATATAATCTTTCAATGTATTCCCGATTCACTTCTTAAGAAAGATAATTCAATAAAACAATATATACAGGTATATATTTCTATTTAATTTAAATATTTGCCTCCCATAATTGTACATCGATTTGAAGTGAATTCTATTAACTTTGTTTAATGTAAGTTATTTTGTTTCCAAGATGGTGGATTCGAGTCCAGCCAATCTTTCTATTGCGCGTAGAGTAAATAAGCTCAACTTAGGAATGAAGGAAAATAAGATGGTGATCATGGGGCCTGTAGCTGAATCTGGTATTGCTTCCACTTACTTGCGCCAGGCTGCAAATTTTCATCTCCCCTAAACAACTTTCCTTAGTTAAACTTTGGTAACTTTTGACCCCGACGCTTCGGACATCATTTTCATACCCTTCCTGACCCCTACCTCAGTTTTACGATACGGTATCTTAATTCTTAGAAGGGTGGACCTCATCTAGTGACAGTTAAGGGGGAATGGAGAAAATTACAATATTATCATATTATATGGAAATTATAAAACACGCTTCGCTCGATTTATAAACATACTCGTGTCTTATTGCCACTATAGGCTTGTTGCATAATGTACTATTGTGCCTACAATATAACTTTTTTTTTACAAGTTGCTTCACGTCGCAGCGACATAGGTAAGTCTTATGGCGACGATGGGATAGGAAAGGGCTACGAGTGAGAAGGAAGCGGCCGTGGCCTTAATTAACACGCGAAGGCAAATTGCTCACGCTTAATACTTTAACCCTTGTCTAGTCGCATGAAGATTATTACGTTACTAGTCGCGCACGGAGGTAACCTCCGGGGTTGAAAAATGCGCGTCATTTTCGTCCTTTGAGATGTTGTTTCGGCATGTTCGTTTGCAGTATTCTTAGGTAAAATTAAAATAAACCCTTTTAAGTACTTTTAAGTTATTTTTACACAGTGTATTTGATCTAAAAGCAGAATACTGTAGACCTTAACTATGTCGAATGATCTTATGATATTAAATTCGTGAGACTCGCCATTACCTACGACGATCACATCATATGAAATAGGAAATAATATTTTTCGAAAATAAGTTTAGAAGAACAAAAGAACAATGTCATCGACCTCCAAAATAAAAAAATGTGCACTAAAATATAAGGTAATTTACTTAATCGCACACGGAGGAAACCTCCAGGCGATGTCACTCGTGAAAACAATTATCCCACACCCGCACACAGGATGCACGATCGCGCCGAAATGCTGACAGGACGAGTCTAACTGAACAAGGAGAAAAGTATAGGAATGGGGAGACCCACAGTTCAACAGAGAATTTCAGTACCGTGCAAAATGCAATCGACCCGGAGGAAATCTCCGTGAGCGACTAATTAAAGGTTAATGCGCTGTTATTTTCCTTTTGCAGTGAATGCTCTGATAAAAATATAAATATGTACCCTGTTTTAACTGCCTTTCAACTAGTTCTAACATAATTACCCAGTAAAAGTATTTTCTCAATATAAAAAAGAATTCATGAATTATTTTTGCAAAATCTGGTAAAATTACGAGAGTTTTTAAAGAGCGCGAGAGGTCGCGCGAGTGGTCGCGCGAGTGGTCGCGCGTGAGCGAATTGCCTCAACGTTTGCATTTGTACATTTCAATTAATGATTTGCTCACAATTCAAGATAAAACTACAGCACCACACTTCACTGAAAGCCACCATAAACCTCATGAAGTTTACGTAAGAAACTATCTTGGAAATGCAGTCATGTAAGAATACACTACGCACGAAGGCAATTTGCCGCGGCAGAAGCGAGAGTGAAAGAAAACTTAGAACTACTCCGGAACGCAGCAGGCAATACACTGACGATAAACAACGTCAGGCGAGAGAGAGGGAGAGGAGGGATGAAACGAGCGCCCTAAGCCCTACAGCGGCTAGCAACGAAATTATTAATAAATATTTAGAAAGTGCGACAAACTGCCGCGGGCGCGACCTCTCGCGTGTTAAGGTACAGTCCTAGCATTTGCCTGGTGCGAAAATGGGAAACCACGGAAAACTATTTTCAGGGTGAACTTGCTCCGTACAATGTAATTATACCTAAAGCAAAGCAACGTCATATCCGTACAGGCCATGAAGGCCCTTGGAGGAGTGGAAGGTAAAGGCTTCCACCATTGCTAACCGCGGCACGTGATGGGGGTAGAGTGGTTAGCTCTACACTCGGCCGCCTTTGCCCCCAGGAATTAACCTGGTACTCATTTTTGGTGTATGCTGAGTGAACCTCAGGGCCATGTGCACCTCCGGAAGTTGAAGTTTTTTTACGACTTCCTGACGGGGATTCGAACCCACGTCCTTCCGCGTACAGTAAATTATATCTGAGTGTCGCAAATATCGTTATGTCGTGGTAACATGACCTGTCCCTTACTGGCATTTCAAAAACCTGGCAACCATAGGGTTGTACTTTTTCTAATCACCACTACCTCAAGGCAGCTGAGGCTATTCAATTATTATTTGTTATTTTATTCGGCCTTCACTTCTCTTCCTCTTCCTTGCATGACCAACACAACTCATCGTGACCTTTGTTTTATGTCGCTGGTTAAAATATACGAGATTGTTCTTTCCAAGGACAGTCTTAGCCATGGCACTGCTGAAGATAGGAGTAATACTCGCGCTGCTCTGTGGGCTGATACTTGAGTGTCAGTGTCAGCAGGTACCTGCGTCTGGTGAGTAAAACTAACACTCGTATCCATTGTTAGGAATAATAATAATAATAATAATAATAATAATAATAATAATAATAATAATAATAATAATAATAATAATAATAATAATAATAATAATTTTCTCTCTTTCTTTTTTTCTTTCTTTCTTAATCCGTTTACCCTCCTGGGTTGGCTTTTCCCTCAGACACAGCGAGGGATCCCACCTCCACCGCCTCAAAGACAGTGTCCTGGAACGTGAAACATTGGGTCGGGGGTTACACCTGAGTAGGAGGACAAATACTAGACAAGGAAGAGGGAAGGAAGTGGCCGTGACCTTAAGTTAGGAGCCATCCCGACATTTGTCTGGAGGAGAAGTGGGAAACAACGGAAATCCACTTCGAGGATGGCAGAGGTGGAAATCAGAACCCACCTCTACTCAGTTGACCTCCCGAGGCTGAGTGGATCCAGTTCCAGCGCTCCTAACACTTTTCAAATTCCGTGGAAGAGCCGGGAATCGAACCCGGGCCTCCGGGGGTTGCAGCTAATCTCGCTAACTACTACACCACAGAAGTGGACATAATAACAAGAATAATAATATCGAGCGAGTTGGCCGTGCGGTTAGGGTCGAACAGCTGTAAGTTTGCATTCGGGATTCGAACCCCACTGTCGGCATAGTTTTCCGTGGTTTCCCATTTTCACACTAGGCCTTAATTCACGCCACGGCCGCTTCCTTCCCACTCCTAACCCTTTTTTTATCCCATCGTCGCCATAAAGACTCATCTGTATCGGTGCGACGTAGAATTTTTTTATTTTTTTTAACTCTTCTTCAACGTCCATGTCTAACAGCCGTACAGAAAAAAAAAACAGACTTAGCATTTAGCCAATCCTTTTCTTAACTCCATCCCCCCATATTGCTGCATAACAAGCGTTTCTTTTCCTTGAAGGCTTGTTTTTATTTATTTCTCACTCATCCGGTTGCCAAATATCTGTACCGTCCAACCTGTTCAATTTGACCTTCTTATTTTCTTATCCCTGTGGGTGGGGACGGTAGAATAGCATCCACGGTATCCCCTGTCTGTCGTAAGCGACGACTAAAGGGCCCTATTGGTTCTGAACTTGGAAGCGTGGTTTGGCGACCTCAGTGCCCTTAGCTGATTCCTGGCATTGCTTCCATTTACTTGTGCCAGGATTCTCACTCATTTAACCTATCCGACCTCCCTTGGTCAACTCTTGTTCTTTTCCGACCCCGACGGTATTAGGTTTGCGAATCCTAGGGAATCTTTCATTTTCACGTCCTTTATGGCCCTTGTATTTCTTTCGCCGATACCTTCAATTTTCGAAGTGTCGGAACCCTTCCCCGGTCAAGAAAGCCAAGAATAACGGCCGAGAGGATTCGTTGTGCTGACCACACGACACCTCGTAATCTGCAGGCCTTCGGGCTGAGCAGCGGTCGCTTGGTAGGCCAAGGCACTTCAAGGGCTGTAGTGCCATGGGGTTTGGGGGGAGTTCGTAACCCTTCCAGTTTTTCTCTCTGATTAGTGTTAATAGACGATGGTTGCCTAGTTATACTTTCTCTTGAAACAATAATCACCACTACTGTTATCCTTTTTCGTCATATACTCTCATCATCACCATCATCATCATCATCATCATCATCATCATCTACTAAAAGCAATGCCTTGTCATTGTAGCCACATCTGATGATCTTCTGATAGCCTCTTCATGTTGCTATATGAACCACATGCCAGTTCACCGACGAAGTTCCTGATGTACGACACCCTTGGTAGTCCCCTGGGTCACTTTCCCAGTACTTTACCTTCAATGACGGTTTGGAGATGAGAGTCATGTCTCAGTACGTGTCCAAGGAACTTTGTTTTCCTCTTTTTTCTCGTATTTAAAAAACATCGATCATCTTTTACATTCTTTAAAACAAGGTCATTTGTTTTTTATCCATCCAACTTATTTTAGCAATTCTTCTCCAAAACCACATTTCTGCAGCCTCAACTTATGCTTCTTCTTGTTTCCCTAATGCCCGGGTTTCACATCCATACAGTAGCACACTGCAAACAAAGGTCTTGAGAAATTATTTTCTGTTCTCTAAATTCTCATCACTATTTTGTTCGTGTTTTTTTTTAATACTTGTTTATTCCTTTCTCTAGTCTGCATAGTGTTCCTTGAAGGAATATGACCTCTACATGATATAGGTGATCTTCCGGCCTCCTCTGCTTATCCCTCCTTCTACTCCACTTCTAAAGTCTTCAGTATATATCGCGATTAGAGGTGGCGAAAGGCAGCAGCCTTGTCTTACCTCTCTTCCAATTTCAAAGCATTCTGTCATACCATTTCCTAACTTCATGGTTGCTTTCTGCCTCATGTACAACTCTTTAATTAGTCTTCTCTCTTTCCACTTCACCTTCTTTGATTTTAGGATGTCTGTCATCCTGTCGTATTTCATTCGGTCTAAGCACAAACTCATTTCCTTTTCCTCTATCTATGTACACTTCACCTATCATTAGGATTAGTGCAATAACTTCTCTTGTACGTCTTCACTTCCTAAAATCAAATTTCTCTTCTACATTCTCGTCCATTTCTACGAATCATTACCATCAACAGGATTTTGGCAGTATAAGAACTATACTTATTGTTTTGTAATTCTTTGCATTTTCTGGTCCCTAATTTCTTGGGGTTTGGAACCATCACAGCCTTGACAAAATTCTCTGGCCATGTACCACTTTCGTATATTATATTGCAAAAAAGCTGTCATTTCTGCTATGCCTTAAAATTTTTTTAAAAAAACTCATCAATATAGTAAACAATTATGTCGAAATTGACCCCCCCCCGTACCCTGTGAAACATAAATGCCTTCACATAGTATCTGAAGACATACGATTATTATTATTATTATTATTATTATTATTATTTTGTAGTAGTAGCAGCGAATTCTCCCAATATTGGAAGACGTTAAGCAATAATAACTCAATCAGTTCTTCTGTGGGTTTTCTTGTTGTTCCAATAGGCTATCTTTCTTTCTGAAAAGGCTTGTTTACGTTCTTCCGACCACTTTGGTCTGTACTATTTTTGTTGTGGTTTTGTTGAGTTTTTTAGGTCCTTTCGAAGTTTAGCTCGCCTTCAGATGGCTTTCCTCTTGTTCAAACTGTGTCTCCTTCAAAAAGCAGCAGCCATCTTCTCTAGCCTGGTGAAATTGGCTTCTCTCTCGCTAGTTTTCAGTTGTACGATATCTCCGAGGTCCTTGAAACTGTCAACCCTTTCTATCTTACTCTGCTCTGCCTTCAAGTGAATACGGTATATTCTGACGATCATACAGTATATTTCTTTTTTTCGAAGGAAATGATGAGTCCTGCTTTATCTGCTTCCTGCTTCAGAATTTTTATCTGCTCTGTATCTGTGTGTCAGTGTTTCTAGACAGGATGGTGAGGTCATATGCGAATCCAAGGCAGTTCATCTTTATTATTTATTATTATTATTATTATTATTATTATTATTATTATTATTATTATTATTATTATTATTATTATTATTTACAACTTTGTGCCCATCTGTGGAGCACGAGAGAACTTATTTGCCTGATGTTGGTTTTTTTCCTCCCGAAATCACTTCATATGTCCGGCTCCATGGCTAAATGGTTAGCGTGCTGCCTTTGGTCACAGGGGTCCCGGGTTCGATTCCCGGCAAGGTCGAGAATTTTAAACATCATTGGTTAATTTCCCTGGCACGGGGGCTGGGTGTATGTGTTGTCTCCATCATCGTTTCATCCTCATCACGACGCGCATGTCGTCAAATAAAAAAGATCTGCACCTGGCGAGCCGAACCGGTCCTGGAATATCCTGGCACTAAAAGCCATACGAAATTTCATTTCATCACTTCATATGAGAACTGAAAATTTTCCTCCGTTCTTCAGTCCCTGATTTATTGGTCCTGGTATTCATTTTCTCAGCAAAATGATGTTTGTTGACTGCTTTTCTAGAACTGGAGTCAATACTGAATATTTTCCTGTGGGATGCCAATTTCCAGGAGGGTCTCTTTCTATTTCGTGAGCCTGTTGTTCTTGACTTTCATTAAGAGAGCAAGGGTGAGAATCCTTTTCGTGAGCCTGTCATTTTTCATTCTGACAATGTGGCCATATACTTTTAATCGCCTTTTCCTGATGGTGACGGTGATCTTTTCAGAATGCTGATAAAGCTTCCGAGACTTCCGTTTCATCCAGGTACCCTCTGAGCAGACTGGGCCAAACATTTTCCTCTCCTGTTTCTCCATGTTTTAATAAGTGATCTGCCCCAATGATCATGGTTTCCGAGGCGTATAATGCTTCATATTTGATAACTGAGTTGTAATTTTGAGTTCCTGGATATTAGTTATATCTGTCCCAGGTGAGTCTATAGGCCTTCTGTAATTTTTTGAGATCCACTCCTTATTTGCTTCACGATCCAAGCCTGATGGCTGAATTACTTCTCCTAGGTACTTGAACCCATTCACTCGATTAATTTTGACGAATTTCCCCCATCGCCTAATATGCTGATCCCTAGCCCTGTGCATAGATAGGGTGCAAAATACTTTTTGGTTTGGGGACAAAGCAGGTTAGTGGGTGACATTAATTTTACTTGATTGCCCTGCTCGAGAGCTTTCTAGGCAGAACATTTCTGAAACATTTTTATTGAACAAGTTTCCCATCTGGATATTATTATGATTATTATTTACCTTTCCATCAGAGCATGGCAAACTCTTCAATATACAAGGAATGATCCTATATTTCAGATACAACCTTCCCCTTCCTTCCACTTAAAATTTCCCCTTATTAATCTAGAATGTGAAAAGAAAAGACAAGATATGGTTTCTTCATTTATTCCAGATTGCCTACTTATACAAATAGTCGGAAATTATTCGTCTCTAGGAGCTGTCAATGTTCATCTTCGGCGATACTCGAATATTCTGCATATCGAAGATGTTCGAGTTTCCCTGTTGGACTACATGTGAGGTAACTGTCTTCACGGGTGTTGTGGAGAAATGTAATGTAGAACGATCAAATTTTTGGCACACAATGCCGATCAAATCATCACGTTTACTAGGTTTATTTCCAATTCTTGGAAGAAGTGTTGGTTCTAAGTACCTCAGGAGGGAATCTTCCGACTTTTCCGCTATGTTGAATGAAGTAGGCACCATAGTGTTTCAGCTTTTGATGGTAGGAGTTGTTTTGAAGACCTTGGATGAACATGGGCTTCATGAGTGTAGGTGAAGAAACGGCTGATGTCCTCGTGAAGAATGTATGGTGAAATCGTTCTGGATGGCTCCAGTAGCTTCCCCATGTGAAGTTGTTCGCTGAATCCCCCGACTCGTTCATCCAAGTTCCGAAATCTTTGTTGACGCACACCTGTAATATGGCAACCATCCAGGCTCATCGAACATAGTCACTACCACCTGCAAAGAGAAGAAGAATTGAAATTAGTAATGGATTAAGAAGTATTTTAGAGCACCTTGTATACGTCCTAACTTAATCTATTCGACGACGAAGTGATATGATGATGACAAGTGTCCATCAGCCCTCTGGAAGCAAACTTGCTGTGTTGGAGGGTTTTAGGGAATTCGAGGTGGAGGGTATTCGCAGACTTGTAGACAGGGGAAGGTGGGTGTTAGGTCGACGCTGTTGAGTGTTGCAGCAAGTTTAACTTCGCAGAGAAGACAGTCCGTCGGTCGAGATGAATCTCCTTCAAAGTGAGGGCTCCTCCCCGCCCAACACTCGTGGCAACCATCCAGAAGTCGGTACGCTTTGTTGCCCCCGAAATCCTCTTCCGGACGCGTACCTGTAAAAAAAGAAAAGAAAGAATTAAAACCTTATAACATATAGCTATGGTGAGGCCCCCTCCCCGCCCAGCACCCGTGGCAACCATCCAGAATTCAGCACGCTTTGTTGCCCCCGAAATCCTTGCGGACGCGTGCTTATAAGAAGAAGAAAATCCCTGCAGCTGTAGTTGATGCAGTTGAGTGGAGATAATCTCGTAAGATGAATCTCCTTAAAAGTGAGGGCTCCTCCCCGCCCAACACTCGTGGCAACCATCCAGAAGTTGGTACGCTTTGCTGCCCCCGAAATCCTTGCGGACGCGTACCTGTAAAAAAAAAAAAAAAAGAAAGAAAGGAATTAAAACCTTATACCATACAGCTGTGGTGAGGGCCCCTCCCCGCCCAGCACCCGTGGCAACCATCCTGAAGTCAGCACGCTTTGCTGCCCCCGAAATCCTTGCGGACGCGTGCTTATAAGAAGGAAAAAATCCCTGTAGCTGTAGTTGATGCAGTTGAGTGGAGATAATCTCGTAAGATGAATCTCCTTAAAAGTGAGGGCTCCTCCCCGCCCAACACTCGTGGCAACCATCCAGAAGTTGGTACGCTTTGCTGCCCCCGAAATCCTTGCGGACGCGTACCTGTAAAAAAAAAAAAAAAAAGAAAGAAAGGAATTAAAACCTTATACCATACAGCTGTGGTGAGGGCCCCTCCCCGCCCAGCACCCGTGGCAACCATCCTGAAGTCAGCACGCTTTGCTGCCCCCGAAATCCTTGCGGACGCGTGCTTATAAGAAGGAAAAAATCCCTGTAGCTGTAGTCGATGCAGTTGAGTGGAGACAATCTCGTAAGATGAATCTCCTTCAAAGTGAGGGCTCCTCCCCGCCCAACACTCGTGGCAACCATCCAGAAGTCGGTACGCTTTGTTGCCCCCGAAATCCTTGCGGACGCGTACTTGAATGAATTATTTTGTTTTTATTTATGTTTATTATTTTTGTTTATTTGTTTTATTTATTATTTTATTTGTTTAGTTTTATTTATTTGAGAATGATATATTTATTTTTTATTTGTTTATTTTTATTTATTATGTATTTATTTGTTTATTTAGTGTGATGCAAGACCCGAGCTGTGCTGTTATGTAGGACGAGTGCGGACCGCAGAGAAAATGTCCATGCAACAATGACACATTGTTCTTTGTATATTAGCACGACCGTCCGATTCTATCAACAAGAATAGCCTACAAGTTGGATGATATCGAAGTCATCATATTAATGGTTGGCGCTTGTGATATCATTCCTCTCTTTTTTCATCAGGTTCAGCAGATCTTTTAACCTGGATCAGGCATTTATAACAGAAGTTACAGTGACTGCCTTGAAATATTCGATTCAAATCCTGAAGAACCATACCTCCCAAACCTTTTACAATATATGGCAAATATGCTAACCAACCATTATGTAATCATCTAAAAATTATCTTGTTTTATGGTATCGTCTACATTGCCCTCAGTAGCGATCTCCAGTTGGGAGAAGTCGAAATAAAATAAATAAATAAATAAATAAATAAATAAATAAATAAATAAATAAATAAATAAATAAATAAATAAATAAATAAATAAATATTTTTATTTTTATTTTTTCTTTCTTTCTTTCTTTCTTAATCCGTTTAACCTCCAGAGTTGGCTTTTCCCTCGGACTCAACGAGGGATCCCACCTTTACCCCCTCAAGGACAGTGCCTTATAGTGTGAGGCTTTTTGTCGGGGATACAACTGGGTTGGAGAACAAGTACCTCGCCCAGGCGGCCTCACCTACAATGCTGAACAGGGGCCTTGTGGGGGGGGGGATGGGAAGATCGGAAGTGATAGATAAGGAAGAGGGAAGGAAACCTGCCGTGGCCTTAAGTTAGGTACCATCCCGGCATTTGCCTGGGGGAGAAGTGGAAAACCACGGAAAACCACTTTGATGATGGCTGAGGTGGGAATTGAACCCCCGTCCCTTTTACTCTGTTGATCTGCCGAGGCTGAGTGGATTCCGTTCCAGTCCTCTTACCACTTTTCAAATTTCGTGACAGACCCGTGAATCGAACGCGGGCCTCCGGGGAGGGCAGGTAATAACACTAACCACTACACCACACAGACGACGAACTATTGTATTTATTTATTTATTTATTTATTTATTTATTTATTTATTTATTTATTTATTTATTTATTTATTTATTTATTTATTTATTTATTTATTTATTTATTTATTTATTTACTCAAGGCCCCTTAGAGTCAAGGCTGATGCAAAAGAGTCAGTACAACTTAATAATAATAATAATAATAATAATAATAATAATGTTATTGGCTTTAGGTCCCACTAACTACTTTTACGGTTTTCGGAGGCGCTGGGGTGCCAAAATTTAGACCCTGAGAAGTTCTTTAATATGCCAGTAAATCTACCGACACGAGGCTGACGTATTTGAGCACCTTCAAGTACCACCGGACTGAACCAGGGTCGAACATGCCAAGTTGAGGTCAGAAGACCAGCGCTTCAACCGCCTGAGCCAGTCAGTCCAGTAATAGTATAGCTTATACACTGACTGACAGAGCAAATGCAACACCAAGAAGGAGTGGTCAGAACTTTATGCCAATTGCAGGCTAGACTGACGTCACTGAGGTATGCTCATGATGTGAAATGCGCCGCTGTGCTGCGCACGTAGCGAACGATAAATGGGACACGGCGTTGGCGAATGGCCCACTTCGTACCGTGATTTCTCAGCCGACAGTCATTGTAGAACGTGTTGTCGTGTGCCACAGGACACGTGTATAGCTAAGAATGCCAGGCCGCCGTCAACGGAGGCATTTCCAGCAGACAGACGACTTTACGAGGGTATGGTGATCGGGCTGAGAAGGGCAGGTTGGTCGCTTCGTCAAATCGCAGCCGATACCCATAGGGATGTGTCCACGGTGCAGCGCCTGTGGCGAAGATGGTTGGCGCAGGGACATGTGGCACGTGCGAGGGGTCCAGGCGCAGCCCGAGTGACGTCAGCACGCGAGGATCGGCGCATCCGCCGCCAAGCGGTGGCAGCCCCGCACGCCACGTCAACCGCCATTCTTCAGCATGTGCAAGACACCCTGGCTGTTCCAATATCGACCAGAACAATTTCCCGTCGATTGGTTGAAGGAGGCCTGCACTCCCGGCGTCCGCTCAGAAGACTACCATTGACTCCACAGCATAGACGTGCACGCCTGGCATGGTGCCGGGCTAGAGCGACTTGGATGAGGGAATGGCGGAACGTCGTGTTCTCCGATGAGTCACGCTTCTGTTCTGTCAGTGATAGTCACCGCAGACGAGTGTGGCGTCGGCGTGGAGAAAGGTCAAATCCGGCAGTAACTGTGGAGCGCCCTACCGCTAGACAACGCGGCATCATGGTTTGGGGCGCTATTGCGTATGATTCCACGTCACCTCTAGTGCGTATTCAAGGCACGTTAAATGTCCACCGCTACGTGCAGCATGTGCTGCGGCCGGTGGCACTCCCGTACCTTCAGGGGCTGCCCAATGCTCTGTTTCAGCAGGATAATGCCTGCCCACACACTGCTCGCATATCCCAACAGGCTCTACGAGGTGTACAGATGCTTCCGTGGCCAGCGTACTCTTCGGATCTCTCACCAATCGAACACGTGTGGGATCTCATTGGACGCCGTTTGCAAACTCTGCCCCAGCCTCGTACGGACGACCAACTGTGGCAAATGGTTGACAGAGAATGGAGAACCATCCCTCAGGACACCATCCGCACTCTTATTGACTCTGTACCTCGACGTGTTTCTGCGTGCATCGCCGCTCGCGGTGGTCCTACATCCTACTGAGTCGATGCCGTGCGCATTGTGTAACCTGCATATCGGTTTGAAATAAACATCAATTATTCTTCCGTGCCGACTCTGTTTTTTCCCCAACTTTCATCCCTTTCGAACCACTCCTCCTTGGTGTTGCATTTGCTCTGTCAGTCAGTGTATAAGAGCGCAGGCAACATACAAATATATGTACAAAGTAGGAGTAAAACTCTGGACGCCAAGCGATATGAGTGCTTGTTCCATCAGCTGGTTTGACAGAGAGTGCATGGCGAGGATGAGAGAGAGTGTGTGTAGACCGTGAACGTACTGTTGCTATCTCTCTCCCTTCACCCTTCACTATGAACAACTTTGTTTTTAGCGCTTACTATTACTTAACCCGCCGGCCCCGTGCTGTAGGGGTAGCGTGTCTTCCTCTTACCCAGAGGCCCCGGGTTCGATTCCCGGCCAGATCAGGAATTTGTACCTGGACCTGAGGGCTGGTTCGAGGTCCACCCAGCCTACGTGATTAGAACTGAAGAGCTATCTGACGGTGAAATAACGGCCCTGGTCATGAAAGCCAAGAATAACGGCCGAGAGGATTCGTCGTGCTGACCACACGACACCTCGTAACCTTCACGCCTTCGGGCTGAGCATCGATTGCTTGGTAGGCCAAGTCCCGTCAAGGGCTGTAGTGCCATGGCTTTTTTTCTTACTTAATCCACGGAATAATATGCACTCATGTTCATAAAAACCAGAACATCTTGAAAGAGTACAGATAGGAAGTTCATATTCACAGGACATGTTCATTAGTATGTTCTGCAGAAACGATTAGCATTTCAGTCACCTAGGTTCAGCATGTGCCATGTTGCCTAGTAGGCACTGTGTCCTCCATGGGCACTGATAACTTGTTGCATGCGTGATTGCATCGACGCGTATAAGGCGCGAATGGCGTCCTGGTCTGTAGCCATCTATGGTGCATTCACCTGGTTCCACAGTTCATCTTTGGTAGTTGGCATTGGGTCACAGCGCCGCACCCGTCGTTTCACCACATCCTACACATTTTTGATTGGCGAGAAGTCCGGTGATCGGGCGGGCCAGGGCAACAATGTGACATCCTGAGACAAGAAGAAGGCATGTGTTCGTGCAGCAACATTTGGTCGCGCATTGTCCTGCTGAAATATGGCGTCTGGGGTGTCGTGCAGAAAGGGTAAGACTACGGGTCATAGGATGTCATTTACGTAGGTTAAACTGGTCACAGTGCCCTGGACACGCACCAACTGTGATTTGTGGTTGTACCCAATAGCCCCAAACACCATAAGGCCTTGAGTTGGCGCTGTATGTCTGGTGAGAATACAGTCAATGTGATGCCTCTCCCCCTGTCTGCGGTGAACCAAAATGCGACTATCATTTTCAAACGAACAAAACCTGGATTCGTCCGGAAACGCTATTTGCTGCCATTCCTGTCCCCAGTCACGTCGTTCCATACACCATTGCAGTCTAAATGCACGTTAGTCAAAGGTAGGTGGAGAAGTGGACGACGCGCCGGTAACCCAGACCGTAATAAACGGCGACAGAGAGTCACTCGTGACAGTGTACGATGTGTTACACTGTTCAACTGTTGCGCCAGAGCCGAAGAGGGCGCAGATCTGTCCTGCAATGCCATTCGGATGAGGTGTCGATCTTCTCATGGGGTGGTTTGGTTGGTGCCACCAGACCCATCTCGCCGTGTTCTACTGCCTTGCACTGCCGACACGCTTCGTCCCACACGAGCAGCAATTTCCCGGATGGATGCATCACGTTCTCTCATGCCCTCTTTCAAACTCTCTCGTTTGACGGTGCGGTTCTCGTATACGACTGCGAGGCATCCTGCACGTCTGCTCAAGTCACACTGATCCATTACCTTCGGTTTATAGCGACAACGAGAGCCGCAGGCACATTTTACCAGTCGGTGGTGGCGCGCCGAGATATCGATGTGGACCTTGAACCTTTGAGCCGACATGGTTCAAATGCTAATCATTTCTTCAGAACATACTGATTCGCATGTCCTGTGATTATAAGCTTCCTATCTCTACTCTTTCAAGGTGTTCGGTTTTTATGTGCATTAGTGTACTTACGATAGGATAAAATATATTCCAACAAAGACGCCAACAAAAATCTCACACTTAATATAGGGTAACACTCAGCGTACGAGAGACTGCAGCTCTGGTTCCCACCAGCAAACACCTCACGAGCTGTATGATATTTTCTAAACATCATATTAATTAAGAAGAAGACATATTTCAAATGTATATTGCTCTACACAGAACAATTACTTTAACGCCAATAATGGATTTACACGTTTCCTTAGAAACGGTTACTTCCTCTCTTATCGTTCTCCCAATTGTGAGCTTCCTGAAAAGCGAGAAGGCTCGCCACTCCTCAGCTCAGTCTAATACTCGAAGAACACAAAGTTACTAAGTCCCAGAGCATAACTTCATCTGCGTTCCAGGTCAAAGACATAAAATGCTACAGAACATTTCCATCGACTTAGGACTATCTACACAGTTAATTTTTCTATTTTCTTTTCTAGGTTTCTCCCTCTGTGGATGGAGCGGTATAATTACATCCACGGTATCCCCTGCTGTCGTAAGAGGCAAACAAAAGGGGCCCCAGGGGCTCTCAACTTAGGAGAGTGGGTTTGCGACCACAGGGTCATCAGCTGAATCCTGGTTTGTGTCAGGGTCCTCACTTTCATCTATCCTATTCAGCGTCCCTTAGTTAACTCTTGTTCTTTTCCGACCCCGACGGTGTTAGAGCGTTCGACGCATAGGGCGTCTTTCATTTTAGCGTCCTTCGTGGTCCTTGTATTTCTTTGGCCGATGGCTTCATTTTTCGAGGTGTCGGATCCCATCCATTTTTTCTCTGTGGGATGGTTGCCTAATTGCACTTCCTCTTAAAACAATAAACACCACCACCACCGCTTTTCTAGGTTCTCGGTGCCGCTAGGATGGGAAAGGAAGGTAGCGGCCGTGACCCTAGTTAAGGTGCAGTCCTAGCATTTGTGTGCTATGAAAATGGAAAATCATATTCAAAACTGCCAACAGTGGGGTTCGAACCCACTGTCTTCCGAATTAAGTGGAAACAACAAGAAGGGATGATTGTAATTGACATGTGGTCCCTAGCTGGCCTCATCGTAAAGAAGAAGAATATCAGAACCAGTTCAAATTTATTCCATGGATTAATTTCTAACATTAATTAATGGCTTAGGACAAAGGCGGGCATAGAGTTCCAGCTCAGGCAGGAAAAGGAGCAGAGTACAGCCTAGCAGCTGCTTGCACGGCTCTAAGTTGCAACTAGTGAAGGGGCGTGTATCTAAGTAGACTGAAACTTTTAACAGTTTTATCGTGTCTAACGTCACCTATTCAGTGCATTAGATTATGGTGAGGAAAGAAATGAAATATTTTGTCATGTGATAACTAATACTCCTTTGACTATCACCTTATGCATAGAAATACTGTAGGCCAACATCAATCAATCAGTCACTACTGATCTGTATTTAGGACAGTCGCCCAGGTGGCAGATTCCCCATCTGTTGTTTTCCTAGCCTTACTTAAATGATTGCAAAGAAATTGGAAATTTATTGAACATCTCCCTTGGTAATTTATTCCAATCCCTTACTTCTCTTCCTATAAACGAATATTTGACCAAATTTGTCCTCTTGTATTCCAGCTTTATCTTCATATCTTTCCTACTTTTAAAGAAACCACTCAAACGTATTTTTTTTTTCTACTGATGTCATTCCACGCCATCTCTCCGCTGACAGCTCGGAACATATCACTTAGTCGACCAGCTCGTCTCCCAAACTTCGCTACATTTTTGTTACGCTACTCTTTTGTCGGAAATCACCCAGAACAAATCGAGCTTCTTTTCTTTGTATTTTTACAGTTCTTGAATCAAGTAATCCTTATGAGGGTACGATACACTGGAACCATACTCTATTTGGGGTCTTACCAGAGACTTATATGCCCTCTCCTTTGCATCCTTACTACAACCCCTAATACCCTCATAATAATCATGTGCAGAGATGTGTACCCTTTATTTACAATCATATTTATGTGATTACCCCAATGAAGCTATTTTCTTATGTTAACACCTAGATACTTACAATGATCCCCAAAAGGAACTTTCACCCCACCATAAACGCTTGTTTAGGAATACAGCGTAAACAATGAACGGGAAACGAACTGTACGATTGTACTGTGTAACTCATTTGGGTACCTTGCTGTGGCTTTGCTTGCGCCTTGACTCCACATATCGCCATCTAGTCTTTACAGCGTAAACTATTAGAAGTCATCTCTTCACATGCTCAAGGACCGGGGCTCTATCACCGGCCTTACTTGTGCCCGGCTCCTAACTTTCATATAGCAGATATCTTGGAATTATTTTTTTTCTTTTTTCTTTTTTTGCTATTTGCTTTACGTCGCACCGACACAGATAGGTCTTATGGCGACGATGGGATAGGAAAGGTCTAGGAGTTGGAAGGAAGCGGCCATGGCCTTAATTAAGGTACAAGCCCCAGCATTTGCCTGGTGTGAAAATGAGAAACCACGGAAAACCATCTTCAGGGCTGCCGACAGTGGGGCTCGAACCCACGATCTCCCAGATGCAAGCTCACAGCCACGCGCCTCTACGCGCACGGCCAACTCGCCCGGTGATATCTTGGATTGAGGAGGTCAAATGGACTGTATCGCGATTGACCTGTCTATAGCATTTGATAGGGTGGATCATGGGAGACTACTGGCAAAACTGAGTGCCATTGGACTAGACAGCTGGGTTGCTATATTTCTAGAAAGTAGATCTCAGAGAATTAGAGTAGGCGAAACTTTATCTGACCCTATAATATTTAAGAGGGAAATTCCTCAAGGCAGTTTTATTGGACCTTTATGCTTTCTTATATATAAAAATGATATGAGTAAAGGAGTGGAATCAGAGGTAAGGCTTTTTGCGTATGATGTTATTCCGTACAGAGTGATAAATAACTTACAAGATTGTGAGCAACTGCAAAATGACCTCGATAATGTTGTGAGATGGATAGCAGGCAATGGTATGATGATAAACGGGGTTAAAAGTCAGGTTGTGAGTTTCACAAATAGGAAAAGCCCTCTCAGTTTTAATTACCGCGTTGATGGGGTGAAAGTTCCTTTTGGGGATCATTGTAGGTATCTAGGTGTTAATATAAGGAAAGATCTTCATTGGGGTAATCACATAAATGGGATTGTAAATAAAGGGTACAGATCTCTGCACATGATTATGAGGGTGTTTAGGGGTTGTAGTAAGGATGTAAAGGAGAGGGAATATAACCCCAATTAGAGTATGGTTCTATGGGACTCTCACCAGTATTACTTGATTCAAGAACTGGACAAAATCCAAAGAAAAGCAGCTCGATTTGTTCTGGGTGATTTCCGACAAAAGAATAGCGTTACAAAAATGTTGCAAGGTTTGGGCTGGGAAGAACTGGGAGAAAGAAGACGAGCTGCTCGACTAAATGGTATGTTCCGAGCTGTCAGCGGAGAAATGGCGTGGAATGACATTAGTAGACGAATAAGTTTGAGTGGCGTCTTTAAAAGTAGGAAAGATCACAATATGAAGGTAATGTTGGAATTCAAGAGGACAAATTGGGGCAAATATTCATTTATAGGAAGAGGAGTTAGGGATTGGAATAACATAACGAGGGAGACGTTCAATAAATTTCCAATGTCATTGAAATAATTTAAGAACAGGATAGGAAAACAACAGATAGGGAATCTGCCACCTGGGCGACTGGCCTAAATGCAGATCAGTATTGATTGATTTTTTATCCTATCTGAACTCCCTTGGTCAACTCTTGTTCTTTTCCACCCGGATGGTATGTTGTGAATTCTAGGGACTCCTCCGTTTCCACGTCCTTCGGGGCACTCGTCTTTCTTTGACCGATACCTTCATTTTTCGAACTTTTGGATCCTTTCCATTTTTTCCTTTGATTAGTGTTGCTGGAGGATGATTGCCCAGTTGTTCTTCCTCTTAAAACAATAATCACCTTTCTCATTACCCACCTGTGACTTAGAGGCAATTTTAGTGCCAGTTTAAAACGGAATTCTATTGCTACCACTAGTATTCTACCTTCAGATATGTTATGTATTTAGTTCGGTGAACTTAATTTGTTCTAGGAGGAGGGAGAGGAAGATCTTTCAGCCAACCCACTACAGCTACTCTCATTCCTAGCAATAACAAAGGCAGGAGCGGCTGGTAAGTCTAACGACGCACGGACGTAATTAAGTGTAATTTACTCGACACAAGCTAGCTGGATATGCGACTCGACTGGCGCCCAGCGGCTAGAAGGATGATCTCAGACTGATGCATCGCTGTCTATAGACATGAAAAACTGAACCAGCCGGAGATGAATGATAGAGAAAGGATCCACGAAGTGTCTTTGCAATTAAAACGAAACTTTTTTCTAGTTGCTGTACGTCGCACCGACAAAGATAATAATAATAATAATAATAATAATAATAATAATAATAATAATAATAATAATAATAATAATAATAATAATAATAATATGTTTTATTTATTCTGGCAAAGTTAGGGATGCACTCCCTTTCTTACACTTAACCAGTCTTAACCTAGAACACTTAACAATAACTACTGATTACAATAATATGATAATATTAACAATAACGACAGTAATAGTATTAACAAAAGTAATCACACTTACAAAAATCATATCATCTATATAATACAAATCGTACGTAGAGTAAATTAAAAATATATGAATAATTAGTACTATAACTACTACTTAAGAGAAAGTTTAGAAAATACATACATTTCTACAGTACACCGAAATATCGCCTTCAATTGAGAGGGAATAGAAGGATTAGTAAGAAGAAGTAAGTGATGAAGAAAAAGAAGGAAGATCTGTGAAAGGAAGAGGTAAATAATGATGGAGAGGTGGTAGGAGGAGGTGTTTTCAGGCCATAACTTGATGATTCATGCATGTTTACCTAGTATTTCGACACAGGCATGTTTAAAAGCTGAGCTGCTGGACATGCTTCTGACGTCCACCGGTAAGAGATTCCATTGTCGGGCTTATGGCGACGATGGGACAGGGAAGGGCTAGGAATGGGAAGGAAGCGGCCGTGGCCTTAATTAAGGTACAGCCCCAGCATTTGCCTGATGTGAAAATGGGAAACTACGGAAAACCATTTTCAGGGCTGCCGACAGTGGGGTTCGAACATACTATCTCCCGAATACTGGGTACTGGCCGCACTTAAGCGACTGCAGCTATCGAGCTCGGTAAAACGAAACCTTTAATCCTGCAAGTGTCAGTTGGGGATGTTGCGATATTATCGATACAAGTAAATGAAGGGCTTATTTCCAAAGTGACGCATCTCCAAGAAACACAATTTTTCAGGAAACACCATTTTTTAATAAACAGATTTCCTAACAAGGTAGAGACTTCATTTTTTCTACGTACCGTACTTCTAGTTCATATAAACTGTTCCGAGGTATCTGTGGAACAGCAGAGGTGAAAGAAGGTGCGGGGGTGAACAGGTCTCAGGCTACGAAATTAAAGTTAATTTAAAATTTAACAAGGTTATATTTTCTTTGCAAAATCAAGAAATAACAAGCATGGCAGGTACAGAGTAGCAAGGCAACAAAAGTACAATTACAGTATTTACCGGATTTGGGCTTCGAGCCCCGAACTCACAATTCTTGGGCAATTAGCCCAACTTTACTCCAAAATAAGTTTTGACAGAGGGGCAGAAAACCCCATTCATGCCCAGGAGCACTTGCTCCGAATTACACAGAAAAGCCTCCTCGAGGCATACAACACTCAATTTTCAAGAAAGAGCCACTCGCTCTCAAACTTTAAGCCTATCAAAGGCCACACCAAACTCCACCTTCAAGTTGTCCTCTAAGGACATAAACACAGGGGTAAAACACCCAACCTACTGAGGCCTATTAAGTGAGAAAAGGTTAATTACATGGCCTCTAAAATACCAATTTGAGAGGAGGCGATCTGCACTCCTAATACATTTTGTTTAAAACCTAATCTGGCTCTAGGCCGCTAATGCAAGGGCTAATCCCATACTAAAGAGGTGACTTTAGAAAGAAACAATTTACATTACGTTAAGGAAGAATCGGTTGTGAAAAATAAGTTCACCTCAAAACAATATGAGTGGGAGCTCGAGAGGTTTAAGCACTCTCTATCCCAATATGTAGCTTTAAAGGAGAATAGATGCTAAGAGTCTTTACATTTTAGGGAAAAGTTACATGGTGGAAACGCTTCGGACCCGCCCCGAGAGTTAAACTGCTGAGCTAGCAAGAAAAGAAGTTATTAAACGGCCATTACCTTGTTGTTGAACTGCTGCCCGAAGAAAGAGGCGTTTCCCGCCCCCTGCTACGTACTTTACACTTTGAAAGTTGGTACTGAAGTGGCGCAGAGACCCGAAAATCAGCAGTTTATATACTCTCGTGGAAAGTTCGAGGCGTTTCAGAAATGAGAACACCCGCCCACAAAAACTTTATTGGCTAGGGTTAAGCAAGATATTCAAGTTGGAGAAGATACACCTGATTGGTCAGAAATTAATTAAAGAAATTCGGGATTGGCTAAATTCAAAACCAGGGGAAAGAAAGGGTTATACAGCCAACTTAAACAATAACAGAAATAAATTTAACAAGGAACAAACTTTTGAAATAAAAATTTCTCCAAAAAAAAACAGTTCTTTCACTTCGCACTAGGGTGCACCATTGTAGTTCTTCAGTAGTGTCCTCTAGAAGAGAAAGTTCACACTTCTTACTACAGGTAAAACAAAAATACATCGAAAACGACCCAGTTCAGAAACTCCAAAATTTCCAAGTAGTGACATCTTCTGAGAAACTTGAAAATTAACACCTTAGATAAAGTTCAGACTTCCTCCAGTAGGGGAGTTTCAACTGGCGCAAAGTTTGAATTAGCGGCGTGGAGGTGTACCGCCCGGTACGTAAACTATAGTTCAAAACTGAACATTCACTTGCGTCAAGACATTCTGGTCTAACCACTTATTTTAAGATTTTTAGATAAGCATTTCTTGTTGAAAAAATCTTAGTGATGCCATTCGTTCTTTCCATCTTGTGTAAACTTTCTTCTGCAGCAGATTATTTAAACCATTTTCCTGAATTATTTCTGTTCCGAGGTATCTGTGGAACGGCAGAGGTGAAAGAAGGTGCGGGCTGGAATGAGTCTAACTACAAGTCCGAAAGATGAATTAAAAATTTAAATAAAGGTTATATTTTCAATAGACAACAAGATTTAACAATTTTTCACTAGGTGATATAACAATGAAGAAAATCAGGTACAATTATAACTTTACAAACGAAAGCACAAGTTAAGGGGTCCTTACAAATCCTGGGCTTCGAGCCCTAATTTCACAATCCTTGAGCTCACAACCACAACCACAAAATGCCAAAGGGCAGAAAGCCCCTAATTCCACGGAGCACTTGCTCCCACCTAGTAATGTGAAGCCTCCTAGAGGCACCTTTCAAAATACCAGAAAGAGCTGACCCGCTCTCAATCTTTCAAGCCCATTAAAAGGCAATACCAGACTTACAAATATAAACAGGGGTATCTCGTACCCAATCTACTGGGCCTTCGCAGGAAGTTAATGGCCCAAAATACAAATCAGAATGCACTCCTACATGAAAGCTTGTTAAAACCTAAGTGGCGCTAGGCCGATTCAACAGGGGCTATTCCCACACTAGGGAGGTGACTCGTATAAGAACATTTTAATACATTAGGAAGGAGAAGAAAATCGGTTATGAAAACGTAGTCACCTCAGATCAAAATGAAGGGGAGCTCGAGAGGGTAAAGCACTCTCTATCCCCGATTTACAGTTAAAGTAACATGAAAATTTTACATCGAAATGGTATAGGTTACAACAAAAAGGTTTCGGACCTTCCCCGAGGATTAAACTGCTGAGCTAGCAAGAAAATAAAGATGTTAAACGGCCATTACTTTTTTGAAGGGCTGCTGACTGATGAAAGAGGCGCTTCCCGCCTCCTGCTATTCTTCCATACACTAAGCTAGATGTTGTACGAGTGGCCGAGAGCCAGGAAAATCAGCAGTTTTTATACTCTCGGGGAAGATTCGAGATCTTTCATGAATGATTAAGACACACCCACAGTCGTTTATTGGTCGGCTAAAAGTTACAAGTCAAAAATGAAGAAGAAACCTGTGATTGGAGGGAAATTAATTACAGGAATTACTGATTGGGTAAATTCAAAACAGGCGGAAAGAAAGGATTAATATTGCCAACCCACCAACGAAAGAACGAAATTTAGTAAAGACAACAACTTATCAATACAAAATATCTTCAAGAAAAGTTCCTTCACTTCGCACCAGGGTGCATGATCATAGTCTTTTATAGAGACATCTGTGAGAGACTGTCCACACTTCTTGATAATTAGTAAACAAAAACAATTCGAAATTAACACAGTGACATCTTCAGATAAACGGCAGAATTAATTCAGTTTCAAAGTTCAGAGTTTCAACTGTAGAGGAGAACTTTAAGGGGGAAAATTCAAATGTGCGGCGTATAGGTGTACCAACCGGTACAATTTCCCCCAGGTATTTGAATTTCTTTACTTTCCTTATTCGACCAATATTTGTTGTGAAAGTTCAGGAGTTATTTTATGTTTGTAATAAATGCTTGTGGGGAGACTCTAAAGAAGACCTTCAAGAACAAATAAACTCCTGGACAGTAGCTCCTAAAGAATATGGACTCATCTTCAGCCAAGAGAAAAGTGAGGTTATGGTCATGAAAAGATACAGACAACCAGTGGGACATATTGAAATGGAGGGGAAACAGCTATAGATGAACCATCAAATCAGATATTTGTAAGTGTTATCTCTGATACTGGTTCTATAGACAAGGAAATTTCTCACAGAATTCAGACAGGTAGCAACTTCTACAAAACAGTTAAAGACATAATATGGAGCAAGAAAATACCAACAAAATGTAAGAGAGTCATATATGAAACCTATTACGTACCAATCCTGACCTATGGTTGCGAAACATGGACCATGAGAAATAAAGATGTTACTAGAATCCAAGCAGCAGAAATAAGATTTGTCCGTAGCATGATCGGTAAAACACGGAGGGACAGAGTCCGTTATGAGGAAATCTGCAAGCAGGCTCAAGTTGTAAGACTGCAGGACAGAACAACAGCGCAGCGACTGAGATGGTATGGACATTTGCGACGCATGGGAGATAACAGATTACCGAAACAAATGTATGATCTAAAACTTGAAGACAAAAGACCAAGAGGGCGACCAAGACTCAGGTACAAGGACATGGTGAAGATTGGCATTGAACAGCGAGGACATACTTTGGAAAGCATCGAAGAAGGAGAGGAATTCAGAGATCGGAACTGGTGGAGAAGCCTCGTTCGCCGACCCATCGCTTAAGATGGAACGATGTGGGATATGAATGTAAGGAAAAAAATTGTTTTTTCTACAGAGATTCTCAAACCTGTTATGTTAGCTGTTTCGTCCAAAAGATTGATTTGTGTTCTTACATCTGTCAAAATCAAACCAAACCCCATGGCACTACAGTCCTTGAAGGGCCTTGGCCTACCAAGCGACCGCTGCTCAGCCCAAAGGCTGTCGTGTGGTCAGCACGACGAGTCCTCTCAGCTGTTATTCTTGGCTTTCTAGACCGGGGCCGCTATCTCACCGTCAGTTAGCTCCTCAATTCTAATCACGTAGGCTGAGTGGACCTCGAACCAGCCCTCAGGTCCAGGTAAAAATCCCTGACCTGGCCGGGAATCGAACCCGGGGCCTCCGGGTATAAGGCAGGCACACTACCCCTACACCAAGGGGCCGGCTTCTTACATCTGCCAGGCTCTCTAAAAGTATAGCAAAATTGTCTGCAATTTTTAAATATTTTAAAAATTCACAAGAATACTAAAACCCAAAGTATGTAATGTTTTACACCATATTACTCTGAAAACCCTGTGTTATATTCCTAGATAACAATGAAATACTGTAGTTTCCTTCCATATCCAGTGAGATATAGTTCATGGAATTTTTAAAATCGCCATGCTGTTTATTTCAGAATTTCACCTTTTGCACAAAGAAAAATTTCACACATTTAAACAAACAATTATCTGCAATCACTGGAGACTCCTCTTCAACAGAATTCCTGAGGTAGCGGATAGGAATTGCTATCCAACGAGGAAATGCTGCCAGCGTTATGGGCACGTTTTCTGATAACGCTCCACTGGACTAAGTCTTTTATCTTACATCTTAGACTTTCAAGCCGGAGCAAACCACCAAGGAAACCTTGTTCCAATTATCTCATTTTGTAAAAAAAAAAATTAGAATAAAATAGAGTAAATTTTAACATTGTATTTTATACAAAACATGAAATATTCCATAATGATTCCAGATATGTTTAATTCTTTAAATTTCTTCCGAGGGAGAGCCAAATATTACGCATCGGGCACAACTCTGCCATCATCAACTCGGGTGATTATCATTCATTTATTTGATTAATACTGTACATAATAATTTGCGGTAAAAAAATACATTTTTTCACGAGTAAGTTAACTGAAATATGTTAAATTCCGAAAATGACGGGAGAAAAGAACTACAGTAGAGTCTCGATTATCCGACTTAAACGGGACCTGCAGTACGTCGGATCACCGAAAATGTCGGATAATACGGAATCACTTTGAAAATGAACTAAAACAAACAGGAAAGCTATACTGTATTATGTACTATGTTTTACGGGACTCTGTTTATTGACTTATTAATTCAATTGTACAGTAGATGCAGTACTCTTTTCTTACTACGCCTGTAGCCAGGTGCAGACGTCTTGGCTTGGGCTGCAAGAGTTTTGATGTCAGCATCTTGAAATTCAGCCCATTCTCATCACAATTAAAAATCTGATCACCGGATAATCCTTCAGCTAGAATTATTTCTTGAAATTGTCTTTTAAATTTCATAACCTCATCGGATTTAGCTGACAGTTTTTCTCCATAGATATTAAGCTACCCAATGCCGTACCGTTTTTTTCCACCGATCAAGCCACCCAGCACTGGCAGTAAAATTAGGGTCCCTTTATTAAACTTCTTCTGGATATACACCGCCATTTCTTGCAGAATGGGGCCAGATATTGACAAGCCCTTTTCCTGGTTTTTAGTGAACCAAAGAAATAGTGCTTCACTTACTTTTTCGTACTCACATTTTTCATTGTTTTTTTCTAATTTTCAGTGCATCACTTGTTGCTCTGATATAGCACCACTTTTCAATTTATTCCCTCGTCGTTTCCAGTCTCCCACTGTAACACGTCCAACAGCATAATCTGAAGCCACTTTTTGGAGAGTTTCCCCTTTGTCCAGTCTCTTTAACCCACTCGACTTGTCTTCCACAAAAACAATCACTTTCTTAAGTTTACTCGCCATACTCACAGAGGATATGAAAACTATAACATCCCCACCCAACCAATACTATATTGAACAATCCTACCGCATGACTGCCAGTGCTTGTCCCACAGTCGCACCCTCCACACCCCGTGTCCCAGAATTGCATCCACCTAAAGTTCAAATTAAGACTACCAGTGTCGGATAACACGAAGTGTCGGATAAGCGAAGGTCGGTTGAGCGAGACTCTACTGTATGTTAATTATTTTTAAAAGAATTATTCCTCTAATCCCTCATTAAATGTATCGGTTCTCTTAAGTGGGTAATAAACAAACGAATACAATAATTTGTTCAGCCCTCTGTTCACTGTTCAGTTACTTGTTTCTCCCTAAAATTAGACAAAATTACTTAGTTCCTTTCTCCACCAACCGATTCAGTTATTCTAAACAGGCTCTTTAGAGCTTATTTCTTAGTTTTAAGCCTATTACTATTTTAGAACCTTCAATTCGAACGTCTGCTAATGACACATTTATGTTTACAGGAGCTATGTAGCTGATCCAAAGAGCGGCCTGGCGAAACTCGAAGTTTATTTCCCAAACCAAGCGAAAAAATTAAGATAGACAGTACCATAGTCAACCAAAGATTTCAGGTGAACATTTATCACAACTTGATCTATTTTGTCGAATCCTTTTCGTAAATATCTACTTGGAAAAAAAAACGTAAATGACCCATCAGCTGAATAAACGTGTGTTAAAGGGATTGTAAGTGCTCTCGTTGTCGATAATGGAAGTAGATTCTTCCGGTATTTAGAGTCTTGGTCTAAAGAATTTTACCCTCACGGAAGTTTCGTCCACAACTACATCAGACATCTTCAGTGATATGACGGTCATGCTCCAAGATTCCTTCGTGTCACCGAGATGCCAACGCCTCTAAGGCCCGGTTTCATCAAGGAGTGTTAAATATACTCTATCTCTGTTTTTTTTTAAACTTCGAGTTAATATTTTAACTCGTTTTTGTGAGTCTCGCGTTTCAACCAGCAATTTCGGCGGAGGGTTAACTAAGAGCGCATTAACCCTCACCGGAAACAGTTTCCTTACCAATCAAGGAGGCTGTGAGTGAAAATTTGAGGTTATGAACACATTTTTTGTGCGACTCTTTTGTTCCTTTTTTGCGCAGTACCGTATTTTGCTTCCACATCCCATAAATAAAGCATTACTCACCGAGAACCCACGTTTATGAAACTGGACCTAAATGGTACATAAGATTTTTTCAAACCTTTATTTATTTTCAGTTGTCAATAAAGTGTTAAACAAGTATAACAAGTTTTACTTTTGTTTTGTTTGCTTATGTTTTTTGTAGTTGTTGCTATTTTAAGCACCTGTAGAAAGAAAAAATCAGGGGCAGCTGGTAACCAAATTCATGTGTGTGCTTCATTGTGTCCTCTCAATGCTAGCTTTAAAGCCCCGCAAAACCCAAAGCAGTCTATAATTTTGGAAAGCACATACCTATCCTTTCCATCCTATTTACTGTGCTTCCGTTTTGCATCATGGTATTGTTATTAGTAGAGCCCGGATTTCCATGCACTATCAAATCTCAAAATATGCATGCATTAATGCACTATAATATGGCAAAACATGCACAATAAACCGGAAAATATGCACTATCAAAATTCAGTTTCTTTTCAAACTTTGTACAACTACCGTAATTTCTGCCAATGGTCTTAATTTAAGCTCATCCTTTTATCTGTCAGAATATTCTTAAACACAGAAAATGATGTTTCTACGTCAGCAGAAGTGACAGGTGCACACTTAAATGAAAACATTAGGGACAAACTGTAGTCAAATTGTACGTATTTTGCAATTTTACCGCAATTTGTCTTATACAAGCTTGACGAATTCAAAGTCAGGATTTGTACGGATAACTTTGTTCGCAGCTACTTATCCGTGCAATGATTGCAGACACTTTTGAATGTCCTCAATAACTGGTAACGATTGCCTGCTGCGATAACGAAGACGTGTGACGGGTGAGAGTTCCGGGTAGGATATTCCATGATCACAACAAAAGAGGGTTCTGTGCAAAATCAAGGTTTGTGAGCTGCTACATCAGTACTGTAAAGCGGAGTCATAGACGTGTGATACAAGTGATACAACACATGAGCCGTCAATGAGTAATGCACAATTTAAGGTTCAGTTTATAGCAGTGTATGTCATACTATGCAATATTAACGTCCAAATATTCGCTATTATATCTTCCAAATATGCATTATGCATGACTTTTCTTCTAAATTACAAAGATCGACGTGGGGACTTCCGGTTTACGTCAATGTTTACTCAAGCAACAGACAAGAAAGTGCTTTGGTAATTGGATTATAGGACCTCTGCCATATGTACTGACTTTGGTTGTCAGATAGGATGCCAGGAATACATTTTCCCCGTCTCTCAATAATAGACATACTGTATAATGTAGAAAAATGGTCCCCAATTCTGCAAACCAACATTTATGAAAGGCATTATCATGCAACTTAACATTATATATACGCCAAAGTCAGAAGAAATGTCATACTATGCAATATAAACGTCCAAATATTCGCTATTATATCTTCCAAATATGCATTATGCATGACTTTTCTTCTAAAAAGGCCAAAACATGCAAACATGCACGAAAAAAGAACGGTTATTTGGAATCGTTAAGCCATAAAACGAATATTTGCAAATACTTAAAATTTAAAAACATGCATTTGTATGGGGCTCTAGTTATTAGGAATATGCTTTACATTATCTCTGTGTTTCTTCAGCGTGTTAAGATGTACTAAGCTCAGAATGTATAAATTTGGGCGGTTCCCGCCGCATCACTGGTTTAAACACAAGGCACGGCCTTCAGACCACCGATCACGTGTCGACTAAAATAGGAATAAAACATGGTCAATTTTACTTCCTGGGAGTATTTTACCACCCCAGAGCATATTTCTCACATGAAAATAAAATTGAAAAGCATTCTGAGTCCTCTCAGTTTTAATTACTGTGTTGATGGGGTGAAAGTAACTCACACGAAAATCACTGTAAGTAGCTACGTGTTAATACACGCACGTCAATAAAAACCAGAACACCTTGAAAAACTACAGATAGGAAGTTCATATTCATAGGACATGTGCATTAGTATGTTCTGAAGTTGAAGTATGTCGGCCCTCAGGTTCAAGGTCCACATCGGCGCACAACCACCGACTGGGAAAATGTGTCTGCGACTCTCATTGTCGCTATAAGGTAATGGATCAGTGTGACTTGAGAAGACGTGCAGGATGCCTCGCAGACGTATGCGAAAACCGTACCGTCAAATGAGTGAGTTTGAAAGAGGGCGCATTATTGGCATGAGAGAACCTGATGCATCCATCCGGGAAATTGCTGTGAACAGAATGGTTCACAGAAGGCCGTAGAACACGACGAGATGGGTCTGGTCGCACCACCCAGACCACCCCCCCGAAAATATCGACACCTCATCCAAATGATATTGCAGCACAGATCTGCGTCGTCCTCGACTCTGGCGCAACAGTGGAACAGTGTAACACATTTTACACTATCAGGAGTGACAGTTCGTTGTCGTTTATTACGGTCTGGGTTACTGGCGCGTCGTCCACTTCTCTGCCTACCTTTGACTAATGTGCATAAACATGTTAGACTGCGATGGTGTATGAAACGATATCACTGGGGACAGGAATGCCAGCAGATAGTGTTTTCGGACGAATCCAGGTTCTGTTTGTTTGAAAATGATGGCTGCATTTTGGTTCGCTGCAGACAGGGGGAGAGGCATCAAAATGATTGTATTCGCACAAGACATGCAGCGCCAACTCCAGGCCTTATGGTGTGGGGTGCCATTGGGTACAACCACGAATCACAGTTGGTGCGTGTCCAGGGCACTGTGACCAGTCTGACCTACGTGAATGACATCCTGCGACCCGTAGCCATGCCCTATCTGCACGACACCCCAGACGCCATATTTCAGCAGGACAATGCGCTACCACATGTTGCTGCACAAACACGTGCCTTCTTGTTGTCACAGGATGTCACACTGTTTCCATAGCCCGCCCGATCACCGGACTTGTCAACAATAGAAAATGTGTGGGATATGATGAATCGGCGGGTGCGGCGCTGTGACCCGATGCCTACCACCAAGGATGAACTGTGGAACCAGGTGAATGCAACATGGATAGCTATACTCCAGGACGCCATTCGCGCCTTGTACGCGTCGATGACATCACGCATGGAACAAGTTATCAGTGCCCATGGAGGACACAGTGCCTACCAGGCAACAGGACACATGCTGAACCTAGGTGACTGAAATGCTAATCGTTTCTGCAGAACATACTAATGAGCATGTCCTGTGAATATGAACTTCCTATCTCTAGTCTTTCGAGGTGTTCTGTTTTTTATGAATATGAGTGTATAAGGAAATAAGTAAAGGTTACAGATCTCTTCATATGGTTATGAGAGTACTTAAGATTTAGAGTAAGGATGTAAAGGGGAGAGCAAATAAGTCACTGATTAGATCAGTGGTGTCGCTTGCTTAAAAATCTTTGGATGTTCACGTATAGCTAACCGTAGATAAACATCCTGTGTAAGTTGTTCCTCAGTCGGTTAATACGTTAACGGGAGCCCAGTTAGCCTATATTGTGTTGTCAAAATTATTAGAGTATAAATCGATATGAATGCAAGATAATATGAAGTTAACACACGACATTTAAAATTGCATAACGACTGCAGTGTTTGGTTTTTATGATAGGCAGTGTTGAAGATCCTGTGAGGTAAGTGGATGAGGATTGTACGAGGACTTCTACGGCTTCATTTGCTATTCTTGGGTAAACAGGAAGGAATCTCGGCCAAAATTCAAGTCCCAATACTCAGAACTGTAGTTTGGCACCAATTATATCCTCTTGTATCCAGGGTGCAAAATTAGAAAGAAGTGGTGGGTGTGGGGAGAAGGATCATAGGGATTAACTAATGTTGTTTTTACAGGCACGACCCCCTCCCTTAGAAAAATGTAAATTTTAAATCTTTTTGTTTGAATTTTGTAGTTATAAAAAGAATGATAAACATTGGAAAGTTATTTCGTTTGTGCACTCGTTAAGTGAATCTTGTCCAATTGGCTACCTATCAGAAACACACCCTCTGCAAGAAGTACAGGAGAGGTGTAAACTCGAACTACTTGGAGCAGGACAAGGGAGGAAAGTTTGAAGCAAGCTATATTTTTTCCACGGTTTCAGACGGACATACCAGAGTGAAACATGGACAACAAGCTGCAGGTGCGGATTTGTTTTATTGCTCAACGTCTGTCAGTCATTCTATTATTTCTATATTATGTGTATTATTGCTGACTTTTTATGAAAATAAGCACAGTAAAATATACTTATTTCAGAAATACATGAGTTCTAGATTTTCCTCATTATTTTATAATGAGAGAATCCCCCCGGGCAATTTTAATGGCGAGGAACCTTCGAGATAAAAATCCTTGGTGGGGGAGGGGGATCCTTCTTCTTGTACCTCATCTGGAAGTTTTCTGTGCTCACCCTTAAGGTGCGTCCACACCAAGATGTTTTCGTTAACTTTGTTAATAAACAAAATAGCGTGTTCATTAACTTTTCGAGCATGTTGATAAACAAAATTTCTTTAACTTTTGTGAATGAAACTTTTCATTAACATTTCGTGTTTTCGTTAACATTTCGGTTCGCACATGCGCAAAGACGCAATTAGAACACGCAAATTCGTAGCGCGGAATACAATTCTTTTATTAATTTTTCGAAATAGACTGTCGAATCGCAAGCAACTCACATACACCATACAAATACATAAGTGAAGTGTAAGAGTATTTCTCTTACACTCTTACATGATCCTTGGTAGGAGTCACCAGTCGCTAGGAATCTTCAAGTTATACTTAGTCTAACATTAATGCAGATGACATTCCGACAAATTTGTATCATTTCTTGCAATTTCAGACTCAGTTACTGTCAACAAGAACTGAAAGTCTTGTGGGGACATTCTCAGAAAGTTTTGAAAGCCTGCTGCATCATGAATTGAAAGTTCTGACATAGGCCTAAGTGTCCTCTCCAAACCTAATTCTAAACGCTTTTCCAATATTTTTCTTTGCCACACTTTGCGTCTGCATTTTTCTCTAATTGCACTCATTAAAATAATGAAAGCTGCAGCTGTATTTTCTTCTTCCTGACCCTATCCATTGTAACCTCACAAACAGATATTTTGGTGTGGACACAATGTTAAAGAAGTTTGTTAACAAAAGTTTATTTGGTGTGGACACAATGTTAAAGAAGTTTGTTAACAAAAGTTTATTTGGTGTGGACACAATGTTAAAGAAGTTTGTTAACAAAAGTTTATTTGGTGTGGACACAATGTTAAAGAGGTTTGTTAACAAAAGTTTATTAACATCTTGAGAAATGTTTTTGTTAACATTGTTCATTAACTTTGTTTCGTTAACATTGTTTATTAACTTTGGTGTGGACTAACCATTATACGTCTCTTACTCCCAGTTATAACATCACTCACACTCCATTGCTGTTAAGTTTTTCTAGAAAGGAAGAATTCGATTCGGTATTATCATTTTCTTTTTGTTGATGATGTGATTTTATTGACATTAACAGGGGTGGGGTCTGCAGAGAAGTTTGGATGCGGTTTTGGAATATGCTAGGAAGAGGACCCTGAAAATGAACGGTAATGAATCGAAGGTGACAGTAGGGCGTAAGAATAGGGGGAGAAAGAAAGAAAGAAAGGAAATGGAAGGTCCAAAGAGAGAGGATTGAAGAAATAGAAAAGTTGGAATATCTAGGAGTGCTTATAAATAGAAGATGTGGATGGGAGGATCAAATTAGGAGATCTAAATGGAAGAGGGCGGCGGCTCTCTCAGTGGTCAAAATTCTAGAGACAAAGTTCCCGGATATAAATGATAGAATTCTAAGGTTGGTGTTAAATACAATAGTGTTAAACAGAGTACTGTATGGGGCTGAATTATGGGGTTTAGAGGATAAAATAGATATGCTAAATCAAATTATTTGTAATTTAGTAAGAGGTAATGCGAATCCTGCAGTGTATAACAAATGCCGGAGCGATAGTCGTGTGTGGGGAGTACATACAAGTGGAATGTGTAAAGAAGGTAATTAATTATTGATGAGTTTAAAGAGAGGGGAGGGGAATATAGTGCTGCAAGCGACTTACCAGCAACAACTGAAAAGTATCTATGCTGGGAGCTGACTGACGAAGATTAAAATGTATGTGAAAAGGGTGGGTATGAGTTACATATGGCAGGACGTCTGGAGTAGTAGGGGCAGTAGAAGTCGGAGATCGTTTATAATGAGAATTATGGACATACAAAGGCAATGACAGTCGGAGGAATGCAGAGAGAGCATCCCTTAGTTTATTTAACAAAGTAATTCGAGTTTCAAGGATAAATATTAGTAACGTGGATAGAACGGTGAGAGGAGGTTTTTGGACTTGTATAAAAAAGGGGTGGATCAAAAATAAAGATTATTCATTGTGTATATTATGTGAAAAAGTGAACGATGACCTGCACTTGGTAGGCCAATGCAAAGAAACAGAAAATGTGAGAGTGAATCTTCTGGGTGTAAGTCGGCGGGAGTTATTAAAACAGTGTGATGAGCAAAACATTATTGGGTGGGTGATTAAAGAATGGAATAGGGGAGGGACTTTGAATCAGTATTTAAGTGCTATTAAAAAATTGTGTGTTAAAAATTGAAAGATATGGTCGTGTAAAATCATTTGGAATGTATTAAAAGGAAAAGAAATGTGTGTGTAGATTCAGGTGCTGCTGAATAAGAGAGAGACAATTGGATACGAAGTTAAATCTTAAGTTGCCAGTAAGTTGAAACTCGAGAGAAATGACAGCACGAATTCAGCAGACTGCAGAAATGATAATATTGATTCAGCAAGTTTTTGTATACTGGGATAGGCCACGAGCGAGTATGGAATGGGGTAATTTAAGTCTTGCCGTGTTGCCATGTTCTCTTTGCGAGCAACCTCGCGATCCTCTGGCTAACGCCAGGCTTCTGGTTAACACCAGGCTTCATCTTGCAGTTAACACTGCTTGGAGTAACTACTATTCCTCTTCTTCTTGAGTTCTGTATTGTTCTGTTCTGTGTTACCGAGCTGCCGTTGTTTCTCTTTTCTTTGTAGCTGTTGTTTATTGCTAGTTTTCCTAGTTTTACTTGGTTTTGTTTATTCACTTACTCATATCATAGGGTCTATGAAAAGGAGGAAACTCGGTATAGACTTATGGAAATAAATGTAAATGTATTATAATTTTTTATTCAGTCAATACATTTACATTCTTGAGACACAAGAAAGACGAGGGTGGTTCAAAAACAAGAAAGATAATAAGCCTCTTCCTGGGTATAATATTCTGCCTAGTATCCCATTGTCCCGTCTGGCCAAAGCATGGGGACGACAGCTGTAGCACATGACCGTTCGCTGGCATCACCAACCATATCTGTTGTACTCTGGCTGCGCGTTTGGTTGCGGAGGCATTTCATCACAAACGACCGGAAATCCTACGAGCAGGCGTCATGTTGCTGATCGACGACGGCATACCACACGCACCCAGCAGCGCGCACGATTTCTTACTGCATAACTGGTGGGGGGTACTGAAATCATCCTCCTTACTTTCCCGACTTGGCACCCAGTGAGTGTAATCTATTCAAACCATTGAAGGATCATCTGGGTGGCGGGCGGTTCACAGCCGACAAGGAGGTGACGTGGCTTCGGAAACTTGGTGCAGAATTCTTTCAATTCCTTGATGTATTGATGGAGCAAATGTTTAGATATGCACGGTGACTACATGGAAGAGCATATACGATGGCCAATCAGAGGGCTTGTTACCTCATTTATCGAACCGCCCTCGTATTTACAACATAAAGACACTGATACAAGCAGCAGAGGTAAAACTTTACGCAAGGAAAGGAAAATAAGCTTCTTAAGTCCTTCGTATACTGTAATTTAACTTCTTGTTAACAGTGATCAAACGGCCTCATTTCTTTTTGTCGTGGGACCTGAAACACGAACGACAATATTCTGATTAGGTATTGCATTTTGAAAAGAAAAAAAAAAAACCAAGCAAGGCTGCTGCTAAGAAGTGGAGGAGAGATGGGCAAAATCTCAGAACAGTATTTGTGCACTGAATGTTTCCTGGCCTTATAATAATTTCCACAACTGGTAATAAGTAATTTAACATGAATGTAATCTATATTGCTACACTAGGGAGAAATGCAGATTATTATTTAGCATGCGGCATTTTTTTTTTTTTTTTGCTATTTGCTTCGCGTCACGCCGACACAGATATGTCTTACGGCGACGATGGGATAGGAAAGGCCTAGGAATTGGAAGGAAGTGGCCGTGGCCCTAATTAAGGTACAGCCCCGGCATTTGCCTGGTGTGAAAATGGGAAACCACGGAAAACCATCTTCAGGACTGCCGACAGTGGGGCTCGAACCCACTATCTCCCGATTACTGGATACTGGCTGCACTTAAGCGACTGCAGCTATCGAGCTCGGTGCATACGGCATAAAACCTATCTGTATACAATTGAATATATTACAATAACAAGAAAACAATTTCATATCAGGATGTCCAGCCCTTCCTCCGAAGAGGTCCGGTGCAGGTCTTTTGAGTTGACGCTTTATGGGTGACCTGCATGTCTATGAGGATGGGGACCTCCCTGTGATGAATTTTAATGATGACGACACACCCATCCAGCCTTGAGCCATTGGAATTAACCAATGAAGGTTAAAATTCCCGACCCGGCCGGGAATCGAACCTGGGACCCGATGGGTCAAGGGCAAAGCACGCTAACCATTTATCCACTGCCTCTGATGGTATAAAGAAATGAGCCCAGCTACTCGAGTAAGCACGTAGCTTGCAGCTGCCGACGATGTGAGGGATGTCTTGCCGTGGGACACCACAGTCGCATTCCGGTGACGTTATGTCGTTCCACTTGCACAGTGTCCGGCTTCATGGCTAAATGGTTAGCGTGCTGGGTCCCGGATTCGATTCCCGGCCGGGTCGGAGATTTTAACCTTCATTGGTTTTTTCCAATGGTTCGGGGCTAGGTGTTTTTGGTGTCCCCAACATCCCTGCAACTCACACAACACACATAACACTATCCTCCATCACAATAACACGCAGTTACCTACACATGGGAGATGCCGCCCACCCTCATCGGAGAGGCTGCCTTACAAGGGCTGCACCCGGCTAGAAGTAGCCACACGAAATTATATACTTGTAGAGTGAGCCCCTGCATCTTCCATGGCCTGTCCGAACTCTGTTAAGAGTGACCCACTGCCAGCGCGGTAGATGAATAACAATTTGCGCACCAAAAAAATCAAGACCGACTACAATCTATCAGACCGTAACATCCAAACCAAAATGGCGGAGTCGTGGGTTAGGGTAGCACGCAATAACTTCAGTTTGACGATAAACCAACTACTGTTCACGGTTTTCGGAGATACCGGAGTTTAGTCCCGCAGGAGTTCTTTTACCTGCCAGTAAATCTACCGAAACGAGGCTGACAGATGGGAGTACCTTCAAATACCACCACACTGAGTCGGGATCACACCCGCCATGTTGGGGTCAGAAGACCAGAGCTTCAACCGTCCGAGCCACTCAGTCAGGCGTCACATTAAATTGCTATCGTTGATACCACTGAAAGCGCTACACAATACCTAGTTCAATCCGCCATAAATTACAAAAGTATCTCGTAGATATTTTGCCAACGGTGGTATTTTTTTTCTATTTGCTTTACGTCGCACCGACACAGATATGTCTTATGGCGACGATGGGATAGGAAAGGACTAGGTATAGGAAGGAAGCGGCCGTGGCCTTAATTAAGGTACAGCCCCAGCATTTGCCGGGTATGAAAATGAGGAAACTACGAAAAATCATCTTCAGGGCTGCATACAGTGGGGTTAGAACCCACTATATCCCGATTACTGGATACTGGCTACACTTAAGCGACTGCAGCTATCGAGCTCGGTCGGTGGTAATTTAACATAATAAATGTAACATCATAGGGAAAATCACTGTTGCACCTATGAAAACGCTTCGCGAACAACTACACATCACACATAATCAACTAGAATCACACATATTCTACCAGAATAAACGGACAGCCCCACAGCAAATGAGAACAACAAGCTGATTATTTAGAAATGTCACTTAAGTTAGTCAAATAACGTTTTCTCTTAGATTTTACTTCGCTGGATAGATGGAAATACATTATAAAAATTGTTAAAATGAACATCATTTTTTGAATGTTTAAAAATACTTTAAGGTGCGAAGTTCCTCAATGTATTCACTCTCATGAGAACTATGAAACATAACGTGTTGCCTTAGTTTCGAAATGCTGGACAATTTCTAATGTTCATCACTCAATGAAAGGGAAGTACACCCGAAATGATTATGTCAGCCCAATGAACGGCTCTGAGTTTCCTTACGGGAAACTCTTAAAACATATGTTTACATATGATATAGCAGCACTTCCAACAATGATGGTAAACTTAATAATGAAACGTTCAGATACTAAAGATATAATAGGATCTTCCCCATTGTAGAACATGAGTATAAAAACTTTATTGACTCTAAACAATGATGTCTTTAACCTACATGGACGAGCTTCACTTTAGTATAGACTGCTTGATAACAGATAACCACAGCATGAATGGGAAGGTTCTGGTACAATAAAACCCCTGCGTTACAAAAGCAGGTAATTCCTCCAAGTCACTATTTCTTCTGTATAACAGTATACAGATTGCCCCATCTGTCACACTATTAGTTTTGTTATACTCCAAGATCCAGCCAAACGTTTCCGCAAGCAAGCACGGATTCTTGCAAAATACAATTATATATACATCACGCGACACACTGAAGCACATAAACACTGACAGAACATCACCATATCAATTACCATCTATCTAAATTAATTGTTTCTTCGAGGAATACGAATAGGTTCGCCATTTAGAATTAGAAAAAAGTCTTCCCTAACCTCAGACTTACTCTCAGATGACATATGCACACTACTGAATTGTATTTTGTAAAATTATCCACGATGTATGTTCCTAATCCACTTGTTTCTTAACGTTGTATTCCTTAGAAAACATAGAATATTTCTATGACAGGCACTGCCGTAGTTCGATTTAAATCCGGTTCACTACACAATCAAAACAAACACTTTCTCACATTACTGCGCATAATTACAGATCCTAAGTGACCATTGGCCCATATGAATACACTCACACACTTATTTCTACAAAGAAACTAAAATTTATCGTCAACTTTCATGAAATTACACCGACTGAATAAGAAAACAACAAGAACGAATAGGCTCACCATTTTCGGTTGGAAAGAGATCCTCCCTAACCACAAATTTTGGTTTCACATATACGATAGTTTAGCCTTTGACTTCCAAATTTTCCTGATGAATATTCCTTATCCATTTCTCCCGTAAATATATATGTTTAGGGAATTTAAGTGCTGAATTATCCGCAACGGTATAATTCGATCTAAAACTACGAACGCACCAGGTACGACCCATTTTGTGAAATGTTACAGCACGGCAATATAAACACTATTATACACTAAAAAACACACCATACAAACACACCGTTATAGATTACTACCTTACCAAATATATACTTTATACTTCAATAACTCTAGATCTACTTTAACTCAATGTAAACACAGTTATGAACCTACCACACAGTTCGCCCACGGAGGCGCCATTTTCCTCCCAATCGGTAGTAGCATTAAGGTATGATATATTGTAGTTGGTCTTGAGAAAATAATTTGTGAAGGGACAAGTCTGTTTTAAGATTCCCAGCGGTCTTTCCAAACTTTCACAGCGTTAAAGTTGTTTCGAGACATATCAGCAGCATCGCGCAAAGGTGGATGGCGTGACTTCAACCGTTGAAGATTGAGCGCAGGGATGCCTCCTTATGCCGGCATTTGGGATTTTTTGCAGATTTTACAGTACTCTTTTAAGAGGAGGTTCAATTTGCGCAGACCAGGTGACATTATTCCCGTAAGCAGCGAGAGCCAATAGATAGGTAATAATCGTGAATATCTCCCTTTTTCATTCTTATACGTGAAATCGCATGAAGTATGAAGGACAGGAAATTATATTTTGCACACCTTTTATCATGCACAGATGTTCGATATTGCAAATGCTGACGGAGATATTTTACATCTCCTGGTTTGGACCCCTAAAAATGGATGTGCCATTGTATTCTAATTAAATAATATACAGAATGTCCTTGAAAAAGGGTTCCAATTGTCAACATAAATGCCTTTGATTGATTTTAATAATCTACCTTTAATCCCATAATCCCCCCGTATGGCGAACATCTTTTCCCTCGGTACCCTGTCATATGCTTTCCCTAGATCTACGAAACATAAACACAACTTGATATTCCTCCCGTAACATTTTTCAATTACCTGGCGCATACTGAAAATCTGATCCTGACAGCCTCTCTGTGGTTTGAAACCACACTGGTTTTCATCCAACTTCCTCTCAACGACTGATCGCACCCTCCCATCTAAGATGCCAGTGAATTCTTTGCCTGGTACACTAATCAATGAGATACCTCGATAGTAGTTGCAATCGTTCCTGTTCTCTTGCTTATAGATAGGTACAATTACTGCTTTTGTCCAATCTGAAGGTACCTTACCAACATTCCATGCTAATCTTACTACTCTATGAAGCCATTTCATCCCTGCCTTCTTATAATAATATTATAATGTATATAGCCCTGTCGATGTCTGAGTCAACGATTATCCCTGAGCAGTTGAACATGTCGTAACAGTTTACACTTTAGTTACCAGATGACAGCAGCAACTTAAAAAATATTGACTTAAAACAATCTCCTACGAAAGCGCTCTCACTTGGATGACTATCTGAACTCTGAAGATTACATTCTGTGTCTGTAATCTGCTACTAGTGACAGTTCCCACTTCCCAGTTACTGTTTTCACTAGTACGTTATTGTGTTGTCGTTACTTGGTAACCTGTTGTTTTTGTCCTCATTACATTTGTAACAGTGACATGCATGTAACTGTGACAAAGTAACTGCTACGTTATTTTTCAGCCATCTCTACTGTGCATGGTCATTTGTGGATCTGGAAATGGATTGGAACACAGTGTCTGATGAAGAGTGATGAAGTGAATAAGTAAAATAGAGAGGAATCATACTTGCTCCGACCCGGTTGCATATGATGATGATGATGATTATGGTCCTCTGAAGATTTCTCTCTCTAATATCTCTCCAGTTCGACAAACACAATAGTCTAAGATAACGTTAGGCTATAGAAAGTCGATAAGCAATAATTCTTACCATGATTCACTGTGGGAAGAAAAATCGGACTAGGAATTTGATGCCGAATTTTCACCCCACGATTGAAGATGTTCCTGGATTGGACGAGGTTCATACTCTTGGTGTGGTTTGAGCGGTTTTCCTACTCCACAGTGAGGATGAGCACAGCCTTCCTTCCCGTGAAGAATATACACTGGGACCCTCTTCTCCACCGGGACATGAACTGCTATATGCACTATTTTTTTTGCAGGAATTTTTCGTTCTATTGTTAAAACTTTGGTGGTTTCTATCGGGTAGTGTTGAGGATGTGGAACGTGATATGTTGGGTATGAGTTTACCTCACCGCCATACCATTCTTTACACATACGACAGCCTCCTCGTCTCCCACCCCTACGGAGAATTGCCGCTAAAAGACCAGCTTTCTTCTTATGAGTCGCTGTCCTCTTGGTTCTCGACTTCTCATCCCTTTCAGCAGTCCCTGCAAATTAACAGACAATATAACACATATTACCATGACCGTACTGACAGACGGGCAGTTGGAATGTCTTTTTACTACAGGAGTGATTAAAGTGCAAGATTGTCTGCACCTCACATTTCAAAAATGCTGTATTTTTTCACAATTTAAGAATTTGAAAATCTATATAATATGAATAGAAGTGCCTACAATGAAAGAAAGAACTATTTAATTTAGCAAAACCTAACATATGACTGAGTTGTATGTGTTTTTGAACGCACAAATTTTTGGGGGCCTTGTAGGGCGATGGGAAGATTGGAAGGATTAGGCAAGGAAGAGGGAAAGAAGTAGCTGTGGCCTTACGTTAGGCATCATCCCGGCATTTGCTTGGAGAAGAAGTGGGAAACCATGGAAAACCCCTTCGAGGATGGCTGAGGTGGGAATCGAACCCGGCCCTCCGGGGGTGGCAGCTAATCATAATAACTGGATCTGAGCTTCAACTTATTAAAAATCGGCCATGTACGTTAAGTCATATTCAATAATAGGGGTATACCCAGGAGAGAAAGCCCGCCTGGTAACTATGATCGTTAAGGCGGTCAAGTCCATACGGTTAGTTGGTTCGAGTCCCATTGGTCGGAAAAAATTCTCCATCAGAATGTTGACCGGCAGGGTAAGAGAGATGGTGGTGTAAAATTTCTAATCACTATATTGCGTGCCAAAAGCCTTGATTAAATTCCAAACCTCTCCACAGTGCTCATAAGGAGTAAGGGCATATGTTAATGGTGATTCGTCTGTCGGATGGAGACGTTAAACCTTGACAGTCCCCTTGGTGCTATTCGACAGGAGTAGGCTATGTTATTATAAGCTACTAGTTTCACGACCGTATTGATGTTGAATATACACAAATATAGAGATGGGAACCTTCCACCTAATCAAGACTTTATTATATCTTATTAATTTACAGTACTTGTTTCGACCTCTTTTAAGGTCATCTTGTCCGACTCGTTGGCTGAACGGTCAGCGTACTGGCCTTCGGTTCAGAGGGTCCCGGGTTTGATTCCCGGCCGGGTCGGGGATTTTAACTTTAATTGGTTAATTCCAATGGCACGGGGGCTGTGTGTGTGTGTTGTCTTCATCATCATTTCATCCTCATCACGATGCGCAGGTCACCTACGGGTGTCAACTAGAAAGATCTGCACCTGGCGAGCCGAACCCGTCCTGGGATATCCCGGCACTAAAAGCCATACGACATTTCATTTCAAGGTCATCTTCAGCTGATCATATCATCTAATGTTAATGTAACATATAAAACATCACTAAATAGTAAAGAATATCATGTAAAATGGTAGTGCTGTACTATTAGTGTTGGTGTTTTTTCTTGGTTAAAACAATTGTTGGAGTCCATACGACCTGCATTTGGGTTTAAATTTCACTATTTGCTCACAAATAACACATAAGTTGTTAATGTTCTTAAACTTGATGATGTTCTATAACATTCTTGTGGTTCACATTAAAACTATTAATTTGTGTTAGTAAAACATTCTCTATAAGTACCGGTACACAGTTAAGTTTATGCATAAATTCTAATATCTTCGTCGTTCGTTAATATTGAGACGTGCATTCCTCAGTTTCTATGCTACTTGGTTGCTTGAAATCAGCTGGTCATAAAATCTAATAACATATAAAACATCACTAAATCTAACACGGAATGTCATATAAAATGGATGATAGTGTTATATTATTAAATGTGTTGGTGTTTTTCTTGGTTAAAACGATCATCAGAGTTCATATGACCGACATTTGAGGTTTAAATTTCACTATCGGCTATTTACCGATACCGGATTTCACCTTCTCCCTTCCTTTTTTTTTTTTTTTTTTTTGCTACGGGCTTTACGTCGCACCGACACAGATAGGTCTTATGGCGACGATGGGATAGGAAAGGCCTAGGAGTTGGAAGGAAGCGGCCGTGGCCTTAATTAAGGTACAGCCCCAGCATTTGCCTGGTGTGAAAATCGGAAACCACGGAAAACCATCTTCAGGGCTGCCGATAGTGGGATTCGAACCTACTATCTCCCGGATGCAAGCTCACAGCCGCGCGCCTCTACACGCACGGCCAACTCGCCCGGTTCTCCCTTCCTACTGGCATATATCACGTCATTCATTTCATATCATTAAATATTCTCATGAAGTTGACGACGACCCCATAGAGAAGCGGGACAAGGGTTGAGCATACAATGATGTCGGAGAGAAAGGTCACGTGTTCATCGACTAAAAACCACAATTAATTGTTTAACTCTTAGATGGTCAACACTCTTAAAACAATGGTGTCTAAACAAATCATAAGCTACATTTATGTACTTTCAACTTACCAGCATTCGGTGAGTGTGGATCTGTTGCAGTAATGAGGTAGGTTTTCCCTCGTGCTTCTATTGGCGCTGAGCGAATGTTGCTGTCTTCGTCCTGACGAACTCCAACCAAATCAAACAGATATGTCACTCGTTCACCAGTCTTTACTTCATAAAGGGCGCTTCTGTTTCGCCCCTCGCTACCTGAAACCATTACCCGATACAGTTATTAAATGATAAGTCAGAATCTCTACGACACCTTTGAGTAAAACCTATAATTACATCATATCGATCATCAATCACTACTGATCTGCATTTAGGGCAGTCACCCAGGCGGCAGATTTCCTATCTGATGGTTACCTAGTCTTTTATTAAATAATTGCAAAGAATTTGTAAATTAGTTGAACGTCTCCCTTGGTCAATTATTCCAATTCCAAACTCCTCCTCCTATAAACGAATATTTGCCCCCCAATTTGTCTTCTTGAATCCCAACTTTATCTTCATATTGTGTTCTTTCCTATTTTTAAAAACACACCATTCAAAGTTATTCGTCTACTAATGTTATTCCACGCCATCTCTCCACTGACATATCAGAACATACCACTTAGTCGAGCAGCTCGTCTCCTTTCTCCCAAGTCTTCCCAGGACAAACTTTGCAACTGGGATGACAGTCTTTAAAGGTAATAGTGAGTGGCACCACTGTACCGCAGGGCGACCAACTGTTGAAGGAAAAAGGGACATGAGAGTAAAAAAAGGTGGGGAGGCATTCCACAATTTTGGGGCACAGCTACATTTTTAACTGCAATATTTTATATTTTCAAAAGCATTGTGTTGACACATTCCCTCTTTTTTGACCAAGAGTACTCTTACTGAAGTAAAAACATAGAGAAATACATTTCACTCATTTTACTTGTACAATTTTTTTCCAGTCTGTGGGCCATGAGAAACAGTGAACGTCTTCTTGCAAAGTTTACAAAACTTCTCGCGGACGTTACTTCGATCATGGCGTGTTGGTTTCTCACTTTGCATTACATGCACATAGGCGTTTATTTTTCCCTTTTTCCTTCTCAGGTTTAAATGATGGCTTCCTATTATGTGACGTAGTACATCCAGTCATTGTTATTCGACACCAATTCTGTTTCAAAAATCACAAAAACTTAAAAGTAAAACACCAGTTAATACAGCACGTCTTCATGATGGCCACATACTCCACGTCAGGGCCTGACGATAACTCGGAAGTCGGAAGGTACCTCCGGAACGCTTTTCCAAAGATACTATTACCTGCTTCTTTGCAAGGATTATTTAAGAGAAGATTCGTTTATATATAAAACTAAATAATTGGGGGACCAGTGACGTCCCGCGCGGGACATGAACAAAATACCTTAAAATGAGGGACGGTTGGTCATCCTACCATACCGTGACATCTATGAAGTGCCCAGACCTGTATCAGGTGTGATCTGACATCTCGGAAGCGAGTGTAAACACCGCCTGTGCTGGTCGTGGCAAGGTGACGTGAATTATCGTCTTTCAAACGGTGCATGATAATCGGGGCTAGAGGGAATATTCCATTGTCGAAGTTGTGCGGACATTTGACATTCCTCGATCGACGGTGGAAGGCATTACTAACTACAGAAAATAGCACAGTTGCTGACCACGGATGCTTAATGATCGCGATTAGCGGCGTCTGTCTAGAATTGTCCGTCGTAACAGACTAGCCACACTGGCTCAGACCACATCCACAATCAATGCACAAGGTACCAGACGCATATCCAGAAGGCAGTGCAGCGTTCTTTAACGTCAGTGGGATAAGGAAGTAGAGGACCTACCACTGTGCCCTTGTTAACACAACGATACCGGACACAGCATCTCATCCGGGCGCGTAACATTACTAATTACACTCTTGAGGACTGGTGACATGTCACTGTTCCAATTGTTTCGAGCTGATGGTAGGGTTCGGATATGGCACAGGCCCCTTGATGCCAACAAGGAACCATGCAGGCTGGTGGTAGCTCCATAATGGTGTGGTGTATGTCCATAAGTCATACACCTGAATAGGTCGTTGACCATTGACTGCTAGCTGACCACTTGAAGCCCACAGAGGTGCCAACATTTGAAGCAGATTACCAGTAATCGCCCTCCACCCCCGAGAAAAATTTAGAGTCAAGTCCAAAGAGCGCTCCCTCCTTCTCGATAATGACACTTCTTTTGCCCTTCCCTCTAGCAATCTATTCGAATGTATATCATACTACACAATAACATTTGCACACAACCTGTTAGTTCTGTAACAAAATATTCCTTGTAGCTTGTTTCTCACGCAGCAACTGCTTTTCAATGTTGTTTTTCTTGAAGCATCCTTCCCACAGTGATGCCATTTTCGTCTTCTGAACCATAAGCGATTCCAGTGCACATGTGCTTAATGTAGGTCTCACTCCTTTCTCAATCTTTCTGTCAACTGTCAGGTAGCTGCCTCTGTGGATCCGTGGTAGAGTGTCGGCCTCCGGATCCCAAGATAGCGGGTTCAAACCCGGCAGAGGTAGTCGGATTTTTGAAGGGCGGAAAAAAGTCCATTCGACACTCCATGTCGTACGATGTCGGCATGTAAAAGATCTCTGGTGATACATTTGGTATTTACCCGACAAAATTAATTAAATCTCAGCCATAGACGCCCAAGAGAGATCCGGTTTACTCTAGGTCCGCTAGATGGCAGACAGAGAAAACCGGAACGTCGAAATTGACGAGCAGACAGCCAGATGGCGTCAAATCGAAATGTCTGCAAACGGTAGCTGAGGCCATACGATTATTATTATTATTATTATAACTGTCAGGTACAATTAACACAGCAAATACATTACTGAAGGATTTACAGTGGAGACGAGCAGCGCCTGAGCTCCTTCATTCACGGTGACTTTTACAACGCTTATGGGTAGCAGAAGGAACTCACGATCGAATAAGTATCGTTGCCAACTCACAAGCATTGAAACGAGGACGATTTAGGAGAAAGGCTCGAAAGGATTGATCATTTTTCTTTCTTTTCTTTTTTTCCGTAGAAAATTATTTTTTTCGTGACAATGTCAGCATTTCCGTAATAATTTCCCCTTTGACCGTAATCTCTTAATCGTGAGGTAAAATCCGTAATAACTATGGACAATCCGTAGTAGTTGGAACGCCTGAGCCCATAGTGTACGTCACACAGCCCTACAACTATGAGCTATTTCAGCAGGAATCGGGTTATCGTGTCATTGATATGTCTCGCATATATCAATGATCTACCTGATCGAGTAAATAATTCCGACTGACAACTACACAAGATGTAACAACAAGGTACAGTCAAAGTTTCAGGATACATTCTTCACACATAGAAGAAGAAATATATATATATACTAGCAAGGTACCCGTGCTTCGCTACGGTATTATACTGAAATTTGTAATTGAATGCTTATTGTTTTAGATATATAATCCGCCGAAATTCGCGATCTGACTCGTTCTCTGCGAGAATCCACCAAAATTCCCGATCTATTATTTTACGGCACGTTTCCTCCCATTTTTAAATCTTCCTTTCCAGCAATCGATTTCGTACTTCCCGGGTTAGGCTCAGGTATTCCTCCAGGTCAGTTGGGTCCGTAAATCTTTGCCATCTTTTCCTATAATATTTTTAATACGGATATAATCCTTCAGGAGATCCGGCGTGCTGTCATACTGGGTGCCTTGGCGGCACTGAACCCGCGACCGGACTGCATTCTTAGTCATTACCCCTCCAGGAGCCGTTTCCATCGCGGTCCGCAATTTGACGACGGTCCGGAATATTATTATTATTATTATTATTATTATTATTATTATTATTACTATTATGTGTTGCTGGAATGGCTGATGACAGGGAAAACCGGAGTATCCGGAGAAAAACCTGTCCCGCCTCCGTTTTGTCCAGCACGAATGCCACATGGAGTGACCGGGATTTGAACCACGGAACCCAGCTGTGAGAGGCCGGCGCGCTGCCGCCTGAGCAACGGAGGATCCTTATAAGTACATTAATAACAGTAAAATCAATTGGTCGCACCTCCTTCTACACCCCACCGCCGTTAAGTTTATTTACAGCCACCCCCCCCCCCCTCGAAAAAGAATTAAAAGGATGCTTGTTTCTTTATGTTTAAGGGAGATTCTAAACACCAATGTTCACGTCTATTACCTTCAGTTTTGAGATATAAGTATCCACATAAAAATAATTTATTTTTCACTTCATTTCACAATAATCTCTCCTCCCCCTAAATGAATTTTCCAGCAAAAAAATACTTGTTTCTTTAATAGTAAAGGATCTTCTAAATACCAATTATCATGACTCTAACTTCTTCAGTTTTTGATTTATGTGTCCTCATGAAAGGAATTCAACTCTTTTACACTCCCGCCCTCCAAGATGGTTTCCCCACCAAAACGCCTTTTTCTTTGTTTTTAAAGGAGATCCAAATACGAATTTTCACGTCTGTAACAACTTTAGTATTAGATGTATGTATTCTCATACAATTAAGTCAACTAATGTTTCAATTCTTTCACCCCCCCTTCATTGGATTTTCCGAGAATACGTGTTTCTTTACTTTTAAAGCAGATTGCAAATATCAAATTTCACATCTGTAACATCTTCATTTTTGAGATATCAGTAGCCTAATTAAAAGAATTCATCACCATTTTCAGTCACTTTTACCCCCCCCCCCCGCCCTCCACCCAAGTGGTATTTCCGAAAACTAAAAATACACTTTTCTTTATGTTTAATAGAGATAAAAAAAATACCATTTTTCACTTCTGTAACATGTTAAGTTTTTTAGATATCCGAAAAAATTCTCATTTTAAAATTTCACCCCTTTTGGGTTCCCCTTAAGTAGAGTTTCCAAAACAAATAACCTATATTTCTTTACATTTACAGGAGATTTACACCCACTTTTTACGTCTGTAACATTTTACGATTCCAAGATATTCTGTAGATATAGTCTTTCAAAAAATTCACCCCAATTTGTCACTCCTGTTTAACCGCCATTAATTGGCTTTTCCAAAAACTAAAAAATACGTGTTTCTTTATTTTTAAAGGAGATCCCATATGCGAATTATCAGTTCTATAATATCTTTCATTTCTGAGATATGTGTATCCTCATTAAAGGCATTCAACACATTTTTCACCCTTTTACACCCCTCCTATTAGGACTTACTGGAAACAAAAAAATACGTGTTCCTTTATTTTTAGAGGAGATTCTAACCACCAATTTTTACATCTGTAAATTTTAAAGTTTTAAGATGTAGACACACTCATTTTAAAAAATTCACCCCCGTTTTCACCCCCCAATATTTGGATTTTCCAAAAACGAAAAAATACCTGTTTCTTTACTTTTAAAGTAGATCCAAAATACCAATTTTCAGGTTTGTAATATCTTCAGGTTCTGAAATATAAGTATCCTCATGAAAGGCATTCAACCCATTATTCACCCTTTTACACCCTTCCTATTGGGATTTTCCGAAAACAAAAGAATACGTGTTTCTTTATTTTTAAAGGAGATTCTAAATACCAATTTTTACATCTATAAACTTAAAAAGTTTTGAGATATAGATACACTCGTTTTAAAAAATCACCCCCTTTTCACCCCCCCCCCATTAATTGTATTTTGCACAAACAAAAAATACGTATTTATTTATTTTTAAAGGAGATCCCAAACACCAATTTTCAGGTCTGTAATATCTTCAGGTTCTGAAATATAAGTAGACTCATGAAATGCATTCGACCCCTTTTTCAACCTTTTCCACCCTTCCTATTAGGATTTTCCGAAAACAAAATATACGTGTTTCTTTATCTTTAATGGAGATTCTAAATACCTATTTTACACCTATAACCTTTAAAAGTTTTGAGATATAGATACACTCATTTTAAAATATTACCCCTTTTTTACCCCCCTTAATTGGGTTTTCCAAAAACAAAAAATACGTGTTTCTTTATTTTTAAAGGAGATCCCAAACACCAATTTTCAGGTCTATAATATCCTCATTTTCTGAGATATAAGTAGCCTCATTAAAGGCATTCAACCCCTTTTTCACCCCTTTTCATACCTCCTATTGCGATTTTCCGAAAACAAAAAAATACGTGTTTCTTTATTTTTAATGAAGATTCTAAATACCAATTTTTACATCTGCAAACTTTAAAAGTTTGGAGATATAGATTCACTAATTTTAAAAATTCACCCCCTTTTCACCCTCCCATTAATTAGATTTTCCAAAAACAAAAAAATACGTGTTTCTTTATTTTTAAAAGAGATCAAAAGTACCAATTTTCAGGTCTGTAATATCTTCAGTTTCTGAGATATAAGTACCGGTATCCTGATTAAAGGCATTCAACACATTTTCCCCCATTTTCACCCTTTTTCACCCCTCCTATTGGGATTTTCTGAAAACAAAAAATACGTGTTTCCTTATTTTCAAAGAAGATTCTAAATACCAATTTTTACATTTGTAAACTTTTAAAGTTTTAAGATATAGGTGCACTCATTTTAAAACTTCACCCCCCCTTTTCACCCCCTTAGCAACGGAATATCCAAAAATCCTCTCTTAGCGAGCACCTACATCTTAATATGAATGCACCCCCAAAATTTCATTTCATTATGTCCAGTAGTTTTGGCTCGGCGATGATGAATCAGTCAGTCAGTCAGGATATATTCCTCGACATCTGCCTTAACTTGATTCCTGGGTACAGAGGCCAATGGTATGATGATAAGCGGGGTTAAAAGTCAGGTTGTGAGTTTCACTAATAGGAAACGTCCGCTCAGTTTTAATTACTGCGATAATGGGGTGAAAGTTCCTTATGGGGATCACTGTAAGTACCCAGGTGTCAATATAATAAAAGATCTTCATTGGAGTATTCACCATAAATGGGACTGTAAATGAAGGGTACACATCTCTGCACATGTAACACAGACCTATGGTGTTTCGCACATTGCGGCGCTATTTACAGGCAACGCAAACCTATGGCATTCCTCACATAAGTGGACTAACCACAGAGACCGGAACTATCCCGTGGTATTCCTCAAATAGTGGGTACTAAGCATAGGCAAGGCAGAATCATGGTGTCGCTCATATAGGGTACGAATCACAGGTACTGTAAGACCCTCATCCTGATTCACACACTGTCACTACTAATCACAAACCTATCGCGTACCTAACATAGTGGTACTACGCGCAAGTAAAGGCGACCCATGGTGTTCGCTGAGTGATGGTACTGATTACAAGTAGTCTCATGGTTCTAACTTGATCATCCCTTGGTCGCTCCTTTTAGTCGCCTCTTACGACAGGCAGGGGATACCGCGGGTGTATTCTACATGAGCGTCCCCCACCCGCAGGGGGTATTTGAATAATCGAATAAATAATCGAATGAATAATCGAATGAAATAATCGAATGAGTTTCAGATACCATTCAGTTGTATCGCATAGAATATTCGGATGTGTGAGGAATCAATTTGTTTCGGTTTAAGTGTGTCTGATGGATAATCGATTAAAATAAGCGAATAGAGGAACTCTTATGAAAAATAGAATTACGCCTTTTTCCAAACGTACCTCCAAATACTGAAACTAAATGAGTAAATTCACTGTCTTAAATAACATCACTTTTCATTCGAGTATTTCGAAAGCATTCACTATTCAATTGCCTCATTCATTCGAATGAATAATCGAAAAATAATCGAATGGGAAATATAATCGAGTAAAATGAATTGATCGAATAAGCGATTATTTTGTATTCGATTACCCCATCACTAGTTGGAACCCAACTGTCAGCAGTTCTGAAGATGGTTTTCCGCGGTTTCCCATTTCCACACCAGGCAAATCCTAGGGCTGAACCTTAATTAAGACCATATTCACTTCCTTCCCGCGTCTAGCCCTTTCCAAGTCGCCATGAGACCTATCTGTGTCGGTGCGATGTAAAGCAAATAGAAAAAATGCAAAGCCATTTCAACTATTGACGACTGTGAACATCTTCAGTTAGACCTGAATACTATAACGGACTGGACGATGGAAAAATGAATTATATCTAAAAATTTCAAAATGTCTGTCCATGTCGTTCACCCAAAATAAAGCACCCACCCTCTCACCTTCTCCGAGCATCACCTTCACCGTTTCTCTCATCGGTTGGCCGGCAGGCACGCCCATCTTTTCTGCCTCCCGTTGACTCGCTAACACAGCGCAGCGACAGCACGGGAATGCCCGCACTTCACAGTTCAGGTCCATGCTTAGAACGTGTATTAAGGGTTGATCTGTCGCTTCAACTGTTCTCGAGTTGTGAAGCGTTACTTCGGGGTATAATTCTCATAATGCCTCCACATGTGTACTCGGTAGAGGAAAGGGTATTTATGTACAATAATTACGTGAGAACAGACCCTTGCAGGGAAGTCGTTAGGCAATTTGTAAGACAATTTCCAGGTGTACGCCCTCCACATAGAGAGACCGTACGGAAACTCGTAAACAAATTGAGAGGAACTAGTTCTTTCCTCGATAAGAAGCGAATGTACTTAACGAGGAAGAATTAAATTAAATCGTAGAAAGATTAGAACATACGCCTACAAAATCCCTAAGACGACTTGGACAAGACGGTAGGGTTGAGCTCAGCAGGGTGGGCTACGAAAATATTAAAGTATGTCAGAAAGTACGAGCTTATTTTCTTAATTACTAAATTTTTAAATTCTTATTTTCTTAATTTTAATTGTTATCTCATGTCATGCACGGATAAAGTAAGCGAAGTGCTGTCCTCGTTGCTATGCGGGGAGTGATGAGTCAACGGGAGGCAGATAAGCTGGGCGCACCTGCCGGCCAACCGATGAGAGAAACTCACTGTATGTCGCACCTCCCTGGCCAAAGAGGCGGCCTTATCGTCTAAGAGACCCGCCATCCCCTTCAAGGACGGAATGAAAACGTTTTATAGTAGTAGTAGTATCCTGAGTATTTTTGCTTCACGAATTTCCATAAGCCCAGTCCAAATTCAAGATGTCATTTAACATTTTAAAATTTAAATTTTAAATTAAAATTCACCACTAACAGTGCATTTCAGAAAAAAATAATGCTCTTGATATCAGTACAAGCATGACAGTATTTTTAAAAGAAGTCACGGCTACCACTGACAAATAACAATTATGATACAACGCTGTGTGTATGTTAAATATTTTTGGAACAATTACTTGTAAGCCCAATCCCATAACAACAGGATACTTGGAATACATTATTGATATTAGATTGAATTACGTTAGGCTACGTAACGTTTTGTTTTTTTATTTAGTCAATTTACTGCCCAGGTTTGGTTTCTCCCCCGGACTCAGCGAGGGATTCCACCTCTACCGCCTCAAGGGCAGTTAAATAATCTTCAGTAACGTTACGAACAACGTGTGGCACGTGATAGTACTATCCACGAACTTTTATTATAAGGCCCGATTACGGCAATATACAACACATTGTTATTAGGAGCATTTTTGAGGTCCTTACGGAGATTTTAATGTAATCAATTACCATGGATACGACTACATCTTGTAATGCCACACCCTCTTTATGTTTTCCAGCAATATTTCATGTTATACCTCGTGTAACGGAGAACAATAAAGTTTGCTGTCTTCGCGGATTATTTTATTAGTCACACTGGCTAGCCTGAGCCTACTTTAACGATCTTCAATGGTTTTCCTGCGTTCATGTTTATGTTTACATGTCATATAGTATCATCTTTGTGTTCGTAAATGTGTATCTTGCTTGTGATTAATTTTCTACGTGCAAAAAGGGTTTTCCAAAAGGAAATTCCGTTGAAATCATCATACATCGTCCGGGAAGAAACAGGCATGTAAAGAAGCTATTTCTGGTGAAATTACAAAGCAAGCTACTACTCCACATGCGTCCGGAGGTTATGAACGTCAGAAAGAAAGAAAGAGAAATCGACCGAGAAAGCATACATTATGCCGACAGAGCAGCTGAATATTCAAACAAAGAAAGCACCATGAAAAGAAGACAAGTACAGAGAAGCAATGAAGAGGAAGAAGATGATTATTGTCCTGGAATGTTTTAAAATCGTGGGCAAGTTCTTAATCGACCGCAATGACTTCAAAAAAGCTCCTTATGACAATAGTATGTTATATATTGCCGTAATCGGGAAAGAGAGAATTTTTTGAGACTAAAAACAGAAATAGCCTCTTTTTTAGTCATTTCACACTATAAGTAAATGAAAACCTACAACGTGTTTTCCAGTCAATGATCGGGTCAGGGATGGAATGAATGAAGCCCCCATCTAGCGGCGAGAATAGGAATTATGCCGGCTGCCGAAGCCTGTCGCACTCCTCTGGGGCTATGATTAATGACTGACAGATGACATTAAATTATAGTGGGGAGTGTTGCTGGAATGAAAGATGACAGGGAAAACCGGAGAAAAACCTGTCCCGCCTCTGCTTTGTCCAGCACAAATCTCACATGGAGCGACCGGGATTTGAACCACGGAACCCAGCAGTGAGAGGCCGACGCGCTGCCGTCTGAGCCACGGAGGCTACTGGAATTTTTAAATAAAATCAACCATAAAAGCAATCACTATTAATATGCAACTGAGTATTAAGCACGTGTATTTATTTGTATATACCAATACTCACGCCCCTGTGTCGTCTAGATCACAAGAAAAAGATACACCAAAAACAGTGTTTTTTCGTTTAAAAAAATTGTAAACGTCCTTCACTGCTCACTGGATCAATCAATTCCTACTAAATTCAACATACGTATCCATAAGGCATTGTAACAATACTTCAAAATCTCGCAAAGATTACGTTTTTATTTTAGAATTGGCTTTACGTCGCACCGACACAGATAGGTCTTATGGCGACGATAGGACAGGAAAGACCTTGGAGTGGAAACAAAGCGACCAATTAAGGTACAACCCCAGCGTTTTCCTGGTGTGGAAATGGGAAATCACGGAAAACTATCTTCACGGCTGCAAAGGATTTATCGGTGACCCACGTCTAGACTACCCGGTCCCCTTAATCGACTTACTGACGGGGAAGAGCATTGGTTTCTTTTCTTTGCCTCCATTACAGCAATCTGCTATGTTCCTGTGATGTAATTGGATTTTCCTCCATTCTAATAGATTTCAAAAAATCAGTTTTCAGCTATATTATTCTTCACTATACTGTATAAATAACAATAGTATAAGAAGTTTTGTGATCATACTGCCAGGTGTTTTACCTGCGATGCATAATGGACTTATTTTCGGTGCCACAGGTTGCCAATCCGTATCTCAAAGTTAACCGAGGTCTACCGATTCAGCATTAGGAAGGCGAAGTGTCACGTTTCGCGGATAGTGTATATTTTGAACACTTATTGTACCAACATAAGGAAGTAGATTAATATAGCTACTAGGGTAGTAGTGTAATGCCTCTGTGGTGTTGTAGTTAGTGTGATTAGCTACCACCCCTGGAGGCTCGGGTCCGATTCCTGGGTCTGCCACGAAATTTGAAAAGTGGTACGAGGGCTGGAACGGGGTCCACTCAGCCTCGGGAGGTCAACTGAGTAGAAGGGAATCGATTCCTACCTCAGCCATCCTCGAAGTGGTGTTCCATGTTTTCCCACTCCCCCTCCAGGCAAATATCGGGATGGTAACGGCCACTTCCTTGTCTATCCCTTCCAATCCCTCTCCCCCACAAGGACCCTGGTCAGCACAGCAGATGAGGCCACCCTGGAAGAGGTTCTAGTCCTCCTCCCGAGTTGTATTCCTCTACCCAAAGTCTCACGCTCCAGGACACTGCCCTTGAGGCGGTAGAGGTGGGATCCCTCGCTGAGTCCGAGAGAAATACCAACTCTGGAAGGTAGTTAAATAACTAACGATGGCAGAAGTAGCAGAAGTAAGGAGGACATAAAACGCAGACTAACACAAGCAAGGAACGCCTTTCTTAAGAAAAGAAATTTGTTCACTTCGAACATTGATACAGGATGTTTTTAAAAACATTGTACGGTAGTGAAAGATCGACGATAGCAAGCTCAGAAAAAAAGAAAATAAAGCTTTTTGAAATGTGGTCTTACAGAAGAATGCTGAAGGTGAGATGGATAGATCGAATCACGAATGAAGAGATACTGAATCGAATTGGTGAAAGGAGCTCGATTTGGCTAAGAGCTAGAATAATAGGACACATCTTAAGACACTCAGGACTTGTTCAGTCGGTTTTTGAGGGAAGCGTAGAGGGTAAGAACGGTAGTGGTGGACCAATGTATGAATATGATAACCAGATTACAGTACCGGTCAAAAGTTTAGGACCACATTAAAAAATCATGAAGTTCCATCTAGAACCTACAATTGTGCTACTAGACCTCTGTATTTTTTCCCCTGAGCTCTTGCATCTAATATAATATACATCGCCTGATTTCAGAGATTTACGCCAAATTTTGTATAAGTTATATAATTTTAATTGTTGGGAGGTCACATCAGAAAGTCAACATTTTTGGAAATATTATGTACTGTATCATCTAATTGGTTCCAAGCATCACCACCAAGCTTCTTTTATAGACTTAGCAATAGTTATGGGTCATTTTAGTATAAATATAAAAATTCCGAAAAAATGCGGCACCCATTTTTGTGCGTTTATATTTTTTTTTCAAACCAGCGCTAAAATGGTCAATTTTTCCTTGTTCTTGTCATAGGTCTCAGTGTGAGCTATCGGGATCAGAGATGTGTTCTTGGATGCCACCGCAGAGTGCAAATGAAACTATCAGCGAAGATAAGTTTGACGACGATAGCTCGTCCTGACACCTTGGGCCATACATGACAAAGGCAAAGAAAAATCAACAATTTTGGCCCTGGTTAAAAATAAATAAAACACGCGAAAAAAACCAGTGCCGCATATTTTCGGAATTTTTATTTTTATACTAAAATGGCCCCCACCTATTGATAAGTCTACAAAACAATCTTGTTGGTGATAATTGCAACCAATTAGAGTATTCAGTACATTATATTACCAATTTTTTTTATTTTTTGGTGTGACATTCCAAGAGTTAAAAATTCATAACTTCTACAGTATTTGGACTAACTCAATAAATCAAGCGACATATATCCTATTACATATGAGAGCTCAGAAATAAAATTACAGAGGTCTAGTGGTACAATTTTAGGTTCTAGATGACATTTCGTGATTTCTTTATGTGGTGCTAAACTTTTGACCGGTACTGTAGAGCAGGTGTAGGATATAGCAGTTACGTAGAAATGAAAATGTTAGCACATGACAGGGTGGCATGGAGAGCTGCATCACACCAGTCTATGGCCTGACGATTCAAACACAACATGCATTTAGAGGGAGAGGAATTAGAGATTGGCATAATTTATCAAGTTGTTTGAAATCACTTAACAAAAGACTAAGCTAACAACTGTTAGGGAATGTACCACCTGGAGGACAGCCCTACAGTTTGATTGATCGAGTGTCGCTAGTCTTGCCCAATATGGTACAATCAGAATAAAACAAGTTGTGTCAACAATATGTAAGAAAAACTCTCACTCGTGACATAACATACTAACCTGTTTTCAGTGCAGTCTCGTGTTCCTTACCGACGACCTCGCCCGCCAAAACCTGAAGTAGAATTAGTCCTATAAGAGTTCTCATGTTGCTGAGCGAACACGAACTAGGCAAGGTGAAGAGAAGACGTAACATTTATTGAAGCGTCTGTAAATCGACATTTATAAAAAAAGAAAAGAAAAGAAGGTTACATTCTCCTCGAGAGGTAGAGAAGGTTAAATAAGTTCGTTTCATGATTCGAGTCAAGTTAGGTAGAGCTCAACATGAATAGCAAGATCCACGCGCGGTTTCTCGAGTCAAGTTAGGTAGAGCTCAACATTAATACCAAGATCCACGTGCGGTTCTCGTTATCATCAACGGTTCACTGAACCTTCTGCCACTAACACGCCACTTATTTTCCAGGGGCTAAAACAAGAACGTATATTACGTAGCAAAAGTTTACATTTCATATCCTGATGAGGTACGGCGAGCCTCCTACACCAGTGGTTCGCGACCTTTTTATTCACGCCCACCTTCGGGAAGATAAAATTGCTTGAGCCCCCTTTATTCTTCCTTGCTCCACACTATTAATATTTTGTACAAAAAAAGGCTCTTGAGGTCTTCTGTTTGGGTCTATATAATAATAATAATAATAATAATAATAATAATAATAATAATAATCATCATCAACATCATCATCATCATCATCATCATCATCATCATCTTAGGACATTTAAGAACTATTCTAGAAAGAAGACTGAGTGTTAACAGGAAAACATACATTGCATTTGTGGATATAGAGAAAGCCTTTGACAACGTAAACTAGAAACAACTCTTTAGGAACATGAAGAATACAGGACTGGACTGGAGGGACAGAAGGCTCATTTTACTCCTACACAAAATCAAAGCACACCAATAGAAATCAATGGTAATGCTAAGAGAGCATCCATTAGAAGGGGAGTGAGACAAGGTTGTGTGCTATCTCCATTTTTGTTCAACATGTTCACTGAGGAAGCCATATCAAAACTTAAGCAAAAAAAAAAAAAAGGAATTAAAATTAACGAACAACAAATCCACTGTATAAGGTTTGCCGATGACATTGCATTAGTTGCAGATTCAGAGAGGGAAATAAGTAAAATGCTACGAATTTTAACATCAACACTACAAGAATCAAAATTGAAACTGAACACCTCGAAAACAAAATCATTAGTTTTCAAGAAATCAACTGAGGAAATACCAAGAAACAAACATTAAGGTAGGTGATAAAAATGTACAAAAAGTAAGTCAATTTTGCTATTTGGGAACCATTATCACTCAGGACAACAGGTGCACCACAGAAATCAGGAGGAGGATTGCTCTAGCTAAACAAGCCCTCAGTAACAAGAAACAGCTTCTGACAAGCAGGAACATTAACATTAAAATTAGGAAAGAATTTGCCAAAATGTTTGTGAGGAGTGTTTTGTTGTATGGTTGCGAAACATTGGTCTTAGCAAAACAGGATATAAAACGCCTGGACGCAATGGAAATGTGGATATGGAGGAGGATGCTGAAAATGAGTTGGACAGTAAAAAAAGTCAAACAAAAGAGGCCTTAAGGAAATAGACGAAACAAGGGAATTGATCAACACTGTAGAAAAGAGGAAAATCAAAATCCTTGGCCACACACTTCGACATAACACATTCCTCACGACTATGCTGGAAGGAAAATTTCTGGGTAAGAAGGGAAGAGGAAGGCCGAGGAAGAAGTATCTGGATTTCGTGATGGACAGGCTGAATTTGAAAAAGTATGTTGACCTGAAACGCTCAGCAGAGGAGAGACAAATGTGGTTGCAGCGACAAGGCCTTGCCTTTAGGATATGAGTAAGGACCACGATGCGAAAATAGAATTTGGATGAAAAAAAAGAAATCACATGAAATCTACCAAGTTACAGAAAAAATCAGAGATTCAATCAGAAACTTATATAGAATGGATAATAAGAGGTTCACAAACAAAATTTTGAACTTAGCCTTATCAACGAAAAATCACAATAATTGGCTAAAAGAAATCCGTGAAGACCTAAATGAAACTGTCATTAATGAGAAAACCATTCAAGATAGAATAAAATTCAGAACTTTAATTCACAAACACAAATTTTCTGTTAAGCCCACCCAACTAAATACGGGATGGACTGAAGAACGTAAAAATGAACACAGCGAGAGGATGCAAAGAAATTGAGAAGAGGAGAAGAACCAATAAAAGTGTCAATAGTTCAAACGTGATCCTTAGTTGGGCATAACAAATAATAATAATAATAATAATAATAATAATAATAATAATAATAATAATAATGTCATGCGGAGAAGGAAAATTACATTTTATGGCCACTTGTTGCTAAGAATAAAACCAACACGATTATCAAACCAGATCTTTTACCTATGTTAAGGATACGAAGACCCAGCGAACTTGGTTCAAGGAGATGGTAAGGAGCCTACAGGAGATGGGAATAACTTATGAATAGGGCTCGGATGTTTAGGAAAAGTCATATTTTATCCTTGTCTCTATTTTCTTGCCTGATTGGATTTTGGTGCAAATCAGGCGATTTGTTGTTGTTTTGAGTCATCAGTCCATAGACTGGTTTGATGCAGCTCTCCATGCCACCCTATCCTGTGCTAACCTTTTCATTTCTACGTAACTATTGCATCCTACATCTGCTCTAATCTGTTTGTCATATTCATACCTTGGTCTACCCCTACCGTTCTTGCCACCTACACTTCCTTCAAAAACCAACTGAACAAGTCCTGGGTGTCTTAAGATGTGTCCTATCATTCTATCTCTTCTTCTCGTCAAATTTAGCCAAATCGATCTCCTCTCACCAATTCGATTCAGTATCTCTTCATTCGTGATTCGATCTATCCATCTCACCTTCAGCATTCTTCTGTAACACCACATTTCAAAAGCTTCTATTCTCTTTCTTTCTGAGCTAGTTATCGTCCATGTTTCACTTCCATACAATGCCACGCTCCACACAAAAGTCTTCAAAAACATCTTTCTAATTCCGATATCAATGTTTGAAGTGAGCAAATTTCTTTTCTTAAGAAAGCTCTTCCTTGCTTGTGCTAGTCTGCATTTTATGTCCTCCTTACTTCTGCCATCGTTGGTTATTTTACTACCCAAGTAACAATATTCATCTACTTCCTTTAAGACTTCGTTTCCTAATCTAATATTTCCTACATCACCTGCCTTCGTTCGACTGCACTCCATTACTTTTGTTTTGGACTTATTTATTTTCATCTTGTACTCCTTACCTAAGACTTCATCCATACCATTCAGCAACTTCTCGAGATCTTCTGCAGTCTCAGATAAAATAACAATATCATCGGCAAATCTCAAGGTTTTGATTTCCTCTCCTTGGACTGTGATTCCCTTTCCAAATTTCTCTTTGATTTCCTTTACTGCCTGTTCTATGTAAACATTGAAAAGGAGAGGGGACAAACTGCAGCCTTGCCTCACTCCTTTCTGGATTGCTGCTTCTTTTTCAAAGCCCTCGATTCTTATCACTGCAGACTGATTTTTATACAGGTTGTAGATAATTCTTCGTTCTCGGTATCTGATCCCTATTGTCCCCGTGAAAATTGGCGATCTTATGAATATTTTAACAAGTGGAAAGCAAAGATTTTATTGTCTGCTTGAAGCTGCAACACATCACTTGGGAACTTGTGGCGAGCCGTGAACGAGTTTTTTTTGTCGTTCAGAGGGGTGCGATACGTCACCAGCGAGACTGTGTCAAGGTTATAGCTAACCACGTGACTACCTTCGCACGCGCGACTCAGCTTGTTTCTAGAATAGTCTGCGCAAATTAAAGGTGATCATCAGCCAATTACCGTACTCGCTGAAGAACACGCCTCCTTGGGCTAATTAGATATAAAAGGCCTTGCTTCGAGTGAATCGCTCTCTTAATGCTTAATGCTCTTCGCTTTACGCTCTTCTTAATGCTTGTTCGCTGCGTGAGACACCACATCACCGGACCACGTGGAAGGAGAAATTTCAAGACAAGTCGACGCCCGTTCTACCAGAATTTAGTCTGATAATTAGTGAATTCTGTGGAATAAAAACGTCTAGGAGCCAAGTTAAGTGTGACAGTGTAGACGAGCTGTTTATATTCTGCGTGTGCTTGTTCAAAATACTTAATTTTGTCATCTCAGTTACAGCTTGTGACCAGCAATCAACGAAGACGTCTTGGAATTGAAGATCTCAAGATGAAGAATTCCGCAACTACCAACATCATTTCATCGAGGGACATCCATCGCAGAGCCTCCATGGAGCTGTAAAAATGTAAGGCGTCTCTGGTAATTGGAAGAAGACTGGCCGGAGTATGCTGAAATAACTGACTGTCGACGGGAATCGAACTCTACAAAAACTTGAGTACCTTTTTAATTTAATTTATCTGTCCTATCTTTTGTACAACTAGAGGTCTTTCTTCTTAAGTCGTAGATCTATCAGTTTGCTGTAGTTAGAAATGTTTCATTTTCCTACTTCTTAAGGTGTCATGGTAGACTAGGTACGTGTGAATGAGATTTTGAAATCTATTAGAGTAGACATGTAGGTTGTCTTTGACTGACTTCCCATGCTTAAGGAGCTTAAGTTTAATAATCACTGACCACACGATAAATCCACTTTATTTGTAATATTGAAAGTTACCGGACGGAAAATTTGCGTGTACATTTTGAGTGAATAGGGTCGAACCTAGTGTCTTTTAAAATCACTTGCTGTTTTTTTATGATGAAGTCATCTAATTTTACGACATTCCAGGAGAATCAGTAGATGTAATAATCACTTAAATAATAATAATTCTGATTAAAGATCGGGTAAAACAGAAGTAAACGCTCGTGAGCCATAAAACTACTGTAGAATTCCTAAATGTGAGATAGAATGTGCTCTGTTCATGAAGGGTCTGGAATATGGCCTATCCTGAGGGATATTTGTTGCATAATTGAGTAAATGATGAATTAGTGGTGATATTGATTTATTCTTGTGTATTTGGAGCGCAAGATAGATTATAATTAGTGGAGCACGTGTTTGTGAGTGTATTTCACAGGTAGGAAGTAAAAATAATGCGAGTAAGGCTCACGCTTGCGGTAAATTCAATCTGTAGCCCACATGATGGTAGTGCTTATGGATTTTACTAGAATCTTCCATTATAATCTCATGAATTAGATGAACTTGCGCTAATATGTGAAATGTATTTCTATCAAGTGATACTCATGACTTCGATCACTAGCCACCTTCAATGTAAGAGAATTTCTGTGCACGAATTATTTCTGCGAGACATTACGCGTCCCGACCATCGATAAAAATCATAACTAAAATTGCCAAGTCAGGATTCGTTGTAAATAGTGTACATAAAACGTGTTTCCCTAGTGTGAATGTGTGTGTAAATGTGTATATTTCTCTTGTGCCATGTTTATTTCATTTAATTTTGATCTGGTCGCGCACTCGCCGTGACGCGGATCACATTCATCGTTGTGTGTTGCCTTAAGAAATAATTTCATGCCCTTAAGGGAAAGTTTAATTAAATTAAGTCAAGGAAGACTAGGAAGAAATTTGATTTTTATTTGCGAGATTTAAAAGGAAAGATCATCTCGTTACTTTGTAAAGGCACTCGATTTGTAACAAAATTTATTTAACTAGCTCACACGTTGGTAATGTAAATTTCTAAAAATCTGAAATACTTTAAGATTAATTTAAATAGAAATGAAACGCAAAGATTAAAGGTAGAAATTTTGTCAGCCGCATGATTGCTTTAAAACATTGTAAAAATAAGTCATTAATAATTAATCAAAAATCATTACTCTGAAATGCTAATGATGAACATTAGATAAATGATGCGGTGGAGAACTAGTAAGAACACGATCGTGTTACAATGAAACAAGTTAATTGAATGCTAATAATAATAATAATAATCGAGATAATAATTAATTAATTTTGAGAATTTTGGAAACAGTTTTTCTTTGCTACTGAAGTTCACGTTAGTGTCATTAACCATTATTAAATATTGTAAATGACTAATTCAGCTGTGTACATAGTAGAGACCACGTGTTGAGGCAACTTTAAATTGGTGAAACTTTGAACACATGTTTATTCAGTTCTTTCAGTTAAATGTTTGGTTTAAAAAGGCAAGTGGCCTAATTACTTCTTTGGTTTCATTTACAGCACAGTAGAGCTGGAGATATGAACACAAGTCGCTCTAAATCGAGGAAGAAACCCGATATTATGAAAGCTCTGTTATGTAAAAAGGAAATATTAGCAAGAATATTTTGTTGTTTAATTGCTTATGTGAATAAATGTCAGAGTGTTGTTTTAATATTTCTTTTTATCCTGCTTGGTCATCAATCCTACAACCCTTAAATGCCTCTAGAAAGTGATAGCCAACGATCGAACGGTCCACCTTGGGACTCATCGCTCGATGGCTGGGCTTAGCTCGGGAAAAATGGGGGCATTTAAGATGGCTTAATCCAAGCGTGGGGCTCGAGATTGGCTTATCCAAGCTCGAAAATGATCTTGTGCTGTCCAGTGTTTATGACATTGACAAGATCAGATGACCAATTAAATTAGGCTGACTCTGACACATATATTCGCCCAAATTCTTGTGGCTAACATAAGCACATGTTAAATGTAACTTGTGTGAATATTGCTAAAAACAAATTCTTGCTGGTAATTAGAAATTTGAATTTGCTGCGATGATAATTAATTAAAGTTAGACTCATAATTGCGACCGATATTGGTGAAAATTTGGAACTTTCATGATATCGATAAATCGGTGCCTTCACAAATTTGATAGAGTTCGATTCCCAATATTTCAGTAGTCCGGTTAGAATTCTTCCAGTACCAGAATAGCCATTTAATGAATAATTGTAACTATGGAGGACTTAAGGCAGATGTTGTTGGCAATGGAGGAGAGGATTAATGCCAACCTGAACATTAGTCAAGCTAACTTAGAGAAAAACTTAGAGAAAAAACTTAATGATCTTAATGAAAATCAGGCTCACTTAGAGGAAAAACTTAGTGAAAATCAGGTGAACTTAGAGAAAGGACTCTTTGAACTCAATAATAGTCAAACTAACTTAGAGAAAAACTTAGAAAAAGGACTTAGTGATCTCAGTGACGCACAAATAAACCTCGAAAAATCTCTCGGGGAAGCTATTGAAGAAAAGTTGACGGACATTAAAAACCAAACTGAAGAAGGTTTAGGAAAAATATGTTCGGACATTAAACTTTTTAACGGCAAGCTAGCCTCAATGCAGAGCGAGCTCGTAATAGTCAAAAATGATTTCGCTACTATGAAAAAGGAGGTAAACGAAAACATTGCCAAATCTATGGCGGGCATGTCCAATGAATTCAGTGAACGACTGGCGAACGTTCAGCAGGACATATTAACTGGAATCGACAAATACAAAGGCGAAGTTGAACAATCATTCCTGAATATTGAGGAAAAGATTGACACAAATTCAGAGGACCTTAAGGTTACGAAAACGGCTTGGGCGAAGAAATTCGTTGGATTAAACGAGAAACTACAACAAGTCGAAAAGGGCATTCTCGACAAAATCGAGACATCCCAAGTCGATACCTCGGAACGGATGGATTATATCCACGAGTCGCTTGAGGATAGTTGGGGCGAAATAAAAACCATCAAAACCACCCTGATGAATGCCATACATAAGGTCACGACTGAGTCAAAAACTGAAACCGAAGGGATTCGAAAGGAGTACACGGATGGAATTAAGGAGCTTGTACATGAAATGCATCTCCTGAAAATCCAGAACGAGAACACTAGCAAGGTCACCAACTCATTGCTAGAGAAACAGGCATTACTGGAGCAACGTGTAACCGGCACGTGTCAGACGTCAACTCCACTTGCAACTGCAGGGACAGGCGCTGCGAATACAATTGACATTTCTTCAGAGCCGACAGTAAATGCGTCTCAAATGAATACAACCGGCCAGACGCAAATAGTAAACATAATTCGTCTTCACGAAGACCAACCCAAGAAATTCAATAACGTTAGAGGAAATGTGACTCCGAAAGGCTTTATTCGGGAACTGCAGGATTACTTTCGCGATGCGAAAATTCCACCAGAAAGGCAGCTAAGAGTCACCGAAAAATTCCTGGAAGACTCAGTTCATACCTGGTTTGTCGCATTTCGATTTTCGTTTGACGATTTCGAAAGTTTCAAGAAAGCATTCCTGGAGAAGTACTGGAATAGCGACGTCCAATACAACCTCAGGACGGAGTTATACGCCAGGAAATATGCATCATCTACGCCCACGAGATATGCGGACTTCCTGTCCAGCCAATTAAGAAAATTAAGGGAACTAGACTCACCGCCATCAGAACCTGAGTTGGTTAAGTTGATCACCCGACAGTTACCACCAGATGTGCAGAGGATCATGATAGCCTCAAATACGCAATCTGCAATTCAGGCCGAGGCGTTGTTAAGACAATTAGACATGACGTCCAAGGAACCAGTTCGTCAGGGACGAAATTCGGAACCTCAGATCCATCAGGTAACAACGAATAAGGAGGAAGAATCGAAATCAGTCAACCAAGGGAGAACGTGGAAACGTAACCCTGGAGGGCAAGATTCACCTCGTGATCGATCGCCCGTACGCAGAAATAGACCCATTAGAAACTGGGAATATTCCAGACGTAACGAGAGGAAGCGTCCATACTCAGATTACCGAAGGAGCTGGAACCGAAACCAGGACTTCCGCCACTCAAGAGGAAGGAGAGACTGGCGAGAAGAAGAAAAGGAAAAATATCTAAAGGACCTTCAAAACTCGACGCAGGAAAACGAACGATGGCGAAGAGCAATCCAAACCCAGGATACCAACCCTGATATCGTGGGAGCGGAAAGCCTTCAATATCAAGAGGCCAAGGCTCGGGGAAGCCAACATAACAACTCGAGTCAGGAGCACAGCCAAGGTGCTGACAAAAAAAAACTCCATCTCCAGTAAGAGGAGATAGCCTGAATCCTGAAGGCAAAATCACTAAACTTCAAGAATGGATTGTGGTACAGGTCGACTCATGGACTACCAAGCCCGAAGACTTGTTGGATGAAGTTGGTCAGCGTAACAGCGAAATACCATCGACGTTACCCATCATTTCAGCACGAATCTGCAATGTTCACGTAAAATGTCTCATAGATACTGGATCGACGATTAGTGTCATTTCGACGGCATTTTTGAGAGACCTGAGGGACCGAAATGATATACCTGTCATACCGGTATCTCACGTAAAAATTAAAGGCATAATACCGGACAAGTCTGTCATGTGCAAACAACAGACATTGTTGGATGTCGAAATTGGACGGACGATATTCCCTCAAGTATTCTTAGCCATGTCCAACATTAAATTTAATATTATTTTGGGTGCAGACTTCCTAATGTCTTACCAAGCCATGATTGACATGCAGTCAAACTCCATTCAATTCAGGAAGGCGGATTTTTCCGAGACTGCCATGCTAAACCCTTCCGATGTAAACGACCCATCTGCTTATTGCGGGGAAACAGACGCCTTATCTCCGAGGGAAACCGAAGACCATGAGGCCTCTGAGGAAATTTTAATGGCCATGGATAAAGTATTAGAAGAAGGCGATAACGACATACACCCCTTCGATCTCATTTTTGAGAAATCAAGACAAGCCATGGGTACGGAAAAAGAACAGATTCAGCTGCAGAATTTGCTACTGAAATATAAGAACTTGTTCGATTCCAAACCAGGTCTTATTCCCAACTTTCAATACTCACTTCTTGTGACAGACTGGCTACCCTTCAAGAAAAAGCCGTATCCGATACCGGAAAAATTTTACTCCAGAGTCGGCAAGATTATTGAAGAAATGGAGAGGGATGGAATCGTCATGAAAGCTAGCAGTCCATTCATTAACCCTTTAGTAGTCGTGTCTAAGCCAGACGGATCGCTGCGCGTGTGTTTAGACGCTCGATCCGTGAACGAAAAGCTAATTCCGGAGAATGATCAGCCTCCGACGATCAAAGACGTCATTAGAAAATTCAGGGGTATGAGATACTTCTCTTCTGTTGATTTTACGTCTTCCTACTTCCATATTCTGCTTGAAGAAAAATCTAGGCTATTGACAGGCTTCATATACGACCAGCAAACCTATGTTTTCTGCAGGCTACCCTTCGGAATCCGTAACGCTGGCTGCGCGCTTATCCGAGCACTCGAAAGATGCCTAACCGACGAGGTTAAAGCCTTCACAACGAGGTATGTTGATGATCTCCTCCTAGCGAGTGAAACGTTAGAGGAACACCTCGTTAAATTGGAGAAACTCCTTAAGAATTTATCCGACGCTGGCTTCCACGTGAACCTGAAGAAGTCTCACTTTTGCAAGTCCGAGATTTTATTTCTGGGACACATCATAGACGGCGATGGCGTGAAACCCAACCCAGTCAAGATCGAAGCCATTAGTAACTTTCCTAAGCCTGTGAGAGTGAAACAGGTCCGGCAATTCTTGGGAATGGCCCAGTTCTTTTCGAACCACTGTCCTAACTACACTCAGACAGTTGCTCCATTGCAGGATCTCCTAAAGAAGGGCAATAGATGGAAGTGGAGCGCCGAATGTGACAAAGCCTTTGCTAAGACGAAAGAAATGCTCGTAAATAACGTTAAGCTGGGATACCCTGACTTTACTAGGCCCTTCATTCTACAAACTGATGCCTCAAACATTGGGATAGGAGCCGTTCTTTTCCAAGAAGACAAGGAGAACCCTGAAAACAGGACATACTTGGCTTTCGTCAGCAGGAAGATAAGGAAGCACGAAAAACATTACTCCGTAACTGAACTGGAAATGTTATCCATAGTCTACGCTCTCAAATACTGGCAGAAATTAATTTACGGATTTCCCATCATTGTCAGGACTGACCATCGTGCATTAACTTTCATGTTAAAAACAACTATGGCTTCCGAACGAGTTTTCAGATGGACACTCTTTGTACAACAATTTAACCTCCAGTTAGAACATTGCTCCGGGAAGAACAACCTGTTAGCCGACTGCCTGAGTCGAAACCCTAATTCTGAAGTCGCAGAGATACATCAGATCACGTTAATACCGGAAGACCACGAGTTCCTACGCAAACTTGGTTACCTTCGACAGGCACAGAAGCGGGACCCTAAGTTACGGCCTATCATTGACTGTCTCGAAGACAAACTTACCCCAAACGAGCCAGGATTTCGGAAAATAAAGAGACAAGCTAGAAATTTCCGTTATATCAATGGGACCCTGTATAAGTTCATTGACTCTGCTAGGACGAAACTACGGGCTGTTATACCGCCGAAGCTACGGGAACTTCTTACTTGGCACGTCCATCGAATTACAGGTCATGGTGGAGTAGATAAGACTGTTGCCACGATATTAGAATCATTCACATGGGAAGGATTGAGAACCTTTGTAAATGATGTCATCAGGACATGTGACACTTGTCAGAGAGTCAAACCAAGCTCCCATTTATTACAGCAAAGTCCCATTCCTATTTTGCCATCTGCTCCGAAAGAACTCTACGCAATGGACTTGTTCGGTCAGATTCCAACTTCTAAGCGAGGGAACCGTCATGTGGTTGTCACCATCGATGTGTTTTCCAAGTACGTGACGTTATATCCAATCCAGAAGGCCACTACTAAAGCCGTTCTGTGGAGAATCACCCGGAATATAATTCCTCACATGGGAAAGCCTCAGGCTATTCTAACAGACCACGGACCGCAATTCACCTCGGCCGAATTCAAACAAGCCATGACCCAACTGGGCATCAAACATGTACTAAATTCCGTGAGACATCCGTCTAGTAATCCAGCGGAACGTGTAATGCAAGAGCTGGCCAAGTTCTGTAGAATATTCTGCGGGAATGCTCATTGGAAATGGGTAGATGTACTTCCGATTATTATGGAATGTTCTAATGGCACTATTCACGAAGCTACCTCCCAAATTCCATCAGTGCTTCATTTTAATAATTACCCTGTGAGATCTTGGGATCACATCATTCAGTGTCCTGGAACCATAAGACCTACTCCCCAGGAAAACATTGAGAAGGCAACGGAATCACTGAGACGCCACGCTGAGAGACGAAACCGAAGAGTTCAAGGGAGGAGATTTCACCGACCCCTCCGATTAAACGAATACGTATTATTGAGGAGACCAGCTGTGTCCGAGCCTACGAGCAAATTTTATGCTAAATTTGCACCCTTGTTTGTGGGACCCTACAAGATCATTAAAGTCTTTGGCAACAACTCCTATAAAATACAAAGTCTGGATAAATCGTACGAAGCTGTCCACAATGCCGCTAATTTAAGACTCTACCGAACACCTACACCACTAGCTGACACCGTGTAACCATCTGTTAAAAGGGAAGAATAAGTTACTGAAGATAGAAATAAAACTTGAGGAACACCCTGTATGGAGAGACTAGGCTACTGGATGCCAGGAGCGGAACGAAGAACTCCGAGTCTCACACCTATCGCGAGCTCAACTGAGTTACTACCAGGTGATTCAACCACCAATTTTCCGGAACAATAGTAATGGACACTGTCATGTAATAATTTCATCTACAAATGAAATTATATTCCAACCAAGGGAGAGATGTCCCCGTGAAAATTGGCGATCTTATGAATATTTTAACAAGTGGAAAGCAAAGATTTTATTGTCTGCTTGAAGCTGCAACACATCACTTGGGAACTTGTGGCGAGCCGTGAACGAGTTTTTTTTGTCGTTCAGAGGGGTGCGATACGTCACCAGCGAGACTGTGTCAAGGTTATAGCTAACCACGTGACTACCTTCGCACGCGCGACTCAGCTTGTTTCTAGAATAGTCTGCGCAAATTAAAGGTGATCATCAGCCAATTACCGTACTCGCTGAAGAACACGCCTCCTTGGGCTAATTAGATATAAAAGGCCTTGCTTCGAGTGAATCGCTCTCTTAATGCTTAATGCTCTTCGCTTTACGCTCTTCTTAATGCTTGTTCGCTGCGTGAGACACCACATCACCGGACCACGTGGAAGGAGAAATTTCAAGACAAGTCGACGCCCGTTCTACCAGAATTTAGTCTGATAATTAGTGAATTCTGTGGAATAAAAACGTCTAGGAGCCAAGTTAAGTGTGACAGTGTAGACGAGCTGTTTATATTCTGCGTGTGCTTGTTCAAAATACTTAATTTTGTCATCTCAGTTACAGCTTGTGACCAGCAATCAACGAAGACGTCTTGGAATTGAAGATCTCAAGATGAAGAATTCCGCAACTACCAACATCATTTCATCGAGGGACATCCATCGCAGAGCCTCCATGGAGCTGTAAAAATGTAAGGCGTCTCTGGTAATTGGAAGAAGACTGGCCGGAGTATGCTGAAATAACTGACTGTCGACGGGAATCGAACTCTACAAAAACTTGAGTACCTTTTTAATTTAATTTATCTGTCCTATCTTTTGTACAACTAGAGGTCTTTCTTCTTAAGTCGTAGATCTATCAGTTTGCTGTAGTTAGAAATGTTTCATTTTCCTACTTCTTAAGGTGTCATGGTAGACTAGGTACGTGTGAATGAGATTTTGAAATCTATTAGAGTAGACATGTAGGTTGTCTTTGACTGACTTCCCATGCTTAAGGAGCTTAAGTTTAATAATCACTGACCACACGATAAATCCACTTTATTTGTAATATTGAAAGTTACCGGACGGAAAATTTGCGTGTACATTTTGAGTGAATAGGGTCGAACCTAGTGTCTTTTAAAATCACTTGCTGTTTTTTTATGATGAAGTCATCTAATTTTACGACATTCCAGGAGAATCAGTAGATGTAATAATCACTTAAATAATAATAATTCTGATTAAAGATCGGGTAAAACAGAAGTAAACGCTCGTGAGCCATAAAACTACTGTAGAATTCCTAAATGTGAGATAGAATGTGCTCTGTTCATGAAGGGTCTGGAATATGGCCTATCCTGAGGGATATTTGTTGCATAATTGAGTAAATGATGAATTAGTGGTGATATTGATTTATTCTTGTGTATTTGGAGCGCAAGATAGATTATAATTAGTGGAGCACGTGTTTGTGAGTGTATTTCACAGGTAGGAAGTAAAAATAATGCGAGTAAGGCTCACGCTTGCGGTAAATTCAATCTGTAGCCCACATGATGGTAGTGCTTATGGATTTTACTAGAATCTTCCATTATAATCTCATGAATTAGATGAACTTGCGCTAATATGTGAAATGTATTTCTATCAAGTGATACTCATGACTTCGATCACTAGCCACCTTCAATGTAAGAGAATTTCTGTGCACGAATTATTTCTGCGAGACATTACGCGTCCCGACCATCGATAAAAATCATAACTAAAATTGCCAAGTCAGGATTCGTTGTAAATAGTGTACATAAAACGTGTTTCCCTAGTGTGAATGTGTGTGTAAATGTGTATATTTCTCTTGTGCCATGTTTATTTCATTTAATTTTGATCTGGTCGCGCACTCGCCGTGACGCGGATCACATTCATCGTTGTGTGTTGCCTTAAGAAATAATTTCATGCCCTTAAGGGAAAGTTTAATTAAATTAAGTCAAGGAAGACTAGGAAGAAATTTGATTTTTATTTGCGAGATTTAAAAGGAAAGATCATCTCGTTACTTTGTAAAGGCACTCGATTTGTAACAAAATTTATTTAACTAGCTCACACGTTGGTAATGTAAATTTCTAAAAATCTGAAATACTTTAAGATTAATTTAAATAGAAATGAAACGCAAAGATTAAAGGTAGAAATTTTGTCAGCCGCATGATTGCTTTAAAACATTGTAAAAATAAGTCATTAATAATTAATCAAAAATCATTACTCTGAAATGCTAATGATGAACATTAGATAAATGATGCGGTGGAGAACTAGTAAGAACACGATCGTGTTACAATGAAACAAGTTAATTGAATGCTAATAATAATAATAATAATCGAGATAATAATTAATTAATTTTGAGAATTTTGGAAACAGTTTTTCTTTGCTACTGAAGTTCACGTTAGTGTCATTAACCATTATTAAATATTGTAAATGACTAATTCAGCTGTGTACATAGTAGAGACCACGTGTTGAGGCAACTTTAAATTGGTGAAACTTTGAACACATGTTTATTCAGTTCTTTCAGTTAAATGTTTGGTTTAAAAAGGCAAGTGGCCTAATTACTTCTTTGGTTTCATTTACAGCACAGTAGAGCTGGAGATATGAACACAAGTCGCTCTAAATCGAGGAAGAAACCCGATATTATGAAAGCTCTGTTATGTAAAAAGGAAATATTAGCAAGAATATTTTGTTGTTTAATTGCTTATGTGAATAAATGTCAGAGTGTTGTTTTAATATTTCTTTTTATCCTGCTTGGTCATCAATCCTACAACCCTTAAATGCCTCTAGAAAGTGATAGCCAACGATCGAACGGTCCACCTTGGGACTCATCGCTCGATGGCTGGGCTTAGCTCGGGAAAAATGGGGGCACTATCATCTTCAGAATCATAAATAGCCTGGTCCAATCAACATTATCGAATGCCTTTTCTAGATCTACGAATGCCATGTACGTGGGCTTGTCCTTCTTGATTCGATCCTCTAAGATCAGACGTAAAGTCAGGATTGCTTCACGTGTTCCTACATTTCTTCTGAAGCCGAATTGATCTTCCCCCAACTCAGCTTCAACTTGTTTTTCCATTCTTCTGTAAATAATACGTGTTAAAATTTTGCAGGCATGAGATTCTAAACTAATAGTGCGGTAGTTTTCACACCTGTCAGCACCGGCTTTCTTGGGAATAGGTATAACAACATTCTGCCGAAAATCGGATGGGACTTCTCCTGTCTCATACATCTTGCACACTAAATGAAATAACCTTACCATGCTGGTTTCTCCTAAGGCAGTCAGTAATTCAGAGGGAATATCATCAATTCCAGGTGCCTTGTTCCTATTTAGGTCACTCACAGCTCTGTCAAACTCTGACCTCAAAATTGGGTCTCCCATTTCATCAGCATCAACAGCCTCTTCATGTTCCAGAACAAAATTATCTCCATCGTTACCTTGATACAACTGTTGGATATGCTCCTGCCATCTTTCTGCTTTGTCTTCTTTCCCTAGAAGTGGCTTTCCATCTGAGCTCTTAATATTCATGCACCTAGATTTCCTTTCTCCAAAGGTTTCCTTGATTTTTCTGTATGCAGCATCTACCTTTCCCAGGACCATACAGCCTTCGACATCCTTGCACTTCTCCTTCAGCCATTCTTCCTTAGCTACCTTGCACTTTCTATCCACTTCATTCTTTAATCGCCTGTATTTTTTTCTGTCCTCTTCATTTCTAGCATTCTTGTATTTTCGTCGTTCATCAATCAGGTCTAGTATCTCCTGAGTTATCCACTGATTCTTAGTTGATCTCTTCTTCCTTCCTAACATTTCTTCAGCAGCCCTACTGACTTCATTTTTCATGACTCTCCACTCTTCCTCTACTGTGTTTCCTTCGGCCTTTTCATTTAGTCCTTGTGCAACATGTTCCTTGAAACAATCCATCACATTCTTTTCTTTCAACTTGTCTAGATCCCATCTTTTTGCATTCTTTCCTTTCTTCAATTTCTTCAATTTCAGATGGCATTTCATGACCAACAAGTTGTGGTCAGAGTCCACGTCTGCTCCTGGGAAAGTTTTGCATTCCAACACCTGGTTTCTGAATCTCTGCCTAATCATAATGAAGTCTATTCCCGTGTCTCCAGGTCTCGTCCACGTATACAACCGTCGTTTGTGGTGTTTGAACCAAGTATTGGCGAGGACTAAATTATGGTCAGTGCAGAATTCAACCAGCCGACTTCCTCTTTCGTTCCTTTGTCCCAATCCAAATTCTCCTACTGTGCTACCTTCTCTTCCTTGGCCTACCACTGCGTTCCAGTCTCCCATCACAATTAGATTCTCGTCACCTTTGACATATTGTATTAAATCTTCTATCTCCTCATATATTCTTTCAATTTCTTCATCATCCGCTGAACTAGTAGGCATATAGACCTGCACTATTGTGGTGGGCATTGGTTTGGTGTCTATCTTGGCGACAATAATTCTTTCACTATGCTGGTCGTAGTAGCTTATCCGCTGCCCTATTTTCTTATTCATTATTAAACCAACTCCTGCATTACCCCTGTTTGATTTCGTGTTGATAATTCGGTAGTCGCCTGACCAAAAATCCTGTTCTTCCTGCCAACGTACTTCACTTATACCAACTACATCTAACTTTAGCCTATCCATCTCCCTTTTCAGATTCTCTAACCTACCACAACGATTCAAACTTCTAACATTCCACGCTCCGACTCGCAGAATGTCAGTATCCATCTTCCTGATGATCGCCCCCTCTCGTGTAGTCCCCACCCGGAGATCCGAATGGGGGACTAGTTTACCTCCGGAATATTTTACCCGGGAGGAAGCCATCATCAGTACATCATTCATACAGAGAGAGCTGCATGTCCTCGGGAGGTGGTTACGGCTGTAGTTTCCCGTTGCTTTCAGCCGTGTAGCAGTATCAACACAGCTAAGCCATATTGAGTATTATTACAAGGCCGTATCAGTCAATCATATAGACTGCCGCCCTTGCAACTACCGAAAGGCTGCTACCCCCCTTTCGATGAACCATTCGTTAGTCTGGTCTCTCAACAGATACCCATCCGATATGGTTGCACCTGCGGCTCGGCTATCTGCATCATTGGGACACGCAAGCCTCCCCACCGCGGCAAGGTCACATGGTTCGCAGAGGAGGATCAGGCGATTATCGTCACAATTAAGTGATTTTCATCGGTCATATAAATGCATATTTTGGCTATTTTTTGTCATAAAGTCATATTTTGAGCTATTTCCGTAGAAACGTCATATTTTGGCGGTTTTACGACAGCTGTAGCTCTGCAAAATCATTTTCAACCTACCGAATGCGAACTAATGTTCACAAAACTGCTTCTCGGTATCACATCTGCAGTTAATACAAGTGGAATACTCTGCCTCTTCTATCAACATTGCGCAGGAATTGTTTTCCAATAGTTGTCAGAAGGTCTGGATTAATGGAATCTGGGCTTAAACGTTCCAAAATATTTTTTTAAAAATAGATTTATTTCCAGTTTTCTTGTATTTCAAACCACCACCACATGTTTTGACTTTTAAAATGTTGTATGTATTCACAAATGTTTTATAAGTGAATCAAGGACAATTGACTGTGGATAACCGCTAATCATGTATATTCAGAAAATTAATATGAAAGCAAGACTAAAGAATTTAGTTAAAGGGAGTATGAATGGCCTATCCCGCTAATGTTAAATTTGCTATTTTCATGACCCATTTTCTCAAGAACTACTTGATGAAAGATAATTAAACTTTCAAATATTATTTACACATGCATTATGTACATACTCCTCTAGTTTCCTTGAAGTACATGTTTTAGAAGTTGGGATATAAATTCTTTTCTCTGTTACATTTTTACACCTCTTTTTTGTCAAATGTTTGTGAATTTTTCTTCAAGTATACAAGTTATCTCTACGATTCTAGAGGTGTGGTATTACAAGAGTATTATACATGAACAGTGAAAACATCAAAAGTCTATCTTCTATAGATCCGGAGATAACGGGTGATTTGTCTGAAAAAAAAGTTTTTCAAAAATTGCGATTAAAAATTAATTTAGATTGTAACTCATTTTTCAACGGAAACAACAGTAAAAAACCGACGACTGTATAGTTTTCATCATCTCCTACATTGTCCGAGTGTATCATCTTCTTCCTCTTAGGCCTGTAGCTCTGCCTTGTCGACTCGCTCCTTGTCCAGTTCCTTCAGTATGGCTCGTGTATTCCGACCAGTCTTCACACCTAGCTCCTCCAAGACTTTCAGTCTACCTGTATTGCCATCATTAAATTTGATGATAGTCGCTTAAGTGCGGTCAGTATCCAGTATTCGGGAGACAGTAGGTTCGAACCCCACTGTCGGCAGCCCTGAAGATGGTTTTCCGTGGTTTCCCATTTTCACACCAGGCAAATGCTGGGGCTGTACCTTAATTAAGGCCACGGCCGCTTCCTTCCCACTCCTAGCCCTTTCCTGTCCCATCGTCGCCATAAGACCTATCTGTGTCGGTGCGACGTAAAGCAACTAGCAAAAAAAAAAAAAAAAAAAAAAAAAAATTTGATGACAGCATCATACACACCAAGCCTCAATGTATGGTACCCTACAAATACATTTTTAGGTACTCGTGTCCACACTACATCGTTGAATGACTCATTTACGTTTTGTGTTTTCCCTGTCAGACATTTCTTCAGTAAATCTGGATTTGCCAAATCTATATAAACTGGCTTTTTAGCAATATATCACCCTCAGGTATAGAGTTCTTGTGGGTAAACTTATTTAAAGTTCCAGCTGCTTCAGCCTTTTTTGTATTTACACAAATCGCCAGAACAAAGATTGTGGATTGGCTTGTCATCTGTTGATATTTTATGGAAAAATGTTACCCACACAGGCTTCTTCATATCATCTAGGTTAGTTTCGTTGCTTCTGATCGCTTGACCATAGTATTCTGATAGTTGATTTATGGCATTGTCTAGCAGACAACCCCTTTTGCTCTTGTCATGATCGAGTGTCCTCAAGATCAAAATCAGATTAACACAACAGCACAAAGAATGAAAAAGATATGCATGTTATACCAAGAATATAGCGTGCACAACGTAAAAAAATCAACCCAATTGTTATGCTAGTCCCACCAACGTATGCAGCTATATTTCCACTAGAATTTAAATCAAACCACAGCCTTTTACACCTTATGGTTCTTGAGATATTAAGTGTTTACTGAAAAATGGTTTATGAAATCCTGAAAATGCCCTGCGCAACTAATTAAATTCAATTCAATTACATATACTTCTAATCAAGCAAATTTAATAAATCACATACCAAATTAATCAGCAAATTCCAAATAATGTTTTGACATAAAAATTAAAAAATATGATTTTTTCAACAAAATTGTCATTTATACTCCCCTTAATAAATATGAATCAAAGGGATTGCCGCTTCAATTTAAAATTTATTTTAAAATGGATATATTCAGATTTAATCACTTTCGGGTCATATTTTGTAATTTTTACGTCATATTTCGTCACTTTTGAGGTCATATTTGCTTGTTTATTTGGGCTTTTTTTAGGTCTTAAAAACATCCGAGCCCTACTTATGAAGATATACAAGAACGCAACCCACTCGGGAGGAAAGTAAACGACCACCAGGGTTTTCAAGAAAGGCCAAAGATGAAGACGGGAAAGACGTGGACAGAGGAAAGGAAAAAGCAAAATCGGCAACGAATGAAGGAGGACTGTGCAAAGATCAAAGCCCAGAAAAGACAGCTGAAATAACGTGGTCCTTAGTAGGCCGATAAGAACAAAGAAGAATTGATCGTTTTATATTTAGGTAACGGTATACACGAAGCATTTCGACGATCTGCATCCTTCCTAAAATTATTATTATTGAAAGTATCCATAAATATTAAACCTGTGTCCAATAGCTAATCGCATTGTTTGTGTAGCATTAAGTATATATACTAGCAGGCCTACTTCATTATGTACAGTATATCACACTTCATGTTTGTGTCTGATAGCAGTGTCCTAACTTTTTAATGTAACTTTAGTTGGCATTTGAAATTAAATGTGCAGAATATATTTTAATAAGTTTATTTGAATTTGAAAATTAGATGTGTGAAATGTTTTAGATTTAGAACCATACTAGAAGACCCGTGTTGCTCCGCATCATTCGTTACAAATAGTCATATTGTTTTGCCTGCCATTTTCAATGGTTTTATTAATAAGAAGCGTGTTATTTTATGCCGCATTTTGTAGTCAGAATTCATCCATTCAGCCGTCATCATGCCATCGCTTCTTTATCCTTCACTTCTTGATGTAATGCTTGTTATTGTATCGTAGAAGGCAATGGTATTTTTTTTAAATCGCAGTTCTTCTATATAGAACGGCTTTCTTGTGAGCTCATAATTTAGGTTAGTCCCGAAGGAGTGTTTTATACTAGGCTGAGAACTTCCTTTAAGATACATGAACTTCACCCTTTCCAATGAAGCTAGGTTATCCTTCCATAGGTATTCCCAGATAATGTCTAAGGTGTATGTAATGTTGGGGGTCTGTTTGTACGTAGACTTTTTTCTATTAGCAGTATGCAATTTATTAGGAACGCTCTGCCATCTGTTGAATATATTTGGAAGCTGGAAAAGGTTACAGAATCAAAGAGTTTTTGGCAGGGAATACTATTCTTCCGTGGTCAGAAGAAGTGTATACTCTCCGGCTTTACAGGTATTAATCAAACATGACATTACTTAGGATGAAAATCACTAAATGATACCAGAATATTAATGAAAGTGTTAGTCGCTTAGCAACCTGCTGCATTGCGGGTTAGGGTAAGCCTTTGTCTGCAATTCTTGAAGTGGTCGTTTAATGATTTGATTTTATGATTACTCAAAGTTTGCTGAATTTAGAGACTTATAAATGTCTCGTGATTCACCGGCAGGAAATTCTGGAGAGAATAAAACAAAAATGAAGCAAATCGGTCCTGTACAACGGACGGACGAAGTTGCCAAAGCCGTTTTTAATAAACTCGTTTAATATATACAGTAGATATAGCAATTACGTGCAATGTTATTATTGTTTATATCACCTGTGTTCCTTGTTAATGGGTCTGTATCTGTCAGGATTACAATAAATAAATAGAATAATACTATGAGAGATATGAAAACGCAGTCGCTTTGTTCCTATCTGCCCATCCACATCGCCAGGCTTCGAGTATGTGTGACACGGGCTTGAGATTTTCTAGTGAAAAATCATGTGGACTCAGGAAGGGCAAGCAAGTAAGCATGACCTTAAAACAAAGGTATGGATACGCCAAAGGAAAGAACAAATTCAGAACTTCCGCTTACAGTAGAAATAATCTTAAATCACACCAAATTTCAAGAGTTTTACGCAAAATAATATCTTCATCTCTGTGGTGTAGTGGTTAGGTAATTAGCTGCCAGCCCCCCTCCCCCTGCCCCGGAGGCCCGGCTCTGCCACAAAATTTGAACAGTGGTACGAGGACTGGAACGGGGTTCACTCAACCTGGGAGGTCAACTGAGTAGAGGGGGTTCGATTCCCACCACAGCTATCCTCGAAGTGATTTTCTGGGGTTTCCCACTTCTCCTGCAGGCAAATGCCGGGATGGTACCGGTACCTAACTTAAGGCCACGGCCACTTCCTTCCGTCTTCCTTGCCTATCCCTTCCAATCTTCCCATCCCCCCAACAAGACCCCTCTTCAGAACAGCAGGTGAGACCGCCAGGACGAGGTACTGGTCATCCTCTCCAGATGTATCCCCGACCCAAAGTCTCACGCCCCAGAAAACTGCCCTTGAGGCGGTAGAGGTGGGGTCCATCGCTGAGTCCGGGGGAAGAACCAACCCTGGATGGTAAAGGGATTAAGAAAGAAAGAAAGGTAGAATAGTATCAGCACAGAATGGTTGTCCCATTGTACTTCCTCTTAAAACAATAATCACCACTATCACCAACTCGATTGCCTATATCCCAATCGGTAACCACACAACCTGTCAGTAAGTGAACGAGTGCGCGTCAATGGCGTATACTGAGGGCTACCGAGGCTATCGGTGAAACCCAAACCTCAAATGAGAACGATGGAAATCCAAAGCATATTATAATGTAAGCATCTGACGAATTGCTTCATTTACAAAAGTTGAAAGCAATGAGAAGAAATGTCGCACGTTTCATTGAGAGCAAGGCATCGGAGACTGATATTGCACCCCAGGCTCTGTGTCCCTCTCCCCTCGACCCACCTCGTGCGGCTTGCTGCTGAATGTCCGATAGGCGCAGGGATCGCGGGGGATACATGTGCTAGGCTTCGCTCCGTCAGATCGCCACTGCTAACTAAAAGTCATGCGTTAGTAGGTATAACTTATACTTCCTCGCCTTATACTTCTGACTTAACTATATAGATAACAGAGTGCTAGTAATTCACTCCCGTTTATATCTACTTCCTTGTAGGAAGACAGTGCACCGGGCGAGTTGGCCGTGCGCGTAGAGGCGCGCGGCTGTGAGCTTGCATCCGGGAGATAGTAGGTTCGAATCCCACTATCGGCAGCCCTGAAGATGGTTTTCCGTGGTTTCCCATTTTCACACCAGGCAAATGCTGGGGCTGTACCTTAATTAAGGCCACGGCCGCTTCCTTCCAACTCCTAGGCCTTTTCTATCCCATCGTCGCCATAAGACCTATCTGTGTCGGTGCGACGTAAAGCCCCTAGCAAAAAAAAAAAAGGAAGACAGCGCAGGGCTGCTGTTATAGGAGTAATATAGTTTTCTTTTTGTAGGTAGATCTGCTAAAGTGAAATGCAAAAACCTGGAGTTGGAACTTTTTTTCAGTGCATGACTGCAAGTATTTGCCTGATGTGATTCAGAGTTTCCAGTGGCGTATGCTGGGATTAAGACATGGGCTATCACTGGACTTATGTTACCTCTTTTCGATGGTTGTTTTAGTGAAGATCAAGCCTTCAGCGTTTCGAGCTGCAGCCAGTAGCCAACAGAGAAGCCTGCTGTGTTGTCAAGGCTTCTTTACAGGCTACTGCCCTGGCTTCTGCTACTGCCAATGCTCAACGTCTGATCAGTGGAGATGGTAGCCTAAGGCTTAGCAAATGAAAGTCCAGCTTTGTGGCTAAATGGATAGAACGTTTGCCTTTGGTCCGATGGCCCCGGTTCAGTTTCCAGAATCAATCCCATCATATTGTTAATTGCCCTGGCTTTGGGACTGGGTGTTTATTACGTCTTCGCCATTCATTTTACCCTCATTAGGTCAACACCGAGCCTGTATAGATGCCATGCCACATTATTATTATTATTATACAGTGGTCGTACCCATCGTTCACTGGTTAAATAGCTTCCTCGGGAGATCAGTGGTGGTGTCCGTCTTAAATGCACCCCCGTTCAAGGCCACACCTCCGTCCATACCTGGGCGAAGGGTTTGGTGAAGTGCGGGAAGATGCCGGGCAACACGTAGAGAAGACCAGGATACTGCAGAAACAGATATCTGTGCTTTACGCCACTCTCTCTCTCTCACCTGTCTTCGTAATCGCAAGTCGTCTTGTTGGGATTAGAAAACAAGGTCTGTCTAGGGAGGTCAAGTCATGAATGCTACTTATGGGGCCACCATATTGGGTCATTAAGCGAGCGTAACCAAAGGCAAGTGTATTCGAATTTAGGGGATTTCGGTACCGTACAGTGAAATAAAAACAAAATACCAACTCTTAGAGGTGAAACTTCCACGGTGTGCAGAATTATTTATTTTACTTTCCGGGTTGAACCGGGTTGTTGTTTTCTGTACATTACGTACAGTTTGACGACGTTTCGAATACATTGCAGTATCCTTTGTCAAGGCGACTGAAATACCCCCCGAAGTAATCACACTATAAGGGTGCTTCACGACCTTGGTCTTTTATATCCTAGCCTTTCTGGATGACGTAAGCCCCTTGGCTGTCTCGTTAGAATTCTGGAAGGTATGTGTCACAGCCAGGTAGTGAGGCTTGCCCGCACCGTTATGTAATTGCAGGTTCGGCTTGCGTGTTTATGTTATGGTCTGTACGTCTTAAACTATGAATGACAGGCATCCAAGAATGACTGATTTTATATCCTTCTTCTAAATTCATATTGTTCGGATGTTTCTTGATTTCGATAGCCTCGCGGATTTTCCTTTCCAGATTCCAAGGGATAGCTGCTAGGATCTTGGTCTTGTCAAATGATATTCCGTGCCTTGTTTCGTAGGAATGCTTGGCTACCGCTGAAATATCTATGTTTTGGTTCTTGGTGTGACGGATATGTTCTTTCAGGCGGGTGGAGATCAGACGTTTTGTTTCACCAACGTAACAGTTTCCGCAGCTACATTCAATGTGGTATACTCCAGGAGCCTGTAGTTCTATTGTGTCTTTTTACTGGTGGTAGGTAACGGGCTAGCGTCCGGTGTGGTTTATAGAGGGTTTTTATATCGTATTTGTCCAGTATCTTGCCGATCCTGTCTGTAGTGTTTTTAATGTATGGAAGTATCTCTGTTTTCGGGTGGGTTAGTTCTTCTTTCCCGATGTTTTCTCCTACGGCGGCCTTTTCTTTGTTATTGAGCGAGGAGCTATTTCCCCTGAGGGTTCTCGTGAGGTGTTCTTTCTCTTCTTCGAGGCGTTCTGCGTCTGATACCGCTATGGCCCTGTTAACCAGTGACGTTAGAACAGCCTACTTTTGTCTGTGTATGTACCTGTCTGTCTAGGCTTCCTGTATACTGCATGACTTAGAGTCCCATTGATGTTGCGCTTTACTAGGACATCCAGGAACGGTAGCTTTCCGTTTTCTTTGATTTCCATGGTGAACTGAATATTTACGTGAATAGAGTTGAGATGGTCGAGAAATACAGTCCCCGGCCAAATTAATAGACTCAGTACTACTTTTTCACGTTTTTTTAATTAATTACCAAATTTCTTAGAATTACAACTTATTTATTACAGTTATTTACAGAAGGGATGTTTATGGACTATGTACAGACATTCTTTTTCCTTTCTTTCACAGAATTTTAGGTGATAAGTAACACTTTTCTTCAAATGTACACAGTTTCAATATTTTGTAGGTCCACCTTTTGCATCTATTAGTGCTTTAATCCTCCTGGGCATGCTTTGAATACAGCTTTGAACAGTCTCTTTTATTAGTGGATTATGATGCCAAACTTCTTTTAGTTTTTCAATGAGTCTGGTTTTTGTTGTGATCATTTCTTTTGCTATTTCTCTTTTGACCACCTCACATACATTTTCAATAGGATTCATATCCGGAGAATGCTCTGGCCATGACAATAAGGGTAATTTTTTTCTACAGGAAGTCTTTAACTGATTTAGCTGTGTGGCAGTGTGCTCCGTCCTGCATAAAAGTCACATTTTTTTCCATCAGGTAACCATTCGCGTATCTGTGGTAGTAGCTGAGTGCGCAAAACTTCCTTATACTGGTCCTGGCACATTATACCATCGACAAAATAAAGAGGTTCTACTGCTTCCCCGCTAATTACTGAGCACAGCATTATTTATCAGGGTGTTTGACTGTAGAGAAAGACAGTCTGGATGGTATTTCTAATCTGACCTGCGATGAACAAATGCTGCCTTCTGGGAAAGAACTTCGAAAGTTGACTCATCACTGAAGCATGCCTGAAAATAAATAGAGAAATTTTTAAATACTTCACCTAACTTCAAAATCCTCTTCAGCACCCTTTGTCAAATATTATATGTTATTACCTACCGATTTCCAGTAGTTTATACCATGATCCTTGTATTCCCTGTCCCATTTGAATCTCTTAGCCATCACACAGGGAGTAATCCATGGTTTCTTACATGGCCTATGAGCCATGAAGTCCAATTCCTTCAGTTTCCGCCGTTTTGTTCTTTCTGAAACATGTACCCCAGATGCTTCTAGTTCAGTTTTTACCATTTTCACCGTAGAATGTCGGTTTCTTTTGCAAAAGTTTGGAAGGCATCGTTCACTACGCTCAGTAAAGAGAGGTTTCCTGCCACAATGACCTTTCCGTTTCCCATTCAAGTCCTCACCAAAAGCCAGTTTCTTAGCAATGCGTTTCACTGTGGATTGTGAAACACCAACTTTGTTACCAATCTCACGCTGGGAATACGTTCCTGTCTCAGTGAGGATCTTTATCTGTGCCCCCTTTCGAGGGGTTATGTCACCAAACATCATAACCTAAAAAAAATCAATATGTCATTATATTATCAACGTTTCTCTGGTTTTTAAAGTTTAATATTCCTAAATCATTAACTCATGTATAGAGAATAAAGTAAACCGAGCAGTACAACTTACCCTCTCAGTTATTGTGATGAAAAACACTGTGGAAACACTTGTAAGGGGTTACATATTTGGCGCCAAATATTGCCAAGCTGTCAACAGTTGCACATCAGCAGCCCAAGAAACAACTGACTAACATAACGCACATGTTAAAGTCATATTACCAACTGTAAGTACCTATGGAATCAAAATTACTCCTCTTTGAGCATGTACTAGGCTTCCACGGTGCTTCAAACTGTATACATGAAAGGAAATGTGACTGAGTCTATTAATTTGGCCAGGGACTGTAGCTGCAGTTTATTGCTCCCGTGAGGCTAAATCACGAACGTGTCATCCACATAACGGAGAAAACATTTCGGTTTCAGGGTAGATGTGGCTAAGGCTTTCTGTTCGAAGTGTTCCATATACATGTTTGCTATTATTGGAGAGAGCGGCGACCCCATCGCGGCTCCTTCTGTCTGTTCGTAGAACTCCCCGTTGAAGTAGAAATAAGTGGCTTTTAGGCATTCTTTAGCTAGTGTTGACAGGTCTATACGGCGTCACCTCGAAAGACTTGCACCAACCATCTTCGGAGGCCACACGCTAAAAAAAAAAAAAAAAAAAATCTGAAAATAACCCTGTCATTGATTTTATCCTCCGCAATGCCCACCTCTCTCGGGTCTTTCTCATACCGGTACTCTTGCAACCATCTCAACTTAGATGCCTTCGGTTTTAGAAAATTCCAGATTTTCTCCGTGAGCCACTCGTTATTTATGATGATAATGATGATGATTGTTGTTTAAAGGGGCCTAACACCTAGGTCACCGGCCCTAATGGTAAGAAATTTTATGACAATTTAAAAAATCAAAATCATCCATTGAACAGAATAAAAAATGTGATGAAGACTGAATGGACGGATATGAATTTAAAACAATCAGTGGATCCGACCCAGAAACTATCATAAACAATAGTATTACTGACCAAGGGACTGCTTCTAATGCACAATACTGAACCGAGGATGCTTGTTGTCTAAAGGGGTCCAAAATCCAGGTCAACGGCCCCTCATAATGGTACTTATCGCTAGGAAAGTAGAACCATGGTATTTGTCATGTTGCGGTACTAATCAAAAGTAGCGTACACTCACGGTGTTCCACGCATCTATGGTACTACTCACAAGTATTGAACGTCGCATAGATAACGCAGACCTATGTTGTTTCTCACATAATGGTGCCACTCAGAGGCAACGCAAACACATGGTGTTCCTCACCTAGGTGTACTAATCACGGGCGCCGGTATTACCGTGGTGTACATGTAATGCCCAGGCCCGTGGTGTTTCTCACAAAGGTACTAATCACGGGTACTGGAAACCCACAGTGAACCACTCTCTGCTGCTGTTAATAACAAACCTATTGTGTACCTAACATAGTGGTACTACTCGCAAGTAAAGACGATCCATGGTGTTCCCCGCGTGATGGTACTAATCACAAGTAGTTTCATGGTTCTAATGCAATCATCCCTTGGTCGCCCCTTACGACAGGCTGGGGATACCGTGGATGTATTCTTCATCTGCGTCCACCACCTACAGGGGGTAGACAGAGAGAAAAAGTAGAAAGAAGGTATCCGTCACTTCGAAATAAAAATAACGGACGAAGAAAAGCAAGGGCCACGAAGGGCGTGAAAATGAAAGATTCCCTAGGCCTCGAATGTTCTAATACCGTCGGAGTCGGAGAAGAACAAGAGTTGACCAAGGGAGGTCGGAGATGAAAGTGAGGAGCCTGGCACAAGTAAGTAGAAATAATGCCAGGACTCAGCTAAGGGCCTCGTGGTCGCTAAACCACGCTCCTAAGTTGAGAGCCCCTGGGGCCCCTTTTGTCGCCTCTTACATCAGGCAGGGATACCGAGGGTATTCTTCATCTGCGTCCCCCACCCATAGGGGGTGGTCGTTATTCATACGGAAGATGTGTTCATAAAACAGAAATCTTTTCTTTCTAATTGTTGTTATCAGTTCCATCTTGCTGTATACTGCTTTATTGGATGGATTTCAGTGGAACCTGTCCGTGAACCCATCTGTTGCCCAAGATCATTCGTAGTAGCCTGCATTTTCTTTTAAGTAGCCGTTTGACTTGTCCTTTTCGATTCATGCACAGCGTCTCCGAAGCATATAGGCCTAAGCCTTCTGGTCTAACAACAGTGTTGTAAAGTCTTATTTTGGCTCCGAAACTCAGCATCTTCCTGTTCGTATTCTTCTTGTTTCGTATAGGCCAGCTAAGGACCACGACATTCAACTATTGCATTTTGGAATGGGCTTTGATGTTTGCCCAGTAGTTGCGCATCCTCAGGCTGTGTTGCTCCTTCCTCTCCTTTGTCCAAAGGGCGCCAGTCTTCTTTGTTGATAATCTGTCCTGGAACTTCTTATGTTTAAGCATCTTCCTGAGTGCTGTACGATCCTTTAAGATTCCTTCTGTTATTCCCAGTTCCTGTAGATCTTTATTCACTTCCATCAACCATGGTGACTTGGTCTTCCTATTTTGCCTGTTCGTATTATTATTATTATTATTATAATACCCTCAATCTCATGCGCCCGATCTTCAAGAATCTGCGAATACACCTATTATTAAGTTCGCAAGCCACGACCGGTAAACCTCGACCTTCAGCCTTAACAGAAATCCTATTCTCGCACACGACACCTGCCATTGCATGACTGTATTCAGCCGGCCTTGATACACAGCGCGTGACGTCACTATTACTTGTTGCAACAGAGATGATTATAGAGCAGATATATTTAGATCTTCAGTGTTAAGAAAGTTGTAACGATCACTTGTTTACAAAAAAAATTCTCGTAATTTACTTCTGATTCAGTGGCGTGCGGTGAACATATGCATTGCCCCAGCTGCATTAAAAAAAAAGTTTTTTTTAAAAATATAAACAATCATAATCCCACTACACTCTCTAAAGTCAACATTGCCATTTTATAAGGCTGCGTTTTCGTGGAAAGGTCTACCTGAGAAAGATCTTTCAAGAATATTTTCAATCACACGCTCGCACATACTTCCAAATTGATATCCAAGGCAGTGAGGACACCATCATAATCTATAGCAGATTTTGAACATGTACCTACAGTTTCATCAATGCCTTCGTGATGTACAGGCCGTACTGTACGTCCGATGACGTCACACAAAGAGGCGAACTGTTTCCTCCGTCCGACCCGTGTAATGCAAGGACGTGATGCGTCTGTACCTTTTGTAATTATAAAATATTTATAAATGCTGTATTAATATTACAGGTGAGATAACTAAAACCTGTAATAACTCATAAGTCAGGTCTATGTAATTTTAGGAGAAGTAGGATTGAAGTGCGATCTACGCGATCAAAGTTTCAGTGTTTTACTCGTCAATGTGCCCAACAAATAATTACAGTATTATGCATTAATACAAATATGGAGACAACAAACGTACAATAATAAATTTTAGTTCTATACCTCTAGATAGCCATAAATACAGTAGCTTTCTTAGTTTTTTTTTTTTTGACACTTCTGACACTATCCTTCGAAGACTTTCTTGAAATCCTTCCTTCTATACACACATCTGTATCATTTTTTTTGTTTAGGAATAGCCCATGTTTTCCCAAATATTAATGCACTGATCATCCAGATGTATTAGTTACTTCCCGCATTCACGGAAACCGCCGAGGAATGGTCCTTACTCGCATTAATTTGGGGGAAAAGAGGCAGCGCGTACTCAACATTACGAACCCACGAAATAACCATATGTAGGTTCAATTGGTTACTGTCCACTTTTATACTTGTTCTGTATCAATAATTAAACGCTCTGCTGTAAATCTGTGAAACAAGAAAGTCAAAAGCAGAACTCATCATCAGCTGTGGAAAATGAGTGAAACATAACACCTTTATTCTTCGTAATAGGTATTCTTTTTCGGTTGGATTTTCGTTTCTCATAAAAGTTACCTGTCCCTATACGAAGAAAATGAAAATATTAATGTTTATTTACTTGTATAGTTGTATTTTCGCCATGGTACGCACAAGTTCTCAGCGTTGTGGCAAATGCGAACTTTCGCACACTGTATTTAAATTTGTACCACATTATATTTCCACAAAAACGTGTTATACGATAACAATTAAATGAATAAATTACACGAGAAGTATTACGTCCCTTGAATTTACATTACTCACCACGTGAAGATACCATGCCTAACCTAAACTATGAGGACTCATTATCTTAATAACAGCTGTTTAAGTAAATGCTGATGTGAAAAATGTAAAGAAGAAACATGCAATATACTTAAATATAAATTTTTGTCTCTCAACGGTCACAACTATCCTAAGAATGCCCCCAATCCTTATTGTAACATTCACTTAGCTCGCCTCAATCGATCAGCTGATTGGCTCGGCGCGCTTTCTACAGTACGGCCTGTATATTACCAAGGCAGTGGTTTCATCCGGCGACGCTTCGTGATAGTACAGTCATGGTTTTCACAAAAATACACTGGGACTATTTGTTTTTTTACTTAAAAAGCCTAATCTAAACTAATCAGCAAAATTTAACTGGCATTTCACCGTTTGCTGAAGTTTCAATTCAATTGCGAGGTTTTCATTCCCCTCCTTGATGGGGGGGAGGGGCGGACCACTCAAAATATGACGCCTTCTCTCTGGCCAGGTGAATTGTGGGAGTTTGGTGGGTTGTAGGAGTAGGTTGCAGGGAGGTGAGGACTGACTTGTAGAGGAGGGATGGGAGGGGATTTTTACCTCTCAATTTATTTCCCTTAGTTATTTACAGTTGATAGTACAAAGTTTTAAATTGGTGTTGGAGAGGCACATTAGTGTTCACTCGCATACTGAGTGTACGTGCATCAACGACAAACGAGGGAAAATATTTTTCAGGACGTATAACGCACGTTATATTCACGAAGAATGCCACAGAACTCTCGAAAACTTTACCTATAATCCGAGAGGAACACTACAAAAGTTGACTATATAGCACCATCATAGACAACCAAATACAAACCCGGTGAAAGTCTAATGAGGCTTATGGTTTCCGTCCGCGATTTTAGATAGCGCTGGAGGTCATTCACAACGTGTAGATCGTTGTAGACAGGTTCTGTAGATGGCACGCCAGTAGGCATGAAATGAGCGGTATTAATAATTAAAGGCAGTTTGCTTCGAAGTGAAGTATTTCAAGTCTAACTTCAATCAGTGGGCACTTCTGACAAAGAATTAGTCGCATCACGTCAAGTATTATGGAGATAATATTGCATCAAATACAGTAGAGACAATACGCGACACTTCCGGATTTAGCCTTGTTAAAATGGGAGGCAAGTCGCAAGTGGCGCTCCTAGTGGTTTGACCTGAAAATTCGCGCTAAATTCAAATATCAATGGAAATGGATAAATAAATAAATTACGTCTAGAAAGAAAGTGTTACTAAGATATTAACTTCAAAGTTCCTAAAGCAATTCCGGATAAATGAATGAAGAATTATTTAACAAGTTATTATTTAAAGACTGAAAGTAGACAAATAATCAAGATGCAAAATGGACTGCTGTGAAAGGGCTTACTCTTTCATTTATGCATTACTTTTTTAGCTTTAGAATTCCTGCCTGAACGTTCACGGCTAGATTTTTCTTTTCTCATTTAAAAGCATTGTATCATATTAAAACACTTGTCAACAAAAATATCAGCACATTCCTTACACACGATTCAATGAATTTACATTCAAGAGCTGGACAATTTTCCTTTCACCTTGAAGCCTACTAACAGAAAGAAAATCTATAAATTTAGCCTCAAAAACATTCAAACTTTCCCTATAAGCAATATTTGCCATAATGCCATTACATTAGGGTAAAGCAAATTTGCATGATCATATTGTTTCAACAAAATATGTACATTTCTTAAATCACCCATATTTTCTTGTGTGCTTGACAACGCATTACAGCATTCCAAATGGGGTAATTTGGAACACAACCAGCCACACTCATATGAATACTTATTTTCCTGAATTAAATCAAACCCACAGATCACACCTACAACAACACATTGGTATTGAAGGTTAACTACTGCACTATGCAATAAAATATGCATATTATATTTTAAGCCAGTTAAAATATGGGTCGAGCAGGTCAGAAAATTATGAAGTACTATAAAAATCTCTCTGTCACTGGAAGAATATGTATGCAAACACAATATTACTTACATTTTCTTGTCACGAGGGAAACGGAAGAAAGACCACGCATTCTTCTCTACTTCATAGTTACTCCAGCCAAACACAGCACATACCTTTCCCCTCATGTTGAGAGGAGATATCGAGGAATGACACATGCTACTATTTAATTATGTCAACTCATTGAAAACGCATAAATAACACCAAAAAATTCACACACAAATACATGTGCTCTTATGACCGAATCAGTAGTTCTCAGGTCAATCCGCTAGAGAGAGCTCTAATAGCTGTCCCTCGATATCTCGCTGAGTGTCGCGTGATTGCATTGAATCCGACTTTACCCAATCGATTGACCTTGTTCGAACTTATATCGATTTTAAGCGATAGTTCCCATATTCTATCCTCTTTGATTCCCATGATGTTACAGTATTTGTGTTGTTTGAATTCCAAGCGCCCAAGGTCTGTCTAGGGAGGTCTGGTCACGCTACCACAATCCTTTGCGGTGGCGACCATATTGGGTCTTAAATATCGACGTTATGTGGGCGTGCCCGATGTAATGACGTGAGGTTCTTACTTGTGTTCGCACATCTGTACATCTTGGATTATAGGTCACACTGGGTCTACTGGTAATGAAAAAGCAGACTCATTAGCTAAATCAGCTGCTACGTCTCTTTTGGATATTGCATATCATACATCTCCAATATGTTGTGTTCGAAGACAAATCAGGCAATATATTTTACATCACTGAAATATTTTATGGACGTGTAGTTTTAAAGGATCTGTTACACGAAAAATATTTTTTTCCGGAAGTTCAAAATCGGCTATTATGTAAAGCATTAGTGCCGAACTTTGTTTTAACTCAATTTTTAACTGGTCATGGAAAATTTAAATCGTATTTAGAATGCTTTAAACATAATGGTACAGACGCCTTCTGACAGGGGGGAGGGGGGGGGGAGGAGGAACTAATCATGATCCGAACCTCCTCATGGCTGGCAATTTATTAATTGATGGAACAGTTAATATGGGCAATTCAATTATCCTCAATTCAACAAATGGGGCATATAGCTCTATCGATTCACAAGTAGATAGTCTTACTAACCTACCACAACCGCCAAGTAACCTTACTCAGAAGTCAGAAAATCCCCATTCTGGGGATGGAATTAATAACAATTCACAAATGTCTCCCAGGATTAAGATTCCACCATCGACTCGATATCCTGACAAACATATGGGCCCCTACCTAGTATTCGTTGAAGCAAATGCCACCAGTAATATACGCAACTTACACCCAATGACCTTGGGTAGGCTTTTTTATGAGCGAAAAATTCTGGGCATAAAAGCTATTCAAGGAAAGGGAGAAATCTTATTGAGTTAACTTTTTTCACAGTTGATGCTGCTAACATTTTTATGCGACACCCTATCCTCATTGAGAAGAACCTAAAAGCTTATATACCTTCCTCCAATATATTCAGGATTGGCCTAGTCAGGGGAGTGGATTTGAATTTATCTGAAGATGAAATTAAGCAATTTATAGACTCGCCGGTACCAGTTATAAGTGTCCAGCGCCTTAATAGAAGGAAATCTACAGGAGACTCATACGAGTATGTACAGACTGAAACTACGAAAATCACATTCGAAAGTTTGAATATTAAATGGCTGTTGGTAACTCGTACAGCACTTTAAACTTCAACCAGTATTGGTATGCCATACCAGCTAACTTTCTAACTTTCGGATGCATACCAGGGTCATACTGGTCCATTTTATGCGCCGTTAACATACAGCTTGGTTTGAACACCGAGGTCATGGTTGTTGACTTCTTGAGGAGACGACTGAAGCTCATACTAGGATATCTGAGGCAATATTATATTTCAGCGTCCATGCAAGCATTATTTGTCAAGAGCAGGGTGCCTGCCCGCTAGTAAACTAAATCTATTTTTCCTCTCTTTTCCCTGGGATATTCCAGTTTTCCCTGAATTAAATTTAGCAGGAGAGGGTACTTAAGAGTGACGCTCGAGTATGTTTATTATACTCTGGAATCATATTGAAACATATTTTGCATGAACACTAACAATGGCACGTAGGTCACAGAGAATCAGAAACAGACGAGAGTGTGTGGGTTGCATTGGAAGTAATTTGCATGTTGTGTCTGCTGTAACTGACAGTTTACCAAAATGAGCCATTTCAAATTCTTTGTGATAATCAAGGTGCTATACATGTGAGCTCAACTCGTGTTTTGTCTGAGAAAACTAAACATATGGATGTTCGCTATTTGTTTGTAAAGGACATTGTGGCCAACGGATCGGTCAAGTTTGTGTATGTACCATCAGATGAAAATGTGGCAGACGTTTTCACAAAGGCATACCTGCATTCAATAACATGCACCGAACTAAAGTCAGAAGCTGTTGATTCAGCCTCTGTGCCACTCCCATTTGCTGGTGTTTCCCTGGTAAAGACAGCCTGTGAAACTTACCATTGTCAACAAAGAAATGTTTCAAGTCATTATAATAATATTCTCCTCCCCCATCTGTTCGAACACTTTTCAGTTTTTGAATATTCTCAGCTCTTTTCTTGAATAAGGAAAATATAAGTATTGGAAAGGTGGTGTTAACTATTATTCTTATTTTAATGTTCATAACTGATGTCCAATATGGGCTACAATGAGATTTATTACTTGTAATGAAATGGGAAGACCGAGTAAGGAATGAGGAGGTATTACAAAGAGTTGGAGAAGAACCAAGTATGTTGCAAATCATTAGAAGGAGAAAAATGAACTGGATCCGACATTGTTTGAGGAGAGACAGTTTACCGAAAGAAGGAATGGTGAACGGAAAACGAGGAAGAGGAAGGAAAAAATATCAAATGTTGGACAATATCCAAGGAAATAAATATTCGGACATGAAAAACTTGGCGCAGGACAGGCAACAGTAGAAGAGGTTCATCCCATGACAAGACCTGCCATAAGGCAGAATACTAGATGATGATGGTACCCTGAAGAGGAGGTTGCAGAGGTAAGGGAAGTATTCAATAACGTGCAGGGTTTCGTCATTGACTGTGAAAGGGGTTACCTGGTAGGTAAAGAGCCTGAGCCAGGATAAGAAAACAAAAGATAGAACTTCACAAAACACCAAGTAGAATATAAAACTCATAAAATTCAGATGTAGTGTAGGGTAAATTTATTCTCACAAAAAAATAAGTTAATACATTTAGTCATGTTTTTCATAAATGCAATGATACCAATCAAGACTTGGATCACAATAACAAACAGTACTGTATTTACACAATTCTAAAGCAGCCAACAGAGCATTTAGAACGTATTTATCAATTCTACTATCATCATCATCATTCAGCACACCAAGGGCATCAGTCCAAGTACAATAACAAGTGAAACTATTATTAATCGTTATGGTGTCATTGTTCAAGCCAAGACAATTTACTAATACAACACACTGATCTAAGCAGGAGGTAAATATTACAGGTCTGATGAGCAACTGCCATAGAAAACTACTCGATATAAACAGAGTGACATAATGTTCCTCAGCGAGAGCAGTACAATCATGTCTTCACGGAACACTAGTGAATTGTCTTCACGTGTTGTGAAATGCTGTTAGGAACTAGCTGCTTGTCCTTTTTTTTTTTTGTGTTATTTGTTTGTTGGTTAACAGAACTGTAGTATTTTATAGAATGGAAATGCCTCCGAAGAAAACACATGATGCGATCATTTTCAGAGCAGGTGAAGCAAGCTCAAGTATCTCATTAGTAGACCTTGGATATTTAGGTGTTAAATATGTTATTTTAGGTGCCTAAAATAGGCTCTCAAATATGAAGGAAAAAAAAAAAATGGATTCTAAAAATATATTTAGGCAGCTTAAATTTGATGTATTATTATTTTGCTAAATAAATAACTCGTTAGGGGAAAATATAAAACAAATTTCACTCACCTCTTTGCTGAAATCGTCATAGAATATGTAATTTTACCATCCAAAGTGAAAAGGGGAACCTCCTGTAACCACTGTTTAATTAAGGACGCATTGGAAGTTCACACTTTTGTCATAATTCATACACTGCCCAAACAAGCAGAATAAAATCAAGAGTTTTGTTTCCAGCAGGTCAATGGACCACAGTCTCCCACCTCGTAACACACAGACTATAGACGTGTTTACTGTGGGAGGTTTTAAGGACTTCTGGGGAGTGTGGTTTTAAGATTTTGTTTGTAAAGTATTTCAAGAATATGCTGTTAAAGATACTGAAAAAGAGTCAGCATATTTTAGTTTCTCAGAATAAATTATAAGTATTTTAAATCAATTTAGGAATATAAAATAGGAATTATAAGGATATAGGTACTAACATCACTTAGAAATTTTTAGGCACTATAAGACTAGCATTTCTAACCTTATAAATACATAAAACAAGTACATACAACTTCAGTTTAAGTTATCTCTTCAGGAACAAAACCGTTTTTTGCCTAAAATCCAAGGTCTACTCAGTATTACTTTATAATATCTCCCCTATTTACTTTTTGAAGTTACAATGCATGTATTACTAATTACTTATCTAGCTGTTAACAAAAGATATATTACTTTGAATAAAGTTTTATTGCAGCCAATGGCCATAAAATGAAATTACATAAATAATACATACATGTCCCTTCTTGAAACGACGGAGGGATATTATATCGTACTTTTAAAAATTACTGGACCTTCAGCTGCTCTACCATTCCAATAGCGGATATCACGTCATCAAATTGCGCAACACACAGCGAGCAGGGTAACTTGCCAGACAAACAGAAGCTGACCAAATGCACAAACTGGAGAGGTATCATGCTTCATTCAGTACCTGGGAAAGTAATCTGCCTGGTTCTCATTAAGTGAATACAAACTGGGGCAGACAACTACCCATGAAAAGATCAGGCTGACTTTTGCCATAGAAGATCATGCTCAGAGCAAATGTTTGTTTTGTGCAATGCACCTGAACAAATCTTCAATTACAGAACTCTCCCCATTGCTTTGTACACATTTTCCAGATCCTATACCTTGCTTTGAGCTATTGCATTAAGACCAATGATACCCTTTTTTTTTGTTTGTTTGTTTTTTCAAGCAGAAATAACAACAAATTTGTAGTAGACGATCATAATGGTACACAGGAAGGCTGGTTTTGTGCGACTATGAATAAGTACTGAGAAGACAAAGACAAGGCCTATAAATTCAGGGAAGGTACCTCATACTACGGTATTAAAACGGTATAGGCTAAAAAGATTCTAAACAACTGCACTGATACGGATAATTTCAGGCAATCAATGAAGAAGAGGAAGGCTATGCAACATCCGCCACTGAACATTTCACAGATTGGGATGAGGCAGAAAACCTGGCTAATAATATATTACTTTTCACAGAATAATTCAGTCTTTTAAAAATCTTGTATCCTTGTTATCTTTAGAAGTTAGGTACTGGAGGTACATAACTGATCAGACAAGTAATATTTGTTTATATTTGGCAACAGTATGTTGAACTATGTCATCTATTTCTTTACACATAACAAATGATCCAAATTTATATTTACCACACCAAACATTAACTGAAAACATCTGAAAATAATGACACCATATTAAAGTTTCAAGAATATAAAAACTATTAACCTGTACAATATTTAGAGGTGTATTATCAGCAAGTCAAATGCAGATTAAGGCCATTTCTTGTATTACCACTAAAAATTTCCCTTGGTGTACTCCATAATCACATCTAGAACAGAACCATTTTAAAGCTAACAACTCACCTTGTGCACATCTTAAAGAACCCGTTGCCATAATTAATTCATTCTTAAAAACTTACGTCAAAATGCTCAGAACTGAAGAGAGACAACTGCATTGTGATGCATATTAGTGAATGTGATGTTACTTTATGGCAAGTAATAAACTTCTCTTAAAAGGATACAAGAAGTTAACAACAGTAATGTATTTTTTATGGATGTGCTTTATTGCTTATTACTTCGAACTTAACACGGAGGATCAGGGTGCCTCGAGAGTGTATTATTTTTCAAAATCTGTGCATATCTAAAAACACAAGTTCTTCAGGACTTTTCAATGATATAGATGTTGATTCCCATAGGGAACCTGAATATTTGTCCCGAATGAGTAAATTCATAACATTTTATATCATATATCATTTATATCATATTATATTTATATTATCTGATGGCCTAGCAGGCATTACTTTTTGGTAATGAGAGAAAGTCTCTCATAGTGCATTGGCACTGCCGGTGGCTCCGAGTAGCCTACGCATTGGCCTCCATGGTATGCACTAGCCGTGCGTCTTGGTGGGTGTGCTAGGTGCCAGCTGACGAGTCTAGCTTGGCACACGAGGGCGAAGCGCTGGGAACAAGGGATGAGTTAGCTGGAAAATTTATAATGTCCAATAACGGGCCATTTATACTGGTATTACACCTTTTCAAGATGCTGGCGACTACTGCACCGTTGAGATACCACTGATATCAAGAGCACACTCATTAGTTTTTGGAGCGACTGCATATTGCTTTTTTTTTTTTTTTTTTTTTTAATCAAGATGAATTTTTCTTGGGCAACAGATAATTTGCAGAACGGTTATTTGAGGGATTGATAATCGAAGTTCTACTGTAAATAGATTCAGTCTCAATCATTTCAAAGAGTATCTCAATTATCAATTTTGGACCTAAGGTTATTTAATAAAACATATTTTGTTCTGGCCTTTTTTACCATTCCTACAAGTTTGAGTACTGAATCGTGTTACATCCTATATTGGACATGATGCTGTTCATTAACCCACAAGAATTCATGTCATGGTCTTTTAGACCAGGCTCATACATTTTTTTATTCTTAATGGTTTCACGGTAAAACGCTTCCTACCCTCCTGTACCTTTCAATGGACTTGCCCTCTCCAAGTATTGATATTCACTGTTCCAACTTCCATCACCAGTCAGTCAGTGGAGAGCTTTATCTATAAGCCTGGTCATTTCCACCGTGGCGCTGCCTTATTATCCGACCCTTTTGTTTCATGGATATATTTTTAATTAATAATATAATATGATTTGCAAGAAAAACGGGTATTTTCTTTCATGAACATATTTTTCCTTAATAATACAAAGTGTTTTTCTTCAAAAACTGGTATTTTATACTCGCCGGTCAAATCGACCATGCGCGACCCCGGATATTTTGTTTCGTGGATATTTTTAAATTAATAATATAATGTTTTTTGCAAGAAAAATGGGTATTTTGTTTCATGAACATATTTTTCCTTAATAATACAATGCTACAAAAAGTGGTACAGTGAAACCTGATTAGTGCGCTCCTCATTAACACGTTTTACCGCTTAACACATTGCAAATTCGAAGTCTGGATTCTCATCATTTTAAATATGTATAAAAATACCTCACTTACCGCATCACAAATTTTTGCTGTTACCGCTTGGTAGGTTCATATTTTTTCCCAACCCTGGAAATGTTATTTCTCATCCCTTGTGAAAGGAATGTGATTTCCAACTCGGGTAATAAAGAAGCCTCACCACAGTTGCATGATAACGGAAAAAGACCTTGAATTCCTGAACTTCATAGGATAAGTTGCAACTTCGGAGAGCAGGCCATTAGCCTCAGGAATGTTCAGTTTTGCTTGCTGGTTAGCACCGAGAGTGCCGAATAACACAGTGAACCTGTTTGTGCTTCCCCCGTTCAGAAATTAAAAATTTATTTTATGTTGAATGGTAGCGAATATTTGTCATCTGATAGCCTACATCTGGATTAGGAACATAATCGTGTAAGTTGACTACTGTGGTGCATATTTCTCGTGAAAGCCTTGTTACGGACTTGGAAAAAGTTGTGAAATTCCTTACAAACGAAGACAAGATTAGAATCTATCAGAACGTGGACTGGCACCCATATCTAAGCGCGCACAGGTAGTGTGAATGTTGAAACTCGCCCCTTTGAGTTTCAACTCGATTATTCGAGTTGGTCTAATCAAAGTTTTATTGATTCAAAATGGCGGCCAAAGTTGCAGTTGCATGTGGTCGAGGTCGAATGTAACCTCCAATTCATTGTCTAAGAGTGTGACCAGAAAATAATGTTTAATAAACCCACTGGTCCAAAATAAAAGTCTTCTACTGCCATTTGTTTTAGAAAGTGTGTGATCTACAATAATACTTTGATATTTTTATGGGCCCCCGTGCAAATGTTTTCATATCTGTTGTCTGGTGCTTTTTTCACACCTTTCAGTGCACCGTTGTTATTTTATAATACCCAGCGGAAAAGGTTTTCGTATTTATTCTCTCGTGTTTTTCACGCCTTTTAATATTCTCTGCTCATCTTTAGGAACGATAGATATAGTTTCACTGTACTCGCGGTTACACGACGTAAAACTTCATTGTATCAGACAAAATTGTATCTGGTGTTTCCGTATCCCTGTTGGATAGTTTTTATTCGTGTATTCAGTAGTACATTTTCTCGCTTAACATGTTCTTTCTCCTTGTCCCCTCCAGAAATGTCTTAACGAGGTTTTACCGTATTTTATACTCCCCGGTCAAATCGACCGTGTGCGACCGATCATGTAATTTTTTTATGTGATCCCTAGCGTGTTAAAGAAGTATTGGTCAGATGTCTTCTGGGAAATCCCATGGTCTTCTGAGATACCTAAAATATCAAGTTTAAATTTGAGGCATCAGAGATACTAACTGAACTGAAATGACTAGAGTGCAATGGATAAGCTTTAGTTTTATAGTATGCCATAAAACATCTTTTGTAGGCTATTTTCTACATTCCATATAGTATGCACTTCATGGTAAGTAATGATTATGATATAGTTTTATAGCTGCTAAACATTATCTACCAATAAACTTTATAAAGTTATTTCTTATGCGAATCAAACAAGACGGGCACATCCATAAAGAGATCACGTGTATATTTTGATTTTCTTGCTGCTTAAAAGACTAATGGCCACTTATAATCAACATAAATCTAAAGACATTTTAGTAAAAATAAAAACTAATAAAATTACTTTTATGTACAAGATAACACATAGGAGAGAAAAAGTTATCACAGGATTAAAAAGGTAGTACGGTATCTTATCAGTTATTCGTTGGCTGACAAAAAAATAAATGCTGCACAACAATTAGAACCATTACAATCCAGAACCTAAATGCAAATTTAAGAGTAAGTAATGTACAGAAATGAAAGAATACTCCCCACACTGAACACATCGGCCAAGAAATAAATCCTTTCTCGGACTAATACGGAGTCTAAAATTCAGTCTTGTACTGTTTATTAAAGAAGCTCTTTTTCTTCTCTGGATCAGGTACTATCTATAAACACAGAAACAAAATCAACATTCATATATGATTCAGAGTTGTATATAATCTAGAAAGGTTGTCATGTTATATAGGCCTACAAAAGATACAGCATTACAACATAGTGTGAACAGACAAGGCTTGGATTTATGCCAGTATTCATGGTCACTTGAAGTAATTCCGATGTCTAAGTCAAACATAATGGCATATTATAATAAATTTGTCAGGTTTAAGTTCTGTAGTACAGACAATATGCATCACATGTGTACATATCTCATTCATTTAAACTGCACAAATGTACAAAGCACACATGCTACGTAAATAAAATCGGAGACAGCTGAAGGACAACCCTCGTATTGAACTGTTGTGACAATGGCTCTGAAATTTCACATGCTACAGGGATTTGAAATTGAAACTCTACTGGCTCCTTTCAGTCGACACAGCGAGTACTTTTTTTTTTTTTTTTTTTTACAAGTTGCTTTACACTGCACCAACACAGAGAGGTCTTATGGCGACGAAGGGGTAGGAAAGGCCTAGGAGTGTGAAGGAAGTGGCCGTGGCCTTAAATAAGGTTCAGCCCCAGCATTTGCCTGGTGTGAAAATGGGAAACCGTGGAAAATCACATTCAGGGCTGCCGACAGTGGAGTTCAAACTCATACCGCCTGAATGCAAGCTCACAGCTGCGTGCCCCTAACCGCATGGCCAACTCTCTTGGTTCTTGGAGTACAGACCATTCCGGAAATGTGGCAGGTGGTCGCTGTATTAACCAGAAGTTCACTATGAGGTTTCTGGAACTCGCAAAGTTTTCATTTGAAAGCCCCGTATAAAGATGCATATCGTCTTCAGTCTCCAGGCCAATTTGTGTTCAATAGGCTTTTAGGGAAATAAGATGTGACGAATTTGAAGAAAGAGAAAAAGAGGGGGTACATAAAAATGTCTGCCACGGGTGCCATTGCGGGAGTTCTTTATGTTGTGTTTAGTCTGATCTTAAGAGGCCAAATAAAACAAAGTCCTGTAAAAACAGTATTTGGGAAAATATTTTGGGGGTACCAGGATTTTTTTGCGGCCGGAGGATATATGATGCATCTGGGACTACATCAAGTTCTAACATTTACATAGTACTGCCACCTATAACTCTGAACAGGAAAAAAAAAAAAAAAAAATAATAATAAAATGAAGTGAAGGATGTATGGAATATGAAACAACAGGTCACCACAAATTACACTCATTTTCTGAACCAGGAAAAAATGAAACCCCTGTTGTACCATATACATGGGGACTGAAGATGACAGCAAGTAATGCTTTATTATATCCAACTTAACAAAGAACAACTTCACAAAACACTGTCAATATTGGGAATGTCCGAAATCGACTTTACGAATAAATACAATGTTTTCAGACATTCTTATTAGACAACTAAGTCAAATGAATACAGTCCTTAGATTTATCAAGACAAATTGCCATCTTGTTTTTATAACGTACACCAACACGTGATCATCAGCCCATATCAATCACAATAATAATTACGGTAACCAGCAAAATGAGAAGGAAAACACAAAGAAAGGTAATACGGAAAAGAAGGGGGGGAGTCGTCAAGGGAAGTGGATATGAAAGACTACCTTGATCTCAGATACCTTAATACCACGGAGCTGGAAGAAAACTAAATGCAGTGATCTGCATTGTCCTAAGCCCATAAAACTGATCAACAGTAACATTACACTTAATTCTGGATCAACTTACTTCTGTTTTCCAGCTTCATTTGGGCAGTGGGTATCATATTCACTGCAGGGGTCATTCTTTACAGATTGTCTTTGTGTGAAAAGGAGAAAATTGGATATACACAGGAAAAGTATTTTGTAAAATATTAATATGAGGGATAAAAAAGCCAATGAACAAACGATATACACAAAAGGATATATAGAACTCAACAGGTTTATATGTATGGAAAGATAAAAACCAAGTTAGATGGTAAGAAAAAGACATAAAAAGTCAGTGTGGGCAGAAGGAGTAACACAAAAAATAAGTGTAAAATTTCTCTTTCGGAAAACTAATATCATCATAAATATGTCTTATATACCTCTCGGTCACGGCCATCCATCAACGGTTGCTAGGTAACATTGTGTCCCACATTTTATATCGCTAATTTAATAATAATAATAATAATAATAATAATAATAATAATAATAATGTTATCGAAAGCAACTTTCAACCTATTAGGTCGTGTTACGCACATTTAGTATGTGTTGAAGAGATGTTAAGTACAGAACAAAAATGGCCAACCAGACACCATACCTGTAGCTTAGATCCTTTCCAACAGAACAAAGATGGCCTAGGCCACCATAGCTCAATTGGTAGAGCAACCGACGCGAAATCGGGAGGTTGTGGGTTCGGATCCCACTGGTGTCTGGTTGGCCATTTTTGTTCTGTGCTTAACATCTCTTCAACACGTACTAAATGTGCGTAACACGACCTAATAGGTTGAAAGTCGCTTTCGATTACAATGTGGTCGTGAAAATTCAATATTCAGTAATAATGTTATTGGCTTTACGTCCCACTAACTACTTTTTACGGTTTTGAGAGACGCTGAAGTGCTGGAATTTTGTCCCACAGGAGTTCTTTTACGTGCCAGTGAATCTACCAACACGAGGCTGACGTATTTGAGCACCTTCAAATACCACTGGTCTGGGCCAGGATCAAACCTGCCAAGTTACCTTCAGAAGGCCACTGCTTTACGTTCCACTAACTACTTTTACTGTTTTCAGAGATGCCGAGGTGCCAGAACTTTGTTCCACAGGAGTTCTTTTACGCGTCAGTAAATCTGATACAAGGCCGACGTATTTGAACACCTTCAAATACCACTGGACTGAGTCAGGACCGAACCTGCCAAGTTAAGGTCAGAAGGCCAGCACCTCAACTGCCTGAGCCACTCAGCCTGGCATATCGCTAAATTCAGATGACCCTCAGCTATAAGATATCGCCTGCATGACTGCTAGGAAACATTGCATTACACTTTTCTTCATGATATCTCAAGCGATCTATTTTTAAAAATCACAGGAATGGAACCAGCTTTTGGGTGGTTAGGCCGTGTGCGTTTGCAGTGTTTCGCCCAGACGTCCCATTTGGGCTCATCAGTTGGATTGACATGCCCCTCCAAGACTCTGGCTTAGCAGTGAGAGACCAACTGTATGGTCCCACCGTGTTAGCAAATAGGGATTGCTAACCTGCTAAAGGAGAAGTGAATTCTCTGTTTTCAAAAATATATGCTCTCCATAGCGGAACCACACAGTTGGTCTGCCACTGATAAGCAGTCTTAGAGGGGCGTGCCAATCCAACTGATGAGCCCAAATGGCACATCTGGGTGAACTCTGCAAACACACAAGGCCTAACCACCCAAAAGCTGCTTCCATTCCCGTGATTTTTAGATCTGCGGCCATGTAAGCCATTTATGGAATTATACACCTATTTTTAGTTTCAACTCATTTAAGTTATAACTGTTACGTTTTCAGGGCTGCCGACAATAGGGTTCGAAGCCTCTATCTCCCAGATGCAAGCTCACAGCTGCACGCCACTATCCGCAGGGCCAACTCGCCCAGTCAAAATATTTTAAAATATAAAAACATTTGTTAAAATCCTTGAAAACTGGAACTTATCTTAATGAACTCCTCAATTCTCTAGACTCAAGCATAGAATATTCTATGCCAGAGTGGAGAGAAGTCATGCCATTGTATTTTAATTATAATTAAGTAGTTTCTTTTTCAGGTATAATTCTGTTACTTTATGTTTTTTTTCCAGGTAGAGCTTATAAAAAAATTCAAAATTGTACTTGGCATATGGAATAAAAGAAAAACCACAGACCTGTACATGGCAACAGATACGGGACAAGAATAGATATATTAAAAAACTATTTAATACAATCAAATCAAAGAAGACATTAATTAGGATTTACAGGCAATACCATAAAACACCGTAAATCCCTTGGAACTCCGGTCGCAAATCACACATTTGTGGAGAAAGCTAAAAAAGACCACTGGAAAACAGTGGATAGAAGAATGCAAGAAACAACACATCGTCTTCATGAAGAGATTCTGGGATGAGGAGGACAAGAGGAAGACAGACTAAGCTAAAAATAAAAAGACAAAAATGGGAACAAAAATATTACACAAACTGCAGTACACTTCATTTTCTACTTGTAATTAATATAGGCCTAAACATTCTCACAGTTACTGTTGCATCTCTCTCTATCCCTCTTTATATGTATATACTGTACATAGGCGTATTCATTTGAGCTAGAAAATGAAGTTCACTGCAGTTTGTCTAATATTTTCATTCGCATTTTTAGCTTCATGTTCCCTCAAATAATAATATAATACATACATACATACATTATCATTATAGACTGTTATGGCGGGACTCGAACTTGTGTCGTCGCGGTTCGCAGACAAGTACGGTGACCACTCGGCCACCGCCCCACTTAACTGTGGTGTTACTCTTCAAGTATATACGCATTGCATTGGAATCTGTGGATTCTCAATTTTCCGGAAATTATTAGGCTGTGGACGTGACATGCTTAAGTAAAATGTGTTCGCCTTTTAGTGCTTTGACCTCTCCTTATGACAACTATAAGCTACTGCTGCAATGGAGACACTGATAAGTTTCAATCTGTTGGAAAGTCTAACCTATTTTCAATTTCTTCTAGTACCCTGTTCATTATGGCTTTGGTAATTAGATATCTTTGTAGAAATCTTTCTTCTGACAACTCTAAAAAGTAACTTTTTCTTAGTATGTGCCGTCCTTTGCCTTCTTCAGTTTATAAGTACTTCATACAGCAGTAAAGCTTTAAACTTTTGTCTTCTACATGCCTCCATTTTGAAATTTTAGCAGCTGTTAAGAGGTTTAACACAGGCCTGCTGCCATGTTAATTTAACACAAGTAATTTGTTTTGCTAGGGGCTTTACGTCGTACCGACACAGATAGGTCTTATGGCAACGAAACACAAGTATTAACAACTTGTTAGAGTTAACAATTATTGATGAGACGACCATTTTGTTAAATTATGTGTTAAGTCTCCTTAACAGCAGTGTTAACACTTAACATTCGTTGAAGAAACTGGGCCATAGTGTTAAATCTGGTGTTTTTGACAGACAAGATAGGTCTCTGAAATCAGGAGAGTGAAAGGAAAAAATAAAAAATCAGGACATCTCCTTAACAGTGAGGGGAAGACCGAGGAGATAAGACTCTGTGTGTGTGTGTGTGTGTGTGTGTGTGTGTGTGTGTGTGTGTGTGTGTGTGTGTGTGTGTGTGTGAAGATTTGAGGGAGAGGCAGTTAACAGAAAATGACTTTTAATTTTTTTTTACAAGGTGCTTTACGTCGTACCGACAAAGATAGGTCTTACGGCAATGATGGGACAGGAAAGGGTTAGGAGTGGGAAACCACCTTCAGGGCTGCCGACCCTGGGGTTCAAACCCACTATTTCCCGAACACTGGATACGGATTGCAAGATAAACAGAACAAAAGTGCTGTACACTAACAAATTCTTAACATATGTTCAAGTGAAGAGAAATTGTTTTAAATTAGGTTAGAACATAAATGGATCCATCTTCCCTTCCCATTTCACTGTCCCACTCAACCCTCCTCACATACTCGAATCATTTTTAACTTTTTAAAATTAATATTGCTTCAAGCATAGCAAGGTATCTTTTAAGAAGAAGAAAATTCTCTGTAATTTCACCCATGCAATGTAACGTAGCTGAAGATGTTCCTAAGGAACAAAGCATGACCACAAATAATGAATTTGCTTAAAGCAAATATATAATATCAAACAGGTGGAAATTTACTTTCAATGATTTAATGTACTGGATACTGGCAGCACTTAAGCGACTGCAGCTACCGAGTTCGGTAACAGAAAATGATATTTAGGACAGGCCCAAATTACCCTAAAACATCTTGCCAGAAACATCAACCCCACATGAGTGGGTAAAAAAAAAAAAAAGAAGTAGAATTATCATTATTATAATAATTTTGGATTAACCAACAAGTATCCACTTTCCCCGATAAAATGTTAACATAAAGTGCATATTATAAATGACTAAACCGCAGAAAGAATATTACGTTCAGAAAGGATGAAACAGTATTGGGCTGACAAAAAGAAGAAAAACCTCCGTAAACCTAAGTAGTCCTATGTTGGCTAAAAAATTAAAATAAATAAATGACTAAACTGAACAGCTACAAAGAAAGCATTTATTTAGCACTTACTGTATCCTCTCCAGGTTTCCACCCAGCTGGGCACACTTCGCCATGCTGATCAGTATACTGGAAGGCTTGCACCAATCTGAGAGCTTCATCCACACTGCGACCAACAGGCAAGTCGTTCATCGTGATCTGACGTAATATGCCCTTCTTATCAATAATAAATAAACCCCTGCAAGAGAAAAAAATCTCTCTCTTATATACTAAATAATAGAAAAATTATGTAAGAGTACGAATAATATTAGCTGGATCACAGATCTTAAAGACGACATGAGAGAGTTGCATATTACAATAGAAGATTTAAAATACAAAACAACTACACTCAAGATATTGAAAGATAAACACACTAGACTAGAGATAAAAATCAAAAAGCAGAGAATAGGAAGCGCGATTCCAGAAGCAAAAAGAAAATTACATTCAGAAAGGATGAAACAGTACTGGGCTGACAAAAAAAGAAGAAAAACCTCCATAAACCTGACTAAGTAGTCCTAAGCTGGCTAAAAAATTAAAATTAATAAATAAATACTGGTATTTATCTCCCGGTAACTTTACCACTGAGTTAAGCAGCTTAATGACAATTAAGACCTTGGGAAAAGAATTATTCAAGCTTTAACAACAGAAAGCAAAAGGGAAAAAGAAAAGAAAATTCCAACATAACTCTTAAGATTTCTACTTTGGTTTTAAAACACGCAAGCTCTTTAGCCCTTTTCAATCGTGGAATTACCAGCGTTTCACCCCAGTGTAGCAGTGGGCTAATCAGCGTTTCCCTTATTTTTACAGAATGCGGCAGCTGTAGGCCATCAGCAATGAACCCACTGATACACTGGGGTGAAACACTGGTAATTTCACGGCAGATACGGCCTAGAAAGCTTGAATGTTTTCAACATCTGCAATCAATGAAATTAAATTATGGTTTCCTTCAGGGAATTTCATTTTTGATATTTCTTCTTTTGCCTAAAAAGAATTCCTCATCAAAGACTGATGGGAAAGAGAGAGAGAGAGAGAGAGAGAGAGAGAGAGAGAGAGAGAGAGAGAGAAAGAAGAAACAAACAAGAAATGAATCAAGTCATACATGAGATAAGATTTTATTACCAAAAGATTTGTACATTCTTACTTATTTTTCTACATAGTCACCATGAAGGTTGAGGCATTTGTCATAACGAGAGACCAGCTTTCCTATACCCTCTGCAAAGAAGTCTGCCGCCAGTCTATGCCAGATGAAGAAGTCTACTGTGAGACCCTGCGTCGCTTCCAGAGAGCGACCATGACAATGCCAACCGCATAGTGCCAATGTGTCAAAAGAAGAAAGTTCAAGTGGGAAGTCTTTGACCACCCACCTTACAGTCCTGACCTAGCACGCAGCGACTATCACCTCTTTCGAGAAATGAAGGCGTGGTTACGTGGAGACCCGCTTCGCTACCAACGAAGAGCTTTGATGATGATGATTGTTGTTTAAAGGGGCCTAACATCTAGGTCATCGGCCCCTAAAGGTACGAAATGAGACAAAATATAATGACAATTTTAAAATCCAAAATCATCTACTGACCAGAATTCAAAACGTGATGATGAAGAACAAATGGATGAATATGAATTTAAAACAATCAGTGGATCCGACCTGTAATGCTCCACCTTCCCAGAAAGTTTCTTGAGTCAATAATAGTATTGGCCAAGGGACTGCTTCCAAAGCACAATCCTGAATCGATGATGCTGCTTTCTAAAGGGGTCCATAATCGAGGTCAATGGCCCCTTAAGGGTACTTATGGCTAGTAAAGTAGAACCATGGTATTTCTCATGTTGCGGTACTAATCAAAAGTAGTGTAGACTCACGGTGTTCCACACATTATGGTACTACTCACAAGTATTATACGTCGCACAGGTAACGCAGACCTATGGTGTTTCTCACATAATGGTACTAATCATGGGCAACGGAGGCCCGTGGTTTTCCACATTTAGTGGTACTAATCAAGGGTACTGGAAACCCACAGTGAACCACTCTCTGCTGCTACTAATCACAAAACTATTGAGTACCTAACACAGTGGTACTACTTGCAAGTAAAGGCGATCCATGGTGTTCCCCGACTGATGGTACTTATCACAAGTAGTTTCATGGTTCTGATTCAATCATCCCTTGGTCGCCCCTTTTAGTCGCCTCTTATGACAGGCAGGGGATACCGTGAGTGTAGTCTACGTCTGCGTCCTCAACCCTCAGGGGGTGGTGTGCTCGGTCCGCAAGAGGTATTTTATTTCCCTCAAGTCCACCGGCAAGCCGGTTAGGACCCCACTATCCGCCACCTGGGACGTGCCGCGTGGGAGTATCACCTCTCCCCCTGCTACGCCAGCGTAGTAGGTTCGTGGATGAAGAGCTTCAAGGCGCTATAAGGGCCTACCTGAGCTTACCGGTGGCAGACGTCTTTGCAGAAGGTATAAGAAAGCTGGTCTCTCGTTATGACAAATGCCTCAACCTTCATCTTGACTATCTAGAAAAATATGTAAGAATGTACAAATCTTTTGGTAATAGGCCTACAATCACCTTGTTATCTCCAAACGTCTATTATTTATGGCCTATCGGAACTTGAGGGGGAAAAAACCAGCCCTCGAATAGTCTTATACAGGGTGTAACAATAATGTATGGCCATATTTTCAGGACACATCATTCCTCACACACAGAAGAAAATATGTTATATGGTTTATTTATTATTTAGCGTATGATGAATACAATATTATTTACAATATATACAACTACCATCTCAAGCTCGTAACTAAAGTTCCATGTCAAAATTTAAAATTTCAAAATGTTATATGGTCATGCAACCAGAAACGCTTAATTTCCATGTTAGAACTCTACATAGTACATTCATCATGAGAAAAACACGGGAACAGAACATGTCACCATAACACATGAAACTCCTCCTTAGATGAAATTGCTCAAAATGCCCCACGTTAGCACTGATACATGCTTCTATCTGCCGTTAACAGCAACCCACCAAATCATGACCGGGGAGGGGTGGCAACTCCTCTGGACCTTAGAACCTATCTCGAAGGTAAAACTTTACAATCAGGGGTGCAAAAGAGAGGTTAGGAATCAACCCAGCATCAATACTTTAGCCCTGGAGGCAAGACTTTCGCACATGCGGAACGACTGTCGTTTGTTTATACGCTCGCGGCCTTCTCAGGAACGATGTTGTCAAGCAGTGCTCAATGCTGCCAACCTCTCTACTTAGGAACTAATGAGAGAGTGGTGCTTCGATAGGTGGTGGTGGTGATTATTGTTACACCATAGGTCTGGACCGGTTCTTGCCGTGTGGACAGTTAGGATAGGATCTGGACAAGACCTGTGATATAGGGACAAGCAAAGGGGCGCTTTTATTGTGTTGGGGTTCGTAACGGATTACGATTATCATAACTGACGGGAATGAGATCACGTGCCACCTTATGTTAGCCAACAGGAATGCAAGTAGCTACTTCAGCAATGAAAATGGTGGTAATACTCATTAGGTTATAAAAGTAAATTAGTTCTTGGGGCGGGATGGTGGCTTCCTGGGCATCACTATGAACACATCTCTCCTCTGAGATGCATTCCAATTTTTTTTTTTTTTTTTTTTTTTTGCTAGTTGTTTAACTTCGCACCGACACAGATAGGTCTTACGGTGACGATGGGACAGGAAAGGGCTAGGAGTGGGAAGGAAGCGGCCGTGGCCTAAATTAAGGTACAGCCCCAGCATTTGCCTGGTGTGAAAATGGGAAACCACGGAAAACCATTTTCAGGGCTGCCGACAGTGGGGTTCGAACCTACTATCTCCCGAATACTGGATACTGGCCGCACTTAAGCGACTGCAGCTATCGAGCTCGGTACGTTCCAAGTAAGATTTCATTAATTTCCACTTACTTATAACGTTAGAAAAATCTTGTCTCCAGGGCTCAAGTTTTACCAACCCGGCACAGCCCACATGACATTATAGCATGCTAAACAAGGCTGTCAACTTATATATGGCTAGCGACAAGCCTGTTGGTCTGGTTTGGTTAGATTATTGGCTGGAGAGGTTGGACCATTAGATAATGACAAGAACACAAGATTAGTGCATTCTATGAAGACTGAGAACAAAACCTTCAATTAATGAACACTGGCTTACCCACTATGGCAGAAGATACAATGTTCTCACTACCAGCAGAATTTTGTGGATCTGTTCTTTGCATGTGTTCCAACATGTACCCTTCTTGGCCAAGCACATTTCTGGCACACAAAAATTAATTTACTTCTGCATACTTAAACTTCCAGATCTCTGCTACAAGCTCCACAAAGACTGAATCACTTAACTTGTGATTAATTAAGAAATCGGCAAATATTACTTGTTGTGTAGGTCTACTTAATATGTTGACATTGCAGATTCTGCAGGAGAATCCAGCACATAACTTACCAAGACTCATCACTTTCATATTTTGTGTTTCCATTATTTTTATAGACTGCAGCAGCTGTGGGCCATACACAATGCAATACAAATATTGAAAAGGAATAAAACAAAGAAATCAATAAAGTCATATATAGGAAGAAACATGAACAGGAAAATGTAATAGGATAAATACCATCAAGAAAAAAATAATTTGGACCATAAAACTGAACATAAAGTATCAACAAATTTGGGACCTACCTCAATGCATGACCCAAATCTTCCAGATAAACACCATAATCCCTTGATATTTTATGAGTTAAATCTGATAACAGAGGGAACTTCAATCCACCAAGACCACCCTCCTTCCGAGGTAAATTCATCCAAGCATGATGAGTGTATTGAGAATCCACAGAACAAGCGACCACTTCAGTGTTCAATCGACGGAACTCTTCAATCTTGTCATTGAAGGCCAATATCTCAGTAGGGCACACAAACGTACTGCAAAAGGTAAACAAACTCTATTGATAAAAATTCCACTAGGCATGTACTTTGTAATACGGTTATTGCTTTGCTTTGTCACAGAATACTACAATTATTTAATTTCTGAGGATAAAACATGGCATGCATACATATAAAAATAAAGTTAGTAGGCCTACTATCATGATGTAGCTAGCAATAATATAGTAAGTCACAAGAACAGGTGATGGCGATTGGTTTAAGAGACGAGACGAAACACAACGAGATTATCGTCCCCGCCCTGCAAAAAACTAGAATTGTTATACCTGCAATGACAATAAAGGAACTTACAAGTCAAGAGGATAGAAGAAAAATACCAAGTATTTCCCTCTATAATCCGTCAGCTTAATTTCCTTGAATTCTCCATTTATCACCGCAGTACCCTCCCATTCTGGAGCTGGCTTGGAAACTGCAAACAAAAGTTATCAAGAGCCGTTATGCACACGTCACATACAACCACGACCCAATCGAAAATCCCCTTGTTAAAAGAAAATACAAAATAATGTCCGTAACAGAAATGTTTAAATGAAAATAGTTTTAGTAATACATCAACGCTACATATTTTACTCAATTTGTGCTTGCTCTAGAACTGAAAATGCATAGCCTTAACTGTGTTCCAACGTCACTTACTGACAGCTTTTGTCCATTGGAGTTTGTGGTCGATTGTATTGCCAATTTCTTGAGGATACACAGTTCCGCCAGCATATGTATGGCACGATTCATCATCTGTAGAACATAAACACGTCGTAGTAAATAATAATACTGCAATCACCGGGAATATGACACGAGTCAATAGGGCCATGTTGCCTGCACGACGCTTTGTCGCTTTTCGCTTATCTTCTGTTTTCAAGGCAAATGAAAGAATGGACATTTCATTCCGTGATGGAGTATCTTTATGTTGGAGTGCACTGACCATGACAGAAAAAGAACAGTCGAACAGAGAGCAAATCAGATCAGATGGGAGACATCCATGTGAAAAGTGATTTTCATGAGATAGTACTCGATTGCCTGTGAAAGTTGATAGTGAATGTAAGTTTTTATGACAATGCCCAGTGGAGGAACAAATCTTTTACGTTGTTATAATAGAGGCTGTGGTCAAACATACGATCCAGAAAGTAATGGGAAAGGTATGATTTTGAAATTGTAAATGGTGGAATGTAGTCATACATTCTAGAAATTTCTGGCAAATATTTACCCTCATATTTTGGATAAATGTAAATAAAGCTGTTTTTCTGTTTCAGATTCATGTACCTTCCATCCTGGAGCTCCTTTCTTTCACGATGCTTATAAAGGATGGTCTTGCTGTAAGAAGAAATGCACAGACTTCACAGAGTTTCTCAACATAAAGGTTAGCATCGATGCTATGAATAGTACTTACGGAATTCGTTGCCGTAGGACAGGGTAGATCATGAAAGATCATTGGCGAAAATGAGGGTTATTGGACTAGACAAAGGAGTGACTGAATGTGTGGCTAAATGTCTAGAAATGTTGGAGAATTAGAGTAGGTGAAGCATTGTCTGATCCATTTTGTCCAGCAAGGCAGTATTGTCGGACCTCTGTGTTTTCTTATATGGTGGTTTTAATTACTTACGTTGATAGGGGGTGATGGTAACTCATGGGGATCACTATAAGTACATAGGTGTTAATATAAGGAAAGATCTTGATTGGGGTTATAAATAAAGGTTACAAGTCTCATCATGCAGTTGTGCGCATATTCATAGGTTGTAGTAAGGATGTACAGGAGAGGGTATATGTCACTGGTAAGACCACAGTTCCATTGTCAGCGGCCCTGATAATGGTTTTCCATTGGAGCCAATGACCTAGCTGTTAGGCCCCTTTCAACAAATGTTAGGTTTTCCATGGTCTCCCATTTTCACACCAGGCAAATGCTGTACCGTAATAAAGGCAACGGTCGCTCCCTTCCCACCTCTAGCCCTTCCCTACCCAGTCGTCACCATGTGACGTAAAGCAAATGATAAAAAAATTTTAAAATGAGAAGAGAAAATCCTGAAATAGGACAAGGTTCTAGAATATGGCAAGATTCCTTATAGTTTGCTTACCTAGTCTGTCTTAAATGATATCAAAGTACTTCGAAATGTATGAAACATCTTCTGTGGTAAATTATTCTAATCCCTAATTTCTCTTCCTATAAAGGAGTATTTTCTCCAAGTTGTCTTTGATTTCGAACTTTTTCATATTACGATCTTTCCTACCTTTAAAAATTTCACTAAGTATTATTTGTCTATTAATGCCTTATACACTTCGATATCATTTAAGAAAGACTAGGTAACCAAACTCTAGGGAATTTGCCACTTGTGTAGCACCCTAAATGCACATCAGTGGTGACTGATTTGATTGAACTTTCACTGTTAATTATGCTTGTCTCACATTCCTCTACAAGTGAATGAGAGCAGGATGTCTAGGAGCTCTATTGTTGTCTGTGTTCTGTTTCTATTTTTCTGTAAAGCAATGTACAGTATCAGCCTTAAACATCGAAAGACAAGGATTATATATACTTAAGTTATGTCGAATATGGTACTGTAAATAAGGCATTTAAAATAGGAATAGCATTTGAGATGTTGGATGTAGTCAGCCAACCACAGTACTGGCCAAAAGGAGTGATGGTGTTGTATTACCAAAACACCATGCCTGGCACAATGTCACAAACGATCAAGGAATCCAAAAACGAAACTGATCAGTGCGACACATGTGGAGAAAAGTTTACCAGCAGACATTGCTATAGAATGTGATACGTGCAACAAACAGCAAAACGCGTCTTGCATAAAGTTCACAAACGGAACTAGTGCAGGTCTTCTGGAAAGATTGCAAATTGACATGGTTATGTGAGGTTTGCAAACTGCGACTAAGGAGATGCTCCAAGGAGGAGAAACTCTATGAAACGATGGATAAGATACTAAACTTCTTGGAAAACAAATTGGAGGGCATGATCAGAGAACAGACCGAAAGTCATTAAATGGAAGGCGCCACTCCTCCACACAACTAGGGCAGAGACAACATCTAAACAACATCAAGAGCGTAATCAACAGGAAACTACTCAAAACCTAATTGACACAGCACAGAGCATATGGAATACGAACGATTCTGGGATAAAGGACAAGGCCATACAGAATGAAGGTACAACAATTTTTGGTGACCAGCTGATAGAAGAAGAGCGCACATTGGAGAAGATAGAAAGATTAAGGCACAGAATCAACATTTACCAGTTCCAGTTTTGAAATTGTAATGTTTACCAGTGATGGAACTAACAATTCTATAAATATCAATACAAGAGTGGATGATGAGCATACTCCAGATGCTAAGAATTTAGAACCAAGCTCAATAGCTGCAGTCACTTAAGTGCGGCCAGTATCCAGTATACATGTTGATTCCCATAGGAAACCTGAAATATTTGTCCCGAATGAGTAAATTTATAATACCAATATAAATGGTCCGTTATTGGACATTATAAATTATAATAATTGAATGTCTTTAACCCTTCTACATTCCATAAGAGTCCTTATTTGTATATGATCCTTAGTTTGATTTCTGTTGTGTATTCCTTTAGTCAAGAGAAACTCCCCCTGTTCTTCTTTGTCCCTGATAGAAATTAAAATGCCTCATTTGTATACCTTTTGGCCAAAACTTAGGCTCTGATACTGTTTGTAGATATCCAAAAGGATACCTATTTTGAATGCTTTATTCTCTCCCCATGGTTCATGGTGTGGGTTACTGTAGTCACGTCCTAGTTTGTGAACCATGGGCAACGGCTGAGTGGCCTAGTAAGTGGCCCTGAGAGTCGGGATACCAGTTGCTATGGAATGGGAGTGGGCATCTCGGACATATTCTGAGTCATGACCCTCCTTGTGCTCAGGCGGCTAGGACTATACAATCCACCGGTGGTCCATAACCCGTTAGAGGAGAGATCTTCACTTGGACTATGTGCAAGTAGGATAGCATCCTGCTTCATGAATTTACCGAGCTAAGAACTCCCATTTGACAGGCGAGGGTCTCCGTGGAAACAACTTGCCGAACGAAATAGAATTCGATGGGGAGTTATCAATATTAACACATTGCGGACCGGGTGCCCTCTACCCCATGTACAGCCCTGTTCCCGGCCACTTTCTAACTACCTCCAAGCTGGAGTCCATGCATTCAAATAAACTGTCACAACTTCACTAGCTTGCGAAGGACTACTGTGTATTTTTCGAGTGGGCTTCCTGAATAGTTGTTGAAATGCAGGGTATTTCTTTAAATCTATTTCGGCTCATAGTTTTCGGAAATATGGGATTTTTAATAGGGTATCGGTTGGCCAGTAATCCTTCAGACATGATTTCTTCACCTGCCCTATCAATATACACAGAGCAATATTTTTTTAATTTCCCTGCTAGTGACATTAGCCCACTTTGGTGTTTTAGGGGATACGTTATGAGAATGTGAATTCTGCTTATAATATAAGTTTGTCTGTTCAGCTACATCCTGAAAACATTCCTCACCAAACGTGTCCTGCTACTTGTCCTATGTTTCCAGATTCATTAGGCCATACCTTTATACCAGGAGCACCTTCAAAATCCTCTAGCGTAGGTTCACTGTTGTCCATAACCCAGTTGTCAGAAAACACTACATCATTTACCATATTTAGAATATTTACACCCGTAACACAATTATCAGACTCGTTCTGCGCTACGTGAGTTCCACACCTTGAAGATAAGGCTATATCCTCGTCATCACTTGAAACATTTCCGTTAGAAGGCATTTCATCATCGAACTCTAAATATTCAGCATCACTTAGATGTTCGGAGCCTGTATCGGCACATAATTCGCGAAAATTTTTATCTTTGTCTAAACGCGTGCGATTCCTGGGCGCTGCCATCTTGCATGGCTCTTCGAACTTTGTAAACATGTTGTCAAAAACTGGAAAGAAAATCTATGATATGAAGAACACTCGAAAAGAAATGCGACTATCGATTGTGTAGAACCATACATAACAGAGTTCTATCACCCTTGACCTCCAAATAGTTCCCGTATATCTCAAAAGATAGCACTAAAGTTCAGTCTGCTGGGTTTGCTGGTAACACGAGATAACTCGGGACTGGTCCGCAACGTTCAGTTACGCAAACACAAGTTTTCTCGGGACCGGTCCGCATTGTGTTAATGGGGCTTATGGAAGGAAGAAAGTAGAACTGGCTGAGTCAGCAAAGAGCATGCATCTGTATGTGTTGGGAGTAAGTGATATTCGAGTAAGGGAAGATAACGAGGAAGAGATAGGAGATTATAGAGTGTGCTTGACGGGTGTAAGAAAGGGAAGGGCAGAGGCTGGGTTGGGCTCTATATCAGGAATATCATTGCACGCAACATAGTTTCTGTTAGGCACGTAAATGAGCGAATGATGTGGGTAGATTTGTCAGTTGGAGGAACGAGGACTAGAATTGTCTCCGTGTATTCACCATGTGAGGGTGCAGATGAGGATGAAGTTGACAAGTTTTATGAAGCATTGAGCGACATCATGGTCAGGGTCAACAGCAAGGATAGAATTGTGCTAATGGGCGATTTCAATGCGAGAGTTGGAAATAGAACTGAAGGATACGAAGGGTGATTGGTAAATATGGGGAAGACATGGAAGCTGATGGGAATGGGAAGCGTTTGCTGGACTTCTGTGCTAGTATGGCTTTAGCAGTTACGAATACATTCTTCAAGAATAAGGCTATTCACCGCTGCACACGAGAGGCTAAGGGTACCAGATCCATAATAGACTATATCTTAACCGACTGTGAATTCAGGAAATCTGTTAGGAATGTACGAGTATTCCGGGAATTTTTCGATGATACAGACCACTATCTGATCTGTAGTGAACTAAGTATCTCTAGGCCTAGGGTAGAGAACGTGAAATCTGTCTGCAAACGAATAAGGGTAAAAAATATCCAGGCGAGGAAATTAGACAGAAGTACATGAGTATGATTAGTGAGAAGTTACAAACAGTAGACATTAAGCGGGTTCAGGATATAGAAATTGAATGGGTGTCATACAGGGCTGCTGTAGTAGAAACAGCAAGGGAATGCCTAGGAACAACTGTTTGTAAAGATGGGAAAGGGTGAACATTTTGGTAGAATGATGAAGTGAGAACAGCTTGCAAACGTAAAAAGGCTTATCAGAAATGGCTCCAAACAAGGGCCGAGGCATACAGGAATTTGTACGTAGATGAAAGAACCAGAGTGAAACAAATAGTTGTTGAATCCAAAAAGAAGTCGTGGGAAGAGTTTGGTAATAACTTGGAAAGGCTAGGTCAGGCAGCAGGGAAACCTTTTTGGACAGTAATAAAGAATCTTAGAAAGGGAGGGAAAAAGGAAATGAACAGTGTTTTGAGTATTTCAGGTGAACTCGTAGTAGATTCCAGGGAATCACTGGAGAGGTGGAGGGAATATTTGGAACATCTCAATGTAAAAGGAAATCATCCTGCTGGTGTTGCGAACAGCCATCTCATGGGGAGGAGGAAAATGTTGGTGAAATTACGCTTGAGGAAGTGGAAAGGATGGTAAATAAACTCCATTGTCATAAAGCAGCAGGAATAGATGAAATTAGACCTGAAATGGTGATGTATAGTAGGAAGGCAGGGATGAAATGGCTTCATAGAGTAGTAAGATTAGCATGGAGTGTTGGTAAGGTACCTTCAGATTGGACAAAAGCGGTAATTGCACACCTATCTATAAGCAAGGAAATAGGAAGGATTGCAACAACTATTGAGGTATCTCATTGATTAGTATACTAGGCAAAGTATTCACTGGCATCTTGGAAGGGAGGGTGCAATCAGTCGTTGAGAGGAAGTTGGATGAAAACCAGTGTGGTTTCAAACCACAGAGAGGCTGTCAGGATCAGATTTTCAGTATGCGGCAGGTAATTGAAAAAAGTTTCTTTTTTGCTAGTGGAATAGGCAGTTGTGTTTATGTTTCGTAGATCTAGAGAAAGCATGTGACAGGGTACCAAGGGAAAAGATGTTCGCCATACAGGGGGACTATGGAATTAAAGGTAGATTATTAAAATCAATCAAAGGCTTTTATGTTGACAATTGGGCTTCAGAGAGAATTGATGGTAGAATGAGTTCTTGGTTCAGACAAGGCTGTAATCTTTCACCTTTGCTGTTCGTAGTTTACATGGATCATCTGCTGAAAGATATAAAATGGCAGGGAGGGATTCAGTTAGGTGAAAATGCAGTAAGCAGTCTGGCCTATGTTGACGACTTGGTGTTAATGGCAGATTGTGCCGAATGCCTGCAGCCTAATATCTTGGAACTTAAAAATAGGTGCAATGAGTATGGTATGAAAATTATCCTCTCGAAGACTAAATTGATGTCAGTAGTTAAGAAATTCAACAGAATTGAATGCGAGATTGGTGATACAAAGCTAGAACAGGTCGATAAAGTATTTAGGTTGTGTGTTCCGCCAGGATGGTAATATAGTGAGATTGACTCAAGGTGTTGTAAAGCTAGTGCATTGAGCTTGCAGTTGCAATCAACAGTGTTTTGTAAGAAGGAAGTCGGCTCCCAGACGAAACTATCTTTACATCGATCTGTTTGCTTTATGGGAGCGAAAGCTGGGTGGACTCAGGATATCTTCTTCATAAGTTAGAAGTAACAGACATGAAAGTAGCAAGAATGATTGATGGTACAAACGGGTGGTAACAATGGCAGGAGGGTACTTGGAATGAGGAAATAAAGGCTAATTTAGCAAAGAACTCTATGGATGAAGCTGTACGCATAAACCGGATTCAGTGGTGGGGTCATGTGAGGCGAATGGAGGAGGATAGGTTACCTAGGAGAATAATGGACTCTGTTATGGAGGGTAAGAGAAGTAGAGGTAGACAAAGACGACAATGGTTAGGCTCGGTTTCTAACGATTTATAGATAAGAGGTATAGAACTAAATGAGGCCACAACACTAGTTGCAAATCGAGGATTGTGGCAGCGTTTAGTAAACTGAGGCTTGCAAACTGAACGCTGAAAGGCATAACAGTCTTTAATGATAATGTATGTATGTTATTCTCTCCCTGTGTTCTTAGTTCTTTGCATGTTATTAAACCTCTGTAGTGCTTTATCACTTTTCTCATCCGGCACTAGGTCCAGTTTGTTTATAATATAATCTGTCAATATGTCTACCTTCCGGTAAAGCTCTTCCATTCTAGTGGTGGGCTTTATGGCATTCTTTATTTTCTCTAATAGTTGCTGAGCTATGTTATTTTCTCTGTTCGAATCTTTCATTCTCGTCTTACATGAGCTGCATAACCATGTTAGGTTGCAGTTAACTTTATGCATTATGTCAAACTCGCCCTGTTTTAAGGCCTGCACATTCCTTATGGTACCACCTGCCACATGCTCCTTCGCATTCTATGGCCTGTTCGCCATCTATGAATACCTTATTACACTATCCGCACGTCTCTCCTCCTTGTGATTTATCTTCTCTGATGGCTGCAGTTATTCACTTGGGGGTTATTCACGAATGATGAATTATACTGATGTATTAGAAACCTTTTTTACAGAGGAATGGACTCCATCAGATCAGTACGCGGTCCATGTACTAGCAACGCAGGGGCTAAAAGGACGCCCAAAAGGAGGTATTTCATGTTTAATAAGTCCAGGTATATCACCTTTTAAACTGATCCTTAAAAATGAGAACATATTACTTGTAAAAACTATAATGTGCACCATAATGGGTGTATATTTCCCACCAGACACCCATGAAAGTATCATAATAGAGGAATGTAGCACAGCCTTCAGTAACATAAACAAAAATGAGCCCTTCATAATGACTGGTGATCTGAACTGTAGAATAGATTATCAGACTACGAAGACAGAACTCGTTCTAGATTTCCTAAAAGCAGAGGGTTTGAACGTCCTTAATGATCCAGAGAAGAAAACATACTTCTCATATAACGGGAGCAGCACAATCAACCTAGTCTTCTCAAACACGAGGGGACTCAACCTCAAGAAACAGATAGTTCTTGAACACGTAATTATCAGGAAGCACTTACCAGTACAGACGACCTTCATCATAGAGGATACGACGGGGTTTTACACCCACGACAAGAGACAAAATTTGAGGATGATTGATAGCGCCCTCCTAGCTGAGGAATCAGCAAGAACACCGGATCTCTTAGGGAGGATAGGTTCGGAAAATCTGAACAAAGCAGTACATATCGTAGAAAACATGCTGGAAAACTCAAAGGTAACAGAATGGTAGGGAGACAGAAGCAGAAACTACATGTTTCACAGACTTCTCAGAGACCTTTGACTCGGTCAACAGAACATTACTGATGGAAAAACTTGAGCCGCTTATTGGAAGTGATAATGCCCTATTTGTTCTGATACGAAATATACTTGCAGAGAACTATGTACAAATTGACAACTTGACAACGTCCTTTTGGATAGAACGAACAGGACTGCTTCAGGGGGATCCGTTGAGCCCAATCCTGTTCAACATAGCGACCATGGATGCAATCATGAGAGTAAGTGCGGAGAATGTAAAAATTTGTCTATGCGGATGATATGGCAATTGCGTCTTTGTCCAGTGAAGATCTGCAAACAGCTTTGATAGATTAGTGGAATAGGCAGATAGAAACGATTTACAGCTCAGTGCAAGTAATACAATAGTCTTGACATTTAGACGAGGAGGGAAAATTGCATTGACATTTCATCATCATCTGCATCCTATTGATCACAGTTAATTTTTTTTTGTGACATCTCTTTGAATTATTCCTGTGCTACCTTACCATCATTGTGTACTGTTGTCTTTTTTTGTTCAAGGGTTGCACAAAATCATTCCACAGCAATGAGAAACCTCCAGAGCCTGAGAAGCCAGTTGTTGACAAGTCCAAAGCTGATGAGGTGATAGAATATAAGGCTCCAGAACCTACCCCCAAGGCACTAACGAGGCCCTCATTTGATACGCCTCTTGTAAGTATAAAGTTGAATTGAATTATTTGTAGAAACTTAGTGTAGACACTACAGCATATAAGACGCAAGTTTCTGAGGAAATATATATGAATCTTTGTTTAAAATCCTTTCAGAAAAGAGATGTGTTCATTATGAATGCCAGGGACCTACCAGCCCACCCAAAAAGGTACATTTACTTTTATAACCTAAGAGCGTTCTCCCTATAAATTTTCGTCAGCCGGGTGGCAGGAATGGGTGTGCGGACGGGGAATTATATGTAAAAATGCATGGGATAAAATTTTGTTGTCTTCCCCTTGGGGCATTAACAGTAATATCAGAAAGGTAAACATTAACTGCAAATTTAAACTGTTTTAGTGGTCTTCGCACAAACAAGACACAACGGAGTATTTTGAACTAATAGTGTTCTACTGCTCGTTCATAATCGCATAATAACACTGGGACTTATCCACTCAGTTGCTGTGGAGTCCCATACAGGTTTGTGTCGTCATGCAGAATCAAGCTTGCATGCGAGTCCACGCTAATCCATACACCCTCGCACACGACACTACGTGATAGTCAACCTAAACTTCAGTGTAATTGATGCATTTATGCTGACAATAATGGAAGGGGTTCGTATACCACACCTGGGAAACTAGAGTTGGTCAACGATGATGGTGATGATGATGCTGACAATAATGAAGATTTATCATATAATTAAGCAGTGTTTACATTTTAATTTGGAGCAACCAGGGACTCATATGTATTAATATTATCTAACTAGTAGAAATCCAGGTTATGTTAGCCGGGCTTGTCTGTAAAAACGGAAGCGTGCGCACATTAAAAAGGTCCTAGGGAGAACACTGCCTAATGAAACATTTCACATGCAGTTGTCCAGTAGTCGACCAGCTCTGCCATTGGCTGACATGTCGTCATTCCCAGAATTCATAACTTGCAGCTTCCGTTATCAACCCACATAGAATAAATACACAAGAAAAGGCTCTTAGTGGCTGTAACCTCTTTGCAAATCCAGACCAATCTCTCTCATGAGAAAACAGTGGCCCCAACATTCCCTTCGAGGGGCTTGTTTCTATTGCCACGGCATATACTGCCTGCACAGCAAGTAAAAAAGGTAATTTAGTAGCTTTAACTTTGCAAATCCGGGCCAATAACAGGTCATAGCTCATAAAGGTGCTCCTATCGGCAACCCCATGAACCGAACAGAACAGAAAAGAAATAAAAGACCATCCTCCGCTGAGTTTCCGTGTGCAATAAGTGGAGTACTTTCACTAGGCTTGTGTTGAATTATTGCTGGGTATATGTAGCCAATTTGAGAATAGAGTAGGAATTATCTCGTTATTGAAAAGGAAATGCAAGACACTTTGGATAGACATACAGAATTTTAATGCTTCTTTATTCAACAAACATTGGCAAAATGGGAAGATAATATAGATGTTGATTCCCATTGGGAACCTGAAATATTTGTCCTGAATAAGGTTTCCTGGCAACCAGGAATGAGTTAGCTGGAAAATTTATATATAATGTCCAATAATGGGCCATTTATATTGGTATTATAAAGAGGGAAGATACGTACATTTTTTTAAAAATGTACATAACTGCTTCCCGATGAAGAATGATATAAGTTTTCAAACAACACTTAGAGGTGTGGATTAAGATGGTGATTCAGAATTTGACAACTCATCTTCAGGCCTATGGTGACTATCTCATCTCATACGGAAGTTGGAATGTAATGTAATTTTAGAAATTCCGCAAAGAAACGAGGTACAGGACTTCATGCTCCTATTAGTAGACCTATTACATCAGTGCATTTGAGCTTATATTTGTCTTTGAAATATATTGACTGGCAAAATTAATGGATCACTTGAATTTTCAAAGCAAAAAGCATGTTAAATTGTGAAACGTGTTGTATATTTTGATTACAGTTTATTGCGACATTGCTTTTGACACCGTATTGAATATAACAGTTCCGTCTAAATCCTTTATAAACACTGTATTTAGTACGGCGTTGCTTATTACGATGACTTATTTTGGTCATATTCTCGGATAAATGTATCGGCTATGATGTCCCGTGTTGATTTTTGTTTGTTACGAATCTGGGCGTTGCTGACAACAATGTAATACTTATTATTGTAGATTTCAAATCAGTCTCTTAAATAGTAGAAGCGAGCATCACTGTGAAGATATTGCAAAAGAAAAGGGAAGTGTTTAACCCTTTGCAGTCCAATTTTCTGTCACGTTCCAACAGTCTGGTCCAAATTAATTTTGCACATTTTTACTTAGATTACTCAGAACTTTTAATAGTAACTATAATTATATTATTATTATTATGATTATTATATTCTATAAACATGAATCTAGTGAGTTACTGACAGCTTTACACAAAAGTCATCAGTGCAGGAGTGAAAAATAACATAAAAGACTGAAGTGGAGTAATGTAGCTAGGAGGAACCAGCGATTCTCTAGTTTCCTGACCTGATAAATAACTTAGTCTTGGAGGCTAACTATCATGAAATGTTACATTCTGGTAAACACTATTGTCGTTTGCATTCCCATTTGTATGTGCGGAAGTATTTTCAGCGTCACTTATTTACTTACTTATTTATCAACACTTACCTGAGAAGTGTCATTATTGCCGTGTCACACACACATTATATAACATTTCTCGATGCAAATCTTGTTCCTAGCATGAATTCTATAGTTCGGCTTTGCTGTGTAAACAACAACAGTACTAGTACCTAAAGTGTACGCCAGATGTCGCACAGTTTGTATTTCAAGGTTGCCAATATGAATCTCGAAGATAACCAAATTTGACCGATTCAGCACTAGGAAGTCCATGTATCGCTAAAAGTTGTACGAGTAATAGGTTCATGTATGTTTGTTCTTTGTCTACATCCGCAGCTTGTTGAAGACCAACCTCGAATTGGATAGAAGGGTCAATTATTACACCATGCCTGGAGGTGTTAGAATATGCAATAAATACAGACTCTTCTAGTAGAACCATCTGAGGAATGAGGAAACACATGGAATTTCTTCGTGGACTTGCCACCCTTTTAGTTGCAAAGCATTAGCTACCTTAGACCTTGCCATATGACGGCACGAATTACGTACAGTGAGTTTCTCTCATCGGTTGGCTGGCAGGCACGCCCAGCTTATCTGCCTCCTGTTGACTCGTCGCTTCCCGTTACACAGCACTGTGACAGCACGGGAATGCCCACACCTTGCAGTTCAGGTCCGTGCTTATAACGTGTATTAAGTGTTGATCTGCCGCTCCAAGTGTTCTAGAGTTGTGAATTGGTGTATAATTCTCGTAATACCTCCACATATGTACACGGTAGAGGAAAGGGTATTTATGTATGATAATTATGTGAAAACAGTCTTGCAGGGAAGTCTTTGCGCGATTTGTAACACAATTTGTGCGGAAACTCTTAAACAAATTGAGAGGAACTGGTTTTCTACTCGATAAGAAGCAAAGTGTTTAAAAAAAAAAGTGTACTTTCTGAGGAAAAGTAAATGAAATCTCAAAGAGATTAGAACATACGCCTACGAAGTCCCCAAGACGACTTGGACAAGAAGCGAGGGCTACGAAAATGTTAAAATTGAAGACCGTGTTATTAGTACGGGAGCCTCCGTGGCTCAGACGGCAGCATGTCGGCCTCTCTCCGCTGGATACCGTGGTTCAAATCGCGGTCACTCCATGCGAGATTTGTGCTGGACAAAGCGGAGGCGGAACAGGATTTTCTCCAGGTACTTCAGTTTTCCCTGTCATTTTTGATTCTAGCAACACACTCCATAATCATTTCATAGCATTTCTCAGTCATTCATAAAGGCGAAGAAATTGAATGTATCCTAATTCAATACATATTATATTCCATCATTACTCCGTCTGATGTATTGAATTAGGAGGATACACTCAATTTTTTCACCTTTGTAAAGTGATAACCGTCAATACGGAATGATTCTAATATCTTGTAATGATTTCTCATTCATTCATAAATCATCACCTGGGGAGTGGCGACCTCATTGTAATAATAGCCTATATATGGTTTGTTCATTCATTCCATCCCTGACCCGGTCAAAGACTGGAATCATCACCATAAGACCTATCTTTGTCGGTGCGACGTAAAACCACTACCAAAAAAAAGAAAAAAAGAAAAGAAGACTGGAAAACGGGTTGTAGGTTTTCATTTTATTGGTACGGACTTATGGCCGTCACAGTCCCCAGATGTGACCGTTAGTGACTTTTATTTATCCCTTTCAGACAGAGTACGCACAATTGTGCGGGTTCGTATTTTAGTTATCCCTGACCGTATTTGATGTTTTTTCGGCGCTACACCGGACTGCAGTGATTGTGCAGGACACGTGGCATGTATTTCAATTGATTTTAGTATGCGCTTGACCGCCAGGGCGAAGGAAGAAGAGTTTAAAAAGCACAGTTGATCGGCGAGATGGCAGGAAGCAGTAGTGCCGAAAGTAAGTATTTATTTACTGCGTTTATATTAATCTAGAAGCTTTACTGAATACCGGAATATATTCAATGAAGTGTGTACATTGGTTAGTGAACGTAAATTTTGAAGCTACACCATCGTACGTGATACGAGGTTTTGAATTTTGATACGCACAATTGTGTGGGTCCTGTTTTTAGGATGTTAGTTTTTATTTTGTAAAATAAACTATTAATATGTGTATTGAGCAGCATTTTAGTCAGTTCTTGACGTACAAACAAAAATTCACACCTCCAGTTTTCTTTCAGGTCTGAAAGGGTTATTGGGGAAGCTTAAAAAAGTGTATTCAAGAAACCCTCACATGTTGGACGAACTGAAAGAACATGTCCGGAGAGAAATAGCCTCAATTATGGAAGACGAAAATATGCACGTGAATTGGAGTTTTCTAAGATGATACCGGAAATGCATGGATGCAGGAGGAGAATATATCTAACATCTCCTTTCATAAGGTACAACCTTATTTTCGTAATTTTAATTATCTCATGTCAAGCACGGGTAAAGTGAGCGAAGTGCTGTGCTTGTTGCTTTGCGGGAAGTGATGAGTCAACGGGAGGCAGATAAGCTGGGCGCGCCTGCCGGCCCACCAATGAGAGAAACTCACTGTAGGAATTTTCCTCTATCACAGAATGCTAAGACGTGTCCAAGTGATTCGTTCTCGGCACAGTGTCTGCATCGGGTATCGTCTAAGGATCTGCCTGGAACGATCAGGACAGCCGCCACGTTTGCATTCATTTTAAGGCAGATGATCCATTTAGATGTGGATAAGCCAGTTTTGTTAGAAATCCCCTTCTTAGAGTTTGATACGTCTGCAGACTTCAGCACCTCTACTTCGTCAAAGTAATGTCTTCCAAGTTTCAAATTTGCGAGTTGATAGATCTGTACAAAGCTTCTTATCTGATGTTTTTGACAAAACTTGAGGTTGGGGAAAACCACGATGTTTACATGAATATTTACATGGAATATTTTCATCATAACAATATTGCCAACTTTCACTAAGTCTGAAACAAGATATTTTAAGATAGGCGCTTCAAGTTTTTAAAAAACTTCTTAAGCATCCGTGTTTTCGTCCGTCATAATTTTGTATTGCATTTTTATGCATTTATGTAATTGTTGAGATGTCTTTTTCTATTGTTTAAACTAAGTGAAGGGTTGAAACATGTTCTGAAACACCAAAAAAAATTACTAAATTCAACACTAAGTTGTTTTGAAAAGTGTACTCATAAATACAATTTTTTTTTTTTTTTTTTTTTTTTTTAAGAATTAATATGAGAATATCAAGTCAATACAGGACCATCATGAAATGTATTGTTTGCAGTGAATTTCTCGGGACATTTTGAATCTGTACAGTGAAATCATTTTACACCACTCTGAGAACTGCCGTATAATCTCAAATACCGCCCGCCACCGAATAAGACCCGCACACCTGAATCTCTAATGACAAAATTTGGAGAAGAAAAAAAAAAAAAAGTAAATCACATGTTTTATTACCAGTTTTTTAATGTCTGCAAATGTCACAATATTGCTAATTTAAAACACTTCACAAGTAATGAAAACACTAAAACCATATTGAGAAATAATACTAAGAGTTCAATGTACAGTACAAATCAGTCGCAGTTCAATGTCATCAGAACTACCACCATTGGAACTTCGATCACTGTCACCTTCCCATACATATTCGTTCTTACTACCATCCATAGAATTTGTAATTCCACATTTCTTGAAACTTTTCCTCACCAAGTCAGCAGAGATGCTATCCCGTGCTGTCTCTGTCCATTTGCATAGACGTTCCACTTTGAGTCGTTTCGTCCAGTCAGTGTCAGTGCGTGATCGCCTGCAGACGCCATTCACTCGATGTAGAGCTGTTTCAGTGCAGCTTTGAAAGTTCATACATAACTGTCAAGCAGCAAGCTCTTCTTCTGCAATAAAGCTCCCAGGCGACATTGCTGAACACAATTCACCCAGTCATCAATTAGCTCTCTGTCCATCCAGCCATATTCTTGTGTTTGAACGAAAAATACCAGATGATAAATTTCCTTTTGGAAATGTTTTCCTTTTCAAAACCACATATGGAGGAAGTTTGGTTCAGTCAGCTTACATGCATAAGGGTACATCTAAGATGCACGCTGGTTTTCTGAGTCAGACAGTTGGCGCTGACTGTTGACTCCGAGCAGCAGGTGGGATGTGGCCATTATGAAAGCTGGTTGTTAGCGCAGACAGAGCTGCCACAAAAGAAAAGATATGATACAACTGATCAGTGTAGCATGGAACTAACAAGAGAACAGGCTGCAGCTGTATTGCTGCTAAGTGACAATGTTACAACCAAGTTAAAACGAATAAGTGATATAATCCAATTAAGATCTATTTACGGGGAGTACAAACACCTTTTTCCACAGTTACTTGCCGACGAAGGGAGATTTTTCTAATGTTTCAGAATGATTTCGGATACGTTTCATTTTATTTTGTTAAAATTTTAACACAGGCTTACAAAGAACTGGGCGAATTACCACAAAACCCCTATTCTTCCTCGATATCCATCGTTAACAAAATGTCAGACACACTCAACACTAAAATCAACAGCCTGCGCGGCAGATTGTCTGAAACCAGAATGAACTAATCATTCCGGTAAACATCTGAGTCAGACTACCAGTGCGCAGGCTTCTTGCGTGTAGGTGCATTATGGCCAGTCCCGCTTAGCAACAAAGGATATACTTACGCCGACTCGGCGCCGACTGTCTGACTCAGAAAACTAGCGTGCATCTTGGACGTACCCTAACATTACCGTGCAGCATTGCTTTTCGTTACCACCTGTCCGAATAGTAATGCTTTTAGAGCCCTTCATCTGAACCGTATTGTCTAGTGGCATTTCTAAATAAGTGGACACCTGATCAGCATTCCTAATTTGAGAAGGCAAACAGGAATTTTGCTTCCGCAAACGAATAACCTGGCGATGAAAGGCCGTCAACTTTTCTTCGCAGACAACAGGGAGACGACGTGAAATAGATGTAAGTCTTCGCATACACAATCAGTTTCTTTGATAAGTTCCTTATCCACTCACAGCTTGCAGTAAAACCCTCCTTTTTAAGTTGCTTTCCGATCTCTAGTGATTTTGGTTGACACATACACCATAACCTAGTTCATGTCTTCCAGTTACACATTTATAAGGCCATTCCTCAATTTCAGAAAACTGTTCACTCTGCCCTTGGTAAGCTCGACGATCACCGTTACTTTTTAATAACATTTCCTTCTTCTTTCTCCATTCGTGAATAGATTATTCATCAGTATCGTATTTTCTGCCGGTGGCATAATTTTCAATAGTTTCAGCTTCTGTTACAACTTTAAGATTTTCACTCAGAGTAAATGACCGTAAACACTTTTTGGAATTCATTACTTGTTACCACTCATGCTTCTTCACTCAGAACATGCCACACTATGTAGTTTCAGTAACGCAGAAGTGAGCGACGGGGCTAGATTTCAGCTGTTGCCAAGTCACGTTGCATGAAACTGCTGTTGCCGTGTTGATGTGTCTTTGATGTGTCTTTGGAACAATTTCTTATGAGACCACGATGTGAAAGGCTTAAATATGACCTGCATCTGAATTTAAAGAGCAATATTTCTGTAAAAAGAAATGCAGGTGATATTCAAGATTATACTGTGTTTTGAAAAACAGTAAAATTAAGAAAAGTATTTCTTTTGTGCAGATTTTGTTTGCCATGCTATTTAAAATAATAATGGAATGTTAGCTTATGGATTAATGATTACAAAGAGGATAGAAAGAATTGGAAGAAAAAGAACTGTCAAGCTATAAAAAAGAATATGAGCATAGTGACTTATCAAGGGAGGAACACATTATGCTAAGTTTCTGAGAGTAGATTAGATTTACCGGCTTGTAAAAGAACTCATATGGGACAAAATTCTGCCATTTCGGTATCTCTGAAAACCGCAGAAGCAGTTAGCAGGACGTAAGATTATTATTATTATTATTATTATTATTATTATTATTATTATTATTATTATTATTATTATTATTATTATTATTATTATTATTTAAGTGCTTATGTTAGAGTAATTTCTTTGTCGGCAGCATGAAATAGTGTACAACATCAAATTCATTAAGAAAATACTGGGATAAGTGTGCTTGGTGTTAAATCAGTTTGTTAAAGCTCTACTGTTAAATCTGGTAAGATGCATAACATATTGTATTTTGTATTACTTTTTCCAGACAGAACTGAAGCCTGAAATAGCTCCAGGTCTTTCACAACAAGCTGAATCATTACAAAAAGCAGACGATTGCATTGCTCAAGATTCCAGCGTCTCCACTGCCATACCTGTGGGAACATCTTGTAAAAATAATGGCTGTAAAGAGGTATGTAGCAATTAACATAAAATGCATTCTGAAATATTCATTGACTATCAAGGAAATGATAGGAACGCCCTGTCAACACAATTTCTAGATTTGTTATAATTTAATCTGTCCTTATTTGGTTAATTCATCTGGCTCGGGGGCAGGGTGTGTGTGTGCAGTCTTCAGTATTAGAAATCATCTTGGGTAGGGCCCTATTCTCACAAACATGTATGTTTCCTATAAGCTTTCTTCTAGAAAAAGACCTGCACCAGGTCTCTCAGGAGGTCATATGCCATTATTATTATTATCATCATCATAATCAGGCTTGTTGTAGATCCATACTTTCTCATTTTCTTTCAGGTGTATGAGAGCGAGGACTCGTTACATGGCACTTGTACTCATCATCCAGGTTTCCCTGTGTTTCACGAAGGCCTCAAGTTCTGGTCCTGTTGCCAAAGACGAACTACAGATTTTAATTCCTTCCTAGAGCAGGCAGGATGTTCCAGTGGCTCTCATGTCTGGATCAAGCAGAAGGTAATAATTTTTGGCTGTTGGACTTAACTAACATAAGCACGTAACTTTTTCCTTGAGATTTGTATAATTTGACATGATACTTGGTACTTATCTGTCGCCTGGGTCCATGGTATTAGTGGTTAGTATACTGGCCTGTGGGCCAAGGGGTCCCAGGAGGAAATTTAAACCTACATTGGTTAATAAAGTGCAATGAGACAAAGTCAGGTGATGCAGGAAATATTAGATTAGGAAATGAAGTAACCTGGCAGGATACATGCTCTCTGTCGTGACACAAGGAAGCTCAGTGAGTGAATATTACCCACAAATTACGCAAATTGTAATTACTGGAGACTATGTAAATGATGTTACATTTATATACTAAATTAATTCTAATAATTAATACAGGAATGGTTCATGGTGTGGGTTACTGTAGTCGCGTCCTAGTTCGTGAACCATGAGCAACAGCTGAGTGGCCTAGCAAGTGGTCCTGAGAGTTGAGATACCAGTTGCTACGGAATGGGAGTAGGCATCTCAGACCTATTCTGAGTCTTGGCCCTCTTTGTGCTCAGGTGGCTAGGACTAAAAAATCCACCGATGGTCCCTAACCTGTTAGAGGAGAGATCCTCACTTGGACTATGTGTAATTAGGGTAGCATCCTGCTTCATGAATTTACAGAGCTCAGAACGTTTTAAGTAAGCCTCGGACCTTTGGGAGTACCGCAGTCCCACTCTCATTTGACAGGCGAGGGACTCCTTAGAAACAACTTGGCGAACAAAATGGAATTTGATGGGGAGCTATCATTATTAATGGGGCTTATGTAAGAAAGAAAGTAGAAATGACTGAGTCAGCAAAGAGGATGCATCTGGAAATGCTAGGAGTAAATGATACTTGGGTAAGGGGAGATAACAAGGAAGGGATGGGAGATTATAAAGTATACTTGACAGGAAGGGCAGGGTGTGGGGTAGGGCTGTTTTGACTATGCAGATGAGGATGAAGTTGACATGTCTTACAAAGCATTGAGTGATCTCGTAGTCAGGGTCAGCGGCGTGGATAGGGTAGTGCTAATGGGCGATTTCAATGCGAAAATTGGAAATAGAACTAAAGGATACAAAAGGGCGATTGGTAAATGTGGGGAACATATGGAAGCTAATAGCAATGGGAAGCGTTTGCTGGACTTCTGTGCTAGTATGGGTTTAGCAGTTAAGAATACATTCTTCAAGCATAAGGCTATTCACTGCTACACATGGGAGGGTAGGGGTACCAGATCCATAATAGACCCTATCTTAACTGACTTCAAATTCAGGAAATCTGTTAGGAATGTACGAGTTTTCCAGGGATTTTTCAATACAGACCACTATCTGATCTGTAGAGAACTAAGTATCTCCAGGCCTAGGATAGAGAAAGTGAAAGCTGTCTGCAAAAAAATAAGGTTAGATATCTTTAGGACGAGGAAATTAGTAGTACATGGATATGATTAGTGAGAAGTTCCAAACAGTCGACAGTACGCAGGTTCAGGATATAGAAAGAGAATGAATGGGTGGCATACAGGGATGCTGTAGTAGAAATAGCAAGGGATCGCCTTGGAACAATTGTGTCTAAAGATGGGAAAAAGCTAACATCTTGGTGGAATGATGAAGTGAGAGCAGCTTGTAAATGTAAAAGGGCTTACCAGAAATGGCTCCAAACAAGGGCTGATAAAGGCAGGGAATTGTACATAGATGAAAGAAACAGAGCGAAACAAATAGTTGTTGAATCCAAAAAGAAGTCTTGGGAAGATTTTAGTAATAACGTGGAAAGGCTAGTTCAAGCAGCAGGTAAACCTTTCTGGGCAGTAATAAAGAATCTTACGAATGTAAGTTTGAGGGTTGAGAATCAGATACAGGAAAATCAGTTTGGTTTCAGAAGTAGGTCAACAATAGAGCCCATTTACATTATGAGACAACTAATGGAAAAGCAATGGGTGTACGGGAATGATATGGTGATGACATTCATTGGCACTGAAAAGGCATATGACAGTGTCCCCAGGACGAAAGTTTGGGACAGTCTGGTGCAAAAAGGAATTGGACAGGGATTAATAAAAATGATCATGGCAATGTACAAGGAATGTTGTAGTTGCGTGCAAACACAAGTTGGTAGGACAAGTTGGTTCAAAATAACTAGTGGGCTGAGACAGGGAAGTGTTCTATCACCAATCCTGTTTACAATAGTAATGGTTGACATCATGAGAACAGCAAAAGCAGCATATGGAGGAAGAGAAATGAACATGTTATTTGCAGATGATATTGTGATTTGGGGAGAAAACAGGAAGGTTCAAGAACAGTTGGATGTGGTGAATGGGAAAATCGAAGAATGTGGATTGAAAATAAGTGTAGAAAATAGTAAAACTCTTGTTACGACTAGAGGGGAGAAAGAAGGGAGAGGTCAAATTAGACTTGCAGACAAGCCCCTGGAAGTAGTGGAAACATTCAGTTACCTGGGAAGTGAATTAATGGAGAATCCTCAAATGGATGCTGAGATTAAAAAGAGGATTCAAGCTGGAAGTTGTTTCTACCATAGTGTAAGAAACATGTTATGGGACAAAGATGTGCCAATGGAAGCAAAGGAAACTATGTACAAGATGTATTACTTACCCATAACAACTTACGGAGCAGAAACTTGGACATTGTCAAAGAAGGTTGAGAGTCGAATACAAGCAGCCGAAATTAAGTTCTTGAGAAGTATGATGCAGAAGAGAAGAGACAAGATAATGAATGAGAAATTCCGGGAAGAAATTGGAGTGGAAAAAATTAACGATAGAATAGAGAAGAGCCGACTAGGATGGTTTGGGTGCATAAAGCGAATGATTGATAAAAGAATGCCAGAAAATGTTATGGAAATGCAAATACAAGAAAGGAGAGGCCGTGGATGACCACGAGATGGAAGGACACAATCCAGCGCGGCGTTATAGGAAGAAACCTGGACTGGGACACTGTTGGAAGAGGAGTGGTGGAAAGACTGAAGAAAGTGGAGATGCACCATATCTGCTCCTACCTCGCTACAGCTGGATAAAGGGAAATGATGATGAGGAAGGGAGGGGAAAAAGGAAATAAACAGTGTTTTGGTCAATTCAGGTGAACTCATAATAGATCCCAGAGAATTGCTGGAGAGGTGGAAGGTTTGAAAATCTTCTCAATGTAAAAGAAAATCTTCCTGGTGGTGCCTGGTGTCGCAAACAACCGAGCTCATCGGGAGGAGGAAAGTTATGTTGGTGAAATAATGCTTGAGGAAGTGGAAAAGGTGGTAAATAAACTCCATTGTCATAAAGTAGCAGGAATAGATGAAATTAGACCTGAAATGGTGAAGTATAGTGAGAAGGCAGGGATGAAATGGCTTTGTAGAGAATAAGATTAGCATGGAGTGTTGATAAGGTACCTTGATATTGGACAAAAGCAGTAATTGTACCTATCTATAAGCAAGGGAACAAGAAGGATTGCAACAGCTATCGAGGTATCTCATTGATTAGTATACCAGGCAAGGTATTCACTGGCATCTTGGAAGGGAGGATGCGATCAGTGGTTGAGAGGAAGACTGATGAAATCCAGTGTGATTTCAGAACAGAGGGGCTGTCAGGATCACATTTTTAGTATACGGCAGGTAATTGAAAAATGCTATGAGAGAAATAGACAGTTATGTTTCTGTTATGTAGGTCTAGAGAAAGCATATGACAGGATACTGAGGGGAAAAGATGTTTGCCATGCAGGGGGACTATGGGATTAAAAGTAGATCATTAAAATCAATGAGAGGCAGAAGTTTGTTGGAAGTTTGTGCTGCCGTGAAAATTTATGATGGAATGAGTTCTTGGTTCAAGGTACTTACAGGGGTTAGATAAGGCTGTAATCTTTCTGCTTTGTTTTAATAGTTTACATGGATCATGTGCTGAAAGGTATAAAGGGATTCATTTAGGTGAAAATGTAGTAAGCAGTCTGGCCTATGCTGAAAACTTTGCAGATTGTGCCAAAAGCCTGCAGTCTAATATCTTGGAACTTGAAAATAAGTGCAATGAATATGGTATGAAAATTAGCCTTTCGAAGACTAAATTGATGTCAATAGGTAAGAAATCCAAGAGAATTTAATGTCAGATGGTGATACAAACCTGGAACAGGTAGTATTTCAAGTATTTAGGATGTGTCTCCTCCCAGGATGATAATATAAGGGAGGTTGAATAAAGGTGCAGTAAAGCTAATGCAGTGAGCTCGCAGTTGCAATCAGCAGTATGCTGAAAGAAGGCAGTCAGCTCCCGGATGAAACTATCTTTCATCGGTCTCTTTTCAGACCAACTTTGCTTTACGGGAGCGAAAGCTGGGTAGACTCAGGATGTTTTATTCATACAAAGTTAGAACTAACGGACATGAAAGTTGCAAGAATGATTGCTGGTACTAGCATTTGGGAACAATGGCAGGAGGGTGTTCAGAATGAGGGGATAAAGACTAAGTTAGGAATTAACTCGGTGGATGAAGCTGTACGCATAAACCGGCTTCGGTGGTGGGGTCATGTGCGGCAGATGGAGGAGGATAGGTTACCTAGGAGAATAATGGACACTGTTATGGAGGGTAAGAGAATTAGTGAGACCAAGACGACGATGGTTAGGCTCAGTTTCTAACGATTTAAAGATGAGAGTGATAGATCTAAATGAGGCCTCAGCACTAGTTGCAAATAGAGGATTGTGGCAACGTTTAGTAAATTCATAAAGGCTTGCAGACTGAACGCCGAAAGGCATAACGTTCTATAATGATGACGTATGTGTGTTAATACAGTATATACTCTTGAAGAAATTATATACTAAGTGAATCAAATATAAACCAGAATTATTTTTTTACAATTTTATTGAATCCACCTACAAACACACAAAAAGCACTTCATTTTTCTACATGGTCTCCCAAATTTGATCACATTTTTGCCACTGAATTGGCAGCTTTTTACGCAGTCCTCAAAAAATTTCCTGGAGTGTATTTAGACGGATTTAAAAAAAATATGTACCTAGCCTGTTTCTTTCTTTTTATTTTTTTTATTTTAGAATACTGCTTGCTGCGACAACAGTATCTAAGAAATATAGCATGTCATTTTAAAACAAACTGATTGGTAAATAAAAATCTAAGTCTTCCCATCCCCTCCCAAAATTAGGGTGCCTGCTTTTTAAGTCTCTCTTTCTCTTATCGTTGCCTGAATTCTGAGGATCACTGGGTGAGTTGACCGTGTGGTTAGGTCCGCGTAGCTGTGGCTTGCATCCGGGGGATTGTGGGTTGGAATCCCTTTGTCAGCAGCTCTGAAGATGGTTTTCCGTGGTTTCCCATTTTCACACCAGGCAAATGCTGACTACAGCCGCTTCCCGCCCACTCCTAGACCTTTCTTATCCCATCATCGCCATAAGACGTATTTGTGTCGGTGCGACGTAAAGCCAATGGTAAAGAAAAATTCTGAGCATAATGATCTCCGAAGAGGCTATTGGGTCAGTTGTCTCCATCTGCTGTGGTCTGGGCAGACGTGCTGCACCAAAGATGTTCAGCTCAGTTATACGCTTCATAATACCAGGTGCATGAAATATAAACTGGAATTTAAAATTAGCAGCTTTGGTAGCAAACAAAAGTGATGCAAGTGAATAAGGCCTGTCATACTTGCACAGGACACTACGAGAGGGCAGTACGTGCGATGTTCAGACGCGCAGTGCTGCGGACACACCAGGAACCATATCATCAGCCATGGAATGTTGCAAGCTTCACAACGTTGGTTACCGTCAGAGCCAGTGACTGCCAGTTTGCTGTGGAATATAGAGTTCCGTCTGTGTCTGCAACATTGTTAGTATGCCGTGACAGTGTGTATGTGAACTGTTCAAGCAAAGGCGTATAGTTAGCCTACGGGAAACTGGGTGATGGTACCACAGAATTGCGCAACGCATAAGGCGAGAGCAGTGCATTGATGTCTCCAATGATCGGCAGAATTTGTATGTGCTTGTCGACATGGGTCTGGACAGCGGTAACGCACAGACCGTCGCACCTTACAAAGTGCCATATTGGATCATCATGTGACTTCACAACAAATTAGGGATGCTGTTGCTTCAGGGGTATCAGTGAGGACCATTTGCACCATCTCCGTGAAGCAGGGCTACGATTCTATGTGATGCGATTCCATCTTCCACTCACGCCCCAAGATCGTACAGCCCATCTCCAATGGTGTTGTGATAGGTGCTTATGGAGGGGTGAATGGTGACTTGTCATCTTCAGTGATGAGATTAGCTTCTGCCGTGGTGCCAGTGATGGTTAGTGCTGGGGACGGAGCAGAGCGGAGCAGTTGTTGTGACGTCATCACCCGGTAGTACCGAGTGAATGTCCTGATGCGGGATGTTTAAACACGTTATAGGTATGGCACTGCGAAAGTATTGCATCCGCCTATTAATACCCTTCTCTCACAACGTAACAACTGTAAATTACTGCATATATATTCACTAAAATTGTTATATACGTAACTGCTAGGGAGTAGGAGGTAGTATGTGGAATAAATGTTAGTAACTCGTATAGTTAACTCATTCGAATAGTGAAAAAAAGTATGGCGCATATCTACCGAAAGGGTTTGTATACAAGGGGATTGGAAGTTAACAGAAAAGTAATGTATTAACAATTATTTCGTAAGTTCATGTGATATGGTACACTGTTAATGAGAAGAATAATCTGAATATAAAGAATCTTATCAGAATATAACGAAAAACACCGACATAATTTCATCTACAGGATGACAAAAGTAATTACGTAAATGAACGTTGACTGGAATGTCCTTCTTTGCAAATGTGATTACAAAACATATCTGACAACATACTACTACACGTCCCAATGCCAAACAGCTATCAGTAGAATGCTTCTATAAATACAGTTATATTACATTATATTATATTATATTATATTTGATGTGCCACCACCCGTCGCGTATGTGCGGCCACAAAATTTGCATTTTGCGTGTTTCCTATTTTCAGTGATGTCAAAAAACTGCCAGGCATCCGATGGTTTTCGTGGCATTTGTGGAACAACGTTCTGTAAAAATTTCTTTAAATTCCTTTAAATGTTCAAAAAATATAACTACTATCTACGAATATGTTTAAATATCACACTAACACCACAAATATAATCTAACAGACTTTACATTATCTACAAAACATAACAAGCGTAGGAAATATATACGTACATTCGAAACACACAGATTGAATACAGGTACTTTCGTACGTGTGTTGTGCGCTACACTGTGCTCAGGTCCTCCGCGAGTACTCGCAGTTGTAAGCGGAGGGGATCGGTGTTGCGCTCTACCGCTACAACCGGATTACTCATCGGTATTACTCGCTCCGTCTCCACCTCTAGTGATGGTCGCACGCGTGTGTGGTGTCATGCAGGTGAGCGCCAACGTCTGGAGTGTATACAACAGAGGCACACCGGGCCAACACCTAGCGTCATGGTGTGGGGAGCCATATCCTACACTGGCTGTTCTCCTCTGGTGATTGTCGAGGGAACATTGAACAGTGCACGGTACATCCAAACCATCATTCAACCTATTGTGCTTCATGAACCAACAAGGTGATGTTCTTTTCCAACAGGACAGTGCACGTCCACCTGTATCCCATGCCACCCAACGTGCTCTCAAAGGTGTACACCAACTAGCCTGCCCGACACGATTCCCAGATCTGCCCCCAATTAAAGCATGTTCGGGACCAGATGGACAGTCATCTTGCACAGTCTGTATGACCTGCTGGAAATTAGCCCAACTAAGGCACCAGCTGAAAGTTGCATGGCAGGCCATTCCAAAAGACTACATTAGTCGCTTCTACGATCATCTCCAAGGGAGAATTGCTGCAAATTGAGGGTATACACCGTACTAGCGCTGACATTTCGCACGCTCTGTCGACTGTACTCAGATTCGAATGGCTATGTGAGTGTATTCATGTGTTGTATACGTCCTCAAGAGCGTGTGACAATATTTCCCTCTCGAGGGTCGACAAATTCATGCTGTTCTTTCTTCATTTTTCACGTAGTGTATGTGGAATCAAAATTTTAAGTTGATTATTACACATGCTTGCTTAACCTGTATTCATCAGTTCAATCTTCAAGAGGTGTTGCCAGAGTTAATGGGAGGCCAAATTGCACTTCACAAACTGCAGAATCAAGCTGAAGCACATCTAAAGACCCTGCCATGTAAGCGCAAACACTAAGGTCAGAACCTTACTCTTTCTCCTGTTACTACTGAAGGTAGTGATATATGCAGTAAAACCTCGTTAACACGTTTCTGCAGAGGGCAAGAAAAATGAATGTGTTAAGCGAGAAAATGTACTACTGAATATACAAATAAAAACTATCAAACCCGGATATGGAAACGCTAAATTTGATTTTTTCAGACAAGAGGGCATTTTACGTCGTGTATCCGCGGGTACAATGGAAACTATCTACCATTTCTAAAGATGATGGGAAAGTATTAAAAGGTGTGGAAAAACACCAGACAACAAATATGAAAAACGTACGCCAATAAAAAGAAATATCCAAGTATTATTGCAGATTACACTCTTTCCCCCAAAAAATATTAGTAGAAGCCTTTTATTTCGGAGCAGTGGGTTATTAAACATTATTTTCTGGTCACACACTTAGACAGTGAATTGGAGATTATACTCGTCCATGTGCGACCAGGAGGAATCAGATTCAGGAGAAATGACTTTGACTGCCATTTTGAAAAAGATTTGTCCTACAGTCGAATGATAGTCGAAATTTGAAGGTGCAAATTCAACATTCACGACCTCTGCCAAGCCTCTGCGCGCTTAAAGATGCAGATGCCAGGCCACTTTCTGAAAGATTTTCATTTTGTCTTCATTAGCAAGGAATTTCATGACCTTTTTCCTTATCCATAACTAGCCTATTTCAAGACAAATATGCACCACGTTAGTCAATTTAACAAGATTATGTTCCTAATCCAGATGTAGGCTACCGTATCAGGAGGCAAAACTTCACTGTACCACTCAACACAAAATACATTTGTAACTTCTGAATGGAATGCGTAATACAAGCACAAATAGGCTCACTTTTTCTGTAATCACGCAGTTGTGGCAACTGTTTTTACCCAAGTTGTAAATCACGTTTCTTTTACAAGGGATGACAAGTAACATTTCCAGGGCTAGGGAAAATATGATCACACTAAGCAGTAATGGCAAAAATTCATGACGCGATAAGTGAGGTATTTTTATGTAGATTTAGTACAATGAGAATCGGGCCTTCGAATTTACTTTATGCTAAGCGGGAAAATGTGTTAATGAGGAACACACTAACAAGGTTTCACTGTAGTTATTTTCTAAGTGTTGGGTTCGATTCAGTGTCGCTAACCACATAATTTAAGGACCCTACTTGCCGATACGTCGTCTTAAATTTACTGGTAATCTTGCAGGATAGCACTATGTAGTCATGATTTTTTTGACAGTTGCGATATTATATGCACTACCACTGCTGTGTTATGAAAATCGCTAGTGTTAAATTTATGGTTTTAAGTAAAAAATAAACTAGAGTCCTCATCCTGAGGTGGAGTAGCTCTTTTCAGGCACACCCCCATTGGAGGTGAGCTGCATGTACCATTTCAACCACATACCAGCCCTCCTGTCAGTTTTTAATTCCTGGCAGTACCGGGAGTCGAACCCGGGTCCCCGAGGATGGCAGCTAATAACACTAACCATTACGCTACGAAGACAGACGTGGTTCTAAGTAAAGCATATTTTGTTTTTCTGTAGGATTGTAAATTGTTTAGGTAATACCAGGTAAGTAGAATTGTGGCATGTTCGAATAATGCATTTAATAACGTAGTTGTTAAATGCCAAATGCAGCATTTTATTTACTCGTATTTCATCCAGTTCATATATATAGAATTCATTTGGGATGTATAAGAAGCAAGAAAAATATGCAAGAACTCTTCCAAAAAAGGAAAGTAACGTTACCTCCTCTGTAAAGATCAATGCAGTTGAAATGGAAGGAAATTTCATTATCAACCTAACTTGTCTTCTCATGGCTTTGGTACGGTTTGCAGACTTAGCTTTTATGTATTTTTATTGACTTACGGCAAATGTACAGTGAAACCTCGTTAGAGCGTTCCTCATTAACGCATTTTCCTGCTTAGCACATCATAAATTCAAAGTCCCGATTCTCATCGTACTAAGCGTGTATCAAAATACCTACCTCACTTATTACGTCACAAATTTTTGTTATTACCGTTTAGTACGATCACATTTTTCCTAGCCCTGAAAATGTTATTTGTCATCCCTTGTGGAAGGAACGTGATTTCCAACTCGGGTGAGAGCCCTTGCTGCAGTTGCGTGATAACTGTAAAGGCCTTGAATTCTTTAACATCATAGGATAAATTGCACCTTCCGGGAGCAAGCCATTAGCCTCAGAAATGCCTAGTTTTGCTTGCCAGTTAGCAGTGAAACTGCAGAATAACACAGTGAGCCTGTTTGTGCTTGTAGTTTGCATTCCATTCAGAAGTTAGAAATCTATTTCGTGTTTAGTTGTACAGTGAAGGATAGCGAATATTTGTCGCGCTGTAGTCTGCATCTGGAACATAATCTTGTGAAGTTGACCAGTGTGGTGCATATTTGTCTTGTGATAGTCTAATTATGGATACGGAAAAAAGTCGTGAACAGCAAGTTGACTGTCATCCACATCTCAATCTCACAGAATTGGCGTGAATGTTGAAACTCGCACCTTCCAATTAAGACTCGATCACTTGAATTGGTCTTGGTCGGTCAAGTTTTGTTTGATTCAAAACGACGGCCAAAGTCATTCTGTTGCAGTCGCACATGGCCGTGTATAACCTCCAATTCATTGTCTAAGTCTGTGACCTGAAAAAATGTTCAATGACTAACTGGTCCGAAATAAAAGGCTTCTACTAATATTTGTTTTCAAAAGAGTGCAGTAATACTATGATTTTTATGGGACACGTTAAAATGTTTTCATATTAATTTTGTTGTTTGGTGTTTTTAACACTTCCCAGTACACTATTATTTTATAAGCGCCAGTGGAATAAGTTTTCATATTTGTTTTCCCATGTTTTTTACACCTTTTAATACTCTCTCCTATAGAGTTTTAACTGTACCCGTGGATATACGACGGAAAAAATCGTATCTAGCGTTTCCATATCCCTGTTGGATAGTTTTTATTTGTGTATTCAGTAGTACGTTTTCTCGCTTAACACGTTCTTTTTCCTTGTCCCCTGCAGAAACGTCTTAAAAAAGTTTTACTTTACATGTAATATATTTGCTTGTGTGTATTATTACAGCGTGGTTCTTCTTCAGTCCAACAAAGTATAGCAAATTTCGGGAAGGCAGCAGAATTATTTACACCAGCAAACACTGAAGTATACGGCTATAGTAATGCGTATAAAAATAAAGGCAGAAAAATGTAACATTAAATTATTTCCTGAATTCCTCTTTGAGCTAGAAAACAGATTTAATTTTGAATATCTTAATTGATCATTTACTTGGCTGAGGGAACCTCCATTATTGATAACTACATTGAGGTTAGTTTGTTGATGGTTATATCTCATGATTTCAATATGTAACTAGACAAGTTGGCAGTAGTGATAAGCGATTAAAAAAAAAGAGAGAGTAGGGTGGCAATATTTGCTTTTTAGTCTGTAGCCTTACGTACCGAGTACTATACTGTACATTCATTTCATCTGCTGTATTGTGTTGATAAAACCATCAAGAATAGCAAGCCAGGAAGGAGGGCAGAAGCACAAGAAAAGAAAGATGAACACAATGAAAGGGTAGTTTTGGTAAAAGTAATGTGAAAGAGATGAAGAGTCCAACTAGGCACACATTGCTATCTTTGTAGCATTTTCTTCTCTCTTATTTCTAATTTCTTAGGTTGTAGCTGATTTCTGGCTGCATCAGGGAGATGAACATGCTCATTCATTGGAGGAACCTTGTCGGAAATACTCGCAAGAAGATGAACTTTTTACAATTTGCTTTACATTGAATTGACACAAGTAGGTCTTGATGGCGACAGTGGGATAGGAAAGGACTAGGAGTTGGAAAGAAGTGGCCGTTGCCTTAATTAAGGTACAACCCTCAGCATTTGCCTTATGTGAAAACTGGAAACCACGGAAAACCCATCTCTAGGGCTGCCGACAGTGAGATTCTAACCCACTATCTCCCGAATGCAAGCTCACAGCTGTGCGCCTCTAACCGTTCACCCAACTCGCTTGGTAGATTAACTTCTAATAGAGAGTATACTCTTCTCCCACATTGCCAAGAAGTGATGATGTGTCTGGTTTTATTTTTAGCATGGTGGAGATCAACAGGTCAACTGTCGCTACGACTGGCACCAGACAGCAACGAACGTCGTGGTATCCGTGTTTGCCAAAAAGTACGACCCCAGGCTATCAAGTGTTTCCCTCAGCCCTGTCAGATTGAAGGTTCATCTCTTTTTCCCAGAGGAAGGAGGCTCTTTCAATCTTGATTTGGAACTTAGAGGGGTAAGTTTGCATTTTCAAACTTTTTTTTGTGTGCAACCATCAATGTTAAAGACATACCAATTGCTAAATTCTGTACTTTTTATTATTTATTTTGCAGATGACAGATATAGACATATAATAGCAGGGTTGATAAGCTCAGGTAGTAGAGCAAGGTCTTCTTAGCTCAAGTTGTCAGGTTTGATCCCAGCTCAGTCTCGTATTTGATGAGGCTGAGATGAACCTTGTGTTAGATTTCCTGGCATGTAAAAGAACTCTGGTGGGCCGAAGTTCCATCTCTGAAAAATGTGGCTTATTATTATTATTATTATTATTATTATTATTATTATTATTATTATTATTATTATTATATTATCAACCCCTTTTTAATGAATCTCAGGGGGATCTGATATCTGTTTCTTGACTAGGTGTATTCCGTAAAAGGGGGTTCGTGTAAAACGGTGCAGTATATTGAATGAAATAAAATAGCAATGTGTACTGCGCTAATCTAATGGTCCTAATCAATAATTGGAGGTGTGGGCATTAGAGTGGGGTGACTGCATGAGCACTCTGTGAACACTTCAGGCGGTGTGAATTCAGGTCGGTTACAGTCATGCTTCATCGGTAATATCAAATTGAGTGCTTTGACAGGCACTTTTCGAAAATTATTATGCTACCATGCTCATTATGCTAACCATGTCATCACAAGTGCAAAATGATTTGATGCGAAAAATCGGGTATCTGATGTGTACGCAGAATAATTAAAATCCTCTTGGGTATTACGAACATTCAGGTATTCATTTCAGTGCAATGACATCTGTTAGTTTATGGAATACACACAACTCTTACCCTTGTGCAACATTAAGTCAATTGTAAATATATATACTAAATGCCCACACAGACACAAGAATTATGATTTGAAGGCCTAATCCCTGTGTTTATTAAAACTTCATTGATAACAAAGAACATGCGTACAACCATTAAAATGTACGCACAGTACCACGGATTCATTGTACTTTTGTCCGGCTCCCTGGCTAAATGGTTAGCATGCTGGCCTTTAGTGACAGGTGTCCCGAGTTCGAATCCTGGCATGGTCGGGAATTTTAACCATCATTGGTTAATTTCCCTGGCACGGGGTTGGGTGTTTGTGTTGTCTTCATCTTCATTTCATCCCCATCATGATGCGCAGGTCGCCTACGGGAGTGAAATGAAAAGACCTGCACCTCGCGAGCCGAACCGGTCCTGGGATCTCCCGGCACTAAAAGCCATATGCCATTTCATTTCATTGTACTTTTGACTGCATGTGACTGAAGTAATTCTCTATTCTTCCACTCTGCTACTGTAAGAGGGTCAACTGCGATATGCATGTAGACTATCCACTATCATTGGTGCAAAGTATCTCGTTTGTGGATAAACATCGGTGGTCCTGTGCAGAGAAATATATATATTCTCTTTGGTCTTGCCATTATTTATTTTCTAGACGATCATACCCTGGTTTTAAGCTTGTTCAGTGACGTTGCATCATATGTCACTTGGATTTTGTTGCATGGATAGGAGGAGAAGAAAGTATGAAAAAAAAAAACCAGAAATCAGGTTTTTCTCGAGGGTCGAAAGTTAGGCACCAGTAGTAAAACCACAGTTGCCTCAGCGACCTGGCACCCGGAATTTCTGCACCCCTGCTATATTCTAATTGTGTATTGTTGTTGTTGAATTTGAATCACATGTGTCCCGTTGTTTTTTTTTTTTTTTTTTTTTTAAGTCAAGTAAAAGTTGAAATGTCCCCCCCCCCCTTTTTTTTTAAAAATCTGGTCACTGTAGTATCTGCGCCTCTCAGAATAGTGGACGTGGGATACAAGCATAATACTATTCACATGATATTTTTTGTTTAAGTTGTATTTTTTACTCTCTCATTCGGTGAATAAACAAAGGATCAAGCTATTCTTTGCTAGGGTGACTGGAATTCCTCTTTTATCCAGACATGTCCTTTTTAGACCATTGTCCGGTTGGATTATAAAAAAAAGAGAAATATCATCCTTTTTTTAGTGAATCTGCTTATTTTGGGGTAATTGTTTTAATGCTTTGCACGCATTCTTCATTACACGACAGCATTATCGATATAATATTGATATATAGAAATGTACGTGCGATTATTCTATGCATATCTTGTATCATGATAATACACTATTTACCACCTGTATACTGCATGCTTCTCTCTCAACAATGCCCCGTCAGAACACTGCTATGTCTGTGTGTGTGACAAACAGCCGGACATAACCAGGATTGGAAGGAAGCCTGTTTTAAATGGATGGCGGTGAAAAGTGATGTTCAAGAATGTATTCTGTATTTGCGAGTTAAGTCTAAATCCTTTCAGATTGATGATGTGAAATCTTCTGAGGAGTTCCGCAATTTCAAACAATTTCTGAATGAGAGTAGTAGCGACTCTGAATTTGACAAGTTACGTTGTAGTCAGAAATGGGCAAAGTATTTCAATACCTGTAAGTTAGTTGATTGTAGTTCAGAATACTTTTTTTCTATACCAGGGCACGATGACAATGTAGAAAGAATATTTTCAGTGATCTCAGTAGGCAGCATTTCAAAGGAGAATCTATGAAATTTCTCTTAATGATTCAATATAGTGTAAAGGAATTTACATTTGTATCTTTTTGTAAGTATCCCGCAAAGAAATAATAATACTAGCAGGGGATCTAAATTACAGCATTGATGTAAACAGGACAAGTCAAAGACCGTAGTAAGCTATCTGGAAAGACTCTCCAACATATATGCGTGAACGGCTGCAGCACAATCGACCTGATGTTCAGCCATAGTCAGTCACCGCAACAAAAAGTACTAACAAACGTTGTAGCAAGGAAACACCTACCTGTGGACACTGCTATAAACTTACAGTGCACACCAATAACTAAAAATGGAAGAGGAAATATACTTACAGGAAGAAAATTGGACCTAGATATATTATAAGAAGACACAGATACTGGAGATATTATAAGAGCAATACAGAAAGGAGATATAAATAATGCAACAACCAATATAGAAAGACTCATTAAGGGTGCAATCATATGCAACACCCTTCAAAACAGGAAGGCAAAGCCATGGTTCAATCACATCCGCTACAAAGCGAGACAAGTTACACTAGAGGCACTCAGAAGAGCAAGAAATTCACCAGCGAACACATCCCTTAGACAATATAATGAAACTAGGATGACATACAAAGCCATCATAAGGGAAGAGAAAGAAATCTTGCAGGCAAAAGACAAACGGCCAAAGAACTTAGAAGAATCAAAAAAGACCATTAAAAAGAAAACCTTGCTAACATAGATGAATCATTCAAACAACATAAGACACGAGACTATTACAGGACATTTAAACAATATCAATCAGGGTATACTCCACCTACACTCATGATGAGAAATAAACAAGGACAACTAGCACACAATAATCAGGAGAATGCCAAAATTCTAGCTGATCACTTCAAAGAATTACTAAATGCTGAAGACCCAAGAGAAAGTCTTGCGAGAATGGTCTAAGAAATGTTAGCCAAACATCAAGATTGGCAAAAATATCAAACTCATTTGTCTAGCATTTTGCAGATGACCTTGCGATACTTGCAAGTAGTGTGGAAGAGGCTAAACTCTAAATTGAAGAATTAGAACAAATAGCAGCAAAAATTGGATTACAAATCTCCTTTGAAAAGACTGAAATGATGCCATCCTTCAAAGTGGAAACATCACCTATCACACTGATTAATAACAAACAAATTAAGGTTGTTAATAAATTTAAATATCTTGGAGAGATTATGACTTGGAACTTCAAAAAAAAAAAAGAGAAAATATCAGTTGAAAATAGAATTACCAAATTAAAAATAGCACAACACATTACTTGGCCAACCTACAAGAAGAAATATCTCGATAAATGCAAAATTTAAACACTACAACTCCGTTATTAAGCCTGAAGCAACCTATGCTAGTGAAACCTTATTCAATTTAAATACGAAATCAACTACAGATAAATTACAGAAAATAGATGAATCATTAGAACAATTCTAAACAAAAAACACCAAGTAGATGAACAATGGCGATTACTACCTAATGAAGTTGTATACCAGGAGACTGAGTCTATAATAGATACAACGCGGAAAAGAAGAGTTGCTTTTTTTCTGTTGCATATCACGACTACCAGAAACTAGGATACTTAAACATTTATTCAACTACTTTTGGAATAGTAACACTAAAAATCACTGGTTCAAAGAAGTCTAAGAAGATTTAAATGAATCGGGCTTGACAGTTCAACAAATTGAAAACAGAGAAGAGGATCCCTGAGAAATAACGACGTGAGACTTAAACTGAAGACCTATACATGCAAACAGTACAACATAACTGACGAACGGGCAGCCAGGTCAGAGAGAATGAAATATTTCTGGGAACTAAAGAAGAAACATCAACCAAATTTGTAACCAATATTCATAAGACTTGACTGTATGTAGATTGATTTCAGTGCTCCAATGTGGGCGTAAAATAAATTTTTAAAAAATTACGGAAATAGATACATTTTGTTTATGTATGTGAAAATTGAATATATAAGTCTAAGTCTAAATTCAGACTCTCAAAGTAGGATTTTTGTGTCCTCTTTTCATCTGGCATTGTCCTCCTTTATAAATAGCTTTGTCCTCTTTTTATCTATTTGCATCTGGTCACCCTGTTCTTTGACCACATATTCGTGGCATGGTGATAGCTTTGTAACAATGTTTCCTACCACAAAAGAAAGTTTCTTTGCAACATCAACAGTTCTTCTAGGGGTGTCGATAATAATTGACTTTTTTTTTTTTCATTGTTTCAGATCATAGATGTAGCGAGAAGTAATGCGAGTATGCTGCCAGCTAAACTAGAGGTAAAGATGCGGAAAGCAGAGCCTGGTTCATGGTCAAAGCTGGATTTCCCTCGACCTGTGCAACAGAAAGCGCCAGAGCCAGAAGTAGAAGAGAAACTCACTCCTTCCATCAATGCCGTAGACTTAAATGATAGTGTAGACTTGAGTGATTTGTGAACATAAACTGTTAATTTTTAGATATATTACACACTTTTACACACTAAACAAAGAAACTTATGCCTTTATGGATTGATACTCTTAATAATGGTTGCATATAACTTAGGCTTATAATATTCTGAAGTTTATTAAAGATATCTTGTTAGTACACTGGCATTTTTATGACATTATTTTGGATCATAATGATATACTCCAAATAAAACTTTGGAATGCCTTATGCCTATGCAAGATTTTTTGTTTCTGTGGCATGCGAATACCATGCATCTAGTAACGTCAGACATTGAATATACTACATGGGTAAAGGGCTTTTATTCTAATATTCATTAGAATCACTCTTTTACACTTTCAAGGGATGGCAGAAATACCATATATATGCAAATAATCCCCATACCCTAATTTTAAGAGGACGGCCTGTGGATGGAGGAGGCAAATGAATATACCCATGGTATCCCCTGTCATAAGAAACGATTAAAAGGGGCGACCAAGGGATGATGAAACTAGAACCCTGAGACTACTTGTGTTTAGTACCATTACGTGTCGAACACCATGGGTCAACGTTACTTGCGATTAGTACCACCATGTGAGGGACACCACAGGTCTTGGGGCATTGCCTGTCGTTAGTACCATCGTATGTATCCCACTGAGGCAGAGGGCGGGCATCTGACTGCGCGGACTAGTGTGCCTGCAAGAAGAGGTGCTGTACGCTGCGCTGGAATGTGTGGTCAGAAACACCACGTGTCTACATTGCCTTTGATTAGTACCACTATGTGCTGAACAGCATGGGTTTGGCTGTTGCCCATGATTAGTACTACTTGGTGAGGAATACCATGGATCTGCGTTGCCTGAGAGTAGTACCTGAAGAACACCATGGGTCTGTGAATCCTGTGTGTGTAATACGCCGTGGGTTTGCATTGCCTAAGATTACTACCACCAGATGAGCGGCACCAGGAGTGTGTGTGATCTGTGATTAACTCCACTATGCGAGAAACACCATAGTTCTGCTTCACCAGTGGTTAGTACTATTATGAGGGGCCAGTGACCCATTTTTGTAACGAGCATCATCTCAGAAAAGAAGGCATTGTGAATTGGATTCACTGATTGTTTTGGATTCGTGGTCATTTTTTCATCATCATTTGTGGATATACTTTCAAATTTTAATTTTTGTTTCATTTTGTTGCAACTCGTACAATTAGGGGCCGATGACATAGCTGTTAGGCCACTTTAAAATCATCAATTTTAGAACGGGAAATTCTTTTTAAAATATTTAAGTTTGGCTATAATTTGCGTTTTATTTACAAGAAATGAATCAAACACAAAATATCAATTTGTTTTAAAACTACGCACCATGATATTGAGATGGAATCTAAAAATACAAAATCTTTTACTAAAATATTTAGTTTATGTATTTGCAGTCAATTTTTTCAGGAAATATGTGCTGCCTTACCTGGGTTCAGAATCGCTTTCATTGCTATAATTGCCATCTTTCCATAGTGTGTCTCCCTCTGTTCTGGGAAGCGATTTTGTGATCTATACTTTTCTTGAATTATTCCTTCCACCAGCGGTAGCAGAGTGGAGTCTTATGCAGATTTTACCCTTCCTCACAAATCTGATTTAGATCAGGCTGTTTGATTTTTTTCACTCAGTGTGAATTCACGTTCCTCTTCAGCCATCCTGTGCATTCTGCATATCACTATTTCAGTGCCTCTTTGAATGTACATCTAGTGGTTGGAGGATTGATGTTAAGCTTGTGGGGACAATCATTAAATCTGTTTTATCTTTTTTGCAACTTCTGTTGTACTTCTTAAGTTGCATGTCCATGGAAGCTGTTCAAAACCAATATCTTGTGGTATGTAAAGTTAGCAGAGTGCCTGGACGATATTGCCAAACATACATTACCCTGTCAACTATGAAATCATTGTCCATTGTCCATCCTCCTTTTTGGATGCACTTTCAGCAGTGCGTCTATCACTGATACTTTTGGAATGGTTTTCATCCATTTCTAATTATACACATGACCACGTGCCTTTGCTTTCATTGCCACATGTTCTAAGCATTATGTTGGCTTCTCCCTTCCTACTTACAGTGTTGCCAGATGGCAACAGACCGTCTGATTTGCGTTGCCAGTTCATGAAAGTGAATATTTATTACATAGTAAAGGAAAATTAACACCTTTTCTTCATAGTCCCCTGGAAGTCATTCGGTGAGGCTTGTTTCCCTCCAGAAGTGTAATTTAAAAACCTTGTTAGTCTACCCTTGCTATCATTGATGCCTATGATGTCTTAATTCCCTGGCTAGATCTAAAGCATTTAGCTGGCACATTTCACTGCATATTCATGTTGCCTCTTTTCATTCAGATAATCTCTTTTTGGGAGTGAAATTGGTTTTTTTTTTTTTTTTTTCACCGGGCACGAATAGAGTTTTTACACTATTTAAATTTCATTCCGTATTGACGTTCTCACTTTCACAAAGTAAATATTTACTAAATCCTCCTGTTCATTACATTGGGCAGATTGCAGAAACGGTATTTAGACGATGTTTATGATTAAACAATATCTAAGTATGGCTGCCGCATTGCATAGACGTTATTAATCATTTGGATACTGTCTAAAACTGATATTCAACTAGCCATGTTTAAACACTGCCGAGAACACTGTTTAATCTAAAAATTTAGGAGTGAATCACAATCAGCGGTTATGTACCATGAAACATACGACTTAAGGGACAGTCCAGTAAGTGTCAACTTGACTACAATTCTTGGCAACCGATATATTTTATTATATTTGGGATAATTTCCCTGGAATTATAGGTCACTGCATCTACATACATATCAGAGTAACCTGTCCCAATTGTCAGAGGGCTGTCACACACATCATCCAGGAGGCATTCAGTTACATTTACTGCCGAGTAAGTACAGTGGAACCTCGATTATCTGTTCCCGGAAAATACGTTTTCCCGGAATATGCATTCAAATTACGTGGTCCCGCGAGCATCGTAATTAAATCACGTTGTAAAAGTCCCGCATTATCCGTTCCTCGAAGAAACGCTTTCCCGGATCAACCGTCCAGAAATTCCAGTCCCATCAACGCTAAATCCTCGATCAATCGTTTTTTAATAAACTGTATCTCACGAAAGGATGGCTATGGCATATTTATGGATCTTGGCGTTAACGCCCCGTCACTGCGATAATTAAAGCAAGTACTGTACCGGTACTAGAAAAGCGATCGGCGATGAACTTGCATAAGAGACCATCTTAGCATCGCATTCGGGTGGTATTGTTTAGAGAATCTCGGAAAATCATAAAGCAGAGGGTGCCCACAACAATTGCAAGGAGACACGGCACATTTCGACAGCTCTGCTTGAAGACGGAACGAGTTTCGTCATATGTTCGCACTTATAAAACGTCCATATTATGTCCAGGGTTAGATGTTTATATTTTTACATTTTTTCGATCATACTGCCGAAGAGGTTTTCGGCACTTTGCTCAGGGCACTGCAGAGTAACTGGGCTTTCAGGCAGGAATCGAAACTGCTCCTTCTTAACACAAATTCAGTACCTTTTGATATCATCGTACATGATATGTTAGCGAGACCAAAACATGTTGCACCCTACATTAAAAAAAAAAAGAAAGCCATGGGAGGTCTTGGGATTGCCTATTACTGTTTAGGTCCTGATGTAAGACTGGGAATGTTACGTTTTCGTGTTAAAATACCAAAAACTGCAGTCGTTTTATTTGCGCACATTACATTTTAAATGGTTGGTATCATTTCAAACTCGTACTGACGTGCAGTGAGCGCGCTTTCCAGATGACCTCAAGGTCACGAATAACCGTAACTTCCGAAGTTTTTACATTTCTTTTATCTTTCCAGTTTGATTGGATTTGTGACGCGCAGAATTGAATATAATGCATTCGAGAACTTTTAAGAATCGATGCTTACATTCGAAACCATGGTTTTCGAGTTCAACATAACCTTTAAAAGTCGATGTAGGCCTAATTTGCGCGGTACGAAATTTCCAGAAACTGACTACGATAGGTATACCGGAGACCAAATTACAATGAAAGATTAAGAAATGAACGGATTTCGCCATCATTTTGGGTGCTTTTTTATCTAATAAGCTTTATTTTATTAGATGAGAGAATTAAAAACTACTTGTGGTCGATTGTCGTTTGGCTTGGCGTTATTAGATTTTTCGAAGTTTGACTAGCCTAATCAAGGGTGCTGAACTGAAAGAAGTTTTCACGGGAAACTGACGAAGATTCCCCTGTAAAATTGAATATAAAGTACCGAGATTTTGAACTCGCGTATTGGTAATTAATGCGGTTTCGCAGTCTAACATGCCCGCCTCTCATCCAGAGGGCCCGGGTTCGATTGCAACCAGGTCAGGCAATTTTACCTGGATATAAGTCTGGTTCCAGGTCCACTCAGCCTACGTGAATACCTTTAATTGTGGAGCTATCTAATGGTGAGGTGGCGACCCCGATCTACAGAGTCAGGAATATTTGCCGAGAGGATTCGTCGCACTGACCATGCGCGCCTCGTAATCTGCAGTCCTTCGGGCTGAGCAGCGGTTGCTTGGCAGGCAAGTCCCACTGGGGCTGTAGTTTGGTTTGGTTTAGGAGTTTTTGTGAGATTATAATTATACATATTTAATTTTTGTGATGTTTAGCCAAATTGTTGATGGTTTTCATTCATTCCCGGATTTTCCGTTTTCCCGTGTTGTACGTTTTATTTTCATGGTCCCTCGAAAAACGGAGAATCGAGGTTTCACTGTATATGTAATAAAGACACTACAGGTAGGTTGTGTGTGACTTTCTTTTTCTCTCATTTAATAGTCGTGCTAAGTCAGGAAAGTTTCAGCAACTATATGATCGGAAAAGGCAAGGATGGGAAAGGAAGTGCCATGGCCATAACAGCCCTAGTATTTGCCTCGTGTACAAATGGGGAAACTACAGAGAACAATCTTCAGGGCTGACGATTGTGTGTTTCGAACCTATGATCTCCAAGATGCAAGCTACATCTATATGGCCCGTACAACTCATTCAGTTATACAGTACTATAGTTTCATCTCCCCTTCACGGAAGCTCACCGTAACAACACTATAATCAAAGCTACACATCCTCGCCGGGTGGCGTGTCTCTTTAATGTCGATAATGTTATGAGATTTCATTTCCACCGAAAGTGATATCTATGGGCAAGTCATATTTATGTAATGTGTAGGAAGATGACAGCTGATGAATTTCATTGGTTGTGACAAGCAAAAAGTTGCATGGAAGATATTTCCATTTTCAAACCAATATTGAAACTTTAAGCGCAGTCTAGCTAAACACCAGCTATGCAATGGACATAGTACGCAACTTAGATGTTTTCTAAGGCTTAAAACTAGTCATCTTTTCTGCTGACGTTAGAGTGATAAAATAATATACAAAGTTTCCTAAAATCACTCTTAAGTGACGTATTGGTGTTACTAAAAAACACTCGTCTAAAATATAGACAAATGTCCTATAAAAATGACACCTTGTTATGTATTAATGTGTCTTAAAATACCTTCTTTGGGCTGACTTCTTTATAAGACTTGGTTGTAATTGATTTTTGGATGTAAGGTTATTATACGAGGACGGTTTGAAAAGTTCTCGGAATCACCGCTAGATGTCAGTGCTAGAGCAATGAGGTTCCCGCACAATAATCGCACATCCTTTGTGAGTGAACACGTGGCACGTCAGTGCTCTAGCTGCAGGAGTGTGGTAGTGACGAGACTTTGTTGTTGTTCCCGCGTAGTGATTTGTGACAATGGAAAAAACTGAGATTCGAGCAGTGATTAAATACTTTGTAAAGAAGGGTATGAAAGCAAAGGAAATTCATGCCGACTTTCAGAACACACTGGGGAACTATGCTCCTTCATTTTCAACTGTTGCCAAGTGGACCAGCGAGTTTAAATTTGGTCGGGAGAGCTTGGATGATGCTCCATGTAGTGGACGGCCAAAAAGTGTTACGACCCCAGAATTTATCGCAAAAGTGCATAAAATGGTCATGGAGGATCGTCGACTGAAAGTGCGGGAGATTGCTGAAGCTGTAGGGATGTCTTCTGAACGGGTATATTATATTTTTACCGAAGAATTGTGTATGAAAAAATTATCCGCAAGATGGGTGTTGCGGCTCTTGACATTGGACAATAAACGCACCAGATTGGAAATGTCCGAACAAAGTCTGGCCCGTTTTCAGTGCAACCAACAAGATTTTTTGTGCCGGTTTGTGACTACTGATGAAACTTGTGTCCACTGCTATATCCCAGAGACAAAACAGCAGTCAAAGCAGTGGAAACATGCTGATTCACCACCACCAAGAAAGCAAAGGCAGTGCGTTCGGCCGGAAAGGTCATGGCCTCAGTTTTCTCTGATGCAAAAGGCATTCTGCTGATAGATTAGCTTCCTAATGGCCAAACAATTACGGGGCAATACTATGCAAACCTCCTAGACCAACTACAGGAAAAGATACGCGAAACAAGGCCTGGTTTGGCAAGGAAAAAGGTCATCTTTCATCAGGACAACGCTCCGCCGCACACAAGTGTTATTACCATGGCAAAATTTCATGAACTGGGGTACGAATTGTTGCCACATCCACCTTATCCACCTGATTTGGCACCATCAGACTTTCATCTATTCCCCAAGCTGAAAATTTTCCTCGGTGGACGGAGATTTTCTACAAGGGAAGAACTGACAGCCGAATTGGAGAGGTATTTTGCAGGCCTGGAGGAATCTCATTTTCGAGATGGGATCAAGGCATTGGAACATCGTTGGACCAAATGCATTAGTCTACAGGGAGACTATGTTGAAAAATAAAAGCAGTTCCACAGAGTAAAGATACTTAATTCTAGTACATTCCGAGAACTTTTCAAAGCACCTACGTAACTTAGTTGCTATTTTAGGAAATTTGTATATTTTATCAGACCCTGTTTTTAAATGTAATATACTTTTTAATTTAAATATCCAGTGGTTCATGGTGTGGGTTACTGTAGTCACGTTCTAGATTGTGAACCATGGGCAACGGCTGAGTGGCCTAGTAAGTGGTCCTGAGAGTCGGGATACCAGTTGCTATGGAATGGAAGTTGGCATCTCGGACATATTCTGAGTCGTGGCCCTCCTTGTGCTCAGGCGGCTAGGACTATACAATTCACCGGTGATCCATAACCCGTTAGAGGAGAGATCTTCACTTGGACTATGTGCAAGTAGGGTAGCATCCTGCTTCATGAATTTACCGAGCTCAGAACATTTTAATCAAGCCTCGGACCTATAGGAGTAACGGAGCCCCACTCCCATTTGACAGGCGAGGGACTCCTTGGAAACAACTTGGCGAACAAAATGGAATTCGATGGGGAGCTATCAATATTAATGGGGCTTATGGAAGAAAGAAAGTAGAACTGGCTGAGTCTGCAAAGAGGATGCATCTGGATTTGCTAGGAGTAAGTGATATTCGGGTAAGGGGAGATAACGAGGAAGAGATAGGAGATTATAAATTGTACTTGACGGGTGTTAGAAAGGGAAGGGCACAATCTGGGGTAGGGCTCTTTATCAGGAGTACCATTGCACGCAACATAGTTTCTGTTAGGCATGTAAATGAGCGTGGGTAGATTTGTCAGTTGGAGGAATTAGTACTAGAATTGTCTCTGTGTATTCACCATGTGAGGGTGCAGATGAGGATGAAGTTGTCAAGTTTTATGAAGCATTGAGTGACATCGTGGTCAGGGTTAACAGCGAGGATAGAATAGTGCTAATGGGCGATTTCGATGCGAGAGTTGGGAATAGAACTGAAGGATACGAAAGGGTGATTGGTAAATGTGGGGAAGATATGGAAGCTAATGGGGATGGGAAGCGTTTGCTGGACTTCTGTGCTAGTATGGGTTTAGCAGTTACGAATACATTCTTCAAGCATAAGGCTATTCACCGCTACACATGGGAGGCTAGGGGTACCAGATCCATAATAGACTATATCTTAACTGACTTTGAATTCAGGAAATCTGTTAGGAATGTACGAGATTTCCGGGAATTTTTCAATGATACAGACCACTATCTGATGTGTAGTGAACTAAGTATATCTAGGCCCAGGGTAGAGAAAGTGAAATCTGTCTGCAAACGAATAAGGGTAGAAAATCTCCAGGACGAGGAAATTAAACAGAAGTACATGGATATGATTAGTGAGAAGTTTCAAACAGTAGACAGTAAGCAGGTTCAGGATATAGAAAGTGAATGGGTGGTGTACAGGGATGCTGTAGTAGAAACAGCAAGGGAATGCCTAGGAACAACTGTGTGTAAAGATGGGAAAAGGTGAACATCTTGGTGGAATGATGAAGTGAAAACAGCTTGTAAACCTAAAAAGAAGGCTTATCAGAAATGGCTCCAAACAAGGGCCGAGGAAGACAGGAATTTGTACGTAAATGAAAGAAACAGAGCGAGACAAATAGTTGTTGAATCCAAAAAGAAGTCGTGGGAAGATTTTGGTAATAACCTGGAAAGGTTTTATCTTCTCAATGTAAAAGGAAATCACCCTGGTGGTGTTGCGAACAGCCAAGCTCATGAGGAGGAGGAGGAAAATGATGTTGGTGAAATTACGCTTGAGGAAGTGGAAAGGATGGTAAATAAACTCCATTGTCATAAAGCAGCAGGAATAGATGAAATTAGACCTGAAATTCTGAAGTATAGTGGAAAGGCAGGGATGAAATGGCTTCATAGAGTAGTAAGATTAGCATGTAGTGTTGGTAAGGTACCTTCAGATTGGACAAAAGCAGTAATTGCACCTATCTATAAGCAAGAGTAACAGGAAGTAACTATCGAGGTATCTCATTGATTAGTATAGCAGGCAAAGTATTCACTGGCATCTTGGAAGGGAGGGTGCGAAAAGTCGTTGAGAGGAAGTTGGATGAAAATCAGTGTGGTTTCAGACCACAGAGAGGCTGTCAGGATCAGATTTTCAGTATGTGCCAGATATTTGAAAAATGCTACGAGAGGAATAGGCAGTTGTGTTTATGTTTCGTAGATCTAGAGAAAGTATATGACAGGGTACCGAGGGAAAAGATGTTCGCTATACTGGGGGACTATGGAATGAAAGGTAGATTATTAAAATCAATCAAATGCATTTATGTTGACAATTGGGCTTCGGTGAGAATTGATGGTAGAATGAGTTCTTGGTTCAGGGTACTTACAGGGGTTAGACAAGGCTGTAATCTTTCACCTTTGCTGTTCGTAGTTTACATGGATCATCTGCTGAAAGGTATAAAATGGCAGGGAGAGATTCAGGTAGGTGGAAATGTAGTAAGCAGTTTGGCCTATGCTGACAACTTGGTCTTAATGGCTGATTGTGCTGAAAGCATGCAATCTAATATCTTGGAACTGAAAATAGATGCAATGAGTATGGTATGAAAATTAGCCTCTCGAAGACTAAATTGATGTCAGTAGGTAAGAAATTTTTTTTTTTTTTTTTTGCTAGTTGCTTTACGTCGCACCGACTCAGATAGGTCTTATGGCGACGATACAGGTAAGAAATTCAACAGAATTGAATGTCAGATTGGTGATACAAAGCTAGAACAGGTCGATAAAGTATTTAGGTTGTGTTTTGCGCCAGGATGGTAATATAGTAAGTGAGATTGAATGAAGGTGTCGTAAAGCTAATGCAGTGAGCTCACAGTTGCGATCAACAGTATTCTGTAAGAAGGAAGTGAGCTCCCAGACGAAATTATCTTTACATCGGTCTGTTTTCAGACCAACTTTGCTTTATGGGAGCGAAAGCTGGGTGGACTCAGGATATCTTATTCACAAGTTAGAAGTAACAAACATGAAAGTAGCAAGAATGATTGCTGGTACAAACAGGTGGGAAATGGCAGGAAGGTACTCGGAATGAGGAGATGAAGGCTAATTTAGGAATGAACTCGATGGATGAAGCTGTACGCACAAATCGGCTTCGGTGGTGGGCCATGTGAGGCGAATGGAGGAGAATAGGTTACCTAGGAGAATAATGGACTCTGCTATGGAGGGTAAGAGAAGTAGGGGTAGACCAAGGCGACGATGGTTAGACTCAGTTTCTAATGATTTAAAGATAAGAGGTATAGAACTAAATGAGGCCACAACACTAGTTGTAAATCGAGGATTGTGGCGGCGTTTAGTAAATTCACAGAGGCTTGCAGACTGAACGCTGAAAGGCATAACAGTCTATAATGATTATGTATTTAAATATCCAGTAAAGATGATTCACACGTCGAAACATGTATGGATAATTTAGAAATGTTATCTTAATAGATGAAATATATTGATAACATTTGTAGGTTTCAAGAAAGCTTATGATTGCATCCATAGAGAATCTCTCTCTAAAAATTTTTAGACACCTTGGACTACACCCCAAATTAATAAACATGTCAAAATTGACTCTCAATAACACCAAATCGAAAGTGAAGTTTAGGGGTGAAACATGAGACATTTGAAATTAAAAGGGAGATGGGCTCTCACCACTATTATTTGATTGTGCTCTAGAAATGGTAATGAGGGAATGGTTTAGGAAATGTCTCCCAAAAATAAAGATTGGCCAAAAAATCAAAACGAATTGCCTGGGTTTTAAAATTATAAAATCTTTTATTTACAGCCACCTGTTCAATACAATACACTCACTGAATTATGAAATATTCATGAAATGTCTTAAATAATGGGACATGTTTCGTTCAGCATAGCGAACATCATCAGCTGTTAATGTACAAAGACTAGGTCAGGGCCCTGAGTTTAAAAATGATCAAATAAAATCCTCATATTAAAAGAATAACAGTGTCGTAATAAAAAGTGATAATATAATATTAGACTTACTGTAACAAATATGTACAGATTAACAGCGAGAATTTGTCGTGGAATGCAATGAACGATGGTAATCTGTGAAGTTAAAAACAACCATGGGGTTGTTAAATTAAAACAATAGATATTGTGGACATTAAAATATACATCAATGCGTGAAGGGTGGATTAATTATTGAGGATGGAGTTCCTTCAAATTATGTAAAAACAAGAGTTGAAATAGTTCATTGAATATCACGAGTCCAAATTGAACCAGTCAAAAGGCGCATAACGACGAAACTGAGATTGATATATGACGTGAACTCCAATAGTTGCAAATTCTATAAGAGAGATAATCTTGATGCCAGAAGGAAATACAAGTTAAACCAGTCAATATTCACACGCTAGCAGTAAAACTAAAATTGTATGTAATGTAGGGACGTTTAAGTGGTGAGGGAGGGTGGATGAGGGGGGTGGGGTTGTGTTAAGATTAAAATTGAAACTATTCTAAACTAAAACATCTTTGATTTCATTCATTGTCACTTGCATTGGTTCATTATTAAGTTCTACAGTTTTCCGTTAATGCTCTTCCACACTTGTCTTGATGGTATAGTGTTCCTTCTTTTTCTAGACTTTTCTTACTGTTCGGTGGAGAAGATCATGTAGATTGTTGGTTGAATTGTTCAGTTTTCATTTAGTTGGATAGTTTGGAGTACGACCCCTATCCAATTATTCGTTGTACGAATTTTATTCGGAATCATTAAGTCGGGAAGTTTGGTTTACTACCCCTGTCCAATTCGTTCTTGTTCCGATGTTTACGTGTTTGTGTCTGTCTCTGCCGTCCTCGACCTTGTGTAGTTCCCTTACTAACACATTTTAATTTTAATTATGAAATGTTTTATGCTTTTTCACCTAAGCTTTAAGCGAAAGAGCTGATGATGATTGCTAAGCAATCGAAACATGTTCTGTAAGTTTTTAATGACATAAATTTAGCCGAAGGCTAAATAATAAAAAGTATCGATCAGGTGGAACCTTTTATTTAATTGTTATCTTGATTACAATATTGATACGGAATGAAGTGGATAGTATGTAATACTGCCTCCCTGGGTGGGGAGAAGGGAATAGAAGGTATGGCTGCCATGGAAATGAGGGAGACACACTGTAGTTGCCATGGAGATAAGCCTGCTGGCTGGCTCGTGTTGCTTGGAGTTGCCAACCCTCTCTCTTCTTAGTTATGTACAAGAGAATACAGTGGCCTGAACGAACCAACAAGTGAGCTGGAAGTGAGGGAAAGGAAAAAGAAATGCAGGAATGTGTCAACACCATGTAATGGCACGTGCAGTCCTCCCTCCTCTAGCTCTGTCAGAACGCTTACGGGTATAGCCAGGTATCTCTAATTGAAGCAGCCAGGTTTATGGCTGTAAAATGCCCATACCTGTCAGCACCTCCATAGTTAGATAAGCTATACTCCTGCTCCCTCTTAACACTCAGCCTGGTATAAGTGTCCATGCCAAGTACACAAAATTTATGAGGAAGATAGGGACATTCACTTCAAAACAAACTAAACAATAGATCACTACATCTGATGAAAAGGAATACTTATTCAAGTTATGAATGTTCTCCTTCAAGCTATATATAAACCATTACTCATGTTACTATTCCACAAGACATAATTTATAAATCAAATGGCTCAACTATACAGATAAGGAATACCAACTCTAAGATCGACTCAAGAACATATAAGAACAACAACCTGATTCAACACCAACCGCAGGAGTTTTGATGTGTCATTTGGTTTGAATTTGAAATGTTTAGTCAGACTTCATCAGTGTTTTAGACTTAGATTGTTAATTAAGACATACCAAATTATTTTCTTTATTATAGATTGTATGTAAACATACGAGGGTAATCCCAAAAATAAGGTCTTCTATTTTTTTATAAATACAGAACTCTATTTGTGTGGCTGTTGGTCACAATATTGTGAAGAGTGTTTCCCACGCTCACATATAAACATGCGCACGCCACACTGAGGCACTCAGCCTTGGCTTGGCAGCCATTGAGAATGGAGCTCCCGTTAGATGTTACCGCCAAGTGCAAAGTGCATGCAGTTATTTGGTTTTTAACGCAAAAGATACTGAACCGATTGAAATCCATCGCCAGTTGATGAACAAAGGTGCAGGAGACCGTCAATTTCCATCGAGATAGTCGTGAAGGTTGAGCAAATCATGCGTGAAAATTGGCGGATCACCCTGGATGATTTCTGCACTTTGGTTCCTGAGGTTTCCCGAAGCACCGCTCACAGAATTTGAACGGAAAAGTTGAAATACCGGAAGGTGTGCTCAAGATGGGTGCCACGCATGCTGACTGAAGACCATACTTTCTGAACAGCATGGCGGCGAGCTGGTATGACATGAGCATACCAAAACTGTCACATCGTCTACAAAAATGCATCGACCGAAATGGTGATTATGAAGAAAAATAGCTAAAGCACTAAAATAATGTAAACAATTATAGAAGAAAAACAGATATGTGTATTTATAAAAAAACAAAAAAACTAGGAGACCTTATTTTTGCGATTACCTTTGTATGTTTTCTAATTACATCATGGCTAAAGATGACCCGATGTATGTAGGGTCGAAACTAGTACAAGTTATATAGGACACTATATTAAGCTAATGGTATTGAATACGTGGTCCTTTCTCTACCCTTTGATAGTGATCAATTGTCAATACGGACCATAATGAAATTCATAACTCATGATTCAGTTCTAATAGCTCGAATGTTAGGATAGATCAGTGTGCAAATTACCAGTACTTACCAGAACATATATGATCTAAAGGAATGGCAAGAAAAAAACCAAGGGAAGTCATTTAATTGCCCAGCTCCTATCCTGAAGTATCGAAACAGGCTGTTCCACTCAGCAAGATAACTACCCTAGAACATGTCATGGTTTGGGACAGACAATATGTTTAAGGATCGGTACAAGTAACCTCTCTGCTATGATAAAAATGTGTGAGGTATGGAAGATTAGAATATTTTACTCCTCATTCACAAAGGATTTTTTTTTTTTTTTTTTTTGGTAGAATTTACACTAACTTGAAGGAAATGAATAAAATGTAAAAATTGTGAGCATTTCCCTTACTATTCGACTTATTGCATTAATTATGGCCACTGTCACTTCTTTCCCAGTCTTGGCCCTGTCCTATCCGATAGCCACCACACACAGAAAGGTAAGCAAGCAATGCCAAGCTGAATTTCTACAGATCACCAAGGGGCGATTTTCATAGCTGTAGCTGGCTTCCTCCATGCGCACAAGCGTTTTTGTCATGTCGTGTGTGTAGATTTTGTGAATTACTTCAGTACAATAACTGTTGATTGTTTTGGTGTTTGTTAATTATTATGGAAGGCAGAGGAAAGGAAGAAAGACTGATTGAAGAGATACAAATATATTCTTGTCTGTATCATAATGTCAAATTATTATAGAGACATAACAATAAAAGACAGCTGTATGTGAGAAATAAATGAAACTTTCAAAATTGGTTGGGGGCCTGTGTATCATTTATTGCTTTTACATAAAATTTATATCGTATAATTTGGGTACTTCGTATTCATGTTTTCTTAATATCATTCCAGTTTACATTAAAGTTTTTAAATATTCTTTATCATTTTCATATAATGTTTGAATCTAATGATGGAATTCATCATTATTATTCTTCCTCTAATTTCATATATCCAGAATCATCTCGTCTTTCTCTTTTTTTCTCTTTGTTCATCTTTCACAACAGCAGCCAATAAAAGAAGCCTCCTCTTCAAAAGCCATCTTTAAAGAGCTGCCTAGCATAGTCTAGAATAGCTCTTTATTTGTGTTGTAGCACATCATAGCTTGGCATAGTTTATCTTAGCTTTCTGTGTATGATGGCCAGTGGCATATACTGAGGGCTACCAAGGCTATCAGTGAAGCCCAAACCTCAATTGAGAATGATGGAAGTCTAAAACACTTTATATTGTAAGCATCTGACACCTTGTTCCATTTACAACACCTCAAAGCAGTGAGAAAAAACGTTGCAGGTATTTCTGAGGGCACGGTATTGGAGACTGATATTGCAGCTCAGACTCTCCTCCCTCAACCCTTGATTCACCCCGCATTTCTTGCTGCTGTATGTCCGATAGTTGCAGAGACCGAGGGGATAGGTGTGCTAGGCTTCGCTTCATCAGATTGCCACTGCTAACTAACAGCCATGCGTTACTCATCGTATACACTTCCTCACCTCATACTTCTGACTTAATTATATAGATAACAGAGTGCTGGTATTTCATTCCCGTTTACTTCTACGTTCTTTTAGGAAGACACTGCAGGGCTGCTGTTATAGGAGCAATATAGTTTTCTTTTTATTGGTAGACTTGCTAAAATGAAATGCAGTCTTTCGCTGAAATCAAACCAGTGATCTGCCGAGGAAGTTAATTAACCAGTGAACCATGGATACGACTGCTGTAAAATTCAAAATTTTTATTTAATAATAATAATAATAATAATGGTGCATAATACCAATATAAATGGTCTGTTATTGGACATTATAAATTTTCCACTGACTCACTCCTGGTTGCCGGCGTTTTGTCCCCGTGTGCTAGGTTGGGCTCATCAGTTGGCCTCCATGGTATGCATTACCCATGCATCTTGGTAGGTGTGCTGGGTACCAACTGATGAGCCCAACCTAGCGCACGAGGGAAAAATGCTGGCAACCAGGAATGAGTTAGTGGAAAATTTATAATGACCAATAACGGACCATTTATATTGGTATTATAAATTTACTCATTCGGAAAAAATATTTCAGATTCCCTATGGGAATCAACATTTATATCATCTGATAGCCAAGCAGGTATCAATTTTTTTGGTTATGGGACAAAGTCTCTCATAGTGCATTGGCACTGCCAGTGGCTCCAAGTAGCCTACGCGGTGGCCTCCACGGCACATCCACAGAATCACATCCCGTCCCACCATTTTTGCGGCTGGGTGGCCCTCTCCTCTGTGGCAACTCAGTCGGCCCAAGAATAATCTCAACAGCAGACGCCTCATTGGCTGTCGCCTCCCCTCTTCACCATGTATGACCGCCCCGCGCATTACCGCCTCATCCCTGGTGTTGACGACGATCTTGATGATGATACGATTCTGGACGCGCTCCCAATCCATTCTTGTCTGCGGCTTGAGGATCGCACCACTGGACTGTCCACGCAGGTCATGGTTGACTTCTTCGAGCCAGCCGATGCGATAGCCTATCAAACCAGCGGAGCACCCATTGCCGGACGACTCTATGATGTGGTCCCTGTTTCTGAGTACGTTCTCCAGCAACTACGCTCCACCTCCGACGATGTTCCTAGTGTTCACTTATACCCACGTCGAACATCTCCGCCACCCACTACCTCTACTTCGTCCATAATCACCACTCCTACTACTACCTTTACCATTTCTGCCCATACTTCCTCCTCTCCTTATGTCCTTCCTACCACTTTTAGTCACCCTTCTCCTATTATGCCAACGTCCACCACCTCCCTACCTACCACCTTACGTCACCCCCAGCAACCCCCTGCCGACCACATGGACGCCACTTCCACCCCTCATACAGTCTCCCAAGGACCAGCAAATGTCGTCACAGCCCCACCGCGGCGTCCGCCACCGAATTGTGTCATCCGTGGGATTGATCCTACGATCACCGAACAGGATTTCCTGAAGGAACTTCAATTGGCAGGCATCCCAGTTCGTCGCGCGATTCGTATTTTCAACGCTCATGAACCCACATTCATGCTCCGTTTCCAACTTTCATCTGAAGCTGATGTCGAACACCTCATCAACACAGGCGTCAGTCTTCGCAGAAGAACCTACCGTGTGGAGCCCCCTGCGTCTTGGCCGTTCCTCCTCTCCTACCCCTCCTCCTAGCCCACCACCTGCCCCGCCACCCAACCCACCCCTACAAGCCATCTTCCAACCTGCCCCCCAACCTAACTTCTTTCTACCGCCCCTCCCGATATTGGATCTTCTCCAAATACTTGCTACCTCCATCACCAATATAACCACTACCCTTTACTACCTTCTGCCCCAAAACTACTTTACTCCTTCTTCCAACTTTACCCCACACCCCACTATCATACCAGCTTCAATATCTGTAACTAATTGTCACTTTCTGTAATATTAGTCCACTATATGTAAACACTCGTTACTTTCTGTAATTTGCGTGCCCAAGATACGTCAATAAAATTTCGGCCCTGTCCTCTGATGTTTGTTGGGGTCCGCTCATGCGGGGTGCTTTGTGGGTCCCCCCTGGGACCTGGCTTGTTGTCGCGGTGCCCCTGCGCCAATCTACTATTTCTCGTCCTCTCAGGGTATGTACAAGACATACCTCCTCTGTCTCTTTGGATTTTCTCCAAGATCCTCCTCACTCTATGGCCAAAGAGCTACTAGTATAGCTGTCAGCCCGCCCTCTCCTCGTCTGAGGGGAGGGAATGAAATCACCACTTTGATTGATTTTGATTTGCCTCCACGGTATGCACTTGGTAGGTGTGCTAGGTACCAACTGATGAGCCCAACCTAGCACATGGGGGCGAAACGCTGGCAACCAGAAATGAGATAGTGGAAAACTTATAATGTCCAATAACGGACCATTTATATTGGTATTATAAATTTACTCATTCGGGACAAATATTTCAGATTCCCTATGGGAATCAACATTTATATAATGGTGCATGGCATCTGTATAGGCTTGTTGGTGACCTAATGAGGATAAAATGAATGGCGAAGACGTCATAAACACCCAGTCGCCAAGCCAGGCGAATTAACAGTATGAGGGGATTGATTGTGAAAATTGAATTGGAGCCATCGGACTATGGGCAAGCATTCTATCCATTTAGCCACAAAGTCAGACTTTAATTTGCTAGGCTACCATCTCCACTGATCAGGGGTTAAGCATTGGCAGTAGCAGAGACCAGGGTAGTAGCTTGTGAAGCAGCCTTGACAACACAGCAGGCTACTCCGTTGGCTATTGGCTCCAGCTCAAAACGCTGAAGGCTTGATGTTCACTAAATCAACCATCGAAAGGGGACCTAGGTCTAGTGATAGCTCACGTCCTGATCCCAGCGTACGCCACTGATGGTGGCCTAAAGAGCCTGCCTGTGTGACTTAAAGTAAAATAGCAACAAACGAAAATCATTTTTTATTGGCTAGAGCAAGTGTGTTACGTTCATTACACTGTCTCAGTCTTGATGTAGGCTTAGACAATGTGACTAAGCAACCGAGGTTTGAGTGAGGTTAGGAACATTATTGGATATACAACCAGGCCTTGTTATGAACTGTGAGGAGGTATTACTTGTAGAATTGGCTGGTGTATACAGTTCAGTGGGGTTAGCAGACTACAGTAGCCTAACCAGGAATAACTGTTAGGTGGAGGGTTATAGTTACAAAATGATTATATAACACAATGAAGGTGCTTGGCATGTGTGTGTGGTGCACGCATGCATTAGTGTCATTATAAGGACAAATATGAGTGAATTATGTTGATATTCAGACTGCAATACCCTACAGAAACTTACATTAAAATACAGAACAAGAATAATATGATCGAGGTCAATGAAAAGAAATGAAATGGCATATGGCTTTTAGTGCCGGGAGTGTCCGAGGGCAAGTTTGGCTCGCCAGATGCAGGTCTTTCGATTTGACCCCCGTAGGCGACCTGCGTGTCGTGATGAGGATGAAATGATGATGATGAAGATGACACATACGCCAGTCCCCGTGCCAGTGAAATTAACCATTTATGGTTAAAATTCCTGACCCTGCCAGGAATCGAACCCGGGACCCCTGTGACCAAAGGTCAGCACGCTGACCATTTAGCTATGGAGCCGGACTCGAGGTCAATAGTTTTACAGCAAATGGTATGTTCAGATTCCAATCTAACATCAAACTTTTGAGGTTTCTTTAGAAAATAAATTCAAGAGATCTATTGATTTTACAAGCATCTGTCTCTGAATGTTCAAAAGAGCCAAACTGTTGGGTTGACCTTACACTTGTTTATTGCCAGTTCCTGTTTACCAAACAAGTGACCGTGCAGTTATTGTCGCTTGCATTCGGGAGATCGTGGGTTCGAACTCCACTGTCAGCAGCTCTGAAGATGGTTTTCTGTTGTTTCCCATTTTCACACCAGGCAAATGCTGAATGTGTACCTTAATTGAGGCCATGGCCGCTTCCTTCCCACTCCTAGCCCATTCCTATCTCGTCGTCGCCACAAGACTTAGGCTGTGTCGGTGCGACATAAAGCAAATTGTAAAAATATCTTATATATATTGCAAAATTTCCATTGGGGCGGGATAACCCCTCTGGATATACCCCTGGCAGACGGATTATTATTATTATTATTATTATTATTATTATTATTAGTCTATTATCATTCCACTATTAGGTCTATCTCTTTTAAACTAGGTTGACCATTTGCTAAATGGTTTCAATTGGAGCGTGTTCTGGCCTCTTTTTTGTCTCCCTGTTGTCTAAGCCTTCTATACTATGCTGATAATCAGAACGAAGGCCTTGCTGCTAACGTATCAAAGGGAAAGATACAATTAAAAAGTGGGTAATATATCCATTCCTTTCCGTTCGAATCCAATCCGAGAATGACCTCAAAGTATAGGGTAGAGTTGCCAAGGACGTTGCTAGTGACCCCTCCCTGGCAAGAGCAAGTGGGCCGATATTTCTCCTGCGGCTGGGATGGGTGTGCGTATGTGGTCCAGTAGGACGCGACCCCGCCGCTCACGTGACATACTTTGCCTAACCTAACCTAGCTTCCGGAAGCATTGTTGTTCTACTAGTTCCACCTGACGACTAGCTGCTTACTTCGTGATTGTTGTTTGTATATGTGTGCAATAGGGCCGGAGTTAGAAATCATACTGCAGGTTAGTCAATCATTTCGCAGGTAATTATTGTTTGTTTTGTTTAGCCTACAATATACAGTACATTCTTGCTACTGTTTTGTCAAGTGTGAGTTGCAAGTGGCTTCTCACTAAAGCGGTTAAATATTTTCCACTACACGAGGACTGGAAAGAGTAAGAAGAACCTGCAATTATGAAAATAGATAATTTTTAGATGCTTACCAAGTAGTTTTCGTGAGGATCACCAATGATTTTCACCCGCGAGCAATCTAGCTTCGTCTTCATCTGCTCCGATTCCTAGTGACTGCATTCTAATTGGGAACCCCATGCACTTACCTTTTACGTTAAACGATTCTTCCAGGACTGATGAGGTCAATCAATTTCTGCCACAGCTTTTAAATACGCCACTGACTCTACTGGTCTGTTTCCATCAATTCGGTAATCGGAGAGTTCGAGTCCAGCCGTAAATGAAAAGTCAGATTGTGAGTTTCACAAAGAGGTAAAGTCCTCTCAGTTTTAATCACTGTGTTCACGAAGTGAAAGTTCTTAAAGGAGATCACTGTAAGTAACCTACTTAATACAAGGACAGATCGTCACTGGGGTAAACACATGAACGGGATTGTAAATATAGGTTACAAACACATCTCTTTATAGGGTTATGAAGGTATTTAGGGGTTGTAACAAGGATGTAAAGGAGAGGAATGCTAAGATCACACAATTAGGTCATGGTTCCAGTTCACCAGGATTACTTGATTCGAGAACTGAAAAAAAAAAATCAAAAAAAAAAAACAAACCAGCTCGATTTCTTCTGGAGTGATTTCCGATAAAAGACTATCATTACGGAGATGTTACAAACTTTGGGCTGGGAAGACTTGAAAGAAAAGAGACGAGTTGCTTGACTAAGTGGTATGTTCCGAGCTGTCAGTTGGGAGGTGGCGTGGAATTATTTTAGTAGACGTATAAATTTGAGCGGAGTTTTTAAAAGTAGGGAAAATAACATGAAGATAAAGTAGGAATTCAAGAGGACACATTGGGGCAAATATTCGTTTATAGGAAGGGGAGTTAGGGATTGGAGTAATTTACCAAATTATTTGCAATTATTTAAGAAAAGATTATGTAATGAAATGGCGTTTGGCTTTTAGCGTCGGGAGTGTCCGAGGACATATTCGGCTAGCCAGGTGCAGGTCTTTTGATTTGACATCTGTAGGCAACCTGCGCGTCGTAATGAGGATGAAATGACGATGAAGACGAAACATACACCCAACCCCTGTGCCAGTGAAATTAATCAATGATGGTTAAAATTCCCGACCCTGTCGGGAATCGAACCCGGGACTCCCCTGAAAAAAAGGCCAGCACGCTAACCATTCGGCCATGGAGCCGGACAAAAAGATAGGGAATCTGGCACCTGGGCGACTGCCCTAAATGCATATCAGTGGCGATTGATGATGATGATGATGATTGATCCGAAAAGCGAATACCACCCCAGCGAAAAGATGAAATAATAATAATAATAATAATAATAATAATAATAATGTCCGCCTCTGCAGTGTAATGGTTAGTGTGATTAGCTCCCAACCCAGGGGGCCCGGGTTCGATTCCCGGCTCTGCCACGAAATTTGAAAAAGTTATACGAGGGCTGGAACGGGGTCCACTCAGCCTTGGGAGGTCAAATGGGTAGAGGTGGGTTCGATTCCCACCTCAGCTATCCTGGAAGTGGTTTTCCGTGGTTTCCCAAATCTGCAGGCAAATGCCGGGATGGTACCTAACTTAAGACCACGGCCGCTTATTTACCTCTTCCTTGTCTATCCCTTCCTATCTTCCCATCCCCCACAAGGCCCCTGTTCAGCATAGCAGGTGAGGCCGCCTGGGCGAGTTACTGGTCATTCTCCCCAGTTGTATCCCCCGACCCAATGTCTCACGCTCCAGGACACTGCCCTTGAGACGGTAGAGATGGGATCCCTCGCTGAGTCCGAGGGAAAAACCAACCCTGGAGGGTAAACAGAAATAATAATAATAATAATAATAATAATAATAATAATAATAATAATAATAATAATAAATGTCCACCCGTTTCTTGAGGCTGGTTGGGAAAAGCTTTCTCCAGCTTATGCCAGTTATTTCTGGGGTCGATGGAGCCACCCAGCCCCATTTTGAATTTGGCCGGAGGTTTAAGGCGAGATGCCCTTCCTGACACCATGTGATCCTCGAGATGAAAATCTCGACCCAGAATTGACCGGGATTTGAACCTCAGCATTCTGGGTCGGAAGCCAGCAGCTAAGCTACTGAGCTAATCACGGCCCCCTAATAATAATAGTACTAATAATAATAATACCGGGCGAGTTGGTCGTGCGGTTAGGGGCGCGCTGCTGTGAGCTTACATCCGGGAGATAGTGTGTTCGAATCCCACTTTTTCCACCCCTGAAGATGGTTTTCCGTGGTTTACCATTTTCACACCAGGCAAATGCTGGAGCTGTACCTTAATTAAGGCCACGGCTGCTTCCTTCCAAACCGAGATCGATAGCTGCAGTCGCTTAAGTGCGGCCAGTATCCAGTATTCGGGAGATAGTGGGTTCGAACCCCACTGTCGGCAGCTCTGAAAATGGTTTCCCGTGGTTTCCCATATTCAAACCAAATGCTGGGGCTGTACCTTAATTAAGGCCACGGACGCTTCTTTCCCTCTCCTAGCTCGTTCCTGTCTCATCGTCGCCATAAGACCTATCTGTGTCGCTGCGACGTAAAGCCACTAGCAAAAAATAATAATAACAACAAAGCAAGTGTATCTGCTGAATAAGTTCAATCGTGGTCCTTAGTTGGGCACGACGTTGTGAAAATAATAACGGCGTATGGCCTCGAACGAGGTGACACCCATGGGTGACCTACGCACCCGTGAGGATGGAACCCTACCTAAGATGAAATCTAATGTCGAAGCCGTTACAAACATCCAGTCCCCAAGCCAAAGAAATAACCGATTAATGTTGTAATCCTCCGCCCAGCTGTGTATCGAACCCGGGACACCTTGGATTAAGCATACTAACCACTTAGTCAGGGAGAATGATGATTATGATGATTAATTATAGTATGCGCTATTTTAAATAGGGTGACAGGTAACAAGACACAGTAAGATATTAAAGACATAATATTTCTATAACTTAATAGTTTAATTGTTGAATAAATATATACAATCATTATATTATGATTTCTTTTACTTTACTGTTGGTAGCTTCTCACCTGGCTTTTTTCTCTTTAGAAATTATTGACAATTATAACTATTAGATCAACAATCAATCAAGGAGCTCTTACATTCCTGAGCAAAGTAGTAGAACTGTGAGGTTTCTTTTCTGAAACCTAAACCAGTCTTTTCCTTTTAAATAAGAATAAAAAGAAAGCAACCATACATAAATATTTACTGTAAGAATATATAAAGATAATAATACTTAAGGACTACATGTTTCCATAAATTAAGGGGTGATGTGTGAAATGATGATTTACAGTGAGAGAAGAATTAATGGGTGCATTTCTTTTCCATTTTCAAATTAAAGATAAAGAATTATATTTACCTCGATTACTATAAAAGTACATTTCGTCTTAAGAGTTGGGTGTAAAAATCCGTTATGAATCGATAGTGTTCTTAGAGTGTAGGCTTTGAATCTGCAAACTATCGCAGGTGGTGGCTTAAAAGTATTGAACTACAGTCTGTTGGTTATAGGAGGCCCAGGTGGATCCACAACATTGCTAAAATGTGCATTCGGATGTATTGAAAGATGGCCATATTAGAAGATACAGAATTGTTGGTTATAGGAGGCCCATAATGGATCCACAACGTTGGTAAAATGTACATTCGGACGTATTGAAAGATGGCCATGTTAGGAGATACAGAATTGTTGGTTATAGGAGGCCCAGGACGGGTCTCCAGTGTTCCTAAAGTGTAGATTCGAATCTGTTATTGAAAGAAGGCCATGGCCGAGTATACAATACTGTTGATTATGGGAGGCTTTGCCTGTAGGTTACACCAATAACGGTGGCATACGATCACGATAAGTTTGAAGATAACATCAATTCTTATCGAAACGTACATTCTTCGAATCTCGTTTAAAATACGTGAATGTCTTCGTGTAGAAACCATGTAAGTTTCTATGAAAAATGTGATCATTTCACAGCTGAAGACAGTGAAATCAAAAGCTATGCGAAATAACAGACCTACATATATATACAAACAGATACATCTGTTAAAATTGCGCACAACATTCAGGAACTAAAAATGCGTTCCTAATTGTATTCCAGGTTTATCAATATTTTAAAAATGTTCTCACTGACATAATTTTATTACCTTTTTATCAATGAATTATTTATACCTCGGTAAGGTATTGTATTTGAACGTGAGAAATCAAAATTCTCCATGCGTTTAGACATATTTCATTACGTGCAGCCTCTTCTTGATTATTTCGCACTATATAATAATAAAATACATATATCAAGTCTATTCAGAGGTGGTGCACTTAGATCGTCGCCATAAGACCTATCTGTGTCGGTGCGACGTAAAGAAAATAGGAAAAATGGACTTATAAACAAGAACGAGCAAGTGGATTATGACAAATCGAGTGAAATATATTTCTTGTAATTTGCGTGAGTGTGGAAATTCGAAAATGCAGGCATGTTATTGTGCGACGTGATGAGAATAATGTTAGGGTGAATGATGAATGATAAGTTTAGTGATTTATAAATTATTAAATAATATTAATAATAGGTAGTGACTTACAATGTCTGTGAGCACATAGGAATGGATAGACACTTGATACCATAAATAGGGTGAATGTTCCTTAAATAACCTTCATTGCCACGTTCTGTGTTGAATTTCAAAATATATTTTCTCTTGGATAGTTTGTCTTCTTTACGTAGGTAGTTCGGTACAGTTTTAATATCCACGCAAGGGCCCGAACCTCGGCCCTAAATGGAGCACAGTTCTTAGCTCTCTAACTGGTTGCCTCTGTCTCCAGGAATTAACCTGATTCTAAGTTATGAGGCAGGCTGAGTGAATTCCAAAGTCGTGTGCCTCTCCAGAAGGTCTTGCATTTCTATTTTTTTCCCACTCCCTGTCGGAGAATTGAACCCAGCACAACTTTACCGCTACCTCGGTATATTAACCACATTGGAAGAAACGTGTCAAACAAAGTTAGATAAGGTTGAACATATCTCCTGAGTGCTTTATATTTGGCTTGATGTCACACTAGTAGTTTAAGAAAAAACAATCAAATTCTCAGAACACAGTTCAGAATGTCAGGAGAGAGTTGGACTGGCGATTTAACTCAGGTTAAGAGTACTTAACTAGAGTTAAGATTATTTAACTGTAGTTAAATAAATATTAACTACCAAATAGACGTATCAACCACAGTTAAACGAAACGCCGGGGACGAAGTTAGGATTGTCTTAATGTCATCATTAAATGATGGTCGTTTTGTTAAGTCAATTTAACTATTCGTTAAGTTGACTGAACACTTGAGTTCGTTCTCAAAGTTTTCTTTTTTGTGATTCAGTCTTTGATATGCCACGGTTAGGGGATATGTATCCTTCCGTTCAGTTGGCGACCTTGACGAACTCGGCACTGTCGTAGGGCGAATGGACGAAGGTGGTGGTGGCCGACTTGCGGTCGACGGCGCGCACGCGCACGAAGAGGAAGGCCGCCACCAAGCAAGCTACGACGAGAACCAGGAGGAGCATGACGAGACCTCCGACGAAGCTTGGTACCGACATACAGATGTGTTCCGGATCTGACGTCGATTGGATGACGACTGTCTCGTTGTTCGACGCGCCATTCAGCGCAAAGTTCACGTCACCAGGGGCAACAACTTGAATGATTCTGCTTGTGTTTACGTCGGTCATCTCTTGGGCCTCGCGCTTGTACACGTGGGTTACGACGAAAGAGGCCTCTCGACGTCTTCTAGCGCCTTGAAGTTCAAGCTCGACGGATCTTGGACGTGCACCCATGACAGCAAGGTTTCCTTCAATTTCATCAACGACTCCTCCTTTCCTCTTAACAGTGGTGTATGCATTCTGGAATCCGGGAAGAGGTGGAGGTGGGAGGTGGATTTCATTGTCGTTTGGTGGTGGGGATGATGGGTTGGGTGGGTTGGAGGTTGAGGAGCTCTGTTGAGCTTGAGGTGCGGGAACAACGTCAGGTTTGGGTTCAGAGAACGCTCCAGATGGTCCGGATGGATGGCGAGGGTCTGGGAAAGCAGCAGGGACACCATACTCGGACAATAGTGGAGGTCCATATTCAGAGTGGAGATCTGAACCAAGTCCGTTTCCAAGAGGACCTCCCAGGCCAAGAGGTGGTGGAGGACCGTACTCGGCTCCCAATCCAGCACCGCCGCACTTAGGCTCTGGGCAGTTATGCCTGCATACTTGAATGACACACTGGAAGTGGACGTTCATCGAATCTGGGAACTTGAATGCCTGGAAGTAAGCGAAGGATACAACCGACGCTGATGGACCGAAGTTCTTTATCTTCTGGAATCTGCTCATGATCTTTGGTCTGACAACGCAGCCGTACTGATCCACCAACTGGATTGGGGCACGTTTGCCGTCGTGAGCAACGCAGTTACGCACCAACATGTCAAATTTGTTCTCATCGTCCTTGATGGCGAGTACCATGGTCATGGTTTGACCTATCTTGACTATGCCTGATACTTCAGAAGCCCATGGTCCCTTGCCGACTTGAATCTGCATCCAGCACTGCAGGTTGTCTCCCAGGAAGTTGGCGGTAACTGCATTGAGCATGTCCACTTGGAATGGTCGGAATGTGACAGCCTTCTCGTAGAAGTCGTACCAGGTGCAGCGTAGTTTTCGTGCCTGGTCCCATACCTCCTGCACGTAAGGATCGTACTGGATGATGATGGTGTTCTCCACGAAACTGCCGCTAGGAGTTGGAGCTCCGTATCCGCCTTGGTTGTGATTCGCTGACGAAGACATGCCACAGCTGTTGAGGAAGATTTCAAAGGTGGCGCTCAGATGTCCAGTCCCTGGCTTCAGGTGGACGCAGTGTGGATCGCTGTAGAAACCTGTGGATAGAAGAAGAGGTGTATGGATCATTCACAAAAGAGAAAATCACATATTATTGCACGTTATTTCCCAAGACTCTTTTTCCAAAGGCAACAAGATTACAAATAAAGTTACATATAGACCCGGTTTCATTAACGTGGGTTAAATATACCCTGGGTTTGTTAAATAAAGTTACATATGGACCCGGTTTCACCAACGTGAGTTAAATATACCCTGGGTTTGTTAACTTAAAGTTACATATAGGCCCGGTTTCATCAGCGTGAGTTAAACATAGGCTGGGTTTGTTAAATTAAAGTTACATATAGACCCGGTTTCACCAACGTGTGTTAAATATACCCTGGGTTTGTTAACTTAATCAATCAAATAAATAAATAAATAAATAAATAAATAAAGTTACATATAGGTCCGGTTTCATCAACGTGGGTTAAATATACGCTGGGTTTGTTAAATTAAAGTTTCATATAGGCCCGGTTTCATCAACGTGGGTTAAATATACGCTGGGTTTGTTAAATTAAAGTTTCATATAGGCCCGGTTTCATCAACGTGGGTTAAATATACCCTGGGTTTGTTAACTTAAAGTTACATATACACCCGGTTTCGTCAATGTAGGTTAAATATACCCTGGGTTTGTTGACTTAAAGTTACATATAGGCCCCGTTTCATCAACGTGGGTTAAATATACGCTGGGTTTGTTAAATTAAAGTTACATATAGACCCGGTTTCATCAATGCGGGTTAAATATATTCTAATCCTGGGTTTGTTAACTTAGGGTTAGTATTTTAACTCATTCTTACGAGTCACGCGTTTTACCAAGCTCTTTCAGCAGAGGGCTAACTAACGCCGTATTAACCCTCGCCGGAAACAGCTGCCTTACCGATCAAGGAGGCAGTGACTAAAATTTGAGATTATGAACACACTTCGTGCGTGGTTCTTTTGTTTATTCCCTGGGCGGTATTTCGTTTTCTTCCTCAGTTCCGTGGCAGATATTTCTCTTTTGTGACCATGATAGAACTGATTGCAGTGATCGAACAATGGAAGTTCAGAAGAGAAATAGGGGCACGAATTTTTATGCTTTGGAAACCACATTAGTTATTGAATTAGCCACCATGTACCAAAGCACTATAGAATGCAAGAAGACTGAAGGTATAACATTAAAAGAAAAGGAGAACACATGGGAAAAAATAACAGGGGAATTTCATAGCATTGCCCACGTTACAGGCCATCTTGCAACTATATAACGTATTTTGAGGTTAGAATTACTGATTACTTGACAATTGACAGAAAAATAACTCTTGTTGTCTCCGACCATTATATTAAACGACCCTGTGGTAAAAAACCTTAATGCAAACAATACCTTTAGTATAGGAGAGAGAGGCCTGTTCCGGTCAGTTGTGTATTCTAACCTCTCACGAATTTCATCGACGGTTTTTGACAGTCTATATCTACTCAGAAATTGTTCCTCAGATAGATTTTGAAATTCGTTCCTTCTTATTATAGGCCTATTTTTATTAGGAACACCATTTAACAAATCTAAATAAAGCAACTCTGCATCAGACGCATGATTTACGTTGGGCATTTCGCTGTAAACCTCGAGTTGACAGATTCACCCAGGTGAGGGGAGGGCTTAACTTAACTCCAGCCTTAACCTAGAGTTAAAATTAACCATCCTTGATGAAACAATGATGAGTGAAATTCAGAGTTAAAACTGTATTATAACTCGGGGTTAAGGTGGGTTTTTTTGCTAGTTGCTTTACGTCGCACCGACACAGATAGGTCTTATGGCGACGATATGACAGGAAAGGGCTAGGAGTGTCCTTAATTAAGGTACAGCCCCAGAAAACCATTTTCAGGGCTGCCGACAGTGGAATTCGAACCTACTATCTCCCGAATACTGGATACTGGTCGCACTTAGGCGACTGCAGCTATCGAGCTCGGTGAGGTTAAGGTTTAACCCACAATGAAACCGGCCCTCAGTGTTTTATAAGTAGGACATCCAGAAATTTAGTTTCTTGTAAAGTAAACGTATTTAGTCGGGAAATATGAGCATGCGCGACAGATCTATGATGTAGAAATCACAAACCGGCCGGACAAGTCCCGCCTGGTGTCTGCAGCGTAGCAGCAGTGGTTCGTATTCTTTCACCTGCCGCCTGCGAAGTTCGGTCTGTGATAACGTTTCTACGGAAACTGCGATGGGCAATTTAAAACAAGAGGCGTGGGATGCTCAATGCGGGTGTTGGCAATGCTCGGCGCTCATCAACTGTTCTTTGCACCTCAATAAATTCCTGTCCTGTCAGCATTTTCACGCTGACAAAGAGCTGAAGACGAATGTCACGCGCTGGTTTCATTCCAAGGCGGCAGACTTCTACGACACCGGCATACAAAAGTTGATCCCACGGTATCACAAGTGTCTCCAACATTGCTGTATCGGGTGCCAATACAGTTTTTCGTGTAACTATATTATTTTTATTTAATAGGGAAACTTAATTTCCGGATGGGCCTCGTACATTGTGAGCCTATTTTCTGTGGCAAAACGCAGGGAGGTGACTGAGGAGACAACTAGGATAGTTAAGCTAAGAAATACAGTCCAATGCACTACTACTGTTTATTGTTTAGAGTTTATCATAGCTAGAGGAGAACGCTAATCGTGCTGCGTTGCTTCTAGGGTGTCAACAGAAGTCACTTTGGGCAACTGCTTTGACAATGTTTCTCATCTTCCCCAGCGATCACCCTCGCACACACATCAACAGTCTGCCGGCATATTGCAGTACGGAAATTTCTTGTACACGCATGCACAGAAATGGTGTCTGGATATAAGCAAAGCATGGCGTTCCCCCACCGTCTCGCTTAACACACTGCTGCAGGTAGACAGCTCACTACAAGACTGTTGTGGCTGAAATGGACACAGGGGTAGATGCCTGGTTGATACCTAACTTCAGGCCACGGCCGCTTCTTTCCCTTTCTTCTCTATCCCCTCCAATCTTCCAATTCCCCGCAAGGCTCCTGTTCCGCACAGCAGGCGGGGCCTCTTGGGCTTCTTACTGGTCCTCCTCCTCAGTTGTATCCTCGTCTAAATGTCTGTCGTTCGAGGACACTGCCCTTGAGGCGGTAGAGGTGCGATCCCTTGTTAGTAAACTAACTACGAAAGAAAGAGATGCATACCGTACTATGTAAATTCATGTATTCATCTGGAGGAGGTGCAGTTCTTTGCAGACATACTCCCCTAGGAAGTGAGCTGCATGTACCTATTTAACCACGTATCAGCCCTTCTGATAGTGCTAGGAATCGCCTTCGAGGGCGGCAGCTAATAGTGCTAATAGAATACGGAAGTGGAAAGGCATATACACTGAGTTGAACAGTGGAGTATGTCCATATTTTGTTTTCCCAGTTAACAGCCAATTTACCGGACTACTTGGTTCGAGAATGAACCTGTTGCAGCGCTGCTACGATCACATTGCAAGCACAACCATAAGCTCATTTTCCCGAGCATAGTATATCAATAAAGAAGAAACGTCTGATAATGGATGTGTTTTGTGCCATTGTAGATGCAAGACTGGCAGTGCAACAAGTGTTGTGATGCTCTTCGTATTAGTAGTAGGGTATTATAAAGTTTAGACTTGAATTGGTTAAGTGGGTTTGTAAAGAAACAGTAAAAAGAATGAATTTGAGTATGAATCCTTCCAGCCAGGGAGAGGAAGGGTATTGACATTAATCAATTGAGTACTCATCCATCAATTAGTTATCTTGGGTATAATAAACAACCACAAGAATCTCTGCTAACAAGAATAGAACACAACCTGCTGTCTGTTGAAAGGTGAATGTGGATCAGTACCTGAAAGGCCTACAATGTTATATGTACGAAGACGACAATATAAGTCGTACCACAAGGGTACGTTCTCGGACCTAAAGTAGATTACCTTTAGAGAAGATCATGCCGTAGAAAGGTCGATCAAACTCTATGTTCACTCTCATGTGTGTCTTCTCACATTGGACTTGCAGGTGTTTGATCTGTGGCATGTCTGGTGTGGCGAGGGGCCAAGGGTCGTCGGGCCCTGCTCCCAGCCCGGAGCCGGGTGGGGGTCCATACGCTGGAGGTGGAGGCCCATACACTGCACGATGTTCTAGCGGTAGCGACGCTGAGTCAACAAGCGGCGCGTCGGCTCTGGCGCCCTGGAAACACAGAAAGAACAAAACATGTTAAATTATGAAACCATATTCAGATTAATATCCACAGTTAACAAATGAATTGAAGTAATCATTTTGTTTTAAAATCCATAAATTTAAAAATATCTTCTATAAAATATTATCATTCAACTTTTTCTCAGTGAACTGAGTCAAAATCCCCTAATTTTTAAACAAGTTGTGTTCATCTTCCATTCGACATGACCACAGCTTTTTCTTCTACAGTAGTTTTTAAATGAGAAGCTCTTTCGTCATAATTAAGCTGAAGATTTTGCCTAATTATCTGTAATTTGATGCTGGCTTAAGAAGTATAATTTCTCGTTTACCGATTTTTTTGTCACTTGAGGTTCGTTTTCACCAGTTTTACTTTGGTTTTACTGGCTCTGGAAGTGAAGAAATTTCAGGCCCACTAATTCCTAGATTGAAAAAAGAACAAAAGACCTAAAATTCACAGAAAATCCTATTCACAAATATTGGATAATGTTAGGTTATATTGAAAGTTTTCGTTCCGATATACAGACATTTTACAATCTTTCTAGGTCGATTCTATTCGTTTTGTCACGTGTTAGTTCACCTACTCTGCAAAGCCTTTTGGGCAAATCTGTATTATGTGATAAACAGAAGTACATATTCTTACATTACCGTTATTTGAACACATTCCCCACTAGGAAGAACCAATTAGCCACTTACACCTTAGTCTAATCTGCTGTCTAACAGCTCGTTAATGAGTTATTGAAAAACGCCGACAACGCACTAAAGGAAGCGGATAATTGATTGTAAACAAATCCAGAACGTAGAACGCCGTTGCAATATTCAGTATACCAGTACCTCATTTAGGAGATGCCCGGCTCCATGGCTAAATGGTTAACATGCTGGCCTCTGGCCCAATGGTCCCGAGTTCGATTCCCGATTTAGTTGAGTATTTTAACCTTAATTGGTTAATTCCTCTGGCTGAGGAGATACGTGTTTATGCCGTAATGAAAATGGGGAACATTATAACTTCATATTAGGTAGGGGCCAATCTTGACAAATGCGCAGGTCACCTGTAGGGCGTCCTGTACTAGGCCTCTCCGGAGGTCACAAGGCATCGATCAATCAGACTATCATAATATAGTCAAAGCCGAGGAGGAGACTGAGTGAAGTCAATGGAAGTAACAAATCTATTTCGGAAACATCATGGAAATCGTACTGCCTGTCCCAAGCCTGGATAAAGAAAGAGAGAAGGTGCCAGCACCTGCAATAAGCCGGCTGCGCTTTCTTCGTCGCACCTTTATCACCGCGTACAAAACACAAACCAATGTACAAAATGGTTAAAGCAATTAAAGGAATATTTAAAAAAAACATTTTGGGAAAATCAAATGTTCTTAATTAAATATATTTTCAATAAAATTTTACCTAGTAACCGTGCAGGCTGTGACACATCCATGCCTGTGAAACTGTCAAGGTACTGTTGCTAGGCAACACTTCGTCACACATTTAGTTACATGATACTGTTTCGTTACACAAATTTTCGGATGACCTCCAGCTCTAAGGCATATTTATGGCAAAAAGGGAAGAATGAATATATCGGCTTCTACAGTATATATTGGCGCATGGAGGTTTTTCTAGTTGACTCCCATGGGAGAGCTGCGCAGCTGGCTGTTTGTTGATGATTACGATAATGAGCTTGGGAGAGGATGAAGTCCAGTGTTGGTACATAGCCTACTCCCGTCGAATAACACGAAGAGGTCTGATCAATGTTTAACGTCTCCATCGGGCGGACGAATCATAAGTCCTCATTCCTCACTGCGGAGAAGTTTGGAATTGAACACTGGGTATTGGGACGGAATCTAGAAATTAGAAATTGTATATCACTACATCTCCTACCTGTCTGCTTTTTTTTTTTTTTTTTTTTTTTTACAAATTGTTTTACATTATATCGACACAGATAAGTCCTATGGCGACGATGGGAAAGGTCTAGAAGTGCGAAGGAAGCGGCCGTGGCCTTAATTAAGGTAATTTGCCTGGTGTGAAAATGGGAAACCACGGAAAACCTTATTCAGGGCTGCTGGCAGTGGGGTTCGAATTCACTATCTCTCGAATAGTGGATACTGGCCTCACTTAAGCGAATGCAGCTACCGAGCTCGGTCTGCCTGCCTACATTCTGATGGTGAAAATATCTTCAACTAACGGGACTCGAACCTTAACGATTGTGGCCACCAGGCGGGCTATTTGAAAGTGACTGAGGTATGAGCAATACTAGCAACGCTATTCCTTACGCAGCCAGTGACTGGTTGTAGGCTCGAAATTTCAGTGAGCTGGCAAACTGCTATGAAGAGGCATGATTTTTTCACATCATTTTCTTGCGGATTACAATAATAAGGACACTTAAAAGCGAAGTAAGCCGGCCCTACGGTGTAGGGGTAGCGTTCCTGGTTCTTTTCCGTAGGCCCCGAGTTCGATTCCCGGCCAGGTCAGGGTTTTTACCTCGATCTGAGGGATGGTTCAAGATTCACTGAGCCTACGTGATTACAACTGACCAGCTCTCTGACGGTCAGATAGCGGCTCCGGTCTAGAAAGCCAAGAATAACCGCCGAGAGGATTCGTCGTACTGACCACACGACACCTCGTAATCTGCAGGCCTTCGGGCTGAGCAGCGGTCGCTTTGTAGGCCATGGCTCTTCGGGGCTAATGCGCAGTGGGGTATGGTTTGTTTTTAAAAACTAAGTATACTTATTTCATTACAAGTGCGTCCGACTCGTTGGCTGAATCGTCAGCGTACTGGCCTTCGGTTTATAGGGTCCCGGGTTCGATTCCAGGCCGGGTCGGGGATTTTAACCTTAAGTTGTTCATTCCAGTGGCTTGGGGGCTGGGTGTTTGTGGCGTATTCAGCATTAGAAATCATCCTAGGTAGGACCCTCACCTTCAGAGTAATGCAGGTCGCCTAATAGGCCGTCCACGAGAAAAAGGCCCGCACCAGGCCTCTCCGGAGGCCATTCGCTATTATTATTATTATTATTATTATTATTATTATTATTATTATTATTATTATTATTATTACGAGTGAGTAATTACAGTGAAATCATAATACTAGTAGATAATTACTTCGACATTTTGATTTAATATTAGACGTGTAAAGAGAAAAGGGATTAAACGAACAATGAAATGGACAAAACTACCCGTTAGGTTTAATACTCTCGGGAGTATCCAGTAATCGGGAGATAGTGGGTTCGAACCCCACTGTCGGCAGCCCTGAAAATGGTTTTCCGTGGTTTCCTATTTTCACACCGGGCAGATGCTGGGGCTGTACCTTAATTAAGACCACGGCCGCTTCCTTCCAACTGCTAGGCCTTTCCTATCCCATCGTCGCCATAAGACATATCTGTATCGGCGCGACGTAAAGCCACTAGCAAAAAAAAAAAAAAGAAGAAATACTCTCGGACATGAGTTACGGAAGAATCCTAGGAGCCCGGTCACCATGGCGACGAAAAATTATGTACATCGAGCGGTTTGGATGTTGTTTGAAAAATAGTGCTGTCTAATCTTATAACTTACATTATTATCAATATCATAGGAAAACGATTGTACCCTTGCAATCCTCTCCAAGTACCCCTGAGTGAAAATCACTGACCTAGACAATATTTCCTCTTTGCTAACAATGAATACTACAACAGGGATCTGTCCGGCTCCTTGGCTGAAATGATCAGCGTATTGGTCTTCGGTTTAGAGAGTCCCGGGTTCGATTATCGGCCGGGCCGAAGTTTTTAACTGCTTATGGTTAATTCCTCTGCTTCGGAGACTGGGTGTATGTGTTCGTCTCAATAAATCTATCTTCATGTACAGAATACACTTTAGGCCCTTCAAAACAACAAGCAAGCAACAAGCAGAATACACTACTAACCACCATAGAATCACGCAACAATCAGTACATCCCTCAGGAAGAGCATTCCAATTACTTGGTGCCGTCATTGTTCAGTAGAATCTCGGTAATTCGAGGTGGAACTATGGAAAAACTGGGACTTGCAATTACACGAGAACATTACATCACAGTAGTGACGAAAACAAAAATATACATATCGCATTACACTGAAAATATTGTAAAGTGTTTTTTAATAAATAATGCACAGTGAGGTAACTCTGAGTGCAGGAGAACCAGTACCTCACCCTACGTTAACCTGAGTACGCAGTTCGCGGTGCAAATACTCCACAAGCATCTTTAGTATCCCACACACTGAATTCATGTATTGTACGGAAAGGAGACATTTTCAAATTTGTTCAAAGAACATTACTAGAATTCTGCGAAACAAGAAAACCTATGACATGAAACAAGCAAACCAACCCAAGTTTTTTAAAATTCCGGACGCATTTCTGCGCTATACGGAAATGCGTAAAATCATGTAAACTATGAACAACAAAGGTGACAAGTTAGAGCCTTGTGTAACCCCTGTAAGTACCATCAATTCTCACTGCAGCCCAATAATCAACATATATGCCTTTAATTGATGCCTTTACTAAACAGAAAAGCATAGAATAATGGATATGGTTTTTGGACTTAGAAGACGATAGAGTGAGTACAGATTATTTGGTTGCTTCCCTCTTAGTAGCCTTTTACAATATGCATGGGATAAGTTACTGATAATGAATGAATCCTTTCACTCCACTCAGAGGGGAGATAAACGTTTTCCGATAAATCGACAGAAATATTAAGGGTCATGAATTATTATTATTATTATTATTATTATTATTATTATTATTATTATTATTATTATCTTTCTTTCTTTCTTTCTTTCTTTCTTTCTTAATCCGTTTACCCTCCAGGGTTGGTTTTTCCCTCGAACTCAGCGAGTGAAACCCCTCTACCACCTCAAGGGCAGTGTCCTGGAGCGTGAGGCATTGGGTCTGGGGGTTCAACTGGGCAGGAGAACCAGTACCTCTCTCAGGCGGCCTCACGTGCTATTATGAACAGGGGCCTTGTGCCGGGATGAAAAGATCGGAAGGGATAGACAAGGAAGAGGGAAGGAAGCGGCCGTGGCTTGAACTTAGGTACAATCCCGGCATTTGTCTGGAGGAGAAGTGGGAAACCACGGAAAACTACTTCAAGGATGACTGAGGTAGGAATCGAACACCCTCTACTCTGTTGACCTTCCGAGGCTGACTGGACCCCGTTCCAGTCCTCATACCACTTTTCAAATTTGGTGACAGAGCCGGGAATCGAAACCGGTCCTCCGGTGGTTGCAGCTAATCACACTAAGCACTACACCACAGATGCGGGCATTATTATTATTATTATTATTATTATTATTATTATTATTATTATTATTATTATTATTATTATTATTATTATTATTATTATTATTAATAGCCAGCCCTGTGGTGTAGAGATAAAGTATCTGTCTCTTATTCAAAGGCCCTGGGTTCGTTTTTCGTCCAGTTCAAGGATTTTCATTCTGGACTGACGAGTATAACGAGTTGCACTTGATGCGAGATGTTCTTAAGTTCTCAGTTGCAGGAGGAAAGCGCACTGTGTGAAGATGACGCTACTGGGCTAGTGTGCATAGACGAACACTGGTTGCTATGGTTACAGTGGTGCCCAAAAATTAATCCCTGTTAAAAACAGCTTAGGTTAAACATTGTACGACCCATCTCAGTAGTGATGAAAGCAAAGACATTGTCAATTACTGTTTTAACGAAGAGCACGATTTCTGAGCAGCAACGTCACGCCACCGTCTCTAAACAGCAAGTTGTCTGTCGGGGTCGCTTCGGGCTGTTGTTCGATGTAACACATAGTTGTCTCTAGTGTTAGGGGAACTGCCAGACTGCGTTCAAGGTGTACTGTGCTCAGCTTTCGCCTCCTATAACTGTCCATAACTGAGTAAAACTAATCTACCAAACATTGAAAATGGCATGTACAGTAGAAACCCTAGACGGCTTCAATTTAAAATACGTTCACAATATAACTGACACTATACGATTATTATTATTATTATTAAAGAATTTACCGAACTCGATAACTGCAGTCGCTTAAGTGCGGCCAGTATCCAGTATTCGGGAGATAGTAAGTTCGAATCCCACTGTCGGCAGCCCTGAAGATGGTTTTCCGTGGTTTCCCATTTCACACCAGGAAAATGCTGGGGCTGTACCTTAATTAAGGCCACGGCCGCTTCCTTCCCACTCCTAGCCCTTCCCTGTCCCATCGTCGCCATAAGACCTAGCTGTGTCGGTGCGACGTAAAGAAAAAAAATAAAGAATTTGGCCAATTATACGGGGTGTCTCAAACCTTTTGGGTCAAATTGAAACAGGTGATATGGGTCAACAACCGATAATATTGAGATACGGAAGTAATGGTCGGAAATGCATATTTATTGTGTTTATAGACATACATAGCATAACAACATAGCTCATAGTAATTGTACAAAGTGACGACAATCAGTCCCAATGCATGTATTGCAACGGCGCAAGCAGTTCTGCCGCACTCTCACAAAGGTTCCGGGTGTCTGTATCCCTTGTTGTCGGCGAAAGGATGTGGTTTCAACACCACAGTGCACCAGCCTTCTTCGATGTACACTCATCTTGGATTGGAAGGGGAGGTCCTGTCCCATGGCCAGCGCGATCGCCGGATCACGCACCTCTGGACTTTTTCCTTTGGGGTTACGTTAATTCGTTGGTGTATGAAACTGCTCGTAGAAACGGACGAAGGCCTGGTTGCTAGGGTCCAAGCTGCCTGCCTCCTGGTACAACAGATACTTTGAACAATTACTATGAGCTACGTTGTTGTTATGTTGTGTACGCTGTGTATGTCTATAACACAATGAATATGCATTTCCAACCATTGGTTCCCTATCTCAATATAATCGGTTGTGGACCCACTATCACCTGTTACAATTTGACCCAAAAGATTTGAGACACCCTGCAGACCGCTTGGAACCTAAGACTGTGGTACAGTATTTTTCTTTTCTTTACAGAACTTCTTCATACGTCGGCTGATCGCCTGCCTCGGTTCCTCCGATAACACTCACAGACGTTCCCGTCAAATTTGTCCTTTTTCAATTAAAGTTTTTGAACGTTGTTTGAAATGCCCTCTGTTTATCAGTGCAAGTATTTCATTCATATCTGTAACACTCCTGGAGTTGTGATGCGAAATATGTAGAAGTGTCATCAGATTGAGCCTTTTAAATTCCTCTTAACCACGCCCAATCTCAAAAATAGAAAAACACATTTCCTTAATAACATTAAAAATACTGTATTTAAGATATTGGCGTGAAATTTTGTATGCATGTGTATTTAATGGGTAAGGTAAGGGTTATTCTACCCGAAGGCAGGTCCGAATCTCCGCAGAGGTGTTCCTGAGCCGGACTTTACGTGCGGTAGGGTGGCCAGTTCCTTTCCGCTCCTCCATTCCCTTACCCCCCACCACGAGCGCGTGGCAACCCATCCAACTCCTGACCACGCCCAATGTTGCTTAACTTCGGAGATCTCACGGGATCCGGTGTTTCAACACGGCTACGTCCGTTGGCTTATTTAATGGAGAAGAACAAAATGTTCCGTAATTTTACTGCTTTTAACACTCATTGTTTACTTTTAGAGAATGTATTCTGTATGAGAGAAGCCTCCGTTGCTGAGGCGACAATGCGCCGGCCTCTCAGTGCTGGGTTCCGTGGTTCAAATCCCGGTCACTCCATGTGAGATTTGTTCTGGACAAAGCGGAGGCGGGATAGGTTTTTTTCCGGGTACTCCAGTTTCCCATTTCAATATCATGTCAATTCATCTGTCAGTGATTTCATTAATCATTGCCCCAGAGCAGTGTGACAAGCTTCGGCAGCCGGCACAATTCCTATCCTCGCCACATTTTAGTAGTAGTAGTGTAAATTATCTGGGAATCGGCTAAAAGATTCACATTGCACAACCACTATTTTGAATAGATAACATTTTGTAACGATGCATGATGGTCAGTATATAAATATATGCATTGAGTATTGAGTGTTTGTCAGTAACGCATTTTGTTGCTAAGTAAGAAAAGATTGTCCACCTCTGTGTTGTAGTGGTTAGTGTGATTAACTTCCACCCCCGGAGGCCCGGGTTCGATTCCCGGCTCTGCCACGAAATTTGAAAAAAAGTGGTACGAGTGCTGGGTCGAGGTCCACTCCTCCTCGGGAGGTCAACTGAGTAGACGTGGATTCGATTCCCACCTCAGATATCTTGAAAGTGGTTTTCTGTGGTTTTCCACTTCTCCTCCAGGCAAATGCGGGTACCTTAAGGCCACGGTCGCTTCTTTCCCTCTTCCTTGTCTATCCCTTCCAATCTTCCCATCCCCCATCAAGAGTCTGAAGCTCCAGGACACTGCCCTTGAGGCGGTAGAGGTGGGATCCCCCGCTGAGTCCGAAGGAAAAACCGACCCTGGAGGGTAATCGGATAAAGAAAAAGTAAGAAAAGGTTAAATGTAGCCTATTTTCAGACATAAAATAAACTCTTTTCCCCACCCCGAGGTAGTACAGCTCTTTTCAGACACACCCCCAATGGAGGTGAGCTGAATGTACCATTTTAACCACATACCGGCCCTCCTGTCATTCTTAAATTTCCGGCACTACCAGAACTCGAACCCGGGCTTCTGTGGACGGCCTCTAATAGTGCTACGGGGGCGTGCATTTTCAGGGATTGAAGTTGAAGACTTTAATCAAATTTGACCTCGTTAACTAAATTGCCATGTTTACAGTGTAGATACACGTTATGGTATGCGAACTCTTGTCTTAAATTACGATGTGTTGAAACGCGGTCCACGCGCTGAAGTAACTGGTTATAACGCATGACTAACAGTTTCAGAGGGGGGGAAAAAATTGGTTCATGCCACATACCGGGAATCCGACTTCTTACTTGTCTGTCGCACATCCAGTATTGAAACCTGTTACCTCACAATCTCCGTTGTTACCTAGAATTCCCAGTGCCTTACTTGAACAAGCCGGTCGAATCAGTTCATCTACAGACCTTGTTATTACGGTGGGATTACAAGGAAAGTGTATTAAGTCCAAAAATGCAAAGAACGTAATGTTCCTTGTTTAGGGAGAACGAACTAATTCCGAGCTCAGTTGCTAAGCAATGAACCTTCGCGAATTGAATCCATTAATATGTAGTACATTCAGAAGCGTCAACGTCTGTGGTGTAGTGTGATTAGCTACCAACCCCAAAGTCCCGGGTTCGATTCCTGGCTCTGCCACGAAATTTTTGAAAAGTGGTTCGAGGACTGGAACGAGGTCCACTCAGCCTCGAGAGGGTATTATTATTATTATTATTATTATTATTATTATTATTATTATTACTATTATTATTAATATTAATATGAATCCTGAGGTAAAACCAGCCCTGGACCGTACGTTGATGTAACAATAATAATAATCATCATCATCATCCGTTTACCCTCCAGGTTCGGTTTTTCCCTCGGACTTAGCGAGGGATCCCACCTCTACCGCCTCAAGGGCAGTGTCCTGGAGCTTCAGACTCTTGGTCGGGGGATACAACTGGGGAGTATGACCAGTACCTCGCCCAGGCGGCCTCACCTGCTGTGCAGAACAGGGGCCTTGTGGAGGGATGGGAAGATTGGAAGGGACAGGCAAGGAAGAGGGAAGGAAGCGGCCGTGGCCTTAAGTTAGGTACCATCCCGGCATTTGCCTGGAGGAGAAGTGGGAAACCACGGAAAACCACTTCCAGGATGGCTGAGGTGGGAATCGAACCCACCTCTACTCAGTTGACCTCCCGAGGCTGAGTGGACCCCGTTCCAGCCCTCGTACCACTTTTCAAATTTCGTGGCAGAGCCGGGAATCGAACCCGGACCTCCGGGGGTGGCAGCTAATAACGCTAACCACTACACCACAGAGGCGGCTAACAACAACAACAACAACAACAATAATAATAATAATAGTAATAATAATAATAATAATAATAATAATAATAATAATAATAATAATAGGGAAGAACTCAAGAGGTTAGGAATTGCAGATGAAGAATGTCGTGATAGAGACCAATTCAGGAAAAGACTTTCCAACATAAAAGTTCTGGTTGAAGAAAAGAAAGAGCGCAGAGGGGGAAGATGGACTGAAGAGAGAAGAGCGCAACATTCTGAAAGAATGAAGGCACTGTGGAGAAAGAGGAAGGAAGAAGGGATGATTAGAAGGAAGTGAAGTGGTATTGGCGTGGTCCTAAGTTTGGCCGGTTCGCAAGAAAGAAAGAAATAATAATAGGCACAGCCCCGGAGACACGAGCTCGATTCCCGGCTCTAACACAACATTTTTGAGAAGTGGTTCAGGGACTAGAATGGCGTCAACTCAGCCTCGGGAGGTCAACTAACTAGAGTGGGGGTACTATTCCCACCGCAGTCATCCTCAAAGTGGTTTTCCGTGGTTTCCCACTTCTCCTCCAGGCAAATGCCGGGATGGTAAACTTAAGGCCACGGCCGCTTCTTTCCCACTTCCTTGCCTATCCCTTCCAATTACCACGAGGCCCGTGTTCAGCATAGCAGGCGAGCTCGCCTGGGCGAGTTACTGGTCCTCCACTCCAGTTGTATCCTGGACCAAATGTCTCACGCTGCAGGACGCTGAGTCCGGGGGGAGAAACAGACCCGGAAGGTACGCTGATGTTTCAATAATAATAATAATAATAATAATAATAATAATAATAATAATAATAATAATAATAATAATAATAATAATAATAATAACTGCCGCCCGCAGAGGCCCGGTTTCGATTCTCGGCACTGCCACGAAATTTAAAAGGTACGAGGGCTGGAACGGGGTCCACTCAGCCTCGTGAGGTCAACTAACTAGAGTGGGGTACGATTCCCACCTCAGCCGTCCTCAAAGTGGTTTTCCGTGGTTTCCCACTTCTCCTCCAGGCCAATGCCGGGATGACACCTAACTTAAGGTCACGGCCGCTTCCTTCCCTCTTCTTTGCCTACCCCCTGCAAGGCCCCTGTTCAGCATAGCAGATGAGGTCATCTGGGTGAGGTACTTCGTGGTGCTAGAGTGTTGTGACTGATATCGTATAACTCTATCGTACTAGTTATCATAAGTCTTCACAACTTCCATAACTTCGTGGCCAGGTCGGTGCTAAGTTTGCAAAATGTTTAAATATCCCCTGTCTAAAAATAAATCAGAAACCACCATAAACGCGTTCAGGAAAATAAAAGAAGAATCTGAGCAATCGTGTAAGTACAAGAACCTGCCAAAGAGTACCATCAGCGGGGCGTACAACCCAGCACTTTTAGCGCGTCTATTGCTGTTACCTTTAATTTAAGACCTCCTTGGAATAAGGATGTAACCAACAACATCCACAAAAAGCCTTGTACTGCATATGACTCCAGTTCCTTACACATATCACATACCCCCAAACATACCCCTTGTGGGTGGGGGCAGTAGAATAATCACGGTAACCACTGCCTGACGTAAGAGGCGATTAAAAGAGGCCCTATCGGACGGTACTAATGTCGTGGCTGAACAAATTCTACAGAAGAAATTACCTGTTTTACATTTTCCTCAAGAAAAATGTGATTTCACTTCAAAGGAAAAGCCTTATTTTATTATCATCATCATCATCTGTTTACCCTCCAGGTTCGGTTTTTCCCTCGGACTTAGCGAGGGATCCCACCTCTACCGCCTCAAGGGCAGTGTCCTGGAGCTTCAGACTCTTGGTCGGGGGATACAACTGGGGAGTATGACCAGTACCTCGCCCAGGCGGCCTCACCTGCTATGCTGAACAGGGGCCTTGTGGAGGGATGGGAAGATTGGAAGGGATAGGCAAGGAAGAGGGAAGGAAGCGGCCGTGGCCTGAAGTTAGGTACCATCTCGGCATTCGCCTGGAGGAGAAGTGGGAAACCACGGAAAACCACTTCGAGGATGACTGAGGACAGAATCGACCCTCCGAGGCTGAGTGTACCCCGTTTCAGTCCTCGCACCACTTTTCAAAACTCGTGGCAAAGGAGGGAATCGAACCCCGACCTGCGGGGGTGGCAGCTAATTGCACTAACCACTATACCACAGACGCGGACATTTTTCATCATTTAAAATATAGGCCTATATAATAAGAGGATTTTTAAAATTTTAATTATCAAAACATTTCGTTTCATCTCGTACCTTTAGGGGCCGATGACCTAGATGTTAGTCCCCTTTAAATAACAAGCAACATCAACATTATCCTAACCAGAATTCATTTGGAAAATCTTCCTCAATTTGGTGGTCGTAATGGTTTTTGCCCATATCTCCAGGAATTTCATCCAGGTCACTTTCTACCTGCCAGTCTGTTTCAAGTCGTCTCTTACTCTCAGTCAGATGCCTCTGTGAATGAGTGGTAGAGTGTCGGCTTGCGGACTTGAAGATATCGGGTTCAAACCCGGCAGGGGAAGTCGATTTTTGAAGTGCGGAAAAAGAGTTCTATTCGACCCTCCATGTCGTACAGTGTCGGCATGTAAAATATCTCTGATGACACATTTGGTGTTCACCCAACAAAATTCATTAAATCTCAGCCATAGACGCCTTAGCTGTGTCTTGGTATGGCTTCCACTTACTTGTGCCAGGCTCCTCACCTTCATCTTTTCTATTGGACCTTCCTTGGTCAACTCTTGTTCTTTTCCGATCCCGATTATTCGAGGGCTACACCCTTCGTGGACCTTATATTCCTCTGGCCGATACTTTCATATTTCGAAATGTCGGATCCCTTCCGTTTCTCCTCTAATTCGTGTGAATAGAGGATGGTTGAACAGTTGTACATCCTCTTAAAACAATAATCACCACCACCATTAGTCCACACACACAGACAGCGACCGGAATATCTGTATAGATACAGGTGTTTCTTGACAGAGAAACAATATTACGATGATTCAGCATTCATGTTCCTGTACGACCTCGATGTTGTTATTTCCAGGTCAGCTATGAATATCCATGAGCCTTTCTCCTAATTAGACCGTATATTGTAGGCTTGATGAAATCTCTTCGTAATGGAAGTACATACTGTGTCATTGTATGGTCAACAGCTCAGTGTCCCACCACATAGGATGTTTGTTATACGGGTCCCGTACATGGGAGGACCCTTCTTCGTTCCTAGAATACGAATTCCCATTCACATGCAGTTTGTCGTAAGAACCACTGAAGAACCTAGACTTGAACCGGAAAAGCACTATTTTGCGTGCTAGTAAATTTATTGACAGGTCTAAATTCGGAATTGACAGTTTCAGGTTGGATCATACAATCCTTAATAGGGCTGATGACGGGACCGGAGTACTGACCCTTTACGGTGGTTATACATTACGCCATTGCCAGTTACCAGGAGCCTAAATACCAGAGTATCCATTTCGGCAGTTACCCCAAGCAAAAGTACCTGGGCACCCGTTACGGCGGTTACCAGAAGCAAAAGTACCAGGGTACTCATTACGCCAGTTATCCCAAGCAAAAAATACTTGGCCGTGCAGTTAAGAGCGCGCAGCTGTGAGCTCGCATCCGGTAGATAGTGGGTTCGAACCCCACTGTCGGCAGCCCTGAAGATGGTTTTCCGTGGTTTCCTAGTTTCACACCAGGCAAATGCTGGGGCTGTACCTTGATTAAGGCCACGGCCGCTTCCTTCCCATTCCTAGGCCTTTCCTGTCCCATCGTCGCCATAAGACCTATCTGTGTCGGTGCGACGTAAAGCAACTAGCAAAAAAAAAAAAAATACTTGAGTACCCATTACTGCGGTTATCAGAAGCAAAACTACCAGAGTACCCATTACGCCAGTTATCCCAAGAAAAATACCAGGGTATCCATTCCGACAGTTACCCTAAGCAAAAATACCAGGGTATCCATTACGTCAGTTACACTAAGCAAAAATACCAGGGTATCCATTACGACAGTTAGCCTAAGCAAAAATACCAGGGTATCCATTACGACAGTTACCCTAAGCAAAAATACCAGGGTACCCATTACGACAGTTACCCTAAGCAAAAATACCAGGGTATCCATTACGACAGTTACCCTAAGCAAAAATACCAGGGTATCCATTACGACAGTTGCCCTAAGCAAAAATACCCGGGTACCCATTACGACAGTGACCCTAAACAAAAATACCACCCGAACTGGGTGGCTCACCTTCTGACCCCAACTTGGCCTGTCGGTGGTATTTCATGGTGCTCAAAAACGTCATCCTCGTGTCGGTAGATTTATTGGCACGTGAAAGAACTCCTGTGGGACAAAATTCCGGCACCTCGGCGTCTCCGTAAACCGTCAAAAAGTAGTTAGAGGGGCGTATAAACAATAACATTATTATTATTATTATCATAAAAAATATCAGGGTATCCACTACGCCAGTTATCCCAAGAAAAAATACCTGGGCACCCATTATGGAGCTTACCGCCCCTCCCCTATGGCGTTACAGCCCTGCCTGGCCTTGCCTACACAGCGACTGCTGCTCATCCCGAAGGCTTACGGATTACGAGGTGACGCATGGTGAGTGCGATGAGTCCTCTCGGCCGTTACTATTGGGTGAGGGCGAATCCCGGTGTGGGCACACAGCCTACCTAGTGCTGTCGAATAATACCAGGGGAGTTTCCTCCTGGCTTAACGTTTCCATTCGACGGGCGAATCACTATCAACACTGCGAAGAGGTTTGGAATTGAATTTAGGCTTTAGGCACTACCACCTCTCCTGTCCTGCCGGCGAACATTCTAATAGTGAAATTTCTCGTACCAAGGGGACTCGAGCCGGAGTCAAACCATATACACTTGGTGCCTTAACTACCATTGCTACTAGGCTTATCCCGCTTGCTTAGGGTCTCTGTACGCATTGAGTCATGCAAGAGTTGAGGCCGGGCATTTAAGGTCTCATGCCCTTCTTCACACCATGAGATTTTCAACTGGAAATCCCACCTCAGCTACACCACCCTGTTCCCCAATAATAATAATCTATATATATCATAAAAGTGCTGTCTGTACATTGCTCAGAATTTGAAAATAATGGCATTTCTGTATTGGTCATGTCCACAGTAACAAGGAAATGCACTTCTTACTTTTCCGTAATTTCTGTCTGTCTGTCTGTCTGTCTGTCTGTCTGTCTGTCTGTCTGTCTGTCTGTCTGTCTGTCTGTCTGTCTGTCTGTCTGTCTGTCTGTCTGTCTGTCTGTCTGTCTGTCTGTCTGTCTGTCTGTCTGTCTGTCTGTATGTATGTATGTATGTATGTATGTATGTATGTACACGCATCACGAGAAAACAGCTGAGGAGAATTTAATAAAATCGGTATGCAAAGTCGGGGAATGAGCCACTATATAATCTAGACTATAAATTATTTTATTCACACTGAGTGAAATGGTAGTTTAGGGGAAGGCCTAAAACTTAATTCTCAGATATTAATGTAATTAATGGTCCTATCGATAAATACTACATAACTAAAGTTATATAGAATTAAATTTCCCATCATTTATTTATACATTTTTACCGTACCGGCTATGATAACAGAGATATTCATGAATTAGTATTTCTGTTGCTAAGTCCAAATCAACGCCGAGCCGCGAGAAAATGGTTAAACAGAATTTAACGAAAATCGGTATGTGGAATCGGGGAATAATAAATTACATTCTAGGCTATAAATACGTTTATTAATTCTGAATGAAGTGGTAGTTTAGGGGAAAGCGCCTAAAATTTTATCTTTTTAAATACCTATGTTATTGGTCCAATCGAAAAGAGAATACAATTTTCTATCATTTGTGTTGTATTCAGTTTTACCGTACTGACTATGGTAAGAGTGGTATTTCAGAGTCGGAAGAAAACTGAATGTGAACGCCTACAATATCGAGAGCTCATAAAATCGATCAACATTAACATTACATTGACCATTGTTTGTTGTGATGTTCTTTGTATCTTGTGCTACAACTCATCTCCGATAGATGGGATTACTGCTGTGTACCGAGAATAATAACCTGCCTGAATATTGGCGGGAAGTAGCTGGGGAGTTAGATAATTTTCCTCTTTAGCATGCCATTCTTCTGGTTCATAAATTTTCTGATACTGTTGGTACGTAATACACTGGTTCATCATAGTATTCCACCTGTTCGATCCCTACTCTGAGGCATTATTTGGAATGAGCAGTGCGCAAAGTTGGTGGAATAATGGCAGAGGCGTGTTTACCGCTATCTGCGGCCCGGTCATTCCAGCACTGGAACTTTCGAACTGTTAGATCGACAGCGTAGCACTGAGGAAATGCGCGGTTTTATATTTGATCGAGTATTTCATATGATGGCATTGCGTGTAATCGCGACATTCCTACTGACGTCATTGCAATGAGCTATGTTGATTTCAGTTGAGAAAACCGCAAAGAGTCTTTCTGAGGATGTAAAAAAGACAGGTGGAGAGTGAGTGTCTGCCATTATAATGAAAATTGCAAGAGGGTCTACCATTACAATGAAAATTTAACCCAGTCTTCACATGAGAAGAGATGTATGTTGACTTCCCCGTCACGTTTCTGGGGTAACGTTAAGAGCTATGCAATTTAATACATTCTTTCTCAGAACGTGTACACTACCAGACCTAGAATTCTGTATACAATGTAGAATTCCGAAGCGCAGCACGGGTACATCAGCTAGTGTATTGTACTGTATAGAAGCCCAAAAATGAGCGGCCAACAATGACCAGAGAACAGTTCCTTGCATTTTATTGCTTAATTATAACCGAATTATTCGATCGTCGGAGGTTTTCTCGTGAGTGGAATGATGAGGTTTTCATTGCCTAGCAACGATATATACACGAGTATAATTAATAATGCAACAATTACTATTGCACTTATATAAATTGCTACTAAACAAAATGGGAGTGAGTGGATTTCGAAACAAAAAAAATTAAAAAGAGCAATGCAGCATAATTGAGCATTTCCGCATGCCTAGTCAGTGGGAGGCATAAATTGACACATATTCTACAATGAATAGTTCGGAAACGGGACTCTGTAGTGGTAGAAAAAACCACTACATCAAAACAAGATTTTATTGAAAATGACCACACTCTACTCTTTTCTGAGGTACTACGATAAATTTGTGTACCCCTTGAGAAGAACACGCGTACCACACTTTGAATACCACTATTTTAGACCGCTCTTCTGCAATGTAGTGAGGGTAACATACATCCCAGGGGTTATGATGGACCTAACCCCTAATGTTTATGCAAACCTCATAACATAACCGGTGTGCAGTATAGGCTATACTTGCTACTGACTACAATAAGTTTGTATTCTAACCTGTTATTGCATAAAAATCTAGGCTCTAAATGATATCAGTCACCATCGAGCATGATTGAATAATAAATCTACACTTTACTGTTGTTGGGTAACAGAGCACTTTATTGTAGATGTATCTGAAAGCTCAGTTGATTTCCGGTATGTCAGGGAACGTAATGTTGAGATACGGGTACCTCCATGAGCGAGGTGACGTCACCACACCCACTTGCTATCAGAGAGCCTCATCAAAGAGCAATTTAACTCCCAGTCAGACACTTTCTCTTCCCCCGCGTTTTATCAGCACAACTTTCCATTTCAAACTCACTGGATAGAGAAATCGAAAGTGGGAAGGGGGTAACATTTTACAAAAATAGATCGTAAAAGCTTATTCCATGAGAGTCGCGAACTTTATTCGAGGAGTTGGCAGAAGAAGAAATATAACATTGAAATGATTCTGTCTGACTACTTTCTGGCTCGATATCACATCTAAAATATCAGGCGATATTTAATGAAATTTTGCACAAACATTTCTATAGAGACTGAGTTTATTTCAAAATATTGATCTTCGTGAAACTATTTGCAAAATATCTTGCAATATCTTAACCTTTCCCCTCCCATATATCTTCCCTGCTTATGCATGTCCTATCTCAGGTTATTTTTTATATTTTAACACTAGTTGAAGCAGGCTAGTGTTTATTTTATATTTAAAACTATTTACAAAGTTTTAAGGACAAACACCGAGCGAGCTAGCCGTGTGGTTAGGTGCGCGCAGCTCTGAGCTTGCATTCATCCGTCGAATGGGGACGTTAAGCTTTAAACAGACCACTTGATGTTATTCGACAGGAGTAGGTTACATGCCGACACTGGGTTTCACCCTCTGCCTACCTCAACATTATCATGCCATATCCAGACGCGCACCTCAGACAGAAAGCCCTGCACCAGGAGAGACGGACATGTTCTCGGACACTTCCGGCTCTAAAAGCTATAAGTAAAGTAAATCTGCTGGATATCAAAATAATTTGTACCCTGAATGGTTCGCCCCATCACAAAAATGAAGGCAAACATATTGACATAAACGAGGTCCACTCAGCCTACGTGATTACAATTGAGGAGCTATCTGACGGTGAGATAGCGGCCCCGGTCTAGAAAGCAAACAATAACGGCCGAGAGGATTCGTTGTACTGACCACACGACACCTCGTAATCTGCAGGCCTTAGGAGTGAGCAGCGGTCGCTTGGTAGACCATAACAGAAATTACACCAGCAGATATCCAAAATCGGGTAATTTTCAGATCCAAAATTCACACATGGCAAGTTAACCGAGAGGAAAGACCAAAGAAGAAGACTGGAACAACCTGATCTGAAGGCAAATGCACTCCTCTAAGTAGGCCTACTTTGCGTAGTTCTAATTGACTTATTCGCATAAATAATAATAATAATAATAATAATAATAATAATAATAATAATAATAATAATAATAATAATAATAATCTCTGCACGGCAAGGTTGTACTTTTACCCGATTGGTGACACGGAACTTCTAATATTTTTAAAGTGCGTTTCGAAAAACTGGAACGGGAAATTTTATTTCAAAGGTCCTACATGCGTTGGTCGGGATTCGAAACAAACACTTTTGTGAGAAGGCAGCGAATATGTAACTCTGCTATCACGCCCCTAATATGATTTTGTTACAAGTGGCATGCTATTCCCGTACAAGCCATGAAGACTGTTGGAGGGGTAGAAGGTAAAATTTTCCACTTTCCGTAACTTCGGCACGTTATGGTGGTAAATTAGTTTGCAGCATGGCCGGCCATCTTCGTCTCCAGGAATTAACCTGGTACTCATTTTCGTTTAAGGCTCAGTGAACCTCAGGACTATGTGTGGAAATATCGTTTCTAAATTTTTCGACTTTCTCTTGTTCTGGATGCAAACGTCTGAATGTAAACGTGACATTCTACGTGGTGAAACATTTATAACCAGAAATGGAGTTCTCTCTAGCTAAAGGATCCTGTTGCTGTGTTTAAATCAGGCTCCAGACTACAGCTAACATACGCACATCCAAAGGTTTCATAGTTCTACCACTGTATAACGCCGTGACATAATTTGTGTATGCAACTCGTCGTACAGTAGAACCGTGCGGGTAGGCTGCCGTGATAATATAATTTATGCGGAAGCTCGATCTGGGCCTGTTGATATCGTCACGTTGATTGATGAATTAATTCTCTCATTAATTTACAATTTAGTCTTATATGATTGGAGATAATTGACGTAAAAAGGCTGACAATGTATTGATTACAAGATCAGAGATCAGGTGAGTTGCCAGTTCAGTAGCAATGCTATTAAATCAAATATGATTTAAAGACCTTGATGAAAGGAATCACTTTCCTAATTATGTAATCGGATATTGTCCGTAGTCTGATTTACTGCAGTGGCATAAACACGCATAGAAATGAATCCCAATGAATAAATATCGCGAAATTCAAGGTGAACAATAATAAATATTTTTCTATGCGTGACCTCCTGGGATAGAGTGCTTACTCGACGCCTGTCCACCTTTGTCTAAGTAATACAGTGCAAGCTCTGTTAAACACCGTCCTGTTCAGGTGATACAAAGTATGTCTCCGAAAAATCATGAGTAGAGTTCGGATTATTAGGTGCTGATAGGTTAGAATCCAAACTTACTTAAGCCAGTAACAAGTATACTCTACACTGTACAACGTTTATGCTATGAGATTTGCATAGATATTAGGGGTACAGCATATAGAACTCCTTGAATTTATGCTACTCTTCCTACATTGTGGTACAACAGGTTGCATGTCACTTCCCACAAACCAAATTACTTTGCATTCTAACCTATTACCACCTACAAATGCGAGGTATAATCATGAGTTACATTCTTATCGTAGTAACGAACTTCATAGGGTGATTCTGCATTACAGTCTATGACTTTTACCGACTCCGCGCTAAACAGAACTTCAAGTGATGACTCGATGAGGCTTTAGAAAGTATAGGCCTGTCTATTCAGAGAAGGAACGTGAACAATTGGACAAGCTTTTGTGGACACAGGTGAAAGTTAAGACACCTTCCCACATCCCCCTCAACAACTTAAACTTGTTTGCCGGCACCCACGCTTGCAAAAGTGATAGTGTTGGCTTTAGCTTTTGTCAGACAATCTCCTAGTAAAGTCTTGAATTCGGTGAAAGTTCTGTGATGTCACAACAAAGAAAAGCATACTATGTGAGCGATAAATTGAATATAATCGATGGAGAATGGAATGTTGAATGTGTCTTTGTGTTCTCTTGTAGCCTAGAATTTTTTTCTGAATCTTCTGTCGCCCTGTCGGTTATTTTCCATTTACTGTGATTAAGCTATAACGTGGTGAAAGCATGTTCCCCAACAACTGTGTTAAATCAAGCTCCTTTATTATTGTGCTAAGGCTCTAGAATCAATTATACTAGACAGAGAAATATCCTCTTAGTATTTATTGTACTTCGTTGACCAGCATCATAATACCATCCAAATTCACACACAAGTTAAGTATTTTCAGTGGTTAACACTACGGCTTACAGTTCTATAGGTTGAGCTTACTACTAGCTTTACCGAGCTCGATAGCTGCAGTCGCTTAAGTGCGGCCAGTATCCAGTATTCGGGAGATAGTGGGTTCGAACTCCACTGTCGGCAGCCTTGAGGATGTTTTTCCGTGGTTTCCCATTTTCACACCAGGCAAATGCTGGGGCTGTACCTTATTTCAGGCCACGGCCGTTTCCTTCCCAGTCCTAGCCCTTTCCTGTCCCATCGTCGCCATAAGACCTACCTATGTCGGTGCGACGTAAAGCCAATAGCAAAAAAACCTACTAGCTTGAAATTACAACACCGTCATATATAAATTCACACGTACTTTAAGTATTTCAATTAGTAGCCTACACTATAACTTATAACTATACCTCGGATTTGTAGGTGGTAATAGGTTAGAATGCAAAGTAATTTGGTTTGTGTGAAGTGACATGCAACCCGTTGTACCACAATGTAGGAAGAGTAGCATAAATTCAAGGAGTTCTATTGGCTGTACCCCTAATATTTATGCAAATCTCATAGCATAACCGTTGTACAGTGTAGAGTATACTTGTTACTGGCTTAAGTAAGTTTGCATTCTAACCTATCAGCACCTAATAATCCGGACTCTACTTATAACATCAACAAGAGTACAACAAGCAATTCCATAGAAAGGAAATATTACAGGAAATACTACTAGTTTAACATTCTAAATCTAGCATCATCGTATACAAATTCTTAGGAGAATATTCTTCGTGATTGTGTTGCAAAACGCAGAACCAGATTGCCTCTAAAACTCGAAATTCTAAAATGTAACTAAATAGCATCTGTGTATCAAATGCCTGTGAAAAAAAGCCATTCATTATTGAATGGTTGGAAGTTTTCAGACAAAGACATCCTTCAATATTGGAGAAAGAGAACACCGTGGATTATGACCAATTATAAAAATTATCTGCAAGCCAATTAGAACAATAGGTGGTGAATGTTCTGTTTTCAGAATTGAACGAAATATTATCTGTGTTTCAGATGTCATGACCAATTTATTAGCTGCGAAGTACAAATGTTTTCTTTTACCTGATTTGAAAATAAAGGCGGTTCTCGATATTGAATACTGTGTCTGTGCAAGTTCATAATGCGGTGTGGACGCGTTTGTTTCAAAACCCAAATTTGACACCGTTTTCATAGTGTACTAATACTCAAGATTACAAAATACTTATGTTAGTTAATTGTATGAATATTTTTTTAACCTGGCAATGTATTTACGAGCAAATGTTATGATCCTTGGCAATTTCGATTTAAATACAATTTGCTGTTGTTACAAATGATATATATATATATATATATATTGACGAAGGTTAGTAAAATAAACTGGTAACCAGAATATGTAACATTACGATAATCATCCCACGGGAATCTGGATTAAAATTGCGACTTAAAACATAAGTTTCCATCGTAAATTTAATTCTCCTCTTGCCCTCTAAAACGGCGTATATGGATAATTAATTAGATGACTTTTCCCCACAGCCTGTACCACTTTGTTACCCCTACTAGACATTCGAAGGTTTCGTAATGAGATCCTGTCTGAGCGACACTTAATTATAAATTCTTTACCGGTAATTGTTTACTACAGGGCTTCCTCACAATGAAATCTTAACTTCTCCATTCTGGTTACAAAAGAAGAAAGTGCGTATACAAATGACGCGTGTAGTGTAAGATAGGGGCTGCCCTCATGTGGGAAAAGGTGAAAGTAACTTTTGTTTGAAATAAACAGTGAAATCCTTTTTTGAATGAATAATACATGACTTAAGTTCAACATTCTCCAGCTGAGGAGTATCATACTTCTAAGATCTTCCTGTATCCACTACGAAAATGGTAGGAATAATTACGAGTCATAAACTTAGAAGAGAGTTATGGCATCCGCAGAGCTGCTAGATGTGCTTCCAATTACTTGCACGATGCTCTCACTTCCATATTTCCTGCTGAACCTTCCTTTGACAAGTCATGTTACCTTCCGACCCCATGCTATTATAGAGTTTGAATGTTTAGGCAGTAATAGGTTAGAATGCAGACCAATTAGGCTGGTAGAAAAAGTCGTCTGGCCCGCTCTTCCATAATGTAGTGAGGGTAACTTCTAGTGGTTCTAATTGGCCGGACCCCTAATGTTGATGCAAATCTCATAGCAGAACTGTTCTCCGGGCTGAAAGTTACATAACTTCTAGGGGTTCTAATTGACCAGGCCCCTAATGTGTGTGCAAATCTCATAGCAGAACTGTTGTACGGGCTGGGAGTAACATAACTTGTAGGGGTTCTAATTGACCAGGCCCCTAATGTGTGTGCAAATCTCATAGCAGAACTGTTGTCCGGGCTGGGAGTAACATAACTTCGAGGGGTTCTAATAGACCTGGCCCCTAATGTTTGTGCAAATCTCACTGCAGGATTGTTGCCCGGGCTAGAGTGCACTTGTTACTCATTTCGATAAGGTTACATTCTAATATCCGGGCTCTAGTCTATTAGATTTGCGAGGCCTATGATGTCTTTCACTTTCACGTCATTCGTTGCCCTTCTTGTATTTTTTCCGAAAACTTCGCTTTTGAAATATTGGCCCTCGTTCTTTCTCTTCTATTTATCGGGCTGAGGCGGTAGAGCGCTGACTTTCTGAAGTTCGATCCTGGCTCAGTCCGGTGGTATTTGAAGGTGCTCAAATGGTACGTCAATCTCGTGTCGGTAAATTTATTAGTGAGCGAAAAGAACTCCTGAGGGGCAACATTCCCGCACCTCGGCATCTCCGAAAACCATAAAATGTAGTTAGTGGGATGTAAAATCAATAACATTGTATTATCTGTTGCTATAATAATAATAATAATAATAATAATAATAATAATAATAATAATAATAATAATGTCCGACTCGTTGTCCGAATGATCAATGTAGTGGCCTTCTGTTCAAATGATCCTGGGTTAAATTCCCGAATAGGTCCAAGGTTTTAGCTGCAACTGGTTAGATGTGAAATTATACTTAACATTTTCTTCTCCATCGCGTATAAGAGGAAGAAGGCTTAAAGTTATTCACTCAAAGTTGAGGATAATAAATGGAGAGTGGGTGTCCTCAATGGCTTTTCTCTTGTAACAACAACCATCAGCCCGAGCAATAAATGGAAAGCGAACTTTATGACAAGGAACCCCCATGATTACACAGCCTGCAGTATGTTTATGTATAAAGTGTTGCATAAACGGCAGGACTTTCAAGAGTCTCTATACCAAGTGCTGATTATGCAAACCTTTCTACGGTATTGCAGAGCATGTCTTCAAGAGTTTGGAAATAAAAATTAGCTTATTCTCGCCTTCTTATTTCTTTTTTAACTTGTTTTTAGTGTTGGAAATGTCCGAGGACATATTCGCCAGTTCTGTAGCTGCTTTTCTCAGTGAACTGCATACGCCGCTGTGTGAGGGTGTACAGGCTAGGGGAATGGGAAGAAAGCGGGGCCGTAGTCCTGAGAAAGGTGCCATCCTAGCATTTGTCTGGTGCTGAAATGAGAAAGAGTGACAAGCCACATTAGGCCTCATCGCGACTTGTACATCTCATTATAACGCCGTCACTGGTTTCTATGGTATTCCTTTAATCGCAAAACTTCGGTGATACTATATGAGGACTCATCCAACCTCCAGACCGATGATTTAACAGACAGATCGCTGTAACGTGCCCATCTAGTTGTTTTGAATAAACATGGATTTGGAGGTCTGTCCGGAATTATTGTCATCAATTTCCCGATACCATTGTTTTGTAACCATGGCAACCACTGTTCGTCTACTGTATGTATACCAGGTCAGTAGCGTTATCTCCTCATTGTGCACTTTCTTCCTGTAACTAGGAGCTTGAGAAAATGTCGTGTAAAGCGAACCCCGTTCTACTCCTCAGTCCAGAATTAAAACCCGTGAACTAGCCGGAAAACGAACCCAGAGCCTTAGAATAAGAAACATCCACCCTGCCTGTACAGCATAGACAGGATACTACTACTACTACTACTAATAATAATAATAATAATAATAATAACTTATTAATAATCTCCGCCTCTGTGGTGTAGTGGTTAGTGTGATTAGCTGCCACCCCGGAGGCCCGGTTTCGATTCTCGGCTCTGCCACGAACATTTTAAAAGTGGTACGAGGACTGGAACGAGTACCACTCAGCCTCGGGAGGTCAATTGAGTAGAGGGGTTTCGATTCCCACCTCAGCCATCCTTGAAGTGGTCTTCCGTGGTTTCCCACCGGGATGGTACCTAACTTAAGGCCACGAGCGCTTTCTTCCCTCTTCCTTGTCTATATCTTCCAATCTTCCCATCCCCCACAAGGCCCCTGTTCACCATAGCAGGTGAGGCCGCCTGGAGGAGAAGTGGGAAACTACGGAAAACTACTTCCAGGGAATCGAACCCTCTCCCCTCAGTTGACCTCCCGATTCTGAGTGGACCCCCTTCCAGTCCTCATACCACTTTTCACATTTTTGTGGCAGAGCCGGGAATCGAATCCCTTCCTCCGAGGGTGGCAGTTAGTCACACTAACCACTGCACCACAGATTTTGCTTATTCACGGTATTCAAATGTTGATACCACTAGATAAAGTGCCAATGAATTGAGGTCTGATATGCGCTCTTCTGAATGCAAGAACAGTATCTAGGTGAGGGTATGTCCATCCTGCGTTCTACGTGCCAAGTAGACCGCGACAAGTTCTACTCTTATTGAGTTATGAATAAAGAGCAGGAATTTTCCGCCCTTCTGACTGCTATAATGACTAAGCTCAGTCGGAACATAACAACAACTTGGACATTAAACTTGACCTGCTGAAAAAGGGAAACACCATACGCAGGTTGATTTTATAACTTCATGACAAGCTTCTAAGAATGGTAAAATAATTTAGAAACCGTAATATAGATAAGATCTATCAGACTAATGATCAAATTGAAGGGTTTGTTTGAAAATGGAGGTAACTGCAGCTTACCAAATTTTACAAAAGATTCCGAGATAATGTCTGCGCGTTTCGGGCAACGTAGCCATCAGCTTGCATTCGGGAGATAGTCAGTTCGAACCCCACTGTCGGTAACCCTGAAGATTGTTTTCCGTGGTTTCCCATTTTCACACCAGGCAAATGCTGGAGCTGTACCTTAATTAAGACCACGGCCGCTCCCTTCCAACTCCCAAGCCTTTCCTATCCCATCGTCTTCATAAGACCTATCTGTGTCGATGCGGCGTAAAGCCCATAGCAAAAAAAAAGAAATTCACTCCAGGTAACTAACATTAAAAGCCTTGAACCATTCTTTCTGTACTGAGACAGAAGGTCACAACACATTTCTTGCTAATAACGGTGTGCCTCTAACAGAAGGATATCTTATATGTTGTGCGTTTTTCATTCCACGGTGGGCAGTGTTCTCTAGAATCCTTGCATACATCATTTAGAGCGATTGATGATCCCATGCTCGAAAGTTTGTTTTCGTTTCTCAGTGATGTCTGAGCATGGTCTCTCTCGCTTGGAATTCTGTTTTCCAATCTGACACAGAGTTTGGGCGATCAACGTGATTTTTCTGGTTAAAGTCTTATCATTTGCTTGCTTACATGCATTTGATTTACTATACAGAATCCGAGTATTTATCACTACTATTTCAACAAACGAAAAGTACTATTTGCTGGGTTTAATTTCGTTAGTATCAAAATCCAGTTCTCTAAAGAGAGAATGTATAGCAAGTGCACAATGCTGACAATTCCACGCTTCCGTGAGAAGGGTTGCATAAACAGCAGGAGTCTTCAAGGAGAACGTTACCAATTCAACATCGATGTGTAGCGGATTATATACGCAACAGGAGAGGGGACCTACAGTGTTATCAGACAAAATTAAGAAAAGGTGTCGGAAGACGCTCGAAATAGAAGGAAATTGGGAGTAATTAGCTATAGAATGTCAGAACAGAATGTCGTCTACTCCATGAAATGGAGAAGAAGAAGAAACCGAAGACAATTTGTTCACGAAGGATGAAGAGGATGGGTGAATGGCTATCTTTTTTATGTGGGAAAATAGCGGCTTTATCAGGCGGTGGTTATTTTTTAAAGGGGAAGTACAACTACGTGCTGGCTCCTTCGGTGAATGGTCAGCGTAGAGGCTGTCGTTTCAGAGGATTCCGAGTTCGATTCCCAGTCGGGTCGGAGATTTGATCTGTGTCTATCTAATTCCTCTGGATCGGTGATCAGGTGTTAGTATTCGTCTTAATATATAGGGTGCTTCCAAAATACACGCCATAATTTCAGGGTTGAATTCCTCAAATGTAGAGAAGTAAAAAGTATATATAAACATGGGTGAAACCCAGTGTCGGCTCATAAACTACTCCTGTTAAAAAACATCAAGGCTTAACATCTCCATTCGACTGGAAAATCACCATCACCGTTACATGCCCTCACTCCATATGAGCACTGCGGTTAGGTTTGGAATTTAATCCAGGATTTTAGCAGGCAATCTAGTAATTATAAATTGTATACCACCACCTCTCCAACTCTGACGGCCAACATTCTGATGGTGAAAATTTCCTCCATCAACGGGACTCGAACCGGCTAACTACTCTGTCAGACCATATAGACGCCTCCGTATCGGAATAGGTAACACAATAAGCTGCCACCGTCGGAGGTTCAGGTTCGATTCCAGGTACTGTCAAAAATTTAAGAAAGGTAGGAGGGATGAAGAGAGCTGCACCACACCTGAGAACGAGGACTCGGATGCAATGGAGAAATAAATTATGAACATGGAGCCGTCAATCGAGGAAAGTTCGGAAAATCAGTATTCCAGAAGAAATTTGAACCCATCCTAGAAGCTGTTGGTAAGCGAATCGGAGTTCATTCAACCAATCAGAGAGGGTTTTTAAAATAAACGTGTACGGGAAGTGGCTACGGAAGCGTAAAGTGTAATTTTCCGTACACGTTTGAGTGTGGAAAGAAGTGAAATTTGTCATAGTATGGAATTAATATAAAGAGGACATTCGACCGTTGGAAGAATAAAATGTTTCGAGCAAAAGAAAGGGAAACAACATGAAATACCGTGCAGGATTTGGAGAGAACAAGACTTTGGATTGGAAATGTAAAAGCGAGAAGCCTGGCAAAGTAATTGATAGCAATGGCAAACTCATCTCCAGCCACCGTGGTCGCTCTTCTTTCAGTCTTTGCCTCCAATTGAATGAGAGGTTGCAACACTCTGATAAAATTATCACCTTCCTTGTAATGCGAAAAAAATGAGTAAGGCATTCAAAATATGATTAACCACACCTACCTGGAGCAAGAGGAAGCCCAACAGACAAGCGGCGATGGAGAGTGGAGTCGACCGCGTCATCCTTTGAGCTCTAGCAAGCTGTAACAACAGAGAGAGAAAACTTTATTAGTCACTGCATACAATAATTTACTTTAAATATAACAGTATATTCCATCACAACAATAATGGAAGAGAAAATGAAGTCTCTTAAGATATTGCTATAAATGAAATGGCGTTCGGCTTGCCAGATGCAGGTCTTTTGATTTGACTCCCATAGGCGACCTGCGCGTCGTGATGAGGATGAAATTATGTTGAAGACAATACATACACTCAGCCCCCGTGCCAGCGAAATTAACCAATTATGGTTAAAATTCCCGACCCTGCCGGGAATCGAACCCGGGATGCCTGTGGCCAAAGGCCAGCACGCTAACCTTTTAGCCATGGAGCCGGACAGATATTGCTATGAAAATGCGTTATGGAAGAGTTTCTAGGTATTATGTGTATTAATAATTCGAAATTTAAGTTTTCATTTTGCACAATAATACGAAATAAGACAAAAAATGAGAATAAGTCAAAATTATCAACTTAATGCGAGTAATGGAGAGTAATGACACGAATTCACAGTGTTTAGACATGTTTTTATTCCGCCGCTGTGCTTCAACGATTAATTATTATGTTTTTTTTTAAGAAGAAGACCTTCATGCTTCCTTGCTGTCAAATTTTCTTTGAGCTAAGTGTCATTCTGAGCATCTGAGGAAACTACACAAGGTCAGTTTCTTTTCTGCTTATGGCAACGTTCACCTTTGACTGTTAGTAAACACAGATTTATGTGACAGAGCATGGGATTATGTACTCACGAAGAGTTGTGACATCTAGTGTCTCGGAAAACACTCTAACAGACTTTGAATGCCGCGAGTTATTTCTGCCAGTCACTTAACTGACACAGAAAATGTCACCATGAGTGCCAAGAAAGCCGTGATCGGATTGCTAATTAGAAAAAGTTCCCTAAATCAGATAAAGCCAAGTGTAACAACGTTACAAGAGGAGTTGGAGCCGGCTACTTCTCTTTATTTTTGCCAGTGCCGGGCTGAGTGGCTCAGACGGTTAAGGCGCTGGCCTTCTAACCCCAACTTGGCAGGTTCGATCCTGGCTCAGTGCGGTGGTATTTGAAGGTGCTCAAATACGACAGCCCCGTGTCGGTATATTTACTGGCACGTAAAAGAACTCCTGCGGGACTAAATTCCGGCACCTCGGCGTCTCCGAAGACCTTAAAAAGTAGTTAGTGGGACGTAAAGCAAATAAAATTATTATTATTATTTTGCCATTGACATGATGTAACTAACCGTTCATCGTATGGTGTAAGCAATATTGCAGAATTCCAAGCGAGAAATATGTACATAAAAATTTAAGGCGACACTCCGGAGATAAAAATCATTTTGGTGATTTTTTTTACTGAAATTGAAAGGATTGAATTTCTTTTTTCCTGTCACGAAGTTATTCCGCTGAATTCAAACAATTTAGCACTGTAATAATGCTTTGTTTTCCAATTGTAATTCTACATTTAAATCCCATTTTTCTCCCATAATATTCTGCCAAATGTAACAAAATCTGCATGGTATATGTATCACAGCTATATGGAATTTTTTATTGCAGAATTTTTTTCAAGTAGTTGGGATTTTTAAGTCCAAAATTTTAGAACGTAAAAATTACACAAACTTTAGTACGATACAGAAAAATAGATACGTAATGCTTCTAAAAGAAGTATTATCTACCTAATTACGAATTTACATTATCATGCTAATTAAATTCCATGAAAAAATCGAATTACATTTTTAAAAATTATTTTGGAAAAAACGATTAATTGTATATGAAAGAAATGTTCGTGATATCTCTACGTTTATGTAGGTGACATTCCTACAAAGTTTCGTAAAAATCCATGCATATCTTTTTATCTCCGGAGTGTCGCCTTGATATTCATAAAACATGTAATAGTATTAATGCCCTAAATTTACAAAAATGTTCATATATATGCATTTTATTATGGCTTATGGTAATGATATGAAACAATAAAATCCATACTTTATGACAAAGTCATCGTTGTTGCTTTAAACAAATTTATGATCTACTGCTTTCTAATTTATTCAGTATTAAATACTCACATTAAAGGCATAAAGAAAATACTTTAAATATTGAAAAATAATGTTCTGCCCTGTAAATTGCAGAGTGTATTACGCAAGGGACTGTTGTAGCTAATTTATTGTTGCTCTCATGCCCTGAAAATGAAACAAATAAATGTTACTAAATAATGTTAATAGAGAATCTGTTTTAACCCCTGTTAAGTAATACAAATATTACGGAATTCTTTTTTAAATCGTGATTCGCAGTGTGTCACCAAGTACTTCTCCATGTTTTCTATTGCGATGTTTTGGGCGCTGATTCGATAAAACTTTCTTGTAGGCTGCGAAGGACCGTTCAACATCGCAGGGAGTCACCTGTGCACGGTAACGTAGCCAGTGTCGCACGATGGTTGGGTGGGGGTGGAGGGGTTATACTGTACTTACAAAATGCTGATAGAACACAATGAAGGTGTGTTGTGTTGTGTAAGTCTCTGTTGAAATTTTTAATTTCATTGGTTAGTCTTTCCGGTTATAGTGCAAGTATAATTGTATAATGTCAGCGTGCATGTGGTGTCTGCAGCTGTTTACCGACAACGTAATATCATTTATATAGACAAAAAATAGAAGCGGTCCTAGGACAGACCCCTGTGGAACACCAAAATCTACGGATAGCCAGGATGAATATTCATTATTCTTATAAGGACACTGATACAAGTGAATTATGTTGATATTCAGATTACAGTGCACTACAAAATCTTACATTTAAATACAGAACAAGAATAATACAATCAAGGTTTTGCATGCGAATTGTATATTCAGTTTACAATCTAAAATCCAATTTTCGAGACTTCTTACAAAATAGATTCAACAGATCTATTGGTTTTACAATTATGTCTATGAATGTTTGTTTATTTTATTGTTTATTGTAAATGTATTTTTATTTTATTTATGTAAAAATTCCATGGGGTTTCTAACCTCCAGTAAACCCCTTGGCTGTGTCCATGCCGGTGAATATTAAAAAAAATTAGCTGGGTGAAATATCTTCCATAGGCTCTTCTTGTTCGCCCCAATTATCTTTCAAACAGATAGAGAGCTTCAGTAACCTAGATTTCATTATTCTTTTTTTTTTTTTTGCTAGTGGCTTTACGTCGCAGTGACATAGATAGGCCTACGAGTGGGGGGAAGGAACTGCCCGTAGCCTTAAATATGGTACAGTCCCAGCATTTGCCTGGTGTGGAAATGGGGAAACAACGGAAAACCATTTTCAGGGCTGCCAATAGTGGGGTTCGAACCCACTATCTCCCAGATGCAAGAGCACAGCAGCGCGCCCCTAACCGCACGGCCAACTCGCCCGGTAGATTTCGTTTCAAGGGTGCATGCAGTTTGTTGGAAACTCTGACTAATGAAAGCCATCCCAGATTCTGAGGAAGGATTATTGCTGTTGTATGCAGTTGAAGCACTCGCACCAGCTGTATTTCACAGATAAAGGGTTAGAAATGTAAATTTTAAAGGAGTTTTAAAGCCAACTTTATCAATTAAAATATATTCTATAAGAGATGAAATTCGCCAATTAATTTACTATAGTCTAAAAATTAAACGACCGAGCTCAATAGCTGCAGTCGCTTAAGTGCGGCCAGTATCCAGTATTCGGGAGATAGTAGGTTCGAACCCCACTGTCGGCAGCCCTGAAAATGGTTTTCCGTGGTTTCCCATTTTCACACCAGGCAAATGCTGGGGCTGTACCTTAATTAAGGCCACGGCCGCTTCCTTCCCACTCCTCGCCCTATCCTGTCCCATCGTCGCCGTAAGACCTATCTGTGTCGGTGCGACATAAAACAACTAGCAAAAAAAAAAAAAAAAAATTAAACGAGTTGACACAATTTTTTAAATCTTTTGAATAATTACCTAGATATGTACAAAATTGTTACATTCCTCACATGATATGAAAAAATGTGTAATATTACTAAGAATATGTAAATCTATGCCGAGTGAAACACAGGTATAACCATATTAGAATCACAATTCGCCGACATTTTTCATTTTCAGTTTTTGACAAGTAAAGGAATGTCATTGGCTTTACGTCCCACTAACTACTTTTACGGTTTTCAGAGACGCCGAAGTGTCGGAATTTAGTCTCGCAATAGTTCTTTTACTACAAGTAAAGGAATAGAATATGTAACCGCATAAGAATCCTGGCACCAGTTAAAACCTAAAAGCTAATGAATGGTATTAGAAGTTCGAAAGACGGGTTGTAAGAAACAACTTAGAGTTAATGGTCTAGCCTACAAAAATGTTGCATAGTTTGGGCTGGGAAGACTTGGGAGAAAGGAGATGAGTCGCTCGACTAAGTGGTATGTTCCGAGATATCAGTGGAGAAACCTTGAAGCAAAACATACTCTGTAACTAGAATTTTGTGCAACATTAACTGTGCAATACGGCATTTGTGGTTTGTGAGGAGCAGTTAACAAGTACAGAAAAGGTTACAGTGATGCTGCGAGCTAATATGACGGGAACCGAAAAGCTAAAACTTCTAATGATCGGAAAATCGGCGAAGCCGCACTGTTTCTCGAGTTTGAATTAATTACCGGTCACGTACGAAAGCAAGCCCTGAAGTCGCAGATGACAAGCTCCATTTACGAATCTCGGCTGCGTGGTATTGACGAGGTGTTTCAACGTAAAGGAGGAAAGGTTAACCGTAACAAACAGAAGAGACTAACGGATTTTTTTCCAAAGGTGTTAACGGAGATATGTTTCTTATTTCACTACTGTGTGTACTGTACCCTGTCTTCTAAAAAGTTACTATAACAAGGGTTATAATTAAAGCGATGCCGTAAAATAGAGTTTGTTCGTATATTTTTCAGTACTGTTAAAAGTAATATGTATCACATAAGCCTGTAGATTCATACGATTTAATTATGTGCGATACAGGCTCAAAAATGGTATTCTCGATATCTCGAAATTTCGGTAACTCGAAGTGATTCGAGATATCAAGGCCCCATGAAGTTCTATCACCCCGTCAACACAGTAAAATAATAATAATAATCGTATGGCCTCAGCTACCGTGTGCAGACATTTCGATTTCACGCCATTTGGCTGTCTGCTCGTCAATTTCGACGTTCCATTTTACTCTAGGTCCGCTAGATGGCAGACAGAGTAAACCGGATCTCTCTTGGGCGTCTATGGCGTAGATTTAATGAATTTTGTCGAGTAAATACCAAATGTATCACCAGAGATCTTTTACATGCCGACATCGTACGACATGGAGTGTCGAATGGACTTTTTTCCGCGCTTCAAAAATCCGACTACCTCTGCCGGGTTTGAACCCGCTATCTTGAGATTCGGAGACCGACACTCCACCGGTGATCCACAGAGGCAGCTTAAAAAGTTACTATAACAAGGGTTATAATTAAAGTGATGCAGTAAAATAGAGTTTGTTCGTATATATTTTGAGTACTGTTGAAAGTAATGTATACCATATAAGCTTGTAGATTCATACGATTTAATTATGCGCTATGCAGGCTCAAAAACTGTATTTTTGTCTACATCTCGAAATTTCGATAACTCGAAGTGATTCGAGATATCGAGGTCCCACCGTCGAGGTCCGACCGTCGAGGTCCCATGAAGTTCTATCACCCCGTCGACACAGTAATTAAAACTGAGAGGACTTTTCCTCTTGGCGAAACTTACAACCTGACATTTCGTCCCATTTACATCAGCCGCTGTTCACCTCACATTATTGAGCTCTTTTGTTGTAGTCGCCTAAAATCCTGTCTGTCTGTCTGTCTGTCTGTCTGTCTGTCTGTCTGTCTGTCTGTCTGTCTGTCTGTCTGTCTGTCTGTCTGTCTGCCTGTCTGTCTGTCTGTCTGTTAGGTCATCAGCCCAGAGGCTGGTTGTATCCTCAAATAGCATCACCAAAGGCTATGCAGTTATAGGGAAACCACAAAAACCAATGGCAGTACCAAAATGAGGCGTACTAGGCAAGACGATGAGTGAAGTAGTTTGCCATTGCTTTCCTCACTGGGCCAGTGCTATTGTAGCACAACTAACCCTATGAGCAACACCTTTCATGACACTCAGACGCACTGGTTGTGCTCTGAATGTCATTAATCAGCACCACCCATACCCCAGCAGCTTCCATATTGTCACAGCCATGGATGAGACTGGGACTTCAGTGCAAGCTACACTTTGCTCTGGCCTGTGCCAAGAGATGGATGCAAAAGTACTGTATCTATCAAGAAATGACAGCAGGCAGCCTAAAGTCCTAACAGCCTGAATGATAGCAGCGTACCCTTGAAAGTTAAGTTAAGTTAAGTTAAGTTGAAGTATTCGCATTGAACCTGATGATGAGAGACGGACATGAAAGCAGGAAGCACCCAAGTAGGAGCAAGTACATTGTCACGCAACAAGAACAAGTGTTTGTTGGTTGGTTGTCTTCATGCTCCACTTGTGAGGTCAGTCTCTCACATCGAGAGGTGAGCACAGTCTAATCCATTCCCGCGATCAGACAGACAGATTAAATTTATAAATAACCAAACAAACTGTCTATAATATTATTTAAGTAAGTGTAGTCTGTTTTTTATTTATATCGAGCGAGTTGGCCACGCCGTTTGGGTTATGTAGCTAAGCGAGCTCGATAGCTGCAGTCGCTTAAGTGCGGCCAGTATCCAGTATTCGGTAGATAGTAGGTTCGAACCCTACTGTCGGCAGCCGTGAAAATGGTTTTCCATGGTTTCCCATTTTCACACCAGGCAAATGCAGGGGCTGTACCTTAATTAAAGCCACGGCCCCTTCCTTCCCACTCCCAGCCCTTCCCTGTCCCATCGTCGCCATAAGACCTATCTGTGTCGGCGCGACGTAAAGCAACTAGCAAAAAAAAAAAAAAAAGTTATGTAGGTATGCGCTTGCATTTGAGAGATAGCAGGATCGAACCTCTGTAACGTCTTTGTCCATTGTGCTACTTAAAAGCTGTCATTGTTTGATTTCATCGATCTCACATCTGAGCCGTATTTTGATTTCAGGTATCTGACAACCCTGGTTCTGGCATTTCAGTTTGGTTTTGAACAGATTTTTTTTTTTTTTTTTTTTTTGCAAGTTGCTTTACGTCGCACCGACACAGATAGGTCTTACGGCGACGATGGAGCAGGAAAGGGCTAGGAGTGGGAAGGAAGCGGCCGTGGTCTTAAATAAAGTACAGCCCCAACAATGTTCTGCTGTGAAAATGGGAAACCACGGAAAACCGTCTTCAGGGCTGCCGACAGTGGAGTTCGAACCCACTATCTCCCGAATACTGGATACTGGCCGCACTTAAGCGACTGCAGCTATCGAGCTCGGTATTTTGAACAGATGGTAGGGAATGAAGATATCAATTTTATGTACGGCATTTGCTGTTCTGGGAAGGCGCTAGAATATGAAGCTTTGGGCGCTCAGGAGGAACATGAAATAGTTGTCTATTTCGGATCCTACGTGGATGAACTTGTAACGGGAAGTGAGGTAACAGAGATGTGCTCTGAAGAGTGCCATTAACAATTATATGGAGAAAGCAGAGATCTGTGTACCGTAGAAGTTTACTCAGGTCCAAGACGTTGAATATGACAGAATTTGGTTGGTACTGTACTGTCTCAGGTCGGAGAGTTACGGGCCTTCACAATGTACGTAAAAAAATGAGAATACTCATTTACTTTTATTGACATTTGTGGACGCTACCGGGAGTTAATTTTTGAGTTAAATTTAGTTTCCATTGGTTGGTCAGAAGAGGAGAGATATGTCAGAATTCGCTGGAATGTATACTTTCCTTTGTTTTACTCTGCCATTGTTACCACTTGGAGTTCGATCGCCTTGCAATTTAGTCATTGTATTTGTTCCTAGACATTGTGGAGCTGATGTGTAATCTGGACATGGCAGAGGATAAGTACTTCTAATGCTCGTGATTTGTATTTCTGTTTTTCAACATTGTGGTCCGTGTTTCATTCTTAATTAGTGGCCCTCTTGTCCGGCTCCATGGCTAAATGGTTAGCGTGCTGGCCTTTGGCCACAGGGGTCCCGGGTTCGATTCCCGGCAGGGTCGGGAATTTTAACCTTAATTGATTAATTTCCCTGGCACGGGGACTGGGTGTATGTGTCGTCTTCATCATCATTTCATCCTCATCACGACGCGCAGGTCACCTACGGGTGTCAAATCAAAAGACCTGCATCTGTCCTCGGACACTCCCGGCACTAAAAGCCATACGCCATTTCATTTCAGTGGCCCTCTTGATAGTTATCAAATACGCGAAATATTGGTTTAGTAATGTAAGGTCATTGCCGTCAGCTATTTTGGAAATTGAGATTTTGTCTTGTTACGTTTGCATTATTTTCATGGCCGGATATTTTGAATGATTAAACACCCACCACATGTCTGGAGAATAACTTCTGTATTTTTTTTTTCAAGGATAACTCCTCCTCACATTTTCAGGTTAAATTTATATTGTCTAGATTGCTATTGTTAAATTCGCTCATCAGTTGCTTAGATTATCATTATTGGTTTTGTAAATGTGTGCAGTAAATTAGATGTGGAAACCTCCATTTGAATGTTAGTCTGTCAATTATTGTCCACAGTATTTGTGTGTGTCGCTTAGTCAGCCTCTATCTTGGTATTAATAAACATTCTGACTTATTATTCTCTTGTTATTGTAGATAAAGCTTAGGAATTTTAGTCTTTTGACATAATACGTCTTATGGCTGTGGATCGTCCGAAAATTTATGTAGCGTTACAAAATATGTGACAAAAGTGACGTCACGTTGGTCGTTATCGTAGGCCTTGGTCAACAAAGACGATGCGGCTACAAGTTCCTTTGACGTAGAGCTGCAGTTCTCCTTAATATAACATTGAATTTCATTTATTGACATATGCATGATCATTAGCTTTTCACAAACGGCTTTTTTTTTTTAATTTCCATTCTATGCCCTGGCCAGAAAATGTGTGAATAGTGAATTGAGGTGCGGTGAACGGTGACAAGGTATCTGTCCCGGCATTTGCTTGAAAGTGAGAATGAGAAACCACGGAAAACCATTCTCAGGACAGCCAAATGTGGGGTTAGTCCACTCGCCTCCCGAGGGCAGAGCTCGGTTCTGTCAAGCCGCGCAGCTCGGTGAGTGTGAGTTAGATTGTCATTTACCTTATTGATCAAGCAGTGTTTATTCAGTTTGAGAACTTTATGTGGCCTAAAATAAATACTAAATCCCATGAGACCGGGCGAGTTGGCCGTGCTGTTAGGAGCGCGCAGCTGTGAGCTTGCATCCGGGAGATAGTGGGTTCGAACCTCACTGTCGGCAGCCCTGACGATGGTTTTCCGTGGTTTCCCATTTTCACACCAGGAAAATGCTGGGGCTGTACCTTAATTAAGGGCACGGCCGCTTCCGTACCATTCCTGGGCCTTTCCTATCCCATCGTCGTCATAAGACCTATCTGTGTCGGTGCGAAGTAAAACAAATAGCAAAAAGAAAAATCCCATGTGGCAGAAGAGAAAAGAGCGAACTAACTTGTTGAAACAAGATGCAACAACCCACTATCGGCAGCCCTGAAGGTGGAAAATGAAAATCCACAGCCTGTTTCCAGTCATTCGAGCGGGTCAAGAATGGAATGAATGAAGCCCCCATCCAGCGTCGAGGATAGGAATAGTGCCGGCTGCCGAAGCCTGTCGCACTCGTCTCGGGGAACGATTAATGACTGACGGGTGGAAAGAAATGATATTGGAGAATGTTGCTGGAATGAAAGATGACAGGGAAAACCGAAGTACCCGGAGAGAAACCTGACCTGCCTCCGCTTTGTCCAGCACAAATCTCCCATGGAGTGACCAGGATATGAACTACGGAACCGAGCGGTGAGAGATCGGTGCGCTCTCGCGTGAGCCACGGAGGCTTTATATATGCAAATACAGAAACTTATATTTTCCTCCCATTTTGGGGCAATATACCTCATAGCACAAACGAACACAACCTTACATTGTCAAGTTTCATCGATGAGAAACATATTGTTTTTTTTTGTTTTTGTTTTTTGATCCAACAGCTGATATGAAGCTTTGTGGATTTCTGAGAGAGCCGTGAACTTCAAAGCCTCCTGTCTCTATGGTGTTGCGTGTTTGTAATCTGCTACTGGACAGAGAGTAAACAACAATTGAAGGAATTATTACCGCACAAATGCATTGTGGCTCTATGGCCGGAAGTGTTTCTATCACAGAAAGTCTTTGTATGCACGACGACATGCCATGATGCGCCTTTCCACCCCGTTCTAACCAAACACATTCCATGAATCTTAAGCGCGAAGGCGAATACAGAAATTGCGACATGTCTTCATCTATTGGAACGATATATTTTTTTTTCTTTTTTTGCTAGTTGCTTTACGTCGCACCGACACAGACTGGTCTTATGGCGACGATGGGACAGGAAAGGACTAGGAGTGGGAAGGAAGCGGCCGTGGCCTTAATTAAGGTACAGCCCCAGCATTTGCCTGGTGTGAAAATGGGAAACCACGGAAAACCATTTTCAGGGCTGCCGACAGCGGGGTGGTTCGAACCTACTATCTCCCGAATACTGGATACTGGCCGCACTTAAGCGACTGCAGCTATCGTGCTCGGTGGAAAGATATTTTCATGCGTTACAAAATTCATAAAACCTTCCATTCCGATATGAACTTTTGGAAGCTCCATAATTAGGGGAGGATTAATATTCATCCAGTTAGACATAAAAGCAAAACAGAAGAATATTATACTCTTTACATTCTTAAAATATCCACATATCTTTGTAACAAGTAACCTAAATTCTCCCGATTTCGCGTCGGTTGCTCTATCAATTGAGCTATGGTGGCCTAGGCCATCTTTGTTCTGATGGGAAGGATCTAAGCTACAGGTCTGGCACTACTGCCATCACTCTGTAGAGGTTGTGGGTTCGGATCCCACTGGTGTCCGGTTGGCCATTTTTGTTCTGTACTTAACACCTCTTCAACACGTACTAAATGTACGTAACACGACCGAATTGGTTGAAAGTCGGTTTCGATAATAATAACAAATCCTGGCGCGCAACCTGAAACTGAAGCACACGTCAGTCATACGACCAAAAGCTCTGAATGCCATGGAGTGTATTTCATTGAACCGAAGAGGTCTGCTGGAGTTTTTTTTTTTTTTTTTTGCTAGTTGTTTTACGTCGCACCGACACAGATAGGTCTTACGGCGACGATGGGACAGGAAAGGGCTAGGAGTGGGAAGGAAGCGGCCGGGGCCATAATTAAGGTACAGCCCCAGCATTTGCCTGGTGTGAAAATGGGAAACCACGGAAAACCATTTTCAGGGCTGCCGGCAGTGGGGTTCGAACCTACTATCTCCCGAATGCTGGATACTGGCCGCACTTAAGCGACTGCAGCTATCGAGCTCGGTCTGATGGAGAAGCTGGAAGTCAGAGAGAGGAGAATTCTCAGCAAGATCTTAGGTCCGGTAAAGTAAGAGCGGGTCCGTAGACGGCTCAATTCCAAGCTCTAACAACACATAGAGAGAGGGCTCTCTGATTGTGATAGGAAACGGAGAGTAAGTAGCATATAGTAAGACTGATGGTGAGAAATTAGTGTTTGACAGCTGCTAGATTGGGTGGGGGTCTTCCTCTTGGGCCTCAGGAGAAAGGGCCGGACGTGTTATCCCTGGGAAGGTGGCTCTTTTTCTCACCAGGGGTGGATCACACGGCCGGGCAGTAGTTGCATGTGGAATGGTTTTCCGATCGCAAAAGGAGTCACACATTAAGGTAGATTATAGAGTTATTCATGCATTCATTCATAAATCCACCCATGCATATATCCATCGACTCATGGAATGCTCTCTCCTCAGTTAGTGGTTATACGTGACTGGGAGAGAAGTGTTTATTCATTCATGCATTCAGGTTGTCATATGCATAGTGTCTGTTGAATATGGAGGAAAACTCTGTACAGACAAATAAATAAATAAATAAATAAATAAATAAATAAATAAATAAATAAATAAATAAATAAATAAATAAATAAATAAATAAATAGTAAGACTGCCTTCCAAAAACCTGACCATTCACCTGCTCATCTTCTGGCAGAACAAGGAGATCCGTACCACTTTGCTGACAGAAACTGAGGATGATGTTAAAGAACTGGAAATATCAGATCCTCAAGATAGATGCTCTGTACGACATACCCTGAAAGAAATCCACGGATTTCATGAAAAAAAAACGGAAGGAAGGAAGGTACCCACTCGACAGGTGAAAAAAAAGAGTTACCAAACCCAAACCCTCATGGCACTACAGCCCTTGAAGGGCCTTGGCCTACCAAGCGACCGCTGCTCAGCCCGAAGGCCTGCAGATTATGAGGTGTCATGTGGTCAGCACGACGAATCCTCTCGGCCGTTATTCTTGGCTTTCTAGACCGGGCGAAAGAGTTACACCGGTAGAAAATGTGAAAATACTGGACTAAGTCCAAAGCCCAACAGTTGAACAAGCGTGCTTCTAAGTAGGCCCATTCAAACTAATAATAATAATAATAATAATAATAATAATAATAATAATAATAATAATAATGTTATTGGCGTTGGGGTCAGAAGGCCAGCACCTCAACCGTCTGAGCCACTCAGCCTGGCATTCATTTTTTCACATTATATCGTATTTGAACAGGAGATAATAGCTAACTTTGTGATATAGATGCGTCGTGAAGTCAGTGATGTAACACAATAGGTCATGAGGTGTGGGATGAAAAAAACTGTATTTCACAGTTCCAGAAAAGGTCTACTTTTCGAACGCAAAACTGTTTAGTTTTTTGTCGTCGTAGTAGATGAACAATAATTATCTATTTAGACACGTTACCTGCACGCCATCATCTGAAGAACACTTCTCTGGCGTGTACTATCCGTTCTTGCTGGCTCGGAGCAAGCTCTAAGGTATGAAAGCCGCGCCCGCCGTGCTGCGAGGCGAATCCACTGCCCTAGTTCATATACCTGCGTGATTCCGGGAAAGTCTACCATACATGTGAGTACAACAGTGACTCGGAGAGGATGTGACAGGCCTACCAACTGGACTTGGCAAGTCGTTCCGGATTACTGTCTATATTAGCCTGATTGGCTAGCAATTTCCATGGCCAGTGCTGTAATACTCACTGGGAACAATCAGTGTTACTTATCACTAAAGTACTTAAATAAAATAATAAGATGCACACAGTCATGCGGGTAAATTATATAAGATCAAAGGACATAATGGACAGGGCCATCATTAGGAAGAAAGTTGCGGCGTTGAGGGATGATCCAAAGAAAGAACCTGCTAAACTGCGGAGCATCTCGTTGGAAGAATGGCTGAAAATGAGTGTGAGGTTGAAAAGCCTTTCGCTACAATGAAAACAAAAAGGTGTAAACCTAAGAAAGAGATGCAGGTAGCTTGCGTAACCGTAGTCCACAGTTGGCTGTATCGATGCAAATAAATAAATAAATAAATAAATAAATAAATAAATAAATAAATAAATAAATAAATAAATAAATAAATAAATAAATAAATAAATAAATAAATAAATAAATAAATAAATACATAAATAAATAAATAAATAAATAAATAAAACAATGTGTGCCCAACTCTTGTCCCGTTCTTCTAGAGGGTCGGTTATGAAGTGAGATGAATCTCTGTAGTGAACTTTTACGACCGGATGGCCTTCCTGACGACAAACTTATCATAGGAGTTAATTGAGATTAAATGAATGACGTGATGTCCGGCTCCATGGCTAAATGGTTAACGTGCTGGCCTTTGCTCACCGGGGTCCCGAGTTCGATTCCAGGCAGGGTCAGGAATGTTAACCATAATTGATTAATTTCGCTGGCACGGGGACTGTGTGTATGTGTCATCTTCATCATCATTCCATCCTCATCACGACGCGCAGGTCGTCTACGGGCGTCAAATCAAAAGACCAACATCTGGCGAGCCGAACTTGTCCTCGGACACTCCCGGCACTAAAGGCCATACGCTATTTTTTTCAGTGACGTGATGTATGATAGCAGGAAGAGAGAGGGTGAAACCTGGTGCCGGCACATAGCCTACTCCTGTCGATTAGCACCAAGAGGTGTGCACAAAGTTTTACGTCCCCATTCGACGGACGAATCACCATCATCAGCGTTGTATACCCTCATCCCATACGATCTCTGCGGAGAGGTTTGGAATTCAATCAGTCTTTTGACACGCAATGCAGTGATTAGAAATTGTATATCACAACCAACTTCCCTCGTAAAGCAAAGTTAGCCCCAAGACAGACAAGTGAGAAGATAGTAGTTAAGTTTTTCTAATCATTCCTATCTGGAATTCTTTCTATGCTGAGTTTTAGGAGAGAGAATATTGCACACTATTTCAGGACTTAAATAATGCGTTGGTAATGTAGTCCATTGTCTCATTCAAGTCTGATGAAGTTCTGTTTGCTAAGTTCATCAGGAAATGTATGGAATTTTGACTACTATTCTTGTTCTATTATTCTGGAACTATTATTATCAACATTATTTTTGAATTATCTTTTCCGAGATTAAAACACTTGGTATGGGCTGCCTAATGCATTCTTTCCCTCCCTGAAAACCTCCGACTGCCGCGTAACTATTGTACGAGTGCGCGTGATTACTCGTTTGAGAGGTATTGCAACTGGGCAACCACTCCTTCTCAGGGGCGTAGCCAAGTGGGGGGGTGTACTAGAGGTTTAGAACCCCTCCCCTGAGGGAAATTTTACAAAAGGAGAATTAACAGAATATGGCAATGAACCAGTGAAAGTCGATTCAATGGACTGGCGCTGTGAATGGGGGTGGTAGAATACCACCCATAGTATCTCCTGCCTATTGTAAGAAGCGACGAAAAGGGGCCCCAGAGGCCATTAACTTTGGAGAGTGGACTGGCGAGTCCTGGCATTACTTCCACTTACTTTTGCCAGGCTCCTCACTTTCATCTATCCTATCCGACCTCCCTTGGTCAAATCTTGTTTTTCTCCGACCCCGGCGGTATTACAGCACTCGAGGCCTAGGGAGTCTTTCATTTTCACGCCCTTCGTGGGACTTGCCTTCCTTTGGCCGATACCTTCATTCTCCGAAGCGTCGGATGGCTTTCATTATGTTTTTATCTTTGATTAGTGTTATATAGAGGATGGTTGTCTGGTTGTACTTCCTGTTAAAACAAAAATCATCACCACCACCGCTCTTTTGAACATTCACAGACACGTAATCATAAAACCAACAGATCTCTTGAATCTATTTTCTAAGAAGCCTCGAAAGTTGGATTTTATATTTTAATCTGAACATGTCAGTCGCTGTAAAAGTGTTCACCTTGATCATACGGTTCCTGTTCTATATTTTAATATAAGATGTTGTAGTGTACTGCAATCTGAATATCAACATAATTCACTTGTATTAGTGTCTTTATGACACTCGTGCATGTGCGCACCACACACGCACAAGTACCTTCATTATGTTCTATAATAATTTTGTAACTGGCTATTGGTCGATCCTGGCTACGCTACTGCCCCCTATAAACACTAATCAGAGGATAAATTAGAGAGTTCCGAACTTTCAAATAATTATGGTATCAGTAAACGGTCTAGGTCTCGAAAACTTAACTAAAGCTCGCCAATAGAGCACAGATAGGAAAAGTGAAAGCGATGAGCCTGGCACAAGTGAGTGGAAGCAATGATCGACTCAGCTGGGGATCCCACGGTCACCAAACAACCCTTCTAACTTGAAAGCCCCTCCTAGGTTGCCTCTTACGACAGGCAGGATGTCTTCTACCGCCCACAGCAACAGGGGGAAAGTATTGTATAACCATGTCACCATCAAATCCCTTTTGAAGTACGGTTCTATAACGAGTCTTAACACACTGTAATTACTTATAAAAAGAATTTGTGTTTGAATGAGATTCACTTTCTAGTTTCTTCTCCTTTTACATGACAATAGAGTTACGTACGACGCGCTCCCTTTGTCTATGCCAGCCGTATTCACTTTCTCAGCCTCTTCAAGCATACTCCCGCTTAGGATCGTAAACAAGAGGGACTTAGTTCTCTACTCTGACCACGATGCAACCAACGTATATCTACCATCATTTACGTGTCATAAACTAAGCATATCTGGACTTCTGAACATTTCGGCACCTCAGCACTTTTGCAAACCGTCTGACTCCTTGGCTGAATGGTCAGCGTTGAGGCCTTCGGCTCAGAGAGTCCCACGTTCGATTCCCGACCAGGTCGTGGATTTTAATCGCGTCTGATTAATTATTCAGCTTCGGGGACTGAATGTTTGCGTTTGTCCCAACACTCTCATCGTCATATTCAGACGACACACCACGCTACTAACCACCACAGAAACACGGAATATTGATTACATCCCTCCGTATTTGGTTGGCGTCAGGAAGGGTATCCGACCGTAAAAGAGGGCCATGTGTACATGTGTGACACAGTAGAAGAAGTTTTTTTTGTAAACCATAAAATTAGTGGGATGAAAACAAAAAAGAAGACAAAAAACTGGTGGACTTGGTCTATCAAGGGACAACTGCTCAGTACGAAGGCCTGCAGGTTACGAGGTAAAGCGTGGTCAGCGAGACGAATCATTTCATCAGTTATTCCTGGCTTTCAAGACCGGGGCCGCTAGTTCCTCAGATGATCTCGCGTAAGCTGAGTGAGCCTCGAACCAGTCTTCAGAACCAGGTAAAAATCCCTGACCTGGCCGGGAACTGAAACCGTGGCCTCTAGGTGATTCGTTACCCAAATATTTTGGGGCCAGCGGGACGTACAACCAATAACATGATTATTAAAACCCCATCAGATCGCAGTATAACGCACACGACTAGCCTTCAGTGACAGTGGCCTTCTACAACCCCTATAGTTTATGCAACTCCCCGTACATAACCGTAGAGCGGATCAGTTGACACTTTCTAATGGCAAAATTCCTTCGCATTCTAGACTGTTAGGCTAAAAATCCTGGGTTCTAAATTATTACATATCCTCAATCCAGAATAAACAACATAATAAATAACACAGATTTATAAACCAACACTTTCAATAAATTAAAACTACAGATCGCACAATAATAGTGGAGTTTTAAAGAGAAAAGCCAACAAGATCATCAGCCATTCGAAGAATGCAGAACAAGCTGATAGTTTTACACTTTCTTCATTTTTTAATCTGCTTATCCTCCAGGGTTGGTCTTTTTTCCTCGGACTCAGCGAGGGATCCCACCTCTACCGCCTCAAGGGAAGTGTCCTGGAGCGCGAGACTTTGGGTCGAGGGATACAACTGGGGAGGATGACCAGTACCTCACCCAGGCTGCCTCACCTGCTTTGCTGAATAGGGGCCTTGGGGGGATGGGAAGATTGGAAGGGATAGACAAGGAAGAGGGAAGGACGTGGCCATGGCCTTAAGTTAGTTACCATCCCGGCATTTGCCTGGATGAGGAGTGGAAAACCGCGGAAAACCACTTCCAGGATGGCTGAGGTGGGAATCGAACCGAACACTACTCAGTTGACCTCCCGAGGCTGAGTAGACCCCGTTCCAGCCCTCGGACCACTTCACAAATTTCGTGGCAGAGCCGGGAATCGAACCCGGTCCTCCGGGGTGGCAGCAAATCACACTAACCACTACACCACAGAGACGGACTGATAGTTTTTCACGACTGTTGATAGCGTGATCATAGCCTCCAGTTTACGCGGAATCCTAACTATAGTGATATCAGTATTCATTTCTTTTTAATTCTATATGCATTGACCGGGATCCGAACCATGTTCGTCTTGATGAAATGTCGTATCCCAGGACGGGTTCGGCTCGCCAGTGCAGGTCTTTCTATTTGACTCCCGTAGGCGACCTGCGCGTCGTGATGAGGATGAAATGATGATGAAGACAACACATACACCCAGCCCCCGTAGGCGACCTGCGTGTCGTGATGAGGATGAAATGATGATGAAGACAACACATACACCCAGCCCCCGTGCCATTGGAATTAACCAATGAAGGTTAAAATCCCCGACCCGGCCGGGAATCGAACCCGGGATCCTCTGAACCGAAGGCCAGTACGCTGACCGTTCAGCCAACGAGTCGGACTTCTTCTTGATAAGAAGCCGGTAACAATACCACTCAGCTATCACGCCCCAGTGGAAGAACGAGAGTATCAGAATCATATGAAAGGCGTTCAGGTTCGGAAATGAACAAGAACTGGCAGAGGAAGGTCGGACAAGAAAATATAAACAAGGTGCCTGATTCTGATTCTGATTATTATTATTATTATTATTATTATTATTATTATTATTATTATTATTATTATTATTATGTACGACTCGTTGGCTGAATGGTCAGCGTACTGGCCTTCTGTTCAGAGGCGTCCCGGGTTCGATCCCCAGCCGGGTCGGGGATTTTAACCTTCATTGGTTAATTCCAATGGCCCGGGGGCTGGGTGTATGTGTTGTCCCCAACATCCCTGCAACTCACACACCACACATAACACTATCCTCCACCACAGTAACACGCATTTACCTACACATGGCAGATGCCGCCCGCCCTCATCGGAGGGTCTGCCTTACAAGGGCTGCACTCGGCTAGAAATAGCCACACGAAATTATTATTATTATTATTATTATTATTATTATTATTATTATTATTATTATTATTATTATTATTATTATGTCGCTTCTTCCACAACTGTGGGGTCGCGGGTGTAAACTGTGTCGCACATGTGGATTTGGCCTTGTTTTCGGCCAAATTCCGTTCCAGCTCGCACGCGAGACCCCGCAGATGTGGGAAAAGCGGTAGGAAAAGGAGAAGAAGAAGACTAGGAGGAGGAAGAAGTTCCGTTCTTTATAGTTGTAAATCTGTTTCTAACTTCAAGTACCTTGGAACTAAAATTTCAAAAGATAACACAATAAAACAAGAAATACTTAATAGGACTCAAGAAACTTTTCAATTTTATTTTCAAGTGAGAAATCTGCTGTGGGAAGATCAAATAATCCAGGAAGCAAAATTGACAATGTTTCATACCTACTTCATTCCAGTTCTCTCCTATGAGCTCGGAACTTGTACCATACATAACAAGGCTAATAGTAAAATCCAGTCACCAGAATTGAAATTCATCAGAACAATGAAGCAAAAAAGCAGGAAAGAGAAGTTTAGAAAACAGGAAGGAGGCTGGCATAAAAATACCTGTTACCAAGTTTTTAGAAAGACGCAGGATACAATCTGCTTTGTCCCGAATAAAACAGAAAACAAAACCCATGGCATAACAGCCCCTAAGGGCCATGGCCTACCAAGCGACTGCTGCTCAGCCCGAAAGCCTGCAGATTATGAAGTGTCATGTGGTTAGCACGACGAATCCTCTCGGCCGTTATTCTTAACTTTCTACAGCGGGGCCGCCATTATTCTTTGGATTTCAATTAAAACCTTTTGTGGCTTCCGAATTTAAGCAACACTAGTGTACTCTTTTTTATGAGTATCAAAATTTGATGTAGTACAGATAAACTTTGCATTATTTTGTGCAATTTAATCTTTTAATCTTTATTTTGAAAAATAATATATATAATATTTATGAAGATATTTAGGCAATTTTATTACGTAGGCTATACATCCTAGCCCTGATGTACTACCTTGGACTGAAAGACCATTATATAATAATAATAAGAAGAAGAACATACATTATCATTATAGACTGTTATGTCTTTCAGCGCTCAGTCTGCAAGCCTCTCTGAATTTACTAAACGTCGCCACAACCCTCTGTCTGTAACTAGTGCTGTGGCCTCCTTTAGTTCTATACCTCTTATCTTTAAATCGTTAGAAACTGAGTCTAACCATCGTCTCCCTACACTTCTTTTACCCTCCATAACAGAGCCCATTATTCTCCCAGGTAACCTATCCTCCTCCATTCGCCTTACATGACCCCCACCACCGAAGCCGGTTTATGCGTACAGCTTCATCCATCAAGTTCATTCCTAAATTAGCCTTTATATCCTCATTCCGAGTATCAACCTGCCACTGTTCCCACCTGTTTGTACCAGCAATCATTCTCGCTATTTTCATGTCTGTTACTTCTAACTTATGGGTAAGACATCCTGAGTCCACCCAGCTTTCGCTTCCGTAAAGCAAAGTTGGTCTGAAAACAGACCGATGTAAAGATAGTTTCGTCTTGAAATAATAATAATGGCACGGTGAAGTAAAAGGGATAGAGAAAAATATCGAGGAAAATGAAGAACTATCAGAACTATACCACTACTACCTCGTTTTATTCCATGGCCTACTCACGCGTACCACTGGAAGTTATAAAGGGCCTTATGAGGAAGATATTAATCGATCTCTCTTGTATCCCAAGAACAAATTAAAGAAATAAATCCATTCTTTACATAATTCACTGGCTAAGCGAGCTTTGTCCCGAATTCCAAATAATTTTTTTAAAGGACGAAGAAAATGAAAGGATGGCGGACACGATCAGAAAGAGCAGAATTATTATTTTTTGTTACATTATTAGGATGGATAACAGCAGATTAACAAAACAAGTGTATAACCATGTTTACAAAAGGAAAAGTGACAGACAACCCGTGAATCCAAGGAGTAAAAGTAACAGAATAACAGAACAACGTTCAGAAGACTGAAACAAAATTTTGAGGGTTTCCAGGAAAATGAGAAGAGGACACAAGAGATCCAATTGAAAGGATGAATAACTACTGGAAGTAGATGACAGAATAGTAATAATGGCATATGACCTCCGAAGAGGCCAGGTGCAGGTCTTTCGAGTTGACGACCTTTGCGTCTGTTAGGACGAATTCTGATGTCGAAAACAACACGACCACCCAGCCCGAGAAAGTTAAAATCCTCGATCCGTTTGGGAATCGAACCTGGGAACCCTCAGACCAAAGGCCAGTATGCTAACTATTTAGCCATGGAGCCGGGCGGAAAGACCATTGAAAGGGTCCAAATACTTAGGATGCTAGCTAACACAAGAACTGAATCTGAATGTAGAAATCAAGAGCGAGAATCGGCTCTGCAAGGAATTAAAACATCTTACGTGCAATCGTGAGCTTCGATTCTAAATTCGCTGGCGTGTCATGAAGAGTTATTGGATCTACTTTACGGTATAGAAGGTTGAACCACCGGGTGAGATGGCCGTGCAGTTAGGGGCATTTGGCAGATAGTGGGTTCGAATCTCACGTTCGGCAGCCCTGAAGATGGTTTTCCGTGCTCTCCCATCGTTACACCAGGAAAATGCTGAGGCTGTACCTTAATTAAGACCACGGCTGCTTTCTTCCCTATCCTAAGCCTTTCCTATCCCATCGTCGCCATAAGACCCATCCGTGTCGGTGCGACGTGAAGCCAATTGTTAAAAAAGTCCGCCTCTGTGGTGTAGTGGTTAGTGTGATTAGCTTCCACCCCCTGAGACCCGGGTTCGATTCCCGGCTCTGCCATGAAATTTGAAAAGTGGTACGAGGGCTGGAACGGGGTCCACTCAGCCAAGTAGAGGTGGGTTCTATTCCCACCTCAGCCATCTTCGAAGTGGTTTCCTACTTCTCTTCCTGGAAAATGCCAGGATGGTACCTAACTTAAGGCCACGGCCGCTTCCTTTCCTCTTCCTTGCCTGTCCCAATCTTCCCCGGGCCGATGACCTTAGATGTTAGGCCCTTTAAACAACAAGTATCATCATCAACCAATCTTCCCATCCCTCCACAAGGCCCCTGTTCAACATAGCAGGTGAGACTGCCTGAACGAGGTGCTGGTCCTCATTCCCAGTTGTATCCCCGACCCGAAGTCTCACGCTCGAGGACACTGCCCTTGAGGCGGTAGAGGTGGGATCCCTCCCTGAGTCCGAAGAAAAAGCCAATCCTGGAATGTAAACAGATTAAGAAAGAAAGAAAGAAAACCAAAATGCTGGATCTGTACCTTAATTAAGGTCACGGCCGCTTCCCTCCCACTCCTAGGCCTTTCCAATCCCTTCGTCACCATAAGACCTATCTGTGTCGGTACGACATAAAGTCAATTGTAAAAGGAAAAAAGAAAGTCTTTGAAATATGGATGCATCGCGCAGGATATCGACCACGACACCATGAAGGAGCATCTCTGTCTTAGCGGAAAACCATGTGAAGTCTTAACCCTCACAAAGCATAGGAAAGTAGCCTTTTCCGGTCACATCTTCCTAAATGGCATACATAGCCTGTTGCACCTGATCATAGAAGGCAACATATAAAGGACACGCGGACTTGGTTGTAGAAGAGTAGGTAACCTTCGTTTGGAACCTCCGACAGAGTCAACATACACGAACACAAAGTAGGGAAAATCACTTCATAATAATTGCCGTCCGAATCTTTGGCTGGATAGTCAACGTAGAACAGAACGTCCGGATTCGATTTCTGCGTCCTACTAGCTCAGAGACTGGGTTTCTGTACTTGGCCCAATACACATCACTTCACCTATATACAACACACCACACTGTAGAAACACGCAAAATACATCCCTCACACAGGGTTGTAATCAGGCTGTAATAGTAGGCCAACCACTCCGAAGAAAATGAGGAAGACTCCATGACAATCGTCGACCTTCCATAAGGAGACAGCACCAGAAGAAGCACAGTTTCTCCTAAGCAGTTACTATAGCCTACTTATTTATTTTTAAATTAATTGTCTTACCTGAGACAATTTTACCTCCTGGGCGGTCTTACGGTGTCGTATTTACTTCTTCGCGCACACATGGGATCTTTTCACGCACTTAATTTTGAAGTGACTAATTACTGAAACACTTCATAACAACACGGATACAACTACACGTCACGGTACCTTCTAGTCTACTGAAAACCGGAGCTCAGCATTTCACCAATATTTTCCGAACGACCCAGAAATCAAGTCAAGTTTCCCCTCTCCTCCATTCCAGTTGTCCCCCCTATACTCCACCTTCCCTCACTCCTGGCGTTAATGATGAAGCTCTCTCTTCTTTTCCCCTCTTGATCTACACGCGCAGACAGACACCTGTTGGATATCCCCTCTCCCCCCCCCCCCTTAGATACACTTCCCCCACTCCGTGCTCGCTGCATTCAAAGAGCGGATCCGAAAGTGAAGCCGGCCGGCTCAAGTGCATTGCAACGGTCTTAATGGAACACCTCCAAAAAATGCAAATATGCCAACACTCTTATTCACTTTCTTGTCGGTACTAAATCTCTGCTTCAGTAGTATTCAGGTCATTCCCCTATGGCTCATATTCTTAGAGGATAGAATTAACAATTACAAGACAACGTACATGGCGTTCGTAGATCCAGAAAAGGCATTCGATAATATTAACTGGACCAAACTATTTGAGGTTCTGGAGGCGAACAGGATCAGATACCGAGAACGAAGAATCACCTACAATCTGTATAAAAAATCAGTCTCCAGTGAGGGTTTTGAAAAAGAAGCAGCAATCCAGAAAGGAATGTTTATGTAGAACAGTCAGTAAACGAGGGCAAAGAGGAAATTGGAAAGGGAATCACAGTTCTTGGAGAGGAAATCAAAACTCTGAGATTTGCCGATGATATTGTTATTTTATTTGAGACTGCAGAATATCTTGGGAAATTGCTGTATGGTATGGACGAAGTCTTGGGTAAGGAGTTCAAGATGAAAATAAGTTAAGTCCAAAACAAAATTAATGGAGTGCCGTCGAACGAAGTCAGTTGATGCAGGAAATATTAGATTAGGAAACGAAGTATATGGATATTCTTACTTGGGCGGTAAAATAACTAACGATGGCAGAAGTAATGAGGATATAAAATCCAGGCTAACACAAGGAAGGAGGAGCTTTCTTAAGAAAATAAATTTGCTCACTTCGAACACTGATATAGGAATTAGAAAGATGTTTTTGAAGACTTTCATCTGGAGCATGGCATTATATGGAAGTGAAACGTGGACGATACCTAGTTCAGAAAGAAGGAGAATAGAAACTTTTGAAATGTGGTGTTACAGAAGAATGGTGAAGGTGAGATGGATAGATCGAATCGCAAATGAAGAGATACTGAATCGAATTGGCTAAATTTGACGAGAAGAAGGGATAGAATGATAGGACACACATTAAGACACCCAGAACTTCTTCAGTTGGTTCTTGAGGGAAGTGTAGGGGGTAAGAACGGTAGGGATAGACCAAGCTATGAATATGGCAAGCATGTAGGATGCAGCAGTTACGTAGAAATGAAAAGGTTTGCACAGAATAGGGTGGCATGGAGAATTGCATCAAACTACTCTGTTGCCTGATGACTCAAACAACGTTCACTACTTACGAAGTTTTGGCCTATTTTAATCTGTTCACCAGGCTCTGCAGTAGTAACATAGGTATTATTCAGTTATTAACACACCCCAAATTTGTATGCATTAACAGGTTAAACTGCAAAATTATGATCTTTTGTCTGTGTGTACTGTGTAGTCGTTGTGGTCAGTGGGTCAATGTCAACTTCTGTGAAAGCTTTTTGTGTTTCAACTTTCTAGCATACTTTCGTTTGTCGTGTTCCAAGATTTTCTTGGTCAGTCGTGAGTTATCCATTCATACTAAATGGCCGTAGAATTTCACACGCCTTTTGTATGCGACTACAGTGAATTATTCAGTTGACGAATTGTATTCTTCCGAGCTTTGCCTGAAGAAGAAGAAGAAGAAGAAGAAGAAGAAGAAGAAGAAGAAGAAGGAGAAGAAGAAGAAGAAGGAGAAGTGTGAGAAACTACAGAAAAACACTTTTCAAATTTCCAGGCAGTGCCGGCAATAGAACCCAGGCCTCAGGGGGTAGCAGCTAATCACACTATCCACTACACCAGAGAGGCGAATTATTATTATTATTATTATTATTATTATTATTATTATTATTATTATTATTATTATTATTATTTTATTGCGCGCCTCGTTTGAAGAAGCATAGTTTGAAATACTGATATGTTCCTTAAGGAATGATCGTGTGTTAGAAAAGGCTTATGGACGAGTGAGTTGGCCGTGCGATTAGGGTCGTGCAGCTGTGAGCTTGCATTCGGGAGATGGTGGGTTCGAACCCCACTGTCGGCAGCCCTGGAGATGATTTTCCATGGTTTTCCATTTTCACACCAGGCAAATGCTGGGGCTGTGCCTTAATTCAAACCATTCCTCTTCCATCATCGCCATAAGACCTATCTGTATCGGCGCGACGTAAAGCAAACTGAAACCAAAAATAGTGTGTAAGTTATACTAGTGTTTCTGACACGATTGTGTGTATGTATCATTATAAAGGAACATGTTAAGTGTACATGTCAAGTTAACAGTTCGAGAGATCTTAATGAAGAAGGCAATTACGATTTAAGCAATATAATGAACAGTTGTTGTGACACACTCCGCCCAAGAGGGGCCTACTTCTGTCCACTGTCTGACTTTAAACACCACTTGTTCCGGCTTTCACCTGGCGTCCGCCACATTCTTGTGGTAGGATGTAGTTCAATGTAAACAGCTGCCGAGCCTGCCACGTGCTATTCAACTGTTATCACATTCTGTGCTTTGGAGGGCAAGGCGAGAGCGATCCGGAACTGCTCGTCTATTCCTAACTTTCGAAAAGCCAAAGCCATCTCCATACGTCCCGAGATGCCGAAATTTTGTCCCACAGATCGTCCCAGTCTCTAAAATCTTCCGACACGAGGCTGCCTTATTTGAATAACATTGCATACCTCCGGACTGGGACGAAATCGAACTCACCCACTTGGACTTAGAAGGACAGTGCTTCGACTCTCTGAGCCATTCGGCCCGGCGCAAATGCAACTGGAATAATAATAATTAAAAAATCCGCCTCCGCGGTGTAGTGGTTAGTATTATTAGCTGCCATGTCCAGGGGGCCCGTGTTCGATTCCTGGCTATGCAACGAAATTTGGACAGAAGAACGAGGACTGGAACGGGGTCCACTCAGCCTTGGGAGGTCAACTGAGTAGAGGTGGTTCGATTCCCACCTCAGCCATCCTCGAAGTGGTTTTTCCGTAGTTTCCTACTTCTCTTCCAGGCGAATGCCGGTATGTACCTAATTTAAGGCTACGGCCGCTTTCTCCCCTTTCCTTGTCTATCCCTTCCAATCTTCCCATACCCCCACAAGACCCCTGTACAGCACAGCAGGTTAAGCCACCTGGGCGAGGTACTGGTCATTCTCCCCAGTTGTATCCCCCGACCCTATGTCTCACGCTCCAGGACACTGTCCTTGAGGCGGTAGAGGTGGGATCCCTAGCTGAGTCCGAGGGAAAAGCTGGAGGGTCAGAATAGTTCCGCAATTCTAATCAAGTAGGCCGAGTTGACCTCAAACCACCCGTCAGATCCAGGTTATAATCCCTAACCTGGCGGGGAATCGAACATCGGCCCTCCGGGTAAGAGGCCGGCAGACTACGCCTACACTGCAGGGCCGACACTTCTAGCTTCGCAAGGCAGAAGTATTTGCCTGGCAATTATCCAATATCTGTAGAGACATTCGTTTGGAAATCTAATTTAATGTATTATCAAGTGTTACATCGTCCCTTGTTTTTGTTACTTCTCTGAACATTAATGTTAAACGTTGGTGTGATGTTCCTTTTACACGCAGAAACGCTGATTTACTGAGTTGAGGTTTTCTTTTGCAGATTCTTCTAGAAAAAGAATTTCATGTAAATAGAAATTTAGGAACAGAAATGTAAAATACGTTGTAGTTAGCTGTATGGTTTAATCGCCAATGGCCAATAAATAAAAGAAAAGAAAAAAAGAAAAAGAAAAGGAGAAAGAAAAAAGAAAAAAGAAGCGACTGAAAGTCTGGTTGTTTTCTTCTTGAACAGAGAATAATCATCCTTGCCAAGGCCTCTGCATTTCCCGGTTAGTCACCTAGAGCGTGTATACAACAGTTGAAGGGGACAAGGAACCGAACGAAGGTCGTTGCGTACGCTGCAGTTGTGTGATCAAGGCGGCCTTGACTTACTCCAATGACGCGCTCGCTTCAATAGTTTGTGGTGTGGCGACCCGCCATTAGTTTTCGTGACAAGTGTCCAGTTAGCGGGAGGAGAGAAAGATAAAAGGACAGGTTTTATTTAAATGTTATTGAAGAGAAGATATTCTCCCTCACAACCAATTCGTGGGCCACTCTAAATCCAGTACGACTGCATTTCAAAAGGTAAGAGAACGAGTTTGTTAGAGATAAAAGACTTGAATTATTCAACAAGGTCCACAGTGAAGGAGGTCAGTGTTCAAGCGACCTTCGAAAGAAATTTGTTGATCGCTAGGAAAGGTCACAGATTGTTACTTCCCCCAGTCACATAAGGTCGGTCGGTCACTTACACAATTACTTGTTTTATGTACACACTTAGGTTTCGTCGTTCTAGTCCGTCTAGAGTAGCGTTTCTCGACCTTTGGCACACTAAAGGTGTATTTGAAAACCCATAGCACAATTATATGATTCTACACATTAGTCTCAGATAAACTAACATTAAAAAATAAGATAGAAGTGTACTTAAGTAAGAGATAATATAAGTTTAATGATTTATATTTTGTAATGTTTGTTTAGTCCTCCTCTGTGGTGTAGTGGTTAGTGTGATTAGCTGCCACCCTTGGAGGCCCGGGTTCAATTTCCGGCTCTGCCACGAAAATTGAAAAGTGGTACCAGGGCTGGAACGGGGTCCACTCAGCCTCGGGAGATCAAATGAGTAGAGGTGGGTTCGATTCCCACCTCAGCCATCCTGGAAGGGGTTTTCCGTGGTTTCCCACTTCTCCTCCAGGCAAATGCCGGGATGGCACCTAACCAAAGGCCACGACCGCTTCCTTCCCTCTTTCTTGCCTGTCCCATCCAATCTCCCCATCCCTCCACAAGGCCGCCTAGGCGAGGTACTGGTCATTCTCACCAGTTGTATCCCCGACCCAAGGGACACTGCCCTTGAGGCGGTAGAGGTGGGATCCCTCGCTGAGTCCGAGGGAAAAACCGACCTTGGAGGGTAAGCAGATTAAGAAAGAAAGAAAGAAAGAAAGAAAGAAAGAAAGAAAGAAAGAAAGAAAGAAAGAAATAATGTTTATGTAGGTAAACTGTGGCTAGGAAATTACAGGCATTCCTATTACAATTTTTCATTAATAATTAAAACAAGATCGTATATGATGCAAAATTAAAGTGAAACTTGGGCTTAGTTCCCTTTCGTAACCTCCTTCATTCTTGGGCAAATGTTTAATAAACCCTCCCTCATGTCATCATATTCTTACACTTCATTGTGTTCATTGTAAATCTTACTTCGCATAAATAGGATGTAGGAAACGGAAGAAGAGATTTAGCAGCCTTTGTAGAAATAGCTGTATATTCTTTCCAGGGAGAAATTACAGTATTCAGGATGATGCAATGATCAGTTTTGAACGTCTGTCATTTCTCATACTGACCAATCCATTTTCTTTCTGGATATTTAATTCTGTTGGCTGAAGAACAGATGGAGCAGACGTGGTTCCTCACCCAGTTGAATGAAGTCAACTGAAGTGTTTGGAAATACTTGTCAACATTATTACAGTACGCAATGAAGGCAGAATATCTGAAATTAATGTGTGTAGATTCTTGTCAATTTTGTAGATCTTCACAGACATGTCAGTTGTATTATATTTTTAATTCTCCTCCGAAAATAGCTCATTTTCTCATTTAAACTATTATATTATTGTGTTGTGTTTTGTAAAGGAGATCTGCATCATTGATACTTTTGTTTCAATTCTATGGCGACACGCTCGTAGCTCACTGGTTGGAAAAACCAGGTCTGTAGTTCAAGACGTGAACCAGTCAAATGTATGTGTTTTGAAATACTGCGGTACGAGCCAAATTTGAGCTGCATTCAAACATAAAACCGAGAGAGAGCTGGCGATGCGGTTAAGGTCGCGCAGCTGTGAGCTTGCATTCGGGAGATAGTTGGTTCGAACCTCACTGTCGACAGCCCTGAAGATGGTTTCCCATATTCACACCAGGCAGATGTTGGGGCTGCACCTTAATTAAGGCCACGGCCACTTTCTTACCACTCCTAGGCCTTTCCTATCCCATCACCCCTTAAGACCTATATATGTCGGTGCGATGTAAAGCAAATAATAATAATAATAATTATTATTATTATTATTATTATTATTATAATAAAGTGCTGAAAGAATTTGGAATTGATGGCAAAACAACTAATATGATACAACAGACATTAACAAACACCCGGTAACAAGTTAAATTTCTTGGAGAGCTATCAGAACCGTTTGAAATCAAGGCAGGTGTGAGGCAAGGAGACGGCCTCTTCCCAGTCTTTTCGACTGTGTCTTGGAGAAGGTGATAAGGGAATGGCGAAAAGAAATGAGTCAGAAAAATATCTCGAATGGAATCAAGATAGGACACAAAAAGGCTGGACTTACATTTGAATGTCTTGGATTTGCAGACGACTTAGTGTTCTTTGCTGAAAATCTAGAGACCATACAGATAGAGGTTTTGTAAGAAACAGCAGGAAAGGAGGACTTCAAATATGCTTTGAGAAAACTAAGTACATGAACATAGATCCCAAAGAATCATCATGGACAATGAAGACCAAGTATGGTGACATACAGAGAGTCCACAAATTCAAATACCTAGCGGAGATTCTGACTCCTAACAACAACGAGAAGCCAGCTATCGAAGAAAGAGCAAAGAAACTGGAGATTGCATTCAGACTATGCCAGGTAACTTATAAGTCCAAATCCCTCTCCTATCAAGTCAAACTCAGACACTATAATACCGTGGTGAAACCTGAATGCCTCTATGCAGCAGAGACAATTGCCAGAAAGGGGATTAGAGAATTACAAAAGAAAGAGCGTGAATTTATGAGGAAAATTCTGTGACCCAAGAAAGCAACAGGAAATGAGTTTACCTTCCGTTTGAGATCAAATCAAGAGCTGTCTGAAAAATGCGAGAACATTTCAACCTCGATAAGAAAAAGGCGACTGCCTTTCTATGAACACCTGAGAACAATGGAACCGGAGCGCCTAGCGAATAAGATCCTCATCTTCTAGAGAAGAATAAAGATCCAAGTACCATGGCTGAAAGAAGTTCATCAGGATCGTAAAAAATGTGGCACTGAGGAGGGAGATATTACAAACAGAACAGCAGTGTTGCCAACTTAGCGGATTTTCCGCTAAATTTGGCGGAATTAGAAGACTGTCGGCGAAGAAATATATAATTTAGCGGACAGCGGATTTTTGGCGGAATTCTAGATTTATTATAGCGGAATTTAGTGTTTTATCCATTTTACGTTTTTTAAAAATTTGTACTCCAGTCTGTCTCTGAGCTATTCCGTATTTCTTGTCAAGAGCTAGCAGTCACATGAGGAAAACATGTTATTTGGATCTGATGTTATGAGATCATGGTATCATAAATTTGTAATGCGTGAGGAAAGGTACTTATATCTTAGTTGACGAATGACGACAGATAATGAAACTGTGAGAGAGTAGCATTTATATTTATGCTATGAAGGAAGACCGTTTAATGAACTGGGCTGTTCTGTGTGTCGCCCTTGAGGTAGGGGATTCACCTAGTTTGCACCTCGCCGGATTCGAGGCAGGGGCCTAATCCCAGTGGAACTCACAGATCAGGTGAGTGCAGACATTTACTTGTATTATTATTATTATTATTATTATTATTATTATTATTATTATTATTATTATTATTATTATTATTATTATTATTATTATTATTATTATTATTATTATTATTATTATTATTATTATTGCTCATTTTTATCGCTCATTATTTGAGATCGGATTTTTTGGCGGAATTTTAGCGGATTTTTAGTAGTATTTAGCGGATCTTGAACATATAAGTTGGCAACACTGCAGAACAGTGTTCAGAAGGAAAATTGCGGAGGTGACGGATCTGTTCGTAGAGAAACCCAGGAGAACAAGAAGGTTGTTCTCGGATGAGGAACGAGCAAAAGCGAACCAGAGAATAAAGGAGTATTGGCGTAAAAAGAAAGAATAACAACAGTCAAGGAAGTTGTGTAATCGTAACCCATAGGAGGTAGAAACGAACCTAAATAAACAATAATATTAAGGAGGATTTACGGCCCAAGGGTGGTAGAGGGAAACTACAGATTGCGCTCAAATAATGAGATATACAAAAGAACAGAAGACCTGGATACAACAATAAGGAAAATACGGCTGCGATTCTATGGACACATGGTCAGAATGGATCCAGGTTAAATAAACTAATTTTTAATAAAATATACTACTTGGAGAGCCATTGGGGATATGCCAAGGAGATGAAGGAAGAACTCAAGAGGTTAGGAATTGCAGATGAAGAATGTCGTGATAGAGACCAATTCAGGAAAAGATTTTCCAACATAAAAGTTCTTGTGGAAGAAAAGAAAGAACGCAGAGGGGGAAGATGGACTGAAGAGAGAAGAGTGCAACATTCTGCAATAATGAAGGCACTGTGGAGGAAGAGGAAGGAAGAAGGGATGGCTTTTAGTGCCGGGATATCCCAGGACGGGTTTGGCTCGCTAGGTGCAGGTCTTTCTATTTGACTCCCGTAGGCGACCTGCGCGTCGTGATGAGGATGAAATGATGATGAAGACAACACATACACCCAGCCCCCGTGCCATTGGAATTAACCAATTAAGGTTAAAATCCCCGACCCGGCCGGGCATCGAACCCGAGACCCTCTGAACCGAAGGTCAGTACGCTGACCGTTCAGCCAACGAGTCGGACGATAAGAAGGAAGTGAAGTGGTATTGGCATGGTCTTAAGTTTGGCCGGCTCACAAGAAAGAAAGAAAGAAAGAAAGAAAGAAAGAACTTATAAATAATATTGAGGTTACATTGCACTAACTTCTTTTATGGTTTACAAAGACGTCAAAGTGCCGGAATTTTGTCCGGTAAATCTACCGATACGAGGCTAGCGTATTTGAACACCTAGAATCGTACCTGACAACTCGGGCTCAGAAAACAATCGCCTTACTATCTGAAGCGGTCATCCCGCCCTCTAGATCACATACGGTACAGACGTGCACATTAATGGTGTCCCGACATAAACAATCAACACTGTCCCACTCCAGTACTGAAAAGAAGGGGAGAGAGTAAAGGGGTAGTGTTGAAGGCCAATCCAGTACAAAACATGGGGAAAGGAGTGAAGGGGTAGTGTCGAAGGCACAATGACTCATCTTCTCGCTTAACGCATTGCTGCATGGACTGCTTGCAGACAGCCCGCTACAAGACTTCGTTGTGATCGAAATGGGCACAGTGGCGGATGTATTGAAGTACAGCATTAGGTTACTTACTCGTCCGGCCCCGCGGTGTACGGGGCAACGCGTCCGGCCGCCCCAAGTTCGATTCCCGGCCGGGTCAGGGGGTTTTAATTGTAAATGAATAATATCCCTGTCCTGGGGACTGCGTGTTTGTGTCGTCCTTAACGTTCCTCACATTCAACACTCAACACTTCCGCAATTCCAAGTACATGCAGGTTCATATATTGTGCAAGTAGGGGCAAAAGAACTCTATAGGTCGACGCCCCGAACAAATAGCATTTTAACATAAACAATTAAAAAAGTAACCTACTCTGATAATTATAGTATTAAGAGGTAAAGGGGGTTTTTAACCGAAAAGTATTTTATACTACAGTAGTTAGGAATATTTTGTAGCTGCGTTATATCGGGTCTACCAATCCTTCTTCACCTCGTTCTTGCCATATTTCTATCAATCACCAAACTGTCTGAAGACTGCATTGTATTGCTTGTGCTATTGTTTGGGGGACCATGTGAGCCTCCCACATGCCAATAATACTGCCTCGATTCACCTGCGATAGGATAGGAGCCATCTTATTACAATGTTACAGTATAACGCCGGAATACACACACTGTGTATTCAGCACTACGTGTTCACTCCCTTCCCCTCATCTTCAGTACTGGAGTGGCCTTCAACACTATCCCTTTACTCTCTCCCCTCCTTTTCAGTACTGGAGTGGGGCAGTGTTGATTGTTTACGTCGGGACACCATTAATGTGCGTGCGTGTACCTATTTATTTTCACGATTGTTCCCTTCCGCTTTTATTCCCAAAATCTCGCCATCCTCTCTGAATGCTTCCTCTGTCTACTTTTCCCCAAGTTGTCGTGATATTCTGGACTCAAATTTTACATTTGTGATTTTATTTCCACACTCGGTGCGGTCCTCCCTCTGAGCCTCTTTTAGCCATTCCGTACCGCATTTACTCTTTGTTACGATGTTGAGTAGTTTCTTTGCCGTTCTGGAGTTTGCCATTCTGTAAATGTGTGTGTAAAACTTTGCTCGGCGTTTTCTGGTTTCATACGTAATGTGTTTATCTATTCATAGAGGTCGTTCTGCGGTCTCTTCATCCAGATGCCATTTGTCTTGACTGCCCCATAAATCTTCCTGTTTTTCTATGTCCTTAATTTTAGAATAATTACATACAATAAACATAATAATAGTAATAATAATATCGCATTTACGCGTCTTATTAGAAAGCCGGTTTGAGTGGCTCAAACAGTTGGCTACTGGCCATTTCTGCCCAAGTAGACTGGTTCGATCCCGGCTCGGTCAGTCCGGTGGGAATTGAAGTTACTCAAATATGCCACCCTCATGCAGTTGCTCCCCCCCCCCCACCCCCACCCGTGTGTTTGTGGGGGTAGAATACATCCATAGTATTACATTATGCCTATTGTAAAAGGCGACTGAGAGCTTCCTACTTGGGACGGTAAAAATGAAATGGCGTATGGCTTTTTAGTGTCGGGAGGTGTCCGAGGACTTCGGCTCGCCAGGTGCAGGTCTTTTGATTTGACGCCCGTAGGTGACCTACGCGTCGTGATGAGGATGAAATGATGAAGACGACACATATACCCAGTCCCCGTGCCAAGGGAATTAACCAGTTATGGTTAAAATTCCAGATCCTCACGTGACCAATGGCAAGCATGCTGATCATTTAGCCATGGAACCGGACACTTGGGACGGTGAGTTGCGAACACAGGACCTAAACCTGGGTGTGACATTGCTTCCACTTATAGTGCTAGGTTCCTCGCTTTCATCTCTGCTGTCAACTACTGTGCCCTTCTAGTATTATGCGATCTACAGTGGCTTTCATTTTTCACGCCCTTCCTTGGTCCTCCTTTCTTTTGCCGAAACCTTCATGTTTCGAAGTGTTGGACCTTTTACTTGTTATCTTCTGACCGAGCAAATTGGCCTGCTGTTGCGATCGCGTAGCTGTGACCTTGCGTTCGGGGGATGGTGGGTTTGAACCCTACCGCCGGCAGCCCTGAAGACTGTTTTGCGTGGTTTCCTATTTTCACAGAAGGCTGTGCCTTATTTAAGGCCACGGCCACGGCCACTTCCTTCCCATTCCTAGACCTTTCCTATCCCATCGTCACCATAAGACCTATCTGCGCTAGTGCAACATAAAGCCAGTTGCAAAGAAATAAAACAAGTATTTCTAGTTCAAGGTCCATTTAAACCTCCCCTTCTCGCCACCAGGTTACAGTACCGTAGCCTTACAACGAGCAACGTTTCTCTTAGCGTTAATTAACGTCATTTGCTTATGAGTACGTTCTAATGTTAACGGTCTTAAGTGACACAGAATTTTTGTCCTTCGGGTATTCTTTAACCACACACAAAGTTGTCCGCATTCAATAACATCTTTAACTGAGACCGACCTCAGCCGGAATCGAACCCATTGTAGTGGGAATGGAAGGACAGCGATCAACCGACTCCCAAATTCTCGTAAAAAAGGCAAAATATTAGTAATATATGTTATTTGTTTTACGCCCGACTATCTACTTTTACAAGTTCTTTGAGACGCCGAGGTGCCGAAATATACTCCCGCCGGAGTTCTTTTAAGTGCCAGTAAATCTACCGACACGAGGCTGACGTATTTGAGCACCTCCAAATACCACCGGACTGAGCCAGGATCGAACCTGCCGAGGTGAGATCAGAAGACCAGTGTCTCAACCGTCCGACTCCTAATCTTGAAAATGAAAACCTACAACCTGTTTTCCAGTCATTGACCGGGTCCGGGATGTAATGAATGATTCATATATAGGCTATTATTACGATGGGGTCGCCACTCCCAAAGTGATGTATGTTAATGACTCATAGATGCTATGAAATGAGAATGGAGAGTGTTGCTGTAATGAAAGATGACAGGGAAAACCGGAGTACCCGGAGAAAAACCTGTCCCGCCTCCGCTTTGTCCAGCACAAATCTCACATGGAATAGCCGGGATTTGAACCACGGTATCCAGCGGTGAGAGGCCGACGCGCTGCCGTCTGAGCCACGGAGGCTCAATTCCTACTTCTTGATGGATGCAATATTTTTGCATCGGTCTCTCAGCAGAGCCCAGAGAAAAATGCAGCTTTAAAAAAATTATTTACGTCGCGCCGATGCAGATTGGTCTTGTTGCGTTACGTTACCCTAGACATAAGACATATTTATATTTAAAAAAATCTACTCAAATCTCTGTGTGATATATGGCTTTGCCAATATGTATGGAAGCTGATGAAGTATGGGTGGAGCTGCGCAATGACGTCAAAGAAAGAAGGACTTGTGCCTCTGAGTATTATGAACGGTCTTACTCGTAGGATCAGACGTTCTGCAATAGCACTTTCCGGCAGCACAATGAGGAAAGCAATGGCAAACTAGTACGCCTCATTCTAGTGCCGCTAATGGTTTTAGGAGTTCCTGTATCCACTGATCCTGCCCTTTAAGAATCCGCACACAATCATGTTATAAGAGTTACAAAAAATGCAACTTAAATTTATATTGATGAATTCCATTGCTACGTCATAAGATAGAATTTAATTCGTTGCCCTTGGCAACCGATTCTGTCAGCTTATTCATATAATTAATTTTCTTTAATTAATTCAATCCCTTTACCCTCCTTGGTTGGATTTCCCTCCCGGACTCAGTGACGGATCCCACCTCGACCGCCTCAAGGTCAGTGTCGTGGAGCGTGAGACATTTGGTAAGCGCTACAACTTGGCAGGAAGACCAGTACCTCGCCCAGGCGGCCTCATCCGCTATGCTGAACAAGGGCCTTACGGGGGATGGAAATATTGGTCGGGATATGCAAGGAAGAGAAAAGAAACCGGCCGTGACCTTAAGTTACGTGCCTGACCGAGCTCGATAGCTGCAGTCGCTTAAGTGCGGCCAGTATCGAGTATTCGGGAGATAGTAGGTTCGAACCCCACTGTCGGCAGCCCTGAAGATGGTTTTCCGTGGTTTCCCATTTTCACACCAGGCAAATGCTGGGGCTGTACCTTAATTAAGGCCACGGCCGCTTCCTTCACACTCCTAGCCCTTCCCTGTCCCATCGTCGCTCTAAGACCTATCTGTGTCGGTGCGACGTAAAGCAAAAATAAAAAAAAACATTTGCCTGTAAAAGAAGTGGTGAACCACTTCGAGGATGTCAGACGGAAATCGAACCTCCTCTACTCATTTGACGTCCCGAGGCTGAATGGACCCCGTTCCAGTCCTCGTACCACTTTTCAAAGTCCATGGCAGAGGCGGGAATCAAACCCGGGCCTCCGGGGATGGCAGCTAATCCTAAAACTATTACAATTAATGAAAAGCAGTTGTTCTTTTGGAGTAGCATTTCTGATATTACATGTCTAATTACCCCTTAAAATTAAAATTTCTGCCAGCATTTGGAATACTAATATTTTGCTTCACATTGTAAATACCGAATATACAGTAATTTTGTTTTAAATTTTCCATATGCACGCTTACACGTCCACAGCTGGATCCAAACGTTTCATTTTATTCATTCTATATCTCCTTGTTAACCGTCATTATTGCCATCGACAACAACAGACTCTCGCTCATGTTACGACAAACGCATATTTTTCATAAAAATAAATATTACTAGTAGTGGGGAAAAAAATGTATGACACAGGAGAGTAAAAAATCTTCAGGCACTGGTAGAAATTGCCTCGAACGCTAAAGACTTCACGCGTTGCTGATTTACTTTAGCTTATAAGTATACCTCGGATTTGTAGGTTATAATAGGTTAGAATGCAAAGTATTTTGGTTTGTAGGAAGTGTCATGCAACCCGTTGTACTAGAATGTAGGAGCAGTAGCATAAATTAAAGGAGTTCTGTAGGCTGTACCCCTAATATCTATGCAAATCTCATAGCATAACCGCTGTACAATGTAGGGTATACTTGTTACTAGCTTAAGTAAGTTTGCATTCTAACCTATCAGCACCTAATAATCCGGACTCTACTTATAAGACACATAACTATTATTTATCCTACTATGACATGAAGTTAGTTTCATAAAAGTAAAAATATTATTTTTCCAGTTGTTTAAATAACACAGAAATCTTCTATCTTAATCTGTTTACCCTCCAGGGTTGGCTTTTCCCTCGGACTCGGCGAGGGATCCCACCTCTACCGCCCCAAGGGCAGTGTCCTGGAATTTCAGACTTTCGGTCGGGGATACAACTGGGGAGAATGACCAGTACCTCGCCCAGGCGGCCTCATCTGCTATGCTGAACAGGGGCCTTGTGGAGGGATGGGAAGATTGGAAGGGATAGACAAGGAAGAGGGAAGGAAGCGGCCGTGGCCTTAAGTGAGGTACCATCCCGGCATTTGCCTGGAGGAGAAGTGGGAAACCACGGAAAACCACGGAAAACCACTTCAAGGATGGCTGAGGTGGGAATCGAATCCACCTCTACTCAGTTGACCTCCCGAGGCTGAGTGAACCCCGTTCCAGCCCTCGTACCACTTTTCAAATTTCGTGGCAGAGCCGGGAATCGAACCCGGACCTCCGGGGGTGGCAGCTAATCACGCTAACCACTACACCACAGAGGCGGGAATAACACAGAAAACAATTCAAAAACTCCTGCTCTAAAGTGGAATACCGCTGACTCTGAAAAGAAAAAGTATAATTCGCTTTTGTTATTATTCTATGGAAATCCACAGCTCTTTTCGTCATTCGACCGCGTCTGAGATGGAATGAATGAAGCCCCCATCTAGCGGCGAGGATAGGAATGGTGCCGGCTGCCGAGGCCTGTCGCACTCCTCTGGAGTAATGAATAGTGACTGACACATGGAGAGTGTTGCTGGCATGAAAGATGGTAGAGAAAACCGGAGTACTCGGAGAAAAACCTGTCCCTCCTCCGCTTTGTCCAGCACAAATCTCTCATGGAGTAACCGGGATTTGAACCACAGAACCCAGTGGTGAGAGGCCGGTGCGCTGCCGTCTGAGCCATGGAGGCTCTCAAAAAATCAGTATTCTGTAAATTGTTCAGGGCCCTCTTACTTCCTCTTTATTTACTAAGACATGCCTCTGTTACACTGGATACAGATCTTCTTCTTCTTATCACGCTTTAACCCCACCTTGCGGGGTCGCGGTTGAGACCTGTGTAGCACATGTGGATTTGGCCATGTTTTCCGTCCGAATGCCCTCTCTGGAAGGATGTAATCACTATCGTGTGTTTCTGTGGTGGTTCGTAGTGGGGCGTGTTTTCTAATTTTGAAGAGGAGAGTGTTGGGACAAACCCAAATAACCAGTCTCCGAGCCAGAACAATTAATCACACGTGATTAAAATCCCCGACCCGGCCGGGAATCGAACCCTGGACCTTCTGTACTGAAGTTGTCAAACGCAGACCATTCAGCCAAGGAATCGGACACACTGGATACAGAATGCTTCGAAATGATATCCCATGGTCCAATCTGTGTGCATCGTCATCACCACTTTATGCTTTTTGATGTCAGTTGGCTTTGGGCCGATGGCCTAGATGTTAGGACCCGTTAAACAACAAGCTTCATGATCTCAGTTGACTTTCTTACTGTCAATTAGACGTTGCTCCGTTGCCTAGCAACAATACCTAAGTGGTCTCGTACTTCTTTCGAAGACAACACCACAAAGCAGCATTCTATCACCTGACATCTGAGACTTCTTTTGAGCCGTGTCACTACGTGAAGTAATCTGGTAGTAATAAGATACAGAACCGCTTTTTTACACCCTCTCTTATTGTATGTTTATAGGTTAAATCTCATTTCCTCCTGGGAAAATTACGCGCCTACATTCGACTGAAAGAACTGTAACCGCTGGAGTGTGGAGCAAATTGACGTTGTGCGTTGATAATTATTGTTGTCAGCAGTATTTCTTTGACTCTGCTCTGTAATGTCTGGGTGTGTTAACCATAGAAGTGTGTTAAACCGCACTCGCCTTGTTTTTATCGTACCATCAAGTAATAATACTATCGTCGAATGGCATGGCTTAAAAATTCCATCTGCTTTTGTGCTAAATGGAGTGTGACAGCCTCGTGTTCTTGTTTTTATATGAAACTAGAGTTAAAAGTGAATAATATCCCGTTAATGTCCAGAATGTGCTAATATCAACCTTATAAACTATAAGAATAGCATCTGCAATATATGGTGTTAGAAATCGTCTGTAAGGTAGGCTTTGCCTTGCGTTACTGACCTACTGAGAAGGGCTGGTTTGTTTTGTGGTAGGGGACTTGGCCTACTTTTAACTTCTCCTGTCATGGCCCCCTCTACTGCCGACCGCCCGCACCTTGCGCCTGACGTCAGTCAGGTACCGTTAGTCCGCTGGGAAAGGGGAAGGGGCACTTCTTGTAGCAGGTGTGTGAGGTAGAAAGAAAGGGAAGACCTATCAAATATAACCCTCCTGTTTAGTGCTTTCCCCCTCCCGCTCTTGATATTCACAGACCGGATATTCTTTGAAGTCACTTCCCAGTTAGGGAGAGTATATCCGCAAACAAGTCAACTCCCTGTTATCCAGGCTAATGAAGGGGAGAATATGAAAATCGAAAAACATGAACATTCATGGAATAAGTTAACTTTCTCTGAGTCCGTCTTCTTGGTCGCGGTTGGAATCCCAGGCAATGTACGTAGGATTTACAAATAATAAGTCATGTCCCAGTGATCGAGCTTCAAGTGAACTAGAAACACTGTATCTGTGATCAAGATGCCAACAGTCACATAAAATTGCAAGCTTCATTTTTTTCTTTTCAGTTAAATAGCTGTCGGCTTCTACGAGAGTTCTGAATGGCGGAATAAGGTAAATTGAGTCCCTCAGGGTTCGGTTTTGGGTCCACTGCTATTTTGATCGCTATTAGTGACATTGGTGAAAATAAAATTTAGTAAGTAACACTTTTATGTAGATGATTTACAGATATATAATCTCTTAGCAAAGCAGCCTTGGTTCAGAGAGCCCAGGGTTCGATTCCTGACCGGTCCGAACATTTTAATGTATAGTCTATAGTTAATTACTCTAGCTCATTCACTACAGAAACACGAAAGAGTTCAATACTGTACATACTTCCACATAAATTTGGCGTCAAGAAGGGCATCTGGCTACAAAACTAGACCAGGTCCGTATGTGTGTAATAAGGTACGCACTCGACGCCATCAGAGTGCAAGGAAAATAGCGGAGAACCAAAAAAGGAGACTCCGAAGTGTATCAATCTCATACATATTTCAAGTACAGTTAAGACCAATAATAATAATAATAATAATAATAATAATAATAATAATAATAATAATAATAATAGTAATAATAAACCCGGCAGAGTTAGATGCACTTTTGAAGAGCGGAAAAAATGTTCTGCCGGCAGTCCATACCGATATCACGTCGGCATGTCAAAAATCTCTGTAACACGTTGTTTACCAGATAAAACAAATTTAAACGCGGTCATGAATAGCCCAACAGAGATCCGAATCTTTACCATCTGGTGGACTAAAACAGAACTTCGAAACTGATACGCAGGAGTCAAGTCAAAATGCCTGCAAATGGTAGCTTAGGCCATACGATTATTTTGTATTTAATAATATTTATTTATTTATTTATTTATTTATTTATTTATTTATTTATTTATTTATTTATTTATTTATTTATTTCGCTTATGGTTCAAGTTAATCCGTGGGTTCGAATCGCACTGTCGGCAGTCCTGAAGATGGTTTTCCGTGGTTTCCCATTTTCACACCAGGCGAATGCCGGAACTGTACCTTAATTAAGGCCACGGACGCTTCCTTCTCTCTCCTAGACTTTTCCTACCCCGTCGTCGCCATAAGACCTACTGTATGTGTCGGTGTGACGTAAAGCCACTTGTAAAAATAATATAAACTAGTGAAAGAAAACCCACAATATAGGAATGGAGAGAGATATATATGGACAATACAGAACATATAAATTAATAATAATAATAATAATAATAATAATAATAATAATAATAATAATAATAATAATAATAATAATAATAATAATAATAATAATGGTGGTGATTTTACGTCCTCTGAACGACCTTTAAAATTTAGAGAGATGTCGAGGTCCCGGAATTTGGCCCGTGGTAAATATTTTGCGAACATTGTCTGGCCGTCCATCCATACTTTACATCACTGCCTGCACGGTTGCTAGGTTACACTACTGTCACACATTTCGTACCCTTCGTTACACAAATTTTCGGATGACTTCCGGCTGTAATACATATTTGTCTCTATAAAAACCAGTTTTTTTTGTAATGTTATTCCGTCGACATTCGCAACAATTCAAGAGGTGAAAGTTTTTCCTTCACGGCAGACAGTTTTGCATCTCATCCATTCATCTTTATGAGGAAGCAATTCCATTGACATGACCAGGAATGTTCGCGTGAGTTTCACAACAAAAGACGAGATGAATGGAAGGGGGGTCTTACGCCTTACAGCAGGAGGCCATGAAAAGGTAAAAAAATAAAAGAAACCGTTGTGTTGTAACTTCGCACATGATCTCGCCACAACACTCTCTTCTTAGAATTTCGCTTCCGCTTAACCGTGTCACGAACGGTAACACAAACAGTGGAATATCCTCGGAACACGTAGTCTTCATACAGACTCAACTAGAAGTTGAGTTTTGAGTTTCATTTTTCATTTCGCCTTTTACTATCCCATGGTCGCCATAAGACCTATCCGTGTCGATGCGAGTTGAAAGAAATTGTGTATATATATATATCTCCTTGTGGCAGCCCAGATTGTCTGAGATGTAGCTGATCCTTTCTGATAAATAATCAAAGTAAGTGCCGGGCTGAGTGTCTCAGACGGTTAAGGCGCTGACCTTCTGACACCAACTTGGCAAGGTCAATCCTGGCTCAGTCCGGTGATATTTGAAGGTGCTCATATACCTCAGCCTCATGTCAATAGATTTGCTGCCACTTAAAAGAACTCCTGCAGGACAAAATTCCAGCACCTCGGCGTCTCCGAAAACCGTCAGAATTAGTTGGTAGGATGTAAAAAGAGTATTATTATTACTATTATTATTATTATTATTATTATTATTATTATTATTATTATTATTATTATTATTATTCGCAGGGCCTTCGCGGACTTGTTACACTTTTCAGTGAACTCCGCTTTCTTTTGAGTCCAGAATTCCCTCATTCTTTCTGAGTGGCCCTGCTTGCGTTCCTCTGTCCAAGGGACACCGTGTTTTCTTTTCGGTTGTTCGTCTCGATTTAGCCTGTTCGTCAGTATTTTTTCTTTTTCGTATAAGAAACTGTGAAGGCGTCTTCCGGTTTGATAAGGTCTTCTTTGATGTTTCCTTCTTTTTTCGTTTTTGCTAGTGGTTTTACGTCGCACTGACACTGACAGGTCTTCTGGTGACGATGGGATAGGAAAGGTTTAGGAGTGGGAAGGAAGCAGCCATGGCCTTAATTAAGGTACAGCCTGGTGTGAAGATGGGAAACCACGGAAAACCATCTTCAGGACTGCCGACAGTGGGATCCGAACCCACATTCTCCCGGATGCAAGCACACAGTTTGGTGTTTCTAAACCATGGCATCGTGGTTTTAGGTTTTGAATCAAATGGGTGAAATATCTGGTTGGTCAACCTGTTTCCGTCCATTCGTTTTATTATTATTATTATTATTATTATTATTATTATTATTATTATTATTATTATTATTATTATTATTATTATTATTATTAGGCCGCCTGGTGGCCATGATCGTTAAGGCGCTGAAGTCCAAACGGTCTGACACCGCGGTTAGCTGGTTCGAGTCCCGTTGGACGAAAAAATTTTCACCCTCAGAATTTTGGCCGGCTAGGTAGGGGAGGTGGTGGTATACAATTTTTAACCGCTAGATTGCGTGCCAAAAGCCTGGATTAAATTCCAAACCTCTCCGCAGTGCTCATATGGAGTGACGGCATATGACGCTGTTGATGGTGATTCGTCCGTCGGATGGGGACGTTAAGCCTTGAGCAGACCCCTTAGTGCTATTCGACAGAAGTAGGCTTTGTGCCGGCACCGGGTTTCACCCTCTCCCTACTATCACGTCATTCATTTCATCGCATTAACTCCTCTGATGAGGTTGACGTTAGGAAGGGCATCCGGTCATAAAAACCCGCCACGACAGATTCATCTCACCTCATCCCCGACCCCGTAGGGAAACGGGACAATGCTTCATTTCGCTTGCTCTGCTTTTACTTCCCCGTGTAACAATAATCACCACTTTCACCTTACTGATCTAGACCTTAGGGTACGCTTTATCTGGGACGGCTAGTCAGGTAAAAAAGGAAATAGAATCTTGGTAGTATTGACAGCTAACCAAGTATTTCACGTAATGCTGCATCATAGCGTATCCAAAAGTTGAATGACTCTTGTCGTTTGCTCCACTTAAAGTGACGTGTGATATATCTTTAGTAAGAACAATTAACAATTGTTCTCTTAATTAGCTACGTCTTGTGAGAACCTGGCATGTGATGCCGTGCCGCCTCGCCTGGGTGATGGGAGAAAGCAAGGACGTGCTATTCGGGTCGTGTCCTGTCTCAAACTGGAGTACAATTTCGTTATTTTCGTGCGGTCATCTCTACATCTCGTTTACTAAGGGTTTCTTAACCACTAAATGCAACGAGTGTTATTTGTTTTACCTTCCACGAACTACTTTTGAAGTGCCGTTGCGCAGGAGGCTAACATATTTGAGCACCTTCAAATACTCCAGGGCTGAGCCGGAATCAAACCTGCCAACCTTAGATCAGAAGGCCAGTGTTCTACCGCTTAAGCTACTCACTACGGCGAAATGTTATTTTACTATTTAATATATACTCTATGGCAGGAGTCGTCAATCGAGAGCGGAATGCCTTCGGAGCCACTTTGCTTCCCGCTCTCGAGGAACGAGAGCAGCTTAGCGAGCAAGTAGGGGAAGTGCATGACGTAGTACGTACTAAAGGCCAGTGGCGCGATATGCACGATATGCAACCCGCCTGACTGCTGCTCTCTTGTCACGTGACAAACACCTGTCCCGAGCAGAGCAAGTAACACCGGCTCCCTATAGCAACTACGTGATGACGTCTGGTCTATGGCATACAAGCAGTAACAATATAACGTTAACACTGAACAAAATATAATACAATAACTTTCATTAAAATACGGATGGTAAAAGAAGAATTTATATCTTCCCCTAGTACTATTTTTTAAATACGGGGTTGGGGGTGAGGTGAGATGAATTTATATGACATGTTTTACGGCTGGATGCCCTTCCTGATGCCAACCTGAATTGAGGAGCTAATAAAAAATATATTGAATGATGGTAACTTAAATGAAATTTCGTAAGGAGGTGGAAGGAATCAGCTGTGCCATGTGAAAAGGAACTGTCCAGCCATTTATCTGGAAGTGAAAATGGGAAACTACGGGGAAAACCATTCTCAGGAAATAATTTTGTACTTACGGAAGTGGACATTTACGAGGTAATCACAAGATCGGCAAACAACGACCAAGCACTCACCTGCAACAAAGAAATGAAATATGTTACAAATAAATCAATTTCAAAGATTAAGTTAAAAGCATGCATCTATTTTTACCAATATTTAAGAATATTGTGATGAAAAAAACAAAACAATATGAATCCTTATTTAAATACCCAGTACAAAATACGAAAATCTAACAGTCATCAATAATTTTATACAATTTGTTTTACGTCGCACCGACACAAATAGGTCTTATGGCGACGATGGGATAGGAAAGGCCTAGGAGTGGAAAGGAAGCAGCCGTAGCCTTAATTAAGGTACAGTCCCAGCATTTGCCTGGTGTGAAAATGGGAAACCACGGAAACAAATTGTACTACTTCTTAAAACAATAACTACCACCACTTCTTCTTCTTCTTTCGCATCTTTCACCTTATGTGGGGTCGGCGATACGACAGCCACGTTTCCAACTGACGTTGAATCGGAAGATCAAAATGGATACGGTATAACTCGAGCTCACGGCTGAGGATGCACAGGACAAGGTGCTATGGAAACGTGGCTGTCGTATCGCCGACCCCACATTAGGTGAAAGATGCGAAGGAAGAAGAAGAAAAAGAATAAGAATAAGAATAAGAAGTGGTGGTGGTAGTTATTGTTTTAAGAAGTAGTACAATTGGTAATCATCCTCTCTTAACAGTAATCTCAGGGGAAAATGAAATAGGTCCGACATTTCGACGAATGAAGATATCAGCGGGAAAAAAAGGAACGGCCGCGAAAGACGTGAGAATTAAATATCCACAATATTAAAAGAAGCGTTTTGACAGATAGGGCTGGATGGAGGACTATTGCCACATCGCTGCATTCATTTCTCCTTCTCTTCGCTTCTGGCCCTCTTGTTCGTTCAGATCGCTCTGTGCTGTTATACATAACTCCGAAGTGAGAGATTTGGCAACTCCAAGCAACACTAGTCGGCCAGCAGGCTCATCTCCATGGCAACCGCTGCTGTGGATCCGGCCGCGTTCCCATTGCAACCATACCGGCAGTAAACGGACCTCACTCTAAAAACTATCAGAATGTATATTTCAATATTACGACTGTAGGCTTGGTGAAACTAATACCGTCGAGGTCTATACAAGGACGAAGAAAATGAAAGGATGTCAGACACGACCAGAAAGACGAGAATTACATTTTTTGGTCACATAATGAGGATGTATAACAGCAGGTTGACAAATCGACTGTTTAACCAGGTTTACAACAGCAAGAATGGCAGCCAGTGGATCCAAGGAGTAAAAAAAGATAGGACAGAGGTTGGAATAACAGACTGTATAACAAAAGACAGAACAACGTCAGAAGATTGCCCATCAAAGGTGCCGTCATAAAAATACTGTATACCAGCTCCCATTCAGTTGGTTATTACAGGCATTTATGTTGACAATTCGGCCGCAGTGAGGATTGATAGTAGAATGAGTTCTTGGTTGAACGTAGTTACAGGGGTTACACAAGGCTGTAATTTTTCACCGTCGTTGTTCATGGTATACACGAATTATTTAATGAAAGGTATACAATTGCAGGGATGGATCCAGTTGAGTGGGAATTGAGTTTGCCCTATGCCAACCGCTTGGTATTAAGGACAGAATGTAGAAAAAAATAAGAATCAATATCTTGGAGTCTGAAAACAGATACTGTGAGAATTGTATGCCAATTAGCATTTTCAAGATTGAAGTGATGTCAGTTGAGAAGAAATATATAAAAGGGTTGAATGTTAGGTATGGGGATGCAAAATAGGAACAGGTAGATCATTTCAAGTATTTTGGATGTGTATTTTCCCAAGATGACGGTATAGTAAGACAGGAATGATGGAGAAGCTGAACGCATAAACCGGGGTCGGTGATAAGGTAATGTGAGGCGAAGGGAAGAGGATATGTTACGTAGGAGAATGTCCGACTCGATGAAGAGGGATATCAGGGTTATGATGGTCCGACTCACTCTTTAATGATTTAAACATAAGAAGTGTAGAACTGAACGAGGATTGTGGACGCGCTCAGTGTTTTTATTTTTTATTTTGTGTTAAAATGCTATTTGTTCGGGGCGTCGACCTATAGAGATCTTTTGCCCCTACTTGCACCATATGATATGAACCTGCGTGTAATTGGAATTGCGGAAGTGTAGAGTGCTGAATGTGAGGAAAGGAACGACACCAACACCCACTCCCCAGGCCAGGGATATTAATCATTTACAATTAAAAACCCCTGACCCGGCCGGCATCAAACCCGGGGTCTCCGGATGACACCACGGGGCTTCACATGCGCTCAGTTAATTGAATGAGGCCTGCAGAGTGAATGCTGAAAGGTCTTATGTGTATGTGTGCCAAGTTTCTGTGCTACTCAAGCATTAAACTCTCCATTTTCTTGATTTCATTTCAATGTATGTTTGTCTACTCCTTAGTCGGCGATGAGGCGAGATGAAATTTTATGGTATGTTTTACGGCCGGATGCCCTTCCTGATGCCAAATTCAGTTGAGGACCTAATGACGAAAAATGTGAATGCGATTGGATCAGGAGGTGAAAGGAATCGGGTTTTGTCTACGAATGGGAACTGTCCCAGCATTCCCCTGGAAGTCAAAATGGGAAACCACAGCCGACGGTGGGGTTCGAACCCACATGTCTCCCTAACCCAGAGCTTGTCTCCATAGACGTAGCGTACTCCGCTCGGTTGTTAATTTCATTTTAATCTTGGAAGATATTTGACCAATAGAATTGTGTACGTCATCATTTCATGTGATCTGAAAAGACAAATTAATGTGTCTTTCTAGTGCTGGAAGTTCTGTATTTCACTGTTCCCTTCATGTTGAATTATTATTATTAACCATTGAGCGTAACTCTTCGAAATGTGGAAGTGGGTTCATAAATTCTACTTTCTGAACGAGTATGATAATGAAGCTGGCAATGTTTGCTGAGTATTCATTCACGTAAATGTCCACGGTCATGGCAAGAGCGGATATCGCATAGCTGAGTTCAAGGCTGTTTTCTTTGTGAAAGAATTTGTGCCAGGTTACGCATACATGCAGGCACCTTGCTGCAATCACTGTGGTGTGTTGGAGACGGAGAGTAATGTTTACCTAGGTTATATTTACATGTGGATAAAATATTGGAAATACCTTAAGGAGGGCAGTAGGGGAATATACACTTAATACCTATCTCTGCGTTCAGAAACGACATCATGACTAAACTACTGTGGGGAATTTAATGGCATTTATCAAAAAACATTCTCAGAGTGAACTTTCACGCGATTAACACCGTTTTATTTCAAAATATAGTATATGTATATAATAATTATAATTTCGTGTGGCTATTTCTAGCCGAGTGCAGCCCTTGTAAGGCAGACCCTCCGATGAGGGTGGGCGGTATCTGTCATGTGTAGATAACTGCGTGTTATTGTGGTGAAGGATAGTGTTATGTGTGGTATGTGAGTTGCAGGGATGTTGGGGACAGTACAAACACCCAGCCCTCGGGCCATTGGAATTAACCAATGAAGGTTAAAATCCCCGACCCGGGCGGGAATCGAACCCGGGACCCTCTGAACCGAAAGCCAGTGCGCTGACCATTCAGCCAACGACTCGGACACAGTATATGTGAAATGACTTGTTTAACATCGAGTATCGAGTACCACGCTCAATCACGCCTAAACTACTGGATAAATTGAGCTGAAATTAAGTATGGAGATATCTTAGATGCTCAATTCAAATACAGGTCTATTCTGATTTTTTTAACAATTAACCTTTTTTAAACAGTGTCCTTTTGTTGTATTTGCTTTATCGGCAAACAAATAGTGGTCAAATTGTAGGCCTGATATGAGCTTTTGGGTTTATGCCATGTCAAGTAAAAGTGAAACTCTACGTTTCACACAGAAATTTGCTTCGCGTCTTCAGGAGAAAATATCGACTGTTCACGAGGATGGCTTCTACAATAATGAAGAGTGAGCAGTCGAGTTTTTCTTCTGAAGATGCGGAGCAAAGTTTTGTGTGAAACATAAAGACACGGCGTAAGTCGAAAAACCCCATATCATGTCCACAATTATGGGCCGTGAAAGCAACAATGTTAACAGAGCTCAAATTGTTAGTCCTACCAAAAATGTCCAGTGAATTTAACACTCATTTTTCTACACAAAAAAGTATAAAATTTCACTTGGTGAAAATTAAACGGTCCGCCTCTGTGGTGTAGTGGTTAGCGTGACTAGCTGCCACCCCCTGGAGGCCTGGGTTCGATTCCCGGCTCTGTCACGAAATTTGAAAAGTGGTACGAGGGCTGGAACGGTGTCCACTCAGCCACGGGTGGTCAGCTGAGTAGAGGAGGATTCGATTCCCACCTCAGCCATGCTTGAAGTGGTTTTACGTGGTTTCCCCACTTCTCCTCCAGGCAAATGCTGGGATGGTACCTAACTTACGGCCACGGCCACTTTCTTCCCTCTTCCTTGCCTATCCCTTCCAATCTTCCCATCCCCCACAAGGTCTCTGTACAGCATAGCAGGTGAGGCAACCTGGGCGAGGTAACGGTCCTCCCCCCAGTTTTATCTCCCGACCCAAAGTCTCACGCTCCAGGACACTGCCCTTGAGGCGGTAGAGGTGGGATCCCTCGCTGAGTCCGCGGGAAAAGCCAACCCTCGAGGGTAAACAGATTAAATATAAATATTATGTCTTTAAATAAATGAAACTCAAATTTAAAACGATTAATTTATTTTGCATCTAACGCATCCAATAAGAAGTCAACAAGTGTAGGGGCCTATAAGAGATTAGGTGTATCGAAAAGGGGAAAGTGACTCAGGGCCTATGAAACTACCAGGAATGAAATAACCTGTTCTCTAGAGTGTGATGAGGTGAGACCTCTTTGGCAAAAGAGCCTTCTATATGTCTCTCAGTCATGGCCATCCATTAATACTTCGCATCACAGTCTGTACGGTTACTAGGTAACATTACTTTATAAAATATCAAAGCCATTTCTCATTAACAGTCCTGATGCAGTTATTTTATTATTATTATTATTATTAACTATATACAATCGTATCAGCACACACTTTTTTAAAACATAACCGGTTTTCGGACACTAAGGTCCATCATCAGTGTTAGTAACATTACGTCATAGATTTTATATCGCTAATTTCATGACGCAAATGTTCAGGTGATCTTTAGCCATGAGACATATTTATGTCAAAAGAAAGGCGTTATACATTTTCTGTTTACTGGAATGGTTTTCCTGGAAATTATGCTTACACGTGTTAAAGCACACGTGCCAGAGATGGCGGCCAATAATATGCAGGTATTTACGGAAGTTTTATCCACTAAAAACTAAAATAGGGCCGATGACCTTCGATGTTAGGCCCCTTTAAACAACAATCATCATCATCATCATCATCATCAAAAATAATTAGCAAACTGTTCGTTCTATAACAAAATAAAGACCAGAATGTGTACACTATCTGATCGAAAAATATCCGTACACCTACCTCAAACTGAAAAGAGAGTTTGTTAGTAACATACCCTCTAATAGTTTATATTAATATGATGTTGGTCCTCCTTTATCACATCCATGACCCTATTGGGGACACTTTCCACCAGGTGTCAGGACGTTTCCTTGGGAACGGCATTGGAGTTAACCAGACGCGGCTAAAATCCTCGAATCGTACAGGAATTGAACCCGTGGGCCTATCCATCGTGGGCTACTGTACTGACTTTTCAACCCAAGAGACGGACAAATAAATTAAGTAAATAATGCTAGTAATGTATTTCATGACTACAAAGTTCGTGTCTCATACAGGCATTAAAATCTCCACTTCTTTTTCACAGAATAACTCTCTTTTTTTCATGCTTTATTATTGGCAATCCGATGCATAGTTTCATTAAAATCATTTCCTCTCTATTTCTCGTTGGTGAATGAGGGTCAAGCACTCAGTGGTTTCAGGACATACTACTGTGGTGTAGTGGTGATATTTCACTTGCCATGAGACGGATCTGGACTGGCTTTTGGTCTCTGGAGAGGCCTGGTGCAGGTTTCTGGAGTTGACTCACATGAGCGACATGCGCGTATGTGAGGATGAGGTCCTACCTACGATGAATTCTAATGCTGAACGCGGCACGTACACCCTTACCCTGAGTTATCGGAATTATACAATGCAGGTTCAAATCCCCAATACATTTTGGACCAAAGACCAGCACGCTAAGCATTTATCCATAGAGCCATGACGGATAAAATCCTCGTTTTGACCGAGAATTGGACCCGGAATGTCTTGGACAAAAGGCCAACATACCAACAAGTGGGTTCTTATCCTTCTTATGATTGGTATGTCGTGCCTGGTCCCACAGACATCGCCGAATACTACGGCGTACGTCTTTCCGTCTTGTGCCAGGTGAAAAGTCTGCTGTGCATTGTGGATGTCTGTCTATTCCTTGACGACATTATTTTAACCACGACTTCCTTCTGTATCCTATAATACCACGACTCTCGATTTTCTCTTGTAATATAAGTTGTAAAAGACGGTGCCGTACTGGTTTCCACGTGTAACGTGACCGAATTATTAATAACATTTCTTAGCAGACAAAGTAGGGATCCCCACATTACGAAAAAATGTAAAATTAAGCAATTTCCTCAATTGTGCCGAAAGTTTAAGGGTTAAAGAGCCCGTAAAGGTTTGAAATTGTGAGTTTTAGATAGCTCTGTCGAACTTAAAAAAATTAGAACATCAGTTCTGGCCTAAATGCAGTTCTGGAAAAACAGCCTAAAATCGCTTGTTTATTTACTCGTTTTCGTTTTTATTCAAATTCTAGCCAAAGTTATTCATTTACATAGTTAAATCTGTAATGTGTTCCTTGGTTCGATACCCTCAGGCTTTTTTTTTGATTTTTTGAAAAATGTCTACACCGAATATAGTTATAAGGGCTTAAGTAAAAACTCTACATTTACTCTCATTAGCGCTCGTAGTGGCAGGAAAAGGCAAACTGCTAATCTAATCGACCGGATAACGATGATTAAGAAAAGGATTGTAATTTTCAGGAATAAGGAAAGAATATATTCTCATACCGTACTTTATAATATTTTATTTGCCTAAAATTCGTAGCTCATATCCCTAGGATATTCTCAACATTGACTTGCTTGCCTGAAGTGCTAGAACTGTGGTTATTTTGTGCAAGTTGCTTTACGTCCCACCGACAGAGATAGGTCTTATGGCGACGATGGGATAGGAAAGGGCAAAAAATGAAGTGAAATGGCGTATGGCTTTTAGTGACGGGAGTGTCCGAGTTCAAGTTCGGCTCGCCAGATGCAGGTCTTGCGATTTGACGTCCGTAGGCAACCTGTAGGTCGTGATGAGGTTGAAATGATGATGAGGATGACATATACACTCAGCCCCCGTTTTAGCGGAATTAACCAATTATGGTTAAAATTCTCGACCCTAGCGGGAATCGAATCCGGGACCCCTGTGATCAGACGCCAGCACGCTAACCATTTAGCCGTGGAGCCGGACATAAGAAAGGGCTAGGAGTGGGAAGGCAGCGGCCGTGGTTCAGTCCAGCATTTAGGCCTACCTGGTGTGAAAATGGGAAACCACAGAAATCCATCTTCAGTGCTGCCGATAGTATGGTTCGAACCGCACGGCCAACTCGCTCATTATTATTATTATTATTATTATTATTATTATTATTATTATTATTATTATTATTATTATTATTATTAATTGCAGAAAACTTTATGTACCTGTCCTTCAAATTCCTACTCTCTTCTCACCTGTTGTAATGTTCACTGGTTTGAAGTAAACTGTTTGGGACGTACTAGAATATACCTTAATAAATGAAGCAGGTGTTGGTCTATTTGTCGATCAAAGACATGTACTGAACAGGTTAGTTCCTGTCTTACTTCCTTCCTCGTCTTCGCAGCTTGCATCACGGATGTTTCTGTGTGATGCGATGTCTGATGTGGGTCATGAAAAGAAGCAGTGTGTCAGTGGAGCAGTGCGCTCTAGAAGCGGACCACGTCTTGGAACCCATACTCACAGATGCTGGTTTCACTTACAGCAGGACCGTGTCGGACATAAAACAAAGTGCCGCCACCTTTAATACACATCTACCTCAACCGGAAATAATTACTTATCTCCGCTTACCAAATGATATAACCACCCATAATTACCTCCAGAATTTCTTACAGTCATGAAATGGAAAGAAGCAGCATGGGGAACTTTCACCAAAAACACTCCCTAATATAATTATTCACTTATTCGGTAACTTTAGATGCGAAAGAAGAATTATCTACAATCTATATAAAAATCAGTCTGCAGTTTCCATTTCTTGATGGATGCAGTATTTTTGCATCCGTCTCTTAGCACAGGCCAGAGCAAAGTGTAGCTTCCACCGAAGTTCCAGTCTCATCCATTGCTGTGACAATATGGAAACTGCTGGGGTATTGGTGGTGCTGAATAATGACATTTAGTACGTTTACATGGGGATTGAGATCGATTTGAGTACACTTACCGTATTGAATACGACCCCCGTTTACATGTACTATTTGAGTATCGTATTGAATCCGCCAGGCAACATCGACGTATACAGACGATGCAGAATTGTAGTAAAATCGATATCACCTCTTAGAATTTAAAAACGCCAAATGAAGTACAAGCCTAGGAGATAACTTTCAGTTTTGAAAGTATGTGTGGTATTCCAAATGTAATTGGTGCAATAGATAGAACGCACATTCCAATTTTACCCCCAAGAGAAGGTTATCGTGATTTTCTTAATTGCCAGGGCTGGCCGTTTTATAATATGATTGCAGTTGCTGATCATTTATACAGGTAAATATATTTACTGGCTTATTATATTTGTTATTTCGACAGAACTTTAATGATGATGATTTTGCCAGAACGAACATGGAGTGTGTGCGCAGTCGTTTTCAATACGATCTCAGTACGATCCGCGTTTACATGGAACTCAATTCGAACTGAGTCCCCGTTTACATGGCGTTTTCAATACGGGAAGTGTACTCAGATCGATCTGAATTCTGCATGTAAACGTACTAATTAGAGTACGATCAGTGCGTCTGAGTGTTATGAAAAGGTGTTGCTCAGAGGGTTAGTTGTGCTGCAATAGCACTTTCTGGCCCAGTGAGGAAAGCAATGGCAAATAACTTCACTCCTCATCTTGCCTTGTACGCCTTATTTGGGCTCTGCCATTGGTTTTTGCGGTTTCCATATAACTGCATAGCCTTTGATGGAGCTATTTGAGGATCCAACCAGCCTCTGGGCTGATGACCTAACAGATAGACAGTGATAAGAATTGAAAGCTATGAAAAAGCAGCAGCTATCCAGCAAAGAGTGAGGCCAGGCTTCAGTTTTTCCCCTCTCCTTTTCAGTGTTTACACACAACAGGCGATAAAGAAAATCAAAGATACAGAGGAGAGGAGATCAAAACTCTGGTATTCTATCGGAGTCTTCAGAAGACCTGGAGCAATTGCGCCGCATACGAACTGAGCGAATTCTACATCCCTTCTAAGTATAAATCTACTAAATTTGATAACAGTATATTCAGAATCTTGGATAATTCCTTTTCAGGGTCTGCAACCACTGCTACATCATCTGCAAATCGAATACAATGGATTTTTTGTCCGTTTATTATAATTCCTTTTGTGTTCGTCTCGAACTTATTTATAGCTTTTTAGATGAATAACAACAAACAAGGTAATTTAAAACATGCACCAATATGCTCCCCACATCGGAACAAACAGCTTTCTACACACCGACTGTGTCTATAAAATATTTTTTTTAATCCGAATTAATATCTGAGATGGCGACGTCATCATAAATTTAGACTACGGAACGGTTAACTCGAAATTTTCATGCGTTATGACATCTAAAGTTAAATATTTAAGAAAAATGTTTGAAGGCTTAAATTTAAGGTTTCGAGACACCCTTTTATAAAAATAAAAAAAGTTTGTTAATTTTTTTTCCGGAGAAATGGAAAAGTCGTGATAATAATATAATAATGGTGTACGGCCTCCGAAAAGGTCTGGTGCAGGTCTTTCGTATAGACTCCCTGTAGGCGACCTGCGCGTCTTTGAGAATGGGACCTTACCTGGGATTATTACTTAATGTTGAAGACGGCACGAACAGCCCCTGAGTCAGAGAAATTAGCCACTTTAAGGTAAACTTCTCCGACTCGCTATGGAATCGAACCCGGGATCCTTTGGACGGAATATTTTTGCTAGTTGTTTAATGACGTACTAACATATCGAATGTCTTCGGGGACGCAAGGGTGGCAAAGGGCTAGGATTGGGAAGGTAACGTCCGTGGCTTTAATTAAGGTACAGCCCCAGCAATTACCTGGTGTGAAAATGGAAAACCAGGGAAAATCATCTTAAGGGATAGACCCACCATTTACAGAATGTAAACCTCACAGATACGTGACTCTAACCGCGCGGCCAACTCGCTCGGTCATTTAGTTACGATCGCCTTATATAAGAATATTGGTTCCACTTTGCAATGGTTCGTCCCAACATAAAATTACAGTGGAAGTGGATTTTGGTTCCAGCTGAGTTTAAATTAGTATGGTGGAAACTTTCCCTACCTTTCCTATGCGGGCGGCGATAAACATTTCCCAACCGACCAGCCTCTGTGACTGTAAAGGGAAGAGAGCACTGTGGACTAGACAGCATAAAATTGATGTCTTTAGGGTACCAGGATTTGAAACCTGCATATTTTAAGGCTTGTTTTGTAGCTCATATCTAAGAAACTATCTGTTCCTAATCTACCAAAATTTGCTGACCTTCTGACATCAAGAAAGGCAAAATACATCTGTTTCGCAGATCTAGAAAAGGCATTCAATAATACTGATTGGAGCAAACTGTTTGATATTCCGAAGGTGATGGGGATCAGATACCGAGAACGAATAATTATCTACAATCTGCATAAAAATCAGTGATAAAAATTGAGGGCTTTGATAAGTAGCCATCCAGAAAGGAGTGAGGAAAGTTTGCTCTCTCACCCCCACCCCCGTCCTTTTCAATGTTATATAGAACAAGAGGTAAAGGAAATCAAAGAGGAATGTGGAAAGGGAATCACAATCAAGGGAAATCAAAACTCTGAGATTTGCCGGTGTTGTTTTATCTGAGTCTGCAGAAGATCTGGAGAAATTACTGACTGGTAAGGACAGAGTCTTGGGGAAGGAGTACAAGGTAGAAATACATAAGTCCAAAACAAAAGTAATGGAGTGCAATCGAACGAATTGAGGCAATGTAAGAAATATTAGATAGGAAATGAAGTCCTAAAGGAAATAGGCGAATATTGTTTTCTGGGTAATAAAATAACTAAGGATGGCAGAAGTAAGGAGGATATAAAATGCAGACTAGCACAAGCAAGGAAGAACTTGCTTAAGAAAATAACTTTCCTCACTTCGAACATTGATATAGGAATTAGAAAGACGTTTTTGAAGACTTTCGTCTGGAGCGTGGCATTGTATGGATGTGAAACATAGACGATAACTACCTCAGAAATAAAGGGAATGGGAGCTTTTGAAATGTGGTGTTACATAAGAATGCTGAGTGGAGAACGATTTGGTAAAATTTGACCAGAAGAAGAGACAGAATGATAGGGCGCATCTTAAGACAACCAGGTCTTATTTATTTAGTTTTTGAGAGAAGTGTGGGTGGTACAAGTGGCAGGGGCAAATAAATGTATGAATATGGTAAACAAAAGTAGAATTGATGTAGGATGTAGTAGTTACGTAGAAATGAAAAGATTAGCACAGGATAGGGTGGCAGGGAGGGCTGTATCAAACCAGTCTATGGACTGCTGACCCCAACAACATTATTATTATTATTATTATTATTATTATTATTATTATTATTATTATTATTATTATTATCATTATCATATATCGCTTCTCGGCCTCTTGGCTAAGATATAGACTGCTTACCTGATTGTGTGGACTACAGCGATGTAGTGAGTTTTCTAGAGTTGTTGTGTGTAGTGTAGTGTAGTGTAGTTCACGCGATTTTGAAAGAACATTTCTGGACGTTATTATGCCAGTTTCTATCGTGAATTGTAGTGTTTTGTAATTTCGTTTAAATATTACCCAATAAAAATATCTGTTCGTATCAGCTTATTATTATTATTATTATTATTATTATTATTATTATTATTATTATTATTATTATTATTATTATTAACAGTTCCGTTTGTATTTTCGAACAGCCCATTCATTGGAAGTAAGTCAGGAAATGCCACGCCTTCGTGCCACAAATCGAACGGTGTTATATCGACGATTAGAATCTGGAATCCTATTTTTAGCCGCAACTTATGCTTTTCAAAAACTAGAACGGGCGGGGTTTCTCCTCTTGTGAGATCGAAGAGCTGGCCGCATTCCGGAAGAACGTAAAGCAGTAATGGCTACTACTACTCTAATAAGTGGGGCAGCACGTAATTACTGCAATTAGGACAAACTATCCAATCTGGTGTATGCATCAAAAGTGAAATTCCCACTCTCAAGAACATGTACCCTTAAGCAAGATGATGCACATTTCGGCAGCAAGTCGGTCAAGCGGTTCGATTTCTAACAGAGCTGTCTGTATACAGGTTTCAGATCGTGTTAGAAACTGGCGGATGAATTAATAGTCGGAGAAAACAAGACGGACAACTTTGAAACTGTGTGAAATTGTAATTGCTGCGCAGTGAACTAGGATGAATTATGGTTTGTTTTCTACCAGTCAATAAGTTGCTCTGATCCTCGAATGATTAGTGCCATAGCTTCTTTTATCTAAAATCACAGGTTCGACCCCTGTTGAGGTTGAGAAAATTAAGAGCACGCCACGCCTTTCATGTCGACATATAAATGAGGAGACAAGTTTGAAGTTTAGCATGACGAGGACATAACTTTTCACTTTAAAAACTCCATATGAATTAGCCAGACTAGAACCGCAGCTATCTTTGTGAGAAGTCAGTGAAATCACTAAGCTACCATGTCTCCCTTATTGAATGCCCTGGGTGTTAGCTGGACTTTCTGGACATTCTAGTATGTTTACTTTGAGTTCTCACTGAACGACAGTGGCGTGAACAAAAAGGAATGGCATTGAGTACTAAGAGGTGGCTTTGTATCACAACTGTAAAGTGTTAAAATTGCCATATATTTTAGACAGACCAACGAAATTGTACACACACACATTCACTATAGATTCATCATCGTGAGTAATGCTTTTTGGCATTTCTTATTGACACAGTAACTTCACAGCCAATTTTCTTTCTTTTCACTTACTGCCTCACTCGGGCAATTTTTTTTTTTTGATGTTCAAAATATTTCTTAGTAAAGTAGGGGTCCCCATACTACGAAAAACGTAAAATTAAGCAATTTTCTCAATTGTGCCGAAAGTTGAAGGGCTAAAGGGACGGAAATATTTCAAATTGTGAGTCATGGATAGCTCTGTCAAACTAGAACAGAAACTAATTTCGAAAGTCACTTCCGGCCTAAATGCAGTTCCGAAAAAAAGTTCCAAAATCGCTTGTTTTTTACTCTTTATTATTTATTTAAAAATATCCAAATTAACTTATTTACGTAATTATTTCTGTAATGTGTTCCTTGGTTCAATACCCTCAAGCGGTTTTGATTTTTGAAAAAAGTCCACACCGAATGTAGTTATAAGGGCTTAAGTGAAACTCAGCATTGACTCACATTAGTGCTCACAGTGGTAGAAAAAGACAAACTGCTAATCTAATCGACCGGATAACTATGCTTAAGAATAGGATCGTAAATTTAGTAATAAAATAATAATATATTCTTATACTGTATAATATTTTATTTGCCTAAAATTCGTAGCTCATATCCCTAGGATGTTTTCAACATTGAGTTGCTTGCCTGAAGGGATAGCACTGTGGATTTTTCAAAATATTAGAGACATTTGTATAAATGATTTATGACATTAGAACCGCTTCATGAGATTCAAGTTATCAACATAATAGACATATCCTAGAAAGCTTCCAATAACATTTACGTTGATATACAGGAGGATAAGAAAGGTAATAACATCTGGACACAAGAGAGGAGGAAACGGCAAAGTGAAAATATGAAGAACTATTGGAAGTCATGAAAACAAGGGTCAAAATGAGTTAACAGGGTTGTTTTCCGTGGCCCTTAGATGATCAAAACCGAAAAGAATACGAAATTTACATCGACTAAAAGCGAATCGTGTGAATAGTTCTAGAAAAAAATATCCAGTAAATTTTAAATCATATAAAATCGAGTAATAATAATAATATGATGATGATGATAAATGAGACAAGTGCAGAGGATCTGGAAGAAGAAGAAGAATATTTTGATGAGCGATATTCAAACTTCTCCCTGCACAAACTTTTGCGCTGTGAAGCTGAACTAATTCTTTCTCTCAGCAACGACAACTCTATTATTCTGAACTCTGTAGTTTTGTTTTACTTCCTTGAATATTATACCAAACGTATTATTCATATGGAGCAGGTTCAGTAATCTGTATTACTGTATGAACAATTATCACGTCACAGTGGTGCTGAAGCTGAATCTTGTGGAACCCCTGCGTACAGGTGCAGAAAGGTGTACTAATGTGTTTAGAATGAATAGTTAACTTACAAATTAATCTTATTGGAATAAATCTTACGTCACATTCACAAGAATTTATTTCTAAACATACAAAAAACTGATCACTAGGCGCCAACAAACAGTTACTGATTTATTTTGCACGGATCGAAGCATGTCCATCGAACAAGTAAATATTATAGTCATCTTGAATCTGCTACATATCAAATCACGTGTCAGTTTTTTTGAAAACTGAAAATAGCAAATACTATTTGACAGAATACGCAGCGGATCTCGTGAAAGATCATGAATTTTTGATGAGATAGTCACCATAGTGCTAAAGAGGAGATGTCAAATTCTAAATCACTCTCTTAATCCATACCTCTAGATGTTTGAAATTTACAACATATTATTATATTTTAATATTTTAATTATAATTGTAATGTTTATTATTACTATATAATGAGTATACCGAGTCCTTTGGGACTACCTCTACTGGGAGGCAGTTTTGTAAATAAAAAAGATTGTATCCCATTACAATAATTTTATTCCCAGATACAATTTTTGGAATATGTTCTGAAAGCTGCATATACATTTGTATGATAGTTTTTTTTAGAATTCATTTTTTCAAAACGTTATCTCCCTTCAGCTGTCCGCCTCCGTAGCGTAACGGTTAGTGTTATTATCTGCCGTCCTCGGGGCCCCGGGTTCGATTCCCGGTACTGCAAGAAATTTAAGAATGGCAGGAGGCCTGATACGTGGTTGAAATGATACATGCAGCTCACCTCCATTGGGGGTGTGCCTGAAAAGAGCTGCACCACCTCAGGATGAGGACACGAGTTCAATTTTTACTTCAGCTACCGTATGGAGGTGTTTCTATAAGACTTTCTTTCCTTCTTCCTTCCTTTCTTTCCTTCTTTCTTTCTTTCTTTCTTTCTTTCTTTCTTTCCTTCTTAACCCACTTACCCTCCAGGATTGGTTTTTCCCTCGGTCTCAACGAGGGATTCCACCTCTACCGCCTCAAGGGCAGTGTTCTCGTGCGTGAGACTTGGGGTCGGAAGCACACAACTGGGGAAGAGGACCAGTACCTCGCTTGGGCAGCCTCATCTGCTATGATGAACAGGGGCCTTGTGAGAGGATGGCAAGGTCGGGAGGGGTAGACAAGGAAGAGGAAAAGAAGCCGCAGTGACCTTAAGTTAGGTCCACCCTGGCATTCGCCGAGAGAAGTGGGAAACCACGGAAAACCACTTTGAAGATGGCTGAGGTGGGAATGGAGCCCTTGTACTACGTGCACCTTCCGAGGCTGATGGGCCGCGTTCCAGCCCTCGTACCACTTTTCAAATTCTGTGGCAGAGCCGGGAATCGAACCCGTGCCTCCTGGGCTCGCAGCTAATCACACTAACCACTACACCATGGAGACGGACTTCGATATGACGCTATGTCAATTTACTCTACCAGATAGCAGAGAAACTAGAATTCTGTTGGGTTATCTATAGTTGAGTTTTAGTTCATTTTGTCTGTAAACACCAAATGTGTCACCAGAGAGATAACTTTTATATACCCACATCGTACGAGGTCGAGTACGACGGGACTTTTTTTCCACCCTTAAAAAATCAGACTATCTCTCTGAGGATTGAACTCAGGATCATGGAATCCGAAGGTGGACACTCTAACACTGATTCACAGAGAAAGCTTTAAATTACAGTGATAGAGATTGGACATTATTGTAAAGTAATGACATGCACTTGGTTTTCCGGTCAGCACGTCAAGAAATCGTGCCAAGATTTATTATAGTATCTCCTGAACCCTCTACAACATAAATTACATATCGCTTTTGATTGAGTGTTGGTTTGAGGCGTTAAATTGTGTGGTTTCGTTATCATGAAGGATTAGTTTGTTGGCATTCTTGTAGGTCGTGTTTTCTGCTTCACAGTCCGTTTATAAATTGATGTTATGTTCCGCTTGCTGAAGCGTAGCAAGTTGTAGCAGACAAGTAGGGCAAGCGCGGGCGATTTTCCTTTTCTCTATCCTTGACGGACAGTTTACAGCTCCTGATACAGTTACAAAGGTATATCACTCTCTCTCCCAAGGACTCCGAAAATTTCTCCTCGCTAAGTAGTAACGGAGAAGGCCAAGGTTTAGACTACAACCCATGTTTCTAATCTAGTATTTGTCTCTGTTATAATTGATTTTATGCTCGACAGTGCCGAAATATAAATGAGGCTCTTTATAGTTCAGGTTTAATTGTGATACAGGTTCTCCACCAATCAGAGTTCAGATTTTCATTATGATACAACTGTTTGACCAATTAGATAAGGATAGCATCGCACCTGCGCTTAACGCACTAGCTTCGCACTTGTTTACAAAATCAAACATGTCGGACACACCTTCTACTTTCAATATTGCACAACCACACGGCACATTCCCGCAAATTCATTTCACCAACTCTACAATGAACAATTTGTATTTGAAATAAAGCTAGGTTATGACAACCTTCTATCAAAGTTTTGAAAACATATGACATAGTCAAGGTCTCTGATCCACTCACGGAAAATCAATTACCCAGCGCATGCGCTCTGTTCAGTAAACTCAACTGTCAAGCGACATCTCGACAGAAATTTGTGAATATTTTAAAAATAGAGTTATAATTAGAGCCCGGATTTGTATGCATTAATAGGTTAGAATGCAAACTTACTGAAGCGAGTAGCAAGTATAGTCTACCTTCACAACGACTATGCTATGGGGTTTGCATAAACATTAGGAGTACGGTCCATCAGAACCCCTATCATTTATGTTACTCTTGCTACATTATGGAAGAGCGGGTGGGTGACACTTCCTACTAACCAAATTAGTTTCCAATCTAACCTGTTACTGCATAAAAATCCAGGCTTTAGTTATAATTATCGTCCAGCATAAACAGTCGTATGGAACTCGCCTATAATGGTAATTAAGACACTCGTGTGGAAATTATAAAACTCGCGAAGATACTCGTGTCTTAATTATTGTCATGATAGGCTTGTTGCATAGTGTACTATTGTGTACGGCTTTTAGTGCGGAGAGTGTCCGAGGACATGTTCGACTCGCCTGGTGCATGTACTTGTTTGACTCCCATGGGTGACCTGCACGTCTGGATGAGAGAGAGAGAGAGAGAGAGAGAGATATGATGATGATGATGACGGTGATGAGGTAGGGTGAGTGTGAAAACAGATGTTGGTATACAGCCTACTCCTGTCGGATAACGTCCCACCAAATACTTTTAAGGTTTTCGTAGACGCCAAGGTGTTAAAATTTTCTCTCACAGGAGCTCTTTTACCTACCGGTAAATCTACCAACACGATACTGAAGAATCTGAGCACCTCCAAATACTACAGGTCAGAATCGAAGCTGCTAACTTGGAGTCAGAAGGCCAGCGCTCTACCGTCTCAGCTACTCACCGCGGTGGACAGAAGAGAAAATGATCAGGTATCATCTGAATTAGAGGGATTCGTTTTGATGAACTCTGGTGCCCAAATTATGGACATTTTAGATTATTATAATTATTTTATTTAGTTCAAGTCAAGTAGAATCAGTGAAGTTACAATGACACCTACGTGTCGGCAAGTATTACATTAATATTCGAAAGGAGGATTTTTTTAATCAATTTGCTTTACGTCGCACCGACACAGATAGGTCTTACGGCGACGATGGGATAGGAAAGGTTTAGGAGTGGGAAGGAAGCGGCTGTGGCCTTAATTAAGGTACAGCTCCAGCATTTGTTTGATGTGAGAATGGGAAATCACAGAAAACCATCTTCAGGGATGACGACAGTGGGGTTCGAACCCACTATCTCCCGGTTGCAAGCTCACAGCTCTGCGGCGCTAATCGCACGGCCAACTCGCCCGGTGATTGTCTTCGTTAAGCAACCAGTCAACATTGAAGAAGAGGAATGCAGGACTGAATAAAGGAATCGTTTAAGAAAATGAGTTGAAGAAAATCTATTTCCTACCAACACTTAAGCGCAAAAGCGCATCAAATCTGGATACTTATTCCATTTCAGATTCAAAACTCACTGTAGAAGTAATCAAAATTCCCTGCCAGCCTCTCTCAGTCCCAAATTGATCTTCCGTTTTGATTACGACACCTCTACGTGAGATGGGTGTGTGCGAGGCGAATTTGTCTTGTAATCATGTTTCTAGCCCCCAAGATATGGGCTATTTTCAGCTCCTCATTATCTCCTGTGCGCGGACGTGAAGAACAGTCCAACAGGAAGCATGCAAGCGCACGCAGAGGAATTGAATACAGTGTTTTGATTCGTCGTCCTCGAAATGAAGTAAGTGTGTCATCCAAAAAGTGTGGATGATGAAGCAGTCGCATAAAACCATACAGTAGTCTTTAATGATGATTAGCTGAAACTTCCAAATAAGGGTTACAGGGAGGATTTGGTGAAGAAGCGACTGGGTGACATAGAAATGGAATAGTACTGGGAGAGACAGTTATTAAGGGATGGCACGAGATTGTATAAGAAGGTAGTCTAAAGAGTGAAGGATCAAGTACGAAAATAAGGACAGAATGTAACTGCAAGAGAACTCTTTTCTGTTGCTGAAAATACTGAATACTACCAGGCGAGTTGGCCGTGCGGTTAGGGGTGCGCAGCTGTCAGCTTGCATCTGGGATGTAGTGGTTTCGAGCCCCACTGTCGGCAAAGATGGTTTTCCGTGGTTTTCTCTTTCCACATCAGGCAACTGCTGGGTCTGTATCTTAATTGATTATGATGATGCTTGTTGTTTTAAGGGGCCTAACATCGAAGGTCATCGGCCCTGTATCTTAATTAAGGCCACGGCCGCTTCCTTCCTATCCCTACGCTTTTCCTATCCCACCCTCGCCATAAAACCTATCTGTGTTGGTGCAACATAAATCCAATTCTAAAAATAAAAGTAAAAATAATAATAAGTGAAACTATAGCTCTGTTTGTGGATCAGTGGTAGAGTGTCGGCCTTCGGATCCCAAAATAGCGGATTCAAACCCGGTAGAGGTAGTCGATATTTGAAGGGCGGGAAAAACTCCACACGATACTCCATGTCGTACGATGTCGGCATGTAAAATATCTCTGGTGACACATTTGGTGTTTGCCCGACAAAATTCATTAAAACTCAGTCATAGACGCCCAAGAGAGTTGCGGTTTATTCTGCCATCTAGTGTCAAGTGAAAATGTTTGCACACGATAGCTGAGGCCATAACATTATACGGTAAGGAGAAACCAAACCAAATGCCATGGAGCAACAGTCCCGAAGGGAAATGGCCTACCAAGCGACCGCTGCTCAGTCTGAAAGCCTGCAGATTATGAGGTGTCATGTGGTCGACACGATGTGTCCTCGGGGCTGCTATCTCACCGTCAGATAGCTGCTCAATTGTCATCACGAAGGCTGAGAGACCTCGAATTAGCCCTTATACTCAGGTACAATCGAGTCGAACCCAGGGCCTCCAGATGGGAGACAAGCACGCTATCCCTAGACTGTGGGGTCGGCTCAACACAATTGAAAGAGTATCACATTTCAAGTACCTAGGATGATGATTTAACACAGGAATGGGAACCGGAGATAGAAATGTAAAAAAAAAACAAATCGGCTTTACAAGGAGAATGAATCTGAAATTAAAACATCTTCCGACATATCCAGTATCTACGATATGGTAACTCTGAAATGGGGAACACAAAAAGTATGAAATCCATAATGGTCGCCAACGTTCTGTGAGGAGATATCACAAGAAGAAGAAGAAAAAGAAGAAGAAGATGAAGACCTTTTCGAATAAGATAGATAAAATCCACAGTTCTAGCGTTCAGGCAAGCAAATCAATGTTGAAAACATCCTAAGGATATGAGCTACGAATTTAGGTAAATAAAATATAATAAAAAGTGTGAGAATATATGTATGAGACTTGGACGTTGAGAAAAGAGGAAGAAAAATATGAAATGGCGTATGGCTTTTAGTGCCGGGAGTGTCCGAGGACAAGTTCGGCTCGTCAGATGCAGGTCTTTTGATTTGACTCCCGTAGGCAACCTGCGAGTCGTGATGAGGAAGAAATGATGATGAAGACGACACATACAGGCAGCCCCTGATCCAGCGAAATTAATCATTGATGGTTAAAATTCCCGACCCTGCCGGTAATCGAACCCGGGACCCCTGTGACCAAAGGCCAGCACGCTAACCACTTAGCCATGGAGCCGGACGCCACAACAAGAAGAAGAAGAAGAAGAAGAAGAAGAAGACCTTTTCGAATAATATAGATAAAATCCACAGTTCTAGCCCTTCGGGCAAGCAAGTCAATGTTGAAAACATACTAGGGATATGAGCTACGAATTTAGGTAAATAAAATATTAATAAAAAGTATGAGAATATATGTATGAGACTTGGAAGTTGAGTAAAGAGGAAGAAAGAAGACTAAAAGCATTTGAAAAGTGGATCTGGCGGAAGATGGAGAAAATCAGCTGACAAGGAAAAGTAAGGAATGAGGAAGTATTAAAAAAGAGTGGGTGAAGGAAGGAGAACGATATTGGAATGCAGGCTATGAAGGCCCTTGGAGGAGTGGAATGTAAAGACTTCCACCATTGTTAACCTCGGCACGTGATGGGGTAGAGTGGTTAGCTCTACGCCCGACCGCCTTTGCCCCCAGGAATTAACCTGGTACTCATTTCTGGTGTAGGCTGAGTGAACCTCGGGGCCATATGCACCTCCGGAAGTAGAAACCTCGTTTCTTAAATTTTACGACTTCCTGATGGGGATTCGAACCCACGCCAAAGAACACGTCACAGAAATAATTATGTAAATAAGTTAATTTGGCTAGGATTTGAATAAAAATAAAACGAGGAAAGAAACGATCTATTTTAGACCGTTTTTCCGGAACTGCATTTAGGCCGGAAGTGATTTTCGAAATATGTTATTTAATAGTTTTGTAGAGGTGTCCAAGATCAACAATTTAAAACCTCTTCGGGCCCTTTAGCTCTTCAAATTTCGGTACAGTGTAGGAAATGGTTAATTTTACGTTTTTCGTAGTATGAGAAAGCTCTACTTTGTCTGCTGAGAAACGTTTTCAACAGATTAGAGCTGCTCTCTCTAGTCAGCTCATATCCTGTCATGGAGCGACATTCTTTAGCCACGTCCTTTTTATAATCCCTATAATCTTGCTTGTCATACGGGAACATTGGTTGAATAGAATTTGTGTAGCCAGTGTAAGCAAGTACAAAAGAAAAAACATGGTAGGCCGAGCTAGGTACAGCCCCTAGCTTTATCTGCGTCAAACGTCTCTCCTATTTTGTAATTAAAAATGATAAATAGGCCCCGAATTTTTATGCAGTAATACGTTAGAATTCAAACTAATTTGGTTATTAGGAACTGTCGAGTAGAGCGCTCTTCGGTAATGTAGTGACAGTAACATAAATTCTAGGGGTTCTGATGGGCAGTACCCCTAATATCTATGCAGAACTCATAACATAACCGTTGCGCAGGCTAGACTATACTTATTACTCGCTTCAGTAAATTTACATTCCAACCTATCACTGCGTAAATTTCCGGGCCCTATTGATAAAATTTGGAACTTTCACATTGTTTTATTTATTCATGTACATTTCAATTTCAACAGTTTTGTTACAGAAGACATTATTGTTGGTAAAATTTCAAAATTCTGGTTGTTTACAATGAAGACACAATGCTATTTATTGAGATTATGGTTCTACATCGCGCGGTTGGGGGCGCACAGCTGTGAGCTTGCATCTGGGAGATAGTCGGTTCGAACTCCACTGTCGGCAGCTCTGAAGACGGTTTTCTGTGGTTTTCCATTTTCACACCAGATAAATGCTGGGGATGTACCTTACTTAAGGCCACGGCTGCTTCCTTCCTACTCCTACGCCTTTCCTATCCCATCGTCTGTGTTGGTGCGATGTAAAGCAAAATCGCAAAAATGATCTACATCCTCGCGAGTTTTGGAGAAATATTGACATTATAGCGTGAAATAAGTCACTATCTTGCACTGGTCGGAGGCCGTCAGCTAGAACTAGCACCGCGCTTTAGCGTGTCTTTTGTTACATGTATCATAAAATGGAATCTAGTTATCTCTTGTGAAGTTCTCCCGTTTAGTTTTGTTAATTAATTAATTAATAATAATAATAATAATAGTCTAATAATAATAATAATAATAATAATAATAATAATAATAATAATAATAATAATAATAATAATAATAATATTTGCTTTACGTCCCACTAACTACTTTTACGGTTTTCGGAGACGCTGAGGTGCCGGATTTTAGTCCCACGTTAGTTCTATAACGTGCCAGTAAATCTACCGACACGAGGCTGCCGTATTTGTGCACCGTCAAATACCACCGGACTGAGGATCGAACCTGCCAGGTTGGGGTCAAAAGGCCGGCGCCTCAACCGTATGAGCCACTCAACCCGGCAGTTTTGTTAATTGATTCTTGCTAAATGTATAAGCATTTGGAAATGGAGGAAAGTGTAGACGATACGACAGATATCCTGAAAAAAAATAACTTAACTGCGACATTGTATTAGGGTGTGTTGCTGACTTATGCCCATATTTTTAAAATATTCTTTCCAACTACTGTTCCAGGGCTTATGATCTTTTATGTCAAATAATTTTTCAACTTTTGCTGCCTACGATATTTCTCTGTGCAATTTGCATCACTAAGATATTCATACTTCAGAGTCATAATACTTGATATTCTTTTGTATTAGCCCTGGACGTCAACAGGTAACCGAAGACGACACGATACAGCACAGTGTCAATGAAAAAAGTCGTGTGCGTGCGGAAATATTCCCGGGTATGTATATTATATTAACGAAAGATTCGCTAAATTTACCGTTGTTTTAGCTTCAGACGAGTATTATCTTCTCTTTAAGTTGCACAGTAGTAGAAATGTTACCAGTACTAATGTGTTCCATAAAGACAATATAATTTGTTTGTCATTTATTTTTGCAAGATGCCAGCACTGCAGGCTCAAGTTTCTTTATTTACAGTCACATCTTAATATTTTCTTATAGATCTCGCCCAAACAAATAAAATGACACCTCACTCGCCGTTTAACAACTACGCGTCAAGATACACCGCGTGGTATGAAACTTCCGAGTGCCAAACTCATGCCCTAATTTGGCGGCCATGTTGTGATGACGTCATGCGCATTACGTCAGCTATTGTCCTCACATTCCAATAGTTGTACTAGTTTTTATGAGCTATAATATTTTGAAGTGTTTGTGATAAGCGGTTTATCGATTGTTCGCTTGAGGCACTCGAATGCCAATTTGGAAGACGTTGCAGGTCAAAACTGCCCACGATCATGTTACATGAAAGTTTAAGCCACTGTTCTTCTAAACAGTTTAGTCTCAAATTTGTATAATAACATCTATTACCTAATCTACCTTCTTACATAGTACAAGTTTACGTTGGCTTCCCCAATATGGACGAAAAGCAGATAAAATCGAAGTATTTTATCCACATATTTTTTTAAATAAGAAATTGTACTTACGAAACTGGAAGGTTATGAGGTAATCACAAGATCAGCAAAAAACGATCGAACACTCACCTGCAAGAAAAGAGCGAGATATATTTAAAATACTGTAAATCAGTTCAAAGATTAAATCAAAATCATGCACAGAGTATTTGCTAATATGTAGTAATATTGCCGGGAAATAGTAAACACAAGAATTCTATTTGAAACACCCAATACAACATGCTGAAAACAAAACAATTAATAATTTATCAGGCTCCTTGATCGGCGTACTGGATTTTGGGTGCGAGTGCCACGGGTTCAATTCCCGACCTGTTCGGGAATTTTAGCTGCGTATGGTTAATTCCTCTGGCTTGGTGGGGAGGGGGTGCTTTGATTTTGTGTTCTTCTTAAAAACACTTCTCTTTATCTGCGTAAAGCACGCCACATTACCAATAACCACGGAAGCATTCAATAGTAAACGAATCTCACAACAAGGCGTTGCAGTCAGGAAGGGCATTTCGGCTTAATTCCCATTTATTGCCAACACCAAGTAGTTGAGAAGAAGAAGAAGAAGAAGAAGAAGAAGAAGAAGAAAAAGAAGAAGAAGAAGAAGAAGCTGTTAAGAATTTGAGAGTTTTTTTCACAACTCTCTCCGACACATTTTTGTATTCGAAAACATTAACTGTCAGTATCTTTAATTCATGTTTTCGGGGTTATTACAAAGAACTGAACAAGATATTTTGTGGTATAGAAATCTTATAAATGCCAGCACTCCGACTCACCTTATTGAGGGTGTGTGTTTTTTAAAATTCTGTTTAGCACGATGGAGCACACTTTTGGCCGAGCATGATGTGAATGACCCAGCATCCTTAAAAACTACCTTATTGGGTGGAGGCGGATGGAAGCGGTCGAGGAAATTAGAAGCCTGGTAGTATCGGTAATAACCTGTGTCAAGTCAGCTCAGCCTGCGGCAGGAGACATTTGACTCCTCGCTAATTAAATATAGGGTGTCACAAAAGTCATGATGTGTGTCAGAAATAAATTACATGTTCTTGTTAGCTATGACGAGGTGAACAGGGCAATTTTGAGGTTTCCAATAATTTTAGGCCAGTGGTTTCTAAAGTGAATCCTCAGTGATCCACTAACAATTATCAGGGGATCCGCGGGTTAGTCGTAATTCCTCCAGTAAATAATATACAAGAGCCTCCATGGTTCAGGCGACAGCGCACCGGCCTCTCAATGCTGGGTTCCATGGTTCAAATCCCAGTCACTCTATGTGAGATTTGTTCTGGGCAAAGAGGAGGTGGGACAGGTTTTTCTCCACGAACTCTGGTTTTTCCTCTCATCTTTCATTCCAGCACTCGAATATCATTTCATTTCATTTCATCTGTCAGTCATTAATCATTGCCCCAGAGGAGAACGACAGGCTTCGGCAGCCGGTGCAATTCCTATCCTCGCCGCTAGATGGAGGCTTCATTGATTCCATTCCTGACCCGGTCGAATGAATGGAAACCGGCTGTGGATTTTCAAACAGTATAAAAGATAGCTTCAAAAAATAAGGTAACAAGAGCTCTCACGGAGAAGCTTTATTTTACAGCCATACACAATAGTAGGTCGGCCCCCGCGGTGTAGAGGTAGCGTGTCTGCCTCTTATCCGGAGGCCCCGGGTTCGATTCCCGGCCAGATCAGGGATTTTACCTGAATCTGAGGGCTGTTTCGCCTTCTGAAAGGCAACGAGCGTATTTTTAACCTGAAATGTATTAGGTGGTTGTAAAGAAACATCTGTAAAGTTTGTGTTAAAATTTCTCACCAATATCTTACATTTTTAAGGAGCTGTTGTTAATTTTGTGTAACGCTGATTAATGCGAACATAATCGTGTGAGAATCAAAGGCACCTCATCATTGATGTTATGAGGTGTTCGATCGCACGATTATTAGAAAATACTCTCTTAAACGTGAAGTTAAAAGTATATTTTACAGCGAATTTCATTTGATTTAAAGTATATATCACCCTATGTAGCGCGATCTGTAGGTACCATTCCTTTGACAAGGACGACCTTATCAAGAAATCAACCATCTGACCGAAATACGGCAGCCAAAGTAATATGTCTATGTGGCCCATCAGCCTTTGCACTGGGAGGATGATGTAAATTGCCTCCAAAGGGACTATTGACTTCATTAAAAGTTCGTAAACTGCCGCCCATTCCCTTAAGACGTCAAATCTTTAAATCCACCGAAGAAACAATAGAATTGTCCAACTACTTTCTGGACACCTTCATATCATATCTCTCCTGTGATGTAGGCAAAACAATCATCGTCAATTAGACGCACCATTAACAACTGGGGATCATAGCACAGGAAACTTCGCAGTATCTTGAACGCCAGCCGTGCAAACTAAGTGCAAGTTCACTGAAGGAATAAATTTGTTTTGTCCTAAATTCCAGCCTGTTTAAAGAAGCCGTTATTTCATGTTTTCAACACACACACATTTTACGTTTTATGACGAAGTTTTTCCATCTGAAATTGACCGATATTTTAACCATTAATTTGGGCGAGTTTATTACTGATATTCCTAGGTCTTCAAATGCGAACGACAATGTAGTTGTAGTGGCTAGTTATAAACAGGAATCACATTAAATCTTTCAAGTAAGTAGGAGGCTATTTATGTACTGTAGCTCATGTAAACAGGAGACAAATTACCATATCCGGGATTGAGGAAATATAGATTCTCAATATGTCTGAATGTTCAGCTGGCATTCCGGGAGTCTGATCCGTATTAGTTCATTGAATAATTTAGAATTTATTACGCACGCATGCATACTTTCTAATTCAAATGAACATAGCTCGCGGCCACTTTAAATCATTTATCCAAAGTTATAGTTCTGACACAGCAGATGAACACATTATGGTCTTAACGAGAAGGGTTTTTTTTAAATTCTCGTAACGAAAAAAAAAGTAGGGCCAAGCCCTGTAATCAGCCAGAGTTAAATCTTCCCACAGGCTCCTTTTGAAGTGGCGCCACATAGCTCTCTCAAATGACCTGGCCGCCAACGGAAAGGAGGTTTCGTCTCATAATGAGGTGATATGCTCGCTTTTATTGCTACCAGAATTAAACAAATCACATGTCTTTAATGGGCAAGGACGTTTAGGAATGCCACACTTAGCCACATGTTTTACATTAACAGTCACATTAGTTTTAAAATACTGCACGTAAAAAAATGACGTAGAGCCCGGATGTTAAAGCATATATAGGTTAGAATGCGAACTTACTGAAGGGATAGTATACTGTACCATGGACAACAGTTCTGCTATGAGATATGCACACACTTCAGGCGCCTTGCCTATTAAAACCCCTAGAAGTTATTTTACTGTCGCTACATTACAAAAAATCCGGCTAGACGACACATCGTTACCAGCCTAACTACGAGGGTTGTTTTTTCAACCTCAGACGGCCTATGAAAAGGACTCACGGATATAAAAAGATTTTATCACTAAAAGTTTAGTAATTTCATACTTATTTTTCCACATAATCGCCAAAACGATGTAGGCATTTGTCGTACAGTGACACCAGCTTTCCGTCCGACTCGTTGGCTGAAGGGTCAGCGTACTGGCCTTCGGTTCAGAGAGTCCCGGGTTCGATTCCCGGCCGGGTCGGAGATTTTAACCTTGATTGGTTAATTCCAATAGCTCGGGGGATGGGTGTTTTTTGTGCTGTCCCCAACATCCCTGCAACTCACACACCACACATAACACTATCCTCCACCACAATAACACGCAGTTACCTATACATGGCAGATGCCGCCCACTCTCATCGGAGGGTCTGCCTTACAAGGGCTGCACCTGGCTAGAAATAGCCACACGAACTATTATTATTATTGCCAGCTTTCAGATGTCCTCTGCAGAGAAGTCTACCGCCAGTGAGGAAATGGGCGTCTCGACAGCCTCCTGAAGTTCTTCGTTGTATGCCAAATGGAGGTTTACGATCAGTGAACTTTCTACAGCAATCCCAGACATTTCAAGGTCTTCTCTGTACACAATTGTGACTCAACACTTAAGGTACCGGAAACTTTGTTCACGCTGGGTCCCAACAGTGTCGACTGACGATCACAAAACTCAGCGAATGGCGTCAGCAGTAATGTTCCTCAGTCGTTACCATAGTGATGGAGAGAGTTTTTAAAGTATCGTTACTGGTGATGAACTTGGGTCCTGTATGACACTCCAGAAACGAAAGAACAGTCTAAACAGTGGATGCATCCTTCTTCTCCAAACAAGCCCAAAAAAAAGTTCAAACTGACACTGAGGAAGAGACAAACAATGGCTGCCATTTTTCGGGATCATAAAGGTGTCTTTTTGGTGGACTTTATGGAGCAGGAGGCTGTCCAGACGAACATTACCTCAGTGGCGGCAGACTTCTTTGAGGAGGTCATCGGAAAGCTGGTGTCACGATACGACAAATGTCTAAATTGTTTTGGCGATTATGTGGAAAAATAAGTATGAAACTACTAAACTTTCAGTGAAAAAATTATTTTGTTATGTCAGTGTGCCTTCGTAGTTTGCAGTCTAACTTATTAGTGCATAAGCATCCGAGTTCTAGACTCCTGAATACACCCCCGAATGTTCTGTGCACTAATAGATCAAAATACAAACTAGTATTTGGTTCTTAAGAAGTGCCGACTACGCTGCTCTTCCGTAACGTAGTGAGAGTAACATAAATTCCAGGGGTTCAGAAGGGCCATACCCATAATATCTATGCAGAACTCATAGCATAACTGTTGTGCAGGCCAAGGTATCTTTGTTACTCGCTTCCGTAAGTTTGCAATCTAAACTATTTCAGCCTGAAATTCCGGGCTCTGCTCACGAGATTAAGAAATTGTTTTCCCATAGGTAGAGTGATTCTTAAAATAATACAGAACAAATATTATTAATTACTCTCCAGTGCGTTAATATACAGAGTGTAACAAAAATACATGGTGAAATTTCATGGTTGGATTCCTCACATTTAAATAAGAAAATAAGGTTATATGAACATTGGTTCGCAAATTCGTAATTTCTGAGATATCGCATTTTGTTTGAGTTTCTTGTGATGATTTATTCTATCTCTATTGATAACCTATTTCCGCTTCATCTTGTATCATTGCATTACGAACACAATGGGATGCTTTGAGCTATATGCATTGTTTGACTGGCTGCTGTGCTGTCACTAGCCGCTATTTTCATCACAAAGATGATAAAGATGACCATCGAAATGGGAAGAAAAGTGTGAGGGTACGATCACTCGAAGAACGAGACTAAAAGAACTCGTAATATCGCCGAGTCGGAAAAAATCAAAATATGATGGTCTACAATGCTTTTAACCCCAAAAATGTATCAACAACAGTAATATTATATTGACAGACCCTTGCTACTGACGTGCGCTCTGTTACTTCTGTTGCCACTCACTTCCGCTAGACGGCATTACTGATGCAATTGTAGAAAAATCATGTCCCATACACGTACAGTTTCGTGGAATTAATACAGGAACAGTCCCAGCATTTTTCTTGTGTGAAAATGGGAAACCGCGGAAACCATTTTCGGGGCTATCGAGAGTGCGTTTCGAACCCGCTATCTCCAGCGTGCAAGCTCAGTTGCGTGACCCAAAACGCGCAGCCAACTCATTCGATCGTACAGGTAGGGCTGCATATAATCTAAACACTTTGACTAGTGCCAAGTTACTGGTAAGATAATTTTAAACAGCATTTTTTAGCGATACATACGTTGCGATTAGGTATAATTTTATCTTGAGCTCAGCTGGTGAACTCCCCCCCCCCCCCCCGTTTATTTCTCGGCTCGGAACCTATGCTGACCAGGGGACCTGACTAGTGAACTTTGTTATATTTTCATTTTCACTTTTGTCAAGGATTTTCGTTATCCTAGTCCCGCTAACCACCTGGGTCAGAGATTCTTCGTGTGTTTACTGAGAATTGCTTCCCATCCTACTCTTCTCTGAGTGAGAGAGGATGAATCTCTTCTTAAGGCAAATTGGGATTCTGTTTCGAAGTATCGTGAGATTCTTGTTACTATGAATGGGAAAATAAATTAGCTTGGAGACTCTAATGCCCGGGTACGACACATCAGTTAAATTAAGTGGGAGACTTCAACGCGGAGGTAAGCTACTATCTGCGAAACTTCACACCGGAAGCAGGCCAGATATCATTATTGCGTGTGGTGGGAATCAGGTGAGGAGGACGTGGGAAGAGGAACACGATCACCCAAACCGAGTGGACCACGCATGAATCGTAAACAATTCTTCTGTTTCTATTAGTCATGGTGTATCGTGTAACATAACAGAGAAAATGTTGATTATTTATTTTGTGAATAAAGACACGATGAAACGTGATAAATACATTAAGATATTTTCTGCCTACTAAGTTCTATATGACTGCATGTAAATCGCGTACAGTAATAAGATGGGATATAAAATACTGTACTGTAAGTCAGTTGAAAACTGGGTCAACCTGATCAAAAAGCAAGCGTTCTAACAACTCACCATAATCATATTCCTTTTTTTTCTGACCTTATTTCTATTTTATTGTGGCTAATACTTGTGTGGGTTTGGTCCTGTTGTACGGTCGGATGCCCTTCCTGACGCCAACCATATGTATTCACTATTGCGTGTTTCTGTTCGGTGGTTGTTAGTGTGGTACTGTATGGTGTATGTAGATGAAGAGAAGCGGTCATAAACTCCCAATCCCCGAGCTCGGGAAATTACCCGTAAGCAGTTAAAAGCCTTCGACGGACCGGGAATCGAAACCGGAGCCCTCTGAACCGAAGGTCAGTAAGTTCAACATTAAGCCAAGGAGCCGGTCAGTAATAATAATAATAAGAAGAAGAAGAATATACATTTTCTCCGCTACACGGTAAAGTGTAGAACCATGGATATGTTTTGGGGTTTAGAAGACGAGGGAGTGATGAGTATGATATGAAAATTTGCCTTCCCGAAATTAAAGTGGTGTCAGTAGGTAAAAAAACCTAATGTCATGCTGGGAATACCAAACTGGAACAGGTAAATCATTTCAAGTATTTAGGATGTGTATTCCTCAGGTTGGTAGTATAATTCGTAAGATTGAATCAAGGTGCAGTTGCAGTTGCGATCAACAGTATTCTGTAAGAAGGAAGTCAGCTCGCGGACGAAACTAGCTTTACACCGGTCTGACAAACTTTGCTTTACGAGAGTGAAAGCTGGGTGGACTCAGGATATCTTATACACAAGTTAGAAACAACAGACATGAAAGTAGCGAGAATGATTGCTGGTACAAGTAGGTGGGAACAATTGTAGAAGGGTAATCGGAAAGAGGAGATAAAGGCTAAGTTAGGAATGAACTCGATGGATGAAGCTGTACGCATAAACCTTAATTTAATTGATTTAAACTTGAATTCATATTCGAATGAAACTGACTTTAAACATTCATGAGAAATAAGCGTGCGAATATTAAGACGATTTTCAAGTGAAGTTATTGAACATTTAATCTGTCAAACTAATCTATTTCATAATATTACTATTGGTTGAAGTTTTAATAAGGCTAAATCTTCATCGCAAGCGAACAGTATTTGACATTGTATGATGTTGCCGTTATAGGATCTTGTAAAGATAAATGTAACTTTATTTTCTAATTACACGCGAGATACATTCTTAATTCGATGGCTGTTATGATGTACATAACTGAACAAAATAATAATATAAATGGAACTATATCCTTTTTTCACAGTTGTTCGAATACAATTGAGTTCGTGAAACGGAAGAACTACTTAAAATAATTTTAGACTAAGCTGCTTCTGCTCACTGGCCATGACTCTGTAGCTAAAATATCTTTATTTAAAACATTTCTTTCTCTCTCAAGTAATTCACAATGAAATAATAAATGGTAAATACTATATTGCATGGACATATGGGACTATCTACAGTTTTAAAACGATGAAAATAAGCTCGTAATTTTCCATGACCCGTTACCATCGCAGTGAAATTCGGCGTTAAATAAATATGTGTAGAAAATCTGTCTGTTACACTGGGAATTTTTTTTTGAATGTATATAGGTATGATCGTACGTACAATTATTAGCCACTTTATCGAACTCCCTCCTACCTGAGAATCGGCAATATACTCTCAGGCAAGTAGAATAGTGAAGTTCCTTAACAGAATGCCGTGTTACTGCAAAGGTGCTGTTTAAATGTTCAGTTTTTCAATTTCGTGTCACGTTATGGGAGGGAAAAACACATAATCAATCATCCCTTCTTTCTTTCGGAACCATCTGTAAAGGTAACGGTATCAGAGGTGAGATTCACGCGAATTATCGTGCCAAAACATCGCCTTTTGTAGCAGTTTTCGCAGGTAGAATTTGTTCTCATAAATAACATCCTCTTCCAAAATTGGTCGGCATTCTTTCCTCATACTTTTTCTTGTTTACTGCTGGATATCATTGTTTTAATAGCTTTTATTTTCCTGTCGAGGGTAGGAAATTGATGTTAGAATAACGGTAAAGATAAAAATCAATGCATCCATGAACAGTTACATATTTCATCTTAACCTGATTCCTTTGAAGAAGAAGAAGAATAGTTTAATTTAAGAAGCAATTGTGGACTTAAGTGGTCATTAACTATAAAATTAATAGTAAATTGCTTAAGGCCAGGGATGGCGAACTTTTGACGCGACTTCAGTGGGACACGAACATATTTGAAAGTTTTTAATATTTAATAAACAGGCCGAAAATCTAGCATGGACATAGTTTTTACAACGTTTATTAGGTTAAAGCAAAAATATACCTTATTCTTAACATTTTCCTCTTTTGAAAATTAATTTTCGGTGATGTTTGCAAAACGAAATCATGAAACGTTCAGTAGAATGTAAAAATGAAATGCCGTATGGCTGTTAGTGCCGGGAGTGGCCGAAGACAAGTTCGGCTCGCCAGGTGCAGGTCTTTTATTTGACTCCCGTAGGCGACCTGCGCGTCGTGATGAGGATGAAATGATGATGAAGACGACGCATACACCCAGTCCCCGTGCCAGCGAAATTAACCAATTATGGTTAAAATTCCCGACCCTGCTGGGAATCGAACCCGGGCCAGCACGCTAACCATTTAGCCATGGAGCCGGACGGATTTGTCTGTAATTCAATATAATACCTAAACGAAGTGAAATGAGGGGTTTCATGATTATGTTAACGGAAGAAAACCGATGACACACTAGACAATAGACAGTAATGAGCAACACCTGAACTGATACGCCATCCCTGGCTTAAGCAAACCACAGCCTGTCAAACAGTGCACCGGTATATAAATAGTGGGTTTTACGTAATATGTTGCTAATGATTATTAATACATTGTTATATATACCGAGCGGGTCGGTCGTACGGTTAGGGCCGCGCAGCTGTGAGCTTGCATTCGGGAGATAGTTGGTTCGAATCTCACTGAATATGGTTTTTCCGTGGTTCCCATTTTCACACCATATAAATTCTGGGACTGTACTTTAATTAAGGCCACGGCCACTTCCTTCTCACTCCTATCCCTTTCCTATCCTATTGTCACCATAACACTTATCTGTGTCGGTGCAATGTTAAGGCAATTATAAACAAAATAGGAACAAACAAACGTACGTGTCAGGTTTTTGTGGAATACACACATCATAGCGTGAAAGAAGCAGCAATACAGAAAGGAGTGAAGCAATGCTACAGTTATTTCCCCACCATTTTTCAATGTTTAAATAGAACAGGCGGTAATGGAAATCAAGGGGTCGAAGTCAACACCCTGAGATTTGCCGATGATATTGATATTTTATCTGAGACTGCAGAAGATCTGGAGACATTGTATGGACAGAGTCTTGGGGAAGGAGCACAAGAGAAAAATAAATAAGTCTAAAACAAAAGTAATGGAGTGCAATAGAACAAATTCAGGCGATGCAGGCAGGATATATTAGATTAGTAAATGAAATCTTAAAAGAAGTAGATGAATATTGTTACTTGGGTAGTAAAGTAATAATTAACGGTGGAAGAAGTAAGGGAAGCATGGACGATAGCTGGTTGTCGTTAGAAACAAAGAGAATAGAAGCTTTTGAAATGTGGTGTTACAGAAGAAAGCTGAAGGTGAGATGTATAGATCGAATCACGAATGAAGAGATAGTGAATCGAATTCATGAGATGAGATCGATTTGGCTATATTTGACGAAAAGAAGAGAGCGAATGATAGGACACATCTTAAGACTTGTTCAGTTGGTTTTTGAGTGAAGTGTAAGCGGTAAGAACGGTAGGAGTAGACCAAGGTATGAATATGACAAGCAGATTAGAGTAGATGTAGGATGTAATTGTTACGTGGGATAGGGTGGCACAGAGAACTGCGTCAAACCAGTCTTACTTGGCCTGCCAGACGACCGCTGCTCAGCCCGAAGGCCTGTAGATTACGACGGGGCGCATGGTCAGCGCAACAAATTATCTCGGACATTATTCTTGGCATTCTAGACCGGGGTCGACATCTGACTGTCAGATAGCTCCTCAATTTTAATCACATAGGCTGAGAGGATCTTGAACTAACCCTGAGATCCAAGTAAAAAAAAAAACCTGACCTGATCGGGAATCGAAGCCGGGGCCACCCATAAATAAGACCCTGATAAATCTCACTGCGGCAGAAATGTCTAACACGCTTTCATTTCGCGTTAAAATATGATCGTGGGTAATGTTCCCAATTCATCTCGTTGGTCAACATTCGAGTCGATACTTTCATTGCCGAAACAGGTTCGTAGTGTCCTGGATGGAGCTGTCACCATACGAACGGAATGGAAGCAAGCCAGTGTGTCATCTGGCCACTCACGGACGGAACCGGTTCTGCCGCCAAGGAGACTTGAAAAGGACGTTCCTTCACCCCGCCCTTTATGCTCTCTTACACCGTTATAGGTCAAGGGTGGAATAAGATTGTTAGAGGGTGGAGTGCAGGCTCATTCATGATTTATGGTAGCGGTTTCAAGATATTTCATTTGAGCCGTACCCCTCGTATAAGCATCACGTTTTACTGGTTCACAGGGTGATTCCCAAGCAGTTACACCAACTTTATTCATTTCTAAATTCATTATTCACCAACGCTAGTAAAATTTTTTATCTTGGTTTAAAGCTGAAAAAAACGAGATAACATTTACATTTGAATTCATCAATATTATTTTTTTTCTTTCCGTCTTAATATGTTTACCCTACAGGGTTGGTTTTTCCCTCGAACTCAGCGAGGGATCCCACCTCTACCGCCTCAAGGGCAGTGTCCTGGTCGGGGTCGGGGATACAACTAGGAAGGATGACCAGTACCTCACCCAGGCGGCCTCACCTGCTATGCCGAACAGGGGCCTCGCTGGGGGGATGGAAAGATTGGAAGGGGTAGACAAGGAAGAGGGAAGGAAGCGGCCGTGGCCTTAAGTTAGGTACCATCCCGGCATTTGCCTGGAGGAGAAGTGGGAAACCCACGGAAAACAACTTCCAGGATGGCTGAGGTGGGAATCGAACCCATCTCTACTCATTTGACCTCCCGAAGCTGAGTGGACCCCGTTCCAGCCTTCGTAACACTTTTCAAATTTCCTGGCAGAGCCGGAAATCGAACCCGGGCCTCCAGGGGGTGGCAGCTAATCACGCTAACCACTACACTACAGAGGCGGACACCAACATTATCTCGGTTTAAAATTTTACCAGGTATTGGTTGACTGGTAAAATAGGAAATCTAAGATAGCCTTCCAAGATGGCAGCTCGTAGACGGCTGGAATATCTAACTAAAAATGAAATCACAGTGACGAGTAACATAACCAAGATGGATGGATAAAAAGAACGCGCTAAATACTTTGATGACTACGATGACGCTGATTTTGAAACACAGGTTATCTAACGCTTCGGCGCTGTCAGTGTTATCCATGATTGAACATAACCTGGAATTCCCAGCACATAGGTAGGCCTAAGATGAATTCTCGATTATAGCCTATATCTTGTACCGTACACGACTGGGTAGCCTCCGTGGCTCAGGCAGCAGCGTGCCGGCCTCTCACCGCAGGGCTACGTAGTTCAAATCCCGGTCACTTGATGTGAGATTTGTGCTGGACAAAGCGCAGGCGGGACAGGTTTTTCTCCGGTTTTCCCTGTCATATTTCATTCCAGCAACACTCTCTAATATCATTTCATTTCATCTATTATTCATTAATCATTTCCCCAGAGGCGGCTTCGGCAGCCGGCACAGTTCCTATCCTCGCCGCTAGATGGGGGCGTCATTCATTCCAGGCTGTGGATTTTAATTTTTACACGACTGGATGACTTCTAAACGAAGAATTAAGGAATGCTGCCGTATTTTTTAAAGTGAAATATACGATATGTAGGCTATAAGTCGTTCTCTTATTCTGCTTTCTGCCGCCAAATTGAATTCTCTTGGAAAGTCATATTAGGCTTCTTTCTTCATTTCTGGTCAATAGTGGACATAATTCATGATAAATTATTTGCAAATCCCGAGTGGAATCAAAAACTTGTTTACATTTTATAGTGGCGGCCGCGCGTAGTCTTATTTGTTTTCCGTGCGTTAGTATGACCAATTTAAGGTTCAACTTCAGACTGAAACGAAAACTTAGTTTTGGTAAACCGAGTTAATAAATTCTTTGGTGAACACAGAAGTGAGCGTTATCCGAGATAATGACATTAGCCGAGTTTTGGAAATCTATTACAACAGCAAAAGTAACTAGCATTGGTGAATATGGACCTTAGAGTCAAATATCGAACAGAGAGATATTTACAGACAAAGTAAGAAAAGTTGCAAGTATGTTATTTACATCTATTAATGACGCGTATAACCAAATAGACGTAATCTTTCTCCAAAAATTTCTGGCTGGCACTATTACACTCTCCCCCTTTCACCTTTCACCGCCTCCAGCCATATCTCTCAGTCCATAGAGCACAAGGTGTCTTTCTTTTTTCCCCCTTTCCCTAGAACAGCACCAATCAGGGTTTTACAATCACTCTGCTCGACTCTGGAATTACCTTCCTCGTGCAATAAAGGACCTTCTTCTATGACAATTTTTCCGCGAAGTGAAGGCTCTAAATGTTTGTAAAAACCCGTTTAAATTGAAAGTATATAAAGTAATTGTCTGCTTGTGTAAGCGCATCTTTCCGTGAGTGAGTGTGGCATGTATTTGTTTGTTAATTGGATCATGCACGGCAGTCAGGTGTATATATATTTATCAATGCTAAGGTGTAAAATTACGAGTATATACAGTGTTTCCGTGATATTGATACAGACCTTCAGGGACACTGTAGAAGGGTTGTTGCTGGATTAAAAAAAAAAAAAAAAAACTTAACAATATGACTGCCAATGAAGGGCACACAGTTAAGTTGGACAGTGAATGTTGTTTATAAAAGCTGGTCGAACTTTCACCCACCACATCCAATGCAGGCACCACATTAAGGCAGAGGTTCGTCCTAGACTGTACATCGATATTCGGAAGTTGTAGTACTTCAATTCTTCCATGGACTACTGCGGTATCTTTTGAATCACCCGGTATAAATAAAATTATAGGACTCATCTCAATCGTAAGATTGAAACGGCGTATGGAAATTGTTCAGAAGACATCCAAATTTAAATACCTGGATGAGATCCTTACCCTATCAGCAACGAAAAGGAAACGCTGCAGGAAAGAGCAAGGAAAATGGAAATTGCCTTTTAAATTTAGTCATGATACTTACAAATCCAGATCCATTTCCTTTCAAACAAAACTAATTAAAAAAACATTTTTCTCTTGCGAAAATCAAATGATCATAAACATGTCTCCTGGTCATGGCCATCCATCAACGGCTGCTAATTTCAGATGGCAACCAGCCATAAGACATAGCCTGCACGGTTGCTAGGTTACATCACTGTCTGCACGGTTGCTATGGTTTTTTTTTTTAATTTATTTGGCTTTAGATCAGTTACAGACCAAACAGCCACCTGGATATTACAGTACGCTGGTTTGAACTTTACAATTCATTACAAGTAATTGTCACAGTGTGAAATATATACATATACATATAAAAGACATAGACATTGCACATCATTACATTGAAATCACATAATTTCACAAAAAGTCAATCAAATTTGTAGACAAGTTGTTGTTAAATAATTCCCAATAATAGTATACACTTTTCTGTTTTTGGTCGCCAGTAGTGTATTTACACAGGTTGGTAACTGTTGCTTAGCGTGAAGCAGAGCTGTAAGAAACACATTTTGTTGTTGGTGGTAATGAGTACATGTTGCTATGGTTACATATCCGTCACACATTTGGTCACGTTACATTACACAAATTTTCGGATAACCCCCAGACATAAGACATACCTATGTCAAAACCTCTACTGCACAGTAGTTTAACCAGAATGTATCTACGCTGCAGAAACACTGGTCAAACTGGAAGATACTGGGATTGAAAGAAAATTCCTGAGAAAGATCTTAGGACTCAGGAAAGATTTATATTCCACCTAAGATCCAATAAAATGGTAATCAGCATGGGTGGCTTACACAGGTGCACGAAGACCTAGCAGAAGTAAGTGTCAAAGAGGAAGATATACAGAACACAGCAACATTTAGGAAAATGAGGTCGAAAAGCCACTGATCAAGACGTGGAACACCTCGGCGCAAGAGCGGGGACAGAAGAAGCGTAATACTTAAGGATATTTAGCAAGAGTGCAAAAAGAAGGGCGTTATTCTGCGTTAGACAAGGGCAAGCAGATTATGTAAACGTGGCCCACAGATGGGCGTATCGAATTATTATTATTATTATTATTATTATTATTATTATTATTATTATTATTATTATTATTATTATTATTATTATTATTATTATTATTCGCTATGCCCAACTAAGGAGCGCGTGTGAACTTATTTAGCTCGACGTTTCTTCTTCTTCCCAAAATCTCTTCATTTTTCGCTGTGCTTCTTTTTGCGTTCTTCTGCCCATCCTGTAGCTTGTCTTTTAGGTTGTTCAGCAAATTTGTGTCTGTGAGATTTCTGAATATTTTTTTTCTGTCTTGTGTGATTTCTTCATTTATACCAATTTCCTGGAGATCTTTGTTTATTTCTGTAAGCCAGCTGTTGTGATTTTTTAGAGATACTGCTATTTGTGATTTCCTTTTCATCCAAATACCATTTTCGCATTTAGGTCCTAGATTTGTCCTGAGAATATTCCTCTCTTGTTTTTCGATGTTTTTTTTAATTTGTGATCTGCCACCAATTGTCAGAGTTTCTGATGCATAAAGGGCTTCAGGTTTAACAACTGTGTTGTAGTGTCATAATTTTGCGTTTTGGGATATAGAGTTTTTCTTGTATCTGCTCCAGACAATTTTGTATCCTTTTTGTAATTTTGTTATTCTTTCTTTGTTTGCTTGCTGATTTATCCCGTTTGGTTGTATTATTTCGCCTAGGTGTTTGAATTTATCTACTTGGGGGATTTTCCCGTATCTAGTGATAAGAGGATAGTTGTTAAATCCTGATTTTGTACCTTCCATATACTTTGTTTTTCATATGAAAATATTATTATTATTATTATTATTATTGTTATATTAATAATAATTTGTTCTAGACGTTGTTAAACCTGAGTTCGTATATGCAGCAGAAATATTGCATATGACTGGAGACGGTGGGCTTGAAGATATTTGGAAAAGGGAAAGAAAAATTCAAAGAAAAAATATAGGAACAAATTTCATGTTAGGATAATCCAGTACGCATAAGCGTAATGGTCTGTATAATTTCGAGTAATAGAAAAAAATATTTGATAAAGGTATGTCCAACCGTTGTCCAGTTTCTCTGCGGGGTCGCGTATGAAATGAGATGAATCTTCGTAGCCCTTCCTAACGTTACCGTTATCAGAGGAATTAATGAGATGAAATGAATGATGTAATATATGATAGTTTGGAGGGAGACGGTGAAACTCGCTGCCGTCACATAGCCTTCTTCTGTCGAATAGCACCAAGTGGTATGTTCATGGCTTAACGTCTCCATACGACGGACAAATCACCATCCAGAGCTTCATATGTCCTCACTCCATATGAACACTGTGGAGAGGTTTGTAACTGAACACAGGCTTTTGGCACGCAATCTAGTGATTAGAAATTGTATACCACCACGTCTCCTACCCTGCCGATGCCGGCCAGCATTATGATGGCGAAAGTTTGTTCAACTAACGGGACTCGAACCGGCTAACCATGGTGTCAGACCATTTAGACTCCACGCCTTGGAAGATCATAGCCTCCAGGCGAACTAGAAAAATATTTTACACATCTGGACTTGAAATATCATTCGAGATGTCGAAAAATTCGAGCAATAGAACTTTGAGTTATACAAAATTTACTGGATCCCATCAGGATTTTTATTCCAATAGGCAATAATCATTTGTACTAACACTGTTAAAAAAACACAAACAAATAAATCATCATCATCATCTGTTTACCCTCCAGGGTCGGCTTTTCCCTCGGACACAGCGCGGGATGCCACCTCTACCGCCTCAAGGGCAGTGTCCTGGAGCTTCAGACTCTTGGTCGAGGATACAACTGGGGAGAATGATCAGTACCTTGCCCAGGCGGCCTCACCTGCTATGCTGAACAGGGGCCTTGTGGAGGGATGAGGAAGATTGGAAGGGATAGGGAAGGAAGCGGCCGTGGCCTTATGTTAGGTACCATCCCGGCATTCGCTTGGAGGAGAAGTGGGAAACCACGGAAAACCACTTCGAGGATGGCTGAGGTGGGAATCGAACCCACCTCTACTCAGTTGACCTCCCGAGGCTGAGTAGACCCCGTTCCAGCCCTTATACCACTTTTCAAATTTCGTGGCAGAGCTGGGAATCGAACCCGGGCCTCTGGGGGTGGCAGCTAATCACGCTAACCACTACACCACAGAGGCGGACAACAAATAAATGAAACATGTATTATTATTATTATTATTATTATTATTATTATTATTATTATTATTATTATTATTACGTTCAATAATTTTACATAGTTTATACAGTATTAATTCCTAGATCTACATGACGGCCCTGGGAGGGGCGAAAGGTAAAGGCTTCCACTATTCGTAACCTTCGCACTTGATGAGGTAGAGTGGTTAGCTCTACGCCCGGCTGTCTTTGCCCCGAAGAATTAACCTGGTACTCATTTTTTGGTGTTGGATGAGTAAACCTCAGGACCGTATGCGCCTCCGGAAGTGGAAATCTCGTTTCTTAAATTTTTCAACTTCCTGACGGGGAATCGAACCCACGTCCTTCTGGGTTTCCATAGCGTATTACACAGTATTCATTAACGGTATGTTACAAGAAACATTTATCGTCAACAGTACATTCTGGTTTGACGTACAAAAATGAAGTATTGAAGTAATACCGAAGACCTAAATACGCTTTCGTTTTCTTTAACATCCACCTAGTGGTGAAAGACTTAACTAACATCCTTCTCAGATGGAAAAGATTGTATTGATTTTACCTGCAGCCCTGCCTCTGCACGTAGTTGCCGCGACACTCACCAGAGCTCAGGGGAGAGAGCGGCAACCTTGACCTTCGTGAAATATAGGTGGTTTGTACCTGCATTTTGAGGCATTTGCACAATCATGTAAATGTTATCAACATTACATAATTATTCAATATAATTTTTTACACCAATAGAGCTATAATTGAGTGCAATTGACGTAATAGTTACTTCAAAAATTGTTATGAAAGATGCCCCAAATCCGTAGGTGAAGTAAAATCACGGTATTCAATATATATACCTCACGAAGCCCATGAGCTTGGTGGAAGTGTTGTTTGGTGGTGACAAAGCTGAACATTGATCGCTCGTGTAATAATAGCTGATCTGATCAGTACGTGTTGTCAGTGAATGAATTCGGGGGATTCTCCCGTTGCCTCGTCGCACGGTTGAGTTTCCTCAAGAATTCGCGTTTGAAATACCGCCATTTCCAAATCTAGCGAGAAATTGTAAAGGTAATTCAATTCACTTCCAAGTATCGGCGCTGCGATGCAGTACGCCAATATTTTCCTAAATTAAATTCGTACAAAAAAACACTTTTGCCTTTCTGAAAACCAAATGATCATACAGTAATCCGGTCATGGCCATCCATCAACGGCTACTAATTTCAGACGACTGCGGACACAGCCTGCACGGTTGCTAGGTATTATTGTTATTATTATTATTATTATTATTATTAATTTCAAATTTCAAATGATTATCGTACATGAAGAGTTAGGTCAGTTATTACTTATGTTTTTTATGTCCTCCGTTTGAAAATTCATCGTATCGCAGTATGTTTTAAGGGCTATCGTATGCAGTCATCCTTGATTTTTTTTTTTATCCATAGTATCACATTTCTTTTCTCCCTCCAGATATGTTGAGCTCAAGCAGTGGCGTAATGTTAGTGCAGGCGGGGTCCGCAGACTTCTTCACAAAAAGGAAATAAACGAATAAATAACTTAACCGAATGTCATCGTGATGTGCTTGTAGAATGGGCCGAAAAGTTCGTGTTTACACTGCGTATGTGGAGTAATGTCCGCCTCTGTGGTGTAGTGGTTAGCGTGATTAGCTGCCACCCCCGGAGGCCCGGGTTCGATTCCCGGCTCTGCCACGAAAATTTGAAAAGTGGTACGAGGGTTGGAACGGGGTCCACTCAGCCTCGGGAGGTCAACTGAGTAGAGGTGGGTTCGATTCCCACCTCAGCCATCCTGGAAGTGGTTTTCCGTGGTTTCCCCACTTCTCCTCCAGGCGAATGCCGGGATGGTACCTAACTTAAAGCCACGGCCGCTTCCTTCCCTCTTCCTTGTCCATCCCTTCCAATCTTCCCATCCTTCCACAAGGCCCCTGTTCAGCCTAGCAGGTGAGGCCGCCTGGGCGAGGTACTGGTCATACTCCCCAGTTGTATCCCCCGACCAAGAGTCTGAAGCTCCAGGACACTGCCCTTGAGGCGGTAGAGGTGGGATCCCTCGCTGAGTCCGACGGAAAAACCGAACCTGGAGGGTAAACAGATGATGATGATGATGATGTGGAGTAATATTGTTGGATGGTTGCATCTGCCCGCAAATAATTGGCATTGCGTTGAGTCTATGACAGCTGTCTCCGCGACGCGCTTTCGCACAAATATCTGCGCCAAGTTATTAATAACACAGTGGAAATCGGTTCCAGTAATATCAGACTTTAGACCTAATTATTCCTGTTGCTGTTTCTTTCGCAAAACGATTATTTTCAAAACTGAAACTTAAAAAGAACTAACTACGAAATGTTATGACGTAAGACGAATTATGCTATTTTAGCCTACTCAGCTTTGAATGTGTTATCAAAGGATATCACTGAAATCGTGTCCGTCTCCATGTCTAAATGATTAGCCTGCTGGCCTTTGACAAAGGCGTTCCGGGATCGATTCCCGGCAGGGTCGGGAATTTTAACCATATTTTGTTAATTTCGCTGGCACGGGGGCGGGGTATATGTATCGTCTTCATCATCATTTCATTCTCATCACGACGCGCAGGTCGCCTACGGGAGTCAAATCAAAAGACCTGCATCCGGCGAGCCGAACTTGTCCTCGGACACTCCCGGCACTAAAAGCCATACGCCATCTCATTTCATTACTTTAGCAAAAATTCAAAACAACAAATACTAATTCTGGTCAAAAATCTTTCAGTCGTCTGACTCCTTGGCTGAATGATCAGCACTGAGGCCTTCAGTTCAGTGGGTCCCGCGTTCGATTCCCGCCCGAATCGGAGATTATAATCGCGTTTGATAATTCTTCTGGCTCGGAGACTGGGTATTTGTGTTTACCCAACATTCTCCTCTTCATATTAACACAACACAACACACCACACCACCAACCACCACAGAAACACGCAGTAGTGATTTCACCCTCCACATAGGGTTAGCGTCAGGATCAAATCCACATGTGCAACACAGTTCGCACCCGCGACCCTACAGGTGTGGGAAAAGTGGTAGAAGAAGAAGAAGAATAAGAAGAAGAATATTCCAGTCATATTAATTCAATATCACAAAATTCATCAATATCATAATAGAAACAAAATCATACGAATATAATGAATGAATGAAAACCTACAACCTGTTTTTCAGTCGGTGACCGGGTCAGGGATGGAATGAACGGACCCCCCATCTAGCGGCGAGAATAGGAATTGTGCCGGCTGCCGAAGCCTGTCACACTCCGCTGGGGCAATGATTAATGACTGACAGATGAAATGAAATGATAGTGGAGAGTGTTGCTGGAATGAAATATGACAGGGAAAACCGGAGTATCCGGAGGAAAACCTGTCCCACTTCCGCTTTGTCCAGCATAAATCTCACATGGAGTGAGCGGGATTTGAACCATCGAACCCAGCGGTGAGAGGCCAGCGCGCTGCCGCCTGAGCCACGGAGGCTGTACGAATATAATGAATATATCCAAATATCTTTGGATCTAGCCAAGAGTTGTTGTTATTGCAAATAGAAAACTAAACAAAAGCGATGGATCCAATGAACAGCATACCGTTGAATAATAATAATAATAATAATAATAATAATAATAATAATAATAATAATAATAATAATAATAATAATAATAATAATACAACTATAAAAATGATTAAAATACGCTCAGATCAACACTAACAAGCACTTTTTAATAAATTGCCGTAATTATTCTTTCTATTTACAGGGTGGTCGGATAATGACCTGAACCAAGTATATGAGCGATAAAAGGTTGGTCATACTGATAAATAATTTGAAAAAATAAAATAAAATTCGATATCTCGCGCCGTTGTTATGTTATCAGTTGCTAAAGTATTTGGTTTGTGTATTATTATGTTACACCACAGCCTACATGGTTGCTAACCCCCTGTGGGTGGGGGCAGTAGAATAACACGCACGGTATCCCTTGCCTGTCGTAAGAGGTGACTAAAAGGGGCCCCAGGGGCTCTCAACTTGGGAGCATGGTTCGGTGACCATGGGGGCCCTTAACTGAGTTCTGCTATACCTTCCACTTACTTGTGCCAGGCTCCTTACTTTCACCTATCCTATCAGACCTCCCTTGGTCAACTCATGTTCTTTTCCTACCCTGACGGTATTACAGCACTCGAGGCCTAGGGAGCCTTTCGTTTTCACGCCCTTCGCGGCCCTTGTCTTCCTTTGGTCGATACCTTAATTTTTTCTCTTAGAGGATGGTTGCCCAGTTGTACTTCCTCTTAAAACAATAATCACCACCACCACTACACGGTTGCCAGGTAACAATATCTGGTCATGCATCCATACTTTACACCACATCCTGCTTGATTGTTAGATTACGCTTCCGTCACACATTTTGTGTCGCTAATGTCGTAAATGACCCGCTGCTGTAAGACATATTTATGTCAAAAATGAAAGCTACAGCTAGCACTTAACCTTGAAAAAAGGCTAGTAGTTGCCCCGTAGGTGGAGACTGCACGGTCACCAAACAGTTTGCTGTGTACTCATTCCATTTTTTCGCTTCGTCACTTCCGAGCTATCCTTCTCTTGAATGGAGGCTACTGTCATACTTTTAGTAATGAAAGTTCCACATTCGAGGCTACTGTATGTCGCTTTTTAGATGAATTTAGAACATAATATGTTTGTCTGTTTAAAAAGTACAAGTTTCTTACGTTAAAGCAGAACAGCAAACCCTGAAGTCATGATGAATCGGTCATTCATGAACGTTAGGTTAATAGCACTATGAATTGTAAGTATAGTGGATATCAATTCAAATCTGGTGATTGCCGGAATTTAAAAAAAACTCTTGTCACTAGTGGAAATTACGGCAATTTCTTTTAGATTTTTTTTTTTTTTTTACATTTGCTTTATGTCGCACCGACACAGATAGATCTTATGGCGACGATGGGGCAGAAAGAACTAGGAACGTAAAGGAAGCGGCCGTGGCCTTAATTAAGGTAAAAACCCAGCATTTGCCTGGTGTGAAAATGGGAAACAACGGAAAACCATCTTCAGGGCTGCCAACAGTGGGGTTCGAACCTACAGTACTATCTCACGAAAGCAAGCTCACAGCTGCGCGGACCTTCACATCAGTTTGTGGTGATTGAACAGTTTAGGTCAGAGATGGCGAACCTATGACATGCGTGCCGGTAGGTCACACGCGACAACATTACGCTTTAATAAAGAAGTATGTCACAATTAATTCCTTACACATTTATTAGGTTAAAGCAAAACTATGCCTTATTTCTAAAATTTACCTGTTAATAAAAGTAATTTTCAAAGATGTTCGCAAAATTTAACCATGAAACAATCAGTCAAATGGGAGGAGGGAGGAGGGTTCATGATAATTGTAAAGGAAAATAACTGATGACACACTAGACTGTAAAGAGTAATAAACAAGACGTTCACTAACAAGCTAGTCGGAAAAGGTTTGCCTTCCCTGTTAGGTCATACCCGTTTTTGATCAGGTTTTTAGAGATGAAGATCAGAAATATAGATCTCTAGAGACCCGTGCGAGAAATCTCGCATGTTCATACATTACGTATGTGGTGGTGTAGGCCCCTGGTGAACTAACTTTCTTTCTTTCTTTCTTTCTTTCTTTCTTTCTTTTTTTTTTAATTTGCTTTACGTCGCGACGATGGGATAGGAAAGAACTAGGAGTTGGAAGGAAGCGGCCGTGGCCTTAATTATGGTACAGCCCTAGTATTTTCCCGGTATGAAAATGGGAACCCACGGAAAACCATCTTCACGGCTGCCGACACTGGGGTTCGAACCTACTATCTCCCGGATGCAAGCTCACAGCTGAGTGTCCCTAATCGTACGGCCAAATCGCCCGGTGAAGAAGTTTTCAATCTTACGGTACAAAAGAAAGAAAATATCCTGGTCTTTTGTGACGCAATTATTAAATTTGTAGCTATGAAATAATCTGAGACTATAACCATATTCTTAGATAACAACACCAATATCATTTTGCTGTACGTGGAAGGATTCTTCCTCGTTCCGTACATTATTAACAATCTAAATAATATACATTAAAAGAATAGTGAATTAAAATGTCACAACAGGTTGGAATAATGATACTCAGCTGCCCAACAATGAATATGAAAAGAGAAAAACATCCCAAAGTACATTTACACTTGACAAGAATTACTGTTATATCCAATAATGCAATATCTCGGTCCTAATCTTGTTGAGCTCCACCCTTAGAAAAAGAAGAAGTAAGCTCGTTTTTAACTGGCTATGAGAATATTTTGATTTATCAAATCGTCCCATAATGAAGTCAAATTAATAATTTAAAAATCAATGTTCCGAGAATAATCCTTTGGTAAATAACCAGTATATTAAAACTATTTCGTGTTTTAAAATATAAAATCGAAATAAATTGGTAAAAATATTAATTTGGCAAATTTCTGGAAATATTTCCTTACAGAGAATATTTCATTTGCTTTTGCTTCTCTGCAACTCCAATTATCACTGTGGGTGGGGGCGGTAGAATGACACCCACGGTATCCGCTGCCTCTCGTAAGAGGCGACTAAAAGGGGCCCTGGGTTGGCGAACTCGGGGCCCTAAGCCGAGTCCTGGCATTGCTTCCACTTACTTGTGCCAAGCTCCTCACATCCATCTATGCTATCCGACTTCCCTTGGTCAACTCTTGTTCTTTTCCCACCCCGGCGGCATTACAGCATTCGAATCCCAGGGAGTCTTTCATTTTCACGCCCTTCGTGGCCCTTGTCTTGCTTTGGCCGATACCTTCATTTTTCAAAATGTCGGATCCCTTCCATTTTTTTCTCTCCGATTAGTGTTATATAGAGAATGGTTGCCTAGTTGTACTTCTTCTTAAAACAATAATCACCACCACCACTACCATCTATTCTGGTTAGCGCTAATGAGTACGCTCATTTGCCTATAGAATGTAAAACCATTCTCTGTTTTGAATGATGCACTTGAAGTATTAATCGTCCTGCCATGGTAGGTTAAAGGCTAATGTCTGTTCTGTCTTGTAAATATTGAAAGAAAGCCGGTCATTTGCATAACTCACCTTGTAGACGGCTCTCGGCTCACTTGCCATACATAATTTGAATCTGACCTACAAACTTTCATTACCGGAACTCTTTGTCCCCGATGTCACTGTTTAAACAGTCGGTCCAGTATGTATTAAGTACACAAATTAATTTCGGACAGATGGTGTTGTTTGGGTGATCAGTCCATCGACTGGTTTGATGCAGCTCTCAATGCCATCCTATCCTGTACTATTTTCTTTCCATGTCTACATAACTACTACATCCTACATCTGTTCTAATCTGCTTCTCATATTAATACTTCGGTTTATCCATACCGTTGTAACCGCCTTCACTTCCCCCGAAAATCAACTACACAAGCCCTAGTTGTCTTAAGATGTGTCCTATCATTCTTTTTTTTCTATTTGCTTTACGTCACAACGACACAGATATGTCTTACGGCGACGATTGGATAGGAAAGGGCTAGGAATTGAAAGGAAGCGGCCGTGGCCTTAATTAAGGTACAGCCCCGGCATTTGCCTGGTGTGAAAATGGGAAACCACGGAAAACCATCTTCAGGGCTGCCGACAGTGGGGCTCGAACCAACTATCTCCCGATTACTGGATACTGGCCGCACCTAAGCGACTGCAGCTATCGAGCTCGGTTCCTATCATTCTATCTCTTCTTCTCGTCAGATTTAGCCAGATCGATCTCCTCTCACCAAGTCGATTCAGTATCTCTTCATTCGTGATTCGATCTATCCATCTTACCTTCAGCTATTTACATAAGTGGTAAATTCAAGGGCGCCCATGCCCGGGGGCAAGGGGGGCCGCCCCCCCCCCTAGCTCTCTGGGAAGGACAAAAATCTAATGTAGTCAGGTGTTTTTCTTTCAAGAAAATGATTAAAAGTCGGTATTACGTAGAAGTGGTAGTACCGTCCCCCACCAACAGGCAGGGAATACCGTGGGTGTTATTCTACCGCCATTCACCTTTCAAAATTTTAAAAATACTAAATACCCCAGATCTAGCCCCCCCCCCCCCCTACAAACTGTCATATGGGCGCCCATGGGTAAATTATATGAGTAAAATGCGATATGCGTTTGCTTTCGACTTCAAAAGTGAAGTCTCCGTCGTATGCTTTCGTGTAGTTACATCCAGACTTGCTTATTTGTGACTAGATTGATCGTATAAAATAACAACTTGGATTTAATATTGTTGATTTTCTCGGTTTGTTTACTGGTGTTTTATTCCACTTTGTTGCCTACGTGTGATACAGTCATTCATATGCACCAGGATTACTTGATTCAAGAACTGGAAAATTCCAAAGAAAATCAGCTCGATTTGTTCTGGATGATTTCCAACAAAAGAGTAACGTTACAAAAATGTTTCAAAGTCTGGGCTGGGAAGACTTGGGAGAAAGGAGACGAGCTGCTCGACTAAGTGGTATGTTCCGAGCTGTCAGTGGAGAGATGGCATGCAATGACATTAGTAGACGAATAAGTTTGAGTGATGTACTTAAAAGTAGAAAAGATCACAATATGAAGATAAAGTTGGAATTCAAGAGGACAAATTGGGGCAAATATTCATTTATAGGAAGGGGAGTTAGGGATTGGAATAACTTACCAAGGGAGATATTCAATTAATTTCCCATTTCTTTGCAATCACTTAAGAAGAGGCTAGGAAAACAACTGATAGGGAATCTGCTAGCTGGGCGACTGCCCTAAATGCAGATCAGTAGTGATTCATTGAATAAATTTCAAAAGCTTCTATTCTCTTTCTTTCTGAGCTAGTTATCGTCCATATTTCGCTTCCATACAATGCCACGCTCTATACGAAAGTATTGAAAAACATTTAATTCCTAGATCAATTTTCGAAGAGATTCTAATACCCAAGTAACAATATTCATCAGTTTCCTTAAAGACTTCTACTGGAGACACCGAGTGAGTTGGATGTGCGGTTAGGGTCGCGCAGCTGTGAGCTTGCATTCGGGAGATGGTGGGTTCGAACCCCACTGTCGGCAGCCCTGGAGATGGTTTTCCATGGTTTTCCATTTTCACACCAGGCAAATACTGGGTCTGTACTTTAATTAAGGCCGACGTAGAAGTGAGGGGTCTCATGATCGGTGCAAGAAGGACAATCCCTAAGAAAACGATAGAGCTGATGAAGACCTTCAGCATCAGTCTTAGGAGATTATCGAATGGGGACTGACAGCGCTCAGGGTTTCTCCTCTGATACTCATATACCACTTGTATTCGCCAGTCTGGCATCATGAACTTATTTGCTTTTACTTTCTCTACTTTTTAATGCACAGGTAAACCCCGTTATACGCGGATTCGTTATCCGCGATTTCGCATATATGCGATTTTGGTTTTAAGTCTAGTGCTGCCATCTGTTAACTACGTGGAAGCTGTAATATCTTGAGGCGGGTACAGACATGCGTGCCGAACTCTGTAACGTACACTACGTCGCGCGGGAAGATTAAACGGGGCAAGCGCATCTCTCTCTACTAGCGTCTTCTGCCGTGTTTGTCGAGACGTGAATCGTCATTTCCGGTCAGTAGAGCTGTGAAGTTACACCTGGCAGGTTTCGTGTTTAAAACGCCGTGCAAAAGGAAAGAAATTGAACCTGTCGAAGGAAAGAAGCGTGCACCACGGTCGTATTCGTTAGAAACAATGTTAGAAGTTTTGGATCGCTACCGGTATGAGAAAAGTGAGCTTATTGATGGCATTCAGCATGCTTTGGGACTTAGTAAATCCACTGTGAGAACTATTCCTGACAATGCGGAATCAATTCGAAAAACTGCTCAATTTTCTACTAACTTACGTGTGACTAGAGTGACCAAATCTCGCTCGGAAGCGATGGAAAGAATGGATTGGACTGAGCATCACAACCAACAGCACATGCTTCTCTCCGGAGCTGCTATTCAAGCTAAAGCCAAGACCTTGTATGCAGAGTTTAGTTTATTATTGTATGTTTCAGTGTTAAATTTTTAAGTGTATGAAGTTTGCATTAAAATGCGTTTCAGAAACAGGACAAGGGTTATATTTTGTAAAAGTATTAAGATCTATGCTATTTTAAACTTAATATGTAAGTAAACGGAAACCTAACCCTGTACTTTATATATAAAATGAATCTCGATTTACGCGAATTCGCCATGCGCGGTAATTCCGCGGAACGTAACTATCGCGTATAATGAGGTCTAGGTGTAGTTGTTTTAGTGTTTTCTTAGTCTTAGTCAGCCTCCAAGTGGACGAAGATTGTGAAGAAAAAAAAAAAACAAGTTTATAGGAAAATAAGATTTTGCGAAATTAAATCCATTGATTATTCCCAATTCACAACCATTTTCTTAATTATATTGTTAAGTACTAGTCGGTGGGTAATTTTATATTTTAATTATTTCATATCGTAGGCTACCTTTAGAGGCCGATGACCTAGATGTTATCATCAACATCATTATCATATTCGTCTGTAAAATCTCCACTTGAAGATTTCAACTGACGTACGTAAACGCTCGCTAAAATGGACTTTATAATCAAAAATGCCACCTTCATGAAATACCTGTTTATACTAAGAGAGCTCCTTTCATCTTTTGAGTTGGAGTCCCGCAGACTGGCAGCGAGTCGTCCCATTAATGAGGCTTCTGTCTTTATTAACGGATATAAATATTCACGAGCTGTTCTCTCTCATCGATTTTTAACCACTTATGAAGTAGAACACATTTACAAATTTGCAAGCTGGAGTAGGTTGCCAGATTTTTTCTTTCTTTTCATTTTTCATTATATGATTATTCAAGAACATTCCTATGCATAGGCTTTACTAGTTAAAGAGAAAATGTTACGGCGGATATCCTGACTTGAAGTCAATGAAGCCGGTTTGGTTAGTTTGTCACACTGCATCTGGATGGTCAAACCGGGTTTCATTAAGAAATTATTGCGTCAACTCTCTCTCTCATGAAATTCAACACACGGAACTGCAACGCTTCCTTCTTACGGGAGAGTTAAGAAAACAAGATTGAGGTTAGGCTGTATCGGAAACAGCTGCAAGCGTTTTGAGTGTGAATGCGTTTAGGTTCTGGATGTTCTATAGTAGTACTTGAGCATTATCGTAGATCAGTGTAGATAGAGTTGGGCCCACGACATTTGGAGTCTGGCGTTTGAGATATTTTGGGACCACGAGAGTTGGCGTCTGAGATTTGAGCGGCGAAAGCAGTAACTAAGAAGTACTTTGCGTTGTCATAGTTACCTCCATCTGCGGCATATCACCCTGTCATACCGGCTGAGTGTATAATAAAACATGAAAGCCTAATTCAAAAACTTTAACCCGTTCCTAAGGCCGTGCTAATAATTCCAGCATTTAAGACAGAACTTGCCATTGCCGATAAATATGAGATTTCATTACCATTAACAAAATTTTCAGTTTCCGACAATAACCTCAACAAATTCACATATTAAATACAGAATACAACTGTACATTAACTGTAAATTAACAACGAAAATAATATTCAGAAAACATTTGCTTTTTAAATTTCCTTTTTGTCGCACTGTGACACACGTAGGTCTTATAGCGACGATGGGATAGGAAAGGGCTAGGAGTGCGAAGGAAGTGGCCGTGGCCTTAATTAAGGTACATCTCCATCATTTTCCTGGTGTGAAAATGGGAAACCACTGAAAACCATCTTCAGGGCTGCCGACAGTGGGGTTCAAACACACTATCTGCCGAATACTGGCTACTGGCCGCACTTAAGAGACTGCAGCTATCGAGTTCGGTGGGAAGGAAGCGGTCGTGGCTTTAACTGAGGTATAGCCCCATCATTTGCCTGGTATGGAAAATGGGAAATACTGAGCTGTACCTTAAGTAAGGCCACGGCCGCTTCCTTCCCACTCCTAGCCATTCCCTGTCCCATCGTCGCCATAAGACCTATCTGTGTCGGTGCGACGTAAAGCAACTAGCAAAAAAATGGGAAACTACGGAAAACCGTCTTCAGGGCTGCTGTTCAGCACAGAAGGTGAGATCGTCTGCGTGAGTTACTGGTCCTCCTTGTCAGTTGTATTTCCCCGATCCAGGGTCTCATGCTCCAGCACACTGCCTTTGAGGCGGTAGAGGTGGGATCCCTTGCTGAGCCCGAGGGAAAACCAACCCTGGAGGGTGAACGGATTAAGAAAGACAGAATTTCTTTACTGCTGAGCAACGTCTTAACGCAAAGGGCAAAAATGACAGCTCAACAACATCCGTCACCTATTAATGACCGATAGCCTTGGTATCTAACCGACTAAGTTTTACCAATGGGAATTCCGGCTCCCTGACCGAATGATCAACCGTCGGTTCAGAAGGCCCGGGTTCGATTCCCGACCGGTTCAGGAATAGTTAATTCCCTTGACTTCTGTTGCCAACATCCCTGCAACTCACACAACACTATTCCCCACTACAATAACAGTCAGTTTCCCACACACGGTAGATGCCACCCACCTTCCTTGGAGGGTCTGTGTTATAAGGGCTGCACCAGATTAGCAGTAACCACACAGAATTATTCTTGTTATTATTGATGTAGTGATCGATTGTAGAATTTCCAATTCTTCTGGTTAAATGTTGAGCAGGTTAGTGTTCCACACGGTGTGAAGTGGGTCTTCTCCCGGATCTTCTCCTGAGAACGTGCGAGACACTGAGGAATGCACCCGGCCTCAGGACACCCAACCCAACAGCACACGCTCATCTCTTCTCCCGTTCTTCTCACACTGACTGTAGCTTTCAAATTCATCTTTGGCATCTTCTGCCTATTCCCATTCACCTGGACTGATTTTTCTCCCGTGACGATCTTGACAGTGCTGACATAAATATATCTTACGGCTGAGGACCATCGGAAAATATTTGTCTGATGCTATGTTGCCTAGCAACCGGGCAGGCTGTGATAACCAAGCAACCGTGTAGGCCGCGATGTGAAGTATTAATGGACGGCCATGACTGAGATACATATTTAACTGAGTTTCACTTATTGAAAGACCTTTATGATCACTTGATTTTCCCGAAGGGAAATTTGATACATTTTTAAATATGGATAGTTATGCCAAGCTCGCCAGAACGCATAGATTGCAAGCTTGAAAAGTCAGGGCAGACGACGCAGTAACAGCAGGTTTAGCGAGTAGAGACAATACATAGCATGCAGCAGGTACGGTTCATGTTGGCCACCACATGGCTACGAGAAACTTACTGTAACTCTCTTCCAAATATTTTATCCAATAAAAGCAACTGATGTATTTAAGCTCATAGCAAAGCAAAGTAATCTCCGTACAGGCCATGAAGGCCCTTGGAGGAGTGGAAGGTAAAGTCTTCCACTATCCGTAACCTCGGCACTTGATGGGGTAGAGTGGTTAGCTCTACACCCGGCCGCCTTTGTCCCCAGGAATTAACCTCGTACTCATTTTTGGTGTAGGCTGAGTGAAGCTCAGGGCCATGTGCACCTCCGGAAGTGGAAATCTCGTTTCGTAAATTTTACGACTTCCTGACGGGGACTCGAATCCATGTCCTTCCGGGCGAACCGAGCGCGCCTTTACCGCCTCGGCCAGGCAGCCCCATTTAAGCACATGCTGAAATTAAATATTATAATAATAATAATAATAATAATAATAATAATAATAATAATAATAATAATAATAATAATGGTTTTTACGTTCCCCTAATTCTTTTACGGGTTTCGGAGACGCCGACGTGCCGGAATTTTGTCCCGCAAGAGTTCTTTTACGTCTCAGTAGACCTAAATCTACTGACACGAGGCTGACGTATTTAAGCACCTTCAAATACCTGGCACCGGACTGAGCCAGGATCGAACCTGCCAAGTTGGGTTCAGAAGGCCAGCGGCTCAACCGTCTGAGCCACTCAGCTTGGCACTTCTTTCTTCTTGCCGGGCGAGTTGGCCGTGCGTTTAGGATCGCGCAGATGTGAGCTTGCATTCGGGAGATAGTGGATTCGAACCCATTTCTCGGCAACCCTTAAGATCGTTTTCCGTGGTTTCCTATTTACGCACCAGGCAAATGCTGGAGCTGTACCTTAATTAAGGCCACGGCTGCTTTCTTCCCACTCCTAGGCCTTTCCTATATCATCGTCGCCATAAGACCTATCTGTGTCGGTGCGACGTAAAGCCACTGGCAAAAAAAAAAAAAAAAAAAAAGTTCCGTATATCCGGAAGTTGACACCGTAGCGAGTAGCGGATCCCCGAAGCGAATGAATGGTGAAGAGACGTCCGTCATCAGATGTGCGTGAGTCTGCGGTAGAGCTGGGGGCTATTCAGTTGCGGGTCACCTCATAAATGCCCTCCGGCCTTTCCGGGAGGAGATACATCCAGTACATTGGCGAAAGAAAGAGTTTTACGAGTAGAAACCGTTCCGTCGACATTGTCCATCTTCCTTCACCAGGCCACAAGGCAATTTTCATGACACATGAGCGTTTTTGTTTTCTTGTAAGAATGGTTCACTACAGTTACCAAGATTACCTTGCTTTTATACTTAAGAAACTGTGACTTAATATACATGGATTCGGGCCAGCTGTTTGAAGATTTAGTTCATGCGATGTGCGTCGTGTCGCTATCCTGGCCGCTGTTTGGAATGTTTTTAACGAAATAAAAAAGTTAACATGATTTTTTTTTACAGTGCGACTCCAATTTAAACTTGAATTCATTTAGCTTCTGCTTTACTGGCCTTTTGACATGAATACGTCTTATGACAGCTCCGCCATAATAGATGGCTTAGTCATCACTGAAGAGGCATACTAGGGAAATGAATGAGGTAGTTTGCCGTTGCTTTCCCCACTGAGCCAGAAGTTGCATTCATAGCGCGGACTGGCTACATAAGGAATGGCATTACGAGCATCGCTCATACCTCAGTCACTTTCATATTGTCAAAGCCAAGGATGAGACTGAGACAGATCAATGGAAGTGTGTTCTAGCCCATACCAGAAGGCATAGTGCACTGTAAACACTAGGTCTCACCAACAAAAGCAAACGCGACAGAATTAGTGTAACCATAGCGACCGTACTGGCAGTGATGTAAAGTATGGATGGATGGTCAGAGAATGTTACCTAGCAACCGTGCAGGCTGTGTCTGATGGCTGGTGACCATCTGAAATTAGCAGCCGTCGATGGATGGCCATGACCGAGAGATATATTTATGATTATTTGATTTTCGAACACAAAGATCAGCTCCGAGCTATAGGAATTAACGGGCCGAGAATTGAACTCGGGTCCTTACCTGCTTACATAAAGTAATTTACTCACACTTCGCTTTTATCTCACATTATGGATACAAAAATTGAAAATAAGTCTAGTTCAATTTATGTATGTGTATTTATTAAGACATCGGAGGGAAACGGATCAACAGAATTTCTTGACATTCAGTATTTAAGATTTATTTATTTATTCATTTATTTATTTATTTATGTATTTATTTATTTATTTATTTTATTTATTTATTTATTTATTTATTTATTTATTTATTTATTTATTTATTTATTTATTTATTTATTTACGAATAGCTTTACGTCGCACCGACACAGATAGGTCTTACGGCGACGATGCGATAAGAAAGGGCTGGGAGTGGGAAGAAGTAAGCGGTCGTGGCGTTAATTAAGGTAAAGCCCCTGGTGTAAAAATGGGAAATCGTGAAAAACCTTTTTCAGGACTGTCGACAGTGGGGTTCGAACCCACTATTTCTCGAATGCAAGCTCACAGCTACGCGCCCCTGACCGCACGGTCAACTCACTCGGTATTTAAGTTCTGTGTTAGCCAGGTTGTGCACTTAGCAATATAGATTTGACATAAAGATGTCTTATGGTTGGAGGTCACCTGAAAACCTGCGTCACGAAATTAACGGTACAAACCGTGTGACACGATGTTACCTAGTGTGATGTAATCTCACGTTCTGCTCCCAGTATAAACGTATGAGTGTTAGGTTAATCGAGACCCAGCATCTCAGTATTCTTTATTATATAATAACAGTTCTAAAGAAGTTAAACTGTCATTATGAATTATTTTGTCACTCTGTATTCGGTTACTCGAGGTCCAGCATCTCAATATTCTTTATTATGTAATACCTGTCCTAACAAAGTTAAGACGTCATTATCTTAATTGAATATAATAGCCAGTGGACTCGCCTTGCTAGGGATGCGTCATTATAAGACCACGGTAGTCGGCAGCAGAATGAATGGCTTGATCTGTATAGGAGTCAGGCAACTCGTGTGTAAGGGGAGTATTATTACCAAACCCCTCCAATAAGAAGTGTTATATTAATAGCTTGAAAATGCATATAGTTTGGGGGTATTGTAAGATCATTGTCATGGTCAGTGTGCCAAGAAAGACTGCTGCTTGTAGCTGGCAAACTGGAGGACTTTTCACTCGGATTTCTCATTTAACGTTGTTGGGAGTACCATAACAGTTGCTACTACGTTATTAGAACGATAATTTAAATCTATCATCTTTCGACTGGTTACATGGACATCTTCTTTTGACTAATGGGGCTGTTTAGCTCAGTCGGTGGACCGCTGGTCTTCTGAGCCCAACTTGGCAGGTTCTATCGTGGCTCAGTCCAGTGTGTTTTAAAGATACTCATTATGTCGGCCTCATGTCGGTAGATTTACTGGCACGTAAAAAGAACTCCTGCGGGACGAAATTTCGGCAACTCTGCGTCTCCGAAAACCGAAAAAGTAGCTAGCGGGACGTAAAACAACATTATTATTATTATTATTATTATTATTATTATTATTATTATTATTATTATTATTATTATTATGACTAGAGGCAAGGCTTTTTTTCGATCCTAACATACATTTCCGTAACATTATTCAAAATTGATCGTGTCACGTTAGGCTACGCTACGCTAGACACCGTACGGTGTGCGATGTGAAGTATTGATGGATGGCCACGACTGAGAAACATATAGAAGGCTCTGGAAATACTGTATTAGTTTCATTTAAAAATAGTACTGTACAAATATTGTTGAAAAATAGGATTTACAATACTTTATGACTCATGCATTTTTACCGAATGATCAGTTACGAGATAATGGAGATATTCATGAATTTAGACGTTTATAAATGAGTCTATCATCCCTGACGTGGATATATTGTTCAGTCTAACTAACTGGCAAAGATGGTGCTTTATATCGTGATAGTTTTTATAAGTCGTAGTAAAATACTGAGGTCATTATTCACTATTTGTCAAAAACAGATGAGAAAAAATATACACAGGAAATGAAGAATAAGAGGAAAAGGAATGATAATAGGGGAGAAAAGGGTTTAAAGCCTAGGCCTCGAATGCCACTATATAGGGTGTTTCAAAAATAGGGGGCATAATTTCAGGTGTGTATTTGTTACATGTAGACAATCAAAATAGTGCATTACAACATCTGTCCGTAAATGCTTCATTTCCGAGTTATGGAGTTCACAACACTGAACTTCACCGGAACGTTTTTCTTCCGCAAGTCATTGTCATTACAGAAGAAGTTCGAAATGTCCACCTCCTGCTTGAATACAGACCTCACATCGATGTCTCATTGACCTGCGAACACGATCCCAAACTCCAGAAGTATTGCGTATGTCCTCACACGATGCCACAATTCGATTCCGATGGGTTTCCACAGCAGACACCGGAGACGAATACACCGATGATTTTAAATGGCCCCACAAGAAAAAAACGAGAGGGTTCATATCAGGTGAGCGTGGAGACCAAGCAATCGGGCCACCTCTACCTATCCATCGATCAGGAAACATTCGATCCATGTCAATGATACATCGATGTGAGGTCTGTATTCAAGCAGGAGGTAGACATTTTGAACATCTTCTGTAATGACAATGACTTGCGGAAGAAAAACGTTCCGGTGAAGTTCAGTGTTGTGAAGGCCATTACTCGAAAATGAAGCATTTCCGGACACATTTTGTAATGAACAATTTTGATTGTCTACGTATAACAAATACATACCTGAAATTATGCCCCCATTTTCGAAACACCCTGTATTGCTGGGTGATGACCAACAATGTAGCCTGGCTATTATTGTTAATTCGTTTCTGCTCCCACACATCTCTACTAATTAATACAGTTGCAAAAACTAACCCATAAACTAGGGTACACAACACTAGCAAACCGGTAAGTTATTATTCACTCAAAAATGTTTTAAAGAAAAGAGCTCCGTAAAGAGAGAACATGTAACATACTGTATTGCAACTTTCTGCATGTTTGCATAACAAATGCAGTTTCTAAACTTTTAGTCACTGACATCTGTTGTGAGTTACAGAGAAACTTCGAAAATTAACCGTGTAATTCTCGTGATTACACGGTGCTTTAATGGAAAATAAATAAACCTTGCACGGTGAGAATATTCAAGGATAAACCATTGAAAAACAAGACAGCGTAATTAAAACGATTTAGTTCTTTCATGCCTGTTATCACAGTTTCTAGGAGCCGTTCTCTAAACACCGTTTTAATCGCTATTTTATAACGTGTTTGTTATTAAGCATACTCTAATGTAATTATTGAAAGTGAAACAAGTGCTTTCTGAAACGTGACACTGCCAAATGTGAACGCTTTCACTTGTTGTACTTGACGAATTTATGTGTCGTATCTCCGGATTACGAGACTGACCAGGGTGCCATGGCACAACTGAAGGTCACGTGTGACTCCCTTGGTCTTGGTTACGGTAGTTGAGGAAAGTAGCTAGAGCAGAACGGAAAACAGGCTATTTTTAGATTCATTTGAGTTTTTTTAAATATTCAGATACAACATATTCTCCGCCTCTGTAATACAGTGGTTAGTGTGATTAGCTGCCAACCCCGGAGGTCCGGATTCGATTCCAGGTTCTGCCAGGAAATTTTAAAAGTGGCACGAGGGCTGGAACGGGGTACACTCAGCCTTGGAAGATCAACTGAGCTGAGGGGGGTTCGATTCCTACCTCAGCCATCCTCGAAGTGGTTTTCCCTGGTTTCACACTTCTGCAGGCAAATGCCGGAATGGTACCTAATGAAGGCTACGGCCCCTTCCTTCCCTCTTCCTTGTCTATCCCTTCCGATCTTCCCATCCCCCCACAAGACCCCTGTTCAGCATAGCAGATGAGGCCGCCTGGGCGAGATACTGGTCCTCCTTCCCATTTGTATCCCTCCGACCCAATTCCTCGCTTAGCTTTTATCTCCTCATTCCGAGTGCCCTCCAGCCGTTGTTCCCACCTGTTTGTACCAGCAATCATTCTCGCTACTTTCATGTCTGTTACTTCTAACTTAATAAGATATCTTGAGTCCACCCAGCTGTCACTCCCGTAAAGCAATGTTGGTCTGAAAACAGGCCGATGTAAGGATAGTTTCGTCCGGGAGCTGACTTTCTTCTTACAGAATACAGTTGATCGCAACCGCGAGCTCACTGCATTAGCTTTGCTGCTCCTTGTCCGGCTCCGTGGCTAAATGGTTAGCGTGCTGGCCTTTGGTCACAGGGATCGTGGGTTCGATTCCCGGCAGGGTCGGGAATTTTAACCATCATTGGTTAATTTCGCTGGCACGGGGGCTGGGTGTATGTGTCGTCATCATAATTTCATCTTTATCTCGACGTGCAGGTCGCCTAAGGGTGTCAAATCAAAAGACCTGCACCTGGCGAGCTGAACTTGTCCTTGAGCACTCCCGGCACTAAAAGCCATACGTCGTTTCATTTTTTCATTACTGCACGTTGATTCAATCTTCTTTCTTAATCTGATTACCCTCCAGGGTTGGTTTTTCCCTCGGACTCGGCGAGGGATCCCACCTCTACCGCCTCAAGGGCAGTGTCATGGAGCCTCAGACTCTGGGTCGGGGGATACAACTGGGGAGGATGACCACCTGCTATGATGAACAGGGCCCTTGTGGGGGGATGGGAAGATTGGAAGGGACAGACAAGGAAGAGGGAAGGAAGCGGCCGTGGCCTTAAGTTAGGTACCATCCCGGCATTTGCCTGGAGAAGTGGGAAACCACGGAAAACCACTTTCAGGATGGCTGAGGTGGGAATCGAACCCACCTCTACTCTGTTGACCTCCCGAGGCTGAGTGGACCCCCTTCCAGCCCTCGTACCACTTTTCAAATTTCGTGGCAGAACCGGGAATCGAACCCGAGCCTTCGGGGGGGGTGGCAGCTAATCACACTAACCACTATACCACAGAGGCGGACTGATTCAATCTCACTTACTATATTACCATCCTAGGAGAACACACATCCTGAATATTTAGGTATTATTAAAATAAGATCTCGACGCTGTCTTCAAAATAGGGACACGCTTTAATGAGTTAATTTTCAATGAATCTAGCTGTGCCTGGTAACAGAATTCTAATTGGTGTTCCACAGCGCTACGCTTTATTTCGAACGTCCTCGTGTAATGCCATAACATTTCTCCTTAACATGCTGTGGAACAATGCTGCAAGTGTTCCGGAACGCGGGGCAAGGAAAAACACACTGATCCTTGAAGGAAGAAAGCGGGAAGGTATGGTCGGCTCTCTCCTCTCCTTTTCTTGAAGTATTGTTTAGCATTACAATGGCCATTCTTTGTCCACGATATTTAACATGCCAGAGCAGCTTTATTTTGTATGTTGTCGGCCTACTCTCTGAAATACTTATTCCGGTGTCGTTGTTATTACACAAATACGGACTGAGACATGCGAGTTGGCTCCACGGTACGGGTCGTGTAACTGTAATATTGCATTCGGGACATGGTGGCGTACGAACTACACCGCCATCGGCCCTAAAGGTGGGTTTCCATGGTTACCTACTTTGACCCACTGCCAAACGTGGGGTGGTGCACAATATTCGCATCCTATCCAAGCCTCTCCGAACACCTACCTGCGTGATTATGACATTAAACGGAAATAATAATAATAATAATAATAATAATAATAATAATAATAATAATAATAATAATAATAATAATAATAATAATAATAATGTAGAAATAACCAAATTTATGACAAATATAAAAAAATGCTCCAGAATTTCTAATAACAGAAATTGGTCGTATAAGGAAGGTAAAGAAATTCAAATATTTGGGAGAAACAATTCCAAAGAAAGCCTCCGTGGTTCAGACGGCAGCGCGTCAGCCTCTCACCGCTGGATACCGTGGTTCAAATCCCGGGCACTCCATGTGAGATTTGTGCTGGACAAAGCGGAGGTGGGACAGGTTTTTCTCCGGGTACTCCGGTTTTCCCTGTCATATTTAATTCCAGCAACACTCTCTATTCTCATTTCGTAGCATCTATCAGTGATTAATAAATCACTTTGGGAGTGGCGACCCCATCGTACTAATAGCCTATATCTGCTTCATTCATTACATCCCTAACCCGGTCAATGACTGGAAAACAGGTTGTAGGTTTACATTTTCAATTCAAGAAAATGGTTTGGAAAAATCCGCTGTAGAAGGAAAGATACACAAGATGGAAAGAGCATACGGGATAACTAGGAATATCTACAACAACAACAAGTGTTCATCTAAAAACCTCAAAACCGGATGAGTTGGCCATGCGGTTAGGAGCGCGCAGCTGTGAGCTTGCATCCGGGAGATAGTGGGTTCGAATGCAACTGTCGGCAGCCCTGAAGATGGTTTTCCGTGGTTTCCCATTTTCACACCAGGCAAATGCTGGTTGGCTACATCAATTAAGGCCACGGCCGCTGCCTTTCCACTCCTAGGCCTTTCTATCCCATATGCCCTATTTGTGTCGGTGCGACGTAAAGCAAACAGCAAAACAAGAACAAAAAAACTCACAATACAACACTACAACGCAGTATTCAAAAAGGAATGCCTAAACGCGAGTGAATGTATAGTACTTGATTACAAAAGCAAAGCAAAGTCACCTCCGTAGAGGCCATGAAGGCCCTTGGAGGAGTGGAAGGTAAAGGCTTCCACCATTGTTAATCTCGGCACGTGATGGGGTAGAGTGGTTAGTTCTACGCCCGGCCGCCTTTGCCCCAGTAATTAACCTGGTACTCATTTTTGGTGTAGGCTGAGTGAACCTCAGGGCCATATGCACCTCCGAAAGTGGAAATCTCGTTTGTTAAATTTTACGACTTCCTGACGGGGATTCGAACCCACGTCCTTCCGGCGAACCGAGCATGCCTTTACCGCCTCGGCCAGGCAGCCCCTGTACTGATTACAAGCTGAATAAATTAGTACTGGAAAAAAATATACGGTACGGAAAATGCTCGGCCCGCTAAGAACTACAGAACTCTGGAAATCAAGAAGTAATTATGAAATATACCGGAACGTAGAAAACATAGAAAAAATAGAATGCGGAAGAGGCGATTGAAAATTTTTGGATATATACAGAATGGATGACAACAGGTTAACCAAAACAGATCTTCAAATATTTTTGGAACAAGAAGTCAACAACAACAACCTGGATTCAGGAAGTCAAGAAAAATTTGGAAAGAAACAACATACGGAAGAAGAAGTAACAGAGAGAGAGAGATTTTTAGAAAGAAAGTGTTAAAAATGGAAGGATTCCAAGGTCGCAAGGGAAAGAAAATAGGCTCAAAATGGTCCTAGGAGAGGAAAAGGAGACATAGTGAGAAATGAAGGAGAATTGCAGGAAGAAGAAAGAACAACGAAGGATGAAGCATTGAAATTGTCACGTGATTATGATGATGATGATGATGATAACCGAGCAGAGTGGCCTCGTTTATTAACGCGCTGCTGCTAAAGGGCAGAGCTTACATTCGGGAGGCGAATGGGTTCGAACCCCACCGTCGGCTGTCCTGGGAATGGTTTTCTGTGGTTTCCCATTTTCACTTCCAAGTAAATTCCGGGGCAATTTTTATTCATACACGCTGGACTGAGTGTTTCAGACGGTTGAGATGCTGGCCTTCTGACCCCAGCTTGGCAGGTTCGATCGTGACTCAGTCCGGTGTTAGGGATGCTCAAATACGTCAGCCTCGTGTCGGTAAATTTATTTATTTATTTATTTATTTATTTATTATTATTATTATTATTATTATTATTATTATTATTATTATTATTATTATTATTATTCCACCACTTTTCTCACACGTGTAAGCGTTGTGAGTGCGAACTATGTTATATATAGGGATAGACCCTGTTTTACGGCCGGATCCCAATTCCTGACGCTACCTGGAAGGATGTAATTAACATTACGTGTCTCTGTGGGGTTGGTAGTCTCGTGTGTTGTCTGAATTTGAAGATGAGAGTGTTGGGACAAACACAAACACTCAATCCGCAAAGCCAGAAGAACTAATTGAACGGGATTAAAATCAACTACTCGGCCGGGAATCGAACGGGGGACCCTCTGAACCGAAGGTCTCAACGCTAACCATTCATTCAAGGAGTAGGACACATTATTACTCAAAGAAACAGTGGATGTAGTCTATGTGTTTGCTAAGAAATTAAAATGAGTGGTACTTAAAGAAAATGGAAGCCTTCAACTTCGACCACTTCAAGGGGGCTAAATTTAAATGTATGTTTTGCAATTTTGCAATGTATATAATTTCTTCCGGTAAAATACGATAAAATTGCATATTATTTCTTTTATTATCGCATAAACTGAAAGAAAATTTGCGGTAGGCTCTCACTATAGTAACCCCTGTCTAGAAACCCAAGAATAACGGCCGAGAGGATTCTTGTGCTGACCACACGACACCTCATAAACTGCAGGCCTTCGGGTTGAGCAGCGGTCGCTTAGGAGACCATGGCCCTTCGGGGCTTTTGCACCGTGGGGTTTGGTTTGGTTTGTCACTACAGTAACGGCCGTAGGGTTTTCAGGATTTCGCTGACTTGCTTATTGTATTGCTTCCGCTGCTTCAGCTAACCTCCAGCTGAGCGCGCGAGTCAACAGAGCGCCATCTTATAACAGAGTACGCGTGTGACGTTACATATTTAGCACAAATTTTGCCTCGCTCTGACATGCTATTTCATGAAAACTACGCTTCAGATTTTCAATTTTGTTTTTGCTACACAACGTAAGTCTACGTTAAAAAAACTCAGTATGTAATTAATAGTCCGCCTCTGTGGCGTAGTGGTTAGCGTGATTAGCTGCCACCCGCGGAGGTCCGGGTTCGATTCCCGGCTCTGCCACGAAATTTGAAAAGTGGTATGAGGGCTGGAACGGGGTCCACTCAGCCTCGGGAGGTCAACTGAGTAGAGGTGGGTTCAGTTCCCACCTCAGCCATCCTCGAAGTGGTTTTCCGTGGTTTCCCACTTCACCTCCAGGCGAATGCCGGGATGGTACCTAACTTAAGGCCACGGCCGCTTCCTTCCCTCATCCTTACCTATCCCTTCTAATCTTCCCATCCCCCTACAAGGCCCCTGTTCACCATAGCAGGTGAGGCCGCCTGGGCGAGGTACTGGTCATACTCCCCAGTTGTATCCCCCGACCAAGAGTCTGAAGCTCCAGGACACTGTCCTTGTGGCGGTAGAGGTGGGATCCCTCGCTGAGTCCGAGGGAAAAAGCCGAACCTGGAGGGTAAACAGATGATGATGATGATGATGATGATGATGTAATTAATAATTGTGGTCTGTCTATCGTAACTTTTCCGAAGTAGCCCGATGGGAAAACTAATTGAATATCTTTTGCCTATTCAGTCTTTCATGTTCGCGGCCTTCCCACTCCTTTTCTTACTTTCCATTTCGCCGAAACCTTCTTTCTTTTAAGAGTAGACCTCTTTCACTTTTCACGTCTGATTGGAATTAATCATTATCTAATTGCGTTTCCCCTTTTAAGCAACCGTCAGCACTTAACGCTTAACACTGGCCTTAGAGTATATGTAACACTAATCTGAAGGAAGTCTCAAACACCTCCCAGTGCTATAAACAACTTTTTATTGCTATTTTATTTTACGTCGCATCGACACATACAGGTCTTATGGCGACGATGGGATAGGAAAGGCCTAGGAATAGGAAGGAAGCGGCCATGGCCTTAATTAAGGCACAGCCCCAGCATTTGCCTGGTGTGGAAATGGGAAACCACGGAAAACCATCTTCAGGGCTGCCGACAGTGGGGTTCGAACCCACTATCTCCGGAATACTGGATACTGGCCGCACTTAAGCGACTGCAGCTATCGAGCTTGGTATAAACAGCTGTTAACATGCAGTACTGGTGTAATATTTTAATGACCGGACGAGTTGGCTGTGTGGTTAGAGGCGCGCGACTGTGAGCTTGCATCCGGGAGATAGTGGGTTCGAATCCCACGGGACAGTAGCGAACCTGTCTTTAATTACGATACAGCCCCAGAATTTGCCTGGTGTGAAAATGGGAAACCACGGAAAACCATCTTCAGGGCTGCCGACAGTGAGATTTTTGTACAAAACACACCTTTTAACTCCCTCTGGTTTAAGTGCTTGAGTTTTGTGGAACATACACGTTAGAGTTTTATATATATGTAGGTATGCCAGGATGATTCCTTACTTATAGATCTCGACTGCCAATTTCCTAAAACGTTACGCATGTTTGGCAATGCACACTGGTATGTATTATCGCACAGTCCTCCCAAACTTTAAATACACTAGGCGGTTATCCACAATGTCCTGAGAACGTAAAAAAAAAAAAAAAAAAAAAAAAAAAAAGCTACCTGGTACGAAAGAAAACCATGAATTTATTTTGAAAAATTCTTCCTTTAGTAATTTTTCATTGACGCCGAACTGTACAACGATTAAGATATTCCAATTCCAAAGGGTATTATAGAGAAACGGAGCAGAAATTCAACATCTCTAAAATGATGGTCACTACAAAAAGAAATGGATCAGGTTTGCCACCCTGTCTCACCAGCACTGAGGAAGGTTGGTCACACTGAAGGAATGTCCACCAGAAGAGCGATGCCATACGAGCACACACACACAATATACACACGGTAGTCTTGACACTCTTCCAACACTACTACGACTAAATGGGGTCACAGAGAACACACCAGTTTTATACTGGCTCAGCTTTCACCTGACGTCATGGCAATCCATCCGGATGGAGAACACGAGCCGTCACACAGTCGTAATGGAGAGTAGGCAACAAGGTTCCTCCACACGCTGTGGACAGTACAGGTGGGAACGATGTGATCGTATTCGTAATAAACTGGGGTCACGCAAGGATCAAACTTCGGGCCGCCATTATTCATAACATACGTTCACCTTAAGTTCAAAGGTTATAATTTTGAGGAATGAAGGAAGTCTGCAATATCAAGGCATTTCAATAACATCAGCTAACTACGGGGGAATATTTTATGACTATTAAACATACTTTTAGATATGAAAGATATGCGTATCCGTACAATAATATTAAACTAAAATGTCTCATGATATTTTTCAACAATCATTTCAGTTAAGACACAGAGAAATCAGTAGATAGACAGAATTCCAGACATATTATTTGGTTACATAAATTATCAAGGGATGATATTTTAGGGCCAGCTCAACATATTTCTTTTTTTTTTGAATACTTTTGACGGAAATAGGCAATAAGGCAAAAGAATTCATACAGACAATAAATATTTTAATATCTATGCATTGAGAGAGTTTACTAAAACAGCTTTGACCAATCCGTCCGTTTGTTCTAATGGACCTACTCGTATTTGGTTCATTTTTGTTTTAATTCCTCCGGAATTACCTGCCGGTGAATTATGAGACGTTGGTAGCGGTAGGTCTCTAAGTTCAGTCAGATTTGAGTAATCATAAAATAAAATCATGAAACTATCACTCCAGTAATTGCAGGCGAAGGCCTATAGAAACCCGCAATACGTTCTGTACGTAGCAGGTTGCACACAGTTAAGGAGCAATGTATTTGCGTAAAGATATAGGCAAACCTGCAATTTCAACAAACGTGGTACATGTGACTTGATATAACCCGGCGAGTTGGCCGTGCGGTTAGGGCGCGCAGCTGTGAGCTTGCATCCGGGAGATAGTGGGTTCGAACCCCACTATCGGCAGTCCTGAATATGGTTTTCCGTGGTTTCCCATTTTTACCTTAATTAAGGCCACGGCCGCTTCCTTCCAACACCTAGGCCTTTCCTATCCCATAGTCGCCGTAAGACCTATCTGTGTCGGTGCGACGTAAGGCACTAGCAACAAAAGCTTTTTACGTTCCGTAAGAAACACTAGGACATGAATTTCTTTTTCTAAAATCTCATTTACATTGACTATATCTCATATTAAGGCTACCTTGATGAGGTATTACTTTACTTTCTCCTTCTACCGCTATTCCCACACTTGTGGAGTAGCGGGTGCGAACTGTGGCGCACATGTGGATTTGGTCCGGTTTTACGACCGGATGCCCTTCCTGACATTAAGCCTATGTGGAAGGATGTAATCACTACCGCGTGCTTCTTTGGCCGAGGCGGAAAATGCTTTCTTCATTCACCCGCAAGGACGTGGGTTTGATTCCCCGTCAAGAAGTGGAAAAATTTAAGAAACGAGATTTCCTTTTCTGTAGGTGCATGTGGTCCTGAATTTCACTCAGTTTACATCAACAATGAATACCAGGTTAATTCCTGGGGGCAAAGGCGGCCGGGCGTAGAGCTAACCACTCTACCCCATCAAGTGCTGAGGTTACGGATAGTGGAAGCCTTTACCTTCCTCCCCTCCAAGGGCCTTCATGACCTGTACGCAGATGATTTCGCTTTACGTTTTACTGAACACGATCTAGTAAGTCGGAAATGTATTAAATATGCAATACTCTTTGGATGTTTGCAGCTTCGAAACATCCGAGCCCCACGCGTTGCATGACTGATATCCGTGTCCAAGACCTCCTGATTTATGTTATCTGTTGCTTTACTGACTTCATCTAAATGAATACTGCTCTAATTTGTTTTCCATTCAGCCACAAAACCTGCCATTCCAAGCATACTTAGCGTCTCTATGAGTATTATCTTGAAAGGTCCTTATTATAATGGAGCAAGTGTCACGACCCCGGATCTTACGTGCAGCCTACAGAAGACGGAATCTCTGATCCCCCGCGTGCTTGTCTGTCGAGGAGAAGGTGATTGTTAATCTGAAAGCAGGTAGGCAACAGCCAGACGTAAACCTTGACCCAGACATTGGATCCGGTAGACAGTAAACGTCCTTGTACTCTGGTGTATTCCTAGGCGGTCCGTTACCGCTGTGAAATATTGCTCACCCTAACTAAATTCAACCAATTTATAAAGGGGGTTCGTGGGTAAAATGAACCTAGAATAATTGCATGTTTTAATAATTTATTTTCGACATAAATGTGTCGTATGGCTTGGGGAGGGGGGAAATTACCTGAAATTATCCATACAAACTGTGTGACGCGATGTTACCTAGCAACCGTGCAGGCTGTGATGTGAAGTATTGTTGGATGGCCATGAGCGAGAGAGATATCATTTTATCAAAGAGGCCTCATCTCGTCATACTCTGCAGACCTGATTATTTCATAGACCCTGAGTCAATTTTTTCCCTTTCGATCCACCGAATCCTGCTTTTATCGAATCCAAATTCCATACAGATGTGTCTCGAAAACGATTCCTTTGATGCAAATAAATGAATCGTTATCAACTTGAGTCTCATTCAGTGAAATGCATCATTATGATCATTTGATTTTTCCAAAGAGAAATATGATACCAGATATCATTCCTTTCTTTAAACCTGTGAAAAAGTAGGGATTTCCTCTTCTGCAAAATACATTTTTGCAAATGGTCTGTCATATTTTGTTGTTTATTTTCTATAAATTAATTTTCACTCATTGTTCCCGCCATCATTCAGATACTGTTGAAAACGACCGTGGTATCGTAGTGCATTTTATTTATATCAAGCTCGTTTAACATACATATTATGTCTTAATGCTCGCTAAGGAATAACCAAAGTACGCCATATCCAAAACTCTTGAGAAATAATCAAATTTAACCAAGTTCTTCCGCTACGCGGACAAGCATAGAAGCATGGATAATGTTCTTTTTAAATTTTTTATTCCTGTCCTAGTGTTCACAGATGACGTTCGCTGGTTGCCATGGTTACCGTGATGTCGGAAAATTATCGACGCAAAACTTTCCATGTTATCAATCAATCAATCAATCAATCAATCAATCAATCAATCAATCAATCAATCAATCAATGATCTGCATTTAGGGATGTTGCCTAAGTGGTAGATTCCCTATCAATTGTTTTCCTAGCTTTTTCTTAAACATTTTCAAATTTATCGAACATTTCCCTTGGTAATTTATTACAATCCCTAACTCCCCTTCCTATAAACGAATATTTTCCCCAATTTGTCCTCTTGAATTCCAACTTTATCTTCAAATTGTGATCTTTCCTACTTTTAAAAACACCACTTTAACGTATTCGTCTAGTAATGTCATTCCACTCCCATCTCTCCACTGACAGCTCGGAACATACCACATAGTCGAGCATCTCGTCTCCTTACTCCCAAGTCTTCCCAACCCAAAGTTTGCAACATTATAGTAAGACTACTCCTTTTTCGGAAATCATCTAAAACAAATCGCGCTACTTTCCTTTGAATTACTTTTTATTTTAAAGTTCTCGTATCAAGTAATCTTGGTGAGGGTCCCATACTCTATCTGCGGTCTTACCAGAGACTTATCCGCCCTTATCACATTAATGATGCCCTGTCATGGCCCCCTAAGTAAAGTAATCCACTACTCCACTTGCATGGACTCCTAAGTAAGGCCGTGAAGTACTGTACTAACATCCAGTTCCATGGCCTCTTCTGTATTGACGTCCAGGTCCACGACCTTGCCAGTTAATACCGTCATCTAAATGGCCTTCAAGTCTCCGTTATGTCTGATACGTCGGATACACACGACCACAATATTTCTCTTCACCGTCGTCTTCCGTATCTGATACTCGTTGATTGATCATTAATTAGGCACTTGAAAGAAGACACAGCCACATAGCCACACACTGATTGCGATGCTTTATAAGAAGTATCCATGAATAACTAAGTAATAGAAACTCACCATGTATTTTCTAAAGCTGTACAGTCCAAGAGTTACAGAACAGGTTGTGGAACACTTTTCACCAGTTATACACTTCACAGCACTGAACGGAAGGAACACACTATGTGAATGTAGAACATCAAATGAATGGTGGCGAGAGAAATCTGGCGTTATATACCGGGTAACCCAGAGAGGGGATAGAAGATTGAGGAAAGGAAGGGTGTGTTAAAGAGCGTTCCTTCGAAATGATCGCACCTTCGCTTTTCATTTCGTCAGTCCGTTATTGTTCTCCATAAGGGACGCCTCCAATTGAATGACACATACACGCGCGCGCGCACATATGCATAACTTTCTTTTCCAAACGGAACTTACATTACTTGCCAGTAACTGGCGGGTGACTGAGAAGTGAAAACTAGGTTAAGGGGCAAAAATATTGTCAACCACAGCACGGATGTAAGGGACAGTGTTTGCAAGGATTTCTGAAACCACTCACTTTGGCGTGATATCAATGAAAGTAATAATAATTTTACGGCCTTCACCTTGGTCTGTGGCAGTGGGATAGGTTGTGTCTTGACTGCGAACAAGAGATTAGTGTTGACGTGAGATACATAAAACAGATAGGATTTTCAAAACAGTCTCATATGTAATTTTTGTTCTAGTAGTATTAACATTAACTGGTACATTGGGATGTTTTAGATAACCTAACCATATTTTTAAAAATATTTTTCTTATGGAAAATGTTTAATAATTTAGTTTGAGGTAAATGAAATGGAAATGGTGTATGGCTTTTAGTGCCGGGAGTGTCCGAGAACATGTTCGGCTCGCCAGGTGCAGGTCTTTAGATTTGACACCCGTAGAAGACCTGCGCGTCGTGATGAGGATGAAATGGTGAAGAAGACGACACATACACCCAGCCCCCGTGCCAGCGAAATTAACCAATTAAGGTTAAAATTCCCGACCCTGCCGGGAATCGAACCCGGGACCCCTGTGACCAAAGGCCAGCACGTAACCATTTAGCCATGGAGCCGGACAGTTTGAGGTAATCTTACCATTCAGAAGATTATCTTCTTTTATTGTATAACATAACTAGAGGGGTGGTTGTTTATGGTGGATTAGTGAGTATTATTATTATTATTATTATTATTATTATTATTATTATTATTATTATTATTATTATTATTATTATTATTATTATTATTACTACTATTATTATTATTATTATTATTATTATTATTATTTCTTTTTTGCTAGTGGCTTTACGTTGCACTGACACAGATAGGTCTTATGGCGACGATGGGATAAGAAAGGCCTAGGAGTTGGAAGAAAGCGGCCGCGGCCTTAATTAAGGTACAGCCCCAGCATTTACTTGGTGTGGAAATGGGAAACCACGGAAAACCGTCTTCAGGGCTGCCGACAGTGGGATTCGAAGCTACTATCTCCCGGATGCAAGCTCACAGCCGCGCGCTCATAACCGCACGGCCAACTCGCCTGGTATTATTATTATTATTATTATTATTATTATTATTATTATTATTATTATTATTATTATGCCAATGAAAGAAGTGAGTGGTTGCATCGACAATGCATTAGCCTTTAGAATATTGATTATTATTCCAAAATGATACATAAGAAGTGAAATAGTCAGTTTATTTGGAAACAAGTGGGTTTTTTTCTTACATGCTTTTAACTTTTTTTTGTGTATTACCCAGTATTCCAATTGTGTGTACCAGAACTTGATGTACCAACTGAGAGCTGGTTTGTGAATAAATTCAAATCTCTCTGGTAATAATTAAAGCGGTTTTCTAAAGAACTTCAGAAGACTGTAGGTGCCTTTAGTAATGCCATACTGCTGCCACAATCCACCCAGATAAGCAGCGTGACACATATAAAATGATATATTCTTGCTCATTCTATTCTCGCTTAAGCGCCTCTACTTTATGCCTGGCCGCAATCTCGACTCATTAATGTGTGTTAAACCCAAATCATCCCCTTCAAATACCCACTTGTTTGCAATCTGGACTGTTCACCATCAGGACGACACCGTTGGATCGTCTGAAGGGGTACGCAAATTTATCGTAGCTTCTAACTGTTTACAGGAAGCAGTTCAGAAAAGAATCGAGTCTACTCATTTTCAATAAAATCTTGTTTTGATTTAGTGTTTTTGTCTACCACTAGACAGTTTCCTTTCTGAACCCTTCGTTCTAAAATGTGTGTCAGTTTGTACCTCTCATTGACTACGTGTGTAAAAACGCCGAGTTGCCGGAATTTAGACGCGCATATTTTCTTTTACGTGTCAAATCTACCGACACGAGGCTGAAGTATTTGAGCACCCTCAGATACCACCGGACTGAGCCAGAATCACCCCTGTCAAGTGGGGGTCATAAGGACAGCGTCACAATCGTCTGAGCCACTCAGTCCGGCAGTGAAAGTACTGCTTGATAGATCAGATACAACCCAACGGCAATAAATATAACTATTCGCGGGATATTCTAATTTCACTATAGTTTCATCATCTACGCTACTAACGAATGTTTTCGATATTGTCCAGTTTATCATTGCAGAAATTCTCCGTAAGTCAGAGTCCCAAAATTATTACGTCGCAAAACCCTTCCTCTGTTAGGATTTGTACTTAACAGTATCAAAATACAATTCCACATCCAAAGCTCTATTAACGGCAGCCATTTTGGATGTGTTAATATCACAGATCAAAAATAACATAAAATTGTTTGAGGGTCATGACTGGTTTCCACGCAGGCCGGAGTTAAAGCCAACAGAAAATGTATGGAATGTCTTGGCTACAAGATTGAATGCAGTTCAG